>NC_062263.1:5589061-10389061 GCF_916048215.2 Malus sylvestris | reverse complement strand
TTTCATGTAAATTTAAACAAATAAATGTCTATTAGAACCTGAACATTCTACTTGTATTTGAATGGATTGAATTGTCTCCATTACCCTAACCATATTCTCGTCCATTTATTTTATGATAAGGACATGTCGAATTTGAACAAACTCGACTTTACCGCTTTAGAGGTCTCCGGAAGAAACTACCTCAAGTGGGTCCAAGATGTGAAACTCCACCTCATCACAAAGAATTTGCACCCAACTATTGAAGCTGAGACTAATAACCGGTCGGTAAAGCTAAGAAAGCCACTGCCATGATCTTCATCTAAAGAAATATTCATGATGCACTACAAACCGAGTACCTTGCTGAGGAAGATCCACGAGTACTTTGTGTTGCTTGGTCAATCATTTCAATCACCAAAATGACATCTTCTTGCCTGAAGCAAGAAACGACTGGCAACAACTACGCTTCCAAGACTTCAAGTCTGTGAATGAATATAATTATGAAGTTTGTCTCATCTAATCACTTCTTAAGTTTTGTAACGAGGACTTAACCGAATAAGATTTCTTGGAGAATACCTATTCGACCTTTTATGCGACCAATATTGTCTCAGAATTTCACTAAGTTTTCATATTTGATCTCTGTTTTACTTTGTTGATGCACAAAATCAGTGAGGACTTTGGTACAACAGAAAATGTTAAGTTCATGACCTTCGCTAGATTGCTCATGTCACTAGTGTTGATAAGTATGTAAATGGATAGAGACAGGGAAGCAAACATAAGATGTACGTGGTTCACCCAGATTGGCTATGTCCACGAAGTAGAGGAGTTCTCATTAATTGTGAAGGGTTTACACAAGTACATAGGTTCAAGCTCTCCTTTTGTGAGTACTAGTGAATGATTTAGTACAAATGACATTAGGAAATATTGTGAGAGAATGATGTCTATTTATAGAAGAGAGTTTCTAGTTTCATTCTGACATTGACACATGTCGTGTTGTGATTGGCTTCTGATATTGACACATGTCGCGCTATGATTGACTTCTGATGTCGACACGTGTTGCGCTATGATTGGTCTCCTGGTTGGAGGGAAACTCTTCTGGGTCCTTGACTGTATAATGTTGACCGGTGTTCAGTAGTTTCAGGATTGGTCAAGTATGGTACAAACAGTGCTCCCCTAAGTTCTCGAGTGAGGGAAGCTCCTCAGTTGGGGACTTGCAAGATCCAAGCCATTGAGTAATCACGAAACTTCTAAGTACCGAAGTGTGGTATCATTTTCACTTGCCTTATCTGTTCCTCAGGCAGATGTGCTATTTTCTCCAGAAGCATAAGATGTTGAAGATGAGTATTCGATAGCAATGCCAAGTAAGTAATTAGGCAAGGGGTTCCAGGCAGTCAATTCCTGATTGGAAGTATGATTCCAAGTGCTAACTGATTGTTCTCTTTCTCCTTGTCTTGCAGGTAAGAACAAGGCCAAAGGAAAAGATAGGGAAAAAGCATGATATGGGATATTTTTGCTTTTAACCTTGATGATATGAGATACTCTTGCTCTAGTGTGGCTTGTTGGCAGAGGTATTATCGGGAGGAAAAGAAGCTAAGTATTTCGAGATACTGCTGAGAGTGCCCTCTCGGATGTGAAGAACAGTTGAACATTTTTTTTATTTGCAAGTCTGCCTAGCTGTGGAGGATGGAGGTCGACATATATAAGAGTCTCTTTAACAACAAGTAGTAGTGCTATTCCTTTACCATTCTTGGTCATAGCAATGTAGTGGGAGCTGCAAGCTTCACGTGTTTTAACTTTCTCAGACACTTTGAAAAAGTGGTCTGTGGTATCTGGAAAGCTGATGTTGCGTGTGAAGATTGCAGACAAGCTTTATCCAAGGAAATCTGGCTCTCGAAGTTTGAAGAGCGATGCCTCTTCGGTTTTCGAACAAGCAATCATGTCGGGGATCTGGCTCTCAAGATTCAGAGAGCGGTGCCTCTTCGATTTTTTGAGAAAGCAATCCTGTTAGGAGTCTGACTCTTGAGATTCAGAGAGCAGTGTCTCGTTGTTTTTTGAGAAAGTAATCCTATTGGGAGTCTGGCTCTCGAGATTCGGAGGGCGGTGCTTCTTCGATTTTTGAGCACGTAATCTTGTTGGGATTCTGGCTCTCGAGATTCAGATAGCGATGCCTCTTCGATTTTTGAGAAATCAATCATGTTGGAAGTCTGACTCTTGAGATTCGGAAAGCAGTGTCTCTTCGATTTTTGAGAAAGTAATCCAGTTGGGAGTCTGGCTCTCGAGATTCGGAGGGCGGTGCCTCTTCGATTTTTGAGCACGTAATCCTGTTGGGAGTTTGGCTCTTGAGATTCGGAGAGCGGTGCCTCTTCAATTTTTGAGCAAACAATCTTGTTGAAAGTGTTTTCTCTAATGTGAGTAAAGGTTAGGCATTTTTGCCAGTCTGCCTTGCCACGGAGCATAGAGGTTGACACACATTGGGACTTTCTAGTTATCAAGCAGTGGTGCTATTCCTTTACCCTTGTGGCTAATAGTAGGGTAGTTGGACCTTCAAAATTTATGTGTCTCAACGTTGTCAAAGATCTTTGGCAAAGTTATCTGTGGTACCCGAGGAGGTGATGTTGCGTGTGGAAAGTGGTGCCTCTTCAGAATCTGGAGAGTGGTGCCTCTTCGATTTTTGAACCAATGGCCCTGTTGCCCTTTCTTTTATAAGGGCACCAATTGTGTGCAAGAAGTACATTCAAAGAGTTATTGCTTGTAAGAATTTTCCCCTTACTTCAGAGATTTATTGCACCTCATTTCTCCTTCATTTATGAGAATGTCTGGACCATCCGACTGTCTTTTGACTTGAACTTTGGTGAAGAAGTAGTCATGCCTTCTCAAGACAACATATGGCGCCCATCCTTCTTATCCCCTACTGGTCCTCATACCGTTAGGGACTCTGTGATGAAGAATGATATGACCGCTGCGGTGGTGGCCAGAAACCTTCTCACTCTTAAAGATGACATACTACTTTCCAAATGGTCTAATGAGTTAGTTGTTAAGGTTTCTCTGGCTCTCAGTGTTTAGTGTGCAGGTTCTGTGTCTAATATGGCCCAATGCCTATTTGCTCGAACCCGCCAAGTTGAATCATTGGCGGTTGAAGTGATAAGTTTCAAACAGGAGATTAGAGGGCTCAAGCATGAGAATAAATAGTTACACAGGCTCACACATAACTATGCTACAAACATGAAGAGGAAGCTCGACCAGCTGCAGGAATCTGATGGTTAGATTTTACTTGATCATCAGAGGTTTGTGGGTTTGTTCCAAAGGCATTTATTGCCTTCGTCTTCTGGGACTGTACCACGATGAAGCTCCAAATGATCGACCTTCGGTGCCTCCTCCTTCTGGGGTTCTACCAAGTACTGAGGCTCCGAATAATCACCCTCTAGTGCCTCCTCTTTCTGGGGCTCTACCGACTGCTGAGACTTCTCCTGAGCAACCTTTGTGAAGGCTCCCTCTTGTTTGTTTATTTTGATTCATGTATATGTACATATTTGTAACTTATCGGAGATATCAATAAACAAGCTTTGCTTCGTTTCAACGTATTGTGTTAAATACACCAAGGCCTTCTTCACTAAGTTCATTGAATTTTTCCTTTTGTTGAAGCTTGTATGTTGAAGCTTTGTGAGTGAAGCATGTAGGTTGAGGTAGTGCTCCCTTAATTTCCCGAGTGAGGAAAATTTCTCGTTTGGAGACTTGAAAAATCCAAGTTACTGAGTGGTCGTGAGACTTTTGAGAATCAAGGTGCAATAGCATATGGTAGGAGTCCCCCAAGTCTCCGGTCGAGCGAGTTGACGAATGAGGCATTTCCTTTCTAAGTGGTAGTCGAAAACTCCTTCTTCATATATATTTGTTATGAAAGTTGTTAGGCCCAAAGAAGATGAGGCCTCTAGGCAATTTTTTTTTCCAATTTTTTTTTTTCCAATTTTTTTTTTTCCAATTTCTTGAATATATATATATATATATATATATTAAAGCTTTGTAGGTGAAGCTTTGAGGTTAAAGCTTTGTTGGGTACCATGAATTGATTTTGCTTCACACTATCTTGATCAAGATAGTGTGAAGCTTTTGTAGGTGAAACTTTTGTGTTGAAGCTTTGTAGGTGAAGCTTTTGTGGTGGGTGAAGCTTTTATTGGTGAAGCTTTTGTTGGTGAAGCTTTTATGGGTGAAGCTTTTGTGGTGGGGGAAGCTTTTGTGGGGGAAGCTTTTGTGGGTGAAGCTTTTGTGGTGGGGGAAGCTTTTTGTGGGTGAAGCTTTTGTTGGTGAAGCTTTTATGGGTGAAGCTTTTGTAGGTAAAGCTATTGTGGGTGATGCTATTGTGGTGAAGCTTTGGAGTTGAAGCTTTGTAGGTGAAGCTTTGGAGTTGAAGTCTTTGTTGGGTACCATGAATTGATTTTGCTTCACACTATCTTGATTAAGATAGTGTGAAGCTTTTGAGAATTTGTAGTTGTCCTCCATTGATGAAGCTTTTGTTGGTGAAGCTTTTGTGGTGAAGCTTTGTTGGGTACCACGAATTGATTTTGCTTCACATTATCTTGATCAAGATAGTGTGAAGCTTTTGAGAATTTGTAGTTGTCCTCCATTGATGAAGCCTTGTTGAATTTCCCTTTTTTATTTTTTTGGGGGAAACTAGAAATTTGAAAGTGTGGGAGAGACAACATATACAAATTTTGGTTCCACACTGTTGAGCAAGAGATTGTGATGCAAGCCACACCTAGTAGTAGTCGAAGGTTTGGATGAACTATATAATGAAGGAAAAATTTTGTCCTAGCTAAGAACAAGTAAGAACATTTGAATACATATGCAAACTATTAACACATTAAAGTAGGCATGCATTCAAAAACAATTCATAAAACCCATGACTTTCAAAGCCTAGTATATGGTGAACCAATAAACTCTTTAACAACATTAAAGAGAAGGAAAGATTTAGAGTTTCTTTACCCTTGAAGCTCATCCTTGATTACACAAGGGATTCACCCAAGTGGAGGGCCTTCAAGTCACCTCCTTGCTTCTTGGATCTTCCTTGTGATTTTCCTCCTTTTAGTGATCCTTTGCTTCTTTGAGGATTTGTTCTCCAAAACATCAAAAGCTTGATGTCTCTAAGTCTCTTCACCAAGGATGTGATGTGAAGATGAAATGGATGACTTAGGGAAGAAAAGATTGCTAGCTATTCCTTCCCTAGGTGGCCGGCCTCTTTTGAGAAAATGAGAGAAAATGTTTCACCTCATTTCACCAAGAAAAACCCTAAATGAAAATAAAGCTATAAAGTTGAATTTATACTTCATCACATGTGAGTGGCAAACTTGTAATTAATCCAAGTTTGACACTTCTCACCCTAATGGCCGGCCATATCAAATTGATTGGGTTAATTGCCCATTTTGTTTTAGTTGTCATACAACTTAAACATAATGGGCCTTGTGGACCAAAACGTTTTTGGGCCCCAAAACCCAAAACCAACATATAAGCCCAATACGAACATTTTGTATAATTAATTAACTAATTAATTAACCTTGACCATTCTTCAATTAAACCATTTAATTGCTTATCCATTTCATTTAATTTCTTCACCAACATCCTTACTCGGTGTACGATCCATTAGGTTCCATTTAGCGAGGTAGTGGGCGATTGTTACTCTTAACGATCGATTGTGAATTGAAACCACATTTCAATTCTCCCTTAAAATTAGTGTTTGCTAATCTTTAGGGCTTCCACAAACCATGAGTGACACCTAGCAGCATATCATGGTTACCCAAGCTAAGTAGAAGTGGTTGGAGAACCTATCCAGTTACAATTACAATGCAATATGGTCCTTCTCTAATACAATACTCTTAATCACATTGTTTTAGGTGATAGTTTGTTTCATGTCTACTATCCAATGTGATACTTATCTATATGATTCAATTGAATATGATTTGGAACAAACTTCCTAAGTCATATTCATATGCTTTGGCCAAAGACTCTCGAATCATATCTTAGAGTATTCTCCTTCCACCATGGAAGGTTAGAGATTCCATGTTGTGCATTCATATGCCTACATGACTAGGTAGCTTGACCACAACAATGCCGTGGACACTCCAATGGAATGCCTTTGACATGATCAAAGATCAAGGACCTAACCATTAGACATCTATGATGCCTTAGGTTAAAGGACTACTTTGCATATTGCAACTTTCGAGTTCTTACATGACATGTATGTTCGAACTCTCTTTTGATCGTTGTTCAGTGTACTCGATCACTCTTTCGAGCACCTATGTGTTTGCCTTAATGTCTAACAGTAAATGACATGAGATTAGTCATACTCACGCTTGAGTCGACATAACACATACTAACCTTAGCGGATTGTCAATGCCCAATTGGCAATCCTATGGCTAGGAACTTTTTAGGAATGAACATAAGAGAAAGGTCTCGATAATCTAACTTACTTAAATCAGTTATCTCTTAGATCAAATACATTCCTTGGATTCCCTTATTGCTTAAACACATGATACAATAAATAGTGATTAACAATAAGCTTTGCCCTTCATTAAACATATAAAAGTTTAATACAATAAGTATTCCTAAAGCTATTACATCAAATGAGTGCCTTTGTGGGCATACTTCCAACAATCTCCCACTTGCACTCAAAGCCACCTTCCCATGTATCTAATACCCATCTTTTCCATATGACGGTCAAGTTGGATTTGAGACATTGGCTTTGTCAGTGGATCTGCTGAGTCAACTTTGAGGATGTTGACTTTCCCCTCGGCAGCATATCTTCTAATGATATTAAAGCGCCTATCAAAATGCTTGTTCTTTTGATATGCCCTGGGTTCCTTGGCTTGAGCTATCGCCCCACTATTATCACAGTACAAAGTTACTGGTGATGTAATGGTTGGAACCACTCCAAGTTCAGTTATGAACTTCTTCATCCAGAACGCTTCTTTGCCGGCTTCAGCTGCAACGACATATTCAGCCTCTGTCGTGGAATCTGCAATTACACTTTGTTTCTTGCTCTTCCAACTGACAGCCCCACCATTTAGAGTGAATACATATCCGGAGTTGGAATTTCTATCATTGACGTCAGATTGGAAATCTGCATCTGTATAGGCTTCCACTCGCAACTCTGTTGCTCCTCCATAAACGAGGAACATGTCCTTAGTTCTTCTTAAGTACTTAAGAACCGTCTTGACAGCTGCCCAGTGTTCTGATCCTGGGTTAGATTGATATCGACTAGTAATGCTCACAGCATATGCGATATCCGGCCTTGTGCATATCATGGCATACATGAGACTTCCTATAGCGGAAGCATAAGGAACAGTACTCATTTGCCGTATCTCTTCAGGAGTCTTAGGTTCTATGGACTTAGAAAGGTGAATTCCATGTCTCACAGGAAGAATACCTTTCTTAGATTGTTCCATCTGGAACCTACTTAGCACCTTATCTATGTACATAGATTGGGATAATCCAATTAATTTTCTGGATCTATCACGATAGAGCTTTATCCCAAGTACATAAGATGCATCTCCCAAATCTTTCATGTGGAAGGTTTTGGACAACCACACTTTTACAGAAGAAAGTACGACAGTGTCATTCCCGAATAGTAATATGTCATCTACATATAACACTAGGAATACCACTGCATCCCCAACGACTTTTTGATAAACACAATTGTCATCTTCCTTTTGAGTAAAACCAAACGTTTTGATTTCAGTATCGAAACGAATGTTCCAGCTCCTGGAGGCTTGCTTAAGTTCATAAATGGACATTTGAAGCTTGCATACCTTAGCCTTTTCAGACTTGGACACGAAACCTTCGGGTTGAGTCATATAGAGCTCTTCCTCTAGGTAGCCGTTCAGAAAGGCCGTCTTCACATCCATTTGCCATATCTCATAATCATGGTACGCAACTATAGCAAGCAAAATTCTAATGGACTTAATCATGGCTACAAGAGAGAAGGTTTCTTCATAGTCAATCCCTTCTCATTGCCTGTAACCCTTGGCTACTAGTCTAGCCTTATAAGTCTCCACGTTCCCATCAACGTCTATCTTCCTTTTGAAGACCTATTTGTTTCCAACAGGTAATATACCTTTTGAAGGGTCTACAAGAGTCCAGACTTGATTTTGATACATGGAATCCATCTCAGATTTCATGGCCTATTGCCATCTCTTCGAATCAATGTCGGACATTGCTTTAGTGTAGTCCCTAGGGTCCTCCTTTGTGTCATTGTCACCTAGAAGGTACAATTCCTCAAAGTCATTGTCTAAGCCATACCTCTTAGGTGGCTTACTAACCCGTTTAGATCTACGTGGAGCTAGGGGTTCAGGAACAGGGTTGTCAACTTGTCGAGTGCTTGTTTGTGGTTCATCATTAATCTCATTAATTTCCATCTCTTTGCGTATAGTTCCTTTGAGAACAAATTCGTCCTCTAGAAACTTAGCAGTTCTGGCGACAAAAACTTTCTGGTCGTCTGGATGGTAGAACTCATATCCCATAGTTTCTCTAGGATATCCCACAAAATAGCATCTTACTGATCTCGCTTCAAGCTTCTTGACATATGCTTCACAACCCTAAATGTTAATGTGATTAAGACTTGGCTTTCTTCCATGCCATATCTCATAGGGCGTTTGTGAAACTGACTTGGAAGATACTCTATTAAGAAAGTAAGCTACTGTATATAGAGCGTATCCCCAGAATGTTACTGGTAGATTGGCGGAACTCATCATAGAACGAACCATGTTCATCAAGGTTCGATTTCTCCTTTCAGAAACTCCATTAAGTTGTGGAGTTCCCGATGAAGTCCAATGTGATACTATTCCACACTGTTTGAGATAATCTAGGAACTCATTACTCAGATATTCACCCCCTCGATCCGATCTTAGGGTCTTTATCTGTTTCCCAGTTTGCTTCTCAACTTCATTCTTGAATTCTTTGAACTTTTCAAAGGATTCTGACTTGTACTTCATAAGATACACATAGCCAAACCGAGAGTGATCGTCGGTGAATGTGATATAGTAGGAGAAGCCTCATCTCGACGTAGTAGACATAGGTCCACATACGTCAATGTAGATTAACCCTAGAATTTCAGTGGCACGCTCTCCTTTTCCAGTAAATGGAGATTTGGTTATCTTCCCTTTCAAGCAACATTCACAAGTACCCATCTGGTCATTACCTAATGGGCGGAAATATCCGTCTTTCGACATCTTGCGAATCTTATCAAGGTTCACATGTCCAAGTTTAAGATGCCATATCCTTTCTTGGTTAACTTCTTCTCTAGTCCTTTTGGGTTTTGAGGTATTCCCGCTTTCAATACAGTGCATCCCACTATTCATCTCTAGGTGAAAAAGTCCCTCTATCATATTACCATGAGAGATAATACGACCGTTCAAGTATAAAGTGCAACTCATTTTGTCAAACAATACTGAGTGCCCATCTCGTAAAAGCTTAGAGATAGAAATCAAATTCTTTATACATGAAGGAAAATATAAAAAAAATTTAAGTTCCAGGACTTCCCCAGAGGGTAGTTTAAGCATGTAGGTGCCTATTGCTTTTGCAGAGATTTTAGTGCCGTTCCCAACTCGCACAACCATCTCCCCATTGCGCAGTGACCTGCTCCCTGCTAGTCCCTGCATCGTATTACAGATATGTTGACTAGCGCCTGAATCAAATATCCAGGAATTGGAGCTCACTGTAAAAGCACTCTCTATGACGGAAATAGTCTCTTCAAAAGTTCGTGTCATAAGGCTCGCAATGCGCACCCTGTATTTCTTCTTCCAATGTTCATCCTTTCCACAATGAAAGCATGTTCCTTTGGATTTTATTGCCTTTTTCTTATGTAACCTTTTCCTTGTTATTGCATCCTCACTCCCACTGTCCTTTTTGAAACCTTTTTCAAATTTACAGCACATGTCAATCATCTCGTTTAAAGTATGATCGAATCTATTCACTTTATAGTTTACAATAAACTTAGTGAAATCATCCGAGAGAGATGCAAGGAAAAAGTCTTAGGCCATTTTCCCATCGATGGAAGTTCCTAAACTTTGAAGATCTTGAAAGATCCTTTCCATCTTTTGTCCATGCTTATGGACCGATGTCCCCTTTGCCATTTTGGCATTCATTAGACTACAAACATTTGAGAATCGTACATTACTAGTCTCATTGTCATGCATCTTATGCAAACTTTCAACCATGGCACAAGAAGTGTCCATGTGCTTATGTAGCTTCATAAGCTCCTCACTAAGTGAAGTGAGGATTAAGCATTTGGCTTGTAAGTCATCCTCATAGTGTCTAACATAATTTTGACACTCCTCCTTTGAAGCTAGTTTCGTAGAAGGTACATGAGGAGGGGATTGCTTAAGCACATACAATATGTCTTTCACCTTTGAGACATTCTCAATGTGGTGATACCAAGCAAGGAAACGTTGGCCCCTAAGGCCCCTTTTGTCAAGTATAATGGTGGGTATTATTTTAGGCATGTCGTTAACTACATAACATAACAGAAATCGTATTAGATTGTTTGTTTTAAAACTACTTGATTGGGTCTTAAATCAAATAGTACCACCCACTATTTTTGGCAAATTTCACATCCCTCAATGGAATTCGAGAGTTATTTTGAACTCTAAGCGGGGTATGGGAGACTCACCATTACCAAGCCCACCTCACGATGATACGATGTTGGTTAGCAAAAATAATGATGAGAAAATAACGCTTTATTCATTTACAACTTTTGTAATTACCCATCTAGTTTGGCCTCTAGAGAATGTTGCCTTATGATGATACGATGTCGGCACCATTGCACTTAGTTAAGTTATTCCCACCATGCTTAGTTCGTATAGCGGTTCAAGAATAGCCTCACGATGATACGATGTCGGCCATCCTCGTTGCCTACACTCAGTTCATCATATGTTTATGGACTCCTCCTGGATGTAAGCACATACTTTGAACTTCCCCATGATAGGGTGAAGCCGGTGTAGGAGTCACAAACGATTGGAGCCCACCACGGTGGAAGGCCTACGAAGAGATGTTCAAAACATCTCTCGCTTATCAACTCAATATTCGTTTTGTTGAGGGAGTAGTGTTGGGCTACATCAAAATTATTTTAATCTTATTAAAAGAACTTGGGCCTATCACAACTATTGGTCCAAGTTAATATGAATTAGTAGCATATAATACTCCCACTGTTTCGTTGAAACAAGCGAGACTATATGGAACTACTAACGAACACATTGCATCCTCATATTAGGTTTTAGGATGATTATGAACCGTTTGATTTGATCCAACACGAGCCTTGTGTTGGACCTTGGGTTTAAGGTAGATAGTTGTTGATTTTAGTTACGTGTTTAATCTAATTAAACCGTTATTTCCTATTGGGCGTTGGACCCAACTATTCCAATTTGCATACATTTAAACAAAAAGGAATACATGAAATAATAAGAAGGGCTTATGCCCTTTTACAACACAAATGATGGACTTATGTTCATTTACAACAAATTGAATTAATCAAATTACATTCAAATCTAAACTACTTAACCCAAACATTCATAATGTAAAGCGGCCAATCACATAGCTCAATTATCGAGGCCTTTGGTTCATAATCACCCTTTTCTTAATCAATCACATTAACTAAGAAAGCAACTTAAATAATTGGTTTTTGGATTCATAGAATTGATTTAAATGGAACTAAATAAAATGAAAATCCAATTCTCATTTAAAGAGACAAAACCATTTTGTTCTCATCTTATTTGGGCCAAAAACAATGACCTCAACAATTGGGCCATTATTTAATAAACAAAAACTTTTGGGGTCACTTTGTAAAAACACAAGAGTCCACAACTTTATGTAATTACAACTAGAACCCAAAATTTTAATAATGTAAAAACATCATTAAAGGAGCAAAACAATTTGTCCTTTAGAGTTTTTTGGCCTTAACGTAAAAACGTAAACTTTTGGGCCAAAATACAAAAACACAAAAGTATCAAAACTTTATGTAATTGCATAAAAGGCCCAAAATCACCCCCACTTGGGGTTGGCCGGTTTTTAGAGTGAAAAAGGAGTGTGAAAGGGTTTTTGGCAAGTGGTGCATGCATGTGCAATATGCAAGTGGAATAGGTGGGTGAGGATAAAGGTGAATGAGATGGGTTGTAAGAGAAACGTTTTGTGAAACATTAATAGCATTTATCATCCTCACCAATAATCCATCACCCATAAAAAATAAACCAAAACTTTATGAAAAGCACCAAACACTTTGAATCAAAATTCCAAACCTTTTTGTTCTTGGTAAGAAACTCAAGAACATTGAAGAACACGCATGAAAACTCAAAAGAGCTCCATGAATGTTTTCACTCATTAAAACTCAAATTTTCACAACACAAAAGAGGGTTAATATCCTAGGGTACTTAGGGGTTCCAAAAGTCACTTTAAAACCATTTTAACAAGACAAACATGAACCCAAAAACCACCCTTTGGATTTAGCCGAATTTCCCAACAAACATGGCACCAAATTTTAGTTCCAATATTCATGCTTAAATGAAATACATCTACAACATTTGAGATGCTAAATTTTCAAGCAAAATTTATATTCAAAGCAAGAACAAAGCTTGTAACATTTACAACATCTAAATCACAAATCATGAAAAATCACAAAACCCAAAAGGATTCACCATAAACTAGGCTTAGGCTCTGATACCACTTGAAGGAAAAATTTTGTCCTAGCTAAGAACAAGTAAGAACATTTGAATATGCAAACTATTAACACATTAAAGTAGGCATGCATTAAAAAACAATTCATAAAACCCATGACTTTCAAAGCCTAGTATATGGTGAACCAATAAACTCTTTAACAACATTAAAGAGAAGGAAAGATTTAGAGTTTCTTTACCCTTGAAGCTCATCCTTGATTACACAAGGGATTCACCCAAGTGGAAGGCCTTCAAGTCACCTCCTTGCTTCTTGGATCTTCCTTGTGATTTTCCTCCTTTTAGTGCTCCTTTGCTTCTTTGAGGATTTGAGGATTTGTTCTCCAAAACATCAAAAGCTTGATGTCTCTAAGTCTCTTCACCAAGGATGTGATGTGAAGATGAAATGGATGACTTAGGGAAGAAGCGATTGCTAGCTATTCCTTCCCTAGGTGGCCAGCCTCTTTTGAGAAAATGAGAGAAAATGTTTCACCTCATTTCACCAAGAAAAATCCTAAATGAAAATAAAGCTATAAAGTTGAATTTATACTTCATCACATGTGAGTGGCAAACTTGTAATTAATCCAAGTTTGACACTTCTCACCCTAATGGCCGGCCATATCAAATTGATTGGGTTAATTGCCCATTTTGTTTTAGTTGTCATACAACTTAAACATAATGGGCCTTGTGGACCAAAACGTTTTTGGGCCCCGAAACCCAAAACCAACATATAAGCCCAATACGAACATTTCGTATAATTAATTAACTAATTAATTAACCTTGACCATTCTTCAATTAAACCATTTAATTGCTTATCCATTTCATTTAATTTCTTCACCAACATCCTTACTCGGTGTACGATCCATTAGGTTCCATTTAGCGAGGTAGTGGGCGATTGTTACTCTTAACGATCGATTGTGAATTGAAACCACATTTCAATTCTCCCTTAAAATTAGTGTTTGCTAATCTTTAGGGCTTCCACAAACCATGAGTGATACCTAGCAGCATATCATGGTTACCCAAGCTAAGTAGAAGTGGTTGGAGAACTTATCCATTTACAATTACAATGCAATACGGTCCTTCTCTAATACAATACTCTTAATCACATTGTTTTAGGTGATAGTTTGTTTCATGTCTACTATCCAATGTGATACTTATCTATATGATTCAATTGAATATGATTTGGAACAAACTTCCTAAGTCATATTCATATGCTTTGGCCAAAGACTCTCGAATCATATCTTAGATTATTCTCCTTCCACCATGGAAGGTTAGAGATTCCTTGTTGTGCATTCATATGCCTACATGACTAGGTAGCTTGACCATAACAATGTCGTGGACACTCCAATGGAATGCCTTTGACATGATCAAAGATCAAGGACCTAACCATTAGACATCTATGATGCCTCAGGTCAAAGGACTACTTTGCATATTGCAACTTTCGAGTTCTTACATGACATGTATGTTCGAACTCTCTTTTGATCGTTGTTCAGTGTACTCGATCACTTTTTCAAGCACCTATGTGTTTGCCTTAGTGTCCAACACTAAATGACATGAGACTAGTCATACTCACGCTTGAGTCGACATAACACATACTAACCTTAGCGGATTGTCAATGCCCAATTGGCAATCCTATGGCTAGGAACATTTTAGGAATGAACATAAGAGAAGGGTCTAACTTACTTAAATCAGTTATCTCTTAGATCAAATACATTCCTTGGATTCCCTTATTGCTTAAACACATGATACAATAAATAGTGATTAACAATAAGCTTTGCCATTCATTAAACATATAAAAGTTTAATACAATAAGTATTCCAAAAGCTATTACATCAAATGAGTGCATTTGTGGGCATACTTCCAACATATAAATTGAATTTGCTTCGAACAGTCTTGAATTTGCTTCGAAGGTTTGAGAATTATAGTTGCCCTCCATTAATGAAGCTTTTGTTGGCACCATAAATTGGTTTTGCTTCACACTGTCTTGATCAAGAGTGTGTGATGTTTTTGAGAATTGTGGTTGAACTCCTTTGATGAAGCTTTTGTTGGCACCATAAATTGGTTTTGTTTAACACTATCTTGATCAAGAGTGTGTGAAGCTTTTGAGAATTGTGGTTGCCCTCCATTGATGAAGCTCTTGTTGGCACCATAAATTGGTTTTGCTTCACACTGTCTTGAACAAGAGTGTGTGAAGCTTTTGAGAATTGTGGTTGAACTCCTTTGATGAAGCTCTTGTTGGCACCATAAATTGGTTTTCCTTCACACCGTCTTGATCAAAAGTGTGTGAAGCTTTTGAGAATTGTGGTTGCCCTTCAGTGATGAAGCTCTTGTTGGCACCATAAAATGGTTTTGCTTCACACTGTCTTGATCAAGAGTGTGTGAAGCTTTTGAGAATTGTGGTTGAACTCCTTTGATGAAGCTCTTGTTGGCACCATAAATTGGTTTTGCTTCACACTGTCTTGATCAAGAGTGTGTGAAGCTTTCGAGAATTATGGTTGCACTCCATTGATGAAGCTCTTGTTGGCACCACTCCATTGATGAAGCTCTTGTTGGCACCATAAATTGGTTTTACTTTACACTGTCTTGATCAAAAGTGTGTGAAGCTTTTGAGAATTATGGTTGCCCTCCATTGATGAAGCTCTTGTTCGCACCATGAATTGGTTTTCCTTTGCACTGTCTTGATCAAGAGTGTGTGAAGCTTTCTACGAGTTGTAGTGTTTGCATTGTTACAGAGGAGAAATGTCTGAAGCAGATGCAAGAGGGCTGAATAGCTTGATCTTCGTATGCCATGCACTGAAGTTGTTATTGGCTTGCAATAAGACTTTCTTGGTGACTATAACTCTTGTTGGGCATAAATGCTTCCCTAGTTGAGTTGTCAAGCTTGAGGGTTTTTGATTATTTGTGAATGTTAGGAGTTCACATGTACAAGTTGTACACTCGTCTTCTGGTAGGTGGAATGAATGGTGAGTTGTTTTCATCACTTGGTTGGTGGTACGAATGTGAGTTCCTTCATCACCTTTCATCACATTTCATCACCTGGTTGGTGGCACGAGGATGAGTTCCTTCTTCACCTAGTTGGTGGTATGAATGGCAAGTTGCCAAATGATATTAAAGTACGGGTTGTACATTTCATCGCCTGGTTGGTGGCATGAAGGAGAGTACGGGTTGTACATTTCATCACCTGGTTGGTGGCATGAAGATGAGTTCATTCTTCACCTGGTTGGTGGCATAAGTGGCAAGTTGCCAAATGATATTAGGGTACAGGTTGTACATTTCATCACCTGGTTGGTGGCATGAATGGCTAGTTGCCAAATGATATTAGAGCACGGGTTGTACATTTCATCACCTGGTTGGTGGCATGAAAGAGAGTACGGTTTGTATATTTCATCACCTGGTTGGTGGTATGAAAATGAGTTCCTTCTTCTCCTAGTTAGTGGCATGAGTGGCAAGTTGCCAAATGATATTAGAGTACGGGTTGTACATTTCATCACCTAGTTAGTGGCATGAAGAAGAGTACGGGTTGTACATTTCATCACCTGGTTGGTGGCATGAAGTAGGGTATGGGTTGTACATTTCATCTCCTGGTTGGTGGCATGAAGATGAGTTCCTTCTTCACATTTCATCACTTGGTTGGTGAGAATAAAGGCAAGGTGTCTAGGCACATTGTAGCAAGAATCGAATGACACAAAGTATGTTGAACCATTTCCAAGCATAGTTGGTTTATGTATGAATGTGTTGGAATGTATGATTGAACGAATATACTGTGAAGCTGTTCGTTTATTTGTATAGTCTTGTTGACATATACTTAGACTTTATTTCATGTTGGAAGCATTCATGTTGAAGCTTTGAACCCGAGTGTTTCATTGCTAGGAATTTAAGAAGATTATGACCGAGTTGTCTAAACCACCTCTTTATTGAATTCATGCCAAATAGTCTTCGTTACATAGGATGCCGAACGGATGAAGCTTAACACTTGTACAATGTTAGTTTACTTGTAATAGTACTTCAAGTGATCAGTGTTCCATGGATGGCCAAGGGTTTTGCCATCGGAGCTTCTAAGCTTGTAGGAGCCAGGGTGAAGGATGATTTTGTGAAAACATGTTCATTTGAATAACATCTATAGCATGCATTTAACAATTAAAAGGCGGAATCATGCTTGCATGCATTCAAAAACAAAACATTACCCATGAAATTCAAAGCCTAGTAGATTGGTGAACCAAGACTCAACTCAAAACAAAGTGAGTTGAGATTTATACCTTTGTAGATTCCTCTTTGCATAAGCAAAGGCTAATCACCCAAAGAGAGGGCCTTCATTCCTTGCATCTTAGATCTATGGATTTGGATGGATGAAATAGGTTTCTCCAAGTTCCCAAAATTGAGAACCTCTAAGTCTCCACACCAAGGTTAGATTTAAGTAGAAATGAGTGACCTTGGAGGAGTAGGATTGCTAGATACACCCTCCAAGGGGGCCGGCCTCCTAGAGAGAAAAGGAGAGATATGTTCTCTCCAATTTTCTCCAAAAGAACCCTTAATGAATTTTAGGCTATAAAGTTCTTTATATAGTCACTTCTTTAAATGACTTAAGAACCAAAAACCCTAATTCAACACACATGGCCGGCCACATAAGGGATTTGGGCTTTTGGGCCTTTGTGAATCTTTATTCATTAAATTGTCATACAACTTAAGTCAATGGGCTTGACGTTCGAAGCCCATTGGGCCTTAAGGTCCAAAACTATCCCGAGGTCTTTAAAGAACTTATTCGTTTGATTAATTAACATATTAATTAATCCTTGCCATAAATAATTAAACCATTTAATTATTCTTACTCATCTCCATTGTTTCTTCAATCTCCACCTTACACGGTGTACGATCCATTAGGTTCCTTTTAGCGAGGCAGTGGGCGATTAGAACTTTTTCAAATCGATTGTGAATTGAAACTTACTTTCAATTCTCCCTTTAGTGATTACACACGTTTAGGGCTTCCACAAACCATGAGTGACACCTAGCAGCATATCATGGTTACCCAAGCTAATCAGAAGAGGTAGAGAACCTATTCAGTTTAGGATTACAAATGCAATACGGTCTTTCTCTAATGCAATACTCTTGACCACATTGTTTGGTTTGATAGTTTATTCATGTCTACTATCCAATGTGATTCGTGTGCTTATATGATTACCTTGAATGTGATCTGGAACGACTTCTTAAATCTCATTCATACTCTGGCCAGAGATTCTTAATCATATCATAGAGTATTCTCCCTCAAACGGTTTGAAGGTTAGAGATCCCTTGTTGCGCATTCACTTGCCTCCATAGCTAAGTGGCTTAACCCCAACTATGCCGTGGACACCCGCGGATAGGGTGACTTTGACATAATTAAAGATCAAGGACTTAACCACAAGACAAACGTGATGCCTCAGGTCAAATGACTACTTTGCATTATCCCAACCATGAGTTCTCATGTGACATGAATATGAGAACTCTTCGTTGATCGTGTTCAGTGAACTCATTCTCTATTGAGCACATACGTACTTGTCTTGATGTCACACACACCAATGACTCGAGACTAGTCACTCTCCCTGAGAGAATACACAGCACGTACTGATCTTAACGGACTGTCAATGCCCAATTGGCAATCCTATGATCAGGAACGTTTAGGATGTGTCTACGAAAGAATGGTCTCATGAATCTAACTTCTTTAAATCGCATTCTCCCAATCACATATTCCTTGGACTTATCGTTTAAGCATATAACATTTATATGAGACGGCTCAAACAATAATCTTTGCCCTTGATATTAAACTAGATTAGTTTAACATGTGAAATGTCCGTAAAGTATCATCATATGATTGGTTTTAGGGCACATTTCCAACAATCTCCCACTTGCACTAGAGCCAATCAGCTTGGTCATCAGTGATGATTCCTCTTCTGTAGTCATTTCATAAATGGCTGAATAGTAGGCCTAGACAATGGATATCTATATGTTATCCATAGAAGCAACCTTGAGAATAACGACGTCACCATTATACATGATTCTCAATCATGTGGTTCAGTCTCTCATTTGAGTTCGGATCTTGATGAGACCTTGATTCCCTGGCTTGAGCTATCGCCCCATTAGTGTCATAGTGTCAGTACACTAGATACACTTTCTGGTTGGAAGCGAATAGAGAGTTCATAAATGAACTTTCCCATCCAAACAACATTGTTGCAAGCTTCTATATGGCAATATATTTTGCATTCATAATGGCACACACTAAAGTCATTACTTTTAATGTTTCCATCCAAATATCTCTTTAGTCATAATAAAGAGATATCTGATTATCTCTTCATTCATAATGAAGAAACATCCAATGATGGATTAGATTCATAATCTAATACATTTACGCTTTTTTTACGTTACTCTAATTCTTCCTCATTCTTTGAGGAATCTATCCTTTAGTATTTCTTAAATACTTAAGGACTCACTTGACAGTTGCCATGGTTCTAATCCTAGGCTTGCACTGATATCGTCTTGTACCGTTCTAGGTACAACTCATATCAATGTTTTTCATACAATATGAAATACATAAATCCCCTTTATGCGTATGCATAAAGGATTCTATTTACGCATTATTTCTTTGGGAGTCAAAGAGTACGTTCTCTTTGAGAAGAGCAACTTCTTAGTCTCACTAGAGTTGTCCTTCTAATTGAAGTTTATCATCATATGAGAAACTTCCTAGCATCTATTGTCTATTATTAGGGATTGATATAATCCAATTATATCATGAAATCTATCATTATAGATTTCCATCCCATGTATATAGACTATATCTCCCATATACATTCTATCTTCATATAATGTTTTAAAGTCATAACTTTTAAAGAAGAAGTATTCTTTTCATTTCCAAAATTAATATATCATATATATTTAAATTTTAGGAACATGATTAACTCCCATATACATTCTATCTTCATATAATGTTTTAAAGTCATAACTTTAATGAAGAAGTATTCTTTTCATTTCCAAAATTAATATATCATATATATTTAAATTTTAGGAACATGATTAACTCCCACTAACCTTTTGTAAACCTAGTAAACAAAAGATTCATTTACATCTTTATGAGAAATCAAACGATTTGATCTTTCTCTCATAAGACGCTTATAGCTCCCACTAGCTTGCTAAGATTCATGATGGTTGGATCTCTACAACTTATATGTCTTGTGATTTATAGTTTTAGACATATATTATCAAGACTATCTTAATAATGGTTTCGGAAACCCATATTATGTCCAAACATTGAATCACCATTTAGTTGTAGCTAGCTATCTTCGAATTAATTGAAACCAAGACTACGTCAAAAAATGGTTTCTTCAAAGTCAACCATCCTTTTGATTGTAGTTACCTTAAGCTACCAATTAGCTTATGAAGGTTTCATTATTTCGGGTCAAATGGTACTTTACCATTTTCTTGAGTATATATCATATATACACTCAATGTAGTCATAAGGATTTCCATTCTTATTTCTTTCGAATTAAGAGGTGTAACTCTATGACATAGTCATAAAGTTCAAACCATTCAACTGAGACGGTTTATAAATCCTTCTCAACTACCTTGGAGCTTTTGGTATAGGAACTAGGTTGTTTATATTTGTTGATTACTTTCTTGTCTCTCAAAGAACCCATTCTTTGAGTTCTATCTCTCGTTCATTTGCTTTTAGGCAAATCACATTGTAGGATTACAATGAACTACCCAACAAAACAACATTTGTTAATTGGTTTATAGAAGCGATATCCAAAAGTTAATTTAAGGATATCCCACAAGATTGTTATCAAACAAATATTGCTTATTAGTTCACAACCCCAAATCTTAACATGCTTGAGATTTGTCTTTCTTTCCAACTACATCTTATGGAGTCATGAAAAATTTGGAAGATCTTCTAATTGACAATCATATTGTTTTAGAAGTATATATCCTATATATGGGTAATAGATAACATCTAATGAACTAAATCTTATTCGAGTTCGTTCTTCTCCTTAATGGAGAAATTTATTATCTTATGATGCTTCTTTCCTTGATATCTTTCAAGGAGACTCATCTAAAGTGTTTCTTTTCCTTGGATCAAATCTAAGGAGGTAAATACTTTAGACATCTTACTCATCAACTTACATTACTTGAATTCTTTGAAACATTTTGCAAAGTATTCGGATTTGTGTTTATTCAAAATAAACTATAGTCCAACCGAGAGTGATCTTCGGTGAATGTCATACAACATGAGTAGTATTATGTTTGTGGACAAGTGCCACTAACATCTAAGTGAATTAACCTCAACAACTTTGTGATTCTTTCTTCTTTCCAAAAGAATAAAGATTCGAACATTTCGCCTCTATACAATTTTAACAAGAAGGTATTGGATCCGGATCTAACGATCCAAAGCATCCATCTTTCACCAACTCGTAACTTATGTTTTTAGAGGTATCACAACTTTAGTTGGGATTAGTCACTACCTTGCAACCTTTTGGGTTTTAAGCATCATTATATTCTAAACAGTTAACACTACCATATCATCTCTACTATAGAGACAATCAATTAGATTACTATAATCCAATCATTGATTAATAAAGAACAATGTTTTGTCAAACAAAACATTCATCCATCTCTACTATAGTGACGGAATTAAATTCCTTAAAATTGGAATGTAAAGACAATCTTTGGTTTTTCCAATTTCTTTGGTAGTTCTTATGAGGAAGTAAGTACTATCTGCTTTCGCAGAGATCTATATTTTATTCACGTTCCGAATGTGAAGCACCTTTTCTTTTCTCATATATCTTCTACTTCTTATTAGTCACACTTTTACAACGATTGTAAAACATAGTTACTAATACGGAATCAAGCATTCAAGTAGAAGAACCAACTGTTTTGAACTATTCAAGAACAATTTACAACACCTTCGAAAGGTGTGTTCTTGACACTTGCAAGACATTTCTTGCAAATACCCCTTCCAATGTCCATCCTTTCATAAAGAAAGTTTGTTCCCTTTGGAGTTAATTTTTTCTTCTTCATTTGACTTCTCCTTTGACTACAATAGTCATGGTCCCTAAACTCCCACTATCTCTCTTGAAACTTATTTCAATTGTGTTATACACATCAAACGATTTTGGAGAGTATGTGTTAATTGTTCACTATATAGTTTACAATAAACTTAGTGAACCATTAGGATAGGGACATAAAGGTGAAGTCCTTGCCTAGTTTCCGTCTCGTTAAGTGGTTTATCACTTCAACACTCAATGATTCAAAATCATCATAAGTCCATGTTAATGGACTATTTTTGTCAACCAACCATTATGTTTTAAACATAATTACAAACTTTCAAGAGTTGTACAAGGCAACTCTCATTTCTTCATACAATAATTTGTAAGTGAAGAATCATGGCACATTAAGTGTTCATGCCTTTGTGCTTTCTTCTAAAGTTCCTTGTTCATGTAACAAAGAAACAAGCACTAATGTTTGCATTGATTAAGGGTTGTTCAAAGCAACTCTTATTTCTTCATACAACAAATTGTAATTGAAGAATTATGACATTAAAAGTGTTGTCCTCTTTATGATAGACTTTATCTAACATGTTCTTCCAATGATACATTATCAATAGGAAGATTGTGAGGATGAGACTACTTAGGTACATTTACAAGCCATTTAAAGACAATCTATGGTTTTGTAGTACCAAGTCCGGAAACTAAACTTTCGGTTTTTATTTGTCAAGTGTGGGATAGCGTTTGCAAATATAATGGTAAGTAAATACATAACGAATATAAATTGATTGATTTTATGCCACTTGATTCGGGTCTTTAAATCAAATAGCACCACCCACTATTTTTGGCAAATTCCATATTCCTCATTGGAATTCGAGAGTTTTGGAGGAAACTCTTAGTAGGGTATGGGAGACTCACTATTACCAAGCCCTCCTCACAATGATATGATGTTGGCTAGCATTAATAATAATGAGAGAGTACGCTTACTCATTTGCATCTCTTGCAAGTACCCATCTTATTTGGCCTCTAGAGAATGTCACCTCACAATGATACGATGTTGGCTCCATTGCACTTAGTTAAGTCATTCCCACCATGCTTAGTTCGTGAAGGGGTTCAAGAATAGCCTCACGATGATACGATGTCGGCCATCCTCGTTGCCTACACTCACCTCATCAAGTATGTATATAGACTCCTCCTGAGTATAAGCATGCACTTTGCACTCCCCATGATAGGGTGAATGCGGTGTACAAGTCATAAACGATTGGAGCCTACCACGGTGGAAGGCCACGAAAGAGTGTTCAAAGCACTCTCACGCTTATCAACTTAATAATGGTTTGGTTGAGAGTTTTAGGTCTCATCACATATAAACATACATTTTAATCTCTATTAAAACAATTTTGGTCCTATTACAACTATTGGTCCATATGATTGTTTTTAGTTGTATATAATACTCCCACTATGCTTATAAAACGTTTTTAAAGCAAGAGTATATGATACTACTAACATAACCTTTGCATTCATTTGATGGACTATATAGTTGCCTTAGGGCCTTAGGATGATTATGAACCTTTGTTTAGATTCAACACGAGCCTTGTGTTGAATCTCGGTCTAGGGATGGTGATTGATTTTAGTTACGCGTTTAATCACATTAAGGCGTGTTGTCTTAGGGGCGTTGGACCCAACTACTTCATTTTCATGCATATCAAATAAAGCAAGAAAGAAGTACTTCAAAGTAAAGGTGAGCTTATGCTCATTACAACATTTGCATAAATCAAATTACTTTAAAGTAAAGAAGAGCTTATGCTCTTTTACAACATTTGATCAAATCAAATTACAACCAAAATCTAATCTACACATTCCCATGGTTCAAACAAATTTGAAACGGCCTTTCACATAGCTCAATTATCGTAGGCTTAGGTTCATAATCACCCTTTAATTAATTAACACTTTAACTAATTAAATTGAATGCAACATTTTCATTTGGTTTTTGTATCCATAAAATTGATTTAAATGGAGCTAAACAAAATGAAAATCCAATTCTCATTTAAAGAGACAAAACAATTTTGTTCTCTACCTAATGTGGGCCATAAAGCAATTAACCTCAACTTTTGGGCTATTTGCAAAAACATAAACTTTTGGGGTCACTTTGTAAAAACACAAAAGTCCACTACTTCATGTAAATACAACTAGAACCCAAAATTTAAACAATGCAAAAACTTCATTAAAGGAACAAAACAATTTGTCCTTTAGCGTTTTTGGACCTAAACGTAAAAACGTAAACTTTTGGGCCAAAGTGCAAATACACAAAAGTATCAAAACTTTATGTAATTGCATAAAAGCCCCAAAAGTACCCTACATGTAGGGTGGCCGGTTTTGGAGAGGGAAATGAGTGATGTGTGTGTTGATTTGTGAGTTTTGACATAAAGCATGCAAGTGGTGCAAGTGGTGTGTGTGAAAGAGAATTAATCCTTTCACACCCACCATTATTTCTACCACCATTTAAACAAATATCTAACACATTAAATCATTTGAAAAAAAAAAAACATAAACTTTATGAAATAAATCAAAACTTTGAATCAAAACACAAAACTTTTTGTTCTTGGCAAAAATGTCAAGAACAATGAAGAACATTCATGAAAAACCCAAAAATTTTCCATGAACATTTTTACTCCAAAAACATCCCAAAACCATTCAAACTTAAGGGAAATAACATATAACCAAACTAGGGTACATAGGGGTTCCAAAAGTTACTTGAAAACACTTTTAACAAGTCAAACAAGAACCCAAAAATCCACCCTTTGGATTTGGCCGAAAATTCCCAAAAGCATGGCACCAAATTTTAGCTCCAATATTCATGCTCATATGAACTACATCTACAACATTTGAGATGGCAAATTTTCTAACAAAATTTACATTCAAAGAAACAAGAATAAAGCTTGTAACATATTACAACTTTTAAATCACAAACTATGAACCACAAAACCCAAAAGGATTCACCAACTACTAGACCTAGGCTCTGATACCACTTGAAGGATGATTTTGTGAAAACATGTTCATTTGAATAACATCTATAGCATGCATTTAACAATTAAAAGGCGGAATCATGCTTGCATGCATTCAAAAACAAAACATTACCCATGAAATTCAAAGCCTAGTAGATTGGTGAACCAAGACTCAACTCAAAACAAAGTGAGTTGAGATTTATACCTTTGTAGATTCCTCTTTGCATAAGCAAAGGCTAATCACCCAAAGAGAGGGCCTTCATTCCCTTGCATCTTAGATCTATGGATTTGGATGGATGAAATAGGTTTCTCCAAGTTCCCAAAATTGAGAACCTCTAAGTCTCCACACCAAGGTTAGATTTAAGTAGAAATGAGTGACCTTGGAGGAGTAGGATTGCTAGATACACCCTCCAAGGGGGCCGGCCTCCTAGAGAGAAAAGGAGAGATATGTTCTCTCCAATTTTCTCCAAAAGAACCCTTAATGAATTTTAGGCTATAAAGTTCTTTATATAGTCACTTCTTTAAATGACTTAAGAACCAAAAACCCTAATTCAACACACATGGCCGGCCACATAAGGGATTTGGGCTTTTGGGCCTTTGTGAATCTTTATTCATTAAATTGTCATACAACTTAAGTCAATGGGCTTGACGTTCGAAGCTCATTGGGCCTTAAGGTCCAAAACTATCCCGAGGTCTTTAACGAACTTAATAGTTTGATTAATTAACATATTAATTAATCCTTGCCATAAATAATTAAACCATTTAATTATTCTTACTCATCTCCATTGTTTCTTCAATCTCCACCTTACACGGTGTACGATCCATTAGGTTCCTTTTAGCGAGGCAGTGGGCGATTAGAACTCTTTCAAATCAATTGTGAATTGAAACTTACTTTCAATTCTCCCTTTAGTGATTACACACGTTTAGGGCTTCCACAAACCATGAGTGATACCTAGCAGCATATCATGGTTACCCAAGCTAATCAGAAGAGGTAGAGAACCTATTCAGTTTAGGATTACAAATGCAATACGGTCTTTCTCTAATACAATACTCTTGACCACATTGTTTGGTTTGATAGTTTATTCATGTCTACTATCCAATGTGATTTGTGTGCTTATATGATTACCTTGAATGTGATCTGGAACGACTTCCTAAATCTCATTCATACTCTGGCCAGAGATTCTTAATCATATCATAGAGTATTCTCCCTCAAACGGTTTGAAGGTTAGAGATCCCTTGTTGTGCATTCACTTGCCTCCATAGCTAAGTGGCTTAACCCCAACTATGCCGTGGACACCCGCGGATGGGGTGACTTTGACATAATCAAAGATCAAGGACTTAACCACAAGACAAACGTGATGCCTCATGTCAAAGGACTACTTTGCATTATCCCAACCATGAGTTCTCATGTGACATGAATATGAGAACTCTTCGTTGATCGTGTTCAGTGAACTCATTCTCTATTGAGCACATACGTACTTGTCTTGATGTCACACACACCAATGACTTGAGACTAGTCACTCTCCCTGATAGAATACACAGCACGTACTGATCTTAACGGACTGTCAATGCCCAATTGGCAATCCTATGATCAGGAACGTTTAGGATATGTCTACGAAAAAATGGTCTCATGAATCTAACTTCTTTAGATCGCATTCTCCCAATCACATATTCCTTGGACTTATCGTTTAAGCATATAACATTTATATGAGACGGCTCAAACAATAATCTTTGCCCTTGATATTAAACTAGATTAGTTTAACATGTGAAATGTCCGTAAAGTATCATCATATGATTGGTTTTAGGGCACATTTCCAACACAGGGCGACTGATGCCAACAACTTCAAAGGGTCCATCCCAGTTTCGACTAAGTGTTCCTTCACTCGGGACTTTGTCACAGAGTAATCTTTTCTTTAATACCCAGTCCCCTACTTTGAAAGAACAATGTTTGACCCTTAAGCCATAGTAGTTGGAGATGCACTGCTTGTAGGCGACATTCCTCAAGTGAGCCTAGTTTCTGTGTTCCTCGACTAGATCTAAGTTGAGGGTAAGTTGTTTGTCATTTTCACTTTGCACGTAATTCTGGACTCGGAACGTTGCTTACTCAAGCTTAACTGGGACAACTGCCTCTGTACCAAAGACAAGTGAGAATGGGGTTTCTTCTGTTGATGTCCGATACGAAGTGTGGTATGACCAAAGAACTTGGGGTACAAATTCTGGCCAACAAACTTTAGCCTTGTCCAAGCTGGTTTTCAAAGTTCGCTTGATTATTTTGTTGATGGCTTCAACTTGTCCATTAGACTGAGGATGAGCTGGGGAGGCAAAACATAAGTTGATGTTGAACTTTAAGCAGAACATCCTGAATTTATTATTGTCGAACTGTCGCCCGTTGTCAGTGACTATTGCATTAGGAATGCCAAATATGCAAAGGATATTCTTCCATACGAAGTCTTCTATTTTTGCCTCAGTAATGGTTGACAAGGGTTCTACTTCGACCCACTTTGTGAAGTAGTCAACTGCAACGATTGCATAGCGAACCTTGCCCTTCCCTGCAAGCATTGGGCAGATCAAATCAAGTCCCCATTGGGCGAAGGGTCAAGGGCTGATCATAGGAGTGAGCAGCTCGGGAGAGGGGAGAGGAGTGAGGAATAGTTACGTAGCGTTGACACTTATCACATGAGCGGGATATTCTGATGGCATCTTGGTGGAGTGTTGGCCAGTAATATCCTTGGCGAAAAGCCTTGTGTGCTAGGCATCGAGATCCAGCATGATCTCCGCAGACTCCTTCATGTATTTCCTGAAGAACAGTTTCCGTCTCTGCAGGTGTAAGGCATCTTAGGTGTGGTAGGTTAAAACCCCGCTTATAGAGTTGGTCATTAATGATTAAATAACGGGTATCTTTGTATCAAATTTTCTTAGCTTAGACTTTGTCATTTGGAAGGATACCATGAGTAAGGAATCTATAAATCGGGGTAATCCAACTATCCCCATGTTGTAAGTTGCACACTTCCGCGGCTGTGGTGCTTGGTGTTGCCAACAATTAGACCTGAATTTTTCTCCCAATCTTGTCTTCCACTGCTGAGGAGATGTGAGCCAAAGAATCTGCATGATTGTTTGCCGCTCGAGGAATTTGGGTGATCTGGTAGTGGAAGTGCTTGAGCAACAATTGTGTTTATGCCAGATATGCTGCCATGGAGCTATCCTTAGCATCAAAGTTGTTGGTGACCTGGTTAACCACCAATTGGGAGTCACTGAAGATATCAATTCGTTTAACCCCAAGGTGTTTGGCCAAACGTAAGCCTACTAGGAGGGCTTCATATTCGGCCTCATTATTCGACGCCTTGAATTTGAAACGAAGAGCATACTCCATTGCCACTTTGTCAGGGGTCGTAAGGACTAGTCCTGCTCTATAACCTTGTTGGTTGGACGAGCCATCAACATATAGGCTCCATACTGGGGCTGTTGGTTCTGTTTTCTAAGCTTCCGAGGGTAATGAAACCACTTCTTTAGGCGTATAAACAATGTCAATAGGATATGTGAAGTCGGCGATGAAGTATGCCACTGCTTGGCCCTTCTAAACTGGCTTTGGTTGGTAGGAGATGTCAAACTCACCCAATGCTATCGCCCGTTTGATCATTCGCCCGAAAGTGTCAGGACATTGGAGTATCTGTCGAAGAAGATGATTGGTAAACACGATGATGGAGTGTGTTTGGAAGTAAGGACGAAGTTTTTGAGCAGACATAACCAATGCTAGAGCCAATTTCTCAATGTTGAAGTATCGTGTCTCCGCATCTTGTAAGGCCTTGCTAGCGTAGTAGACAAGTCGTTCGACATTACCATCATTTCGAATGAGAACGGAACTTACTGCTGAAGCTGATACCGACAGATAGATAATGAGTGTGTCACCAACCTCAGGTTTGGAGAGCAGATAGGCTTTACTCATGTAGTCTTTAAGGTTCTTGAATGCCTCAGCATATTCATCAGTCCATGTAATGTACTTCTTACTTCCCTTAAGTGCTTTGAAGAAAATAGCACATCTGTCTGTGGCCTTAGAGATGAACCTAGTTAAGGCTGCCACCTTGCCAGTAAGGCTTTAGATGTCTTTTGAAGTTACCGGTTCCTTCATGTCGAGGATTGCTTTGATCTTCTCGGGATTAGCCTCAATGCCTCGTTGGCTTATCATGAAGCCTAAGAATTTACCAGAGCTACGCCGAAGGCATATTTGTTAGGGTTCAACCTCATTCGATAACTCTTCAGAATGGTGAAAGTTTCAGATAGGTTGGTGATGTGTTGGTCAGCATGTTTGCTTTTGACTAGCATATCATCAATGTAAATTTCCATGCTCTTCCTAATCTGTTCGGCGAACATTGAACTGATCATTCTCTGATAAGTTGCTCCTGCATTCTTTAGGCCAAAGGGCATGACTTTATAGCAATATAGTCCCCTGTCAGTAGTGAAGGTTGTGTGTTCTTGGTCAGGAGGGTTTATGAGGATTTGGTTGTATCCTGAGTAAGCATCCATAAAGCTCAGGAGTTCACACCCTGCTGTAGAGTCTATAAGTCTGTCTATGAGAGGAAGAAGAAAGCTATCCTTCAGGCATCCTTTGTTTAGGTCGGTGTAATCGACACACATTCTTCACAAGACCTTTTGGAGCATGAGACTTTCCTTGGTCAGATTCTTCTTAACAAGGATAACATTTGCTACCCACGTTGGATAATTGACTTCGCAGACGAAGCCTATGCCTTTAAGTTTTTCAACTTCTGCCTTCATTGCTTTGTATCGTTCAGTGTCATAGGATCTTCGCTTCTGTCTCACTGGCTTGGTCTTGGGGTCAATACTTAAGCGATGATAGATGATATCGGGGGAGATGTTTGGCATGTCCTCGTATAACCAGGCGAAAACCTTAGTGTTCTCTTGCAAAAAAGAGATCAATGCCAACCGAATGGGTGGTGACAAGGTGGTGCCAATCTTCACCATACGATCCGGATAATTTTTTGAGATAGAGACCTTCTCCAACTCTTCAGCGGGTTGTGCTTGCTGGGTGAAAGAGTCATCTCGAGGATCGTCGGGTTGACTGTTGCCACCGTGAAGATCCAAGTTGGCTTCGTCTAGGCTGGTCTTTATGACTTGGTCATGTATAGAAAGGGTTTCCTTGGGCACAGGTAGGTGCTGTTGCTTGATCGAAATGTTGTAACATGATCGTGCACTAAGTTGATCTCCTCTGATGTAACCATTGCCATAGGGGGTTGGAAATTTCATCAACAACGTATGTGTGGATACCATGGCCTTGAGATCATTGATGCCTGTGTGTCCCAAGATGACATTGTATGCCGTTGGGCAATCAACCACCAGGAAGTTAGTGGTAATGGTAGCTGTGTAAGAGCCTGTACCAATGGTGAAAGGTAAGTGTATGCTCCCCAAAGGTTGCACGATATCATCGAAGAAGCTTATCAGAGGGGAAATCGAGTGATCGAGCAAGTGTTTAGCTACATTAAGTGCCCTAAAAGCTTCAGCAAACATGATATTGACCAAAGCCCCCGTGTCTACCAGGATTCGTCGTACTTCAAAGTTGGCTATGTGAGCTTCTACGATCAGTGGGTCGTTGTGAGGGTAGATTCTTGGGTCATTGATCTTCGAGCTTATGTGGACCGAGTCTTTCAGAAACCCTTGGGTCATTGATCTTCGAACTTATGTGGAGGGGATTCTTTCGATGTTGCCTTAGGAAGTTTCGGCAGTCACGATAAACGGTTTTCGATCCTTCCAACTTTTCTGCAAGGAGGTGTCTTCCTCCACTTCTCCTGCTTTGGGTCGAAGCAGCTGGGTTGAGAGAAGTCTCATGTTGATCAATGTTTTGATGATTAGCTCGCTCCTCATCAGGGATACCCATGTCGAAGGAAGGTGACCCTCCTTATTGGGAGGCATCCAAATGATGGTTGATGTCCACAGGGGTAACGAGTTCGTGTGTTTGAGTACGCCTAGTTTCGTGGAGCATCTCAAAGAGCTTCTCATACTGCTCCTGGAGGACCTCATTCTTCATTGTTATCTTGTTGTTTTGAGATTCTAGCTCATCAACTTTAGCTTGAAGAGCAACCCTTTTTCCTTCATTCTTTCGTTGCTTCGCACTAGGTGCAAGAGGGGTGTCATTCTGTGTGTTGTGGCTTCCTTCACTCCCCATGTTAGAGAGAGATGCCTAGTCAAAAGAAAGTGTACGAATAGTGGAAACCAGCTTAACAAAACTGAAGAGAGTGAGAATAAGTGTCGTTCCCATAGATGGTGCCAAATGTTGATGCATAAAATCAGTGAGGACTTTGGTACAATAGAAAATGTTAAGTTCGTGACCTTCGCTAGATTGCTCCGGTCACTAGTGTGGATAAGTATGTAAATGGATAGAGACATAGAAGCAAACACAAGATGTACGTGGTTCACCCAGATTGGCTACGTCTATGGAGTAGAGGAGTTCTCATTAATTGTGAAGGGTTTACACAAGTACATAGGTTCAAGCTCTCCTTTTGTGAGTACTAGTGAATGATTTAGTACAAATGACATTAGGAAATATTGTGAAAGAATGATCTCTATTTATAGAAGAGAGTTTCTAGTTTCATTCTGACATTGACATGTGTCGTGTTGTGATTGGCTTTTGATATTGACACGTGTCACGCTATGATTGGCTTCTGATGTCGACACGTGTCGCACTGTGATTGGCCTCCTGGTTGGAGGGAAACTCTTCTGGGTCCTTGACGACATAATGTTGACTGGTGCTCAGTAGTTTCGGGATTGGTCAAGTATGGTACAAACATACTTCTTGTTGAAAAGAAAAATCAGCTATTAATGAAGAATTATCAAGCTCGACCTACTAAGGCATATTGGTACTCATAGCGCGACACGTGTCAATATAGCTCGACCTACTTGGCAACAACAAGGAACATCTTGCCGTGCCTATTCAAGAAGAATTGGTGGAGATGGTTGCTGCCCTAGAGTCAAATCCAAGGCATATTGGTAAGTCTCCTAACCTAATTTCAATTCCCAATTCGACTAACAAGTTGCTTCCTTCTGTAATCCAGCCCCCTTCCTTAGAGCTTAAACCATTGCCAAGCCATTTGAAATATGTATTTTTGGGAGAACAAGAGACGCTGCCCGTCATCATCTCTTCTTCACTCACTGCACAAGAAGAGGACAAGTTGGTGAGGGTGCTTTGGGAATACAGAACTGTCATTGGGTGGACATTGGCCGATATCAAGGGAATTAGCCCTACCACTTGCATGCATCGAATACTCTTGGAAGAAGGAGCTAAACCATCTAGAGAAGCACAACGCTGGCTCAATCCACCCATGATGGACGTTGTGAAGAAGGAAATCATCAAGCTACTAGATTGTGGAGTGATTTACCTAATTTCTGATAGCCATTGGGTCTCGCCGGTCCAAGTTGTTCCTAAGAAGTCCGGAGTCACTGTGGTAAAAAATGAAGATAATGAGCTTGTTCCCACCCGAATCCAAACCGGATGGAGAGTTTGTATTGACTATCGGAAGCTCAACGCTACGACAAGAAAAGATCACTTCCCGCTGCCCTTTATTGATCAAATGTTGGAAAGGTTAGCCGGTCATTCATTTTATTGTTTTCTTAATGGCTATTCCGGTTATAATCAGATTGTGATAGCTCTCGATGACCAAGAAAAGACTACCTTCACATGTCCCCTTGGTACCTTTGCTTATCGACGCATGTCATTTGGGCTATGCAACGCACCAGCCACATTCCAAAGGTGTATGGTAAGTATTTTCTCAGATTTTGTGGAAAAGATCATTGAAGTGTTTATGGATGACTTTAGTGTCTTTGGTGACTCATTTGATGCATGCTTGAATAATCTTACTCTGATCTTACAACGATGCATCAAAACTAATCTTGTCTTGAATTGGGAAAAGTGCCATTTTATGGTAAAACAAGGTATAGTTTTGGGGCATATCATATCAGAAAAAGGGATTGAGGTTGATAAATCTAAAATAAATCTTGTACGTCACTTACCCTCTCCCACTTCGGTAAGGGAGGTTCGTTCTTTTCTTGGCCATGCAGGATTTTATAGGAGATTCATCAAGGATTTCTCAAAAATTGCCCAACCCCTTTGTCGTTTACTCCAAAAGGAAGTAGCCTTCGAGTTCAACAAGGAGTGTGAGACCGCTTTCAAAACCCTCAAGGACATGTTGACTTCGGCCCCCATCATCATGCCACTAGATTGGAGCCTTCCATTTGAGCTAATGTGTGATGCATCCGATTATGCCATTGGTGCTGTTTTAGGCCAAAAAAGGAACAAACAGCCCCACGTCATCCACTACGCTTCCCGAACCCTAAACGATGCTCAATTGAATTATTCTACCACTAAGAAAGAATTTCTTGCAGTTGTATTTGCTTTAGATAAATTTCGTTCATACTTACTTGGCACTAAAGTGATTGTATATTTTGACCATGCAGCGTTGAAGTATCTTCTCACCAAGAAGGAGGCCAAACCAAGGCTGATTCGTTGGATGCTCCTACTTCAAGAGTTCAACATTGAAATAAGAGATAAAAAAAATGGAGTGAAAATGTGGTGGCTGACCACCTCAGCCGTTTGGTGCACGAGGAGGACTCCTTACCCATTCTAGAAACCTTCCCTGATGAGCAATTGTTGTCCCTAGAGGTAAGTGAGCCCTGGTATGCTGATTTGGTCAATTATTTGGTCACAAAACAAGTTCCTAGCACTCTAGATAAGTACAAGCGTGATAAACTTAGAAATGATGGACGATTTTATGTGTGGGATGATCCATATTTATGGAAGTATTGTCCTGACCAGATTATTCATAGATGTGTGCACAATTCCGAGTTTAATTCAATTCTTGCATTTTGCCATAGTTATGCATGTGGGGGTCATTTTGGCACCCAAAGGACAGCCCTTAAGGTTTTAGAGAGTGGTTTCTGTTGGCCTACATTGTTTAAGGATGCTAGAACATTTTGTATAACTTGTGATAGATGCCAAAGAACAGGTACAATAGGTGCCAAAAAACCAAATGCCGCAAACATCCATCTTTAATGTGGAGGTCTTTGATGTATGGGGTATGGATTTCATGGGACCCTTTCCGCCCTCATATGGTTTTACTTATGTTCTACTAGCCGTTGATTATGTGTCGAAATGGGTGGAAGCCAAAGCCACCCGTACTAACGATTCTAAAGTGGTGGCAGATTTTATCAAGGCTAACATCTTTTCCAGATTTGGCATGCCGAGGGTGTTCATAAGCGATGGAGGCTCCCACTTTTGCAATCGCACCATTGAGGCGTTGTTTAAAAAGTACAATGTGAAGCATCGGGTTTCCACGCCATACCACCCTCAAACAAGTGGCCAAGTCGAAGTCTCAAATAGAGAAATCAAGCAAATCTTGGAGAAGACTGTTGGGCCAAACCGGAAGGATTGGAGCTTGCATTTAGAAGATGCACTGTGGGCATATCGCACTGCCTACAAAACACCTCTAGGGATGTCTCCATTTCGACTAATCTACGGCAAGCCGTGTTACCTACCTGTGGAACTGGAGCACAAAGCGTACTGGGCTGTGAAAACATTCAATTTGGACTTAAATGCTGCTGGAATGAATAGGAAGCTCCAACTGAATGAACTTGAGGAGATACGAAACGAAGCCTATGAGAATGCGCGAATTTACAAGGAGAAAACAAAGGCGTTTCATGACAAAATGATTCGAGGAAAAACATTCTCAATTGGACAGAAAGTGCTACCATTCAATTATCGTCTACGATTGTTCCCTGGTCAGTTACGGTCTAAGTGGATTGGGCCATTTGTTGTCACTAATGTTTTTCCCTATGGTGCAGTCCAAGTTAAAAGCTTAAGGAACGGCGATGAATTCAAAGTGAACGGGCATCGTCTGAAGCTATACTATGAGAATGATTTGGGGCAGATTGTGGAAGAAATCCCACTCAGTGTCGTGGGCCCTATCCAAGCTTAGAAGGAAGTTTCGTCCGACTGCAAGACGTTAAAGCAAGCACTTTTTGGGAGGCAACCCATGTTTTGCATTCCTAAAAACCTTCCTTTTTCTGCAATTTTATTTTGCCATAATTGTCATTTTTATTTGTTGCTTGTTTAATTGTTTTTGGTGTGAGTTTATTTTTGAAACATTGACAGATATGCACGGTATTTCACATTAAAATTCGTTGAAAATGAACAGGAGGCAGAAAAATACAAGAGGGAGCCTTCACAAAGGCTGCTTAGGAGAAGTCTCAGTAGTCGGCGGAGCATCAGCAATCAACGGAGCCACAGAAGGAGGAGGTATCAGAGGTTGATCATTTGGAGCTTCACTACATGGTACAGCCCCAGAAGACGAAGGCAAATGTTGTTGGAACAAACCCACAAACCTATGATGATCAAGTAAAATCTGACCATCAGATTCTTGCATCTGGTCAATCTTCCTCTTCATGTTTGTAGCATAGTTATGTGCAAGCTTGTGCAACTATTTATTCTCATGCTTGAGCCCTCTAATCTCCTATTTGAGACTCATCACTTCAGCCGCCAATGATTCAACTTGACGGGTTCGAGCAAATAGATGTTGGGCCATATTGGAGACAGAACCTGCACACTGCACACTGAGAGCTAAAGAATCCTTAACAGCCAACTCATCAGATCGTTTGGAAAGAAGTCTGTTATCTTTGGGAGTGCCAAGGTTCCGGGCGACCACCGCGGCGGTCATATCATTTTTCATCACCGAATCCCCAACGGTAAGAAGACTAGTAGGGGATATGAATGATGGGCGCCATATGTTGTCTGGAGAAGGCGGGACTGCCTCTTCACCAAGGTTCAAGTCAAAAAGACGATCGGAGGGGCCAGACATTTTCAGAGGTGTTAAAGAAAGAAGAGGTCGGACAAGTCAAGATCGTAGAAGTGCAAGAAGGGAGTTTCTACAGGCAAAAATTCAAGTGTGCTTTGAACGTCCTGCGTACCTCTATAAAAATCAACACTTGATGGGATTTCAGAGATCGAAGAAGCGAGCTCATAAATCGAATAGGCCAACTCAAAAATCGAAGAGACGCTAGCTTTCTCAAAAGCTGGGCTTGCTCAGAAACCACGGCCAATCTTCTTTTCCAGATTTGTCCGCACTTGTCACATGCACCCTCTGCACTCGACGGGATTTCAGAGATCGAAGAGGCAAGCTCAGATATCGGAGAGGCATCTGTTTTTCCAGACGTGTCAGCATCTGTCACATGCAGAGTCAGCTTTGCAGAAATCACGGGCAGTTTGTCGAAGCACCGATTCCAGATATCGAAGAGGCATTTGCTTTTCCAGACATGTCAGCGCCTGTCACATGCACACTCAGCCTTGCGAAAATTACGGGCAATCTGTTGAAGATTTCTGGTGACGTAGAAAGCACGTGAAGAATTACTATTCAATCATCCAATGGTTGCCGACAAGAGTGAAAGAATAGTACCGGTTATTAATTCATATAAATGTCGACCTTCACCCTCCCTTGCAATGAAGACATACATAACCCTTCTTCTCCGAGAATGCCTTCCCAACAAAGCCTCTCGAGTCACTCAGTGTTCCTTATTCCCTGGGATACCTCTGCAAACAACTCATCCAAAGCAAAAGTATTTCATATCATGAAGGTTCAAAGCAAGAGTATCTCATATCATGCTTTCTCCCTGTCCTTCTCCTTGTCGTTGTTTTGGGACAAGGAGAAAGAGAGCAATCAGCCAGCACTTGGTATCAATCTTCTGATCTGGAACCGACTACCTGGAACCCCTTCCTGATTGCTTACCTAGCCTTGCTCTCGAATACTCATCTTCATCATTTTATGCTTCCTCTTTGTCTACCACATCTGCCTGGGGAACAGATAAGGGAAGTGAAAATGATACCTCGAAGCATGTGGAGACAATTTGCCAATTCATCCTCAACTAGGGACAAGGAGAAAGAAAGCAAAAGGTAGGCACTTGGAAAGATTGAAGAAAGAAACACACCATCACCTCTACCTCGTGCCTACCAGCCGTGCAGAAGAAACAGCAGAGAAGAATGCATACTGCACAACCAAGGAACTCTAATATTCCTCGCTCAGAATTCCAAACCAGTTCAAGATCAACGATGTGGAAAGTCAACAAGATCATCTATCTCCAAAACCAGATTTGTGTTCTTAAACTCTACTCTGTCTAGTTTTTACTTTGCTATACTTGTCATGTTTATTCGTTGTTTGTTTGTTTGCTTGTTTTTGTGTGAGTTTATGCTTAAAACATTGAGGACAATGTTTGATTTAAGTGTGGGGGGGTAACTATTGTTTTGCATGAAATTCGTAGGAGTTTATCACCCATTACTTCTAGTTTTGTTCCTTGCTATTTTTTAAGTCTTTTTAAGCTGTTTTGGAGTGTTTTAGTGTGTTTTGACATAAAATCCGAAAATCTCATAAAATTTTGAAAAATTGTTTTGAAAAACCCAAAAAGAGTTGTTTTTGTGTGTCTTTTTGTGTCTTAGGGTACCTTCCAACACAATGATGAGGATTTGGTTTTTAATTACACGACTGTTAAAGAGAATTATAAACATGGATAAAAATTTGATTTACTCTTTGGTGTATGCTTGGTTGTGGTTATAATTTATGAATTCACATGCAATCATAAAGGAAAAATCAGTTTTTGTAACATGCTTGAAGGAAGGAACTCAAATGAACGCTACAACCTTGTGAGACTTGAGCCTAAACGTTTATTTGGAGAGTTAATAATCTGTGCATCATTGTTTTCTAAAGTCGTTGCATGATCTCATTATTCTTTGCTTGGTTGCTACTTAGAAGGCGATTCATCATTTAGTTCCAAATGCTAGAACTCATGCTTATTTCATTCAAAGCATACTATTGATTTGCATAACACATATTCAAGATGAAGTTGTGTAGTGACCACCAAAGCCAAATTACCGTGCCCTTATTTCTTATGTGTTTAAGTTTAACCCCGTTGAGCCTTGTTAAGCCTATGTTCTTTGTTAATCCACACTATCCTTACCTAGCCTAGTTTTAGGACCATCCATACCCTTGTTCTTGAAGCATAGTAAAGCATGACTTAAAATGAACTCTTTTTTTTTTTATCAATGTATTGCAGAAAGCAAGTGTGGGGGAAGTGATTCTTGTGTGTGTGTGTGTGTGTGTGTGTGTGTGTGTGTGTGTGCGCCAAAGTCCTTAATAAGGCAGGGGTAGGAAAAAAATAAAAAATATAAAAAAAAAAAAAAAAGTGAAAAGAAAAAAAAAATTGTTAAAAAAAAAAAAGGGGTCCAAAACATTGAATTCGGCCCTAAGTGTTGCATGAATCTTCCCTTTGTATTTAAAAGTTGATTTCTGCATTCTAAAGTGAATTCTAAGTTTCAATTTCATTACTTTGCTTGCTATTGCTTTAAGAACGTTTGGTATCCCTATCCTTTCTTTGTTAGCCATTACCTTTAGCCCCGTTACAACCTTTTACTTCTATCTTAAGTGTTATGTGTTTCAATTTGTGGAGTTTGAAGTTGGTATGAGCATATGGTGTCACTGGTTCTCACATCTAAGTAGTAGCATTCCATTCATGAGATCATTACTAAACATGCTTAATAACTCCAGAAAATTGCTTTCTTTGTTATAACACATGTGAGTCCTAGTCTTTCGTGTTTACATTAATCTTCTCACATATACTAGTGTAGGGTGTGTAGTCAGAAAATGTGTGTGAAAATAGAGAGTATCTTGTAAGAAATTGAGCAAATTCTCTAAGGCATGTTACTACATTCAAAACATCGTTTTAATTGGTTAATTGTGAACTAGTAAGTGGTGATTGTGATTAAGTATGTGCTCAAGTGTAAAGATGACCAAAATCTATGGGACTGATGATTTTTAACATGTCATGTTTCATTAAAAATCCCTGAGGCAAATGTTGGAAGGTCTAGGTTGTGTTTTGTTTGTTTCGTTTGTTTTGTTTTGCTCGAGGACTAGCAAAAGCTAAGTGTGGGGGAATTTGATAGAAGCATATTTATGCGACTGAGTTAGCTTGTTCTCATGCATTTATGTTGTTATTTCTTAGTTAATTATGTATTTTAAGCTATTTTCGTGTGTTTGTAGGTCCAAAGGGTTAATGTGGCAAAGAAGTGTATTTTGGAGCATTTTGGAGCATTTTTTGGCATGGAATGGATAGCTTATGCTTGGAGCAAAAGGAATTGATGAAATTTGAAGTTTGTGCATCATCATCTCCCTATAAATAACCATTTTAGCACACTCATTTCACCCAACACATTCACCTACCACTACATCCACTCATTTCACCCAACACATCCACTCCTTTCAACCACCCAACACATTCACCTACCACTACATCCACTCATTTCACCTACCACTACATCCACTCATTTCACCCAACACATCAACTCATTTCTACCACCCAACACATTCACCTACCACTACATCCACTCATTTCACCCAACACATCCACTCCTTTCAACCACCCAACACATTCACCTACCACTACATCCACTCATTACCACCACCCACTACATCCTCTTCCTAGTCTATAAATACATTCATCCACTCTTCATCAAAGGGAGACATATATCAATCCAAACACATCCATTCATCGTCACATCCATTCCTCCATACAAACAAACCTTCAAACACTTACCAACACCTTGTGCCGTAGCAAAGGAAGGGAAGGAAAGTGCTTGGACATGCTTGTTGTCCAACTTGGATCGTTGGAGCGTTTAGGTGTTTTCTTTCTTTTGTTTCCAATGTTTAAATTCATTTTCTTTTCTTTTGTTGTGAATATGAGTGGCTAAACCCCTCTTAGCTAGGGGTGATTTCAAAGCCATGATTATTTGTGTAATATGATTTGATAAATTCCAGTTATGAACTCTTGAATCGTAAATGCAATTGGCTTAACTATTTGATTAATAACTTATTTGTATTTGTTGATTAAGGGTCGACACTTAATTGGCATGCATAAATCCGTTGCTAGAATATAAGGAAGTTTCACATAATCGTTACAAACTTATATTCACATGTAGTGAAGGTCGCTTATAAACAATCGCGTTAAGTTCAATTCCTAGCATGAGTGACATGATGTCATAGTTGCAAGTGCTTTGTCAATGCTTATGATTTTCATTAAACGTAATGATCTTTGATTGTATCTCTATTATGATGTCATGTAGGGAACTTTAGAAGAATGTTTTGGGTTGTCGAATGATGTCATCCAATCCAATAAAACAAGGAAAATCTGAGAGTTAATTAGTGATGTCACGGTTAATTTGGAGCATTGTCATTCATAATTCAATAAAGTAGTAACTGGAAATCGAGTTATTTGCATACATGTCATGTGTGGAGAAAAAGCCTCTAGCTATCCCATCCATCATCTTATTTCTCAAATTTGTTTTACAATCTGTCTAGTTTTTCATAATTGTTTGTTTGTTTCAACTTCATCCAAATCAAAACCCCCCCTTTTAGTTTCTTGTTTCGAAGTGTTTCAAATCTGTTTTAGTTTGTGTTTTTAAGTGTTTTGATTCAAGTAAAAGTCAATTTTCGTCCAAAGTCATTCCTAGTGTCTAGTTTAAGTTTATTTGGTTGTTTTAAGCTGCTTTGAGTATTTTACGTTTGCTTTGAGTCTTGAGAGTCTTGTTAAGTGTTTTTAAGTTTAGTTTTATGTTTTTGAGTCAGTTTAGAGGTTATTAGCAAGCCCTCCTAATCCCCGGTCCAGAACGATCCATACTTATACTTGTACTACAATTGTCAAAAGAGGGTTAAATTTGTGTGCTTATATATTTCGCATCACCTGAAGCACACCATAGCGAGAATCGAAGCCCAAAATGCCATTCTAGGCATGGTAAGGGTGGCCAAAAGCCACCCCGTCAAGGTTAACATAGCTAAGGCCCATCTAAGGGAGGAAACTGAGGCCAGAAGCGGTCTAACCTCGTTCCCAAGGCCTTAAACTTCAAGAATAAGGGTAAAGCACCTGACATCATGGATGCAGATATGTGATACCGTTGTGGTTCAAATGACCATTGGTCCCGTGTTTGCCGTGCTCCCCCGAAGGTTGTAACTGAATATCATTCTTGTTGTAAGAAGTTTGAATCAAACTTTATGCAAGTGGATGAACCAAAGAATACCAAGATGGAGGTTTCTGATTTTTAAGAGACTGTTATCCCTATGGAAGATTAGAATCTTAGACATGGACCATTTTTTTTAGTTGAATTTTAGACCCCTAGGGCCGAACCTCTCTTTGTTTTTTGGTTTAAGTTTGAACAATTTTCCTTTATGTTTGGATTATTTGTTGGTGATTTGTTTTAATTTTGGATATTAAGTTTAAAAATAACCATCGTCGAATGCTTAAATTATTTTGAATGGATATATGTTTTTAGAATTTTTATGCATGTGACCGATTCAAATTAATTTTACTTTCTAGGTATAACTAGTGGTAAAGTTAGTTGTCTGCCAGATAGGGCAACCACACACACGTTTTGTGTGAACGCATCTATTTCACTAACTTTGTTCCTAAGAATGTACCTCTGACAACCCTTTTAGATCCATCCAACCTGATCAAATGATATGGTAAGGCCCATATAATGTTGTCCAATGGCAACTATTTTGACCATTCAAGATGCACTTTATTCTCCACGTTCCGGAAGCACTTTGTTGAGCATTAAAGACATTCGAGACAATAATTACCATGTTGAAACCCATGTTGAAAATGGAGTTGAATTTATGTGCATCACTTCCTATAAATATGGCCAGAAATGTATTCTAGAGTAGATGGAGCGTATCCCGAGTGGTCTGTATACTACAACCATACACCCTATAGAGAGCCACTATGTCCCTACCTCAAGGACTGCGCATGAAATTACACTTTGGCATTATCGTTTAGGACACCTAGGATGAACTGTGATGCCCTGTATCCTTAAATTTTCACACAGACATCCATTAACCCAAAGTTTAGGTTTGATTCAGGAAATCGGATGTCAAACTTGCTCCATGGGAAAGCTTATCATTAAGATTGTGATTTTATAAATCCCTTATTATAATTGATACTAGTTATTCTTCTCTATTAGGATTATATGCCTTGGAGGAGAAGGATTCTTCCCTCCCTTATTATACTATAAATAAAGGCAATGCGTTGAGAGAAATAACACACACCCTACAAACACATCTCTCTCTGCCCCTCTTTGCCTTGTCAAATTAAATAAGCCACAACATAACTAAGATTAGTGTAAAAATATAAATTAATATCAACTCATCATTTTGTAAAAAAGATATTTAAAAAAAAAATATCAGATCTATCAATTTTCTCGTCTGTACATATTATAACACGTCATATTATATAGGTTTTTTGGCCAAAATGGTCCCTAAAATTTGCATAACTCCTTACTTTGATCTCTGATATTTGAAATCAATAGAAGTAGTCCATGAGTTTGTCCACCATCAATCATTTTGGTCATTCCATGAAAAATCTCCATTAAATAAGGCTCAAATGATAAAAATATCCTCAATTTTTGTCAAATCATTTGGTCCATTGTTTATTAAATTGAGGGTATTTTTGTTATTTTGGTCATTATTTAATATAATTTTCATGGAAGGATCAAAATAATTGATGGTGGACAAACTCAATGACCACTTATAATGATTTCAAATCTCATAGACCAAAATGATGAGTAAATCTCATTTATCATTTTTGCTAAAAAGCCTTTTAGCTTATTATATAAATCTCATCCAGTCCACTGCGTTAATCATTCTCCCGGGTGTTATGTTCACCCTTAATAATTACGGCATCAGCTAGAAATCTTCCAAAATCTCCACAGTTAATGATACGAAGCACAAAACAAGTTGAAAGTTGCAACTGAAATAAACAGTTGTAGGTGTAAATAAAGGAAAACAAAAAATTGATATATATATATAGAGAGAGAGAGAGAGAGAGAGAGAGAGTGTGGAGCATTTGGAACAGAGAAAGATTCTTGTAAAGAGATTGTCTTCCTACACTAATCATTATATTATATTTCCCTTTTCCCTTTTACACCAGAACAATTCATCAGTGGAGTGAGAGTCATAACATAACATACTGGTGTGATTGGTGAAAAGCTTAAACATGAGAGAGAGAGAGAGAGAGAGAACATAGTTGGTAAGCAGTCAGTGTTAGTATAAGCTCTCCTTTGCCGACAAGAATTTCTGTCTCTCCCACTAAATGAGTAATTAGAGTGGAGACCGAAGGTGGTAATATATAGATAATACCATAATTCAGTCTACCTTTTTTTATTTCTACACACTTCACTCAACCAAAAGTGAAAACCCCACTTGATTCATTGTGAGGTGGGGCTGTGAGTAGATGATTTCAGAGAGAGAGAGAGAGAGAGAGAGAGAGAGAATTAGAAAGAGTTCAAAACTGCTTTAGGGTTTTGTGGAATGAAAGTAAGCAAAACATGTTAGCTAGCTAGCTGGGCAGTTTCCTCAAAATTCTGCAGTGTACGTGTTTACCATGCATGAAAACAAGCTGAAGAAGAAAAACAAAGAAAATAAAAAGTTGTTATAGCTTTCCATAATTGGTAAACGTGAAATAAAAAGAGTAGGTGACCTCGCTATTTTGTAAAGGATAATGTTAAGAAAACTAAAAAAGCAGGTGACATAGCTTTTCATAATGTTATGTAAGTTGATGATTAGATTATTACTTAAGTGTTGATTAATATGCTTATTTTTTATTGATGACACATCATTTTTTGTTTACAAATTTAGTCTACCTAGTATTACTCTTTTGTAAATGAGTAATGCTAGGATAACTAAATTTGTAGACAAAATTTTGTAAACTAAATAACAAGAAAGTTGATGATTGGGTTATTACTTAAGCGTTAATGAACGTGCTCATTTTTATTTGTGACACATCATTTAGTTTGTAAATTTTATTTATAAATTTAGTCTCTCTAGCCACTACAACTAACAAGTAAAACAGTACCGCAAAAGAGTATTTAACAAAATTGGTTTCGTTTTGTTCTTACACCTCATGTCCCAAGTTTGTTTTCCGCCTCTTCTATGATCCTCTTGTATAAAACAAAATTACCGTAGTGTCCTATCACATTAATTAGTATTCTGTGGAAACAACCATTAATCTCATATATAAATTGAGTTCTTATTCTTATATGCAGCAATTGGTTTAAATTTTTTTTTTTTTTTTTGGATGAAGAAGAAATTTATTAAAGCTTAAAACCTCTAATACAACCGTTTCCCATGCGATCAAAATTAAAAGCTTCCATAGCCGAAATCGGAAGACAAAAATCCCAAAAATGTGGGTTGGCAACAATGAGGCCCACATGAGCTAATGCGTCCACCACGAAATTAGCCTCCCTATAAATATGCTTCCAACTGATATGCTGAAATTCAGAAGTCAACCATTTGATGTCCTCTATGATAGGTTTAAGATGTCAATAAGTGGGCATCCAAACATCTTACACCACCTAAATGACAAGCTTAGAATCCCCTTCCACCATCAACTTCTTCACACCTTTGCACCTAACGATCAAAAGCCCTTCCTTTAAGGCAACAGCCTCCGCAACTGAAATGGTGGCACCATCAAGGTTCAATGCCCTAGCACCAACAAGTTGCCCCTCCTCATTTCTAAGAACAAAAGCAGTTGCAGAACGATCCAAACTAACCGACCCATCAAAGTTTAATTTCACATAACCATGGGGAGGAGGACGCCATCAAATGGGGTGTTGGTGGCAAGGATCACCCCTAGATATCTTCTTACAGTTAACCTTAAAAAAAGATAAGCCTACACTTGCTGCAATGGAGATACTCCTAGCCGGATTAGGAAACATACTTCTAAAAACTTTATTATTTCTATCATTCCACATTTGCCAACAATTCAAAATGGCTTTACTAAGATCACTTAAATCATTGCATTCAACATTATAGTTCCATTCAATCTAACACATTATTAAACTAAGTCAAATTATTCTTCCAAGGACTTACCAGAGAGAGGTTCCACATTTCTTTAGCATGCTCGCAATTAAGAAAAATGTGATTTTGAGTCTCATCCTCATCGCCACACATAAGGCACAATTTGTGAATATTTTGAATAAATTTACTCAATCTCATCCTAGTATGAAATTTTTCATGAGTAAAAAGCCATACAAAAAATTTTACCTTCGGAGGTATCGTTAACTTCCATATCTTCTTAAGGAGCTTCTTCCTTTTAACTTCTTGATTATTATTACTCTGAATCCAAGTCGCTGACTTGATTGAGAACTCACCAGTAGAGGAGTGTTTCCACATGAAATTGTCGCTTTTATTTTGAAGGGAAATAGGCACCATACAAATTTTCCTCACAACATACAAGTCCAATACTTGGGAGAGACGAACTCTATCCCAACTTTTATTATCAATAAACTCACTCACTTTAGTGTTCCAATTTATGTTCTGTCGTTGATTTTCAGGAATTAGCTAGAACAATGGATAAGGAAAAACCCAATGATGGGTCCAAAAAAGGATATCCTCACTATTACCCACAACCCATCTAATTCCCCTGTGAATAACATGTCTACTATTCAAAATCCCTTTCCAAGCTAAGGAGTGGTTTTGCTGGACTTTGCAACTAAAAAAATCATCCTTCTTTAAGTACTTTCTTTTAACAATTTGCACCCACCAATTGTTTTCATCCTTTAAAACTTTCCATCCTAACTTAGCCAAACATGCATTATTGAAATGATGCACTCTTCTTACGCCCAACCCCTCTAATCCTTAGGGTACCGTTTGGTACGTGGGACGGGATGGAACAGAGTGAGACAAGGCATTCCATCCCACGTTTGGTGCGCCTAAAACGGGTGGAACACGTTGTTCCACGAGATGAGTTTTGGGTGAATTTTCATTCCGCCTCGCCCCCTGGAACGACTCGTTCCACATCCGTGGAACACAAAATTATAACCTCTCCGTCTCCTTCTTCTTCCTCGTTTCCATCCGAGGGCATCTTTGCTCCCTCTCCGTTCCATCCCATCATGTCCCATTCTGTTCCGTCTTGTCCCATCTGCATGCCAAACGATACCTAGAAGTACACACTTTTTTCCAAGCCATAGGTTTTAACTTCCTATCTCTCCCCCAAAAGAAGTCGCTACACTCATTGTTTAAGTTCTTAGTTACTTGAGTAGGACATTTAAAGTAAGACATGATATGGTTCAACATACCAAATAAGTTAGACTTAATGAGGGTTAGTCTTCCTGCCTTAGAGAAAGTATTAGCCTTCCACCCAACAAGCTTTTGCTTAACTCTTTTGATTAATTCACATTCATTCACTAGATCTTTCCAAAACACAATATTATGAATGCCCAAATATTTGCCGATGGTAGTTTTATGTTGAATATGTAAAACATTCACAATAGCATTTCTAGTTTGAGCATTAGTATTTTCTGAAAAAAAATAAAGGATTTGTGGAAATTTACCTTTTGACCTGAAGCTTTGGCAAACATATTAAGAACATGAAGTACATACCTAGCACCTTTTGTAGTTGCCCTAGCAAATAACAAACAATCGTCTACAAAAACTAGATTTGATATTTTAAATCCACCAGGAGAGGACTGAATACCAACATGTGATTTAGGGGTAGTGACCATTTTGTTAAAGTGTCTAATCAACGGTTCCATGCAAAGAATGAAAATATAAGGTGATAAAGTATCCCTTTACCTAATTCCCTTCTTAGGGTAACAGTAACCATGAGTAGAACCATTAATCAAAATCGAGAAAGAAGTTAAAGTAAAGCATTCCATAATTAAGCTCACCCATCTTTCCGCAAAACCAAATCTAAGAAGCACATACCTGATATACTCCTAATTAAGATAATCATACGCTTTTTCTAAATCCAACCTTATTCCCATTGCTCCAATCCTTCCTTTTTTTTTACCTTTAAAACTAGAAAACATTTCATTCGCAATCAAAATATTATCATGAATAGAACGTCCCGGAGCAAGGGCCCCTTGGTTTCCAGATATGCAATGATCGAGAAGTGGCTTTAACCTTTTAATGATGGTTTTCGTGATTATTTTATAGCTCACATTGCAAAGAATAATTGGTCTATAATTACTTACCACCTCAAGATTTTCCACTTTTGGGATGAGGGCAATGTTGGTATGATTAAGAATTCTCAATCTAGTACTATTTTCAAAGAAGTCGTTAACCATAGCACTCACCGAATCTTTAATTGTATCCCAACATTCATGATAAAAACTTGCACCAATTCCATCCGGACCTGGTGCTTTCAGCGCACCAATTCTTTTAACTACATCCCATATTTATATATCTTCAACAGGCTTGAGTAAAAGTTCATTATGATGGTTGTCAATACAAGGATCAATAATATCTGCAATAGAAGAGATAGCCATAAGAGCAGGGGGACTATCACAAGAAAACGCAGTTTAAAGTCCTGCACAAAAACCTGTTCTAGACTTTCACCCTCATTCCACCAAAACCCACAACTATCCTTAATCTTTTTAATTTCATTTCTCTTTTTTCGACCAGTTGCCACCATTTGGAAATACCTTGTTTTCTTATCACCTAATTGCAGCCAATTGACTTTAACTGTCTGCGCCTACATGACTTCTTCTTGTCTTAGAATTGAATTAAGTTCCTCACTAAGCTTTATTTCTAAATCAATCTTTGAATCAACATTTTGGTTTTTCATGATGGTTTCTTGTACCTCAGCAAGGTCCCCAAGGATTTTATTCTTACGCTCCTTTAAATTACCAAAAGTTGTTTTATTCCAACCTTTAACCATATATTTGAAAGTCCCAGCACATGACCTAAAAGTGTCAATAGGACCAAACACTCCATTGCATCGCAAGGCATTCTTAACAGAATCCTTAAAATCAAGATGAATAAGCCACATAGCTTCAAATCTAAAGGGATTATTATTCTTATAACAATTTTTTAAGTTGTAGGTTAAGAAAATAGGTCCATGGTCATACCCATAAATTGGGTAATTATGCAGGTTATAGTTTGGGTTCTCACTTAATCAATATGTATTAGCTATAGCCTTATCAAGTCTCTCATAAATTCTGTTGTTATCAACTTGGTTGTTGTACCAAGTAAAAGGGACACCAAAAGCATTTATAGATAAAAGGTTTCCTCTGTTTAAAAAATTGATGAACTTGGTCATACATGAGAGCAACTCCAGTGTAGGAGGGCTCCCCCAGGCTATTCACTATTTAATCCACTCATTGAACAGTAACTGCCCTTAATAAACAGTAATTGTCGTGGCAATTGCCTTTTGCATCTCCACCCCTGCACTGAATAGCCCTGGCAATTGGCAATAAAATATTATTATTTTTTTATTTATAAAATAATACATAATAATTTTATTTGTAATTTCGGATAAGATTTTTCAATCGTTCTCGTTGCGCCACGTGTCATTATCCGAAAAGCCAATAGCAATAAAATATTTATATTTTTTTATTTATAAAATAATTTTATTTGTAATTTCGGATAAGATTTTTAATCGTTCTCGTTGCACCACGTGTCATTATCCGAAAAGACAATTATTGGTGATGGATTTCCGATAAGATTTTTAATCGTTGTCGTTGCGCCAGGTGTCATTATCTGAAAAGACAATTATTGGTGATGGATTTCCGATAAGATTTTTAACCAATCACGTCATGCCACGTGTCATAATCCGATTACAATCTTTGAGGCTAGATTTCCACCAGATTTTTAACGAATGACAGCATGTCACATGGCATTATCTACAACCTAATCTTTTCTGAATCCTCCATTTAATCCACCATCCATCCTCAGAAATCTCACATCAATTTTCTCAAGATCTCTATCATTATTCATAGTTTCTACTTCCTTCTTCACCAAAATCTCTATCATTATTCATAGTTTCTGCTTCCTTCTTACAATGTCTTCTTCTTCTTCAAAGATGATGTTGGAAATCGATCAAGAAGACGAAGAATTATTTAACCAATCAGAAGGAATGTTCAATACTGGTGATTGGGCCCAAAATGAGATGGAAGAGAATGACGAGCGTAGACGGAGAGATGACGAATCAAGAATGGCAGGAACCTCACACTCCTGTCGAGTCATCCAAGCTACGGCTCAGATCTACAGGCCCAACCATGCTGCAAACATTGATAGAAACAGGCAACGACGAGGTAAGAAGCTCTTAGACGATTATTTTGTCTGTAACAGTGCATTCCTTAATACATACTTCTGACGTCGTTTTAGAATGGAACGACATTTGTTCAACAAAATCATGGGCGCTGTTTGCAACCATGATTCTTACTTTGTGCAAAAGCTAGATGTTTTTGGTGCTATGTGTCTCCTGCCTGAGCAAAAAATTACTGCTACCTTGAAGATGCTTGCATATGGAACAGCTGCAGACCAAGTGGACGAGATAACGAGGATGAGAAAATCAACCATTCTTGAGTCCCTGATGAGGTTTTACTCGATAATCGAATCTATCTACACTGCAAAGTACCTCCGGAGACTTACTCATATGGACTTGGAAAGGCTTCTGAAGAAAGGCGAGATGCGAGGTTTTCCAGGGATGATTGGAAGCATTGATTGTATGCACTGGACTTGGAAAAACGGTCCAAGTGCATGGCAAGGCGCTTAAGTTCATTAGTGTTTGTTTTTATTTGGTGTGTTTTTTTAGTTCATTTAGTGAGTTGAAATGTAATTTTGGTATGTTGATGTAATTTTATTTGGTGTGTGTTTTTTGGTGTGTTGATGTAATTTATTTGGTGTGTGTTGATGTAATTTTATTTGGTGTTTGTTTTTATTTGGTGTGTTTTTTTGGTGTGTGATAGGAGCATATTTATGCGACTTAGTTAGCTTGTTTCTTGGCATTTATGTTGTTAGTTCGTAGTTATTTTAGTATTTTAAGCTATTTTCGTGTGTTTGTAGGTCCAAAGGGTTAATGTGGCAAAGAAGTGCATTTTGGAGCATTTTTGAGCATTTTTAGGCATGGAATGGATGGCATATGCTTGGAGCAAAAGGAATGGATGAAATTTGAAGTTTGTGCATCATCATCTCCCTATAAATAACCATTTTAGCACACTCATTTCACCCAACACACACATTCACCTACCACTACATCCACTCATTTCACCCAACACATTCACCTACCACTACATCCACTAATTTCACCCAACACATCTATTCTCCAAACATCCATCCACTACACCCATTACATCCACTCATTACCAAACACTCATTCACTACACCCATTACATCCACCCACTACACTCATTACATCCACTCATTACCAAACACTACTCATTACCAAACACTCATCCACTACACCCATTACATCCACTCATTACCACAACCCACTACACCCATTACATCCACTCATTACCAAACATCCACCAACTACACCCATTACATCCACTCATTACCACAACACTCACCCACTACACACATTACATCTCATTACAACTCCATACACTCCTCTCCCTAGCCTATAAATACATCCACCCTTCACCATAATTTGGGGGCCATCATCCAAAGACACTACATTTCACATCTCACAACTTCATTCACAAACACAATTTTCTTGCCGTGACCTCCATCCATTCATCTAGCCATACTACATCTCACCAATCCATACACTTTCATCTCTTAGCAGTGCAAATCCATTCCATCCATATATCCATACACATCCTAGACACTTGTGCTACAACAAGGTGGTGAAAACAAAGGTCCTTGGCGTTTCAAGCTTGGAACATTGGAACGTTTTAGGTGTACTTCGTTCTTGCTTTCAATGTCTACTTTGTTATTTTCTAATTTTGTTGCAATTATGAGTGGCTAAGCCCCTATTTAGTTAGGGGGAAGTTTGAAGCCATGAACATGCTTGAGATTTGAATTGATTTCTTTCAATTGTGATTTGATAAGTTGTGATTGCAATTCAATTATCTATTTTATTCATAACTGATTCTTGTATGTTTATTAAGGATGCATACTTAGTTTTCATGCATGAATTAGATGCTAGAATATAAATGAGTTTCACCTAATCGTTACAAGTTTATATTCATGAGTAGTGAAGGTTGTTTATCACAATCGCGTTAATTGAATTCTTGGCAATTGTATCATGCATTCATAGTTATAATTGCCTCGTCAACACTTATGATTTTCATTAAACGTAATGATCTCTGATTGTATCTCTATTATGCATTCATATAGGGGACTTTTAGAGAATGATTTGGGTTGTCACATGCATTCATCCAATTCAATGAGTAAAGGAAAATCTGAGGGTTAATTTGTGCATCACGGTTAATCTGGGGTGTTGAGCATCATAGTTTATTGAAAAGCAATTGGAAATCAATTCATGTACAAGTGTATCATGTGCGAAGAACGGACCTCTAACTAATCCATCCATCATCTCATTTCTTAAATTCGCTTTACAATCTATCTAATTTTATAAGTTGTTTGTTTGTTTCGAATTCGTCAAAACCAAAATCCCCCTTTTACTTTGTTGTTTCAAAGTGTTAAATTTATATTTCGTTAGTGTTTTTTAGTGTTTTGATTCAAGTCAAAACCCAAATTTCGTCCAAAGTTGTGTTAGAGTCAAATCTGCCCAGTAAGTGTTTTTAGGCAATTTTGAGTGTTTTTTTAAGTTGTTTTGTGTCTTTAGAATCTGTTTTGAGTCATTTAAGTCTATTCAAACGTTTTTAACTTTGTTTTTATGTCTTTGAGTTAGTTTAGAGGTTTTAGCAAGCCCTCCTAATCCCCAGTTTAGAACGATCCCTACTTGCATTTATACTACAATTTGACAACAAGAGGGTTTAATTTGAGTGCTTAACTTTCATCGCATCAGTGTGTTGATGTTATTTTATTTGGTGTGTTTAAATGTGTTTTGAATAAAGTACTAAATTAAACAAATTGGAAACCACATAAAGTACTAAATTCAATAAATAACCAAATTAAATAAATATACTCTTAGTTTAAAAAAAGTACTAAATTCAATAAATTGGAAACAACATAAAGTACTCTATTCAATGAATAAGAAATTACAACCCGAATAAGAAATTGCAACCCGAATTGATTGGAAAATTATGGGTTCGTGAATGGATAATCATCACCTAACCAATTTGTCGTGCTAGGACGATCTTCTGTTGTCATGCTAGGATGATCTTCTGTTGTCGTGCTAGGACCATCTCCTCTTACTCTCGCTTCTCTTGCACGCCTCCTTCGCATCACGTACACTTTCTCCGACTTCCAAAAATATTTAGAGTTTGGAGACTTCCCTTTTAAAGGCTCCTTCATAATGTTACAATCTTGTTCAGCCATTCTTTCTTCTCTTCTATGTTCCCTTTCTTGCCAAAGTAGTTCTCTTTCTCTCTCATCAGCTTCAAATTTTTTTCTCAAAAGCTACAGCTTTTGCATCCTCTCTAGCCTTATCAGCCTCAAATTTAGCCATTTCCCGGGCCAAAGTCAATTCACCTTGGTGGGCAAGGTCTTCCATATACTTTGCATAATCTTTCTTGGAAGCATTACCTTTTCTTTTTGAAGCCTTCTTACCTTGAGGCATAATTGGAAAACAGGTCGACCCCGACGCTTGTTCAACGAGGGGCGTTTCAGGCACTTCTTCCACATCATCTTCATCATGATCATGCGAGGCATGATCAAGTGTAGAGTGTAGATGGGTGATGTTCATGGAAACTTCTGGACCGATAGGCACAATTTTGAATTTAGGACAATCTTTGACAATATTCCAACATTCAAACCAGGTGAATGTTTTGTTTTTGCTTTTGGTTTTGGCATCATATCAAGCTTGTGCTTGAAGTTCCTACACAATGCGGGAGGATAAATAATTATAATGAGAATAGGTAACAAATAAATAATACAAACAAATAATTATAATGAAAGTAGCTAACAAATAAATAATACAAACAAATAATTATAATGAATTTTTTACATTTTTTTTAATTTTTATTCACCTAATTAATCACTGCCGTTGGATTTAAAAAAAATGAATTTCAACACTCCAAATCGTGCCATGTGGCACAACGGTAACATTTCAAAAATTTTAACTGTTTTTTCTTCTTTTTTTAATTTACAAAGCCTAATAACGTGGACCGTTGATCTTAGATCAAACGAATGAAATTAAATGAGATTTTTAAATGTTTTTTACCGTTGGAAATCCAATGGTCCATAAAATAAGGTCGTTGCAATCGAACGGACATGGGGAAGCCACGTGGCTTCCCCAACGGTAACTTTTCAAAAATGGCGCCTTGGACCCCAGTGCTGTTTTTTTGTCGGAAGACGCGCGCCCATATGCGCGTGAAACGCACGCGCTTGACGCAGCCCTCGAGCTCTCGGGCTAGCAATCCACGTAGGGCCTGCTCCTCGGGCCTCGCCTATCACTCGGGCTTCCCAACACTGAAGCTTATCCCCCCAACAATTTGCTCCTGTTTGAAAGCCTGGCCCCCGAGCAACCTCCCCCGCTGGAGTTGCTCTGAAATTGTAGCTTGGCAACCTCCTTTCTTCTCAGTTATGTCTACTATATTATTGAAATCCCTAATTAAGCACCACGGTTTAATCTTAGGGTCTAGTTGAAGAATATCCTCCCACAATTCCAACTGTAACTGTTTTTTAGGAAGAGCATACACAAATGTAAAAAATTGATCTTGATTAGAACAATGAGCAAACTAATGTTGTACAAAAAAAACACATGCATATACAAATCGAGTGGACTCAAATAACTAGTCAACTTAATTACGTTTAGGTCTGCAAACTTATTTTAGTAATAGGCACATAAAAACAATTATTAACTAAGTTTACACTTTTTGCGTTTTAGGTGATTTTCAAAATGGCTGACAGAGTTTCAAAATTCATTCATGCACTTTAGGGTTTGAAATCATTTAAATTTATGCCTTCTATCCATTTGATTGTATGATTCCATGTTAAATTGTTGATGTGGCATATGTGGGACCCATTCTATTGATGCTCTGAAATCACATTTACACTAGCAGTGGCAAATCCAAGATTCTAACCTCAAGGGTCCCAATATAAAGATTCAAGTTTTTGAGACACAAACAATGCGTTTAACGCCCAAGATCTTTTTAGCTTTTTAATGGGGCATTTTATTTAGCACTTCGTGTGACTGTCATCATCTATCAAGCCATATTGTGCACCTGCTGAGTGTTGTCGAGAGGCCATGTCAAGTTCTTTTGAGTGCCTTTGCAGAGTTTCGTTGAGAACCCCTGCTAGATGATGTCGACGCATCCTACTGAGGGATGTTGACCCATTTTGATGAATGCTGCTGAGATATGTCCAACAATCATTTCATCCAACACATGGTAGGAACAAAAATGTCTCATACATTCGAAAGGGTCTCCAAAGGACCTTCATCAACATATTTTCTAGCATCCGTTGGGTCTCAAGACCACCTTTGTCCTTATATGTTCCAAATATTCAAATAAATGCATGAGCTATGGTAACCACACCGCATCCATCAACTTTTATACAAATTTCAATTCGGAAGTTAAGAAGGCATAATTCAAGATTTTTTACTAAGAACACATAATGAAAACAGCCCCGTAAAGGCGGAACAAGAAAGGAGTTTTTTGATAAAAAAAAAAAAAAAAAGAGTTTGAGATTTGTACCAAACTATGTGATGGTAATCCCATGAGGCTAGTTTGTCATTAATTTAACAAATAACCAGACAATCAAACATCCAAAACACATAAAGTAATAGAATTCCAATACTTCATGGCACAACATGAAAAAACTAGAACCTCGTGGACGTAAAATATAATTAGCCATTTTTCTTTCCTCGCTAAATCATAAGCAATAAATAATTATTTTTAAACCATGTGGTTGTAAAGCACGTAGACTACGCCAATAAATACACCAATTCCAAGACAACTTTACGTAAGGCAGGATTTATTTTTTGGGGGTGATGGTGGAAAACCAACAGGATGGATCCTTTCGGTGAGAATTCTAAAAAATTATAAATCGTGTTCGTTTATCTTACATTATATAGTCAATTTTTATCGGATACTGTTTGTATTTATTTTTAAATAATTTTTAACTGCACGATGTACGATGAACGAATATGATTCATGGATCTCCAAGATCATTACAAAGAGGATCCAGCAAGGATCCGGATTCAGTGGAAAACAAGTTTAAAATGTAGCTTTCAACTCCTAGAAGACTTAAAACAGGGACCACAAAAATGTGGCAAACTTGGTTGTGGCATCGTTCTCAAGCATCTTCTGTGTTGCTTCATGCCGACAGTCTTCTTTGTAATTCGCTTCTTTTTCAACACCTTTCTTGCAACCATGGGCAGCTTCCACCCCATAACTATTCTGCATGATCAACTCTAATTCAACAAGTTTTGGAATGTTTAAAAGATGAGTTACCCTTAAAAAACACAAAGCTCTCTCTCTCTCTCTCTCTCTCTTTCTCTCTCTCTCTCTCTGTGATATGATTTAATGACAAAAAAACCTCCCTGATCCAATCTCCATGGGTTGGAAAACGACTTCCACTTCTCACAACTCTTTGTGATGTGGGGGCTCCACTTTTTCAGACACAAAAACCGGAACCAAAAGGAAAAGTGATTATCTATACAGTTAGAAGTGCTTCTCCAGCTGTAAAGCTTTTTATGCTTCAGGTTGGTCTTTGCAAGGCTTTCTATCTGTGGGGTGTTGACCCCCACTCCACACATTTTGAAACTCTGGCTTGCCATTCACAAAAAACCCATCACTGCAATTTTGCAAAAGCTCCCTCGGCTTCCCCCTCTCTGCGAACGACACGTCATTGCCGAAAATTTCAGGTGAAAAATCCTTTCTTGGATCCTTTTAGGCAAACTCCTCTTTTGCTATGGCCCAAATGGTTATGCTAACCACCAACCGCCTTAGGGTGGCCTCTCCAGTCCAACGATATCTTTGTCGAATGCTTCTGCGAGAGAGAGAGAGAGAGAGTTAGCATATAATTATGCAAAGCTAATTATGCAGTTTGAAATAAGTGTGGTTAGTGATATCACATCTAAACAAAAGTTGTCAAAACTTTCGCCTTTTGGCAGATTTGATAATTCCAAACAGACAACTTCCCTGTTTATAAACTCAAGCAACAATGAAACTCAAGTGCTTGAGGAAACTAACAAAAAACAGTAAAATTCAACACCAGAAATCAAAGGGCTGCATTTTGTAACTTGTGGTGCAGAGATTTCTGATAAATAGAGATACTTCTAAGAAACAAGATCTATCACTCATTTTGTCTGTCTTGGTACGAGGATGTCGAGTGAGACCTGCACAGAGGCGAATAAGGACCGCAAGAGCTAGACTGCCAAAGAAAAAGATGAGTTCTAAGCTTTCTGGTGAAACCCTTGTCAAGATTCTTCAGTTACAGATCAAAGAAAAAGGACTGTAGTGCAACATGGAGAAGCTATTATAGCAATTGAACTACACCCTATTCAGAAAGAAGAGAAATCGCAGAATTGATTTAAGCAAATTAACAAAGATGATAGCAGGCATCAATATGCTCAAAGATTCTAGTTCACCAATTTATTTGTTTATTTTTAACTTGTAACTTTATTTTAAAACCAAATGGAGGACACTGCAAATTTGATAAATCAAAGGAGAAATAATAAAACCTTCCCCCTTATAAACATATTATTTATCTCAAAATACTCGAGGTACAAAAATTTTACAACATTCTTCCTGTTCGCGCAGCATCCTCCATCTTCACAAACAAGAAGAGTTTCGTTTCAGCAAACCCGAAAACTTCAAAATCATGCTAGAGTAAAACTGGACAGTGGCTCAAATCATGGCTGTGCAGTCCTAGAAATACAGATTCAATCCCTACAGTATCCCTATTTCCCTGACCTTACTGCCCTAAAAATCTTTCCGGAGCGTAAGCAAACAGGTACGACACGAAAAAAATAGTGGAAAGAATTCAATAAATCCTACAAATTTCAATTTCTACTTGGGGAAAAAATAATGTTACACTGAGGATGCATCAACAAGAACTTCATTCAACACATCATCCTCACCGTTTGCTAAGGCGAGTAGCTCCGCATCCTTGTCTTCTTCGCAGGAATAATCCCGCCTTTCGAGCTTGGAATGAGCTGCAATGAATATCAACTTCTGTGCCTTGTCAATTCCCACCCTTGAGTGGCCATGGGCAGACACCCATCTCAATAGAGACCAATTACATTTGAACCCACACGACGTTGCATGAAGGAAGATGAGCCTAACTGCAACTTTCCCTAGTGACTTAAACTCGGTGAGGTGTGTTTCCCATACAAGCCTACTGCTCTGTGGGTTGGCAATTCTCATCTTCCCTGTATTGGGGTCCCTCTCCTTCATCTGTACAGCGCGCGCATATACCTGATCAAGCCCCTCCGTTCTCCATTTCATGAGTTCCATTAGTGCTATATGGGCTTCCTCCCTCGACACAAGCCGGGTTATAAGCTTGTCCACATCCTTCTCCTGCTCTGGCGTCAACAACTTGAATGGTGGAAGATACTTCCCACTAGTGTCCCTAATTAAATAGAGCGGATCAAGTATAAACGCAGCCGCCCAAGCGGGATGATAATTCTTCCTGAACCGCCTTTCAATCACCTTCTCCACCGGTTCTTCTGGAATGTGGAAACTGGCACACCAATCCTTCACTTTTGTTCTTAGTTCATCCCAAAGTGGGAGGCATTTACCAACCAGCGGCCTCTCCGTCTCAATCTCTTGAGCCATGTCCTTGATCAACTTAACCAACGAATGCACCGCCTGCAATTCATTCCAAAACCCCACATCCCCAATCATCTCGGCGACTTCTCTAGCCATTGGATCCTCCATGGAGGCAACTTTATAAGATTCGTCTAGCAGGACCAACTGAAGTGCCCCGGCTGAGCTCAGAATATCCTCGAACAATATATGCACTGCTCCAAAGTTAACCATTTCGAACTCACGCAACGGCACTCTTAACAGCCCGGCATGACCATACTCCTGGGACTGATACTTATGAAAGCTACTCCTAACCTGAGACTTGTTATTCACGAAATTCGCAATCTTAAAACAACTCTCGGCGACATCCTTAAACAAGGGAAGTTCCTTACTGAAATCCTTAATCAAACTATTGAAACCCTGAAACTGACAAGAAAGATTAACCATCCAGTGATTCTGATTCTCTAAATTCCTTAGGGCCTTGGACTTAAACTTGTCTGCTACTATTCCTACACACTGCTGCACAACATTTCCACAAATGCTTGTCACTGTCTCCCACAAAACATCCTCGGCATACTTCGAAGGTACAGAGCCGCCGACAAACACCGCCTTCCTGTACACACTAGTCCCATTGGGAAGATTCACGGTCAAATTTACAAGACCATCTTCCCCAAACGCGCCAAAAGTCTTGCTCTTCCACCCATCAGAAGCAATCTGAAAGAACATGGCGTCGTGAATTCGGGCCTCGGACTCGGCCTTCGCTTCCTCAAACTTGGCGTCGAGTCTCGACCCGGTGAACTCCCGCCCGGAAATCGCCCGCAGACCCACCTGGTTGAGAAAAGCTCTGAACTTTGGGTGCTCGAGGCTCGAAAACGACACCGACCCACAAGACTCAAACACCCAATCGGCCAGAAAATCAAGCGCAACGTCCACCTGCGTCTTACTCAGCGTCGGACCGGGTGAAGTTTTGGGGCTCTTGAGCTTCTTTACGCTGTCCTCCAGCATCGCCAGAGCTTCCAAGTCCTCTTTCCCACCCGACAACACCAAATGCGGCTGGTGGGTCACCGCCGTATGCGCCGTCGCGGTCACCGGAGAGTAAGTGAGCTCGCCGCAGAACCGGGTCGGGTCCACTATCGCGAGCGGCGGAACATGGTACGACGTTGAAGCCGAAACGGAAACGGAAACGGAAGACGAGCTCCGCTTGCGGCTGGTATGGTGGACGGGGGCAGGCGACGGAGGTAAGTTGATGGTGGAGGACGGCGAGAGGGACGAAATGGGTTTCGCGACGGAGTTGAAATTGGGGCAAGTCCCGCGCTTTAAGTGCTCGGAGGCGGTGCGAGACGGGTTCGAGGCGGAGAACAAGGCGTCGCAAAAGGAGCACCGGAGCTTCACCGCTTTGGGCAGACCAGTGTCGGTGTTGTGGACCAACATAGGCTCCAAGTGAGCCCAGTACCAAGCCCCTTTCCCCTTTATCGCCTTCGTCCGTACCATCACAAGCCCTTCGTACCTCTTGTGCACGGCTTTAGCCGCCGCCTCGTCCGCCGATGCTGACGCGTCCACCCCCTCAACTCCCACGGCCTGCGTGGTGGTGTTGGTAGTCGCCATTACCGAGGACCCGAGTGAGGAAAAAGCAGGACGGAGTTGGGGGCGCGTTCCTAAAGCTCAGAACTTGGAGGGGTCGAACTGCAAAATTATGCAACAGGGTAGCCTCTTGTGACCATGGTCGCAGAAACGAAAACGGCAGTGTTCCGTTGGTCAATGATGGCTTTGGGCGGAGAAGGAGAAAGCCGCTGGCTTGGGCGGGTATCCATTACCCGACCCGGCGATCTGGGTAGACTGATGTGTTTCACTTCACTTCACTTGTTATTTTCTTTTGGGTACTTTGAGTGGCTCAGTCTCTGACTCTGAGGGCCAAAGAGAAAAGAAGACAAAACCCAAAGGGAGAGAGAAGTTAATGTAGGTGATTCCTGGCGTGCACGCGCGGCCACGCGCCACTATGGAACACGGGCGTGGTTTGTTGATGGAATTGAAAACTGCGACCGTGCGGTCACCGTGAGGTAATCTTAATAATACCACACTCACAGTCTCGCACGGGCAGAAACAGTTGCTGACATCGGTCACCACCCACTTTGCATCAAACAAAATTTTTAAAAAAAATCATCACCCACTCCTCATTGGAGCGTGACACGCACGTGCCGTCAGGGTTTTTAAGTGGTTTTTGCTTTTATAAAAACATAATAACAAACAAAATAAAATAAAATAAAATTTCTACTCACGCACTGTTTTTTTGAGTTGTTGGGTCGTGTTTGTGGGTCTCTGGTGGGGAAGGCCTTCTTTTGTCTGTTTCTTTCTTTTTCTTTTCTTTCCACGATTTACACAACATTTTTTTCATTCCTCTTTTCTTTTAATTTGAATTTTTACCCTCGCCACTTGAAGGTTTTTGGGTTTGCCCAACGTGAATGACAAGTTAGATTGAAAATTAATGACTAATTTAATACAAAATTATCGTAGCTGACCCGCTCTAAGACTAATCTAAATCTTGTGACTTGTTGTTCATGTGGTTTTTATTCAGGATGGGGATGGGGACATAAAGGGGCAACCTAGGAATTCAATGAATTCCAACCGGTTTCTGTGGGGGAGCGTTGACCAGGACAAGGAAGTAGAATTTTGCCTTGAAAAAGCTCACCATAAGCCTCTTCTGCTCTCTGCCCTTCTCTGTCCAAGGAGGCCTGAATTTATCATTCTCTATTTTTTCATTATTCAATCATGTGAAAGAAAATATATTATTATTTTGTTTACCAAAATAATATGTTTTTCATTTATTCCATTCATCTGGTATACATACTCTCTTCTTTTATTATCTTGTTAATGCTTTTTTTTTTTTTATTGTTTAGTTATAAAATCCTATAAGAGCAGAGTTGCTAGGTAATTGCCATTCATGAAGAGATTTTTCACTCTTTCTAAGACACCATCACGTACCCATATATCGTTATCCAAGTAGAAGGGTACTTAAAAAATTAAACTTTCCTTCACTTGTATAACATCATATATCGTATCTTCCTGTGCACAATGATAAATCTCTCTCATTCATAGCCCAACTTTTCCTTCATTTACTAACCTTTTTTGGTATGGCATTGGGTGGTGAATGTTTTCTCACTAACAACCTGCCCAACCTGCCACAGGGTCATTTACACTGCATCTTTGGATCATATGTTTTAGTATTATTCAGATTTTAACTTCAAATTTGGAATGATTTTCGAGAAATTTTTAGTTATGACAGGGATACAAGTGGTACATCAAGTGTTTTAATAGAAGTGGTGGGAAATTTTATTTTTTAAGTTATTAATTTTTTACCATACATATTTCACAATTTGTATAATAACACGTGGTATACCATATCATGTACCAGTCACATTGAAAAATTTCTCGTGGTTGTTTAATTGTCTTAACAATCGCTTAATTATTAACCTGACGAGCATGGTAGCTACACTTGTAACACGTGGACCAAAATTAATCATCATGAGCATTCACTAAATTGATCATTTTCTCTTCAATCAATCTTCTTAAAACAACAGCCAATCACATAAATAGATCTCAAATACGCGAGTATAGAAATTAGAAAAGAAAGCATTTTCTTTCTTTTATCACTTAGGAGTTCTACGAGATGAAAGTCTCATATATAATTTTGAATAAGAGCAATGCAATTGCGGTTTCTACACAACTTAAAAGTGGGTCCAACACCAGAGGCGTCATCAATTTAGCAAATGATCACATGTAAAAATTCATAAGTCATAAATTTATACAATTTTAAACCTCATGGTGCAATTTAAGAATAAACTTGATCACCAACTAGCTTTTAATATATCTATACATTTTATTATAAAAGAAAATCTCAAGTTCAAGTTCAAATTCTAATTTGATGTTTTTTAAAAAATTTGTACTCAACACCAATTATAAGTCAGTTATAAAAAAGCGATATCAAAATCGCCAACTGTAATAAATTTTTCACTTATAGTAAAAAAAGATTACTACTAGAATGTAGTATTAAGGGACTTCATACAACCCTTAACCCACTAGTTTTTTAAATCTCTTTGGGGGCATTGTCCTAATAACCAAATAGAGCATGGGATCACTGATAATCAATTTCCATTAAAAACCAAATTGGCTATAAGCTAATTAAGTATTAATCACAACAACTGAGGAGGTTGTCAATAAAGTTGACATAATGGTCAATTCCTATGGGTCATTAGCCACATGCCCAACTGTCATCCACATTCTGATGTAAGCACTACTGAATCCATACCTTGCTCCAACTTAGTTGGTGTTGTCTTATAATTAACAAACAAATTCCAAGTTGATTAAGCCTTAATTAGTATATGGCGCTTTACCGTAATTGTGGAAAGTAACAAATGTCGACGCATCTTAGTACGGGTTTGATTCTTACTAATTCTTTTCTCTCTTAACATTTGGTTTAACAATTTTATTCACTAACGTTATTGTTTGTAAAAAAAAGTTAACGCTTAATTAAGGGCTTGGTTTTAGGTGTTTTTAGTATCTATCTTTTTAGTATTAAAGAAAGATAATTTGCATGTCCTCTTGTTCTGGCACACCATATGTGGCAAAAATTATTCCAAGAATACAGCAAAGTTTTAGTAATTTAGGAAAAAATAATATTGAATCCTCCATATGCTTTCATTTTCAAAGCTCCATATAACTCATTGAATCAATGACAATGATTTTTATTTTTTATTTACCAATGAGAAGGTCTTTGTCCATTTTGCTAATTCAGGCTTTCTTTTTTGGCTTTGGATTTGCAACGGCATCAAATAATACTATTTAATTTTGTGGATAGAATTTTCTTCTTTAATCTACTATGTTTTATGGTGCAAACTTTTCTCATCCCTTAGTATAGTATAAAATATAAACATCGCTTGTAACAATTCAAAGATCTCCTATATGGATAATACACATTTCAGCTGACTGACTAATTCTAATTATTTTGTTCCGCAGCAAATATATCTACAGAACGGTTTGTCCTATTCAGATATTCACAATCAAGAAGTACTAGATTCTTTTTTGGATAGGCAGTGAAAGGAGAATGAAGGCGCTAGGATGCCAACAGATGTATTATTGAATTCAATTCACCAGGATGCCAACAGATGTATTATTGAATTCAATTCACCCAACACAATTTATGTCCACTTATAAATAAAATTTGTTGAATTCGAATCTCACATATGGTTAGTTCGATTTCCATTTATAATGTAACTATGCAAACAGTTTAATAATTCATAATTCAATCTCAAATCCAGAGTTTTCCTTTTAGCAACCGCCGCTGCCTATTGCAAAACATGGTGGGTCCATCTACCAAAAACCAAATGGTAACCTAACCAATTTGCTCAAAAGTTCACGCTATCATGCAAAATTTGATTTATTCAACTTTAGGTACATAAACAACTTTCACTAGTAAATCATGATAATTTAGAGGAAGCAAAATCACCACTTGTCTTCCAACGATCATGAATCAGTTTCGTCTCTATTCAATTAAGAAAAGTAAGGATTTTCGTACGTCATTTCTCTCTTCCGATGCTCCTTATTTTTTAATTTTAAATCAAACAAAGCTGCTTAATTTGGTTTGAATTAGTCGATTTGATGTTTACACGTAACTTGTACATGCTTTTTGAGAACCTACACATAATTTGGCTCGCACCTTCTGTTGAAAGTGAAACAAGGTGCATGATTTTGGAAGTGTTGTAGTGTCCGACCTCATTCATTGGTCATTTTGAAATTTACATTAATGGAATCTAACACTCGTACACTTTAATAAATAAATACGTAATGACCATTTTAGAGTTTCATAATTGATTGGGTCAAACATAGGCCATGTCCACCATTTTTACATATCCTTCTTTTTCCATGCATCCATATTAAGTTTTAGAATTTTAAAGGATTCAAATGACCCATTAGTATTACGGTCTAGTAGTATTTATCTTCCCTTGTAAGTGAGATATCTTAGATTCGATTCTCTCCAAAGGCGAATTTGAATCACATTATTGCTAATCCATTTTGAGGCTAAGCTCATCATCTCTTCTTTAGTGTAGATAATATCGTTTGTTAAAAAAAAAAAAAAAAGATCCAAATGCCTCATTTATTTGTAGACCCAATGTTTAATATTATATATTTTCTTTATTTCTTTAAAAAGGGTATCAGATGGTGGTTTTGTCATGACATCCTACTTTTTCGAGACTCGCGAAGACTCGTAGAGACATTTCAGTCTCCCTTCTTTTGGTGACCATTATATGATTAATTAACACAACGCCAGGATTCGAACCCAAGATATACCGTGTTGAATACATAACTAAAATTCATCCTCAACCACTAAACCACATCATGCTGATTAATGTTTTAGTGTAGATGATAATATCGTTTTTTTTAAATAAAAAAAAATCAAATGCCTCATTTAGTTGTAGACCCAATGTTTTATATTATATATTTTCTTTATTTCTTTAAAAATGGTACCTGTTGGTGGTTTTGCCACGGCAATACATATTTTCGAGGCCCGCAAAGACTCATAGAGACATTTCAACCCAAGATGTACCGTGTTGAATACAGAACTGAAATTCGTCCCCAACTACTAAACCCCGTCATATTGGTTAATGTTTTGTATTATATCATTGATTTATTAAGGTTCTGAAATATATTGTCAAATTTGGAAACATAAAATTTTGAACCATTGACTTATTGTTATTGGCAATAGCCACTCCATACTACTAACTTATTATTACTTCTGTGTCTATTTATTATATTGCATATATTATTTTTATTATAAGGTGTCTCTATTATATTTTAAAAGAAAAATGATAAATATACTTCTTTTTTTTTACTTTATTGCACATCCCTGTATAATTAAATCTTTTTACCTTAAATAAAGAAGAGTATGAGAAACTAAAAAGTATATGTGAAAATCACCTCCAATTTCAAAATTTCCAAAAGTCTATTACTTTTCATTGTTGGGCTTTACAGTATGTACGACCAATGTTGGATCATTGCATGAACCTAGGTGGTCTCGAGACCACCTGGGAGTTAGAAAAAAGCAATTGTGAGCAGTGGCAAAGCCAGGATTTCATATGAGGGAGCCTTTAACAAATGCAAATATATGATGAATAACAGTTACAAAACTACTAATCAAAGCATCATAATAACACATGCATCAATAATATTTTATTTTTTCAATAGTCATAATTGTTTCTCATGAATGTTCTTATTTTAAAACCGTTGCATATTTACCCATACTATTAAATTTAATAAGAAGAACTAATCAGAAGGTCTAAACTATTAACAATTAAGTAAGATGTATGAAACCATCTCCAAACTTGGGCTAAAAGCTAAATTACCCCCCAAACACTCTCCAACCCATGTTAAAATTTTAGGCTAAATGCCAAATGTTATTTCTGGGCCAAATACCCTCCAGCTTTCCCCCCGGGCTAAATCCCAAATGTTTATCGGAATTTAAATTTTTTTAGATTAAAATGTTCATAAAATTAATTTACAATAATCTACATATTTATTTAAAAAAAATTGATTTAAGAAAAAAATTAGCCTAAGTTCATTCTTTAATAATTTCATACTAAAATTTTAGGGCAGAAGGGCTGGAGCAGAAAAGATGTTTCTAGGCTAAAAGCCAAATTTTCCGGGCTAAAAAATTTGGATTTTAGCCCAAGGGTTGGAGATGGTCTGATAGACGAGAAACAACAAAAAAATTATAGAAAGTAAGATAGTACTGTTTTTTGTTGAATTAATTTGAATTTTATATAAAAATAGATATGAAATTTCAGGAAATCAGAAGAATAATAGCTTTTTAATCTTGGACTCTTGGTACTAGGTTGCACTGTGAAAGAAAGAAGATCAGCGAAGATTTTTGTTTTAATTAAAAGTGAACGGGTTTAATGCTGAGATTTTTTTTAATAAAAATGTTAAAGGTGATTTATTTTATGTCCAACAAATAAATATTAAATTAGTGTTTGGATGGAATCAAATATGGGAGTTGGAATTTTAAATAGGAGATAGTTTATAATGTGTTTTGTATTATTGACTAATAAGGGAAGGGTTGTAAAGAAGAATAATGAAAGATGTTTATAGGGGAAGGCTTGCAAAAAAATGTCAGGATAAGCCTAGGCCTATCCTATTCCCTTTGTCCCTCCGTCCCTGATTGTGAGGACGTATGAGGATCACCTAACGGTTTGGACATGTGATGAAAGAGAGAAGACTATTATAATTATGCTGATGTTGTGCAATAGAAGCTCAAAACAAAGAAGAAAGATGTAATTTCAGAAGAAGAGGAAAACAAAGAAGACCACCATGGCTTTGTTGTTCTTGGACCTTAGTTTCAACCAATAAGAAATATTTTCTTTCCTTTTCCCATGTGACCAACTCACCATTATTATTTTTAATTATTATCCAATCAGGTTGTGCCACAATAGCTTTTTAATTAATAAAAGAAAAATGTACTATGTCACATCTCGCCCCGGGCCCCCACCACATCCCGAGCTCGACTCCGTCGTAGCACGATATTGTTCGCTTTGAGCCTCGACCACGCCCTCACGGTTTTATTTCTGAGAACTCACATGAGAACTTTCCAGTGGGTCACCCATCATGGGATTGCTTTCGCGCGAACTCGCTTAACTTCGGAGTTCCGATGGAATCCGAAGCCAGTGAGCTCCCAAAAAACCTCATGTTAGGTAGAGATGAGAATATACATATAAGGCTTAGAGGATCCACTCCCATGGGCGATGTGAGATGTTATAATCCACACCCAACGTCCTCGTTGGCACACATCCGGCCAGGGATTGGCTCTAATACCAAATTGTCACATCCCAACCCGGGCCTCACCATATCTCGGGCTCAACTCTGCCGTAACACGATATTGTCCGCTTTGAGCCCCGGCCACACCCTCACGGTTTTGTTTCTAGGAACTCACACGAGAACTTCCCAGTGGGTCACCCATCATGGAATTGCTCTCGCGCGAACTCGCTTAACTTCGGAGTTCTGATGGAACCTAAAGCCAATAAGCTCCCAAAAAGGCTCGTGCTAGGTACAGATATGAATATACATATAAGACTTAGAGAATCCACTCCCCTGGGCGATGTGAGATGTTATATACTACTCAACCAATATTTTTATATTACGTGTTTGACACCGTTATTTCTTTTAAAATTCACTATAAATTCACACGACCTCTAAAAAATATCATAAAGTATTACAAATTTGTAATTACTTGAACTTTCATCTCATACCATCAAGTTTACTAAAACACTAAAACAAATATGCTGATATATTTGTATGTTATATAATAAACCTAATTAAAATAATAAACTCAAATTCTCAATACAAGTATAATTTTTAAGTGTTTAAGCACTTATTTATATGATATATATATATATATATATATATATATAGTAAATTTACTTAAATTCACCTAGTCTGTTTTAGCCCCTGCTAGGCCCCATCTAGACGCATAGGTGTTAAACCCCAACTCATCGCCCGACTAGCGCCTACATACCTTGATTAGGACCATCTATTATTAGAATCTTAGATTCGCCATTGAGTACGACCATAAATAGGCTAAGGTCAAGTTAATTTTAAAAGTCAGTCTTGAACTGTTTTTAAAAAGATAGTATAATGTTAACTATATATCGATAAAGAATTGTTATTGGTACTCTAATAATTTCATCTTGCACGTTTTACAAGTGTTTTTTTTTCTTCTAATTATAAAAAAATTTAGAATGTATAATAAAATTTATGAGTATATATCATTAATAGTCTCCATCGATAATAGTTTTTTGTCTGACAGTCAAAGATTTGCACATATTTACGCGTTAGAAGGTCAATGCAAAGTCATCCATGTGGACCAAAATTCATCTTATTAACTTGGACGTATGACGACGAAAATGAGAGCAAATGATGGGTTAAGTTGAGCAAATGGGTTTTGGCAACTGGGTAGTTGGATCCCATGATCATTCTTCCATAAAAGAAAGAAAGCCACAAAATGTAGGTAAGAAATTATGAGAAAGAAAGCTCATTTGCAATTGGGTAACGCTAGGGATAGCAACAGTTCTTTCTAGGAACGGAAATACTATATCCATCCTTATAATCACAAAAATTAATCATATTCAAAACCGTCAATTAACCACCGGGGATTATACATAACAATACTCACAGGGGAATGAATTTCTCATCGGTTAACAGTTATACTTATCTTTGTCAATACAAAAAATATATTCGTTCAATTGACGCATAATAATTTAGTAAATATTAATTTCGTCATTAAATATTTGATTTATAAAATGATTTAATGAACATAAAAATTAAAGCTAAACATTGATAATGTTGGTTGATCTTTGATATCTTCCATAAGTACTGTTAGTCTGGATTCTCATAGATTTTGATTCATATCAAAACTTTTTAACTTGCCCATAAAATGCAATTCACACAATGCAACTTTTGTATTCTCAATGTAATGGATTCAGTGAATAATATATATATATATATATATATATATATACTATTATAATATATATAATTCAATTCGGATTCGGGAACGGATATGGATTAGGGGCCCCTATAACCATAACCAAATATTCTTCACAGTTTTTCCTCATATCCAAAATATATCCGGATTTTCATACCCAAATCCAATTCATTGGTTATTCACAGTTAACGGTTTTAACAGTTAGAATTGTCATCTCTAGGTAACGCCAAAGAGACTAAATATTTAGATCAAATTTTATAAATCGTATGATGTGGTTGTTGATAATTAAATTATTACTTTAATGTAAATTAACTTATTTATTTTCTGTTAATTACACATTACATAATTTATAAATTTAATTTAAAAAATTGATCCATATAACATTACTCTTTTACAATTTCCACCCCTTTATAAAAGTTGAGGAATGATGCATTGTAAACATTGAAAGCTGAAAACTTGTATTGCAATTAGAGACAGCTAGCGAAATCAAGGCCATGATTGCAGTTTGGTGGGGCCGATATGCACAAATATCTAGGTGAAAAAAATTGGGAGGTTCACTTAGAACATCTCTAATAGATATGTCAAAAGATAAAGGAAATTGTTATTAGCATTTCAAAAATCTCATTTTACATACCAAACTTTTTATATTTTGGAAAAAAAATACACTTGTGAGGAGTGTAGAATGATATTTTTGGAGTGTCAATAACACATCTCATGATAAATATCAAATGTTAATTTGATGGCTGATGTGGCAATATCATATTTTCTCTTTTTCCAACCGATATATTTTTTTTAATAAATGGTTTTTATAGGACCCATTTTAAATAGAAATCAATTAAAATAAATTTTCAAAATCTATAATTGGTGTATTAATGAGACACACACAATAAAATAATTAAAAATTATTTGACATCACATTTTCTCATATGTCAATCCACGTAGGATTGACATATCGGTTGGAGCTTGCTCCTATCTTCAAATTTTATTACATGGTATTCCACTTAGAATTTGACATTTCCTTTGGAGATGATCTTAGGCTTAATTGGATTGGATGGTCTATTAATTTTTTTTTTCTTTTACACGATTGATTTGTTAAAGTAAATATTAAATTAGGGATCCGATAGGTTTGAATTTACACCGTAATCTAAGAACAATGTTCTTCTCTATCACTGGGATGGTAGCCGTTTGGATGGTCTTCTTAACCACCAAATGAAGATGTCTTTTCTTTTGTTTTTATAGAAGATACTCACCTAATAGGTTGTTAATTATGGGCCTTGTTCAATCTATCATGAAAATGCAATGAGCCAGTTAGACTTGTTTGATGTGGATCACTGTGGTTAGTTAGGATGGAAATGCAATTTTTATTAGTAAGTGATTTTCTGATAACATTTTTAGTTTTTTACACATTCATCTTTACTTGTAGCCATCATATAGGATAAATCAAACGAAATCAACTGTCAATGTTAAACAGGAATGCGTCAGAGACTAAAAAGTGTGTGTGAAAATCAATGTTAAACAAATGATTTTGATTTTCAAGAAACTAAAATTATATTATAAAAAAAAAAATCGCCCACCGTGGGGCTCGAACCCACGACCACAAGGTTAAGAGCCTTGCGCTCTACCAGCTGAGCTAGACGGGCTCTTACTGACCTAAATCCACCACTTCCTATTTTACTATGTCACACCATTACATATCACATTCATTTATTTCATATATGATATGGCCACCTAAACTCATCTAACAGTAATAAAAAAAGTGGTGAGTATACACCACACTAAATGGTGGTAAGCAAAAATGCTCCCTTAATTTAAGACTCGTTTGGAAGTGTTTTTTCTTTTTTTTTAGCAAACGATACTATCTACACTAAAGGAGAAGGAGTAGTCTAAGCCTCACAATGAGCTGGTTTAAATTTGCATGTGGTCAAAATTGAACCTAATATCTCTTACTTACAAGTACTAAGGGTTGGTTTGGTATTGTTGTGCTTTGAAAAAAAACTGTTTCTGCTGTGCTGTGAGAATAAGCAGCTGTGAAATAAAGCAGCAGAGTGTTTGGTAAACTTTTTTGTGAAAGTGCTTTTGAAAAAAAAGCAGTATTATAGTGTTTGGTAAACTTTTATGTAAAACAACTATGACGGTGTGAAATAATAAAAAAGGGTATAATACTGGATGTGCCATTAATTTAATTTTCTTAACAAGTAAAGGTGAATTACTAAATCTATGAACCCCAGATTCGAACAATAGATCTACAGATAAAATTGATAAGAGCATATTTATGCGACTTAGTTAGCTTGTTTTCTTGCCTTTTCGTAGTTAGTCTGTGTTTATTATAGTGATTTAAGCTATTTTCGTGTGCTTATAGGTCTAATTGACAAAATTGGTAAGAAAATACGATTTGGAGCATTTTGAGGCAGTTTTGGGCATCAAATGGATAGCTTATGAATTGAGCAAGATGGATGTACGAATTGGAAGTTCAAGAGGCTAGGAATGTGCTGAAAAGATGAAGAAAATAAATCCAAGACAAAGAAGATAAGGAATTAGCTCAAAAGAAGGAACATTATCCAAAACATTATCCAACCTTATCTTATCCAAACAAACCTTATCTTATCTTATCCTTGCCTAATCTAGCTTTATCCCATCTTATCTTATCTAAATCAGTTTGTGCCTTAAATCCAGCTGGAAGAGGATCTAAAAACCTGATTTCTAAAAGGCCTATCCTTTCCCTACATTCATGCCGCACCCTTATGTTCTAGAATCCCTAAATTGGTGCCGTGACCACCCTTTCTAGAAGACCCTATAAATTTGGCGTTTTTCCTTGTTCTAGAAGCCTTAGAATCTGCTAGAAACCTTAATCCTTTTCCTTTTGGATTTCTGCCAAACCCTAGTCCTTTTCCTCAAGGATTGTGCAATCCAAATCCTTAGGGATTGTGCCATGTATTTCAGCCTATAAATACACATCCCTACCTCATAAATCAAACCACCCTTTACCATCAAATCACCACACCATCCACCACAATTTCGTGCACCACACATACAAGATCTAAAACATCAAAAAATACATACTTGTGCGCAGATTTGCAAGGAAGGAAGGAGAGGAGACCCTTGGAGTTGTGCCCTGCTATTCAAGCTTGGATTGCTGGACGTTTCTAGGTGTATTCTATCCTTAGTTTTAGTTCAATGCTTGTTTTAATTTGGTTTTATGTTTTCAAAGACATGAGAAACTAATTTCTTTTTAGTTAGAGGTGAATTCGAAGCCATGATTATATGATTTATATGAATTGATTACATCAAGTTATTGTTTCTTGAGTCTTGAATGTGATTTGCTTATCTGAGTTATTAAAACTTGGTTATGTGTGTTAATTGAGGGTCGACACTTAATTTGCATGCATGAATATGATGCTAGAGTATAAGGGAGTTTCACCTAATCGTTATGAACTTATATTCACAAGTAGTGGAGGTTGCTAGTCACGATCGTGTTAAGTAAATCCTTGGCAGGAGTATCATGCTTTTCATAGTTACGAATTCCTCGTCAATGCTTATGATTTTCAAAGAACTTAATGACCTTTGATATGTTTTCTATCATGCTTTTCATAGTTAGGGGACTTGAGAAATATAATTTGCTTTTCACAAAAAACACTTTTTAATCATTTTAAAAGCACTTGTAAACAAACCATTGTTATTCTATCAAGTGATATTTGAGTATTATTTAAATTATAAAAAATAAGTTTTGAACTTAGATGCAAAAAGATAAATACATACTGTTACGCCTAGAGCAATCAATTTGATTAGGCCCAAATTTACAAGCGAGAATGTTTTTAGATCCTAAAGACGCGGTCCATTAAAACACCAAATTGAATAGGAACTTGGATCAAATAGGACCACAACCAAGTTGGTAGTTGGATTTTTGTATTTTTGAACGAAGATTTAAAAAACCGAAGTATCCCATACTCCGAAGCACTATGAAAATCCCTTGCTATGACAAACCCTTTCAGCAGTGTTTCCGATTGGATGCTTCATTGAGTTTTGGCATCATTAACAGTTAACGAATGACAATTAATTTGAAAACCACAAACCACGTACAAGTTCATAAAACGATTAGAACTGAACATAAAGCAAAAAACACACGTCTTAACCGTGCACCTTACAATCTAGTCATTTTCAATTCCGCCCCTCGCGCTACCCAAAATCACCACTCTTAAAATCCCAAAGTTATTCCGCACCCGAGTCACTACAGGTTCAGTTTTAGCACCCTAGCATAGTGATGTAAACTTGATATCAGAGGTTTCGGAGAGTTGTCACCAGTGAGAATGATACCAAAAGGGCCTTCCTGCAGACAAGGTTACGCAGTCTCGAAGCTAATCAGTTTTAAAATCTATGGAGCCTCCATTTTGGACTCCAGCAGGTTCCTCGTTCAACTGTTGCAGATCACCAAGAGTAATTAGAAGGAAGGAAGGAAGGAAGAAACAAATGCAGGCACAAAATACAAGACGTGGCACACTAATCCAATTTCACATCTGGTAGTGATGTATAATGCATTGTTGGGGTATCTACAAGGGAAACCAAATCCACTTACTAAGTCTACCCGAGTACAAAACTCACCGGTACTATTTAGTGAAAAATATATACATGTTGAGCTATATCAATCAAAATCTTGATTCCCATTTGTTCAACAACTAGGACTGCAATCACCAAGATTCCATAGTAATGACAATCTAATGAGAAAAAGTTCTGTAGGCTTACCTTCTTAAGGATCTTCTTCTGGTACCGATATCCCTGTGGAAATCGATCAAGTGTTAATGATTGCCAAATCAATTAGCAGTTAACATTATTAGACAAGCGTACACCATGCCAAGATAGTATTTTACCTTGTCTGTTCCATAAATGTAATCACAATAGGTGAACACTGAAGCAAAATTACTCTGGCTTTGTCCTCCAACATAATGATGGTAATCGTGATACTCAGCACCACCATAAAATGGGATATGCTTTGTGGGAGTCCAGGGGAAGTCATAACTGTATGACAAATCCTAGATTAAAACTTGCTCCGCATATAGTAGTCAAATTTTCAGTTCAGAGGATACACACATCAAGGATACAAAGTTAGGAAAAACCGTAATTCTTGTGCTTCCTCAAACAAACATAAAAACGAACCGTTTGGAAGAAATCATCGCATTTAAATTTAGGATGGACATGCCATCCAAGAGGCTACCTGGATTTCATATATTGTAGCAGTCTTAACGAGCACATAAACTGAGGCTTCCTCCTCAACTAACCCACAAAAGCAACAGTGTGGTACCTATGTGACTGAACTAGCTCTTTATCGACAAGCACTGCACCTATAAGATGGCAGAAACCTCACTAATGCAATTCTCTAGCCTGAATCCACATTACCCAGGGGGTCCTTTGTCATTAAGGTTAGTCCTTTCAAAATATTACTTTTCAATTTTTTGTTTGTTTTAGATCTGTAATTACCTCCTAATACTGGAATAATTTCAACATGCAGCTATGATCAGAAACAACTAACGCAGTCCGTCGACGGCCTTTTTCTTTGTATCAGCCCTTTCCCGTGTCTCTCTAAAGTGGTATGAAGGAAGTTCAAAGTACATATATACTTCCTCTAAAAAATAACCAAATACTCGCAGCGTTTGTACTTTGTACAAAAGCTTGGCGATGCATTTAGACATGACAATAGAACCGGAATATCACAAAAGTTCAGGTGGTTAACTCATGGAATCTCCATTTATAGATTCCAGAGTTGGCAGGAGAATCAATCACAAGAAGGAAGTATTACAACTGTCATGGTGCTGAACTAGCCATTACCGAGTCATTGACCAACATTCAAAGTTTTTGCTTTTCTGCCCCAAAATGTTTATTTGTAAACCAAATGATTAATTTCGCCAAATCAATCCATATAGAAGGTATCAGCCCACTGAATATATAAAAAGTACTAATTTACATAATAAAAGTTTAGGAGTAAAAGCCATTATTGTACTGATCTTGGACCCCATCATTGGACCACATCATTAAAAAGTTAAGGCACTATTTAAGATCCTTTAGATGTAAAGTACCTAGCATAGAATTCTATTAGAAAAAGAAATGAAAGGAATTCAAAAGCTATCATCATTAAGTCACAATAGCAAAAGAAGAAAAGGAATCACGAAAAAAAAAGTAGCATGCGTACCCGCTGTGTGTTTCTATGGCCTCAATCTGCCGCAATGCTATCCACGACCAGAATGTGATCATGTGGCCAGGAACCATGGCCGGACCAAGAAAAGATGGGATGCCGAGGATCAAAATCTCAGCCCAATGCGCATATGGCGCTGCAAATCCAATTGGAGCAGTGTACTCGTGGTGAACTCGATGGATTTTCTCGTACCCCCATTTGTTATGCAAAAATCTGTGGATCCAGTAGTTGGTATAATCTTCTACCAAGAAATAAACTAACAACTGGGAAAGCATCTCCCATCCAGACGGCAATGGCAATCCTGTTCGAATCCCGATCATCTGCTTATAAACAGAACCTAGTCATATTCATAAATGTACAAAAACAGAAACCATAACAGGAAGCTGGGGAGAGAACAATTTTTCAGAGGTACAATGATCACATCAGATTTTCTCAAAAATTCACATTCCTTGCGTTTTACGCAGAATGTAAAACCCCAAAAATTCCCTAACACAAAACCTGTAAAAAAAGACTTAATATATAAGGAACTAAAACCCAATTCGACATTCTTCACAACCACGCAAACCCCAATTCCACAAATTCAATATTTTACAGAATCCAGCAAACCCAAATCCGAAAATCCAATTTTTTATAAAGCCCAACACCCGATTCCACAAATTCTCAAAACCCAGCAGACGAATTCCACAAATTTAACATTTTTTCCGAACCCCGCGAACCCAAACTCGACAAAATCGCAGATTGAAATTGATTGATAAAATTCGAACCTGGATTGAAGGGTAAGAGACGAGCTGGAGAGGGCCGACGATGAAAAAGAACATCCACATAACGTCCTTGTAGCATTTCAACATGTCAGAGAAGGGCAATCGGACTTTGGGCTGGATCTTGTAGCGGTCGAGGCCGCCCCATCTGAGAACCTCCATGAAAACCAGAGGGAGAGGGAAGAGGGAGAAGATGGCGAAGAGGAAGAGAAGGTTGTGGCAGTAGAGGACGTAATCGGACTTGGACGCAGAGTAGTTGAACCACAGTGTCTCGGCGAAGGTGAGGTTTCGGCCCAAAGCCGCCGACGCCTCCTCGATGGTCTGGTAGGGCAGCATTGGGTGGTGACGGCGGTGGTCTGCAGAGTATAATCGAAATCAATGGCGGCGATCGGTGATGAGCTGAGGGTCGAAGAAAGAGAGAGAGAGAAAGAGATAGAGAGAGAGAGAGAGAGAGAGAAGAGATGGAGGGACTAGGTACACTTGGGTGCAGTGGAATGCGGTGGAGGGGGTTATGTTGGTTAAAATATGCGCGAACTTTTAAACGACCGGAGAGAAAAGCGCAGCACACAACACGACAGCAATGATACAGGTGATAATTATCCAAACTAGCTTGTAGTATTTTCTAATTTAAATATTAGTAAATATGATACATGTTATATTTACTAATAGCAGTGAAAATTTGAGACTTTTGTCTTTCGTTCATAACTAAAATGACAATGTAAAAGAGTGACATTGGAACATAATTCACGCATCACCGTGCGAGAAAGAGATGCACAAACTTGACTACTTGTAAAACAGTAAACAACCGTAAAGTAACCTTAGCACCGGTGGCCGGCCAAAAACTCTCTGATGGTCAAGTTACTAAGCAGTTATGATGTGGAACCAAAAATATTCACTAGGCGCCACATGGTTTTTTGGACAAAAGAGTACAAAAATACCCTTGAGGCATACAAGAATTCCTACGCGCGAGCAGTGGGCAATCATCTTTCAACCAAGTCAAAAGTGTCCAAAATAGGTAACAATTTAAAGCCTATTTCATCAAATCCTTTCTATAAGGTAATTCCCAAAACCTAATTTATTTAATATGTTTTATATTCCATTATTTAACTAATCAATTAGCTAAATAATATATTCCTTTCAAATTTCCTAAAAATTGACTAATTAAGGGATTAATTACCTAATCAACCCCTTAATTATCAAATTGAAACACCCATTCAAACCTAAAAGTCACTAGAGGGCCGGCTATCCCCATTTCAAAACCTAATCCATCACTTTTTTTTACCTTTTTCACAATTTCTTCCTTTTTATTAGCCAATAAATTCCATAACCACCAAAACATTTCCTTTTATGTTTAATTAGCCAATTAATTGCCTAATTAAACCAAAACAAAACCTAAAAACCCTACTAAGTGGCCGGCCACATTCCTCTCTAAAGTGAACCAACCTAGCCCTATAAATAGGCTCCTATTTTCACCAAATATTCATTCCAACACTTTGGCAAAAATCCCAAAATTCTCTAAACACTCTTTCTCTCTAAATTCTAACTTTGGCATCGGAGGTTCTTTGGCCAAAGCCCTCCTCATTCATCGTGGGCGCGTGAGGCTCTTGGCCTTAACCTAAGGTGTTAATTGTTTTGTAGGTGCAAAATTGTCCAAGATCAAGGAGGAAGAAATTTGCATCCACAAATTGGTGCTCATTGAGAGTTGAAATCCATACTCGTAGAATACTCTCGCACAAAAAGGTTTTTTCTTTATTTTTTAGTCAATTTGAATATTTTTCATACGTTCTTATTATTAGAATTTTTTACTTGCAAAGGTTCTTTGATAAAACGTATAAGCAAAATATAATGGCTAGAAATTTAGAAAATTCCACAAGTGAAAATTCTAATGTTCAAGAAATGGGGTTGCGGAGATCTATGAGGCTAAATACGACAATAAGTGGAGCAGCACCACCACCACGAGTTTCCACCACAGGAACCACCACAGTGGCGAGGTCCATGGTGCATTCACCACGGCCATAGCCGTCCCATCCAAGGCTCATGGCACCTTGGCCACAGCCCAAGCCGTGCCATCCAAGCTTGCACGTGTCCGAGCCCAAGCCTCGCATTCGCATGCATCACGCGCTGAGCAGCCTGCTCCCGACGAGCAGCCCACTCCCGTGGTCCAGCCTACTTTCGACGAGCAGCCCACTATCGCAGCCCAGCCTGCTCTCATGGCCCAACCTGCTCTCACAGCCCAGCCTGCTCCCTCCAAGCAGCCTACTCTCGTGGCCTAGCTTACTCCCGACGAGCAGCCCACTCTGTGATTCAGCCTGCTCCCGTCGAGCAGCCTGCTTTCATGGCTCAGCCTGCTCCCGTGGCTTTCCAAGCAGCCCAAGTCGGCCTAAGACTATCTCAACCATCCGGACCTACCATTGAGCCTGGGGCATTTTCACCACATTTTTTCACGGATTTGACATTTTCCAACTCAAATCTCGCGAACGGAGTCTACCACCCTTCCACTGCCCAAGGAGGCGCATTCCTTCCAAGCTCTTCCAATCCAAATGGCGAACAACACTTGTCTCGACAAGTCATAGAGTTGACGAGCGCCCTTGCATAACAGACAACCTTGGTGAATCAACTTTTGCAATGCATCGGGATCCAACGTGCCTCGGATGAGGTATCCCGAAGTAGGACAAGGGTAGATGAACATTTCCAGCAGCGTCCCGGTAAACAGCCACTCGACTAGCCACGAGCCGAGCGTTTGGGCAGTGTACATTCCTGATTGGGCCCCCGAGATAGCGTATACTCCCGTCTTAGTGCACAGAGTGTTGGAAGTATGCCCACAAAGCCACTCATTTGATGTAATAGCTTTTGGAATACTTATTGTATTAAACTTTTATATGTTTAATGAAGGGCAAAGCTTATTGTTAATCACTATTTATTGTATCATGTGTTTAAGCAATAAGGGAATCCAAGGAATGTATTTGTTCTAAGAGATAAGTGATCTAATGAGTTAGATTATCGAGACCTTTCTCTTATGTTCATTCCTAAAACGTTCCTAGCCATAGGATTGCCAATTGGGCATTGACAATCCGCTAAGGTTAGTATGTGTTATGTTGACTCAAACGTGAGTATGAACTAGTCTCAAGTCATTTGGTGTTGGACACTGAGACAAACACATAGGTGCTCGAAAAGGTAATCGAGTACACTGAACGTCGATCAAAAGAGAGTTCGAACATACATGTCATGTATGAACTCTAAAGTTGCAATATGCAAAGTAGTCCTTTGACCTGAGGCATCATAGATGTCTAATGGTTAGGTCCTTGATCTTTGATCATGTCAACGGCATTCCTTCGGATTGTCCACGGCATTGTTGGGGTCAAGCTATCTAGTCATGTAGGCATATGAATGCATAACAAGGGATCTCTAACCTTCCATGGTGGAAGGAGAATACTCTAAGATATGATTCTAAAGTCTTTGGCCAAAGCATATGAATATGACTTAGGAAGTTTGTTCCAAATCATATTCAAAGGAATCATATAGGAAAGTATCACATTGGATAGTAGACATGAAACAAACTATCACTTAAACAATGTGATTAAGAGTATTGTATTAGAGAAGGACCGTATTGCATTGTAGTTGTAACTGGATAGGTTCTCCAACCAATTCTACTTAGCTTGGGTAACCATGATATGCTGCTAGGTGTCACTCATGGTTTGTGGAAGCCCTGAAGATTAGCAAACACTAATCTTAAGGGAGAATTGAAATGTGGTTTCAATTCACAATCGATCGTTAAGAGTAACATCGCCCACTGCCTCGCTAATTGGAACCTAATGGATCGCACACCACATAAGGATGTTAGTGAAGAAATTATATGAAATGGATAAGCAATTAAATGGTTTAATTGAAGAATGGTCAAGATTAATTAATTAGTTAATTAATTATACGAAAGGTTCGTATTGGGCTTATATGTTGGTTTTGGGTTTCGGGGCCCAAAAGTGTTTTGGTCCACAAGGCCCATTATGTTTAAGTTGTATGACAACTAAAACAAAATGGGCAAATTAGCCCAATAACAAGGAGAGGCCGGCCATTAGGGTGAATGGGCAAGCTTGCTTAATTACAAGTTTGCCACTCACCAAAGAAAATGTTATAAAAGCAACTTTATAGCAATTTTCTCATTAGGGTTTTCTAATAGAAATTGGGTGAAACATTTTTCTCTCATTTTCTACATAAAGGCCGGCCACTTAGAGGATTTTTACTAGCATCTAAAATCTCTCTAAGTCATCCATATCATCTTCACAATATACAACCTTGGTGAAGAGACTTAGAGACATCAAGCTTTTGATGTTTTTGGAGAACAAATCCTTTTTCCTCAAATCATCAAAGGAGCACTAAAGGGAGGAAAACACAAGGAGGATTCAAGGAGCTTGGAGGTGACTTGAAGGCCCTCCACTTGGGTGAATCCCTTGTGTAATCAAGGATGAGCTTCAAGGGTAAAGAATCACTAAATCTTTACTTCTCTTTAATGTTGTTAAAGAGTTTATTTTGGTTCACCATATACTAGGCTTTGAAAGTCATGGGTTTTATGAATTGTTTTTGGATGCATGCCTACTTTAAAGTGTTAATAGCTTGCATGTGTATTCAAATGTTCATACTTGTTCTTAGCTAGGACAAAATTTTTTCCTTCACAGAGGAGCGTGCACTCTAGACTAGGCCCACAGATAAGCATACATTCATGTTTGGGGTCACACTCCGATAGTCAACATGAGCAACCTTCCGCGCAAAGTGTTTATTCATGGCTAAGCCTGCAAGGAGCATCCTCCAGCTCACATCAGAGTAGGCAGCACGACGGACGGAGAGAAGCAGTCACTTAATCCAGTTCAAGTTCAACCAGCAGCTTGCGAAGAACTCGCTCGCCTGCTAGGAACGCACCACATGCACTGCATCCGCGGCATAGACGAGCCAAACACATGGAAGAGCAACCTAGACCAGTAAATCATGGTTGGGGGCAGCCGAGAGCTCCGCTACCCCAATAAAGGCAAATTCAGGAAGAAGTAGAGAGACTTTTGACTAAGCGATTACATTTCCAACGCAACGAGGTCACCGACGAGGCTCTACGACGGAACATGACTAACATAAGCAGGTCACCCTTCACGGACGAGATCGAGCAGGCAGAGCCTCCACGTGAGTTCAACATGCCACATTTCGCATCTTTCAAAGGGGATGAAGATCCGGAGAGACACTTAAAGCGCTACCGAAGCGCAAAGTACCTTTATCGAAACAACGATGATCTCATGTGCATGATATTCGCCACCATTCTACAAGGCGAGGCACAAGATTGGTTATATACCCTGCCACCACAATCCATCCAAAATTTCTACGAACTTTCTTTGGTTTTCACCAAAGAATATTCATCATATCGCTCGATCAAAAAGAAGTCTGACCATTTGTTCGACGTCAAGAAGAACCCAAATGAGTTGCTTCGCGACTATGTGAAGAGGTTCAAAGTAGAGAAGGCAAAAATAGTCGGATGCAACGACTTGATAGCTAGAGCAGCCTTCTAAAAAGGACTTCCAGCAGATCACCCACTGTTCGAAAAACTGATAATGAAAGAAGATCTAACTCTGGTAGACTCTTTCGCTCTGGCAGAGAAGCATGCACTTTGGGACGAAGTTCGCCAATGCCCATTTAAGGCAAATCCAAGCGATCTTGAATATGAAGTTCCCCACTACTCTGAAGGAGATTCAAAGTCTGACTGGACGAGTAGTCGCATCTGAAGCAGAAATAAGCTCTACCATCATACGAGAAGAGCTGGGGGCCCGACTACCTGTATTCCACAGTTTAAAAGCTCTCATCGATGTTATCAATTGTATTCCATAATTTAAAAGCTTTCATTGATGTTATCAGAAATTCAAAAGCTAACTTCGGTGATAGTTGTTGTAACCTAAAAGCTCAAGTTTTACCTTCAAACGCACGCAGTCATCATCATGATGCACTATTCCATCGAATCCTGACGAACGCAATAACTAGGCCCAAAAGACACGCCAAGGGTAGACGAACACTGGAAGGAACACTCAAAAACAAGTTTTGTCCTCGTTACCCCAGAAGATTTTACATAAAAGCAACATGTACCGGCAGTTAAACACTACCTTCTGCTGCACGTCACACGGCCCTAGCCAACCTTTGCTCCATTATTCAGCTCTAGAGTGGCCCAATACTGGAAATTGAGCATTTCCTGCTACATGTAACATGGCCCCAACCCCACGGCTCCCTACCGTGCCTTCACACCTAGCCTTGACAATGCAACACAGCGGCCCAACGGCGCCTCGAGGTAGCCGAGCACACTTTAGCTGCACCTGCTCCCTCAATGGATATTTATGGCATTTGCATATCGATGACGTAATACCAAGAGAAAGTACGCATGCAGCTTGAGGCATTTCAAACTTAAACTCTCACTCAAGTTCCTCGGGCAGACAACTCCTATGCAGACGTACTAGTCGGCCTAGGCTCCGCACTCGATCACCAACTCAAAACGCTCTATTCCGGTGGAATATCTTGACAAGCCAAGCATAGAGATGGAGCCAGCAGCCTAAGTGTCATAGCATTCTCATCGAAAGATTCCACACTGGACCACATATCTGCTGCCTAGCGCCTCCTGACAATTTGAAAGTTCTAAGATCAATTCATGAAAGTGTATGTGGAAACCACTCCGGAGGCCAATCCTTAGCATAGAAGGCTCTTAACGCAGGCTACTATTGGCCTACCATGCACCAAGATACTAAGGAGTTAGTATAAAAGTGCCTTAAGAATATGGCATCTAGCAGCACATGTCCACGCCGAGATATCCTCAAAGCAATGGGCAGGCCGAAGTATCCAACAAGACTATGGGCATATCGCACCACCAAAAGACGAATAACCGAACAGTAAGGAGATGGCCACAAGTTTAGATCTGGCAGAGGAGAAGCGTGAGCAGACCATCACTTGAATCGTAGCCTACTAGCAGCAATTCCTCTCCAGCTACAACAAAAGGGCCAAGATCCGACAGTTCCAACCCAGAGATCTAGTATTAAGGCCTTCATCACTGCCCGCAGAGAAGGCTCAAAAAAGATGAATCTCATATGGGAAGGTCTGTACAAGATCAGTAGAGAAGGAGGCAAGAGTAATTACACCCTCGCCACCATGAAACGGCAAAAAGATCGAAAAGCAGTGGATGGCTTACAATCTAAAGAAGTACCATGTGTGACCTCTCGCTATATCAAAACCCGAAGACTCAAGAAGCTCGACAAGCACTACCTCACAAGCTGAGGATTATCCAGTTGTTATGCAGTTCCTACCTTACAGCTAAGTTCTCGTTCGTTTCACTTGTTTTTTCAATGAGGAATTCAGAAGTAATCACAAATTGGCTCAGCTGCATACTTACAACAACTAATCACTGCTGCACTTGAAAAGAAGACTGCGCCCTACTTAGGGACTCATCGCAGGAATTGCGCCCCCCGAGGGACCAACCATGCTCTTTAGTGCGAGAGGGTAAACTAATTGCTCTTCAGTGCTAGAGGGTAAACCAATTCTCCGACACCCATATGGGTTAGCTTTCCAAGACGGAAGGATAAACTTTACACTCCGAATATCCAGACATGGATGAGCCTGGTTGCCCTAGTATAACTAGATGCACGATGGCTTGTGCTGGGATTCCTAGAAGTAGCCACAATGGTCTTTGTCAAGACTTAGCTAACTGAAGGATTTTTGGTCTCTTGGCCTAATCCGTAGGGAACCGGGCCCTAGAGACGGAGGGGGCACATTACGCAGTACGCCCTACAGACGGCTGCCCTGGAACCCTAAAGCTACTACCGAGTGCACTAAGGTAGCCTACAAATTCTGGAAGACTACCTACGGCTTGCCTTTCGAGCAGTAAAACCACACTAGACTTTTACAACCGCTCATTCTTGTGAAAGGTTAAACAAGCTAGCGCGCATATACGAAGTTTTATCCACTGCCGACATGTTACGTAGTCGATAAGCTTCACCTCTGTCAAGCGCGGAACAACCTACACCAAGTCCTAAAATGTTGTGATACTTGCTACGCAACCTACGGAATTGGAGAAAGCCAAGGTTAACAGCCTAGTGGTTATGCGGACTTGTCTGCTTCTGTAAGTAAGGCATCCGGCTGCTAACCCTATGGCTAATAACTTTGCAAAGTTCTACACCAACACCTACGACTGCATAGGCTACGCGGGCTTGTCTGCTTATAAAAAAAGTAGCATGCCTGCCACTGGTCTATCAAGTCTAAAGGTTAGGGCATGAACAAAAAAAGCGAAGATGAATAAAAGTGAAGGAAAACATGTTTATAAACAACTAGCAAAGGTTGAAAGAGTTCAAGCAAAACAAGAGCTACAAGGATAAACAAATAAAATCCTAAAGGCTACCTAGAAGACTATAGCAACTTGGACATCCCACGACTACTTGGTCGCCACACCTTCAGCAGCCGCGACGTTCTTAACAACGGTATTCATCCGGCGCTTCACCCTCGGCTGCCCCAGCCTTGGCACTAACTTCTCCAACTACTTCACCCATGGAAGCCTCAAAAGTAAAATCAAGCAAGTCTTCCGGAGAAATAGAAAAGGTCTCGAAACCCCCATCCCAACTTTTTCACCTTTCAGCTACTCATCTTCCTCAAGCAGACCAACATGGATGCTCTGCAGCTCATCCACTTCCTTCTTTAGACTTTCGTTGATCTTTAGTACACCTTGAAGTTCCAACACTTAGGGTTCAAGCCTATCGACGATTCTCTTGAAGTGGATCACTTGATTATAAGCAGCAATCAACTTTTCATCATTTGCATAAGCAGCGAAACAGAGCTCAGAAACTGCAAACTCAAGATTTTGAATCTGAGGTATGTAACATCCAATCTCATTCTCTATACTTTCATGCTTAACTTGGATCGCGTCAAGCCTAGTCTTCAAGTTAACGATCTTTTGGCGAGTGGTCTCAAGCTGCAAAGAAGTGGGGCAGACATATGAGACCCCTTCAAAGCAACGAGCTCAGAATTTGCCATAGTATTTGCCGTCTCCTTAGTAGCCTGCTATATCTATATCATAGCAAGCAGAGCAGTCATTCTATAATTGGGTCGTATGCTTCGCAAACGAGCTTGGGCAAACACCTTTCTGACGCAATTAACAAACTTAGCACAAGCGTCCATGTTTTCAAGAGATCTGGTTTCAAAAGCATATAAATTTCAGCAGCCTCCCAGAAGCAGGCTTAGTGGATTTCTCACAGCTGCCTACACGAACAGTCTTCTCATTCCCAGCAGGCGAATCAGTCTCAGCAGCATAAGGAATGGGCCTTGGTGCCAATTTAGCAGCAAAGTCCACCTTATCGCTTTTCATAATAGCAAGCCTCTCCAAAGGTGAACCGGACTTAGCTCCCAACAGACGTCTTGGTACAAAATTCGGCACTAGGGGCATGACATGACCTTTATGCCGAACAACCCTATCAGCAATCATACTAGCCATTCTTGACATGGCAGGCGCCACATGCTCAGATCTAGCAGCCTCATTTTTCATCCCCTTGGAAAAAGTCAAGTTAATCATAAGCCTTGAGGCAGTCGGCGAACCCGCGCGAGCGAAAGAAGTCTTTGGTTTTTTCTCAGCCGGCATCTCTTGAGCAGGCAGGGAAGATCCATTTTCCCACCTTCACTTGTAGCAAGATCCACAACAGTGATTGGACGAGCCAATGCATCCACCTTGATTCTATTCACCTCATCTTTTGGGAGCAGCCTACGTTTCTCATGACGAATAAAGTTAAAGTAGCTAACGCCATTCGTGGTACCTAGCAGGGGAGTTCAACCCAACATTCTAGTAGCCCATGAGGCCCATAATCTCTTCATTTCTCTCAATCACAGGCCTAGCTCGCGTCATGTCTAAAAGCCTAAAATGACATGAGCCATGTGACTCGCCTAGTACTGCGCCCCAGCGCCACAATCTGCGGCCCTAGCCACACAAGCTGCCATTGGTTCTAGCCAAGTCGAGCAGCTTAAAGCAGTGGTCCCTGCCACAATACCTCCTCGGCCTATGCCGAGCCGACTCCTGGCCCATAAGAGCCGACGTGCCGCACCACCCCGACGGCTGCCCAGCGGTAGCACCATCTAAGAAGAAGACAAGGAAAATTAATTTTTTCTTACCTCAGTGCGGCACGAAGAAGATGAAGAAAGCAACGAAAGACGGTCATTTGCACAGGCAAGATGTAGAAGATTGCTAGAGGAGGGGGAACAAATATCCTCTAAGCTATCTCTTTCTTGTAGGGTAGAATAAATCGCTCTCCAAAGTTGATTTAATAACCCACTTAAGGTGGACTTAAATAGGCTTTGAGAGAAGTTTATTTCCCTTTCCTATAAGGACCTAATTTCTTATTAAAGAGAGAATCTACATCAAAATAGGAAGCAATCCTAAATTTCCTAAAGCAAGAAGATCTCTACACCTGCTGCCCTTTTCTGCGAGCAGCCCAACAGGTGTCGGGGCATTTGTGGAGCCAAAAATATTCACTAGGCGCCACGTGGTTTTTTGGACAAAAGAGGATAAAATACCCTTGCGGCATACCGGGATTCATACGCGCGAGTAGTGGGCAATTATCTTTCAACCAAGTCAAAAGTGCCCAAAATAGGTAACAATTTAAAGCCTATTCCATCAAATCCTTTCTATAAGGTAATTCCCAAAACCTAATTTATTTAATATGTTTTATATTCCATTATTTAGCTAATCAATTAGCTAAATAATATATTCCTTTCAAATTTCCTAAAAATTGACTAATTAAGGGATTAATTACCTAATCAATCCCTTAATTATCAAATTGAAACACCCATTCAAACCTAAAAGTCACTAGAGGGCCGACTATCCCCTTTTCAAAACCTAATCCATCACTTTTTTTCTACCTTTTTCACCATTTCTTCCTTTTTATTAGCCAATAAATTCCATAACCACCAAAACATTTCCTTTTATGTTTAATTAGCCAATTAATTGCCTAATTAAACCAAAACAAAACCTAAAAACCCTACTAAGTGGCCGGCCACATTCCTCTCTAAAGTGAACCAACCTAGCCCTATAAATAGGCTCCTATTTTCACCAAATATTCATTCCAACATTTTGGCAAAAATCCCAAAATTCTCTAAACACTATTTCTCTCTAAATTCTAACTTTGGCATCAGAGGTTCTTCGGCCAAAGCCCCCCCATTCATCATGGGCGCGTGAGGCTCTTGGCCTTAACCTAAGGTGTTAATTGTTTTGTAGGTGCAAAATTGTCCAAGATCAAGGAGAAAGAAATTTGCATCCATATATGAGACACAAACAATAGGTAAGAGAATATACTATATGATGTGTATTTATACGAAGACGGAGCCTTTTAGAATATAGAATCAGTATTAAACCGAGAAATCCCAGAGAATATGTTGGAGTAGATATTGCATTCTCTTAGGAGTATGCTTGCTTGCGGCGCACACCAAATCCCTAGATTGTAGGAATCCCAAGAATATAGGAAACCTTGCTTATTCCATACTAGATCAAGTTTTTGTATCTTGTAGAACAAGAATGCTCAACCTTAGCGAAGTTGATGGACTTCGCCCACTTATTCGGAACAGGATGATTGTGGCGTTGCTCATTCATCTGTGCAGCTCAATCAGTTTAAAGCTGCTTAGTTTATGACCAGACTTCTGAGGCATTCGTATATGCATTTCACTCCATTCTTGGAAAATCATGGTCCCATAATTACCCCTAACTATGTATCTGGAAGGGCAAACGAATGGATAGTTATCCAAAGACCATGCCCTTCAAAGTAAATCGAAAATACATACCGTTTGAGATTCTTTTGACACATGACAATCCGATTTTGTTACCGTTGCAAAGTAATTGAGACGTTCCAGATTCAACATATGGTTGGAAGTTGTGAAATCAAGACAGTAATGAGTGCTATGTTGTGTGCACACAATAAGAGATGGCTCTTTGTATTACCAAGTGGCTTCGACCTTCTTACACATAAATCTTGACGCAAGGGTTCTGAATTTAACGGTATGATTATTCTTGAGTTCTTCTATAAATAGCATATATTTTTCCCCTTTCCTCTAACTCTTCTTTTCCATATTTCTTATCAACATAGCTTGCCTCAGTTCTTGAGCTTCACCTCTTCAACCCATTCTTCACTTTAAGCCTCTGATGATCAGAGTATATAGCCAAGAAACTTGCAATACCCTTATTCGTTGTTATCAAGAATCACTAAATGGAATAAGGGTGAACTACCTTTCAAAAGTGAGTTCCTTTCCTTTATTTGGTTTCTTAGCTTTCATACTATGCTCCATAACTAAAAACAACATCCTCCTCCCAGGCTTCACATGCACGTTCATCTACAACAAAGTGTTGAGATTCTTGAGCAAGTTCTTCTTCATTGAAGCCCTCTCGACATCCTCATAAAGTGAGATGGGCAAGCTAGAATGACTAACATCTCCATTGGGAAAGAAATAGTCCGCTCTTCTTAGAGAAATTTTGTGCTAGAGATGAGAGCGTGTTTCTCTCAAAATTGTACTCATTTGCCCTATTCACGGGACTTTGGTTATTCTATGTTATAAACATATGTTCACATATTCAATTCAGTGTTATTTACACAAATTGTTAATCTTGTTGGAGTAAAGTATTTAGGACTTTTCATCCTTGGCTTCCTTAACGTAAAATATAATTTAATTTGCTAATCTTGTTGGAGTAAAGTATTTAGGACTTTTCATCCTTGGCTTCCTTAACGTAAAATATAATTTAATTTGCTAATCTTTCTGGAGTAAACTAACTTCGGGGTAATAAATCACGAAGCCAAATATGAAGAAGCTTGTAGGTCTGAGAAGAGCTCTAAGCCGCCCTCGATAACATTGAATGGGAAAAATGTTATCTTCCAAACTTAGTGTTTATAAAGGTTTTCAGTGCGATAATCGGAATGCTACCTTACTCTAGCAGCAGTCTATAACCCATGGAAAATCTTTTGCTCCGAAACTTGCTTTGATGCATGATCAAATTAAGTATGAAAAAGTTATGAGTCTTGTTCGGAATGATCCCCGAAACTTAATGTCAATTTTGACATGTTTGAGTTGCTTCATTCTTTGAGTAAGTATAGTTGATAGCACTTGCAGAAGATTAATCTAAGTGTGGCACAAAATTCTTCCTTTAAGCATGACTTTATGCCCGTTTGTTTGTTCACTTGCCTCATTTTGTGAGGATTTTAATACTCGCAACGTGTTACCGAGAATGGGTTTTCTTCTTAGTAAAAATTTCGTGTTCATCCTTAGTAATCTTAAACGAATGTTTGCTAGGGACTTGGTTGCTTGCTTGTGGGTCAGAAACACTTTGGAATCATTTTTTTCAGACTGTATATGCGTTGAACTTGAGTGTTTTCAACTAGACTAAAGTTAACTGACTTGGCTAAGGTATTTCCGTGTATCGGAGTTCCACTGGAATAAAATTCCTCTTGAGCATTTCTTGGTCTAGATGCCTCATTTAGACCTTATTAGGCATAAGATCACCACAGAACGTACTTAGTTTAGTACTCTAGTCTGGGATAGAAGTAATCATACTTGGGGTCGGAGTTCAAAGCCACTACTTAGATGATTTCCAGATCACCCTTTTGATTATTCCCTTGAATGGCGTACAGGCCAGGTTTGAATGTTATAACCCACAACCATTAGGTTGCATAATATTTTGGGAAACCAGATGATGTATTGGAACTTTTGAATCAGGGGGCCATGTTCCCGTGTCTGTAGTCTGCCTATTGTAACCGCGTTGAATATGTATCGAGCTTCTTAAACTGCTAACCAGAAACACTACAAAATGGGTTATAAGAGACTCCTTTATCACTATCTGTGAAATCCCGTCCTCGAATTTCACTATTTAGTTTTACGTATTTCGTATTGTCACGGATTATTTTATTTTCGTCAATTTTAGAGTTTTATTTACTCATTTACAAAGTTTGAATTTTTGTAATTAATCATTTAAAATACGTAGACCTTTTAGTGTCATTCTTAGTAATTTTGGATATAACTCGATTTCACGACGTGTACACGCAAACTATGCTTAATTTAGAGTTGAAATGAAGAAGTTAGAAGTGATTTAAGTTATAAGGCATTTTGGTCTTTTCACCAAGAGTTACTATAAATAGCAAGGTGGCCCTTAAATTTATGGAGGAGTAGGTTCCAAAAACGAAAGCTGAAATTAAGTACTAGGCGGAATATCCTGCAAATAAAAATTTAACTTTGCACAGTAGACTAATCAAATGAGCTAGTCAACTAGTTACAAGTTAGTCAGTGATATAAAGTGCAGTTGCAAGAACAAATCTTAACTGACCAATATGTTTAACTAATCAGAGTCTGCCTAGATTAGTTTCACAATAATAATTTTAAAACTGAACACATTTACATATCAGTTCATTATGTAAACAACAATGACAAAGCAATTTTGAATTAGAGTATGTTGGATTGACTAGTCAAGCTCACCTATCAACTAATTACAGATTTGTCATTTAATCAAATGCAAATCTACGAATCAAACTTAGTTCCCTACAAGTTATCATAGTCAACAACAGTTCAATTCATTACTCATATATATGCAATGTAAACTTAGTCTCTAACACATATTAGACAACAATTCATAGGATGCATGAAACACATGCAAGTAATAAGATACGCGGTTAAGTTTTAGAGACAAAGAACACTAAGAATTTTTTGGCCAAAAAAACCCACCCCTGGGTTAAAAAACCGGAGATTCTCCACTGAGTCCAATCTACTAGTGTAAACAAGATTCTTACAAAGTACCACGCAAAGCTCAATTCTTAGACCTAGTCTACGGAGTAGTTTTACCTTTGTGCAACCTTGCCTTACATGAGAAGAATTCCTTCAGTCTTCACGAAGTCGCAGCTTCTCATGAGCTCTTCACCTTGTTACACTAAAATGGAGTCGTCTCCTGTCTTCACAAGGTGGTTGCTCCTCTTGAACTCTTCACCTTGTGGCATCGGAACCAACACCAACAAATGCACATGATATGAAAATGATGATAGTGTGCAATTTGGATTCAATGACTAGTTGTTTCTTTAGTCAAACAGTTAAAGGAAGAAACTGACGTGAATCCGAAAATGAGATCAGTTTAAAGATTAGAAACTTCAAGAACTTGACTACCAAATTAAAACGACATCATGAATACAATGTTGCCCTAATGTGCAATGATTGGGTTTTTGGTGCATGAACATGGTTTTGTGGCTAGGGTTTCAATGAAGAACACAAGATGTAGCTCAAAGCTAAAAAAACTATTTATTTATTTATTTTTTTTAAAAAAAGCAAACTTCCTAGCCAAAACAAAAGAGCATATATGAAGATTTAAGCAAGCAATTTCAAAGATAGATTTATAAATATTCAAGGAAGAACATTACCCATAAAATATGTTTGATGCTTCTAAGAGATTTGAGATGGAGATGAAAAATAAAGCTCTAAAAAAATTTCCAATCTCAGCCACAAAAACAAATGAACTCGAGATTTAGCTTTTAAAGAGGGCTTGAGGATTTAGACAAGAACGGGACCAAAATGTACACGTGTCAAGTCCACAAACAATAAGGAAATATATAGGGTTAAAAATCACTTTCGGAAAAAAAAAAAAAAAAAAGGTGTCAGTTGACCTATGTGGGCTGTCTTAAAGTGTGTGCCCAACAAACTTGAAAGCAGCAGGAAATTTTGACGAGACAGAACCACTAGACATAATGAACTGGAAATATTAGCATGAAATGCACATGTATGAACAAACATTTGATGTAAGAAGTTAAGCTCTTGTGTGAGTATTTCCAGCAGCAAGACCCCAAAAATGATATTGAACCCAAAATCTATCTAGAGCATGTAACGTACAATTGACAAGATTTGACAAGGAAAGCCAAACAATAATTCTAGACTTCACAGAAACCATTCATTTTTGCAAACTCGGATAGGGAAACGGGTCGACCTGCGGATCATCGACCTGACCCGATCGTAATTTTCAATTCCGACCCCCAATGACAGTAAGGCTGACGGCGGCGAATTTTTCTCGTTGAGCCCAATTAGTCCCCTGTATACATTTTAACCAATTACCACTGTAGAGGACGAAGAATAGCTTGAAAGTTTAGGACAACCTAAAACCATAAGTTGTGTACTCGTTTTCGGCAACAAGCATACTGGCGCATAAACTTGGGTTTTGTTGCCCTTCCTCCTAGGAGTAAAACCCGACCAATTTCACAATCATCGAACCTACGACGAAGGCCTGGCGAGCTTCAAAAATTTTGGGCACCCGCGACCTTAATTGGCAGATTTGACCATCTTTCGTCCACTTTGGACTTCGTGCCAGAGATTGTACCATTTGTTGAGAATATACATTCTTGTAAAATTTGGTGAAATTTAGAAATAGTAAAAAATTCTGGTTTCCGTTCTCCAGAAAACTCTATGGCCAGAGATACGACTTTGCCTTTCTTGACTAATTTCGATGCCCTGAATTCAATTTTGACATATGTTTGATGTGATTTCATTGTTTGACCTTAGTTTTGTAAATGGCCGCCACATAGTCGTTGTAGTAAACGAAGATCCAACCGCCATCGTCACGAAATTATAGTATGTTGATGTGTGTATTATTTAAGGATCATAGGAATTTACGGATCAGATATTCAACGTACGGATCTTTTGGATTGGATTACTATGAGTTATTGATAGTACGATCCAACCGTTGAATCACCACAAAATTATAGTATGTTGATGTGTGTCTTATTTGAATATCATAAGAATTTGCTGATAAAAAAATCTGACATACTAATCTTTCAGATTGGATTACTAAGGTTATTGATCATACCGTGGACAACGTTTATGTTGACCGAGGGTTAATTTTTGGTCAAACTGTTATGAATTGTTCTTAAATACTAAAATTAATATTACTAGATATTTGGGGTGGGCCTATCTTGGTCAGTGAGCCATCTTGAGGGATGTGTGATTCAGTTTGCGTGAAAGTAGCACCTTACTGAAATTTACGTGATTATTGAACTTCTATATGGTATAAATGATATGTGCGATTAATAATATGAAAATATGAGCATTGAATTAGAAGTATTTAGTAGAACTTATATGTCTGTATGACATGACCTTTGGTTAGTCATGTCGAATCGATGGTATGTGTGCTTACAATTGTGGTTCGTGTTAGATTAATGTATGATGCATGACATCAGATGTATAATGTGTATGATATAACAAAATCATGTAGCAATGTGGTATATGGGTGGTTCTGCTTGGTTAATCTGCATTGGGGACCACAACATTTGACGCATGCCTATGGTTTTGCTTGGTTAATCTACATTGGAGGACCATATGCATTATAGGGGTGACTCTTCTTGGTTAATCCGCATTGAGAGGTCGCTGCTTATTTAGTTACCTTGTTTCCCATAGGTGGTCCTACTTGGTTAATCCACATTGTGGGACCACACTATTAGGTGCATACCTATAGTCCTACTTGGTTAATCCACATTAGGGACCATATGCATTCTAAAGGTGATTCTACTTCGTTAATCCGCATTGGAGGGTCACTACCTACTTGGTTACATATGCTCATAGGGTGTTCCTGCTTAGTTAATCTGCATTGAGAGACCCCACCATTTGATGCCTACTTGGTTTATCTGTGATGAGGGACCACACTATTGGATGCATGCCTATGATCTTGCTTGGTTAATCCTTATTGGGGGACCATAAGCATTCTAGAGTTGGATTCCATTGAATAGTCCAAAATCTCTCTTTCTATTCAGTTCCATTGAGTTGGTTGGGAACTAAATCCCTAGAAATCTTAACAGTTCTTTTAGGTCGATCTAGAATGCTGAAACTTAAGAGTGTAGGCTTCGGCCGAACTATGTCGCTCTAGGACTAGTTTTTAGCATATTCGTGAATGAAAGATTTAAGAATCTTTGAGAACCAATTTAGACGAGACGGTAGATGTCGATGTGATTACTTTAGGATTTCCAACTAGTTTCTTTATAAATTTTGTAAAGTATAGTTTATGAATGGATTTGATTTCTATCAGATTGATTGATTAATGTGGTTAAAGTTTATTGGTTCATTGAAATGTTGTGTGTAATTGATTATGGAAGTGTGTTAGAAAACATTGTGACATATGTGATTGACGCACTACAAAAAATTTGGGCAATGTACACAAAAAATTCATTGTGCCCTTTGATACTTAAGGACACTAACATATGTGCCCATAAACCAATAGCAACAATGCAGCAACTAAAATTTTATATGTGCTCTCTATGAGCGTGCCCTTTGATCATAGGACACCATATGACATTTTGTGCTCAAAGAGTTGTTCACAAATAAGGGTTTTTTGTGCCTTTGTTCTAACAACCTTGTCAGATGACTTTCCCAATCTATGTTTACACAATTCTAGTAATTGTACCCTCTAAGCTAAATATTAAAAAAAATTATCAAAACTCAAAAACTCAAAATAGCCTATGTTGATGCACAAAACCGGAGGTCTTGGGACAACGTAAATCCGACCGTGAATATGCAAGAAATGTAAATAACACAAGATGTATCGTGGTTCACCCCAAGGTTTGGGCTACGTCCACACTGATTATGTATTTATCTATTTGTGAGGGAGAGAGATGGAGAGAGATGGAGAGAGCTTCTGAGGGTGAGAGAGCCCTTCCATGGCCTAAGAAATTGGCCTCTCCTAATTGTGAGGGTGATGGGTCATTTTATAGAATAAGGACTCCTCACTTATTACATATTTGCCCCTTCCTTTATCACATAATTACATTTAAGTCCCCCGAGTATTTGTACGAGATCTAAATACGAGGCCCTAAATATGGTATAAACAGTAGTCCCCCAAGTCTTCAGTCAAGAAAGTCTTTTGGCTGGAGACTTGAAATTTAGTCCATGTGTGGGCCGAAGTAACTAGATGTCGTCTTGAACTAATACTTGATATTAGGCTGTACTCAAAGTGAAATGATGCTCAACTATAAGTAGCATATGTTGCGAGGCTGCTCGGCTTGTGGCTTATATTGCCTTGGTTGGCCCAGCATGTGGTGCTTGAAGGTGAGGGGGTCCCTTTTATAGAATAAAGGCTTACTCCTCAATACATAAATGATGGGTTAAAGTTGATGCTCGCGGTGAGGCAGTTGCTCAGTAGGTGGCGATGCTCTCTAATGATGGTGAGGGAGTCCCTTTTATAGAATAAGGGCTCGCTCCTCAATACATAAATGATGGGTTAGGAGTGATGCTCGCGGCGATGCGATTTCTCAGCTGGCGGCGTTGCTCTCTAATGAAGGTGAGGGAGTCCCTTTTATAGAATAAAGGCTCGTTCCTCAATACATAAGTGATGGGCTAGGAGTGATGCTCGCGGCGAGACGATTGCTCAGCTGGCGACGTTGCTCTCTAATGAAGGTGAGGGAGTCCCTTTTATAAAATAAAGGCTCACTCCTCAGTACATGAATAATGGGTGCTCTCTAATGAAAGTGAGTGAGTCCCTTTTATAGAATAAGGGCTCGCTCCTTAATACATAAATAATGGGCTAAGTCCCCCAAGTATTTTTCATGAGGCCCAGTTGAGGCCCAATATATGGTACATAATGTAGTCCCCCAAGTCTTCGGTCAATAGAGTCTGTTGGCTGGAGACTTCAAATTGAATCCATGTATGGGTCGAAGTGGCGGTTGTTCGGAGGTGGTATTTATATACCATACACTGAATCTTTGTAGGTGAAGCTTTGCAAGTGAAGCTTTGAAGCTAGAGTTCTGTCAATGAAGCTTTCGAAGCTGGAGCTTTTGTAAATGAAGCTTTTGAAGCTAGAGCTCTGTAAATGAAGCTTTTGAAGCTGATTGACATGAGTGATGTTCATGAATGTTTATGTTGATTGACATGAGTGATGCTAATGGATGTTGTCATGAGTGATGCTCATGAATGTTAACATGAATGATGCTTATGAATGTTAACATGAATGATGGTCATGAATGGTTGTTATGAGTGATGCTTAAGCATGTTTATGTATGAATGACATGAGTAATGCTTATGTATAATTTGGAGTACTTGGCGTACTTTTGATCACCTGGTTGGTGGCATGAAGGAGAGTACAGTTTGTACATTTCATCACCTGGTTGGTGGTAATAGCGGCAGGTTGCCGAATAATTTTGGAGTACTAGGCGTACTTTTGATCGCCTGGTTGGTGGTAATAGTGGCAGGTTGCTGAATAATTGTGGAAGTACTGGGCGTACTTTTGATCACCTGGCTGGAGCTATTTTGGGCTTATGGGCCTTCGCCTTCTACACAACATTCCAGCCTATTTCACTTAAATACGAGGCCCTAAATATGGTATAAACAGCCTACAAATTGAAACTGAGACTAAGCAAAAAAATAATTTTTTTTTCATAAAATCAAAATAGCCCACAAGGGCCACAACCACAAGAATCTAGAATATTATAATTTACAAAGATATTCCAAACCATCCACCAAAATATATATTAACACAACTATAATTTTACATACTTTATCCTCAACTAAAAAAAACAAATTGAAAACAAGAATTTTTGGACACTGGAATCTTTCCCGGAGAGCTTTTTAATTCATCCCATCTTCTTGTTCCATAAATAAATCAGCCGGTCCATATAGAATCTAGGCCTCTTCGTGCCAAGGTAATGAATAAAACCCTCAAAGATAAAGAAACCACACAACTTACAAGAAGAACGAAAATGAAAGGAGAATACATGAATATCAAAGTACATGTATCTTCTCTAAAATGAGTTGAATAAGTTCACAACATCATTGACAATTTTGAAAACTCATTCTTAACAATTGTATTCATGATATCAGTAGGTAGAATGTTAAATCTAGAGTCATGTAATTTAAGTATAGTCATCAGACACCAAAATAAATACACCATAAATTCAAACCACTTCCACATTCCGTCTCAAATTACACACAAACGAAAGAAAAAATTAAAATCAATACCTATTTGGATTCAAAACAAAATTAGATCAGCATTAAATATCAACCATTTGTAACACACAATATGTCAAAATGATGGGGTTAACATGAGTTTGATTTTACCAAAATCGAGGCCAAGGGATGGCCAGAGGTGGTCGAAAATTGGCCTGAAAGGCTAGTTTAGGTCTCTACGAATCCTCGACAGATTTGAGGATGTAAAGCTCGAATCTGGTCCCTAGGACTATGAAGAGTTCATTTGTGGTGTCAATCTCGTCTAAGACGACGAGAGTTAGTCAGAAAATCTTGGGAAACCTACAACTTGTGGGAATAGTAAAGAACGTTAGCTCTTCATCAATCTTGAAACGTGGAAGAAATTTCACATGAAAGGATAGAAAATAACTTACATCAGCCTTACCTCAGTAGGGAAAGTAATGAACTCGCCGAAACTCTGTCGGATTTCCGAGACGGAGCTCTGGTTCTCCGATTTGAGGTTCGAGTCTAGGGTCTGAGACTCTGGGTTATAGTTCTGTGTTTGGTGTTAGGTTGGGACGATGATGGTGGTGATTTGGTGTTCGAAGTTGCCGGAGAACGTGGTGGCTGTGTTGCTCGGGGAGAAGCGAGCCAAGAGAGAGAAGAGAAGGATGAGGGACAGATGAAGAAATAAATGAGACAGAAGTGAGGGAGTTTGACTAGGAGCAGAATGAGAATGTGAGAAGAAGAACTAGAGGAGAAGGGAGAGAGGTGTGGGTCCAATAGGCACACACTCGAACTTTAAAATTTAATGGTAGATAATTTCAAATAATGTGAAGAGGAACCACTGGTTACTTTAATTTGTTAATGAGCACAAATATATATTTTGTGTTCTCTTGATCAAAAAACAAATATCTATGCCATAACAAGACTTGCTCAAAGAGCAAGTATGACCAGACTCTCCATATACGTGGAATTCCACTTCCTCACCCTTAATCAAATCTAGGAAGAGATCCTATCCGGATCTCTCCCACTAAATCCTAGGGATCCGGAGATCTGGACCCTTGAAATTTGATCCAACAGCTACAATTATTATAATTTTTAGAGGGCCCCCTGTTTGTAGCCGTTAGATCAAATTTCAAGGGTCCGGATCTCTTGATCCCTAGAATTTGGTGGGAGAGATCCGGATGGGATCTCTTCCCATCAAATCTCATCCGGCTCCCATCATTAACATAACTAATAAATAAAATTTAAATGTAAAATAACATATTCTCTCTTCCTCACCTCTCTCCTTAGCATTCTTTTTCTCCCTGATGAATGGAGAGCCAAAAAAATCAAGAAGTCTAAAATTTTTGTTGTTTTGTAGACTCTTATTTGAATAAATTTTGACTCTGTAATTTTTTCAAGAACTGATCCAGTTGGTAAAGCCCTATAATTTGACAGCAGAAAGTATCGAATAAGAAAATAAATTTAGAAAACATCTGCTTGATCCAAACAGTGGATTTGCCAGTGATGGTGATGAAACGTGTGTGTGTGGGGCACCTTGATCAATAAAAACTAATACTAAAATATGATTTGTGTCCAAACTGTTAAAGGAAGACACGAACATTGTGCCTATAAAATCAAATGATTTAAATATATTAAATTAAAGGGCACGAAAATGTTTTTTGTGTTTTTGTAAATTAATAAAAAAAATTAGTATTACGGATGTCCATAAATAGTGACACAACTTTGGTGTATAAATTTTAATAGGCACAATACACGTTTTGTTTAGACACAAACTAATATGCCTTTTTGTTCAAAAAGCACATTTGTGATAGTTTTGTGTTCATTGACATCTAAAAGCACCAATATATATTTGTGCCCAATGAAATTGAAAGGGGCACAAATAAATTGTGTTCTTAGACCATATTATTTGTAGTGACAAAATGACTATACTGGTTGTTATGTGGTTTCGTTATGTAGGTTTGAATCTAGTGAGTCATGCTTGTTGAGTTCCTTTGAGAAATTCTGGAGCTACATGATTTTCTACTAGGAAGTACTATGAGAAATGTTGGAGTTTAACGAAAGGGTGAACCACGAATGGCTTGATCCCGTCTTTGGGTACATAGGCAGTCTAACACAAATGTTAGATGCAACCATGTGATAAAAGAAAAGTTACCACACTATTGGCTCATTGATTTGCATTTTGGGCATGTCTTGGAGACAAGGCATGAAAGATGGACAGGTATGTGGTGACGTCATGTGTCAACTTTAGACGTATCTCAAGATCGGGGTGTGACACTATCACTTTGAAATTTTAGACTTGCATTTATGCAGAGTTTCAAAGCTATGTGTTATTTGGGATATTGAGGATTTCTTGCACCGCAAAAAAGAAAAAAAGAGCGAACGAATAGACAAAAGTCGCGTGATAATCAAACTTAAATGCTTATTTTATAAAAGAATGGAGGTTTGATAGGAGGTGTAATTGAATCCAAATGGGACTGCTTACATACCTTGAGGAGGAGAATCAAATCATGATGTAGTTCTAATAAAAGATGATACAATATTGTTTGTTTTACATCGAAGATCATCTTTGACGAAGGTGCCGTAACTTAGGTAGATTTTGAAGATATTTCTCCTAATCCACATAGACAGCGACGTTAAAATTAAAGGAAAACTAATGAAAATGGCTTGAAAACTTTGAGTTTTAATGATAAGGACAAAATAAAGGGTAAAATGAATAGTACCAGGATTGACTTTTTAGTGTAAAAATGTGGTTTTTCGTTAAAGTGAACAGTACCGAGAGCTTTTCGTTAAAGTTCCCTAAAATTAATTGTGGCTAAGGAGTCCTGTCAATTTCAGACTCTAACGGTGATAATATCCACACATACATTCTGTGCATCTAAATATTCAATATGCATGTGACACTGCAAACCATACCACCTGGTCTCCTTTTGGCAGTTTCCCATGAAAGTAAACAAGGGGAGGTCGTGACAAACAACGAAGCAAGATCTTGTTCTTATGGAAACAAACAAACTTCCAATTTATATTATATTTCTACGTACAGTTCCTTATTTTATATATATATATATATATATATATATATATATATATATATATATATATATATATATATATATATATATACACACAACCCAGGATTTTAAAACGATAAGCATCCATGTCATGATATTTGTATGATTTTCTTATTTTGGAGTAGGCAATTCTCATTGTATTATAATTTCTCTACTTCTTGCTATCGATAACCATTGAACATGTATATATGTCAGAATGGATGCTAAATAGTTTAATTGATTCATTTGACGATAATCATGTAACATGTTATTCAATACCACAACAGAAAAATAGAACTAGACAATGATGTCATGAACAAATATAAGGCTTATCTAAATGTACGTATGATTCAGTTTGAGAAAAAGAATAATATATATAACTCAAAGAACGACTCATGATACATGCATCCTTATATATTTTGGTGCAGTCGAAGGGCTGGTTTGACATGTTGAATTGGATTAGAATGGATAACTCTAATTTTAAAGCACTAAAGGTAGAAGTGAATAAATTTTCATTTGGAGAGATTAGAAGAGGATTAGACATGAACAAAACTCATCCCTTCTAATCCTACCATTTTGGAGAGGATTGAAATGTATTAAGTTTTCTTCTTATGTAATTCATCTTCTAGCCCTCTTGGTTGCAATTTTTTCATTTCTCACCTCAACCCTGAATTAGGGAGTTATCCATTCAATCCTACATACCAAATGAGCCCAAAAAGAAGTGGAGAATGAGAACTGCAAGCTCTTGCTATTTTTAGAACTTTGGTAGTTTCCTGTTTTGTTGTTCTTTCGAAACTAGGGTTTCTTATGACAATTTAAACAATTTTTAAGAGGTGTAATCTCTTATTCATCTTTTTAGTGAAAAACGAGAGCTTCTCTTAAACATTTCTGTAGCAGAAACTTATGGAATAGTGATCGTTCGTGATGTCATTACCCTACCATGCATAAGTCGGGCAATGTGGAATTAATATTCTTTTCAATGGAGCTTTCTTGAACAGATTAATGATAACAGTCTTTGGTTGACCATGCTGTACAAATCTTCAATGATTGCATAAACCATAAATCGTGAATCAAGGATTTTGAACCCAGCTGCTTATATTCACGTAGGGTAAATATATAAAGGGAGAGACTCTATTCCATCTAATCAGATAGATGATCAACTATTCAGGTTAATAAAGCATAAACCTGACATTGTTGAAAGAAGAAAAGGAGCAAGAATCACTATTTCATGAAAAGAAGAAGTCGGCCGATGGCGAAGTTAAAAATTATTTGAAAAAGCATGATCTTACTTTCTTTGACCCAACTTTTCCTTTTATTTCCCAGTCATAATTTCATTCGGTGTGTTGAATTGAAAGTCTGCTTGATAATGTATGTATTTGCAGAAAAGAAATGGTTAAGAAAGAAGATGAAGCACGAGCATGTCTAGATTAAATAATTAGGGTTTACACTCATACGTCATGAATCATCATTAGTACACATTTACTTGAAGCATATGTAATAAAATACCATTTGTCATTAGCTCTGGAGAGTGAAATTTTCTGGTCGCATGCATGGCTGTTCATTATTCAAAATCATTCTTGTGTTTTCAGTATCCAACTGTAGCAATAAATTTTTAATAAAATAACATGTTGTGTTGCGGCATTCGAAAAGACAAACAGTTTATGTTCAAATGTCTCTTTCTTGATATATATTTTTTGAAACATCGACAATGTATTAAGTACAGAATTTTGATATATTTTTTTGGATAACAAAATAATCTAGATTGATACTAACAGACAATCACTCTCCTAGTTATGTAACTCCCCATCTGTTCAGTAAAAGTGATATACGCATCAAACATAGAATCATGTAGTGATGGGCCAAAGCTCCACATTGTGGTGAGGAATGACGAATAATGAATGATGATCGGCCCCCACCAGCCACCATTGGATCAGTACGATTCAGTTTCACGAATGATGATCGATGGTGATGCCTGCAAATGATATGGTGCGTGGACTTCAACATATTAAAGAAAGTCGACCACTTTTTATTTGTGTTTGTCGTCTCCTACTCAAAATATATGTCATCGATATGCGCCAAAAATGATTAGCATTGCATGCGAGCTTGCTTAATTAGCAGATTGCAGACGAGATATATCAGTAATAACAGAACACTACTGTTAATCTTCATGCTTTGAGGATCCTCTCTGGATTTTCTCTATGAGGATCCTGATATCTTATCCGTTCATTGTACATCGTGCGATCTGTTTTCGTTAGGTAATGTTTGTGTTTAATTTTAAATAAAAATATTTAAAATTATTTATAACAGCACAATATACGATAAACGAATAGAATATGAAGATCCTTAAGATTTTTGATGAGATCTAAATCCCCTCGAAAGGAATATATTTGGATATTATGCCAAGTGTCACTCAGTCAGTCAGTCATTCCATCGTCAACTATCTAATAATCTATGTCAAGGTTCTATCACCATTGTGATCAAACTGCGAATCATTGTGGAGAATTTTTTTGACCTAGTATTTGTAAATGCCCCTTCTCCTTCCTTAAATTTACATGGGACGTGAATCATGAGTGACACTTGGTCAAATTTGGACTTGCACGAGAAACTTTTCCAACAGTGCTTGATCGTCCACTGCAAATGCAACTGTTTACTTCTCAAAAAACTTATGTAAGAAGTTGATCATCTTGGAATAGGTGGAATTGTTCTAATTTCTTCCTTTACTACCGTATGGGTATTCGAAGTTTGGAACTATTCTCGTTCATGACGTTTAGTAACACATATAAAATTAAAAAAGTATATGAGATTTACATTATCTAAAAATTTGATTGGATATGGGAACTGATTTATATAATGTCTTTTTATTCCCTTCCCGATTCATAACTTTCCTAAGATGCCTAATACTACTAAAGGCACTAACACTCCGTTTGGATACGGTAAAATAAAACAGAATTTCACTTAAACTAGGGAATTTAGGATGGGAAAACAGTTTTCCCTCGTTTGGGAACCTTGCAACGCGAGAAACGGCAAATTCTACGGGAAAAAAAGGTGGAAATTGGGGATGAAGAATTCCGAGTTTAATTTCCACCTAAAGAGGTGTAATTTCACAATTCCAACAACGATGAGAATCCCGAATTCATCTGCGGGGATATTTTGTGCACGCCAAACTTCAGGATTAGGACGCCAAACTCGGATATCTACCGCCAAATTTCACAACAAAAGGGCTGCACAATCTTCATTCTGTTAACTCTCCAATCTTCGAAGGGATTTTCGATCGTGCAATCATCTTCCTCCTTTGTTCTAGGTCAGTGTCTCTACTCTCTTCTATCTTGAATTATTTTTAGCTTTTTGGGTGAGATCTTCCTCCTGTAAGCATCATGTATTTCTGGTTTCATTCCATCCTTATATGGGTGTGATCATGTATTTTGGGGTGCGATCTTATTACTGTAAGCATCATGTATTTTTGGGTGCTATCTTATCTGGGAAGGGTGAATTGTCCGATTGAATTGCTATTTGGGTGTGATCTTATTATGTTTTATTTTCTCCGATTGAATTGTTTATTTGCTCTGTAACCTTATCTGGGAAGGGTGGAATGATTTGCTCATAATTTAAAATGGTAGTAAATGATGTCTGCTAAGTGTTGAAATTAAAAAGCACTAACACTACTGGATTAATTGCAATATTAAACCAGATTAATTGAATATCTTATATGTTAGCAACATCAATTTCTTCCTGAAATGTGAGAACAAATGACAGAACAGGCAAACCTCACGAGGGTATCCTAGATCGTACACCAACTTCCGGATAGTTTCATTGTATGTAAGAGACTTGAAGGTTTCTGGCTTGTACTGTGCCAATGTGTAATCCATATCAAATCCTTCTACAACAATATTCTTCATATTCAACGATTTGTTGCAGAAGACCTGCTTTCTGATGTCAATTTACATCCTCCTTGGGGAGATGACCATACACATGGTTTTTTACCACCATCAGGTGTAGAAGCCGTGGAGATTATGACTCCTCCACATAATGAATCTGATCATATAGATTTGGTTGGTGATGCATAAGGTTTAGAAGATATTGAAATTATTAATGAGATTTCACCTAGTTCAGCCAATGGTCAAAAGACTCAAAGCAAGAGAAAGGCAGTAAGTTTTGTTGATGTGCCTCATACAAAAAGAAAATCAACCACTCCTAAAGATGTGATTGCAGATTCACTTGCCAAGATGGCTTCATCATTTCAAGACTATATTTCTGCAGACACAAAGAAACTTGATCCAACAGAGGTATGTGATGAAGTAAATGCAATACCAGATCTCAGCGAAGAAGAACAAATTAAAGCATGTGCTTGGTTGATCGAAGATGACAAGCAATTTCTCATGTTGAAGACTCTCCCAATTGAGAAGAAAAAGAATATGGTATTATTGCTTACTTCACGAGGCGCATAAGATTGTTTTCATTATGTTTCTCATTTTAGTGTTTTTCAGTAAGACATTTAGTTAGAATAAAAGTCTTGCATTTCATGAATGTTGATTGATATTTGCAAGTGAGCTTTACAGGGATTTTCCTACTTCAATCAACTCTTATCATATTATTGCAAACATTTTTTTCCAATGAAATATTATTGCAAACCTTTGATAAGTTCTTAATTGCTGGAAAATTAGACAGTTTTCCCTATAGTGCGGGTTTGGCAGCCCCAATCTTGGGGGTTTGATGACCTTTATCATTGATGACTTTGTTACCAGTTTAATATTTTTCTTTTTTTTTCAAATTTGTATTCTTCTATGGAATACAAATTCAAGGGAATATCCAAACAATGAAATTATAATTCCCTTCATTTTGCAATTTCCATGTATCCAACATCCAAACACTGAAATTTCAATTAACAGAATTTCAATTACTGGGAATTGTAATTCCTGTCATTTAGAATTCTATGAAAATTTAGAAATTCTCCATCCAAACATATTGTAAAGTTTGCTTAGATAAAAAGAGCGTATGAGAACATTAGTTAAAATTAAATTAGGTTAAAAATTCGAAGTTTCTATCGTAACAACAGAACGACTTTTTGACCAAAAACCAAAAAAAAAAAAAACAGAGGCCCAACCCAAGGACACCCAAGTTTAACTCGGCGCCCAGCCCAAGCGCTTCCATTCCTTCTCTGCAGCTATCTGGAAGTAAAAACTTCCCAAAAACTTGGAGTTTTGAAAACTCGATCCTAGAAGTTCTCACTTCATTGTGGTAAATCATGAAGAGAACAAGAAGATGAATCCAAATGGTCAAAATCTTAGATTTCTACTGGAGAAATCTCTAACCCTGAAGCAACTCAAACAAGTTCACGCACCCATTATATCCAATGGCCTCCACCACCTCCAAATCCTCCTGCTCCGCCAAGTCCTCCACTCAGATTTCACCTTCTCTGCAGCTACAGCCCGCTACGTGCACCTAATCCTTCACAATCTAAAAAACCCAGATGCATTTTCATGGAGCTGCGCCATTCGTTACTTCTCTCTGCATTCCCAGTACGAAACGGCTTTCTCTCTTTACCTTAAGATAAAAAGGCTCGGACTTTGCCCATCTAGTTTTGCTGTGTCCTCTGCTCTGAGGGCGTGTGCAAGGATTTTGAATGAATTGGGTGGGATATTGATCCATGCCCAGGTTTATAAATTTGGGTTTTGTGGGTGTGTTTATGTACAAACTGCGCTCGTTGATTTTTATTCGAAACTCGGTGACATGAAAACTGCACGGAAGGTGTTTGATGGAATGCCTGAGAAGAATGTTGTTTCTTGGAATTCTGTTTTGTCCGGGTATATGAAATCTGGGGATATGGAGGAGGCTCAGGAGGTGTTTGATGAGATTCCAAATAAGGATGTTGTGTCTTGGAATTCCATGGTTTCGGGGTATGCGAGGATGGGAAATATGGACAAGGCATATTTCTTGTTTCAACAAATTCCACAGAGGAGTTTGGCTTCTTGGAATGCAATGATTAGTGGTTATGTGGAATGTGAAAGAGTGGAATCGGCTAGAGGCATTTTTGATGCCATGCCGTTAAGAAATAATGTTTCTTGTATCACGATGATTAGCGGGTACTCAAAATGCGGCAATGTTGAGTCCGCTCATCAACTCTTTGACCAGATGAGTGAAAGAGATGTGCTCTTGTTCAATGCCATGATAGCTTGCTATGCACAAAATAGCCAACCAAAGGAGGCCATTGAACTGTTCAACCAGATGCTTAAACTGGAAGTGAATATTCAACCAAATGAGATGACTTTGGCTAGTGTTATATCTGCTAGTTCTCAACTGGGAGATATGAAATTTGGGTTGTGGGCTGAGTTCTATATGAGTGAGCACGGAATTGAATTAGATGATCATTTGGCTACCGCTTTAGTTGATTTGTACACAAAATGTGGAGACATTGATAGGGCATATAAGTTGTTTCACGGCTTGAAAAAGAGAGATGTAGTTGCATATTCTGCAATGATCTTGGGATGCGGCATAAATGGTAAGGCAGTCGAAGCAACCAAGTTGTTTGAAGAGATGGTAAATGCCGACATTTGCCCCAATGTGGTAACATACACTGGACTGCTAACTGCCTATAAGCATGCCGGTCTAGTTGAAGAAGGCTACGGATGCTTTAATTCCATGAACGAACATGGACTTGAGCCATCGGGCGATCATTATGGAATCATGGTCGACCTTTTAGGCAGAGCAGGACAGTTGGACAAAGCAGTTGAGCTAATAAGAAGCATGCCAATGCAGCCTCAAGCGGGGGTTTGGGGAGCTTTGCTTCTTGCTTGCTCATTACACAACAATGTTGAGCTTGGGGAGACTGCTGCTCGGAATTGTTTTAAGTTGGAGCCTGATAAAAGCGGTTATTACGCTCTTCTTGCCAACATTTATGCTTCTGCTGCGAGATGGGACGATGAGAGGAGATTGAGAAAGGTCATGGAGAAGAAGGGGTTCGCCAAGATTCCAGGCTGTAGCTGGATGGATTCCATGTGAGCAAATGTGCAACTACAAAATCACGAGTGTAACATGTAACATGCACATCCATGATTTGGGATGGTTTTGTTTTTTTTTTCTTTTTTTTGGCCAAAATAGTTGGAATAGCATCCTATCCGGATTCCCTTTGTAAGAATTCCGGAGATCGTTTTATTGTGTTCGTTTATCGTACATTATGCGGTCAGAAATTATTTTGAATGTTTCTATTTAAAATTGAACACAAACAGTACCTGACGAAAACTAACTGCACGATGTACGATGAACAATGAACGGACACGATGAAGTGATCGCGGACTCTCACAAAGGAGGATCCTCATCCAAAATAGTTGGGCAGGATTTGGGTTAGAATTTATACAGAAGATGGGTTGTGTGGACTGTCCTCAGCTGGCAAGTACTTTTACTGTTTTACTCGCATGAGTTCTTTGCCTGGATGCCAAATAAAGATAAAAGGTTCACTTCTATTAATCATAGGGTCAAATAGCGGATTGGGCCTTGAATTTACAGGTGATTGAGAAAGCAGTTCGATTAGAATTTGTTATTTATTTGATGGGCCACGAAATGGTAACGTTAAAGAGTCATTTGATAATTATTTTATTTTTTTAATTTTCAAAACTCGGTTTTCAGTTTTTAGTTTGACAAAAAAAAAAAACAAACAAATTATGTAATAGATGAAATGGTTATCAGACGGGCCCTACTATATTAGTTTATTTTGATTATATAACTGATGAAGCGTAACTACTTGTTAATGAGTTATGTTTGTATGTGAAAAGTTGTAGAAAGAAATTATGCACAACAAACTAATCGTGGGTCAGATATAAGGCTGCATAACTAAAATCTGTAATATTTTTAAACAAACCACGACTCTATTAACATCGAGTACTATGGTTGGTTTTATATGGTTTTCTAATGTGATCCACAGGTCTGAAACTTAAGACATTTCTTTAGCAGTTATTGTGGTTAAGAAATATAAATGACGTATCGATTCACATTTAATCATTAATAATATCAGTCTATCATTTGAAAAAAAAAATAAAAAATTTAAGAATGAGGCATTCATTTACTATCTCAATTAATCTAGAAAAAAAAATGGTAATTCCAAAATCTAGAATATAGTCATTGACTTTTATAGCCCCTGTTGTAAGTCTAGAAAATATACCATTCCAAACCTACTCGAGTGCTTAAAGTGCTAAAAGGAATTTTGAGATGACATACCAAACCTCAAAGGACTTTAGATTTACTACAACGTTTTAGTTTAGATGTCAATTCAAAAGTCAAACAAAGAACTAAAATAAATGCTACTCAAGTTAAACGTCATTGCATCATTCTTTTAAAAAAATAATAAACTTCTTCACGTAATTTGCCATCCATCCATTCAAAAACCTTGCTCAGCTTTAGTTAATACATCGTTCAATTTGTGTGTTGTCACATATTTAGACCACAAATTTATATATTTTAAATTGTGATTTGTGACTGAACATAAAATGCATTGTGATTGCAAAACGGAATATTGTGTATATGTCTACTTGAAAAGTGCCTATACCTAAAAGAAATAATATATATGTGTGTATATTTATTTATAAGTCTTAAGGACCCCAAAAGATAATTTAGTTTACAATTTCACTTGACTCTCTAGAATAAACAAAGTAGATATGTCGACTACAATTTGTTGGCCATAGCGTGATGTGTCCCTTGATTTTCTGCATCTCATCTACTTTAAATCTTGGAGAAGTCACCGTCTTCGTGGCCTCATTGGCTTGACGGAATATGGAACTTAGTGTTTGCTTTGTTGTTCTTTGACGAATGCTAAGGAAATACTTTTAAAGAGATTTTTTTATAAATTTTTTGTTACCTCACATTTTAACATTAATTCCTACGTCAATATTATAAAATTTTGTGTCAAAAACATAATGACAGAGAATTCATGTAGAGTTTTACTTTTGAAAGAGTCTTTTTACCGTTTCTCTTGTTCTTTTCAATGTTTTTATCATCACATTGCAGTTTTGTTCTCCTAAACTTTATAATTCAAGAAATTGTGGTCACTTATTGTTTAATTTTTATCCAAGCGTCAAGAAGAAAGTAGAATGACAAAATTTAAATAACTATCTATTATGAACTAAGATTGAATGATGTGACCACAATTTTCTTAAAATATATTTCTTAAAACATAAATTATAGGATGTATCTTAGTTTATTACTCTGATTTTTTTTTGTTTTTAATATTTCATACACTTTTTTTATCTCAGTCAGGTACCTAAAGTCATAATTTTGTGACACTTTCATATATCATTTAAGTTTTCCGTCAGAACCTCTGTTAACTGATAACGTGACTCTCTCTCTCTCTCCTCCTCTGTCACTATCTCAAACCCATCTCTTCCCTCTTTCTTCACGTCTTTGGCAACAGACAACCATAGTCACCACACCACCGTTGCACTGCATCACCATTTTTAATTTTATTTAATTTTTTAATATTCACGTGGGCCATATTGACATCTGATGCCCAATCATTGTCTACGTGAGCGCCACATCATCAAAGTAGTATGAAATGTTAAAAACAAAAAAAAACATCAAAATAGTAAATTGAGATTAACGCTAAAATATACGATAATGAGAGTATACTACAAATTAGAGGTCATTTCTTTGTGCTTTTATGAGTGGACGGTGATTTGTTTTGTCAATATCGGAAAGGGATCATCTCCGGATCCTTTTCACCAAATCCATCTAATCACCTAATCCGGACTCTTGAAATTTGATCTAACGGCTAAAGTTATTATAACTTTTAAATGAGCTCCTTGTTTGTAGCCGTTAGATTAAATTTCAAAGACCTGTATTGATTGATTAGATGAATTTAATGAAAAAGATTAAGAAATAGTCCTTTTCCGTCAATATCTACGACCGAAATGTCAATATATATATTTTATTACATATTGCTAGTACTCGTCATTTAGATGTCCATATGCGAACCTCCCCAAAATAATTGAAACTAAGTAAATTGGCTGGAAGCAATTTCATTGGGTAATGAACTTCTTATTTTATTTCATGTGCTTTCGTCTTTTCATTGAATATTTTATTTGAATTCGTAATTATTTTTCCATACCCAACTCAAAAAAATTATTCAATTAAGTTAAGCCAATCCTTGTCAAGACTGTCTAACAAACGAGAGATTTTTCAGTGTGACCGTCACACGAGTTAGTATACCACATGTTCTTATATAAATTGTGAGTTATGTGTGTTAAAAAATTAATAACTTAAAAATTAAAATTTTCCACCATTGACATAAAAATATGTGGTGTACCATTCGTGTTCTCATCACAACTAAAAGTTTCTTCTAACAAACAGAGCCTCAAAGTATTTTATTAACAAAAATGCAACTTTTACCATATATTTGAGAACATGATCCTATCAGGATTCTTTTTGTAAGTATCCTAGAGTTCAGTTCATCCTATTCGTTTATCAATCATCTTGTGATCAGAAATCATTTTTAATTTTTTATTTAAAATTAAACGTAGACATTGTCTAACGAAAGTTGGCTGCACGATGTACGATGAATGACTAAGATAAATTGATCCCTAAGATCCTCACAAAGAGGATATGGAGAGGATCCTCATCCACATATTTGTACCATCATTTGTACTAACTTTCTAATAAAGGTAGGACTTACCAAATGATGATACAAATATGAGGTAAGTGTAGCATTACTCTTTTACTAATACTAGAAATTTCGCACTAACATTTGTATTTGGACTTTTCTCTTCTTCAAATAACACGTGTCACATTTTACAAAAACTAAGACCTTTAAGGGGCGTTTGTTGCGCCGGACTATCTCGGACTGGACTAGCTTCAAGGATTAAGTTGGATTGGCTTAGACTAGACTAAGCTGGATTAACTTAGTGAAGCGTTTGATGCAGTGTCGGACTAAATCACGGACTCAATTATTTTTGTAGATCAAATATTTTTCTGTCATTTTTTAATTCATTTTTTTAATAATTTATTATTATTATACACACTTTTTTAATTTGACTCCCTCTCTCCCCTGTCTCTCTACTTCTCTTCTTTCTTTCTTTCATACGTTTCCTGTTCTTGGCATGCCAGATTGCTCCCATTCCCATTAAAAATCAAACTCAGAAAAATCAAACCCATACTTTCTCTTCATTTCATTTTCTTTCTCTTCAATTCAAACCTTCTCTTCTTTTAATTTATTTCTCTTCAAATCAAACACAGAAAAATCCCAATTTTTTTTTTCAATTTACAGAGGCGTCGTCAATTTTTGCAAATCGACGTCAATCGCTCTTGCAGAAGAAAGCAACAAACTTGCTAGCGCATCTTCCTAGCGGAGCGCTTGAGGCCTCGAGGAGGACGCCATGGTCGGTGCTCAAAATTAAACCCACACCGCCAAATCAATCGAAGTTTTCCTGCAGCGGCAGTCGTCGTCCTCCCTAGGCTTACGGTGATAGCCTGGCTATGGTGACGGCGCCGGAGAAGAAGGTGGAGCGCAGAGGGACTGGGTGTCTGGGTTTAGCAAGCAAAAATTGGGAATTGGACGTAGGCCTCATTTTCTTTCTAGTCCCTGTTAATACCAAGCGAAAGCTTGGGATTAGATAAACGGCTTTAGTGAAGTGCGGCGGGACTCGTAGTCGAGGCGAGTCCCACTTATGTTAGTCCAACAACTTACCAAACATGGGATTATAGTCTTGCTTAAGACAGTCCAAGCCAATCCCTCTTAAGGAGGTGCAACAAACGCCCCCTTAACGTTTTTGGCTTGGAATTAACGATGAAAAATGGAAAATGTAATTTTTAAAAGTCTTTTTTTATGTGTGTAAAATAGGATACATATCATGCGAATAAGTGAAAATATTCAATTGCAAAAGTTAATGCAAAGATTACTAACATTTCTACCATAGTATATTAACAGTCAAACAACATAACATAGCCGATACGTAACAACATAACATTCACATGCCACCAAAGCACTCCATGGCCTAGTTTCTTTAATACACCATTCCCCCCTTGGCTTCAACGAATCAACACCCTATCCTAAACTCAAATTTAGAAGGAAAAAATTTGGGTAAATCTAGTTTATTACCCTCAAGTTTCGTGGTTTTCAACATTTAGTACATGAAGTTTTTTAGGATGGTCTCATACATCCGTTCGTCTGGTTGTTAAGTCTTCCGTTAACTAATGATGTAACGCTCATGTGGATAATGACTAGGGCACCACGTGTCATTAAAAAAATTAAAAAAATTAATTCAATAAAGGGTAAAGTGAATAGTATCATGATTGACTTTTTAGTATAAAAATGTGGTTTTTCATTAAAGTGAACAGTATCGGGAGCTTTTCGTTAAAGTTCCCTTAAATAAAAATATTAAAAAATAAAAATAAAAATAACCAACCCAGAACCCTCTTCGTCTTCCCCACCCGACACCCCTCCATCCCCTCCACCCCCTCCATGGCTCCACCCTTCCATCCCTTCCATGTGTAGGAGTTTCAGATCCCCAAAAGCACCCCACCTATGAAATCGCGAAAAGAAATCAAACCCATTAAACCCAAAATAAAATTACTTACTTTGATTGATTTCATTGATGGGATAGGCACTCCCTTCACTGACCCGGTTCCAAGATTTGACTCGAATCATTGCTGCCGACAAGCTCCCGCGGCCCAGGCACGCAAAGCAAGTATCTCATCCCAGCAGCCGAAACGAGTTAACTCGGAGCGAGTGAAGATGAGGATGGAGAGCTCTAAGGGGCAGAACCAGGTTCCTCTGGCTCGAGTGGTGTCAGATTGCATGCGGCAGCGGTTTCCAAACACACTTAAGGAGGCAATGGTGGGCGATAGCTCCATGCAGGTGTTGGTGGGTGTATTGCAGCGGCTATGGTGTTCCTAAAGACCCCAAAAAGGTCATTTCTTTATCTTAATGTTTTTTGTCTGTTAAATTTGCAATTTTGTTCTACATTTTGTAAATTAATTTCTTAAATTTACTTAATTTTTTTCTTAAATTTTAATTGGGTAGAAGACAATGGGTGGGTGATGGGGGATGGGAGAAGGGTTCTATATATTTTTGGGTTTTTTGACATTTGATTTGGTGGAGTAGATCAGAGAAAGGGTGGCTTGGGTGGGCAAGGGGTGGGTGATGGGGGATGGGAGAAAGGGGTGCTCGGGTGGAGAAGACGAAGGGGGTGGAGGGGTGGAGGGGTGTTGGGTGGGGAAGACGAAGGGCGTTCTGGTTTTCTTTTTTAATTTTTTAATTTTTTATAAATATTTTATTTAATTAATTATTTTAATATTTTAATATTTTTTTAATGACAAATGGCGTCCAGTCATTATACATATGGGCACCACGTCATCAGTAAACAAGAGACTTAACAGCCAAACTAATGAATGTATGAGACTGTCCCAAAATCAACACTTTAGGTATGACTCTGGGATGAAAAAAACTTCATGTACTAAATGTTGAAAACCACGAAATTTAAGAGTAGTAAACTGAGATTTACACAAATTTTTTTGCATAACACCACATGATTATACCGTTACTATGACATCCTATAAAATGAAACAATTTCATCTTGGACAAGATATAAAGCATAAAGACATAAAGCACCATCTTTCTCTCTTAGTTGAGGCAAGTCGCATGAAAGAAGCACCGCCACCACCTAAACAACTCGACATTGTGGACATCTGGCCCAAGACACGAACCCACCAATCAAAAGTAGTGACGTAAACTTCAATAACGAAGGATTTACCAAGGTGGAGATTGAATCAGATGTCCAGGTGCTATTGCGAATTATTAACAAGGAGATTGAAGTGGATGTTGATTTGGAATGTCTTCTGTTTGATATTGATTCTTTGGTGAAGCATATTGGAGATGTCAAAATAGGGTTTGTGACGTGGGGGAGCAACCTGGTTGCTCACACGGTTGCCTCGTGTACTAACAAACATGGTGGTCTATTTGTTTGGGACGAGATAGGCCCTGAATTTAGTCTATCTTTTGACAAAGAAAAAAAATAGAAGTAAATAAATAATAACACAAAAAAAAAAATGAAAGGGGCGACTGGAGATGTTTTGATTTAAATTTATAGTTGAAAAAGTTTGCTCGGGCTGTTGTTTTTAGTCTTTTTTTTCATCCAAAAAGCTAAGGAGTAAAATGTAATGTTAAAGAGATTAAAATTTTAAATTAAATAATATATCAATAATATAAATAAAATAAATTTATTACCGTTTAAGTAATAAATTAATCATCAATTTTTATATTTTTAAAATTTTTAAAATTTTATTTATAAATTGAATGTGTTTCGGTAAAACCTTAACAGCAGCAGTTAATGGACACGCGCTCGCAGCACGAACCAGAAAGTAAAGGAAATCTTTCTCTTCCCTCTCACGCAAAATCTACCCACCAACTACTTTACTTCCTTCTTCAACTTCCTCCTCCTCTCTCTCTCTTCCGTTTCTCAGTTCTCTCCTCTCAAAGCTTCCAAAACCCATTAAGCAAACAAACATATATAATTTCTTCACAAATCTCAACCCTACTATTCATATCTTCTGCTACGATTATTTACTTTTATGTCAGAAAGGGGTCTCCGGCGACGATCTCAGGTGAGCGGAGGCCAGAAAACCAGACCGCCGAACCTATCTCCGTCGACGCAACGGAGGACCCATCAATCTCGGCGATCGCCCAAGCAGCACCACCAGCACCACCAGCACCACCAGCACCATTCCAAGCCTATTGAGATTCTCAAGCGATGCTCTTCCGTTCCCGTATTGGTGGGGTCAATTGGCAGCGATTTCTACGAGGAGGAGGAGAAGGAGGGTCTTCGTGTTCCGGCCATGCTGTCGGAGCCGGAGGGTGTTTTGTTCAGGCCTCACACTTGTACGGACATCTTTGCTTCCTCTCCTTCTCTGATGATGGTGCAGCCCCTGCCCTTCTCTCCCCATAAGAACGAGGTACGGTCAACGTTTAAAAGTTTCCTTTTTTGCTTATAATTTTTTGTAACTTTTGAATTTTTCATTCACTGTGTTTTTTGGGAACGGAATTTTTGGTTTGTCTGTTAAGAATTGGAGTTGAATTGTAGGTGGGATTGTTTGGTGGCACGTTTTTTTATTTTTTGAATTAATGGTTTATATTTAGTTAGGGTTAAAAATAAAATTTTCATTTTCCTCTGAAAAGTATTGGCTAAATTGAAAACCATAAACGCATTGACAATAAAAGTTTTCAACCTTCCTTGTTTGTTTTTTATTTTTTATTTTTAAACAAACGATATTACTTACATCAGATCAGAGTTCAAATTCGTCTTTAACAAGAATCGAAAGGTCTAGGTTCGATTTTCACCAAAAAAAAATTTAAACCATATTATTGTTAGTAGGCTAAGCCCATAATATCGTTTGTTAAAAAAAAAAAAAAAGGATTCAATCCTATTAATTTAATGAATTTAGGCATGACTGGTTTGTTTTATTTCACTTGACCGCATGCCTTTCTGGGTTGCTGCTGGGTGGGTCTAAATTCCGGTACAATGGCTTAAGGAGCTGATATGTGGTTTGCAAATGCAATGTAGGGATACAAGAAAGATGCAAAGGTGGTGTTGAATGTGTCAGTTGAAGGAAGCCCCGGACCGGTGCGCGCCATGGTTAAATTAGGATCTACAGTGGAAGAAACAATTAAGCTTGTTGTAGACAAATATAGCAAAGAAGGTCGAACTCCGAAGCTTGATCACGAGGCATTGTCCTTTGAGTTGCATCAGTCTTACTTCAGCCTTCAAAGTAAGTGATTTTTCTTTACCTTTCCCCATTGTACCTTCACTTTTTACATTCTCCTTTATTTTGTAAATTTTGCAATATTACTTGACAATCCAAACCGTTTATTTTTTAGTCACCCTTTAACGGTTATCTTTACAAAAAGAATTTGCCTAAAGATGAATCCATTTAGTCATCTAACTTGTTATCCAATAAGAGACGAATCGTGTTCTTTAGTTAAACAATGAACTTATGACAACGTTAATACGATTTCCTGTTGGTTGATAGCTAGCGTTCCTCGTTGGGAAAAAAAAAAGAAACAATTGAAGGGTCCTACAATTAATAGACTAAACTCAAATCTATCGAACTCATATTACCGAAACAATAGTGTTATAGGAATCAAACTCGCTAGAACTATTGGGAAAGTTGCCGTCAACAGGGTATACTAAAAGCCAAATAATTTCGTCCCTATTCATTGGCAAGTTGTTCTGCCAACATTGTTTTCTTGTTGGTTCCTATATTATATGAAAGCCAAACTTACAAGAAATGTGGCACATGTGCAATCGGACAATAACGTCCTTTACTGGGTTTCGGTTTTTAATTTATATGCTTTCAATTATGCTTCGGATCTAGTGAAATCTTTTCCGTGTTGAATGATTCAAAATTTTCACCATATGCTTTTCTAACAAGAATTGCAGATTTTGTTGATCATGACCATTTTGATTGAATAGGTTTGGATAAATCTGAAGTAATTGGAGATGTCGGTAGCCGAAGCTTCTATCTTAGAAAAAGCAGCAGCAGCAGCAATGGAGTATCAACTTCTTTAATCACTGAAGTCGTTCCTGTGAGAGAAAACACTCCTCCAGCTGCTCCGCGCCCTGTATTTTTACTACCGAATTTCATCGCCCGTAAACTTGGCAAAATCGCCAGGAGGACGCATAAGCTTTGGAGAGTCATAATCTGCATCTGGTGAGATCAATGTACAAAGAATTAACCATTGCTAGGGTAACACAAAATATTATCTCATGTTACTCTAGAAAAGAGCCTCTAGATGTGGAATCCCACTGAAGATGTATTATTTTCGTTCTTCTGCCTTTCGGAATATGAATTTTTATTCAGTGCTGTACGGATGACCATACCAGTTCAAATGCATATAAATTGAAGAAATACCAATTGTTCATTTTCTTGTCCCACCAAATTACGAGTTACAATTGCTATTATTTTGCTTGTATCTAAGAACTGCAACGAAAAAGAAAACAGTTGGATTTTCACTTAAATGTCGTGTACTCTATATGATGTATTAGGAACGATCCAAAGCGGTGGTGAAAAAGATCCGAGCCTCTGCACCGGAGAGTTATGTCTGTACAGCTTTACTTTCTAAGTTGTGTTAGTCTTCCTAGATGATGATATCAGGGCTGGCAATTCCTGGCACGATCTGATAACCTAACACGACACGACACGAAATTAACAGATGTTTGGGTCGACACGATAACGAATCGGGTCATTATCGGGTAACCCGATAAGCACCTGTTAAGATAACGGGTTGATTCGGGTATACACGTGGGTAACACGATGCACGATAAGTAGAATATTAATTTTATAACCCTAAAAAAATAATATAATAATTATATATATATATATATATATATTAATTTAACAATTTTATACCCCTAAAAACTATAATAAATATATATATATATATATATATATATATATATTAAATTTTATAAAAACTATAATAATTATTAATTAATATGCATCCATTGATTCCATAATTCCATTCCATTCTTGCCGCACCCTTTGAAGAAAAAGGGAGGGAAAATGAAAATTATAAGAAAAGCTAAAAAGAAAACAAAAAAAGAGAGGGAAAGATGGGTAGGCTGTTGCCCTCTGAAGAAAAAGAAAGGAGGGAAAAATGAAAATTATAAGAAAAGCTGAAAAGGAAACAAAAAAGAGAGGGAAAAATTAAAATTAATAAAAGTGGTGAGAAATTATATATTTTTTTAAGTTATTAACTTTCTATCACACATGACATATCCCACTATTTTTATAATGACACGTGATGTACTATTCCGTGTACCGGTCAATTATACGTACAAAATAAATATATTTAAATCTACTTAATAAATATAAATATATATATATATATATATATATATATATATATATATATATGTACCATTTAACTTGATGGGATACAAATTCTACAAAACTAATTTCAACGATCCAACCGTCAAACTTGTTTGTATATGCTTCGAGATCGTATCAGCAAAAAATCACAAAAAACACACATTCATAGATCAAGTAACCGACCAAAAGTTTTCGATGGTTATAAAACGAAAAATCACGATTTAACGGTTATTTTAACTCTGATTTTGATTATTTTTTATAGCTACACTCCTTGACCCTATATGAATACAATGAATGAATTCGATCTTCAATTTAAAATATTTACACTAGTGGATACCACAAAATCTTATGTTATTCTTAATGAAAGTATGAATAAACTCTTAAGTATCAGTGAATCTATTGTTTTGATGGGATACTCATTCTACGAAACTAGTTTCAATGATCCAACCGTCAAACATGTTTGTATATACTTCGAGATTGCATACGCCAAAAATTGCAAAAAACAAACATTCAGAGATAAGTAACGGGACAAAACATTTTGACGGTTATAAACAAAAACTCCGATTTAACGGTTATTTTAACTCCGATTTTGATGATTTTTTACAGCTATACTCCTTGACCCTATATGAATACAATCAATGAATTCGATCTTCAATTTAAAATATTTACACTAGTGGATACCACAAAATCTTATGTTATACTTAATGAAAGTATGAATAAACTCTTAAGCATTAGTGAATCTATTGTTTTGATGGGATACTCATTCTACGAAACTAGTTTCAATGATCCAACCGTCAAACATGTTTGTATATACTTCGAGATCGCATACGCCAAAAATTGCAAAAAACAAACATTCAGAGATAAAGTAACGGGACAAAACATTTCGACGGTTATAAACGAAAAATCACGATTTAACGGTTATTTTAACTCTGATTTTGATGATTTTTTACAGCTACACTCCTTGACCCTATATGAATACAATGAATGAATTCGATCTTCAATTATAACGAAAGTATGAATAAACTCTTAAGTATTAGTGAATCTATTGTTTTGATGGGATACTCATTCTACGAAACTAATTTCAATGATCCAACCGTCAAACATGTTTGTATATACTTCAAGATCGTATACGCCAAAAATTGCAAAAAAAAAAAATTCAGAGATAAAGTAACGAGATAAAACTTTTCGACGGTTATAAACGAAAAATCACGATTTAACGGTTATTTTAACTCCGATTTTGATGATTTTTTACAGTTACACTCCTTGACCCTATATGAATACAATGAATGAATTCGATCTTCAATTTAAAATATTTACACTAGTAGATACTACAAAATCTTATGTTATACTTAATGAAAGTATGAATAAACTCTTAAGTATTAGTGAATCTATTGTTTTGATGGGATACTCATTCTACGAAACTAGTTTCAATGATCCAACCGTCAAACATATTTGTATATACTTCGAGATCGCATACGCCAAAAATTGAAAAAAACAAACATTCAGAGATAAAGTAACGGGACAAAACATTTCGACGGTTATAAACGAAAAATCACGATTTAACGGTTATTTTAACTCCGATTTTGATGATTTTTTACAGCTACACTCCTTGACCCTATATGAATACAATGAATGAATTCGATCTTCAATTTAAAATATTTACACTAGTGGATACCACAAAATCTTATGTTATACTTAATGAAAGTATGAATAAACTCTTAAGTATTAGTGAATCTATTGTTTTGATGAGATACTTATTCTACGAAACTAGTTTCAATGATCCAGCCGTCAAACATGTTTGTATGTACTTCGAGATCGCATACGCCAAAAATTGCAAAAAACAAACATTCAGAGATAAAGTAACGGGACAAAATATTTCGACGGTTATAAACGAAAAATCACGATTTAACGGTTATTTTAACTCCGATTTTGATAATTTTTTACAGCTACACTCCTTGACCCTATATGAATACAATGAATGAATTCGATCTTCAATTTAAAATATTTACACTAGTGGATACCACAAAATCTTATGTTATACTTGATGAAAGTATGAATAAACTCTTAAGTATTAGTGAATCTATTGTTTTGATGGGATACTTATTCTACGAAACTAGTTTCAATGATCCAACCGTCAAACATGTTTGTATATACTTCAAGATCGCATACGCCAAAAATTGCAAAAAACAAACATTCAGAGATCAAGGAACGGGACAAAACTTTTCGACGGTTATAAAAAGAAAAATCACGATTTAACGGTCATTTTAACTTCGATTTTGATGATTTTTTGCAGCTATACTCCCTGGCCCTATATGAATACAATGATTGAATTCGATCTTCAATTTAAAATATTTACACTAGTGGATACAAAAAAATCTTATGTTATACTTCATGAAAGTATGAATAAACTTTTAAGTGTTAGTGAATATATTGTTTTGATGAGATACACGCATTCTACGAAACTAGTTTCAACAATCCAATCGTCAAACATGTTTGTATATACTTCGAGATCGCATACGCCAAAAATTGCAAAAAACAAACATTCAGAGATAAAGTAATGGAACAAAACTTTTTGACGGTTATAAAACGAAAAATCACGATTTAACGGTTATTTTAACTCCGATTTTGATGATTTTTTACAACTGCACTCCTTGACCCTATATGAATACAAAGAATGAATTCGATCTTCAATTTAAAATATTTACACTACTTAATAAAAGTATGAATAAACTATAATAATTATATATATTTATTTAACAATTTTATACCCCTAAAAACTATAATAATTATATATATATTAAATTAAATTTATAAAATTGATGACCATTGGATTGGCTGAGATCAAGCCAAAGTTCCAATACAATTTCATGATGATCGATGTAAATTGATGATTTTGTAAATTGAGGTTTAAACTTTTGAGAAAGACTTCACAACCTTGAAAACAAAAACTTTTTCATTTTGCATATCCTTGCACATTTAATATTTGTAATAGATTAGTAGTGTATGTATTATTTTTTTATTAGGCACTTATTTTCGAGTGTAGATGTAGTACTTAAACAACAATGTGTTTTAATGTTTGAAGTAATATTTATGTGGCAATGTGTGGTATGTGCAAATTTAAGAAAAAATAATAATTTTCTTAACGAGTCATAACGGGTCGGGTCACTTTACCCGTAAAGTGACCCGACCTGTTAAGGACCCGTTAAGATAATGGGTGTAACACGACACGACCCGTTAAGATAACAGGTGTTACACGAAAACGACATGAACACGACAGACACGACCCGTTTGCCAGGCCTAATGATACCTATCCCAAAGAAGACAATATACGGAGGAATCTTCCTCTTTTATCCTTTACGTACACAATATAAGGAGGAATCTACTTCACAACATCATTAACAATACTTTACTTCGCATTGAAACTATTCTAAATAAAATTCCTTACTTTATAATACATCAAATACTATTATTATAGACCCGGTAGTTTTTGACACGACATGATGACACAACACGAAAAATGACACGAAAATAACGGGTTTCGGATCAGCACAATAACTTAACGGATCACCCGATAATGATCCGATAAGAACCCGTTAATAACGGGTTCTTCACGGGTATACACGTGGGTAACACGTTTCGACCTGTTAAGAAAAAATTTATTTTGATAATTTTAAAGTTTAATCACTGAAAGATTTATCATAAAATACAATAGCCATATTAATATACACAATATATTCTATATTAAATATATAGTTTTGTATTATTATTCTATATAAGTTTAAAAAAAAAAAGTTTTAGTCAGTATTTATTTTTATTATGAGAGTTCCTTATTATCATTACTACGATAAATTTTACTTAACATGTTGTTGTCCAAAATTAAAATAAACTAATATAGTATTTGTATAGGCAAGACTAAGAAGACATACATACAAGTATGAAAAATGTGAGAATATATAAACACTTGTGATTCATCATTATTCATCCACGAGTAGATAATGGTTACACTTACATTATCATTTAGATTTTTAAAATCCTCCAAACCTTCATGAATAATGTTTTTTATTTGAGGGAAAAATTAATTATAATTATTGTAGAAGTGTAAAAAATGTAAAAAAAAAAATATACAATCACTCATAGTGACAAACTTTACAACTTTCATGAAGGGGTCAGCTTCGAAATCCAACACTATAATTCATAAACCTTAAATTTATATTTAATTGTCGATTGCCATTTACCCTTTATTCTTTTTACTGAATTTCATTTTTAAAATTTTATTTTTTGAAAACTTGATCATTTGGCGGATGTAAGAAGATGAACGGTTCAGATCTTTGATATCACGTTTTGATATTTACGGTTAACTGAAATATGAGTTGATGTCATATAGTTTGTAGAAACTTTATATAGTTAGTAGAAACTTTATAAACATCAAGCAATATTTTCACTAATCGTAAAACTCTGAATATAATATCAACGATCCAAACTGTTCATCTTCCTGCATCCTCTAATAGATCAAGTTTTCAAAAAAGAAAATCTGAAAAAACAAAATTTGATGAGAACAATGAAGCGTAAATGTAAACAACAATCAACGGTTAAATTTTGATCTATGATTTATATGATTATAGTGGCAAATTTCGAAGTTAAGCTCTTCATGAAAGTTGTAAAGCTTGTCATTACGAGCGTTTATTGTTTCTATATTTTTTTACACTTCTACATTAATTAAAGAACTATTAAAGACTTTAGGTAAGTGAAAATATACTTAAAAGGAAAATGCGTTTTTATGTTTTGGATGTGACAATATGATATGTATATATTTATTTACTATTATGTTTTTCATTTGATTATTTATTGGTTTAAAATATATTTTCCTTAACGAGTAACGGGTCGGGTCATATTACTTGTTAATATTATCGGGTCGATTTCAGGTCGGGTCATTTTACTCGTTTATTTTAACGGGTATTATACGACACGACCCGTTAAGATATCGGGTATAACACGAAAACGACACGCATATGGAAAACACGACACGAATGCTAGGTCTACTATTATACGATTTCTTTTGTCTGCTTGTCACATCTTGTCTAACATCTGAGTGTTTGGTGGATATTTAATATTGGGCTCAATGCAATTGAAGGCCCATATGTGCAAAAATCAGAAAGGAATTGGGCTGGGAAAGGTGGTAGCCCAGGATGAATTTAAAAATCATTTCTAGCAACCAATAGGCAACAAACTTGTGTGAGAAATGACAGGTGACAAAAGGCAACTTACCCTTAGCAAAAAGCACTTTTTCATGGCATGGGTAGGTAATTAACAAAGCAAATGATGACTCACCATACTCTAGAAGCCATCACCAAAAGAGAAAGCTTGGACACTCGAACTATGAAGTCTATAAAAGCAGCAAGGGATGCAAGTAAACAACTTTCTCAACTCTCAAACATACTCAACTCTGAACTTAATAGCAAAACCAGATAGCTTTAAGTTTGTTCATCCTTTACCCATTTTCAGTTGCAGGTCCACCATAGAAAGTTCTCTTTTGTCAGTTTTTAGAAGCTTTGCTACCTTTCCCTTTGTTGTAGTACTGAATCCCTTTAGTAAACCTTGTTTATATCTCATTTTCCAAGACATTTGTCTCTGTAAAATACAAGGAGAAGTGGTTGCAAGAAGATGAACCTTGCCCGACAAGGTTGTAATCTTGCTCGAGTCTCCTTTATTTGTATTTATATAAAGTAGATCTGTTGTTTATTCATCTTTAACAAGATCCTATGTCATTTTCAACTACTTCTGTTCAAGTTTTATTTATGATTAATCTTGTCAAACTGATTAATCTTGTTTCCTCGTTGTTAGCTCAAACTGATAACTAAGGAACTAATTTGAATGACCTTGAAATCATTCCGAAACGAACATATGATATTATAAATAAAGTCCTTGATCTAAAGGCAAGAAAAGAACTTAGTACAAACTTAACCTATCTATGAACAATCCTTATGAACCAAGGAGTCTAAGTGACTTGTGGCGCAAGTAATCATTTAATTGAACAACCAAGCTAAACAAAGAAAACAGGGGCACGCTCAGACTTATATTAGTTTTGATTGTGAACCTTAAAGCCTAACAAAGGTCACAGAAAGGCATCATTCAAACTAATGACAAACATATATTGCAGAAAACTAAGCACTAAACTTTGCTCGACAGGCAAGACAAGAGAAGTTATGCAAGGGACAATCTAGCTTGAACATAATTTTGGCATGCTCGGTGGGACGATATCTTGTAATATTGTATGCTAAGACAAATGAAGGATCGAACATTCAAGTGAAAGGTAGAATTTGGGCAACCTTTTTGCCAGACAAAAGCAGACATGACAGATCAGCCAGGAGATTTTCTCTCCCTACTCAGTCCCAGGATCATAAAGAGCCCGACTTCTTCTAAAAGTCTGGAGGAAAAGTAACTAATGAAGACTTGCAAGCGACCATGATGCAAGTGCTGAGAAGTATGGAAAAAATCTCCCTAGAAACCATAGGGGAAGTTAGCAAGCTATGCTTTTTGACAGGGACGCTGTAAAGAAAATTGGAGTTAGAATACTCTCCACCAGAGGATGAAGCTGTTAATGAAGGAGGTATAGTTTTAGATTTGGAGAAAGAACCAACTACCCCCCAGTTCCCCTTGCTTGGGAAGAGAGAGGATAAAGGAAAGAAAAATGAGCAGACGAGAACCAGTGACTAAGAAGACATTAGAGAAGAGCCACAAGAGTCAGGCTTGCCAGACCTTTTGCCACCACCATTAGAGGTTAAGAAGCCAGATGGGCAAGATGTAATAAAACTTTGTGCATCCAACCCAAGTGAGGGCACTAGTACCAAAAGCTTGCCCGATGATGGAAGAAAACCGTCACCTTATCGACCACCACCATTGGTTAATAAGGGGGAAGAGAAACTAGTTGAAGGTAGCATGATACATCAAGAGATGTTTTCTCGGGAACAGACCATGGTATGAAATGGAGGAATTCTTCTTCCCCGAAGAACAACATGGGCAATCAGTAACTCAAGAATGAACTGGCAGAGTTAAAAAGAATGGTGATGCAAAATGCTCAACCTCAAGCCTTTTCGATGTTTAGGGCCACATACCAGAAGTCGTACCTGCATATGGGGAAGATTATAATGTGTCCTCCAGAGGCTATATTTTTAAATTCTCGAATTACTGTGTGGCTTTTGAGGATAATCCCAACTACAAGTTAAGATTGTTTGGGAACTTTCTAATGGGATTGGCTTCCCAATGATACTCTAAGTTACCCCCTAATTCTATTGCCAATTGGGGGTAGATGAAGATGGCCTTTCATAAGCAGTTCTATAGAGTGGAGCATGAGATGACTATTAATGACTTAGTAAAGGTAAAGCAATATAAGCATGAGTTTACAGATGATTTTATGATGAGGTTTAGAAAGACCAGGATGAGGTGCTAGTTTTCCATTAACCATGCTCAACTAATACCCATTGCCTAGAAAGCTTTAATGCTACATCTGAGGAAGAAGTTCTATGATGTATAGTTTAATGAACTTCAGGAGTTAGTGATTGCAGCTACCAAATATGAAAGGCTATTGACAGAAGAACAACAAGTGAAGCACTCCTTTAAAGCACCTCATTTATATGGAAATAAAGCACCAATACATCAGTTAAAGTTTGAAGGCTTGGAGACAAGGGAAAATGATGACAGCTTGGGTGAAGGAATAGAGCTGTGCGCTGCAGAGATGACTACTCCTTTCAAACTTTTGACAGTGAAGGGTTTGGTTTAACCAATCAAGGATCAGAAGATTATGATGAATGATGGAGGACTTGTTCTTATCAAGCCCTCAAAGTATCAATCATACCCTTTCGACTTAACTAAGGCTGCTGACATCTATGAGGAGCTAGTGAGGGCTTGAGTGATCTTGCCCGACAACACTAAGAAGATGTCCAAGCCTGAAGAACGTAGGAGTTTGCTAGCTCAGAATAATGAACGAGGAAAAGAAAAAGTAGTATACTATATAAGTAAAATCCTTACTAAGGTGGAAACAAGATATACTTCAGTTGGGAAGTTATGTTTGACCTTGTATTTCACTGCCAGTATTTGCAGACTTTTTGATAGAACACTAAGAACCTAAAGAGGAGTTGATCAATATTCCTGGTACTTTGGAAGTTGTAAGTATTTGGTTTCCACCAAGTAGAGGTAACTCGGGCAAGGAAGATTGGGTCTAACGAGAGATAAAAAGAATATTCAGCCTATGGATCACCTCATGAAAGCTATATTTTGATAGATCATGCACACAACGGGTTGCAGGTGATGTGATGGTTATTATTGACTCTCAGGGTGTCCCTCATTGTTATTCCTTCCTCTTGGATTATGATAATGCTACCAACAATAGGGCAGAATATGAGGCACTGATCATTGGCTTAAAAATCATGATACATTGAAGGTAGGAAAACTAGAGGTCTTTGGAGATTCAGAGTTAGTGATTAATCAATTGAATAGGGAATACAAGTGTAGGCATATCACAATGGCATGATATTACATGGTTGTCACTCAATCATATCCCTAGAGAGTTAAAAAGCAATAAGGGATGCGTGTAAAAAACTCTCTTAACTCTCAAACATACTCAAATTTGAACTCAACAGCAAAACTAGATAACTTTAAGTTTGTTAACCCCTTACACCTTTTCAGTTGCAGGTTCACCATAGAAAGTTCTCTTTTGTCAGTTTTTAGAAGCTCCGCTACCTTTCCCTTTGTTGTAGAATTGAATCCCTTTAGTAAACCTTGTTTATATCTCATTTTTCAAGACTTCTTCCTCTGTAAAATACAAGGAGAAATGGCTGTGATGGGAAAGAAAGGATAGGGGAATGGATGTGCCACGTGTGTGGCTGTGATGGGAAAGAAAGGAAAGAAAAGGATAGGGGGTGGGCGAATCAAGGGGGAAGAAGAGGAAGGGACCAATCAGAAAGAGGGAAAGGAGGGGAACAGAGAGAAAAGAAAATGAGGGAGAAACAGGTTCCCATCTCGTCGACCCATGTACCGGACGGTGACCCGATTTGATTTTGGAAAATTTTCGCTATTTTTCAGCCATAATTCACCCATCCACCACCTACAACCTCTTCCACAACACCCCCCATCTACCCATTCCACCCCAAATTTGATGAAATTTGGGCTTGTAATTGTGAAAAACCAATAGTGGGTGTATCGGGTTCGTGGTGGCGATTCCTCAAATCCTGAAGCTAAATCTTTCAATTACCACAACCTTTGGACTGTCCTTGAGGCCTGGAACAAAGCACATGCATTGGTTGGGGCGTCAGAGTTGTTTTGGAGTCGAATCAAGAACACCCAATTCAAGGGTTTCTGGCAGTTCTAGTGCGATTTGAGGTGTTTCCTAGTCAAATTGGGCTTTGGCCCAGGTATGAAAGTCATTCTTATCATTGAAATCTACTTGCCTGTAAAATTTGATAATTTTTAGAGTTGGTCAGAATTTGGGGTTTCCGTTCGCCGGAAACCGCCACTCGCGGTGGTGGATGGCCAGTGGGCCGACGATGTGTTTTCATTCAGATTTTGATATTTTAAATCCGTAATTTGTACCCATTTGGCGTGATTTGATTTTGAAAACTAATGTTAAATATTTCCGTTATTAGGGTATTTTCGAAAATGGATAAGAGGTTGAATGGTGAACTACGAAAAGCTTGATCCCGCTCAGGGGTACGTAGTCAATCTAACAGGGTTAGATGCAACCTTAAATAATTGAGATTTATCATTTTTTGAGAATTTGAATTAAGAAAAGAAATTTAGTGATAAATTGTAAAATTAAATCTTATGTTTTGGTAATTAAATTTTGGTTATAGATTTTGTGAGTGATTAATAAATTTAAATAAAGAATTGTGATTAATGGTAGTTAAATAAACAAGAGTTTAATTTGGCCTATCATGAAAATTATATTCCCAAATAAATGTTTTGGGACGGGGCGTTACAGATTGTGCACCTCAAGGCCTAACAAATGCCCCACAAAGGCACCATTCAAACGGCTTTTTAGCCAAAATGGTCCATGAGATTTGCATAACACATCACTTTAGTTCCTGAGATTGTCCATCATCCATTATTTTGGTCCTTCCGTTAAAAACTTCGTTAAGTGTCCCGGAGCTCTTGGCCAGAATTTTGGGCGAGTTTCAGAGCTTCGTAACTCAATCGTTTCACAGCAACTTTCGAGCCTTTTTTTCGGCCAAACCACCAAAATTTAGCCATCGAGAAAGGTATCATTCTCTCTATCTCGTCGAGAAGTATGATTTTTTTTTTTGAATCACTTGATTTTGTTGAGTATTGAAGAAGTTATGAACGTTTAAAGTTTACCCGGTTTCCGGCGAGTTTTCCAGTTTTCCACCGACCAGTCACCTTTCAAGCTATTTTCTGGCCATCTCCGGCAACCATTGGGCTTCCAAATAGGTATAGTCTTATTCTAAACTTTCCTATCTTCATTATGATATATTATGGGTTGAATTTGGTTAAGAAATGATTTGAGTTACGAAGCTTTGAAAATTGCCCAAGAGCTCTGGGACACTTAATGAAGTTTTTAACGGAAGGACCAAAATAATGGATGATGGACAATCTCAGGGACCATTTCTATTGATTTTCAATCTCAAGGACCAAATTGATGTGTTATGCAAATCTCAAGGACCATTTTGGCTAAAAAGCCCCATTCAAACTAATGGCAAACGTAAATTGCAGAAAACCAAGCACCAAACTTTGTTTGACAAGCAAGACAAAGGGACTTATACGAGGGACAATCTAGCCCAAACACCAAGGATGCCTAATGATGAAGAACTCTACAAAGAAGAAATCAATTCCTTGATACAATAAGGATTGATCAAACCTTCTAAGTCTCATTGGGTAAGTCAAGCGCTCTATGTCAACAAACATTCAGAAAAGGTCTAGAGAAAGAAGAGACTAGTCGTTGATTACAAGAAACTAAGTGTTTGTCTCATAGGCATAAGATATCCTATTCCTCGAAAGGATCAGCTCAAAAGATGGCCAATGAAAAGATCTTCTCAAAGTTTGACACGAAGTCAGGATTCTAGCATATTGCAATTTCTGAAGTTGCTGGAGAGTGGTTTGCTGGTCTTCCAAGGCATCACTTGATTCACATACCTCGTCAACAAGAGTATGAAGATGTTCTTGACGAACATCGATGGCAGCTGCAACGGCTTTAGGGCCTAAGGTGGAGACCTGTGTATTTTTGCCAATTTGATTGAATAACTCTGATACCAATTGGACACCCAATTGGCTAAGGTAGTTTGAGATTTGTACTAAGCATAAAATGAAACCCCAACTACTTGCACTTATGGATAAAAAGCTAGTGTGGGCTAATTGAAAGTAAAGAAATATTTGGCCCAAGTAGTGGTAGAGCTAATATGGGACATTGGTTACTGCTAACCCCAATGACATATAAAATCCCCCCCTTTGAAAGTTCATTTTCCCGTATATCAGCTAAACAAATGAAATAAGACCTTGAATCAATATATTCTTTAAATTGACACAAACCAAAACCGTTTGTGTTCTGTTTCATTTAAACAATAGTTTAGCATGCAAATTCTCAAACAAGCTGAAGACTTATTAAACACGTATACGCCTTCTCCATCCAGACTTCATATCTCCTAAATCGAGGCTTCTTAGGTGTTCAAGTTCGGTCAGACACCCTTCATCGTACTTGTTATATCACAGAATCAATCATATCAGTATTTTTCTCATCTTGGTCTTATTGGGATTTTTAAGGTTTTTGTATTAATTGATGGATTTGGAATGAATTTTTGGCTTATAAGTAAAAGTATGATAAATTTTGGAAGCTTCTATTTTATGACTCCACCGTTGTAAATTTGTAACTCCGTCATTAGGCCCAAGTGAGCATCTCCCCCAGTTAGTGGAAGGCAAGGGCAAGGGGATGTAAGTTGCCTTTTCTATTTACTCTGAATAGTACTTGCCTTTGTGCAACTCCACCTGTTTAAAAAGGGCATGAGCAAGAGCAAGTACTATTCACAAATATATATATATATATATATATATATATAAATATTTTATTTTTATATATGCTTTGAAAATAAAACGGTTGTTTAATTCTAATAAATTATTTCAAATACAAGGCAAAAGCATAGCATTACAACAAAGATAATTAATTTAAAAAAAAATGAAAAACTCCCTTAAAGATATAATCAACTGCAAAACTGAAATAATCTTATTTTTAATAGCATTCAAACTAGGGAATAAAATCAGTGTGGCTTGATTCGTCTTCCCTTGGAATGTATAGAACTTCCTTATGTTCTGCGGGAAACCTGCTTCTCATGATGCGATTTATTTCACTTCTCCAAAAATGTTTTGAATTAGGAGACTCATCGTCGAAGCGTCGAGACATATGATCTCTAATTTTTACTAATTTTTTTCTTTCTATTTTTCTGATTTAATTTTTTTTTAAATTTTTTTTTTACTGTTGGATTAATCATGGCTGTTGATTTCAATTGATCTGAAATGGATGCATCAGATTGTGTCACGTGTCGAACGATAACATTCTCAAATTTTTTTTATCGTTGAAAATCCAAAGGTCCAAATCATTTGACTGTTGGAAATCCAACAACCCAGAAAGTGCCACACTAGCTAGTCATGGGAGGGTATTTGCTTTTTGCTGCATTGGGGCCCACCACTGCAGTTTCTATTGGCCACTCTCTTTTCTAGGTGCATGTTTTACACGGGCCCGACAATTTTTTTTTAAATGTGAGCATGACGTCAGTTTGCCCTCTGGTAGTAGGCCAAGCTTGAGAAGGTAGGGTGTTTGTGCTAGTAGTGGTTGGGCCACCATTTGCCTATGGTTTATTGGACTGTTGGAGAGGTTATTTTTGGGTTGGAGGGCAATTGTTGCCTTTGCCCTTATCTTCCACCAACTGGTGGAGATACTCTAAAAGCAACTCCACCCCTAAAAACCCCCTAGCCAAGAGTCAATTCAATACACCTAAATGAATAGTAATTGCCCAATCGCATCTTCACCACTAAACTGAATAGCCTAGTCAATTTGTATTAAAATATTATTAATTTTTTTATAAAATATTTTTTTTTTAAATTTTGGGTAGGATTTTAAACAATCTTGTCATGCCACGTGTTATTATCCAAAAATACAATTTTTGTGGAAGACGGTTAGGCATTTATATAAAAAAATTGTTTTAATTTTTTTTTGTATTTTTGAACAATTTTTACCAAGTTAATTAATCTGGACCGTTGGATTTCAAAAGATTGAAAATCCAATAGCCCAAAAGTGGACACATGGCCAACGATAACGTCATTTGACTTTTTTTTTCTTGAACACGCGCCCATGCGAGCGTGTTTCCCATGCGCTAGCCGCAAAAAGAGTTAATTGACATGGCTAACATCAGCCTGGCGTCATGTAGGCTGACTATTAGGTCAGTCCATTTTGTGCTGGGCATGAAGCTGGCCTCTACTTTGAGCTAGCTAATTGGATGAGGTGGAGTGGGTTTTTAGGAGGCTAGAAGGATAAATAGGCTGTTGCTCAGCTCATTTGTGGAAGGGTCGACTTGCTCTAATAGTGGAGCTTATGGCTTCAGGTTTTTAGGTTAAACTGAGACTTCCATTCAAAACCAGATCAAAAAATCAACCATATAAACGTTTGGGCTTAAACGATGAACCTGACACAAAAATGTTTGAATCATGAGAAAAATAAATAAATAGGACTCACAAGTCAAAATCATACCAAATTCTAATATTAGATGTGATTAATATGACGAACAAAATGAAATCTGTAATACGGGGTTCAAATCTGCAGTATTATGAAATATTAAAAATTTGACAACTGAACCAAATTTACATGGCATTTTTTATTTTTACACTAAGGGTGGTATGAATAAATAGGTATCTAAATTGTCACTCACGAGATTTGAACTTAAAACGACCTTTCACTTATAAGTGAAGGAGAATATCACACATTGTAGTACTAACTACTAAGTGACACATATAATAGCATGATTAGTGTTGGGGCAAATTTTTGGACTCCAACAATTAGTTTGTAATTGTCATTTGATTTCTGTACGCATTGATTTGGCATGATTAGTTTTAATTTTTGGTACTAACTACTAAGTGAAAGATATACCTCTACACTGTAGGACCATCACGACAAGCCAGCACCAGTTTCGCAAAGTCTCATCCCTCTTCAACAACAACACTAAATGTTTGTTTCCTAATATAGTTGGTTTTCGTTTACTTTAATAATGTGGTAGAAAAAAATCCATCATTTTTAGTTTTGATGGATTTGTATCTACAAAACAATAAACACCTTTGATCAAGGCCAAAGCCTACGCTCCCACGACGTAGTTGGGGAGGGGGAAGGGGAGAGAGAGTTTAACCAACGGATCTCCAATGCTTAAGGCTGTAACTCTGAAAAGAATGAGTGTTTAGGGCTTAAGTGCGTAACAAAAGCTTACTAGTAAATGGTGAAGATGAGGTATTTCTAGGGAGGTGACCGCCATGGGGTTAGGGTTTTTCTCTACACATGGCGGCTTTCCATTGGCCAAGTTTGTAACATTTGTTGGATGGATGAGGAAAGAATTATCCCAAGATATGAATTAGGGGTGGGTTTGGTTTCATTTGGTTCGGTTTTTTGCCAAAACCAAAACCGAGCCAAAACTTCGGTTTCGTTCAATTTTATTTCGATTTTTTCGGTTTTGTTTCGGTACGATTTTGGTTTATTTATTTATTTTATTTTATAAAACTTGAACATTTTTTAATATAGAATTTATAAAAGAGGCTTGTATTGGTAATATAATAATAAGAAAATGGGGAAAGTGGGAAAGTGGGAAGCTAGTTGTACATATACAAGACCAATCCTATTCTATCAACAACCTCAATTACAAAGAAAAATTATCACACTATCCATTCAAAAAGCAAACAAATAGAAAAGCTCTTCCAAGTTCCAAAGCCTTCCAAAACTTTCCTCTATTACCAATGAAATATCCTCCCTAATTGAACCAAGTATGCTCCTTGAAAAAGCCTTAGACTTAGTTCTTAGCAACAAATTTCACAAAAGAAACATCATGGGCATATATTCATAAAGTGTAAAGGAATTTAGTTCGGTTCAGTTCGGTTGCTAAACCTCCAAAATTGAAACCAAACCAATAAGGTTTGGTTCGGTTTTTTCTTTTAATGTTTTCGATTTTTCAGTTTCAATTTGGTGTTCGGTCCTTTTTTTTTTCTTTTTTTTCTTTTCAGTTTTTTGGTTTTTTGAACCCACCCCTAATATGAATTAGTAGATAATATCTTGAGATTATCAAATAAGTATCCATGATTGATTGTGATAAGGCTTCTTTACTTGTTTGAGTTGATCTTCAAATAAGAATGTATTAAAGATAGGATTTGGTGATTAATCCTACCTTTAATGCCATTGACATTTCCATGCCATGGGTAGGGGAGCTTGGTGATGTCGTTGGCAGTTGCTTGAGCCACCAGAGATGTTGAACTGCGCGTGAGAGCATTATGTGCCTTGCCTATTTAGGGAGGGCAATCTCGTCTTCTTTGGGAAAAGTCTATATGTCGTCTTTTGGATTTTTGGGACTATTTTTTGCTCCACCAATGCCCCCACACCTGCTAAGTTGCATGCATAAAAGGGTAGTAGGTGTAGAAATCCCAAGCTGAGTAGGTAAGCAAAGTTGTTTCCTGATTTGATGTAGATTCTCCACTTTGACTTAAAGTTTAAGTCTTCTAGGAAAGAGAAACCAATTAACTCTAGAACTTATTTCAGCATTTCTTAAGTAAGGGGTTAAATAAATTCAGAGGGAAATTTTTATCCCAACAAGAAAGAAAGAATATGTTAGAGGAAATTGTACCCTCATGCCAACAAGAAAGAGAGAATAGTTTTCTTATTTGCTTGCCTTTGTGAAGAGTTGATCGTTGTCGTTGTCTTTTCCTCCATGCCATACCAAGGTAAGAAGTGTTTAATTTTTTTCCTCTACTTCTTTTTTCCAATGGGTGCTATTGTAGGGTAGCTGTCGTGAAGGGTAGTGTGGGCTGTTGTGGTGGCAACACGATGAGGTAGTTGGCTAAGGCCATAAGTTGGCTCAACGCGAGTTGAATATCAGGCAAGATGAGGCTTAGAGCTGCGTGGTAAATAGCCACAACTTGCGCTGGCTCGAGCCAAGATATCTACACTTGCGCTCTGAGAAATAAAGGATGGAGACTTTAGTGAAGACCAAGGAAAGTTCATTGAAAATATGGATGAACTGTGACGGCAAGTGTGAAACTAGTCTTGTGCCTCACCTTGTAAAGCCGTGGCAAAGATCTTGCACATGAGCACGTCATTGTTCTTATAGAAGATCATTGTATTGCAATAGTGCTTTAGGTGCCTCTCCAGATCTTCATCTCAATTGAAGAGGGTAAAATGTGGCAGGTTGAACTTGCGTGGTGGCTCCGTCTGCTCAATCTCGTTTGTTAATGGTGACCTGCTTATGTTGACCTTGCTCATCTAAAGGGCTTCATCGGTGGTTTCAATGTGCTGGGATCCGTGTAATTGCTCTGCTAGAAGTTTCTCTACTTCCTCTTGAATCTGCCTCTACTAGGGCAGTGGAGCTTTCAGCTACCCTTGGTGTCAATCTGTTAGTCTGTACTGCTCTTCCAGCTATCATTTCGTCTGTGCCGCATCACTGGTGTATGTGGTTCGTCTCTAGTTGGTGAACAAGCTACTCGTAGTAGCGATTGGCGTGAGTTGCTAGTTGAAATCAAGCCGGACTGTGCTGGTGCTTATTTGGTCCGTCGTGCTACCTACTCCGGTGCATGTTATGAGGATCTCCTTGCAGGCTTAGCCGTGAATGAGCGTTTTGCCTAAAATTTTCGGAATGCTCGTCGGAGTGTGGACGCAACCATGAATGTACACTGGCTCAGGTGAGAGAAAATGTTTTTTCATAGACGCTCCTTTGCGTACTAAGGTGAGAGAAAATGTTTTTTCATGGTTCGAGATGAGAGTGCACACTGTCATAATGCTTGGTTCGTGGCTAGTTTAGTGGCTGCTTGCTAGGACATCGCTGGAAATAGACACGATCATCTTCCTGTATCCAACTTTAGGACACCTCATCCGGGACACGTTGCGTCTTGATGTGCTATCGCAGTTGATTCACTAAGGTTGTTTGTTGCGCGAGGGTGCTTGTTAAATCTGAGACTTGCTGGGACAAGTGTTAATCGCCATTTAGGGTAGAAGAGCTAGGATGATGGGCATCTCTTTAAGTGATGGAAGTGAAATGAGTTGTAGGTGCAAAATTCGGGCGCAAATGAGGCAAACCTATAGAAAAATAGGGTGAATATACCCCTAGTTCAATCGACGTCTAAAAAATAGTTTGGCCTAAGTCGAAGTTGGCTTAATGATGTGAAGTTGGGTCGGTTAAACTAGCTTAGGACTGGTCTAGAGTGGGAGTCGGGTTGGCAAAACGAGTCGAGCGTGTGAGCGCTAAGCTTGGTTAGCTTGGTCCGCCTAGCCATGGGCTAGAGTGTGTTGAGCTTGGGTGAGAAAGGCATGTCGTGCTGTTTAGGCCTGGGTCGCCTGGGTTGCATGGTTTGTAGCTTTTGCTGTGTTGGTTTGGGCCTAGGCCGCCTGGGCATCAGCAACATGTGTTGAATGCTCTTGGGACTCATGCCTGAGGGTAACTGCTACGTCATTGTGCACCTAGGTCTTTGCCGTTGGCTACTGGGCAGTGGCCACAGTGGTAGTGGTGCTCTATGGCAGTAAGGCTCATTATGTTGTCGAATTGAGCCTTAAAGATCATCGGCGCAAGGTCACGTCTTGGTTTTCCTCCTCCAATCCATATCCTTCGACGTAGGGTGTTCATTTCATCTTGGTTTCGAAATTTCCAATCATTGCATCATTTCCCTTGTTGGAAATGTGCCATAAAACCAATCATATGATGATACTTTACGGACATTTCACATGTTAAACTAATCTAGTTTAATATCAAGGGCATAGATTATTGTTTTAAGCCGTCTGATATAAATGTTATATGCTTAAACGATGAGTCCAAGGAATATGTAATTAGGAGAATGTAATTTAAAGAAGTTAGATTCATGAGACCATTCTCTTTCGTATACATATCCTAAACGTTCCTGATCATAGGATTGCCAATTGGGCATTGACAGTCCGTTAAGATCAGTATGTGCTATGTCTTCTCTTAGTGAGAGTGACTGGTCTCGAGTCATTGGTGTGACTGACACCAAGACAAGTACGTAGGTGCTCAATAAGGAATGAGTTCACTGAACACGATCAACGAAGAGTTCTCATACTCATGTCACATGAGAACTTATGGTTGGGATAATGCAAAGTAGTCCTTTGACCTGATGCATCATAGTTGTCTTGTGGTTAGGTCCTTGATCTTTGATTATGTCAAAGTCACTCCATTCGTGGGTGTCCAAGGCAAAGTTGGGGTTAAGCCACTTAGCCATGGAGGCAAGTGAATGCGTAACAAGGGATCTCTAACCTTCAAACCGTTTGAGGGAGAATACTATATGATATGATTAAGAATCTCTGGCCAGAGTATGAATGAGATTTAGGAAGTAGTTCCAAATCACATTCAAGATAATCATATAAGTAAATGAATCACATTGGATAGTAGACATGAATAAACTATCAAACCAAACAATGTGGTCAAGAGTATTGTATTAGAGAAAGACCGTATTGCATTGTAATCCTAAACTGAATAGGTTCTCCACCTCTTCTGATTAGCTTGGGTAACCATGATATGCTGCTAGGTGTCACTCATGGTTTGTGGAAGCCCTAAACGTGTACAAACACTAAAGGGAGAATTGAAAGTAAGTTTCAATTCACAATCGATTTGAAAGAGTTTTAATCGCCCACTGCCTCTCTAAAAGGAACCTAATGGATCGTACACTGTGTAAGGTAGAGATTGAAGAAACAACGGAGATGAGTAAGAATAATTAAATGGTTTAATTATTTATGGCAAGGATTAATTAATATGTTAATTAATCAAACGAATAAGTTCGTTAAAGACCTCGGGATAGTATTTGACCTTAAGGCCCAATGGGCTTTGAACGTCAAGTCCATTGACTTAAGTTGTATGACAACTTAATGAATAATGATTCACAAAGGCCCAAATAGCCCAATAATACCCTAAGGCCGGCCATTTAGAGGAAGGGTAGTGAACTTGCTTTAATTACAAGTTTGCCACTCCAATGAATAAAGGTATACATATGACTTTATAGCCAAAATTCATTTAGGGTTTTTTTGAGGAAATTGGAGAGAACACAAAGCTCTCCTTTCTCTCTAAAGAGGCCGGCCACCCTTGGAGGGATTAGCTAGTAATCTTTCTCCTCCAAGGTCACTCATCTCTTCTTCACATCTTACCTTGGTGTGGAGACTTAGAGGTTCTCAATTTTGGGAACTTGGAGAAACCTATTCTTCCATCCAAATCCATGGATCTAAGAAGCAAAGAATGAAGGCCCTATCTCTTGGGTGATTATCCTTTGCTTTTGCAAAGAGGAATCTACAAAGGTATAAATTTCTCAACTCACTTTCTTTTGAGTTGAGTCTTGGTTCACCTAACTACTAGGCTTTGAATTTCATTGGTAATGTTTTGTTTTGAGTGCATGCAAGCATGATTCCGCCTTTTAATTGTTAAATGCATGTTATAGATGTTATTCAAATGAACATGTTTTCACAAAATCATCCTTCAAGTGGTATCAGAGCCTAGGTCTAGTAGTTGGTGAATCCTTTTGGGTTTTGTGGTTCATAGTTTGTGATTTAAAAGTTGTAATATGTTACAAGCTTTATTCTTGTTTCTTTGAATGTAAATTTTGTTAGAAAATTTGCCATCTCAAATGTTGTAGATGTAGTTCATATGAGCATGAATATTGGAGCTAAAATTTGATGCCATGCTTTTGGGAATTTTCGGCCAAAACCAAAGGGTGGATTTTTGGGTTCTTGTTTGACTTGTTAAAAATGTTTTCAAGTAACTTTTGGAACCCCTATGTACCCTAGTTTGGTTATATGTTATTTCCCTTAAGTTTGAGTGGTTTTGGGATGTCTTTGGGTGAAAAATATTCATGGAGATTTTTTGAGTTTTTCATGAATGTTCTTCATTGTTCTTGATATTTTAGCCAAGAACAAAAAATTTGGTGTTTTGATTTATTTCATAAAGTTTTTTGTTTTGTGCTTTTCGAATGTTTAAATGTGTTAGATATTTATTTTGAAAGGTGAAAGAAATATTGATGGGTGTGTAAGGATTAATTCCCTTTCACACACACCACTTGCATGACTTTTGTGTCATGCACCTCTTGCAAGACTTTATGTCAAAACTACAAATCAACACACACATCACTCCCTTTTATATCTAAAACCAGCCACCCTATTAAAATAGGGTACTTTTGGGGATTTTATGCAATTACATAAAGTTTTGATACTTTTGTGTATTTGCACTTTGGCCCAAAAGTTTACGTTTTTACGTTTAGGTCCAAAAACGCTAAAGGACAAATTGTTTTGCTCCTTTAATGAAGTTTTTTGTATTTGTTGAAATTTTTGGGTTCTAGTTGTAATTACATGAAGTAGTGGACTTTTGTGTTTTTACAAAGTGACCCCAAAAGTTTATGTTTTGCAATATAGCCCAAAAAGTTGTGGTAATTGCATTTTGGCCCAAATTAGGTTGAAAACAAAATTGTTTTGTCTCTTTAAATGAGAATTGGATTTTCATTTCATTTAGCTCCATTTAAATCAATTTTATGGATACAAAAACCAAATGAAAATGTTGCATTCAAGTTTAATTAGTTAAAGCGTTAACTAATTAAAGGGTGATTATGAACCTAAGCCTACGATAATTGAGCTATGTGAAAGGCCGTTTCAAATTTGTTTGAACCATGGGAATGTGTAGATTAGATTTTGGTTGTAATTTGATTTGATCAAATGTTGTACAAAAGCATAAGCTCTTCTTTACTTTAAAGTAATTTGTACTATTCAAATGTTGTAAAGAGCATAAGCTCATCTTTACTTTGAAGTACTCCTTTCTTGTTTTATTTGATATGCATGAAAATGGAGTAGCGGGTCCAACGCCCAATAAGACAACACGCCTTAATGTGATTAAATGCGTAACTAAAATCAATCACCATCCCTAGACCGAGATTCAACACTAGGCTCGTGTTGGATCTAATCAAAGGTTCATAGTCATCCTAAGGCCCTAAGGCAACTATATAGTCTATCAATGAATGCAAACCTTATGTTAGTAGTACCATATACTCTTGCTTTAAAAAAAACCGTTTTACAAGCATAGTGGGAGTATCATGTACAACTAAATCAATCACATGGACCAATAGTTGTAATAGGACCAAATTGTTTTTAATAAGATTAAAATGCATGCTTATATGTGATGAGACCTAAAACCCTTAACCAAACTATTATTAAGTTGATAAGCGTGAGAGTGCTTTGAACACTCTTTCGTGGCCTTCCACCGTGGTAGGCTCCGATCGTTTGTGACTCGTACACCGACTTCACCCTATCATGGGGGAGTACAAAGTGCGTGCTTACACTCAGGATGAATCCTATACGCATACATGATGTTGTGAAGGTAGGCAATGAGAATGATCAACATCATATCATTGTAAGGTTGTTCTTGAACCCCTACCCAAACTTGCATGGTGGGAATGACTTAACTAAGTGCAATGGAGCCAACATCATATCATTGTGAGGCTTCATTCTCTAGAGGCCAAATAAGATGGGTACTTGCAAGAGATGCAAATGAGTAAGTGTACTCTCTCATTATTATTAATGTTAGCCAACATCATATCATTGTGAGGTGGGCTTGGTAATAGTGAGTCTCCCATACCCTACTAAGAGTTTCCTCCAAAACTCTCGAATTCCAATGAGGGATATGGAATTTGCCAAAAATAGTGGGTGGTGCTATTTGATTAAAAGACCCGAATCAAATGGCTTAAAATCAATCAATTTATATTCGTTATGTATTTGTTTACCAATATATTTGCAAACGCCATCCAAAACTTGACAAAGAAAAGTCAAATGCTTTAGTTTCCGGACTTGGTACCACAATCCCAAAGATTGTCTTAAATGGATTGTATATGTACCTAAGTAGTCTAATCCTCACAATCTTCCTATTGATAATGTATCATTGGAAGAACATGTTAGATAAGTCTATCATAAAGAGGACAACACTTTTAATGTCATAGTTCTTCACTTACAAATCGTTGTATGAAGAAATAAGAGTTGTTTTGAACAACCCTTAGCTAATGCAAACACTAGTTCTTGTTTCTTTGTTAAATGAACAAAGAACTTGAGAAGAAAGCACAAGGGCATGGACACTTTATGTGCCATGATTCTTCACTTACAAATTGTTGTATGAAGAAATGAGAGTTGCCTTGAACAACTCTTGAAAGTTTGTAATTATGTTTAGAACATAATGGTTGGTTGACAAAAATAGTCCATCAACATGGACTTATGATGATTTTGAATCATTGAGTGTTGAAGTGTTAAACCACTTCTAGAAACGGAAACTAGGCAAGGACTTTACCTTTGTGTCCCTATCCAAATGGTTCACTAAGTTTATTGTAAACTATATAGTGAACAATAACCACACACTCTCCAAATCGTTTGATGTGTATAACACAATTGAAATAAGTTTCAAGAGAGATAATGGGAGTTTAGGGACCATGACTATTGTAGTCAAAGGAGAAGTCAAATGAAGAAAGGGAAATAACTCCAAGGGAACAAACTTTCTTTATGAAATGATGGACATTGGAAGGGGCATTTGCAAGAAATGTCTTGCAAGTGTCAAGAACACACCTTTCGAAGGTGTTGTAAATTGTTCTTGAAAAGTTCAAAACAGTTGGTTCTTCTACTTGAATGCATGATTCAGTATTAGTAACTATGTTTTACAATCGTTGTAAAAATGTGGCTAATAAGAAGTAGAAGATTAATGAGAGAAGATAAAGTACTTCACATTCGGAACGTGAATCAAATGTAGATCTCTGCGAAAGCAGTTAGTACTTACTTCCTCATATGAACTACCAAAGAAAATGGAAAAACAAAGATTGTCTTTACATTCCAATTGAATAAAGGAACTTAATTCCGTATGTTAAATGGATAAATGTTTTGTTTGACAAAATATTGTTCTTTATTAATGAATGATTAGATTATTGTAATCTAATTAATTATCTCTATAGTAGAGATGATATGGTAGTGTTAACTGTTTAGAATATAACGATGCTTAAAACCCAAAAGGTTGCAAGGTAGTGACTAATCCCAACTGAGTTGTGATACCTCTAAAACATAAATTACGAGTTGGTCATAAATGTATGCTTTGGATCGTTAGATCCGGATCCAATGCCTTCTTGTTAAAATTGTATAGAGGCAAAATGTTTGAATCTTTATTCTTTTGGAAAGAAGAAAGAATCACAAAGTTGTTGAGGTTAATTCACTTAGATGTTAGGGGCACTTGTCCACAATATAATACTACTCATGTTGTATGACATTCACCGAAGATCGCTCTCGGTTGGACTATAGTTTATTTTGAATAAACACAAGTCCGAATACTTTGCAAAAGGTTTCAAAGAATTCAAGAAATGTAAGTTGATGAGTAAGACGTCTAAAGTATTTGCCTCCTTAGATTTGATCCAAGGAAAGATAACACTTTAGAACAGTTTCCTTGAAAAATATCAAGGAAAGAAGCATCAAAAGATAATGGATTTCTCCATTAGGAGAAAAACGAACTTGAATAAGATTTAGTTCGTTGGATGTTATCAATTACCCATATATATAGGATATATGCTTCTAAGACAATATGATTGTCAATTAGAAGATCTTCCAAAATTTTCATGACTCCATAAGATGTAGTTGGAAAGAAAGACAAGTCTTAATCGTGTTAAGATTTGGGGTTGTGTGCTAAATAAGCAATATTTGTTTAAAGAATTATCTTGTGGGTATCCTTATATTAACATTTGGATATCACTTCTATAAACCAACTAACAAATGTTGTTTGTTGGGTAGTTCATTGTAATTCTACAATATGGTTTGCCTAAGAGCAAATGAATGAGGGATAGAACTCAAAGAATGGGTTCTTTGAGAAACAAGATAGTGATCAACAAATATAACAACCTAGTTCCTATACCACAAGCTCCAAGGTAGTCGAAAAGGATATATAAACCGTCTCAGTTGAATGGTTTGAACTTTATGACTATGTCATAGAGTTACACCTCTTAATTCGAAAGAAATAAGAATGAAAATCCTTATGACTACATTGAGTGTATATACGATATATACTCAAGGAAATGGTAAAGTACCATTTGACCCGAAATAATGAAACCTCCATAGCTAATTGGTAGCTTAAGGTGACTACAATCAAAGAGAATGGTTGACTTTGAAGAAACCATCTTTGACGTAGTCTTAGTTTCAATTAATTCGAAGATTGCTAGCTACAACTAAATGGTGATTCAATGTTTGGACATAATATGGGTTTCCGAAACCATTATTAAGATAGTCTTGATAATATATGTCTAAAACTATGAATCACAAGACATGTAAGTTGTAGAGATCCATCCATCATGGATCTTAGCAAGCTAGTGGGAGCTATAAGCGTCTTATGAGAGAAAGATCAAATCGTTTGATTTCTCATAAAGATGTGAATGAATCTTTTGTTTACTAGGTTTACAAAAGATAAGTGGGAGTTAATCAAATTCCTAAATTTGAATATATATATATATATATATATATATATATGATATATTAATTTTGGAAATGAAAAGAATACTTCTTCGTTAAAGTTATGACTTTAAACATTCTATAACGATATAATGTATATGGGAGATATAGTCTAAATACATGGGATAGAAATCTATAATGATATATTTCAAGATATAATTCGATTATATCAATCCCTAATAATAAACAAGAGATGCTAGGAAGTTTCTCATATGATGATAAACTTCAATTAGAAGGACGACTCTAGTGAGACTAGCAAGTTGCCCTTCTCAAGGGGAACGTACCCTTTGACTCCCAAAGAAATAATGCGTAAATAGAATCCTTTATGCATACGCAGAAAGGTGATTTATGTATTTCATATTGTATGAAAAACATTGATATGAGTTGTACCTAGAAAGGTACAAGACGATATCAGTGCAAGCCCATGATCAGAACCATGGCAACTGTCAAGTGAGTCCTTGAGTATTTAAGAAATACTAAAGGATAGATTCCTCAAAGAATGAGGAAGAATTAGAGTAACGTAATGGAAGCGTAAATGTATTAGATTATGAATCTAATCCATCATTGGATGTTTCTTCATTATGAATGAAGAGATAATCAGATATCTCTTTATTATGACTAAAAGAGATATTTGGATGGAAACATTAAAAGTAATGACTTTAGTGTGTTCCATTGTGAATGCAAAATATATTGCCATATAAAAGCTTACAACAATGTTGTTTGGATGGGAAAGTTCATTTATGAACTCTCTATTCGGTTCCAACCAGAAAGTGTCTCTAGTGTACTCACACTACGACACTAATGGGGCGATAGCTCAAGCCAGGGAATCAAGGTCTCATCACGATCCGAACTCAAATGAGAGACTGAACCACATGATTGAGAATCATGTATAATGGTGACGTCGTTATTCTCAAGGTTGCTTCTATGGATAACATATAGATATCCATTGTCTAGGCCTACTACTCAGCCATTTTTTGAAATGAATACATAAGAGGTATCATCACTGATGACCAAGCTGATTGGCTCTAGTGCAAGTGGGAGATTGTTGGAAATGTGCCCTAAAACCAATCATATGATGATACTTTACGGACATTTCACATGTTAAACTAATCTAGTTTAATATCAAGGGCATATATTATTGTTTTAAGCCGTCTCATATAAATGTTATATGCTTAAACGATGAGTCCAAGGAATATGTAATTAGGAGAATGTAATTTAAAGAAGTTAGATTCATGAGACCATTCTCTTTCGTATACATATCCTAAACGTTCCTGATCATAGGATTGCCAATTGGGCATTGACAGTCAGTTAAGATCAGTATATGCTATGTCTTCTCTTAGTGAGAGTAACTGATCTCGAGTCATTGGTGTGATTGACACCAAGACAAGTACGTAAGTGCTCAATAAGGAATGAGTTCACTGAACACGATCAACGAAGAGTTCTCATACTCATGTCACATGAGAACTCATGGTTGGGATAATGCAAAGTAGTCCTTTGACCTGAGGCATCATAGTTGTCTTGTGGTTTGGTCCTTGACCTTTGATTATGTCAAAGTCACTCCATTCGTGGGTGTCCAAGGCAAAGTTGGGGTTAAGCCACTTAGCCATGGAGGCAAGTGAATGCGTAACAAGGGATCTCTAACCTTCAAACTGTTTGAGGGAGAACACTATATGATATGATTAAGAATCTCTGACCAGAGTATGAATGAGATTTAGGAAGTCGTTCCAAATCACATTCAAGATAATCATATAAGTAAATGAATCACATTGGATAGTAGACATGAATAAACTATCAAACCAAACAATGTGGTCAAGAGTATTGTATTAGAGAAAGACCGTATTGCATTGTAATCCTAAACTGAATAGGTTCTCCACCTCTTCTGATTAGCTTGGGTAACCATGATATGCTGATAGGTGTCACTCATGGTTTGTGGAAGCCCTAAACGTGTATAAACACTAAAGGGAGAATTGAAAGTAAGTTTCAATTCACAATCGATTTGAAAGAGTTTTAATCGCCCACTGCCTCGCTAAAAGGAACCTAATGGATCGTACACCGTGTAAGGTAGAGATTGAAGAAACAACGGAGATGAGTAAGAATAATTAAATGGTTTAATTATTTATGGCAATGATTAATTAATATGTTAATTAATCAAACGAATAAGTTCGTTAAAGACCTCGGGATAGTATTGGACCTTAAGGCCCAATGGGCTTTAAACGTCAAGTCCATTGACTTAAGTTGTATGACAACTTAATGAATAATGATTCACAAAGGCCCAAATAGCCCAATAATACCCTAAGGCCGGCCATTTAGAGGAAGGGTAGTGAACTTGCTTTAATTACAAGTTTGCCACTCCAATGAATAAATGTATAAATATGACTTTATAGCCAAAATTCATTTAGGGTTTTTTTGAGGAAATTGGAGAGAACACAAAGCTCTCCTTTCTCTCTAAAGAGGCCGGCCACCCTTGGAGGGATTAGCTAGTAATCTTTCTCCTCCAAGGTCACTCATCTCTTCTTCACATCTTACCTTGGTGTGGAGACTTAGAGATTCTCAATTTTGGGAACTTGGAGAAACCTATTCTTCCATCCAAATCCATGGATCTAAGAAGCAAGGAATGAAGGCCCTATCTATTGGGTGATTATCCTTTGCTTTTGCAAAGAAGAATTTACAAAGGTATAAATTTCTCAACTTACTTTCTTTTGAGTTGAGTCTTGGTTCACCTAGCTACTAGGCTTTGAATTTCATGGGTAATGTTTTGTTTTGAGTGCATGCAAGCATGATTCCGTCTTTAATTTGTTAATTGCATGTTATAGATGTTGCTCAAATAAACATGTTTTTCACAAAATTTCCTTCATCCCTGAGGATTGATCAAGTAACTTTTCTAGGAAAAATTGAATGACCAGGAGCATCTGGAAAATTCCAAAGAAAAATGATCAATTTTTCTAGGAAAAAGTGATCAAGTAACTTTTCTAGGAAATTCAACGTAACAGAAAATTCCAAAGAAAAAAAATGCAAGAGTCTTCTCCGACTATTAAAATCAGGCTATCAATGATAGCACTAATTTGTGGTAGCAAAAATATGCCGTGTTTGTACCTACAAACAATAAATACCGTTTATCAAGGCCAAAGCTTCACGGGCCTAGGAAGGGGGAGAGTTTGATAAATGGATATTTGATGCCTAAGTTAGTAACTCTAAAAAGAATGAGTGTTTAGGGCTTAAGTGCATAGCAAAAACTTACCGGTAAATAGTGAAGATGAGATATTTATAAGGCGGTGGCCGGCCATGAAGTTAGGCTTTTGCACTGCACATGGCGGCTTCCCATTGGTCAAGGTTGTGTCATCTGTAGGATGGATGAGGAAAGAATTATCTCAAAATATTATTTAGGAGTAAATATCTTGGGATTATCAAATAAGTATCCTTGATTGATTGTGATGAGAATTCCTTACTTGTTTGAGTGAATCTTCAATCAGAAAAGTATTAAAGATAGGATTTGGTGATTAAACCTATCTTTAATGCCTTTGACTTTTCCATATCACGAGTAGAGGAGCTTAGTGATGTTGTAGGCAACTTCTCGAGCCTCTAGGAATGTTGAACTGTGTGTGGGAACATTTGTGTGCCATACCCATTTAATGAGGACAATCTCATCTTCTTCAAAAAAGAATTCACGTGTCGTCTTTTGTATTTTTGTGATTATTTTTTCTCCACAAATATACATGTTCCCTAATTTGGATGAACATGCCAAAAATTTTCACCAATCACAACCATTTTGTATTGTACATGTTTGTCTGGTTTGGGAGATTATTTTTTCACGAATAATCTTTTGTCTGTCCATTTCTGAGGAGAGAGAGAATGGTTTGCGCTTGGTGAGGCTACATGCAAGGGAAAATGCGTTAAACTAAATTAGGTTAAGTCATGGATTCATTCCCATTAAATTCTAACGAGAAAAAAGAACAAGTTTAGTTTGTGTATGGATATGGTGTAATAGGAATCATAATAGCTTTCAATGATAGTGTACACAAAGTTATATACATTTCATCATGCATAGGAATGATTTTCAGACATGTCATAATTTTTAAAGCTCTAAATTTTTGGAATCGGAGTATCTCAGAATATAATTAGAACTGATATGTTTTACAAGTTTTTGGGTATTCTCGATTTTTTTTCGTATATGAAATTTATCTTTCTTTTTTAATCTTTCGTATATGTAAGTTTTTGGATAGTAATCCAATTATTTTAGATCATAAATACATAATAGTTGGAATCTCTATACGTGTATCATTCTAATTCTCATCCAATCTAATTGGAAATGTTCAGATTTGGAATGGTAACAATGGTTTTATTCAGTCGGAATCGAAATTTCCAATTCAACTTGCACCCGTATGCACGGTGTGTAATTTCATCATTGAAAACCACAGTAAATTGAATATGCATTCCCAAGAATCCCAATGGATGAGAGGACAAACCCAAATAAATGGGTGCAAAGTTTTAGGCGTGCCTCCTCATCGTACACCTTATACCAGACACGAAACTAAGAGGTGGCTGGGGTGTGTTGCTGCTCGTTTCCACCTTCATATCTCCCTACCTTAAAAACCTTAATTAGCCTACCCCCAATGCAAGTGGCATCAGGTTCCATATAAAAGATACTCGCAACACATTTACAAAAGTGCGTGTTACCTTCAATGGGATTGAAAAACGATAGCATTTTATTAAATTGTTAAGAACGATTACACAGTCATCAAATAGGACATCACGGATAAGGTTCGAAGGTTCCTCAAACCAACACAATTGAGAATAATCAAAATATAAAGCCAATTTGGATCATTCTCTGTGCATGCAATAGCTAGTTGAGATAGTAGAAATAGTTTTACTTATGGAGAAATTAGGTTCTCATCCCTATTTCTTCCATTCCGTTGATCAAAACCTTACTTATTTGTATTTTTTTTAATGAAAGTCCTTAGGTTTTAATGAATGCCATTATTTCAATTATAATATTTACGTATCAGCATCATTAAATTTTATTTCTAAAATATTCATTTAGTGTTAGAAACCTTACATTAGGTATATTATATATTTATGGCTAAACTTTATATCATATAATTTTATTTTTAGTTTGTACCCAATTTTAATTTGCAACCAATTTGTCAAAATTATACTAATTTTCTTTTTAGTTTTAATTTTTACACATATATTTAATTCTTTTTGTGACCATATTTTTAAAATTTTCATTTATACTCATATTTTTTTTGATCTTATATTTGTACACATAATTTATTTATAACGTACCCATTCTTCTTTACAAATATACATATTGTTATATGTAATAATGTACCCTTTTTTTTTTTTTTGTAAAATTTTATAAGTAAAATGTACCCATTTTTTAACACTATGGATACATTCTTTTGTCATGTATTATTTCATATTGGTACATTGTTTCCATACATTTATTCAATCAAAATGTTTGAAATTTTTTTATTGTACTTGTTTCTAACTGTAATATTATGAGGGATTTTAAGTTTGAGATTTATATGTCATATACATACATACATACATACATACATACATATACATATATATATATATATATATATAGAGAGAGAGAGAGAGAGAGAGAGAGAGAGAGAGAGAGAGAGAACCATTTTTTTAATAAAAATGGGGATTAGTTGGGGTCCACATCACATCGAACTTTAATGATTCGAACCGTCTATTTTTTAAGTTGTACCTCATAGATCATCCTTACAAAATATTAGCCAATCGGAAATATTTAAGACATCTAAATGGGTTCAAATAAATGAACGAATACATTGTTATACAAGAAACAATGAAATTTGATTTTAATAATTAAATAGGCAAATGGTTTCGGATTGAATTTAATTTTTGCAAGGATGATCTATGAATCGAGACTTACAAAATAGCCAGTTCGAATCGTTAAAATTTGATGTAGAGTGGGCCCCACATCTAATCCCCAATTTTTTTCAAAAAATGGAGTTCCCTTTACATAAAAGGTCTATATATATATATATGAGGATTGACAAAGAAGAGGAAAAAAAGGAAGATAAGGGGAGTATGAGAGAGTCGAAACACAATTAACTATTGAAGAGAGAGAATTAAAGTCATAATTAAACAAATTTAGATTTTAATTTCTAATGTATATTTGTTTAAATACTTAAAAAAATTAATTGCCATGACATCTCAACCATTAAAAGTAGGCTAATCTAATGGTCTAAAGTGTGAGTCAAATCTTGTGTAAAAAATATGCTGCCATGGATTCTGCCCCTATATATTGACACACCCCGACCCAGAATGTCCACTAGGATTCCAAATCGAGTTGTGTTGGCCGACACCTGGAAGGTGACGTAGCCATAAAGTGTGATGATGTGAAAAAATATGAATAAATTTAAACCTAAGAGTGCCTAAATACCAGAGTGCATCGGTGAGCGGGAATGAATCCATTTCACACGTGACGTTAGAGCATAAGCAAGTATAGAAGAGTGAATTAAGAATCGTACCCTCGAAATAGTCTTCGATACTAAGATTCGCCACGAATCTTCAGCGATGAGAAAGCTCAGCTAATAAAACCTGGAGGGTGAAGACAAGACATGGTTGAGTGGCCCTGTAAGTAAGATTTTAATAGAAACCATATAAACATTATAACCCCTCGTTACAACACCCGTATAATTTCCAGAAAAAAAATCATAATATACCACAACACAACATCTCATCAATAATATCAAATAATCATGCGATTAATAACTCATACTAGTACGCAAGTCAGAGTCATCTAGGGTGACCTGTACGACTTACCCATATCTCATCACATATTTCATCACATATGTTAGCTCATCACATATTCATCACATATGCTAGCTCATAACATATTCATCACATATGCTAGCTCGTCACGTATTCATTACATATGCTAGCTTATAAGTCGGAGTCACCTATAATGACTTGTACGACTTATCCATATCTCATCAATCGTGACTAGCATATAAGTCGGAGTCACCTATAGTGACTTGTACGACTTATCCATATCTCATCACATATCTCATCAATTGTGGCTAGCATATAAGTCGGAGTCACCTATAGTAACATGTACGACTGAAATCATAGTTCATCTATCATTGCTAGCACATAAGCCGGAGTCACCTTTAGTGACCTGTACGAATGAAATCATAGCTCATCAATCATTGCTAGCATATAAGCCGGAGTCACCTCTAGTGACCTGTACGACACTACATCTGCACACGAGTTAGAACCACCTATAGTGGTCTGTACGACAGGCCTGGGTGTGAATGTATATGCTTTAGTGCTACAATCACGTGAAAGCTGTGTGAGTGATCGCAGGTCACCTATGAGTCGGAACCACCTATAGTGGTTTGTACAACAAGACTATGCACCTAACTTGGATCCAAGATGAGCGTATGGTGCGGGAGGTGAACATCATGTGAAAGAATGTGCCCTGGCCACGGGCGGGAGCACTAACATCGGGGTGCAGGTTTATGAGCTTTAAATGCATCTAATACAACATGTACGACTCATAGGAAATATGTACGACAATGCCGGAGTTTCCTACTATTGCAACCTGTACGACAATGTCGGAGTTGCCTAAAACGTAAATGTAGTCATATCATAACCCCATCAATTCAACTGATACCATATACTTACTTGAACTTACCTGAACTTACATGTGAGTCCTGCTTTCACCTTTGCACTTCAGAGCGTTCACAATAATTATGTGTTAGGAATATACGTATGGATATGCCATGATAAAATATAAAATTAAAACATTTCATAATATTTCTAATTATATAATACGGTGTACTAACTATTAATCACCAAAACATAAAGTTAAAACGCACATTTTTCACCAATATCCCTCACATTGCTTAATTCCTTAAACAAGGCTATTGTCTCAATTATTTAATCTAATTTCTTATATAGCTGCATCTAACGTCTCGTTAGACTGCCTACGTACCCTAAATAGGGATCAAGTCATTCGTAGTTCACAATAATTATTTCAAAGCATTCACAGTATCGTAAGCCATAATCAATTATATACGTTTATGGAATTATCAATCACATAGATATATATATATATATATATATATATATATATATATAAAATATACAATGGAAAGGAAAAGACTCACTCACCTGGAATCCACGCTATGGTTCCCTAGCACGCACATCAAGGCGTCCTGAACGATTGGCGCATGTGGCCAATTATAGAATCATATCTCAGAACTCTTATCAATAGAATACATCATTCACATAAAGGACATCCTCAAGGACGTTCTAAAATAGTTTGAGACCCATTGACTACAAGTCAACCGTCGATCGAAGATCGACGGTTAGGTCCACAACCCTGTAAAACTCAATTCGGAAGATCCGTATCTTAGATTTCTAATTTGCAACCTCCAAAGATCCACATTATACTTCTAGAATAACATACTAAAATTTCATTACGATTCAACAGTCGGATCTCTGTCAATTGCCCAAAACTAAGTGACGGTTAACATTTATTTTATAAACTTACAAATCCAATTCTGAAAGATCCGTACGTCGGATTCCCGATCCGTAAGTTCCTATGATCCTCAAATATTATGAACTATAATTTATTAAAGTTTGGTGACGATCCAACGGTTGGATCGTCGATTCATATTTTGACCTATTCACGTGTCGAAATGAAACTAAGCCCAAATAATGAAATTACGTCATACGGATATCAATTATGAACCCAGGGCATATAATAGCACTTAAATAAAACATCATTGGCCCATAGGCCACGTGCCGCGGCACGCACCGCCACGGGTGGCAGTCGGTCGTCCTAACTCGCCGGAAAATTCACCTATTTTTAAAAATTCTCAAAAATTACAGAATTGAAGACCTCAAAGAGTAGAGTAGACTTCATACCTATGGCTAAGTCTCATTTGGCCTGGAAAGGCTCCAATTTCATCAAACCCGCCGAAAAACCCTAGAATTTGGGTGAGTTTCGATTCGCCAAATTTGCAACTCCACTGTCCCCAAACTTGTTTGGGCCTTGCTTCTAACCTCCAAAGAAGGTGAACGAGGGTGGTGGCCGATGGAGGAACTTGCAGAAACGGCGGAATCCACTGTCGTGGCTTCGGGACATCCATCGTGGGTTCTTCACCAAACCGAGGTCAAACCCATTCGGGTTTGAGGTGGAAATTGCAGGAAGGACTACGAGAGGATGTTTACTGATGGTGGTGGACCTCATCTCGCCTGAAAATCGCCTGAATTTGAGGTTGTTGCTGTCAGGTCAACATACAGGTTTCGTAGGACATTGTCCGACCTGACCCGCTGGTTCCCTCCTTTTCTGCTTCCCTCATTTCCTCTCCTTTCCCTTCTCTGATTCGTCCCTCACTTCTCTCTTCTTTTTGGTTGGCCATCAACCTTCTCTTTCGATTGGGCAACAACCCATCTCTCTTCCCTCTCCGTTTCCCCTCTTCTTCTTTCCTCCTTTTTCAACTCTTTTAAAAATCACTAAATGATAAATAAAATAAATACATTTGAAAAATATATAAATAGTGACCAAACCAAAAGTATTTCAGGAAAACGCTAATGGATTAATTCATATACCTCGCTATACGTTGTCAACGGAAGTCAAAACCTCCTCCTTTAAGGGCATTTTCATAAAATCACACTTTTAAATTTTGTACAAACGTAAGATTTGGGACGGGTTGTCACATATATATACACACAATGTGGGATTATAAATCTCATAAAAGAGGGCAAATCCATGACACCATATTTTTTACACAAGATTTGGCACAAATTTTAGACAATTATATTAGCCATCTTTTAATGGTTGAGATGTAATTTTATTAGTCCACATTATTTTATAATTCAAATAATTATGTATTGAAAAGAAAATCCTTAATTAAGACTTTATCGTCTCGCCCCTGTTTTTCATTAACTCTGACATCTCTTAATTTCCCATTCAACTCTTTCTTATTTCTTCTCCTGTTCTCTTCGTATTGGTCCTCTTGCATATTTTTTAAGGAAAACTAATGAAAATGGTTTGAAAACTTTTGAGTTTTAACGATAAGAACAAAATAAAGGGTAAAATGAATAGTATCATGATTGACTTTTTAGTGTAAAAAATGTGGTTTTTCGTTAAAGTGAACAGTACCGGAAGTTTTTCGTTAAAGTTCCTTTTTTTTAGGGAACTTTAACGAAAAACATCCGGTACTGTTCACTTTAACGAAAAACCATATTTTTACACTAAAAAGTCAATCCTGGTACTATTCACTTTACCCTTTATTTTGTCCTTATCATTAAAACTCAAAGTTTTCAAACCTTTTTCATTAGTTTTCCTTTTTTTTTATTCTCCATTTGTCTTCACTGTTATCTTATTATTTTCGCTTAGAGATGTGCTTGTCCTTATTTGTTTCTCCTTCCCTTTTTCCCCTTATCTTAACGGTCACATAAGTACAATCAGAATTTTATTTCAATTTCTATGTACTCTACAATCAGATTTTTTTTCCCACATCCTGTAAAACCCTAATGCTAATCGCTCATAACATCTATTTCAATTTCTATTTACACTACAATCAGAGTTTTTTTCTCATTAGGATTTTCTTAAAATCATTGATTTGTTCCATTCCGTTCAGAATTAATCAATCAAATTATATATGCATATCATTCATTGATCAACATAATACAAACTCAACCATTTAGATTTTAAATTGGCAAGATGAGAACTTCGCAATCCTCTTGAAAAATACTACTATATTTTTTTCGCAGTCCCCTGGTAAATAATAAGAAAGTTATTACATTTTCTGGGCATTGCAAATAATTTTTGGCTTTACTATACTCATCTCCCCCACTGATTCTCTATTGAAAAAGCTGGCAGGAAAGGAAAAACACGAAAAAAACAATAACCACAGATCATTCATTCATACAAACTAAAGTATTAAGTTTCATTTGGTCTCAACGGGAGGAAAAATGGTGGAAAATCTAGAACCTATATAATGTGGAGAATTAATGAAACAAATAGAGCGGAGGTAGAAGGAAGGACAATTAATAGAAAATAGGAGATTAAAGAGTGAGTGAGAGAGAAAACAAAATCTTAAATAAGGATTTTCTTTTTAATGGATAATTATTTAAATTATAAAATTTAACTAATTAGATTACATCTCAACCATTATAAGTGTAAAGATCCCACGCCCCTCCCCCCCCCCCCCCCCGGCGGCCAAAGAAAAAAACAAGTGCCAAAATTTTGTGTTTTTTTTTATTGTGCCATGGATCCGCCCTCTCATAAAATATCAAACAATTAATGTTAAATATATTTAAAATATATATATATATATTAATAGTAATATAATGAGGTGTAAAAAGTCAAAGAACTTTGATTAAAATTTGAATACTATTAAAATTTTAGTCAAAGAGTTTTAATGACTAAGGACCGAATCTAAAGTTTCCTTTACTTGTTTCCTACTTTTTAAACGTTGTAATAATCTCAAACTCTAGGGATGTATTGTAGGTACGTTGCTTCTAGGAAGCTTCTTGCTTACCCTATTTTAACCTTTCCATGTCATAAACCTTGGATGTAAGTCTCTCTGCTTCTCTGAAGCTCTCCACATCTGGCCAAACACTCTGATATTCACTCCGCCACCCTCACACAAGCATTTCAATAGCACCTTAACTGCATTCTTCATTATTCATAAACTATGATCTCCAAGACGGCGCTTCATACGTTTCCGCCCGAGAGGCACAGCGGCAAACTCGTCCGGCATCGAGGAGGCCTCATCTCTGTCCCAGTGAAGCTTTGGCCAGCGCCGGAGACCTACCGAAGGATGACGAAGTTGCTTCTGAACGTGACGATCGAGAGGAGCTTAGGGCCTGTGCAGGTGGTGATGTCGCCGGAAAACACAGTCCGGGATTTGATCAAGGCAGCTGTAGAGATTTACGTGAGGGAGAAGAGAAGGCCGTTGGTAAAGGAGACTGATCCGCACCGTTTTGAGCTTCACTACTCGCAATTCAGCTTGGAGAGTAAGCACTAAGCAATATAAACAATATATATTTGTGATTTTGCATGCAAGTCTCTGCCTTTTGTTTTTATTAACTTGTTGCCTATCAACTTCTTTACTTTTAACGACGGTGCAGGTTTGAAAGGAGATGAGAAGTTGATAAAGTTGGGGTCTAGGAATTTCTTTTTGTGCTGCTCAAAGTCAAAGCCCCCCGTCGGTCTGTGTAATTGCTCTGAGGAAGCAAAGAGGGCAATCAGTTATCAATTTTCATGGATAAAGCTCATGGATTTCTTGCTGTAAATATTTCATCAAAAAAATATGCTTGTTTGTAATAACAAGTTTTCTCTTTTGTTAAAAGAGTGTGAGATAGGCCAGTGCGAAAATCACTTCCCGTGCAATATATTACTTTTTCCAAGAGCTGTTGTTGTACTTTGGCTTCTTTTGGGTTGAAGTGCACCAATGTGGGTAGCTCGATGGCTTGGTTGTCTTCCTTAGGCTCATATTTTGGAGAAATTTTTAGGTGTGACGGGAATACAAATGGTACACTACTTGTTTTAATAGGAGTGGTGAGAAATTTTATTTTTTAAGTTATTAACTTTTAGCACACATATCTCACCATTTTTATAGTGACACATGGTGTACTACCCCGTGTACCGATCACATTGGAAAATCTCTCCATATTTTGGTGGTAAATAGATGCCTAATCTTGATTAGGTTTATATTCAGTTATGTCCACACTATTTTACACAAAATTTCACGTACTCATTATTCGTGTTCCGCATTACCCGATACTGTCAACTAGGTTGAAAGGGGGTATTAATTTTGCCAGCATGACAAAGGCTCTTTTGGTCTTTCCAACCAATTTTTTAAATTCTCAAATTTAAAAAATACAACAAAATTTTAAATTTGAGAATTTGAAAACACAAACATTCGCTCTAGCATGTTACCAAAAAAAAAAAAAAAAAAAAAAAACCCCAAAACTCGCCAAATTTACCCTAAATTCCTCTATGACAACCATAACTTTTGTCAGAGTTATCATGAAATTTACAGTTTATTTGACCTCTCTGTATTCATGGTTGAATAGACCAAAGAACTTTTGTCACGTTATGAAATTAACGTTCTTCTCAATTCAGGTAGTAGAAAGAGAAATTAACGTCCTGCTACAAAGTGATTTTGACGGTCTCACATGTTAAACGGCACCTAATTGTATTCTTTTTAAGATTAAATAGGATTTGTTGTGGCCAATATTTCGAAAGAAAGGGAAGGTGGGGGCATAGAGAAGAGATGGAGAAGGGCTCGAGTAATTATGTATGTTATTTCTCATGTCTTGTGTCTTTATTTATAGTAATAAGAATAAGAGAACAATTGTTTTTCAAGTAATACAAGTATAATAGGAAAAATCTTTTAGATCCCGAAGGATTCCTAATTTATCACTCCTTAGGATTTGCACAATCTCACATGTGCTAATAGTATTCACAACACTCTCTCTTTAGTGTGTAAATACTCAAGCAGTAGATGCATCCGATCTTCAGGCAAATATGGAAATAGTTGATGAAGTCGTCCATAGGCATAACGTGTGAATGGGAGTCTCAAAACAAAAGGAATAATGCATAGGTAGTCAAACTAAATCTCGCTATGGTAAAACCTAAGGTGGGATAAAAACCTATAGTCTAAGGAGAAAAGTGATAAGTTGCATAAGTCAAAACTAAACGTCTTCAAGATGCATGCAAAACACTCACAAGGGTATGACTAGCCTAGGAAGGATGTCTTGTTCATACCTAGTTAGGTAACATAAACCCAGCGAGAAAAATGCTCCTAATCGTAGGGAAAAATAGTACATTAAGGCCAAGTGAGATACTTCTGGATACTTCCCCTGAGTTTGAAAAAACTTCCAAATGAGAACTACAAGCATTGCAAAAAAAAATAGTAATGCATTCCAATTCCTCAAACAAGTTTTTGAAGGTAGACTTTGGTAGTGACTTTGGTAAGATTGTGTTGGGATATGATTATCTTGACTTCAATCTTTAGATACTCATGCTGATGTAGATGCAATATATTTGGCGTTGACTTCTTGCATGTATCATGTGATGGTCTGGTCGATACATGCGGCATAGTCTCCATGGATTATTTTTGAGACTGAACGATGGATTAAAATTGCAGATGCTTAAAATATGCTTCCATGTACACATATGGCTCGATGTATAATGATGAGCTCGAAGACGTTGTAACTAAGATCTATTTGTTTGACCTCTAAGATATTGTAATGTTCCTAACGATAAATACATAACCCCTTTGGAAACGTGCCTTGTGCATATCAGACATATAGTCTGTGTCAGCGTATCCCACAAGGTAGACATGTTACCGAGGACCAAGTGGGTGTGATTCATTCTAAGATGCATAGGGATAGATTAAGCCAAATTATGTAGTAATGAAAAAACGTCTTTAACACCAATTTGGTGGTGGCGTGTAGGCGAAGTGCTGTTTTACGCTAAAAGACTATCAGCACTTGAGATGTCTGATTTAGTGCTTTGAACTAAAACAATAAACACCAATTGCACTCATATATAGAACTATTATCTCTATAACCTCCTTGAAGGTCTCATTTGCTTCTAGTGTACAGACGATCATGGATTTACTCAAAAGCAACATTTTCTGGGTGTGGTTAGACTAATGGACTAGTATATCGTAAAAAATATGCTTGAAACTTCATGTCAAGATAGTGTCAAGTTTTTCGGAGATCTTTCATCTCAAAGTTCAACTTCAAGGCCAAATATCCCTAACATATCAAATATTCACATAGATTGGTATAACACACCTGTCTGGATGTTCCACATCCGTAAAGTGAATGCTTTATCCAAATTGAGATGGTGCTCTGTGGTCTAAAACTATTTGTATCAATACATGTAAATACTTCGTAAACTTCTATGTAGATTTCGTATCATCATCCTAGAGATATACGCTACAACTACGTATATAAGCCATAATCAATCCAGGGCGTATGAGAGAAGCCTTGTATCACAAGGCGGCGTTATATCGAACTATTTCATTCATCCCATTCGACATGGATTTGTTTTTTTCCAGTTAACCAATCTGTTCTACGTTGTCACTAACCAAAGGAATGTTGTTTATATTGTCGTTTTTCATATATGTTTGCATCTACTATATAAGTGAAATATCATCGTTAATAATCTCATTCCAATTCCATATCTCATCCAAACTAGTATATTAGACCAAGAACATCAGGTCTCAGTAGTAATTCGAATTAATCTCATGAGATGAAAATGATTGAGACATCGATCAAGGATGGGATTCATTTGTGTCATGATTCTCAACTTCTAAGGTGGTGAATCCTTCGAGCCGAGTGATTTGTCGCGCTTAAGAAAGAAGACAGATTTATTGTCTACTCGCCAATGTACTGGAATCGGCCACTAGGTGTGGCAACCAACATTTGGGGGATGTCCATACGCATTTGCAACGTCCCCTTCCTTTTGAGGCAATGACGTCTATTAGAAACATCTATCCTTGTGAGCATGTTTGTAGTATATGATCTTGTCATTTTTGTTAGATTAGAGAAAGCATCGGGTAACACTATGATAATCTAGATTACGGGACCCAGATGAGACATAGTGGCGGCGTCCACTATAAATCTCATTGTTCCTCAGGAACGTTGATATTCTTATCTCCCCCTAACAGCAGGAAGACTGTCTTTTTGAATTGACAATCTGCTAATAAAGCAGTAAAGAGATCACTTACAAGGGCTTAGGAGAATCATAATCGACAATGATTCATATTCTTTTGTGAGGACCCATATTGGTACATTGGAGCAGTGCAATTGGCATATAAAGTATAAACAAACATATAAGTACAAAACTTTAAGTTTGTACCCAATTATCAATTGTAATGCCAAAATAGAATTGGGTGGCAATGGGCCTCATAAATGTATGCAATAATACATATCTATACACAGAAAAACCGAAGTTTGGTGCCCTCACTACCAAGGTTCATACAAGCATTTAAAGGCATTTAATGAATGCCATATGCGAGAATGTTTAAGTGTGAACATAGGGAATCAAAATGTTCAACTTATGTACCTAAGGGAAATGTAGTAATCATTGAATTTGTCAATGTAAAATTTTCGGCATTATCTAGTCTTCTGGACTTTATAAATAATTGGGGTGGTGAGCCCGCAACCTAATAATTGGTGCCAAGGGTCTAACAAAGCATCGTTGGTGTCGATGAACATGTGATCAATGTGTTGATACGTCAACAAAAATTACCCGCATTTTGGTTGGATTAGTTTATAAATATTCCTTTGAGAAAGATGGAGGATCTGTAAGGATCGTTATAGTACATAGGTGAGTAATTAGCGTACCTAGAAATGATCTTAGTAGTTGGGCTAGTAATTAGCTTGCGCAATAAAGATCGGTGAACATTTCTTAGCAAGGTACGCTTCCGGGTACAAGGTTCTTGTTGGTAAAGGGATGTCATATACGATGCATCAATAAGCAACCTGGATGTCTTAAACGTTCGTGTCACAACAAAAATAGTTGACCTTTACGATGCAAATGATTGTGATGTACAATTCATTTAGGAAGCATTTCATCTTCTCTAGAATACACTTCTGGCTATATTCATAGGAAGTTATGCAAAATGAATTCTACTCCATTTTCTATAGTGATTTCAATATGGTAATAGTTCTCTCGAATATCCTTAAAGCTCAAAAGCGATCCTCTGGAACAAAGTGAGTATAAGTCTTCCCTTATGGTAAAATTAGTACTATTGAACAACTTGATATGGCAGTGCCATGATCCACAATCAGGTTGGATAAGCTTGAAAAGGTTGTTAGGGGGGTTATTAGGTATAAAGTTAGCATATGGAAGCAGACAGCTAAGTTCCCCAAAAAAACATACCTAATTAGGACTTAATTGAATGTGATCATGACGTGGTCTTATTTTCATATATTTTTATCATATACTTCCTTTGGATTTAGTATATTCTATATTGTTTTGATCTTTAGGTATTTGATAGTGAAACTACTTGAAAATGCAGAAGAAGATGACGATTTTGGGTGTCTACAATAATCTCAAAGGAGGAAGAGGCTAACTAATTGCGTCAATGCATATGCATTATGTTAATGCACAAAACCGGAGGGGTCTTGGGACAATGTAAATCCGACTGTGAATCTGCAAGAAAGTAAAGAACACAAGATGTATTGTGGTTCACCCTAATGTTTGGGCTACGTCCACACTGATATTGTATTTCTCTGAGAGGATTGTGAGGGAGAGAGAGTTTTTCTATGAGGATGAGAGCTTTGAGAGGGTGAGGGGGCTTCAGGCTTAAGAATTGGCCTCCCCTAATGAAGAGAGTGAGGAGTCATTTTATAGAATAAGGGCTCCTCACTTATTACATATTTGCCCCTTCATTTATTACATAATTACATTTGAGTCTCCCGAGTATTTATACGAGGTCTAAATACGGAGGCCCTAAGTATAGTACAAACAGTAGTCCCCAAATCTTCAGTCAAGAGAGTCTTTTGGCTGGAGACTTGAAATTAAGTCCATGTATGGGCTGAAGTAACTAGATGTTGTTTAGGACTGATACTCGATATGAGGCGGTGCTTAATCTGAAATGATGCTCAACTAGAAGTGGCACATGTTGCGAGGCTGCTCTGCTTGTGGCTTATGTTGCCTTGGTTAGCTCGGCTTGTGGCGTTGAAGGTGAGAGAGTCCCTTTTATGGAATAAGGGCTCGCTCCTCAATACATAAATGATGGGCCAAAGTTGGTGCTCACGGCAAGGCAGTTGCTCAGCTGACGGTGATGCTCTCTAATGAAGGTGAAGGAGTCCCTTTTATAAAATAAGGGCTTGCTCCTCAGTACATGAATAATGAGTGTTTTTTAATGAAAGTGAGGGAGTCCCTTTTATAGAATAAGGGCTCACTCCTCAGTACATAAATAATGGGCTAAGTCCCCAAAGTATTTTTCATGAGGCCCAATATATGGTACATAATGTAGTCCCCAAGTCTTTTGTCAATAGAGTCTGTTGGCTGAAGACTTCAAATTGAATCCATGTATGGGCCGAAGTGGAGGTTGTTCGGAGGCGGTATTTGTATACCCTGCACTGAAGCTTTGTAGGTGAAGCTTTGCAAGTAAAGTTTTAAAGCTGAAACTTTTGTAAATGAAGCTTTTGAAGCTAGAGCTCTATAAATAAAGCTTTCGAAGCTGATTGACATGAGTGATGCTCATGAATGTTTATGTTGATTGACATGAGTGATGCTCATGGATGTTGGCATGAGTGATGCTCATGAATGTTGACAGAGTGATGGTCATGAATGTTTATGTATGTTTGACATAAGTGATGCTCATGAATGTTTATGTATGAGTACTGGGCGTACTCTTTCCTGCATAAAAATTTACTAAAGAAACAGAACTTACGTAATCATGTTAACTACAAACTGCACTACAAAAAATTTGAAGTATTTCCAAATATGTTGAAATCTGAAAGGAAAAAGATGATAATTCTTCTAACGGCATAAGATTATACAATAAACATAAGACGGTGTGATCTCATAAAACTCAGTATTTAGGAGAAAGGAAGATATAAACATTGATCACCTGGTTGGTGATAATAGCGACAATGCATACTTTTGATCACCTGGTTGGTGATAATAGCGGCAGGTTGCCGAATAATTTTGGAGTACTGGGTGTACTTTTGATCACCTGGTTGGTGATAATAGTGGCAGGCTGCCGAATAATTTTGTAGTACTGAGCGTACTTTTGATCACCTGGTTGGTGATAATAGCGGCAGATCACCGAATAAATTTGAAGTCATAGGGCCTAGCTCTTTTGGGCATATGGGCCTTGGCCCTCCACATAACATTCCAACTCATTATTTTGGCTTGCCGTTTATTTTTTATTTTTTATTTTTTATTACCCTCTGATGGAGTTTATACAAATGTTTCTGAAAGACAAGAAAAATAAATTACATCATTCAAAAATAAATCTGACCCTCTGCTCAATGGGTAACACCCATAATTCCCTTTTTTGCATGCCATCACCACCGTAATTATGTCTGCTTCTTTTTATCTTCTTTTGCTTTCTGCTTTGCTTTTGCTTTTGTTTTTGTTTCTTCTTTTCTCTTTTCTTTTCTGCTTTGCTTTTGCTTTCTCAGAAAATTGGAACATGCATGATGAAAGTGTGGGCATCTTCTTTGTTGCTTTTCATCTTCTGCTTGTTAGTTGTAATGGTTAGTTGGCAGATGGCAGACAAGAGGAATAATAATAGGATTGTTATTGAGAAAGCTTATCTTCTTCATATTTTCTACTAGTGCTCGTGGTATTCGTAGGAGATGGGATCTAAGCATCAACAAGGCCACTAACGTGAGCCAAGTCGTAGGAGATGGGATTGCCGCTAACGTGAGCCATGTCACAGGAGATGGGATTTGAGCATCAACAAGGCCGCTAATGTCCCCTGTGCCAAGGAAATAATCCCCAAACTTATGAAATGAAATGGTCATAGCCCTGTCTGTCGTGTAAAACGCCTCCTCAACACCATCTCCATGGTGAATATCAATATCTACATACAAAACGCGCTCGTGCTGCTTAAGAAACTCCAGAATTGCAAGAACAATGTCATTCACATAGCAAAACCCAGAAGCCTCACACTTTTCAGCGTGGTGCAAACCGCCAACCCAATTAATCGAAATATCGCAAATCCCATGGTTGAGCTTCACAGCGCCGCCGACCGACCCGCCTGCGTAGGTTTGGCAAAACCAGTACAACCCATCAAAGACAAGGCAGTCCTCGTCGACATTGAACCACTTGAGCTGCCACAGCTGGTCCTGGAATTTCGTCAGAGCCTTACTTAAATAAGGCCATGGTTGTGTGCCATCCTATTTTGCATTCCTCCAAGAATCATCAAAAAAATTTTGATATTCATCTAGCACTTGGTTGAGCTGAGAAAATGCATTTCGAATGGGATAGTGATCATCCATAAAGCCCAGCGCACAGAGGCCATTCCTGTTGTAAGCATGTACTTTATACTGTTCGTGCTTGACAGACTGGCGTTGGCCGGGCGAGGTGCGTTGAGCGGCAGTGCGACCGACGAAGACGACGAACTCCTTGACACTGAACCTCTAGAAGTAGCCGAAGTGACTGGTATCGGAGGCGTTGGCCAAGATGACTGGTACCGTACTTTTCCTTCAATCTCCGATTCATAATCTCTCATCCGCCGGTGTCTTTCGCCTTTTGTACCACGGAGCTCGTGTCTTCCGGCTTGAAAAATAGCCTTTTGGATCTTGCCACTCGGACCACCATCGTATCCAAGAACCACCTTCTTCCTCAATCCCTCTCATCTTCCCCCCAGTTTTCTCTAAATATACATAATCCCCACCTCGGCTACTGCAGCTCATGATAACATGGTGTTGATGATGTCCTGATCTACCGCTTTCCTTTGTGGAAAACGTGACAATAGTTCGTGGGCCGTCATATCACGTCCTCGGGGACTACTGGTTTCTGCAGATCCACCTTCGAGCTAGCCAGATGAGGGTTGATGTGGGACCGTTCTGCAGATCTGAGGCGTTTCTTGTACGCTTTTCACTAAGTCATCGACACGGTCTCTACGTCGGTTTCGGGATTGAGGACGACGGTCCGGCCAGGCGGTGTTTGCCGAAGAATGAGACAAACGAGAATGAAATTGATGAAATTGTTCTTCCAGAGAACCATGATGAATCAGATGATGATAAATCAAGCACTAGAGACTCATGTATCGTCAGATCTGAGAGAGACAGCTTGGGAAAGAGCTTTTCTGATTTGAATGGACTTGATGGGGTCCAGGGTCTCCCCAAACCACCCCATTGCTTCTGATTCTGAGCAGCGCCCTTGATGATTTTTCCCGTTGAGAAAAGATAGGTTTTCCCGAAGCAGTTTCTGAACTTTAATAAGGTCACCGGACTGAGCGCAGCCATGGATGGTAGTGGGCTTGGCGGATCTCGACCATTGATCTGGGCGTCTATGCATCATTCCCTCCTCTCCCTCCAGTGTACTTGTGGATGGTGGAGTTGGGAGGGAGATAAGATCAGCGACAAGGGGCCGGAGTTTAGCGTCCATAAGCTTGGTGCAAGTCTCACAGGCAACCTTGCTGTCAGGGTCCTGGGCAAGGCATGGATCTGCAGCTTTCCTTCATTTTTTGCTGCTTCTGATTTCAGAAGCTTAGAAATTGAATGAGTTGGGTTCTGTTTCGTTTTGTCCTTTGACTTGGAAACGATAAGTACTGACTACGATTGAGGGGGAGAAAGAAAGAAGGGTTACTGGGTTTCTGAGTTTTTTTTTTTGATTTTGCAGATTGACAGTGGTAAGATTTGATGAAAAAAATGAAAAAGAACCGACATAGTTTTTTATGTCGATTCCCACAGACGGCGCCAAATGTTGATGCACAAAATCGGAGAGGTCTTGGGACAACGTAAATCCAACAGTGAATCTGCAAGAAAGTAAAGAACACAAGATGTATCGTGGTTCACCCCAATGTTTGGGCTACATCCACACTGATATTGTATTTCTCTGAGATGATTGTGAGGGAGAGAGCTTCTCTATGAGGATGAGAGCTCTAAGAGGGTGAGGGGGCTTCAGGCCTAAGAATTGGCCTCCCCTAATGAAGAGAGTGAGGAGTCCTTTTATAGAATAAGGGATCCTCACTTACGAAATATTTGACCCTTCATTTATTACATAATTACATTTGAGTCCCTCGAGTATTTATACGAGGTCTAAATACGGAGGCCCTAAGTATGGTACAAACACATTACAATGAAAATATGAAACTACAAAGGATTTGGAGATCAAATAGACATGGGAATGTTATTCAATGAATTTTATGAGAGACATAATTATTTGTTTTTTATTTTTATTTATTTTTTCTTTCTTTAATAAGAACTTAAAGGTGGATTTGAACCACATTATTGCTAGCTCATTATAAGGCTTAACCCACTCCCACATCTATTAGTGCAGATAATATCGTTTGTTAAAAAAAAAGAACTAAAGTCCATTAAGATTATGATTGTAGTGGGGGTTTAATTAGGCTTTTTCTTGCCCTTGCCGTGGGATTTATAAGGAAATTCATGTTCCTCGTTTGTATGGAGGAAGACACCATAAAAAATAAAAAAAAAATAAAATCGCATACCATATTGAGAAGGGGGTTGCGGCAAAAGCAAAAGAGGGAAGAGCTAATTTACTTTTTCTTTCGTTGCTAGGCAACGATTTAGCCTGATCATGAATATTAAATTCTCTTGTGGCAGCATGGGTCTGAATTCTTGCTAATATTTGGACTGTGTTCATCCAAATACAGAGCGGTTTGGTCATGAGTGTGTAGCAGGCTGCTGATTCCTTCGTTCTAGCTTCACAGGCTCGCCAAGGCTGCTTGGTCAAGGGTTTGGCTATGGCAGTGATAAGGACGTTGGAACGATGTCAGGGAGCTCTTACATAAGCTTTCTTCTCTGGTATGGCAGCGTTTTAATGGCTGTTAGAGTGGGTTCTGGACTGATATGCCCCTTCTGCCTCTTGTTCAATCTGCAACAATTCTGTTGTTTAAACAACGTTGGTTATGAAATCATGTTTTTCCTATAGCCAAAACAATGACCAGGAGAAGACAATTTTCCATTGACCACCATGGTCCTGTCAGTCTCGTAAAGCATATAAGATGTGGCTATGTGAAAAGTTAATCGGTTTGTTTAGTGGAACAATCCATCTGATTTAAAAAATAACTTTAATCATGCAATCAGACAACAATTAAAATATAAGCAGGGAAGATTAAGGTCTTATCTCCTGGTTGCGTTGTCCAACATATTCGTCGTTGATCGTTCTTATTTGCAGCGGCAACACGACGAAGAACTAGAACCGTTTGCTTAGGGTTGTTGCTCACGGTAGAGAGATTTGGTCGGTGGAATATAAATTAGCTCTCAATAAAAGTACCAATTGTTGAAACAAATTCACGCATCTCCATGAACGGTGGTTGAGCACAAACTCGAGTAACCTGCAAAACACTAAACAACCGTGAGCAAGCCTAGAACCGGAGGTGTGCCAGCTAAAGGCCCTCTGACGATCAAGTTAGTGAATGATCTTAGACTCATGCAATGAGCAAAATAATTGAAGTGTATAGATTGCGTTATCGTAGATAAACCCTACCTTTTTACGATAGAATCTTCGTTCTAAACCTGGAGAATCCTAGAGGATATTTAGTTAGTAGACATTACATCCTCTTAGGAGTTGTGATTACTTGTGGCACATGCCGTGGCACCGTTACTTCTTCTGATACAGCTTCGCTCAGAGTTGGCAGGTCCATGACCGGACTTCTGAGGTAACTGTATTCGGATCAACCTTACTCCGGTCTTAGAAAATCATGGTCCCATATTCTAGATCCTGAATGATTCCTACTTTATCTCTACTTAAGATTTACACAATCACATGTGTGCTAATAATGTGCATAATAGGTTTAGATATCAAGTTGGACATAGATTTTAAGAAAGAATACCAATTTTAAGCAAAAGTATCAGGTTTAACCCATTCTAAGCAACAATTTATGAGTCAAGATATTTATAAACACATGACCATTTACATTTTCCCCCCTTACACATGACTCGCATGTCACCTACGCCAGTACCAGAAGTTGTCATATGTTCAAAAATTGTTCAACAGTGACGTACAAAAATAGAAATAGGTTCAACTTTTTCATCTTCAATTGTATTTATTGTGTTTTTCACATGTATTCACAATAAAATTAAAGAAATAATGAGAAAATTCATCACTTTACATGTATTTTTTTCTAAGTCACTATTGGACAGTGACCTTTAACTAAAAAACATTGATTGACCAGTCACTACAAAAATTGATCGGTGAATCGCTAGGAAAAGTCAACTGGTAAAAAAAATGGTGGAATTGAGTGGAAAGCTTGTAAACTGTGTTATAATAGTATTTGTAACTTGTTTTGATTAACTTTTTCATTAATACATGTTGAGGCCCAAAAATGTTATAAGCAAGTCCAAACAAGTCTCAAAGTCCAACTATCATGCAAACCTAGGGTCCAAATACATGCAGAGAGTAGGATCGAGGAAGAAATATATTTACAAACATGCCATGCTAGGGTAATTACACCGAATATTCACAAATCACGCCATGCCTATTTGCCATGCTAAAATAAGCCCAAATCACATGCTCGGGGCTTGTCAAGTGAATTGTGGTGTGGATGGTTACGGAAATTCATTAGACCTATGTGGAATCAATGTTACGGAAGACTTTGGGCTACTTGGGGGCCAAAAATGTCCTAGCCCATAAGCTTCGAAGTCCACGTAGGTAGTGGCGAAGCCAAGAATTCACAGGGAGAGGGGCAAACTTAAATGAATGCAAGGTTAAAGAAAAATGGCAACAACCAAATCTTTTTATATAGTAATATCTTTCATAATTAATCAATACAAATAAATTACAGTTGTTGTCGGCAAGGTTTCATGTCATGAAAACGTCGCATAATAGGCTCATTATCAATAAAAGCAAATATCTTATACTCTTAATCCTAGAGTAGACTATAGAGTAATATGAGTAATATCTAATCAAACCACAAATTTAATTAATCATTACTAACAATCATATGAATAATCAAGAATTCAATTTTTATTCTAAACAACAACTGGTCATCAGGATCTTTAAGTAATCGAGTAAGTTGATTAGGGTTTATAGTGGTTACTGTAGTTACTGCAATCAATTTTTTGGCATTTGCAGAGCTGCATTTGAATTAAGGTTTTAGTTGGTTGAATTGGGGTTTATTATGTTAATATAAATATGATGTAAAAGTCTTCACCATGTTCAGCTGTTTTTTTTTCTTGCTAGACCATGTGTGATTCAAGTTCCTATATATATATATAAGGAATTATTACTAGCACTTCAAAAATCTCATTCTACACTCCAAACTTTCTATATTAGAAAAGAAAAATACATTTATGAGGAGTGTAGAATGAGATTTTTGAAGTGCTAATAAAATATATATATATATATATATATATATATATATATATATATCTCATTCTACACTCCAAACTTTCTATATTAGGAAAGAAAAATACATTTGTGAGGAGTGTAGAATGAGATTTTTAGAGTATTGAGTGCCAATAACACTTCCCTATATATATATATATATATATATATATATATATATATATATATATATATATATATATAATGTATGAATCCTCTTTTATGTACTTCAAAAAAAAATTTCAATAATCATAGTATTCATATGAATAATCTATAATCGATAACCACATAATCTATTAGGATTTGAAATAAATATAAATTAAAATTTTACTTCAATTGGAGCGGCTGGTGTAGCGTAGCGAGTTGCGTTTGGAGCTTGGTGGCCAATGGAACGGGGTGGCTGCTGTGCTTTCTTGTGTTCAATCATGGGATTTGGGACAATTTTGAAAATTGAAGCCTAGGGGTTTTTGATGTGTGGGAAAAGGGGGTAAAGGTGGCAAATGGGATTTGTTACCTGGGAAAAAGGTGGGGATATAATTGAAACGGGCTGGGATTGGGATGGGGATGGGGACCCGTGGTCCCTCGTTTAATTTTTTTATTTTTATTATATCAGTCACAAAACGACGCCGTTTACCATAAAAAATAAATTTTTTTACCAGGTCCAAAACAACATTGTTTTGGCTTGGATTTAAAAATTAAAACAAACCCTGGATGCAGGGATCAGATTTCAGAATCACCGTGGTTCCCAGTTTCCAGCCGAACTAGAAGGGTTCAAGTCTCGCTTCTGCCTTTGTTTTCCGGCGATGGGAGTGAGGGCCGCCACTCCTCGCCCTCACATGGCTTCGCCATTGCATGTAGGCAAGTATTGAGAGAGAATTAGCTTAGTTTACCTCTTTCCCTAGCAAACTAACTAGTTTAATTAGGACTAAACCAGATTCCAGCCCTAAGTTTAGGTGAAAACCCATCAAAATAAAGGGTAGCCAAAGAATTAGGGAGAAAGGGGAGGGAGAAACAAGTCCAAAATAGAGATTCCCTTGGAATGAATCATTCAACAACAAATATAGGTTGAGAACCTTAAAGAAGGATCCCCCAATTTTCCCCAGTTTCACACAGAGAACCAGATAAACCTAGAAACATCACCTTGCAATCTTCGTATTTTCCATGTCCTTTTTCTGAGTATCCTAGCCATCGTAAGCCTTGCTACCACCCAAGGAAACCCAAATTATCTAATAGAAAACACCACACAATCACCCAAGCTCTCTCTCTTTCATGCAAAACTAATGAACTTCTAGCTTCCACACTACGTTCTCTTGATCAAGTTATTATTTGTTCTATCATGCTAATCTTCAAGTCATTAATCAGACTGGGATATTTCCTAAGACGAGCTAACTCTTTTGAGACATTCCAGGATTTAGTACGAAACCGAACCAAAGGAGACAAGAGGACGTTCTCAAAGCTCAAGTCCACCTCAACCTAAAAGTCCCACAACAATACCTAAACTAAAATATTACATTTTATCTAAAAATCTTGTTAGGGGTGGTATCTAAACTACAAATTAATAGAACCCTCTTTGTCAATCCAAAAATGTTAAAAAGACTATTTAATCTTCTATCACAACTAAAAAGTTAAGGGCAGTAACATAATTTCACAAAGCAAAATTTTGCTTTTTTTTTTTTTTTTTTTAAGCATCACTTATAGGTGATTTTCACATCTCTAATTTTTTTTTAAAATTAATCCTCTCTCCCCACTACCACATTCTCTCTCACTCTCTTTCTCTCTCCAATTTTAAAAACAAAAATAAAATCTTTCACAAACTATGCGGTTTTAACATCTCTAATTATTTTTTCCTAAAAAAAATATTAATCCTCTCTCCCCACGCGCACGTTATCTCTCACGCTCTTCCTCTCCTTCAATTTTAAAAACAAAAACAAAATATTTCACAAACTATGTGTACGCATATAGACTATGTAAACTAAAAAAAGCTCCTTGTTGTCACTTAGTACTACGATGTAGTGGTATTCCTCTTCACTTGTAAGTGAGAGGTCTTAGGTTCGATTTTCGCCAAAAGCGAATTTAAACCACATTATTGCTAGTCCATTGTGAGGTTAAGCCCACCCCTTCCTCTTATACCTACTCCAACCCTTGGAGTAAAACTCAAATTTTAGGTTCTAAGCTTACCCCAACTTGCCCCAACTCTTGGGGCAAATATGAGTTAAAACTCAAAACTCATTTCTAGGCCAAATTTAGCCCAAGATTCCCCCTGTATTAGTGAGGCTGGTCCACCATATATGTATATTTTTTTTAGTTTTATATTTATAAATTCATTGAATCCAATGGTTAAGATCTAGTTTGATGAAATCCAACAGTAAAAAAAATATATCTAATGGTCCATATTTAAATCCAACGGCTAAAGTAATTAAAAAAAATCTTTTATGTGTTTCATATTCTTTCATAGTGGTTCACGAGCTTCATGGTGTCGGTTAGGGATTTTTCAATATTTGTCGGAATCTAAATATTTTTAGGTTAAAATGTTTATAAAATTAAATTAGAATAGTCTACACAATTTTTTTTTTCTTTTAAACAAGTTACTTTAAGAAAAAAAAATTAGCCTAAATTCATTCTTTAATGATCAGGGGCTAAAATTTTAACCCATAAGGGTTGGAGCAAAAAAACTATTTCTAGGTTAAAACCTAAACTTCTCATCGAAATTTTTTTTGTTTTATCTCAAAGGTTGGAGATGGTCTTAGTTTAAATCATATCAATTGTTCACATAAAAAAATAAAAAAAAAAAAAAAAAAAAAAAACTCCTTGTTATTACAAATCTCATATGTTGTAAGCATATTTGACTGAACAATTCTAAGGGAATAGAAAGGGAAAGTCAGCGGCAATAAGAGAGAGTAGAGAGAGATTTAATTATGAGGTGTATATTGTATGATATCATCCCATTAAACATTTATTTATAGTAGTAGGATATGTTAAATCCTTACCCTTTTAGGATTACAACTCTAATAGGATATTAACTACTAAAGGGAATATTGAAAGATATCCCTAGATACACTAGTATTTACACAATCACATTCCTATTTTAAATATGACTGCAACACCCCCCTTGAGTGTGTAAATACTCAACAAATCATAGCATCAGATCTTCAGCATATAAGGTAGAACAGTTGATGAAGTCAACGACACAACGGGCAAATACGAGTCTCAAATTTAAAGAAAATATGCATTGGTAGTAAAACTCACAAAACCTCGTTATGGTAAAACCCAAGGTAGGTGAAAACCCATAAACTAAGGAGAAAAGTAAGAAGTACATAATGTCTAAAACAAATGTCAAATAGGTAGAAAGTAATGAACTCAACGGGGTATGAAGTAATGAACTCAATGGGGTATGATCATCCCAAGATGGTGCCTTATCAAAACCTTATTAGGTAGCAAAAACCCAGTGGGAAAAATGCTCATAATCGTAGGAAAAAGAGTACATTAAGATCAAGTGAGTATGCTTCTAGATACTCCCCCTGAGTTAGACATAACTTCCAAATAAGAGAACTATAAGCAATTCAATTCAGATAATTAAGTATACAGATTCCTTGGACAAGTTTCTGAAAAGTAGACTTGGGCAATGACTTAGTAAAGAGATGGGCCAGGTTATGCTGGGAACGAATTTGCTTGACTTCAATGTTCTGATACTATTGTTGTTGGTGAAAAGAAAAGAACTTCGGCGTTATGTGCTTGGTGTTGTTTCCCTTGATGTATCCCTTCTTTAACTGCTCGATACATGCTGCATTGTCTTCAAAGATCGTTGTAGGAAGGTCAACGACATAAGTAAAACCACTAGTGCTTCGAATATGTTCCATGACTGCTCTTAACCAAAATCACTTACGCGATGCTTCATACAAGACAAAAATTTCAGCATGGTTCGAAGAAGTCGTAACTAGCGTTTGCTTGGTAGACCTTCAAGATATAGCGGTGTCTCCAACGGTAAAGACATAGCCCGTTTAAGAACGTGCCCCATCTAGGTCAGACAAATATCCAACATTTGCGTAACCAACAAAGCAAGAATCAACCCGAGAATAGAGAGGACGGCGACTCCTCTCGAGGATTCGTGGGTGTAGAACAAGCCTAAATCCGTTGTACCCTTGAGGTAGCGAAAATTGTATTTAACACCATCCAGTGTCTACGTGTGGGAGCATTGTTGTATCTAGCCAAAAGATTAACAGCGAATGAGATGTCGAGTCTCATGCATTAAGCCAAGTACAATAAAGCCCTAATTGCACTTAGGTATGGAACTTCGGGCTCTAAAATCTCTTCCTCATCCTCCTTGGGATAGAAGGGATCTTGTTTAGCATCTAGAGTCCAAACGACCATAAGAGTACTTGAAGGCTTTGCTTTATCCTCATTAAAACATCGCAACACCTTTTAGGTGTAGTTCAATTGATGTACTAAGATTCCATTCGAGCAATGCTCGATCTCCAAGTCGAGACAATATCGAGCTTTCCCAAGATCTTTCATCTCAAATTCCGATTTCAAGTGAACGGTAATTTCCTCAAGCTCTGCGGGAGTTCTGATGAGGTTCATGTCATCGACATAAACTGCAACGATTGTAAATCCAGAATGTGACTTCTTTATGAACACGCATGAGCATAATTCACTGTTCACATAACCCTAACTTGTCAAATATTCACTCAGACGGTTATACCATATCTGCCCAAATTGTTTCAATCCATATAGTGATCTCCTCAATCTAATAAAAAGAGCGTTCAGTGGTCTAGAACTATTTGAACCAGTCAATGGAAGTCTTTCTAGAACTTTTATGTAGATTTTCATATCTAGATCCCCACAAAGATACACGGTTACCACGTCCATAAGATGCATATTCAGTTTTTCGGAAACTACCAAACTAATTAGGTATCATAACATTATAACGTCCATTACGAGGGAATACGTCTCCTCGTAATCAATCCCAATGCGCTGAGAGAAGCCTTTGTATCACACTATTTCATTCTTCTCATTACACTTCCTCACGAAAACCCACTTGTAGCCCACATGCTTCACATGTGGTGGAGTATGAGCTATAGGTCTAAACACCTTACGTTTCGCAAACGAATCGAGTTCAACCTAAATTGCTTCTTTCCAATTTAACCAATCCATTATACGTCAGTATTCATTAACAGAACGTGGTTCAATGTCATCACTAAGCATGATGTCAGTAGCTACTATGTACGCATATGCATCATTGACATTCATCTCATTCCGATTCCAAACCTCATCCACTACTGCATAGTGGATCGAAATCTCGCGATTCTTGGAAAGGCGGGTTGTCTTGTCTAAGACATCACCGTAATCTAAAATAACCTCATGCGTTGGAATAGATGAGTGAGCGATGGTCAGATTCAAACTAGGGTCACTAGTTGGTGTCGTACTGCATAGTGGATCGAAATCTCGCGATTCTTGGAAAGGCGGGTTGTCTTGTCTAAGACATCACCGTAATCTAAAATAACCTCATGCGTTGGAATAGATGAGTGAGCGATGGTCAGATTCAAACTAGGGTCACTAGTTGGTGTCGTTTTCCTCTTTTGGAGTTGTGAATCTTTTAAACCAAGGGGTCTGCCACACTTCAGGGTCGGAGCAGATGATTAGTTAGCCGCCAATGTACCGGGTTGTGTGGATGGTGCGGCCTCCCCACCTTCGGGGATAGTTCAGCCTTCCCAAGTGGAATTACAATGTACGCGTGGTACCTTACAGGTGCGTTTGCATCGGGTATATGTGATTTTGTCACCTTAGCTAGATCAGTAAAAGCATCATACATTCTTTGAGCAATGCTCTGAAGATCTATAATTCATCGCACTTTAGTTTCAAATTGGACAATGCGGGGATCTAAATGAGTCATAGTGGGAACATACCACGATAATTTGCAAAGTTCTCTAGAAACGTTAGCATGCTTATCTCCCCTTAACGACAGGAATACTACCTTATCAAAGTAACAACCGCAAAACGTGCGGGAAAGAGATCTCTTGTCAAGGGCTCTAAATAGAAAAATATTGATGGCGTATCATAACCGACATAGATTCCTATTTTTCTTTGAGGACCCATTTTGGTACGTAGTCACGAAGCTATTGGCACATAGACTGCGCACCCAAACACTCGTAAATGTGAGACGCCAGGCTCGTATCCAGTAACCAATTGTAACAGTGAATGGAGTTGGGTAGCGGTGGGCCTCGTGCGAACCAACATAGTTGTGTGCAATATTGCATAGCCTCAGGCAGATACCGGCAGTTTGGTTCACATAACCAAAAGTCCGAGCTATCAATTGAAAGCACTTTATGAAAGCTTATGACAAGCCATTTTGGGTGTGAACATGGGGTACAAGATGTTCCATATCAATCCCAACTGACCTGCAATAATCGTCAAAAGTCTGTGACGTAAATTCTCCAGCATTATCCAGTCGAATCGACTTGATCGGATAATCAGGGTGGTAAAGCCTTAGCTTAATAATTTGTGCTAGGAGTTTCACAAATGCAGCATTGCGTGTGGACAATAGAAACGTGTGACCATCGTGTCGATGCATCAACCAGCACCATAAAGTAGCGAAATGGCTAGTTGGATAAGTCCACAAATATCCCCTTGAATCCTTTGAAAAAACTTAGGAGGGTTGTGAATAATCTTTGTAATTGAAGGTTGAGTATTCAACTTCCCCAAAGAACACGCTTTGCATGGCAGGAATCCAATGTAAGGAGGTAAATGATGCCCATGTGATGATTTGAGGATACGGCGCATCATATCACGTTCGGGATGTCCCATACGGTCATGCTAAAGTAGCAAAATGCTCTAGAACTCAGGCACAGGGCCGGCCATATGGTGGGCTTCTATGTCGGAAATGGTTGTTATGTACAACCTACTCATAAGACATTCTAACTTCTCATGAATACGATTCTGACCATACTCGTAAGAAGTGATACAAAGAAATTCATATCCATTATCTTCAGTGGTTTCAATATGATATTGATTATCTCGAATATCTCTAAAACTCAGCAACGTTCTTACGGAACGTGGAGAATAAAAGGCATCTTTAATGGTTAAGACAATACCATTAGACAACATTATACGGGCATTTTCGTATCTTTCAATCAGGTTAGATGAGTCTGAGAGAGTTGTCAGATGTGTGTTCTTAGGTACAAAGTTAGTAAAATAGTGTAGCTCACGCAATATGGTGTGCTTGGTAGCACTATCAGCCGGACAACTAACTTCCTCACTAGACATACCTAGAAATAAATTGATTGAATTGCTCACATGCATACATATAATTCCATTCATTCAATTAATCAATTCGAGAAATAATATTCATAATTCAAAACAAATCAAAACCAAACAAATTATTCCAAATACTTAAGAAAAATTGTCCAAAAATTAAACCATAAACCTAAAAATTAGGGGGGGTCCGGCCACTCCTAGTGGGTTCGGCCCCTAGGAGTAAAACACCCTAAAAACATGTCTAGAAGAATACAAACTTAGTCGTCCTTAAGAGTTGATGCCTCCTGAAAATCTAATATCGCCATGGATGTAGTAGCATCTTTGGGATGTTTCACATGCGCAAAGTTAAACTCACGACGGAAATGATACTTGGCCTTAGGGGCAAGGGTTGACACTTCTGGGTCAAATTTCCTCCCTTGGGTAGGCCTTAACTCTAAAATTAGTCGCATATGCTTCAGGCGACGTTCGAGCCAGTGAGTCGAGCTTGATGATTTTCATCAAAAGCTACTGTTTAGCGAGAAGTAAAATAGACATCAAATCCGAAAATTTGGTGAACTTCTACGCCCTATATTGTTACTGCAAGACAATATTGATGGCATGGAAGGTCGAACAGGCCTTTTCCATGAGATCTGATTCGGTTAAGTCCACTTTACAAAACTTAAGCAGTGATTGGATTCTACAAACTTCAAAGTTGTGTTCATTGACGGATTTAAAGTCTTAGAAGTGTAGATGCTGCCAGTCATGTCTTGCTTCAAGCAAGTAAATGTCTTTCTGGTGATCGAAACAGTTGGCCAGAGTAAGCCAAATGGTGTGTGGGCCCTCCTCAGTGAGGTACTTGGTCTGTAGAGCATCATGGATGTGTCTTCGAATGAAAATCATTGCAATAGCTTTCTGAGCTTCATCGACGGGTTTGTCGTCCGTAGGTGCCTTAATGGTGGCTTTAATACCCTTTACAGTAAGATTGAGCTTCACGTCTTGAACCCACTTCAGGTAGTTTCTTCCAGATACTTCCAGAGCAGTGAAATCAATCATTTTCAAGTTCGACATGTCCCTAAAACCGAGTGTACAACAAAACGTGGTTAGTCATATGGTAATCCATAGACATACATCGTAGAACATACGGGTTCTATAGACATTTATTGGTTTAATTTAAACATGAAAGCTACAAGTTTCATGTGGTAAATTTTGAATGAAAACTTCGGGTTTCAAAGGTACTAAATATGAAACTATAGGTTCAATTTAGTTTTAGGAATGATTAGTTCATAAAAGAGAGGTTCCTATAAGAACACATAATGCAATATGTTGATTTAAGTGTAATGGATTTGAGTTGCTTCAGGAACTCAAGTGTGAGAGCTTCGGGATTACGAAAGAATGTCAATGGTTTAAAGTATAAAAATAAATTATTGAATCGTTAATGTCTAAAAGTGATCTTCAGGTCAATAATTTTGGATTAATTATCAGATTAATGGACTTCAGGTCACTTTTGATTAATTTAATATATCGGGACCAAACAGGATCAATCGTAGAAGCAAAATAATGACAAACGGGTCGTATTAGCTTCGGTTGGTGATAAACCAAGTGATCAATTAAATTAGAATTAATTAGCGTAAACCAAAGTACCCCCCAAAAAAAATATTTTGGGCATGATTTATAACGCGGGGATGCCAAAAATTGACATTACGTCAAAAAAATAACATGGGAGTGGGCTCTGCAATTCGGCTGCATGCTGATTGGGTCACTAGAGGGTTGCAGGCCTCTAGGCCGTGTGGTCTGGGGAGCCCAACAACAGAAGGCTGCTGGTTTTGGGCCTAAAAACCATGCACGGGTCAAGCCAGCCCAAGGCTGACTTGCGGGTTGGTGCAGGGAAAACCAGCCGAAGCTGGGTTTAGGATTTTTGGGTCGGGGCTGGTCAAGCCCAACAGCAAAGGCTATGGGCAAGTGGGCCGAGGGCTGGGATGAAGCCTAGCTAGCTATGGACTATTCCGGGCAGGCCGAATCATGGGACAAGAAAAAGCCCAGCAGCAAAGGCTGCTAGAGTTAGGCTAGGGACGCGCGGGACAAAGGCCAAGAAGGCTGCAGGCTTCTTGGTTTGGGCTGGGTCGGCGCAGCAAAGCCCAAAGGACTGCTGCCGTGTGGAAGGTGTCAAAACAACACCGTTCCATGATATGGTCCACGCGGTTGGGCTTCAGGCCAGAGGCGGTGGTTCGACAGAAATGCCAAGGTGGTTCAGCGGCTGTGCCGCACAATTCCTAAAATTATATATATTGTTTTTTTCAACTTTTCTAGGGTCTAAAATACTCTAAATTGCTTCTAATTTATTTATATGCTTTGACTCACAAATTCCATATAGCAATATAATTGCATAATGCATGAAACATATATATATTGACAAATATATGAAACATATACAATATATATATATATATATATATATATATATCGGAAGGAAAATATAAACATAGGGGGTTCATGCATCATGGGGAAAGTTTTCATGGTTCGTGGACGTTCCAAATATCTTCCTTTATTTTAAGCATACCTGATTGACAGAAAATAAATAAAAGCCTTTAAATTTTGTACAAGAGAGCCTCCTCCTACGATCTTTCAGTCCCTTAGTTTCTGACAAGAGCGGGTTGATAACGTTTTGTAGGCCTGTTTGATTGAACTATTTTAAGGGAATAGAGATAGGAGGCCGATGACAATAAGAGAGAGATTTAATTGTAAGGTGTGTTATCATCCCATTGTTCCTTTATTTATAATGACATGATAAGTTAAATCCTTACACTTTTAGAATTACAACTCTAATAAGATTTTAACTACTAAAAAAAATATTCAAATATATCGTAGATACATTAGGATTTACATATGACTGCAACATCATGTTCATTTATTTAATTCTTTTTTATTTGTAAAAAAACGTGTGACAAATGGAGACTATCGCTCTTATTTTTGTTTTTATTGAAAAGGAAGAATTAATAAAATTCTAATTCGTCCTCGGCGCACCGCGTTGGCTGTACCGAATCCTCTGTCTCCTCCTCCGACTGTCCAAAACACCGAAAAAAAAAATAGGATTCCGCTCCGATCCTTTCCGTGTACCCGCAGCAAAAGCCACAGAACCACCCAGCCGCGCGAACTGCGCACCATTTGCCTCTGTTAGTTCATCTCAGACTGTGGGGCTGCTATCGTGCGCACATAGTTTCGAACACCCACACACACACACACAGAAGTTGCAGAGTCAGTTTTGAGAGAGGAAGAGGAGACTGAGAGCATGGGAGATCTCTACGTTTGGCTCATCTCCTTCTTCTTCCTCATTGCCCTGCTCGCCCTTGTTGTTTTCCAGGTCAATCCCTCCCCAAACCTCCCTTCAATTTCAATTTCAATTTATTTATTTTAATTTCACATTTATCCCTGAGAAGGAAGAAATTTTATTCCTTGATCACCCAAATGTCACTTTTAGTTTAAAGGGTCTCCGTATTTATGTGAATGTGTGTGTGTTTCTGTCAATTTTTTATATTTTGGCTATACGAGAATGAAGAGATTAGGTACTTGCTAGATATGATTGAAATACATTTTCCCTTTTGGCTAAATTATGTGTTGTGTGTGTTTTTGAGATGTAGCACGTCGGTTTCTGCTTAATTCGAGCTTAATCGTCGATTGTTATGGCTTAATTCGTAGCGTTCTTAACTAGTTATCATTCAAATGCATTTTTTTTTTGCTTATGTAGGATGCTTAGGGTCCTTTTTCTTTTTAGTTCGTTTACGTTATTATTCTTTTGGAATGGGGTTCGTCTGCCCCTTAGTTTCGTTATGTTTCTTGCGGTGTTGGGATTAAGTTTTCCAAGATTCATGGATGTTTACTTAGGACAAAGGTTGGAATGGTTTAACCACGGTTTAAGCACAGTATCAACAAGGAGGAGTTTCGTTGGAAGAATTTCCTGCTGTCTGCCAGACAATAGAAAATTTATCAAACTGAAAAACTTTCAGCGAAGTTTCTAATTTTGGTCGAAGACATCTTTGGCTGAATTCCATACTCCTTATGTAATGCATGGAACATAAAGTTTCGTGGTTTTTACATTTTACGTTGGTAGTTACTAGTTAGGGATTTTCTATTGCTGCCGTTTTTTGCCTTTGGTTTTACAAGTTACTGGATTTGGATCGGTAACCCCCATTGCGTTATTTTTAGGGTAGCTTGTTGTGAAGCTTCATCGCCAATTAATCTGGTGATGGTAATGCTAATGGCTGTAAGGGCAGCTGTTTGAATCGAAATGGCTGGTGCTAAGATTATGTTGGGACATAGATATAACCATATTTTATCTGGTGTGAAGTGGTATCCTGGATATATGGTTAATTTTTATACACACTATAGCATCTATGTGGTATAATAATATTGCTACTCTTGTATTGCTTAGCAATATGAAACATGAAATTTAACACTTACAAAATTGGTGCAGCTGATGTGTCTGGCGGATCTTGAGTTCGATTATATCAACCCTTATGACTCTTCAACTCGGATAAACAGAGTGATTTTGCCAGAGTATATCACAGAAGGAGTTTTGTGCGCTCTTTTTCTTATAACAGGGCATTGGTGCATGTCACTGTTTTGTGGTCCGTACCTCTATTATAATGTGAAACTGTAAGTTCTCGTGCATTCTATATATTTCTGATGCTATGCATTGTGATTATTGCAAAATTAGAATCTAAGCAACAGTAAGGAAAAACGTTCAAGCTAGGATTACCAAAACCGATAAATATACAAAAATACGAGTCGATGGAAAATCAAACAAAAAGGGAAATAATCCTTGAGATGATCGACAAGAGAAACTGTCAGAAGCTAGAGTTGACTGGGGGTGTTGAGGAGCGAGAGCTATATGTTTAAATTCTTTATATTTAGTTTTGTTCAGAATTGTAGACATAAGCACACCCTTATATATAAATATGTGACAGTGGGGTGGAAAGCGCAAAATTTCATATAAATGGTGTGTAATATTCTATCCAGAAAAATAGTAGAACGCTTCTCCAGGGCTTCAGACACCATTGCTGATTTTTTATTACATGGAAATGGTATGTTGCTCGATGATGAGACTCAACCCAGCTTCATGGATCATATAATGCTATACCCGTGATTTATGGACACGTTTATGCTTTTAGTGCAGTGATCGTGACTTGGTTTTGAGCTACTGAATGTGCTGTCTGTTTTGTTTTATGTTCTAATCATCCTCTCTTTTGATTAGGTATATGAGAAAGAATCATCTGGTAGATGTTACCGAGATATTCAATATGCTTCACAAAGAAAAGAAGATACGGCTTTTCAAACTCTTCTATCTTGTTTTCCTCCTGTTTCTCTCAATATTCTGGTACGGCTGCTCAGACAGTTGCACTTCTTCCTTAAATTATTCTTTTCTTTATGTTCGTTACTGCTTAGTTACATTCTATTGCTCGTATATTTGTTGTAGGATGATTCTAACTGCATTGGAAGACCATGAGTAAGTGGGGGACAATGGCGGCCTTAACTGAGTGCTTACGGGAAAGATTTAGTGTCGAAACTACTACCCTGTCTTCGCAGTTCCTACTATTTACTGCTCCTTTTTCGTGATTTATTGCCACTAAATTACAAATGGTGTAGTTTGGGGGACAATGATCGAGGTTGTATGATTGTGGGATGGTAAATTAATTTGGTGTAGTTGTGTCACTTCTCACAACGCTTCTGTTACAACTGTAGTTTGAGGTATTTAGGTTGTGTTTTCGTAGATTGGCAGGTTCAAGCAATCTGTATTCATGGGTTGCTATCTCGAATAGTCCCTTGTGTGTTTTCAACTCATCAGTTTGGTCTTTTATGTTATGTTCCAAATTCATCAATTTCGTCATTCATCTCTTGATCAAGTTATCGATGTTGTCCTTGCCGTCCAACTCCGTTACTAAATCCGCTAGTGTGCTAATGTGGCAACCATGTGAGGCTCACAAGGCCAATTAGTTGATGCCATGTGGAATAATAAAAGGAATTAGGTTTTTCAACGATGATTTACCGTGATGCTGAAATCCCTCTCTTTATTTCTTCTCCGGCGTTCCAATTTGGAGCCCCCCTTTTTAAATCATGTTGTTTGTCATCAGAGGTGTATCAAAAACTTTCCTCCAGCTCTTTGTCAGACGAAGCTCATATCTGATACGTGCTGCAGCGCAGCTTCCCGTAAGAGAAATTATATTACCTTGGAGTCAGAACACATGGAATGGAAATTATGTCGTCCCAGTGAAAATTAGGTCTTAAATTATTATTTTTCTCAGAAAAAATAGTCGTTGAATTATAAAAATATGTCAATTACATCCCTAATATTATATTCAATTTTCTGTGAATTTAAGTCACATTACTTGCATGTGATACACATTGAATGGTAGATTGGTAATGCACATAAAGAAATAGTGTATGAAATTAACTTTGGAGGGTAAATTAGACATTAGATTTGCAACCTATATAAATGTTAAGGGTTTATAGGCGAAAAAAGAACGGTATTACACTCTAAAATATGTCAAGTGACTTAAGTTGACGAAAGATTGGATAAAATAGTTTTGAATATAATAGTAAGGATGAAATTAGCAATTTTTAATGAATTAAGGACTTAATTCTACCGAAAAAATAATTCAGAAACTTAATTTTCACTGAGGTAATAGTTTAGGGACTAAATCGGAACTTTATCCTATATTAAATATAGTGAAGTGTGTTTCGATGGCCATTTTTTTGGTGGTTTGCAGTGAATGCCAAGCTTATACAAGATTCTTTATCTCCTCTAATCATCTGATGGAAATCTTTTCAAGAAAGAAAACAAGCGTTTCCTTATGGTTGCTACACAAATTAAGCAGTTTTTGAAGAAAATTAAATCAAGCATTTGACATTGGTGAAGGAGAAAGAGAACCGATGAAAATTTCAAGAAAGTTGCTCATGTCATGCCTAGACTTGTCTAGAAAATTTGCTCCAATCTTTACCACATATTTCTTCCTAGCTAACCCAAAGAGTACCATATGAGGTTCAAGAAGATGAAACAGTGATTGAAGGAGAGAGAGAGAGAGAGAGAGAGGAGATGGTCTGGACTCTGGAGGGAGGAAAGATGTGGGGGTTGAATTGTTTTTCATTTTTTATGGTTATTTTTCATTGTATTTTGATTTTTAAGGAAGAAATTTACCATAATGTTCAGGACACTTCAACAATTTAATGGTTTTGTTGAAGGAATTGACTTGACAGAATAATGTAAACCAGGACACAAAATTAAAGTCCAGTAGGTATGAGACTTAATAAAGAATATAAGTGTCATTGCTAAAAATAAACAACTTTTTTTTTTTTTTGCGATTTTAATGAGTTCTTTTTGTTCCTTTTTCAATTTTCATATTATCGGTGAAAGGAGAGGACACTAGTGGAATACTGAACCTTGATTTTAAATAGTGGGAAACTGTTGAATTTGGAGAGTAATTGATTTCTTTATTCAAATGATGTTTAATTTTAGTTTAATTTAATTACAAGCAGAATTTGTAAAAGGAAGAGAGAGGGAAAGTCAATTGCCCAAGTAATTGATTTTAGACGTTCAATATTATATTTTTATGTGCACTTCGGTTCAAGAACTTTTTCTGCTAGGAAAAGAACATGTATGGGATGTATGGGATGGGCTCATAAATGTCGTTCTAATCTTATAATAATTTATAATGGGTCATTCTTACATGACAATGTGATATTATTTTACTATACAAATTTTATAATTCAAAGCGTTTATTATGTATCATCATCAATGTTATAAAAGGGATAGGCACTAATTAGGCGGTGGGCATGAGCTTAACACCTAGATGTCTAGGTGGGGGTCTAGCGGTTTTTTTTTTTTAATTTTAATTAAATTTATTATATAATATATAAATAAGTGTCCACTTAAACTTAAAAATATATATATAATTGTATTAGGATATATAAATTATAAAATAGAATGACATATAAATTATAAAGTATTAGAATATATTGAAAATATCATTGAAAATATAGGGAACAAGCATATAAGTGTTAATCTAAGTATTCAACAAGTCTCTTACAATTTATTGAAAAAATAAAATGCAAAATAAAATGTATCTATTTTCTGTCTAAATGAGAGTCGTGACCAAGGCAGGTCTCCTAAACAGGTCTAAGTGCCCTTTCTTAATTTTCAAATACCTAGGGTTTAATTATGGCGATGGCCAGCCGCCTAGCGCCTACGCTACCTTTGAGGGTTGCAGCCATTTGAACCATGGTACATCTTTGAAGTTGTAGAAGATTTGGTAGATTGGGACTGAGAACTTGGTCAATGTGTTGGGGGTTAAAACTTCTTTCTTCAGGGAATGGTTCCTACTAGGGGTAGGCAAACGGGTATAAGAACCGCGGGTCGGGGCGGGTAATTAAGGTTCGGGGCGGGTACGGGCCGGTTCCTAATTTATAAAAAGAGAAACGGGGCGGGGCGGGGCGGGGCTTTGAAATTTTAAGTTCGGGCCGTTCCAAAAGTATAGAAAAACGGGTACCCGGACCGGCCCGTTTGTAATTGCAATGGACGGACGAGATTTAAGAGATCATCTCTCCATCCAATCTTAACTGTTAGTTTTAGGTCTCCTCGTCCTCGACCTCGATTCTGTCACTCGAGTCCTCGAACTCGATTCTCTCTTGTTGTCTCATCGTCATCCTCACCATCTGAAACCTCGATTTCCTCGAGATGTTGAGGCCTTTCTTCCAGCACTACCACCTTATCATCGTCCAGGACGGCGACCCGTCGAAGGTGATCAAGGTCCCAGAGGTCTTTGACTACGAGCTCTACAACCGCAACGACATCAACCGGATTATGGGTCCCAAGGCGTCCTGCATCTCCTTAAAGAACTCTGCTTGCAGATGTTTCGGCTACATGGTCTCCAAGAAAAAGTACATCTACACCATTGACGACGATTGCTTTGTAAGAATCACTTTCGGGTTTCGAAAATTTGGGATCTTAATTGGGGTTGTTTTGGATGTGGGATTTGATTTTTGAGTTGAAAAGGTTGGATCTTGGTGGGTTTTGTTGGATTTTTTGAAGTTTTGTTGTTCAATTGAATTTCAATTCGACTCAAATTGAGTAGTTTGTGATGAAATTTTGTTGCTTTTGTTGTTTAGATCTGTTTATGTTGCTCATGTTTGACTTAACCTCATTGTTTACTTTTGTTAATGGAATTTACTTGCTTTGATCTGTTTATGCTGCCAAGTGATGAAGTCAGGTCACTTGAAGGGTCTTTTTAGATTGGAAAACCAGACTTAAAACACCATTGGAATAGAAATTTTAGATCTTGTTCAAATTGGCAAACCAGAATATGAATTAAGATTTCAAATGTTTGGTATAGTATGATTTAAAGCATATCCCATTTTGGCCCACAACTTGCATGTGACCGAGATCCCATTTGTTTGCAGGTTCGTCGTGGTGGTGGTGTGCCTCAATGCAGCAAAGCAGAGAGAGGGAGGTCGAGAAAGTTCTGAATTTTGCCTTCTTTCTGTTAGTCAAAACCGAAAAAAAAAAGTAAGATAACCTATGAACCCGTCCCGAACCGGCCCGTTTGAAACGGGCCGGGTTAAGTCCGATTCCTGTTATTAGATTTGCAATACCCGACCCGGCCCATCCCGTTTTCTTTTTAAGCGGGTCCGGCCCGGTCCCTCCAAATTTGGGCCTGACCCGGCCCGTGCCCACCCCTAGTTCCTGCATTTATTTCTTGGCTTGTTTTTGTTGTTGGATTGCTTCTCGTCCATCTTCTTCTAAATGACCTTTGAGTCATTTCGAGGTTAACTTAGGTGCATTATTGGCTCACCTGACATCATACAAAGTGCATGTTTATGGGCCAAAGCATACGAGTTTGCCAGGGTTAAATCCTCACACATGATCAGTTCTCCAAATAAAAGACATTCGGCCAGAAATCCTTCCAAGAATGTTGCTTTAGCTATTGTGGAGCATCTTTTTCGAGCCAATCTTGATGTTAGACATGTAGTAATACTTCTTCTTGATTCAATAGGACAAATATTCCTCAGTGAAAACTATGGAAGTTCGTTGAACGGGATTGACCGTGGCTATAGGGTGTACCAATCTTACGCCTCGCCTTGTAGAATTGTTGTCACGCCCCGATCCCGACATACGTCCAACATCAACACGTGATGTAGCACATCCCTGTTTATTTATCATGTCTCGTCTCCGAGACAAGACCAAAAATAATCAATGATTTAACCATGCAGTCATTTCCTCTATTTCATGGCTGCATCTAACCTTTGCGTTAGATTGCCTATGTACCTTAAGAAGGGATCAAGCCATTCGTAGTTTATCATTCACTATACTCCAACGTTTATCACAGTACGTTCAAGTAGAAAGGCATATCACTCCTCAATTATTAGAACTTGATAAGCATGAAATTACTAGGTTTAGAGCTACATAACAAACTCACATGACATTCAAGATTTTCATTCCATCCATCATATAAATCATTATGTTTTCAACATGATACCTCAGTCCACATCATATAGCATGTCAAAGAACCAACGAAGCACAATATTATTCTCAAGCCATATTGATCGACTAATCTAATCATAATAATAACAATCATATCCAATGTCATTCCATAATCACATCAATTAATCAATTCCATGAATAAAAAAATGCACGATCTTAACATCTAACTACGTTAATCAATCAATGAAATAACATATCATTTCATGAATTTAATTAAAGAACTCTACATAATTCCCTACTTGGATTATAAGTAATAACATGGTAAATCTAATTTATATTCACAATGTCTACTGTGGTTAATCCCCATTTACTCAAATCTAGGGTTCCATACTAACTTTGTGGAAATGAGCAAGAGCAAGGATTATGGACCACTCAATGGAATCCGAATAAAATATGGCACCTACCGAAACGTTCCAAGTATAACTAATCCTCATCACCCATAGTATACGTATGGTCCCCCATTGTGGATATACCAAGCAGAACCATAGGCAGAATCTATGTGTGCAGGCAGTGATTACCCATCACAGATATACCAAGCATGATCACCCCTGAAATACGTATGGTCCCCTATTGTGAATATACCAAGCAGGACCACATCCTAACTCTAGGTAGTGATTATCCATCGTGGATATACCAAGCATGATCACTCCTAGAATGCGTATGGTCCCCCATTGCAGATAAAGCAAGCAGAACCATAGGCATAGTCTAATAACGTAAGCAGTGATCACTCATCGCGGATATACCAAGCATGATCACTCATAAAATGTGTATGGTCCCCATTGTGGATAAACCAAGCAAAACCATAAGCATAATCTAATCATATATGTGGTGATCACCCATCGTGGACAAGGTTCTAAAAAACGCTAGGCGCTAGTCGGGCGGCGGGCTAGCGCCTAGCGCCTAGGCGGCTAGGCGGCGGCTAGGCGGGAGCCTAGGCGGCCTAGGCGGATTTAGGTAAATTTTATTATATCCTGTGAATAAGTGCATAGTGACTCTTACAAAATAGGTAGAAAATGTACAAAAGAAATATTTCTTTCAATAAATGAAGTAATTCATAAAGTCGTCTATTTTCTTTAGGTGATAATCTGGGAGGCCAGTGGCGCAACAAAACTGTTGGCATCATATATTACCAGAACAAGTCTGGTTGAGCAGTTCCAGCAATACAGGAATAAGTCCCATGGTGAAAGTCTTCGCTAATGGTAAATTTTGATCACCCTAATACTAAACAGCAGCTCAGAAGCCATATGACAGATGAGAAATCAGGTTATAAGTTAACTAACATATCAATTCTTGCTGCGAATTTTAACATGCAACCAATCCAAATGATCTTTCCTTCCAATAACAAAGTTGTAATAAAAGCATCACTACACTTTTTCCTTCCTGCCCGAGAACATTTTCTTCTAGAACAAAGCAGTTCTCAAAAACAAGTTCACATCTGCGAATCATAATAATATGGTATACTTCAGAACAAGTTTTCATAGGATAAAATTAACGAGTCAAATGTTCGAATGCTAAACGAGTCAAATGTTAGAATTAGGCTTAATCTAAGTTTTTTTTTTTTTTAATTTCAAAAAAAAAAAAAAAAAAAACCGCCCAGCCGCCTAGCCCGCCTAGCCCGCCTAGGCGCCGCCTAGAGCCAACCCGATTTTTCCAGCCGTTTTGCACAAAGTCGCCAAGGTTCCAACCCGCCTAGCGCCTAGGCGGCCGCCTAGGCCGTTTTTTCGAACACTGATCGTGGATATACCAAGCATGATCACCCCTGAAATACGTATGGTCCCCCATCACGGATATACCAAGCAGAACCATCCATGTACCACTGCTACATGGTGTAGTAAGTTTAACACACAACCTACCTCTACTCAACCCCTATAAGTTACCACGTAGACATCTACACTATCAACTTCTCATGGCCATTAACTAACATGTCACACAAGCATATAAGTTCTACAGAATACTTCTAAAGGGATTCTAGACTCACATTGTCATAATAGTTTTCTTACATATCATTCATATTATCAAGAAGATAAATACACATATATATTGCAACAAAGCGTCCCATACACATAAACCGAGGTATATATTACTTAGGATAGCTCACTGACCAATATAGGCCCACCAAGCCCTACTTAGTCTCAAGTAATACTAGTATTAAAGAACGATTAAGAACACCTAGAGCAAAACCAACCCTAGTAAATCAATTAGGAAGATCCACCCATCAGATTTCCAATTCGTAAGTTTTTAAGGTCCTAAAATAATACATACAAATCTATACTAAAATATGGTGACGATCTAACGATCGGTTCATTGTTTACTATAAAGGTCAAGGGGTGGAAATCTACGAAACTAGGCTCAAACAACGAAATCACATCAAACAAATGTCAAAATTGAATTAAGAATATGGAATTTAGCCTAGAAATATAAAGTTGGCCCACTGGCCACGAGCTGCCGTGTGCAGCGATTTTTGTTAAACGGAAACCTAATTTTCGGACTAATTCTAAAAATTACCAAATTTTAAAAAATTTAGAAAACAACAAGGGGAAGAACTTTCATACCTAAGCTGAAGTCCAATTCGGTCGGGAAATACCTGAAATCTGACACGGTTCACTGGAAAACCCTAGAATAGGTGATCGTCAAATTGACGTTACCTGGACTCCGATGCCTTGAACCGTGGGTGGGTCTTGCTCCTAAATTCGAGGATAGATGAGTGGAGGTGGTAGCAAGCATTGGGAAAAGCTAGAATGACAAAATCGCCGTCGTGAGTGCCAGAGAAGACATCGTGAAATCGCGACCAAAAGCCGTCAAGTTTATGTGGGAATAAAAGTTGGGACGATGCCAAGTTATTTGGTATTGATGGTTCCTCGTGATTCGTTAGAGAAACGCTGTGAAAGGCATCATAATTTCTGGCAAGACCGAGTCGGGTCACTTTGGTCGAAAGGGGTCCGAGTTAGCTGGTTCCTCCCTCCCCTCATTTCCCTCATTTCTCTCCTTTTTGATTTGCTAGTTTCTCCCCTCATTTCCCTCCTTTCTCTTCTCTTCTTCCCATCTCATCCATACACATGGCACTCAGATTGCTGCTCCATATTAGTGGTTAATTACTATTTTACCCCTGTATTTAACCGCTAATTTCTCCTTCATTAAAACTCCGTTTCACGAACGGTTTTTGCCTACGCACTCATGAGGTCAAGCTCTATCCAAATATGTAAATAAAAGTGACAAAACATATAGGAATTAAATACGTCCTTGAAAAGTTCTTTTAGTTCATTAAAGGTGTTTTCGTCCTTTTACTTATCGACAAAAAATCTATACGCCGTAATTATAAACTCATCAAAACTAAGAATACGAAATACGTAATTTTAAATAGTGAAATATGGGGATGGGATTTCACAACAGTAGCAAAAATCTTGCACATGAGCACGTCATTGTAGAGGATCAAGGCACTGCAGTAGTGTTTAAGGTGTTTTTTTGGATCATTGTCTCCCTTGAAGAAGGTGAAATGAGGCATGTTGGACTTGCTAGATGGGTTCGTCCACTTGATCTTGTCTGTGAAAGAGTGACATGCTCATGCTGGTTATATCCCTTTAAAATGCTTCGTATGTGGTCTCAATGTGTTGGCCCAATCATGAATGTACATTTGCCAGCATGCCAAATCTGAAGTGAACGCTTCTCTGAGCTCTAAGGCAAAAATAAATGTTCGATGTGGGAGTGTACACTGCCAAAACACTAGGTTTGTGGCTGGTTGAATGGCTACTTGTCGGGATGCCATTGGAAGAAACGTCATCATCTGCCCTCGTCCTGCTTTGAGACACCTTGTCAGGAGTGCGTTGCGTCTCGATGTGCTCAAGGTATTGACTCACCAAGGTTGTTGTTGGATAAATATCAACAATCAATGATAAATTTATATATGCTAATAATTAATAATAAATACAAATAGATAATTAAGCAGAGTATAAGTAAAACAAAATTAAGTAAAATGAAATTATTATTAAACAGAAAAGTTGAAGATCGAGGCTTGTGTACCGCAATATCCTTGAAACAAAATTTCATCCTTACTCTGATGGACGTCTCTTCACCAGGATTCAACGATCTAAGTCGAGATTCCAGCATTAGAAAACTAGACTTCTGGCGAATATCTTTGTGGTACTCTCATGATGTTTTGTCTGTATGGATTGATGATTTTCAGTGGGTTGAATGATATGCAGATATATGTATTTATTGTGGTCATATGCCTGTTCACAACAGATATGTTTTTCATACTCTCAGACTTCATCTGAAAAGATGAATCTGTTGAAAAATAAAAAGATTAATTAAATTTGAAATTAATTTAATAAATTAAAATAATTATTGAATTTAATTATTAGAGCCCAAGCCCAAGAGCCCCAAGGCCCAAGGCTCATCTTTTGATAATTAATTATATATTAAATATATATTAATTACTAATTAATTATCACACTTCAAAGCCCAAACCCAAGGTTGAGCCCAAATTTGCTCTCAATGGTCCATCACTGCAATCACTTTCTAATAAGGACAAAGTCTTATAAAGTGAGAGAACCTTTTGGTGGTGACCAATGTCGGACAATGAAATGTTTACTTAAAGTTTCCAACAGTTGTCTGCTGTGTGACAACATTTATCAAGTCTATGACCTGCTGACACACCCCGACCCGGAATGTCTACTTGGACTTCGAATCGAGTTGTGTTGGCCGACACCTGGAGGGTGACGAAGCCATAAAGTGTAGTGTAGTGGAAGAAGAATGTGAATAAATTTAAACCTAAAAGTGCCTAATCAAAAGAGTGTGTGGGTCTTGCCAAGATAGGTATGGATCACCATTCAGGGTGGACAAGCTTGGTTGATAGGTATCTATATGATTGATGAAACTGTAAGCATAACGGGTTCGAAATTTAAGCCTGGATAAATCAAATAGGCTGAAAAATAGGGTGAGAAAACCTCTGATTCAATCGTCAATTTAACAGTTAGGCCGGTCGGTCTAGTCTGAGCCAAATTCAAGATGAAAAACCTCGGCCGGTTGGACTGAATCGGTTAAGAACTGCAACCGAGTCGCTGGAATATGTCGAAGGCTAAGAAGCGAATCTGGGTCGAGTAGGTAATGCTGGGTTTGCCACGCGAAGGCCTGAGCTTGTTGAATTGAATCTGATGGTTGAGCCAACTATGGTTGGGGGTGTTTGGCTTCAAAGGCAGTTGTTGGGGTAGCTCTATAGGCCTGCACACCTTGGGCTTGAGCCACTAGGTTCTAACTTTAGCATGCGACGATGGCCTCTTGGCTTGGGTTGCTTGCAGTGGTCTACTAGGCTGTAGTAGTGCTTCGTGGCGGCGGCAAGGGTCATTTAGCCATCATGCTCAGCCGCAAGAAGCGGTGGCGTATGGCTACGTCATGTTCTCCTTTCTCCGGTCTATGTCAAGGTACGTAAAGCGTACCATTCATCATAGTTTCAAAATTTTCAACCATGTCTCCTTTCCCTAGGGCACGCAAACAAGGAATTAAAATTCGAAGATTGGGAGCATCTAGAAAAATTCAAAGAGGGGGAAAATTCTGAAAGGAATTGCGAGGGCTTCTTCGAGATTTGAGTTTAACTCTCAATGAAAGCACCAATTTGTGTTAGCAAAAATTCGTTGTCTTAACAAATCACAAAGCAATTAAACACCTTTGATCAAAGACCAAAAGGCAGGTGCCCAAGGAGTGTTGGGGAGGGTTGGCCAATGAATTTTTTATGCCTATATTAGTTTTCTGAAGAAAAAAAAAAGAAAGAGTTTAGGTCTTAATTGCGTGCAAAAACTTACCAGAATTTGTTGTAGAATAGAGTATTTATAGGAGCATAGGGCCACAACATATGTAGGTTTTCCATGTCATGTGTCATCATCCAGTTGAGCACAGTGTTCATCCATAAGATGGAGGAAAAAATTATTATTAATTAAATAATATCTTAGGATTTATCTCGTAGTATTTTTATTAGAGATGATTGTGATCCCTTACTTGATTGAGTTGGTCTTCAATTAGAAAAACTTAAAGATAAAGATTAGTTATTAATCCTATCTTTAATACCCTTGACTTTTCTCAGTAGTGGAGTTTGGGGAAGTTGTAGTCAGCATCTCAAGTCTTCAAGAGAGTTAAAATGTGTGTGGAATAAATATGGAATTCGCCAGATTAATAAGGACATTCCATCAATCTCCAATAAAAGTTCATGTGTCAACTCAAAGATTTTTTAGATTACTTTTGGCCGCATACCTTAACTTTAAAAATCTTAATTCAATACCCAAAAAAATTATAAAAAAACTTTAAATTTTCAAATGAATACAATCGAATTTCTACAAAATTTTATTATTTTATTTTGAATCTTGATTAAATACATTTGTAAACTCTTTTAAAGTCATTTAAACTTCTAATTGAGAAGATAGGATCCTTCAATCACATCTGTTTATTGTACATCGTGTGATCATTTGTTGTCAGGTACTGATTAAATTCAAATTTAAATAAAAAATTTATAATAATTTCTGACCGTACGATATACGATAAATGAATGTGATTTGAGGATTCGACGAGGATTCTCCAGGCTAATTGAGTACACCCGGTAGTCAAGCTTTTTGTTGTGACATTTCAAACTTGAATCAGGGTCGGATCTTATATGATGATGACAAAACCAATCACCCGACCCGTCAAAAACACGACAGTTTAGAAAAAAAAACTAGTCTATTCCCTTCTTCGTCTTCCTCCCATCCCAACCTCCCAAAACTTTCTCTCTCAGTTGGTGAAAATGGCAGTCTCTTTTCACCCAACCACTTCTTCTCCAGGCCTCCATCGCCAAGCTAGGCTCTCTCTTCCTCCTCCCAGGTAATCATTCTCATGGATTTTTTGTTCTTTTCTCTTTTAATCCGTTTTCTAATCCAAAAAATTAAAAAGATTAGTGTTTCTAATTGTAGTTATCCATTTATCCTTCCGCAGTTGCTCAACAAAGCATTATTCAGGATTAAAGCTGCAGTCTTTGGGTATTCGTTGCCTCCATCCTTCTCGGGAGCTAATTTCGGTCTTCTTTTTCTGCTATGTAATCATTTTAATTTTTTTTTTTTTTGACAAAATTAAGGTACTTTTGGAGCTAAAAACCCTAACTTGACGGTTGAGTTCTACGGCAAAGTTAATAAGAGCCTTCAGTCCAGGTAACTAAAATATGGGCTGTGTTCATTTGCTTAATTCTTCTGCAGTTTTCTGGTTCTGTGGCGAAAATTAGTGTAAATTCGATACATGGGTGGTGGCCACTTGAATTTTTGTAGAGCATTATAGTAGGGTTTGCAGATGTGGATTATGCTACTTGGCCAAAGCTGTGTATGCCAGGTGCACCCAAGTTCGAATCCCACCTTCCCGTAATTAGAGTAGTTTAGAATATCGTTTTTCAATAGATTGGCGTGCCCCAAAATATCCCTTTATAAGTGTTATCATGAATTCCCTACGGAACCTCAATTTTTCGGTTCTCTTGAAATAAAAAGAATAATAACTTCTTCTTTTTGATTAAATCTGAGAGTTGCTTGAATTTCTAAATCAATCTGTCAAAGCACGGATGATGTATCTCAATGTTTGCACTTTTCAGGACACGAAACCATAGACCATCTCGGGCACAAATTGGAATGATGCCTATAGGGACGCCAAAGGTGCCCTATAGAACTCCTGGTGAGGGAACTTGGCAATGGGTTGATTTGTGGAATGCTCTAGTAAGTGGTTACAGTTAAACTTAATTCCATATGAAAAGAGCAGACAGTTGACATAGGATGTTATAGGTACAGGTCATTAACTTAGGTACAGAACACATCTAAGAATGACCCTTTGTTTCGTGTATCACCAATTAAGAGGCTTGGATCCCACTCAAGTAGATTATTTTACCATATTTGTATTTAGATGATGAAGCTTTTCAGTTTGTTTGTTCCCACCCAAATATTTCAAATGGTACTGTGAGCTTATACTTTGTTTCTATTGATAATTCCAAATCTTCCGTGAACTTATCTTGATAGCTAGATAAAAAAAAATACATTAAATGCCATCCGAAGTTGAGAATTAATTCTGTTTGGATTTCAACTTCTTGAGTTTACTGAAATCTCATTTTTGTTGCTTCTCTAAGAAAGCTTCTTTTTTATTGGAATGTAGTATCGAGAACGGGTTATCTTCGTTGGGCAGAATATAGATGAAGAGTTTAGCAATCAAATTTTGGCAACAATGCTGTACCTCGACACTATTGATTCTTCCAAAAGGCTTTATATGTATATCAACGGTCCTGGTGGAGATGTGAGCTAATCTTTTACTTCTTTCTATTATTGTTTTTCCATGCTCCATATCTAAAACTTGCGCTATTTTCAGCTTACTCCGAGCATGGCTATATATGATACGATGCAGAGCCTAAAAAGTCCTGTCGGCACCCATTGTGTAGGCTATGCCTATAATTTGGCAGCCTTTCTTCTAGCCGCTGGAGAGAAGGTAATACTTCTTTTTTAGTCCAGGTTGATGAAGTCCTTAGTACTAGATACTAATGCTCATCATGAAGAGGGTCGACATAAGTTTTCATTTTTCCTCTTCTTAGCCTTAGAAGTACAATAGTTAGTACAGCTATGATTATGCGGTATAATGTGTGGGGGAATTAGATATGAAGTTAGCACTTTGACCAGAGGACTTCTCTGTCTCTAATATTGCTATCTGACCACATCGTTTAACTCATGCTGTTTAGCACCGCCATGCATTGATGATTTGATGGATTATCTTCTTGTACTGCTTAAAAATATGGGGCTTTTAGATCTATGTCCAAAAATATAGATGGTTTTTAGGAGTGGGTCCAATTATCTAATTACATGTTTTTATTTCTTTTATACTCATTTTATATTTTTTTTAAATATTAAAAATCAATTAAAATATTCTAGTATCATGCATTTTTCAACCCCAAAAAATCTATGTAATATCTTACAACAACAAAAACTAATATACTAACATAAATTATCTACAAAACATTCTACCTTAACTCAAGTAACAAATATATGAATATATATTGTACCTGTAAGCGAGATATGAAACCTAACTAAAAGGTAGGAAAAAACATAATATACCTACAAGCAAGACATATTAATTTGTGACACGTTGATTATAAAAAAAATCTGTCATATAGATACATAAAAATAATTAACCTGTGATATAGGTTGATTATAAAAATTAAAAATAAAATCTATAAATGGGGTTTAAAGCAGGAGGAAGAACAAGAAATAACAAAACAACAACAACAACAACAACAAAGCCTTTTCCCACTAAGTGGGGTCGGCTATATGAATCCTAGAACGCCATTGCGTTCGGTTTTGTGTCATGTCCTCCGTTAGATCCAAGTACTCTAAGTCTTTTCTTAGAGTCTCTTCCAAAGTTTTCCTAGGTCTTCCTCTACCCCTTCGGCCCTGAACCTTTGTCCCGTAGTCACATCTTCGAACCGGAGCGTCATTCGGCCTTCTTTGCACATGTCCAAATCACCGGAGCCGATTTTCTCTCATCTTTCCTACAATTTCGGCTACTCCTACTTTACCTCGGATATCCTCATTCCCAATCTTATCCTTTCTCGTGTGCCCACACATCCCACGAAGCATCCTCATCTCCGCTACACCCATTTTGTGTACGTGTTGATGCTTCACCGTCCAACATTCTGTGCCATACAACATCGCTGGCCTTATTGCCGTCCTATAAAATTTTCCCTTGAGCTTCAGTGGCCTACGACGGTCACACAACACGCCGGATGCATTCTTACACTTCATCCATCCAGCTCGTATTCTATGGTTGAGATCTCCATCTAATTCTCCGTTCTCTTGCAAGATAGATCCTAGGTAGCGAAAACGGTCGCTTTTTGTGATTTTCGCTAGATTGCTCCGGTCATTAGTGTGGATAAGTATATAAATGGATAGAGATAGGAAAACAAACACAAGATGTGTGTGGTTCACCCATATTGGCTACGTCCACGGAATAGAAGAGTTCTCATTAATTGTGAAGGGTTTACACAAGTACATAGGTTCAAGCTCTCCTTTAGTGAGTACAAGTGAATGATTTAGTACAAATGACATTAGGAAATATTGTGGGAGAATGATCTCGTAATCACGAAACTTCTAAGTATCGGAGTGTGGAGTCGTCTTGACTTGCCTTATCTGTCTCATAGGTAGATGTGGCATCTTCTCTGGAAGTACTCTTCCTCCATCCAGGGGTGGTATCTTTAACTGGTGGAGATGCACAAGGTAATGTATCAATTTCACTTGAAGCTTACTTGTAGTTTCAGGCTTGGTCAAGCGCGATACAAACCATGTAGTAGGAGTCCCCCAAGTCGCCGAGCTAGGGGGTCTGCTGAAAGAGGTGACAGACAAGGTAAGCAATCAGAGCTCCGACTGATTGTTCACCTTCTCCCCATCTTGCAGCAGCATGAAGGATAAAGAGAAGAAAAATGAGAAGAGATGATATGAGATACTTTTGCTTTTGAAGAAGTAACTTTCCACAGGCTTATTCTTGAACTGAGCTGGAGGGTTTTCTGGTTTCCTCCAGAGTATAAGGCCGACTGAAGAATTTGAGGGTCAAAACAAGTCCATCAAATCTAGAGTACGTTCCACCCTGCTGATATGGGATACTTTTGCTTTTGACAGAGTAATGGATGTATCGGCACGTGTGCTGTTACGCTTGTCTCCACATGCTTCCTTGTATCCTTCGCACTTGCCCTATCTGTTCCTCAAGCAAATGCGGAATCTTCCCTGGAAACATAAGATGTTGAAGATGAGTACTCGAGAGCAATGCCAGGTAAGTAATCAGGTAAGGGGTTCCAGGCAGTCAGATCCTGGCTGGAAGCTTGATTCCAAGTGCTGACTGATTGCTCTCTTTCTCCTTGTCTTGCAGGTAAAAACAAGGCCAAAGGAAAAGACAGGGAAAAAGCATGATATGGGATACTCTTGCTTTTAACCCTGATGATATGAGATATTCTTGCTCTAGTATAGCTTGTTTGCAGAGGTATTATCGGGGGGAAAGAAAGCTGAATATTTCGAAAGGCTTCGTTGGGAGTGCCCTCTCAGATATGATGAAGGGTTGAGCATTTTTGCAGGTCTGCCTGTCCGTTGGGGATGGGGGTCGACATATATAGGAGTCTCCCTAACAAGTAGTAATGCTATTCCTTTACCCTGCTTGGTCATAGCACGGTAGTGGGAGCTGCCAGTTTCACATGTTTTAACTCTGTCAGAGCACTTTGAAAAAGTGGTCTGTGGTATCTGGCTCTCGAGATTCGGAGAACGATGCCTCTTCGATTTTTGAGAAAGCAATCATGCTGGGGGTCTGGCTCTCGAGATTCGGAGAGCAGTGTCTCTTCGATTTTTTAGGAAGTAATCATGTTGGGAGTCTGGCTCTCGAGATTCGGAGGGCGGTGCCTCTTCGATTTTGGAGCAAGCAATCTTGTTGGGAGTGTTGTCTCGAATGTGAGTAAAGGTTGGGCATGTTTGCTAGTCTACCTTGCCACGAAGCACAAAGGTTGACACACAGGGACTTTCCAATTATCCAGCAATGGTACTGTTCCTTTACCCTCTCTTCGATTTTGAGAAAGTAGTCATGTTGGGAGTCTGGCTCTCGAGATTCGGAGGACGGTGCCTCTTCGATTTTGGAGCAAGCAATCTTGTTGGGAGTGTTTTCTCGAATGTGAGTAAAGGTTGGGCATGTTTGCTAGTCTACCTTGCCACGAAGCACAGAGGTTGACACACAGGGACTTTCCAATTATCCAGCAGTGGTATTGTTCCTTTACCCTTGTGGGTAATAATATGGTAGCTAGACCTTCAAAATTTATGTGTCTAAACTTTGTTAGTGCTGTTTCTTTGCTATTCTTTCACCTTTCTTGGTCAGAGCGATGTAGTGGGAGCTGCAAGCTTCACGTGCTCAACTTTGGCAGAGAACTTTGGCAAAGTTATCTGTGGTACCCATGAGCTATTGTTGCGTGTGGGAAGTGGGTGATTGAACAGTAAGATTCATGTGCTTTCTACTTCACCAGAAGTCTTCGACAAAATGCCCATAATTTCTGCAAAGCTGAGTGTGCGTGTGACAGGTGCTGACAAGGCTAGAAAAGTAGGTGCCTCTTCGATTTCTGAGATCGGCCCTCGTGGTCTCTGAGCAGCCCAGCTTTTGAGAAAGCGAGCGCCTCTTCGATTGATTCGGAGAACGATGCCTCATCGATTTTTGAGAAAGCAATCATGCTGGGGGTCTGGCTCTTGAAGATTCGGGGAGCAGTGTCTCTTCGATTTTTGAGAAAGTAATCATGTTGGGAGTCTGGCTCTCGAGATTCGGAGGGCGGTGCCTCTTCGATTTTGGAGCAAGCAATCTTGTTGGGAGTGTTTTCTCGAATGTGAGTAAAGGTTGGGCATGTTTGCTAGTCTACCTTGCCACGAAGCACAGAGGTTGACACACAGGGACTTTCCAATTATCCAGCAATGGTACTGTTCCTTTACCCTCTCTTCGATTTTTAAGAAAGTAGTCATGTTGGGAGTCTGGCTCTCGAGATTCAGAGGACGGTGCCTCTTCGATTTTGGAGCAAGCAATCTTATTGGGAGTGTTTTCTCGAATATGAGTAAAGGTTGGGCATGTTTGCTAGTCTACCTTGCCACGAAGCACAGAGGTTGACACACAGGGACTTTCCAATTATCCAGCAGTGGTACTGTTCCTTTACCCTTGTGGGTAATAATATGGTAGCTAGACCTTCAAAATTTATGGGTCTAAACTTTGTTAGTGCTGTTTCTTTGCTATTCTTTTACCCTTCTTGGTCAGAGCGATGTAATGGGAGCTGCAAGCTTCACGTGCTCAACTTTGGCAGAGAACTTTGGCAAAGTTTTCTGTGGTACCCATGAGCTATTGTTGCGTGTGGGAAGTGGGTGATTGAACAGTAAGATTCATGTGTTTTCTACTTCCCCAGAAGTCTTCGACAGAATGCCCATAATTTCCGCAAAGCTGAGTGTGCGTGTGACAGGTGCTGACAAGGCTGGAAAAGTAGGTGCCTCTTCGATTTCTGAGATCGGCCCTCGTGGTCTCTGGGGAGCCCAGCTTTTGAGAAAGCAAGCGCCTCTTCGATTTCTGAGATCAGCCTTCGTGGTCTTTGAGCAGCCCAACTTTTGAGAAAGCAAACGCCTCTTCGATTTCTGAGATCAACCCTCGTGATCTCTAAGCAGCCCAGCTTTTGAGAAAGCAAACGCCTCTTCGATTTCTGAGCAGACGCCTCTTCGATTTCTGAAGCTCCGTCGAGTGCAGATTTTTATAAGGGCTGGCATTAAGTTCCAAAGCACACTTGAATCTCCACCAGTAGAAGCTTCATTCTTGCACTTCTAAGATCTTGATTTGTCCGACCTCTTCTCTCTTCAACACCTTTGAAAATGTTTGGCCCCTCCGACCGTCGTTTTGACTTGAACCTTGTTGAAGAGGCAGCCCCGCCTTCTCCAGACAACATATGGCGCCCATCCTTCGTCTCCCCTACTGGTCCTCTTACCGTTGGGGATTCCGTGATGAAGAATGATATGACCGCTGCGGTGGTGGCCAGGAACCTTCTCACTCCCAAAGATAACAGACTACTTTCTAAACGGTCTGATGAGTTAGCTGTTAAGGATTCGCTGGCTCTCAGTGTTCAGTGTGCAGGTTCTGTGTCTAATATGGCCCAACGCCTATTTGCTCGAACCCGCCAAGTTGAATCATTGGCGGCTGAAGTGATGAGTCTCAAACAGGAGATTAGAGGGCTCAAGCATGAGAATAAACAGTTGCACCGGCTCGCACATGACTATGCTACAAACATGAAGAGGAAGCTTGACCAGATGAAGGAAACTGATGGTCAGGTTTTACTTGATCATCAGAGATTTGTGGGTTTGTTCCAAAGGCATTTATTGCCTTCGTCTTCTGGGGCTATACCGCGTAATGAAGCTCCAAATGATCAACCTCTGATGCCTCCTCCTTCTAGGGTTCTGTCCAGTACTGAGGCTCCAAATGATCCCCCTCCGGTGCCTTCTCTTTCTGGGGCTCTACCGACTGCTGAGACTTCTCCTAAGCAACCTTTGTGAAGGCTCCCTCTTGTGTGTTTATTTTGACTCATGTATATGTACATATTTGTAGCTTATCGGGGATATCAATAAATAAGCTTTCCTTCATTTCAACGTATTGTGTTAAATACACCAAAGCCTTCTTCGCTAAGTTCTTTGATTTTTTTTTTGTTGAAGCTTGTATGTTGAAGCTTTCTGAGTGGAGCATGTAGGTTGGGGTAGTGTTCCCTTAATTTTCCGAGTGAGGAAAACTTCTCGGTTGGAGACTTGGAAAATCCAAGTCACTGAGTGGGATTGGCTATATGAATCTTAGAACGCCATTGTGCTCGATCCTGTGTCATGTCTTTCGTTAGATCCAAGTACTCTAAGTCTTTTCTTAGAGTCTCTTCCAAAGTTTTCCTAGGTCTTCCTCTACCCCTTCGGCCCTGAACCTCTGTCCCATAGTCGCATCTTCTAATCGGAGCGTCAGTAGGCCTTCTTTGCACATGTCCAAACCACCGTAACCGATTTTCTCTCATCTTTCCTTCAATTTCGGCTACTCCTACTTTATCCCGGATATCCTCATTCCTAATCTTATCCTTTCTCGTGTGCCCACACATCCAACGAAGCATCCTCATCTCCGCTACACCCATTTTGTGTACGTGTTGATGTTTCACCGCCCAACATTCTGTGCCATACAGCATCGCCGGCCTTAAGAAATAACAAAAAATAAAAATAAATAATCAAAGAGATAATCAGGAAGAAATTTGATTTTTATAATAAATCTTATCATTGAATAGATAATTATTGATAATTAAATAATTAAATTTAAGGAATTGGACTTATTTTAATAAATTGGACTATTCCTACTATTGGCTAAAAAAATTGGACTTATATCAAGTTTTTCCTGAAAATATTACTGCTGTCATTTATTTATTAGATGACTAAACTCTGAAATTCCACCTTTTTTGTAATTTCTGCTTTTCTTAGGGGAACCGATTTGCAATGCCACTATCAAGAATTGCACTACAGTCTCCTGCCGGGGCTGCTCGTGGTCAGGTATCGCTGCTTCCTGTCAATGCCTAAAATGGCTTCTATAGATGCCTTTCAAGTTCTTAGATTTTTGGTCCTTGTGTTCACGAGTCTTTACAAAATCTTGTGGCAGGCCGATGACATACAAAATGAAGCAAATGAACTTCTCAGAATCAGGGATTACCTGTTTAATGAGTTGGCTAAAAAAACAGGCCAGTCAGTTGAAAAGGTTAGCTAGTTTGACTAATAATCCTATAATCACTTTTGGGTGAAGTGGTTTTATGACCCCATGCATGAAGCATCGTTGCTTATGTGTTTCAGTGAATGATCATTCTGAACTGTGTATATTCAGATTAACAAAGACTTAAGTCGGATGAAGCGCTTTAATGCACAGGAAGCTCTTGAATATGGGCTCATTGATCGTGTTGTTAGGCCACCTCGTATCAAGGCTGACGCACCTCCCAAGGACACCGGATCAGGTCTTGGTTAGTACAACTATTGCTCTGGTAGGCAAATTGGTTGATTGCAGCTATAATATTCAAAATATTTCTGAAGTTCACTTGTATGTAGTATAGAACTACTGATCAGTCGTAATTGTTGCATAAAATTTGCTTCCCTTTGATCTTTGAAGGAACACTACACATTAAGACTTTTGGAAATAACTATTTGTTCAAAAGGATGCTATATCATTTTTACTCACACAGGCGAGGCGACAGTTATCACGCATTTCAGCATCTGTGCATTTCAGCATTGCAGGTATCAGTTAAACTTATGCATTCTATGGCAGAGAACAAGAGAGACAAAGGAAAATTATAGTAAAATTAAATTATTATTTTCTTGAGCTTTGTAAATAATTCACAGGTAGGTTAGCTGTAAGGGATAGGAGAGACCATCCCTTAACCTCTCTTCCCTCCATCCCTTGTTAACCTTGGCAATGAAGTCTTCGATTCGTTTCTCCAAATTACAGTCATATTCATCCATGTCTCCCCAACCAATCTCATCATCGCTACCATTGTCGTCGTCATCTTCTTCGTAGCCTTCAAAATCAAAATCATCATCTTCACTTTCACCATCATCGTTGTCATCAACATGGTCCCTACTGTGGTCACAACCCTCCAAACTCGAGTATTTATCACTCTTTGCATCCTCAGCGTCATCAGCTCCATCTTCTTCCAGTTCATACGAATGATGCATGAAAGATATGGCGTCATCGGCTTCCCCGGAAGATGGCCTGTGATTTCCAACAATGATGGCACCGATAATGATGTTAAACAACGAAAACACAAACAGAGGATTGGACGAGAATTGAAGATCTCGTCGTGAGGTTGATTGTAGAAAATAGCTCAGAACAAGAGCAGAAGCTAAGAACAGCAATAGAAAAATAGGTCTTGGTACGCCAACAAACATCATGTCCTGGTCTTTACAAACAGATGGGATGTTGATAGTTTAATTCTCAAGTTTCCTCTGAGAATATATGTAATTTATAGAGGTGTCTGCAGATTTTCCCGGAAAGTTTGATGGAGTATATTGTTTGTATACTCCAAATTTGACTTTAAAATTTAGCTAATAGTTTTTGTTAAGTGATGAAAACTTGAAGCATAAATTAAGCACTGTTTTCTGAGTTTTCTTGCTCAGAGAAACAGGCGGCTTTTCTCATGGGTTTCCAAGCTAACTTTTGAACCTACTAAGAAGAAAAGCCATGTCCAAATTCACTCATTTTTCAAAATTAGTGTAATTTGGGCAAACACAAAATTAATAAAGTATACGAAATTGGAGTGTATTTGCGGAACTAAAGTCAACATGATCATTAGTTTAACACGTTTTCATAAATTGTGCAATCTAGATGTAAATCAGAGTTGTATTTAAGAAGCCAATTTGTGCAGAGCAAAAGGGTTTGTTTGGGAATGCTTAAGAAATGATCAAAAGCGTTTTCACAGCTAAGCACGCTTTTGCTCGTGTTTGGGAAATCAAGTTAAAAGTTTTTTTTCTTTTTTTAACAAACGATATTATCTACATTAAGGGAGAAGTGGGTGGAGCTTAGCCTTACAGTGAGCTAGCAATAATGTGGTTCAAATTCGTCTTTAGCAAATCGAACCTAAAACTTCTTACTTACAAATTAAAATAAATACCACTAGACTGTAGTACTAAGTGGTAAATTAAAAATGTTATTGAGTCAAAACAATGCTTTATATAGAAATATCATGGCATATTTTTTTTATTTCCAATTTGGATATTGTAGTATTTTTAATGAAAACTTTAAAAAAATAAGTGCTTAGAAGAACAAGTGCTTCTTACAAAGTAAGCCCAAACAAGACTTGGTTGAGGGCATGCATGTATCTGATGACTTGTACGTTTAGTTTTAAAACACAACTCAACTTCTGGGAATCTTTGTGGCAGTTCAGGTTTCCAAAACACGGTTAACTTTCTAGGCTGTTGACCAAAACAAACGTAAAAATAGACATTGACTTCAATCAAAAGCAGTATTCGGGAATGATTTGAAGTGGACAGGATGATAAAATATTACATAAGCAGAGATGACAGACTCATTAAGAAGTATGTTTTTGACCTCGTCTTCTTTGATTGAGAATCCTCGTTTCCTCGTTGGATCTTTTTTGTGAAAATTCCGAGAATCTTCCAATCACATTTGTTCATCATATATCAGTCAGATACTGTTTATATTCAATTTTAAATAATAAAAATTACAATAATTTCTAACTGCACGATGTACAATAAACGAATATGATTGGAGGATCCTCACAAAGAAGATCCGGCGAGGATCCTCTTGGGTCTTCTTTTATTTCATGAAATTTTGTGCATGGGTGGATAAAAGCTTTTAAGTTGGGTAAATTACATTTTACCCCCTCAGGTTTGGGGTTGATTGCAACCTCATACCACATTTTTAAAACATTTTAATTTCGTACATTTACTTATCATTTTATTTTAATTTCATACATCTGTTAGAACCGTTAACTGATGACATGGCAAATATGGGATTCACATTTATGTTGACGTGGCTGACAAACGTGTCCCACGTGGCATACAAAATTAATAAAAAATTAAAATCTAATTTGAATATTAACATATTAAAATAATTAACTAAAAAATAAAAAATAAAATACAAATTCTTCATCTTCCCCACCCTTCTCCCACCACCACCCCCTTGTCCACCCGAGCCACCCCTTCTCCCATCACCAAACCCCGTCACCAACCCCGTCCCCCAATTTTTTCCCCAGACAAAACCCATCACCTCCTCCTCTCCTCTTGCTGCAACATCTCATCCGTCGGCAGAACCCCAAAAACTCCAATCCCAGGCTTCTCCTCTCCTCCGTCTGCAACATCTCATTCTCTCCTCCCGTCTGCAACACCTCCTTGTAAGGTTTTCCGAGTGGTGTGAGTTGTAACAAAACCATATTATTGTATGTGTTATGAAGATTTAATGGACTCGTAATTTGTGTTTTAATCATGATAAAACACTTAAAAGGGAAGTGAACTTAAGAGAATGAGTTTGCTAAAAACTGTACTTAACGTGGGATAACTGCAACCACGATGGATGGAGCAGTTATGGCCTTACATGATTAAAACCGCTGCATGGTCTCTTTTCTCGGACGCCAGTTCATTTTGATACAATCTCCATCACTTGCAGAACATTTTTGAGTCCTAGAGAAGAGAAGAACACAGCCTTTCATGCACCACAAGTTCTTGTAGTAAAACCTGCTACTACAAACCCTAGTTCCATTGTGATTACATTGTTTCTTGCTTTCTGATCTCTATGGCGAACTCAGCAAGTAAGTGTGTTGCATGTTTTCGTGCGTTTATATTAGTGTAATCACTCTATTCTCTCATACTTACACGTAGTTCAAATATTAGGTTGATTATACTTAAGTTCCACATATAAAGGTTTACACTGCTCTCCTCACAACAGGCCATCGAAGAAGCCCTAAGACGTCGACTCCTTCGCTACTCTCTCAAAGATGTCTCCCACCTCCTCCGTGTCTCCTCATCCTCTTCTGGTCCCTCAAGACCCGCGGCCTCGTCGCCTGCAGCACTGGCGTGGGAATCGTCATGTTCGACAACAAGTTCCTCGACAAATTCGCTACCACTTAACTCAACCCCTCAGACACCTAGAACTCCTACGCCATCAACAACTCCAACGCGGATCGAATTTAGGGGTTGGGTTGGATTCGAAAACATTAGGGGTTGGATTTGGTGACTTTGGAGGTTGGATTTGGTGAACTTGGGGGTTGTATTTGTCCAAATCCGAAATTCCCCCAAACCCAGGTCCAGGTTGCAGGGCCGAAGTCGGCGTCCCTCCGCCTCTCTCCTCATGCTACTACAGCAACCTCAACGACGTTTCCCGCGCCCGCCGCCCGCCACCTGCAAGTCCTAGATAGGGAGGTAAATTTTGGGGTGGGATTTGATGAATTTGGGAGTGGGATTTGTTCAAATCCTAAATTCCCCAGACCCAGCGCCTCCACAAATCCATTTGGATTGCTATGTGGTTTTTGCTCGATTAAGTACTGCAATTTGGGGCCGATCTGAAGATTCTACATACGTTTTTTCGCTGGAGCAAGTAGCTGGAGAAGAAGGGGAGTGTAGACTCAGAAGACATTTAAAAGAAGATGTGGACCCGCTTGTGTTTTTTTTTAGTTTTGTTTTAAGGGATCCACACAGCCTTTTTTACTTCTCTTACACCTTTTTAATTTTCAACCGTCGGATCGGATGAATTAAAGAAGATCAAATGACAGAAAATAACAAGGGGTATGGAAGAAGTAAAAAGAAATGTGTGGATAGCACACCCCTTCTTTTATATTAGCTTTATATTTAAATTGGTATTTTAAATTTTTTTTTTTGTACATGTGGCATCCACTTCATTAAAAATGTAGATTTTATATATGCCACGTCATTATTTAACAGTCAATTTAACGGATTGACTAATGGTTGTATTAAAATGAAATGAAAATTATAGTTAATGTATAAGAGTGAAATGTTTTAAAAATGTTATAAGATATTGCAATTGCACCTAAACCTAAGGGGGTAAAATGTAATTTACCCTTTTAAGTTTATTTAGATAGACAACATAAGCCTAGCGCCACCTAGATTATTGTTTTTTAAATCTCCGCCTAGCGCCACTTAAGCCTTGCCTAGGCACTAAAAGGCTGGTTACAGTCCCGATTAGTACCTTGGCGTTTGAAAATTAAGAAAGTGGGTCTAGATCTGTTTAGGCGTCCCGATTAGTACCTTGGCGTTTGAAAATTAAGAAAGTGGGTCTAGATCTGTTTAGGCGGGTGCCTGGCCTGCCTAGGCACCCGCCTAGCTTGCGACTCTCATTTAGACAGAAAATCAATACTTTCAGTTTGCATTTTGATTTTTCATTAAAATGTAAGGGACTTATTAAATACTTAGATAAACGCTCATTAAGTATAAATAGGCATTGATTTATGCAAATATATAATAAATTACTTAAGCCATTAGGCTCTAGCCTGCCGCACAATTAGCGCCTAACGTTTTTAAAACCTTGATAAAAATAAAACAATGTAGCAACTTACAAGCTATAATTATCCGTGACAAGTTTTCATATCATCAAACATTGCATTATGGTTTCATTATCAAGTAAAAACATATTTTAGAAACTTCATTTTAATCCCTAAAAAAGATGAGTTTTAGATTATAACCATATGTAAGATTAAAATCCAATTTTAGTCCCTAGCACATTTAATCATATCATTTATTAGTTGTATTTTGATGTTTTATTTTATCTTTTTATTTTTATTTTAATGTATTAATTACATTTAAATTTAATTTTTATTTCATTCATCATAATATATTTTAATGTCTACATTTAGGTAACTAAATTTTTTATAATATATATTCCGATAACAATTTTGTATGGTCTTCATTTAGGTACATTAATACATTTGAATATTTTGGTATATCTATCGGTACAAACATGTAGTTACATTGATTCAATATAAGACATTTCGTTACATACACTTTGATACACACATTTGAGTATTGACTTTTAGGTACATTAATTCAATTATTATTTCGGTAAATACATTTAGATACATACATTTTGGTATTGATATTTAGGTACATACATTTTCGGTATTGACATTTAGGTTCGTACATTTTGGTACATACATTTTGGTATTGACATTTAGGTACATTATAATATATTTCGGTACAATCATGTAGGTACAAATATTTTGGTACAAAAAAGTCAATTTTATATATTTTGGCACCATTATTTCTGTACACTTATGTATCTATATATTTTTGTATCACAATTTTTTTTTAATATTTTCTCATTTACGTTCATTTCTAATTAAAAAATTAAATATGTGCATATTAATAAAATTAAAATTTAATATAAGAGATTAAATAAAAATACACATTAAATAAGAAAAATTGAATGCAAATTTTGATAAAAGTACACTCAAGGGATTAAATTGAATATTTAATCTAGCATCAGGTTTTTTTTAAATTTTAATCTTTTGCAAGCACTAATGTTCAAAAACCCCAACATATTTCTATAACAATATAAGCAACAAAGGCCTTTTTTTCCCTACCTTTCTCGCAATTGTTCACACCGCTGCTTCCTATGGCAACCCCACGCCACGCCACCAGGCCCTGAACGGGTGGAAAAAATCCAGTCCGGCAAAGATAATTTTTTATATTTCGAAGTTTTCCATAATTTAGATCTACCCGTGCACTCATTTTCTCTTTATAAATCCGATTAATGAGTTGTTGATGTTGACGACAGCTGACTTGAGTTGAGTTGGAGTTGCCGGATGTGATTACAAGTGAAAGAGACATGAAATCTGGTAAACAAAAACTCCAAAATCAGTGTTTTTTTCTCCGACATCACAGTCAACGTCCTTTGTGGCGTGGTTTCGGTACTCAACTTCAGTTATTATGGTGGGGTATGATTGGGACAGGTTTTTACTCATTTTGGCAAGCTCGAAATTTATTCCGTTTTGAAGGGAAAATGTTTACAGTTGATCAGTGCTAGTGGCATTCGCTCGCAAGTTTTAGAATTCATGAGTTTCTTTGGATTTCTCCTTGTGCTTTTCAAGTTCAAGTTAACACTGACGATGCAACTCGTGGTTCTCCGAGCATGGCTGGTTTTGGTGGTATTTTCCATGACCATTTTGGGTCATTGTCTTGAATGCTTTGCAAGATATTTGGCGGTGCTACTACCTTGGAGGCGATCTTGAAGCTATTATTCATGCTCTTCATATGGCTTTGGAGATGGGTTGGCATTCTCTTTGGATTGAGTGTGATTCTTATTTGGCACTGCATTTTTTTTTAAAGGATCTTCTCATGTGCCTTGGCGTTTGTCAATTGATTGGGCAAATTGTTATACCATTCTCTCTCCATGCATGTTTGGATTTCTCACATTAATCGCAAAGGAAATCAGGTGGCCGATTGCTTGGCAAACTATGGTGGTGATCTGCCGTGTGTAGTTGCAACTTGTAGTCATAATCTTCAAGACTTCCCAATTTTTGTTTCTCTTAGGAGTTGTCTTAATCGATGTTTGTGTCTGATAGTTGTCTACTTGTTAGAGTTTGACTTCATGTCCCCTCCAAACCAGTCGCCCGCACACATGAGAACTACTAAATGTAGCTTATGGTGTAAACATCAAAAGTTGATAGGGAAAATCAAAATTTCCTTCCCTCTGTTTTTTTCTCTCTTTCGGCGGTGAAGAGAGACATACTAGCACTTAGTAAGAGATACAAACGTACTGTATACAACCGGTAACAAGAAAGACTGAGAAAGTCGGAGATAAGGTCCATCTACGTTCAACTTTCATTAGGAATGTATCTATTCCCCCTGCAAAAGTACTCAAAACAACAAATCCAAAGCAAACCGGAAACCCCCGGAAATTTCATCATTTTCCAAGACTGTACATCCCCACAGGCTACCTATTTCCTGCCTTCAGCCTTCCTCTAACTAAATCAAAGGAACGAAAGCTGAAGTTCACGGAGTTGAACCAACAGAATCAAACGATCGAGAAAGATGAGTGAATACGTCTCAAACAACTTCAAATCACATTACATCAATCCAAGGAAAGGCAGATTCGGTCGCTAATATTACATGATCAAACTACTCTAGATGTCACAACAGGCTGCCGAAGCAGCACTAGAAGCCTTCCTACGCGGCTAAATTAAAGAACACCTCAAATGGGGTTGAACCCTGCGACGATACTAGTAGTCAAGTTTACAGACAACAACAAACAAGGACAAGTGAGATCCAACGGTTGGGAATAGGGGAGCTTAATTGCCAATGTGGTCAGTGAGAAACCTCATATTGCAACTAGAAGCACTTACTCTTCACATTACACCTCCCGGCAAAGATACATTAATGTCAGTCTTGTTTTTTGGATCTGATGCCAATGACGACCAATTATCTCCACGGAAGGCAGTCGAGGATGAGAAGTTTGATTTTGGGTCGGCACTTGAAATAGGAACAGCCATAGTTGGTGTTGCATTAGCCATGTAATCATGTTTCTGTTTCTTGGGCTTCTGTTCATGCTGGTTTCCTGATAGAAAACTGCCTACTACAACCTGATTTAAAGCAAGGAAGAAATCTCAGATCATGCTTCGTTGTCGTTAAAAAGCAGCCCGTAACCATCCTGCCTTTTTGCTTTCTTGTGAAAGTGAGCAAGGACGCAGGTAGACATTTGGAAATAAAATAAGCCATACCTGCACTGGACTTGCAGCTACTAACAGACCACCAACTCCACCACCTACAACACGCCCATCTGGACTTGCTAAAGAAACACTCATCCCGCCTGATCTGCTTCTTGTCCCTCCTGTTTCATTGGGCATAAATGAACCCGATAAAGACAATATCTCGAAACGGCCCTGCAAGAACAAGAATGCAAAGACGAGAACCCACCCGTGGTTAGCAAAAGAACATTTAATAATACAAAAGATAAGTAAAAACGAACCCAGCCTGTGGTTTGGGAAAGTTAAATGAAAAACAATCACTAAATCAAATTATCAGAAATCAGGGCTGCATATGAGGAAAAAGTTGAAATTTATGTGATTGAGAGAGTAATGAGTTTGACAACAATGGTGGAAAGGCACAATTCTTCCAAACTAACTTTTCCGATACCAAACTTCTGAATAAAGGCATAAGCATTCGTCTTCGTTTAGTATAACTTTTGTCAGCAACACAGATGCTAAAATTTTCTTCGATCAATATTATCAGAAGTGTAGAAAATCACTTGGCCTCCAAGGAAAAAAGGGAAAAAAAGAAAAAAATAATAACAGTTACCTCAAGATAGGGCTTTAACCACACACGGACTAAGAAAATAAGCCTCATCATTGTTCACAGTATGACATGAAAAATAAATGAAAACAGACGGGCTAACAACAAAAAGCTCCCTGTCTTAAAAGGAGACATAAAAACTGGATATAGTCTTTATTGGTGATTTCCTTTGCATGCTCTGTGAGGAAGCATTACCAATAACAAAAAAGTCACCAACTTTTGAAGTCTCAAACAATACTCATTACGAGTAAGGCGGAATCAGAGAATGAGTATGCCACTTAATACAATCAGTAACAGAAAAAAATCAACTAAAAAAAACTAATTATATTTATGCTTACAGTACACACAGCAGAAAGTTATGGGGAAAAAATATCAGATACTAAGCAAATCATTGTTAATAGAATTATCCATTCCAGAATACTTCCAAAATGCCACACATTATGTTACAGGAAAAAAAAAAATGCCACACATTACTGATCCAAATGAAACAGCGATATTATCATAAAAAGGTTAAAATGCATCACCTCGTATGTCAATGTACCGCCAGAAGAATCAGGCTGACGAAGAGTCACACTTGAAATAACACCATTGGCAGAAAGCACGCATATTGCTCGAGGACCTTGTTGAGAAAATGATATAATCTTCATCATGACATCCTAAGACAACCACGGTTGTTAAGGGAAAAGTCAACTTAAGTTCTTAAAGTACCCATTGAAGTTATAAACCAAAACTCCTAACGAAGTTGCTAAATGATCTGAAAGTGTAAAACAGGCCACCAATTACTGGTTGAAGTAAATAATATCTACCAATCTAGTACTCACAATAGGCCATCTCCAGCGATTTAACTTATGTAATATTTTCATTTAGACCAACCATTGACATCATGAAGGTTTTAGCAATGTAGGATATGACAAACATAATTATTAGAGTTAATTACCTCTCCCGAATTAACAGTGATAATATGGGTTGTAAAATTAGCACCAACCGAGCATGCAACCCATTCACCTGTAAAAATAGAACACTAACAGGATTAGCCACCTCACAAGGAGCTCTCAACCTTGTCATAGATTTTTTTACTCATGCACTTCACATCAAGGTACTTGTTCCATAAATCAAAGGCAGAGTAATGTAGATCATTTCAAGAGCCATAATAAATTCATGGTCTTCATAAATAAATAAACATATAAAACATAACAAAAGGTACACATTTATCTTCAGTTTTTACCAAGAAAAAACAAGTGTTGATGACTTCAGGCAACTGCATATCTCAGTGAAAACCGACACCAACAACCACAAAACATATCAGGAAAACTTTCTTATTATGCTGACACGCTTGTTTTATGTCAGACCAAGACAACTACAAAAAATAACACTATCACATTAATGCAGTAATCATCATCCAAAAACTTCCATCTGCGGCTTGTTGGCGTTATACTATGATTAAAGCTCACAGCAACCATTTACAAGGGAGGAGTAGCTTATTCCAGTATGATTTTCCAAGCTTCCAGAGCCGTGGTTGCATAAATTTGTTAACATCCAGAAGTTGTCATCTTTAGACTTCATAAATTACAGATACAAACACAGACCAACAGATGATTTTAGGTATCATTTCCAAAGCATTGCCATTCGCATCAGAGAGAAATCATATGCATTCCTGTAATTAAATATCACTTGATTCCCTTATAATCTATAATTTACCATCTTTACTTGTGTCAGATAACTACTACACATACCTGATCAACAATGTAAATAGAATATTAGTAATGCTTACAGTTAGGTAATTGAAAACTATTGGTCAGAAGGATTTGAATTATTCCTGGTTATTCCAGTAGTGCTAAGCTAGTTATTTATAAAACTAAGTTAAGTACACCATTGTGCTAAATCAACATTTCCGACATTCACTTCAATCTATCTTTTGTATAATGTAGAATAACTGTTCATATATCCGAACAATTAGTGCATTATCCAAAAGGAAAAAGAAAAAATAAGGATAGAGTTATGATGCATTGATGAAATTAAATCACTGAAAGACTGGAAGTAGTCCCAAAATGTTAAATGTCAGTCCCAAATTAATCTTAAAAATACAATAAAAAATCTGCATGCAAACTAAACAATTATCTTATCAAAATTAATAGCCAAAAATGACCCAAATTCCAAACGACACATTTCTGCAGATGATTGGTAGATGGGATTTCAAAATTTTCATGCAGACATTCATGCAGCCAGCAGATGACAAACTCGAATCCAACACATGCAAGTATCTATGACAACGGATGTTCCACCATTCATGTTGTAGAGAATCATTCGAAGAATACTATGAAAGCTGACTGACCACAATCTAGATGTACTCAAACACCAAAGAACATTGGTAACTGACTAGGATTATTACATTCTGAGAAACCTATGAAACAACATAAAACCAGAATCAGATCTTCAACATGGACAAGACATAAATAAAAGGATGAGGTTGTTATTGTTTACTATTTAGATCTGTCAGCAAGTTGAAGACTGGTTTCAGGTCCAAGTCTGTTCACCATGACTTGCAGACTTTAGCATGTACATAAATTGGCACCTGACATCATTTTCTTCCTCAAAAAGGTGAGAGAAAGGCCGCCTCCAAAGGACAGCCAGAACAAGAAGATTCCTTCATTCCCATACCACCAACCCACAAAAACACTCATCTTTCAGAACCACCACCCACGCACACACCAAGATCTTTCAAGTAAGAAGGGCATCCAATCAGAGGTCCCACATCTACCCAACAAGCATCCCATAAACCCCAAATCTATACCCTCTATTTAGAGTATATCTCACCCAATCCCAACACAGAAACCACACAAAACCAACCTTAAAAATTTCGACTTTAGCTCAAAAACAAGCATAAAATCACTCAAACTCAAAAGGGTATGTCCAAAAAACTGTTATTTCATTACCTAAATTCTCCACCTCGTACTTGGTCTTGCTCACTGAGCTGGGTGGCTTCACTTTCCCACGCTTCTCCGCCGAGAAATCGATCACCGGCGGCGGCGCAGAGGACGATATGGGCTTCGGTGACAGAGCCATGGTGACACTCCCGTCCGGTCCATACTTCCTTGGCCTCCCTCTCTTCTTCTTCATCGGCATAGACCCTGCCGCCGGCAGAGACGCCGCCTGTGGCGGCGCAACCGGCACATGAGGTGTTGATCCAGCGTTGTGGGTCGGGTTTTCTGACCTTGGAGCGACATGGTAGTCTGATGGAGCATCTGATCCCACAACTGTAACCCCACTACTATTCACACCACCTTCCCTACCCTCCATAGTTAACACTTAAACCCCCCAAAATTGTATCTTTTGAGCTTTTTAACAAAAACCCATTTTTACTTTACTAATTTAAAATTGCCCACTCATTCGAAATTTGAAAACTTAACCAGAAATTATATTCGGAACAGAAAACCCAGATGGAGAAAAAAATTAAAACAAGAACAACAGACTGTGAAGCTTCCTTCCTGAGCTTTTAACACAAAAAAATAAAAATTACAGGGAAAAAAATACAATTAGCTGCAAATGTTTGTGAAGGTTTAGTTTTACTCAAAGCTATTTTATTTAAAGGCAAAGTTAGCTGGAAAAACAGAGCTCAAAGGAAAAAAAATTAATAATTTGGATTTGATCTTTTGGGCTCTTAGATTTTCTGGTTTTGTGATTTGAATGGAAAAAATTGTTGAGATAATAGTAAGAAAAGCTTTGTATTTTGTTTTACAGTTTATTGGGTGCCAAACTTTCCTTAGACTGTCCGAATTGCGATTAAACAAAAGAAATGAAAAACAAATAAAGGGAAAAAAATATTAAATTAAATGGACATTTTGAGCATGTTGTTTATTTTAGCATTTTTATGTTAAAAAATATATCTTGTTTTGGTTGGAATCCGGCCAGAAATAATATATTAAAAAAAGGGTAAGGGTAGGAATTGTCTAATGGTAGGAATTTTCTGATGGTGTTATTCACTCTTTAATTCTCGAGTGAAGGATCAAATAAATTAAAAAATATGTGTAAATAACACTATTTTTTTTATTATTTCTTTTCTTAAGCATATATTTTGCTTGAAATATGGGCAAAAGTGAAATGTAGTAATTATTGCTGTTATTAATTTTATAGTATTTTAAGTGAATGGAAAAGTAAAATTAGGTTGCCAAGGCATGAAGAAATAAATTGTCTATAAAAAGAAAATTGATTTTTTTGGGTTTTTTTTTTGGGGGGGGGGGTACTACTGGTGCAGGCTTGGGCAGGCATCAACTTTTTGGTTTATGGCAACAAAAATCTGTGGTAGTGGTACAACATCAACAACTGCAGCTGCTTTATTTATTCTCCCATTCATCAATTGAGAAATCTAAAAAACTACGGTATAGTAGTATTTTTTTTTACTTAAATAAGGAGTACTAGATTCAATTCTTATCAAAAATAAATTTGAATAATATTATTGTTAATTCATTGTTGAGACTTAGTCTACCCTCTTTTCTTTAGTATAATAATATCGTTTATTCAAAAAATAAAAAAACCCTCTCTGCCGTGTGGTTAGTTCCACAGGCTCCTTTTCTTTTTTTCCTTTCTGTTTCTCATTTCCCATGGTGTTTGGCTTTGTTGTTTTCTCTGGTTTTATGCAAGCTTATATTTTGAACACAAAAAAAAAGGAATTGTTATTGGCATTTCTAAATTTTCATTTTGTATTCTAAATTTTTTTTATATAGAAAAAAAAAATACAACCGTGAGGAGTGCAAAAAATGAATTTTTTTTTCTTTAGTGCTATTAATAGTTGGCTTTCTGTGTATTATTGAAATAGATCTAATGATTGGTTTCACTCAGTGTTTAAAAGTTTTTCAATACAAAAAAAAAAAAAAAAAAAAAAAAGATACGGACATAGAGGGTGAAGTCTAAACTTCACCTTATATTGAAAAGACTCTTAAGTTTAGGCTAAACCCGACATATATCGTCGATATTTTTGACACCTGTTAATATCAGAGAAACTCTTATATTTTGTTTAAACCAATGTTTGACAATCCCTAAATTTTATTGATATTAGATATATCCATCGATATTTTCATGAATTTGCATTATGGTCTTTTCGCCGATACCGATATTTTAAACATTGGTTCAACTTCAAATTTGTTTTTTTTCATACCAAATTTATAGGGATGAATAAAATAAATAATAATATTATCCAAAATTACTTATTTTGAAAACTTATTGTAATTCATTATTGCAAACTGTCATTAAGCTAATCCCTTTATTATAAGATTGGTTCAAATTGTCATTAAGCTAATCCCTAAAAATATTCAATATTATCATCTCATAACCCTCCTATCAAATACTGCTATGTATAGTTCGTCTTCTTCCTAGAACCTTCTGTTCTACATTATTGCAGAGAAGTAATAAAGCGCCACTTCCACCGGAATATAACCAGTCTCTAAGGTGGTAGAAACCTACATACGTGTAATTAAGCGCCACTTTCACCAGAATAAAACAAGATAACTTTAACAAAAAACTTCCGGTACGATTTACCTTAACGAAAAACTATATTTTTATACTAAAAAGTCAATGGTACTATTCACTTTACTCTTTATTAGTTTTCATATAAAACAATACACTTACTCTTACTCAAGCCTAACACACACCTCTTAACGACAATACATAATCAGTGGAAGTGGAACCATAACAAAAAAAGTTCATTCGTGACACCAAGAAAGAGAGGTACAGGAGATGACGGAAACAACCTTTAACCCTAGATAAATAACCGGATAAACAACATTAACTCCGAGTAGATTAACCGATAAATAACCTCAAGTGGCTAGGAAAGGCCCTAAAGTTTCTTTACTTTGTAACTTCTATTTGTGTGATTTTGGTTACATACTCTGCATTCTTCAACTTATGTGTTTTTCCTCTCAGCTAACTTTATTATATTTCTCTAATTGATCAAAAAGTGTGTTTTATAGTAGCATTGTTATGAAGCCAAAGTCTTATACAAACTAACCTTCCTTAGTTAGCTCACCATTTTACATGATTTGTTTTACAGTGAAACCACGCATATATGGAACAGATCGAGAAAGAATTTATCTTGAAAAACAATTTTCATAGCTGCAGTTCTGAGTCATGATTATTAATTTTTGTTCAACTACAATGTAAGAACTTATAAAGAAGTTTGGTGCTTATGATACAATTATCTCAATCTTTTTTTTTTTTTGTGATTAAAATTTGGGAGTTTTAACGAAAAGCTCACAGTACTGTTCACTTTAACGAAAAACCACATTTTTACACTAAAAAGTCAAACCTGATACCATTCACTTTACCCTTTATTTTGTCCTTATCATTAAAACTCAAAGTTTTCAAGCTCTTTTCATTAGTTTTCCTTTAAAAAATTTCATCCCACTACCAAAAATGAACCTTTTTTTCCCTAGTTATATTATTTTTTGACCAATTTCTTTCATACAGCTTAGAGACCCCTCCTAACTTCTATTTCTAGCTCCACCATTATAAATAGGGAACTTTAACGAAAAGCACCCGGTACTGTTCACTTTAACGAAAAACCACATTTTTACACTAAAAAGTCAATCCTGGTACTATTCACTTTACCCTTTATTTTGTCCTTATCATTAAAACTCAAAGTTTTCAAGCCCTTTTCATTAGTTTTCCTTTATAAAGGGAACCTCAACTCCAGGTCGTTAACGAAGAAAACCTCAACTCCGGGGACGTAAGAACCCCAAGCACATAAGTTACATCAACTCTTCGTCCACCTTGACAGTTGAACAAACCCAAACTGGCACATAACCATAATCCACAAAATCCCAACACAATAACGTAGCTGGCAAAGTCTCATACTTTGCGAAGGACAAACATAACCTTTGCGGCTCATTCAGACTCTGAAGATTGTTTAAGCTTCTACATGCTTAAGTAATAGCTTTATTCCAATTTAAAGTACTTTTAAATTTTGAACCCTATGATTAAGTTGATAGGAAGGATAATTAAGTGGGTGCCTATTTTTTAAGGATTTGTCTCCCTTCATTTTCCCTTGAAATAAAGGCAGGTGTAATTTATCTTGAAAAAGGTGGCTACATTATTTTCATTAGAGAAGGGGGTAGTATACTATAGTGGACTATATATATTTTTTTTTTTAACAACCGATATTATTTACATTAAAAAGAAGGGGGGTGAGTTTCGTCTCACAATGAGTTAGCCATAATGTGATTCAAAATCATCTTTGCCAAGAATCGAATCTAAGACCTCTCACTTATAAGCAAAAAGGAATATACCACTAGACCATAGTACTAAATGGCCTATGTCCATATTAAAGCAATGAAATTGGACCTATATTCAAATACCCTATAAAAATATAAATGATAAAAAAAATAAGTAAGCAAAAATCATAAGGGGATAGGATGAAATCTTATTCATTTGTATTCAAGCATTCCACATATTTTTTTCTGCCTCCACATTTTCATTCACCATGGTCCATGATGAATAATGAAGGGGTTTGAGATAGAAAGAGAAAAACATTTGTGTGAGGGAATTATCATTGGCACTTTAAAATTCTCAAATTAAAGTTCAAACAAAGTTCAATGTCAAATTGCCTTATGGAATTAGTAGTACAACCCCAAAAAATAAATTGTTCATGCAATTCAGCAAAAAAGTTGGTGTTTCAACTTTCAAGTTACTACTTTGCATCATTGAACTCTTTCCCTTTTCCTTTCCTTTTGGACACTTAGGTCATCTCCAACGGATGAGGATCCTTTCCGGATCCTCTTTACGCGGATCCTAATGATCCTCACTTCTTAGCCGTTCATCGTGCATCATGCGGCCAGTTTTCGTTAGGTACCATTTGTGTTTAATTTTAAATAAAAAAATTCAAGTGATTTCTGATCGCACGATGTACAATGATTCGTTAGGATATGAGGATCCCTAGGAACCCCACAATTTGAATCCATATGGGATCTAAATCCATCTCCAACCAAGCCGGCCAAAAGGTTATAGGCCAAAACATAGCTCGTTTTGACAAAAAAACTCATTTCCAATGGAGGGTTGGGCTAAAAAAATTTGGGACCCATCGAGGCCAAAATATAGCCAAATGGCCAAAAGGCTGGGCAAACATAGCCATCCTTGAAAGTTGGGCCCTGTTATGCTGCTAGTTGACGTCATGTAACCTTTTTATTTGTTATTATATTTTTAAGACGAAATTCAAAAAAATATTAAAAATCATAATTTTTTTTCCTATTAAAAATTAAAAGTGACACACCCCGATCCTAAAATCAAGACGTGCTGGCCGTCACGTGAGCGTGACGTAACCAAAAGTGCGACGCGGAAGCAAAAGATAAAGGAATTACGAAGGAATAAAAACCAACTACTAGCAATAATATCCAACTAACATGCTAGAGTAAGTTTAAGTGTGAAACACACAAATTCAGAGCATAAGTACTAGGTGCAGTCAAGTAGGACCATAACTAAATTACAACACCCGCAGGTGAGTCTTACATTTATGTAGTCTGTCAGTACGCCGTGGGAATCCTTGTGGGCCACCAACGCTGCTAACTAGAACCTGGAGGGGCGCAAAACAAAATTGAGTGGGTCAGTAAAACCAAAGTTTTTCAAAAACATTTCATTTAAAACATTTCTAATCCCTCGCTGTAAAACCTGTATACTTTCCCAGAAAATAACATAATATACATATACTTCTTCAAATATCTCAAATCACCAATTTTTATCAAAACCCAGAAAATATGCCATGCCATAAATGTCAATAGCAGATTAAGAATGCATCAATATAACAGGTGACATAATGAATCATCCGGAGACCCTGCAGTTGGTCCTATACGGTTAATTCCATAGCTCAATATCCAAACCAACCTGAGTCACCACGGTGACCTGTACAGCACTACTCTGCACATAAGTCGGAACTACCTGAAGTAGTCTGTACGACAAGAATGGTGTAATAATACGCTATAGTGATTCTCTCATCAATCATTTGTGCATATAATCTAAGGTCACCTACCAGTCGGAACCACCTCTAGTGATCTGTACGACTAGCATGTCGAAACCCTCTCATGGTCTGTACGACATGCACCTACTTGGATCCAAGGTGAGCGTGCGGTGCGGTGAATACTACAAGCACTAACACCAGGGGTGCAGGTTATGAGCTCTCAACACAATTCACATGGATAACATAAAACTCACATGTGTGTCCACAGCACCAATTTACATATATATATATGCATCAATTATCAATTCATATATTTCATAACATGCATGCATGGCATTCTAAAACATACTTTCATTTAAATTCAATTTCTGGGAAATTCAGTAGTATATAGGTAATAACAGAAAAGAACTGCCCACTTACTGATAAGTCGAAGGGTCGTAACCCCCGTGACGTCCTTGAATGCGCTCGTCCTCGGGATAGGTATCACCTATATGCGAAACAACTAAAACAACATTATTTAATGCACATAACCGACAATTCGTAATAACTTCTCATACGGTGCTCAATTTGGGTATATGAATATACCACAGTGACCTACTCGACGTCACGAACGTCGAGGTATTTTTAGAAAAAAATTTCGAGGCTACACGCGCCCCCACGCGCCGAGAGGGGCACGGACCCACGCGCGTCATCTTCTTCCTCCAATCGCCGGACTGGTTTTTTCGGTTGCCGGAAAACTGGAGATTTTTCAATCTCCTTGTTCTCCATCATTTCTCAACCATTTTTCACGCATTTTATATCAAAATGAAGCCCTAAGCATGTAGAATCACGTTGTACTAGTTTAATGCTCTAAAAATTACGAAATCTCACCAGAGAAATTCCAAGAAAACCGGCCAACTTCGAACTCAGTGATCCCGACGTCCAAAACCTTCAAACTAAGCACTCTGAGCTTCCTTAGGACCTCACTAAGCTCACTGTAAGCTTAGAATTCCCTTATTGGCGTCGATCCGTGATGATTCGAGGGTTTTGTTCTTTGTCCGTACAATTCGAAGGGAGAGAGAGAGAGAACCAAGAAGAGGAGAGAGATAGGACATGGGTAGGTGTGTGTATGTGTATCCCGTGTGTGGTCCAACAAATCAAACCAAAATTCAAAGTCCTTTAAGTCCCTTAGCACCCGTCAAGGACAATTTCGTCATTTCACAACCTTGATAAATAGAATCTCGGGACGGGCTGTGACAATCTACCCTCCTTATAGAATTTTGTCCTTGAAATTCATACAATCAGTCACCATACTAATACTCATAAAACAACCTCGGATACATCTCTCTCATTCGATTTTCTGTCTCCCAAGTAGCTTCTTCTACTGAGTGGTTCCTCCACAATACTTTTACCAAGCTCACTGTCTTATTCCTTAGAACCTTGTCTTTCCAATCCAAGATAGTCACTGGTTCTTCATTATACGTCAAATCCGGATTAATCTCCAAAGGTTGAGGAGGAATCACATGCGAAGGGTCTGAAACATAATATCGAAGCATCGAGACATGAAACACATTATGTACCTTAGATAATTCCGGAGGCAACTCCAATCTGTAAGCAACTTCACCAATCCTTTCAGTGATCTCATAAGGTCCTATGTACCTAGGACTTAGCTTGCCTTTCTTTTTAAACCGCATTACACCTCTCCAAGGTGACAATTTTAAGAATACCAAATTACCCACATCATAAACTCGATCAGTAACATGTCTATCTGCTAAACTCTTTTGTCGATCATGGGCCGCTTTCAGGTTAGACTTAATCACCTGAACATTTTAAGTAGTCTCATCTACAATCTCTAGGCCCTCTAGCACTCTTTCGCCAAGCTCTGACCAATACAATGGCGTACGACAAGCTCTACCATAAAGTGCCTCAAATGGTGACATACCAATGCTTGAATGAAAACTATTATTGTAGGCAAATTCCATCAAGTCTAGGCGATCATGCCAAGAATCACCAAACTGTAACACTGAAGATCTCAGCATATACTTTAACTTCTAAATAGTCTTGTCTGATTGTCCATCAGTTTGAGGATGATAAGCAGTGCTGTAAAGCAATTTCGTACTAAGAGCTTCCTGAAAAGCTACCCAAAACTTAGAAGTAAATCTTGGATCTCGATCAGAAATAATATTCACTGGAACTCCATGATACTTCACAATCTTCGTGATGAACAACTTAGCCAATTTATTCAGATGATACTTTTCTCTCACTGGAATGAAGTGTGCTGCCTTGGTAAGCCCGATCTACAATTCCCCAAACACCATCAAATCCATTTCGTGTACGCGGAAGCTTATACACGAAATCCATAGTTATATTTTCTCATTTCCACTGAGGAACATGAAGTGGTTGCATCCGACCAAAAGGCTTTTTCCCTTTAGCTTTGACTTGCTGGCAAACAATACACCTACTTACATACTCTGCAATTTCCCTCTTCATACCCGGCCAATAATAAAATGGTCAAATGGTATGGTACATCTTAGTCCCTCCTGGATGCATCGCATAAGCCGAACAATGTGTTTCATCCAAAATTTCCTTCTTTAATTCCTCATTATTCGGCACATACATTCTGTTCTCCTGCATAAGCATGTTATCTGATTCTCGAATCCTGAGGTCTTTCTTTTTCCCTTAATTTCTCAATTGGATCATTTCTAGGATTTCTTCATCAACCATCTGAGCTTCAAGTACACGATCGACTAAAACTGGCCTGACTTGGAAACTAGCAAGAAAAGCTTCTCTTTGTTCGTCGATCTCCAACTTTACTCCAGTAGCTCTCAAATCTGCAAGAAGAGGAACACGACAAGCATACAAAGCATTGAGTCGGCCTTGAGGTTTCCTACTTAGTGCATCAGCTACCACATTTGCACGACCCGGATGATACTCAATAGTGCAGTCATAATCACTTAGTAACTCTATCCACCTTCGCTAACGAAGATTAAGATCATGCTGAGTGAAAAGATACTGAAGACTCTTATAATCTGTGAAGATCTTACACTTCTCACCATAGAGATAATGCCTCCAAATTTTCAAAGCAAAGACAATGGCTGCCAACTCAAGATCGTGAGTAGGATAATTTCTTTCATGAATCTTCAACTGTCAAGAAGCATAGGCAATCACTCTATTATGCTGCATCAAAACACATCCCAAACCATTCAAAGAAGCATCACTGTAAATCTCAAAGTTACCTCTATCATCAGGAAGTACCAATACTGGAGCATGAGTGAGGCAATATTTCAATTGCTGGAAACTTTGCTCACAATTCTCGTCCCACTGAAACTTAACATCCTTCTTGGTTAACTTCGTTAGTGGCAACGCAATCATAGAAATTTTTTGAACAAACCGTCGATAATAACCTGCTAGACCAAGAAAACTCCGCACCTCAGTGACGGTTCGTGGCTGTTCCCAATTCTCCACTGCTGCTATCTTTTGAGGATCTACTTGAATTCTTTGTGCCGATACTACATGCCCCAAAAATGCCACTTGATTCAACCAAAACTGACATTTACTGAACTTGACATACAATCGATGCTCCCTTAATTTCTTTAATACCAAGTTAAGATGTCGAATATGATCTGCTTTCGACTTAGAGTATACCAGAATATCATCGATAAAAACAATGACAAATCTATCACGATATTGCTGGAATACCTCATTCATTAGCCCCATGAAAGCTGCAGGTGCGTTAGTCAATCCAAATGGCATCACCAAAAACTCATAATGTCCATAACGAGTTTTGAAAGCCGTTTTAGGTACATCTTCATCTTTAATCTTCAACTGATAATAGCCAGATCTCAAATCAATCTTAGAGAACACACATGCACCTTTAAGCTGATCAAACAAATTATTGATACGAGGCAAGGGATAACGGTTTTTAATCGTTACCCGGTTCAATTGCCTGTAATCAATACATAATCTCAAAGTTCCATCTTTCTTTCTTACAAACAACACCGGAGCTCCCCAAGGTGAAGTACTAGGTTGAATGAAACCTTTATCAGTTAATTCCTGTAACTGAATTTTCAATTCTCTCAATTCAGCTGGAGCCATTCTATATGGAGTCAAAGATATAGGATCCGTACCTGGAAGCAAATCAATCGAAAACTCCACATCTTTGTCTGGCGGCAATCCAGGCAAATCGTCTAGGGATACATCAAGATAATGCCTGACTACTCCAACTTCCTCCACACTGCTAGGAACAACATCATTTAACACCACATGTGCTAAGTATCCTTGACAACCTTTCGATAACAACTTATTTGCTCTCATGGCAGAAATAACACCATGTCTCACCCACTACTTTCACCCACAAAAGTAACCTTTGGTAATCCAGGACGATGAAAAGTAACAGATTTCCCGTAACAATCTATATGGGCACGATTATAATGCAACCAATCTGCCCCTAAAATCACATCAGAATCCACAATATCTAACTGGATAAGATTAGCTGGCATAACTACACCATCTACCATCATTGGACACCCTGGATAAACACTATCAACATAACATTTGTCTCCTCTAGGCATAGCAAACTCTAAATCAAATCTTAGAGGTGTAGGGTGAGATTATGTCATTTGAGCAAACGTATGAGAAATCACAGAATGTGTAGCACCACAATCAATCAAAACTCTAGCAAAGTGACCAAGAATATTTAACGTACCCATAATCAAATCCGGATGATTCTGAGCATCTTGCAGTGAGATGTGATTAACACGTCCCTGAGCTTGCTGTCGTCCACCACGACCTCTGTTGCCTTGGTTACCTCGCCCTTGAGAAGTACGTCTCTGTCCTGACTGGCTAGACTACCTAGGCGGTCCTGCACTGCTAGCAGCAACCTCTCCCTGTCGGGGCTGACCTTCCTGATGCCACTGAGATCCACTAGCTGGCATTGAAGAATAAGAAGTATAACCTCCAGGGTCTTGGGAATACCCAGTCTGAGAATAAGGATCCTGGGAATACTAATACTGTCCAGAAGCATAGGGAGCAGTATCACCCTGGTAGTGGTAAGCACCACCACGACCTGTCTGACCATAACTGCCTGACCCAAAGTTCTGCTGAATCGGCGCTGGAGGTGGCATAGTAGACTGCTGAGACCTCTGCTGACTCTGGGGACACTGAGCAGCCCTATGTCCCAACTGTCCACAAGTGTAGCAAGCACCACCACCACCACTTCTCCTACACTCTCCATGATGTCTGAAGTTACAACAGCGGCACAACGGAGCACCAGAACCACCAGCACCACCAAAATCTCTCTGTCTCTGAAACTTGGGTCCACCAGCAAATCTTCTACCTCTCATCGGGCCTGTGACACTAAATCCTCCACTGGAAGAACTCGAGCTCACTCCACTTTTCTTGAAATTCTGTGTCTTACAGGGTCCTTGAGTGGAGATACCTTTACCCCTATCATCTTTCTTCTGATTATCATTCTTATCTTCATCATCCTCACTGTTACTAGAAAGGTTGTCGGAATCCTTCATCTGAACCAAAATCTCAGAAAACTCATGATAATTAGTGCAAGGAAGTACACTAGCAAAAGTCCGCCATTTCCTCTTAGTTCCCAGCTTAAAACGGCGAAGCATCTCTGCCTGATTACCAACTGTATCAGGATCATAACGAGATAAGTCTGTAAATTTCCTATAGTACTCATGCGCCGACATATTCTTTTGCTTCAGTTGAGTGAACTCCTGCTTCTTACGATCAATGTACTTCGGAGGAACAAATCTTTTCAAAAAATTCTCTTTGAATACTTCCCAGTCAGCTGCCATCTCAGGCGACGTAAACTTAGTCTGATTTAGCCACCAAGCTGCTGGCTCTCGTCCTAAAAACCAAGTAGTGGTCTCAACCCATCTATTAGCAGGAAGATTCCCTTGACTCTACATCACCTGGAAAGTCTTCTCAATATGGTCTAACCACTTTTCTGTCCCTTCATGACCCTTATTACCCATGAAACGATCCAATTTTAGATTATACATAGTCTCCAAGGGTGTTCTCTGAGAAGGAGGAGGACGAATTGCATTTTGAAAGGCATGGGCGTGATTCCCTAATTGAGTTATATCAGGGAAATTAGACTCAGAAGCACGGCTTGATTCCCTACGAGGCGGCATAGTTCTGACAGAAGACACCAAAAGATCATTAAAGCATTAACAATTTATACAGGACTGCAACCTAGGCTCTGATACCAAACTGACACATCCCGATCCAAAAATCAAGGCGTGCTGGCTGTCACGTGAGTGTGACGTAACCAAAAGTGCGACTCGGAAGCAAAAGATAAAGGAATTACGAAGGAATAAAAACCAACTACTAGCAATAATATCCAACTAACATGCTAGAGTACGTTTAAGTGTGAAACACACAAATTCAGAGCATAAGTACTAGGTGCAGTCAAGTAGGACCATAACTAAATTACAACACCCGCAGGTGAGTCCTACATTTATGTAGTCTGTCGGTACGCTGTGAGAATCCTCGTGGGCCACCAACGTTGCTAACTAAAACCTGAAGGGGCGCAAAACAAAATTGAGTGGGTCAGTAAAACCAAAGTTTTTCAAAAACATTTCATTTAAAACATTTCTAACCCCTCGCTGTAAAACCTATATACTTTCCAAGAAAATAACATAATATGCATATACTTTTTCAAATATCTCAAATCACCAATTTTTATCAAAACCCAGAAAATATGCCATGCCATAAATGTCAATAACAGATTAAGAATGCATCAATATAACATGTGACATAATGAATCAACCGGAGACCCTGCAGTTGGTCCTGTACGGTTAATTCCATAGCTCAATATCCAAACCAATCGGAGTCACCACAGTGACCTGTACGGCACTACTCTGCACATAAGTCGGAACTACCTGAAGTAGTCTGTACGACAAGAATGGTGTAATAATACGCTCTGGTGCTTCTCTCATCAATCATTTGTGCACATAATCTAAGGTCACCTACCAGTCGGAACCACCTCTAGTGATCTGTACGACTAGCATGTCGGAACCCTCTTATGGTCTGTACAACATGCACCTACTTGGCTCCAAGGTGAGCGTGCGGTGCGGTGAATACTATAAGCACTAACACCAGGGGTGCATGTTATGAGCTCTCAACACAATTCACATGGATAACATAAAACTCACCTGATACTCACATGTGCGTCCACAGCACCAATTTACATATATATATATATATATATATATATATATATATATATATATATATATATATGCATCAATTATCAATTCATATATTTCATAATATGCATGCATGGCATTTTAAAACATACTTTCATTTAAATTCAATTTATGGGAAATTCAGTAGTATATAGGTAATAGCAGAAAAGAACTGCCCACTCACTGATAAGTCGAAGGGTCGTAACCCCCGTGACGTCCTTGAATGCGCTTGTCCTCGGGATAGGTATCACCTATATGCGAAACAACTAAAACAACGTTATTTAAAGCACATAACCGACAATTCGTAATAACTTCTCATACGGTGCTCAATTTGGGTATATGAATATACCACAGTGACCTACTCGACGTCACAGACGTCGACGTATTTTTAGAAAAAAAATTCGAGGCTGCACGCGCCCCCACGCGCCGGGAGGGGCACGGACCCACGCGCTCCACGCGCGTCATCTTCTTCCTCCAGTTGCCGGACTGGTTTTTCCGGTCCTCGGAAAACTGGAGATTTTTCAATCTCCTTGTTCTCCGTCATTTCTCAACCATTTTTCATGCATTTTATATCAAAATGAAGCCCTAAGCATGTAGAATCACGTTGTACTAGTTTAAGGCTCTAAAAATTACGAAATCTCACCGGAGAAATTCCAAGAAAACCGGCCAACTTCAAACTCAGTGATCGCAACGTCCAAAACCTTCAAACTAAGCACTCTGAGCTTCCTTAGGACCTCACTAAGCTCACTGTAAGCTTAGAATTCCCTTATTGGCGTCGATCCGTGATGATTCGAGGGTTTTGTTCTTTGTCCGTACAATTCGAAGGGAGAGAGAGAGAGAACCGAGAAGAGGAGAGAGAGGGGGCACATGTAGGTGTGTGTAGTGTATCCCGTGTGTGGTCCAACAAATCAAACCAAAATTCAAAGTCCTTTAAGTCCCTTTGCACCCGTCAAGGACAATTTCATCATTTCACAACCTTGATAAATAGAATCTTGGGACGGGCTGTGACAAAAAGTCATTTCTACACAATTTCTCACATCTTTTTCACCCTTCCATATTATCTTACCTCATTTTAATGTCTAAGTTGTCAACATGCAAGTAAAATTAAAATATTTAATAACATGAAACTTAAACAACATTTAGCGGCAAGTGGCCCTCAAAATATGTCCTGAAACTTTATTTTAATATGGTTGTTTAATTCAATTAACCAATAAAATTAAAGAAAAAAATTAAAATAATAAATTATTGAGGAGGCTAAAAATAGTCCCATTCGATTAGAGATTGTATATAGATATGGTATGGCACTGTTCATTAAAAAATAATTTTTTGCAAGGCTGGACAGGGTTTAAACATAGCCCATTCAGTTCCAATGGAGAGAACAAGAGGTTTAAAAGCCAAAAAATGGCTTGATTTGTCTAAAAACTCATCTTCAACTGATGGCCATGCTATAATTCTATGGAGCCCACCAGTTCATTATTTGCCAAATAAGCATCAGACTGGCCAAGTGTAGCCCCTCCTCTTAGCCCATTTTTGGGGCCAACTCCTCAGTTACAATAATTGATTCAAATTCAACGGCTAAATTTAAAATCATCCAACATGGTTTAATTAAATTAACTAATAAATTTAAAGTAGGATTTTTAGCCAAAATTGTCCTTGAGATTTGCCTAACTCCTCACTTTGGTCCATGAGATTTGAAATCAATAGAAGTGGTCCCTAAGATTGTCCACAATCAATCATTTTGGTCCCTCGGTGAAAAATTATGTTAAATAAGGATCAAAATGACAAAATTACCCTCAATATAATAAACAATAGGCCAAAATGATTTGACAAAATTTGAGGGTATTTTTGTCATTTTATTCTTATTTTGTGGAGATTTTTCATGGAATGACCAAAATGATTGATTGTAGACAAACTCATGGACCATGTATATCGATTTCAAATCTCAAGGACCAAAGTGAGGAATTATGCAACTCTCATTGACCATTTTGGCTAAAAAGCCTTTAAAGTATAAACTTAAAACTGATAAATTATTGAGAAGGCTATATTTAGCCCATTCGGTTGGAGATGATATATGAATATAACCTGACATTTTTCATTTAAAAATAATTTGTTGCAAGGCTATATTTCTGGACGGGGCAATGTTTAACCCTTTTGGTTGGAGATTGTGAACGGGCTTGAGAACACGATACTTGGAAAGACCTTGGATCTTGTGCAAGTGAAATCGATGGATGAGAAACCATTGAACCTTGTGAACTAGAAACTTGAGATTGCCTTGGAGCTTCTCGTTGTGGTAGTGGATTAAGAGTAAGAGATGGATGCTTGAATTTGAATTTGCCAACTCTGTTCAATACAAAAACAATATAAATTACATTAATTGTTATACACTTTATAAAGCCTACAAATATTTATATATATATTATTTATTTATTTATATTATGCGGTTTGGTTCGGTTTTGGTTTAGTTCTAGATATTAAGAACCAAAACCATAACCTTTTTTTGGCTTGTGGTTCAATTTCAAGCCCAAACCGTTTCAAAACCGCAAAAACCGAACCGTTCGATGCGATTCTGTTCGTTTGTGTTTTGATTTTGGTTTTCAGGTCCAAGTGCCCACCCTACTTTGAAAGTACCCATCTTGAAAATATTTAGCTCATTTGTGCATATCTTTGCTAGTAAACTTAGATTTTATTATGCTTTTTTTTCTTTTAAAAAAGACAAAATATCTTTTACAAGGTTTCAAAAATCGATGAAAATTTAGAATTTTCACTCCTGCATCAAGCTTGTCCTTGTAAAGAAACAGTTTTGGATTCCTTAAATGCATTTTCATGTTTGGTAGTTTCATTATTTTTGCAACGACTTAGGAAGTGCTCACTGTGACAGCCCGTCCCGAAATATATTTTAGCAATGGTGTGAATTGACTAATTTACCCTTGGACATTGAGTTGTGTTGTGTGTGGAGCTTAATATTTTGACCAATTACTTCCTTTCCTAAAGATTTGGACCCAATTGGAACTTAAGATCTTGTTTGTTTTTGTTTGGTGACAAATATGGACCACACATACACACCAACCAATCCCGTTGACTCTCTCTCTCTCTCTCTCTCTCTCGATTTCCTTCCATTGTCTGTATAATACGTATGGTCAACCTTCCAACTAGCTTAATCACTCATGGATCGAGCTAGATAAGGACGTTTTTGAACTCCTTACAAGAGCAGAGTCGTACCTTTTGTTTGAGGAAGGGACCTGTAGAAATCGAGATATCCGAACTCCGACGATGAGTGATTTTTCCTCCGACGTGATCGCGAAGGTTTTAAGTTGTTTTGAGACCTAAAAAGGTATTATTTTTACTTTTCTAGCACATTGGATCAATTTTGGAGTGGTTTTGACGTAAGAACACTCAGGTTTATATGGTTGCAGGATTTGGCCGGTTCTTCGAGTTTTTTCAGCGAGTTTTCGTTGAATTTAGGTCCCCCAAAGTGTTAAGAATGTGTTCTTCTCGTTGTAAGCTTCATTTTGGTACAAATTTCATTGAATTTGGTTGAGAAATGGAAGAGATATGAAGTTTTTAAAAAAATCCAGTTTTCGACGATAACAGCGGTACCGGCGCTGGACTTCGGCGAACTGAGGTTGAAGGAGGAGAATACTCCGTCAACTTTGATGCAATATTATAACGCCGTTAGGTAATTATAATGGTATATGCTGATTTTTAACAGAATATTCCCTAACGTCGTTAGGGAATCTGTTTGGTGTGTCAGGCACATGCCTGTGCGTGGGCCACGCGTCTGGCTGTGCCTTGGCCGGCGCTTGAAGGCGCGTGGGTGCTCGAAATTTTTTTCTAAAATATAGGGATGTTCTTGAGGTTGAGTAGGTCTCGGTGGTATATTCAAATACCCTATTTGAGCTTTGTATGAGAAGTTATTACCTATTTTTGTGTATGTGCTTTAAATAATGTTTATATAGTTGTTTCGCATATAGGTGAGACCTATCCTGAGGACGAGCGCAGTTAAGCAAGACTCGGGGTTTACGACCCTTCGACTTATCAGTGAATGGGCTTTTGATTTTCAGTATATACTTATATACTTGGTATTTTTCCCCAAAAAATGCGTTTAAATGACATTATGTTTTGAATTGCCATGCCTATTGAATTTATGCTTAGAGTATGAACTAGTATAGTATGCATAAATGTGATTTGATGATGTGGATGCTCAGGTAAGTACCATGTAAGTTGTAGACTGTGTATATGTGATTTGATGATGATGTGAGATGTGTTGAGAATTTATAAACCTGCACCCTAATGTTAGTGCTCCCACCCGTGGCCAGGGCACAGGCCTTCATGTGATGTTCACCTCCTGCACCATACGCTCACCTTGGATCCAAGTTAGGTGCACAGTCCTATCGTACAGACCACTATAGGTGGTTCCGACTCGTAGATGACCCGCAATTATTCGCACAGTCTTCATGTGATCGAAGCACTAGAGCGTATTTATTTATTTACACCCAGTCATGTCGTATAGACCACTTTAGGTGGTTTCAACTCGTGTGCAGGCATACTTGTTGAGATATAGAATCAGCCGTACAGGCCACTTTAGGTGGATCCGGCTGATATGTTATTTCACCTGAGTTACTTATTATGTTATTTTGAGATATTTGGTATGGCATATTTATGAATATCATTTTCTGAGCAGGGTTTTGAGATATATATATATGCATTCTATTTTCTGGGAAATTATACAGGTTTTACGGCGAGGAGTTAGAACTTTTGATAAATGAAATGCTTTTGAAAAGCTTTGTTTTTGCCCACTCACACTTTCTGTTTTGCGCCCCTCCAGGTTCTAGTTAAGAGTGCTTGTCGGTGGCTTACAAGGAATTCACGGCAGCTTTGCCAAATTATCACCAATGTAGGATTATCTTTGGTGTTGTATAATTAGTATTCGTCCTGCTAGACTGACTTAGGCTACTTATGCTCTGATTGTGAACTCACACTTAATGTTGCACTTGCACCTTACATTATCTAGTGCTCTAGTTGGTTTGGTTTTTATTTATTCGCATTTCTTATGTCTTTATTGCTTCCGTATTGTGCACATGGCTATGTCACCCTCACGTGACGGCTAGCATGCCTCGATCTAGGTCAGGGTGTGTCACTCACCGCCTAGGCATTATATTCAAAAAAATGACTCAACAGTCATTTTATGATATGATCGAGAAAACCCGTCTTTTTTAATAATAATTGGACAACAATGCCCCTAAAACAAAAAAATGCGTTAACTGAAAAGAAATACAGAATTTTTTTACCAAGGGTAGTTTTGTAAGAAAAAGTAATAATTAAAAGAGATTAAACAGAAGGAAAATAAGAAAAGAAATTAAATGTGCAAAAAGGAAACATGATCGTGGAGGACTCCAAATAAACTGCCGCAACGGAGAAGATAAAATAACTTCCAAGAACTCACAAATGTACATTGAGTATTCCACAAATCTAGAGGAGGAGGGAAGAAGCTTTGTCCCTGCTACTTCGAATGATTTGGGTCAATTTTAAAAATTATTAGCGGGATTTGTTTCTCTCCCTTATCGCTCATTCTATGTTTTTGGTTTTTCTTATCTTTGGTGGTTTTATTGTAGGAAAACTAATTTAGAACTTAGATTGATTTGTTCATGTGAAATTGGTTAATTTTTTTTTTTCCTCTGTTTTTTAGTATGATGAGTTTGAATTGACGTGAACTTTTGTGTTTGGAAGGTGAATTTTGGTTGAGATAGAATTGGGAAAGCAAGTTGATCATGGGTTACTTTGAATTCAAATATGTAGCATGTAATCGGGTAATTTCTGTGGACATCTCTTTCTTCCAACTTCTGAAGTTCGATCAGCATGTGTAAACTATTGATAAAACCATTCGTTGGTTATATATTATGGTTACCTTCAAGAGAGAATATAAATTACAGTTTTATTCTCTCCGTTTGCACTATGGACATTATTAATTGTTTATTAGCACTTTATTGCTTCAACAATTAGAATTCTCTTTAAAATCTTTACCTCCCTGTCAAATGTTGGTGTTTAGTTTGTGAGAAATATGATGATTTACTTAAAGAAGTTAATATATGTTTAGATTTATCTACATTTTGATTGAAGTAGGGACATCACAGTTCATGGCTCCACAACTGTACGAGGAGGCAAATTACGATGGTCAAAGAGTGTTTGAAAAATAGATGCGAGGGAGCAAATGAGTTTGGGATTTCAAAGAACTACTACAATTTGTGGATGTGTTTTACTTATTGTACAAAACTTTCAAAGGGGTAAGTAGAGCGAATTAATTCTGACTTTTACTTCCGATATAAAGTCACAGAATAAATAAAATGATATATATTGTTTGTAGTCACAAAAATAAATTCGCGCGTAGTGCACTATGATAAAAGAAAGTCCTCTCACATGAGGGAAAGCGCAGGCAAAAAGTCAGAACCCTACCCTTGAGAGTTACCGGCCCTTGAATGGATGAATTGTGGGTAAACGATGTCTTTGGTTTTTACTAATTCCATTTTTTTTTCTCTTTTAAGTTAATCATTTCTTTTGTGTTTGAGGGACTTAAGTCAATTGTTTTGGAATTCTACTTTTTGGTGTTTGTTTTCTTTAGTTGCATGATTGAAAGTTTTTTTTTTTTTTTTTTTTTTTGTACAGATTGTAAAACTAAAACGAAAATCATTCGACTTATCAAAGTTTAGCTAGAGGATTCAACCGGGTATGCTCTTTATGTTTGTCTTACTTTGTTTATCAAAGTTTTGCTTTCATTTGGATTAGTACGTTTCTTGCTAAATTTTAGCCCTGTTTTGATTTTTTTTATTCATCAAATTTGTTGAACTATGAATTCATGTTATAATATGGGAATCATAGCAAAGCTTTTCCAAATGAAAATTTGTTTAATGAATTGAAAAGGATAATACTGTAAAAAAATGCTATAAGTATCTTGACATGCTATAACAGGTTTTCTTTTGGCAAGTTTGTGTTTCTCATTCGTATTCATGGTTCCGTTAAGATATTTTTTCCTCTCTATTTTATATCTCCATCATATGGTTGACTTCATTTTTATGTTTTCTAATCGGTTTAATTGTTGAAGTTTAATTTTCCTTTGACATTCATTCTCTTTGCAACAGTTTGGCAAAATTAAGCATAATACCTGGACATCTAGAGAAAAAGTCGTCTTGGCATACAATAAGGTTCTCATTTTTAGCTAACATTTCTATCATGTTATTTTTAGTTTACTGCTTATACGATTTTCCTTTACGTTTCCAGGAATGCAAGAAATATTTTATTTTATTTTCTTAGTTTGATTTGATATGTTGATGTATGTTCAATTCAGACTTCAAGTTTGAAATCTCATTGTGATCTTTCTTCTTATAGAGGAGTTTTCTCTATGTATATCGAGGTTGTCTTTTTGTGCAGTTTATTTATTGAGTTTGATGACAATTTAAATGGTGTATTCACATATGAATTTCTCTGCTATCATTTGGGCATAAAGTTCCACTTTTTTGTGGCATTTGTGATATAGGAGATCGATTAGGAACATCATATTTAGCTTCATTTCGTTTATGAGTGTTTCTCTTCTCAGGTTGAGAGGCTTACAGTATCTTATTTTAAACTTAGCAATGCAAAATTTTCTACAATTTGTTAACTAAAAAAGTTAAAATGAATGAGTGTCTCTTGACAGGTACAAATGTACAAATTAAAATTAAACATTATACGTTGCACATAGCGCGCTGTAATTATAAGAATGTATTTATGTATGAACAAATGTAAATCAATGTAGTCATTCCATTAGAAGTCCATCAAAATTTCTGTTAGTATGCTAATTTGGTACATGAGACTTTTCAGCATTTTTCAAGTATTTTTGGGTTTCATCTCATGATATTATCGATAATGTCACGATATATTGCCCAAATAATGCATTAAAATGCTGAAAATATCGTCTCCGATATTATCGCGATAATATCGACAAAAATATCAATATATTGACGATAATTAAGTGGATAAGTATGAAAATATCGTCCTCTAAAAAAACAATATTATCGACGAAATATCATCGATAATATCGATATTTTATACCTTGCCCATAATTACCAAATCGTGCGAAACACACTTATTTGCCATGCAACACCATAGCAAGCCACCAAATATGAGTTATGAAGACACATTGAGTCGAGGAGAAGTCGCTGGTCGAGAACTTATGGAGAAAGGTAGCCAAGGATATCATGACAAAGTTGTTATGCCATAACTTAAAGAGAGGGAGGGACTAGGTATACTTTAGTCTATCCAGTTAGTTTGAAGCGTACAAAGAAAAGAAAAATAGTGAGAAAAAACTCTTCGTCGCCAGTTAAGGGTTGGCGGCAATGCCTGGGTCTCTTTCTCTTCCCCTCTTTGCTTTTACCATCTTCTAACTATCTTCATCTACTTGTTGTGTTCACTTTTTCGCTCCATCGAAAAAAGTTTTTGTGGTTGTGACCGAGCTTCAATGAAAGGCTTATGCATGTGTGTGTTTTAATGGTTTGTGCATTTGGCTAGTGAGCATGAGGAGAAAGCTCGAATTTTGTTGGAGGTAACTTATAGCAAGGCTTCTTTGCTCACGATTAAAAAAGTATCAAAGTGCACATGATTTTTTCCTTGTGATGCTTTTATGGTAGTTCTCTAACTTGCAAGGTTCAATCGTTGTAAGTGTTATACTTCATGTTGGTTGGATGTGGATGCTCCATGATTGAGAAATTGTATTGTGTTTCTAATGAGTTTGTATTTGTGAAATTGTGGTATTTCTTTTGGCATGTATGACCTCTTGTTTTGTCTTCAAAGATTTGTATTGCGGTTTTCCTAAGTAAGATTTTCTCTTAAGGACCATGTTTAACATGTTTGTCATATATGAGCTCTTGATCATTGTTAGTGAAATTTCATTTTATCTCAAAACAGTACATTTTTGGGCTACATAAATTATGAATATCCTACTAAAGAAAAGGAGTGATGGGTTGAAATAGATGCATGCTCATTAGAAATTGACTATGTTAATGGGACTAAATTGACAAGTAAAATTTCTATTTTGTTTAAGATGTAAAGAACCAAGGAAAAGACAGTTTACCGCAGTTGTGACAAGTCATATTTATGCACTCTAGTGCGGATTTGATCTCCGCCATCTCTCTCACCCCTTATAAGTAACAATTTAACTCATTAACGTTAAAAAAAAAAAAAGTAAAAAACCAAAAGAGAAACAGTTGAAGGGTATGGTGTGTCCTTAAATAAATGGACAAGATGTTGGTAGTTGCTTGCACATGTTAGAGCCTTATCTCGTATTTTTAGTGTCTTATCGTAATCAGATAAATGGTTATTTTTAGATCACTAGTGGAATCTCAACACTTTATGGCATTGGAGCAAGTTTTTAACGACCATATCAATTTTGACGCCCTACAAAATCACCGTGGGACTTTTTGAAAAACTTCAAGTTTGACACGAGATAAACCCTGCTATTGGCCACTTAAAAGGTCACTTTTACATATCCCAACACTTGCATTGCCAATAAGTACACATAGTATAAAGAGGGTATCTTATCTCACATGCTTTGCATAATATTGGTCCGTCAAAAAGATTTTTCGTTTTTCATTTGTTTAAAGTTAAGAAATGTAGAATATAAAAAATAAGTCAAGAAGGAGGCAAATGAGAAATGTTAAAGAATACATATAGTTTTTACCACCTGCAAAAATATGATTAAATTGCATAAAAATATTTGCAAGTGAATAAGATAATTATAGTATAAAAAGCTCAAGTACGGTTGTTCTTCATAAAAATTGACATAAATAATTTGTATTTAAAGCCAATTTTTAGCTAACTATTTAACACAAGATTTGGAAAAGATTGGAAATTGTGGATTTAAATCAAGAAAACAGAAAATAAAATAATTAATAATTATTTTAATGAAAAATGACAGCAAGACATAAATAAAACAGTGTCACAGCCCGTCCCGGGATTTTTATATCGGGAGCGTGAAATGAAGATACTACCCTTGACGTTGCTAAGGTTTGTGTGTGTAACGTTATTTGGTTTAAATTATTATAAGTTTTGGGGATAAAAAAAAATTTGGTTTTGGAATTATGTGGTTAGGGAATTGGATGGATGGTGTGGATTAGAGTGGACCACACCTCACACTCCCTGCTCTCTCTCCCTTCCCGTAGCTCTCTCTCTCTCTCCTCCCTCACGATCCCCTGCTCTCTCTCTCACCATATACATACGGACGAAGAACAAACCACCCAAAACACAGTGGATCGAAGCAACCAAGGTAAGATTCTTCATCCTCTTGATGTTCTGAGTTGATTGGTACTAGTTTTAGGAAGGGAAACCTTCGAAATAACGTGAACCCGAACCCCCCATTTTTTGTCACTGTTCATGCACACGTGAAATGTTGTGTTTCAGGAAATTCTAAGCTTATAGTGAGCTTAGTGAGGTCCCAAGGAAGCTCGGAGTGCTTCGTTTGAAGGATTTGGACGTCGGGATCACGAGGGTTGAGTTTGGCCGGTTTTGCTTGGATTTTTCCAGATTTAGTTGTTTTTGGAGCTTAAAAATAGTGTATCGTGATTCTACATGTTTGGGGCTTCATTTTGGTATAAAATACGAAGAAAACGGTTGAGAAACGAAGGAGAACAAGAAGTTTTAAAACTCGCCGGAATCCGGCCACCGGAAAAACCAGTCCGGCGACTGGCTGGGGAAGATGACGCGCGTGGGGGCGCGTGTGTCCGTGCGTTCCCTGGCGCGTGGGGGCGCGTGCGACACCAAAAAATTAATCTAAAAATTTCTCGACTTCCGTGACGTCGAGAAGGTCGATGTGGTATATTCATATACCCAATTTGAGCATCGTATGAGAAGTTATTTCGAATTGTTGGTTATGTGTTTAAATTAAAGTTTTTATAGTTGTTTCGCATATAGGTGACACTTATCCCGAGGACGAGCGCATCCAGGGACGTCATGGGGGTTACGACCCATCAACTTATCAGTGAGTGGGCAGTTTTGTTTTCGTATTACCTATATACAACTGTTTTTCCCAGAAAATGCGTTTATATGAAAATTATGATTTAAATTGCCATGCATGCAAATGTTGAGATATTTAGTTTGATAATCGATGCATATATATGTTAATTGACGCGGTGGACGCACATGTGAGTTTTTATATTATTCAGATGAGTTATTTTATGACAATTGCATTGAAAGCTCATAACCTGCACCCTAGGTGTTAGTGCTTATATTATTATTCACCACACCGCACGCTCGTCTTGGATCCAAGTAGGTGGATGTCGTACAGACCATGTGAGGGTTCCGACATGCTAGTCGTATAGATCACTAGATGTGATTCCGACTAGTGGGTGACCTTAGTTATGCGCGCTGATGATTGATGAGAGAAGCACTAGAGCGTATTTATACACCTTTCATCGTACAGACTACTATACGTAGTTCCGAGTGATGTGCAGTGTAGTGCCGTACATGTCACAGTTGGTGACTCCGGCAGGGCCGTATAGGTCACTGTGGTGACTCTGGCTGAGTGGGATGTTGAGCTTTAGAATCAGCCGTACAAGACCACTGTAGGGTCTCCGGTTGATTTATTATTTCACCTGATTGATATTGATGCATTTCTGACTATATTTGGCATGGTGTGGCATATTATTTCTGAGATGTTATGTTGATGGATATGAGCCGAGTTTTGATGATATGTCTATATATATGTTTATATACTATTTTTCTGGGAAAGTATACAGGTTTTACGGTGAAGGGTTAGAAATGTTTTAAATGAAATGTTTCGGAAAATCTTTGATTTTACTGACCCACTCATCTTTGTTTTGCGCCCCTCCAGGTTCTAGTTAGCGGTTGGTGGCTCTCGAGGTCTTTTTCGGCATTCTGACAGACGTTCTGCATGTAGGACTCACCTGCGGGTGATGTATTTTATTTTGGTCCTACTTGACTGCACTTAAACCTATGCTCTGAATTTATGTGTTTACCTTATAACTCATCCTTTTGTTCTAGTAAGTGGTTCTACTAGAGATTGGTTTGAATTCCTTCATTTTCTGTTATATCTTGCTTCCGTGTCGCATTTTTGGTTACGTCACGCTCACGTGACGGCCAGCACGCCTTGATCCTCTGGGTCGGGGTGTGTCAAACAGGTTTGAAAAAAATAAAATGTAAAAGGCGCTAGGATTTAGCTGTCGCCATTAACAATCTTATGCAGTTCTACTAATTACTTATTAATTAACATACATGCTTTGAATATTAGGTTTTCGTAATGCATATTCTCCTTGTGATATTCAAGCAAGAACGTTTATCTAACATGCAATCGTCTGTGATATTTAGATCAAATATAAACATGCAAGACTCATTAAGCCTTGTGAAAACCTTTTGAAAAACCATGCAACTCTTAAGAGCGTGATATTCGTCTTAAGTGATATTACAATTTATGAATCACAAGAAGCCTTAATTAATTCTAAGGTGATATTCCAATAAAATTGCATCTAATTACTCGTCTAAACATTCTAATGGTAACTAAGCATTAAGACATATAGATAGTTTAAATGCATTGATTAATAATACTAAGTATTATTACCACTTAGTACCGGTCTAGTTATATTCCTCTTCATTTGTAAGTGATATGTTTTAGATTTGATTCTAACCAAAGTTGAATTTGAATCACATTATTGCTAGCCTATTGTGATGCTTAGTCCACTCCTTCATACCTTTAGTGTAGGTAATATCATTTGTTAAAAATATATAATATTATTATTATTTCTCTTGAGCACTCAAATTCATTTATATATTTTTTTTACAAAATTTATCATCTATACTTACTATTATTAAGAGAACCCTCCTTGTCAACTTTTTGTTCCATTTTTTCCTATTTTGCCCTCACTTTTAATACACAATACTTACATAATGAGGGCAAAATAGTAATTTTGTATCTTTTGAGAAAATGACAATCATATCCCTATTTTTCCTATTTTACCCTCACTTTTGATACATAATATTTACATAAGGAGGACAAAACAGTAGTTATGCACTTATTAAGAGAAATTGTCTCACCATTATTTTTTCATACTCTTTTTAAAATTTTAAAAACTAATTACACTCTTTAATAAATAAAAAATGAAATTGTTTGCACACATTTTGTGTGTGCTCATCGGCGCTAGTGTGTATAATGTTCAGAAGACTGAAACGCATCCATTTTAGACTAAGAATGCTTTGGAAAAAGTAAATAAAAAACAAAACTGATTGACCGAAAAAAAAAACAATAAAGAGAAACTGAAAAGCAAACGTTATGGTGTGGAAAGACGACTCACTCACCATTTGACCACAGTTCAATTATTTTTGTAAGGATTGGCGACTTTAGTTGACCATTATGCATTTACTTTTATCACGCTTCCTGTTTACAATCTTTATTTCTCTCTCTTATTTTTACTTTATTTATTTTAATTCAACAATATTTGACATCTCTCACTTATAATTAAAAATAATAATATTCGTAGTATCTTTCTTGGGGGCCTTGGTTCAAAGTCTTGTGCACTACCATTATAGCTCTTCAAAGTGATTAGAGTATGTCAATCAATTATTTTCTACCTTTTGTCATGAATGGAATTGAACAGCCCTACTCATGCTCTTATACTTCGTAACAAAAATAATTTTATTGATCTCGACATTGTACGATTTTCTAATTAAGGTAAGTTAATTATAATAAAACCATAGTTTTGGATATGTTGTGACAACCAGTTGGACTTATGTAATATTAGACATATAAGATGTTTTATTCATGATAAAGCACAAAGGACAAAACCCTAACACTCAAATAATGGAGGAAGAGTTGGTTACAAACTCTCAAGTCTCAAGACTCAAGAACGTGGAACTACCGCTACCATAATAGGTGGAGCAGTTGTGATCTTGTGTTATTAAACTGCTGCATGGTCTCTTTTCTCGGACACCAGTTCATCACCTACAATTCCGATCAATTGTTGAACACGCACGAGTCCTAGAGAAGAGAAGAACACAGCCATAACTCACGTACTTTTGTGCAGAAATCCCACTGCTGCAAACCCTAATATTGTTAGGGTTTTCGATTACATCTTGTTGGTGCAATATGGCAAACTCTGCAAGTAAGTAATACACGTTAAACACTAATTAAATCAATATCATTATGTTATGATTTGTTGCAAGTATGTAGTCCAATTATTTGGTCGATTAAAATCATTTCCACATTAAGTTTGTTTATAGGCATTACTCCGCACTACGGCCTCCCACGTAACTTATGGGTGCGTTTGATACGTGGGACGAGACGGGACGGAACAGGACGAGACGTTCCGTTCCACGTTTAGCATGCCTAAAATAGGTGGAACAAGCTATTCCGCGAGACAAATTTGGGGTCATTTTTTGTTCCACCTCCACCCCTTGGAACAAGTTGTTCCACGGATGTGGAACAGAAATTTTTAACATTTTAAGACAAAATTACCCCCCGTCTTTTTCAATATTTACACCATCTATATCCTAAAAACAAACCCTACCTTTCTCAACCACTGCTCTCTCTTCCCGTAAGACCTCCATTTTTTGCCGCTGCTCTCTCTTCCTCCTCATCTTCTTCCGCAGCCGTCGACTGCACCCAGCCAGCACGCAGCAGCTACTGTCGCAGTGCAGATCTTCTCCCGTAGCCGTCGACTGCACCCAGCCAGCACGCAGCAGCTACTATCGCACTGCAGATCGACCCAGGTTGCGATTGATAACTTGTTGAATCTCATTTTTTTACTTTAACTGATGAATCTTTTCTGATTCAATTTTTTTGTGTGGTCGTTTTGTTTCATTCTTTTGCGTTTGGTTTGAAAATTTTCTGGGTTTAATTAATTCGGGTTTGCGTTTTTATCTTTTGTTGCTGATTTGGGTTGTGTTAATTACTGGGTTTTGTTAATTATCAGATTTGTTAGCATTCTAATAGCTCACAATTTACTTAATATAGAGAAACAACAGATATTATTACAAATTGTAACAGAGAGTTCAGTGTCTTGACTCTAATCTGTGCTTTATAAAATGTTTAGTTTTTTCATGCAACAATATCGCAGAATCCAGTGCCAAATGAAATTGATACTATAATTAACCTGATGGGAGATAATTCCTCAGGGAAATGAGATAAATCCAGGGTTATCCTTTTGATGACTGGGCAGCGAACTCCATTAATAAAGCAGAAAATAGCAGTAGAATTACAACAAATCAGTCCATGGTTTAAGACATATCACACACAGATACTATCAAAAAATAGATGGAACATGGGTATTTTAGTCATTTTAATCTTTTGGTTCTGTTCCGTCCATCCGATACCAAACGCAGAACGGTATAAAAGTTATGTTCCGTCCTGCGCTTACCAAACATAACACAGAACGTCTGTTCCGATCCGTCCTGTCTCGTTCCGTCCCGTCCAGTCTGTGTACCAAACGGTACCTATGGTTTGCAGCTCCTCACCGCCATACACCTCATAAATAATTCCTGCTGAGCATAATTGCATAAGATTAGCATTGACCAATTGGGATGAGGATCCTTTCTGGATTCTCTTTGTGAGAATTCTAGAGAACAACTCATTTTAGTTGTTCATCATATATCGTGTGGCCAGTTTTCGTTAGCTACTGTTTATGTTCAATTTCAAATAAAAAATTTAAAATGATTTTTTGCCTTGTAATGACTAATGAACGGACATGATAAACTGATCCCTAAGATCTTTACAAAAAGAATCCGAATAGAATCCTATTCTTACCAATTGTACCCTCTCAACTCAAGTATCCTTCAATAAAGTTCTTTTTAGTTCTGATCAACACGCATATCATGATTTCTTCTTCCCGAATTTTACGTTTGCTTGTTCCTCTCACCCCTTCTTTTACTTTTACTTTTGTGTCCTCTAGTCTTGCTTACCCTTTTTTCCTAGATAGACCATTTCATTTCCCCGCCAATCTGTTTAAACGTTTTTTTGGCCAGTACAAGACTATTTTCAAATGCTAAAGGAGGAGGTGTAATAGGATTTAAGGATATCATTGATTTTTCAATATGTCGGAAATATGACTCAGCACACTAAGAGTAAAAATACAATTGGTTAGAAATTTGAAGACAAAATTTCTAACCAATTATGTTATGACACTTTGTATACCGAACCGTATTCTTGACATATTGAAAATTTTCTCTAAGGATAAGAGTTCAGTTTCACTCACCACAAACAGTCAGATAGCATAAAACACAACTATAACTGAACGATTTCATGCCAAATTTGGTACATTTGGTAATGTTGGCATGGTTGAACCAAACTGCCACATCTACTTTGGCGTCATCTCGTCAGCAAAACTGTCCATATTTAGTGAATGTTATTGATATGACATCGATATTTTGTTAATGTGATATCCGTGTTTGGCATCAATATATCAATATAATATTGTTAATATGAGATTGATATTCCACCAGTGTATTGTAGCGAATCATTTTCGACCTGCTTGTATCGTACCCTTCATTTAATGTTACATACATTTGATATAATCGGACAACAACTAACGAATCCCCGCACTGTACAAGCTCCCAGAGTCCTAACTGATTGGATGTCAATCGGTTCGTCCCATTAAGAAAAAAATCTCTCTACCTTTCTCGTAGGGTAAAATATAGGGAGTTTTAATGAAAAGCCCACGGTACTGTTTACTTTAACAAAAAACCACATTTTTACACTAAAAAGTCAAACCTGGTACTATTCACCTTACCCTTTATTTTGTCCTTATCATTAAAACTCAAAGTTTTCAAGCCCTTTTCATTAATTTTCCTTAAGATATAAGCTAACCTCAGCGAGCAAAATTCTCAAAGGCGCTTAGCACTAGTCAGATGGTAAGCGGATGCTTAAAGATTAGTTTTTTATATTTTAATCAAATTTATTATATAACATATATAAATAAATGTCTATTTATAAATGATAAGTACTATAACACATTTAAAACATGGGGATCAAATATGTAATAAGTGTTCATCCAAGTATTTAACAAGTCTCTTATATTTTATTGAAAAAATAAAATGCTAACTAAATAAATGAGAGTTGAGACTTAAGCACCTGCCTAGGAAGATCTAGACAGACTAGACAGGCACCTAGGCAGGTCTAAGCTGCATTTCTTATTTTTTAAACGCTTAAAATTTAATTATGATAATGATCAACCGTCTACACTTAAATAGAACCTAGAATAAAATTTTTAGAACATTGTTAATTTCTTCAAAGATCCCAACAGGACTGCATGAAGAACAATAAGCACGTGGAGATGTGGTATACATAATACATATTATCGTACGTGACATAAGGTGACAGATATTCCGACTGGCCACTGGTTACCAGTGGCGGAGCCAAGATTTCGGGTTAGGAGGGGTCTCTCACAAATATTAAAAAAAAATTAAATCGATAGTAGTTACAAAACTGTTAACCAAAACATCATAGTATATATATGAAAAGTAACCAAAACATCATAGTATATATATGAAAAGGATCATATTGGAGAGTTTCCGAGTTAATTTCCATAGAATCCACACAAGTTTGTTTTGACCTACTTTCATTGTTTTTTGGACTCTTTGGAGACCGTTCTAATATCTCAGGTTGTGTTTTTCTTTTGAAATATCTTTCCATAACTGAAAAGTAAAAAAACATAGACTCACTAACTTTAAATTAAAAGAAATACGAACATATATGCTAATTTTACAAACTAAAACAAATTAGGCAATAGTTAAGAGAAATTGCAAGACATCAATTTAATCATAATTTATAAACAAAAAATTGTAACAGGAATTGAGAGTAAAATACATACTTTGGGTTGTTGACCAATTAACTAAACTTCAATGTCTTTTTTATGGAATGATGGAATAATTGAATTCTTTAATCTACAAAAAAAAATATTATTTGTTAAATTAATTTACAATTGTAGATGACAACATATATGAATTAGCAAATTGTAAAAAAAAAAATTGAAAATGACAACTATGGAGATTCGAAGTTCATACTCTTGAGGATCTTGGAAATTGAAGACTGATAGATTGATAGACTGGTTGAAGACTGTGACATGCTATAGATGAGAGAAGCAGTGTACGGCTTGTGTACCACGGGAGGGATCAGACTGAGAGAAGCAGTGTTCTGACTATTTTTTTTCAAACTAGCAGCAGAGCAACAGTCGACTAGAATTAGAGATAATAAAATACTAATTTTTAGTATTGGGAAAATGAATGGAAGATGAAGTGTTGGAAGTTGGAATAGGTTATAGGTAGGCTTTAAGGTTATTTAAAGAGGGCCGGATATTCTTAAAATATTTAAAGAGGGCCGGATAGTTTGTCTAGGAAATAGGAATGATTTAACTGAAAATAATAAAATAATAAGTAGTACTAATTTTTAGTTATAAACAAAAGCAGGATGGGCCTAGGACTACTGTGGTCCTATGGTCCCTCCGCCCCTGCTGGTTACTATTGAGCAGTTCATAATAAAGTTTGTAGCAGCAAATCAACGCACATAAAAAACTAGAATTCCACTTTTCAAATAGAACCCATTAACTTCTATTTCTTATCTTCTGTCCGTTGGAGGGCAACTTCTGATTCTTATTGACAGTGGCGAAGCCAGGATTTCTCAGAGGGAGGGGCGAACTTAAAAGAATGCAAGGTTAAAGAAAAATGGCAATAACTAAATCTTTTTATATAGTAATGTCTTCTATAATTAATCAATACAAACAAATTACAATTGTTGCCGGCGATGTTTCATGCCATGAAAATGTCGCATAATAGGCTCATTATCAATAAAAGCAAATACATCTTTCTCAATGTAAACAAGCATGCTATCACTCAACCATTGATCTCCCATTTTGTTACGCAATGGTGTTTACACAATCTTCATAGCAGAAAAAACTCTCTCCACCGAAGCGGTTGCAACCGGTAACACCAAAGCCAATGTAAGAAGTTTATACACTAACATATAACTTTCACACCTCCCGGTCTTCACTAACTCTTGTACAAGATCATGAATTCCTCTCAATGATGAAAACTCACTATGCATCTTCATATCATGAATATAATTGTCAAGTTGAATTGGAAGATTCATGAGGTCCATACGATCAAAATCTTGAGAATAAAGTTGGGCTAAACGAACAATTTTTGCTTTGTCAAAAGATGCAAAATTATTCACCGGACTCAAACATGCCATACAAAGAAGTAACTCGGTGTTTACCTCATTGAAGCGATCATTCAACTCCTTTAGTTGCATATCAAGGAGTTGAAAATAGAGGTCCACACGATAATAATGGAAGTTTGTGATTTTTGGAGCTTTACACCTTGATTTTCTAGGTACGAAATGCAAATCCTCCTTGTTAGGAACGATAATATCATGCTCCTCACAAAACTTTTCTACATCATGAAGCAAGTCCCCAAAGTCATCATCTCTCAAGGATTGTAGTCTTTACTTGCATACTTCCACTAACGCCATTGCATTCACAATATCTTGATCTTTCTTTTGCAATGCTTGTGATAACTCATTTGTAATTCCCAATATAAGTCTCATCAAGAAAGGGTGAAATGCAAAATCAAAAGTTTGTATGTCTTTGAATAACCTAGTTGCTTCACCGAGATTATCTTGGTTGCGATCACTTTTAATCCATTCAACCACCTCCACCACGGCTTCAAACATAACAATAATACTAACTATAGTACCATAATGCGAGTTCCACCATGTATCACATGGACGCATGAGACTCATTTCTTGATTTAACCCTTTACCCGTTTCAAGATTACCAAGATCAAGAGCTTTCTGAATTTGTTCTTGTTGTTTCTTTCTAAATGCATCACGACGCTTACACGATGATCCAATAAGATTCACCAAACTACTAGCATTGATGAAGAAATTGGCAACATCCTCATTTTCCTTTGCCACGAATACAAGAGCTAGTTGGAGTTGGTGTGCAAAACAATGAATATAAAATGCTTGAGGGTATTTGTTCAAAATCTTTGTTTTAAGACCATTCAACTCACCTTTCATATTGCTAGCTCCATCATAGCCTCGTCTTCGTAACTTAGACATACTCAAATTTGTTGTAGCAAACAATCTCTCAATAGCATCTTCAAGCGAGCTACTAGTTGTAGAGGAGACATGTTGAACACCCAAAAACTTTTCAATTGCTTCTCCTTTTTTATTCACATAACGCGATACCACCGTCATTTGCTCTTTAGTTGAAGAATCACGTGCTCCATCAACCAAAAGAGAAAAAAATGCACCTTCCATATCTTTAGTGATTGCACCTACAGTTTCAATGGCACAAGCACAGACAAGATCTTTTTGAATATCGGAAGAAGTATACTTAAGATTCTTGGGAGCATTCTCAAACACAACCTTCCTAACTTGTTCATTATGCTTGGAAAGAAATTGCATAAGCTCCAAATAATTGCCCCTATTGCTTGATTTCAACGATTCATCATGGCCACGAAAAGGCAAACCTTGTCCCAACAACCATCTTGTGCACTCAAGTGAGGCACTCAATAAAGTACGATAATTAATGCGAGCTTCATCGGTTTGCTTAATCACAAATGTTTCAATGTGTTGTTTTTGTGTCATCAAATCTCTAGCCTGTTGTATAGCTTTATTATGAAGACTTCCAACCCCTCCTTCATGGACTTGAAGATTTTTGGGTCCTTTCTTCCAATTTGTAAACCTTATCTCAGTGAAGACATCACTTCCAGTGCTACCCATTTGATCAAAATCACATTTGAAAAGATAACAATAACGGCAAAATGCAGCATTTTTGGATATACTATACTCCAACCACTTAAACTTATCAAACCAACCAATGATAAAACATCGATTGTCGCTAACCTTTCTTGGCATGATGTGGTCTCTAGGTTGACAAGGATCATTTTGGAGATAGTGTCTACGAATTGCTTCACGATAATTAGGTGGATAATCAAGCATTCGACATCTATGTGCAGGGTCTGCAGGAAGATTAGCCAATATTTCATCCAACTCAGTGGCCTCACTTTGTTGTGACCTACTTGGAATATTTGAAGGAGGACTTCTTGGAATATTTGAAGGAGGAGGAGGACTACTCGGAATATTTGAAGGAGGAGGACTACCCAAAATGTTTGAAGGAGGATTTAAGCACTGTTTCTTATAGTATCGTTCCATTACGTAACTGTAAAATGAAAAGAAATAAAAATTCTTAGACTCTATGAATACAACTAAGCAATTCAACTAATCATATTCATATGAATACAACTAAGTAATTTAACTAATCATATTCATATGATTACAACTAAGCAATTCAACTAATCATCCATCAAGATTCAAGAATTCAAATTTTAATTTTCATCCTAAAAAATAATTTCATAATTTCATTCAAAATGTGGCTTATTACCAATAAGTTTAGTTAAAGATGACTTTTGACATGCCAATTTATCTATATGTACAATTATACATACACATGATTCTTCTAATTCCCAATTCGTATCAATAATTTCACCCTAAAAAATAATTTCATAATTTGTATTAAATAACCATGACATGAATAATCAATAACCATATCATTTGATTCACATAAATAATTTCACCCTAAAAAATAATTTCATAATTTGTATTAAATACCAATCCCCAATCTTGTATTAAATAACAATATGATTCACATCAATAATCAATAACCAATAACCATATTAATGCATTACCATATAATTCTATACTAATTAAATGAAATTTGTATTAAATAATTAAGGTAGGGATTATACATTTAAGAATTAAAAAATTTACCTTTAAATAGTGATTGGAGCCGGCTCAAGCTCAAAGGAGAGGAGAGTGGCTCACTGGCTTGTGGAACAAAAATTAAAGAGGACTTTGTGGCTTTGGCTTGGCTGCTGGAGTTTAGGGAGCAGCTTGGCTGAGATGGATGGCCCCGCTCTCTGTGTGTCTGTGTGTGTGTTGATTATTGGTGAAGAAGATTGAAGAAAAGGATAGAAATGAGTAAAGGGTGCGGTGCGGTGCGGATGGGGTCGTGTGTGGGGGGGGGGGGACAGACAAAAGCTAGGGTTTCATTGGGGCGACATGCGGAAGCGGTCCCCCACCCCATTATAATTTTTTTTTTAATTCAACTATCAAAACAGTGCCGTTTTGATTTAGCTTTTTAAAATTTTTTTTACCAGGTCCAAAACGGCATCGTTTTGGCCTGGTTTTAAAAAAAAAAAATTAGAACGCAATCTGCACTGCAGATTGCCCAGAAAAACAGAAGGCGTCGTGAACCATTATTTTCCGGCGAGGCGCGCGAAGGGAATGGCGAAGACCTGGGGTCCAGTGGTGTTTCCCTGCGAGGGGAGTGGCGGCCGCCACTCCTCGCTCCCACGTGGCTTCACCACTGCTTATTGACACCATAAAATTTCATCATCTCACTCTTTTTCAGTCGTTTTTTTTTTAAGTGAAACATTTGGTGGCAAGTCACGATAATCCAACAGTCTTATCTAAACACACAAATTTGACCATTATTGATACTCTCATTAAATTAGTTCTATTTTACGTCTCATATGTATTAGGGAATGTGTTAGAAATGTACTCAATTTTATATCTTTAAATAACATTACTATAAGATTTGTTTTCCCAATTTTCAAGTAATTGTATCAATTTTTTTTTTTGACAAGAAACGATAGCAGTATTTCATTGATCATCACAAACAAATACAAGGATGTCAAATGAGTACATTGCTCCATAACTAATACATTGATCTAAAATAAATTTACACAAACAATCGATTAATTAAAAACCCTACACGGCTACCACAAACAAGATGCATCAATACAAATTTGTCACAAGAATGATAAATGCAACAAACCAATACTAGTGCACCCACTGATCTTTGCTGATGAGCGATGCCACACAAAGTCATCGTAGGAGAGAGAGACCACTAAAGCCACCGCTGAAAGATGAGACCACAAAATCAACGTTCGAAGGCGAGACCACGTCAAGCAGACGCTCATAGGCAAGACCACATATTCCGCCAAACGCGGCACAAACAAAATCTACACTAATTCGAGAATAGAATCTACTGGTCCCCTAATCTCTGCGCAGGACAATGACACACAATTGAAGATCACCTGCAACTTTACCACACAAGTGAGATTTGTAGCCTCCACAAGGCAAGCAAGCAAAGCAGCCACAAATCTAGGCGCCTAAGGCAACGCGGCCACACGAGAGTGTCACCACCATGAAATCAAGCAAATGGAGGTGGATTCGACCCACCAACAACCACGAATCCAACCCTAAAACACAAACCAAGCCTCCATTCAAGGAGAAGACATCGGGAGGAGGCGAGGGACCGAATCTGGGTGGGAGGCACCAAAGCCATGCCCATGGTTGCCACAAAATGGCGGGGGGAGTACCTGTGAAAGGAAGAGAGAAAGAAGAGTGGGGAGGAGAAACAAAATCGTGGAGGGGAGGGGGGAGAAACGGAATAGTAGGAGAGAAGATTGGGGGAAGACTAGAAGGAAGAAAGAGCTAGAGGGGAAGAGAAATGGGCTGCCCCCGGCCCCAAGCCATAGCAAGGGACCGGCGGCTATGGTGGTTGCAGGTTTAGGGTTTTGGGCAACAAGTTAAAATATTGGGCCTCTCTATTTCTTGCTTAGCCGAAGAAGTCTTTGCTTTTCTATGTCAATATAAGCCCAAATCAAGAAGAATAAGGTAATGTTCACTCCAGTCCATTTGAACTAAACTTGGTTTTATTGGGCTATGAATTTTATTCTGTTGTAAGCCTGATTTTTTTATTAATTCTTTTTTTAATTTTTTATGCAATGATATTTTCTAAGTTATACAAAGGGTTAATCGTAGCTAAGTATCAAATTAAACACAAATATTATACTTCCTCACCATCTATATAAGTCGAACCTGAAACCTTTCGTATACTAGTGAAACTATCATTAAACAGTCCTAGTTAATTGTTGTTAGCCCTCCTGCCCAAAGTAAATTCACATGGAAACCTTCAATTATGATAAGGAACTGGTTTGCACACATTTTTTTATTCTTCTACTCGTCTATTCAGACCTTTAAATGAAATAAATCAAACGATAATAAAAAGATAGGACAAAAAAGAACAAAAGAGCGTACGAAAATTATTTCGATTTCGATAAACCTAGTAACAGACCCTAAACCGCATTGACAAATGTAGGTGATATCTACCACCGTATATAAATGCAAAGTTCATACGCTCATTTCCTAATCACTACCGGTTTACCCACTTTGGTGTGTGATAAATGGGCATGAAATTTAACCCAATCTCAGATCTGCAATCTGCAACCTCTAATTAATCAAACCTACGACTTAATTGGGTCGGCAACTTCACATGCTCGTTGGAGCCTTGGCTATGAATGATCAGAACCAATAATGAACTCCAAGAGATAATATAACTCTTTTTAGTGACAAAACAACATTCTGTTCTAAGCGACATTAAAGAGAGGGGGAAGTGGTTGAACTCGGGGCTCGGTTGTATAGCAAAAACTTACCATATTTAGTTTTGACAAAATTGCACTTACAAAACAATTAAACATCTTTGGCCTTTAGGGGGAGGGGTAGGCCAATGCATCTTCGATGCATAAATCAGTTTCTATGAAAAGAGATAGAGTTTAGGGTTTAATTCCGTACCAAAAGCTTATCTGGAAATTGGTGTAGAATGATGTATTTATAAGAGCTAGGGCCGGCCTTGGGGTGAGGGATCGCATGCCATGTGTTGACATCCAGTTGACCAAAGTGTGTCATCTGTTAGATGGAGTAGGAAATAATCTCAAAAATATTATTAATTTAATGAATAACATCTTAGAATTATCTTGTAGAATTCTTGATTGGGTTTGATGAGGACAGCTTAAAGATAGGAATTAGTTATTAATTCTACCTTTAATTTACTTGTCTTATCTCTTTGCCATGAGCAAAGGAGCTTCGAGAAAGTATAATGGTCTTCTTGGTAGTTGAACTGCGTGTAGAACAAATGTAGGACTCGTCAATTTAACGAAAGGTATTCTAGTTAATTGGGGATAAAAATTCTACATGTCTAAGTACAAGATTTTTAGAATTATTTTTTTCACCACAACAGTAATTCAAGATGAAGGTCAAATCTGTTAGGGCAAAACCACCACTCACATAATTTCTTTTTAGAATAATGCAAAGTTGTCTACAAACAATGGCTAAGAATCTTGTCTCCTATATTTGTGTCAACCAGACATAATATTTAACGGTTGGTGAAATTACAAGAAGAAAAAGCCAATTGCTGGCATGGATTAGATTCTGCTTAACTAGCTACAAACGGAAAAGGTCCTCTTTTAGCATCAAGATTCCAGTTAGATCAACATCAAGTCTCCTTCTTGTACTCCTTGGTAAAACTTCAGCCGACTCTGTTCTAATTAAACTTAATTAAGAAATTTGATTAATAATTACAACAAAGCCAGTTTCTGGGACTACCAATGTAGTATAACTGGATTATACAGCAGAAAGATGGCCGCCCATCCAATTAGTGAGTTCCAATAAGAGAGGAGGATGACCAAGAAAATCAATCAGAAAACAACAATGTTTCCAAGAACTGTGACATCGTGTTTCTCTCCCCCTAAATATGTTGTTCCATTGGCCTATATCTTTGTTGCTTTCTGGGTATCTCAAGGGTCAAACTGTACTTTGATTTTGCCATAACAACTTCCTTGCTAAGTGGACTATATAGTCCTTGTTTAACAAAGTCTCAAGTTAATAAAAAATGCATAATTAATTCGTATTGAACTAGAAAATTAACATCTAATTTGGGTTTTAATTGGACTTCTGATCCAATCAAATAAAACCTTGGTTCACAATGTTATTCCTTGTTCTTCACGGAGAAGATGATATTACTTTAGTCTAAAGAAAGCATTGCAATTGGCACTGTTCCTTACTGTTCATGGCTACAGTCAATTGTTTGCCACTTGATTTCACCTGATTTACAAGGAACCCATCAGATTTGGGCTGGGTTGGAAGGGTAAGTATTAGAACTTAGAAGGGTAAATTTGTCCGTAGGGTTCACTGCCTTCGACTTCTTCTTGCTCTCTCTTCATTTCCCTCAACCTGTAGCCCTAGCGCCGCTCACCCCCATTCTTCTTCATCTTTTCTAAAACCTAGCCGTCCCTCCATCTCTCTCAACCCTAAACCATCATCCCCTTCTCCGTAAAACCCAGAGGCCGAGAGGCCTGAGTCCACATCACAACTCGCCACTCCGGCGAGCCTCAACTCCATCAAACAACCACTAGCTCCCTGGACTCCCCTTTCTTTTCTCTGTAAACACCGAGGCGCACCAACGCCTCCATTTTCTAGCAAAACATGACTACAGCACCACCACCACTCGCTCCATCTCACAGAACCACTATCACTCACTCTGTTCTGCTCAGGAGACACAGGCGAGGCCTTTCACTGTGCACTGGCTCCTGCCACTGTTCGTCGACTTCTCCTACGAGACTCACCTCTCCTGACCTCGGTAAGCCACCCTTACACTCCTCCCTTATATTTTCAATTTGGGACTCGAATTCAAGCTTACATGTCTTTTAGTTTTTCATGCTTCTTTCATCCAATCATCATAGCCCTTTCCTCTCTGTCTCTTTATAAACAATTTCCAATTGGTTTTTAGAGAGAGAAAGTGGCAGCAGCAGCAGTGGGAAGGAATAAGGACTATTCTTGTCTCTGTGATCGTCTCTGCCCTTCGAAGCTCTAGGGTTTGGCTTTGGCTCTGTTAGTTGTTGAGGTAGTTATTAATCCGTACTTTGATTGTAATTTTTTTTTCAGTATTCAGTAAGTTTGATCAAATGCGTTTCTTTGGACTTGCATAAGTTGTGTATAAAATTGCTTTAATCATCTATTGGGTTCCTTTTGTATTATTGAGTTTTGGGTTTTGCTAGAAATTGTATAAAATTTGACCAAATTGCATAAATTATTGAGCTTTTGTTTGGTATTTTTATGGCTACTATGCTAATTAGTTCATACCCAAAAAGGAGCAGAGAATTAACTGTTCTAATCAGTAATTCCCCACTTTGAGAACTTGAGACCTTGGCTTGGACTGATATGCATTTCCAATGTTTTAGATTACATTGATCTGTATTATTTTAAAGTATATATAAAGATTAGTTTTTAGGTGTAAGCACTAAATATTGGATATATGGTATTTTCAGGTTCTTTGACATCCAATTGCATATAATCTCAATTTTCTCATGCAATTTTTGTCTGAGCTTCGGAATCGTTGAAAAATTTGTCTAAATAATTAATTGATTGAAATGGCTGTTAGTAATGAATGAGGTGTTTACTGTTTTTTGGTGTGTACAGAGCGAAAGATATGTTGTTAACAAGGGCAAAAACAAGATGCAGTTTGCTGCATATAGAAAACAGAGGTTAGTTTGATTCCAACTCCTTTTCTTAGTTTATTTGAATCAGAAATTGGTAAGTTCAAGTCCAATTTGATGATTTCTGGCAGATTCTTTAATCAGTGATTTTCTTAACCCTGATTACACGTATGAATCCTATTTGATAATGAAATAACATAGTTATTTTAGTTATAGTAAGGATTAAAAGCTTTCTTTTATCTGTCCAATTTTTCCAAACTTAAAAAATTAGGTTAGTTTTTAATACCTTTTTTATACTGCTCAATAAAAAATTTGTTAATCATTTTATTACATATAAAATAAATTTTTTCCTTTTTACATTGCATTTTAAATCTTTGCAAATAACTTGATTCAATATTGTCATATGGTATACATATTTCTATGCTAATGAGCGTATCCAATTTAGTTTAGTTGAATCAAATGTTGATAAACTTGAGTCCAATTCGGTCATTGGCTGCCAAACTCTAAGATCACTAATTTTGGCAATCCTAATGACACACATCAATCCCAATTAACAATGAAATCACATGGTTGTCATACTTATAGTAAAAACTAAGAGTTCTTTCATCTCTCCAGTTGTCCAAAGTTAACAAATTAAATTAGTTTTCTACACCTTTTTCATGCTGATTGGCTAAGAATGTGTGTATCATTTTCATACATGCCAAATAAGATTTCTGCTTTTTGTAATCCATTTCTAATCTTTATAAATTAATTGATTTAGTATTGTTATATAGTATATAAATTGGCATGTTAAGTGTATCAGTCTGTTGTTTTAACAGTTTTATTTTTTAATTAATCACTTTCCTTTCTGTTATATCTTTGCATTTTAAATTGAAGTTATTTACTAGAGTAATTATGTTTGTTTGATTGTAGGGATCCTATTGAAAAGCAATGAAGAAGAATTGAATTATTCTATTGCAGAGCTCAAGATAAACTACGCTTCTTTACCAGAAAAATTTACGAAATAAGAGTTGGATAAGATGGTAAGTAAGTGGGTTTGGTATTCAATGTGGCTGTGTTTAGTTAATTTCTGTAGAGTATTAAATGCTTGAATACAAAGACTTTTGGCCTTCTTTGATGTCATAATTTTTGTTCCATCTTCTTTCGAATTTCTGTGCAAATATTTTTGAAGCCCAAGTGATTCAGATTTCAAATTTATGTGTACATTGATAAGTGTGGGTGTAGACACCCAATATGATTCTTACATGGTGTTGCTATGTGGATTTTGACGGAATTATATTGGGGATTGTCCAAATTTTGGTTTAGCTGCAAATGAAGCAAGATCAACAGGTTATAAATTAGAGGTATAATTTAATTTTTATATTTGATGCATCGTTGGATTAATGAATACAGTAGGAACATTGACTTGGAGTATGTGCTTTCGTTCATTTTTTAGAATGGAAAACTGAATTTTGTGTTTTTATGAGTGTGTATATACTCAGTACTTATTTTAATTACAGTGGAAGTGATTGAAAATTATCGAGAATTAGTAAAGTTTACACACCGAAAGAAATGGATCGAAAATAGCATTATTTAGTAGTAAGGAAAATTAGGGTTTCAATTAAAGGATGGCAGGAGGAGGAGGAGGAAGACCTTTGGGGCAAACACCAACTTGGGCAGTTGTCGATATTTGTTTTCATTTGGTTTTGGTTTTGATCCACATCAAATATTTCATTCATTTAATTGGAAAGGTTTCCTTTCGCACGTAATTGGGTTAATTTCATCTTATCAAGTCACTTTCGGGTTTATTATGAATGCGAAATGAATTATTTTGATTAAATTTGAATTGCAATCCTTGCAGTGGTTGACAAAGAGAAACAAAAGAGCTCTCTACGAAGCTCTTGAGAATATGCTATTAGGTTTAACGCACAGTTTTTAAACCTCTTAAACCCTGTTCGTTTTAGTGTTTTGCTTCATTATTTAACATTCATTTGGATTTGTGATTGATATCAACTTGGTCACGTTTTCATACTTGCAAAGCATCTTTAGAGTAATGCCTTTAAACTGTGTCAATTTTTCAATGAAAAACCTTGAGAACCTTATTCAGTATTTGGCGATTAGATGAAACATCAACATAATTTCCCTCGCTTTGACCGATTCTCTGTGATTAAAGTTTGGAAAAATACAGTGAAAAAGGTGCAGCTTTTTTAAGGGATTGACAATTTTCTGCTTAGTTTTGGCTAAAAAAGAATTAGCGTGTTACTTATTAAGTTGAGTTAACAAATTTGCAGGGTGCAACAGAGCACATAGGACAAGTTTTCAAACGAGTTAAGATCCAGCTGAAAAGAGCATACAAGATAGATAACTGGTATGCTGCTTTGTCTTTGTGTTGGATTTTTATGTTTAGGTTCTGCTGCTCAGTAGACTTTATAGTGTTCTAAATCTGTTTTGTAAATGTGCTAAAAGATTGGACATGTTATTGAATATTAGCCATGTAGTTTGAATTGGATATGTGATTGAATGTTAGGTATTTAGTTTGAATTGATTTGGATATGTGGTTTATTGAATTGGAATTTGGATATATGCTAATTTGAATTGGATATGTTGAATTAGAGATGTGCTACTTTGAATTGGATAGGTTGAATTGGAGTGTGCTATATTGATATATGATGAACTGATGGTTACAGAACACACACGCACACACTCACCAGTCATCACATGCTCTGGGGATGCATAACCATAGGTTCCCACGACTCGCGTCGAAACATGAGTTTTATCACCCTTCGCAAGTTCGAAATCCGAAAGCTTGCCATTGTAATCCTAAAATAACTCATTCATTTAACACATGAAAATTATGCATTTTCATAATTAAAGTTTTAAATTGTCATCATTCTGTTCAAATGCACCATTTCCGTTTTGTTTCCCTTCTCTCATCTTGCAAACACTCCTGTGTCTATTTCCTTTTAATTTCGGTTAATGCAGGTTTTGAAATTTGTGATGATCATTTTCATATTTCTATAAATTTTGAGAGAAAAAAGCATGTGAAAAAGACACCTAAAAGCAGCTAAGTAAACAGTTTAATCAAGAAGCAATTCAGAAGTAGAACCAAATAAGCCACAGTCCAACTTTTGCACACCCTCCGGCGTAATTTAATATCAGAAACCGTCTCCTGAATTCAAGTTTTCCTAGAGCTTCTAATTGTGTGTGCCCATAGTGTCTTTCTTGGTCTACAACCAAGGACTGATTAGTGAGAGCAATATCAGAAACCGTCTCCTGAATTCAAGTTTTCCTAGAGCTTCTAATTGTGTGTGCCCAAAGTGTCTTTCTTGGTCTACAACCAAGGACTGATTAGTGAGAGCAATATCAGAAACCGTCTCTTGAATTCAAGTTTGCCTAGAGCTTCTAATTGTGTGTGCCCATCGTGTCTTTCTTAGTCTACAACCAAGAACTAATTAGTGAGAGCTTCAAAAATAGATAGTTATCATAAACAAACAATTGATCACAATGATAATTTGGGTTTATAGTGCTTCTAAATGTTGTTTTAATTGAGTTTTCTGTGTTTGGTCGATTTGTTGTTGCGGATGGGTGATACGTTTTTTTTCTTTCAGTTAAGAAACGATGCCTTTCAGAATTTGTAATTTTTTGTTGGGGTTTTTTCAAGCTGCTGTGTTAAAGGTATATGATGTGTTTTTTTCTTTTCGCTTTATTCTTGCTGATTTGGGATGGTTTTTACATTGTATTTTTGTTATGAGTTTGTTGTCCCATTTTTGTAATGGACTTGGAATGAAATGGGATTGGAGGGTGATAAAAATTTCTAGCTAGCTAGGGAAAGATCAGAGTGTTCAGATTTTGCAGGTGGGATATTAGGGTGAGGGATATTAGGCCGTGCCTTTGGAAGGTCTCACTGCTTTTAAAGTTGAATGGTGCTAACTGAATATAATGCGTTCATTCTTCAGTGTGCGTGAGCGTATGTGTATGCAGTATATGTGAGTGCATGCAATGTCACTTGGGCCGTTGGCTTTTTGAGGTATGTTCATTTATAGAGATTTTGTAACTGTATTGTTGAATTTTTAATGTATTCTTGGATTTTAAAGGGGCACCATATTTATGGGTTGTTGTACGATTCTAGGGAGATAAAGAGGGGATTGAGAGGTCATGCTAAGGAGAGTATATTACTTGAGAACTTTTTTGGAAACCATCTCTTTCTAATCAAAGACGTTCAGTTTCTTCCCACTCATTGTACAATGTGTTTATATGCCATCTCACTTGAATGTATATAAAAAAAATTGTTTGCTCATAATTGTGTTGAATTTATTCAACTTAAATGTGTTTTATTCATCCGATTACACCTGAAACATGTTCCCGCAGCAACGCGCGGGTATATTTTCTCGTAATAACTATACAAAAGAATATTATCCATGAAGTTTACTTGAATTTTCTTTACACCCAAATTATCTGGGAATCCTTCTTTACACGATGTAAATACCAGCTAAAAAGAATAATTAAAATTTTCTGAGTTCAATAGATACCTTCTTGTTTGTGTTTGAAAATATATATGTGAACAAATGAAAAAGGGAAAGTTAACTTCCAAAGTTGTATGTGCGGGGTGCTCTTTTTCTCTTCGACCGGGTTGAAATTCCCCGCAAGGTTTTTATCGAGGTCTACATATGCATCATATTCTCCTTTTATACGTTTTCCTCTCAATCAATGAATATCGTACTTGCTTTTAAAAAAAAATGAAACAGGGAAACGCAAAGCAAAATCTGGCCAAGGATAACAAATTATAAAGATTGCGGCTCATCACAGTAAACAAACAATTCTGATTTTGGAATAATACTGGCTTTCCCAAGATTCTCCACCTAATCTATATAATTAGCACGATGATTATTAAGGGAATTAAAACCAATGTGATCGATATTCTGAATATTTGGTTGTCTTTGGTATATTTTGTAAGCAATGCTAACCCTAATTAATAGTATATATATAGATCAGGAATAATTTGTTTGAAGACAAGCTTTACTTTTTCGGTTAAGTCACCTTCATCAGTTTATTTGTTTATACGACTTTGATCTTTGAAAGCATAGTTGCATGCAAGCTCTTTTTGAAATTCATGGAACAAATTTGCTGGAAATTAAAGAGGGTTTCAGCATTGTTCCCCATTTACTATACTATATAGTGGATACAACCTAATAACTGCATCATCTACCCCATTTACTCACAAAAGAACGGCATGGGAGACCCATACAATTATGCAAACCATATAAATATAGTAATACGTGGTTTTTTAATTAATTAACTACTGTTTTTGTTAACAAGTTGAACTCGAGACCTGTTCATATGAAATGAAGGTTGCGTTGGCACCAAAAGAACGGAAGTGATTTCCACACACTTACTTCCTCTTCATGCACATCCTTACATAAGTATATATGGTCATTGAATTGAATAAATTAAGAGATAAGAATCAAAGTGTATACGGATGTCTTTCCTCAAAATGAGTTATTAGCAAGACTTGAAGCAGTTGACATCAACAAAAATAATCATTCAGCAATGTCTTTGGAATTTCCAATAAAATAAGGAATCATGCATGGCCATGGGTCGATCTTATCAGAATCCGACTCATTAATCGAATTTCAACTTTCTTTGTGCGCCATTGGGCAACTATGTTTTTCTGATACTATGTTTTTCATGAAAAATTCTTGCTGCAATTTGACAAGAAAGTATTATTATAAATTCATATACCATTTAATTGGCTTGATCAGTACTACCAAGCCATAATTTATATTTTTATTTTTTGCTAAAGAATCTTATCTAAACATGACATGGTCTATTAAAATTTACTTTTTAATTATACACTATATGGCAACTATAGAAGTCAACTTATGCATTATTAGTATCAATCCAGATTTTACGACAAAAGTTGCTGTTAAATTTTGGTTTTAGTCACAAAACATTGCCTAATTAGCATCTTATTTAGACGTTTTCATCATCAGCATATGCTCTTCTAGTTGCAGCACGCATCAGCTGGAAACGTCATTGATATATGTCTAGCTAGCTACAACCAGAAAAGGCCAAGCAAGAATTTGATAGATTCCAGCTACAAACACAAAAGGAGTTAAAACAAGCAGCCAAGGTTTCCTGTTAAACCAAGTGATCTCTTTTGTTGGATTCTCCGATCAAACTGTTTGATACGTAAAAACCACCAAAAGAATTGGATATGTAGCTGGCTGGTTTATACGATATTTGAAAATTTAGAATGAAATTACAAGCGAACAGACTGTGATATAGTTTTAAACTAATGCCTTTAATTTTGTCCTTCATTATATATGCATGCTAATAATTTCTTGGCTGATTTTCTGTTATTTCTTGGTGACTAATTTTAAAATGGTAAGTGAATGTGTTATGAGGAAAATGCCAAGACAGAGAGTTGGATGGTTTGGATGGATCTTTGTCCATGTAACAAGCAGTTGTCTGGCAAAAAACCAAAAAGGAGTCCAATTTTAATGGCGCCACCCACTTTAATTAGCGGGCCTTCTTGTAGACTAGTTGGTTAATTGGGCGACAAGGTTCATATTATTGTACTTTCGCCGAGCATCAATAAATTACAATTGACGAGACAAGATGATACTCCAAAAAATAAGGGTGATGTGTTCGATGATCAGCTAAACACATGATTAATTTCCTTAACCATTCTGCGTGCAAGCCGAATCTGATCAAGGAAACTAGGGGCAATTTGGACCCAATCTTGCATGCACTCAACCTATATACTCTAAACTTTTGGATGAGAGAAATATAAAGGATCATGATTAGTTTTCAGATAAAATAGAATTAATCGCATAATCAATCTAGATTCAGAGTCATAGTCAAAGACAACGAGGTTTGGCAATGATAGAGTTTTGGCCGAAAATAATTCCGAGTATATTCAGAGAATACGCTGAGCAAAATAACTCGACAGATTTGACCATCACAAAATTCACCCCTACAAATATGAGGTTTTGTAGCATAGAGGGCATCTTCAAATCAACACACAAACTCAAATGCTCTATGCGAAACCTTCTCATACCCTGAGAAAATATATACTAACTATCCCAACTCTTTCGTCAACACACATTCAATTTGGATTAATAGCACTATGTTGACAACCAGGGACACATTTAGTTTGAATTAACACCACTGGAGCTGTAGAACTAGGCGATCGAGGAGCATCTTCAGTTTGGATTAACAATATTGCTTATGTTTGTTTGGTTATCTATTCAAGTCTCAATCGGCGAAGAGTTTACAATTCTTTTGCAGAACGAGGTCACTTCATTAGCTTAATTTCTAGCAAAGTGAGGTGTTCTATGATTGGTTATTCCCAAGTGCACTTCAGAATTTGACATTAAGACGGTTGAAAAACATTCATCATAAAGACCCTCGTCTCCTTTGAGTGTCTTTGCCAATACAGTCTGATACTGATTCAGAGCACCTATATTTTCACAAATGTAGTCAAGATTGCTAAACCTTGGTGCAGAAGATCCTGAACTTAGTAGTGAATTGAATAAGTTTGTCTTTAGGTTCTAAATACCTATGCCGAGAGAGTTCTTTCCTTAGCCATAGTCGCTCAATGCAGAAGTCAGCAGCACGTACGACACCATACCATCACCTCTATTTTACTTGCCCAACCAAGCTTAGTCACAAGTTGGCATGCCAGTCTTCACAAGAAGAATGTAGTTAACTCAGTAGTTGCTCAACTTGCACGCCACGTAGGTGTTGTAATTTTTAGAGTCTACAACAACATACAAGACATGGAGTTCTAAAATCTAAAAGACAAAAAATTGGGTCATTCTTCATGATCATATTTATTCCCCTTCCAACTAATCGTTTTACATAGTTGAGGCGTATTTTTGTATGTCAACTATTATAATCAAATGTTAATCGAGATACCCTACTAATGTAGTAACTTAAAAATGTGACTTTTTGATCCTCTATCTAGCCTTTTTTTGTTTGTCAAGATGTTAGTGTTTAATGTGTTGATACTGCACACGCTTTTTTGGTATACGAGCAAGATGATATTACAGAACGACACTATTTTTAAAATCTTGCCCCTCGTCATTAGTCATTACATGTGCATGTTTTTCGAACTTAATTAAGGAGGCGTTGTCATTGACATTGTAGAATAACTACCTAACGATGAATATGACTGTCAATGGAAAATGCTTTGTCGATTGTAGATTCAAAAGGAGAATGACATGCAAAATATATTGAAAAGGAAGGCATGAGAATTGCCTTTTCCAAGTAATAAACAGCCTTTTTGTAATGTATAGCTCCAAGCAGCATGCGAAACAAGAGGAGGGTTGCCTTTCTTGCTTCTTGAAAAATGTTGGAAATTTCCAAAGTTGGCTCTCCAATATTTGCATGCCAACCCTTATGACATAACTAGGCACATAGCTAGGTAGCTCTAGTGGCCTTCCTAGCTAGGTCAAACAAGGAAAACTTATATTGTTTTATCAACTTTCATCCTTACGTGCAAATCTTAATTTGGCACGTACAAATAACTTATTAAAAATAGTTTACGCACGCATACATATCAAATTGTGAGGTGTCAGGAATACCAAATAGAATGAACTCAAATAGAATGTATGATATTTTCAAAACCTAATAAATTGAGAATGACTTATATGAGATGAAATAGATTCACCGTCACTTGGTGTCTCTGTTTCAATAGTGCAAAATTAAGTTTTTCAACATATGACATTACATAATTGAATCGAGACATCACATAGTGATTGATCATGTTTCATATAAGTTGTTTCCTAAAACCATAGTGTCAAGTTGTCATTTGCTAATAGTATGAACATGATGCCAGAAGAGCACGCAGAGAAAAGGGCAAGAAATTAAACAAGTCTACACGTGTAAAGCAGAGCCTCCCAAGAAAGAAAAGGAGTGAACAAATTAACTTTGGGGCATGTGATTTGAGAATTCTCAGGCTGCAGATTTACTCAGTCAAAAGCTAAACAAAAAATAAAGATAAAAAACAAGTGTAATTTTAGTCTGTCACTGCATAGTGCATGCATACAAGGGTATGCCAGCTCAGAATGTGCATTCTGCAGCTACGCGTTTCAACCGGCGCAGTCAAAGGCAGCAGGCTCTTCTGCTTTACTTACTGTTAACCACCACAACCTTCCAAACCGAATTCAGTATATGGAGGTTGGACCACTCACTACACCCCAAAATTATTTATTCATTAATTTCCATTTTTTTATGTGTTAAATTTGAAATATTTACAATAGGTGAACTAGAGTCCTTGCACATTGGCCATTGGAGGTGGCGTGGGTAGAAAATGGATAAGAACTCAATGAAAGTTGGTTGCCACTATTATGATTTCACCTTCTTTGTATGGTTGGTATGAAATGGGTGGTCTAATTATGAGAATATAATATAGAGAATGAATTTAAGCTTGTAGGGCAACATGATTTTTACAAATGATACTGAGGAACAGAAAATGATTTCGGATGTAAAGGTAAATTGTCTTCATCAACTGAGTTACATGTTGCCTAATTTGACTAACGCTACAAGGAGCATGTAGCTCATTTGATGAGAAATACCAGTTTATGTTTTGGAATGGCTAAAACATAGCCAATGATTACGTTAAGTCTTTCATGACAGAAAATGACCTTAAATTACTTCTTTAAACATAATCCAAAATCTTAATTATATTTTTTTGAAACTAGACTTGCTAAGTCTATAACCTTCTCTTGTGATTTAATATTTTGAAGATTACTTTAGGACTAAATTTTTTTCATCTCTAACCATGCAGAGTTATATTTTATTACTTTTTGAGATCAAATTTAGTCTACCGTGGGGTTACATGTTGTCTACCTTATGGCCAAACTTAGCCTGATTCCCTTTAGCGTTTTAATTGGAAATTAATTTTGTCAATTTTAAAGCTAAATATGGTTTATAATCTTTGGCTGGAGATAGCCTAATTAGAACATCCATTAAGAGAGGCAAGATGGAGACAAAGCTTATAATTAGAGATTGTTCGACTAATTGTTGGGAGTCGTTTTGTTTGCCTTGGGCACATAAACCACATTAGCAAAGGCTAAAGACAACAAAGCCGTTCTTTCTCTTACACAACACCCACTTAATTAATTAATTAATTAATTAATTAATTAATTAATCCTTTTAATTTCTTCCCTTTTTCTTTCTTTTGACTACTTTCATATCCAATTTGTCACGACTAGTTCATAAATAATAATAATTAGTTTTTTTTGGTTCAATCCCTATTGGTCCATTGGTCCCAAAGCTCCTTGAATTTAATATATTTAATTTTAATTATCAAACAAAACGACTAATCACGTTCTTAGATTTTTGTGCTTGAAGGCTAAAGTATTAACAATTTGAAGACTTTATGTCCATCTTATCGGTTGGACAATTAGGTATCGGTTCTTCATAAAATATTTGCTATGCAACTATTTACATATGGACCAATTTTTTTTAACCATTTTGATGAATTCATAAAATACCAAATGGAAGAAGAATTTTTTTGACATGATATATACTATAAATTACTCCAATTATTATAATTGAGTTTAAATTTGAATGGAAGGGGAGGACAAACTGCCTCGACAGACTAGTTTAATCTGCGATCAACCATATTGAAGAATATTAATAAGGGAACTTTAACGAAAAACTCCCGATACTGTTCACTTTAACGAAAAATCACATTTTTACACTAAAAAGTCAATCATGGTACTATTCACTTTACCCTTTATTTTATCCTTATCGTTAAAATTCTAAGTTTTCAAACATTTTTCCTTAGTTTTCCTTATTAATAAAGGAAACAATACGGCTAGAAGATATTTATTTACAAAACCATGAGACATGGTGGTAGGCACATGTAGTTTCCCTTGGAGTAAAATTCATCACTTTATTTAGTTGTACAGATCCATTATATATATAGTGGTTTATGTGCATAAAATGTGAGAGTTTTGAAATAACTTATATCATCAATCAAAATAAATTGGCTTAAAAATTCGTCATTTATGAGAATCGAACTTATAATGATAGTTTTTGTTATCTGTTTTTGTTTCAATCATCAACTAACTTGAACTTGATGACATGGTTTCATTTCTTTTATCAATTATTTTTTTCTTTACAAAATAATATGCTAAACTACTCTAATATACAAGAACTAAGATTGAAACTTAAATACAAGAGAGAGGACGCACGGCCTGACGCACATCTGCTATTAAAAATTAGGTTAAACTTAAAATAGATAATTAAAAATACCCGGGTTCTCTTAGTTATGGTAGAATGTGATTACATGTGAGACATTTCTAGAGAACATGGTTTTCCTCATAGGTTTACACACGTATTCAAAATTTCAAACAGTCTGTCAAACCATTTACCAACTCATCATTTAATCCTGATTTTCTAACCCTACAAAATCTTTTTGATTTTTCTTGTTTGACAAGAATTCAAGAAAATGGAGCTAATTTCGTTATATTAATCAAAAAGGAGGGAGGGGGGGGTGTTAGATTCTTCTCCCTTTCCACACATTGTGAAACCAAAAAATATAAATACCCTACTAGGTTTGCCAAAAAGAGAATAAAAATAAAATAATATTGCATTAAAAAAATCCAGTCAACTATTACACATGTGTGGTGCTTTGCTGTATAAAACCCCAAATCCTAATTTTCTTTTTACCTAATATTCCCCTCTTTCTCTTCTTCCTGCGCCTTGCCGGCAACAAACCAATATCTATAGTCTCTAATGCTGAAAACAACTTAAATGACACGAATGCTCGACTAGTCCAATTATCCATGTCCCACCACCACTTTTTTTTTTTTCACATTACCATCTGTTTTTACCTCTCCAAAATTCAAACAAATGGATTTAAGAATGGTTGTCCTCACCCCTCCCCCCCCCCCCCCCTCTCTCTCCATCTGTGCCTTTCAATTCAGCCAACTAAAAAAACCAAACCCACCTAAAATATCTAACCACTATCACCAAATTCCACCTTCCTTTTCTCTCTCTCTCTCTCTCTCTCTCTCTCTCTCTCTCTCTCTCTCTCTCTCTCTATGTACAATGCCCAAACCTTAAGCATAGAATATTATCATTAAAACTTCTAACAACCAAATTGGAAACTTCCTCCTCAAGAATGAGATCTGATGAGCCCCAAATTGTAGAGATTCCTTCTGACTAGGCTCCCAAGTGAAAACAACACTGCCCCACCAACACCACCAACTCCACCAACTCCTTGCTGCTCCTCCCTTTCCTCCTTTGGATGGTGTATCAATGGCAGTTCCTTCACTTTCAAGTTACTCAACCCGATTTTCTGCCTCACTGATTCGATGGTTTTCGGATCTGCAGGGTTTCCGACTGCATCCGTCACGTAGAATACGTTTAGAGCTTTGTCCATCGTTGTGGAAATCTCGGCCCTTGTCACATTAAGACCGTTCTCGCGGAATGTTCTTGTAACGTATGCTAGAAGACCTTGCCTATCCTCGGTGCATAGTTCTAGCCTCACACCCTGCAATACGATAAAACCCAATTTAACAATTAGCATTTGCAACATCACGGAACAATAACAAAATGAAATGATAAACAATTTGATTGCGGAAAAACTGAAAAATGAGCAATACCTCGGATGCTCTTCTTTGAACCGCGGCTTGTAAGCATTGGATTACACGCTGTCGTTCAGGTTCAGAGCTAATCGGGGTTCCATCAGTGTGCCTGATGTAAAATTCCTGAAACATAATTCAACCACAAAACACAAGTCAATCTCATGTTTCAATATAATAATAACAGAAGATATACAATAAACCACATTATTAGGAAACTAAGCACATACCATGTATCCTCTGTCCCCTGATGTTTTAATTGTGGCATGAAAAACCACATAGTCCATGTCCGTCAACGTGCAAACAACATCGAACAAAAGCTTTGCCCTATCCTTGCACTGAATATTCACTATGGAGTAACCCCTTTCTGCCCAATTCTGCACCGTTATGACCGGAAAATCGGTGCCAAGCTGCAAAACGGGCTTTCGATCATAATCACGATCTGCAAACATCATTTGATGCAGTCTTCTTTCGGTGTGTGTAACCGCCATGGAAACAGAGGTTTTTGCACTCCTAATATCATTGTCGCCCTTGAGAACATTCCTTAACCGCGCTTCAATTCTATCAATTTTCTGCGAGTCCTCAATAGGGCACCCGGAATCACAGTCCTTCACGTATATCAGTGAAGCAATGCGGCCGTTGTGCGTCCACACCTTGGACTCAACCACATTGCATTGCAGGTCAGCTAGCACTGCAAACACCTCGGAAAGAAGGCCTACTCGATCTGTCCCGGTAAGCTCAAGGGCCGTAAGACCCTTAATACAGTTGGATGATCCAAAATGAATTGTTCCAAGTGACTGCCAAACACAAGAAATTAAACAATTTCAGTTTCAATTTACAATAAATTTCACCAGTAAAAACTGGAATAAATTAGAATTAAATGAATGATTAGTTTACCTGCTCAATATAGTTAATAACGCTCTCGTCCGTCAATTTATTCCCGTTTTGATCAGTAACATGAAAAACTGCAGTAAAAACAAAAACCCAAATTAAGAAACAAAATTCAAGAAATAAATACCAAAAAAAGGGGGGAAATTTGAATGTCCTTACCATCCATGAACCAGCGACCATCAGAAGAAATGTAAGCTTTTTTAATGGAGAGATTAAGATCCGTGAGGACCTGCACAGCCTCCAGAAGAATTCCATGCCTTCTAGCGCTGTCAACCTGCAGCCCAGAAAGAAGAAAAAAACACAGAAACCCCGTTAGTCAACTTTGTGGAAGAATTCAAACCTTCTTTTGGGTGGTTTTTGGAAGCAATTGGAAATTGGAAAACTAGGGATTTCGTGGAAGCAAACCTTGACTAAAGTCGCAGTGGAGCAGACGGCATTGTCGATCACGACCCTGCAACGCGAAATCATGAGAACGGTCAAGTCAGAGAAGCAACAAACCACCTTTTCCATTTTATTTTATTTTTCCAAGTTTTCAAATTTCTAAGTGTGAAAAGTCTGAGAAGAAGCACGTACGGAAAATTGCAAGAAAACCCAGAAAATTCAAAAAATCAAATTTAGGTGAGAAAATAAATGTGGAGTGAAAAATGGGTAGGAAGGGAAAAATCGAGAAGAGATCTGGATCGATGAAAATTTTCTCGAGAAAGTTCACAGGAGCGGTGGAAAATTTCGAAAGCCAGAAAATCCATAAAACCAAAACGCAAACGACTAAAAAATAAAAACCCACAAACCAAAAAACCCAAATGTTGAAGGAGTGGTGAAAATTTTCTCGAGAAAGTTGCAGATCACAGCGGCGGTGGACCAAAAAACCCAGAAAAACCCAATGTTTGAAGAAATGATGGAAGTACCTGGGAGTGTTCATCCGGAAAACGAGTTTTTCATATTCGTCGAGGTAAGCAGTACACTCCATCGCTCTGATTTCGTCGACACAGAGAAAAGCAGAGGAAGCAACTCTTGTTTTACAGATTTTGTGCGCGTTTTAACGATGAAAGTATCGAAGAAACAGTAAGCGAAGAACCACAAACTTCTCCGCCGTATCAAACAAATTCAAATGCCAGATGCCTTCACACTCTCGCTCCCTCAAGCCTTTGTCCAAATCGCCATGAATTTCCTCTCTCTCTCTCTTTCTCTCTCTCTCTCTCTCTCGCTTACACAAACTGCTTCCACGGGGTCTCTCTATATATCTATATTATATATATTTATTTACAAATTAGTCCAACACTTTTGATTTATTTATTTTTATGTCCAAAAAAACTATTTTCTATTTTTTATTATTTTATTAGTTTCCAAGTCACACCCTTACGCAAAGAGCGAAGGGAGGTGCGAGTTACTGCTCGTCACATGGCATGAGTAACGCCTGCCCGAAGTCCCTGCCCGTGCTGACCGGACTCGCTTCTCCTCGTTCCCTCCCACTCACGTGACTCGCCTTAAAACGGTCAACTAATTACGCCACCCGGCATCTGATCCCTTCTCCTTCCAATTCTTATGCGTCCAGCTCGGATGCCACGTGTGCTTCTCAAACCACCTGGGTTCGACTCAATCAAATCGCCTGGAAGGGTCATGTCCACGTCGGATAAAGTAGGTCCCAGGTTGATTGCTGAGTAAGCTAGGATGTGCCGACCGGAATTATTATGATATCGTGGGCACACCGGCTCGTACCGGCTTTTCGGCTTTTCCACTGTCATTGTTTTCGGCCGGTTTTTCTTGTGCCTCAGGTCGCTCTCGATGGCAGTTTGGTAATTTTAAGTTCGATATATTTTTTTTGAATAAAAGAAAAGTGGATAGTCTTAATCTCATAATAAATTAGTAATAATGTAATTTAAAAATCAAATTTAAAACTTCTCACTTACAATAAATTTAACAAAAATCAAATCCAAAACCTCTCACTTACACGTAAAGAAGAATACCTGATACTAAATTGTTCGTTTTAAAATAAAGAAAACTAATGAAAAATGCTTAAAAATTTTTAATTTTAACGATAAGAATAAAATAAAAGATAAAATAAATAATACTAAAATTGACTTTTTAGTCTAAAATTATAATTTTTCGTTAAAATAAACAAGATCAGAGCTGTTAGTTAAAGTTACCTTTAAAATACCCTCCGAAGAATATTCGGATCAAAACGTACGATGGCGTCATCAGGTTGAGTTAATTAACAGAAGAATCTGTGTTAATGGTTGATCAGTTATGTTAAGTAACACCTTAAACCGGATCCGAAGAGGTTAATCTCGTAAATTTCGGAATGACGTGGCTTATTTTAAGAGGGTGGGAGGGTCGCTCGTTTGGCGCGCATGAGTTTAGACGTAGTCGTGGAGGCACGCGTTGAGACTTATTATGTCTCGGCCCACTATTAGCGGGATTACTCGACACGTGTCGAGCATTGAAGTGAGTTTTAAATCCTTAAAAATCGTTTTGGGGACACGTGGGACCCAGGGGTAAGTCCTCTCTGTCTGACAATCACGTGCGAGCTCCACCACAAAACACGTTCGCTGCTTGGCAGCTGTCTCTGGGCACAGCCGTCCCACCTAACGGTGACGATCCTCGCTGGCTTGCTTCGCAGACCTCTACCAAACCTTTGATATGCTTCGCACGTAACGGAAGTATGAACGTCGTTAATTTCGAAATCGTGGAGGCAAAGCGTCGGTTGTGAAGTGACAGGTGTGGCGGTTGACACTCGAAATCCCGCCGCTTTTATTCAAGTTAATTGGCGGGAATACTACCGTGTTTCCCTCCAAATCGGAGAGTCGGTGGTGGGTGCGGGGTCCACATACTAAATCACCGGTAACATACATATGGGTCCCACCTTTTCCCTTCCCCAAATGCAGATGCATACGGTGGGTGGTTTACAGCGACATCGTTCCATCACCCCAATTTGAGGAAATATCTTTTTTTGTCTTTTTTTTTTATTTAAAATTTTTATTATGTGAATTCCCGCTCATTTTTCTTCGGTCTAAACCACGAGAAATTTTTCACTAAGTTCGGAATAGGGTGCGGTGTCAATATATTGTGATCCAAGTGGAAGAAAGTTTAAATTTTAAAGTGTCTCTTCACTTATAAAATGACGTATATCACTTTATGTTTCGGACACATTAAAATCTTTTTTTAGACTGCTACATTCGCGAAATTACATCTAGTCGGGGGATAATGGTGAGAGGGAGGGATACTATACAATAACGCAACAAAATTCTCCGTAAGGCACTCCAAGCATGTCTCAAGTTCAACGTGGTTAAATAAAAAAAAAAATTTTAATTTTTTTTTATAAAAAAACCTAAATCTTCTAAATAAAAAAAAATAAAAAATCAAAAGCTGAAACCTTATCCCCCCCTCTTCCTCCTCTCTTCTTCCCGCAACCCCCAAACCCAGAAACCTTATTCCCCCTCCTCCTCTTCTCTTCTCCCCCATCTTCATCTTCTTCCCTTTGCAACCTAGAAATAAAAAAATAAATAAAAAAAAGCCCTTCAGTTCGTCTTCCCCACCCCACCTCTTCCTCATCCTCCTGTCTTCTCCCCCATCTTCATCTTCGTCCCCTTGCAACCCAAAAAAAAAAAAAAAAAACCCTTCAGTTCGTTTACCCCCTCCTTTTCCCCTCTCTTCTCCCCCATTCTCATCTTCTTCCCCCGACCCCCTACCTGCAACTTAGGAAAGAAAAAAAAAAACAAATCCCGTGTACAGCGTCATCACCGGGTTCGTGAGGTGGGAGGAACGGATGTGGATTTAAGGAGTAAGGGGTGTGTAGAGGAGAGTGGGGGGTGTGTAGAGGAGAGAAAATGGTGGGTGGGTGCGGAGGGATGGATGTGGGTTTCTGGGTGAGGTGGGTCATGGGGGAGGGAGGGTCCCCCAGGGGGGGTTTCTTTATGGGTTTCTCGTTCTTAGGGGGGGGTTTCCTTTCTGGGTTTCTAGTTTGGTTCACGGGGGTGGGTTTTCTCTTTTGTTTTTTTTTTTGTTAGAAGATTTAGGTTTTTTCTAAAAAAGAAAATTATTATTTTGCCACGTGGCACATATTTGGCAGTCACGTCAGCGCTTAACGGATCAATGGATGGAAAATGTAACGGAGGTATTATTTTGAAATAAAATAGTACGTGAGGTATGAATGTGAAATTTTTTAAAGATGTTGTATGGGGTTGTAATAGACCTTAAACATGAGGGGCTATTATGTAATTTACCCTGGATTTTATTAGATACGTAAGTCAATGTTGTTCATTCGTGATTGATATAGGAATAATTGTTGGAGAACAATTTAGAAATAGAAATAACAAAACTTGAAATATTTATACTTTATTACTCAAAAATACTTGCAATACAGAATGATACATAATAAATACATAAAATTAAAATGATACTAACTTGAATAAATCAAAGGTAGAGGCTAGCGCAAAAGCTATGTCCTTCAAACAGTATTTCCGTCCCACTTTTGTGCTTGTGGTTCTACAACGTCTGCTCGACCAGGATACAACTACCTAATTCTACAACCCGCACTGGATTATTGAATTCTAACAAATTGCTTTGTGTGTTTACTCTCTCTGGAAAGTTTGTACGGAAGAAAAGGAAGGCTAAAAGATGATGTTTGATGGAACTGAGGACTCCAGTTATATAGGCTATTTCATACCTCTTCAAATACTTTTTGAATGTATCTGAAGCTATACAATGTCTAATAATCAAAACGTTTTTAATTAATTTTAATTAAAAACTTAATTCAAAATTAAAACTAATTGATCAGATTAATTTTAATTCTTAGGCCTCAAGTGCCCCAAGGCCCTAAGGCCCTTGTCTTGATTAATTAATATTAATGTATATTAATATTATGGTACAACATCAAGCTTAATCCACACAATTAGTGGCCCAAGCCTCAATCATCATTCCAAATAGTCCAACACCTAACTAATATTGTAGAAGACAAAACATATATAAAGGTCATTGGGAATCTTGTTTTTCCCGATGTGGGACAAAAGTCTCAAAACTTCCAACAATACCCCACATTTTTAGACGACTATTTGGTCCTAGAGAAACTAAGATACGAGAGTAAACAATAGATGTGACATACATCAGGAGAGGTGTCTTTCGGACTTGAACCTACCTTAGTATATACTTATTTGATTTACTAGATGATGCAATGATTATAAAATTTTGAACTGTTCATCTCTGTAGTAAACCAAGACAATAAGCAAAACTTATGTCACACCAACACATTGCAAATTCATACGTTTGTGTTCATTTTGGTCCTGAATAAATCCTGGATTTATGAGAGCTTTAGAGAATGTAGCCATGTAATTTTCATAAATGCGACCCCACATTTACTCTCATATAAGTGATATTGATTAAGAATAGGTTGCTACTATTCCACTTGATTTACAAGTACCAATATCATTAAACTAATGTATCCTGCACCCATCAGCAGTCGCACACTTCTTCCATCATATGAATGGTATGTAAGTGTGTTTCTTCTTTGAAACTAACCAAACCAGTTTGCCTATTGAACCTAGACCATGGGATCTCCAATCAGCTAGGTTAGGTTTCCGTATGGCAGTTTCATTTTACTCTTTTGGCTTTAAACTCATTCCCATCGATGTATGCTTAACTTGCTCTCTAGATAAACCTTTAGTAAGCGGATCCGCAATATTATCCATTAACTTAACATAGTCAATAGAAATTACACCACCAGAGAGCCATTGCTTTATTGTATTATGCCTTCGTCTAATTTGTCTAGACTTCCCATTGTATACACTATTTTTAGCTCGATATTGTGCAGCTAAACTATCGCAGTGTATACATATTGCTGTTACAGGTTTAGGCCATATGGGAACATCTTCCAAAAAATCTCTTAACCACTCAGCTTCTTCTCTAGCTTTATCGAGAGCTATAAATTCTGATTCCATTGTTGATCGGGCTATGCATGTTTGTTTGGAAGATTTCGAAGATATTGCTGCTCCTCCCAAAGTAAATACATATCCACTCGTGGATTTCGCATCAATACTATCGGATATCCAATTCGCATCAGTAAATCCTTAAAGCACATGAGGATACCTTGTATAATGCAACCTATAATTCATTGTACGCTTTAAGTATCTCAATACTCGAATTAAAGCTTCCCAATGATCATGCCTAGGATTGCATGTATATCTACTCAGTCTACTCACTGAGTATGCTATATCAAGCCTTGTACAGTTCATAATGTACATAAGGCTTCCAATAAATTGTGAATATTCATGTTGAGATATAGCATCACCATTATTTTTCTTTAGTTTGCTATTGGCATCAAAATGAGTAATTGCATCTTTACTTTCCAAATGACCATACTTTCTAAGTGTTGCTTCTATATAATGGGATGGTGTAAGAATATAACCTTCTTGGTTTCTTTTGATTTTTATACCAAGAATCACATCATCTAGACCAAGATCTTTCATTCGAAACTTGATTTCAATATCTTCTTGGTCCAATTTATTATCTCTTTGTTAGTTCCCATTATAAACATATCATCTACATATAAACACAACATAACACAAGCATTATTTTGAGTTTTTGTGTAGACACACTTATCACACACATTTATCTTAAAACCATGTGTGATCATAATATGATCAAAATTTTCATGCCATTGCTTTGGAGCTTGTTTAAGCCCATATAGCGATTTCACAAGTTTACAAACTTTGTGTTTTTGACCTTTAACCACAAACCCCTAGGGTTGTTCCATATATATTTCCTCATCTAAGTCTCCATTTAAGAACGCAGTCTTTACATCCATTTGATGTATTTCCATGTTATGGAGTGCAGCTATAGTAATTAACAGTCTTATTGACGTAATTCTCGTTACAAGTGAGTATGTATCAAAGAAATCCAAACCATGTTTTTGACGGTATCCTTTAGCTACCAAACGAGCCTTATATTTGTCAATTGTACCATCAGGTTTTAATTTCTTCTTAAAGATCCATTTGTACCCAATTGGCTTATTGCCAGGGGGCAAATCGACTAATTCCCATGTATGATTTTGCATGATGGAATCTATTTCACTGTTAACTGCATCCTTCCAAAATGAAGCTTTAGGAGTGGACATGGCCTCCTTAAATGATTGAGGTTCTGTCTCAGTTAATAAGGTCACAAAATCAGGCCCAAAGTCCTTTCAAATTTTTGTCCTTTTACTCCTTCTAGGTTCAAATTCTTGTTCTTCTTGAACTCTAGACGAGGATGAACCATCATCATCTTCTCTAGGCTTGTCATTAACCTCAGATACATCATCATGTAATCTCTTTTTCAATAAATTAGACTTGCCTATTTTGTATGGAAATATATCCTAAAAAAATATTGCATTTATAGATTCTATAATAGTATTGACATGTATATCACTTACTTCAGAATGAAAAACTAAGAATCCATAAGCTGAACTATTAGATGCAAAACCAATAAAAACACAATCTATAGTTTTTGGCCCTAATTTTGTTCTCTTTGGCAAAGGAACTTGTACTTTTGCAAGGCAACCCCACACTTTAAGCAATTTAAACGTTGGGGTTCTTCTTTTCCATAATTCATATGGTGACTCCCTTCTCGTTTTAGGTGGAATTCGTGTTGGAAATATGCCATGAAAGTCAATCTTTGGAAGAAACCTTTCAGGACAATGAATGGATGTATAGATGATTCTTGTACATCAAGTGGAAAAGATACTAATTAGGACTATCTCAACACACGATATATGTCCTAAATAGTGAATCCATGGACAATGGATTGATGGAAGAAGTAATCTAATGATGTTAGATTACAGAGACCTTCTTCACATAACCATCATGTCCAAAAGGTTCTTGGTCATAGGATTGTCGGAGGGATACTGACAATGCATAGACCGGTACATACTATGTCCGCTTCAATTGGAAGGATGGAAAGTCTCGTCCTATTCGTGTAGTGACACTAAGACAGGTATGTAGGTGCTCATTAAGGGAATGAGTTCACTGAACACAATCGAACGAGAGTACTTGCATGGAGGTCTACTCACATGTCAAGCAAGTAACTCTAATGGTTGGAATAATGTAAGTAGTCATTTGACCTGAGGCATCATAGTTGTCTTGTGGTTAGGTACTTGATCTTTGATTATGTCAAAGTCACTCCATCCGCGGGTGTCCACGACATAGTTGAGGTTAAGCCACTTTGTCATGGAGGCAAGTGAATGCGCAACAAGGAATCTCTAATCCTCGTTAAGAGAGGATGAATACTCTAAGATATGATTCGGGAATCTTCGACCGAAGTATCGACCGTAATAAAGGAAAGCGTTCCTATACGACTCAAATGAATCATATAAGAAGGAATAATCACATTAGGGGTTTGACATAATATATTCATACCCTAGTGATGTGATTGAGAGTATTGTTTTAGAGAAGGATCGAATTACATTGTAATTCCAACTGAATAGGTTCTCCGAACAAATTCTACATTAACTTGGGTAGCCATGATATATGGTTAGATGTCACTCATAACTTGTGAGTTCTTCTAGATAATTAAATGTAGTCGTCAAAGAAGAAGGTGAATTAAAAATAAGTTTTAATTCACTAAGTGATTGGATTAAAAATAATCAATTGGATTGGTGCCAATCACCTCACTGCCTTGCTAATTAGAACCTAAAATGATTGTTCACCAATACACTCTTGTAGTGAGTAACTAATGGATGATGGAAATAATTAATTGGATTAATTAAGTGTTGTGATTAATTAGAATGTCTATAGAAATCATAAAAACGATAAAAGATCGTTTTGGGCTTAAAGAAAAGTTCGGGTCTAATTGGGCCCATTGGGCCTAAACCCATTGGGCTTTTATTCAAGCATAGGATGACTTGAAATAATAAAAGCCTAAAGCCCAAACAACACTAAAGGGGCCGGCCAAAGGAGGGAGAGAAAGAGTCAAATGTTGACTTGTTTCTTTTTGGTTATAAAAGGAACTTTATAGCACAAAGTTTCATTAGGGTTTTTGAAGTGTTAAAACAACAAAAGAGAAAAAGAAAATATCTCTCTCAACACTCAAAGGGCCGGCCACCAAAGGGGGGTTTAGCTAATCATCTTCTCACCCTTTTGGTTATTCCTTCATCCTTCTCACTACTCTAGTGGGTGAGGATCTTTAGAGGTCTTCAACTTTGGAGACTTAAGGAGAACCGAGGAGCACTCATTCTAACAAAGTGGAGTAGGCAAGGAGGGAGGCTAGGCTCAAGGAGTTCCAACAACAAAGGGCTTGAAGGTGGTCCATCCTTGGTCTAAAGTCTAGATCAAGAGGTATAAAACTACTCCTACACTTTGTTCTTCAATAAATTGTTTTTGATGCATCTTACATAAACCTATGCATCTTGAAGGGGATTTGCATGACTATAGCTTTAATAATATTTGATAACATTCTTCCGTTGCTTTCGTATATAAATTTTGAATTGTATATGCATGCTAGTCACTAGAAATCCCACATGAAATCTCACAATTTCCCTTCAAGTGGTATCAGAGCCAAAGGTTTATGTTTGATGTGTCCTTTTGGATTTTATGGATATGGGTTTTAATTTTATGTATGACATGTTATTGCTTCATTCAAAGTATGTTTATCTTTTGTTTTTCAAATGTTGAAAAATATGAATCAATAGTTGAAAAGATATGTATGCAAAAGTGTTTTGGATGCATGAATGAAGATTGAGTTTAGAACAAAATTGTGGGGTTTTGTTCCAAAAAGGGGGCACGGCAAAGGGGGTTTTTTGGCTAGGTGTTTGTGTTTTATTTTGAATCACACACACACACTTGGAAGCTAGAAAGAATAGATCTTGTCACTTTTGTTTTTGGGTTTGAAAAAATCACCAAGAAAGTACAAATCTTGAAATTGTTTTCATGGTTTTGTTCTTGGTGTTCATGGTTTGGTTTTTGGTGAAAATGGTTTCATTTGTTTTTTATACATTGTTTTGTGGTTTTGGATGGTAAACTTACCATCCATAGCTTTCCCAAAATTTAATTCAATCCTAGACTTGTCTAGATGAATTTCCATCACCTTTTACTAAAGTCCTTAAAGCAAAACCAAGTGACAAGTAAAATTTAATTTTTCTACTTTATGTTGAATTATTACATGATGGGTGGGATTTCCCATCCCCTCTTAATGTGGCCGGCCACCCTAGTGGATTTCCCACTTGTTGGGGCTATTTTGTAATTTGAAAAAGTTGTTTTACTTTTGAGTATTTACGGTTTGACCCCTAACTTTTTCATATTTGCATTTAGGCCCCTACTATTTGAAAAGTTAAAATATTTGATTTTAATTTTATTGGTTGTTTAAACTCATAATATTATTATTATGCCCATATGCACTAAATCTAATTGTTTATGTTGCATTCCAATTGATTATTTAATGTGATTAAGTAGTTAAAAAAATGGTTGACTATGGACTTATGCCTTAAACGATATTTGAGCTATGAGAAAGGGCGCTAAACTCAAATTGTTTGAACCTTGGGAATGTGTTTTAATTACTGTTTCAATTGGACCTTGTCATGATGGACTTTAATCATTCTCTTCCTCTTAGTATGTGTAATTTGTACAAATCGGTTTGTAATTCTTATTACTTCTTAATCTCTTTTAATTGGTTGATTCCCTCTAGTACTAGACTAGAGTTTCTTTAACTATTGGTAAGGAGACATAATTAAAAGAGGGTTTTGACATAAGATTAAAGATTAAATGGGTCCAACGCCCTAATTAGCAATGAATGATTGTCTTTCATTTCTAATTGCTCAATGAAAAATTGTTTTAATTGGATTGAAAAGCACGTAATTAAAATGACACAACCTCCCCGAGTTCTTATTCAACAATGTTGGCTCGTTGTTGCAATAACCCAATAAGTCCATGGTCATCCAAGAGCCTAAGATAACTATAAAGTCCAATTTCAAAGGAATGCAAAAACCGTAGTAGTAGTAGTTACTTCCAATATTTGAAAAATTCGTTTTTGATATTGATTTGTTTTTCTCAAAACAAATAGTGGGAGTATCATACGCTACTAAACTATAATGAATATAATTAGTAGTTATATATGTCTCCAATATTTTGAAAAATGTTTTGATATTGATTTGTTTTATGAAAACAAATAGTGGGGATATCATATGCTACTAATTTCATTAACTTTGGACTAGTAGTTATAATAGGACACAATTTATTTGAATGTGATTAAATAAATAAAAATGATGAGACCTTAAAATCCCTCAAATAACAAACAATTTTAAGTTGAAAGCGAAGAGGTGCTATTGAACACTTCTTCGTGGCCTTCCACCATGGTAGGCTCCAATTGTTTATGACTTGTACACCGCCTTCACCCTATCATGGGGAAGTGCAAAGTGCATGCTTATACTCAGGAGGAGTCTATATAAACATTTGATGAGGTGAAGGTAGGCAACGAGTGTGGCCAACATCGTATCATCGTGAGGTCATACTTGAACCCCTATCTAAACCGGCATGGTGGGTCGAAACTTAACTAAGAGAAATGGTGCCAACATTGTATCATCGTGAGGCATTGTTCTCTAGAGGCCAAATAGATGGGTAATCACAAGAGGTTGTTGTGAATGGGTAAGTGTACCCTCTCATTATTATTTTTGCTAGCCGACATCGTATCATCGTGAGGTGGGCTTGGTAATAATGAGCCTCCCGTAACCCGCTAGGAGCTTTCTTTGAAATCTCCTGGATTCCATCTTGAGGGATATGAAATTTGCCAAAAATGGTGAGTGGTGTCATTCGGTTTAAAGACCCGAATCGTTTGACTTAATTGACAATCAAACTAATTTATTTTATTGTTTATGTATTTAGATATGGTTGGAAGCACACTCGCGAAAATACTCGACAAACATTGCCTAGAGGGGCACAATTTCCCATCATGGTATCGTAATGTCAAGATTCTCTTAACATTGGAGAAGATTGTTTACGTGCTAGACAAGGCTCCACCTCACATACCTCTCGGCCCTGAGGCCACTGAGGATGAACATGCTAAGTATGACAAACACGTTGAGGATGACACACAAGCCAAGTGCTATCTGTTGGCTTCCATGAATGAGGAGCTACAGAGACAGCACGAGGTCATGGACAGTGCAGCTTCCATCATACTCCATCTTACGGAGTTATATGGTGAAGGGACGCGCAACCGTCGTTTTAGCACTGTTAGTGAACTTATGAAGACCAAGATGGTCAAGGGGGCTCCAGTGCATCAACATGTACTGAAGATGATATGACTCATTAAACAATTGGAGAACCTAGGTACTCCACTTGACAGGGAATTGGCCCAGGACTTCATTTTGGCTTCTCTTTCTGATTCATTCTCGGAGTTCGTTATGAACTAAAATATGAATAAGATGGATAGTATTCTCTCTGAGAGTTACTAAACATGTTAGTAACTGCCGAGAAGACTATGAAGAAAGAGAACGTTGTAGAGACTTTTGCAGTAGCCTACAACAAGCCATCCTCTTCCAAGGCTAAGCCGCAAGGCAAAGGCAAAGGGAAGGAGAAGAAGTCTCCCACTCCTAAGCCACAAGGAGGAGTGAGAAAAAAGAAGGCAAAGGAGCCCAAGGGGACTTGCCACCACTGTGGAAAGGAGGGGCATTGGAAGAGGAATTGCAGGTTATACCTTGCAACTCTTAAGGACAAGCCACAAGGTATGGTTTATGTTCTTATCTTCAATTCTAATTGTTAGATCTTCTAAAAATTTATATTTGATATAAAGGGCTAATCACTTGTATAATTGTATATAGGTGGAGGAGCCAAGTAGAAGAGGAACAAGCAAAGAAAAGTGTGGAGAAGGGTTCGGCCACCATGTTTTTTGCTTACTACTTAGGAAGTTTGTTAGGCATTTAAAGATAGTCTTTAAACTTTCTTATTTTGTTAAGAACTTATTAAGTGGCTTCATATGATGGAAGACCACTATTAGTGCCTAAATGTATGAAGGTATTTAATTAGTCTCTAAATGTATAGAGCTAATTCTTTTTGTATTAAACATTATGAATGTTTGAATTATCATATTAATGTAATGTGATGAATGCCTTCTAATATATTATTTCCTTAAAGTAGTGTTATGAATTGAATATTGTCTTGTTGTATCCTAGTAGAGATACAAGAATTATATCAATTATTGTTATGTGATAACCAAACTTTAGACTTATCAATTATGGATAGATCTCATGTGTTGGACATAGAAGGATACAATGAATCTTTAGATTTGGTTCAAATTGTCTACCTATGAGTTCTATATGAATTGACAAAGGTCTAGAAATTCCTTTCTTGAAGAAAAGGAAGATCACATTATAATGATATAAGTAATAAGAAAAACGTTTCTTATATGGTTATCACTTAAAACACAATAATCAAGATCACTCTTGATTCAATTAGTAGTTTTGAACAACTAATTAGGCATTCTTAAAATTGGTTTTAAAATGTCAATTGTGTTAGTGATTAAACCAAGAAAGAAGTGTCTAAATCTATAAAATGTTTAAAGACTTTAGTCACTTAATAACGAGACATTAACTTAGTGAAGATTGAAACAAACGAGCTTGAAAGGTTTTAAAGCTACTACACAATGTCCTCTACCCGTATACTCCACGTTTATACATTTTGAATGTATGAAGTGATTTCTCATTAAAGTCATGAGAAATAGTGGGAGGTGTGAAAAAGGATATAAACTTGAATATGATTGGTTTATAGTTGTCTAAAGAATAATAGTACTTGACTATTATTAAGAGTTTGTAATTTTAATTGTTAAAGGACTCAAGCTCTTCAAAAGTTAAAATTCTATGTTGTGTAACATTCTAAAGAATAGTCTTTGAATGTTGGTTTCGTCAACCTAACATAAAATGGTTATATGTTGGGAGTTGTCCATCATTCTCTTTTATGAGAACAAGCTAATAACAAAGCGTATGGACAAATTTGATGAAACAAAAGGGAATAGTTTTAAAATGAGTCACAACATATGGTTTAACAACAAGACAATCCAAATTCAACATCTCATGTAACTATAACGCTCTATGTAGTTTTGATAAAGAATTATATCAACCACCTAGAAGGAATGGTTGAGTTTCTATATCCTTAGTAGGAGCCATGCTTCCACTAAAGACTTGGATAATTCTTATATGACTACATTAAAGGTCTTAGTATGACTAAAACTTGGAGTATGGTGTATGACACCATATGATTTAAATGAATAGACTTGATAAAGCAAGTCACACATTTCAAATGGAATTACTTGAGAAGGAATTCTTTTGTGTATGTTCATTTAAATAACTTGTGTTAGCTAGCGTTGTTGATAGTTTTAAAATTGTTAAGACATCATCAATAAGCTAATGGATCTCAATGATTGTCAATAGATCCAAGACAAGTTAGTGGAAGCAATATGCATTCAAATCAAGAAAATATAAGTGTTAAGTTTTTTAATGAATGCTAAGTTACAACAAGGCCAGTGGGAGTGATGTCATAATTTGAGCAACAAGATATGAATAAAGTCTATTTGATAGACTTGATAAAACATAGATGTTACTCGAAAAAATGACAAAACGTGACATGGTCAATTTTAAAGTATAGACTTGAAATTGGACTTATTGATATAGCAAGGCTATCTCAAGGATGTTATTTGGGGAAATTAAATCTCAAATGTTGAAGATTTGAGAAGGTGTTTTCCTATATGATAGAAAATCACTTTCATAACCCTTATAATGAATGTGTCATAAAATCACAAAAGGGACACATGTATGGACTTGTGAGATGATATCCAAAGGTGAAAAGCCACAGGGGTTGTCACTTTAAGATATTACTATAGCCCAGGATCAGAACCATAGCAACTGATAGAGTATTATTGCCTTTAAGAAAGGAACATCATAGTGGGACTCTGGAAGCGTGCATTCACTTAGGTTATTAACCAAAGTGAAAAATAACCCATTTTAACAAATGGAACTTCATAATGGATGAAGTACTAATCATATGAATGTATTGTTAGTATTGTACTACAATGGTCTCAAGGTTGGAGCAAAGTATGTATAAAGTATACAAACGAAATATATGGCGATATATTGTTTTAGAAACTGCTTCAAAAGGTGTTTTGAATAGAAGGGGTTCTTATAGAACCAATGATTGAATCCAAACCATAAGGTCGTTAGTTGGACACTACGACGTAATGGGGCGATAGCTCAAGCCATGGAATCAAGGTCTCGTCAAAGTATTTGAACACAAGAAAGAGACATCATCAAATGTTTTAGAAACATTTGATAAGTAAATCCCTTTTATAAATTAAAAGGATTAATACATAACCAAGTTAACCTACGAGCATAAGCTCACTCAACTAGTATCTATGAGATACACAAGTGATTGACTTTAGTGCAAGTGGGAGATTGTTGGAAATATGCCCTGAAAGTCAATCTTTGGAAGAAACCTTTTAGGACAATGAAAGGATGTATAGATGATTCTTGTACATCAAATGGCAAAGATACTAATTAGGACTATCTCAACACACGATATATGTCCTAAATAGTGAATCCATGGACAATGGATTGATGGAAGAAGTAATCTAATGATGTTAGACTACAGAGACCTTCTTCACATAACCATCATGTCCAAAAGGTTCCTGGTCATAGGATTGTCGGAGGGATACTGACAATGCATAGACCGGTACATACTATGTCCGCTTCAATTCAAATGATGAAAAGTCTTGTCCCATTCGTGCAGTGACACTAAGACAGGTATGTAGGTGCTCATTAAGGGAATGAGTTCACTGAACACAATCGAACGAGAGTACTTGCATGGAGGTCTACTCACATGTTAAGCAAGTAACTCTAATGGTTGGAATAATGTAAGTAGTCCTTTGACTTGAGGCATCATAGTTGTCTTGTGGTTAGGTACTTGATCTTTGATTATGTCAAAGTCACTCCATCCGCGGGTGTCCATGGCATAGTTGGGGTTAAGCCACTTAGTCATGGAGGCAAGTGAATGCGCAACAAGGAATCTTTAATCCTCGTTAAGAGATGATGAATACTCTAAGATATGATTCGGGAATCTTCGGCCGAAGTATCGAGCGTAATAAAGGAAAGCGTTCCTATACGACTCAAATGAATCATATAAGAAGGAATAATCACATTAGGGGTTTGACATAATATATCCATACCCTAGTAATGTGATTGAGAGTATTGTTTTAGAGAAGGATCAAATTACATTGTAATTCCAACTGAATAGGTTCTCCGAACAAATTCTACATTAACTTGGGTAGCCATGATATATGGTTAGATGTCACTCATGACTTGTGAGTTCTTCTAGATGATTAAATGTAGTAGTCAAAGAAGAAGGTGAATTAAAAGTAAGTTTTAATTCACTAAGTGATTGGATTAAAAATAATCAATTGGATTGGTGCCAATCACCTCACTGCCTTGCTAATTAGAACCTAAAATGATTGTTCACCAATACACTCTTGTAGTGAGTAACTAATGGATGATGGAAATAATTAATTGCATTAATGAAGTGTTGTGATTAATTAGAATGTCTAAAGAAATCATAAAAACGATAAAAGATCGTTTTGGGCTTAAAGAAAAGTTCGGGTCTAATTGGGCCCATTGAGCCTAAACCCATTGGGCTTTTATTCAAGCATAGGATGACTTGAAATAATAAAAGCCTAAAGCCCAAACAACACTAAAGGGGCCGGCCAAAGGAGGGAGAGAGAGAGTCAAATGTTGACTTGTTTCTTTTTGGTTATAAAAGGAACTTTATAGCACAAAGTTTCATTAGGGTTTTTGAAGTGTTAAAACAATAAAAAGAGAAAAAGAAAATATCTCTCTCAACACTCAAAGGGCCGGCCACCAAAGGGGGGTTTAGCTAATCATCTTCTCACCCTTTTGGTTATTCCTTCATCCTTCTCACTACTCTAGTGGGTGAGGATCTTTAGAGGTCTTCAACTTTGGAGACTTAAGGAGAACCAAGGAGCACTCATTCTAACAAAGTGGAGGAGGCAAGGAGGGAGGCTAGGCTCAAGGAGTTCCAACAACAAAGGGCTTGGAGGTGGTCCATCCTTGGTCTAAAGTCTAGATCAAGAGGTATAAAACTACTCCTACACTTTGTTCTTCAATAAATTGTTTTTGATGCATCTTACATAAACCTATGCATCTTGAAGGGGATTTGCATGACTATAGCTTTGATAATATTTGATAACATGCTTCCGTTGCTTTCATATATAAATTTTGAATTGTATATGCATGCTAGTCACTAGAAATCCCACATGAAATCTCACAATTTCCCTTCAATTCGATTCAAAATTTTATTTGTAGTAAGTAAAGCTTCGCCCCACATATTGTGTGGAAGCCCAAAGCTATTCAACATGGAATTGATCATGTCTTTAAAAATCCTATTTTTCCGTTCGGCAACACCATTTTGTTGTGGTGTATAAGGGGCTGTTGTTTGATGCATTATGCTATGTGTGGCACAAAATTTGGCTGAGACTCATATTCTCCTCCCCTATGGGATCTTAAGACTTTAATTTCTTGTTAAGTTGATTTTCAACTTCTATCTGATATGTCTTAAACATATCCAAAGTCTCATCTTTACTATGAAGTAAATAAATATAACAATACTTACTGAAATCATCTATAAATGTTACATAATAGTTCTTTCTACCACGAGTTGGATATGATCTAAAATCACAAAAGTCATTATGAATTAAATCTAACAAATCATTGGATTTTTCATGCACTGATTTAAAGCTTTAACTTGCAAATTTGGATTCGGTACAAGTCTCACATTTAACAGATAATCAATTTTGGGTAGCAAACCTAAATTATGCATTCTAAAAAGAGAACGGAAATTTACATGTCCTAACCTAGAATGCCATAAATTAGAAGAATCAACAATATAAGCAGTAGCATTATTTATTTCATTCATAACATGAGCAAGTACATTGAGTTTGAATAATCCATCAACAAGGTAACCCTTTCCCACAAACATTCCCCATTTAGTTAATACAAACTTATTGGACTAAAAAAACTAGTTTGAATCCCTTATTACTAAGGATAGGACCATAAACAAGATTATTCCTTATATCGGGGACATGCAGCACGTCAAGGAGGGTTAATTCATTTCCAGAAGTGAATTTGAGAACACATTTCCCTATTCCAGCCACAACAGATGCGGATGCATTTCCCATAAACAGCTGCTCGTTTCCCTCGATTTTCTGGTACAAAGAGAACATATTTCTGTCACCACAAACATGGCGAGTTGCACCGGTATCTATCCACCAATCTGCATGGTCAGATACAAAGTTGATTTCATAAATCATTGCAGCTAGGGCATCCACATTGTTTTCAATCAGGTTCGCACGATTGTTGTTGCCTTGATTTCTAGGACCTTGATCTCTTCGATGGCGACATTCTTGAGCCATATGGCCTTGCTTACCACAAACCCAGCAACTTCCCTTGATTTTCTTGAAGTCTTTTCCTTTCACACCAGGGATAAAGTGCTTTTCCTTCTTCTTAGTTTTCTGGAATTTTGGCCTTTGCTTTGATGAACTTCCTTCAATAACATTCGCTTTGGCTTCCATACTCGAAACCAGGCTCTTCACATTCTTTCTGTTATCTTCCTCAATTCTCAGCCTTACAGTGAGATCCTCAAGGATCATCTTCTTACGTTTATGCTTGAGATAATTCTTGAACTCTTTCCAAGAAGGTGGCAGTTTTTCTATAAAAGACGCCACTTGGAAAGACTCATTGATCACCATCCCTTCAACATGAATGTCATGGATGATTTTCTGGAGATCTTCAGTTTGAGAGACAACGGACTTGGAATCCACCATTTTGTAGTCCAAAAATTTGCCCACGACAAATTTCTTTGAACCAGCATCCTCGGTTTTATATTTTTTCTCAAGTGATTCCCAAAGTTCCTTGGCTATTTTGCATACCACATAGACATCATACAACGAATCATCTAATGCATTGAGAATATAGTTTCTGCATAGGAAATCATTATGTTTCCAGGCATCTATAACCGTTAAAGTTTCTGCAGAAAAAATATTTTCTCCATCTGTAGTAGGCACAGTCTCGCACAAAACATTAGCCAAATTCAATGTTGTCAAATAATACAGAATGATACACAATAAATACAAAAAATTAAAATGATACTAACTTGAATGAATCAAAGGTAGAGGCTAGCGCAAAAACTATGTCATTCGAACAATATTTTCATCTCACTCTTATGCTTGTGGTTCTACAACGTCTGCTCGACCAGGATACAACCACCTAATTCTACAACCTGCACTGGATTATAGAATTCTTGCGAATTGCTTTGTGTGTTTACTCTCTCTGGAAAGTTTGTACGGAAGAAAAGGAAGGCTAAAAGATGATGTTTGATGGAACTGAGGACTCTAATTATATAGGCTATTTCATACCTCTTCAAATACCTTTTGGATGCATATGAAGAGTTGTGTCTATTAATCAAAACGTTTTAAATTAATTTTAATTAAAACTTAATTTGAAATTAAAACTAATTGATCAAATTAATTTTAATTCTTAGGCCCCAAGTGCCCAAAGGCCCAAGGCCCTTGTCTTGATTAATTAATATTAATATTATGGTACAATCATCAAGCCTAATCCACACAATTAGTGGCCTAAGTCTCAATCATCATTCTAAATGGTCCAACACCTAACTAATATTGTAGAAGACAAAACATATATAAAGGTCCCTGGGAATCTTGTTTTTCCCAATGTGGGACAAGAGTCTCAAAACTTCTAACAATAATTCCACATCTTTTTTATTTGTACAAAATTAGTACCTTCTTGAGAAGATCTTGCCCCTCAAATTAGAGTTCACAAGTTTTGGAACCATGTTTTGGTTAATATCTCAAAATATGTACTACCCACAAGCCATGTGACTCACACCGTCACATTTTATTCAACTTTCAAATAATTGCTTCCCATAATTGATAGGAGCATATTTATGATCCTTAGTTAGCTTGTTTTCGTGCATTTATGTTGTTAGTTCCTAGTTATTTTGGTCTTTTAAGCTATTTTCGTGTGTTTTCAGGTCCAAAGAGCTAAAGTGGCAAGAGAGTGCATTTTGGTGCCTTTTGGAGCAGTTTTGGGCATGGAATGGATAGCATATGCTTGGAGCAAAGTGGTTGGACAAAATTGAAGACCAAAGGAAGCTAGGAATGTGCTAAAGAAAAGAAGAAAATAAATTCAAGACAGAGGAGGACAAGGAATCCAGCAACAAAGAGGAAAGACTAGTCAAACTTGCCTTACCTTTCCTAATCCTAAATCACCAAGGTTCCAGCCACAAGGAAGATGTGTTAAATATTTTAGGACACTTAATTAATTGTTCTAGAAGTCTTAGGATTTCCCTAAATCCTTTGCCGCACCTTCTTAGTGTGTCCCTCTTCCTTGCTGCACAAGGGAAACCATTCCCTTTCCTATTTTCTGACATAAACCACTTTCCCTTTCTCTAAAGATCCTGCCGCATATCCCTTAGCTTTTTCCTTTTGATTTCTGACTCTTAATCACCTTTCCTAATTCTTGCCGCATTTCCCTTGCCTATTTCTCTTTTATTTCTGATTTTTACTCCTGGTGGGACAAAAATAGCTATGTTCTAAACCTTTCCTATATTTTTCCGTGTACCTTAGCCCTAAATATAAGCCTTTTCCGCAGCCATACACCAACCCTTCACTCCCATACATACTCAAGCCATCTTCCACCACAATTCACCATTCAAACCTTCACCCATCCCTTGTGCCGCAACAAAGAAGAAGAATGAGGACTTTGGATGTGCTTGCCATTCAAGTTGGATTGCTGGAACGTTTTTAGGTGTTTTCAATCTTTTGTTTTCAATGTCTAAGTTTATTTATCTTTGTTTTGCGAACATGAGGAGCTACACTCGTTTTAGCTAGGGGGAAATTCAAAGCCATGAACATATTTGCAATATGAATTGATTACTTCCAGTTGTGATTTCATAAATTGAGAATGCAATTTGCTTAACTGTTTTATTCAAAACTTATTCTTGTTTGTGGATTAAGGATGCATACTTAGTTTGCATGCATGAATTTGATGCTAGAATATAAGGGAGTTTCACATAATCGTTACAAACTTATATTCACAAGTAGTGAAGGTCGCTGGTCACGATCGTGTTAAGTTAAATTCCTAGCATGAGTATCATGATGTCATAGTTACGAATGCTTTGTCAATACTTATGATTTTCATAGAACTTAATGATCTTTGATTGTATCTCTATTATGATGTGCATGTAGGGGACTATTGAAGAATAATTTGGGTTTATGATGCGTATTCCATCCAATTCAATGATTTAAGGAAAATCTTAGGGTTAATTAGTGATGGCACGGTTAATCTGGGGCATTGTCATTCATGGTGTATCGAAAAAGCAACTGGAGATTGATTTGTATGCAAGTGTGCCATGTGTGGAGAAGAACCCTCTAGCTAGCCCACATCCATTAATTCACTCAATTTCGTCCAACCTTTGTTTAAGTTTACAATCTGCTTGTCTTTACTTTAATTTCGTCCAAAACCCAATCCCCCTTTACTTTATTGTGTCAACTTAGTTAGAATATGTCAAACTTGTGTTTTTAAGTGTTTTGAGTCAAGTTCAATTCAATTTTCGTCCAAATTAAGTCTTAGTGTTTGTTTTGAGTCTTTTTGATTGTTTTGTGCTGTTTTAGGTTTGTTTACCTTATTTTGAGTCATATAAGTCTACTTAAGAGTCTTTGAGTCTAGTTTTCTGTTTTTAAGTTTAGTTTTATCTTTTTGAGTCAATTTTAATTAGATTAGTAATCCCTCCTAATTCCCGGCCTAGAACGATCCATACTTACATCTTTACTACAATGGTCAATAAGAGGGTTTAATTTGTGTGTTAGTTAATTTTCACATCAATAATTCTTATATATATTTTGCCGATTTTAGTTTTCTTTCCAATTTGGTCAGTGTGGCACATATATAGGATCTAATTACATTTGAGAATTGTTATTAGCACTTCAAAATTCTCATTCTACACTCCAAACTTTTATTATTTAGAAAGAAAAATACACTTGTGAGGAATGTAAAATGAGATTTTTGGAGTGCCAATAATACTTCCCTTACATTTTGTTGACCCTAAAAACTACCAAGCCTACGTGGCGAGCAGGCCGACTAACTAATGAGCTAACTACATCCTTCGGTTGATGCGGGCATGCCAACTCATCTGCCGAGCTCGGCCGAGGAGTATAATGTATTGATGTTACGTTGAGCACGCGACTGACTTCTAGATCTTACGACTGCGGCCGAGGAAAGAACACGTCTTGGCCTTTGGGTTCTAGAGCCTGAAGATAAGGTTGCTAATTTTGCGAAGTTCATAAATTGTCGGCGTCATATCCGATCACAATGATTATATTTGTAAGGGTATAAGCATGCCAAATTGACACCAGAGTATAGGGACACAGATACTCAAAACAAATATATGTCTTGATGGTAAATGTGGTTCGGCCGTTAGAATGCCGAACTCTAAAGCTTACTTGTGAGTATCCAATCATAGAACAGCTCGGTGTTCAATGTGCCGAGCCTTAGTAACCTGTAACACCTCACCTCGCCGAAAAGGCTAATGAGATGACCTTTGCCAATAAAGACCCGAAAGTCTTTCTCGATCGAGACTTGGGATAGATAACTAGTCGGCCTCGACGCAATGCTATTTATCTAAACTGAAGGTGTTCCGCGGTCGGCTGGTTCTACGGCGATAATGTTGTTTATCCAAACTGAAGGTATCACCGGTTGCCTTCACAGTGCTATTTATCCAAACTGAAGATGTGTTGGCGGAAAAAGAAAATAAAAATCTTAAGGTTGTTGAGAGAGTTTGCGCAGGGCAATTTGTATGTTGAATTGGAGGGGGCTTGAATGATGCACTCCTCCCTCTATTTATAGTAACAAACCTACTTCTGATCGAATCAAAACTATATTTGGATTAGGACTCCTTACCCTGATCCAATCTTATCTCGGCCAGTCTTACTCCTATTAGGATTTTGAATTCCACCCATTATCAGGCCGCATTCATTCCCAAGTTTCAGCATCCTTATCATGCCGAGAGTCCTTCTTGTATCAGGATTCAACTACCCCATCTGTCTGTCTCGCAATGGGACTCACCCACTTCTTTTTATCTGGAGTATTCCATGTCCTGATAGGACACGGGCAGCCTTGGCTATGTGGCCTGTGAACCGAATGACCCCTAGCGAACCATGAGCAAGGCTTCCGGGCCGAGAACAATTCTAAACTTGGCCCAAACTAGTATTTTGGGCCCAAAAAGCGATCCAAATATTTTGTCCATCCAACGTCGAACCGATTATGTAAAATTGGGTCCAAACACATTTATATAAAATAAAATAAAATAAAAATCTAATTGCATTATTTTAACTAAAATAGGCATTTTCCATAGAAACAAATAAAAAAATCGCAATTAATGGCGTTTACTTCTGATAATAACTATTTAATTAATCTCTTCATAAATGTTATACCAAAAAAAGAAAAAGAAACAATCCTCTCCAAGACTCCAATACATTTTATTTCTAAAAGCATGGTTTTCACCGTTGTAACTTGTAATGCATAAAGTCATAACGCACATGGAATGAGATGTGTAAATGTTAGAAAGTGGTGCTACTTTGGATCAAGACCACAATGTAACCGTGTATTGAGAATTTGTGTCTGCGTGCATGCATGCATACAATATATTAGCAACTTCGATACAACCCAGTGTTTGGAACGACGTGAAGATTAGGTCGTGACTCATACCACTGCGTACGGAGTTCGTGTTCAACGTAGCTTAGATCATCTTCAACCGAAAGAGTTAAACATAGCCCTGTCTAGAATTATAGTCTTAAAAAAATTATTTTTAAATAAACAATGTCAAGTCATACTCATATCTCATATCTAACCGAATGGGCTAAACATAGTCTCCCCAATGATTTATTAATTTTAGGGTTAAATTCAGTTTACTACCCTCAAGTTTCGTGGTTTTCAACATTTAGTACATCAAGTTTTTTTCGTCCCAAAGTCATACCTAAAATGTTAATTTTGGGACAGTCTCATACATCCGTTAGTCAAACTGTTAACTCTGCTGTTAAATGATGACGTGGCGTCCATGTGGACAATGACTGGGCGCCACGTGTCATTAAAAAAAATTTAAAAATTAAAATAATTAAAATTTTAATTAAATAAAGTACTTAAAAAAAAAACATAAAAAAACCAAAACCCCCATTTTTTCCTTCCCCTTTCGTCTTCCCCACTGGAACCCCTTTTTTCCTTCTCGAATACCCTCCACGGTTCCACCTCTCCACCCTTCCACCCCCTTCATCTTCTCCATTCCCTCCACCCCCTTCGTCTTCTCCATCCTCTCCACAGACAGAACCAAAACTGAAACCATGGGCTGTGAGAAGAGTGAGAGTTTCAATGGCGACACCATGGGCTGTGAGAGCCGAGCTCCCCAAAGGTCCTGATCTATGCGCTGACCGCTCCATTCTGCAAAATGGGTCTTCCTCCGCTCGCCACCGCGACCTCATTTTCGTCGTCAATCCCAGCGGTCTCTCTCTTTCTCTATCTCTCTATTTCTCTGTTTTTATAAGTTTTGTGGGTGTGTTTTTATGATTTTTGTGGGTTATTGAAATGGGAAATTGGAGCAGGTGTAAATGGGAGGACAGGGAAGGAGTGGAAGAAGCTGCTTCCATAGATCTTTGGTCTTTGAGGCGGCGCGTTGGGATAGGGTGGTAGGGGGTGTGGAAGTGCAGAGGGAGAAGGGAGGGGGGTCGGGGTGGGGAAGACAAAGGATTGATTAGCTAATTAGTGTTGTTAATTGCGCTCTGTAGCAGCCGGCGAAGAAGATCCCGTAGACGATTGAGAACACCAGGGAAATCGATAAGACTGTTTGCAAGCCCGACGATGAAGAGGTTCGTTTTTGCCCTCTTCGATTGTGTTTTATTGGCTTACAATGTAGCAAATGTGGAAAGATTTGTTTTTATGCGTGGAAAATTGAATGATGGTTTGGTTAATTTTGGCTTTGTGTTGTGTATTGGTTTGCAGCTGTTTGCTGAAATGCCGATGAATTCAGGGGATCTGGGGAGAAGGGGGAAGGATGGATGTGCAGAGGGAGAAGGGAGGGGGGTCGGGGTGGGGAAGACAAAGGGGATCTGCGGATTCTTTTTTTTTTTTACTTTATTTAATTAATTATTTTAATAGTTTTTTTTTAATGACACGTGGTGCCCAGTCATTATCCACGTGGGCGCCACATCATCATTTAACGGCAGAGTTAACAGATTGACTAACAGATCTATGAGACTGTCCCAAAATTAACACTTTAGGTATGACTCTGGGACGAAAAAAACTTGATGTACTAAATGTTGAAAACCATGAAACCTGAGGGTAGTAAACTGAGTTTAACCCTTAATTTTATGTTTATATTTTAAATTATTTGTTAATTTAATTAAACTACTGTTGGATGTTTTCAAATCTAACCATTTAATTTGAATTAATTATTGCAACCGAGGAGCTGGTTCGCCAAAACGGGCTAAGAGGGTGGCCTTAGGACCTCCGAAAACTGTGAGGGCCTCTCTTGTAAAGCCCAAGTATCTCGACTTCGATGATTTAGAGTCATTTGAAGATCAAGAGTGACGCATACATCTAAACCGTGATAACTCCAGAGATAATTCAAAAAATTTAATAAATAGAATTCAAGATAAAAATACATTTAGTAAATTTGATTGCAAATCAGGATTCTCGCAAATTAAACTAGATAAAGAAAGTATTCCTTGGACAACTTTCAGCTATAGTGAAGGACACTTTGAATGGATAGTTTTACCCTTCGATTAAAGAATGCTCTTTCTATTTCTCAAAGGAAAATGGACAACATTTTTAATACTAAACCATTTTTAGAATTTTGCATAGTATACATTGATGATATTTTAGTTTTTAACAAAGATTTAGAAGAACATTATGATCTTCTTTATCAAGTTTTTACAAAATTCTTAGAACAAGGTCTAATTATAAGCAAGAGAAAAATGATTTTAGCTCAAGATTATAAGGGTCTGTTTTGTATTTTACTTGAATCCAACTTTTTAAATTCAAAAATAATTTTCAAGTTTTAGGCCTTAAAAACTTGTTTTGTAGAACTATTTAAAAAAACTAAACTCAAGACTAACTAAAAAAATATAGTCTATTCTCTAAGAACACAAAAAGTGAGTTTTTAGAGTTTTTAAACTTAAACTCACTTTTTTTTTTCTCTCCCTCCTCCCTTCTCAATCCAAATCTATCTCTCTCTTTTCTTCTTTCTCTCTCCCCCTTCTCTTATTTTTACCTTTTTCGTCTCTCCTCCAATCTGCTCTCTTCATTCTCTTGGTTATTTCTCGCACTCCTCTTCCTCTCTAACTCCTCCGCTCCTCTCTCTTCTTCTCTTTCATCCAATCATCTCTTACTCTCTTTCCTCCTCTCTCCTCTTTCGCCCTTGACCCTCTTTTTGGATCTCTTTGTTCAGTTTGAGTTGTAAGATTTAAAATTTTTAAATCGTATACTAAACAAGTTTTTGAGTCTTAAAGAAAATTGTTTTCGAGAAAAGTTCTTAAGAAATGTTTTGAGAAATGATAAAAAATTTCAAATAAGATACCAAACAAGCCCTAAAGAATTCTTAGGTTTAAAAATAGGAAAAGGGAAAGTAAAATTACAACCACACATTAGTAGAAGTTGAGAGGACAAAATTGTCAACGACATAACAAGTTGGGACGACAAAGCCTGAAAAAAGAGTTCTAATTCGGATCAGAATAAGAAGCTTGTGAGGAACATGGATGATCACGATACTCCATTGCCCCCTTCAATACGTAAGATTAACAAAAGAGAACCAAGGACAAGTCAACTTCGTCCAACCAAAGCAGTTCACGGCTTTTAAATAACTCAATCAATAATTTTTTTTCACAGCATCAAGGATAAACCATATCTCAAAAGGTCGAACCCCCTTTCGGAACACTTAGCTAGGATGTTTAACAAATATTGCTCATTCCATAAGAGAATCGGCCACACTACACAGAATTGCCGTATGTTTCGAGAGCTCATTGAAGAATTGGTTGACCAAGGATATTACTGGGAGTATGTAAGGGATAAAACCAAGAAAGATCCAAGAAAGTAGAACCTGCTGATAAGAAATGCAACGGCAAGCCCAATCTGTACAAGCTCACTCATGAGGAAGAAGACAAATGATCATCAAAGAAGCCAACATTAAACACAATTGCATCTATGGCGAGAAAGAATACTAAGGGACCACCAAAAAGGAAGTGATGGTCACATGCAAGAAGGCAAGGATGGTTCCTTCCATGAACAAACCTCTTCCAATCGACTCTAATACCTTGATATCATGTGATTGAGATTTGAAAGATGTTGGAAATTTTGAGTAGAAATTTTTTATGTGGGGTTTGTCCCACATTGACCATTCCCACAAGGTCTCCACACTTTATAAGGCTTTTTATAGAAAGTGATTGGAAGATAGGCCTTGGAGAAGCAAATTGGGCTCACCCTTGGGGTTGGGCTTTGGGGTGTGTTAATTAATATATAATTAATTATAAATAATATATAATTAATATATAATTAATTATAAATAATATATAATTAATATATAATTAATTATAAATAATATATAATTAATTATCAAAAGATGGGCCTTGGCCCTTGGGGCTCTTGGGCTCGGGCTATAATAATTAATTAATTTAATTAATTATTTTTCAGATTTAATTAATTATTTTTAATTAAATTCGAATTTAATGAATTATTTATTTTTTATGAAAAGACTCATCATTTTAGATGAAGTCTGAGAGTTCTTTCTGAACACAGAGCAAAACACCTCTCTAAAGAGATGTCTCCCAACAGTCACACCCCATTCTCATACCTGTTGCAAACAGGCATCCATCTGCTATATATACATCCATCTGCATGACATTTAGAATACAGAAAATAATCAACTTCATCTTCTACATTCCTAAACCTTCTTACTGAGAGAACCACACTAAATTCGTCAGAAGTTAAATTTTTCGGTGCTGAAATTTTAACTTGATCGTTGAATCCTGGTGAAGCAGACATCCATAGAACTACAAACACAGAGTAGGGACGAAATTTCTGTTTCAAGGACATTGCGGTACGCAAGCCTCGATCTTCAAGTTGTCTGTTTTTATAATTCGTATTCTAGTTTATATTCTGTTAATTCCTATTGCATTTATTATTTATTAGCATATATAAATTATCACAGATTGTTGACATATATCCAACAATCTTGAAACAGAAAGAAATGGATCAACAATCTGTAAATGTGAATGGCGCTGTGCCAAAATACTCTGAAAAACCTGAGAAGTTCAAAGGGTTGGACTTCAAGAGATGGCAATAGAAGATGTTGTTCTTCCTGACAACAATGAATCTCGCTCATGTTGTCAAGGAAGAAGCTCCGAAGTCTAATGAGAATCCAATGACGAAAGAGACTGTTATGGCAATTGAAGCTTGGAATCATTCCGAGTTTTGTTGCAGGAATTATATTCTGAATAGTTTTGATGACAATCTCTACGACATTTATTCTCTGTGCAAGACAACAAAGGAGTTGTGGGAATCCCTGGAGCAAAACTATAAGATTGATGATGCCGGTTCAAAGAAATTTGTTATCGGTAAGTTTCTCAAATATACAATGGTAGATTCCAAATCTGTTGTTTCTCAGGTTGAAGAAATCCAGAAATTGATCTATGAATTGCATTCTGAGGGATGCGAGATCAATGAGCATTTCCAAGTTGGGGAGATAATCAAGAAATTGCCAACTTCCTGGAATGACTTCAAAATTTATCTCAAGCACAAGCGTCGTGAGATGAATATAGAGGATTTGATTCTGAGGCTACGTGTGGAAGAAGACCACAAAAGGCTAAGCCGAAAAAGAATAAGGCTCCTGCTCCAAAAACCAAGCAGTTTGTGCAATCTGCCCTTGCTCCTAAAGGCAAGAATCTGAAGAAGATTAAGGGCGCTTGCTATGTGTGTGGCAAATCTGGTCACAAGGCACAAGATTGTTATCATTGCAAGGATGGAAATCATGGCCACAAAAACAACAACAACCATGCCAACATGGTAACCACCGATGAAGAATTGGCTGCTGTTGTGTCGGAGGTTAACATGGTCTCAAATGTGAGTGAATGGTTGATGGATACTGGTGCTACAAAGCGCATCTACGCTGACAGAAATCTGTTCACAGAATATCACCTTGCTGCCCTTGGAGAAAAGCTGTATATGGGCAATTCTGCCTCATCTGTTGTGGAGGGATATGGCAAGGTGGTACTCAAATTCACATATGGGAAAAGTTTGACCTTGCTGAATGTGCTACATGTTCCTGAAATGAGGAGGAACTTGGTTTCTGGACCAATTCTAATTGCTAAGGGCTTTAAACTTGTAATGGAATCCAACAAATTTGTACTTACCAAGGGTGGGATGTTTGTTGGAAAGGGTTATGTGGCTGATGGCCTTGTGAAACTCAATGTAATTGCCATTGATGATGCTAATAAAATAAATGCTTCTACTTATATTGTTGAGTCTTCTAATATTTGACATGCTAGATTAGGACATGTTAATTTTCGTTCCATGCATAGAATGGTTAAATTAGACTTATTACCTAAATTTGAAATTGATTTTAATCATAAATGTGAAACATGTACTGAATCGAAATTTACTAAGCAAACGAGAAAATCAATTCTGGAAAGATCAAATGAATTACTTGGATTAATTCATAGTGATCTTTGTGACTTTAAATCCACACCAACTCGTGGAGGAAAGATTATTATGTCACTTTTATTGATGATTGCAGTAAGTATTGCTATGTTTATTTGATTCATAGCAAGGACGAAGCTTTGAATATGTTTAAAACATATAAAGCCGAAGTTGAAAATCAACTTGAGAGAAAAATCAAAGCACTTAGATCTGATAGAGGAGGAGAGTATGAGTCTATTGCCTTATCAGATTTTTGTGCACAACATGGAATTATATATCAAACAACGGCTCCATACACACCATAACAAAATGGTGTTGCCGAAAGAAAAAATAGAACATTCAAAGATATGATTAATTCCATGTTAAATAGTTCAGGGCTTCCACACAGTTTGTTGGGTGAAGCTTTACTTACTGCAAATACCATATTGAATAAGGTTCCTCTAAATAAGATTGATGACTCACCTTATGAACTATGGAAAGGACAAAGACCCACTTATAAAACCCTCAAAGTGTGGGGTTGCTTAGCAAAGGTGCAAGTTCCGTTACCAAAAAGAACGAAACTAGGACCTAAAACTATTGATTGTGTATTCATTGGATATGCAAATAATAGTGCTGCCTATAGGTTCGTTGTTGTAAAATCTTCGATTTCTGACATACATGTCAACACTATATTAGAATCAGCGGGTGTGGAATTCTTTGAGGATATATTTCCTTACAAAGAAAAAGAATCTGGTTCTAATACAAAGAGGGTTCATGATCATAATCATGATGAAGCCTCTTCTTCTGGTGTCCAAGGAAATGATGTGGAACCAAGAAGAGGAAAAAGAATCAAAGTTTCTAAAAACTTTGGACCAGATTTCATTGCTTTCTTGTCGGAGAATGAACCTAGCACTTTTAAAGAAGCAATGTCTTCTTCTGAGGCTCATTTATGGAAGGAAGCAATTAAAAGTGAAATGGAAACCATTATGGAAAATAACACATGGGAATTGGTTGATTTACCTCCCAGTAATAAACCAATTGTCCATAAATGGATTTTCAAGAAGAAACTTAAGGCGGATGGAACCATTGATAAGTTCAAGGCACGTTTAGTAGCCAAAGATTATCGCCAAAAAGAAGGGTTGGATTATTTCGACACCTATTCTCCGGTTTCTCGCATAACGTCAATTAGGATGTTAATAGCGATTGCGGCTGTATACAACTTTGATATACATCAAATGGATATAAAAACAACATTTTTAAATGGAGAAATAGATGAAGAAATATACATGGAACAACTTGAAGGGTTTGTGCTTAAAGAACAAGAAAGCAAAGTGTGCAAATTAATTAAGTCATTATATGGACTTAAACAAGCACCAAAACAATGGCACGAGAAGTTTGATCATACTTTGTTGATACATGGGTTCAAAATAAATGAATCTGATAAATGTGTCTACATTAAGAGTAATGATAAAACTTGTGTTATTGTCTGCTTGTATGTGGATGATATGCTCATAATGGGAAGCAATAAAGATGTCATAAACAAAACAAAGAAAATGTTGAATTCCAGTTTTGACATGAAAGACTTAGGTCAAGCCGATGTCATTTTAGGAATTCAAATTAAGAGAAATAGTGAAGGATATGTCCTTACACATTCCCATTATGCAGAAACAATATTACGAAGGTTTAGTCAATTTGACTGCAAACCTGCTACAACTCCTTTTGATGCTGGATGCAAGTTGGAGAAAAATAAAGGCGATGCTATATCTCAACTTGAATATTCTCAAGTAATTGGAAGTCTAATGTACTTGATGAATTCAACTAGGCCCGACTTAGCTTATGCAGTAAGTAGGCTTAGTAGATATACAAGTAATCCGGCACAAGAGCATTGGGATGCTTTAGTACGAGTGTTAAGGTATTTGAAAAATACACTTGACTACGGATTACACTACACAAAATATCCACCTGTTGTAGAAGGCTTCAGTGATGCCAATTGGATTTCTGACACTACAGAATCCAAGTCGACAAGTGGATATGTTTTTACCTTGGGAGGTGCAGCAATATCTTGGAAATCCTCTAAACAAAAATGTATAGCTCAGTCCACCATGGAGTCTGAGTTTATAGCTTTAGACTTGGCTGGCGAAGAAGCCAAATGGCTCAAAATTTTTCTGGAGGATATTCCAATGTGGCCAAAGCCGGTAACGGCTATATGTATACTTTGTGATAATATGGCCGCGCAATCAAGGGCCAAAAGTCATGTGTACAATGGGAAGTCACGTCACATCAGGCGTCCACATAATACTCTTAAGAAGTTGCTCTCCAATGGAATAATATCCATTGATTATGTAAAGTCAAAGGAAAATATAGCTGATCATTTGACAAAAGGCCTACCAAGAGAGCAAATATTATTTACATTGAGGGGAATGGGTCTTAAGCCAATTTAATGAATCGAACTGGGCAGAAACCTAACCTAGCTGATTGGAGATCCCATGGTCTAGGTTCAATAGGCAAACTGGTTTAGTTTGATTCAAAAGTTGAACACACAACTTACCCATTCTTATGATAAAATGTGTATTGTCTGTTGACGTTTGAGGGGTTATGTTTTATACATTTAATGACATTAATATCTTGTTATCAAGAGGAATATGGCAGACTATTCTTAATTAATGTCACCTATATAGGTGTAAATAGGGCCATATTTATGAGAATTAACATGGCTAAATTCTCTAAAGCTCCTACGAAATTCGGGATCTGTTCAGGGCCGAAATGAACACAACCGAATGAATTGACGTGTGGCAGACATGATATGTGTGTAGCATATTGTCTCGGTTTACTACTGCGGTGAACAGTTTAAGATCTTCCACATCCACTGCGTCACCAAGTAAACCCGATATGTTGTCACTAGGGTAAGTTCAAGTCCAAAAGACACTTCACCCGATGCATATCATGCCTATTCTCTCTCAGTTTTAGGCAGCCTAGTCATCCATTTGCATTCAAATGTGAGGTCATTGTTGGAGTTTGAATGAAATTTCAACTCAAATGTGGGGTATTATTGGAAATTTTGAGTAGAAATTTCTTATGTGGGGTTTGTCCCACATTGATCATTCCCACAAGGTCTCCACACTTTATAAGGCTTTATCTCTTATAGAAAGTGATTGGAAGATAGGCCTTGGAGAAGCAAATTGGGTTCACCCTTGGGGTTGGGCTTTGGATGTGTTAATTAATTGGTAATTATATATAATTAATTATAAATAATATATAATTAATATATAATTAATTATCAAAAGATGGGCCTTGACCCTTGGGGCTCTTGGGCTCGGGGTCTAATAATTAAATTATTTAATTAATTATTTTTCAGATTTAATTAATTATTTTTAATTAAATTCGAATTTAATGAATTATTTATTTTTTATGAAAAGACTCATCCTTTCAGATGAAGTCTGAGAGTTCTTTCTGAACACAGAGCAAAGCACCCCTCTGAAGAGATGTCTCCCAACAGTCACACCCCATTCTCATACTTGTTGCAAACAGGCATCCATCTGCTATATATACATCCATCTGCATGGCATTTAGAATACAAAAAATAATCAACTTCATCTTCTACATTCCTAAACCTTCTTACTGAGAGAACCACACTAAATTCGTCAGAAGTTAAATTTTTCGGTGCTGGAATTTTAACTTGATCGTTGAATCTTGGTGAAGCAGACGTCCGTAGAACTACAAGCACAGAGTAGGGATGAAATTTCTGTTTCAAGGACATTGCGGTAAGCAAGCCTCTATCTTCAAGTTGTCTGTTTTTATAATTCGTATTCTAGTTTATATTCTGTTAATTCCTATTGCATTTATTATTTATTAGCATATATAAATTATCATAGATTGTTGACATGTATCCAACAAAAGATGTGCACTCTTTCATATGACGATGATTTGGTGATAAAGATCCATATTTCTAAAGTTATGGTTAGCCGATATTGATGGATAACGGATCTAGAGACAACCTTCTCTTTATAAACACAAAGAGAATATGAGAATTGTGGACAATGTTAATCGGAGCAAGACGACTCTGCACACTTTTGAGGGCACCCCAATTTGATCTATCAGAGCGGTGAAGCTATCGGTTTAGGAAAAACCCTACAATATGTTGGTACTCTTCCATGTCATGGACTGCCTTATTATGCCTAATGTCATCTCGGGTCGGAATTGGCTCCATTGGATGAGGGATGTCTGTTCATCATATCAATAGGTGCTATGATCTGCCTGTTGTTGTGCTGTTGAGAGCATGAATATATTCCACAAGGCAAGTAATCACAATCCTAAAAGGAAGCAATATCTTATGCTAGATATTAATTAGAATTCTCTTAATTAGTTTATGGATTCTATATTCTAAAGGGACTCTTTCTCAACTAGTATAAATACATCCATCTAGGGTTCATCTATGGTAACACTTTCATAATGCATACTTTGCTTTCTTACCCACTGCTTGAGTTTTAAAATCTTTAACTAACTTGACTGTTGGAGAACCTTTGGCTAGTACCACACCAAAACCTTAGGTTAATCACTGTTGTTTGTTCTCTTGTGTATGTGGACGTTCTTACATACTCTACCATCCATCCACGGTCATAGTTCTAAAAATTCTCATCTAACTCCGCCTAGGTGATAGGCGGCAGGTCATCGCCCTGATTAATCTTTAGGCGTTTGAAAATTAATAAAGGGCACCTAGACCTATTTAGGCGTCTGCCTAGAACCCCCCAAAACCCGCCTAGGCATCTGCCTAAGTCGCGACTCACTTAGACAGAAAATAAATCATTTTGCATTTTGCATTTTATTTTTTTCCATAAATTGTAAGAGACTTGTTAAATACTTGGACGAACATACATTATATGCTTGTTCCTCATGTTTTCATTATGTTCTAATAATTTATAATCTATATGCTGTAGTTTATGTATCCCAATGAAATTATGTATTTTTTAAGTACAAGGGGACACTTATTCATACGATATATAATAAATTTACTTAAATCCGCCTAGTTTGCCTAGGCGTTAGGCTCTAACCCGCCGCTCGACTAGCGCTTAGCGTCTTTTAGAACCTTGTCCACAGTGGTGTAGAAATTTGGTTCCAACAATGCGTCATTTGATGTTATGTTCATGTTTAATGTATCAAATAAAGGATCACATTGAACCACATTATTGCTAGCCTATTATAAGGCTTTGCCCACACCATTCTATTAGTGTAGATAATATCGTTTGTTCAACAAAAAAAAATTGTGAAAGCATACTGGTATACTCTCATCCACGTTAGGACAATCCCTTTAGAATCGTATATATTTGTATGCTATTTGTATGTAAGAAAGAGAACACAAACACTAATGTGAAGAAGATCTTATGGTTATAAAAGCTCACACGTACCCATGTAACCATGTTGCCATGTTTTGCTAAATTTAGGTAAATACGACATTATGTGGTCATCTTGATGACTCCTTATAAAGTTAAGATGTGGTTACAAAATATGATTTTGACATGAGTCATCGTCTTCAAAAATACTCACCTCGGCGATATCCAAACTCCCTTAGTTTTTAGTTTCCAAAAAAAAAAAAAAAAGAAGCTCCCTTAGTTTTTTTTGTTTTTTGTTTTTAGTACAACAATATTTTACAATAAGGAGAGGGGGAGTTCGGCTAAGTTACACATTGCGCAATCTAATTTGGTATCAAATTCACCATCCATGATTTTCGAACCTAAGACCTCTTACTTACAAGTGAAGAGGAATATCACCATACCGTAGTACTGAGTGGTAACTCTCCTAATTCGTTAACACAACAAATGCTTAATCTTATTCATTTAATGTGAAATGATATTTATTTAATTAAAATAACCTTTAAACAAACATCAAAGACGCCAAACTTTAAAACTACACGCTAACTACAAATACTTAATCTTTGATTTTATGGTTTATCTCCTTGATGTTTGGGGTCAAATCTTGTTTTCTTATATTAGTGTAGATGAATGTAGAATACCATTTTTAATAAAAATAATAATAAAAAGATATTTGTTGTAGGCCTATTTAACTGAGCTATCTAAGGGATTAGAGAGAGAGGGGGCCAACGGTAGCAAGAGGGAGCAAAAAGGAGCAAGAGGGAGCAAGAGGGAGCAAGAGGGAGAAGACATAGATTTAATTGTGCGATGTGTGTTGTATCACCCTCATTGTGCCTTTATTTGTAGTAGTAGGATAGGTAAAATCCTTACCCTTTTAGGATTACAACTCTTAATAGGTAATCAACTCCTAATAGGAATATAAGAGATATTCCTACATCTACTAAGATTTACACAATCACATTCTTATTCTAAATATGACTGCAACACTCCCCCTTGAGTGTGTAAATACTCAACAAACGATCGCTTGAGATCTTCAGCAGATAAGGTAGAATAATTGATGAAGTCATCGACACAATGGGTGAACACGAGTCTCAAATTTAAATAAAGTATATATTGGTAGTAAAACTCACAAAACCTCGCTATGGTAAAACCCAAGGCATGGGGAAAAAACTCATAAACTAAGGAGAAAAGTGAGAAGTATGCATAATGTCTAAAACAAACGTCAAACAGGACGAAAGTAGTGAATTCAACGAAGTATGATCATCCTAGGATGGGTGCCTCATCAAAACCTCGTTAGGTAGCAAAAACCTAGTGGGAAAAATGCTCCTAATCGTAGGAAAAAGAGTACATTAAGATCAAGTGAGTATGTTTCAGGATACTCCCCTTGAGTTACATAACTTCCAAATAAGAGAACTACAAGCGATTCAACTCAAATAATTTACGCATACCGATTCCTTGGGCGAGCTTCTAAAAAGTAGGCTTGGGTAATGACTTGGTGAAGAGATCGGTCAGGTTGTCCTGGGAATGGACTTGCTTAACTTCAATGTTCTGATGCTGTTGTTTAGTGTTGTTTTCTTTGATGTATCCCTTCTTTAACTATTCGATACATTTTGCATTGTCTTCAAAGATCGTTGTAGGAAGGTCAACGATGGAAGTAAGACCACTAATGCTTCAAATCTGTTCCATGGCTACTCTCAACCAAAAGCACTCACACGATGCTTCATGCATGGCAAAAATCTCAGCATGGTTCAAAGAAGTTGCAACTAGCGTTTGCTTGGTAAACCTCCAAGATATAATGGTGTCTCCAACAGTAAAGACATAGCCCATTTGAGAATGTGCCCTATGTGGGTTAGACAGATATCCAACATTTGCATAACCAACAAGGCAATAATCAATTCGAGAACCATAGGGGGCAGCAACACTCGAAGATTCATGGGTATAGAACAAGCCCAAATCCGTCGTACCCTTGAGGTAGCAAAAAATGTCTTTAACTCCATTCCAGTGCTTGCGTGTGGGAGCATTGTTGTATCTAGCCAAAAGATTAACATCGAAGGAGATGTCAGGTTTAGTGCATTGAGCCAAGTACAATAAAGCCCTAATTGCACTTAGGTATGGAACTTCGAGTTCCAAAATCTCTTCCTTATCCTCATTTGGATGGAAGAGATCTCATTTAGCATCTAGAGTCCGAACTCGAAGGCTTTGCTTTATCCTCATTAAAACGTCGTAATACCTTTTGGGTGTAGTTCGATTGATGTACTAAGATTCCATCCGAACAATGCTCGATCTCCAGGCCGAGGCAATATTGAGTTTTCTTAAGATCTTGCATCTCAAATTCCGATTTCAAGTGAGTAGCAATTTCCTCAAGCTCTGTAGGAGTTCCAATGAGGTTCATGTCATCGACATAAACTGCAACGATTGAAAATCTGGAATGTGACTTCTTTATGAACACACATGGGCATAATTCATTGTTCACATGGCCTTAACTTGTCAAATATTCACTCAGACGGTTATACCACATCCACCTGAATTGTTTCAATCCTTAGAGTGACTTCCTCAACCTAATTGAAAGATTGTTCCGTGATCTAGAACTATTTGAACCAGTCAATGGAAGTCATTCTGGAACTTTCATGTATATTTCCTTATCTAAATCCCTATAGAGATACGCGGCTACCACGTCCATAAGTTGCATATTCAGTCTTTCGAAAACTACCAAACTGATTAGGTAGCGGAACGTTATAACGTCCATTATAGGGAAATACGTCTCCTCGTAATCAATCCCAGGGTGCTGAGAGAAGCCTTGCACTACGAGGCATGCTTTGTATTGCACTATTTCATTTTTCTCATTACGCTTCCTCATAAAAACCCACTTGTAGCCAACGGGCTTCACATGTGGTGGTGTAGGAACAATAGGTCCAAACACTCTACATTTCGCAAGTGAATCGAGTTCGACCTAGATTGCTTGTTTCCAGTTTGACAAATTTGTTCTACGTTGACATTCATCAATGGAACATGGTTCAATGTCATCGCTAATCATGATGTCAGTATCTACTATGTACGGTGAATAAGGTTAGGTAGCAGTGGGCCTCAGGCAGACCAGCATAGCTGCGTGCAATATTGCATAACCTTAGGCAGATACCAGCAGTTTGGTTCTCATAACCAAAGTTCGAGCTCTCAATTGAATGTGCTTTATGAAAGCTTCTGCTAGGTCATTTTAGGTGTAAACATGGGGTACAGGATGTTCCACATCAATCCATACTAACATGCAATAATCGTCAAAAGTATGTGACGTAAACTCTCCAGTAGTATCCAATCAAATCAACATAATCGGATAATCAGGGTGGTGAACCCTTAGCTTAATAATTTGTGCTAAGAGTTTAGCAAATACAACGTTGCATGTAGACAATAGGCAAACATGTAACCATTGTGTCGATGCATCAACCAACATCATAAAGTATCTAAATGGTCCGCAGGTTGGTTGGATAGGTCCATAAATATCCCCTTGAATCATTTGAAGAAACTTAGGGGGTTGTGAATAATCTTTGTAATCGAGGGTTGAGTATTCAACTTCTTTAAAGAACACGCTTTGCATGGCAGGAATTCAACACAGGGAGGTAACCGATGCCCACAAGATGTTTTAAGGATACGGCGCATCATGTCATGTCCAGGATGTCCTAAACGATCATGCCAAGGCAACAAAGTGCTCTGGAACTTAGGCATAGGGCTGGCCACATGATAGGCTTCTATGTCGCGAATGGTTGTGATGTACAACCCGCTTGGGAGACATTCCAACTTTTCGTGAATATGCTTCTGGCCATATTCGTAAGAAATGACACAAAGAAATTTAAAACCATTATCTTCAGTGGTTTCAACATGTTATTGATTATCTCAAATATCTCTAAAACTTAGCAACGTTCTTACGGAATGTAGAGAATAGAGTGCCTATTTAATGGTTACGACTGTACCATTGGACAACATGATACATGCCTTTCTGTATCCTTTAATCAGGTTGGATGAGCTTAAAATAGTGTCGCTCATGCAAGATGGTGTGCGTGGTAGCACTATCAGCCAGACAACTAACTTCCCCACTAGACATACCTAGAAATAAATTGATTGAATTGGTCACATGCATAAATATAATTCCATTCATTCAATTAAGCAATTCGAGAAATAATATCCATCAAATAACAATCCATAATTCAAAACAAACCAAAACCAAATAAATTATTCCAAAGACTTAGAAAAATTGTTCAAAATTAAACCATAAACCTAAAAAATAGGGGAGAGGGACCGGCCACTCTTAGTGGGTTCGACCACTAGAGGTAGACACCCTAAAAACATGTCTAATTTATTCGTCCACAGGAGCTGACGCTTCTTGAAAATCTGATAACTACATGGATGTAGTAGCATCTTCTGGATGATCCACATGTACAAAGTTAGACTCACGACAAGAATAATACTTGGCAATAGTCTCAGGGTTAGCTCGGCATACGCGTGGATAATCCATAGCGGTAGCACATGTCCATGTCAACGAAAACCAGTTGAACGGTAGCTTTTCCCTTGGGTGGACCTTGATTATGTGGATTGTGGACCCATGGTAGGGCTTGCCGCCCATTACCACGGTCAAGACAATTCTTTCGTCGTTTATGGCTGTTAGAATTAGTCGCGTGTGCTTCAGGTGTAGCATTCGAGCCAGTCGGTCGAGCTTAATGATTCTTCATCAAAAGCTGGTTCTGCTTTTCAGCGAGAAGTAGTACAAAGATCAAATCTGAAAATTTGGTAAATTTTTGTGCCCTATATTGTTGTTACAAGACAATATTGGTGACATGAAAGGTCGAATAGGTATTCTCTAGGAGATCTATGATAGGAGCATATTTATGTGCCTTAGTTAGTTAGTTCTTATGCATTTATGTTGTGTTTTCTTAGTTAAGTTAGTCTTTTAAGCTATTTTCATGTGTTTTCAGGTTTTAAGGACAAAGTAAGCAAAAAGATGCAATTTGGAGCATTTTGGAGCAAAATTGAGCTAGAATGGAGCTCATGCATGTGGAGCACAATGTATGGACGAATTTGAAGGATTGAAGAGCTAGGAATGTGTTTCAAAGTTGAAGAATTGAAGATACAAAGTTTCCTAATTGAAGTAGGAAAGTGCTTAATTGAAGATGAAATCCTAGTCAAACATGGATTCCTAGTTAAAGATGGATTCCTAGTTGAAGAATGATTCCTAGGTGAAGTTGGATTCCTAGAAGATTGAAGTTTCCTACTCAAACAAGGTTTCCTACTTGAAAAAGGGAAGTTGAAGCCAAAGAATCAGCTCAAGTGAAGAAACCTTATTCAAAACATTATCCAAACCCTATCCTATCCAATCCTATCCTATCTTATCCTAATCCTAATCCACCTATATTTCAGCGACTTGGGAGGATTCCTAGCTATATTAGGATGCTTAAAATCAGATTTCTAGAAAACCTAATCCTTTCCTACGAAAATGGAGCCTAGAACCTTTCTAGAAGACCTTTGCCTTGCATTGCAAATCAGCCACTTTCCCTCCACTTTGTGCCGTGAGTTTTTTACCCAATTCCCTTGGGATTTTGGTTTCTAGAAGCCCTTATCCCTTCCTAGATAAGTGCCGCACCTTATCCTCTCATTCCCTTTAGATTTCTGATTTGTTTTCCTTCAAGGATTGTGTTTTATTTTCCTATGCAACTTAGGCCTTTAAATCCTTTTCCTTTGCTACCTAGGGGCTGTGATTTTCAGCCTATAAATACAACCCTTTGCCGCACCAATTGAACACCACCCTCTACCAGATTTTCACTACACCATTCACCTAATCATCCCTCTTTGTGCCGTGAGTTTGCAAAGGAGAAGGAAGGAGACTCTTGGAGCCGTGCATGCCATTCAAGGAGCTTGGATTGTTGGAGCGTTTCTAGGTGTTTTCTATCTTTATGTCAATGTTTAGATTTATTTATCTTTGTTTATTTGCGAACATGAGGAACTAATTTCTTTATAGTTAGAGAGGAATTCAAAGCCATGATCATATGTTTTATATGAATTGATTTCCTCCAGTTATGATTTCATGAATTGTGAATGTGGTTTACTTATCTATTTGATTGATAACATGTTTATGTATGTTAATTAAGGATGCATACTTAGTTCACATGCATGAATTTGACGCTAGAGTAAAAGGAGATTTCACCTAATCGTTATTAACTTATATTCATAAGTAGTAAAAGTCGCTAGTCACGATTGTGTTAAATAAATCCTTGGCAAGAGTAACATGCGTATTCCATAGTTATGAATGCCTCGTCAATGTTTATGATTTCCATTGAACTTAATGATCTTTGATATGTGTCTCTATCATGCGTATTCCATAGTTAGGGTCCTTGATAAGAATAATTTGGTTGTAATGCGTATTCCATTCAATTCAATGAATCTAGGGAAATCTGAGAATTAATTGGTGCAATCTAGTTGATTTGGGACATTGTCATTCATGGTTTGTTGAAAGAGTAACTGGAAATCGAGTCGTATGCATATGTTTCATGTGTGGAGAAGGAACCCTCTAACTAGCCTTTCACCATTCTTTTTCATCCAAAATCGTTTTTGTTAAGTTTGTTTTTAAAGTTTATGTTTTAAAGTCCAATTTCGTCAAAACCAAACCCCTTACTTTTAAGTCTTGTTTTTAGAGTCAAAACTTGTTTCTTTTAAGTCTTTTGAGTCTTTGAAGTTCTATTTTCGTCCAAATCCCTTCCTAGGTCTAGAATTGAGTCTTTTTTTATTGTTATTTGCTGTTTTGAGTGTTTTGAGTTAGTTTTGAGTCTATAGAGTCTAGTTTAGTGTTTTTGAGTCTTATTTGTGTTGATTAGCATCCCTAGTTAATCCCCGGTTTAGAACGATCCCTACTTGCATCATTACTACAATTGTCATCAATAGGGTTTAATTTGTGTGTCAACTTAATTTTCACATCAATCTAATTCGGTTAATTCCACTTTACAGAACTTCAACAACGATTGGATTCTACAAACTTCAGAGTTGTATTCATTCACGAACTTAAAGTCTTGGAAGCGAAGATGCTGCCAGTTGTGTCTTGCTTTAGGCAAGTATATGTCTTTCTGGTTTCTCTACAAGGGTTCTCGGATCCACAACAAAAGAAGGGCACCAATAACCAATCTTCATAGATCCATAGCTAATAATCCAAAACTCATCCATCAGCAGGTAGAAACTCAATCTCCTCTACACTTTTGGTTATGATTGTAGTTTCTAAGTAACATTTCTCTATGATGTGAATGACCAAAAGACGGAAAAAAAATATAACACCCATCCGTGTAGTAGCTTTCAGAGCTTCGTCGACAGGTTTGTCGTCAGTAGGTGCCTCGATGGTGGCTCTAATACCCTTTGTGGTAAGATGGAGCTTCATGTCTTGAACCCACTTCAGATAGTTTCTTCCAGATACTTCCAGAGCGATGAAATCAAGCTTGTTCAAGTTTGACATGTCCCTAAAACGGAGGGTACAACAAAAACATGATTAGTCATATGGTAATCCATAGACATATATCGTAGAACATTTGGGTTTTATAGACATGGATTGGTTTAATTTATGCATGAAAACTACAAGTTTCATGTGGTAAGTTTTGAATGAAAACTTCTGGTTTCAAAGGCACTAAATATGAAACTACAGGTTCAATTTAGTTTTATGAACAATTAGTTCATAAAAGAAAAGTTCCTGCAAGAAACACAAAATGCAAAATGCTGATTTAAGTGTAGTGGATTTGAGTTTCTTCGAGAATTCAAGTGTGAGAGTTTCGTTACTACGAATGTATGTCAACGCTTCAAAGTATAAAAATAAATTATTAAATCGTTAATGTCCAAAAAGTGATCTTCATGTTAATAATTTTGGATTCATTATCAGATTAATGGATTGTAGGTCACTTTTAATTAATTCAATAGATCGGGACCAAACAAGGTCGATCATGGAAGCAAAATAATGCCAAAAATTAGCATTGGGTCGAAAAAATATAGCCCAAAATGGGTTTGGGCTAGGGTACCGAGAGAAGGGTAAAGCCCTAGGGGTAAATGGGCTTGTGTTTGGCTACAAAAGCAGCCCATATGTGGCTACAAGCCACGGGCCGAGATAGGTGAGCCCAGCAGCAGCAACTGCTGGCTTTTGGGCCGAATGGGGGGCACGGGTCAGGCTCAGCGAAAGGCTGGCCTTGGGTTGGCGTGGGAAGCCTAGCCGAGGCTAGGTCCGGGTTGGGGCAAGCCAAGCTCAGCAGCAAAGGCTACGGGCAAATGGGCCAAGGCTTCATGGAAGGGACTAATGGGACATCGGGCAAAAAAACTGCAGGCTTTTGGTTAGGCTAAGGGACTTCAGGCCCATTAGTTTAATCAGGCCAAAGGCCTTGAGATGTCTGGGTCGATGCAGCAAGCTAAAAATCTGCTGTCGTGTGGTCCATACGACTGGGCTTCAGGGCAGTGATGGTCCGATGGTGCCATGATGGGGGTGCGGTGATGGTGCCACACAGTGCCCAATGCAACAAATTTCCCTTCTTTTTTTTCGACAGAATTAGGGTTTAAAAAAAACCTAGAATTGCTTCTAATTTATTTATATGCTTTGACTCACAATTCCGCATAGCAATTTAATTGCGTAATGCATGAAACATACATATATATATATATACATATATATATATATATATTGACAATTATATGAAACATATACAATATATATATCGTAAGGAAAATGTAAACATAGAGGGGTTCATGTATCATGGGGAATGTTTTCATGCTTCGTGGATGTTTCAAATATCTTCCTTTATTTTAAGCGAACCTGATTAGCAGAAAACAACAAATTGCCAAAAAAATAGTTCTTTTGCATGATTGGTGAACAAGATATTTTATAGGGATGACTCCAATATAGCAACACGGCAGCTACAATATACCAAACACACCTACAAACAAGTACAAAGAGAGCATTTGAATTTTGTGGAAGATAGCCTCCTTCTACGATCCATCAATTTCTCAGCTTTTGACAAGAGTGTGCTAATAACGTGTTATAGTCATTTTTAACTGAGCTATCACCCCATTGTGCCTTTATTTATAGTAGTAGGATAGGTAAAATCCTTACCCTTTTAGGATTACAACTCTTAATAGATAATCCACTCGTAATAGGAATATAACAGATATTCCTAGATCTACTAGTATTTATACAATCACATTCATATTCTAAATATGATTGCAACAATATTATTATTGTTATAATTTTTTAATCGGTATTGTCATTGTTGTATGATTACGTGTAATAATGCATAAGTATATTTGAAGGTTATTAATGAGATTCTCCATTACGAGTAGGTTCACCCATGAATCTGTTTGATGGTAAGTGTCGCGTGTCATCCAGTTTATGTTGCAAAACGCAGACCGTAGGATCACCATCCAAAGGCTGATGGAACTGGTAAGCCCTCCCTGGAGAAGACGTAACCAGAAGGCAATTAAACTGCAGGCAGAGTCTTTTTGGGGGGGTCCCCAAAGGAACGCTTGCCTTGCAAGGCTGGTTTCTACGAACTGCATTTTTTTATTTTTATACAATCTAGAAAAGTAGAAATTATGGAACCAAGTCTTCGACTCACGACCTAATTAATTAAGTTTTAATAAGATTGGATTCTGATTTTGTACGTATAGTTGATTATCATTGAGCCTGCATGATACATTTCCATTCAGTACATTTGAAACTTAGAGTACACGTTTTATAATGGATGGGAAAGTTGATGTGCTACTATAGAACCAATTAGTAACATGAGGAGTGATCAAATTACTTATAAGCATATGTGGTGAATTTTTAATCCTCTCAATACGCCTCCTCATATATGATGAATTTTTAAGCCTAGCATGTGGAAAATACAAGACGGGTGACATGGAGCATGTGTGATCATTAAGTTTCATACATGGACAACTTGCTTTGCTACCATAGAGAAAGTTGAGGTTCCATCAAAACCAATTGACAATATAGAGAGTAATCTAACTACTTATAAGCAGATGCAATGTCACTTCTTTAGTCGAGAATACAAATATAATGACCAGAGATCCAATAACCATGAATTTCAGAAACAATTTATAGCTTGTGAACGTACTCAAACTTAATTAGTAATCGGTAAATTACTATGTACAACATATTTTTTTACAATGTTGAGATAGGTTCCAAATTCCTAAACCATCCAAAGTCTCCCAAAAAAAAAGTTACATATCATAAGCACGTATGCATACATTCATCATGTAAAAGAATAACTTATAAACAAAAGTGACTATTTATCCTTACAAATGAGAATGGTTGATTAATGAATTTTTTTTTAATTCAATAATAATATATTTACATTAAGAGATAGAGAAATAAAATGTATTGAACTCGTCATTTACGATATTCGAACTTAAAACATCATACTTACTGAAGATGATACTAATAGACCTTAGTAGTGAATGACATAGGGTTTTAAACATCTAATTTCAAGTGTATCTTTTTGTATCACGATATTACTTTTAAGGGAGAAGGCAACTGAACATGAGACCTTAGATGCAGAGATGAATGTTGTAAACCAACTATAAGCTACAAGTATCTTGCCACAATTCAAGTTTATTTTACCAACTAAAAAAAATATCCGATTTTAGAAAATAAGTATGAGATTCCCAACGGCATGCAAAGGCATTTTCAATGCACAAGTTGGTACTATGTGACCACCATATATTGCTTTCAAAAGTAGGTACTGAATCAAGTTTATTGCCAACTGGAGATTGGAGGGTTGGAGGAGGGGACTTGTCACGGTATTGAACAATATGAAAAACCTTCACATTAACATCACTTATAAGATTGTGACACCTTAATATTGCCCCGTTGCCAATACTAAGAAAATAATATTTAACAATTTAAGGGTTGCGGCCATGGCCATTTGGCTCCCCTTGAGAAGACAGCATAACCAATTGGGCAACTTTTAATTTTGTGAATTGAAATCCATTTTTTCTAAGCATTTTAATAACCAGGGAATTATGATATGGACGTATGATATGGATGGATGCCTCTTCGATTTACTTTTGGTTTCGGGGAGTAGATTTTGCTCCATATATTATATATTGGTTTTGACTTATATTCATGTTTGGAAATTACAATTTTAAATGGTAATTAAGGGCTGCATGATTGCCGCAAAAACATTCCATAGTTGGGTTGACTTGCATCCCACAATGCATTTGCATGCTGCCTTGAAGAATAAATAAATTATAACCAATTGCAAGAATTAATTATTATTATTTTTGTATGATATTTAATTAATTGACTAAAGGCATATAATATTCAGAAAAATAAATAAATTATAGGGAGTTTTAACGAAACTCTTGGTATTGTTCACTTTTAACGAAAATGACATTTTTACTCTAAAAAGTCACTTATGGTACTATTCACTTACAACACATTTTTGTCTTTTTTATTATAACACAAAGTTTTCAAGCCATTTTCATTAGTTTTCCTTAAATTATAACCACTTGCAAAGCAATTAGCCCACTTCAAACACTTAGTTTAAAGCTAGAATCACCAAGAAATTGCAAGATTAAATATTAGTTGAAGAGGAATTGCAACAATCTTCTCGCTTAACGATTGGAATGGTTTATTTTTTAGATGCTCTTTAACGGAAGTCAACGTCCTTTAATTATCTAATGGTTATCCAATAAATAGATTGAAGAAAGTTGGAGTTCCACCATAAATTAACTGCCAATTTGGTGAGTAGCCCAATTACTTATGATTAAGCACATGCAAGGTCCTTATTTCCCTGATGCGGGATTGATATTCTTAACATCAACAAACTATGTTTCTCACTTAAGCACTAAAATTTTCACAACATTAATCAAATGATTAAACGATTAATTTTTTATTAGGTAATAATGATTTAGAAAGTAGACGGTTCTGATCATCAAGTAACATTGCAGGATAAAAGGAGAGTTCCCCTTGCACCATTTGATTTTGGCTAGGGGTGAGCTGAAATGTCTTCAGTTTTTTTGGATTCCACTGGAGATTAGTCCTGCCCTTCGAGACGTGAAGGCTTCAACAAAAAAAAAAAAAAAAAATTGTGATAACCAAAATTTCAGTTAATTATTTAACATCCTAAGATTTGTGGTTTCTTTTGCACCACAAAATTTAGTATTAAAATATCATCTAAATCCCACTCGATTGTAAATAGGCCCTTGGTCTATAAAAGCCGATGTGATTTAGTAGAAGGTTGACATCTTTGCCTTTAATCTTTCTTTTGCCAAGGAATGGATATATTAAAGCATTTTTGTGATTAGTACAGCATGCATAATGATGTAGTTTGTTTATTAATTGGTGAATTTTCCATAGTAATTGAAACTGTTAATCAGAATATAACATGATTGTGTCAATATGTGGGCAAAAGATGATTCAACTGAAAATAGCTTGCCAGTGGACAGACACCACTAATTACATTATTATTAAAACGCTTCTTTTCTAAGCAAGAAAATCAAGACTAAGATATCGCTTTTCATTTGTGACTCAGACATGTTTTACTTTTGCTTGTGTGACTAAAGTAAGAATACTGTTACACTTATCATATTTTTCATATCATGTTTGTATCACCTCTCTAATAGAGGTAAGGTCACTAATACACGGAGATCTCTTCTATTAAAAAGATGATACAAATGTGGTATGAAAATTACGGTAAGAGTAACATTTTTGCTAAAGTAATAGTATATACCGTAGGGCCTAGAACAATATACAATGACGTTTCAGTGTTTATGAAAAAAAACCTCATATAACCAAAACATAACGTGATAAAGCATTGGGAGATGAGTAACGATATCTTGATTATTTAGTTTGATGGTTAAGAACAAAATATGACTAATCAATTAAAATGAACTCGTCTCATGTTGGGTGAACTTAAGGTTTCAAATTGAAAAATAGTTCAAGTACTATATAGAGCGGTGAGTCTGCACAAGACTGGATCCATCTCAATTTATTCCTATGAAGTCCTAGCCATTAAAAAGAAAAGACAAGCACAAGTAAAGGAAGACCTTTTTCTTTTTCTGTTTATATTATTGGTATTATAGCCTTTTAATCTACATTGTGTTGCAAATTTATTTCGTGATAAATTTTCATGAAGCGTGCACTACTATTAGTCTTAAACAATTAAGAATGAATTAAAATAGCTATAAGCTCAGATGTTCATGAAGATTGATAATGAGAATATCGGAGTTTACTTAGATATGCACTATGAAACCGTAGGGATCCGATTTTTATACCATTATGGCAATCACTAGAGAAGCATACCATGATTATTATATACTTGTGATTTTTTTCTTTCGGTAAACCCCTCCCTCAACCTCTATAATACACAAATTCTCAAAGGGTTTCAAATCCTAGGGACACCCTCTATACCCTACATGCCGACTACCAAACAATGTAAAGGTTTCCACACAAGATCTGGTAGGGCGGTGCTGCCCTTTTCACAGATTTACGTGCCCCCACATGCAAATTATTGTGTTTTTTCTCGAACAAGAAATAATTCCACATTCTAATTTGACCGTTCGGCTTTACATTCTCTGCACCATGCATGCATTCCATTAGTCTGCCAGTCTTTCCCTTCTCCCTTAATTTACTGCAACAAATCAGACGGACCAAACCAAACCTTCTTTGTCTATAGAAAAATGGTGGCTTGATCAGTTTGGTGGGTGCCACTTTTTGAATACTTTGTGTTGTGACCCTTATGAGAATTTCACATGGGTTTTTATGGTAAGGGTACCCTTTGACAAAAGGGTCAATTACCCCACAGTTTTGACCCTCTGATCTCTCCTGTTGCCCTTTCACATGGCACCACATGATATTGCCATTGTGTTGGCCCTCCCTTTTCGGGACACTGTGCTTCCATAATTGGTGACCAAACTGAAACTCTAATAGCTCAAAGCTTAAAAAGATAGCTGCTATTTAGTAGTTACTTATTACTGCCATGCCTTTTAACTTTTCAATGAAGATATATGATCAGAAACATTATTATGTACTGGGTGTGAAGGCTGGCAGGCTGCAAGCCAGCGCAAGTGAACAGGCATATTGCAGGATTTGAATCCCGATTAGGGTTTTTATCATGCACGCATTAATTAGCTGTGTTCGTAGGGACAAGTTGAAAGAGTGAATTTGTATAAATTTGCTGGCTGGGACATTTATGTAGGATGAGGGCACATCATTTACGTATAATGATATAACCATGTGAAAGCATATGCTAAAAGTCAACACTCGATCAGTCTCATTCATCACAATTCACAAGGGCTGTGCTTATATCAAGCCTTCAATAAATGAGTCCAGCCCAGATGAGTTAAGACTATAGCTCTATTCATTGATCTACTTGAACGTTTAGACTTAAAAATCCGAGTTGGGCCAAGTAAATCAATATCAATCTACTCATATTAAGAAAGGTGATTTCGTTTTTCTTAATGATCTTGCGAAGGTTACAAAGCAAGAGACTTGTAATTCAAGTAAGAAAATTTACCCGAACAACTAAGGTCTTTAGGTTCAACTCCCCTATTCTCTCAAAATCGCTAGTGTCAACCAAAAAAGAAAAAGAAAAACAAAAGGTGTATGGGATGTAGATAATGAATTTTATTTTCTTTCCTATCACTAGCTTTATAGGTTAACCCCCGCATTTCAATATTTTTAGTAGTATTTGATTAGCGTACTAAGTAAATGTTGTTTTATGTTAGAAGTGGTATCCCAAAAATTACGAAGAGCGTGCAAGGCAAAATAGTTACGACCATACAGTGTGTGAGTGGGCTTTTGCTTTTAAACTATATTATACGTATATGCTTTTGAAATTGGTTTTATGAAGTACTTTTTAGATCATGCTTTTCTTTGCGTTTGCTAAGATAATGCAAATGTTTATGTGTTGAAAATGATGTGATTTATAATCTTGTGAACTTCACTTTGGAACGTTTTGCTATTATGCAATACTTTATGCCATATAATGATTTTTGAAACTTGTGATTAAAGAGATTATCCATGACATATTTTTATATGATTTATCCGCTCATCATGTATACTTAAACGGTGTCTATAGTACTGTTTAGGGTTAGGACCAACTTCACATTTATATTCACATGCACTGTTACATTTACATTGGTTCCATTGTAGGTGCCAGCTTGTACTTTGCATTAGGCAACTAAGACTCGTACGTATGTGATGCACTTAGCGACAACATCACGTGTATGTAGCACTAGAACGTAGATTTATACACCCGGCCTGTTCAAGTCAGAATACCTCTGCATGAGCTCTATCTTATTGCAATATTTGTTTTGTTGATGATTTGTGATATACCTACTTTCTAGCTATACTTGATTTTCATTGATTCCATGATGATTAACCCAATTTCTCAAAATAACTGTTTCTACTTTAATGCTTAGTTTTTCATACTTACGATGTAGTATGATTTTGAAAATTATACGGGTTTTCACAGCAAAAGGTTAGTAGGCCGAAAGAGAAATGATTTTTAAGTTTACTTTTTTGGATAAATTGGATAGGAAACAAGATTTCTAGTTTATATTTTCAAAATTTTGGATCGTTTTAAAATTTCCGAATTAGAGTTTTCTCATATTTTTGGACATAATTCGTAATTTATAAGTATTTAGATATTCTTGAACTTTTTTCGTATATGTAATTTATTGTTCTTTATTAATATTTGCATATGATTATATAAAATTCAATTAATTTTGTAGTATACTAATATTTTGACCATTTGTAATATAATAATTGTATAATTAAATATAGTAAAATGCATTCAAAATTAACATTGAATATGATGGAGAAATTAGATGAAAATTAAAAGTATATCCCTAGTCGTGAGAGTAAAAGTGCATTAGGGTTCGGGCTAACTTGACGGTTGAAGTTTTATCATCATAGTTATAGAGAGTTTTCTACGCTTGTTTCGATCTAAATTCCAGCTGAACGAGTAAGAGAAAGTCGAGGTTGAGATTAGTGATATTGCTACGGAACGTTTACGATGTTCCAAGTTCATTTTGGCAGGAAAAATTTATCGCGAAAGGCACCACAAGTCAATGTGGTGATGAGGCTGTTTACAGATCTGTGGAAACCCAAGGCAGATACGGCGGCTATGGCGATTGGGAATAATTGGATCCTGTTTTGCTTCAATACGAAGGCTGAAGTGTAGTGTGTGTTGCGTGGTAGTCCCTAGCACTTCCTGAAAACCTTGCTACTGTTAACGAAAGTCAAGGGGCTGGAAGTGCCGGTGGAGGTTCCTTTATGGGAACAAGAGTTCTAGGTGTGTGTGCATGGGTTACCTTCGACCTTCATGTTGATGTGCATGGTGGAGGAATTGGGGACAACCTTTGGAAGATTTGTAACAGCTGATTGTGATAGAGATGGTTCGTGTGTAAGGGATTATATGTGGATTAAGATAGGTATTGACATTTACCAGCCTTTACGGAGGGGAATACAGGTATGCTTACCGACGTCTGAATGAGGTTTGATTGGTGTTCTTATTCAGTATGAACGCTTTTCGACGTTCTGTTACTTATGTGGTAGGTTAGACCATAAAGGCGTTCATTGCTTAAAGTATGTTGAGGGTGTTATTGATGACCGGTTATCCCCCTTTGGGGGATGGTTGAGGTCTGGGTAAGAAATATTGGGTGTGTATGAAGGGGACGTACTAGGTCGGAGGGGATGTACTAGATCAAAGGGGAAAGGTGAGGAATTGAGGTGTCTGGCGTCAGATTTTGCCTTGGGAGGGGGAGGAACATGTGGTGGCTCCGGTGGCCGTTGGTGGGGCTACTAGCGGTGGGGTGGTGAAGAGAGTTGACTTTCCTAATCCAGATTTGGTAAGGGGGATGAGAGGGAGGATTTTGTGCAAATTAATTTAGCCAGGATTGAGGGATAATGGAGTTAACATAAGAATTGCCTCATATTAGGTCAATTTCAAATACCAATGTTGATGGGGATTTGCATGATGTGATGATATGGGAGGGTAGGGCAGACGTTGAAGTATGCTTGAGTGGGGCTGGGGAGGTAGGCTTGTTTGATGAGCCTCATTTCTTGTTGGGGGGATGTTTCCCTCTTGGTTCTGGGCCTAATTCTTTTGAGGATGGAACCGGGTCCCCTTTAGGCTTTGACCCATTTAGCCTTAACCAATTTATCTATGGTTCATCAAGCATAATCTCACAGGGGTCAGGTGCCACAAGGAATACACGAAAATGAGGTGGTAAGAATGGTTTTCTGGATAGCTCTGATAGAATGAGACATGGTGTTTAGGTTGCCTAGGATACTGCGATTCCGGTCTCTGTTGGTCAAATGAGGTTTATTCCTAACCCAAGTTTCTCTACCCGCTTAGAGTTAGGATGTGTTGAGTTGGTAAAGGAGAAAAGAATCAGGTCTAGAGAGTGCCAAGCTAGAGATGGGGCTTCCACTAGGAACAAGAAACTATGCTCTAGTCCATCGGTGGGGTTTGCCGGTGAGCAACTGCGCCATTCATAATGAATGTGTTGAGTTGGAATTGCCGAAGACTTGAGGATTCTCATGCAGTTCAAGCTTTGTTGGAAATCATCCAACGTCAATGTCTCTGCTTGATTTTTTTTTATGTGAAACCAAGTGTAGTGTGAAGGTTATGGAAGCTAAAATAAGGTCTTTAGGTTTTACTTGCAATTTTGGTGGTGGCGAGTAATGGGAGATTTGAGGGGATTAGTTTGTTATAGGGGGATGAGGTAGATTTGGAGATTCGCTTGTCGTCGATGAACCGTATAGACTCGGTTTATTGAGAGGTTAGGACGACGCAATGGTGCAGCTGTCGGGTTTCTATGGTTATCCGGCCACGGCAGAACGACACTTATCATGGTCTTTGTTGTCTTCTCTTGGGAAGCAATGGTCTTTAATGTGGTTATGCATTGAGGATTTCAATGAAATTCTTAAAATTCAAGAGCAATTGAAGGGAAATGTTCAATGAAAAGTCAAATGGATGGGTTCTGGGATGTTATACAAAATTGCCAGCTAGGTGATATGGGTCATGTTGGTTGTGATTTCACTTGGACTGATAACAAAGAGGACGAGGTTTGATGCAGGTTAGACCGTGCATTGGCCACCAATTCTTGGTTGGAGCTGTTGCCGTTGTCACCGGTGTCACTTGAATCTGTCTAAGTCTGATTACTTATCGGTGTTGTTTGATATTATAAGTTCTCTGGTTGTGTGGAATCGTAGGAGTAGGCGATTTCAGTTTGAAGAAATGTGGTTACAAGGGGAAGGGTGTGAAAATGTTATTCAGCGAAATTTTTTTGGAGACAACGGTCGACATAATGGTTAAAGGAAGGCGATTGCAACACTAAATTCTTTCACCAACGCGCTACAAACAGGCGGAGGAAGAATAATATTAAAGGGTTACAAGATGTGAATGAGATATGGTAAAAGTCTCCTAAGGGTATTGAGCGTACGGTGGTGGAGTATTTTAGGGAAATATTCTAGTTCCAAGGGATTCAACAAAATGCTATAGGGGAGGTTTTAGATACAATGGCCCCAAAGATCACTCCAGAGATGAATACAAAGTTGTTATGTCCTTATATAGAGGAAGAGATTAAGGCAACGTTATTTCAAATGCATTCGTCTAAGTCTCCGGGACCTAACGGTATGTTGTCACTCTTCTACCAGAAATTTTGGCATATTGTAGGAACATATGTAGTGGAGGCAGTGAGGTCTTTCTTGAGTTCTGGTAGATTATTACGTGAAGCTTGCTTCACGTAAGTTGTTCTTTGTGCCGAAAGTGACTGAACCACATGACATGACCTGATTGAGGCTAATTAGTCTATGCAATGTGGTGTACAAGATTGGGGCTAAAGTTTTGTCTAATCAGCTTAAAGGAATTTGTCAACTATCATATCATGTCACCAGAGTGCTTTTGTCCCTAGTAGATTGATTTCTGATAATTCTTTGGTGGTAGCAGAGATTGGGCACTTCCTCTATAACAAATGCTGTGGTCGGGAGGGATTTTTAGCATTGAAACTGGACCTTAGCAAAGCTTATGACCTTGTTGAATGGAAATTTCTTGAATCTATGGTGCGTAAGTTGGGGTTTGCTCCGGAATGGATTAATGTGATAATGACTTATGTGACTTCGGTATCCTATTCCTTTCTAACAAATGGGGAGCCTAAAGGTTATGTGATTTCAACACATAGTCTTCGGCAAGGGGACCCCATCTCTCCTTATCTTTTCCTTTTCTATGTGGAAGTAATTTTGGCCCTTATTGCACAAAAAGGAGCAGAGCAGTTCTCTGAATGAGATTCACATTTGTGAAGGTGCTCCAAATATTCATCATTTACTTTTTACGGATGATAGCTTTCTATTTGAAAAAGGTAGTATTGATGAGTATGGGGTGATTCAACGAATTTTGGATATTATTCGTAAGCATCGGGCTAAGCGGTAAATTTTTTGAAAAGTAGTGTGGCATTTAGTGTCAATGTGGGATCAATGAAGCATATTACTATGGCTGGTTTTCTTGGGGTTGAATTGGTAGAACACCATGAGCGCTACTTAGGGCTCCCTACCTTTGTAGGGAAAAACAAGAAGCAAACGTTCGCCTTCATTAAAGAATTGGTCCTTAAATGGCTTAGTGGGTGGAAAGGAAGATGTCTTAGTAGTGCGGGGCGTGAGTTTTTTCTTAAGGTTGTTGCATAGACCCTTCCGGCATATGCTATGAATTGCTTTTTACTTCCTCAAACGTTTTGTCATGAACTTCACCAAGTGATGGCTAGGTTATGGTGGGGCAGTGATCCAAATGCTCGTAAAATTCATTGGTTTTGGGAGAGGTTGTGTAAACCGAAGAAGGAAAGGGGTATGGACTATTGGGATTTGTATGCATTTAATCTGGTGGTGTTAGCAAAACAGAGGTGGCGTATTGCTTAGCAACATAACTCGTTGGTGGCTTAACTATTCAAGTCTTGCTACTTCCCAAACATGTCCTTATGAGAGGCATCTATTCTTAAGAGTAATTCATACTGTTGGAGTAGTATTCTAAAGGCTCGGGAGGTTTTGCTTCGCGATTCTAGATGAGTTGTGGGTAATGGAGCGGCAATCAAGGTGTGGAATGATAGATGGATCATTTGCCCTCATTCTTTCAAAATGCTATTCACTGCTCCGGTTGGGAAGGAGAACATGCTTGTTCTTGATTTGATAGATTATGATTCCTTTGCTTGGAACATGGAAGAGTTACACTCTTTATTTTCAGTGGAGGAGGTTAGTTTGATTTATATTATGCCTATCAGTTTTCGCAAGCCTTGCGATCATTTGGTCTAGCACTACCATACTCGAGATGAGGATACAGTTAAAAGTGGCTATTAGGTTGCTCGAGATTTGGTGCAGTCCCCCTCGGCTAGAGCTTCTTCATCGGTGGGGAGTAGTCTTTTTTTACTGCTATGGAAATCGATTTGGCGAGCTAAGATTCCCCCAAAGGTGAAGGTTTTTACGTGGAAAGTTAGTCAGGGCATTATCCCGACCAAACGTAATTTAGCAAGAAAAGAGGTGCAGCTTGATTTAGAGTGTTTAGAGTGTAATGGAGCTATGGAAAAAAAAGGTCACGTATTTTGGGAGTGCAGGTTTGCGAAGATGGTATGAGGTGGGTCTTCGGTGGGTCTCAATGTTCAATCCATGCCTGGGGATTCGATGCATGAGTGGTTGTTCTCGCTGGTAGAGCATTAGGCTTATAAGTTTAATTTGGTATGTATGGTGTTGTGGCAAACACATAATGCTTTGGTTTGGGAATGACAGAAAGGGCGGCCTATGGAAGTAGTGTAGAAGGTGCTGGGTTGGCTGCAGGCTTTTCATGGTACAAATGCTCTGCTAATTACACAAAAACCATTGCCTCAAGTCAAATGGTTGTTTCTTACTGATGGGTGGGTTAAAATAAATGTGGATGAGGCAACGCGTCAGAAGAAACTTGCAGGTGAGGTGGGGGCGGTGATCAGAGACTGGACGAGGTAGTTTCTACTGGTGGGGGCATGGCGGAAGACTGGTATTGGGTCTGCTTTCCATGCAGAGCTGGTGGCGGTGCTAGAGGGGTATGACTGGCAAGAAGGTTCAGCTACAGGCAGGTGGTTGTGAAGATTGATTCTACTTTTGTGCTTGCTGATAGGATTTTTACCACCTACAAAAGTAGGGATAAAAACACTTAAAAATACTTGTAAGAGAACAAGTTAGTTGTAGTATAAACAGCTCAAGCAAGGTCGTTTCCACATGGATTATTTAAAACAATTTATGCAAAACCAAAATCTTAGTTAATTATTTGAAAACAAAGATTGGAAAATGTTGATTTTATGACCTAGAATATTAAAAGCGAATTTTAAATTAAAACAATTAAAGAAACCAATTTCAAAGGAAACAATCTTAGAAAATAATGATAAAAGGACACTAGGGTTCCGCCATCACCTTAACAATCTTATGTAGTTTTACCAATTACTTATGAATTACACATGAAACTTTGAAGGTTAGGTTTTCCTTGTGCATATTCTCCTTCTGACATTCAAGCTAGAACGTATATTAAACATGCAATCCGTCTGTGGCATTCAGATCAAATATAAACATGCATGACTCATTACGCTTTGTGAAAACCCTTTGAAAAATCATGCAACCCATAAGACGTGGCATTCGCCCTAGGTGAACTTACAACTATCAATTACAAGAAGCAATACTCAATCTTCCAGTGGCAGTCCGACAGAATTGCATCCAATTACTTATCTAAACATTCTAATGGTAGCTAAGCATTAAGATATAGAGACAGTTTAAACACAATGATTAATAATTCAAAGTATGCATGCATAATATCATAAGAAATTAAATAAAGACTACATATTCATACTAAGGCTCAAGGCATCACCCTAACAAACGAAAATTAGTTACGAACAACATAAAACAAAAGGAATTTTATTGAAATAGAAAAAGGATAGAAAACACCTTGAAATACAAATCATCAAAGCCTAGCTAAGTTTTCCAAATTGATGCGTTCTCCCCTCTCTAATGGCTAAAAATAGCCTTATTTATACTACTACAAAATAAAATCCTACCTAGAAAAGGTCTTCTAAAAACTAGGAAACATAGAATAAGATAACTAGAAAATAAAAGGTTTCCTATTTGAACTGAAATTCGGACTTCTCAGATAATCAGACTTTTAACCACCAAATCAACTCCAATTTAATCTCAAAAGGTCTCTTTTTAAATCTTGAGACGTCCTTAACAAATCTTCAAAAGGAATCTTCCTCAAAATATGCCATCCTAACCTCCAAAATACTCAAAACATCCAGAAACATCAATCTGGAAAAGCTGCGCGCTGGGTCTTTATTTCATTGCCACGGTTAAACGGCTTAGTAGAAAAATATGAAACTTTGATACAATTATCTTTAAAGAGTCACGAACATCCTCCAATTGCTATCACTCCAAAATTCATCCGTTTGATCATGTTTTTCCCTGAAGGAAGTCGAATGTCCTACATTAAAAATATATAACAAAATATCAAAATTCTACCAAAATAACCAATAAACTATAACTAAGAATAGGGTAAAATATATGGTATAACATGGACTCATCACTTGCTACCATAAATAATTCCTCAAAGCATTTATCGGAGTTTGGGATATTGGCGAAGGATGTCAGGCATGTGGCATCGTTCCTTTCTCTTATTCAGTTTGTCCATGTTCCAAGATTATGTAATGGGTTGCTCATAAATTAGCTAATTTTGTTGTTTCTATTGGCAATGAGATTGTATGGTTAGAGGACCCTCATGAGTTTATTCAAGACCTCCTTTACCAAGAGTTGGCGTAGATTTGTTTTGAAGTTAATAACTTATCGATCATTCCTCAAAAACACTGAATATGATAAAACTACAAATTTTGATTACAAAGTACATATTTTTTTGTAAATAACTAAAATTTTGGAATTTGCAAACATTTCAGAAAAATTCGGATTAGAAATTCAAAATTTTCGAAATCCCTTTAGGCATTTCAATTTCCATTCAATCTTTTGAAATTCTGATTTGGTTTCATTATATGGCGGCATAGGAAAGTCAATCCAGCTTGCACCTCCAGGAAAATGCGTGTATCGAATTAGGAAAGATATTGTGATCACCTCCCTATTTTTGTAAAACACTATGAACCAAAAACGATCAAACTCATAATACAAGTAAGTTTTATCTCTATAAGAAAGAGGAAATGCAATGTGGTCGACCCATTGTGATGCCCAATGGAGTGAGTTTTTTTTTTTTTTTTAATTATTATGCAATGTGGTCGACCCATTGTGATGCCCAATGGAGTGAGTTTTATTATTATTATTATTATTATTATTATTATTATTATTTCTTTCTATTATTATTGAGCTTGATGTCTTTTGCATACCATTTAATAATCCACAAGTTTGTCATTCGTTGTCAGATATGGATATGAAATGTCAGTTTGTACGTCACACTCACTTCGTGTTTTTTTCTCATTTAGCAAGGACAATACATATGTAAGTTGTCAAAGGCAAATAAGTTTTGTAAAATGTTGTTTTTGTTGAAATTGTTATTTCTTCTAGTGTATGACAATGGTTTTAATTTTCATTTTTATATAATAATATATTTACATTAAAAGGTGAGGAAATGAATTGGTTGTGAATTCGATAATTTTCAAAATTCGAACCTAAGACATCTTACTTACATTGAAAATAAATACCATTGATGTAGTTCTACGTGAGAGTATATGCTGATGAGAAATTTTTCATTGTGCCCAAAACACGGATAGTACACTACATGTTATTATATGAGTGGAGAGAAGTTTTATTTTTTAAGTTGTTAATTTTTTAACATAAGTATCTCACCACTTTTATAGTGACACATGGTGTACCATCCCATGTTCTGGGCACATTAAAAAATCTCTCTGTCAATAGTTGTGTTGGTAAAATTTATGAAAATGTTGGAGGACACCAAAATATAACCATTAAGACAAAGCATTATCCACAAAATGAATTGATTTAACTCCGAGCTTAGTACTAGCCTCATCCATATGGAGCATGTAGTAATTGCGATTTCTAAGGTACCAATTGAGTGTGCGGACTGAATGTGGGTTATTTGATGAAATCTAAACGACTGAAAAACAATCCATCAAAATGATTTTAGGGTGAAACAGGGTCATAAAATGATCTGTCACTAAATGAAAACAGTACTCGACATCAATTCAAAATTTTTAGGATTTAAACTCTCCCATCCAGGATATCAACTGTAACCTTCTTAAATTTGTCTTATCCTTCCAAAACTCTTCATCTTCCCCGAGTGCTCAAACATTCTTTCCATCGAAAACTTCATTCCAGTTCGAAAACTTGCTTCCCATTCCAAGCCCAGTGGTAGCTGTGTTGTGATTGTCTTCTCCAGCCTCACTGCAATTCCAAACATAAGTTAAGAAAATCACATGAGTTTGGTTCGAGGGTGTGCAATCGGTTCAATAGAAAGGACGTGGTGCTTGGTTGATTCGAGTTAGGTTTAGAATCCTTGATTCCCTAATAGTCGACATCGTAGTTCATTCCCCATAGTAAATTTGAAATTTGATGTGTTTGAAAATTTGGAATCCTAGAAATAAAATTTATTATTTATTTAAATTTGATTAATTAATTTGATGTTTATGGTTAATTATGCAATTTGGTTGATGAAATTAGTTGACATTGGTGGATATTTGTGGAATTTGGGTATGATGTGGGTTTATGAAATGATGTTGAAAGTTTGTGTATAAAGGATAGGTTGTTCAGTTTTGTTTTGTTGATGTTATATTGTTGAGTTGGAAATGATTTGTTTTTTGAGCCAAAAGGAACATATATTAAAGAGAAAACCTTTGGCACAATCGTTTCCAGCAGAATCAAAACGAAGAGCATCTAAAGCAAAAGGAGGAACCTGATGCTCCCACAAATGACAACCAGTTAATAGAAGACCCTGACAAGTAAAGGCATCAGCAACAAAGTTAGCCTCTCTGAAGATACGATTCCAAGAGATAATACTAAATTTGGTTGCCGTCCATTTAATATCTTTAATGGTATGCTCCATATTCCATGGCATCGAGCACACTCTCTGCATGACTTGGATGACCAACTTAGAATCGCTTTCCACCATGATCTTTGACAAACCCTTTTCTAAAGGCAAACATTAAACCATCTCTTAGACCTTTAACTCCGACTTCGAAAATAGTGGCTCCGTCAATATTTAAAGCCCCACCAATAATTAGAATTCCATTATGGTCCCTGATGGCAAAGTCAGCCGCCGCTTTGCCACATGCTACGGAACCATCAAAATTTAACTTAACAAAATCCTTATCTCGTGGATGCCATTTCATCATAGGAACTCTTCTTAATATACTTGTTGTATTTAAAATATCTTTCACCCAAAGACAGAGCTAAGAATTTAGATCTCCACGGAGTAGGCATAACTCCTTTGAAAACCTTATTACTTCTATCATTCCAAATTTTCCAACATAACAAGAAAAACAAACTAAGCTCACTCAGACCTTCCTTATCGACATGATTTAGAGAATCCATCCACTCAACAACAGAAGCAAAGTTATTAGTATTAACAATGTTAGGAACATTAGAAACCAAGTTCCAAACGAGACAAGAAACACTACACTTAACAAATAACTGCAACTGGTTCTCCTCATCCATATTGCAAAAGGACACAGACTATCATTATTAAGCAAAAAATGACTTAGTCTTTTCCTCGTTTGTAGTCTTTCTCTAATAAACAACCAAGCAAACATTTTAACTTTGGGAGGGATATTGAGCTTTTACATTTTATTGATCACATATGTCTAAATGATTGCACTAGAGAGCCATTCTGGATCCAAGTCGTCGATTTAATGGAAAATTTACCGTTAGTGGTAGAACCCCAAATGATCTTATTTTTGGTGTTAAGAATAGGAATTGGAATATTGCATTTTTTTATCACATCATTACAGACCACTGTTGAGTGCATAAAGTTATACTTTTATGCCATCTTTTACTTAGGTTTTTTACTTAAAATCTCTATGCATGTGTTTCAGGATGAAAGTAAAGGCTTGAAGAAATCATCTTATTTTGAATATTTTAAGAGCCTCTAATGGATAGTTTAAAGCCTAACTCACCCAAGACCAGACCATAGCCCACAAGTTGCCCAAGATCCTTCAGAAAATGCCCTTGCAGAATAGCCAACTTATGAGCTTTGCCCTGAAGTGTTCAGAACGAATTAGAAAATGGGCCATTTATGGTTGGAAAACCCTGGAAGTCTTCTTTCTCATGGTATTTACAGCTTATGATTTGGACGTTTCGACAAGAAATTATGATAGAATAAAGAGGAGCTTTTCAGTTACAAATTCTGATAACAACTAGTTTTCAGTTACTCCTATACTAAAAGCTGATTGTAATGAGCTATAAATAAGAGTCAATTTAAGGATGTAAATGTGTCAGATGTTAGAAAAACTTCTAAGCCTTTTAATAGGAGAAAAATACACATAATCTGAAGGGGGGAATGAAGAGATACATAACATCAAAGAGGATGAGGAGTCCTCCACCTTGAGCCGTTTCTAGGTTCTAGCATTCATAACTTTTTATGTATTTTGTTATGTTTTTAATTAAGGTTATGGATACTTAGGGCTGATTTGAAGCCCTGGACATGATTAAATTAATGTTATGATGCAATTTGATGCGAAAATTAACTTAACACACAAATTAAACCCTCTTTTGACAATTGTAGTATATATGTAAGTAGAGATTGTTCTTAAACCGGGGATTATGAGGGATTACTAATCAACTCTAAACTGACTCAAAGATACAAAAACAAACTAAAAACATTTGGATAGACTCAAAAGATTCAAAACAAGTTCACATGCCTCAAAATACGCTAAAAACACTCAAAACTACCTAAAAACACAAACTAGGCAGTTTCTGACACTAAAAACAATTTTGGACGAAAATAAGTTTTGAGCTTGACTCAAAACACTTAAAAACACAAACAAAACAAGTTTAAAACAATTTGAAATAAGAAAGTAAAGAGGGGGTTTGTTTTGGACGAATTTAAAATAACAAAACAGATTGTAACTTAAAAACAGATTGAAAAACGATTTTGGGAAATTAGATGGATGATAGGCTAGCTAGAGGCTCTTTCTCCATACATGACATGTATGCAAACAAATTAATTTCCAGTTACTCCTTCATTGAAATATGAATGACAATGCCCCAAATTAACCGTGACATCACTAGTTAACCCTCAGATTTTCCTTGTATTATTGGATTGGATGACATCATTCGACAATCCAAAGCATTCTTCAAAAGTTCCCTACATGACATCATAATAGAGATACAATCAAAGATCATTACGTTCAATGAAAATCATAAGCATTGACAAAACACTTGCAACTATGACATCATGTCACTCATGCTAGGAATTAAACTTAACATGATCGTGACCAGCGACCTTCACTACATATGAATATAAGTTTGTAACGATTATGTAAAACTCCCTTATACTCTAGCATCAGATTTATGCATGTCAATTAAGTGTCGACCCTCAATCAACAAACACAAATAAGTTATCAATCAAACAGTTAAGCTAATTGCATTCACGATTCAAGAATTCATAATTGAAATTTATCAACTCATATTGCACACATAATCATGGCTTTGAAATCCCCTAGCCAAGAGGGTTTTAGTTCTTTATGTTTGCAAAACAAAGATACATAAACTTAAACATTGAAAACAAAAGATAGATTACACTTAAGAATGATCCAACAATCCAAACTTGAATAGCAAGCACTCCAATGGTCCTTCTTCTTCTCTTTGCTGCAGCACAAGGTTTGGGGGTAAGGTTTTTGGTGGTGATTTGTATGGAAGAATGGCTAAGAAGATGAATGGATGTGTATGGATGAAGGTTGGCTGCGGCAAGGAGTGTTTAAATGTGTTTAGGGTATGATGAATGGTGTGAGTTGTGTAGAATGGTCCATGATGTGTAGAATGGTGAATGAATCCCCAATAGATGTGGCTAGGGTGTTTATTTAAAGACTTTAGGGTATTTAAGACTAGGAAATAATTTAGGTAACAGAAATTAAACCAAAACATAAAGGGAAATAGGAATTAAAGTCAGAATCCTTAAGAAAAGGTAAAGGGATATGCGGCAAGGATCTTTAGAGAAGGGAAAAGGGTATGTGAACAAGGAAAAGGAAAGGAAGGCTCTCCCTTGCACGGCAAGGAAAAGCAGGGACAAGGGAGGTGCGGCATTGTCTTAAATGGTGCAAGGAACCTTTGGTTTGTGTCCTAAAATGCATAGGAGCCCTTCAATGTTGGCTTAACTTTCCTACTTCAAGTAGGAATCCTTATTCTTCTAGGAATCCTCTTTCAATTAGGAATCTTCATATCTTTAGGTCTTCAATTTCGTCCATTCCTTTAGCTCGAAGCATGTGTCATCCATTCCAAGCCCAGTTTTGCTCCAAAAAGGCTCCAAATGCACTTATTTGCCACATTAGCCATATAAACCTGAAATTGCATGAAAATGACTTTAAACACTAAAATAACTAAGGAATAACAACAAAAATACATAAGAACAAGCTAACTAAGTCGCATAAATATGCTCCTATCACAATTTTAGTTTATCAATTTCATTTGCAAGCTAGAATCAGTTTTCTATCTTAATTATTTCAAGCACATATTTTCAAGCTTAGCTACCTTATTTATGTTTGCTTTCTGTTGAGAATGATAAGGATGACTACCATATCTTATTTCATTCATTAGCAACATGTGGTTAGGTTCAGAACTAATCATATAAACTGATTCCATGAAAATCTAGGATAAATGTCATGTTCTAGGGTTCATGTGATGTTCATAATCCTCTTCGTTCTTAATGAGTTTATAGGTGCTAAATCTGAGTATATGTCATGCTAGATATGTGAACATCTTAGTTGTGCATTTGAAATAGATAAGTTAAAAGATCATCTCATTGATTCATGAATGTTTAGGGGAAGGCCTTGGCTCATTTTAAGTCAGATTTATGTCCTAAAAACGTTTCTAACCTATTTCATGTCTTAGGTTTATTTTTAGATGGTTCTAATTTTTCCCTTTTCTTTCTGTCTTTATTTCTTTTCCAAAATTACTTAAGCCCCCCAATTTTAAATCATAGGAGTCATTAACTGATGATAATATGTAACAGTCAAAGGTTTTACTAAGTTGTTTATCAGTCCCTGTGGTTCGACACCCTTACTTGTGCCACTAAATTATCCTTATATTTGCACTCAAAAGGAACTTCAACAACTACTTGAACCAGTTTCTCCCTATCCCAACAATTATTAACAATAAAATCACGTACTCTCAAGTTCCAATCAATATTTTGAGAATCAATATTAGGTAAGAGATGGAAGATAGGATAAGGAAAATCCCAATCATGGGTCCAGAACAATATGTCCTGACCATTACCCACTCTTCACCTAATCCCCTTAAAAATGACATCCATGCTCTTCCAAGCCATAGAATAATTTTGTCTAACTTTATTTCCCAAAAAATCCTCCTCTCAAAGGTACTTACTCTTGACTAACCTGACCCACAAGTTATTCTCATCTGTTAGAACCTTCCAACCAACTTAGCTAGACAAGCATTATTAAATTGATCTAGAAGCCTAACTCCAAGGCCACCAAATTTCTTAGGAGTACACATGCTATCCCAAGCAACATAAAAATCTTCCCATCCCTACCCCAAAAGAAATTCATGCACTGCTTATTTAACTTATTCAAAATTTTATCCGGGCATTTAAAACAAGACATAACATATTTAGGCATACTTTAAGTTTTGAGTTAATAAGAGCAAGTCTACCTACCTTAGAAAGGGTGTTTACCTTCCAGCCTGCAAGCTTCTGCTTAACCCTTTTTAATAGCTTATTCCCATTTACTTGTTCTTTCCAAAATACAATGTTATGAATACCAAGGTACTTACCAATAGTAGTTTTGTGTTGGATTTGTAAAATATTAACAATATTATTTCTAACATGTGAGTTAGTATTATTTGAAAAATAAAGGGAAGACTTATGGAAGTTAATATTTTGCGCATCCACCTTAGCAAACAGGTTCAAAATAGAGAGAATATTTCTTGCTCCCTTGGGGGTAGCCTTAGCAAATCATCAGCAAAACCTAAATTTGAGATTCTAAGGCCCCGGGGAGACGATAAGATACCAACATGGGATTTAGCACTATTAGCCATCATATTAAGATGCCTAATTAAATGTTCCATGAACATGATGAAAATGTAAGGTGAGAGGAGATCCCTTTGCCTAATACCTCTTTTGGGGAAAAAATAACCATGAGCACATCCATTGATTAAAATTGAAAAAGAGGTAGAGGTGATGCATTCCATAATCAAAGAGACCCACTTGACATCAAAACCAAATTTAAGAAGGACGTACCTAATATAATCCCAATGCATTCATTCTATTAAACCTTGCAAAAATTTCATAAGCAATAAGAATGTTGTCCTGGATAGCTCTATCAGGAGCAAAAGCCCCTTGGTTTTGAGAAAAAATGCAAAAATCCAGCAAAGGTTTTAACCGTTTAATGATGATCTTATTGATAGTTTTATAACTAACATTACACAAATTAATAGGTCTATAATTACAAACCATCTCCGGGTTATCAATTGTTGGAAATAAGACTATTAGTATGATTTATAAGTCGGAGCGTAGATCCATTTTGGAAAAAATCTTTTAACTGAATTCTTAACTAATTCCCAACATTCTTAGAAGAAACCAACATTAAGGCCGTCATAACCAAGAGCTTTAGGAGCACCAATACCATTAACAGCTTCCCAGATTTCATCATCTGAAACAGGGCTCATCAGACTAGCATTTTGATCACTGGAAATACAAGGTTGTATAATATCTGTTAAGGCACAAAGGTCATCAGTGGAAAGGGGACTATCGTAGGAGAATCATTTTTTTTAAATCATGAACAAAAACCTCCTCTAGCCCTTCACCAATAAACCACCAGAAGCCATTATCATCTTTAACATTTCAAATTTCATTCCTTTTCTTTCGAATAGATGCCATAGTTTGAGAGAAGCAAGTACTTTTGTCTCCAAGCTGAAGCCAATTTCCCTTAGCTCTTTGAGCCCACATAATTGCCTTAGAGATTAAAACATGATTCAACTCCTCCCTTAGGAACTATTCCTTAACCAAATCACCACTATAATTGTTCATAATTTACTATTGAATTGCTTCAAGCTCATTGAGAAGATCTCTCTTCCTTTCCTTAATATTTACCATAAACATTTTTGCTCCATTTAGACACAAGAAATTTGGAAGTGCCTGCACAAGCACTAAATTTGTTATTAGGATGAACATAAGCCTTAAACTTAACATGAAAATTTTCTTAGAATCTAACCCATCCATCAGTTCTAGTAAAATTGGGCTATGATCCGAGCCAAAAATTGGATAGTTATGCAGACGATAATTTGGATACATATTTAACTAAACGGAATTAGCTACCACCCTATCTAGTCTCTCAAACACCATTGTATTATTAGAATGGCAGTTACTCCATGTAAAAGGAACACCCGAAGCATTAAGGGAGATAAGGTTACCACGATTATGGAAATTGATGGAATTATTCTTGTCAGCGTTCGTAACCTGAGTACCACCCAATTTTTCTGAGAGATCAATTATATTATTATTACAATCACCCAATATAAACCAAGGTTTATCTACATGGTTAAGCAACAACACTTCATCCCAAAGCAAATTTTGTAAATGTGTATGAGGATAAGCATAAATGAAAGTCACTAGTTGGTCTTGATTACTTATTAAATCCTTAACACAGCAATGAATAAATCTAGGGGAATAGGAAATTATAATCGAATCCTTAGAGCCATTCTAGCATAAACATAAACCATGAGCACGGCCAACAGGCTCATTACAAAACATGTTATCAAAAAACCCAGAGTAGAAATTTCTAGGGACCTTATCAACAGCGACCTTAACTTCCATCAAACACAAAAAGATCAAGATTAGTTTAACTACATAAAAATTTGAAATTACTAAGGAATTCCTTCCTCCTAATTCCCTTACAGTTCCAAGCAATACACTTCAGCAATCTAATTCTTCTAAATGAAAGTTTATTAACAATTGAGTTATGAGAATTGCTTTATAGCTAATTGCACCAATACAATAAATTAGATATGAGGGTGCCTGCACCATTGCTAGTTTGCCAAATCTAATTAACATCTGACACGCTAATATCACCAGAATCCCGAATCCACACCAAAAGGAATTACCAAATAAACGAATCTTAATCAACTCGAAATCGAGCTGAAGATATACAATAACCTGGTCATTTTAGCCAAAGCTACCATTTGGGATTTATGAAATTCTATATCATTCCTATCGCCCAAAACTGCAATTCAGGCATGCTTAATCTCGTAAGTCAACAAATCAATAAGACAACACACAAAATACCAGCCTACAGCTGCCAAAATGCAATGATTATAACTCGAAGAAATAAAGCAATAATCAAAATTTAGACTGTATAGCTTCTCAAAGTAAATGTACTTACCAGGGCATAAATCAGGCCAAACAAAATCAATAATTACCTTGCATGCCTAGCATAGGAAGTTGCCACCATGTCGGTGGGCACCATCATAGAGGAACTCTAACACAAACCCTCCCCTCAAAGAGAAGAGAAGCCAAATCAGAAATATAAATTAGATCCCCAATACCCAATCCCTTCCTGATAGTCATCATTAGCTTTAGACATACTCAACATAGGTACACCGAATCTACTTTTATCCATTTCTCAATTTACAATTATACCAAGGAAACCCAATTTTTTACCCACCTTTACAGCAGGTTGAATCTTCAACCAACAAATAATCAAACTAGTTAACAGGTTACTTAGCTCAACAACAAAATTTGCTAATTTCTCATTCCTTAGACTAGAATTAGCAAGAAAATGACCAAACCCTAACCCTAGAATTTTCCCCCTTTTCCTCTTTTCCCTCTTTCGATCCTCATTCTGGCTTTTTCTGTCCCAAATTCCTACTCGTACACAAGTGGTGATTATTACTTTCCACATTCATCTAGGTTTTGAGAAGGATGCTAAATGGATGGAAATGATTTGTGTTAATGAATTCTTTGTTATTTTATGAATTAACTTGATATTTCTTTTTTCATGAAGCATTGTTCACGGTAGACGTATTGCTATAAAAACTTATTGACAAGTTGTGTTAAGGTTATACATTGTTGAATTTGATTGTGTTCATGGTATACATTGTTGAATTTAGTTGTGTTGAATGCTTGTATTGTTATGTGTACAGGAGATGGCAACTCATGAAGGTTCAACTAGCAACAAAAGAGGAAGAATTGTATAGGAGAAGAGTTAACAACATTTCTTAAGCAAGTCATGTGCTAGGAGTCACATGCCAAAAGTTTAATGACTCACGACTTGTTGCATTTAAGGCACCATCTTTTGGGCACATAGAGAATGTCGATAAGCTGACCTTCAATGGCCAATTAATGCATGAATTGTCGCTCCGTATAGGGGCTAATCAAGGGGTGAAAGACCTAAAGGGATGTTGGAACCAAATTCGCCTTCACTGCCGTGTGTGGAGGAAGTGCTCGAACTTGACTACCTGGATAATAATAAACAACCTTGAGTAAGCCTTGGACCGAAGGGTGTGCCGGCCAAAGGCTCTCTAATGTTTAAGTTAGCGAACAGTTTTAGACTCAAGCAGTGAGCAAGAGAATTCAAGTGTTATATTGTGTTACCATAGATGAACCTTAAATGGATGTATTTATACCATGAGGAGAGAGATATTTTTAGGATAAAACCCTCATTCTAAGCCAGGAGAATCCTAGAAGATATCTATAAGTAGATATTGCACTCTCTTAGGAGTTATGATTACTTGCAATGTATACCAATTCCTGGATTGTACGAACACCACGACTTAAAGAATCTGATTGTGTTCATATCCGGATTAGATCACGTATCTTACAAAACAAGTATGGTCATCTAACGGAGTCGTTGGGATTCTATTTATTACCCCGGAACAGAGTGATAGTGGTATCACTACTTCGTTTGATCTAGCTTAGCTCAGAACTGGTGAATTCATGACTAAACTTTTGAGGTATCTGTATTCGAATCAGCCTTACTCCGTCTCTAGAAAATCATGGTCCCCCAATTGCCCCTACTAATGCATCTAAAAAGTAACCCATTCCCTTTGAAGATGGATTGTTATCCAAATACCATACTTTTCGGAGTAAGATGAAATACGTATCATTTAGTCTTTTATCTTCACATGTTGATCCTACTCTTGGTGCTAAAATGGGGTTGTTGTTTCTTTCATGCAACATCTAAATCATGCAAAATCAACTGTAATGATGACATATGCCTCCATTTCGTGTGCACGCTTCAAAAAAATCAATCACTTGTTTCTTCAAGTGGCTTCGATCTTTGCACACGTCAATCTCAAGATAAAAGACTTTTCACATTCAACGGCGAGATCTTCTAGCGACTTACCTTTAAATTAGATGATTTCATTTTGAGATTTCTATAGTCATTTTCACTTCCACACCATTGAATCTCCTTATTTTAACTAAAGCTTTCTTTCCACACCCAGTTTCCTCTCTAATCTTTCGATGTTCAAAATCCTCAAACTGAAAACCTTTTTTTTCCTCTCCAATCGCTGCCAAACAAAGCTAAGTAATACCCAATTTGGTCATACTTCTATGCTAATATTCCTCGCTTCTTGCGATTTGTTCCATAACATTCATCCCCTCGTAGCACCCTCCATGCAGTCTTTGCATATGGGTGGAATCTCAGCAAAGTGTTGAGATTCCTTAGAGGGTTCTTCGTCACTGCTTTCTTCTTCATCCCTTGTTTGTGGACGATGGTGGTGGCGGATCTCCATCAGAACACTCACCCTGAATGTAGTATCTTACTCGGAATGCAGCCAAATGAGCATAGTATGCAATTAATCTAGTAGTAGAACCTTCATCAGAATTGAGGATCTTGGTCCAGTAGTCTTCAAAATTTTCTTTTGCCAGGGGCGAGGGCTTGTCTCCCCAAAACTACTAAGAGCTTGATAATAAACATGTGCTTGTTAGTATTTTGCTTATCTTGTGCCTTCTTATCAAAATCCAATAAATCTTTCAAAAGTAAACCAACTTTCAAAAAAATAAGCTATAGAACAGAATACGAGTAAGTTTGTGGGCCCGTGACAGAACTCAGAAGCTCAGTCGTTATTGTTGATTTGGAGAAACATTACCTCCCAAACTCAGCATCCATAAAGTATTCTAATCGCGATATCCATAGTACTACCTTACTTTGGTATCATGAATTAAATATTAAACCCATGAAAAATCTTTCGCTCTGTTCTTACCAACACATTTATCAGACTTAAGAATTTGAAACAATTTGTAAGAAACAAATCAATTACAACTTTTTACCTTATCCCAGTTCTTCGATCAAGGATTTCAATACTTGCGATGAAGTACTGGGAATGGATTTCTTTCCTAGACTGGATCGCGTGGTCATCGACATGTGGATCGGAAACACCTTTTGAATCATTTTGTCAAACCTTAAGTGTCAGACATGAGCGTTTTCGATCGGACAACCTTGATTGGATTAGTTAAAGCATTTTCGCGTATCGGAACTTCATTAGAATAAAATTCCTCTTAGGGATAACCTAGTCCGGATGCGCCTATCGGACCTACTAACATACGATGTTGTAGAATATACTTGTCTTAGAGTATCTCCAATGGAAGTCCCTATTTAGGGACTCCCACCACCACTTTTAAGTACTCATTTAAGGACTTAAAGGGAATCTTCGTGTCCCTGAAGGAATATTGCTTCCAATGGGAGAGTCCTTTTAGTAGAATCCCTAAATTTGAAATTTTTATGATTTTATGTGATAGTTTGATTAGGTGCACATTTTTTTGTTTATGTTAACCTTTACTATTTAATTAAAAACATTAAAATTAAAAGCATTAAAATCTTCAATCAAGATTGTGCGCCCTGTTTTCCGCTCAAGGTATGTTTATGTTAACTTTTTTTAATTAATTAAAATCATTAAAAGCTTTAGTCAAGATTGTAGGCTCCGTTTTTCACTCAAGGTTGTCCCTATACAGTCCCTATATGTGAGAACATACACCATGTATCCAGTGAGCCCTTATACTTTAGGGACTCACTTTCCGATTCATTGGAAATTCATTTTGTCCCTATATTTGTTTTATACCCATTTTATACGGTGGTTGTCCCTATTTAGGGACTCCACTGGAGATGCTCTTAGTATGTTAAGTAGTCGTAATCGAGGTTGGAGTCCAGTGCCATCTTTAGATGATTTCCAGATCACTTTTTCGACTATTCCCTTAAATGGCGTAGAGCCTAGGTTTGAATGTTATAACCCACAACTTTGCTAGTTGTATAAACTTTCTGGAAGTTGGAATGGCAATTAGGGGTCACATGGTGAGCTACTTATTATGAAGGATAACCAACATGTGAAGTGATGATGTGATATGGCACTTCGTGACTAAGGCTTTGATGTTATTATTATATTTTCTAGAGTGTTTACAACGACATCACTTGACTGACATATCACATTTTCTACTCACTGGGCAATGGTGGTTGTTGCTCATGCATCACTCTTTTATATTACAAATGAGTTATTTGGCAAGGCAGGTGTTTGACGAGCTAGGATTGTGTTAGATGAGAGATTTAGGGTTCTATATTTATTTTTGCACACTTGTAAGGTTTTATGGATTATTTTTATAAGAGAAGTTTTCATTTTTGTTTTTATTTTTAATTTTTAGTGCTGAGCGTGGGATTATATTTTTCCACCAACCCCAGGTCCAGGGTGTGGCAAGAAAAGCTATTCTCACCTTCGTGACAGCGGCCAGGAAGCTTCAACTATACTTTCTATCCATACTTGAGCAGGCTTTGAAGCTTGAATTTCGGGTAAGCAACAACGAAGTGGAGTATGAAGCACTGCTCGTGAGACTTAGGGCAACAATGGAGCTTCAAGTCAAGGAACTTTCGATCTTCTGTGACTCTACATTTATTTTCAATAAGTCAAGAAAGTTATGCCTCTCATAATCCTACCTTGGGGCTCTACTTGGTCAAGGCCAAGGCACTGCTCGAGGGATTTAAAAAGTATGAAATCAACGAATTCCTGGGAACGAGAACACTCATGATGACGCACTTGCGAATATCGCATTTGTTGCGGACTACTCGCTTTTATGGACATTTGCTTCGAGTAATTAGTTGCTTCGAGCATCCATGAACCAGAACCGGATTTAGTTGTTGCTATCAACACGAGAGAAAGCTAGATGGATGAGATCATTGACCATATCTAAGATAGCAAACTTTTTTATTATCACCACTTGGCTAGAAAGCTAGTCCAAAAGGCTTCGAGGTACATTATTTTGACGGGAAAACTTTACCGACTATCTTACTCCAAACCTCACTCTATGTGTAAATCCAGAAATGGACTTACAAATTCCAAGTGACATCCATTCTAGTGTGCGCAGGAACCATTCCGTAGGAGATCCTTTACATAAAAAGCACTAATAGTTGGGTACTACTGCCCACTATGAGGCAAGACACCTTGGACTGTGCTCATACATGTGATAAGTGTCAAAGATATGCACCAATGAATCATCAGCATGCAAAATAACTTAACACCCTAACTAGGACATGGGCCTACATGTAGTGGGGCATATATCTGATTGGTTTGCTCAAGAAAGTCAAAGGAAACAAAGAATACCATATAGTAGCAATGAGCCACTTCTCTAAGTATATTGAAGTAGAGCCTTTATCTTAGATTATTGGCCAATGGTTCAGTTATTTGTTTAGAAAAAACAACATCAATCGATTCAACATTTCACACACCGTTCTCATCGATAATGGTTTGCAATTTACCAGCTCCAAAGTCATGAACTAGTACAAGGAATTCGAAACCCGCCATTTCACTTCCACTCTGCGATACCCCCAGGGCAATGGTCAAGTAGAAACTTCAAACAAAACGATCATTCAATGCTTGAAAAAAGACTTAAGCAAAAAAGGGGCAAGTGGCCAGAATAATTGTCTAAAGTTCTATGGGGGTATCACACTACAGTTCGGAAAGCAACTAGAGAAACCCCATTTTTCATGGCTTAAGGAACTGAAGGCATCATCCTAGTTCAAGTCACAACGATTTCGGTTTTGGGGTAAGCCGGACCGTGCTCACCCCTATTGATAACTATTTCATTTTTAGTTATTAGTTTTCATTGTTTTTAAAATGAAAAGTTGATTGGTAACTACTTTTAGGTTTTAGTTTTGAAATCCAAAATTTAAAAATTAAAAAAAAAAAGTAACTTTGGTTTTTGGTTTGCAATTTTCAATTTTGTCACACTAAAAAAAAGTAGTAAACAAACACGTTTTCAATTTATAAAAATGTTAAAATAAAACTGAAAACGATACGACTATCAAACGACCTTTGAGTCAAGGCTCGTTTGAGAAGTGTTTTTAAATGACTAAACGTTTTTAAAGAAAATATTTTTGAGTTTCAAGCATCACCAAGTATGTGCTTTTCCAAGATTAATTTGCATTTCTACTGAAGATTGATTCTAAAAATATTTTTTCTAAATTGTTTAAAAGCATTTCCTAAATGAACTCTTGTCTTAGTTATAGTTTCGATGTAAAACGAATCGAATCCCGGACTGTACACACCCAACCCACAGTACGAAGGGCCCAATTGTAAAGAACTTTGGGTTGAAGGCAGCCCAATCCATATACAACCACAGGGAACGACGCCGTGTTCTTCTTCCTATCTCATATCCTTCCACCTATCCAATTCAACACTGCAGCACCATATTGTTCCACAAATGGCCGCTCACTCTCTCTCCAAGCTTCCAACGACCACATCCGCCCTCATCCCCAATCACAGAACTAAACTCGATTCGAGACCCAACAGTTTGCTGAGCCCATGGCTGGGCGCCAACAGCCTCTCGCTTCCGCCCTCAAGTCTGAGAGTCAGAACCCAAGAGTCAAAGCTCCACCCTTTCCCAGCCACCGTCTGTCTCAGCCTCCCCACCGCGTAAGTCCCATTCTCTCACACCTCCACCGCCCTAATTCTCTCGAATTTTCAATTTTATATTTCTTCACGTTTTGGATGACCAAGCTGTTGTTTCAGATGCTTCTGATTTGGTCGTTGCAGAAATGCGGAAATAGTTTCTTCCACTGAGAAAGTGCCCAAGTGAGTTTTTTTGTTTGATTTTTTTGGTGGGTTTTTGGTTTTGGTTTCTGGGTATTGTTGGAATTGAGGTTTTGGTACTGGGTGGGTGGATGCAGGTGGTCTTGGAGGGCTATAAAGTCATTTGCCATGGGTGAATTGGAAGCCAGGAAGCTCAAGTATGCAACTACCGGGACTGAAGCAATTCTCATGGGGATCCTCATTGAGGGTAAGCAATTTTTTTACCATTCTATGCTTTTATTGTTGTTAATTTTTAGTAACTTATTTTTTTTTTTTTAATGTTTTTTCTGTGATCATCTTCCTATAATTTGTCTTACTGCTGCTATAATTATGTCGTGATTCCATTTTCGATCATGTTGAATCACACTTTGAGGTGGAGTTAAAAAATCAATAGAATTACAGGACTAATATTCGTAAAACTAGAACTGCAAAATTTGAAATTTAGATGGTTGCAGGATATAATATAGTTTGGAATGTGGATGACAATAATGTGAACTGCATATGTTGAAGCTCAGTTAGCAAATTGTGGTGGTTAGAAGGGCCTCGTGTAGTTGTGTGCACGCTTCTACCGTTATAATTTATGCACAATAATCACTTGTGATTGTGAAATTGGTGAAGGTATGATCCAAAACAATTAAAAGCTAAACGGGAATGCAAATATAAGATACTAAGACTGTTATCACCTTTACCAAGAAAAGACAACAATCTTATGAGTATCTGATCCTATCACATACATACGCTGTAGGGATTATGTAGTATACTTAGCCGTCTTTGCTTTGAGCTGCAGGAACTAGTCTGGCGGCAAAATTTTTATGGGCAAATGGAATTACACTTGCTAAGGTGCGTGAAGAAACAATCAAGTTGCTCGGGAAAGCTGACATGTGGTTTTTCAGTCCTGAGCATCCAGCATTGACTGAGGAAGCTCAAAGAGTACTTGATTGGGCTGTTGATAAAAAGAAAAAATCTGGTAAGTTTCCGGGCTTTCTTATTCATAATTTTTTTTTATTCCTTGGAAATTCTTTTTTATATTTTTTGGTGGTGGTTAATTTTTATTTCTATGACAATGATGAATTTTTTTTTATATTCCAATGCCATGTAAAACCCTATCAACAGACATATCTCGTTTGGAATTTGAAAAGTAGTTGTATGTGTTCTTTGTGAGATGGGGAATATCAGATTTAATGGTTTCAATGAATGATAAACGAAATCTAGAATATTATTTTATGTGGTTCTCGGCTGCAAACCAGAATAGACCTATCTGAAATGGAGATTGTGTTGCTACTTGTGCCGTGTACTCTTGCGGGATTGTTTGGTTGATCTCCAAGGGCACATAACCATTTTTTCTTTTCAGAATTATCCACTTGTATTCCTCCGCTATGAAGTCTACGTGATTTAATTTCTTAACATGTGAACTGCAGGTGATAGTGGGGAAGTTACAACTTCTCATCTGCTTCTTGGCATTTGGTATGAAGGGGAATCTCCGGGTCACAAGATATTGGCTGGCCTTGGCTTCAATGAAGAAAAAGCGAAGGAGCTGGAGTCTTTAAGTACTAAACCTGGATTCATCGACGGATGATATCTTCGATTAGTGTTCATTGATCGATCTGTGATGCAAATTTCTTCATCAAAGAGGGAACAACGATGTTAACGGTATTGCAAATTCATCCCTGTACAATGAATTTTTTCTTGTTTAATTTTGCAAATTGGAGAAAAGTTTATTCATACGGAATGTCCTGCGACTTAAGCCGGATTCTTTCCGCCATGAATTGGATCGTCCTCATATGCATTTTCAACGCCACAGTGGCCTCTTGCTCTCTAGCAATATCTTGACTGCATATAAATTGCGCACTTTTTATGCCAGGGGATGTTTATCTTACAATTTTTTGACCTATGGACTCATGAGGAAGAAATAACCCCACAAACTACAGAAGTTAACTGAAAGTTACTCTTTTGAAAGAAAAAAACATTGCTAGAACCGGCTTTCGGAGTCATAGTTTCATAGTTGGTGATCCGAAAGCCGGTTACCTGTTCCGGTTTTACCAGGATGAGATGACCTGTCTCAATTTATTCTTAATTTCTTAGACTTCAGCATCATCAACCCTCTCCACAGTTTTGTGATTTCCATCTCTGTTAAGTTCTGGTGATTGACAACCAACCGAGGCAAGTGTTTGTGCCTTGCAAGCTTCTTCCCAATTGATCCTCAAAACAAAAATTAGCAACAGAATTAAGCATGCAACCGTCCCAATTAAGAACCCTCCCAACAATCCACTGAGCCCAAGTGAAACCTTGAAGGCTAAAACAACTCCTAAGGTACCGTTTGGTATATGGGACGGGACGGAATACAGTAGGACGAGGCGTTCCATTTCACGTTTGGTGCGCCAAAAACAGTGGAATGTGCTGTCCTGCGAAACGAAAATTGGGTACTTTTTCGTTTCACCTTCCCCTCTAGAACAACTCGTTCTACGCGTGGAACACAAAAACACAAAATTATAATTTTTTGGGACAACAATACCCCTCCCCTTTTTCATTAATTCCACTATCTACCTTCCCTCTCTCATGTAGCCTCCTCCTCCACCACCAACCCAACTGCATCTTCCTCAACCTCAATGCTCCCTCCAACACAGACCCACGCTCTGGGGAGTTTGCGATGGTTCCTCTTCATCGATTTTTTTTTTTTTTTGCGAAAATCGGAATTAAAAACGTTAATTAGGAAAAAATAAATAATTAATTGGAAGGGATCCATGCAGGAGGAGTTGTGATCCATGCAGGAGGAGTTGTGGTTGTGATTGCCTTGGCAGCGCCAACAGCTCCGGCCCACCACCAGCTCATGATCTTGGATATGGAATTCTCTGAGAAATTGTAAATTAACAAATTTTTTGATCGGATTTCTAACTTGGAGTCTTCGATTTACAACATTTCTACGCCATATACCCAGAAAACAAAATCTCAATCTGCACGACAAAAAGATCTTTGCTTATTTGCTGTTGGGTTTGAAAACCTTAGTGAGATAGAGATTTTGGGAAACTTTTGTTTTGATGGGGGTTTGCTAGAGCAACAAAATCAAGATTGAAAGTCTTTTCAAAATAGGTAATGGGAAGAAGACGGGGTAGGGAATAAGAAGATGAACAGTTCATTTTCTTCTTTTTCTTTTTTCTTTTTTTAAGTTTTAATTGCATAAAAATAAAAATTATTTTTTATTATTAATATTTTAAATCTACATGGAAATATTTAATTAGATTTATGGGATCTACTTAGATTTTGGATTGGTGCTTTTGACGTAGTTTTAAACCGATGAATATTTATTCAAAAAACGGATGTTTCACTTTGTTTTACCATTTAATCATACTTTTAAATTGAATATGAACAAGTTAAAAAAAAAACCGTTATGTTCCATTCCACGCATAAACATTGTACCAAACAACAGGCGGAACAAGGATAAATTAGTCATTTAATCTTTTGGTTCCGTGCCGTCATGCGCGTACCAAACACAGATCCATCCTGCACGTACCAAGCATAAGGTTCTGTTGCGTTCCGTCCCATCCTGTTTACGTACCAAACGGTACCTAAGGGCAAGGCCAGGAGGTCAAACCCACCAAGATTTGCATACATGGCTAACCACGGCCGCGCTGTTCCCTGGACAATTCCTCCACAAATTGCTAAAAGGAAATTCGCCACCTCCACTAAAGCCATCAGCGGCATCATCTTCTTCACGCCTCCTAAAATTCGCGTATCGTGGGTGAACAAAGACCCCCATCTTCCTCTGGCTGCTAACATCACCACACCGCCCATGAAACCCGAGACCACACTCACTACAACAGACACAAATGCAGACTGATAAGCAGGGCCTGCTCTGTTATTGCTCCAAGCTCATTGGAGACGCGTGTTGATGCACATGTTACCAGAGAAAGCATCACTGAGTAGAGTAGATAGTCGAAGTTTAATACGATGACTAAGACTCCTACCGACTGCTTGGCATTCGAAAGCCGGCCTATTAGCAACATCAGAATCTGATAGCACCATCATTCAAGGCAGGTAGTGAGGCAGCAAGGTCCACAAAGCTTGAGCAGCCTTTTCCAATCACTGACACGTTGATCAAGCCATCCCCCTTCGTTCCACCTCCCTTCCTTTGCCTTATTTTCAATCACACACACATACAACGCAAGTAGAATCATAACCATGAGATCAATGATCCACACAGACATTGCAACTCCCTCGAGACCCTTGGCTTTTGCAAGCAAGATCTTAACAGGTATGTGAAAAGCAAGCGCTAGACCCGAGCAGAACATTGAAGGCACTGTGATGCCTTGTGAATTCAAGTAGGCCTTGATGGGCCATAAGAGTGAAGTAACCACTAAGTCTGGCAGGAGATAAAACAGGTACGTCTTTGCAACCAATGAAATGTCTTCTTGCTGGCCGAAATGGATGAGGATTTTGTCAACGTTGTGCCACAAGAACGAAATAGGAAGCGTCGCGAGAAGCAGCAAGAAAGTTACCATGAGTAGGGTTTTGTGGAGGAGCTTGATATTTTTAGCTCCAAAAGCTTGACCACAAATAGGTTCCTTGGCAGCACAGAGCCCGTTTAAAACTGAGAAGCCGGTGACATTAGCGAAAGTGAAGCCAAGCGTACCACCAGCCAGTTGGAGCTCCCCGAGCCTGCCAAGAAAATCTGTTGTGATTAATGGCTAAAAAGTCTTATTTATACTACTAGAAAATAAAATCCTACCTTGAAAAGGTCTTAAAATAACACTAGAAAACATAATTAAATGATAAAACAGAAAATAAAAGGTTTCCTATTTAAACTACAATTCGGAGTTCTCAGGAAATCAGACTTTTGACTGATCAAATAAACTCTAATTTGGTCCCAAAAGATCTCTTTTGAAAGCTGAAGAAGTCCCCTATAAATCCTTAGAAGGAATCTTCCTCAAAATATGCCATCTTGACCTTCAAAATACCCAAAATGTCCATAAACGTCAATCTGGGAAAGCTGCACGCTGAGCCTTTATTTCATCGCCACGGTCAAATGGCTTGGTAGAAAAATCTGAAATTTTGACACAATCATCTTGAAAGACTCACGAACATCCTTCAATTGGAATCACTCCAAAATTCATCCGTTCGGTTACTTTTTTGCTCTACAGGAAGTCGAATGTCCTATATTGAAAATATATAACAAAGTATCAAAGTTCTACCAAAATAATCAATAAATTAATACTAAGAATAGGGTAAAATATATGATATAATATTGACTCATCATGATGGCTATCTTGGCAAACCATGTCAAGTTCACAGCCACATGAGGAAGAGCTCCCTTTGTATTTTCAGCTTCAAAAGCATCACTTTGAAGAAGTTGCCTGGCCATTTTTGAGAGCCTTTCTCAGTTGGGTTCTCTTCAAAATGTGATATTGTTGTTGTAGACATTGTCAAAAAATGGCTTGCAAGATTTGGTGGGTTTGTTAAATGGCTTCCAAATATAATTTTTTCAAAGGAAAAGATGAAGGTTTGGCTTTTGTTTTTTGTTTTCCTTCTTCTCTTGAGATAATACTGATTATTTATGGTGCATGGGTTTCGTGAGGATGTTTGTTTCCTAGAAGAAGCAAAATTCACAGGCTCCCTTTGTAACTGACTATTGTGAAAGAAGAGAGAGACAGAGTTGGTGGTCGATTTATAGTGCGTGATGCAAGGGAACCTTCATGCTTATTGATCACCATAGAATCTCATGAAACTTGGAATTTGTTTAGGTTATAATGATAGTGATAAGAAGAAAATCACCACTTGTTGCAAACTACATACAAGAGGTAAACTCGAAAGAAAGAAAAAAGGCAAAATAATTGAATGAAAATGCTAATCAAAACTTCTGTCTCATTCTGAAAATGACATAATCAACTTGATTAGAACGGATGTGCTCCCCCTCTTTAATTTAATTATTCAAATCATCTTCCCGTAGATTACATTTCATCAGAATAGAATATTGCTGAATAAGAAGAAACTTGATTTAACATGATAAGAAGTTGGCTAATGGCCAACTTAACTAGTTGAGAAAATTCGCAATCATGATAAAATCCAATTGTTGTTAATTTAGTAGTAGAAATTCTTATGATGTTCATATAGTGCACAACTTGTATTCACAACTATTTTATTCGTTGAATGTAGCTAGAATCCTCTAGGAATGACTCGTTTGGATTTATGAATAATGGTGTAAACGAATACGGATTAAAGTGATTAAAAATTAACTTGTGATCGAGAGTATTACATGCAAAACGTACAATGCCTTGGAGGCTTCAAATTCTTATTCAGAATACTTTGTTTTCCTTGTAATTTTCATCACATGAAGATCACGTGACATCAAGTATAGATATCCGAATATGAAGACTAACATGAAAGGTATTCTGGGTTTGTTAAATTCTTTGGGATAAAAGATATTCTGGGTTTGTAAAAGGTTGAGATAATTCTATGGTTTAGTGTTTATGAGATTCTGAGCTAGACAACTATGGCCACCACCATATGTATAAGCCTTTTTCATTCATATTCCAAAGCCAACCAATTAATAATTGAATTACTTGCATTTCAACTTTGCTTTATAAGTATTTTGTTAATTTTTTTAAGTGATGGGCCACATATACTTTTTTAGAAAATAAAATGAAAAATTAAAATGAATAAGTGATTTAGTCAAATTTATCTGAGTGGTGTACTCTCTTTCTGCGCTCGAGTTTAAATTGTTCCTCATGATTTAGATGATCTTAATGAATAAAATATCTCTTGTATAAAAAAAAAAAAATTGTGGTTTATAAAATGGTTGTGCATTGGACAATTTTGTTTTATTATTCTTGGTATTTTGGACATGAAAAAAAAAGATAAAACTAAACCCCTCAAAAAAGCAATGAAAATAAATTTATGAGAAACGATATTTAGGGAACCAATAAAAACCCTTAAAATAAGTTGTAGTAGCAAAATTTGGGACATGATCCCCACCCATGAGAATCAACATGATCAACCTAATAATTAGCCAAAAGATCAACAACCTAATTACCTTCTCAAAAATTATGAGAAAAACAATAATGCAATTTTGTCAAAAGAGCCAAACAATTTTGACGAACAAACCAAAGACGCCATGGCAAATGACTGTAATCTTTCTTGCCATCTCAAAAGAAATTAAGTGGATTCTAATCTGCTTTTTGGAGTAAGTGAACCACCTAGAAATTAGACACCAAAACAATAAACCAAATAAAATTTAGGGACATTTAGATTTCAGGGCCTATATAAGATAATTTTTATATTAAACCTGAATAGATTTTAAAATCTTATTTAAGTTCCTAATTTAATATTCACCGCCACATCATATTATAAGATACCTCTATTACCTACCCTATTTACAAACTTTTCCATTTAAATTGTCAACCTATTCTATAATTAAGGCTTAAATATATTCCGTTAATAAACCATTCAAAATTCAAAACATTTAAATTTTGATACGAAAGTCAATAAGATAAATCCAATTAAGGTAAATTATACTAATTTATACTTGCTGACAAACAAATTAAGACTATAGTAATTTTAGGTCAGTCACCTTAAGAAGTCGAAGATAGAAAAATCAACTACAAAAACAATAGGTTAAAAAGTTAAATAATAACCCTTAATATATATATATATATATATATATATATATATATATCACAAAAAAAATAGTAGAACAACTCCTTATTATCTATATATAGGAATGTAGGTACATACGTGCACATATGCACGGAAGTATTGGTATTGAAGTGACGGTACATACGTACACATAGGTACATACATACATATAGGTACAAAAGTATTGATACGTTAGCATTGGTATAGAAGTAACGGTACGGTAGTGTCGGTACATACGTACATATAGGTACGGAAGTATTGATACATTAATATCAATAGAAAAAAATTGGTAGATTCAATGTATGAGAAGGTAAAAATAAATCATCAACACTAGAAAAAAATGGTAAAAATAAATCATGCACTATTAGATGTATAAGAAGAAGAAAAATTAGATGTGGACGGTGGCCCTAGCCCTTTCTTCTTACACGGTTGAAGATAATATCTTGGGTTGAACAAAAAGTTTCATTTTTAAGTGGAATCAGTTATGTTATCAATAAAATGAAAAGTTATAAATAAATTAAACATGAGACATTATAATTCACTCAAGAATAATATAAGAAGAAAAAAAATTACATATAAATGTTGACTTGGACATAAGTCAAAGGACTATAATCAGTTTTTTATGTTGATTAAGGTTTTAGTCTAAAAATAATCTATTTCAAGGATTAATATCTAGTTTCCTATAAAATTTATATGTATTCTTGTGTTTTTGGTGTTTTGAACAACGTCGATATATTGACATTAACGCAGATACACACATCTATATCAACCTTCATAATTCCTTCCTTTATTGTGAGCAACTAGTTTGCTTTCCACTTGTTCCCCATTGAAAAAGCATGATCATTTATCGACCCTTATTCCCATGAGCAGTCACTGTGGTCTATTTTATGTTTTCGTTTTCTGGTGGAATTCTATTTAAATCGTCTCTCTTTGATTGATCATATATAATATATAAATTTTTATTTAAAAAATAGGAGTAATTTTATTCCATGATAATATTGAGTGATAAAGATGATCAATGTTTAAGATATAAAAGCTCATTAGTAATTTTGAACACATGTAATTTTTTAACTGAATTGTTGTATCAGGTGGTAAAGTCACGCTACATAAACAATGTTTGTAAAATTTTGCCATTTACAATGTAATTTGGGAAGTACAACAAAGATGCGATATATAAGCATGAAGCCACTAGTTTGGACTTGCTTTATTTTTTCGCTATATAGCTCGAGCCAAGGTGAGTAGAAGGAACAAATTTTGAGTGCGCATGTGTTTTTATCGATTCGGATTGAATTAGTTACTTGTAGGAGATGAAGTTCGACGAGATTCTATTAAGGATCCTTCTATACAGAACCAATGATGTAAGTTTGATGGATAGGAATATGAACAGGGAATATATCTTGGAGACGATGATTAATTACATTATTTTTTGGAGAGAATTTAGTACAAAATCCGATGATATAACCACGTGTATTTTGAGATGCAACATTCTTAATAATGTCCTGTGGATCAAACAAAAAAATAATCAGGAATACACAGAGAAAAGGCAAGCTTTAGCAGAAACAAATTATAGAATCAACTCAGATGCCTAATGACGTGTTAAAAAATTAGCTAGGTGCATGCCTATGTGATTAATTACTGAGTAGGTTTTGTAAATTAGGTTTTAAAAAAATGAACTTTAACGAAAAACTCTCGGTATTGTTCATTTTAACGAAAAATCATATTTTTACACTAAAAAGTTAATCCTGGTACTATTCACTTTACCCTTTATTTTGTTCTTATCGTTAAAATTCAAAGTTTTCATGTTCTTTTCATTAGTTTTTCTTTTAAAAAACTCTACAAGGGAGTTAACTAAAACAATGTTTATAGGTAGGAGTGGAAAAAAAAACCGCCCAAACTGTTTTAAACCGAGCAAACTAAACAACGGTAGCTTCAACTTATAGTTTGGTTATTTTTCGCACCAGACATCAAATCTCTCAAAATTTCTCCATCGTCATCGATAATTTTTTTTTTCAGCTGTCGTTCAATTTACAGTAGGAAATTTCCTTTGATATATATAAGAGAAAATAAAATATTTTCTCAGAACCAATTAAAACCAAATCGGTGGTTTGGCTCAATTGTGCTAACTACTAGTTTGATGCCTACACGGTAAGAATATGAACATGAGGTTGGATGTTTTGACGATGAGTGTTTTGGTCCAATTAGTATAAGAAAGCCTTATGAGAAAGTGTATGCTAATTCTTGTCTATGAAGGATTCGGATATAGCATTAAACTGATACATATTAGGAAACAAAAGTTGTTTTCTATGAGGATTCTAATAGGGAATCCTTATGGAGTTATGAGAAGGAGATATATATGTCTATATATATATATATATATATATATGTATATATATATATATATATATATGTATATATATATATATATATATGTATATATATATATACACACACTATGACCTCTGCTCTCACAGATTGCTGCTCTTTGGAACTAAGTCCTATCCTTAGTGAGAGCTCGAGACAATCTGACAGAGAGGAGAAGAGTTGCAATGCACTGAGATTGATTTGCAGCATTCATGGCATCTTCAGGTTGAGGTTCTTCAGGTTAGTGTATTGTAATAGTCTTATATGTTAAAGGTCTTTGTGCTTCACTTGATTGTGATTGCTGCAACTTAATCTAGTTCTTGCTATAATAGTTTAACATACACTGAACCGAACCAAATCAAACCAAACCAAAACGTAAACTTAAACATTAGTTTGTTTACAGTTTGAGGTAAATCAGACCAAATCAGATCGAGCCTACCCTAGTTAATAAATAATCTTTCTAATAAATACACATGGTTCAATTCTCTAAAACCATGGTCCTTTGATAAATAATTATTATAACAAATAAGGTTACCGAGCAATTCGCTGAGAAGTTCAGGTAATTATTTCAACACATTATGCAAAGTTTAGAAGGCAAAAAACAAACCACATATTAATTATGCAAAGTCACAAATTTGATGCTTGACGTCAAGGAAACGAGAGGTTATATGGTTAGTCTATCTGTTCTTACAAAGATAGAGAGGCATACTGGATTTCGTTTTCCATTTTCCAGTTAATTGAACGATGGTTATTCATGCATCAGTCTGACGAGGCAGAGTGAAAGATCAGTCAAGATAAACACAAAGAAGCTCATCTCTAGCTAGCTAATATATGCATGCCTATTAATCATCAACTGGGTTGCGTTTCCACCCCAAAATCAGTCAGTGTAAAATTTTACTGCAGTAACTACACAGACCCAAAGAACTTCAAGCCAAAGTGCTCTTCACGAAAAAAAAAAACTTAATTTGGGTTATCAAACATTGCAACAATGCTCCAAGTTCAACTTATTCAAAAAATTTATCGTGTGTGTGGGATGTTTGTAACAATATTAGCATGATGTACGTGGTCGGCACATTCCTATGAGTTTGTTTAAGCTTTTCGGGTCTAACTGTTGTCTAGCATCACATCATAGTTTACAGGAGGGTTATTGGTTGTCTTATATATTAGCTTGTGGGCATTGTTTCATTGACAAACCAATGCTTTAAACATGAATTCTTCAATATGGCAAGCAATTATAAGAAAGCTTATAAAGTTAGATCTCTTTTAACTGGATAATATCACAGTTCTGAACTAATTTTTGCCTAAAGAATATCAGCAAAAGATATATAGATCAGTTAAAGCCTATATATAGGACACGTAGTTAGGCAAGACCTGGGAAAGTAGGATAGGGAAATTGAGAGAGAATAAAGAGAAAGTACTGAGAAAAGATAGAATAAAGATTAAAGAAGGGAAACAAAAAAGGAGATGGAGGTGATGAAAGATAGGAAGACAAAGTGGAGTTATTAGACTCAGGCAATATCAAAAAAATTGAAATCAAACATGCACATTAACATGCAGACGTGGACGTAATCACATTGATTAGAGTGGAAATGATTTCTCTTGCACTCAGTTCGCATCCTCCTTCCCACACATAAACATGTTTCGCCATAATCACAATATCATCTTAAATTAATTTGAAAAAAAATTAGTATGCACCTTAATACATGCCATCAACATATACAGCAATTATTTAAGTTTTGCACAGCATTTTCTATGGAATGAAGTTTTCATCACACTGCTAATGAGAGAAATGCAGAGACCTACACTACTAAACATGACAAGCAAAATTTGCATTTTAGTTCTACCACATATATCCAATGATTGAACACCGAAAAATCATATTGGATTTGCTGCTAGCTAGGTAGTGCCTTCCCCACATATCATCAAATCCCATGATTCCCAAAAGTTGGTGAAAATTACTGACTCAGAAGGCAAGAAAATTGAAGTATTGTCTGTAGACCACATATGAATTGGCCAAGTTTCTGATATAAAGAGGACAGATTCGCACCAGTCATGACTTGAACTTTGTGGTATGTCTGTAGGGCCTTGTTACTCACACCAGTTGGTGCAGGATGGTAAGCTACATGCCCCATCATGTATATCCTCATTCCACTTAAAAACCAATCATTACAAGTTGTATACAATTTCTCCTATTTTATGACTTTTTCTTTCTTTGATCATGGAGTGCCGGCTGTCGACTACCTGACACCCTCCCCCTCCTCCTTTATCCGGGCTTGGGACCGGCAATGTAAGTACATAGGCGGAGAGCTTGAACCTATGTACTTGTGTAAACCCTTCACAATTAATGAGAACTCCTCTATTCCGTGGACGTAGCCAATCTGGGTGAACCACGTACATCTTGTGTTCGCTTTCCTATCTCTATACATTTATATACTTATCCATACTAATGACCGGAGCAATCTAGCGAAGATCACAAAAAGCGACCGTTTTCGCTACCTAAGATCTATCGTGCAAGAGAACGGAGAATTAGATGGAGATCTCAACCATAGAATACAAGCTGGATGGATGAAGTGTAAGAGTGCATCCGGCGTGTTGTGTGACCGTCATAGGTCATTGAAGCTCAAGGGAAAATTTTATAGGACGGCAATAAGGCCAGCGATGTTGTATGACACAGAATGTTGGGCGGTGAAGCATCAACACGTACAAAAAATGGGTGTGGCGGAGATGAGGATGCTTCGTGGGATGTGTGGGCACACGAGAAAGGATAAGATTGGGAATGAGGATATCCGAGGTAAAGTAGGAGTAGCCGAAATTGAAGGAAAGATGAGAGAAAATCGGTTCCAGTGATTTGGACATGTGCAAAGAAGGCCTACTGACGCTCCGGTTCGAAGATGTCACTACTGGACAGAGGTTCAGGGCCGAAGGGGTAGAGGAAGACCTAGGAAAACTTTGGAAGAGACTCTAAGAAAAGACTTAGAGTACTTGGATCTAACGGAGGACATGACACAAAACCGAGCGCAATGGCGTTCTAGGATTCATATAGCCGACCCCACTTAGTGGGAAAAGGCTTTGTTGTTGTTGTTGTTGTTATGACTTTTTCTTTCTTTCATTCGATTTTCCTTCATGATATTTGAACTTGTGATGTACTCTAACAACAAGGGTGGAAAAATAAGGGTGGAAACACAATGTGGCTTCCTGAGTTGTAGGCCAGTGCATTTCTTTGTGGTGCCAAAAACAAAATTAATGCTATATATGTGGTTCATCACTAGCCAAATTCTCATCCCAACTGAAAGTTGAAAATAAACGGACAAACAAACGAAATACAACTATAAAAATTATTTTATTAAATGAGATTACAAAGATGGCTACATAACTCGAAACGATTACATTGTGGATGACTTAACTTTTACGAGTTATAAACTATCATATATATAAAGAACTAACTTAATCTTAATAAACAAGAAAACGAAATCCTAATTCTAACGAACTAAGCTCAAAATCAAGCAATAAAATAATTCTAAATTCCAACACTGAATTTAGCCCAACCCTTGTAAAACCAACTCCCAACTAAAGCAGAAACTAGTCCATTTTTTTAAAGGCGATGAATAGATGTAAAAACAAATAAGTATTAAATCAATAAGAATTTAGCCCAACCCTTCCATTGATAAAGAGAGTGACGATTCTTCACCCGAAAGAAAAAAAAACAGAAAAAAAAAAGAAAAGAAAGAGAGTGACCATTTGTTTCTTGAAGATCAAAAGTTTAAGGGTTTCGGAAATAGGAACTTTAAGGAAAAACTTCCGGTATTGTTCACTTTAACGAAAAATCATATTTTTTATCGTTAAAACTCAAACTTTATATAACACTAATTAGGAAGAGGATCCTCTCCAAATCCACTTTGTCTAGGATCCCCACATCCTAATAGTTCATCGTATATCGTGCGGCCAGTTTGTGCCAAATATTATTTGTGTTTAATTTTAAATAAAAAAGTCAAATAATTTATGACTGCACAATGCACGATGAATGACTAAGATGTGAAGATTTCTAAGATCTCCACAATTTGAATCCGAATAGGATCCAAATCCCAATAATTAGTACTCATGTCCTTCAAATTTGAGTACAATTTCCACGCAATTTTCTGAAAAAAACTTTTTCAAGTCTCTCCTAGTTTTGGAAGATTCTATATCAGCTAGTGGGATTAGAGTTGGAACTCGTTACTTTGTCCTGATCTAGTAATGCTTCTTTCACCGCTTAACATGTTTTATATATTCTTATAGAGATATGCTAAGAGTCAGATTTTTTATGAACTTTTTGTCAGGCCGGCTCTGAAGGTAGTCGAAACAGGTGTCTATTTAGGGTCCCCATTTTGGATGGGCCCCCAATTTTTTTTTACAATTCAAATTCAATAAAAATGTTAAAAAAAATAAAATAATGGGCAATTGAAAAAAATTGGTCGAAAAATTAGAGTATGTAAACTTAATTAGTATACTTGCATCTAAAAACGCGAGATGTGTAATATTTAAGTAATGTTTATGGATAATGCTAGGGAGACTAAATTTGTAGCCTAAATTTACAAACTAAATTATGTGTCACTAATAGAAATGAGCACGTTTATCAATGCTTAATTAATAAACCAATTATTAACTTTCATGTCCTTTAATTTCCAAAATTTTGTCAAGAAATTTAGACTCCCTAGCATTACTCAATGTTTATATATATTTCTTCTTTTGATATTAATTTTTAATGATATTTATGTAGAAATAGACATTTTCATGTATTTAGTGAAATTTTTTTATACATATAAATGTATAAAGGGTGGGAGTCAAAGAACTCTGGAACCCCACTTTAAAGGCTCGTCTAAAGCCTCCAAATTCTCAAGGCCGGCCTTGTCAACCACCTCATATTTTTTGCACAATATTTTATAATGTTGGCATGAAAGTTGTGCCAAAACATGAGTTGAAAGAGAATACATAAAGAGTTTTACTTTTTAGAGTCTCATTAGCATTTCTCATTCATGTTTGGTTATCTTCAACAGGATTTGAAACGAAAGTTAATGTTAACTTTGATTATTTATGATGGCTTCATTATATTCTTATTTTCGGGAAAGTCAATCCTAACAAAATCTTTGTGCATGTTGGTGGTATAATAAAGGGTGTATTTTTGTTCACTACTATTAAATTGTGGTAATGCTCATTACTCTACTTATTATCATTGGATGAATTTAAATTTTAAGATTTGTGTCTATTCACTACACATATCTGAAATTTTAAACTCATCAACGATGATAAATATGGTGGTGAACATCACCATCATTTGAGGGTGGTGACCAAAAATATCCCTATGATAAATTGTGTGACCAAACGTTAATTTGGAGTACAATTAAGTGAAGCAACAACAATCTTTAGGGCTAGTTTGGTATTACTGTTGTAGACATGCAAATTTCGATGAAAATAAATGGTCACCAAACACATTTAATTTTGGCATGCGAGGACTTATGTGGCATATGACTCGTCAAGACCGAAAATTAATATTTGATTTTAATTTAGATTAAACAAATTAATTGATTAAAATTAAAGTAAATAGAAATGTCAAATTGGGCAAGATTGATTATTTGATTTTATTTAAATTAAATGATTGATTGATTGATTGATGGAAATAAATCATGAACCAAGTCATGAATCAAGTCCACATTCATCTGTAGGCAAGGCTTGGAAGGCTTGGAAAGTCTATAAATACAAGGCTCCAAGACAAAAAAAAAAAAGGTTCATAAATCATTTAAGCACCCAGACATTGCCAAAGCTCAAGCATACCAAATCCCCAAAACACTTAGAAGAATTTAGAAAGTTCTTTGTGTTCTTCACCAAACCTTGGAAGAATCGTCAGGCACTACTACCCATGCTGATCCTTCAAATCGCCAAGGGTTAAAACCTCGCAGCAACCGTTCATCCGAGATCAAGCCATCATGACCCTTGGATCAACAACCTACACATCCTCACATCTTTCGGAGATCGAATCAGAGGAAACTTGTAAACATGGATTGTAACCCTACGAATTCATTAATACAAATTTACTTTGTAGAAGTGTTCTCTTGTTATTTGTCACAGGATTTTCGTGTTTACAGCTGTGCTTAAAAAAAAAAAATTGTTTCGGTTGTGTTATGAGAATAAACAGTTATAAAATACCATACTAACCTATGATGTATAATTTCTCTCAATCTATAAGTTGAGATAAATAAATAGAAATACAATCAACCAACATAATATTCTATATGTTCAAAAATAAAGTTTCATATTTGTGAAGGCCCTCTGTGATTAAATCCTAGCTCACCACTACAAGCTGCAATGTTGCAATGAAACATTTGATTTACCTAAGGAGAGGACATAAAAATGTCATGCCATTTTGAAGCAGACAACTCAAGGTGGCTTGACCAGTGCTCCTTGACATCAAATGTTTTTTGGTCGAAAAGACTTTTATGATAAAAATATCATGACGAATGTAATTACTAATAAGTAATAAGAAATTATATTTGTTGAGAGATATATTTGCGACATTGTTGTAGGCATAATTTATTGAACGATTATGGAGGCCATAGAGAGAGAGAGATAGAGAGAAAGGTGCGGCAATAGGAGAGAGAAGAGAGAGATGTGTTTGTATCACCCCATTGTGCCTTTATTTATAATAATAGTAGCATAGGTAAAAACCTTTCTCTTTAGGATTACAACATTTAATAAGTAATCAACTCTTAATAGGAATATAAGATACATTCTCATATCTACTAGGATTTACACAATCACATTCCTAATCTAGTAGGACTGCAACACTCCCCCTTTAGTGTGCAAATACTCAAGTAAATGGCACATCAGGTCTTCAGCGATGAAGTAAGTAAAGTTGATGAAGTCGTCGGCACAATGAGCAAATGCGAGTCTCAAATTAATGAAGAATGCCTAAAAAGTAAAACTCACAAAACCTTGCTATGGTAAAACCCAAGGTGGGAGAAAACCCATAGACTAAGGAGAAAAGTGAGAAGTTGCATTAAGTCAAAACTATACGTCTTTTAGAGTAAGTAGAAGAGCTCACAAAGGTATGATTAGCCCATAATGGGTGCCTCGTTAAAACTTAGTTAGGTAGCAAAAACCCTGTGGGAAAAATGCTCCTAATCGTAGGGAAAAAAAGTACATTAAGATCAAGTGAGTATACTTCTGGATACTCCCCCTGAGTTTGACATAACTTCCAAATGAGAACTACAAGCATTGCATACGAATAGTTAGGCATATCAATTCCTCGGACAAGCTTTTGGAAGGTTGACTTCGGTAATGACGTCGTGTAGAAGTCGACAAGTTTGTCTAGGATTGGCTTGCATGACTTCAATCTTCTGATGCTTTGCTGATGTAGATGTGGATGCAATATGTCTTGGCGTTGACTTTGTTGATGTATCATGGCTTGGTCGGGTTGATACATGCGGCATAATCTTCATGGATCGTCGTTGGGACTTAACGATAGATGAAAACAGCAAACACTTCAAATCTGCTCAACAAGAACTCCAAACCATGTTTCACTTATGGCGTAGTGAAGTAAGGTGAGTCTTGGAATGATTTGAAGATTTCGCAACTAAGGTTATATCGTGGACCTCCAAGATATTGCAATATCCCAAACGGTAAAGACATAACCATTTGGGGATTTTACCTTGTGCGAGTTTGATAAGTAACCAGCGTCAACATAACAAACAAAGCAAGCATCATTCTGAGGATCAGGGGGTTGGATCCACTGGAGATGCGTTGGGATTTGCCCTTGTATTACTTTCAGGGTACGTCTTTAATACCAATTTAGTGGATGCATGTAGGCGCGGTGCTGCATCTTTACCAAGATCAACAGCGAAGGACATGTCATATCTAAAACAATGAGCTAAGTACAACGAAGCGCAAAGTTGAACTTAGATATTGAATTTTGGATTCCATAACCTCTTCAAGGGTCTTATTTGCATATAACGTATGGACGATCAAAGGTATACTCAAAAGTGACACATTCGAGGTGTAGTTTGACTGGTAGACCAAGGTATCGTCAGAACAACGCTTTGAACTTTAGGTCAAGGCATAAACGAGTTTTCCTAAGATCCTTCATCTCAAATTTCATATTCAAGTGCGAGGCAGTTTTCTCAAGCTCTTCCAGAGTCTTAGTGAGATTCGTGTTAACAACATAAACTATAACTCTAGCAATTCGGAATAAGACTTCATAGTTTAACACGCAAGGGCATAATTCATATCCTTGATTGATCAAATAATCACTTAGACAGGTATACCACATCTGCCGGATTGTAAGTGAACGCCTCAAACAAGTTAAGAGGGTGTTCCGTGGTTTGGAACTATTTGAACCAACCCATGTAATTCTTCGAGAACTTACATGTAAATCTCCGTATCTATATCCCTATGGAGAAAACACTAACCACATTTCATAATACTGCTATCAATCACAAGACGTTTGAGAGAAACCTTGAGCCATAAGGCATGCATCATATCTTACTATTTTATTCATCTCATAACGCTTCTTTTCCCACTTGTAACACAATAGGGTTACCTTGGGCAGTGTAGGAACGACAGGTCCAATACACACTTTGGTAAGGAATTTGACCTGGATTGTAATTTTGGTTGTCCAATCAGTTGTACGTTGTCACTTAATCAACGTAACACAGTTCGATATCGTCGCTTTTCATTTATGTCGGTAGCTACCATATAAGTGAAAACATCATCGATGGTAATCTCATTTCAATTTCATTTAGCTCATATAAACTAGTATACTGGACCAAGAACTTCATGTCTCAGGAGTAATCCGGATTAATCTCATGAGATGGTGATAGGAGCATATTTATGCGACTTTGTTATCCTATTTCTTTGCATTTACTTAGTTAATTTCCATTTATTTTGGTAATTTAAGTTAGTTTCGTATTATTGTAGGTCTAGTTGGTAAAGATAACAATAAATAGCTAAATGGAGCAATTTGGAGCAGTTTTGGACTTGGATTGGATAGCAAGCGTGGATAGAATATGGGATGGACGTTTTTGGTGTTTAAGAGGTGCTAAACATGTGCTAAAATCTGAAGAAATTAAAGTTGAGGCTTGGAAGGCAAGTAATTACACAAGAAAGAGGAATCCTAGCTGGAGAGGAACATTATTTATCATATCCTATCTTATCTTATCTTATCCAACATTATCTTATCTTATTTCCAGCTGTAAGGAGGAATCCTAATCACATTCCAACACTTTCCACCTGTTTCTTAGAGTCCTAAAATAACTCAAAACACCTAATCCCTTTTCTCCTTGGATTTAGCCATTCCCCATATAAATATGAAATTCCTACAGCGATTTAGCGGGTGTCATACTTACCATTCATGCATTGAAGTTGTTGGAATTTTCAGAGTTCTTTCTATCTTTGTTTTAAGTTTCAATGTTTATTTTAGATTGTTTTTCATTTATGATGAACATGTGTAACTAAATTTCTTTTTAGCTAGAGGTGAATTCGAAGCCATGATCATATGTTTTATATAAATTGATTACATCTAGTTATTGTTTCGTAAGACATGAATGCGATTTACTTATCTGCTTTATAGAGAACTTATTCTTGTATGTTTATTAAGGCTGCATACTTAGTTTGCATGCAGGGATTTGATGCTAGAATATAAGGGAATTTCACCTAATCGTTATGAACTTATATTTGTAAGTAGTAAAAGTCACTAGTCATGATTGAGTTAAGTAAATTCTTGGTAGGAGTATCATGCTTTTCATAGTTACAAATGTTTTGTCAATGCTTATGATTTTCACATAACTTAATGATATTTGAGATGTATCTCTATCATACTTTTCATAGTTAGGGAACTTGAGAAGAATAATTTGGTTGTGACACTGAGTCCAATTCAAGGAACTTAGGAAAATTTGAGAATTAATCAGTGTTGTTCACAGTTAATTTGGGGCATTGTCATTTATGATTTATAGGAAGAATAACTAGAAATCAATTTGTATGCATATGTTTCATGTGTGGAGAAGAATACTTTAGCTATCCTTTCATCCATATTTCATTTACAACTTAATTTACTTGCTGCACTTTACTTTCGTTTTAATTAAATTCGTCTAAAATCCCTCCCAATCTTGTTTTGTTGTTAGTTTAACTTAATTTTCAGTTTTATAAGTTTAATTTGTGTTGTTTAGCATCCCTTCTAATCCTTGGAATAGAACGATCCCTACTTACTCATACTACGATTGCATAATTTATAGGGTTTAATTAGTGTGTTAGTTTTTACCACATCAGATGGAAATGATTTAAAACAGCGATCAAGTATAGATTCTTTTTGTGCCGTGTCTTCCTCATTTAAGGAAGTGAATCCTACGAATCGAGTGATCTGTCATGCTCCAGGCCAAGACAGATTAATTGGCTATCCGCTGATGTACCAGACCGTTCAACAGGGGCATCTAAACCGTCCAACAAGGGCGGCACACCCTCCAGGGATGTTGACTTGACGTCCGTTAAGTAAGTCTATCCTTCCAGGCATATTTGCAGTTGGTATATGATCTCGTCACTTTAGCTAGATCAGAGGAATGCATCTGGAGCAACATTCTGAAAGTTAGAATTCATCGTACTTGCTTATCACACTTTGCGGTACGGGGGTTGACATGAGACATAGTGGGCATCATCCACACAAATTCGTAACGTTCTACAGGAACGTAGACGTTCTTATCTCGCACTAACGGTGGGAAGACTATCTCATTAAAGTGACAACCCGCAAATAAGCGATAAAGAGATCGCATACAATGGCTCAAAGAGAGCTAGTGTGAATGTCACATCCCGGCCCAAGCCCCCACCACATCTCGGGCTCGACTCCGTCGTAACACGATATTATTCGCTTTGGGCCCCAACCACGCCCTCACAGTTTTGTTTCTGGGAACTTACATGATAATTTCCCAATGGGTCACCCATCATGGGATTGCTCTCGCGCGAACTCGCTGAACTTCGGAGTTCCGATGGAACCTGAAGCTAATAAGCTCCCAAAATGCCTCGTGCTAGGTAAAGATAGGAATATACATATAAGGCTTACAAGATCCATTCCCTTGGGCAATGTGGGATGTCACAATCCACCCCTCTTAGGGGCCCGACATCCTCGTCGGCACACATCCGATTAGGGATTGGCTCTGATACCAAATTGTCACATCCCGACATGGCCCCCCACCACATCCCGGGCTTGACTCCGTCGTAGCACGATATTGTCCACTTTGGACCCCGGCCACGCCCTCACACTTTTGTTTTTGGGAACTCACATGAGAACTTCTTAGTGGGTCACCCATCATGGGATTGCTCTCGCGCAAACTGGCTTAACTTCGGAGTTCCGATGGAACCCGAAGCCAGTGAGCTCCCAAAAGGCCTCGTGCTAGGTAGAGATGAGAATATACATATAAGGCTTACATGATCCACTCTCCTAGGCGATGTGGGATGTTACATTGAAGGAGAATCATAATTGACAAAGATTCACATCCTTCATTGAAGACCCATATTGGTACGTTGCGGCGACGCAACTTGTCACATGGAATGCAAACCTAAATGCGTAAATACGAAAATGGTCAGGTTCGTACCCAGTGACCAACTGTAACGTCATATAGGTTGGGTGGCAATAGGCCTCAAGGCAGACCAACATAACTGCGTACAAGATTGCATATCCCTAGGCAAAAACCGAAAACTTCGTACGTTTACCAAAATTTGGGCGATCATTTAAATTACACTTTATGATCACTAGGAGAGGCTATTTGGGGTGAAAATGGGAATTCGATGTTCAATTATAAACCCAAAACACATGTAATACTTTCTAAAAAAACTGTCGATATAAACTCTCCGGCATTATCCAGTCTCTCGGACCTTAAGGGATAAGTAGGGTGGTGAACCCTTAATCGGCCAAGGGGTTTAGCAGTAATATGTGTGGATAAACATGTGACCAGTTTGTTGATTCATCAACCAAAACGATAAGTATTTATATGGTCTTCATTTTGGTTGGATTAGTCCACATATATTCCCTTGAATCCACTATAAAAAAGGGTGATTTCGTATATTTGAGAGAAATGATATAGAAAATCAATTTCCCTAATGAGCAGGCTTGGCAAAGTGTGCTTGTATGCATAATATTCTTACTTTGGGTAAGGAGATGCGTTGTAGCATCATTATTCAACCTAAGTGTCCCAAAAAGGTCATGCCAAGTCAAGTAAACTGCTCAATCACCAGGCTTCAGGCCAGCCACATGTGGTGTATTCCCAGTTGGGAGACAACTCATTGGCCCCAAATCAAAGTTTCAGGCTCATTTTTGAAGGTGGTACAAAGATATTACACTTTATTTTTATTAGTGGTTTCATTTATGATCATTATCATATCGAATATCCTCAAAACCCAGCGACAGGAAAAATTTAAGGTCCCTTAAGTGGTGATTCAGTATCATTCATACATCGAGGAGCGTACCAGTGCTTTTAATTAGGTTGGATAGACCTGAAGTTGTTGTTAAAGATAGAGATGTAATTTAGGTGTAAAGTTAGTATGTGTAGTACGCATTCATCCAAACAACTAACTTTCCCACATTCCTACCTAATCACGTGTTTAATTGAATTGGTCACATATATACAGAAATATGATTCAATTAACTCATATTCGAGGACAGTGTCAATAAGATTATCCATAAGTAAAACATACACCAAACTTGAATCTAAGAACAAGGAAAAATGTTCACAAAGTAAACCAAAGTTACTAGGGTGGATTCGGACAACAAGGCCATTCATGTCAAAATTCTGTTCTTCCAACGATGTTCGGTGGAGCAAAATTAATCTCACATATTGACTACGAGAATGGTACTAATCAACAACATTGGTAGGGGCACAAACAGGTGCATAACCAATGATCTATTCCATCAAGACGGAAATAGATTCTATAAGGTTAAGGTTTAGGAATAGTATCCCTTATTCTTGAAGTTTTAGGTTTTACGTACCAAGGATCATGCTTAGGGCATGATGCCACACCTTGGCAGGCCCTGATTCTACCATATGTTTAGGGTAGTTATCAGATCCAAGAATTTGATAAACTTTCGCTTTCTACACTACTGCTTCAGAAGCGAGTTAGAAACAAGGTATGATGAGAAAAGTATTCTCTAGTCAAAATTTGAACGAATTTATAAACTTCATAATTGTACTCATTTATGGACGTAATCATGGTGTGCTTCAGGCACTGTCTTTCATGATTAGTCAGTCCGTAGGAGAACCATGGAATCCTCGTTCAGGAGGTACTTTCGTTTGTAATGCTTTAGGCATAAGTCTTCGAATGAAGATCATGGAGGAGGCTTATGCAGCTCTTCCTTGCCATTGTTGGCTTCAATGATGTCTCAGCTTCTTGATAGTCAAGTGGAGATTCACGTCTTGTACCTTAAATAAAGTGGTTTCTATTAGAAACATCCAAATAAGGGAAATCAAACTTGTGACGGTTCAACAATCCACTGAATTGGAGGGAACAAGATTGTGATTGTTGCTATGGCAATGAATCATCCATAAGCATCAAAGTTAGAACATTCGAGTTCTAAGACATGGTTTTCATGAAAAACGTCGTGTTTTTATGGGTGTATTGTTTTATGAAAACTTTGGGTTTCAAAGGCACTAAATTTGAAACTACAAGTTCAGTTTAGTTTATCAACGTTTAGTTCATAAAATAGAGGTTCCCGTAACAACACAAAAGACAATATACAACTAAGTGTAGTGGATTTGGGTTGCTTCAGGAACTCAAGTGTGAGTGCTTTGGGACTACGAAAGTGAGTTAACGGTTCAAAGAAATGAAATAATTTATTGAATTGTTAATATCCAAAAGTGGGCTTCAGGCCAATAATTTTGAATTAATTATCAGATTAATGGACTGCATGTCACTTTTAATTAATTCAATAAATCGAGACCATTCGGGGTCAATCGTGGAAGCAAATATAATTATAACATTCGGGTTAAAATTATTTAGAATGCCAAAATTTAGCATTGGGTTCTAAAAATCATATCCCAAACACGGTGGGCATGAGAGCCGTGAGTAGGCAAGGCCCTATCGGGTTTATTGGGCTTGGGTTGGCTGCAAGAAGCAGCCCAATGCGTGGCAACAGGCCACGAGCTGAGGGAAAGAAGCCCAGCAGTAGTTCTGCTGGCGTTTTAGGCCTATAGCAATGCGGGAGCAAGCCCAGCCTAAAGGTTGGCTTACGAGTGTTGTGAGGAAACCCAATCTTCAGGATTGGTTTGCGGTGCTACGAGCTGTGGTTGGGGACCTGTCCAACAAGCAGAAAAATTGCTACAGTCGAGCCAGGGCTTCAGGCTCATGTCAGTGACAAGGTCTAGCATGCTTCTGGCATGTGGGTTGGGTCAAGTTTGGTCCCGGGCTGCAGGCCCGCATGATTGTCATCCTAGGTTGAGGCCTGGTGGAATTTTGAGGGAAGGCAGCAAGCCCAGAGGGCTGCGCAAGGTCCAAATCAATGTCCTAAGGTCTGTCACATGGTGGTGCCACAAGAAATTACCCAATTTTGTTGTTATTTTTTTTTTCGAATCTAGGGTTGAAAACCCCTAATTACTTCTAAATTAATTTTGATTCTTTAACTCACAAATTCCACATAGTGATTTTATAATTGCATATGCATGAACATATATATATATATATATATATGTTCATGCATATGCAATTATAAAATCACTATTATATAAACATATACAATATATATCGGAAGGAAAATATAAACATAGAGGGGTTCATGCATCATGGGGAATGTTTTCAACCTTCAAGGTCGTTTCAAATATCTTACTTTATTTTAAGCATACCTGATTGGCAAAAAACTAAAAAAGCCTTTGAAGTTGTAGAAGATCCTTCTCATAAAGCCGGAATTACATCTCCAATGCGTTGTATCACGTTTAACACAGAAAAATTAAATTAAATCCATAGCTTGTAGATCAATTCAATAAAACAATTAATTAATCATAAAAAGAATAATTAAAAACGTAATACTCCCTTGATTGAAGAATAGACTCGGTTTAGCGCAGAGCCAAGAGCGTGCTGATAATGTGATCTAGGCATAATTTACTAAACGATTATGGAGGCCATAAGGAGAGAGAAAGGTGCGGCAACAATAGAGAGAAGAGAGAGATATTTAATTGTGAGGTGTGTTTGTATCATCCCATTGTGCCTTTATTTATAGTAGTAGGATAAGTAAAAACCTTTCTGATACGAAAATTTACTTAACATACAAATTAAACCCTCTTGTATCAATTGTAGTAAAGAATGTAAGTAGGGATCGTTCTGGACCAGAGATTAGGAGGGCTTGCTAATAACCTCTAAACTGACTTACAAACATATAAACAAAGTTAAAAACACTAAACTAGACTCAAAGAATTCAAAACAAACTCAAAGAATTCAAAACAAACTCAAAGAACTCAAAACAAGCTAAAAACACTCAAGTCTGCCTAAAAACACAAATTGGGCATATTTGGACTCTAACACACTTTTGGGACACCTAAAAACACAAATCAAAACAGATTTTGACTAATAAAACACTTTAAAGTAAAGGGGGTTTTGGTTTTGATGAATTTGAAAACAAAACAAGTAAATTAAAGAACTAATGAAATCTGCACGAATTTGAGTAAATTGAATGGATGGAAGGCTAGCTAGGAGGTTCTTCTCCACACATGACATACTTGCACATAAACCAATTTTCAGTTGTTCTTTCGATCAATCATGAAACTCAACACCCCAGGTTAATTAAGTCCGCTTAAATTAACCTTCAAGTTCTCCTTAAGTTATTGAATTAGATGGGAAAGCGCATACAACAATTCAAGCATTCTTCAAAAGTTCTTTACGTGAACAACACAATAAAGATACAATCAAAGATCATTAAGCATTATGAAAACTATAAGTATTGACGAGGCATTCGTTACTATGATGAGCATGAAACTCCTGCCAAGAATTTATTTAACGCGATCGTTTATAAGCGACCTCCACTACTTGTGAATATAAGTTTGTAACTATTAGGTGAAACTCCCTTATACTCTAGCATCATATTCATGCATGCAAACTAAGTGTGCACTCTTAATAAACATACAGGAATAAGTTATCAATCAAGCAGTTAAACAAATTGAATTCACAACTTATGAAATCACAACTGAAGGTAATCAAATCATATTGCAAGCATGAACATGGTTTCAAAATCCCCCCTAGCTAAGGGGGGTTTAGTTCCTCATACTCACAAAGCAAAGATAAACAAATTTAGACATTGAAAACAAAAGAATGAAAACACCTAAAAACGCTCCAACAATCCAACTTGAATGGCAAACACGTCCAAGGGTCCTCATTCTTCTCTTTGTTGCGGCACAAGGTGTGGTTTGATGGATGAGTGGTAAATTATGGTGGTGGATGGATATAGGTGAGTTATGGTGAATGGTGGATGGGTGGATTGTGTTATCTCGGCCAAGGAATGAAAGTGTAAGTGTATGGAGTTGTGAGATGTGAATGTAGTGTCTTTTGATGGATCTTTTTCTCCCTCCCTTTTGTTATGGTGAAGGGTGGATGTATTTATAGGCTAGGGAGAGGACCACCATCTAATTAAGGTGGTAGTGGTGTATGTTCTGGTAATGAGTGGATGTAATGGGTGTAGTGGGTGAGTGTTTGGTAATGAGTGGATGTAATGGGTGTAGTGGATGGATGTTTGGTAATGAGTGGATGTAATGGGTGTAGTGGATGAGTGTTTGGTAATGAGTGGATGTAATGGGTATAGTGGATGGATGTTTGGTAATGAGTGAATGTAATGGGTGTAGTGGATGAGTGTTTGGTAATTAGTGGATGTAATGGGTGTAGTGGGTGGATGTTTGGAGTTGTAGGTCAACACACTTGCACATACACATGCTGATTTCTAGCCTTCAAATCTTCAAAAACGTCCATCATCATGTCTACATGCTTGCACTATCCAATCTTGGCCCAAAAATGCTCTAAATAGCACTTTGTTGCTAACTTTGTTATTTGAACCTACAAACACACGAAAATAGCTTAAAATACATAATTGACTAAGAAATAACAACATAAATGCACAAGAACAAGCTAACTAAGTCGCATAAATATGCTCCTATCACTTTCCCTTTAGGATTACAACATTTAATAGGTAATCAACTCCTAATAGGAATATAAGATACATTCCCTTATCTACTAGGATTTACACAATCACATTCCTAATCTAGTAGGATTGCAACAGACACCACTTTTTTTATATAATTTTTTACACACATTTTAGTTGGTCCACTTTCTAATTTATTTTAACGATCCGAATCATCTGTTTTTTAGGTCTTCCATCAAAGGTCATGTCTATCAAATATCACCCAAATCTAAAAAATGTATGATAATTGGATTAAGGGTTTATGGTTTCTTTGCAGAACCGTATCTGTCCATTTTTTTTTCACTACAAATGAATGTCTTAATAGTTTTGGATTTGTTTAATTTTTGTAAAGATAATCTATATATGATGTTCTAAAAGATAACAGTTCAAAAGATTGAAATACATTATAGAATAGGCCCTACAAACAACTGTCAAAAATGGTGCCACACATCTGCCACTTCTTTCTATGCAACAATAAAACAATATACTTAGCTATTGCCGATAATCCAATTATGCTTATTCCGCTTGTATCAATGACATATTTTTCTCCATCAACAAATAAAAACGGTATATTAATGATAAAAATTAAATAATTTTATTCTAAATCTCTTCCAACTAGCAAATCTATATACTGGCACATATACCATGGACTCACTAACATGTATTTACCAATTTTTGTACAAGTAATGACAACTCCTCATAAAAAAATTTAAAAAAAAATTAGTTTAATTTTAAATAATTTCATATTTTGGCATAGGTCAATTATCATTTCATTTCTAATAAAAATGCAATAGAAACAATTCTCCTAAGGTCAGTAAAAATATTTTTTCTCTCTACTAGGGTCCCTACCACTTACTATTATTTAATTTCATTGACAGCTCTTTAAAATACAAAATTTAATTCTTATTCCTATTGGAAAATTTTTTTTTCCTTAAACAATACCCCTAAGAACAAAGTAAAGGAAAAATTAAGAAATTTGGGCTTGCTATGGCTCACTTTGTGCCCATTATATGTCAACTTCTGGGCTTGGTTGGTGTGGGTAGGGACATACATTTGGGCTAGGCCATGATACCAGAGCTGTTTATGGGTCAGGCGATCTGAAGTTTATCTCTCATGCACAAGAAAAACCACTAACACCTGATTTATCTAAGGAAAAATCTTGCAATGTAACATTGTATTTTGTCACGAGTAAATGTCTGTTGTGAAAATCCTAACATAGTTTGCCATTTGTAAGAAAGATCCTTTACTAAGATTTACCATTGATTTTTAATTAATTACAAATATTTAAAAGTATATATGTATATTTTCAAGTATGCTTAATATGACTCTAAATATATTGAATTTAAATTGGAAAAAACTATTTACATTTATTTATAATCTTTTTACACAAATTGTGGAATTGGGTCCAATAAATTAGATATAATTGAGCTATAAAGTGCCATATTTTCCAAAACATCAATTTGTAAACAATTGTTGCTTAGGAACAAAACATACTTGTAAATCATGCTTGTTTTGATTTTATACAACAAGAGACATAAGGATAATATTATTTATCCAATAAAATCTGTACAATTTTTCTTTGTTAATTTATTCCATTTAAAAAACTCAACTTTACAAACATGACAATGATCCATATACACAAAACAAGTACTATCCCAACAAAAATTACACCAGAAGAAACTATAAAAAGATATCTAGCATTACACTTAGATATATTGAAAGTACACAGATTTGATAAGTGTGTCTAAGTAAATCATTTCAGATTGTCAACTAGCTAAAATATATTGGAAAACAATCAAAAGAAAGCACTTTTAGTTGTTATAAATATTATAAACAATGGAAATTTAAAAGTTAAGAAACCATGTAAGCATTGTCTCAAAGTTATCTTATATAAGTTTTGTTTTCATTATTTAGATTACCAATCCGTACACTGATGAAGACAAATTTCTACCCATATTAATTCAAGTTAAAAAGAAACAAGCATACTTTTTAGTTTTAGAATTTCTAAACTACTTGTTTAGTTCAATATATTAAAAAATCGTAAAGTTCAATTTCCAAGTTATCTCTTATTAAAATTAATCATGCACTATATATATATATATATATATAACAATTCTCATTGCATCAATTAATTGTCAACAAATATGAAATCACTTTACCAGAATTCCCTGTAGAAAACAATTGCCACTTTCATCAGTTACTTCGGAACTGAATTCTAGGAGATGATGAGTTAATTATACAAACAGTTTTTTGGGAAAGTTTGAACCCTATTGAGTATTAACTAATATCTATGTTAATTGCACATCAAGTAATGCCCTTTGCCCAACAAACTTTGCCTGGCTTACAAAATTGTTTAGTCCATATTCCATGCATGCAACTAAAATTAGGTCATTGGCATACATTAGAGCACGTATTTAGTATTTAATATTATGTTTTTGTTTTGAGTAGAAACTCGAGAAATAGAGAGATTTCATAAAAGTCGGCAGAAAGCCAAGCAAATAAAACAATAGAAATAAGAAATTGTTAACGGTACACAGCACGAACATATTCCATGTGTGAGAACATGTCTTAATTAATCAACAAGTTCTATGGTATATTGACAAAAACCTAATCACTTCTATGGCTGCCAAATAATTAAATTACGTTCAATCCTTGTAACTAATTAAGATATCAGAGGACTGAATTCCAAGTAGATTTCAAATGAGGATATCGTAAATTATGGATATTTCATTGGTTGGATTTGGATTTCATCACTAGATGTACCATTTATCAATGCAAGGTAGCTATACCTATTCCTACTAGAACTAATTTGAAAGTGTCATTGAGTTTAAAGGTATAAGGATTAATAGTTTGTGTAAATTGAATTAGGAGGGTGTTGACGCAATGCTAACTAACAAGTGGTTGATTAATGGTTAATTAACTAATGTTGATAATTCCAATTAAGCAGTTGACGCGATGCATTACCAGAAAGATTCCTTACAGCAAATTTCCATCCATCACGTGGCTGGCTGCCTTAATTTGTCGTTTTCAAGGTAAATTAATTAATTAATCTCTAATTAAAATAATGAGCATAATTAATTAGTTGATCATCATCAACTCACCATCTATCTATGCTTTTTAACCAATTTTATGAAATAAAGAAACCCACATGGCCACATCCACATGTGAAGCTCTGTTGTTGGTCTTCCCTGGAGAATAAGAAGATGGGTCGCAACCAGCCAGCAGCCTCGAACCGGAAATATAGGGAAGCTTGTTGTGGTGAGAGAGAAAGCAAAGCAGAAAGAAGCCATGCCAGAAGCCAGATTCGAGGCATTCATTGATGCCTTTCACATGGGGGTTAGGGTTTAATTATGTGCCCATTTCATGGACTTGGTTTGTAGATATAATTATTTATTAAGGGATCGATGGTGGTGGGGTTGTTTTGTTTATTGGAATGCACTTAACATTTAGCTAAATAAAATATGATTTAAGTCCCTAGCAACAAGGCTGTGACACACTCTAATTAACTAATTAACACTTTATTTCCTTTCTGTTTTGTAGTTTATCTCAGTTTCTCATTCATCATCACCATCATCCACTAGTTTCCTCAAGATAAGAGCCTGCCTTTCTTGAAGACCTCAACTTCCAACTTCCATGTCACTAACTGGAGAGATTTTTCTGGAGAGAGTTTTCACTATGTTCAGAACACGAACACATAAGTCATATGTAATTTATAAAGTAGAGGGACACTTCAACAACAACAACCAAACATTATCTCATTAAGTGGTGTCGGTTGTATGAATCCTAGAATGTTATTGCGCTTAGTTTTGCACCAAGTCTTCTGTTAGCTCTAAGTACTCCATATCTTTTCTTATAGTTTCTTTCAAAGTCTTCCTAGGTCTTTCTCTATCCTTTTGTTTTGAGATTCCATCTTATAATCACAACTTTTAACTGGAGCATCTGTAGTTCTTCAGATTCATGTGTCGAAACTATCTAACTGACTTTTCTCCACTTGTGCAATAAATATATGACATACCGTCCGTATTCCTGGTATTTTGAAAAGTCTCTCCACTAACTGATCAAGACTTGTACATTAATTATATATCGTTTAGGAAACCACAAAATTAAACTTTGGTTATACTTACGTTTGCAAACTTAAAAGCAAAACTAACTAGATTTTTTATACCAAAAAAAGATAAATTGGTGGTTTTACCACAATAGTTCATTTTTTTAGAACCAAAAAGACTTGCATAAACACTTCAGCCAACTAAGATTAGATTTAGTGATAGTTGTCTTCACTAATTAGAAGATGTCTCTATTCCAGCGCATGTCGTCATAGTTTTTAAATTTATTCATTTCCCGTGAACTTAACGTTGCCAACTTCACATCGAAAGCCTTGAAATGAGGATGCATCCCATATGTACAGCCTTTGCAAAAACATCTAACTTTCAAGTCAAATTTAGGAGGGGTGTCTGCGGTTGTTGGAAGAAACTACCGTACGTTCTTTTTTAGTGATTAAGGTCAAGAGTAAGACAGGCTAGTGTTTTCAATTGATTACGGTACGTTGTAAAACTGTCGGTGCATGTGAAAAGCAAACTACCGACCGACTGGTCATGTAACTCTTGTTAGGCTGTTAGCTAGCTCGAAACAGGATTAATTTTTTTCTATTAGATTAGCCCAGCGGTAACTTTCGATGTTGTTATGGGAGATTTCTTCAGTTAGAAAGACTTTCAAACCAACCTCTTGTTTGATTTGGGGATTTTTTTCAACCCTCTCTATATATGCTCCAATATTATTCTCTGTGACTCGAAGTGAATCTTTATAAAATAACACAAATATTAAATGGATTTTTTTTTTTTTTGAAAAGATAGGAAATCTATATTAAATTATGAGAGGGAGATTCGAACAAGAAATCTCGGGTGCAAGTACGAAGTCTATTAACTAGTTGACATTTATGTACATTAATTCAATACAATACATATGAGTATAGACATTTTCATACATTGATTCCTTATAATATATTTCGATAAATGCATATTGCTAGGTTTATCAATTAATTTTAATATTATTTTCAATACACTTATGTATTTACATATTTTTCTTATGTGTGCACTATATTTTTAGTGTTTTCTCATTTAATGACTTTTATAAGGATATATTACAGAAAGTTTAAATAAAATTAATAAATTAAAATGTAACAGCCCGTCCCTAAAAATTATGATTTTTATAATTTTAATAAGTGAGTTTACGAAAATGCCCTTCGAGACAAAGCGTTGATTTTTTTTACCATCTTGTCATGTCATGTAAGGTTCGTTTTCTTACCATATCCTCATAGTACTCGTCGCTACAGACTCATGGGCGAAAACGGAACGCAATTTGGAGTTATAATGAAGAAGTTATTAACGTTTAAAGTTGGGGGCATTTTAGTAAATTAGTTAATATCTAGAAAATTTCACATTTTTGGAGCAAAATCTGGCATGCCACGTGTGTGGCCCAGATTAAAAGGAACAAAGGATGGTCGGTGCAAATGGAGTATAAAGGAGAGAAATGAGGGAAAGGTGAGACAAATGAGAAGATGAGTGATGTGAGGAGAACCAATAGGAAGCAAAAGAAAGGAGGGGAAGGGATAGAAACGAGAAGCACAAAATCACCCTTGACCCATGCAACCCGCGAACCCAGTTACGACACATAGGTTTCTCCGACGAAATTCATCGTTTTTCCAACGAATTGAGCCGAACCACCACTCACAATCCTCATATTGACCTTTCCTTTACCATTTCTACATTAAATTTGAGGAGATTGGATTCGAATTTGGGAAGAAATGCACCGGTGGGTACGTCGGTTTCAAGATGGAAATCCATCAAATCCGAAGTTAACTCCATCAACCATCACCACCAATAGACTCTCCTCAACCTCAGAAACAAAGCCCATTCATTAGTTTGGGCGTCGGAGCTTGTTTGGAGTCGAATCAAGAACCACCCATTTCTAGGGTGCCGACAGGTTTTCATGAAATTAGGGCTTTTCCCGGCCAAATTGGCCTTAGTCACAGGTATGAAAGTTGCTCCACTTATTGATATCTGTATTTTTATAAAATTTGAGAATTTTTAGAAATAGTTGAATTTTCTAGTGAGTCGGGGCGGCCAACCGCCACCGGCGGCGGCGCGTAGTCAGTGGACCGCTGATGCTATTTTACGTTAAATTGATATCTTGATCTTAGATTTGTTATCCGTATGATGTGATTTGATTATTGTGAACTTAGTTTGATTAAGATACGTTACTTCGTAAAAATATGAATCGACGATCCAATCATTGGATCGTCACTAGACTTTAATATGTTATAGCATGTAATATTTGAGGATCATAGGAGCTTACGGATCGGGAATCTGACATACGGATCTTCCCGAATTGGATTTGTAAGTTCATAAATAAAACGTTGACCGCCACTTGAATTTGCAATTGGCGAAGATCCAACCATTTGATCATAATGAAATTTTAGGATGATATTTTAGAAGCATAATGTGGATATTTGGAAGTGACTAATTGGAAATCTGAGGTTTGGATCTTCCGGATCGAGTTGCGTAGGGTTGTAAACCTTACTGTCGATCTTTAATGGACGGTTGACTTTTGGTCAATAGGTCTCAAGTCATTCAAGAACATCCTTAGGGATGTGTTTTACTCAAGTTACATGTTTTATTGATAAGAATTCTGAGATGTGCTTTGATAATTGTTCTAGGCGCCAATCGTTCGTGACGCCTCGATGTTCGTGCTAGGGAATTTTAAGGTGGACTCCAGGTGAGTGGGCCTTTGGTTTTCTATATATATGCGTATATATGTTTTCCATTTTCCCAGAAATTGTTTTAAATGGATTTAGGTTTTTAAATGCCATGTCAATTGCATTACGCTTTGGTATATGCATTAGTATATATATACATGTTATTGCATGATGATGCGGACACACAGGTAAACTTCAGGTGAGTACATATTGATGATAGTGATTGCATTGAGAATGGTTATGGTTACATGCATTTAGTGCTCATTATCCTGCACCCCGGTGTTAGTGCTCCGCCTGAGGCCAAGGCCTAGCCTTCACGTGATTGTTCACCTCCCGCACCACACGCTCACCTTGGATCCAAGGCAGGTGCTAGCCTGTCGTACATACCATATTAGGTGGTTCCGACTTGTAGGTGACTTGTGATATTTCGCATAGCCTTCACGTGATCGTTGCACATGAGCGTATTTATTTACACCCAGCTTGTCGTATAGACCACCTTAGATGGTTCCGACTCGTGTGCAGGAATTGATTTGTGAGATATAGGCTCAGCCGTACAGGTCACGTTAGGTGACTCCGGCTGGCACATCATTTTACATTGATTTATTCTACTTGGCTTACCTATTGCATTTATGAGATACTTGACATGGCATACACTTGATTTTCATTACTCTCGAGCATGATCTCTATATATGTATATATTATTATTTTCTAGGAAACAATATGGGTTTTACAGTGAGGGGTTATTATTTTTGGAAAGAGAAATGGTTTTTGAAAAGCTTTGTTTTCGCCCACTCACATTTTCTGTTTTGAGCCCCTCCAAGTAGCAAAGTTTTTGTATCGACGAGGATTCGTGGCATATCCCAGTACAGGTGACTTCCTATGATGGTATAACCCTTATCTTACCTTAATGTACTTTACTTATGCTTTGTAATCACATATGAAATGGGTTCATACCCGCTCACCGCGCACTCGTGTACTTAGGCACTTTTAGGATTAAATTTATTCACATTTTACACATCATCACACTTTATGGCTTTGTCACCTTCCAGGCGTCGGCCAGCATAGCTCGATTCGAAGTCCTAGTAGACATTCTGGGACGGTGTGTGTCATAAAATGTATATATTAATAAATTCATATATTTAATGGGAGACATTTAATAAAATACACATTAAATATTAAAATAGAAGACGAATTTGAATTAACGTACACATCAAAGGATTATAATCAAATATGTAATCTAACATTGTTGTGGCCTATATTTAACTAACAAGGGAGAGAGGGTCGGCAGCACATAAAGATAATAGAGAGAGATGTGTTTGTATGATTGTGTCGAGGATGTGTTATTCCTCCTATGCAGTGCCTTTATTTATAGTAATAAGGGAGGGAAGAAATCATTCTCCTCCAAGGAATACAAGTCCTAATAGGAAAGAATAACTAGAATCAAATCTAATCTAGGATTTATACAATCACACTTATATAAGAAGTTTATAACACTCCCCCTTAAGTGTGTAAATACTTAAGTAGATTTGGCATCATGTAAAGTTGAGGAAGTCAACTTGTCGACACTGATTCTGGGAACATGCTAGTTTCAAGTAAGGTAGGAACTTGTATAAGGAAGTAAGTCTCACAAAAAACCCAATGACTATGGTAAAACCCGAGTACGGACAAAACCCATAAGCTAAGGAAAAATACGTGAGAAATGCAAAGTCAAATGAAACGTCTACGGGACGTCATCAGGGATATGATCAACCAAAGGTGGGTGCCTCGTCAAGACCTCGTTAAGTAGCAAAAACTCAGTGGGAAAAATGCTCATAATCGTAGGGAAAAAAGTACATTAAGATCAAGCAAGTATACTTCTGGATACTCTCCCTGAGTTTGACATAATTCCAAAAAGAAATAACAATTTTACAACTTAAAAAGTTTACACATGCCAATTCCTTGAATAAGCTTCTGAAACGTCGCCTTCGGTACTGATTTGGTGAAGAGGTTGGCCAGATTGTCTTGTGAACAGATTTGCATGACTTTAATCTTCTGATGCTCTTGCTGTTGATGTGAGAAAAATAACTTCGGCGCAATGTGCTTTGTGTTATCTTATTTGATGTAACCCTTCTTGAGCTATTCGATGCATGCTGCATTGTCTTCATAGATCGTCATCGGGATGTCAACGACGGGGTAAATATCGCATGAGCTTCGAATATGGCCTATGACTGCTCTCAATCAAAAGCATTTCTGAGTTGCTTCATGTAAGGCGAGAATTTCAGCATGGTTAGACGAAGTGGCAACTAAGGTTTGTATAGTTGACCTCCAAGAAATTGTGGTGCCTTCAAAGGTAAAGACATACCCCATTTAAGAAAGCACCTTGTGCGGATCAGATAAGTATCCTACGTTAGCATAACCAACAAAGTGAGAATAGACTCGAGATAAGGGGTACGACATCACTCAAAGATTCGTAGGGATAGAACAAGCCAAGATCCATTGTACCCTTGAGGTAGCGGAAGATGTCTTTAACATCAGTCTAATGTCTGCATGTTAATGCATTACTATATATTGCCAAAAGATTAACAGCGAAGGAGATGTCGAGTCTAATGCATTGAGCTAAGTACAATAAAGCGCTTATCGTACTTAGATACGGAACTTCAGGCTCCAAAATCTCTTCATCACCATCTTTCGGACGAAAGAGATCTTGTTTTGCATCTAGCAATCGAATGACCATAGAAATACTCAAAGTTTTCGCTTCATTTTCGTTAAAGCGGCGCAACACCTTCTGGGTGTAGTTCGATTGATGTACTAAGATTTCATCTGAACGGTGCTCTATCTCGAGACCGAGACAGTATTGAGTCTTTCTTAGATCTTTCATCTCAATTTTTTACTTAAGGTGCGCGGCAGTTCTCTCGAGCTATTTAGGAGTTCTAATGAGGTTCATTTCATTGACATAAATTGCAGCAATCGTAAAACTGGAATGTGACTTCTTAATGAACACACAAGGGCATAGTTTGTTTTCACATATCCCTTACTATTCAAATACTTACTCAAACGGTTATACCACATTATTCTAGAATGATTGCTTCAAATCATAGAGTGAATGCCTCAACTGAACTGAGAGTGTGTTTCGGGGTTTGGAAATATTTGATCTAGTCAATGTAAGTCATTTGGGAACTTTCATATAAATTTATGTATCAAGATCCCTATAAAGATACGCAGTTACTACGTCTATTAGCTGCATACCCAATTTTTCGGAAACTACCAAACTGATAAAGTAGCGAAAAGTAATCACATCCATAACGAGTGAATAAGTTTCATCATAGTCAATCCCGGGGCGTTGTGAGAAGCCTTGCGTAACAAGATGATCTTTGTAATGCACAATTTTGTTCTTCTCATTACGCTTCCGAACGAAAACCCACTTGTAACCAACGGGCTTCACATGTGGAGAAGCAGGATCTACAAGTCCAAACACCTTACGTTTCGCAAGTGAATCAAGTTCGACTTGGATTGCTTGTTTCTATTTTGACCAATCGGTTCTACGTCGACATTCATCAATGGAACGGGGTTCAATGTCATCGCTCAACATGATCTCAGTAGCTCCTGCATATGCTAATTCATCGTTGATGATCATCTCATTTCTACACCAAACATCATCTAAGCTAGCATAATAAACCGAAATCTTACAATTCTTGGGAGGTGGATTCGTCTCTTCAATGACACTTCTGTAATCCAGAATTCCCTTATGAGTTAGATAGAATGAGTATGTGATAGTCGGATTCACGGTAAGCTCTTCAAGGGTCTATGTCGTGGGTTTTCTCTTTCAGGGGTGTGAATCTTTTGAACAAAATGGTCTGCCACGTTTCTGTGTATAGGCAGATGATTGGCTAGTCTCTAATGTATGTGGATCGGCCAAAATAATGTCTCGGGCCTCCAGGAGAGAAGTCTGTTGTACATTTGGTACATCCACCTTTGCAGACACATTTGCAGCTAGAATATGTGATCTTGTCACTAACGCTAGATCGGTGAAAGCATCTGGCATGCTTTGAGCTATGCTCTCAAGATCTAATATAGGCTGCACTTCAATTTCAGACTGAGCAATGCAGGGATCTAAATGAGACAAAGTGGGAGTCGTCCACGATAATTCGCGTTGTTCTTCAAGAATGTTAACGCTTTTATCTCCCCCTAACGACTAGAAGACTGTCTCATAGAAGTGACAATTCGTGAAACGAGTGGTAAATAAATCGCCTATCAAAGGTTTTAAGTAACAAATAATTGAAGGAGAATCATATCCGACATAGATTCCCATCCTTTTCTGAGGCCCCATTTTTGTACGTAAGAGCGGCAAAATTGGCACATAGATTCTCATCCTTTGCTGAGGCCCCATTTTTGTACGTCAAGGTGGTGAAATCGGCACATAGACCGAATAACAAAAAACATGTCGAGTTTATATCTGGTAACCAATTGAAAGGCGCTATATGGTTGTGTTGCAACAGGCTTCAGGCGGACCAACATGGCTGTGTGTAATATTGCATAACCCTAAGCAACGATCAGGAATTTGGTATGTATGACCAACGATCGAGCAATCATTTGTAAGAGCTTAATGAATGCCTCTGCCAGGTCGTTCTAGGTGTGAACGTAAGGTACTGGATGTTCAACTTCAACCCTAATCGACATGCAATAGTCATCAAAATTTTTAGATGTGAATTCTCCAGGATTATCCAGTTGAATAAATTTGATTGGATAATCAGGGTGGTGAGCCCTGAACTTGATAACCTGAGCCAACAGTTTGGAGAATGCAGCATTCCTTGTGGACAACAAGCACACGTGTGACCAACAAGTGAAAGCGTCAACCAAAGACATAAAATTTCTAAATGGTCCGCTGAGAAAGTGAATCAGTCCACAAATGTCCCCCTGAATCCTTTGTAGAAAAATATGAGGATTCGAGCGAATCTTGTCATAAGAAGGCTTAATAATAAGTTTTCCCATATAACAGGTTTGACATGCGATTCCTTGAATCAAACCTAAACTTTGAGTTATTGGATGCATGTGTGATGATTTGACAATATGGTGCATCGCTATTCATCCAGGGTGTCCCAAATGATCATGCTAAAGTGTAATTTCATGTGCGGTCCCTGAGGTAGGGCCAGCCACATAATGGCTCTCTATAGGGCATATGGTTGTAGTATACAAACCACCCGAGATACGCTTCATCTTCTCTAAAATACCCTTCTAGCCATATTCGTAGGAAATGATGCACATAAATTCAACTTTGTTTTCTTCACAGGTTTCAGCGTAGTAATTCTTATCTCTAATGTCCTTGAAACTCAACAACGCTCTTCTGGAACGCGAAGAATAAAGTGCATCATCAATGGTCAAGATTGTACCATTGGACAACGTTATACGTGCCTTACCGTATCCTTCGATCAGGTTCGATGGGCCTCAAAGGGTTGTCAGAGGTGCATTCTTAGATATGAAGTTAGAGAAATATATGCGTTCACGCAAAACAGTGTGCATGGTTGCACTATTTGCCAGACAACTAACTTTCCCACTAGTCATACCTAGAAATAAAAATTAATTTGAATTGGTCACATGCATAAAAGTTCTAAAAACAAATATCCATTCAAAATAATTTAAGTATTCAAGGGTAGTAATTAATTAAAAAACTTAATATCCAAAAATAAATCACCACCAAATAATCCAAACATAAAGGGCAAAATGTTGAAAATAAAACCAAAAAACAAGAGGGGGTTCGGCCACATAATGGAATTAGGCCCCATTGTTCCAAAGTAAACTAAAACAAATAGTTTTTGTCTAAGATTCTAATCTTCCATAGGGGTAACAGCCTCTTGAAAGTCAGAAACCTCCATCTTGATACTCTCCGGTTCATCCACTTGCATAAAGTTTGATTCAAACTTCTTACGACGAGAATGATATTCAGCTACAACCTTCTAGGGAGCATGGCAAACATGGGACTAATAGTCGTTTGAACCATAGCAGTAGCACATGTCCTCATCCATGGTTTTAGGTGCTTTGCCCATATTCTTGAAGTTTAGGGCATTAGGAGAGAGGTTAGGGCGCTTCTGGGCTCGGTTTCCTGCTTTAGGTGTGCCTCGGCTTTGTTGACCTTGACGGGGTGGCTTCTGGCCGCCCCTATACCACGCGTATATTGGCATTTTAGGCATTAGTTCATGTTACAGTGTGGTTCAGGAACAATAGTTGCCCGAGTAGGTCGAGCTTGATGATTTTTCATCAACAACTGATTCTGCTTTTCAGTGAGAAGTAAAACAGAAATCAAATCCGAAAACTTAGTGAACTTCTAGGCCCTATATTGTTGTTGCAGGACAATATTAGTAGCAGAGAATGTCGAATAGCTATTCTCCAGGAGATCCTCTTCGGCCAAGTTCTTGTTACAAAACTTGATAAGTGATCGGATTCGACAAACTTCAAAATTATATTCATTCATAGACTTAAAGTCTTGGAAGTGCAAATGCTGACAGTCATGTTTTGCTTCAGGCAAGAAGATATCATTTAAGTGATCAAATCAATGAGCCAAAGCAACCCAAAGTGCTCGTGGATCTTCCTCAACAAGGTACTCGATTTGTAGTGCATCATGAATATGTCTTCGGATGAAGATCATAGCAGGGGCTTTCTCAACTTCGCCAATTAGGTTGTCTGTCTCATCTTCAATGGCAGGAGCACGTAAATTCTTTGCGGTGAGGGGACCCACTTAAGGTGATTCCTTCTAGAGACCTCTAAAGCGGTGAAGTAGAGTTTGTTCAAATTCGACATTTTCCTATCACAAAATAAATGGACAAGATGTGGTTAGTGTAATGAAGAAAACAATAAATCTATTCACATAGGAGTAGAACATTCAAGTTCTAGTATGCATGGATTGGTTTAAATTTTCATGAAAAAAACTTCGGGTTTTCATGGGTGATGTTTTTAAAGAAAACTTTAAGTTTTCAAACAAGGCATGTTTCTAGAAACTTCATGTTTCGAAATAATTATGAACTTCAGGTTCATATGTTCCTGCATACAAACACAAATATATATACAGAAATATGCAACAAGAAAATATGCAAATAGAACTTTAGATCTACAATTATAATTGAATTAATTATTTGGACTTCGGGCCAAAAATTAAAGTGCAGGTGAAAAATTATAAAACCCAAATTGTCTAAAAAAATAAACAATTAAACCTTGAGGTCCAAAATATGTACCAAAGCCGACGGATGGGCTAAGAAAAATTGGTAATAAGCTCATATGCACAGAGTTGGGCTGCAGGCGCAAGCCTAGATGGCAAAGGCCTAAAAGAGGGCGTCAATCATGCGCGGTGGGGAGTACGGATGCACCAGCGAAGCTGGGATGCAATGTGTCGCAGCGCAAGAAATTCACAACAACCACGTGGGCTAGGTTCCATTGCAGCGGGGACATGGGGACACGGGGACACCAAGGCCCAATTAGGCTAGTGCCACGAGTGGGCTGAGATGAGGGGTTGGGCTTGTAGTAGTGAGCCCAAAAGAAAAAAAAAACCTTTTTTTTTCTTCTTTCAGTCCGAGTCAAGGCCCAAAAACTAGTATTGGGCTTGGACCAAGAAGTCTTAGCAGAGCTAGAGGTTGTCGCCAGAGAAGATGACCGATCCTGCCACTGCAGGTGGCCAAATCTTGGACTGGAAGACTCGAATGTAGCCTTTTTGGGAGTTTTCGACCATGATTACGAACAAAGATTTTGAAATCTCAACGTTTCAACAAAGAAAACCCTAGAAATTCAAATTGGAATTTTGAAAAAAAAAATTCGACGAGGTTCGAAGGAATTTCGGTAAATCTTCATCGGTGGACGAGCTTTAGGCCGTCGTGACGGTGACCCAAGGTCAAGGTTGGGTTATAGGCCTGCCTGTGATGGTGGAGACGCCGTTGAAGGCGTCGGGTTTTTCTGGGTTTCAAAACTAGGAGCCACCCTTGACTCTGGTTCTATGGTATCGTGGCTCGGCTCAGCCACTCAGGCTGCAGGTCTAAGGCTCGTGGCTCGATAGCTTGGCGACTTGCCAGCCACGGCTCACATGGTGGAAAGGGCTTATTACGAAGCCTTAATTCATATTTTAATAATTTTTTAATTTCCAAATTAATTCAATGCATATTCATACAAATAATTTAATGCATGGACATATATTTGATGCAATTCATGGTAATATCAAATTCACATAATTCAATAATTATGAATATACTACATACACAATTTATGTAGAATCTAAAATTCGAAAAACCTAAAGTTGGGTCATGCATTATGGTGAATGTTCATGCTATTAGGGATGCAAAAATATCGAGATAAAAATCGTCGTTTTGAAAGAACTTGATTGCGTGATGATATTAATGAACTGGTTTGATGCAGAAAACTTCCATGTTAGATTCCTAAGCGCAGCGGCAGGAGCGTGCTGATAACGTGTTGTGGCCTATATTTAACTGACAAGGGAGCTAGAGAGGGTCGGCGACACAGATAAAGAATAGAGAGATGTGTTTGTAGGGTTGTGTAGAGGATGTGTTATTCCCCCTGCGCATTGCCTTTATTTATAGTAATAAGGGAGGGAAGAAATCCTTCTCCTCCAAGGAATACAAGTCCTAATAGGGAAGATTAGAATCAAATCTAATCTAGGATTTACACAAGCACACTTAAATAATAAGTTTATAACAAACAATAAATTTTAATTAAATTTCAATCTTTTTTAAGGATTGAAGTTCTAAAACAACTTTTTAAAATTACCCATATATATTTCTTTTACCACTCTACCCCTATCCTTCTGTTTACTATCTTCTCACATGCATAACATGTAAATTTGCCACTTAGTACAATGGTCTAGTGGTATTTCTCTTCATTTATAAGTGAGAGGTATTAAGTTCAATTTTCACCAAAAGCGAAGCTAAACCACATTAGTATAGCAATCTTATTGTAAGGCTTAGCCCGCTCTCTTCATCTTAATATATAGTGGGGTGATAATAGTCAATACTAGTAAAAGGTAATTTTCACTATAGTCCACGCATATATCCACCATCGTTAAAGTAAATTAATACCAATACATTGTAGTCGCGTACATACGGTGTAAGACCTTGATGGTAGGAGTTCTTAGTATTAATTAATCATACATATGTTTCACTAAGTTCCTATTTAAGCTCTTAACTTCAAAGTCAAATGGCAATGTTCATGCCGTTGGGCCAATATTTCTCTTATTATGTAGTAGCCGTGATATGGATTGCTCATTACAATCATGAAGTTTAAATGGTCAACTATTTGAACAAAAAAAAAAAAAAAGAATAGGAGAAACAAGATCCGGCTATGTTAGGATTATGCATCAAACTTTCATTGTGGGTGCCTATCAATTATGAAATAATGTGATAATATATGTGTGGCGGCAGCTACCTGCTAATTGAAGTTGTTAGTTGATTATTGATGTGATATGCCATATTTGAGGCATGGACGCCCAAAACATTGTAAGTGTCGAAGAAACCAACATTAAAACTTCTTCAAAAGAGCCATATAGTACGACGATCTAGTGGTATTCTTCTTCACTTGTAAATGAGAGGTCTTAGGTTCGATTCTCACCAAAGGCGAATTTGATTATGAGGCTAAGCTCACCCTTCCTTCTCATTTAGTGTAGATAATATCATTTGTTCAAAAAAAAAAAAATCTTCAAAAGGATATAGCTACCGGCCCTTGCAAAATAATATTCCTAGCAATTATGCGACTTAATTGTCACAAATTAAAACAATTTCATATAATCTAATCCCCATAATTAGCAATGTTTCGCTAATTGTTTTGTCGTGACTTGTACTATCCTTTGGGTGGTCCTATAAAAACCAGCTCAAGATGATTAACTAACCAAGTAATCGTATAACGATAATTATATGTTTTCTTAGCACAAAATAGTTGTGAGACATATGTTTATATTGTCCCATTATAAATCTAAATTAAACTTTCAAATATTAAATTTCTAAGTAATTTAGTTTTACAGTCTAACAACATTATGTCGTTAAGACGGTGACATAAGAACATATTTCTATATGTATATATTTGTATTATAGCAACAACTTGAACAACTATTGTGGTACATGGTTATATATTGACATATGGTGTGGAGCAACTTGGGTGTCTTAGGGGGTGTAGTCATATAAGAATTTGGAAAGATTTTAAAAGCCTTTAGAATCTAGGCGTGATCAATTAGACATACTTGGGTGTCTTAAGGGGTGTAGTCAAATAAGAATTTAGAAATATTTTAAAAGCCTTTAGAATCTAGGTGTAATCAATTAGACCTACTTCAACACTTGGAGTAAAACTCAAATTTTAGATTCTAAACCTACTTCAACTTGCTCGAACCCTTGGGTCAAATATGTTTGTTTTAACCGAAAACTCATTTTTGAGGCAAATTTAGGCCAGAATCCCCCTAGGTTAGTGCGCTGGTCCACCATATATGTAGATTTTTTGTTTGTTTTATATTTATAAATTCATTGAATCCAACAACTAAGATCTAACAATATCAAATTCAATGGTAATAAAAAATATCTAACGGTCCTAATTTAAATCCAACACTAAAATAATTTAAAAAAATTATTTCATGTGTTTCATATTCTTTCAAGTATTCCACGAGTTTCATGATGTCAGTTTAGTGATTTTTCAATATTTATCAAAATCTAAATATTTTTAGGTTAAAATTGTCATAAAATTAAATTAGAATAGTCTACATAATTTTTTTTAAGTTACTTTAAAAAAATATTATCCTAAATTCATTCTTTAATAATCCCAGGCTAAAAATTTAACCGAGAAGAGTTGGAGTAAAAAAACTACTTCTTGATTAAAACCTAAATTTTCTAGATTAAAAATTGTTGGTTTTAACCTAAAATTAGAGATGGTCTAAGAATTTTAAAAGACTTTTAAAAAAGTTTATTTATTTGACATGTTTTGGATTTTGGAGGGTTTGGAGGGAAATGAAAGTTGAAGATCGATCAAAGGGTTTGTGGGGTCCACAAAGAGAGGTAGAGACCGACAAAGAGCATCTTTTGCTACGTGGGTTTGCGTTCAAAGAGTGCATGCGAGAAGGGCAGAGTGGGTGACGAGCCTCTTAATTTTGTTTCTTTGTTTCTTTTGTTTGTGATCAAAGGCAAATAACAAAGAAAGAAAGAATGAAGGAAGAAAAAACAGTAACTGGTATTGCGTGTTGGAAGTAGTTTCAACTTTTGTTGTGGTGGATCAATGGCGATGGATGAGATCGATTGAAGATATACAGATGGAATCATATATACACATGCATGGAAGATCGAGTTGAAGTTTGTGTGTGCAGTGCAGGCTGCTGCAGTGGTGGCAGCAAACTCTCCGGCGCTCGTGCAGTGGCTCTTTCTGCTGTCTGTCAGCGCCACCCACGTGTCTTTTGCTCTCACTCCCACGCCCCCAACACTCTGGATTATGCGGTCAAACCATGCTGCCTATAGCTAAAACCTATATTTTTGCTATTTTGCTATTTGTTTCCCTACACCAACCAACCCTTACCCTTCACACCCTGTCCCTCCATATGTGCTGTTGTCTCGAATGCTATACCCTAGCTATATATTCAAATAGGTTTACTAGATTTGGTCTTTTAGTTTAGTTTTGGATAACTTAATTTCTCTCTCTCTCTCTCTCTTATATATATATCAAGAAAAATGTTATATATTTGACCGTTCTTTGTCTATTATTGATCTATTGGCAGATTAGCTACTTAGGATTTATTGCTTATGTTATTTATAAACATTTGGATAGTTTTTATATGCAAAAACATAAACATATTGTGGATTATGTATGTTATGTGCCATGTAATATACTCTAATAAATTGATTAAAAGTAGTGGAATGTAACTTTTTAAGAATAATATAGATCAAATACAATTGCCCCCACATCCCGTTAGTGATTATTCAACATTAAGGTATATACATAAGTTGCACTGGGACTTTTAAGTTAAGCTATCATACTCTAATTGTGACTCTGATTAAATTGAAGATGATATCGGTGTGACATGGAGTGCTAAAAGACGTGAACCCTTAAGAAGTGTATTATATGGGATGATTCGATTTGGAGGCATGACATGCGAGTATTAGTCAATGTAGAGCAAGCACATGATTAAAGTAATGGTTAAAAGAAAACCAACAAAGCTTGAAAAGCTAAGCAAACGCAAGAAATTTATGAGATTTACTTACAAATTAGATAATCCTGCTTAAAAATATTGGATGATTAGTGTTTGACTTAAGATAGCGTATGTCATTGCTTTGACTATATAAACATAAAAGGTCAAATTATACATATCATGCATGTGGTCGTAGGGATGTCCCAAGGTAACCAATGTAGTGAAAAAATGTGGGAAATTATACTCACGTGGTGTAGTCCAAAATGTCATCAAAATCTTGATTTTCTCTAAATTCTGAGAGGGAAAAAAACATACTCACAAGATGAATTATCAACTATGAATGTGAGTTCAATGTGAACTTGAAGATGAAACTTAGATGAAAATTTCAATTTTAACTTAAATTGGTAACCAGTTTCACAAGATGAGTATAAGTAACACTTTTTCTTTTTTTACTTCATGGACATATATGGGTTACCATGAGTGACCCCTATAACCATACATATACAAACACGTAAACATAAGCCGCCGATCATATTTCTAAGGTCCTTATCAAGAATCACTTCATTAGTTGAGAACTCCATTGCTCAAATAAAAATATGAATGTGCTTATTGGTTTAATTCTTCAAACAATTAGTAATCATATATATTTTTTCTTGGTCATTCTACCTTTTTTCTGCACTACAAAAATCTTGAAAATGAAAGGCCATCATAGTGCCTCAAAAGCAACTTTCTCAATGTTCGGCTATTTCTTTATGCTCCTTTCAACTTGTAACCAAGTGACAGTTTACTCTCTGAAGTTTAATTTCAGTCAATTATCCTTTTAAATATCTTTTTGAATTTGATCTGGAATTTGGATGGCTGGTGGTTCGAGGTTGGGAGTGGGTGGGGAGGGGGTTACAACCGGGTAGATGCCCTTAAACTAACGAAATTATGGATGAAATGTGGTGAGATTTAACAATAGTGGGGGATTGAGCTATAAATAAAAATTTACGAGGGTACTTGCTTAAAATTAAAGTTCATGAAAGGTAAAACTGACAGTGAAATATAAATTTAGGAGAGATTTTGACAAATAGGTCTTCTTACACGCATGACTATGAGTGTGTCTTGGGGGGACTCCTATTCTAACCAATCAAACCTTCAATTTATGATGTTGGAGTTACATAAGCGTCAATTATCTATAATATTATGAAGGGGCCCATCTTTCTAGTTAAACAACGGTATCAAACTATTGTTTTTCCTTTCTTGTTGTTTCAATATTTAGATTTAAGGTTGAACATCTTCTTTAAACATGCATGAGATTCTAAACTCCACTATTGTAAAGTAGCTTATGGAGAAACACGTATAGCTAAGTAAGTACTGTTTGGTTTTGCTTCTTTTATGTTTTAGTGGGATACTTGTATAGTTAATATTACCCTAACCCAAACGCAAGTACACACCCCGGCCAAGGGAAACCGTCTCAAGGTCTTACTCAAAAGATTGAAAACATAACCTAATAAAGGCACACTCACCAAAGTACAAATTAAGAATCATATCAAAAGGTTAGAAGTTCTCCTTAATCTTTTATGTGCATTGAGGTGAAAAATGATGTTATGTACATTATCTAAAAACAAATGAGATACCACAAATAATATTCCTTTCCTTTCCTTGTATTATAAGATACTAAGCTCGATTCTTCATGTCCCTCATCTACTGTGGCAAATGAAGTTCACTCATTAGACTATTATTATGATTCTTTTATACTTAACGCATAAATCAAATTTTATGTGATCGCTCTAATATTACACGATATATCAGTTTTATCACGTAACTAGTGTACTAAACGGAGATAATAAAAAAATCATGTAAAGTGTGAGAAAGACACAATCGATAAATGAAACAAGAACACATGAGGGTCTCTCTCATGTATTAGACATCCAAGAAAGCAAGATGAAGTTTTAAAGAAAGAGACCCGAAAGCAGCGGGGGAGTAGACACTTGTCATGTTACAAAAGCAAGTGGACAATGGACCCCAACGTTAAGGTTCAAACGTTATAGAAGATAAAGATAGAATTTACAGACCCATGGTGCATGTGGGTCATGGAAAATTGAAGCACGCCCTCTCTCTCTCTCTCTCTCTCTCTCTCTCTCTCTCTCTCTCTCGTGCTAAAGTAAACACACGAGAGCCCGATTTTAGTGTGCCAGCTGCATATGCTTGCCTCCTCTTCGAATTACACCAGCGCCATTGACAACATTAGTTGATTCGATGGTGTTCAATGTGATTAAATAAAACAAGAGAGACTTGGAGATAGAATGGTCCCATATATGGCAGCTGGTTCTCTACGTTTTTAATTTATTAACTTTTATTACAATGACTAAAGTGTGATTTAACATTTTTTTAATGTAAAACGTTTACCTAATTTTGTTTTAGAGGTTTTGGTCAATTTACTTTCTAAGTTTTAGCTTGAACTTCTATTTCAGCTAATTAGTCATCTAAGTTTTGGTCAATTTACCTTCTAAGTTTTAGCTTGAACTTCTATGCGACAAATGTTAAATAAAATTTTGTACAAATTATTCAAGTTCTTGCCACATGATCCCAATTTTCCCTCAGTCAAGAGTAAATACGATTTTTAACTTCAAGAAAAGTCTAAATATTGACTTTTGTATAACAACGAGTCATCTAAGAGAGATATAAAATAACGTCTTTACTCTCTTAACTGGCTTACATGATGTTCACGTGATAAATATGAACGAAATAATGAATTTGAAAATTTGACGCATGGTAAGAAGTTAATAGCTATATGTTATAAAGTTCAGAGATTAATTGGTCAAATAAAAGTTTATAGTACAAATTGACGGTGAATTACAAATTTAGGAATTAAAACAGAGGATTAGATCCACAGAAACATCTTCTAAATCATTAATCTTATAAATCACTATGTAAAACCATCATCACTACATAAAACCATCATTACAAAAAAGGAATATAACAAACATTGTCCTTCACTGATGTGGGACAACTCTGAACATTTACTACAATTAATTAACTAAACGACATTAATTTTCATTAATTTTTTACAAAGATAATCCTTGGATTATAATTCGTACAGGTTCAATTATAAACACAAAGTTGTGTAAGATAACCACGTAATGCTTTGTGAAGTGTACTCTTACAAATCTTTGAGAGCCAAGCTTTGTCCTTAATTCAATCCAATTTTTAGAGAGAGAGAGAGAGTTTTTTAGAGAGAGAAACAGGGGGTGTGGGGACCATTCCACCGCCCATAGGCACGCAGTAGTAGAGTCTTACTCTTACCGAAACCAAACCCATATCCATCCCCCTCTCTATTTCTCATCTGAATCTAACCCTAACCCAACACTCTACTCACGATCCTTCAAAGACCAAGACCACCCCCCCCATCCCATACCTATTTTCTCTCCTCCTCATCTCTTCCTCCTCGCTTCTCTTCTCTCTCAAATCCTCAACAAACAAAATTAAACCTAACCTTAATTTCGCTGTACCTTCAACAGCCAAGGCTGAAGAAGCAATATCATGCCTATTTCAGCTCCAGTTTTGTTGGTGGCACCACAAATCTGCTCAGCAACTCCCTCCTCCTTTCTGCTCAATCCTGGTTCACTAAACAAGGTAAACAACTAAAAGCAACCCTAAAAGAGACACACCCCAAGTCTTCCTTTTCCTTTTCTTTGCTAGCTCCTCATCCCACTTTATCTCTCTCCTTTTGAATTTGTCTACTGATCAACACAAACCTTTTAACTCTAGCTCTAGCTAGCTAGCTAGCACTCATTTCTATCCTCAATTTCTTGCTACTTTATTGGGTTCTTTGTTTTTTAGGGAAAGAATAAGGTTGTTTTGTTTTCTAAATACTGAAAATTTAAGCATAAAGATATGGACACCCATTCTCTTCCCCCTCCTTTCCATACAAGAGATTTCCACCTGCATCACCAGCAGCAGCATCCTCAGTTCCACCACCAGCAACAGAATTCTGAAGACGAGCAAACCGGAAGCAGCGGCCTTAACAAGGGACAGAAGAGAGAGCGGGATATCGACAACAATGACAGCGGTGGCAATGGAGGCGAATTAGGCAAAGAGCTCAATGTTACCATGTCCGGTGGTGACGGATCAGAAATGACGAGAAGGCCCCGAGGAAGACCTGCTGGATCCAAGAACAAGCCTAAGCCCCCCATCATCATCACCCGGGACAGCGCCAATGCGCTCCGCACCCACGTGATGGAGATTGCCGACGGGTGCGACATAGTGGAGAGTGTCGCCACCTTTGCTCGCAGGCGCCAGAGAGGCGTCTGCATTATGAGCGGGACCGGCACTGTCACGAATGTGACCCTCAGGCAGCCCGCCTCCCCAGGGTCTATAGTGACCTTGCACGGTCGATTTGAGATCTTGTCACTAGCAGGGTCCTTTCTGCCTCCTCCAGCCCCGCCTGCTGCAACTGGTTTAACTATATATCTGGCAGGAGGGCAAGGGCAAGTAGTAGGGGGAAGCGTTGTGGGGACGCTAATTGCATCTGGCCCGGTTGTTATCATGGCAGCTTCGTTTAGCAACGCGGCATATGAGCGGCTTCCACTGGAGGAAGACGAGGGTCAACTACCGATGCAAGGCGGAGGAGGTGGAAGTCTTGGGTCTCCGAGCGGAGTTGGTCATCAGAACCAGCAACAACAGCAGCAGCAGCAGCAGCAACAACTTATGGCTGAAGCAGCGAACTCAAATCCGCCTCTTTTTCATGGGTTGCCTCCCAATCTCCTGAATTCTATGCAATTGCCAGCCGAGGCAGCGTACTGGGCTACTGGCCGCCCGCCATTCTAACCACCGGACCATCCTATTGGATCATCATGAGAGCTAATTCACTTTGTCATCATCAACTACATGTTACCAGATGTGTCATCACCGACTATGTAGCTAGGTAGTAGCTATGTGGATAGAAGAATTTGGGTTTGTAGTCGATCAGCATTTCAGATTTTTAGTATGTTTTCCTTCTTTTTTTTGAGTTTTGTTTTAGCATTAATTAATATTCGATGAGTAGATCACGTACCATATGTTTTACATGTTTGATTGAATGATTGTATATTTCATGGATTATTCTTGGTGAGTTTTTTATTTGTGAAATGTACTACTGCCAGAGCTTGTTTAATATGAAGAGAAACAACATCCAAGAAGAACAATCTGTTTTCAAGCTGGCTTGTTAATTTGATTAATCTTTTCTACCATGACTAACAAAGGGCTGTTCAAACCAAACCCTTCCGCGTATCTTTTAGTACTTATTTTTGTATCAACAATTAAGTTCAAACATGTTCATGGATCCTCTTCTTTGTTAACCTATATTTTATGTGGTTTTGTGAGATCTGATCATAATTACTATACCTATATACTGATATATATATATAGAGCGAGAGAGAGAGAGAGAAATTATTTCTGATAGTTAATTTGTTTGCTTTCTTTTATTTGGGTAGAGAATTCGAACTTAAAATATTTTTTAACAAAGTAAAGAGAAAATATTACTAAACCTGTATTTACTTAGCAATTGAAGTACTATTGTTTAGGGTTTAAAACTCTGATATTTGAAAGGAATGGCTAAGTACATAAGAGAAGGAGAAGCAAGGAGGTATGGGTTCATTAGAGTTTCCATGTGTTTCTTCTTTCCTTTGTTTTAGAGAGAGAGAGAGAGAGATTTTATCAAAAATATTTAGGGATATGGAGACATGAAAATATTTTGGTACTGGTTTACACGTGCACTGCAAGCTCTTTTTCGAGGTAAACTCAACAACACCACTCTTCCATTAAACGCCCACAACTAGCTCTCTCTCTCTCTCTCTCTCTCTCTCTCTCTCGGGTTCAGAGAATAAGTATTGGGCAGGCAGCTGCAGCTAATGGCTACCTGTACTCGTCGAACTTGCTCTCTTACAACTTTGCTCTTGCTTTTCCCCAACCTTTAGAAGCTTACTAGACTTGTCCATTCTTTGTTGGAGTCGGCTGCTTCTTCTAGTTACTTTTAACTTCTAATTTTCTTTATCATACTGTTGTTACCTTGCAACATGTGTTGAGCCAACAACAGATTCTAATTAAAAAACACTAATGTAGTTTAATTAACATGTTATTTTATCTAACTGTAAACAAAACCTCAATTATTATACCTTCACCTACTCAAAACTCATGAATAATTATTGAGAATTTTCACACACCTCTTTACTCATTATGCACAACTTTGTTTATCTTGGGCATTAGATTGATAAATTAAAGGAGAATAGCGAATGTACATAAACAAGAGTTTATAGAAGGAGAAAATGGTGAGCATAAGTCATTTCTCTTATCATTAACCGTGTAACAGTACTGTTAAGTAAGAGAAATTACTAGCCTTGTACATTGTTGGAGTTCACTTAATTAGTTAATTTTTAAGTTACTCTATGCATGATTGATTACTTTTCAAGAGCCAACATGTTGAAAAGTAATCAATCATGCGTTCAACCACGTTAGGGTTTAGTAATCAATCATGCATAGAGTAACTTAAAAATCAATCATGCATAGAGTAACTTAAAAATTTCTTGTTAAACACTACTCTTATTTGAGTTCAACCACGTTAGGGTTTAGTAGATTGAAAAGCTTGTCATGAGCGATTATTAACTGATGATTTAGTGCAACGTCGGGAAGTGGCTTCAGATTCATATTGCGTTCTTTGTCACATTGCTGAGGAATCTTTTGACCATCTTATTCTGCATTGTTCTCTAATTGTTGCTTAATTTGTGAAAATGAATTTTCTTTCTTTTTGGCGAGCCTTATGCTCCTTGGCAATCCATTGAAGATGTTTTTTTATGGTTCTTTAGTCTCATCATTTTCCAAGTCTGTTCGAAAGCTTTGGTCCTTAGTTACTTGCAATTTATTTTGGTGGCTATGACAGGAACCAAAATGCAGCATCTTTTATTGTAATATACTTCAACCACTCAAATAAATCAAACCAAAGAGTGATAAGACATTGATTGTCCTTCCTCATAACTTTTGTTGGCATTAAAAAGGTTTTAGGTTGACAAGGATCTTTTTATAGGTAATATCTACGATCTTTACAATAATTAAGCTTAGAATCGATCATTTAAAGTATAAGTTCACAACAAGATTTCATAGTACATAAAAAATTAGGAATTTACCTCAAAATTGACGGTGGTGAGCCTGGTGGCTAACGATAACGTGGAAGGCGACGACCCGTGGGGGGAGATAATGCTTGGCTGTGCGGCGATGTCTTGCTGCTGTGCTGGCTGCTGCTTCCAATGGGCCAATGGCAGAGCTTCTGCCTTCTTTTTGTCTCGAGTTGTCTGGAGTGTGTATAATGGAGTAGGATTATCTCCCCTCCTAGTCTCACTCTCCTTCCCTCCTTTCCTATTTGAATGGTTACGGTTAAGTCACGTCAACATTTTGTGTTAATTTTTTAATAGCTAGAAGAAGACAAAAAGCAATTTGTGAGAGAAGTGGAAAGAAGGGGATGAGAATAGGAGGGGAGAGAATCCTACTCTATGTATAATGGGGGACGATCGAAGTGATCCCCTATTATGTTATATCTTTTTTTAACGAAACGACATTGTTTCAACTTTCACTTCGTTTTTTTCCTCATGTCCAAAACAACATCGTTTTGGCTTGGGTGTTCTAAAAAAAAAAAAAGCCAAGCGCAGTGGAAACATTCTATGTAGCTTCAGAGAAATCGGGGTGAATTCTCGCTCTTAAGATCAATTTCAGATGACCAAAGGTGCAGCCACACCTCCTTATGCCTTTGTAGCTTCTCTAGTGTTTTTTTTGAAGAACACCATGCCAAAACATGGTGAAAGATTTATTGCAACAACAGAAACTTACAACCAAGGCCCAAAACAGATATACAAAGCAAAACGGGGTTAACCAAACACACCAAAACAAGCCCAACCAAAAGTTGGATCCGAAGAAAACAGAAAACGAGAACACCGTTGCAACCCCCGCTGCAACCACCGCCGCGACCAACGCCCAAATCCCATCTCCCAACCGAGCCGTGTCTCAGCAAACCCAGCAACCAATTCCAATCTTTAGTCCAAACACAACCATAAATCAACAACAACCTGCAGCAAAGAGAAAGAAGCGCGTGGAAATCCACGAGCAACACTGCCAACCAAGGCAGACAGCAAAGAAAAGGTGGGGGTGTTTGGAACACCCTACCCAGTGCAAGCACCAGATCTGATCTCACCGACTCAACAAGGCGCAACACGCGGCGAAACTGGACCAAAGATCGGAAATTAGAGGAAGGAGGAGGAGAGATAGCAGTGGCAGGAGAAAAGGGAAAAGCGAACCAGAAAGCAGGGAAAAGAAGCATCGGAGGGGAGAAGAGAGGGAGACGAAAGCAAAAACAGAAGAGCTCCCACTGATCCCAGCTGCAACCAGGATCGGTGGCTACAAACGAGAAACGAACGAAAACCACTCACACGAAAGGGTGAGAATCGCCCTCAGACAGAGGGAAGGTCTCTGATGAGGGAGAGAAGTGTCTAGAACTTGCCACTGAAATCCCTTAGCTTCTCCAGTGTTACACGTATCATTCACCTTCTTTTTCTTAACAAAGAAAACTTATCATCCTTTTCTCCGTATACCTAACCTAAGTGCAACTACAACCTCATGAATTTTTACATATGAACAGGCACAATTGTCGTTCGGGAGTCATCAAATGACATATTTTTCTTTTTTCCATTTTATGTATAAAGTTCCTCTATTCTAGAGTTGCTTCTCACCAATTTGTTCCCACAATTATTTGATGCCTATGTGGTCGAAAATTTAAGTGAACCGATCCATCACTTGCTTTTCTCCCCAATATATCACAATCTGCAACATGAAAGATTCAAAATAGATGTTATTGTTGCCAGATTTTGGTTTAGCAGTTCTTGAGAGCATCATTTCAACCAATCCATGCAATTCTTTACTTAATTATTTAATTAAGCGGTATCAAAAATTGAAAAAAAATATATATTATCTAAAACCTTATTTGGCACTTAAAGCACCGGATAGGAATAATACCGAGTCAGTTATTTGATGCACTTATGTGTTAAACAGTCACAAGATTAATATATCCTGCCCCACTTGTTTTATACACTTCACACCTGCTAACTTGTAGGAAAATTTTATTTTAACTCATAAGATGTATCTCTACACCTAACCTAACTAACAAAATGTGTCAATCAAACTTCCAAAACTGCCTTTACAAAAGAAAATGGAAACGAAAATTTGCCTTTACAACCAACAGAGAGTAGTAGATTTTATCCTTACACCCAACAACCCAAAACCAACACCTCCATTATTGCTGGTAAACGAAACTCAGGCAACTCCCAACTCGCAAACCGGTAGAGTGAGGACGAAGAAGACACATTTTAAATTTAAACCCTAAAATTAGCGGAAGCAATGGGAGATCAAATTTTAGACAGTGGCAGCGACTTCGAAAACCACAATGTTTTATAGATCAAAACCAATGAAGATTTCGCTCGCATGTGCGAGCAAAATAAAATGTGGGAGTCCTCGCAACGTTATGAAGAGTTTTGAATAAGAGAATATGATGAATTTATGAACTTGACTCTATGAAAATGAACATGAGCAATCCAATTACAATATGAACCACACTGCTCAAGAAGATTCATTAATGAATTATGAGTTTATCAACTAATCCTTTTCTCCAAAATCAGACTCTGATTCAAAATTCAAAGACGAAGGATCATCGAACAATTTCTCGAAATCCAAGAAGGAAGTAGGGGACTTTTTTGGGTTTAAGGTTCACTGAAAATAATGGGAGTGTGACTGTTTCGCCATTCCCTTCTGGCGAATCTGCTTCTGTGCAACACTGTTTGTGAAGTCATCTTCTCGCTGCCTTCCGTTGGGTCATCATCATCTTCTTCATCTTCATCATCTGTTCTTTCGCGCGCGCTCTCTCTCTCTGTATTGTGCGCTATCTCTCTCTTTTTATTGACATCACAAATTTATAATATGTCGCTGGCTTTTGGTTTTTCTCCATCAACATGAAATTAGGTCTTTTTTACTGTAGATTTCCAACTTTAATACAAAGTTTTGATTTTGGATAAGAAGCTTGCTTCTTTCACAGGTATCTGAACTTTTTGCTCTTTTGGGTTTTAATCAAGGTGTGAGTTTTCATCAGATTTGAGTTTTATGGCGTTTGGTGTTTTTGGTAATCTAGTTTGTTACTTTGCGTTTTTGTTATTTGGGTTTGGCTCTTTGGGGGATCTTGGAACGTAGTTGTTTGGAATTCCATGCTTTTGAGGGTTGTGTTTCCTTTCTCGTTCTCTCTTTCTATTAATGGTTATGTTTTTTCCCCTTTTCTTTTAAGTTCTAGGATGGGTACTAGTTTAACCTAGAGGGGGTGAATAGGTTCCAATTTAAAAATCCAATTCAATTTTCAATTTAATTTTCAGTTCTCAAATTAATTCCACATTCACATCACATATAAACTATCCTACACATATGCAATTATAAAGATAAATAAAATGTGCACACAGGATGTAGGATTTAACGAGGCAAAACCCACCACTGGGAAAATCCTTGAGCTCCCAAGCCAAGACAAACACTAAGAGAAATGAGTATAGAAAGACTTACAAAACTCATCAACTAGACATTCATACTAGTAGGCAGTTTTGTCTCCGCACTTTGCTACTCGATCTCTCTTCAGTCTTCGAGTTGAAGTGGCACGACACTAACGCGATCGTCAATCACCTTTTCTTCGGACTTTGCAAGATACTAACTCGATCATGCAGAATGTTTATATGATGAAGTGCTTATTTGAAAAAATAATCAATTACGAAAATCACAAGGCACATTTTTATAATTGACATTCAATTAAAAACTTAAATGAAAGCAGCATGAAAATAATATCTTCACTTTAAGAACGCATGCTGTTGAAACCACAAGATAGCAGCAATAAGAAAACAATTCGTTCCGCTCAAAACCCAAGGCTGCTGCCTTTAGATGCTTTTATTTAAGAAACCCAATTTTCATGCATATGCGGCAGCAGCATGAAAAACCCTAAACTGATCTAAAGCATGCGGCAATCAAAACATAAAAACATATTGACTCGGTGCTGATGCTCTGCTCTGTTAACTAGTCTCTGTTATGCGGCAACCACCGAGAAAAACCCTAAACTCATCTCATGCATATGCGGTGCCATAAAGAAAACCACAGGACCTACTTTAATTCAAGATGCGCCCAAAACCCCAAAAACCTATTGTGCTGCACTCGGCATTATATATGTTCTGTTTAATCCCGTGTGTGCTTATGCGGCAGCACCACCAAAACCCTAATGTGATCTCATATATATATAAGTTGCAGTAGGAGACTTCAACATGATTTTAAACTCTAAATAGATGAGATAAAAATAAAAACAAATCCATTTGAATTTATCCTCATTTTAACTGCATAGCATCTGACTCCAAATAAATCTTATATTAGTATGTGGGCCTTTAAGCTAAACCAACTCGTACCAAATTAATTAACATGTAAAACCCATATCTCAATCGTTAAACTTGAAAGCTAAACAACCCATTGAACAAAAACTTATATCATGTGAATTCATATGCATGCCAAACTTACTTGACCGGATGTCTCTGAAACGTTTGCCATTTTGTGATCGAGAGCACGTGAGACAAACTTAGACTAAAATAATTACAATTGAAAACAAGCACTAGTCTAAGATTACAGACTCAACGTTTTGTTTAGGAATTGCCAATTTTAATCTAACATTTTATCATCAATTTTCTCTTAAAATTAACATCGAAGACCTCTTATTCAGTACAGTATCAAACACAAGATTAAATAGTTAGTTTTTATTCTGATACTTCACCAAAAGCTCGATTATTTAGTCAATACTATTAGTGCAAAGATTAGTCTATTCAATGGAAATAGTCAGTACAGTTCGAGCTGCCAAACAAGACCTAAGTGCTAATTCATCACAACATCATTTATTCATATCTAGAATTATTGTAGTAAGAATTATACCGCATGTGTAATTGTATAAATCCTAGTAGATTGTATTTAGGTTTCCTATGTAATCTAGAAGATCTTAGGCCTTGTTACTTGCAGGGCAAGTAAGCCCATTATGTTTACTATAAATAAAAACACAATAAACGCAAAAAGACACAAAAATTTTCCCTACACCTATCTTTTCTCTGTCTCTCTTTTTCAGTTGAACTTAGACCACAACATCTATAATTTAAAAGAATCTTAACTTGCATGAATTTTTGTATAAAACAAAAAATATTGCATGCAGTCTTAACTTGCATGCACGATCAAGTGAAGCCACCGATGATATGTTCGGTCAATTACAGCAATTGTTTTGGTGCAATTACAAAGTACTAAGATACCTCTAAAGTTCAATTAGTAATTTTTCAATGTAACAATAACACTGAGTATGTCACAAGTCTCAAGAAAAAAATGTGTCATTTCTATGCGTCACATAAAATGGAGTAGGATTTTCCCCTCATATTTCTCTCCTCTTCTGTTTCCTCTTCTCACACTTTTCATTGTCTTACTTTCTCTATAAAAAAATTTAAAATAAAATGTCGACATGATTTAATCGTGATCGTTCAAATAAAAGAGAAGGGAAAGAGAGGGAAAAAAATGATGAGATATAATCTTACTCCGTATGAACTCTCTTATATTTGGCAGTTTTTTTATTGCAACTGAGCAACCTTACTCCTCGAAAGTATCTTTTGGAATTGTCGATACGAGATTGTACACATGAATACAAAAGGTAATCTTTTGTTTGTCCTTATTACCGAATATCCATTTTATTTTATTTCATTTTATCTATATTTTTGGAGGTGAGGGGCCGTCTGTCGTGTATGAAAGTGCACCAATTTAGGAGAAATGATTTTCGTACATTATTTTTTCTTCTCATCTAATTATTTTTGGTCTTGAATCACTTAATTTTACAATTTAATGGTATTCTTCTTTACTTATAAGTGAGACGTTTTAAGTTAGATTCTCACAGAAGACAAGTTTGAACCACATTATTACTAACTCATTATGAAACTAAATCATCATCTTTCCTCTTAGTGTAGATAATATCATTTGATAAAAAAAAAAAAAATTCTGGTCTTGAATGAATGAATTAGAGAAAAATCAAGAAACAGAGCGGAAATCATTTACCTCCCGCAAACATAAAACAAGTTAGTTTCTATTTCCAATTTGTTTCATACACAAATCAATATACAAACTAGTTAGAAGCCACAGTTGGATGTCCGGCTGAAACATGAACTAATAGACAATAAATGGATCCACAAATTAGAGTTTTGTGTGTAATTAACTAAATCTTCGGACTATTAACTGGCCGAAGTGTTCATGCTTGTTGCCGCTGCATTTTGAGATTAATACACGCAGGTACTTGTTGCTGCATCTCCCACACCTTCACATTGTTTCCATAATGCCATGATTTTTCAGTTATCAATCCGTAGCCGCCGCAGTTCAGCTTGGAAGGTAGGGCTCGAAGTTAGTGTTCGATATGCAAGATTTCTTATGTCTTCGTGTGAACAATCTCGAGAAATGCGGACCAGCTCCCACAGGGCACCACTAGTGATCATGTCTTTAGCATTCACTTCTGAAAAAGAAACTAAACAGCGTGAGCAAACGTTCTGACAGAAGATTAGTTTGTTTCATAGTGATTGGGGAAGTGGAAAGCTTACCATGTTGCGCTAAGTGACAGAGTGCAAGTTCAATGTGGCGTTTGATTGGTGAGGCGTCATTGCTAGCATTCTGCACAATCCATGCAAGCGCGCCATCTTCAATCAGAAGAGACTTTCCAGTCTTGGTACCTACAATGAAATAATGGTAATAACCACTTTAACTCTGTCCACATGATTAAACTATATATGCTTTCATGAATTCTTCATAAAACAATTTTTTAACAAAAGATGAAAACAAATTTATTAAGTAATGCCAGACAGTGATAACCTGTGATTGAAACTAAGCACAGAACACTTTTTTAAGACACGCACAGGAATAACTTTTCCATGAACACATAGCCTCTTTACCTTGTGTAGATGCTCTAGACTCGCATTTTGCAAAGTTTGCTATTCCTCGAGCAACTTGTGCAAGAACATCAGGATGTCCACATCTGACCATTCCTAGCAACGCCTTGATGCCACCTTCACCCCGTAGCTTATTCTGTAATTTATCTGAGCAATGCAATTTCATTTTTGTCAGTAACAGCAGAGTAGACTAACTTGTATTAAACTTTTATTTCATGACGCCACTACAAGCACTTCAAAAAGGAACTAATGCAATTGTAAAAACTGCATTTCCGAACTCAATACACCTTTCGTACCAGATGGACTTGCCACAATCCAAATACCTAGTTTGGATGAAGTTTGATGTAATTATAACCTCTTAAAAGTTAAGCCTTAACTACTACATCAATCTTCTCATGAGTCCTTTACTTATTTGAGTTAATCTGACTAACCCAACCACAAGCACTTATGGTCCGTTTGGATGGGGGTTTTGGTGGACCAAGGAATTTACTAATGTTGGGAGTAGCAAATGAAGGGGTTTTTAGGTTCCTTGTTTGGGAAAGACCCTTCCAAAGCTCCAATTTAATCCCAGGCTTTTCAGGACCCTTTCAAAATTGTATCCAAACAAAGTGGATAGGATTTGGGATTTCCAAAACCAGACCTTCACCCAAACGGACCCTTAGTGAATTAGTGATGCATTAAAACATATGATTACTTTAGGTATTTTAGCAACTTGATGGGCTTATTTGGTGTGATTAAGGATATCATTCAGGAATTGAAGATTAAGAGGTCAGAAAGTTTACCGTTTCCACATAGATTAGCAATGGCACCAGCAACCATTCGAAGGGTTTGGGGATCTTTACCGTGGGCTGCTGTCATAGATAACAAACTAATTCCCCCTTGAGTCATTATCAGCTCCTGGTTGGTTTCTGATTTAAAACACCAAAGAAGAATTAAAGTGCAAATTAGAGAGTGGCGACTTTCTCAGCCAATATTGTAATTATGAACGTGGACTTCAAGTTTATACCATTCATCGCTAGATTTGCGATTGCACCAGCAGCAACTCTATGTATGGTTTCATCCTCAGAGTTTTCAAGTAGCATCAACAAGGATGTAAGACCACCAGCTTCTACTATTCTCTCCTGATTTGTTTCTGAATATTAGGAGAACACCTGTTATTGCTTGCTGATGCAGTGAGCACTAAAATTTTTGATATTATGAAGTGGAAACATCAGATATGTAGGTAGAGCTTTATTCAACATGACAATCCTTACCCACGCGAATCATATCACAAGGGAGAAAACGGATCAGTCGACCCGGTCTACGAATATATTTTAACTATCAACGAATTCCTAGAATTTTAGGCGGAATGGGGGTTGTAATTCTTTCTACTTCTCGAGGTATAATGACAGACCGAAGGGCTCAACTAGAAGGAATCGGCGGAGACATGTCGACCAAAAGACAAGGAGATAAATTGTATACAATATGCAATCAGTACAAATATAGATAAAGAATGTACGAAATCAAATGTTACCACGTGAAAGGAGATCCCTATCTCATCCAAGCTTTTCATACACCCTCTTGGTAGCTTACCATACTTTTCTTTTAAATTAACATAAGAGGATCTTCTATCAATACAGGACTGAAAATTGGATTCCTGATCCAAGCATTAATTCCCTTATATTATTTTATGCATTTTTTATTCTTTGCACAATTATTTCATGAAGTATCATATAATTTCCTTTGCACTTGCCACTGATTCTAAACAAAACACAACAAACAATAGAAACTAAAAAAAGAAAGAACTGTATAGCCTCAATATGAAGCATTGTTCCGCAGCTAACACCCAACCATATTTTCCAAGTATACGCAAATAATTATAAATGAAGATCAGGAATGGTTTGAAAAACTAATAAGCATGTGATACTACAGTATCTGTGTAAGGAAGACAAAAAATGGTCACCTTCAGCAGCAAGATTTGCTACAACTTTAACAGCATGAATCCGCACATCATTATCTTCTGCTTCAAGCAACGACAAGATCTTATGCAATCCCACTGATAATATTGCCTTTTGTTAGTAATAAACAAGAGGAAAGATGGATGCACTTAAAAAAAAAATCTACCGTGAAGAGAGAATAAGTTGCTTAGGAACAGTAACCTTGTTCAAAGAGTTTTGCTATCGAGGCTTTCTCCCCATTTCCTGAATCTTTAAGCTGCGGTTGCCTAACTTGAGTCATAAGGGACTCAAGACCACCAATTTTTCCCGGCCCACTCCTGTCTAGTTGTTGACTTGTCTACAAAAGCATATCCATTAGAAATCCAGGAATATTTCATGATTCATCATGAGATAGGCCCATTTGTTGGATATTCTTTTGTAGTGAGATGTTGTCTATTTCATTTGTTGGACAAACTCCTCTAATGAGATGTTGCCTAACTTGAGTGATACTTGCATGAAATGGGCCCATTTGATGCAAAATGAAATAGACATGTGCAGAAGTAAATGGGCAGAGGGATCCATTGGGCCTCCTCATATGCCGAGAGTTCTAATTCAGTTTAAAAAATTAACAGCTCACAGCATCACTATCATTGTAAGAGTTGACATCTCAAAATTTCAGATTCATAAAATACTTGATAATTTTAAGTGCAGCGTACCTCATCAGCTTCAAAACTTAGTTGCAACAATTGACTGTGTAGTCTTGCTATTTCTCCTTCAAGTTTCTCTTTCTGATGTTCCTCATCTTCCAACATCTTACGAAGTTTTAAGATCTCGGAGTTTCCAGCTGCCTAGAACATCAAAATAATTTCTATGTAACACCAAAAAGATGTCAAAGACTGACTATATGAGATAAAATTATTATGTCAGTGATAACGCACCTCTGACCTTTTCCACTGAGTCAATTGACTTTTAAGATTTTGCACTTCCTCTTCAGCAGCCTTCCTAAGCATAGTCTCTTTCTGGAGCAACTTTGTTAGGTCGTCAATTTCCTCAACATGCAGCCTGCAACTCTATGTACAATAAAACTGTTAATACTCTTCAACACACAATACGTAGAGGAAAAAGAGAGCAAAAAAAAATCAATTTGGCAGGGGCAGGTGAGATAATATCAACTAAAATCAAGGGAGCACTATTAAGACAACTTTGTGCTACAATTTGACAGGTTAAAAGAAGCAAACGACCATGATATACATAATGGATAGCATGCACGTCCTGTGTAAATATGTTGTATGATCTGTTTTTTAAGGGACATGTCAAACGAACACCTACAGATGCTCCGGTTAGAAGATATGATTACAAGATAGAGGCTCAAGGCCAAAGAGGTAGAGGAAGACCTAGGAAGACTTGGAAAGAGACTCTAGAAAAAGACACAGACTACTTGGATCTAACGGAAGACATGGCACAAAACCGAGTGCTGTGGCGTTCTAGGATTCATATAGCCGACCCAACTTAGTGGGATAAGGCTTTGTTGTTGTTGTTGTTGCCTGTTTTTTAAGAAAAAATTGTTGGGGCATGATGTTCAACATTAATGATTTAATTATATGACAATAAATGCAAAACATATATATCATTGTTTTCTAGAGTTTAGACCATAGTACCTCCTTGCTTGACGTCACGTTAGAGCCATTGTCCTCATGTCCATTTGTGATTTTTTCACTGCCATGCTTTTTCTGAGTAATCACCAACTGCTCTTCGAGCTTCTTTATTGATTCCATATAGTCTTTCTGATATTTCAATCTTTCCTTCTACTAGGGAAAAAACATGGATTTAAATAAAGTCTTTACATTCTTTGGGGAAAAAAAAATGAGCACCAGTACGCTCAAGGCTGGCTGACAAGACAATACAATAAACTCTTTCTTTTTGCTTTGCAAACAAATATCACCAGCTATATTTTCATTTGCAAAAACATTCTTTGGCTAAAACATGTTAAAGTGTATACTGTATGAAAGGCAACTAGCTTTACAAAAATTTACCTCTAGTGCGTCTGCATAGTTCCTTTCAACATCTGAGATCCGATTTTGGGCTTGTATGCTTATTCTTTCCATCTCATCCTCAAATACTTTCTGCTGCCTTTCATGTTCCGCAATGATTTTGTCTAATTGTATATCTAGCCTCCTGGCCAAACTTTTGTAGTCAAATTCTTCCTTCAATTTCAACATATTTTCCACTTTCATAGCCTACGTAGGAAAAGAGTTTCAGCATCTTCCAAATAACAGATATGCATAACACATATATTTTGCGCAAAGTATTTCCATGATTTTTTTTTCGCTGCCAGTGATATTTGGTCATACAGATAAAACCAACTATTTGGCAGAAATTTACCTATTATGACTATACTAAGTTACCATCTCGTCCAGAGAGGAAAATTCAAAGGATAAAGAAACAAGGAAGTGACTTAGAAACCCACCCGCTGTCCAAACATGATGGTGCTAGCTGTCTCTCCTCGATGACGTGGGGATGGACCAATAGTAATAACCAGTGAAGTTCTTGCTGTGCCTGTTGGAATTTACAGGTTAGTAATGTCAAAAGAAAGATGCACTGCAAATCCTGCTTCATGTAAGGGTTTTTTTTAGTATTTAAAAAATTAGCATAGAACGATGCAACATTTTACTTATTATTTATTTATTCATCTATGACAGAAAAATGTCTTTTAATCTATTGCGTGTCCTTTAATCTATTAAAAAAAAGACGTCACCAACTATTTGAGAAGGTCCAGAATCATACTCGAGAGATACCCATGCAAAAAATCTAAATGCATACACCTGAATGAAGATAGCATATTCTACTAAGATTTAGAAGAAATTGTAGCAATGGTCCATAAACTTTAACTCAATTATAGCAATGGTCCCTAAACTAAAAATCTGTGGCCATTGGTCCTGAACTCGTTAAAACGTGCAGCTAAGGAAAACCAAATCCAAAGGATCAGACACTCCTTTAAGCTCCCTCACCTGAGTAAGCTCAAATGGAACCTCCAGAGGATGAAAAACAAAAAGGAATCACAAAATTCAGTCAATCAGAAGCTGCTGGACGGCCAAGACGGCGGACCTGCCAAACAGTTGGGTAGCCCACAAGGTGAAGTCAACAGGAAAGCGGCAGAATTGACCAATTCAAAGACTTGTAGAAGAGAGGGAGTGGTCGGCGTCACTGGACTCTGCAGAGAGGCTCCAATGCTTCTCTCTTGCCGCTTCTGTTGTTATTGCTGTGGAGTTAAACTTAATTTCATCTCCGCCCCTTTTGATTTCACATGATTTTGTTTTGAACTTTGCTCTGGAATTGAAGTTTTTTTATTTGAGTTTTGCTAAATTTTGATCACTAGTGTTTTAACTTGGGTAGAAAAATTTGGTTTTCCTTATTTGCCCCTTAATTCAAGCTCACGTGCCATGCACATGACTCACTCTGATGGAAGTTATAACAAAGTTGATGGAAATGACCATAGCTCAAAGTTTTGACGAGTTCAAGGATCAATGGATACAGATTTTTAGTCTAGGGCCCACTGCTATACTTTCCTCCTAAAATTTAATGTGTAACAAGAAAAAGATAAATGCAAATTTTAACGCATGTTACCTCCAAATGAATCCCTAAGCAATCTTGTGAGTTTTGAATCTCGGACTGGAACATGTGAACTATTCTCTGCCAATGCATTAATACACTTTCCCAGTGCACTTAAGGAGAGATTAATTGATTTGGCTTCTTCTAGTGTATGTCCTTCACTTCCTGCCATATGAAAGATTAACAAACAACCAAAATCAGACCCCGCCACGATAAACAAAATGCTTACGATAGAGAAAAATGAGTATGTAAGGCAGCTGCACCTCTACCATAATACCCCATTCCTGAATAATGGCTGGTATAGAAACCTAAGCTTATGGAAAGAAAGGACTAAATTTTCTGAGATAATTAGTTCAGGATTTAAAACGAGGTTTATCAGTTCTCAAGAACAAAATACTGTATTAGGGAAGAAAATAAGGAATAGTCAGTCAAGCATAAGTTGGGAAACAGTTTTTATCTCCATTCATAACATGCCCCAACCTGATTTGTCAATGCGCTCTGAACCAGCAAGATCCACCACAACCAACTTGCTCTTTCGAACAACAGGAGCCTTTAGACTTTTAACCACGTGAGAATTGTTCCCATTTTGGCTTGAAAGAGCCGAATCTCTTCCCTTGACAGACTTCTTTACGTTTACCTGTAGCACTTGATATCCCATTTCTTTGAGAAACATATCTCTTAATGCTAAAACAGAATCAATAATACAATCTACAATGGATTCCATTCACTTTCACAAACATAAGCATAGAACAACAGGAAAAACAAATTACTTACCATCAGAATAGCATGACTACGGGAAGATTCAGTATTTAATTTTGTATTTGTAGCAAAGCGGTGAGCCTCCCCTAATCTTAGTAGTTCTACAAAACTCTGCTGGTCCCTGATTTCGACTAGGCTAGCCCCTGGTACTGAAACATCACCAGTCTTTGGGTCTTCCACAATCGAAATGTTATCGTTCGCAGGATCAAGTAGGTCCTGTATGGTTTCCATGTAAAGCTGCATACATGCATAAAGAACCAGTATGAGAAATCTTTAAACCAACAATAATACTGATATATAAGCCTATCATTAACACCAGATTCAGAGGAAAACTACCTGCAAATACGAGACGGACAAAGAATCAGATTCCAGAGATACATCTGCTAAAATATCCTCCATAGCACGAACCATAATTCCACGAGCAGCAGTGTCTTCCTCTCCAAGTCGTCCAAGAGTATATGTTTTCCCTGTACCGGTCTGGCCATATGCCATGACCGTTCCATTGTAACCGTCCAAAACACTCTGGTGAAGGAAATTACAAGATGGCATGTCACTTGAAGGAACTTCCACAAAACATAGAAGCAAAACAGAAGCTTCTTAATAGTATGAATAGGTATATTTATAAATAAGATATATAAACATAAAAATGATTATACATTTCCAACATATGAAAGGAGTGTTAAGATATAAAGTATTTATTGCCTCACAACCGATAAATTTAAGATTTTTGGGACAATAGTTGTAAGTTGTAAGACCACAAATCCTTACCCAAAATGTCTAGCAAAAATTGGTAATTTTGGTTATTTAGACCTGCATACATACTTGAAATTTTCCCAACTGACAGCCAATTGACATTTAGAGCACAAATTTCCCCCTTTAGTCCTTAGCTGGTGTCCTTGCTAAGGGAGAAACCTGTTACATACTAAGACAAAGCAGGCTAAAATCCCACACAAGATGACCAATTCGTGTACAGTCTACAGCCCTAAAAAGCTTCAAAACCGCATGAACCAATAGGCTCAGTCCCCTCTGATAGCATGTGTGACGACATGGATACGCACCCAAATGAGCTAGCCACAAGTTAGGAATTGTTGTCTAGACCTACATATATGCCCATGATATCCCAAAACTTAAGAGACACTTTGATTATATCTAATGCACGCAGTCAAGTGGCACTTTGGTGCTACCTTTGAGTTTCTCCTATTATAATTCAGTTTCTTTAAGAGAACAAATTCCATTATCGTCATTGTACGAATTCAACTCAAGCATGCCTAAACAAACAAACAAAAAAAAAAAAAAAAAAAAACAAGCTTATGCAAATTCTTAACTCCAATCTCTAAGGGTTGGGAGGTATAGTTTCCAACATAAAATTTTGTTACGTTAAATTCTACCAGTTACAAGTAGAGTATAATATTCTTAACTGCAAAAGCATAATATTTTCCAACGAAAAAATCTAGCAGCGACAACTAAAAGTAGACAATCATTGGAACATGGTGCGATTCAAAACATAAGTAGATGAAGAAGAAAAACTTTCGGTAAGATGCATGTTGCAGATTATGTGGACCCTTGGAACAGACTAAATGTCTAGCAAAAAATTTCCCGATATTAATAAACTTCCAAAAGTACAGTTTGAAAGTGGAAAAAATAGAGCTTTAAATGACTACAAGAAGGAAACTAATGTTTTACGCATATGCACCTCAACCACAGGCTTTGCCACTACTTCATAAACACGCTTTTGGGATGCAAACTCAGTGAGCACTTCATCGAATTCATAAGTATCTGTGTCCCAATTGTTCTTCCGAAGTTTCAACCTTTTTAGCTGAAATAGAGCAAAACAGATTTAATTTCCGTGACCATAAAACAACAGTAAGATAGTAAGATGTAACTAAATTAGGTACAAGCAGGATACCTCTGGTTGCAATTCTACGCAGTCCGCAAAATCAGCATCTGCAACCATTTCCTCATCATTATGTGGTCGCAATCTTACAGCTACTCGGACTCTTCCAAGAACTAAACCCAATAAAAGAAGGTCAAATGAAGTAATGAACAACTATGAACTCAGAATATATATTATTAAAGTATGGGAAAGGAAAAGGAATTCATACTAGGAACCTCTTTTGATTAACAAAAATTACAATTTGGGAAAAGTAATGCTAGTAGGGATGGAGGAGTTTGCTGATTAGCATTTACAATAACAAAAGAAAAGAACGATTAAGTTTCACCAACAACGGAAAAACTTTACAGGTGAAATCTCCCACTAACCTAGCATTTAAAATGAATTTACAACTTAATTATAAAGGACCATAAAAAGGCTTGAGCTTTCTACACATAAAGCATGCACAAAATAGAATCCACAAGACCCCATAATTTATTTCTCATTTTTTCAATCACCAAAGTATTTCTGTATACTTGATTCATGTGGAATACCATTCGTACAGACATACTATTACATGATTGCATAACTTAGTCTGCCCCAATTTATTAAAAAACAATCAAATGCTCCCTTTATTTTTTGGTCGACAAATGCTCCCTAATTTGAAAAGAATTTGGCTCCAAAAATGTAGAAAAATTATCCATCCTCAGAAAGTGAAATTTCGAATTCGGCAACTTTATTTTTTTAACTTTGTGGAACTACTTTTCCTGCTTGTATAGGTATGCAAATACAGGTTGCCAGTACTAGCCAAAAAAGCCCCAAATCTAATTTCCTTAACACATATCTAACTAGTGCATAATTAAATGACATATTTTTCACACACAATACCTATCAAAACCACTACAATAAAAAACATGAAATAAGTTCCTCAATATCTCAAACCACAAAATGCACCGGAACCCAAAATTCCTCACCTCCTGTATTATCATTTTTAGCAGCAGCAGCTCCAGCAGAACCGCCGCCGCCGCCGGTGGAGCCGGTGCTGTTCCGGCGGGGCCCAGAACCAGGCAAAGACTTGGATTTGACAGAAGACTTGGGGTTGGAATTTACAGAGAGAGGCCTATCCACCCTCAAAGCTCCCCTCTGACCGCCATCTCGGTAATTATACCCGCCCGACGCCGCCATTGTAATCCACGAAACTTCAAAAATGGATCTTTCAGCTCACAAATGGGCAGGGCAGGAACACAAAAAAATGTGCTATCTTTGAAATCCCAGGAAAAAAAATCCAGAAAAACCCAAGTGCCAGTTTCAAATTTGAACAATTCACAGAAGAAGCCCAGGTGCCAATTTCAAATTTGAACAATTCCCAGAAGAAGCCCAGGTGCCAGTTTTCAAATTTGAACAGTTCCCGGAGAAACCCAGGTGCTAGTTTTCAAATTTGAAGTTTGAAGAATGCAGTTTTTGTGGGAGATTAGTAGTAGTTTTAGTGAGTGTTTTTTTCAAGTGGTAGTGGAGCTAAATCGTGCGGGATGTGAGTCAGATAAATCCGGGGATTTTTCCCTTTTGATTTGCTTTTGCTTCCTCAATCGAAGCGTACTGGGGACAGTGAGTGGGGGGAGGGGGAGAGAGGGGTTTTAGAGAGAGAGAGAGCGTATTTGATCTGGTTTACTTGTGAAAAAAAGGGAGAGTGATGGGAAGGTCAAGTATTAAGAGCTCGTTTAAGCGTGTTTTTAAAATAAATATTTTTAAATTTTAAATACAAGAAATGCTACGAAGTATTTTAAGTATTTTTTTAGAGTTTATTTGTATTTTTACTAATAATTATTTTTAAAAATATTTTTACCACAAGTATTTTCAGTAATTTTAAAAGAATAAGGGTAGGGAGATTAAATTTATAAATTAAATTAACAAACCAAATAAAATGTCATCAATAGAAAATGAGCACGTTTATCAACGATTAAATAATAATTCAATCATCAACTTTCATGTCATTTAGTTCACAAAATTTAACCTACAAATTTAATTTCTCTAACATTGTTGTTTTAAAAATACATTCAAAATAGCTTCTAGTCATTACAGTTGGAGTTTAAGATGAAAGAATAAAAACACCCTTTGAACCAAGTTGTGCATCTACTACTTATCACTGAACTGACTAAAATAGCCGAATTATCTCCTTGGTGAGAGTTCGTTCTCTCTGTCTTGAGAGTGTTTCTCACTGACTGTGAGTCTTTCGATCTTGGATTTTTCCGGTGGCACCGACCCTAGCTTTGGCTGGGGTCGGTTGCCGTGTGTTCCCTTTTTTCTTCTCCTTCTTCTCTCTCTGCCTCTACTGCTATCTCTCCCCAGTTTTCACTTTGGCCTTCCCAGTTCCTTTTCTCTTGAAGGTAAACCTCTTCTCTGTTCACCCTTGATCCGTTCGTTAGACATGTTTCTTTGGGAGATTGTGTGTAGAGCTCCGATGTCTTCACCGGCTCGGGTGTTACAACCACCGCCACTTTCTCCGGGTTGTCTGTCGGTTCCGACAGTGTTGTTCGTGGGTATCCACGAACTTCCTTTCGATAATCGGCTCCGTTCACTTGGTTGCTGATTATTCCTAGTTTGTGGTTGTGCTCCGGTTGCTGAGCAATTGCGGGGTTGGAGGTGCCATCAGGGGAGGCGCTACTGTATGGAGAATGGGAAGCAGCTGCAAGACCTGTTTCCGAGGGGGTGATGGTTGTGGAAGTTTCTGGGCCCATGTTGTAAGTTGTGTTTTGTGGTAATAAAACTCTCCTTTAACCCCAAAAAAAAAAAAAAAAAAAAACCCTACCAACACCCACTAGATTTCATATTATAATTTTTCTTGCTGGAACACCCTCTTTATATTTCTATACTAATAATTAAGAAAAAGCTACATTTCAACCTTTCTTTTAAATTCTGGTTGTACCATTTTCATATCACAATAAAGAAAATTAGAACTAATAAAATAAGGATAGAGTGGTAAGTATGTATATTTTGCACAAAAAAAAAAAAAAATATATATATATATATATATATATATATATATATATTTCACGTTTGAGTGAAAAACTTATAACCATCCTTTCAACTCCTCACATCATCGCACATGTGTGCCAATTGCTAGTGATAGCTAATTAAAGGGACGGCTATCCCTTGCACCCCTTTAGTTTCACATCAACCATATTTTGACTCATGTCTTTTGGAATTTAACAATTTACTACGTGTACAAATTCTTAGAGTATTGACCCTTCATTAGTCTAACTTTATTTTTCCAACATTACAATCAATCAACCCATCTTTTGCTTGCAAGAAATCATATCAATTAACTTAACTTTATTTTTCCAACATTACACTCAATCAACCCATCTTTTGCTTGCAAGAAGTCATATCAATCACAAATAAAAGTGTCAATTTTCAAAAAACAGATATCAAATTGTTACCTGCCTCAAACCGATATGGTGCAAAAATTGATTGTTTTACTCTCATTTTCCAAACTTTTTATACACAAATCCAGAAACTTATTTTGACGCAAATACAATATGCATTCATGTAATGTAACCGTATGAGAGGAGATGGTGCATAATGTGGTCATATTACAACTTTCTCAGAGCTTTGAGCATAGTCGAAGAAGTGTATACCACACACCAATGATTAAACAATAGATTTGTTATCAAACAAAACATCTTATCTTAAATTACATCAAAGGTTCCTCGAACCAAGCAAATCTATGAGCGAACCCGTTGCATCCACGAGACACATGATTGATTGTAGAATTCTTAAACCAAGATTCAATAGGCACACTAATAAAATCACTTCTTAATATCATTTGTTGTTTCATAATAGCGCCAAAAGTTTGAAAAACTTAATTGAATACAAAGAGTAGAAACACCGATTAGCAAAATGATGAAGGATCGATGAATGAGCAAAGAAGAAGGAAGAGAAACATAAGTTTTGCATAAAAAATAGCCCAAGTGAGAGGAAAGCAATCAATCCTTGAAACGTACAATCATGAACAAATTTTCAAATTCAATGGTGCCAAAAAGTGCATTAACCATTTGAACATTGTCCTTTTTTTTTTTTTTAATAAAGAATCCAGCTTTCATGCACCCTTGAGTTTTATAAAGTTATGCTTTTGCAAAAGGAGAAAAATAAAATGGTCCCATTGACATTGATAGAATCCCCTCATTTCACACACATATCTACAAAGTGAAGTTCATTTTTCTTACTTTCTTTGAAGATCAATGATGGAATGATGTAAGTGGTGGGAGCAGTGAAGAAATTGTCATCCTCTAACTAGTAATGACTTTGAATCGGAATAAGAAGGAATCCAAATGAGCAGGAATTGAGTTACGAAGGAATTGGAGTGATGAAATGGAAATAGAGATTTCAATTTAAAGTGTATATTAACTAACATGAATCGATAGAATAACAAAAAATTTGATTATTGAAATAACCTTGTACAAAATAAACTTTACGTTTCATCTTAAATCTTAGGAAACCCATCCCTTATTAACTAGGAATGACATTCCCTCTAATTAGAGCTCTAATTTGATGCAGCCACTTAGTACTATGGTCTAATGGTATTCATTTTCTCTTGTAAGTGAGAGGTTTCAATTCTCGCCAAATGCAAATTTGAACCACATTGCTAGCCCATTATGAGGCTTAACCTATTCCTCAATCCCTTAATGTAAATAATATCTTTTGTTCAAAAAAATAATAATAAATAGAGGATACTAGCAACCTTCTCGCTTGAATCTTCTCGTTCTACTTTTTTGGTTTGCCTCTCCTTTTCATTCTGCAATGTTGTTTGATGATCGAAACTTACTTTTTAGATCGCCCTATATAGATTAACCCTGCAAAGACCTAAATCAGAAATCAGTTAACCATTTGATTAACGTTGTCACAATATCAACGTTTAAGTGAAAAACATGGTTTGCTTATTTATTGATTAACCATTAGATGGTTAAACTATTTCGAATTTACTTAATTTTTTGCACATATGATCTTTAAAGAGCAACCTAGAAAGCAAACTGTTCTAATCATCATACAACATTGTATGATGAGAATGAGAACTAAGAATGTCTAAATGAGAAAGTTGTTAACACTTCCCTTCCGAATTTTGTGTTGGACTCACATAACCTTATGGTTTCTGGCGAAGTAAACATCCCATTTCAGCTACCTTTAAGAATAGTACAAAATAAAAGATATTTAATTTTGTATGCGAGTTAATTTTGCAGGCTATTTATGAGATGTCAAGCTTCAATGATAAAGTGTACATTTCACGTGGTCTGAAGTTGATTTTAACGCATGAGCTTTGCTCTACCAATCAATTAGTTTGCAGCTCCATATTTGGTTGAGCTTTCGTGACACAGAACTGCACTTTAATCGGATGATGACTTCCAAGGTTAATGCTACTATAAAAGGAAAATACCAAGAAGGGATGAAGCCTTTTCTAAATTAAAACAAAAGAAAAAAAAATTAAACTAAGTCATATATTGAAGAATAAAATAAAACCATTTTGGTGATAAGGAAAATTATTATACACACTCCTTTTCTTCTTTTGCACATTTTTATTTATTTTTTGTCTATTGATTGTTTTTCTTTTTTCGTTTATTCAATTCAAACTCAGAAAGAAACAGGGGTATGTAAGAATAATTTGATAACAAAAAAAAAAAAAAAAAAAAGAATATGCATGGGAAGAAAATGAGTCTGCTGAATCACTTCTCTAGTGATATAATGTGACAAGGTTCTAAAAGACATTAAACGCTAGTCGGGTGATGGGCTGAGGCTTAGCGCTTAGGCAAACTAGGCGGATTTAATCAAATCTATTATATTTCGTGTAAATAAGTGTCTATTTATACTTAAAATATATATAATTTCATCATAAACTACAAACTAGAATGACATATATATTATGAATTATTGGAATATAATGAAAACATGAGAAACAAGTAGGGGTGGTTTGGTATGGGATACCAAACCGAAACTAGTATCCGGAATCCCAAACCAAAATTTTTCAGGACGGGAATTTGAAGACCAATCCCAAACCAAATTTTCGAGAATCCCGAAAAATTTTCAGGATTTCGGGACAAATCGGGAATCCCAAATTGAAATATGAAATTATGAATTGTTCTTCAAATATATAATTCAAGAACACATTCATGAACTAGGAATGTCATTTCATTCACACTACCATTTAATCGAACACTGGCATGTTTGACTCTTTTTATCAGAGTCAAAATTCAAATTAATTAAACCCTTTTTGCAATTTGTTGAGAGACAAAAGAATCAAGTCTTCTGAAATCATCAGCCATGGTAGTAGCAATAATAAAATCCAAATGAATATCAAACAAAACATGAAAAATATGCAAGGTGTAGGGCATTCCAGGTTGCAAAGCATGAATTAGAAACTACTAGCATCAATTATAAAAGAATAATATATATAAAATATATGTATAAATATATATATATATATAATAATTAATATTGTTGATGCACAAAACCAAAAGATCTTAGAACAACGTAAATCCGATCGTGAATCATGCAAACGCCCAAGAACACAAAGTTGTATCGTGGTTCACCCAAATGTTTGGGCTACGTCCACATTGATGTTGATATTGTTTCACTCTGAATGGTGAATATACAAGAAGGCTAGAGACAGTGTGCTCTCTAGCCTATTGTCTGTGTTTGCCCTCTCTAAGATGTTTTCTCTCTTCCCATAGCCTAAACCTTCACCTCCCCTAATGAAGAGAGTGAGGAGTCCTTTTATAGAATAAGGGCTCCTCACTTATTACATATTTGCCCTTTCATTTATTACATAATTACATTTGAGACCCCCGAGTATTCAATCTGAAACCATTTGCCCATTCAATTGTCATGATGAAATTTCAATGTTTCTTAGACCATAGTGTTCGTCAATTTCTTTGAACGCAATTAGATGCCTCAAATATTTTTGATTTGGCTAATATTTTGTAAGGATGATCTATGGGGTGTAACTTGAAAAGTATACGGTTTGCATCGTTGAAGTTCAATGTTGTTTGAACCCTGCAACTAATCTCCATTTAAAAAAATAATAATCATGATCCCTTCCCTTAAAATATATATCCTGAATTAGTATAATGTGGATTGTTATTTAATACATTGGTTCACAAATGATTGCAATAAGGAATTTATTACATAAATGAATACTAGCATATGCCTACACACTTTGTATGCTTGAATTTATTTATTTAAAAAAAAATGGGAACAATAGAGGGAGAGAGAACATGGAAGTGGGAGTGGGGAGAGAGGTTTTTGTTTTTTATTTTTAAATATTAGATATATACTAAAATCACATGTAGGTGAGGCTTACATAAAAATAGCAATTTTTTTTTTGAAATTACATTACTGCCCATAACCTTTTGTTGTAATAAAAGACTAAATAGTTTTTTCACCCTCTTTTGGTTGACAAAAAAAGTTTTATTAATAGATAGTTGAGGTAGATAGTTTAGATAAATAAAATAAGTTGAAGTATATTTTCTCTAACTACATAGTCTAGTATGTCATGCATGTCAAATTTCCTAACATGGTTAAACAATTGAAAAAAATCTACATTACATGTGCGGTTTAGAATCATTAGATTGACTATATCATAACATAATACGCTAAATTGTCTGACAACACAAACACTATAAATGCATCAATAAAATTGTGGCAATGGCAGGTAAAGAGTCACAATCCTACACACCAACATGCACCACTAAATGGTCCATGGAAGTAACCACACATTGACTAGTCGAATTTTTCAGAGTTGTGACATGAGTTCAATGTTCTTGGCATAATTTTAAAGTCATATATATGTTTTATGTCTTTATTTTGAGTTCTAAAAGGGTAGGGGGCCTTAGGGAAAAAGATAAAGTAATCCTATTCTTAGCTTGATGAAACATTTCATCACCAAAGCAACATGTATAGCCATATTTAGTTGCTCCACCACCGAGGTACAAGGCAGCCTTTTGTATCTCTTTCCCACATCTTCATTCATGTACTGATTAAGATGGTTACGGGCTCATCATTGTTCTCTCTCTTTTATTTTCAATGAGAGATATTTTAAATTACTCTAATTTATAGGGGATAAGATTAAATTTAGATGCGAGAAACAAGCACACTTCCATGAGCAGCTTACCTAAATTACGTTGGGTTGATCAATTTAAACTTAGAGCATGCGATCATGAACATGTGGTTTACTCACATAGTATATTAGTTCATGCCTCTTGGATGGTTGAGTTGCTCACCCAGAAATTCACATGAATTGTTGGCATGACATCAATGTTGCTTTCAATAAACTTTAAGGTCATCTCCAACCGAAATGGCTAAACATAGACCTACCTAGAATTATAGCCCTACAAAAAATTATTTTTAAATGAACAGTATCAGACCATACTCATATACCATCTCGGGGCTAAACATAGCCCCGTTGTAATTTATTTAAGTTTATACTTTAAAGTTATTGGTGAATTTAGTTAAACTACCGTTTGATGTTTTCAATTCTATCCGTTGAATTTGAATCAATTATTTCAATTGAGGAGCTGAGCCTCAAACAAGAGCTAAGAGGGGGGCTACATTTGGCTAGCCTGATGCCCATTTAACCAAATAACAACTTGGTGGACACCATATAATTATAGCCTAGTCATTGGTTGGAGGTGAATTTTCAGACAAATCAGGTCATTTTTTGGTTTTTGGACCTTTAGCCCTCTACATAGGAGATGCCTTAACAAGTCATATATTTAGCCAGGCCCTTCATATGAAGGGATCGCCATTTTTAGAAAAAAAAATGAGAATTAGTTATGAGAGCCATTGCACATCGAACTTCAACGATCTGACTTGCCTATGTTGTAAATCTTCTTGATTCATGGATCATCCTTACAAAAATTCAGTTCAATCTGAAACCATTTGCCCATTTAATTGTCACGTGAAATTTCAATATCTCTCAGACCCTCGTTAATTTCTTTGAACTCAATTAGACGCCTCAAATATTTTCGATTTGGCTAATATTTTGCAAGGATGATCTATGAGATGCAACTCGAAAAATAGACAATTCACATCGTTAAGAGCAACTCCACCCAAAAAATATATCATAAGCTATTACCCCACAGGCTATTAAGCAAGGTAATTACTACCCTTAGTGAACAATAACTGTCCAAGTGCATCTCCATTCCTAAACTGAATAGCCCAAGCAATTCATATTAAAATATTATTTTTACTTTATAAAATAGTAAAATTATTTTTAATTTCTGATAGGATTTTTAACTAATTTTGTCACGCCATGATAGATTTTCGAGTAGACTTTTAACAAATAAACTTACAAAAACACACTAAATAATTTTTTTTATAATTATAATTGGTTATAATTTTCATTAACTTAATCAATCTGGACCGTTGGATTACTAAAAAATTGAAATTCAACAATCCAGAGTGTGTCATGTCATATATCCATTAGGGTTGGTTTCAATTTTTTTTTACCATTCAGATTTCCAACGGCACGTAGACCCTAATTCGGAGCCACTTAGTGCGCCTGCATGTGGAACCCTTGAAATCCTAGTGGGGGACGTGCCCTTCCTCTCATGTGAATTGGGTGCACCTGGCAAAAAAAATAAAATCAAAAATAAAAAATCAAAATCGTGGTTGATGCCATCGTGACGTTAGCCTGATGTCACTCCATCCAATCACTGGGCCAGGCGATTAGGGCCTGGGGGTGTATGTTGGACTCCCTTGGAACCCAGGTTAGGCTATCTCCAATCAAAATGGCTAAATATAGCCCCATTCAGAATAATAGCCCTCTAAAAAATTATTTTTAAATAAACAGTGTTTGGTCATACTCATATACCATCTCTAACCCAAGGGGCTAAATATAGCCCCCTCAATAATTTATTAGTTTTAAGTTTTTACTTCAAATTTTTTAGTTATTTTAGTTAAACTACCTTTGGACATTTTCAAATATAGTCGTTGAGTTTGAATTAATCATTGTGTAATATCCTGTATTAAAAAAAAAACTAAAGTGTATGTATACGTATTATTTCTATATTACAAAAGTGTTGTATCCGTCTGTAATTGTATTTCCTTTATTTTGGTTTAAGATCATTGGACAAATGTACCTAATTACTAGAGAGTGAGAGGTGGGAATTTTGTCAGTAGAGTTTGATATTTTTCTTATAAAGAGCCGAGAGCTTGAGGAGGGACTAATTGAGTAGTTTTTGCTTGATTCATTTTTCTTCCAAGGATGAGGTGGAAGTTAGTAATTAATAGAAGCTAATAATTAAGGTGAAAAGGTGGAGTCTATAGCCTGTATATGTTAGTCTATTTGCATGTTGGTGGCAACACTTAGAGGTATTAGGGGTGTGTTTGTTGCACTGGACTATCTCAGACTGGACTAGCTTCAGAGACTAAGCTGGACTGACTTAGAATAGATTAAGCTGGACTAACTTAGTGAAGCGTTTGATACAGTGTTGGACTAAGAAACAGGATAATATAAATAAGTGAAAAATGGATCTTATTTTTTTCAACTAAAGAAATCTAATGCCTAAATAATGTTGAATACCACGTCGTGAAAAATTGTATCAATTGATAAAATTTACATCCAATGTTTGAAACTCCAAGGCCTACTTGAAAATAAATACAATAAATATTACACCAAAGGCTATGTGTAGAACATATATAAGATATTCTACAAGCAAATGTTTACAATAAGAAATAAATACAATAATCTTCATACACAAATGTTGTTAAAGGATGTCTTCGGAAGTCTTGTTGTTATGAGCTAAATTGAGTCCCAAAACTGAGTGTATGGCATTCAAGATTCCCCAAATTTAACACAACAACAACTCCCGTCTCACAAAATTCAGGAATGCTAATGAGTCTCCTTTCCATGTATACCAACAAAAGTCTCTGTTACATACATAGAAGGTGAAAGCACATGCCTAGAAAGCTTAACACTTCCACTGGACATCATAATTAAGCTTTAGACAAAAGAAGTAAGCATGAAACAAGGCAACTATATCAAAAGAAGTAAACTCAAAGAAATAAACAAAGATGCAAAACTTCATGTTGTCCTAGTCTTAAGTATATTGCTTTATGTGAATATATGTAACTGAAACTCCATCAATAGAATCAGCAGAGGTCTCAACAATAGCACAATATTTTTAGAGCAAAGGCTTTGGATTCATTTAGTTGTAAACTTATTCAATAGAATATATTCCTTTTTAATTTGCATATTTCTAATTCCTTTCTATTTCCTAACAAGATCAAAACGCACAAACAAAAGCTTACCCCATGTGAACACAAGAGTACCGATCATTGTCTTGTTCTAGGTCACTTCACAACAAGTCAACACTGAGATTGTCCAGTATAGGGAAAGTTTCTAAACAGTTGATGACCCTTATTGTATTTATCTTTTATATGTCGACCTTTCTAGTATGTCTGATAACAAGAAACCATTAACCTTAGGAAGTCAAGAGACGAAATGCTCAAAAACGTTATTTCCTCATTAAATCAAATTCGAATTAAACTGTTTAAAAGAAAATGAGATCAACCATTAACATTGAATCATTTTCACTAAGTTGGTTTTAAGTAATCATCTAAAGAATGCATATACTTAAAGATAGAAATCTAAGTTCAAATGCCTAGAGGTGTTGAAAACCAAGATCAAACATGAATGGCTAGCCATTTCACACCCACTCACTCATCTCACACTCACTCACGAATTTTAGACACATAACGAAACAAGACAAGAGCCCCAACCTCAGCATACCAATTCCTACTTACATTACCAATAAGGAAGCCTCTACATGCATGGTACCAGTAAAAAATGGACTGCCAATCCAACACAATAAAATAACAAAATGAAGTGTGAACGAACAAGTAAAAGCCACAAGTGTTAGATACAATACATAGTCACAATCACAACTAGACCATTTCTAACAAGTTATAGAGGAAATTTTCCTCTTTCACAATCAAAGCTCAAAAAGGCGCTACACCTAGAAATGATGATTCTACTCAATAGAAAACTATAATCATGCTGTAACTAGTGGCTTCATCCATGAGGATCTGGTAAACCTAGTAACACCACCACTTTGAAGAAATTAGATAACAAAATACCTCATAGAAGTAAATCCTCACCACCAAATATATATATAGTTGTGTTAGCTGAGGGAACAAGCATCGGTAAGGACCTACACGATACTTGGTACTTCTCTTGTGCCACAGGTATATACTATATGGTGAAAGGAAGGGATGCTGATACTGTGCTCAAAACCATAAAATTGAAGAAGAAAAAACTAAAATTATCCACAAAAATTGACAATCTTTCTGATCAAAATGAAAAATTATTTATGAACAACAAGGATAACACCATTTTCTCGCAAACATCAACCAAACAACTAGGTTAACCCTGTGACCCTATGGGACCAGATGAAACTTATGCAATGACAATGGTAAAAGCATCATATTGTATCACGATTATACAAAGCTACAACAAAATTGCAATCCCAGTGGACATTAAAAATGACTGATGCACTCACAGCTATCAACTACTATATCATCTCAAACTAGACTGTCCAAATAGGCAAGGGGGCTGGATAATTCACTCAATATATAGAAAATAAAGGTAGATCAAAAGATCGAACATTGAAATCATAACTGATTTTGATTTCTTCAAATTATAAGAAGGTATATCATGAATAAAAGGATTATACGAGGATTCAATCAGAATCCATTAATAATGTCATAGATTTTGAACCCAAAACAACAAAATCGATCAGAACCCAATAATAATTTCACTATCTACAAAACAAAATCATAGACATAGGTCGTCGGATTTGGAATTTACTAGATGAGGATGAGCAAGACGAGGGAGTAGGATGAGCGAGAAGGAGGACCGACGAGAAAGACGACCAAGAATGAGGAGCGAGCAACGCTCTCAAAGACGGGCTTAGCAATCCCGTGAGAATTGGGGGTTCTCGCTAAAAACTTTTAGCAAAGAGGTTAGTCAAAGCGAGTACCGGCTAATCCCATTAAACTTAATCCCTGTGCGAAACAAACACTGGACTACACTAATAAGTAGTCCAATCTAGTCCATTGAAACTTAGTGAGCCCAAAGAAGTGCTTACTCATCATTCTAAAGGAATCTTAATTATTTAGGCAATATTCTCACTCAAATGTAACTCTATCAAGCTTCCAAATGTTCCAATGCAGTGAGAACATGTGGATTTGAAATGCAAGTGTAGACGTGTTTGAAGATCTTTAACATAGTAGCATCCTTGATATGATTCTATTCTATATAAATGAATGAGAAGAGAAGAGAAAGAACAGCACCACGACAGCAAAGAAGAAATTCCTCCTTTTCTCATATCCCTCCTTTATTATCCAATTTGTGTAGATTATGTAATGGCTTTTCAAGCTACTTTCTTTGTATTTTGTAAATCTCATTTTTAGTGAACCACAAATACAAACACAATCCTAGTGGACGTAGCCAAATTAGCAAACCACTTAAATCATGTGTTTGTGTACTTATATTTTGAGATCATTACCATGAAAAACACCTTCAACCAACAATCGAAATCTCCCCAGAAAACCTAAAGCCAAAGAAATGAAATCCCAATAATCACCATGAATCTATATTTCCTCCCTCACATGAACCCCAAATCAAATTCAGTTACATAAACTATTATTCATAGAAAGCTGGATTTTTAATTTGGAGGCAACCATAATTTCACACCAAATTGATCAAGGCAATCAACCGTTTTTCTCCATCTCCTCACCGGTGTTCGAACGCTACCACCAAACAGCAATGACAACGTTGCCCTTGGCCCGTCAAGCTCACCAATGGGAATCATGGCGGACGAAGACAATGTCGTGATTAAGACTAGTACAACCGAGCAAGCTATGTTTCAACATAATTGCTCTATGTAACCCAAATAGGGTTATGCATCAATATCACCTAGAGAGAGATGGAGTAAAATGGTAAAGTACTATTTCTCAATTATATTATTGTGTGTTATCAACACTTTATTATTGATAACATAATACAATTTTGGCTACTAACTATTTTTTATTAGTTTTGCAGATTGTTTGTTATAGAACATGGGATTATTGATATCCATATTACTATACATATACATAAGCATCCATGCAAGAAAAAGAGTTGTGTGTGTGTCAAGTGCTCACTTGTATTAAGTGTTTGACTTGTGCAGATATTTAAGGAATGGAGAATGCCTTGAATATAAAATAATGAAATCTTGTATATGTCAAGCATCGAGGGAGTGGCTTGAATATACAATTGGGCGTCAGGGGAAGTGCCTATATAATAAAGTGGAAATTGAGAATTTAATTCTCAAAGTTGTGTTTAAAGGATGAACGGGAGTTAACTCATATTCTAAGGTATTCGGAGCCAAGTGGTATAAGCATGGTATGGGATGTGCAGGCTTGGGTGCCTTAGGTATGCGTTGGCGGGATTAGAAGGGAGTGAGTGCATTCATGCACCTCATTTGCATATACTTTATGCATTTGCAAGAATTGTCACATTTTAATTATTATTTGGTACATACCTATTTCATTTTGAGAACTAATCTGTGAACCAGTGATCATTGCAAATTTTTATTCGGCTATGTATTTAATAAATTTCATGTAGTAGTAGACTTATGCATTTTTTATGTAAAATTTCGTTATAAGATGTATTGTATGTTAGTTATAAGTATTAATTTTTTTTTATCATGTCTTGGTTATAGAATTTATTTCTATAGCTAAGATATGGCTTACATCTTAGCTCGTGAATAGTCCTTATTCGCGGGTCGAGGCGTGACAAATTGCAATTGAGGAACTGGGCCCTGAAAAAAAAAACGCTAAGAGAGGGGCTACATTTGGTTAGCTTGGTGGCCATTTGGCCCAATAATGGTTTGGTGAGCTCCATAGAATTATAGCTCAATCATCAGTTGACGATGAATTTTTAGACAAATCATGCCCTTTTTGGGCTTTTGGACCTTTAACCTCTCCATTAGAGATGACCTTATTGGGAAGGGCTTCACCATATTTTTGGGGGTTGGGGGGTTGGATTGCCCAATACCCTAGGGGGATTGCTAGGTGTGGAGTTACTTTGAAGTTCGATATCGTTTGGACCCCATAACTAATTCCATTATAAAAAATAAAAATAAAAATAAAGGGGTGTGCGGAACTTCTCACACACCTTTTGTTAATTTATATCCGTTGATCTTCTTCAATTCTTCCGATCCGACGGCCGAAAACTAAAAAGATGTGGGAGAAATAAAAATGAGTGTGTGGATATCACATCCCAAAATAAAAACTGGGGATCCATTCTCTTAAAATATATATTCTAAATTATACTAATGTGGATTATTTACTACATTGGTTCACAGATGATTGTATCATGTAAGTCACTACATAAATGAATATAAACAAATTCAATTGAAATATATTTTCTCTAACTGCATAGTCTAGTATATCATGCATGTCAACTTGCCTAACTTGGATTGCACATTTGAAAGAGACCTACATACTGTACATGAGTGGTTTAGAATCATTAGGTTGGCAATATCGTAACATAACACACTAAATTATCTGATAATACATACACTATTAATGCATCAATAAAATTGTGGCAATGACATGCAAAAGTCATAATCCCAGAGACCAACATGCACCACTAAATGGTCCAAGGAAATAATCATGCATACACACATCGAATAGTCGAATTTTTCAGAGTTATGACAAGAGTTCAAGCTTCTCGGCATAATATTAAAGTTATGTTTTCATACCTTTCTTTTTTGGTCTAAAAGGGGAAGGGCCTTGGGGAAAAAGATAAAGTAATTATATTCTTAGTTCGATGAAACGTTTCATCACCAAAGCAACATTTGTAGCCATATCAGAACTAGGGATGGACAAAATACCCATGAGTTCATTTAAAGTTCACGGTTATGGTTATGGGTAACCGTTTAGATGAACAAACGGTTAAGTGTATAACCGTTTATCCGTAAAATTTAAATGGACAGTTTTGGGTATTACTTGCGATTATAACGGGTACCATCGGTTCTGATTCACCAAGTACTCTATTTCTATTGAAAAAAATTCTTTCGAGGGTTACTTTGCTTCAATAATATTCTCTTGGGCTTTTTTGGTTTTGCATGAGAGGAAGGAAACAGATAATTGTTCGAATAAAACACTCTGTATCTGTATAAAAGAATTGGTCTTTCAAAAACTTAGAGGAAATTTAAAACGCATTGAAAGGAGGATGATCAAATGAACTACCTGCAATTATAACCGGCATCCATATGGATTATAATGACAACTTTTTGTTTTTAGAAGTTTTACTTTGTAATCATATGGATTATAATTAAATACTTGTTTGGGTGTACCAGAAAAATATCGTTCGTAAACTATTATTTCAATTATTGGAATTGTATGAGTACTTAAATGATTAAAATAAGGAAATGCTGCTAAAATGTACCTATAACGGTGTTTAATTGTCAGAAAATGAAAATTATGACAAATTTTTCTTTTGTAATTTTCAAGTTGTTAAAAAAAAAAAAACATGTAGCTGAGTGAAAAAGGGGTAAATGGGTAAAAAAAAAAAAAGATAAATGGGTAAATGATTATGGTTAAATGGGTAAATGGTTATGGTTAAATGGGTACACGGTTATGGGTATGGTTAACCGTTTATAAACGATTATGGGTATGGGTATAACCGTTTATACAATTACCCAACAGATAAACGGTTATGCGGGTATAAACATAAACGGTTATGGGTAAATAACCACGGTTACCCGTCTGCCATAACCGTTTCTTATCCCTAATCAAAACTCGTTATGTAAGAAAGAGAGGAAAAGAGAGAGGATATTGTTGTTAGGCCATCTCCAACCGAAGGGTCCAGAGGGCCATAGGGCCGAAAATAGCCCTAAAATTGTCTCAAATCGAGGGCTAGGCTAGAGGGCTTGAGAATTTGGGAGGGCCCCACGAAATTTCAAAGGGCCAAAGGGTTGGCTATTTATTTTTTTTTAGTTTTCCTATTGTTGTTGGTTATAACTGATAGCATTAAAGAAGGATTTTTTTAATACTATCGGTTATAACCGACAGTAATAAGTATTCATAGGCAAATTTTTTTTTATTTACTATTAGTGTCGGTTATAACCGACACTAATAGTTTGAAATTTTTTTAATATAACGGCTAGCTGACTCAGCTAGCCGTGGGGTTTATTTTTTATTTTTTATTTTTAATTTAAACATTTCTTTTCTTCTATAAATATGATGAAGTTCTTTCAATTCTTCACTTCATTTGCAATATTTCCTTCTTCAATATTTTTCAATATTTCCTTCAATATATTTCTGAATATTTCCTTCAATATATTTTCCAATATTTCCTTCATCTATAATATTTGTTTCAATTTTTCAATAATTTCCTTCAATAATTTTTCAATAATTTCCTTCAATATTTCCTTTTTTTTTTTTTTTAAAATGACCTCATCTGCAATGAAAGGTACGGCTTGGACCTAAAAAGAAGATGAAGCTCTTTGCAAGGCTTATAGATGGGTCTCAGAAGATAGTGTGAGGGGGATTTCTCAAACAAGTGAAGGTGTTTGGACTCGTGTGTCCAAAAAATACTTAGAGTTCTACGAAGGCACCATTCCACCGAATACTCGAAACCATGAAAGTTGTTCTTCAAGATGGAAGAAACATCTTCATCCAAGTTTGAATAAATGACATCAAGCACTATTAGCAGCCGCAAGTAGACATGAAAGCGGCACCAATTACTATGACGAAGTTAGTGTTTTCACATTTTATTTTAAATGTTTAATTATATTACATTTAATTTTTGTAATTATATGTCATTATATTATATTTAATTTCATGAATTAATTTCCTAAAATTTTTGTAATTATATTTTCTAGGTACGTCAAGCGGAGGAATTGTATATGGAGGGCAGCTCCAAACCCTTTCAGTTTCACAATTGTTGGGAAATTTGTAAAGGGTTGATGTTATTTGAAGATCTACCTCAACATAGAGTCCTTTGGGAGCTGCATCCCCATTTGTAGATATGAATGAAGATGGATCTCCTACCATTCAACAAACAAGGGTAGAAAATCCGACTCCGTCCGAAAGTTCTTTACCTAGGGCTATGGGACGAAACAAGGCCCGAAGGTTGAGGGAAAAGGGCAAGGCAAATGATGATTACGCCGCTCAACATGAAGTGGCGGCCTCATTGCGATTATTGGCGGAGCAAAATTCCCTTGAGGCGGAAGAAAGGAAGTGTAGGCATGAAGAACGGGCCAAGCAAATACAAGAAGAGATGGATGATAAGAATATGGAAAGGAACACTTCATATTACATTCCAATGAGTAAGGCCTATTTTGATAGGAAAAAAAAAAAGAAATTATGAGCTGACGGTAGTTGTTTGTGACAGACTATACTCCTACGATGGTGGATGATGAAGATAATAATGATTATGGATATTAAATTTAAGTTGTTGTAGTTTTTAAATTTAATTTGTCATTTTTAAATTTTAGTTGTAGTTTTTAAATAGAAATTGTAGTTTTTAAATTTAAGTTATTGTTGTTTTTAAATTTAAGTTGTAGTTTTTAAATTTAAATAATAAATTATGTTTAGTCCTTTGACCCTCGGTTGGAGACGGTTTTTTGTGACAGGGCTAAAACGAGCCCTCTGGCCCTCGGTTGGAGACGGAGACAAATATGGCCCTGTACTGTTCATTAAAATATTAATATCTTGGAAAATCTTGGAGGGCCAGAGGGCTAAAACGAGCCCTTTGGCCAGCCCTCGGTTGGAGATGGCCTTAGCTAGTTGCTCCACCACCACATTTGTATCTCTTTCCCACACCTTCATTCATGTATTGATTAAGATGGTTGAGGGCTCTTTATTTTTCTCTCTTTTATTTTCAACAAGAGGTATTCTAAATTACTTTAATTTATGCGGGAGAAGATCAAATTTAGATGTAAAAAACGAGTACACTACCTTGACCATATGATCTAGATTATGTTGGGCTGATCAATTTAAAAGCTTAAAATTTGGGGCATGTGTTCATGAACATGTGATTGAAAATAAAAGCACATAGTATACTAGTTTATGCCTCTTGGAGAGTTGAGTTGCTCACCCAAAAATCACATGAATTGTTGGCATGACATCAATGTTGCTTTCAATAGACTCTTAATTATTAAGTCACCCCAGTCAATCACAGATCTGTATTTATGGTGAGTAGCAAACAACTCATGTGACCAAGTTATATACGTATGTTTATGGGGTGTGTAATATTCAATATTTTTAATATGAAAATTTCTTCAATACTATGTAGCATTGAATGATATGAGAATGAACGATTAAAATTAGAAATAGAAGATCTAAATCATCACGGGGTGGTCCAGTGATTGGAGACATATTCCACACGGCACGTAATGGGTTTGGTTCTTGGCCTGGTGAATTGCACGATAGTGGCCAGGGGGAGGCTGAAATGCTTCTTTGAGTCTTCATGGCCCCCAGAAGGGTGGATTGCCGTGACAAAGCCACTAGCTGTTTCCATTTTAGGAAAAAAAAATAGAGATAGAAGAGCTAAACAGCTAAGACACCTGTACCAATGAAGCCACACCTATGATACACAGCATTGAAGCCACACCCTCTTATTACGACCCATATCCAGGGAGGAGCTGGAAATGGACACATGACCTAATAACACAATCAAATACTTTTAACCACTTGAACTATAAACGGAGCATATCGGAAATCAAACACAAGCCCAAAGTGATATTATTGATTTTCTAAGTTTTATTTCTTTCAGCAACTTTTAGTCAGAGCAACTTTAAAGCTGTAAGCCCCGGACCACCTCCTCTCTCTTAAATAGGGATTGCTTTCACTAGTGAGAAAACAGTGCGAAGGCAGAGAGATTTGGATAGGTCATCTTTATTGACATGTACTGCAAAGAGGAAGAACATACACGGAGTAATGCTGTGTGATATTTTAGGCCGCAAGTTTAAAGTAATTTGGAGACATTGCACCATAACATAAAAAGGACATCTAGCTTTGGAAAGGACCGGCAAATTAATGGGTTTTACTATGCCACGGTTCAAAGCAATTTGGAAGCTGTACCATACCATAAAATTGACTTCTAGCTTTCATTTGAAAAGGATGGCAAGTAAATACTACATCTAAGCTATCTTATCAGTATTTGAATCAAGAAAACTCCGATCGTTTATTACGAGAGCACGAGCATATAATCTGAAAAATGATAAATTTTTTGCATAGGTTCGGACTAAATAAACACTGTCAGAACTTGCATTGCCTCCAGAGCGAATTGGAACAAGATTAACAAGAGGTTCAACTAGTGGCGAGAATACTGAGATTGTCCTTAAGGAGCTAGCTATAGCGGGATTGATGAAGCGGTTCAACTAGTGTAAATAACATTAAAAAGCTTCAAAAAAGTTCAGCTTTCTCCGTTTTGGATCATATCAGTTAAAGCAATCACAGGTAGAAGAGCGAATCATAAACGAAACAGAATGACAAATAAAATTCTATGCATAATATACGCAAAGATTGTATTATTATTCACTAATTCAGTTGCAAGAAACCGTGTGGCTATTGTACAACCAAGTTTCCAGTAAATTCACTTGGTTGACAAGCTCAAAAATCAGGAAAGCGATCTGATCAGGAGTACCTAGCTGCGGTGCTTGGGGTTGTAAGAGTGGATCGACACGGGAAGTACTTGGGGCTCCCTACTTTCGTCGATCAAAATAGAGGGGCATGTTTTAGTCATATCAAGGAAAGTCTATGGAAGAAACTGCAGGGATGGAAAGGTAAAACTATCACTGCAGCGACAAAGGAATTGCTAGTCAAAGTGGTGGCGCAATCGATCCCGCTTTATTCCATGAGCTGCAATCTATTGCCCTAGTATTTATGTGACGAACTGCACCAATTATTTTCTTCTTATTGGTGGAATGAGTCTAAGAACTCTAGGAAAATCCATTGGGTGGCTTGGGATAATCTGTGTTTGCTCAAAAAAGGGGGGGGGGGGGGAGCTCGGGTTTCGTAATTTATACGCTTTTAATCTTGCTCTTCTGGCCAAAAAAGGGTGGAGGATCATCCAGGAGCCTATTATTTCCCTCACTCCTCTTTCCTTGAGGCAGTGTTCGACCTAATGCTTCCTATGCGTGGCGTAGCATTTGTGCCACTAGAGAAGTTATTTTGGGGTGAGGCAACCTCTCCCTCTCCAAGTGTTGTTGTGAGACGCGCCATTGATTGGTGACAGGAATACCTTAGGATCAACTTCAGGCCACCTCTGCCCAAAGGCATGCTCCCATTCAGAAATGGTCTTGTCCTCCACCTGGAAGGCTCAAACTTAATGTGGATGGTGCCTGGTGCAAGGAAACTAATCTGGGCGGTGTAGGGTTGATATTCTGGGATTCAAATGGAACTTTTGTGGCTGCTACGAGTAGGAGATTTGGGGACATCTTCTCTCCTATTCACATTGAAGCACTTGCAATTAGAGAGGGTCTTTTGATGGCGATCGAAAGGGGTGTACAAAGCATTTCGTTGGAAAGTGATTCACTTCAGATCATTTCTGCTTTAAAGGAGTCTTCTTTGAATGTGTCTACTATCGAACCTATCATTGAAGACACCATATCCTTATTGCTCTTGGTCACTGAAGCTACCGCGTACAATGTTCGTCATCAAGCCAACTTTGTTGCCCATAGGCTTGCTCGTTTTGCCCTCTACGGAGGTGGTTGTACTTGGTTTGATGAAACCCCCTCAATGATTCGTGATTTAATTGAGGAGGATCTCTCCATCCCTTGCTAGCCTATTCTTAGCTTTTAATTAAATCATATTGTATTTTATCAAAAAAAAAAAAAAAGTATGTCATGCATGTCAAATTGCCTAACTTGGATTACACATTTGAAAGAAACCTGCATTACATGTGTTGTGTGGTTTAGAATTATTAGATTGCCAATATCGTAACATAACACGCTAAATTGTTTGACAACATAAACAATATTAATACACCAATAAAATTGTGGTAATGACATGTAAAGGGTCACAATCCTAGAGACTAACATGCACCACTAAATGGTCCCAATGAAATAATCATGCATGGCTATAATACACACATTGATTAGTCGAATCTTTCAGACTTATGACATGATTTCAATGTTCTTGGCATAACTTTAAAGTGATATATATGTTCATATCTTTCTTTTTAGTTCTAAAAGGGAGAAAGATACAGTACTTATATTCTTAGTATGGTGAAACATTTCATCACCAAAGCAACATGTATAGCCATCTTCCCAGTTGCTCCACCACCTCAGGTACAAGGCAGCCTTTTGTATCTCTTTCCCACATCTTGATTCATGTGCTGATTAAGATGGTTGAGGGCTCATCATTTTTCTCTCTATTTTATTTTCAACTAGAGATATTCTAAACTACTCTAATTTATGCAGGAAAAGATCGAATTTAGATGCAAAGTACTAGTACACTACCTTAACCAACTGACTTAAATTATGTTGGGCTGATCAATTTAAAGGCTTAAAATTTAGGGCATGTGATCATGCACATATGATTAAGTAATGCACGTAGTATATTAGTTATGCCACTTGGAGAGTTGAGTTGCTCACCCAGAAAGTCACATGAATTGTTGGCATGACATCAATGTTGCTTTCAATAGACTCTAATTATTAAGTCACCCCAGTCAATCACAGATCTGTAAATAGGGTGAGTAGCAAACAACTCATGTGGCCTAGTTATATACGTACGTATATGGGGTGTATAATATTCAATATTTTTAATATGAAAAATTCTCAATATTATGCAACATTGAAAAAAACGAGAATGAATGACTAAGACTAGAAATAGAAGATCTAAACCATCACAGAGTGGCCTAGTGGTTGGGAACGTATTTCACACGGCACGTCTTAGGTTCTATTCTTGGCCTGGTGAATCGCACGATGGTGGCCAGAAGGAGGCTGAAATGCTTATGCGAGTCTTCTCGGCCCACTAAAGAATGGACTGCCAATACTCTTACTTACTTGAACTCCAAGCGGAGCGTGTCGGAAATCAAACACAAGCCCAATGTGATACTATTGATTTTCCAAGTTTTATTTCTTTCAGCAACATTAAAGCTGTAAACCCCGGACCTTCTCCTCTCTTAAATAGGGATTGCTTTCACTAGTGAGAACACAGTGCGAAGCCAGAGAGATATGGATAGGTCATCTTTATTGACATGTACTGCAAAGAGGAAGAACATACACAGTAATGCTGTGTGATACTTTAGGCCACAAGTTTAAAGCAAGTTGGAGACATTGCGGCATCACATAAAAAGGACATGTAGCTTTCGAAAGGACCGGCAAGTTAATGGGTTTTACTATGCCACAATTCAAAGCAATTTGGAAGCTGTACCATACCATAAAATTGACTTCTAGCTTTCATTTGAAAAGGATGACAAATTAATAATACATCTAAGCTATCTTATCAGTATTTGAATCAAGAAAATTCCCATCGTTTATAATGAGAGAATTAGCATACAACCTGAAAAATGATAAAATTTTCGCATAGGTTTGGACTAAATAAACAGTGTCATAACTTGCATTACCTCCAGAGTGAATTTGAATAAGATTAGCAAGAGGTTCAACTAGTGATGAGAATACTGGCATTGTCTTTATGGAGCTAGCTACAGAGGGATTAGGAAGCGGTTCAACTAGTGTAAATAACATTAAAAAGCTTCAAAAATGTTCAGCTTTCTCAGTTTTGGATCATATCGGTCAAAGAAATCATAGGTAGACAAGCGAAGCATAAAGGAAACAGAACGAGGAATAAAATTCTACGCATAAAAAATGCAAAGAGTGTATTAATTCACTAATTCAGGTGCAAGCAACGCAATGGCTATTGTACAACGAAGTTTTCAGTAAATTCACTTGGTTGAAAAACTCACAAATCAGGAAAAGGATATAGATCATCAAACCAATTTGAAGAACTAAAGCTACCGTTCGAAACATGGGGGCACCTGACCGTCAGACTCCTTTCAACAATTTGAATGAAAGCTTCCAAATGACAATGACATCAAATCAATGCTTAAGTTTCTACCATCACTTAAGTGAAGCTTCGGTAATTCTGCTTCCAGATACCTGCACACACATAAAGATCAATACCTTCTTTCTTAACATGTCAACTTCACTGGTCTGACAAGGAGATATATTACCTTGTAGGAATGAGATTTGTGTTTCCATATATACAAATTTCAAAGATTCTTGGAGCGTTCGGATGATCTGTAAATACGATATGCAGCAATACACATTGTGGCATTGCCTATAACTGTCAGAGCTGCTTGAAGGGCCACCAATACCTACAACTCATTGAGGAGGAGGAACAAAGTCACTGTAGGTATTTTGCCTAAAAACTCAGTTCCTGTTGTAATTGAAGGGACAAATTCATAAGAATCTAGTGACTGGTTGTTGCAATTTACAATCATGATCAATAAATTGTTTTGTGTTTGAACCATTTCATTTTCCTGCCTCTTAAAATGTCCAATTTAAAAAGAGAAAAAAATAACATTGAAAAAAGGCCACCCTTCTTACCTCAAGAGACTCGGAGTTATAAAAGAAATGCCATGTGCATGCACATAGTGCTCCACCAAGCAGGGGAACCTACACCAATAAACTAAAAGTTAAACTGAGGCAGTAGACATTTGAATAGTTGTAAAACACCAAAGCAAGCTCTACATAAAGCTCCTCAACCAGCCAGCCCCCAACCCCCAGTTTCTTTCTTAAGGGATATATAGTAACTTGGAAATTAAACTTTTAACTTAAGACTAAATATGATATCAACACCATGTTGAAAGCCAAGTTCTAAAATATGAGACCCTAATCCGTTTGAATTGTAAAGTCGGTTAGTTAGACATGAGGCTGCCAACTTAAGTCGTAACTTGTGAGCTTGTTTGTTAGTGCCCTTATATTCTAACTTCCAAGTAACTTAACAAAATAAGAAGATATTTATTCAAGTTAGATGAGCATTAAGGAGATATTTTTTTTTTTTCCAGGAAAACAATGGTTAACACAGAAGTACCATGGTAACAGAAATCTACCATTCCGTAGTACAGTTTTTGACCTTATAGTCAACTCATGGATATGCCATCACGAAGATATATTGGAGACATTTACCCAGTATTGGTAACTACACAAGTGAAGCACAAAGGACAAATCAATAAAATTATCTGGAAAACTGGTGACCCATTAAGTTCAAATCTTGCTTGCTGGCTCATGATAATACCAATACATGTGCTATGCTCTGAAAAAGTGGAAGCCCTGTGCTTTTGCTTATCTCCTCAGTAGAGTGTGTTGTGTAAAGACGAGGAAGAGTCAGCTGAGCATATGTGTTTACGTTGGTTCTTCACTAGTAAATTTTTGAGTAGATTGTTCCTAACGTTGGGTATAAACTGTTACTTCTTGCTGAGTTTGTGGAGATTTGGGAAAACAAGATGGTTTTCTGCAATTCGGGCCTCTATTCGGATTGTGGGGATGGAGTGGAATGGTAGGATATTCGACAATAGGCAGAGATATTCATCTCCCCACTTTTACTAAATCTCCCCGCTTATGTTTGAAAAAGATTAGTTATTTGATGCGACTAGTATGATTTTCAGCCGAAAAACTAGTGGAAACAAAGGGAACAATCTCTTAAAGTAGGTTAATGGAGTATTAGGTTCCACATTATTCATGATAACTAAGTTTAACAGACAAAATCTGCTCTCTGGTTTAATCAATTCGACCGTTGATCACGAAACCAACCAATTTCGAACCGAAATTCATCGCGAGAATTTGAAAGACTGCACTCAAAACTCACCATCCCCACGACAGCCCTTTCCAAGATTCGAACCCGGACTTCTCCCCGTAATGCCACACCAACGTCATTGCTGTTATCCTTGCAACCAAACAAACCAAATTCAAATTACCAAAGCAACAAACCACTAGTGTGAAATATCCAACCAAAATTAACAACAAAATGCAAATATTAAAACAAATTCACAAAACCCCATTTGCAAAAGTAGAACATGATGACTCTCTCTCACCGTTCGACGACGCTGGACACGTGAATGGCCCAGGTGGGCAACGAGAGGGCATTGGAGGGTTCATTCAAGGGCAGCAGCTCAGAAGCTGAGGCGGCTTGGACAAGGGTCAGGGTCAGGGTCAGACCCGCCCCGAGTAGACCCACCAAGTTTTTTCGGGTAATGGAGGGAATTTGGTGGTTGGGTTGGAGGTTTCGGGCGTGGAGGGAAAAGGGGCTTGTGAGGGGAAGTGGGGTTTGGGAAGTAGAGTAAGGGCTTGTTTGGTATTGCTGTCATTTGAAAAAAAATTGCTGTGAGAATAGAATAAGCGGCTCTGAAATAAATCAGTAGAGTGTTTAGTAAACTTTTTTGTAAAAGTGCTTTTGAAAAAAAAAGCAGTCTGATAGTTGGTCTTTTCATTAAAGAAGCACTGTAGCTCCGTGTGCTTTGAAAAAAAACCAGTTTTCCAAAGCTGCAAATAGCAGCTTCAGCTTTTTCTCACAGCAACTTCCAAAATAAGCCATTTTTTTTTCAGTTTACCAAACACCTAAAACCCTCACAACTTTTTTTCATGGGTGCTTTTTTTTTAAGCACCTCACTCCCAAACCACCCCTAAGGAGCGTGACTGAAAAGAATGCGACTATCGTAGGATTAATGGAAACTAATGAAAGAACCTTACGCCATCTCCAACCGAAGGGTTCAGAAAATTAGATAGTCGAAAATAGTCTTCAGATCGTTTCCAACCGAAGGCTAGACCAAAGGTCTTGTGGGCCCCACCAGGTCAAAACTAGACAATCAGGCCAGCGGACTGGCCATCTCCAGCCAGCCCGATCATGCCAACCCACTTTTTTTTTTTTCGTTCTTTTCCATTTGCCTAGCCCATATTTTTTTGTTCCTTTCCATTTGCCTAGCCCACATTAGGGTTTAGGATTTAGGATTTTTTTTTTGTCCCAGCCCACTTTTTTTTGGACTTTTTTTTTCTAATTTTTTTTCCTATACAATTTCTCACATATTTTTCATTATTTCATACTATCTTATCTTATTTTATTTCAATTCTTCATATTCCATACTATAACCCTTTAGCCCTCGGTTGGAGATGGTAAGAAATGTAACCTTGCACTGTTAATTAAAATATTAATTTCTTGGAGGGTCAGAAGGCTAAAACGAGCCATCTGACCCTCATTCAGTTGGAGATGGCCTTAAAAATTTAGTGTTTAATCACCAGAACAGAAACTTGTTATAATATTCAAATTGAGCACAAAGAGCAGATGATAAGTATGGGCTCCAAGGAGACAAGGCATGCAACATGTTCATGTGGCCATTATCAAAACAAAAGCAAAATGAGACAAAGCAAAAAAAAAAAAAAAAAAGACAAATAATTCAGTCCACATTTCAGAAATAGTGCCGATAATTCAGTAGTTCAAAAACAGTGGAAGCAAAGTAACAAATCAAGAAAAAGTTGACAAGCACCTAAAAAGACGTCTATACCATTCATTTTGAAAGGATTTTTTGTCCAAAGTATTTCCATTCATGTATATAAGGGAGGCTTTCCCTCATTGTACACACACCTCAACACCTACACACACCACACCTTAATATGCAAACACACAAGCATAGAGCATCTAAAGCCTTTTTAGCATCCTTTGCTTACTTCTTTGTAAACACTTCTCTTTGTAAACATTTTACATATTTCAGTAAAAGTTCAAGTGTACATATTCAAGCAATCTCCAGGTCTTAAGTAAGTGTTCTTTCTTTCTTTAGTGTGTTTGTTTAATTAGACTTCTAGTCCAAAATAGGAAAACATTATTGTAGTTATATTATTAACTTGCTAAACTGACCTTCATACTTTGTTTGAGCACTATGTTGTAGTTAAATGTTTGCCATACAAATAACTGGACATTAACCAGGGTACCTCTGAGTTCAGCCTCTAAGGCTTTATACCTGCATTATGAGTAGCCGTCATGCTGAAGCATGTTGAGTTTTATGTGCAAGGTTTTAGTCTAGTTGTTATAATAGTCGTCCGACTATTTAACTGTGTCTTTGTTTCGAATTTGGTATCAAAGCCAAATTTAACATTTTAATAGTATAATTATAATAGTAAAATACCTTGAGTACGAAAGTCATTAACGACTAATATCACACACTTGTTTAATTTTGTATGAATTAATACTAGATATTATTGTCCTTGTAGACCCTGTCAACCACAACTGCGAGGTATCTTTTGTCCTAGACACCCAACTATAACTAGCATAAAGAGAAGATTAGCATATATTTCCAATAGAACTAATAAAAAATATATCAAAGCTTTGACACAAATTAGTAAGTTAGATAAAAATCCAATAAGTGTAACAGATTTTTCAACACTAGTAGCTAGTAGTAATATTATCATTAGACAAAATAATTTAATTATCAATTAGTGTTAAATTTAGATGAAAAGTTAGATTAAGATGAAGAACAAATAGCATAAATAAATCAAGTTTTACATAACACATCTTCATCACTTCCACCAAATTAGAAAATTTTAACTTTAAGTACAAATAATCATATTAGAAGACCTAAGATAAATCATTTGATAATAGAAATGAAACTCTTTAGAAGAAAAAGAAAAGAAATAGTTAGAGCTGAAGATATTTATTCAAATGAAGAAGAAGCACAATAGTGTATTAGAAGAGGATTTGAGAGAACACAGAAAAATAAATATAATTTGTATCAACTAGGTTTATTTGAAAATAGAAGTAAAAATAGCATCGGTCAACATGAAGTTAGCTGTATTGATAAATAAGTTACACTTAACTTACTTGCAAAGAAACAATTACTCACTTGAGAAAATCACATTTTAATCAGATTCAATGTACCTATTAATTGTAATATCACGATTAATCAGAGTACATGTAGGCATTAGTGTACATATATAATGATAGATGGAATAATCACCAACAAAATGCAATAACAACAGATGAAGCAGACTTAAGTTCAAATTTAGCAGTTATAAGTTGCATTCTTAATTATGTTATGACAATTAATGAATTTAGTAAATTTATTAAAGTAAGCATAAGAACAAAAAAATTATAATATGAAAAGAGAATATAAAAATTTATATGTTAGTTTAATGTATATACGAAAAATGTCTGATAAATATAATGATAAGTTTAATTTAGAATTTCAAAATTTTGTTCAAACATTTGGTAGTAAGCATGTAAATGTGTTAGAAGCTAAACTCGTAGATAATAGCTTTTTAGAATGAACTCAGTGAACGTTACCTAATTTACAAGTAGTAAGAAATAGACAACCAGATAGTGTACAAATATATGACACTAGTATAGGAAAAGCAACATTTAAATGTAGTAATTACAAGCAATTTGAAAATATAGAAGATGATGAGAACGAAATTGAAAATGAGAGTATTTATATGACTATTTGATAATTTAGATATTATTTTAGTTGAGCAAAATTTTGATCAAGTTGTAGACAAGTTTATAGAAAATATTGATAATTGAGATGAAGAACAATATTTAGAAAAATACAAGACATATGATTTAGGACTACATAGAATTTTAGATGGAGAGATGAAAAAAAAATAACTTTAGAAATAGCAGTAGAACATATTTTAGAAACAAAAGAATACAATAATTTACTAGAAATAAAAATTGAATGTAATTTAACTATTGTTCTAAAAGCAACTAACGTCATCTAGGCCCTGCCTAGGTGCTAGGTGGCTGGACACCATCCCGATTAATGCCCATGTGTTTGAAATTAAGAAAAGGTGCCTAGACCTACTGAAGCGTCCGCCTAGACCACCTAGGCATCTGCTTAGCCCATCCAGACCCGCCTAGGCACCTGTCATGGTCGCGACTCACTTAGGAAGAAAATATATAACTTTCATTTTGCATTTATTTTTTTTCAATAATTTGCTGCATATTTAAATGAACATACATTACTTCCTTGTTCCTTATGTTTTCATTATGTTCTAATACTTCATAATATATATTTCATTCTATTTTTTAGTTTATAATGAAATTATATATATTTTGGGCACGTTTGTTTGACAGGATTAGCAAGGCTTGGACTGGACTAGACTATAGTCCTGTGTTTGGTGTGCAACCGGATTAGCTTTAAGGGCACGTTTGTTTGATAGGATTAGCAAGGCTTGGACTGGACTAGACTATAGTCCTGTGTTTGGTGTGCATCCGGATTAGCTTTAATGAGCTTAACCCGGACTCGCGTGGACTAACGACCTCCTTAGCCGTTCTTCGCGAGGAACCCCAAAATTGGGCGGACTCGTAAGCCAGAGCAAACCGAGAGAGATCTTCCCTTCGTCCTCATCGCTGCCTTCCCTTCGTCCTTCGTCCTCATCGTTGCCTTCCCTTCGTCCTCATCTCAGCGTCCCGTCGAAGCCGGTGCGGAAGACGAGTTCCGTGGCCAAAGGGGTCACAAGTACCGCTCCGTCGTCGACAACGATCGGGCCGTGCTCGAGATGTCGCCCATGGATCCTTCCTCCTCCTCTTCTTCGTCGTCTTTTCTCCCGGTTCACCAGGCTTCCCTCAAGTATGTGTGTTTTCTGTATCTGAGACTTAGGGATTTGAATGGTGGTTTAAGAATGAATTTTGATGCGTTATGCTTTTGGTTTAATGGGTTAATTGTCGAAAATGAGTTAAACCCACAAGTTCACTTGATGATTTAAGCTTTGTGTATGGTGAATTATTTTCTGAAATCGAACATGGGTTAAACCCAGAAGTGCAAGTTGATGCTTTAAGCTTTGTGTATTGTTAATTCTTTGTCGGAAGTCGAAAATGAGTTAAACCCACAAGTGCAATTGATGCTTTAAGCTTTGTGTATTGTTAATTCTTGTTGGAATTCGAAAATGAGCTAAACCCACAAGTGTAATTTGATGCTTCAAGCTGCTTTGTGTATGACGAATTCTTGTTGGAAATCGAAAATGAGTTAAACCTACAAGTGACCTTGCCAGAATGTTGTTTCTTAAGTGAACTGAACTATTGAATTCAAAAAATGGGAAATCATAAGATGCTTGGATTCTGAATCCTAATATAAAGCTCTGCCCAAATAGGAGAGTGCTAATCTTGTTACAGCACAAATTTGGGTTAGACTGATGAAACTGTTGGGGGTGGTTTAGGTTTAACTTAGAAAATCTTGTTCCTTACAGCACAAGTTTAGGTTTAACAGTTCTTTTTTTATTATCCTGCTTCTTAGTCCGAGGCTGCACCAAACGCTTCACTAAGTTAGTCCAGCTTAGTCCAGTCTAAGCCAGTCCAGCTTAGTCTCTGCAGCTAGTCCAGTCCGAGACAGTCCGGCGCAACAAACGCACCCTAATGGGGTGGGACTCGCTCGGATTACACGCCTCCTTACGAGTTCTTAACGAAGAACCCCAATTTTGGGCGGACTCGTAAGCTCGGAGAGAAAACCGCGAGGATCCTCAACGTCCTGCTCGTCCTCATCTCTGCGAGGATCCCCAACGTCCCTCGTCGTCGACCTTGCCCTGCTTCCTCGTCGTCGTCCTCCTCACCCTCATCTCTGCGTCTTCTCGCCCTCATCTGGTCGGAGACAGTCTGGTAAGCTTCAAATCTTCGATTGATTTCGTCGAATTGAGATTAGAATTTGGGGTTTTCATATTTTTAGTTCAAATTGAGATTAGAATTTGGGGTTTTCGTATTTCAACTTTTCTGGTAAACTTCAAAATCAATTTTTAGGTCAAATTGAGATTAGAATCTGTGTGTGTAATCTCTGTGTGTGTCTGTGTGTGTGTGCGTGTGTGTGTGTACTATGTGTGTGTGTACTCTGGTTTGTCTGTGTGTGTGTGTATACTCTGTGTGTGCGTGTAATCTCTGTTTGTGTATACTCTGTGTGTGTGTGTGTGTGTGTAATGTGTGTGTGTGTAAGTGTAATATGTGTGTGTATACTGTGTGTGTGCGTGTGTGTATGTATGCAGTATGTGTGTGTGTGTATGTATGCAGTGTGTGTGTGTGTGTGTATGTATGCAGTGTGTGTGTGTGTGTATGTATGTATGTATGCAGGGTGTGTGTGAGTGTATGTCCGTGTGTGAGAGTGTGTATGTCTGTGTGAGTATGTGTGTGAGTGTGTATGCAGTGTGTGTGTGTGTGTGTATGTATGCAGGGTGTGTGTGTATGTATGCAGGGTGTGTGTGAGTGTATGTCAGTGTGTGAGAGTGTGTATGTCCGTGTGAGTGCAGTGTGTGCAGCTGACCAGTGTGTGTGTGTGTGTATGTATGCCGTGTGTGTGTGTGTATGTATGCAGTGTGTGTGTGTGTGTGTGTGTATGTATGCAGTGTGTGTGTGTGTGTGTGTATGTATGCAGTGTGTGTGTGTGTGTATGTATGCAGTGTGTGTGTGTGTATGTATGCAGTGTGTGTGTGTGTGTGTGTGTGTGTATGTATGCAGTGTGAGTGTGTGTGTGTGTATGTATGTATGCAGTGTGTGTGTGTGTGTGTGTGTATGTATGTATGCAGTGTGTGTGTGTATGTGTGTGTATGTATGTATGTATGCAGGGTGTGTGTGAGTGTATGTCCGTGTGTGAGAGTGTGTATGTCCGTGTGTGTGTGTTAGTGTGAGTGTGAGTGTGAGTATGTATGTGTATTTTGCACATTTGTCCATGAGTGTGTGTGTGTGTACTTGGTTTATAACCATGATATTACAATGTGAATGTTTTGTATTGTGTGGGGTTGATGCTGAATTGCAATTTTTTGTGGTTGTTGGTTGCAGAGAAGAGGAGCATAAACGGAAGGCTAAGGCTAAGGCTACTGCATTACAGATGTCCTTTAATTTCCCTCTTCACATGCAATGCCTAGCAATGATAGCAATCCTCATACTAGTGTTCTTAGACACATGTTTATAGATGTATAAGAGTAGAACATTTTGAATATGATGCCTCGGGTTAATGATAACTTTTTTTTTTCAACGCCACCTGTATATTTGTTGCCTCGGGTTAATGATAACTTTTTTTTTTCAACGCCACCTGTATATTTGTTGCCTCGGGTTAATGATAACTTTTTTTTTTCCAACACCACCCGTATATTTGATGCCTTGGATTGTGACTTCGCTAGTTACTTTGATCTAATTCATTTCGTATCATAATCACTTCATTTCCATCACCCTTAATAACAGTAAATATTACATATATAATGTCCTTAATTTGTTTTTTGTTTGGATAGATATGGATCGAAGGAAGCTTTTATTGATCTTATTGTTAGAGATGTCTTATTTGGAGACAATTTGCATTTGTACGATTCTTGTGTTGATGATGCTACGTGGCAAACAGAGACATGTTGAACGACCCACATTGACTAACCGTTCACTTATTAGACAAGAGATTAGTTTGTGTTATCTGAATGGTATAATAGGGAATACTGATACTGAATGTGTCAACGAATTGAGAATGGATAGAAGGACTTTTGGCATATTATGTGACTTACTTCGTCAAGATGGAAGGGTAAAAACTGATGGTTTGGTGTCTGTAGAGGAGCAGGTGTGTATGACTTTACAAATATTAGCACATCATACTAAGAATCGTAGTGTTGGCGGTAGATTTTATAGGTCGGGAGAGACTATAAATAGGTATTTCAATAGCGTATTGCAAGAAATTTTGCGATTATAAGGTATCCTACTAAAAGTCCCTCAGCCTGTGCCTATTGATTATACAGATCCTAGGTGGCAATGTTTTAAGGTATGATGAGAATTTTTTTTCATTTTCCCTAAGCTTTAACTCTTCATTCCCTTTGTATAAATTAACAAAAACTTTTTTTTTTTTTTTTTTTTTTTTTTTAAGAATTGCTTGGGAGCATTGGATGGAACACACATTGATGTGCATGTACCTGAAATTGACAAACCAAGATACCGAACAAGAAAGGGTCGAGTCGCAACTAATGTGTTAGGTGTGTGTTCAGGAGATATGCAGTTCATATATGTGTTTTCGGGGTGGGAGGGTTCCGCATCAGACTCTAGAGTGCTACATGATGCAATTACTAGGCCTAATGGTTTTAAGGTACCAGCGGGTAAGACTATTACTTAGTCTCAACTTTGTAAGTTAGGTCTAGTTCTGTTTGTCAACTACAAAACACTAATAAGGTCTGTTTTTTTTTTCATTAGGTTATTATTACCTTGTAGATGGTGGTTATACAAATGGTGAAGGATTCCTTGCACCCTATAGAGGAATACCTTATCATTTATCCGAATGGGAGGGACGAACACCTTCTAATAAGGAAGAATATTTTAACATGAAGCATTCTAAGGCAAGGAATGTAATTGAACGCTGTTTTGGCTTGCTAAAAGGAAGGTGGTCGATACTAAGGAGTCCATCTTTCTATCCGATAAGGACACAAGGTCGAATAATTACCGCTTGTTGCCTACTACACAATCTTATTAGGCAAGAGATGTCTGTAGATCCAATGGAGAATTTGCCAATAATAGAAGATGGACAAAATACAGAAGAAGGTGAATATGTTGGTAGTGTTCAAACATCTGACCAGTGGACTGCAAAGAGGAATGATATGGCTCAAGAAATGTATAACGAGTGGAGAGCAATTAGGAACCAGCAACCGAACTAGCTATATGAGTTAATGATAACATTTTATTTTAGTATTCCTTTTTATCATGCATTTGTTAGATATTAGCACAATGATTGGATGGTATGCAAATTAATTGGATATTATGCAAGTTGATTGGATATTATGCAAATTGATTATTTGTATTGTATTTTCCTTCATTAAAATATTTTTTGTTTAGGTATGGATAACGAAAATATTTTGAATGCTACTCAAGAGCCAAAAGGAAGAAGGCGTAAATGGGAAGCATTTGAGGAAGAAGTATTACTAGGAGTTCTTGAGGATTTTGTTGCTCGGAAGCAACGGTGTGACACCGGTGCTTTCAAACAAGGTACTTTGGTTGAAATAGCAAAAGCTGTCAATGTTTTATGTCCTCATTCAAATATAAAGGCAAATCCACATATTGAGTCCAAGTTGAAGAAATGGAAAAAAACATATAGTATGGTCGTTGACATGATAAACACAAGTGGATTTGCATGGAATGATGTCAAAAAGTGCGTTGAAGTTGACAGTGATGACTTATGGCAAACTTATGTGCAGGTTCATATCCTATTTTATTTATACATTAGTTATATTATTGCTGCTATATTTGTTACGCATGCTAAATTTTAGTTTTGCTATGTTGATATAATCTTAGAGAAATAAAGAAGCCGATGGATGGAGAAGCAAACCTTTTCCACTGTTTGATAGATTTGCATATATATTTGGAAAAGATCGGGCTACGGGTAATGTAGCCGAAACCCCTGCTCAAATGGTGGAGGAACAAAGTCATGATCATGTTGGTGAAAGTGATATTGGAGGTGAAAATTTTGTTTCTTCAATGAACCAACAAAGCCAACAAAGCACCCCATCTGAAAATAGCCAAAGAAAGAGGAAAAAAGCTGTGGGAAGTTCAAGTGATGGAACCGAGGCAATTATCAGTGGACTGAAAGATTTTTATGTTGAAAGTGGGAAGAGGATGCAAATGGTAACTGAAGCTTTAGTTCAAGGTACTGCAGATCATACTAACATAGCCAATGAACTTGAAGCAATGGGTCTCTCTCCTATGGATCAAATTGATGCATTGTCTCTTATTTTGGATAAACCAAAAAATGTGGGAGTGTTCAGGGCAATCAAACCGGAACTCAAGAAAGTGTTCGTCCAAAGGCTTTTAAGCGACAACGCAAGCGGATGAGGATTTTGGCTAATGTTAACATGGATGTATTTTATTAATGTTAACATGGATGTATTTTATTAATCATACAATCTTATGTTATGGCTTATAACTTAGCTTTGCACTAGTATTTTGGCTTATGTTAACTAGCCATTTTGTAAATTATGGAGATCTATTTTGGCTAATGTTAACTAATGTTAACTAGGATTTTCTAAATTATGGAGATCTTTTTATGTACTTGTATTTGTTGAAGTTGCATGTATTGGGCACTATTATTTTTCTTCTGTTGGGTGATAGAGTTTAAACCAAGCTACCTTTGCAAATTAAACCCAATTCTATTAGCAGGTAATAGAAACAAAACAATTGTCAATTTTTTTTAAGATTCATAATATACATGGCAAAAATATGCTCCAATTAACCCATATCATGAGATTTGTAGCATTACTCTATTACACAATGGCAAAAATTTGGAGTCCTAGTCTAAGCAAACACAAATCTGGTGAACAGTACTGTTTTTCTTATCCTGCTTCTTAGTCCGACATTACACCAAACGCTTCACTAAGTTAGTCCAGCTTAGTCCAGTCTAAGCCAGTCCAGCTTAGTCCCGGCAGCTAGTCCAGTCCGAGACAGTCCGGCGCAACAAACGCACCCTTTAAGTATAACCAGACACTTATTTACACGAAATATAATAAATTTACTTAAATTTGCCTAGTCTGCCTAGGCCTCGCCTAGCCGCCTAGGAGCTAGGCCCTTGTCCACCGCCCGATTAGTGTCGTTTTGAACATTGAATTCAGCAGAAGAAAGTAGTACATCAGGAATAGAAAATATTCCAGGATACACAGTTAGAACTTATCAACAATTTTTAAGACAAACAAATGAACAATATAATGAACAAGCATGAGTATATTATATGGATGAAAAAATGATGAGACCCCTAGAAAAAATAGGATACCATACTTAAAAGGATTAGAACAAATTAATATAGCAGGTAATATATTAAACTTAGATAATGTAGATCCATAAAATTGGGAGAAAACAATTGAAAGATGGAAAAAAACCTTGTGTACATGTAACATTAATGTTAGATTTTGGTAATTCACAAAATATGTTAGATTATTTTGAGCATACTTTAGATGGATTAGTTTTTTATTAGTTTCAATCATGGAAATTTCAAAATCCAGAACAGCATCAGGTAGCTAAAATACATTTAATATAGATGGTTTTGTTACTTTAATTAAAAAAAAATTAGATCATAATAGGTTAGATGACAGAAGTGGACAAAAACAAATAAGAGTAATTAGAAATTTAGACTGTGGAGCCAAAAATAATCACAAGGCGACACGTGAATTTTTGGATAAAAGAGGGCAAAAATACCCTTGAGGTACAACGGGGTTCCTACGCGCGAGCACCGTGCAATCATCCTTCAACCAGATTAAAAGTGCCCAAAATAGGTAACAAATTCAAAGTTATTTCATCCATCATCATCCTATATTTTCCACAAGGTAAGTATTTCATAACCTTCAAAACATCCCATATAACTTACATAACCCCCAAAATATTTATTCCAAAAATGTGTTGATTAACCAATTAATGGATTAATTGCCTAATTAATCCATTAAATCACACATTAAACCATAAGTTACACCCTAAAAAATATCCAAAGGGGGCCGGCCACCCTATCCCTATAAATAGGCTCCCATTTTCACCAAAAGATTATTCCAACACACTTGCAAAGTTCCCAATACTCTCCAAACACTTTTCTGTCTAAATTCTAACTTTGGCATAAGAGATTCTTCGGCCAAAGCCCCCCATTCATCGTGGGTGCATGAGGCTCTTGGCCTTGACCCTAAGGTGTTAATTGTTTTGTAGGTGCAACTTGGCTCGGCCGCATGCTTACAACAATTGATCACTTATGCTACCGAGTGCACTAAGGTAGCCTACGGTTTCCGAAAGACTGCTTATGGCTTGCCCTTCGAGCAATAAAGCCTCACTAGACTTATACAACCGCACATTCTTGTGAAAGGTTAAACAAGCTAGCGCGTATATACGGAGCTTTATCCACTACCGATATGCTACGTAGTCAATAAGCTTCACCTCTGCCAAGCGCGGAACAACCTACACCAAGTCCTAAAGTGTTGTGATACTTGCTACGCAACCTACGAAATTGGAGAAAGTCAAGGTTAACAGCCTAGTGATTACGCAGACTTGTCTGCTTCTCTAAGTAAGGCATCCGGCTGCCAACCCTATGGCTAACAACTTTACAAAGTTCTACACCAACACCTATGGCTGCATAGGCTACGCGAGCTTGTCTGCTTATAAAGAAGTAGCATGCCTGCCACTGGTCTATCAAGTCTAAAGGTTAGGGCATGAACAAAAGAAGCAAAGATGAAGAAAAACGAAGGAAAACATGTTTATAAACAATTAGCAAAGGCCGAAGGAGTTCAAGCAAAACAAGAGCTACAAGGAAAAACAAATAAAATCCTAAAGACTACCTAGAAGACTATAACAGCTTGGACATCTCACGACTACTCGGTCGCCACACCTTCAGCAGCTGTAACGCTCTTAGCAGCGGCATCATCTGACGCTTCACCCCCCGCTGCCCCAGCCTGGGCACTAACTTTTCTAACTACTTCACCAATGGAAACCTTAAAAGTAAAAACAAGCAAGTCTTTCGGAGAAATAGAGAAGGTCTTGAAACCTCAAGCCCATCCTTCTCACCCTTCAGCTACTCATTATTCTCAAGCAGATTAACACGGACGCGCTGCAGCTCATCCACTCCCTTCTTCAAACTTTCGTTGATCTTCAGTACATCTTGAAGTTCCAACACTTGGGGTTCAAGCCTATCGACGATTTTCTTGAAGTGGATCACTTGATTATAAGCGGTAATCAACTCTTTATCCTTTGTATAAACAATGAAATGAAGCTCAAAAACTGCAAACTCAAGATCTTGAATCTGAGGTATGTAACATCCAATCTCATTCTCTACACTTTCATACTTAACTTGGATCATGTTAAGCCTAGTCTTTAAGTCAACGATCTTGTGGCGAGCTGTCTCAAGCTGCAGAGAAGTGGGGGCAGAAATATTAGACCCTTTCAAAGCAACAAGCTTAGAATCCAACCTCTTGATATCCTCAGCTGAGAAATAAGCTTCAGCTGCCATAGTCTTCGCCACCTCCTTGGAAGCCTTGCTATATATACATCATAGCAAGCAGAGCAGTCCTTCTATATTGGGTCGTATGCTTCGCAAAGGAACTTGGGCAAACAACCTTTCTACCACCATCAACAAACTTGGCACAAGCGTCCATGTCTTCAAGCAGATCTAGTTTCAAAAACACACAGATCTCAGCAACTTCCCCAAAAGCAGGCTTAGTGGATTTCTCACAGCTACCCACGCGAGTAGTCTCTTCCTTCCTAACAGGATCAGTCTCAGCAGCAAAGGGAATGGGCCTTGACGCCACTTTAGCAGCAGAGTCCATTTATCGTTATTCATAGTAGCAAGCCTCTTCAAAGGTGAACCGGCTTAGCTCCCAACAGACATCTTGGTACAGACTTTGGCATTAGGGGCATGACAGGACCTTTATGTTGAGAAATCCTATCAGCAATTGTACTAGCCATTCTCGACATGGCAGGTACCACAGGCTCAGATCTAGCAACCTCATTTTTTCTTTCCATTGGAAGAAGTTATGTCAATCACAAGCATTTCGGCAACAGGCAGACCTTCATGAGCAGCACAGGAAGTCTTCAAACGTTATCAACCGGCATCTCTTGAGCAGGCGGGGAAGATCTCTTCTTTCCACCATCATTCATAGTAGGCTCCACGACAGCGATCAGACGAGCCAATGCATCTGCCATGATCCTCTTTACCTCATCTTTCGGGAGCAGTCCACCTTACTTCCGGTGAAGAGAACTAAGTAGCCAACGCCATTCACGGTACTCAGCAGAGGAGATCAACCCAACATTCTAGCAGGCAAGAGGCCTGTATGCCCATCATTCCAGCAACCCATGAAGCCCACGACCTCTTCATTTCTTTCAGTTGCCAGCCTGGCTCGAGTAAGGTCTAAGAGCCCAAAGGACATGAGCCATGTGGCTTGCCTAGCACTGCGCCCCAGCGCCATAATCCGTGGCCCCGGTCGTACAAGTTGCCCTTGGCTCTAGCCAAGCCAAACCACCCAAGCAGTGGCCCCTACCACGACGCCTCATCGGCCCATGCCGAGCCGACTTCTGGCCCCTGCCAATCGATGTGCCACACCACCCCGACGGCTACCCCGCAATAGCACTATCCAAGAAGAAGACAATAAAAAATTAAATTTTTCTTACATCGGTGCAGCACGAAGAAGACGAAGAAATCAACGAAAGACGGTCATTTGCACGAGCAAGATGTAGAAGATTGTTAGAGGAGGGGGAACAAATATCCTCTAAGCTCTCTCTCTCTCTTGTAGGGTAGAATAAATCGCTCTCCAAAGTTGATTTAATAACCCACTTAAGGTGGACTTAAATAGGCTTTGAGAGAAATTTATTTCCCTTTCCTAGAAAGACCTAATTTCCTATTAAAGAGGGAATCTACATCAAAATAGGAAGCAATCCTATGTTTCCTAAAGCAAGATGATCTCTACACCTGCTGCTCTTTCCTACGAGCAGCCCAATAGGTGTGGGGGCATTTGTGGAGCCAAAAATAATCACAAGGCGACACGTGGATTTTTGGACAAAAGAGGGCAAAATACCCTTGAGGTACAACGGGGTTCCTACGCGCGAGCACCGTGCAATCATCCTTCAACCAAATCAAAAGTGCCCAAAATAGGTAACAAATTCAAAGTTATTTCATCCATCCTCAACCTATATTTTTCAAAAGGTAATTATTTCATAACCTTCAAAACATCCCATATAAATTACATAACCCCCAAAATATTTATTCCAAAAATGTGTTGATTAACCAATTAATGGATTAATTGCCTAATTAATCCATTAAATCACTCATTAAACCATAAGTTGCACCCAAAAAAATATCCAAAGGGGACCGGCCACCCTATCCCTATAAATAGGCTCCCATTTTCACCAAAAGATCATTCCAACACACTTGTAAAGTTCCCAATACTCTGCAAACACTTTTCTCTCTAAATTCTAACTTTGGCATCGGAGGTTCTTCGGCCAAAACCCCCCCATTCATCGTGGGCGCGTGAGGCTCTTGGCCTTGACCCTAAGGTGTTAATTGTTTTGTAGGTGCAATTTTGTCCAAGATCAAGGAGGAAGAAATTTGCATCCACATAGACCAATTTCAAATTTGTGATTTACAGTATATAATTTAATTTACCTCATATTGCTTTAAATATTTAGAAAGAACGGATAGAATTAGTAATATTAATTTATTAGATACTTATATGACAAAAATAAAAAGACCAATATGATAGAAAATTTGGAATGAATGACAAAAGCATCCAAAGAAAAATAATATTGCAATAGGACCTAGAATTCAATATGTACATGATATACTTAGACAAGAGTGTAGCCAAATAAAAGCTAAGAGACAAATTAGAAAGCGATTTTATATGAGTTGTAAGAATATAGATTTACCACAACAGTATGGTTGTCATAGGAAGAATAAGCATAAGAAAATGTACAAAAAAGAAATACAAGTCATACAAATCCTATAAACTATATAAGAATTTCAGTATAAGATCTTCAAGAACATATGGAAAGAAAAAAATATATTCCCAGATAATTTAGGAAAAGAAGTGGTAAAAGCACATAAAGATAAAAATAGTTGTAAATGTTATTTATGTGGAGAAGTATGACATATAAGACTAAAATGTCCAAAATTAGGAAAATAGTCGAGAGATAAAGTATATTTGATAGAGTTATTCAAATTAGAAGAAGATGAAGATATACAGTAAAAAACTGCAAAAATGTACGAATTTCTGGGTAAATTTTAAACAACGATTTCTTTGTCATTTTTAGCCAAATTACATGATCTAAATATGGAAATTCATCCACTCGATGAGACAAATCTAATTATGGTGGCTAGAAACCTCACCTTGGTCGGAATCAGCAAGAAACTCGCTGGCAAAGCTCTTTGAACAGTGCAATGAATGAGAGGAGTTTGGGGGGTCTTGCTTTGCTCTTGGGTTCGTGGGTTTACAATGGTGAGGGTGGAGTTGTTGTCATTGTTTGTTTGTTTATGCCTTCCGGAGAGGGAAAGTTATATAGAGAAAGGTGAAAGAAATGAGAGAAGAGAAAGTGTAGGAGAAAGAAAGAGAGCTGAGAGAGTTAGAGGAAGAGAAATGAGGTGGCAGCAAGAAACAGGTTGAGAACATCTGGAAGGGGACACGGGAATGAGGGAGAAGGATAGGGGATGGGTTCTACTCGGCTCACATTCCAATCCTATAAAAGGTAAAAACCAAAAAATATCTCCCGCTATGTGAAATTACCGAAATGCCCATCATGTTAGTAATTTCGTAGAATTTTTGTCGTGACTCTGAATTGGATTCCGCTTGCGCTTACGCGTTCAAACTGTTGAGTACTTCGAGAATACGGTAAAATAATAGTTGTATGCATCACAACAAGGGGCATTTTCATCAAATCACTCTTTTAAAATTCATAAAATCATAAAATTAGGGACGGTTGTTACCATCGACATCAAACTGTAATTATTTTTTTATACAAAATTAATTATAAATCTAATTTTAGATAGAAATTTGGGAGCCTCAACTACAATTAATTTATCCAAAACAAAAAGTTTATCATGATACTTCCAGATTTGTCCAGACCTTTACTTCTCACAAAAAAAAGCCAAAAATTCTCCATGTTCCTCGCAACACCTTTGCTTTTTACCAACCAAATCCAAACCCAACTCGTCAACCTCCACTCAAATACAACAAAAAATTGAAATTGCTCAATCTTTACCAAGAATTCAAACTCAAAACTCAAAGCAGATATGAAAGAGGAATCCTTTCAGCCATATCTCTTTTTGGAGTGTTGTTGCTGGGTTCACAAGAACACCATGGATGGCGGATGAGAAAGAACATAGTTACAGAGATGAGGATGAATAGGTTCGATTTGTAATCGACATCGGTGTGTGAGGACATTTGAGAGAGTGAATCTTAGGATAGAAGAAGTCAAGGCTAGGCAATGGAGAGGGAGATGATGGATGATATGAGCATATTCATGCGACTTAGTTAGCTTGTTCTTGTGCATTTATGTTGTTTTTCTTTAGTTATTTTAGTGTTTAAAGTCATTTTCGTGCAATTTCAGGTTTATATGGCTAATGTGGCAAAAAAGTGCATTTGGAGCCTTTTTGGAGCAAAATTGGGCTTGTAAAAGATGACACATTCTTGGAGCTAAAGAAATGGACGAAATTGAAGATCAAATGAGGCTAGGAATGAATAATGGAATGAAGAAATGAAAATGAAGAACAAAGAGTTCAGAATTGGAAACCAAAGTTTCTAAAGTTGGAAGTTGCTATTCTTGGAGGTTTCCATTCTTGAAAGTTTCTATTCTTGGATTGGAAGTTTCCTAATCCTCTCTCACCTATGTTCTAAGCCCTTGCCGTGCCTTTCCTAAGCCAATTCCATGTGGATTCTGATATGGCTAGCCTTATTCCTTGTGGATTTGGGTTATACAAATCCTTTTCAGAAACTAAGTGGGCCAAAACCCTTTCCTTGGTGGATTAAACCTTTTTGCCGCAAACCCTAGGGCCTAATCCTTTTATTTCTGCTAAGTTAAACCCTAATCTATTTCCCCTAGGGTTGTGCCACACCTATCACTTCTAGAAGCCTAAAAATCTGCACAAACCCTAGTTCTTTTCTCCCTTGGATGGGCCAAGCCTTTTAATCTACAAAACCCTAACCTTATTCCATCAGATTTTGTGAAAACCCTAGCCTATAAATATAAGTTTTTCAGCCACAAATTCGTCACCACCCCTCATGCCATTTAGAAACATCTTTGCCGCAACCCTAGACACCATTCTACATCATTCATTCAAGCCATTCACTCCCACACACATTCAGCCGCACCTTTTCACCCTCATCAGCCATCCCACACAATTCTTACCATCCATCACCCCCCAAAACATCACCCATCTCTTGTGCCGTAGCAAGGAAGAAGGAGGAGAGCCCTTGGACGTGCTTGCCATTCGAGTTCGAGTTGCTGGGATGTTTTAGGTGTAATCTTTCTTTTGTTTTCAATGTTTCAATTCAATAATCTTTGTTTTGTGAGTATGAGGAACTAAACCCCTATTAGCTAGGGGGAATTTCGAAACCATGGCTATGCTTGCAATATGATTTGATTACATCTAGTTGTGATTTCATGAATTGTGAATTCAATTTACTTATCTGTTTGAATTAAAATGTGTTTATGTATGTGAGTTGAGAGTGCACACTTAATTTGTATGCATAAATATGATGCTAGGATATAAGGGAGTTTCACCTAATCGTTATGAACTTATATTCATAAGTAGTAAAGGTTGTTAGCCACAATCATCTTAAGTAAATTCCTGGCATAAGTATTATGCGCTTTCATAGTTACGAATGCCTTGTTAACATTTATGATTTCCATAGAACTTAATGATCTTTGATTGTTTATCTATTATGCGCTTTCATGTAGGGAACTTTTAAGGAATAATTTGATTGCAATGCGCTATTTCCATTCAATTCAATGACTTAAGGGAAATCTGAGGGTTAATTTAAGCGTACCTAATTAACTTGGGGTGTTGAGGTTCATGGTTCATTGAAAAAGCAACTGGAAATTGTTTTGTATGCAAGTATGTCATGTGTGGAGAAAAACCTCCTAGTTAGCCCATCATCCATATATTTCACCAAATCTGTGCAATCTGCCTAGTTTTAGTTCTTGCTTTGTTTTATTTAATTTTCGTCCAAAACCAAATCCCCCTTTATTTTAGAGTGTCTAACTAGTTAGAATATGTTTTAGATTGTGTTTTTAAGTGTTTTGAGTCAAGGAAAACGTAAAATTCGTCCAAATTTGTGTTTAGAGGTCAAAACTGCCCAGATTGTGTTTTTAGGCAGTTTTGAGTGTTTTTAGCTTATTTTGAGTCTTGTGAACTTGTTTTGAGTCTTTTGAGTCTAGTTAAGTGTTTTAAAGCGTAGTTTTATCTATTTGAGTCAGTTTAGATTGTTTAGCAATCCCTTCTAATCCCCGGTTTAAGAACGATCCCTACTTATATATATACATATACTATAATTGTCAATAAGAGGGTTTAATTTGTGTGTTGGATTATTTCACATCAATGGAGCTCTTGCCGTCTCTTACGAGGTACGGTAGGTAGCTGATTCTTCATGTTTTTTATATGGAGGAGACATATTAAAGAAGGAAGATGTGAGAGCAAAAGAATGGGAGGAAACAAGAGAAAGCTTGTTGTAGGCCCGACTAATTATACTGAGCTTTTTGAAGGAATAAATAAGCGATTGTAAATTGGACTAAAAAGGTGGGACTGGATAAATTATACTAGTACTATTTAGAACATAATTGCACCAAACACTCGGGATTGTATCTGTTGATGCACAAAATCAGCGAGGACTTTGGTACAACAGAAAGTGTCAGGTTTGTGACATTCGCTTGGTTGCTTCGATCACTTGTGAAGATAAGTACGTAAATGAATAGGGACAGGGAAGCAAACACAAGATGTACGTGGTTCACCCAGATCGGCTACGTCCACGGAGTCGAGGAGTTCTCATTAATTGTGAAGGGTTTACACAAATACATACGTTCAAGCTCTCATTTTGTGAATTCTAGTGAATAGTTTAGTACAAAATGACATTAGAGATTATTGTGGGAGAATGATCCCTATTTATAGAAGAGAGTTTCTAGTTTTGTTATAACATTGACACGTGTCGTGTTGTGATTGGCTTCTGATGTTGACACGTGTCGAGCTGTGATTGGCTTCTGATGTCGACACGTGTCGCATTGTGATTGGCCTCCTGGTTGAAGGGAAGCTCTTCTGGGTCCTTGACGGTATAACGTTGACCGGTGCTCAGTCGTTTCGGGATTGGTCAAGTATGGTACAAACAGTGCTCCCCTAAGTTCCCGAGTGAGGGAAGCTCCTCGGTTGGGGACTTGCAAGATCCAAGCCATTGAGTAATCACGAAACTTCTAAGTACTGAAGTGTGGTATCATTTTCACGTGCCTTATCTGTCTCATATGTAGATGTGGCATCTTCTCTGGAAGTACTTTTCCTCCATCCATGGGTGGTATCTTTAACCAATGAAGATGCACAAGGTAATGTATCAATTTCACTTGAAGCTTACTTGTAGTTTTGGGCTTGGTCAAGTGCGATATAAACCCTATAGTAGGAGTCCCCCAAGTCGCCGAGCTAGGAGATCTGCCGAAAGAGGTGACAGACAAGGTAAGCAGTCAAACTTCCAAGCAAGCAACCCAGGATCGGAGGTTCGACTTTGGCTTCCGGTTGATTGTTCTCCTTCTCTTGTCTCTCATTCAGCTGTCAGGATAAGGAGAAGCAAATGGAGAAGAGATGATATGAGATACTTTTGCTTTTGAAGAAGTAACTTTTCACAGGCTTATTCTTGAACTGTGTTGGAGGGTTTTCTGGTTCCCTTCAGAGTATAAGGCCGACTCAAGAATTTGAGGGTCAAAACAAGTCCATCAAATCTAGAGTACGTTCGACCTTGATGATATGGGATACTTTTGCTGTTGACGGAATAATGAATGTGGTATGGAAATGTGTCGTGCTGTAGTGATCTGTTTCAGCTCACCGTTGAACCTTCTGCTTCAATCTTTTGCATGGCAGAAGTGGTGTGCAACCTTTGCATTTAAATGGTCATTCAGAACATTCATTCATAGTGACTCATCCATGCTTGGCAGCTTCAGTGTAAAGAGCCAATATCTGATCAACTGTCATGAGGTATGTGCCGGTGGAATTCATGACCTTGACAGCAGTTGAGGATGAGTTCTCGAGAGCAATGCTAAGTAAGCAACCAGGCAAAGGTCTCAGGCAGTCAGTTCCAGATTGGAGGTTTGATTTCAGGTTCCGACTGACTGCTCTCTTTCTCTTTGTCCTGCAGGTGTGGACAAGGACGAAGACAAAGACAGGGAGAAAGCATGATATGGGATACTCTTGCTTTCGACCCTGATGATATGAGATACTCTTGTTCTTGGTGTGGCTTATTTGCTGAGGTATTATGGGGGGGAAATAAAGCTGAGTATTTCGAGAGGTTATGTTGAGGGTGCATTCTCGAATGCGAGAAAGGGTTGAGCATTGCAGGTTTGCCTGTCCGTTGAGGAGGGAGGTCGATGTATATAGGGATTTCCCAATAACAAGTAGTAATGCTATTCCTTTACCCTTCTTGGTCACAGCAATGTAGTGGGAGCTGCCAGCTTCACGTGTTTTAACTTTGTCAGAGCACTTTGAAAAAGTGGTATGTGGTATCTGGAAAGCTAATGTTGCGTGTGAAGATTACAGACAAGCTTTATCTAAGGAAATCTGGCTCTCGAAGTTCTGAGAGCTGTGCCTCTTCAGTTTTCGAACAAGCAATCCCGTCGGGGATCTGGCTCTTGAGATTCGGAAAGCGGTGCCGCTTCGGTTTTTGAGAAAGTAATTATGTTGGGAGTCTTTTCTTGAATGTGAGTAAACGTTGGACGTTCTTGCCAGCCTGTCTTGCCACAGAACACGGAGGTCGACACACATAGGGACTTTCCAGTTGTCAAGCAGTGGTGATGTTCCTTTACCCTTGTGGGTAATAGTAGGGTAGCCGGAACTTCGAAATTCTCGCGCCTAAACTTTGTCAGAGATCTTTGGCAAAGTTATATGTGGTACCCGAGGAGTTGATGGTGCGTATGGAGAGTGGTGATTGAACAGCAAGATTCGCGTGCTTTCTACTTCACCAGAAATCTTCGAAAGATTGCCCGTAATTTCCGCAAAGCTGAGTGTGCATATGACAGGTGCTGACGAGGTTGAAAAAGCAGGTGCTTCTTCGATTTCTGAGATCGGCCTTCGTGGTCTCTGAGTAGCCCAGCTTTTGAGAAAGCAAACGCCTCTTCGATTTCTGAAGCTCCGTCGAGTGCAGATTTTTATAGAGGCTGGCATTAAGTTCCACAGCACACTTGAATCTCCACCAGTAGAAGCTCCCTTCTTGCACTTCTAAGATCTTGATTTGTCTGACCTCTTCCCTCTTCAACACCTTTGAAAATGTCTGGCCCCTCCGACCGTCGTTTTGACTTGAACCTTGGAGAAGAGACAGCCACACCTTCTCCAGACAACATATGGCGGCCATCCTTCATATCCCCTACTGGTCCTCTTACCGTTGGGGATTCTGTGATGAAGAATGATATGATCGCTGCGGTGGTGGCCAGGAACCTTCTCACTCCCAAAGATAACATACTACTTTCCAAACGGTCTGATGAGTTGGCTGTTAAGGATTCTCTGGCTCTTAGTGTTCAGTGTGCAGCTTCTGTGTCTAATATGGCCCAACGCCTATTTGCTAGAACCCGCCAAGTTGAATCATTGGTTGCGGAAGTGATGAGTCTCAAACAGGAGATTAGAGGGCTCAAGCATGAGAATAAACAGTTGCACCGGCTCGCACATGACTATGCTACAAACATGAAGAGAAAGCTTGACCAGATGAAGGAATCTGATGGTCAGGTTTTACTTGATCATCAGCGGTTTGTGGGTTTGTTCCAAAGGCATTTATTGCCGTCGTCTTCTGGGGCTGTATCGCGTAATGAAGCTCCAAATGATCAACCTCCGATGCCTCCTCCTTCTGGGGTTCTGTCCACTACTGAGGCTTCGGATAACCACCCTCTGGTGCTTTCTCTTTCTGGGGCTCTACCTACTGCTGAGACTTCCCCTGAGCAACCTTTGTGAAGGCTTCCTCTTGTTTGTTTATTTTGATTCATGTATATGTACATATTTGTAACTTATCGGAAATATCAATAAACAAGATTTGCTTCATTTCAACGTATTGTGTTAAATACACCAAGGCCTTCTTCACTAAGTTCTTTGAATTTTTCCTTTTGTTGAAGCTTGTATGTTGAAACTTTGTGAGTGAAACATGTAGGTTGAGGTAGTGCTCCCTTAATTTCCCGAGTGAGGAAAACTTCTCGTTTGGAGACTTGAAAAATCCAAGTCACGAAGTGGTCGTGAGACTTCCGAGTATCAAGGTGCAGTAGCATATGGTAGGAGTCCCCCAAGTCTCTGGTCAAGGGAGTTGACGAATGAGGCATTTCCTTTCTAAGTGGTAGCCCAAAACTCCTTCTTCATATATATTTGTTATGAAAGTTGTTAGGCCCAAAGAAGATGAGGCCTAGGCAATTTTTTTTTTTTGATTTTTCAAATTTCCGAAAAAATAAAAAATAAAAATAATATATATATATATATATATATATATATATTTAAAAGCTTTGTTGGTGAAGCTTTGGTGTTGAAGCTTTGTAGGTGAAGCTTTGAGGTTGAAGCTTTGTTGGGCATTATGAATTGATTTTGCTTCACACTATCTTGATGAAGAGTGTGTGAAGCTTTTATATGTTTTGGTGTTGAAATTTTGTATTGTAGGTGCTTTGGGGTTGAAGCTTGATAGGTGAAGCTTTGGTGTTGAAGCTTTATAGGTGAAGCTTTGGTGTTGAAGCTTTATAGGTGAAGCTTTGGTGTTGAAGGGTTGAAGCTTTATAGGTGAAGCTTTGGGGTTGAAGCTTTATAGGTGAAGCTTTTGTTGGCACCATAAATTAATTTTGCTTCACACTATCTTGATGAAGATAGTGCAAAGCTTTTGAGATTGATATTTGTCCTCCATTGATGAAGCTTTTGTTGGCATTATAAATTGATTTTGCTTCACACTATCTTGATGAAGATAGTGCAAAGCTTTTGAGATTGATATTTGTCCTCCATTGATGAAGCTTTTGTTGGCACCATAAATTGATTTTGCTTCACACTATCTTGATGAAGATAGTGCAAAGCTTTTGAGGATTGTAGTTGTGTTCCATTGATGAAGCTTTGTTGAATTTCCCAATTTCCAATTTCCTTTTTTTTTGTTTTTTTGTTTTTTGTTTTTTTTGTTTTTTGTTTTTTTTTTGTTTTTTTTGTTTTTTTTTTTGTTTTTTTGTTTTTTGTTTTTTTGTTTTTGTTTTTTTTTTTGGAAAACTAGAAATTTGAAAATGTGGGAGAGACAACGTATACAAATTTTGCTTCCATACTGTTAAGCGAGATATTGTGATGCAAGCCACAACTTGTAGTAGTTGAAGGTTTGGATGAACCATAGAAATTGAATTTGCTTCGAACAGTCTTGATTAAGAGCGTTTGAAACTTTCTATGAGTTGTAGTGTTTGCATTGTTACAGAGGAGAAATGTCTGAAGCAGATGCAAGATGGCTGAAGAGCTTGATCTTCGTATACCATGCACTGAAGCCATTGTTGGCTTGCAATAAGACTTTGTTGGTGACTATAGCTCTTGTTAGGCATAAGTGCTCCCCTAGTTGAGTTGTAAAGCTTGATGGTTTTTTATTATTTGTGAATGCTAGGAGTTCACATGTACAAGTTGTACCACTCGTCTTCTGGTTAGTGGAATGAATGGTGGGTTGCTTTCATCACTTGGTTGGTGGTACGAATGTGAATTCCTTAATCACCTTTCATCACATTTCATCACCTGGTTGGTGACATGAAGGAGAGTACACGTTGTACATTTCATCACCTGGTTGGTGGCATGAAGGAAAGTACGCGTTGTACATTTCATCACCTGGTTGGTGGCATGAAGATGAGTTCCTTCTTCACCTGATTGGTGATAAGGGTGGCAAGTTTCCAAATAATATTAGAGTACAGGTTGTACATTTCATCACCTAGTTGGTGGTACGAAGGTGAGTTCCTTCATCACCTAGTTGGTGAGAATAAGGGCAAGGTGTCGAGGCACATTGTGGCAAATGTCGAATGACACAAAGTGTGTTGAACCCTTTCGAAGCACAGTTGGCTTATGTATAGATGTGTTGGAATGTATGATGTTTATGCATGAATGTGTTGGAATGTATGATGTTTATGTATAAATGTATTGGAATGTATGATGTTTATGTATGAATGTGTTGGAATGTATGATGTTTATGTATGAATGTGTTGGAATGTATGATGTAGATCCTTTGTATAGTCTTGTTGACACATACTTAGATTTTGTTTTGTATTGGAAACATTTGCGTTGAAGCTTCAACACTTGAGTGTTTCATTGCTCAGAATGTAAAAGAGTTTATGGCCGAGTTGGCTAAATCACCTCTTTATTGAATTCATACCAAATGGTCTTTGTTACATAGGATGCCGAACGGCTGTAGCTTAACACTTGTACAATGTGAGTCTATTTGTAATAGTACTTCAAGTGGTCAGCATTCCATAGATGGCCAATGGTCTTGCCATCGGAGTTTCTGAGCTTGTAGGAGCCAGGGAGGCTGATGCCGACGACCTCGAACGGTCCGTCCCAGTTAGGACTGAGTGTTCCTTCACTCGGGACCCTATCACAGAGTAATCTTTTCTTCAGTACCCAGTCTCCCACTTTGAAAGAGCGAGGTTTGACCCTTGAGTCGTAGTAGTTGGAAATGCGCTGCTTGTAGGCGACATTCCTCAGGTGAGCCTGATTTCTGTGTTCCTCGACTAGATCCAGGTTGAGGGTGAGTTGTTTGTCGTTCTCACTCTGCATGTAATTCTGGATTCGGTATGTTGCTTGCTCAAGCTCAACCGGGACAACTGCTTCTGTACCAAAAGCAAGTGAGAATGGAGTTTCTCCTGTGGAAGTCCGATATGAAGTGCGGTATGACCAAAGAACTTGGGGTACGAATTCTGGCCAACAACCTTTAGCTTTGTCCAAGCTAGTTTTCAGAGTGCGCTTGATTATTTTGTTAATGGCCTCGACTTGTCCATTAGACTGGGGATAGGCTGGAGAGGCAAAACATAAGTTGATGTTGAACTTAGAGCAGAACATCTTAAACTTCTTGTTGTCGAACTGCCGCCAATTGTCCGTGACTATCGCATTGGGAATGCCGAATCTACAGAGGATGTTCTTCCATACGAAGTCTTCTATTTTTCCCTCAGTAATGGTTGCCAAGGGTTCTACTTCAGCCCACTTTGTGAAGTAGTCAACTGCAACGATTGCATAGCGGACCTTGCCCTTCCTTGCAGGCATTGGGCCGATGAAATCAAGTCCCCATTGGGCCAAGGGCCAAGGGCTGATCATAGGAGTGAGCGGCTCGGGAGGGGAGTGAGGGATAGTTGCGTAGCGTTGACACTTATCACATGAGCGAGATATTCTGATGGCATCTTGGTGGAGTGTTGGCCAATAGTATCCTTGGCGAAAAGTCTTGTGTGCTAGGGATCGAGACCCAGCATGATCTCCGCAGACTCCTTCATGTATTTCCCGAAGGACAATTTCTGCCTCCGCAGGTGTAAGGCATCTTAGGTAGGGCAGGGTAAAACCACGCTTGTAGAGTTGGTCATTAATGATCAGGTAGCGAGCAGACTTGTATCGAATCTGCTTAGCTTGGACTTTGTCATTTGGGAAGGTGCCATGGGCAAGGAATTTATAAATTGGGGTGATCAAACTATCTCCTTATTGTAAATTGCACACTTCCGTGACCATGGTGCTTGGTGCTGCCAACAATTCGACATGAATTTTTCTCCCAATCTTGTCTTCCACTGCCGAGGCGAGGCGGGCCAAAGCGTCTGCATGACTGTTTGCCGCTCAAGGAACTTGGGTGATCTGGTAGTGGAAGTGCTTGAGCAAAAGTCGTGTTTGCGCAAGATATGCTGTCATGGAGCTATCCTTAGCATCAAAGTTGTTCGTGACTTGGTTGACCACTAATTTGGAGTAACTGAAGATATCAATTTGTTTAACTCCAAGATGCTTGGCCAAACGTAAGCCTACTAGAAGGGCTTCGTATTCGGCCTCGTTGTTCGATGCCTTGAATTTGAAACGAATAGCGTATTCTATCGCCACTTTGTCAGGGGTAGTGAGGACTAATCCTGCTCCGCAGCCTTATTGGTTGGATGAGCCATTAACATACAGACTCCATGCTGGGGTTGTTGATTCTATCTTCTGAGCTTCCGATGGTAATGAAGCTATTGCTTCAGGTGTAGAAGCAATGTCAACATGATATGTGAAGTCGGCGATGAAATCTGCTACTGCTTGACCCTTTTCGGCTGGTTTTGGTTGGTAGGAGATGTCAAACTCACCCAATGCTATCGCCCATTTGATCATTCGCCCAGACGTGTCAGGACTCTGGAGTATCTGTCGAAGAGGGTGATTGGTAAGCACGATGATGGCGTGTGCTTGGAAATAAGGGCGAAGTTTTTGAGCAGACATGACCAATGCTAGAGCTAATTTCTCAATGTTAGAGTATCGTGTCTCCGCATCTTGTAGGGCCTTGCTAGCATAATAGACGGGCCGTTCGACACCACTGTCATTTCGAATAAGAACAGAACTGGCTGCTGAAGCCGAAACCGATAGATAGATAATGAGAGTGTCACCAACTTCTGGTTTGGAGAGCAGATGGGCTTTACTCATGTACTCTTTGAGGTTCCTGAATGCCTTGGCACATTCCTCCGTCCATGTAATGTACTTCTTATTTCCTTTGAGTGCTTTGAAGAAAGGAGCACATCTGTCTGTGGCCTTAAAGATGAATCTGGTTAAGGCTGCCACCTTGCCAGTAAGGCTTTGGATGTCTTTTGAAGTTACTGGCTCTTTCATGTCGAGGATTGCTTTGATCTTTTCGGGGTTAGCTTCAATGCCTCATTGGCTAATCATGAAGCCTAAGAATTTGCCAGAGCCCACGCCGAATGCACATTTGTTGGGGTTCAACCTCATTCGATACCTCTTTAGAATGGTGAAAGTTTCAGATAGGTTGGTGATGTGTTGGTCAGCATGTTTGCTTTTGACTAACATATCATCAACGTAAACTTCCATGCTCTTCCCAATCTGTTCGGCGAACATTGAATTGACCAGTCTCTGATAAGTTGCTCCTGCATTCTTTAGACCAAAGGGCATGACTTTGTAGCAATATAGTCCCCTGTCAGTAGTGAAGGCTGTGTGTTCTTGGTCTGAGGGGTTCATGAGGATTTGATTGTATCCTGAATAAGCGTCCATGAAGCTCAAGAGCTCACACCCTGCCGTAGAGTCTATAAGTCTATCAATGAGAGGAAGGGGGAAACTATCCTTCGGGCATCCTTTGTTTAGGTCGGTGTAGTCGACACACATTCTCCACAAGACCTTTTGAAGCAGGAGATTTTCCTTGGTCGGATTTTTCTTAACAAGGACAACATTTGCTACCCATGTTGGGTAATTGACTTCACGGACGAAGCCTATGTCCTTGAGTTTTTCAACTTCTGCTTTCATCGCCTCGTATCGTTCAACATCATAAGATCTTCGCTTCTGTTTTACTGGTTTGGTCTTGGGATCAATACTCAAGTGGTGACAGATGATATCGGGAGAGATGCCCGGCATATCTTTATATGACCAAGCGAAGACCTCGGCGTTCTCTTGCAAAAAGGAGATCAGCGACAACCGAAGGGGTGGTGACAAAGTGGTGCCAATCTTCACCATGCGATCTGGATGGTCTTTGGAGATAGAGACATTCTCTAACTCTTCAGCGGGTTGTGTTTGCTGGGTGAATGAGTCATCTCGAGGGTCGTCGGGTTGACTGTTGCCATCATGAAGATCCGAGTTGGCTTCATCTGGACTGGTCTTTACTACCTGGTTATGTATAGAGAGGGTCTCCTTGGGGACAGGCAGGTGTTGTTGCTTAACTGGAGTGTTGTAACATGATCGAGCACTAAGTTGATCTCCCCTGATGTATCCATTGCCGAAAGGGGTTGGAAACTTCATCAACAACATATGCGTGGATACCATGGCCTTGAGATCATTGATGCCTGTGCGCCCAAAGATGACATTGTATGCCGTCGGGCAATTGACCACTAGGAAGTTAGTGGTAATAATAGCTGTGTAGGGGCCTATACCAATGGTGAGGGGTAAGTGTATACTCCCTAAAGGTTGCACGATATCGCCAGAGAAGCTTATCAGAGGAGAAATCGAGCGATCGAGCAAGTGTTCAGCTACATTAAGTGCCTTGAAAGCTTCAGCAAACATGATATTAACTGAAGCACCTGTGTCTATCAGGATTCGTTTCACATCAAAATTTGCTATGTGAGCCTCCACGATCAGCGGGTCGTTGTGAGGGTAGATGATACCTCTTTCTTCCTCAGGGTAGAAACATATTGGATTCCAGTTAGGCTTTTGATACTTGCCTCCCCTGATGTCTTCCACGTGAAACACTTGATGGCCAGGTCTCAAAGTTCGTTCACTGTTTTTCATGGCCCTATTGGAAGATTCAGACATAGGTGTGCCGCCGCTTATAGAATATATCACATTCACCTGGCGTTGGTTACGGTTATCCCTTGGAGGGTGAAGGAGAAACTGATCAATTTTCCTTCACGTGCCAAAGCTTCAATATGATCACAGAGGATGACGCACTTCTCGCCATCATGGCCATTATACTCGTGGTAGCAGCAAAACATGCCCGTGTTTTTCGTGGACTTGTAATCTGGCTGTCTTGGCTTTGGCTTTGGTATCAGATGAGCTATACTGGGGTAGATGGCCGCGCATGTAGCGTTCAAAGGTGTGTATGTCTCATACCTCAGGGTAGGGCCTGTCTTGACATATGATTGGCCCACTGCATTGACTGCCTGGGGTCGGGCGTTATTGTGACGATATCCTGAGTTATCGCAATAGTGCCCCTTATTCTTTTTATTAAAATGAGATTGGTGAGGATGGAAATCTTTCCTTTTGCCCTGGGATTGATATGTCTGCTGACTTGGCGAAGCATTAAATGAGGCAGGGGGGTGTGCTGCTACCGTTTGGAAGGTTGAGGTTTTCTCATTCGGTTGGATCTGGCCTCCACTCCCTACTTGCTGATAAGGGGTGACTGTAGGGGGTTTCCCTTGATATGTCCTTGCCTCGGCGGAGACATGGTTGTAAGCTTGTGCCATCACCTCAGAGTAAGTCTTCCAAGTGTTGGCATTGATCATGTACTTAAAGAAACAGTCACGTAAGCCTGCCGTGAAGGCCTTGAGGGCGGTCTTGTCATCTGCCTCAGCGCAACGAGAATACTCATGGCTGAAGCGGCCAGCATACTTTCGTAATGATTCGTCCGGCTTCTGGCGAATAGTGTACAAGTCATCTGCGGAATGCAAGCGATCGGTCTGGAAGATGTGTTGAGAGACAAACAACTTCCTCAACTCTTCAAATGAGTCTACTGTCTCAGGTGGAAGACGACAATACCAGTTTAAAGCTCCGCCAGAGAGGGTAGAGGGGAAGAGAAGGCACCGTTCTTCGTCGGTGTGTCTCCGGTATACCATGGTGGACTCAAAGAGGTTAAGGTGTTCAATCGGGTCTTCCTTTCCAGTATAGAGTTGTAAGCCAAGCTTCTGCTTTGTCTTTGCTTGGAGGGGGTGTTGAGGATCCTTCTTGTGAGGGGGCCAGGCCTGGGTTGGTTCCAGTCAGGTATCTCGGCTTGACGTTCAGCCTTCAACTTGTTTACTTCCTCCAGGAGCTGTAGGACAAGGGGGTCCTGAGTGGAGTCGTGCACCACTGAAGTTTTCTTCCGTAAGTCCCTATCGCCTCTTGGAAGTAGGAAAGTTTGATCAAGATAGCATGATTTTTCCTTGGACTCGTCACACTGACTCCTAGAGTGAGTATGTCGGAACATTTCCGAGTCCCCTGTACCTTCATGTTCTTCTGGGACTTGTTGCCCATTCCCTAGATTAACTGCTGGCCTGGGTCGTGGGAGAGGACCGAGTCTTTCAGAAACTCTTGGGTCATTGATCTTTGAGCTTATGTGGATGGGATTCTCTCGACGTTGCTTTAGGAAGTCTCGACAATCGCGATAGACGGCTTTTGATCCTTCCACTCCTTCTGTGAGGAGGTGCTTTCCTCTACTCCTTCTGCTTCGGGTTGAAGCAGCTGGGTTGAGAGAAGTCTCATGTTGATTATCACATTGATGTGTAGTTCGATCCCTATCAGGGATATCCGTGTTGGATATTGGTGACCCTCCGTGTTGGGGGGCATTCAGATGATTGTTGACCTCAGCAGGGGCGACGAGCTTGTGTGCTTGAGCATGCCTAGCCTCGTGAAGCATCTCGAAAAATTTTTCATACTGCTCCTGGAGGACCTCGTTCCTCATCACTATCTTGTTGTTCTGAGCTTCTAACTCATCGACTTTAGCTTGAAGAGTAACTCTATTTCCTTCTTGCTTTCGTTGCTTCATTCTAGGTCCAATGGGGGTGTCATTCTGTGTGCTATGGCTTATTTCGCTCCCCATGTTGGAGAGAGATGTTTGGCCAAAAGAAAGTGTACGAGCGGTGGAAACCAGTTTAACAAAGCTGAAGAGAGTGGGAGTAAGTGTCTTTCCCACAGACGGCGCCAAATGTTGATGCACAAAATCAGCGAGGACTTTGGTACAACAGAAAGTGTCAGGTTTGTGACATTCGCTTGGTTGCTTCGATCACTTGTGAAGATAAGTACGTAAATGAATAGGGACAGGGAAGCAAACACAAGATGTACGTGGTTCACCCAGATCGGCTACGTCCACGGAGTAGAGGAGTTCTCATTAATTGTGAAGGGTTTACACAAATACATAGGTTCAAGCTCTCATTTTGTGAATTCTAGTGAATAGTTTAGTACAAAATGACATTAGAGATTATTGTGGGAGAATGATCCCTATTTATAGAAGAGAGTTTCTAGTTTTGTTATAACATTGACACGTGTCGTGTTGTGATTGACTTCTGATGTTGACACGTGTCGAGCTGTGATTGGCTTCTGATGTCGACACGTGTTGCATTGTGATTGGCCTCCTGGTTGAAGGGAAGCTCTTCTGGGTCCTTGACGGTATAACGTTGACCGGTGCTCAGTAGTTTCGGGATTGGTCAAGTATGGTACAAACAGTATCATTTGTCCTATCTGATCCCTTATACGGGCTTCCAAACCTTAAAGTAGAAAAATAATAATAATTTAATTTACCATTAATAATTTTTTTACTAGTAGGATCATACACATTTGTTTTAGGTTTAGACTTTTTGAAAAGTTTACAAGGTTATTTATTTATGAATCCTAGCATAACATTTTTTCAAGAAAGGTATTACAATAACAGGCCAAAGCAATACCTTAAAAGCATACAAAAGTATTAGTATAAAAGAATCTACCAGTTAAGATAATTATTATTTAAAGAATTTAAAAGAAATTAATGAGCATAATAATATAGAAGAATTTAATGAATAAATATTTTAGCATGAATATCTAGTCTTTGAAGAAGGAAACCGTATAGAGATATTTCTGTTAGATATACCAAAAAGTTTAGAAGAATTGTTACAATTACCAGAACAAACTAGAATTATAGGAGAAGACCCATAGTTATATTGGAGCAAAAACAAAATTTTAGCAAAATTAGTTATTATTAACCTAGATTTAACTATTAAAATAGCTGATAGCCTTGTAGTTTGTTAGATAAACAAGAGTTTGAGGAACAAATAAAAGAGTTGTTAACTTTAAAAGTAATTAGACCTTCTAAATCTGGACATAGATGAACAACCTTCATAGTGAGAAAACATTCAGAGTTGAACAGATGTAAGGCTAGAATAGTTTATAAGTCTAGTGATTAAATTATAATACAGATGAAGATAGTTATAAATTACCCAATAAAGATTAGCTTATAAAAAAAAATTCATGAAAGTAAATATTTTAGTAAATTTGATTGTGAATCAGGTTTTTGGTAAATATGATAAGCAGAAAAATCAATTGAATGAACAACTTTTACTTGTCGAGAATGACATTTTGAGTGGCTAGTAATGTCATTTGGACATGAAAATGCACATTAAATATTTCAAAGGAAGATTGATCAAATTTTCAAAAAAAATATGATAATTTTTATAGTGCTTATGTAGATAATATTTTAGTACACAATAAAAATAGAAATGAACATAGGAAACATTAGAAATAGTTTAACAAGAATTTATCAATAATGAAATTGTAATTAGCAAAAATAAAATAACATTAGAAAAACAAGATATAGAATTTTTAGGAATGTATATTAAGTTAGGTACAATGCAATTACAAGATCATATAGCTAAGGAAGTTTTAGAATTTCTAGATAAGTCATAAGATAAAAAATAGTTACAATCATTTTCAGCACTATTAAATTATGCAAGAAATTTTATGATTTAGGAAGAAAAATAGCAATATTACATAGTAAAACAAGCAAAATAGGACAAAAGTATTTTAATAGTGAAGATATTAAACTAGTTCAAAATATAAAGGAAGAAATTACAAAGCTTAAACCAACCATTGACATTGTCATTAGATAATAGTTATAAGATACTTAAAACAGATGTATCATCTTTAGGATGGGCAGGAATATTATATCAAAAAAAAGCATAAGGAGTCACTAAATTTTGATGAACAAGTTTGTAGATATTCATCAGGAAAATTTAGTGATGCACAGTCAAAATTAACAGCAACATATGTAGAAATTCTAGGAATAATTAATTCACTTAAAGTTGTTTCTTTATTTTTAGATAATGAAGTATTTACAATTAAAACAGGCAGTCAAAATATAGTTTCTCATTACAATAAGATACATACTACTAAACAGATAGCCTGAAGATGAGTCAATTTTGTTGATTCAATTACAGGAAATGGTTTTAAACCAATTTTTGAACATATTAAAGGTGGTGAAAATACATTAGCTGATATCTTATCAACATTAATTCATTGAACATGAATTTAATATCGTGGACTATCATCCTCAAGTAGCATAAGACCACAAGGCAGAAGAGCATATTTCAATAGCATAATGATGCACCATAAACCTCCACTATTTAGTGGATTCCAAAATTGCATAAGCAGACCAGCATCACCACCAGTACCCACCTTTAATTTTAATGGCACTACAGTTGGAGGAATAAAAAATCCCACCCTAAGATACAGACCAAGGGTACCAGGACTCACTGATAGACAATAGGTTCTTTTAGATAACTTTTGATATGTTCAAATTAAACAGCCAAACATGAGGTTAGGCCATGAAAAATTAATTAGATCTTTAGAACAAGAATTTGATAGTTTTAATTTTACTTTCCATAAAAACCAGCATCATATTGATTCTCTTCAACACAACCTTCAAGCCCTTTATAGAGACCATGAGTCATTGCTTAATTAGTTTACCAAAATGAACCAAGAACTCAAATCTCTTAGAATGTAGCAAAAGACAAGTAACACCTTGAAAAGAGAATTGAAAATAGGCATGGAAACTGATCAACATAAGAATAAAGAAAAATAGGTTATTGAACCCATAAGAAAAGAGGCTAATTAGCCCATATAAGAGAGAAGATAAGATTGAGCTTTTAAAATAAGATATTGAAATGGAGCAGCATCAAACAAATGAGCATCAGCATCTAACAAACAAAGAAAAATAAAAAAGATAAGAAAGATTCCTTACGAATATATCTTTATACTTAATAAAAGATGATATCTTGTTAGAAGAAATTTCAAAAGTAAAATTAAGAATAATACCACCAAATAAGTAAAATGTGATCCTGAATAGAGCATCACGATTCATGAAAGAGTTACAACAATGTGCTTAATATAAGTCCATCTTTGATCCAAAACCAAGGATGAATATTATTACCAAGATATATCCACCATGTCTTTGTAATAGTATAGAGAGTTGTATTTGTAAACCAAAAGATAGTATAGCTTTGGCCAGGATTAATATGAGAGATTTTAGACCATGACATTTTAGTTATGAGCATTAGAATGATCATAATGTAGTAGAAGTTATCCAGCCTTACTATTAGAGTTCGGCTATCTTGATAAAATATTCATATAGTTCTCAATTAGAATCATTTCCTGAAAAACTTATAAAAGTAGCAGAAAATTATCTAGAAGAGTGGAAAGAAATTTGTGTAAGTTTTATTAGTAGTCCTCCAGATTGGTATGTACATATACATAAGGGGAAAGCTAGCATAGAGCCATGATTAATGAAGACTCTTTTAGACTATCCTCTATCTCCTCACACATATGGACTCCTTCATACAAAAATATTCTAGAATTTTGAGGAATCCGAATGTTAGCTTTAGATGAGTTTGAAAATTTTAAGTATGATATGATATCAGTAGCAGAAGAAGAAATGTCTATTTACAGCAAGGCAAAAGTCTACCATCAGCCCTACTGGAAGCCTCAAGATTTCAAAAGAGAAACATCAAATATGTATTACAAGGTAAAAGAAGATAGAGAAATAGAGGCAGAACTAGTAGAAGAAGATGAACAGTATTGGAACAATTTAACAGAAGAGGAGTTGCACAACATCGATAACATGATGGAAGTATGAGGAGTTGGCAACATATTAGCAAAGGGTTTTTATCATAAATAAACCCTGAAATTGACCTTTACCATTAAGATGGTCCTTGAAATTGAAAATCAATCAAAGTAGTCCTTGAAAATAGGTGTCACAAATTAATATGGTCCTTCTGTCACAATTCTGTTAAAGATTCCGTTAAGTGCTGATGTGGCACATAAATGGGCCCCATAAGTCATTTTTCTCACAAATGGTCCTTGAAATTGACCAGCGACATCGAAATGGCCCCTAAAATTGAAAATTGATCATAGTCCTGCAAGTAAGTGCCCTATATCAATGTAGTAATTTCGTCACAATTCTATCAAAAATTATGTTATGTGCTGATTTGACATATAAATGGATCACACAAGTCTAATTAAATTTAAAAAAAAATACAAATAGGTTTAATAATTTGATAGTTAAAAAAAAAGTTGTGAAACAAAAGAACCCAATCATGCAATCACCCCCAATCTCAGTCCACATTCCTCTACCTATGTATGTTCTCTAAAAAAAATCTCAATACACCCATCTTTACACACTTCGACAGCCTTTACTGAATTGAACGTGAATCAATATCACCTTTGGTGATGGCTTGGCTGATTGAAAACAACTTCTAGGACATCACCATTAACATTTAGGCGATCAACATCCTTGCAACCTTAATCTTGGAGAGCTTGTTCTGTGCTTCCTTAGTGGTCTGGTGACTCAAAGAACGACGAGGTCTACCTTGAGATAATGAGGTTATAATCAAGATGCGTCTATTGTTGGTTGAAAACTATTTCCAAACCTCCTATTCAGCCTTGGTTAAGCCTTATGCCTTTGAGAATTTATTGAAGAGATCTCTCTTCGGAGTGTCTTACTATAAGAAAAAAAAAAAAAATTCTCTTATGCAAAAGGTATTTAGGCAATTTTTTAATTAATTATTAAACCCACATCAACACATAACAAATTTTTTTACAGCATTGTAGTGGAATGATCATATTGATTTGCGACATTTATTTTCAAGGACTATATTCATCGATTTTCCATTTCGGGGACCATCTTGATGGTGTGGGTCAATTTCAGAGACCATCTTAATGGTGTGAGTCAATTTCAAGGACAATTTGTAATAAAAATTCATAAATTTCGTGGGGTCCATTTATGTATCACATCAACACTTAATGGAATTTTTGACAAAATTGTGAAAGAATGACAACATTGATTTGCGAAACCTATTTTCAAGGACCATATTGATTGATTTTCAATTTCAGGGATCATCTTGATGGTGAGGGTAAATTTCAGGGACAATTTGTGATAAAAACTCATTAGCAAAAGATGAAAAATAGTATAAGTAGAATAACATCATACAAAATAATGTAATAACCAGACAAAAATGTGGGCATCATTATGGACCCCGCTATAATAATGATCTAATAACATAAGAGTAAATAAAGAAAAGAGTTTAACCCATCAAGGACTTTTCACACTCAAAATGTCCTTAAGATTAAATTTGAATAGTATTATGAGTGTTTCATTAAGACTCATAGGATTAAGTGACAATAGAAAATTATAAAATAAAAAACACTTGACTGTCTAGCTTATTTAGTTTTTCTTTTATAAAAAAGGACAACTGATGGCAAGTCATGGTTATCCATCCCTTAAGGGGGTCGGGAAGACTCACAAAGGCATTTCAGTTAGTTAAAAACACTTTAAGGTCTCAATAATTGAGTACTTTAATGCTATGTGTGTATTTTAGCTATTAAATTTGATTTCTCTAACTAATTTTTTTTTCAACAAACAATATTATCTACACTAAGAGAGAGGGGAGTGAGCTTAGCCTCATTATGGACTAGCAATTATGCAAATTCGACTTTGGCAAAAACTAACCTAAGATTTTTCACTTACAAATGAAGAGGAATACCACTAGACCGTAGTACTAAGTGGTGATTTTTCTAATTGTGTAGATGTTCTTTGTTTTAATATCAGTCATTCATTTCATCTACCACTCAATGATATGTATTATTGAAGGAAAATTGTTAAATATTACTTAATTTGTATTTCTTTATAAAATGATTACATTAAAGTGTGAGGAAATAAAGCAAATTACTAAATTGTTGCTTCCGAGATACAAACCTAAGACTTTTTACTTACAAATAAAATAGATACAACTAAATCATAATAGTAAGTGGCAATTATATCTATAATTAAAGTTAGTAACTATTTAGGCTTATTCCCGACTTTCTCTACTGTCACTTTCTTGTTTTTTATTTTTGGTTCTGGCAATCACATTTCTTTATCTGAACCCAAAAAAAAAGGAGTCTTATGAATAGAATGATATATTTAATTTAACACAAAATCACCTCTTTGTTGTAAACATTCCTAGTCTAAGTATGATTGTGTAAATCCTAGATAAGATTTGATTCTAGTTATCCTTTCCTATTACAACTTGTATTACTTGGAGGAGAAGGAATATCTTCTCTCCCTTTACTACTATAAATAAAGGCACAATGTAGGAGGGATAACAACACACACATTCCCCTACAATTCTACAAACACACATCTCTCTCCTCTCTCTCTCTGCCGCCGGCCCTAGTTCCGCTGTCAGATAAAATAGACCACAACACGTTATCAGCACGCTCCTACCGCTGCGCTTAGGAATCTGACGTTGGAAATTTTTTCTGCATCAAACCAGTTCATCCATATCATCACGCAATCAGGTTCTTTCCAAACAACGGCTTTTAACTCGATATTTTGCAAGCCCTGATAGCATGAACATTCACCATGATGCATGACCCAACTTTACGTTTAACGTATTTTAGATTCTACATAAATTGTGTATGCTTCATAATCAAAATTGCTACAATTATGTGAATTTGATATTTGTCATGAATTGAATCCTACATATGTACATGCATTGAAACTATTATTTGCATATGCATCAACGTAAATCTGTGATTCATTAACATTATACATGCATATAATATAATTGAATTGAAAAAAAAAAAAAAAAAAAAAAAAAAATCTGGGCTCGCCTGGAACGGCCTGAGAAAAAAAAAATAAAAAAATAAAAAAAAAAACGAAAATTTTTTTTTTAGGGCTGCACACAGCAGCCCATTCCCCTCTTCTCACCCCGTGGGCCTGTAATCCCACCCGAGGGTTCTTGGCCTATATTTTTAGGCCCCGAGATTTTATTATTTAATTTTTTCTAAATAATATGGGTTTTTATATTTTCACCCACATTTTAATTTGGCCCCGAAGACCAAAAATAAATTAATTCACTTATCATTATACAATATTTCTGCATATATTCTTTGCATATTTGTTTGCATATATATTTGTGTTTGCCTGCAGGAATATATGAACCTGAAGTTCATAATTACTTTGAAACCCGAAGTTTCTTATACACATGCCTTGTTAGAAAACCCGAAGTTTTCACTTAAATATATCACCCATGAAAACCCGAAGTTTTTCATGCAAAATTAAACCAATACATGTCTATTAGAACCTGTATGTTCTACTCCTATGTGAATGGATTGATTTTTCTCCATTACACTAACCACATCTTGTCCATCTATTTTGATAGGACCATGTCGAACTTGAACAAACTCGACTTCACCGCTTTGGAGGTTTCTGGAATGAACTACCTCAAGTGGGTTCAAGATGTGAAGCTCCACCTCACTGCAAAGAACTTGCGTCCTGCTATTAAAGAAGCAACAGATAAACCTGTTGGCGAGGCTGAAAAAGCCACTGCTATGATCTTCATCCGAAGACATATCCATGACGCTCTACAAACTGAGTACCTTGCTGAGGAGGATCCACGTGCATTATGGGTCGCTTTGGCTGATCGTTTCGATCACCAAAAGGACATATTCTTGCCTGAAGCAAGACACGACTGGCAGCACTTGCGCTTCCAAGACTTTAAGTCTGTGAATGAATATAATTCTGAAGTTTGTCGAATCCGATCACTTCTCAAGTTTTGCAATGAAACTTTGACTTAAGAGGATCTCCTGGAGAAGACCTACTCGACCTTCTCTGCTTCTAATATTGTCCTGCAGCAACAATATAGAGCTCAGAAGTTCACTAAGTTCTCGGATTTGATCTCTGTTTTACTTCTTGCTGAAAAGAAGAACCAGCTGTTGATGAAGAATCATCAAGCTCAACCTACTGGGGCTACTGCTGTGCCTGAAGCACATTATAGCACTAATCAGCACCCAAAACGCCAAAAGAGGCGTGGTAAGGGCGGCCAGAAGCCATCCTACCAAGGTCAACAGAGCCAAGGCCCATCCAAGGGAGGAAACAAAGCCCAGAAGCGCCCAAACCTCGCTCCCAAGGCCCCGAACTTCAAGAATAAGGGCAAAGCACCTGCCACAATGAATGACGATATGTGCTATCGTTGTGGTTCCAAGGACCATTGGTCCCGTATTTGCCGTGCTCCCAAGAAAGTTGTGGATGCATATCATTCTCGTCGTACGAAGTTTGAATCAAACTTCCTGCAAGTGGACGAACCGGAGACTACAAAGATGGAGGTTTCTGATTTTCAGGAGGATACCACTCCTATGGAAGATTAGAATCTTAGACATAGACTTATTTTTCAGTTAAAATAAGACAATTGGGGCCGAATTCCACCTTGTGGCCGAACCCCACCTTGTTTTTTGGTTGATTTTGAACAATTTTCCTTTATGTTTTGGATTATTAGTTGGCGATTTATTTTGGATATTAAGTTTTTTCCTTGAATAAATGAAATTATTTTGAATTGATACTTGTTTTTATAAACTTTTATGCATGTGACCGATTCAAATTAATTTTTCATTCTAGGTATGACTAGTGGGAAAGTTAGTTGTCTGGCAGATAGTGCAACCACGCATACTGTTTTGCGTGAACGCATCTATTTCACTAACTTCGTACCTAAGAATGCACCTCTGACAACCCTCTCAGGCCCATCCAACCTGATCGAAGGATACGGTAAGGCACGTATAATGTTGTCCAATGGTACAATCTTGACCATTGCTGAGGCACTCTATTCTCCACGTTCCGGAAGAACGTTACTAAGTTTCAAGGACATTAGAGATAACAATTACCACGCTGAAACCCACGTAGAAAACGGAGTTGAATTTCTGTGCGTAACTTCCTACGAATATGGCCAGAAGCGTATTCTAGAGAAGATGGAGCGTAACCCGAGTGGTCTGTATACTACGACCATACGCCCCATAGAATGCCACTATGTGGCCGGCCCTACCACAGGGACCGCGCACGAAATTACACTTTGGCATGATCGTTTGGGACATCCTGGACGAATAGCGATGCGCCGTATCCTCAAAACTTCACACGGGCATCCACTAACCCGAAGCTTAGGTTCGATCCATGAAATTGCATGCCAAACATGTTCTATGGGAAAGCTTATTACTAAGCCTTCTTATGACAAGATTCGTTCGAATCCTCCCATTTTTCTACAACGGATTCAGGGGGACATTTGTGGACCGATTCAACCTCCCTGCGGACCATTTAGATATTTTATGTTTTTGGTTGACGCTTCTACACGTTGGTCACACGTGTGCTTGTTGTCCACAAGGAACGCTACATTCTCCAAACTGTTGGCTCAGGTTATCAAGCTCAGGGCTCACCACCCTGATTATCCGATCAAATCTATTCGATTGGATAATGCTGGAGAATTCACATCTAAAACTTTTGATGACTATTGCATGTCGGTTGGGGTTGAAGTTGAACATCCTGTACCCCATGTTCACACCCAGAACGGCCTGGCAGAGGCTTTCATTAAGCGTTTACAAATGATTGCTCGATCGTTGGTCATACGTATCAAGCTCCCGATCGCTGCTTGGGGCCATGCAATATTGCACGCAGCAAAGTTGGTCCGCCTGAGGCCTGTTGCGACACAACCATTTAGTGCCCTTCAGTTGGTCACCGGATGCGAACCCGACATATCGCATCTACGCGTTTTTGGTTGTGCGGTCTATGTGCCGATCTCGCCGCCCTTACGTACAAAAATGGGGCCTCAGCGAATGATGGGAATCTATGTCGGATATGATTCTCCTTCGATTATTCGTTACTTAGAACCTTTGACAGGCGATCTGTTTACCGCTCGTTTCGCGGATTGTCACTTCTATGAGACAGTCTTCCCATCGTTAGGGGGAGATAAGAACGTCAACGTTCCTAATGAACGACGCGAATTATCGTGGACGACTCCCACTTTGTCTCATTTAGATCCCCGCACCGCTCAGTCTGAAGCTGAAGTGCAGCGCATATTAGATCTCCAGAGCATAGCTCAGAGCATGCCAGATGCTTTCACCGATCTAGCGCGCGTGACAAGATCACATATTCCAGCTGCGAATACGCCTGCAAAGATGGATGTACCAAATGTACGACGGACTACCCTCCTGGAAGCCCGGGACGCCAATTCTGGTGATCCACGTACATTAGCGGCTAGCCAATCATCTGCCCCTACACAAAAGCGTGGCAGACCCCTTGGTTCAAAGGATTCACACCCCCGGAAGAGGAAAACCACGGCACAAGGTCCTGAAGAGCCTACCGTGAATCCGACTATCGCTTACTCATTTTACCCAACTCATGAGGAAATTCTAGATTATGGAAGCGTCCTTGAAGAGACGAATCCTCCTCCCGAGAATCGTGAGATTTCGGTTTATTATGCTAGCTTAGATGATGTGTGGCGTAGAAATGAGATGATTGTCGACGATGCATTAGCATTTGCAGTAGCTACTGAGATCATGTTGAGCGATGACATTGAACCGCGTTCCGTTGATGAATGTCGACGTAGAGCTGATTGGTCAAACTGGAAACAAGCAATCCAAGTCGAACTTGATTCACTTGCGAAACGTAAGGTGTTTGGACCTGTAGTTCCTACTCCTCCACATGTGAAGCCCGTTGGCTACAAGTGGGTTTTCGTTCGGAAGCGTAATGAGAAGAACGAAATTGTGCGTTACAAAGCTCGTCTTGTAGCACAAGGTTTCTCACAACGCCCCAGGATTGACTATGACGAAACTTACTCACCCGTTATGGATGTGATTACTTTTCGATACCTTATCAGTTTGGTAGTTTCCGAAAAACTGGATATGCAACTGATGGACGTAGTAACCGCGTATCTCTATGGGGATCTTGATACGGAAATTTATATGAAAGTTCCCGAAGGACTTACATTGACTGGTTCAAATATTTCCAAACCCCGGAACACGCTCTCAATTCGGCTGAGGCGTTCACTATACGGTTTGAAACAATCCGGAAGAATGTGGTATAACCGTTTAAGTGAGTATTTGACTAGTCAGGGATATGTGAATAACGAACTATGCCCTTGTGTGTTCATTAAGAAGTCACATTCCGGATTTGCGATTGTTGCAGTATATGTCGATGACATGAATCTCATCGGAACTCCTGAAGAGCTCGCGAGAACTGCTTCGCACCTGAAGTCGGAATTTGAGATGAAAGATCTAGGTAAGACTCGATACTGTCTCGGTCTCGAGATAGAGCATTGTTCGGATGGAATCCTAGTACATCAATCGAACTACACCCAGAAGGTGTTGCGCCGTTTTAATGAGGATAAAGCGAAGCCTTCGAGTACTCCTATGGTCGTTCGTACGCTAGATGCAAAGCGAGATCCCTTCCGTCCGAAGGAGGATGATGAAGAGATTTTGGAGCCTGAAGTTCCTTATCTAAGTGCGATAGGCGCTTTATTGTACTTAGCTCAATGCACTAGACCCGACATCTCCTTCGCTGTTAATCTTTTGGCAAGATACAGCAATGCACCAACACGCAGACATTGGACTGGCGTGAAAGACATCTTCCGTTACCTTAAGGGTACTACGGATTTGGGCTTATTCTATCCCTACGAATCCTCGAGTGATGCCGCACCCTATGCTCATCGGGTTGATTCTCGCCTTGTTGGTTATGCCGACGCTGGATACTTATCTGATCCGCACAAGGCGCGTTCTCAAACGGGTTATGTCTTTACCGTTGGAGGCACCGCAATATCTTGGAGGTCAACTAAACAGACCTTAGTTGCCACTTCGTCTAACCATGCTGAAATTCTCGCCTTACATGAAGCAACTCGGGAATGCTTTTGGTTGAGAGCAGTAGTGGGCCATATTCGAAGCTCCTGTGATCTTCATCCCGCCGTTAATGCCCCGACGACGATTTTTGAAGACAACGCAGCTTGCATCGAACAACTCAAGAAGGGTTACATCAAAGGAGACAACACCAAGCATATTGCGCCGAAGTTCTTCTTTACACATCAACAACAAGAGCATCAGAAGATTGAAGTCACGCAAATCCGATCACAAGACAATCTGGCCGACCTCTTCACCAAATCACTACCGAAGGCGACGTTTCAGAAGCTTGTTCATGGAATTGGTATGCGTAAACTTTCTGAGTTGTAACTTTGCTATTTCTCTGTGGAATTATGTCAAACTCAGGGGGAGTATCTTCTAGATACTTGCTTGATCTTAATGTACTCTTTTTCCCTACGATTAGGAGCATTTTTCCCACTGGGTTTTTGCTACCTAACTAGGTTTTAACGAGGCACCCATCTTGGGCTGGTCATATCCCTGATGACGTCCTGTAGACGTTTCTTTTGACTTTGCATTTCTCACGCATTTTTCCTTAGACTATGGATTTTGTCCCTACTTGGGTTTTTGCCATAGCCTTAGGGTTTTTTTAGTGAGACTTACTACTTATGCAAGTTCCTACCTTATTGAGAATAAGCGTTGTTCCTTGGAATCAGTGCCAACGAGTCGACTTCCTCAACTTCTGCATGATGCTGAATCTACCTTGAGTATTTACACACTCAAGGGGGAGTGTTGTAAACATTCCTAGTTTAAGTATGATTGTGTAAATCCTAGATAAGATTTGATTCTAGTTATCATTTCCTATTACAACTTGTATTACTTGGAGGAGAAGGAATATCTTCTCTCCCTTTACTACTATAAATAAAGGCACAATGTAGGAGGGATAACAACACACACATTCCCCTACAATTCTACAAACACACATCTCTCTCCTCTCTCTCTCTGCCGCCGGCCCTAGTTCCTCTGTCAGATAAAATAGACCACAACACTCTTAAGACTTTTCATTTAATATCACTAGTTTGTAGTGCTAAATATAATTGGTAATATTAGAAACTGGGTTATGAATTAAGACTAATATAGAGAAAGTACTCGTTATGTTCTCTATGTTGTATGGGTTTGGGTAGAGGTGGGCATTGGCTGGGCCCAACACAAAATTAGAGGAACCGGATTAGACCCGTTTAGAAATAAAAAGGATCAGGGTGAACCAGATTAGGCCTGTAAACGGGTCGGGTTTATTGGGTTTGGGTCGGGTTCAATCTGACCCGTTAATTTAACGGGTCACCCGAACCCAACCCGTTAAGCTAATGGGTCACCTGTTTCACCCATTTCACCCGTTAACAATTATTTATTTATTTTTTTTTTACCAAGTTAACAAACAAACAAATAAAAAAAATGCAATTAAGCTCAAACAAAAACAAAACTTTGATTCAGGAACAAAATCAACATACAACAATTAATTTGGATAAGCTTGGACGAATGTAAAATGAGCTAGAACACAGAAAAAATCTAGGGTTTTTGGAAAGCTCACCGACAAATCCTTCGGATCCCTTTTTTGGGGGTTGAATTTTGCAAAGTCCGAATTCAGGTTAGATGGAGAGAGAAAGAGAGACTAGCAGATAGGTTTTGATGGTGGATTGAAGACTGTAGGAAGTCCAGCTACGGTTCGCTGAGGGCAAAGTCGCGCATGGAAGAAAAAAAAGGATAAAAAGCAGGAAGAAGAAGAGAGGAGGAGGATCATTCGAGTCGAGTATTCCTTGAACTGAGGGTGTATTGCTATTCTTCTGCACCTGCGCATCTCACTGAAGTCGGATTTCTGCTGATGGTTTTCTATTGGGACTATTGAAATTACCCAAAAGTCCTCAATAACGGGTGTTAACAGGTAGTTAGCGGGTTTCGCGGATTCACCCAAAATGACCTGTTATTTAACGGGTGATTAACGGGTTGACCTGTTAACCATCCGACCGGTTTATCACTCATCCGAATACTAATTTTAACGGGTTAGATCGGGTTGAAAATGCCAGGTCTAAGCCAGATCATATTATTTTTTTAAATAAAACCGAACTTAACCCGGTCTATTTAAAGTGGCTCGGTTCCCTGCAAATCCATGGTCCAACTTTTCCTAAAAAACCAAAAATAAAAAATAAAAATTGTCTTCCTGTGCACTCTGCTCTTCCCGTGATCTGGATTGACTCTGATTCTATGAAATACCAACCCCCTCCCAATAAAAAAAGGGTTCCAGCCCACATGAACTAACTGGGCTCCAGCCACTAATAAAAAGTTATATAAATTAATAAGTGTTGTAGGCATAATTTACTGAACAATTATGGAGGCCTTAGAGAGAGAAGGGGTGCGGCAATAAAGAGAAGAATAGAGAGATGTGTAATTGTGGGTGTGTGTTATCTCACCCCATTGTGCCTTTATTTATAGTAGTAGGAAGGGTAAAACCTTTCCATTTAGGATTACAACATTTAATAGGTAATCTAATCCTAATAGGAATATAAGATACATTCCCATATTTCCTAGGATTTACACAATCACATTCCTATTCTAAATAGGACCGCAACATTCCCCCTTGAGTGTGTAAATACTCAAGTAAATGGCGCATCAAGTCTTCATTGATGAAGTAAGTACAATTAATGAAGTCGTCGGCACAATGGGCAAATGCGAGTCTCAAATCAATGGAAGAATGCATAAAAAGTAAAACTCATAAAACTTCGCTATGGTAAAACCCAAGATGGGAGAAAAACCCATAGTCTAAGGAGAAAAGTGAGAAATTGTATTAAGTCAAAACTATACGTCTTTTGGACGCAAGTAGAAGAGCTCTCAAGGGTATGATCAGCTAAGGATGGGTGCCTCGTTAAAACCTAGTTAGGTAGCAAAAACCCAGTGGAAAAAATGCTCCTAATCGTAGGGAAAAAGAGTACATTAAGATCAAGTGAGTATACTTCTGGATACTCCCCCTGAGTTTGACATAACTTCCAAATGAGAACTACAAGCATTGCATATGAGTAGTTAGGCATACCAATTCCTCGGACAAGCTTCTGGAAGGTTGACTTCGGCAGTGACATCGTGTAGAGGTCGGCAAGGTTGTCTGGGATCGGTTTGCATGACTTCAATCTCCTGATGCTTTGCTGATGTAGATGTAGACGCAATATGTCTTGGTGTTGACTTCGTTGATGTATTATGGCTTGGTCGGGTTGATACATGTGGCATAATCTTCATGGATCGTCGTTGAGACTCAACGATGGATGAAAATATAGCAAGTACTTCGAATATGCTCAACAAGAACTCCTAACCATGTCTCACTTGTGGCATAGTGAAGTAAGGTGAGTCTTGGAATGTTTCGAAGATTTCGCAACTAGGGTCATATCGTGGACCTCCAAGATATTGCGATATCCCTAACGGTAAAGACATAACCATTCGGGGATTTTACCTTGTGTGGGTTTGATAAGTAACTAGTGTCAGTATAACAAACAAGGCAAGCATCATTTCGAGGATCAGGGGGGTTAGATCCGCTTAAGATGCGTTGGGATTTGCCCACGTAATACCTTCAGGGTACGTCTTTAATACCAATTCAGTGGTTGCGTGTAGGCGCGGTGCTGCATCTTTACCAAGATCAATAACGAATGAGATGTCCTGTCTAAATACAATGAGCTAAGTACAACGAAGCGTAAAGTTGAACTTTTAGATATGGAATTTTGGATTCCATAGACTCTTCAAGAGTTTCATTTGCATATAACGTATAGACGATCATGGGTATACTCAAAGGTGACACATTCTGGGTGTAGTTCCAAAATACCATTAGAACAATGCTTCAACTCAGGTCAAGGCATAAACGAGTTTTTCCAAGATCCTTCATCTCAAATTCCATCTTCAGGTGCGAGGCAGTTTTCTCAAGCTCTTCCAGAGTCTTAGTGAGATTCGTGTTAACGACATAAACTGTAACTCTAGCAATTTGGAATAAGACTTCATAGTTTAACACGCAAGGGCATAATTCATATCCTTGACTGATCAAATAATCACTTAGACCGGTATACCACATCCGTCGAATTTTTCAATCCATAAGTGAACGCCTCAAAACGAGTTAAGAGGGTGTTCCGTGGTTTGGAACTATTTGAACCAGTCCATGTAATTCTTCGGGAACTTACACGTAAATCTCTGTATTTATATCCCCATGGAGAAATACTAACCACATTTCATAATGCTGCTATCAATCACAGGACGTTTTGAGAGAAACCTTGCGCCATAAGGCGTGCATCATATCGCACTATTTCATTGATCTCATAACGTTTCCTTTCCCACTTGTAACTCAATAGGGTTACCTTGGGCAGTGTAGGAACGACAGGTCCAATACACACTTTGGTAAAGAATTTGACCTGGATTGTAACTTTAGTTGTCCAATCAGTTCTATATTGTCACTTAATCAACGGAACACGGTTCGATATCGTCGCTTTTCATTTATGTCGGTAGCTACCCTATAAGTGAAAACATCATCGATGATAATCTCATTTCAGTTCCATTTTCTCATCCAAACTAGTATACTGGACCAAGAACTTCAAGTCTCGGGAGTAATCCGGATTAATCTCATGAGATGGAAATGATTTGAGACAGCGATCGAGTTTAGATTCATTGTTGTGCTGTGTCTTCCTCTTCCAGGGAAGTGAATCCTATGAACCGAATGATATGTCGTGCTCCAGGCCAAGACATATTGATTGGCTATCCGCCGGTGTACCGGACTGTCCAACAGGGGCGTCCAAACCGTCCAACATGGGCGGCACACCCTCCAGGGATGTTGACTCGACGTCTGTTAAGTACGTCTATCCTTGCAAGCATGTTTGCAGCTGGTATATGATCTCGTCACTTTAGCTAGATTAGAGGAATGCGTTTAGAGCAACATTCTGAAATCTAGAATTCGTCGCACTTGCTTATCACACTTGTGCGGTATGGGGATCGAGATGAGATATAGTGGGCAACGTCCATGCAAATTCGCACCGTTCTACAGGAACGTTGACGTTCTTATCTCCCCCTAATGGCGGGAAGACTATCTCATTAAAGTGACAACCCGCAAATAAGCGGTAAAGAGATCGTGTGCAAGGGCTTGAAGAGAGCTCGTATGAAGGAGAATCATGATCAACAAAAGATACACATCCTTCTTTGAGGACCCATGGTGGTACGTTGCGGCGGCGCAACTTGGCACATGGAATGCGCACCCAAATGCGTAAATACGAAAGTCGTCAGGTTCGTACCCAGTAACCAACTGTAACGTCATATAGGTTGGGTGGCAATGGGCCTCAAGGCAGACCAACATAGCTGCATGCAAGATTGCATAGCGCTAGGCAAAGACCGAAAACTTGGTACGTTTACCAAAATTCGGGCGATTATTTATGATCGCTAGGCTAGGCTATTTGGGGTGAACATGAAAATGCGATGTTCAATTAAAAACCCAAAATGACATGCAATACTTTATCGAAAACCGTCGATATAAACTCTCTAGCATTATCCAGTCTTCCAGACCTTAAGGGATAAGTAGGGTGGTGAACCCTTAATCTGCCAAGAGGTTTAGTAGTAATGTGTGTGGACAAACATGTGACCAGTTTTTCGATTCATCAACCAAAACCATAAATATTTATATGGTCCGCATTTTGGTTGGATTAGTCCACATATATTCCCTTGAATCCACTGCGAAAATGGAGTTGTGTCGTATCTTTGCAAGAAATGATATAGAAAATCAATTTCCCTAATGAGCAGGATTGGCAAAGTGTGCTTGTAGGCAAAAAATCCTTACTTCAGATAAGGAGATGCGTTGTAGCATCATTGTTCGACCTAAGTGTCCCAAAAGGTCGTGCAAAAGCAAGTAAACTGTTCAATCACCAGGCTATAGACCGGCCACATGTGGTGTATTTCCAATTGGGAGACAACCCATTGGCCCCAAATCAAAGCTTCAGGCTCATTTTTGGAGGTGGTGCAAAGATATTTCACTCTATTTTCTTCAGTGGTTTCATTTATGATCATTGTCATCTCGAATATCCTTAAAAACTCAACGTCAGGAAGAATTTAAGGTCCTTTAAATGATAATTCAGTATCATTCATACAACGAGGAGTGTGCTAATGCTCTTAATCAGGTTGGATAGACCTGAAGTCGTTGTTAGAGATGTGATTTAGGTGTAAAGTTAGTGTGCGTAGTACGCATTCATCCAAACAACTAACTTTCCCACATTCCTACCTAATCACATGTTTAATTGAATCGGTCACATGTATTAAGAAACATGATTCGATTAACTCATATTCGAGGACAATATCAATAAGATTATCCATAAGTAAAACATACACCAAACTTGAATCCAAGAACATGGAAAAATGTTCACAAAGTAAATTTACTAAGGGGATTCGGCCAATAAGGCCATCCATGTCGAAATTTTGCTCTGCCAACGATGTTCGGTGAAGCAAAATCAATCTCACATATTGACTACTAGAATGGTACTTCTCAATAACATTGGTAGGGGCACGAATAGGTTCATAACCAATGATCTATTCCATCAAGACAGGAGTAGATTCTTACAAGGTTGAGGTTCGAGAATATTATCCCTTATTCTTGAAGTTTTAGGTCTTATGTACCAAGGATCATGCTTCGGGCATGATGCCACACCTTGGCAGGCCCTGATTATACTATATGTTTGTGAACACAAACTCGAAATTGTATTGTGAAAGAATATGCCATTCAGTGTATCCCTGCCGAAGCAGTGCATCACCATTTGGTTAGGTTTTGACCGAACTGGGTCGAGCCATTCGGTAGACTCCAGCCGAACTGGGTCCATACCTTTCTCTCACGTTTGTGGTAGTAATCAGATCCGAGAATTTGGTAAATTTCCACTTTCTACACTGCTGCTTCAGGAGCGAGTTAGAAACATGGAATGACGAGAAAAGTATTCTCCAGTCAAGATTCGATCGGATTTATAAAATTCAGAATTGTACTCATTCATGGACGTAATCATGGTTTGCTGCGGGCAATTTCTTTCATGATTAGACAGTCTATAGAAGCGAGCCAAAGAGCCATGGAATCCTTGTTTGAGGAGTATTTCCATTTGTAATGCTTTGAGCATAAGTCTTCGAATGAAGATTATGGCAGAGGCTTATTCAGCTCTTCCTTGCCATTGTTGGCATCAATGGTTTCTCAGCTTCTTGATAGTCAAGTGGAGATTCACATTTTGTACCGCACCTAAATTGGTTTCTATTAGAAAACGTCCAAATCAGGAAAATCAAACTTGTGACGGTTCGACAATCCACTGAATTTGAAGGAACAAGATTGTTATTAGTGCTATGGGAATAAATCATCCATAAGCATCAAAGTTAGAACATTCGAGTTCTAAGACATGGTTTTCATGAAAAACGTCAGGTTTTCATGGGTGTATTGTTTTATGAAATCTTCGGGTTTTAAAGGCACTAAATTTGAAACTATAGGTTCAATTTAGTTTATGAACGTTTAGTTCATAAAGGAGAGGTTCCTGCAACAAACTCAGAATGCAATATACTAACTTAGTGTAGTGGATTTGAGTTGTCTTCGGGAACTCAAGTGTGAGAGCTTCGTTACTACGAAAGTATGTGACGGTTCAAAGAAGAGAAATAAATTATTGAATCGTTAATGTCCAAAAGTGATCTTCAGGTCAATAATTTTGGATTCATTATCAGATTAATGGACTGCAGGTCACTTTTAATTAGTTCAATAGATCGGGACCATTCGGGGTCGATCGTAGAAGCAAAATAATATTAAAATAATATTATTGGATCGAAAATAGAGCCCCAAAAATAATTGGGCTTAATGCCGGGGGTTAAGAGGCACGGGTTAGGTGTCTTAAGCATAAGGCGAGGCCCAAATGTTCCTTTGGTGGTGGCTGCAGGCCACAGGTGAGGAATGGGAGACCCTAGCCGCAGCTGGGTCGTGTTTTGGGCCACAAAAGAGTGCACGGACAGGTCTAGCGCAAGTTGGCCTGTGGGTTGTCACGGGGATCCCAGCGAAGGCTGGTTGCGTGAAAGCAGCCCTATAGTGACTGCAGGTCACGAGCTTGGGTATGGGTGGCGCAGTGACAAGCCCAGCATATGCTGGCTATATGTAGGCGAGCCAGAGCAACAAAACCCAGCAACCAAAAAGGTTGTAGCGTGTGTATGGGAGGACAACCTAGACAATTAGGCAGGTTGGATGGTTGCGAGCTAAGGCCAGTGTGCATAGGCTCAGGGCTGCAGGCCCTACCGAGGTAAAATCCAGGCCTAGGCCTGGTGATTATTTGCACAATAATGGTGCGGTGGTGTGCTGCACCTTGTCCTGATTCCCCCCTTTTTTTTTCAAATCCTTTAGGGTTTAGGAAAACCCGAAACATGCTTCTAATTTAATTGAATACTTTGACTCACAAATTCCACATAGCAATTATTGCGTAATGTATGAAACAAATATATATATTGACCAATATATGAACATATACAATATATATATCGGAAGGTAAATATAAATATAGGGGGTTCATGCATCATGGGGAATGTTTTCATGCTTAATGGGTCGTTTCAAATATCTTCCTTTATTTTAAGCGTACGTGAGTAGCGGAAAACAACAAAAGCCTTTGAATTTGTAGAAGATCCTTCTTGAAAGCCGGAATTCTCCAATGCGTTGTATTACGTTCAACAAAGAAAAATTAAATTGAATCAATAGCATGTAGATCAATTTAATAAAATAATAAATTAATCATGAAAAGAATGATTAAAACGTAATACTCCCCAAATTGAAGATCAAACTCTCTTGTTAGTGTAGCGTCAAGAGCGTGCTGATAACGTGTTGTAGGCATAATTTACTGAACAATTATGGAGGCCTTAGAGAGAGAGGGGGTGTGGCAATAGAGAGAAGAATAGAGAGATGTGTAATTATGGGTGTGTGTTATCTCACCCCATTGTGCCTTTATTTATAGTTGTAGGTAGGGTAAAACTTTTCCCTTTAGGATTACAACATTTAATAGGTAATCTAATCCTAATAGGAATATAAGATACATTCCCATATTTCCTAAGATTTACACAATCACATTCCTATTCTAAATAGGACTGCAACAATAAGTTATTTAAAAAAATAATTATAATTTTTTTTTCTATAAATACCTAACCATGTTCTTCCACCTTACACCACATTTTAATACTTTCAAACAATCTTTTATTATTATCCGAAATTAAAAATAAATGTTTTTTTTATTATTATATAAATAAAAAAATTATTTTAATACGAATTGTCTAAACTATTCAGTTTAGGAGTTAAAATGTGTTTGGGTAGTTATTGTTTACATGGGGGATTGAGTTGCTTGTAGCCCAAAGGGCTTTTAGGGGTGGAAATGCTCTAATCCCTTGACTCTTCCACGAGCCACCTCATTGCTTAAAAATTCCTACGCCATGCCCGAAGATTCCAAAGCTATTGTATCATCGTAGATCATTACGAGCCTCAGCGCCTCTTAATGCGCCCTCACCGATGTCGCGGACCACCACGAACTGTTGTGGACAACCGCGCAACTCAGTTTCAGTAGCGGCGGTGACATTTGGTGCAACTTCACCTGCATTTCGATGGCAAAAAGGGAGAATAGGGTGTTGGAATTAAGGCTTAAACCTCTATTTTGTATGGTTGTCACATGTTAGCATGTGGTAGTTTCTCATAGTGCATAACAAATTGAATGACTGAGATGAGTTCATAGACTATCTCTCTTATATGTATAAGCCTAACGACATTTTTTGGACAGTTGTGAATGAATGAAAGCACTACACACTGAAAGCATGTGTGTAGATTTTGGCCTCAGTATTCTCTAAGATCATTCTCTCTCTCTTTCATCACTATAAAATTCTTATGTAAATCAGTGCACTATAATCCAATTTGTGTGATTGATAGTGAGAATTCAACATGGTATCGAGAGCCTAGTTCGAATTTAAATTGGGCAGTGTTGCAGTGAAATTTAATCGGAGAAATCCAATAGGAGTTTCTTCAATCCGACTCGATCATAGCTAAAATGGCTAGATCCGGTACTGGTGAGCTATGAGGGAACTGGAGGTGTTGTTCCAGGGCAACATTGCCATCGGAGAACACTCATTGCTCATTCGAGTCGGGTCAATAGAGCAAGCTGAGCTGAGGGCGGAAGGCTATCATATTTGACGACATTGAATTTGAGTTCTAGAAGGTTAGAATGATTATGATTTTCAAATCTTATGGGATCTGGAAATTTGTTAACAAGGGAATTACAATTTCGAAATCAAAGAAAATGAATACTAAGAAGAAGGATGTCGTTGCATCTAGTGATGTTATTGGTGACGATGGAGAACTGAATGCGTATATGGAGGAGCAATTAATGAAGGATGCCAAAGCCTTGGGCATCATTCAATATGATATATCTAAGGAGATTTTTCCTCAGATTGTGAATCAGGAAACATCAAAAGGGGCGTGAGATTTGCTTCAGGAAGAATTCAGATGAGATGAACAAGCCAGGTCAGTAAAACTCCAAAGTTTTATGCTGGGAATTTGTATATATTAGAATGAAAGAACATGAGTCTTTTTTTCTTTCTTCAGATTATCTTACTCGATTGTTTGAGTGTATAAATTAAATGAAGCCTTATGGTGACAGCCTCACTCATCCGAGAAAGGTTTAGAAAGTTTTGATAAGCCTAACTAGAATGTATGATCCCATTTGTGTTGTAATTAAGAGAATCACTTACTTTGACACACTCTGACCCGGAATATCCACTAGGACTCCGAATCGAGCTGTGCTAGCCGACACCTGGAAGGTGACGAAGTCATAAAGTGTGATGATGTGGAAAAATGTGAATAAATTTAAACCTAAGAGTGCCTAAATACCAAAATGCGCTAGTGAGCGGGAATGAACCCACTTCACATGTGATTATAGAGCATAAGTAAAGTACAGTAAGGTAAGATAAGGCTTATACCATCTTAAGAAGCCACCCGTACGAGGATATGCCACGAATCCTCATCGATACGGAAACTTTGCTACTAGAACCTGGAGGGGCGAAAAACAGAAAACGTGAGTGGGCAAAAACAAAGCTTTTCAAAAGCCATTTCACTTATCAAAGGTAGTAACCCCTCGCTGTAAAACCCGTATAATTTCCCAAAAAATAGAGTACATGCATATATTGAAACCACATTCGAAATAGCAAAATCCACATATATGCCATGTCAAATATCTCAGCATCAAGAATGAGTAAATCAGGTGAAGTAAATCAATGAAAGTAATATGTCAGCTGGATCCACCTATTATGGCCTGTACGGCTGAACCTTAAGCTCATCAAGTATGCTTGCACACGAGTCGAAACCACATATAGTGGTTTGTGTGACAGGGCTGAGAGTAAATAATTACGCTCAAGTGCTATGATCACGTGAAGGCTGTGCAAATAATCGCGGGTCACTTACAAGTCGGAACCACCTATAGTGGTCTGTACGACAAGACTGTGCACCAATCTTGGATCTTAGGTGAGCGTGCAGTGCGGGAGGTGAACATCACATGAAGGACTGTGCCCTGGCCATAGACGGGAGTACTAACATTGGGGTATAGGTTTATGAGCTCTAAATGCATCTATGTATAACCATCATAATGCAACTCACACTCATCAATACATATACTCACTTAGAACTTACCAGAGCGTCCGCATCGTCCAACAATATCATACACAACTAATAGAAGCTTATTCTAAGATATAAAGCATTTGACATGGCATTTAAAATACAAAATCATTTAAATCAATTTTTCAGGGAAACCTCAAACCCTATATACATATATATTAAAAACCAAAAGCCCACTCACATGGAGGCCACACTACAACTCCCTAGCACACACACATAGAGGCATCATGAACAATCGGCACCTAGAACAATTATCAAATCACATCCCAGAATTCTTATCGATAGAATACATATAATTTACATAAAACACACCTCTACGATTCTATCCGGAAGATCCGCATCATGGATTTCCAATCAATTACTTCCAAAGATCCACATTATGCTTCTAGAACAACATCCTAAAGTTTCATTACGATCCAACCGTTGGATCTCCGCCAATTGCAATTCAAGTGGCGGTCAATGTTTTATTTTACTAACTTACAAATCCAATTTGGGAAGATCTGTGCGTCGGATTCCTAATCCGTAAATTCCTATGATGCTCAAATATTATGTACTATAACATATTAAAGTTCGATGACGATCCAAAGGTCGGATCGTCGATTCACATTTTTACCAAGTAACATATTGTAATGAATTTAGGTTCAAATGATTAAACTACATCATACGAATATCAAAACTGAATTCAAGACATCTAATTTAGCCTAAAGTAGCATTGACGGTCCCCTGGCCATGAGCCGCTGTACGCGCCGCAGCGGATGGCGGTTAGCCGCCCTAACTCGCTGGAAAATTCAACTATTTCTAAAAATTACCAAATTATACAGAATTGTAGGTCTCAATGAGAAGAGTAAACTTTATACCTGTGGCCAAGTCTAATTTGGCTGGGAAACACCTGAAATTACCCACGAACCGCTGAAACCCTAGAATTGGGTGTGATTTGATTCGACCTCCAAACTTGCTCCAACACCTCCACCACTACTTGGGCTTTATTTCTGGGTTCTAGGGGAGTGTTTTGGTAGTGGTAATTGGAGGAAAACGTTTCACAATTGGTGGATTTCGAGTAAGGTTCCCTGCGGCACCCACGGGTGTTTCTTCACCAAACTACAATCAAATTTCTTTTGTTTTTAGGTGAAATTGGAAGAGGTGAGGTTGTGGAAGTAGTTTGCAAGTAATGGATGGGTGAAAATCTCCTGAAAAATGGTGGAAGTTGGCCGGAATTTCACTAGTTCAAAATCGAGTCGGGTGTGGTGTACGGGTCCAATTTGGGTGCTCCTCACCCCTCTCCTTTCTCTCCTTGTTCTTCCCCCCGATTGGTCATCCTTCTTCCTCTATCCTCTACCGATTCGCCACTCCCTCCTTTCTCTTGTTGCCATTCGCCAGTTTCTAAATATATATATATATATATATATATATATATATATATATTCTTTCTTTCTTTCTTTCTTTCTTTCACAAAATAACCTCAAACTCATATAATAATACTTATGAAAATATATATAATAAATGGAAATCCTTAGAAACGTAGTTTTCAGATTTGTAGCTCCGTAAAACTTCAACCATAGCTCCAAATTTACTTTCTCTTGCGTCTATGCGTTCATATCACCGGATACTACGCAAATACGCTAAAAGAATAAGTCATATGTCTCACTAAACGTTGGTCAACGAAAGTCAATATCCTCACCTCTAGGGCATTTTCGTAAAATAACGCTTTTAAAATTTGTAAAAATATAACATTAGGGATAGGTCATCACATACTTGAATTATGTAACTGTGCAAGAAGTTGTTGGCTTACTCAAGAGCTATGAATAGAGATTGAACAGGCATATAGAAGATGTTGAAGGTTCTGAAAAAAGCCTTTGGTAGCATGACCATCTTTCCCCAGTTCACAGAACAAGTCTTTCTCACATGGAAACTATAACAAGGGTAAGAAGAATTGGAAGCCTAGACCTGCAAAGTGGGAAAATAAATTTCATCAAATGAGAAGCTGGGTGAGAAATTCATTCTGGTAAACCAAAGTACAAACATTGTGAAAAGGCTCCTTATGGAGAATACAGGTTCAAATGGAAACCTAGATGCCACAATTGTAACAAGTTTGATCACTTAATGGGGGACTGTCATCAACCAAAGAAAAATCAAGTGGTTAACTATGCAAATCAAGTTCAAGATATTGCCATGATGTTCTATGCATGTCATAAAGTTGAGGTGCAAAGAAATTGTGGTGTTTGGTATCTAGATAGCGGTTGTAGTAACCACATGACTAGCAATGAGTCATTACTCATCAAAATGGGTACAGACTATCTAGTTGAATCTCCAGGCAAGGGAACGTTATTTGTTGAAACTAAGAGTGGAACTAGATTCATACCAGAAGTAATGATTATGCCAGGATCATATGAAAATCTTCTCAGTGTAGGGCAAATAATTGCACATGGATATTGGCTGCTATTTGGTGATTTTATGGCATGCATCTTTGGAGACGGAAGCTTGAAAGATCATATTGCCATAGTTCAAATGAAGGGAAACACATGTTTTCCACTTGAATTTTAATCTGTGAATCATGTGATGGCAAATAAAGTTACTCTTGAAGATCATTATGATAGCCTGAAAATGTTGCAGGATAGGAGCATGGTCTATGGACTACCTTAACTCACAAATTGTAATCATGTGTATGAAGCTTGTGCCACTGGAAAATCTCACAGAAAAGCCTATTCAAGAGACAAAACTTGGAGAGCTTAACTTTTCTAGAACTTGTGCATACTGATGTCTGTGGACCCATGTTTGAAACTCTTGGTGGTAATATGTACTTTCTCACCTTTATTGATGACAAATCAAGGATGTGCTCGTTGTATTTCTTGAAAACCAAGTCAAATGTGTTTGTTATATTAAAAAAGTTGAAGGCTATGGTAGAACTGTAAAGTGGTTGTCAATTAAAAAAGCGTAGGAGTGACAGGGGATGAGAGTACACCTTTCTCTAATTTGAGAAGTTTTGTGAAGACTTGGGAATTGAATAAACAGTTAATAGTTGCATATTTTTCCATAGAAAAAAGGGAGTTTCTAAGAGAAAGAATCGTACAATAGTTGAAATGGCAAGGATAATGCTATACGAGAAGAACTGCCACTTAAGTTTTGGGGAAAAGTTGTACACATTGCATTCTATCTCTTAAATAGATGCCTTACAAAAGCCTTGGAGAACAAGACACCTTTTGAGGATTTCAGTGGGAGAAAGCCATGGGTGAAGCATTTAAGAATCTTTGGGTCAGTCTGTTATACTCACATTCATTCTCAGCAAAGGCAGAAGCTAGATGAAACATGTCAAAAGGGAGTGTCTGTTGGTTATGGAACTAGAGAGAAATGATACAAGGTATTTGATCTCAGATCCAGCAAGATTATTGTCTCCAGAAGTGTTATCTTTGATGAAGGTGCATTACTGAGTAGGGAAACAATGGAAACTCAATATGTCTCAGTACCATGGTCAAATGCAAATGAATCCATAAATACACTAAGCTTGAAAATGATGGTGGAGAAAGCTCAAGTGCAAATGATTCAGGTTTGTCTTCTCAACCTGTACATACTAAAAGTGAGTCAAGAAAGTCTAGCCCTGTGAATGTAATAAATCTTGGTAAAAATAAAATCAATATCATTGAGACTTATGACAATACTCAAAGAAGTGGAGAAAACTAAAAGATGTGTTTACATAGCGCAGGTTCAGTGTAATTGATCTAGAGAACTATAAAGATCCCTCACAAGATCAAGCCTGGAATAAAGCAATGCATGAGGAAATCTCAATGATTAAGAAGAATAACACTTAGAAGTTGGTGAACAGACCAAATGGAAAGCCTATTGTGGGGGTAAAATGGATTTTCAAGACCAAAATGAATCTAGATGGATCTATTCAGAAGCATAAAGTTAGGCTTGTAGCCAAAGGCTACACACAAAAGTCATGAGTTGATTTTAATGAGACTTTTACACCTATGGCTACGTTTGACACCATAAGAATACCGATTACATTAGTAGCTTAGAGAGGTTGGAGATTGTATCAGCTTGATGTCAAGTATGCCTTTCTAAATGGAATTTTGGAAGAAGAAGTGTATGCTGACCAACTTGATGGGTTTGTTGTTAAAGGTGAAGAACACAAATTGTACAGGCTAAAGAAAGCCTTATATGGCTGAAACAAGCTCCTAAAGCTTGGTATGGGAATATTGATGCACATCTACTACTATGCGGTTTTCAAAAAAGTGCAAGTGAGGCCACTCTTTATGTAAAGCACATAGATGGACATGGGACTCTTATTGTATCTATTTATGTAGAGGATATTTACTACACTGGAAGTAACATAGAGATGATTGAAGAGTTCAAGTGTGATATGATGAACAAATATGAGATATCTGATATAGGGTTATTACATCAATTTCTTGGAATTGGGGCAATTCAACAAGGGAGTAATTTTTATAGATCAGAGGAAGTATGCACTCTCTTTACCTGAGAAGTTTGGGTTGAAAGATTGTAAACCTGTTTCCATTCCACTTGCTACTACTAAGAAACCAAGAAAGGATGATGAAAGTGCACCTATAGATGAACAACAATACAGGAAAATTGTTGGTAATCTTCTTTACTTGACTGCAACAAGACCTGATAACACATTTGCTACAAGATTGTTTGCTAGATTTATGCACTACCCTTCTGAGAAACATTATGGAACTAGCAAAGGCCTTAGATACATTCAAGGTACCCTAGACTATGGAATTACATACAAGAAAGGAGGTGTTGCTATGTTGATTGGGTTCTGTCACAGTGGAGTGGGGATGAAGATGACATGAAGTCAACCTCTGGATATGCATTTACATTTGGCAGTGGAACATTTTCTTGGGTCTCTATAAAGCAACAAAGTGTTGCATTCTCCACTGTAGAGGCAGAGGATATGAGTGCTCCAGAGGATATTTCTCAAGCAATTTGGCTTAGGTTTGTGTTGCATGACTTTAGGGAAGAGCAAATGGAAGCAACTGCACTGATGTGTGATACATCAGCTATTGCAATGTCCAAGAACCATGTGTTCCATGAGAGATCAAATCACATTAAAAGGAAGTTTCATTTCATTCAAGATACCATTCAAGAAGGTACAATTGACTTGTTGTATTGCAGAAGTGAAGATCAACTTACTGATATCTTCAGTACACCTCTACCTAAGGACAGATATGCTTGCTTAAGAAGCAAGTTAGGTGTTCAATCGGTTAAAGCCTTATAATGGAGTGTTGGAATTAAGGGTTAAACCTCTATTCTAATTGTTAATCTCTAGCTTTTGTATGGTTGTTATCGATCAAGGGTTGAGATTAAGTCTAGCTTATTTAGGCTCAAATGTGAGCATGTGGCAATGTCTCATATGGCACAGCTAATTGAATGGTTGAGATGAATTCATAGACTCTCTCTTATATGTATAAGCCTAAGGCTCCTTTTGGACAGTTGTGAATGAATGAAAGCACTACACCCCTACTCATAATTTTTACATTAGGAATAATATACAAAACAAGTTGATACAAATTTTAGCGCTTTGGAGAGGGGTGGGCTGGTGTAGCTGAACTAGTTAAGAGCATTTACTTCTAGATCAAAAGTCCGAAGTTCAATTTATTCCGTACCCCACCATCGTTTGTATAAAATGAAAAACTTAACTACAGTCATATAGTTCTCCATACGGCTCGATAGATAAAAAGAAAGCTCCCCATATACAAGCCCTCAAGAATCACAGAGCCAACTTCCGACAATTTGAGACGGGCTTTGTCATTGTTCTTCTTTCTTTTTGGCCCAAACCATGACAAGGGAGAAGCCCATCAAAGACATGATCACAGTCTGCAGATCAAAGTACAATAGCGAATATCTTAACCTTAATGCGGAATTTAGTGCTCAAAGAACCCTTCCGCTTCTAGAAGTTAGTGACATGATTTGAATTGGTGTAAAAAGAAAACAAAATTGGTAAATAAGTCAAGAAATCGACTCACAGAGATTGCCGGAGGCACTCCAACGAGCGGATCTTGGAAAAATCTATTTGCAAGGGCCAAGGCCAGAAGGCTGCTTTGCATTCCTGCAAAAGCAAATGATTACTTAGTGTCGGAAATTCCTAAAATTAATGGACTGATAAGTGATAAGAGACAAAGGTGGAACCTGTCTCATAAGATAGTGTTCTTTGTAGGGCTTTAACATCAGGTGCCGTATGAAAGACCACGCCAGTAAGAAAATAGCCGGCTACGAATGCCGTCAAATGAAATGCTATAACGAGCAACAAAACAGTTAGTCCAAAAGGAGACATAACAGACTCAATGTTAATGGCCAGTGGTGCTCCAACACAGCAAGCTGTCACAAATACAGAGAGCGGAGGCAAAAATGGCCGAATAGCACCACATATTCGGGGAAGGAACCTGAAGGTGCAATTATGTAAGACAAGTCAGAATCTCTCCAAATAAACTATGTTAAAAGAATATTATCCAGCGTTGGTGTCTCACCGATTCAAAAGCAAGCCTGCAGCAACTGGTGTGACTACAATCTGCAGAATGCTGGACACCATTCCCCTTACGTCAACAGGCAGTCTCTTTCCAATAAGCAACAACGATAAGAGTGGTGTGATAAATACAGCAGAAGCAGTAGATAATGACGTCATGACAATGCTTAGAGGGGCCATTGTAGGGTCCGTCAGAAAAGTAGCATAGTTTGAGAGCTGGGCGCCACTAACACAAGATACTAACATAATCCCAGCACCTGATCACATATACCAGTCAGCACATTCATTCTAGTGTTTTTGACAGGGAGGCATGGTGAATATTCTTACCTACTGGAGTTGGAAGACCAAATATGGCTACTGTGATAGTGCCAAAAACATATCCAAGAATCGGCTTGACAAGAAATTGGCCAGTATAACCAGCTAAAATAGCTGCCGGTCTTTTGAAAGCTTCGAGGAAATCCTTTTCGCTGGAATTAACCCCAACTGCAAACATCAAAAACCCTAATGCAGGTGCGTAGTACCTGGACCGTAGAAAAAGGTTTATATTACTATAAGGAAAAAAAAATGGAAAATAGAATCCACTTCTCTATCCCTATCTTTGAGTCTCTAGGAAAATATATAAATTCTTCGTATGTATTTCACTTATACAACCACATTCATCCAAACTCCATGTTTAACCACAGCGGTTCAACAGTCAATTAACCTTCCTTGAAAGGAGTTCAGTTTGTCTAACCAATTCATCTAAACAAGGTTTAACGTTGACCAACTAATTCATCTAAACAAAGTTCAAGAACCTGTTGGTAAACCATGTGAAAGAAGGTGGAAAGACGAGAGCCAACAGCGTGCTAGCAAGGGTTACGTGTGGCAGAAAAGAATTTGATTTCTTCAGGACCTCCAGGAAAGAAACCTTATTCTGTTGAGGGATCTGAAACAAGACATAAAATAACTACAATCAATATGACGCGAATTACCTTGCAAATGCCTTGTGTAAATGAACAGAAAGTAATTAGGTTTGTAAATGAAAGACGCCAAGTCGAAGTTTGGGTTGCAACTTTTCCTATAAGTCATGTCTCTCGTTACATTTATTTCAGAGTGCTTCTGTTGACACCCATCCTGCTCATCACACCCACATATTTTAATACCTATTTTACCTTCAGTTACTATTTTTTATAAAAAAATAATTTGATAAAATAAATTGACCACCCTCCCTTCCCTTCCCTCCTGCCGTCACCATTTCTCCCTTCCCAGCCAATCAAGCGCACATTGGCGTGGCACCACGGCCAGTCATGATCGACTCTTTCTACTGGAACAAGCCCATGTTTTTTTTATAACAAGCGATATCATCTACACTAAATGGGAGAGGTCGGTTAAGCCTCACAATAGGCTAGCAATAATGTGGTCGTTTTTGACAAAAATCGAATGTAAAACCACCACTAGAGCATAGTACAAAGTGGCGAGAACAAGCCCCGGTTTTGGTTCTCCAACAAAATGCATTGCAGTCGTTCCAAATCGAAACACTGTTTTTATTGAGAGCACAAAATTTAAGTTGACATTTGAGCTCAATTGAAGTTGAATTTTCTAGCATTAAAATAATAATTAATTTTCTAGCCTTAAAAAAATGATTAATTTTCTAGCCTTTAGACATAAGTGTTTACATTATCCTAATCATAATAAATTTGATGTGAGATCACAAAGATATTTGGGAAAAATAATGAAACAAGGGAACAGGGAGAGAGGCACCTGCGGTGGTTCGGATGCATAATTTTGACCCGAACCCGAATCAAACGAAGCCGAGAGCTTATGCGATCGCACTGTACTCAACAAACAAAACATGATAAACCCAAATGAAAAGATTATATTTTATACAAATAAAAAGAGCAGAAAATGGCAAGACAGATACTGACAAGGAGAAATTGACCGGGAAGCAAGAGAGAAGCGTAGCGACGGCGAGATTGGGATACTGAAAGAGAGCTTAGGCAGCTGGATTTGAGGTGGATTGTGGATATTGAGACGACGCTGAATCTGCAAATGGTGGCGGCGGTGGCGGTAGTGGAGGCGGTGGTGGCGGCGGTGGCTGTAGTGGTGGTGGTGGTTGATAAGAGGAGCATGCAATTGCAAGACCATTTTTTTGCTGCAGAGAAGGGAGGGAGGAAGAGGGTGAATTACTATCCTAGAATTACAAAAACTCTTACCTTATATGGCTCTTCCCTAAATCCTCAAACAACCGTACAATTTCATAGGGAGGGCTGGATTGTTCGACCTGGAAGGGCACTCGGCCTTCTAGGGCGCTTACCACAGCAACCCGGAGGAGAAAGACATCTCCGTCAATCGAACACGGCAGATCCGAAACCCGAAGAATCCGGCAGTGGAGGATTCGTGCAACGGAAATTCCGATTCCTGGCGAAGGAACCCGATGCGATCCAAATCTCAATGCCCCATTAAACCCTGCAAGTAGCACAAGAATGGCTATGGAAGAAGAGGAAGGAGGAGGGGGCAGAGCTCCAATATATCTTTTTGTATTTATATTTCTTTCTATAAAAACTCATCTTTTAACAAACCACAAAGCGCAAGTGACTCAGAGTGGTGGAAAGATATAGGAACGTGTTATGTCTTTGCATGTAGATTCGAATTTTATCGATAGGTAATCTAACATTTAATCTACTAACGTTATCGTTTCACTAAAAATTAATAAAAAAAAAATCATACAAACCATAGAGCAAGTGCTTTTATACATCAAGAGTGTACCGCCACTTGGTACTCATAACTATAAGGGTTTTGAGACTTTTGGCGTCCTACATCGGGAAACACTAAGGGTGCGTTTGTTGCACCGGACTATCTCGGACTGGATTAACTTCAGGGATTAAGTTGGACTGGCTTGGCTTAGACTAAGCAGGACTAAAAATAATGAAGTGTTTGGTATGGCGTCGGATTAATAAGCCAGACATGAAAAAATATTAAATTTTATATTATAAAATTTTATTTTGTAGTTATTTTAAATTTAAAAAAAACTAATTAAATTGCTTCTATATTCTCTATCCAAGAAGGATGCTTCGTCTACCAATTCAATTGCCAACAATTTTTTTTAATTTCCTATCGTAGCAACTCTCCAACACCAACAATAAAGAAATACCCAGATGTTCTATCCCAATTCAATTGTTTATCTATTAAAGCGATTCAATTGCTTCCCTACCGCAGCAACTCACTAGTCTGCGACAACAGATTTTCGAAGACCCAATCGACCCAGAAATAACCAGGCCCGAAAGAGAGAGACCCAGAAATACCCAGTTTTGTAAGCTGCCACACACCCAGCACCATCAACAACGCTTCCCAAAAGAAGAAAAAATGGCGTTGTAACCACCGTTTCCCACCGGCGGAGGAAAGGGTGCACCGCAAGAGTGGTGGGAATCAATTTTGGGGGCTGCAGAGGAATGGCTGCATCACATGGATTTGTGACGAGAGAGAGAGACGCATGCAGAGAAAAGGTGGGCTGAGGTCGTCGATTCGTTTCTTTGTTAGTCCTGCTTAATACCAAGTGAAACGGTGGGACTAGATATTGAGGTTTAGTGAAGTGCAGGGCGCCTCGTAGTCGAGGCGAGTCCCATTAACTCTAATCCAAGACCATGTCAAACACGGGACTATAGTCCTAGTTAAGCCAATCCCTGCTAGTCTATTCTAAGAAGGTGTAACAAACACACCCTAAAGGTTCATTGACCTTTACATAGATTTAGTGCTTTAGTCTAGTAATTAAAACATGGATTATTTGGAAATGGATTGAAGGCTTGGGCCTTATGGTTGTGTGGATTATGCTAGTATAATATAGTCTAAATGCAATTAATATTAATTAATCAAGACAATGATCTTTGGGCCTTGGGGCTTTGATTCATTAATTTTAATTTTCGGATTAAGTTTTTAATTAATTAATTAATTAAAAATGTTTTGATTAAAAGACACAGTTCTTAGAAAGAGTTGTGTACTTTCAAATAAGCTGAACATGTATTTGAAAGGGTGTGAAACAACCTATATATTTGCAATCACAATATCCAAGTTAGATCATCCTTTCTTCCTCTTTTTCTTCTGTACGAAATTTCTAGAGAGTAAGCACACAAAGCAAATTCGCTAGAATTATAGAATTCAGTGCAGATTGTAGAATTAGGTAATTGAATTCTGATCGAGCAGACGTTGTAGAACCACAAGCACAAGAGTGGGACGGAAATACTGTTCGAATGACATAGCTTTTACGCTAACCTTTACCTTCTGTAATCAAGTTAGTACCATTGATATTCTTATATTAATTTCTGTATTTATTGTGTAATTTCATTCTGCACAGCAAGTATTTTTTGTTAATAAAATATTAGAATTTCAAGTTCTGTTTATTTATGTTATTTTTGGTTATTTCTGAATTGTTCTCCGACAATCTTCGAACAGTATGGAACAATCAGGAACTAAACCTCATTCTGAGAAGCCTAAGAAATTTAAGGGCGGAGATTTCAAAAGATGGCAACAGAAGATGCTGTTTTATATGACAACACTGAATTTGGCTAATGTTCTGCGCAAGACTGTGCCTACTGCAGATGGAGAAAATATTTTTTTTTGCAGAAACTTTGACCGCTATAGATGCCTGGAATTATAATGATTTCCTCTGCATAAACTATATTCTCAATGCATTAGATGATCTTTGTATGATGTCTATGTGGTGTGCAAAACAGCCAAGGAACTTTAAGAATCACTTGAGAAAAAAAATATAAAACAGAGGATGTTGGTCCAAAGAAATTTGTCATGGGCAAATCTTTGGACTACAAAATGGTGGATTCCAAGTCCGTTGTCTCTCAAACTGAAGATCTCCAAAAAATCATTCATGACATTCATGTTGAAGGGATGGTGATAAATGAGTCTTTCTGGTCCTATCCTTAGTAATATGGGAAATGCATCTACATCTATTGTGGCTAGAATAGGGAAATGTGTTTTAAAATTCACTTCTGGAAAAGAATTAACCCTCATTGACGTCCTGCATGTCCCCAATATAGGGAAGAACCTTGTTTCTAGTCCTATCTTTAGTAATAAGGGATTCAAACTAGTATTTGAGTCCAATAAGTTTGTACTAACCAAAGGGGGAATATTTGTAGGGAAGGGTTACCTTGCTGATGGATTATTCAAACTAAATGTACTTGCTAATGCTATGAATGAAATAAATAATGTTTCTGCTTATATTGTTGATTTGTCTAAATTATGGCACCCTAGGCTGGGACATGTAAATTTTTGTTTTCTTTTTAGGATGCATAATTTAGGTTTGCTGCCCAAACTTGATTATTTAGATAATGTTAAATGTGAGACTTGTACAGAATCGAAATTTGCAAGTCAAGGTTTTAAATCAGTGCATGAAAAATCCAATGATTTATTAGATTTAATTCATAGTGACTTATGTGATTTTAGATCATATCTAACTCGTGGTGGAAAAAACTATTATGTAACATTTATAGATGATTTTAGTAAGTATTGTTATATTTATTTACTTCATAATACAGATGAGACCTTGGATATGTTTAAAACATATAAGGCAAAAGTTGAAAATCAACTTAACAAGAAGATTAAAGTCTTAAGGTCCGATAAGGGAATAGAATATGAGTCTCATGCATTTGCTGAATTTTGTGCCACACATGGCATAATTCATCAAACAACAGCTCCTTATACACCATAACAAAACGGTGTTGCCGAACATAAAAATAGGACTTTTAAAGACATGATCAATTCTATGTTGAATAGCTCTAGGCTTCCACACAATTTGTGGGGTGAAACTTTACTTATTGCAAATAAAATTTTGAATCGAATTCCACCTAAAACGAGAAAAGAGTCACCATATGAATTATGGAAAGGAAGAACTCCAACGTTTAAATTGCTTAAAGTGTAGGGTTGCCTGGCAAAAGTACAAGTCCCATTGCTAAAGAGAACAAAATTAGGGCCTAAAACTATGGATTGTGTGTTTATTGGTTTTGCATCTAATAGTTCAGCTTATAGATTCTTAGTTTTTCATTCTGAAGTAAGTGATATACATGTCAATACTATTATAGAATCTATAAATGCAATATTTTTTGAGGATATATTTCCATACAAAATGGGCAAGTCTAACTTCTTGAAAAAGAGATTACATGATGATGTATCTGAGGTTAATGATGAACCTAGAGAACATGATGATGGTTCATCCTCATCTAGAGTTCAAGAAGAAGAAGAACTTAAACCTAGAAGGAGTAAAAGTACAGAAATTCGAAAGGACTTTGGGCCTGATTTTGTGACCTTATTAAACGAGACAGAACCTTAATCATTCAAGGAGGCCATTTCCATTCCTGAAGCTCCATTTTGGAAGGATGCAGTTAACAGTGAAATAGATTTCATTATGCAAAATCATACATGGGAATTGGTCGATTTGCCCCCTAGCAATAAGCCAATTGGGTACAAATGGATCTTTAAGAAGAAATTAAAACCTGATGGTACAATTGACAAATATAAGGCTCGTTTTGTAGCTAAAGGATATCGTCAAAAACATGGTTTGGATTTCTTTGATACATACTCGCCTGTAATGAGAATTACGTCAATAAGACTGTTGATTGTTATAGCTACACTCCATAACATCGAAATACATCAAATGGATGTAAAAATTGCATTCTTAAATGAAGATTTAGATGAGGAAATATATATGGAACAACTTGAGGGGTTTGTGGTTAAAGGTCAAGAACACAAAGTTTGTAAACTTGTGAAATCGCTATATGGGCTTAAACAAGCTCCAAAGCAAAGGCATGAAAAATTTGATCATATTATGATCACACACAGTTTTAAGATAAATGAGTGTGATAAGTTTGTCTACACAAAAATTCAAAATAATGCTTGCGTTATGTTATGTTTATATGTAGATGATATGCTTATAATGGGAACTAACAAAGAGATAATAAATTGGACGAAGAAGATATTGAAATCAAGTTTCAATATGAAAGATCTTGGACTAGCTGATGTGATTCTTGGTGTAAAAATAAAAAGAAACCAAGAAGGATATATTCTTACACAGTCCCATTATATAGAAGCTACACTTAGAAAATATGGTCATTTGGAAAGTAAAGATGCAATTACTCCTTTTGATGCCAATAGCAAACTTAAGAAAATAAGAGGAGATGATATATCTCAACGTGAATACTCACCAGTTATTGGAAGTCTTATGTACATTATGAACTGTACAAGGCCTGATATAGCATACTTAGTGAGTGGACTGAGTAGATATACATGCAATCCTAAGCATGATCATTGGGAAGCTTTAATTTGAGTATTAAGATACTTGAAGCATACAATGAATTATGGATTACATTATACAAGGTATCCTCCTGTACCTGAAGGATTTACTGATGCGAATTGGATATCGGATAGTACTGTTACGAAATCCACAAGTGGATATGTATTTACTTTGGGGGGATCAACAATCTCTTGGAAATCTTCCAAACAAACATACATAGCCCAATCAACTATGGAATCAGAATTTATCGCTCTCGATATGTTTGGAGGAGAAGCTGAGTGGCTAAGAGATTTTTTGGAAGATGTTCCCAGATGGCCTAAACCTGTAACAACAATATGTATACACTATGAGAGTTTAGCTGCACAATATCGAGCTAAAAATAATGTATACTGTTTGTACCATACTTGACCAATCCCGAAACTACTGAGCACCGGTTAACGTTATACCGTCAAGGACACAGAAGAGTTTCCCTCCAACCAGGAGGCCAATCACAGTGCGACATGTGTCGACATCAGAAGCCAATATCAACATCAGAAACCAATCACAACACGACACGTGTCAATGTCAGAATGAAACTAGAAACTCTCTTCTATAAATAGAGATCATTCTCTCACGATATTTCCTAATGTCATTTATACTAAATCATTCACTAGTACTCACTAAAGGAGAGCTTGAACCTATGTACTTATGTAAACCCTTCACAATTAATGAGAACTTTTCTACTCCGTTGACGTAGCCAATCTGGGTGAACCATGTACATCTTGTGTTTGCTTCCCTGTCCCTATCCATTTACATACTTATACACACTAGTGACCGGAGCAATCTAGCGAAGATCATAAACTTAACACTTTCTGTTGTACCAAAGTCCCCACTGATTTTGTACATCAACATTTGGCCCGTCTGTGGGAACGACACTTATTCCCACTCTCTTCAGCTTTGTCAAGGTGGTTTCCACCATTCATACACTCTTTTTTGACCAGGCATCCCTTTCTAACATGGGGAGCGAAGGAAGCCACAGCACACAGAATGACACACCTCTTGCACCTGGTAAGCAACGAAAGAAGGAACAAAAGAAGTTTGCTTTTCGGGCTAAAGTCGATGAGCTGGAGGCTCAGAACAACAAGATAGTGATGAAGAATGAGATTCTCCAATAGCAGTATGAAATGGTCTTCGAGATGCTCCATGATGTTAGATATACTGAAACACACGAGCTCATCACCCTTGTGAAAGTCAACCATCAATTGGGTGCCCCCCAACACGGAGGGTCATTTGCCCTCGACATGGGTATTCCAATTGAGGAGCGAGCTACTCATTGAAATGGCGACCAACATAAGACTTCTCTCAACCCAGCTGCTTCGACCCGAAGCAGGAGGAGTGGAGGAAGGCACCTTCTTACGGAAAGAGTGGAAGGATCGAAAGTCGTCTTTCGCGACTGTCGAGATTTCCTAAAGCAACGTCGAGACAATCCCATCTATATAAGCTTGAAGATCAATGACCCAAGGGTTTCTGAAAGACTCGGTCCCCTCCTATGTCCCAATCTGGCTACCAATTTGAGGAAGGGGCAACAAGTCCTAGAGAAACACGAAAGTATAGAGGACTCACAGATGTTCTGACAGACATACCTTAGAAGTCAGTACGGCGAGTCCAGGGAAAAATCTCATGCTCTTGATCAAACCTTCTTACTTCTAAGAGAAGATGGAGATTTACGAAAGAAAGCTCCAGTGGTACATGACTCCACTCAGGACCCTCTTGTCTTACAGCTCCTTAAGGAAGTAAACAAGTTGAAGGCCGAATGACAAGCTGAGATACCTGATTGCAACCAACCTAGGCATGGCCCTCTTACAAGGAGGATCCTCGGCACCCCATCCAAGCGAAGACAAAACAAAAGCTTGGTTTACAACTTTATATTGGAAGGGAGGACCCAATTGAACACCTTAACCTTTTTTAGTCCACCATGGCATATCGGACACCGATGAAGAGTGATGTCTTCTCTTTCCCATCACCCTCTTTGGCGGAGCTCTAAACTGGTATTGCCATCTTCCACCTGAGACAGTAGACTTATTTGAGAAACTGAGGAAACTGTTTGTCTCTCAACACATCTTCCAAACCGATCGTTTTCATTCTGCAGATGACTTGTACACTATTCGTCAGAAGCCGGACGAGTCACTACGAAAGTATGCCGATCGTTTTAGCCATAAGTATTCTCGCTGCGCTAAGGCAGATGACAAGACCGCCCTCAAGGCCTTCACGGCAGGCCTACGTGATTGTTTCTTCAAGTACATGATCAATGCCAACACTTGGAAGACTTACTCTGAGGTGATGGCACAGGCTTACAATCATGCCTCCGCCGAGGCAAGAACATATCAAGGGAAACCCCTCACAGCCACCCCTTATCAGCAAGTCGGGAGCGGAAGCTAGATCCAACCAAATGAGAAGACATCGACCTTCCAAACAGCAACAGTGCCTCCCCCTGCCTTACTTAATACTTTGCCAAGTTAACAGACATATCAATCTCAGGGCAAAAGGAAAGATTTTCATCCTCACCAGTCTCATTTTATTAAAAGGAGTAAAGGACACTACCGTGATAACCAAGGGTATCACCATGATAATCCTCGACCCCAGGCAGTCAACACAGTAGGTTAAGCACGTGTTAGGACAGCCCCTACCTCGAGGTATAAGGCATACACACATTTGAACGTCACATGCGTGGCCATTTACCCAAGCATAACACACTTGATACCGAAGCCAAAGCCGAGGCACCCAGATTACATGCCCACGAAGAACACGGGCACGTTTTGCTACTACCACGAGCATAACGGCCATGACGGCGAGAAATGTATCACCCTTCGTGATCATATTGAAGCTTTGGCATGTGAAGGAAAAATTGATCAATTCCTCATTCACCCTCCAAAGGGTAACCATAACCAATGCCAGGTGAATGTGATATATTCCATAAGTGGTGGCACACCCATATCTAAATCTTCCAACAGGGCTATGAAAAATAGTGAACGAGTTTTAAGGTCTGGCCACCAAGTGTTTCACATGGAAGACATCAAGGGAGGTAAGTATCAAAAGCCTAACTGGGATCCAATATGTTTCTACCTTGAGGAAGAAAAAGGTATCATCTACCCTCACAACGACCCACTGATCGTGGAAGCTCACATAGCCAACTTTGAAGTACGACGAATCCTGGTAGACACGGAGGCTTCGGTCAATATATGTTTGCTGAAGCTTTCAGGGCACTTAATGTAGCTGAACACTTGCTCGATCGCTCGATTTCCCCTCTGATAAGCTTCTTTGGTGACATCATGCAACCTTTAGGGAGCATACACTTACCTTTCACCATTAGTACATGCCCTTACACAGCTACCCTTACCACTAACTTCCTGGTGGTTGATTGCCTAATGGCATACAATGTCATCTTCGGATGCACAGGAATCAATGATCTCAAGGTCATGGTATCCACACATATGTTGTTGATGAAATTTTCAACCCCTTATGGCAATGGTTGCATCAGATGAGATCAACTTAGTGCACGATCATGTTACAACACTTCGATCAAGCAACAACACCTGCATGTGCCCAAGGAAACCCTTTCTATACATGACTAAGTCATAAAGACCAGCCCAGATGAAGCCAACTTGGATCTTCATGGTGGCAACAGTCAACCCAACGATCCTCGAGATGACTCTTTCACCCAGCAAGCACAACACGCTGAAAAGTTGGAGAAGGTCTCTATCTCAAAAGATTATCCGGATCACATGGTGAAGATTGGCACCACCTTTTCACCACCCATTCGGTTGGTATTGATCTTTTTTTTGCAAGAGAACGTCGCCTAGTCATACGAGGACATGCCAGGCATCTCTCCCGATATCATCTGTCATCGCTTAAGTATTGACCCCAAGACCAAGCCAGTGAAACAGAAGCGAAGATCTTATGACGCTGAACGGTATGAGGCAATGAAGGCAGAAGTTGAAAAACTTAAAGGCATAGGCTTCGTCCGCGAAGTCAATTATCCAACATGGGTAGCAAATGTTGTCCTTATTAAGAAGAATCCGACCAAGGAAAGTCTCTTGCTCCAAAAGGTCTTGTGGAGAATGTGTGTCGATTACACCGACCTAAACAAAGGATGCCCGAAGGATAACTTTCCTCTTTCTCTCATAGACAGACTTATAGACTCTACGACAGGGTGTGAACTTCTGAGCTTTATGGATTCTTACTCATGATACAACCAAATCCTCATGAACCCTCCAGACCAAGAACACACAGCCTTCACTATTGACAGGGGATTATATTGCTATAAAGTCATGCCCTTTGGCCTAAAGAATGCAGGAGCGACTTATCAGAGACTGGTCAATTCAATGTTCGCCGAACAGATTGGGAAGAGCATGGAAGTTTACGTTGATGATATGCTAGTCAAGAGCAAACATGCTGACCAACACATCACTAACCTATCTGAAACTTTCACCATTCTGAAGAGGTATCAAATGAGGTTGAACCCCAACAAATGTGCCTTCGGCGTAAGCTCTGGCAAATTCTTAGGCTTCATGATAAGCCAACGAGGCATTGAGGCTAATCCCTAGAAGATCAAAACAATCCTCGACATGAAGGAACCGGTAACTTCAAAAGACATCCAGAGCCTTACTGGCAAGGTGGCAGCCTTAACTAGGTTCATCTCTAAGGCCACAGACAGATGTGCTCCTTTCTTCAAAGCACTTAAGGGAAGTAAGAAGTACATTACATGGACTGATGAATGTGCTGAGGCATTCAAGAACCTCAAAGACTACTTGAGTAAAGCCCCTCTGCTCTCCAAACCTAAGGTTGGTGACACTCTCATTATCTATCTGTCGGTATCGGCTTCAGCAGTAAGTTCCGTTCTCATTCAAAAAGATGGTAATGTCGAACGGTCTGTCTACTACACTAGCAAGGCCTTACAAGATACGGAGACACGATACTCCAACTTTGAGAAATTGGCTCCAGCATTGGTCATGTCTGCTCGAAAACTTTGTCCTTACTTCCAAGTACACTTCATCATCGTGCTTACCAATCATCCTCTTTGACAAATACTCCAAAGTCCTGACACTTCTGGGTGAATGATCAAATGGGCGATAGCATTGGGTGAGTTTGACATCTCTTACCAACCAAAGCCAGCTGAGAAGGGCCAAGCAGTGGCAGATTTCATCGCTGACTTCACATATCTTGTTGACATTGTTTTTACGCCTAAAGAAGTGGCTTCATTATCCTCAGAAGCTCAGAAAATAGAACCAACAGCCCCAGCATAGAGTCTATATGTTGATGGCTTGTCCAACCAACAGGGTTGTAGAGCAGGACTAGTTCTTATGACCCCTGACAAAGTGGCGATGGAGTATGCTCTTCGTTTCAAATTTAAGTCGTCGAACAATGAGGCTGAATATGAAGCCCTCATAGCAGGCTTACGTTTGGCCAAACACCTTGGGGTTAAACAAATTGATATCTTCAGTGACTCCCAATTGGTGGTTAACCAGGTCACCAACAACTTTGACGCTAAAGATAGCTTCATGGTAGCATATCTGGCACAAACACAATTGCTGCTTAAGCACTTCCACTACCAGATCACCCAAATTCCTCGAGCGGCAAACAGTCATGTAGATGCTTTGGCTCACCTCGCCCAGCGGTAGAAGACAAGATTGGAAGAAAAATTCAGGTCGAATTGTTGGCAGCACCAAGCATCATGGCTGCGGAAGTGTGCAACTTACAACAGAGGGATAGTTGGATTACCCCGATTTATAGATTCCTTGCTCATGGCACCCTTCCAAATGACAACGTCCAAGCTAAGCAGATTCGATACAAGGCTACCCGTTCCTTGATCATTAATGACCAACTTTACAAGCGGGGTTTTAACCTACCATACCTAAGATACCTTACACTTGCAGAGGCAGAAACTGTCATTCGGGAAATACATGAAGGAGTCTGCTGAAATCATGCTGGATCCCTAGCACACAAGGCTTTTCGCCAAGAATATTACTGGCCAACACTCCACCAAGATGCCATCAGAATATCCCGCTCATGTGATAAGTGTCAACGCTACACAACTATTCCTCACTCCTCTCTCGAGCCGCTCACTCCTATGATCAGCCCTTAGCCCTTCGCCCAATGAGGACTTGATTTGATTGGCCCAATGCCTGCAGGAAAGGGCAAGGTTCGCTATGCAATCGTTGCAGTTGACTACTTCACAAAGTGGCCAAAGTAGAACCCTTGGCAACCATTACTGAGGCAAAAATAGAAGACTTCGTATGGAAGAACATCATTTGCATATTCGGCATTCCCAATGTGATAGTCACTGACAACGGGCGACAGTTCGACAACAATAAGTTCAAGATGTTCTGCTCTAAGTTCAACATCAACTTATGTTTTGCCTCCTCAGCTCATCCCCAGTCTAATGGACAAGTTGAAGCCATCAACAAAATAATCAAACGAACTTTGAAAACCAGCTTGGACAAGGCTAAAGGTTGTTGGCCAGAATTTGTACCCCAAGTTCTTTGGTCATACCGCACTTCGTATCGGACATCAACAGGAGAAACCCCATTCTCACTTGCTTTTGGTACAGAGGCAGTTGTCCCAGTTGAGCTTGAACAAGCAACGTTCTGAGTCCAGAACTACGTGCAAAGAGAAAATGACAAACAACTTACCCTCAACTTAGATCTAGTTGAGGAACATAGAAACCAGGCTCACTTGAGGAATGTCACCTATAAGCAGCGCATCTTCAACTACTATGACTCAAGGGTCAAACCTCATTCTTTCAAAGTGGGGGACTAGGTATTGAAGAAAATATTACTTTGCGACAGAGTCCCGAGTGAAGGAACACTTAGTCCAAACTGGGATGGACTGTTTGAAGTTGTTGGCATCAGTCCCTCTAGCTCCTACAAGCTTAGAAGCTCCGATGGCAAAACCCTTGGCCATCCATAGAATGTTGATCACTTGAAGTACTATTACAAGTAAACTTACATTGTACAAGTGTTAAGCTTCAGCCGTTCGGCATCCTATGTAACGAAGATTATTTGGCATGAATTTAATAAAGAGGTGATTTAGACAACTCAGTCCTAATCCTCTTACATTCCTAGCAATGAAACACTTAGGTTCAAAGCTTCAACATGAATGCTTCCTACATGAAACAAAGTCTAAGTATATGTCAACAAGACTATATAAATAAACGAACAGCTTCACAGTATATTCGTTCAATCATACATTCCAACACATTCATACATAAGCCAACTGTGCTTTGAAAAGGTTCAACATACTTTGTGTCATTCGACACTTGCTACAATGTGCCTAGACACCTTGCTCTTATTCTCACCAACCAGGTGATGAAATATAAAGAAGGAACTCATCTTCATGCCACCAACCAGGTGATGTCCCGTACTCTCCTTCATGCCACCAACTAGGTGATGAAATGTACAACCCGTACTCTAATATCATTTGACAACTTGCCACTCATGCCACCAACTAGGTGAAGAAGGAACTCATCTTTATGCCACCAACCAAGTGATGAAATGTACAACCCGTACTCTAATATCATTTGGCAACTTGCCATTCATGCCACCAACCAGGTGATGAAATGTACAACCCGTACTCTCCTTCATGCCACCAATCAGGTGATGAAATGTACAACCCGTACTCTAATATCATTTGGCAATTTTCCATTCATGCCACTAACCAGGTGAAGAAGGAACTCATCCTTGTGCCACCAACTAGGTGATGAAATGTGATGAAAGGTGATGAAGGAACTCACCTTCGTACCACTAACCAAGTGATAAAAGCAACTCACCATTCATTCCACCTACCAGAAGACGAATGGTACAACTTTTACATGTGAACTCCTAGCATTCACAAATAATCAAAAACCCTCAAGCTTGACAACTCAACTAGGGGAGTACTTATGCCCAACAAGAGTTATAGTCACCAACAAAGTCTTATTGCAAGCCAACAACAACTTCAGTGCATGGCATACGAAGATCAAGTTATTCAGCCCTCTTGCATCTGCTTCAGACATTTCCCCTCTGTAACAATGCAAACACCATAACTTGTAGAAAGTTTCACACACTCTTGATCAAGACAGTGTGAAGCAAAACCAATTAATGGTGCCAACAAGAGCTTCATCAAAAGAGCTCAACCATAATTCTCAAAAGCTTCACACACTCTTGATCAAGACAGTGTGAAGCAAAACCAATTTATGGTGTTAACAAGAGCTTCATCAATGGAGGACAACCACAATTCTTAAAAGCTTCACACACTCTAGATTAAGACAATGTGAAGCAAAACCAATTTATAGTGCCAACAAGAGCTTCATCAAAGGAGGGCAACCATAATTCTTAAAAGCTTCACACATTCTTGATCAAGACAGTGTGAAGCAAAACCAATTTATGGTGCCAACAAGAGCTTCATCAATAGAGGGCAACCACAATTCTCAAAAGCTTCACACACTCTTGATCAAGACAGTGTGAAGCAAAACCAATTTATGGTGCCAACAAGAGCTTTATCAAAGGAGGGCAACCATAATTCTCAAAAGCTTCACACACTCTTGATCAAGACAGTGTGAAGCAAAACCAATTTATGGTGCTAACAAGAGCTTCATCAATAGAGGGCAACCACAATTCTCAAAAGCTTCACACATTCTTGATCAAGATAGTGTGAAGCAAAACCAATTTATGGTGCCAACAAAAGCCTCATCAAAGGAGTTCAACCACAATTCTCAAAAGCTTCACACACTCTTGATCAAGACAGTGTGAAGCAAAACCAATTTATGGTGCCAACAAAAGCTTCATCAATGAAGGGCAATTACAACTTGTACAAAGCTTCACACACTTTTGATCAAGACTATTCGAAGCAAATTCAATTGATATGGTTCATCCAAACCTTCGACTACTACAAGGTGTGGCTTGCATCACAATCTCTTGCTCAACAGTGTGGAAGCAAAATTTGTATATGTTGTCACTCCCACATTTTCAAATTTCTAATTTTCCCAAAAAAACAAAAAGGAAATTGGGAAATTCAACAAAGTTTTACCACAAAAGCTTCATCAACAAAAACTTCATCAATGGAGGACAACTACAAATTCTCAAAAGCTTCACACTATCTTGATTAAGATAGTGTGAAGCAAAATCAATTCATGGTACCCAACAATAGCTTCAACTCCAAAGCTTCATCTACAAAATCTTCAACTCCAAAGCTTCATCTACAAAAGCTTCAACACAAAAGCTTCACCTACAAAAGCTTCAACACAAAAGCTTCACCTACAAAAGCTTGACCCACAAAAGCTTAAACCACAAAAGCTTGACCCACAAAAGCTTGACCTACAAAAGCTTGACCCACAAAAGCTTGACCTACAAATACTTCACCCACAAAAGCTTGACCCATAAAAGCTTCACCCACAAAAGCTTCACCCACAAAAGCTTCACCCACAAAGCTTCAACACAAAAGCTTCACCTATAAAAGCTTCAAGATAGTGTGAAGCAAAATCAATTCATGGTGTCCAACAAAGCTTCAACCTCAAAGCTTCACCTACAAAGCTTCAACACCAAAGCTTCACCTACAAAGCTTAAAAAAAAAAAAAATATATATATATATATATATATATATATATATTCAGAAATTTGAAAAATTCAAAAATTTAAAAATTCAAATTTTCGAAAAAAAAAATTTGAAAAAACAAATTCAAAAAAAAAAATTAAAAAAAAATGGCCTAGGGCTCATTTTCTTTGGGTCTAACAACTTTCATAACAAATATATATGAAGGAGGAGTTTTGGGCTACCACTTAGAAAGGAAATGCCTCAATCGTCAACTCCCTCGACCGGAGACTTGAGGGACTCCTACCATATGCTACTGCACCTTGATACTCAGAAGTCTCACGACCACTCAGTGACTTGGATTTTTCAAGTCTCTAACCGATAAGTTTTCCTTACTCGGGAAATTAAGGGAGCACTACCTCAACATACATGCTTCACTCTCAAAGCTTCAACATACAAGCTTCAACAAAAGAAAAAATTCAAAAAACTTAGTGAATAAGGCCTTGGTGTATTTAACACAATACGTTGAAATGAAGCAAAGCTTGTTTATTGATATATCCGATAAGTTACAAATATGTACATATACATGAATCAAAATAAACAAATAAGAGGGAGCCTTCATAAAGGTTGCTCATGAAAAGTCTCAGCAGTCGGCAGAGCCCCAGAAAAAGTAGGCACCGAAGGGTGATCATTCGAAGCCTCAGTACTGGGCAGAACCCCAGAAGGAGGAAGCATCGAAGGTTGATCATTTGGAGCTTCATTATGCGGTATAGCCCTAGAAGACGAAGGTAATAAATGCATTTGGAACAAACCCACAAACCTCTGATGATCAAGTAAAATCTGACCATCAGATTCCTACAGCTGGTCAAGCGTCCTCTTCATGTTTGTAGCATAGTCATGTGCGAGCATGTGCAACTGTTTATTCTCATGCTTGAGCCCTCTGATCTCCTGTTTGACACTTATCACTTCAGCCGCCAATGATTCAACTTGTCGGGTTCGAGCAAATAGGCGTTGGGCCATATTAGACACAAAACCCGCACACTGAACACTGAGAGCCAGAGAATCCTTAACAACCAACTTATCAGACCGTTTGGAAAGTAGTCTATTATCTTTAGGAGTGAGAAGGTTCCTGGCCACCACCGCAGTGGTCATATCATTCTTCATCACAGAGTCCCCAACGGTAAGAGGACCAGTAGGGGATAAGAAGGATGGGTGCCATATGTTGTCTTGAGAAGGCATGGCTGCCTCTTCACCAAAGTTCAAGTCAAAACGACGATCGGATGGGCCAGACATTCTCAGAAATGATGAAGGAGAAATGAGGTGTAATAAATCTTTTAAGTACAAAAATAAGGGGAAAATTCCTACAAGCAATAACTCTCTAAATGTACTTCTTGCACACAATTGGTGCCCTTATAAAAGAAAAAGTAACAGGGCCGTTGGTTTAAAAATCAAATAGGCACCATTCTTCGGATTTCGAAGAGGCACCACTCTCCACACGTAATATCAGCTCCTCGGGTACCACAGATAACTTTACCAAAGATCTGTGACAAAGTTTAGACACATAAATTTTGAAGGTCCAGCTACCCTACTATTACCCACAAAGGTAAAGGAACAGCACCACTGCTTGATAACTAGAAAGTCCCTATGTGTGTCAACCTTCGTGCTCCATGGCAAGGTAGACTGGCAAAAATGCCCAACCTTTACTCATATTCGAGAAAACACTCCCAACAAGACTGCTTGTTCAAAAATCGAAGAGGCACCGCTCTTCGAATCTCAAGAGCCAGACTTCCAACATAATTACGTGCTCAAAAATTGAAGAGGTACCGCCCTCCGAATCTCTAGAGCCAGACTCCTAATATGATTACTTTCTCAAAAATCAAAGAGGCACCGCTCTCCAAATCTTAAGAGCCAGACTTCCAACTGGATTGCTTTCTCAAAAATCAAAGAAGCACCCTTCTCCAAATCTCGAGAGCCAGATCCCCGACAGGATTGCTTGTTCAAAAATTGAAGAGGCATCGCTCTCCGAACTTCAAGAGCCAGATTTCCTTAGATAAAGCTTGTCTGCAATCTTCACACGCAACATCAGCTTTTCAGATACCACATACCATTTTTTCAAAGTGCTCTGACAAAGTTAAAACACGTGAAGCTTGCAGCTCCCACTACATTGCTATGACCAAGACGGGTAAAGGAATAGCATTATTACTTGCTCAAAAATCGAAGAGGCACCGCCCTCCGACTCTCGAGAGCCAGACTCCCAACAGGATTACTTTCTCAAAAATCGAGAGGCACCGCTCTCCGAATCTTAAGAGCCAGACTCCCAACTGGATTGCTTTCTCAAAAATCGAAGAGGCACCGTTCTCCGAATCTCGAGAGCCAGATCCCTAATAGGATTGCTTGTTCAAAAACCGAAGAGGCATCGCTCTCCGAACTTCGAGAGCCAGATTTCCTTGGATAAAGCTTGTCTGCAATCTTCACACGCAACATCAGCTTTCTAGATACCACATACCACTTTTTTAAAGTGCTCTAACAAAGTTAAAACACGTGAAGCTTCACTACATTGCTACGACTAAGAAGGGTAAAGGAATAGCATTACTACTTGTTATTAGGGAGACTCCTATATATGTCGACCTCTATCCTCCACGGACAGGTAGACCTGCAAAAATGCTTAACCCTTCCTCATATTTGAGAGGGCACTCCCAATGAAGCCTCTCGAAATACTAAGCTTTCTTCCCCCCCCCCCAATAATACCTATGCAAACCAGCCACACCAAAGCAAGAGTATCTCATATTATCAAGGTCAAAAGCAAGAGTATCTCATATCATGCTTTTTCCTTGTCTTTTCTTTTACCCTTGTTCTTACCTGCAAGACAAGGAGAAAGATAGCAATAGTCAGCACTTGGAATCAAGCTTCCAGTCAGGAACTGACTGCCTGGAACCCTTTGCCTGATAACTTACTTGGCATCGCTCTCGAGTACTCATCTTCAACATCTTATGCTTCCAAAAAAGATACCACATCTGCCTGAGGAACAGATAGGGCAAGTGAGAAGGATACAAGGAAACATGTGAAGACAAGCGTAACAAAACACGTGTTGATTCATCTATTACTTCGTTAACAGCAAAAGTATCCCATATCATCAAGGTCGAACGTACTCTTGATTTGATGGACTTGTTTTGACCCTCAAATTCTTGAGTCAGCCTTATACTCTGGAGGAAACCAAAAAACCCTCCAGCCCAGTTCAAGAATAAGCCTATGGAAAGTTACTTCTTCAAAAGCAAAAGTATCTCATATCATCTCTTCTCCATTTGCTTCTCCTTATCCTTGTTGCTGTTTACGACACAAGGAGAAAGAGAACAATCAATCGGAAGCCGAAGTCGAATCTTCGATCCAGGTTGCTTTCTCGGAAGTTTGATTGCTTACCTTATTTGTTACCTCTTTCGGTAAATCTCCTAGCTCGGTGACTTAGGGGACTCCTACTATAGGGTTTTGTATCACACTTGACCAAGCCCGAAACTACAAGTAAGCTTCAAGCGAAATTGATACATTACCTTGTTCATCTTCATCGGTTAAAGATACCACCCTTGGATGAAGGAAAAGTGCTTTCAGAGAAGATGCCACATCTACATATGAGACAGATAAGGCAAATGAAAATGATACCACACTTCGGTACTTAGAAGTTTCGTGATTACTCAATGGCTTGGATCTTGCAAGTCCCCAGCTGAGGAGCTTCCTTTACTCGAGAACTTAGGGGAGTACTATTTGTACCATACTTGACCAATCTCGAAACTACTGAGCACCGATCAACGTTATACCATCAAGACCCAGAAGAGTTTCCCTCCAACCAGGAGGCCAATCACAGCGCGACACGTGTCGACATCAGAAGCCAATCATAGCGCGACACGTGTCAACATCAGAAGCCAATCACAACACGACATGTGTCAATGTCAGAATGAAACTAGAAACTCTCTTCTATAAATAGAGATCATTCTCTCACAATATTTCCTAATGTCATTTGTACTAAATCATTCACTAGTACTCACTAAAGGAGAGTTTGAACCTATGTACTTGTGTAAACCCTTCACAATTAATGAGAACTCCTCTACTCTGTGGACTTAGCCAATCTGGGTGAACCACGTACATCTTGTGTTTGCTTCCCTATCCCTATCCATTTACACACTTATCCACACTAGTGACCGGAGCAATCTAGCGAAGGTCACAAACTTAACACTTTTTGTTGTACCAAAGTCCCCACTGATTTTGTGCATCAACATATACAATGGGAAGTCTAGACAAATTAGATGAAGGCATAATACAATAAAGTAATGGCTCTCTAGTGGTGTAATTATTATTGACTTTGTCAAGTCAAAAGATAATTTTGCGGATCCGCTTACTAAAGGTTTATCTAGAAAGCAAGTTAAGCATACATCAAGGGGAATGGGTTTAAAGCCAATAGAGTAAAATGAAATTACCAAACGGAAACCTAACCTAGTTGATTGGAGATCCCATGGTCTAGGTTCAATAGGCAAACTGGTTTGGCTAGATTCAAGAAGAAACACACTTACATACCCATTCATATGATGGAAGAAGTGTGGTGACTGCTAATGGTGTAGGATACATTAGTTTAATGATAATGATACTTGTAAATCAAGTGGAATAGTAGCAGCCTATTCTTAATCAATATCACCTATATGAGAGTAAATGTGGGGTCACATTAATGAGAATTACATGGCTACATTCTCTAAAGCCCTCATGAACCGAGATTTGTTCAGGACCAAAAGGAACACAAACGTATGAATTTGCGATGTGTTGATGTGGCATATGTTTTGCTTATTGTCTTGGTGTACTGCGGAGATGAACAGTTCAAGATTTTATATTCACTGCGTCATCTAGTAAATCCGATAAGTATATACTAAGGTAGTTTCAAGTCCAAAAGACACCTCTCCTGATGTAAGTCACATCTTTTGCTTACTCTCGTATCTTAATTTCTCTAGGACCACATAATTGTCTCAAAATGTAGGGTATTGTAAGGGTTTTGAGACTTTTGGTGTCCCACATCAGGAAACACTAAAGGCTCATTGCCCTTTATATAGATTTAATGCTTTAGTCTAGTAATTAGAACATGGACCATTTGGAAATGGATTGAAGGCTTGGGCCTTATGGTTGTGTGGATTAGGCTTGTATAATATAGCCTAAATGCAATTAATATTAATTAATCAAGACAAGGGCCTTTGGGCCTTGGGGCACATGGTGCCTTGGAATTTAAAATTAATCTGATTCATTAATTTTAATTTTCGGATTAAGTTTTTAATTAATTTATTAATTAAAAACATTTTGATTAAAAGACACAGCTCTTAGAAAGAGTTGTGTACTTTCAAATACGCTGAACATGTATTTGAAAGGGTGTGAAACAACATATATATTTGCAATCACAGCATCCAAGTTAGATCATCCTTTCTTCCTCTTTTTCTTCCGTAGGAAATTTCCAGTGAGTAAGCTCACAAAGCAAATTCGCTAGATTTCTAAAACTCAGTGTGGGTTGTAGAATTAGGTAGTTGAATCCTGGTCGAGCAAACGTTGTAGAACCACAAGCACAAGAGTGGGATGGAAATATTGTTCGAAAGACATAACTTTTACGCTAGCCTCTACCTTCTGTAATCAAGTTAGTACCATTGATATTCTTATATTAATTTTTGTATTTATTGTGTAATTTCATTCTGCAGATCAAGTATTTTTTGTTAATAAAATATTAGAATTTCAAGTTCTGTTTATTTCTGTTATTTTTGGTTATTTATGAATTGTTCTCCAACAATAACAAACACTACTATAAAGCAGGAATTAATCCTAATAATCCCAAGATTAAAACCCCGAGTAGTGGTTAAGCTAATGACTCAATATATAGTTCATATCAGAACCGGTGGTTATGGAGTTGGGCAAGGGTAAATCGAGCGAGTTGATGGAATCGGTGGCTGAGTCAAAGGGACGAAGTCATCTTGGAACGTCTGCAATTGACAAAAAAAAATTGCCAAAAAAATAAAAATAAAGACAAGTGGACCTGTTTCAAACTCGTTGAGTTAGGCCCGTCTTTATATTTTCAAAGGAAGACTTTTGATGCGGTCCTTAATTATGAATATTGTTTGATTGAAACCTTGTTGGTTTTTAATTTTTGATCGAGGTCCCTAAAATTAATATGATAATTTATTTCTATGTACGTTACTATATTTATTAAATTAAAAATTAGAAATTTTAGTTGTTTATATAAATGAGATTTTAAATTAAAAAACCCATAATTTGTGGGATCAAAAATATTAAAATATAAATATACCGTTGTGTGTGTGTATATATATAAACATGGGCACATTCATCACAACTAACCAAAAAATTTATTGTATCAAAACATGGGTACATTCTTCAAAATCACAAAAAAAAAGAAAAAGATATTAGGCTTAATAACATTAGTAAATTTCTTCAATTAAACTTGACATGGATACATTTTAAAATCAAAGAAAAAAGAATGCATCCATATAAGTTTAAAAATGGATTAGAAAAAAATTGAATAGAATATATATATATATATAAGTGAACATTTTACATATAACAAATTGGTATATTTAAGAATGAGTACGTTTTAAGATTAAAAAGTTTTACATGAATGGGTACATATAATTAGAATGGGTACATATAATTAGCATGGGTACATTTAGCAAAATAAAAAGTACAAATACAAATAAACTTTTAAAAATATGGGCACAAAAAGAAATTAATATATGTGTACAAATTAAAACCGAAAAGAAAATTGGTGCAAGTTAAAAAAGAATTACAAATTAGAAATGGGTACAAACTAAAACTAAAAATATATGATAAAAAATTTAGTCATAAATATAAATATACTAATTCTAACATTTTTAACATTAAATGAATATATTTAGAAAAAAATTATTATTGAAATAATTAATGATTTATTAATACCCAAATACCAGGACAAGCACATGTTGGCCGACTGACACACCCCGACCGAGATCGAGGCATGCTGGCCATCATCGGAGGGTGACGTAGCCATGTGCATAGTGCAAAGCAATAAAGATAAGAAATATACGAATAAATAAAAACCGAAAGCTACTAATGTGCACTAACAAACAGGAAGTGCTATGAGTGAGATACAAGTGTAAATACTTATAATCAGAGCATAGAAAGTCTAGGTGCAGTCCAGTAAGACAAGTCCTAGTTATACAGTACCAGAAGATGTCCTACAAATATTTTATTCTGTTAGAACCGCCAAGATCCTCGTATGCCGCCAACAACAAGTCTACCTAAAACCTGGAGGGGCGCAAAACCAAAAATGTGAGTGGGCAAAAACAAATCTTTTCAAAATCATTTCATTTATCAAATGCTCTAACCCCCTCGCCGTAAAACATGTATAATTTTCCCAGAAATAGAATATAAACATATGCATAATATAAATAAATAAATATATATATATATATATCATTTAAAATCATGCTTCACATAACCATATTCATAAGTATGTCACACCAAAATATAACCAAAATAAGTAGCTCAGGTGAAAATAAATTCATGAAAAATAACATATTAGCTGGAACCCCTGTAGAAGTCCATACAGTCGAAGTCATAGCTTATTAATCAATCTAGTCAGAGTCACTGCAAGTGACCTATACGGCACTGCACTGCACACGAGTTGGAACCATAGTAAAGGTCTGTACAACAAGACTGGGTGTAATATAGTTATGCTTAATATTACGCTCTCATAATAGCTGTGCGATAAATCGCTAGTCACCTACGAGTCGGAACCACCTATAATGGTCTGTACGACAAGACTGTGCACCTCAATTAGATCCAATGTGACCATGTGGTGCGAAAGGTGACATTATATACAGGCCTGTGTCATATCTCTGGCTAAATCAATAACACCGAGGTGTAGGTTTATGAGCTCAAAGTTTCTCAAATTAATCACAACCGTTATTCACATGCACAATTCATGAACTCACCTGGAACTACTTGACTGTCCTCAACACCACAATTATATATATATGCAACATCATATGCATAATCTAAATATAAAACCTTCGGCATGGCAATGTAAATCATAACTCATTTAAATGCATTTTCTGGGAAAATATCAAGCATATACATATATACTTAAAACCAAAAGCCCACTCACTGGTATGTCGAAGGGTCGTAGCCCCCGAGTCGCCCTTGATTGCGCTCGTCCTCGGGATAAGTCTCCCCTATATGCGAAACAACTATAAAAAGGTTAATTTAAAGCACATAACCAATACTAGCTAATAACTTCTCATACATTGTTCAAATGGAATGTTTGAATATACCAACGTGATCTACACAACCTCACAAACATCCCCCTATTTTTAGAAAAATTTTCGAACCACCCACGCGCCGCCACGCGCCGACCAAGGCAAGGCCAGACGCGCCGCCCATGTGCGGGCACGTGCCAGGCACACTGACGATAACAATGATGCCGTGAGGAATATTCTATTAAAAAGTAACAGAATCTGTTAGTTTTACCTGACAGCATCAGAATATTCCATCAAAGTTGACGGAATATTCTCCTCCTTCTTCCTTGGTTCGCCTGAGTCCGGCGCCGGTGACCTCTGTGTTGCCGGTTTCTGGAAATTAGAAAAACCTTTATTTCTCTTCCATTTCTTAACCAATTTCCATGAAAATTGAACCAAATAGATCCTTATAACAAGTAGAACAAAATCTTACCAATTTTAGAACCTAAAGTTCACGGGATCTTGCCGGAAAAGCTTCGATAATCCGGCCACATTTTTGAACTCGTCGATCTCCACTTCCCGACGTCCAAATCACCTCGTTTGTCTTCTCCGAGCTTCGTGGAGATGATCTAAAGCTCCCTAGAAGCTTAAAATCTCCTAAAAATCCCGCATTTACGTGTGCATAAACAGTACCTAAATCGGAGCTCGTGAGAAACTAGGGTTTTCGAAGGTTTCAGGCCTAAAAATGGTATATATGAACTCAGAAATTTGCAAGGAGTTTGAATCTTACCTTCTTGACGTCGATCCGTGCGTGTATGGTTGGTTTCAAAGTTCTTCCGTACATTTTGTACGGATTTTCTGAAAAATTCGAGAGGGATGAGAGAGAGAGTTAACGGGACAGAGGGAGAGTGTGTGTGTGTGTGTGTGTATCCACATGGGTCACCAACCAAAACCAAAGAAAACACTTTGAGTCCTAAGTGTTCCAAGACTTAGGAAAAATTAAAATTTGTGCAAATAAAACTTAACCCACATAACCACACAAAACGTCCAATGGTAAATAGGTAATTTCACGCCTAGAAATATAATATTTTGGGATGGGCTGTGACATTGACACTCGAGGGTGACGAAGTCATTTTAAACATGCATACACTTAAGAATACATAATTAGAACGAATTAAACCAAAGCACAATCGTGTTCAGAGCATACAACTAACCAAGAATAATGTAAAAAAAAAATATTATAGAAAGGTACGAATCGAGAAATGGGCCCTACATAGAGGAGACTCGAAGGTGCCTAAGCGAAAGTGCCCTGATGCCGGGATCATGTTCCCCGACTATAACTCCTGAGGGGGCGCAAAACAGAAAATGTGAGTGGACCAAAGTTTATACTAATAATATTAATAATAAGAAAACCATTTTCTTTATGAACATACTAACCCCCAATTTTGAAAACACATATAATACTGAAAACTCTAGCATGCAATGGAAAAGGTTCGTAAAACATGTACGTGTAAAACAATACTCGATGACGATGTTATCGCCGCCCGAAGGCAAATTTGTAAATCTCGATAACTCTGTACTCACTAAGGGTATCATAATGGCCCGAAGGAATAACCATCACCAAAGGTGAAGTTGCACGACACTGAGTTACGTCGGTGAAGAAACCATAGTCCATCACTCGAAGGTGAAGCTGTATGACTCCGGGTTACGCCAGAGAAGAAGATAACACACATATATATATATATATGTATGTATGTATGTATGTATATGCAGTGGGTCCATCACCCGAAGGTGAAGTTGTACAACTCCGGGTTACACCGCTGAAGAAATGAGGGATCCATCACTCGAAAGTGAAGCTATACAACTCCGAGTTACGTTGAAGAAGAAACATATACATATAACATATCACATCGACACTAGCCCCGGGATAGTGAAAGTGGGGTTATGTCATCAATATCATCAACTGTGTCCTATGGCCATAGACATCTATATACCCAGTTGTGTGTATGTGTTATATGATAACCTGTTAGATAAGCACCAAAAATATATCTCAAAATCTTCATATCAAACCGGAGCTCAAAATCTCAAAGCCTCAACTCATAAATCCATAATAAATTATATTCAAAAGCCATAAAATTCCATATATGAGAATCCAATCATTTATATCCTATAGTAAAACGTAATTTTGATAAATCATAATATTTCGTAAAAGCAATTTAAATAAATCATAAGTATGGAAATCCGTAAAAAAACATAATATAAAGCATATTCCATGCATGAAATATGCATGCAAGCCTAATATTTTATAAAAATATACAAATTTAGAAAAGGTCCACTCACAGATATTTTGTTGCGCGGAAGCCGCTCGAGCTAGGTAGGATGGAGTCACTTCCCATTGATGCACCTAAACACACATAGGGACCATTTAGTAAAACTATACTAAAACAAAGGAATTTGGGAAAACGAACAATGGATTTGGATTCGGCATGTCGAAAAACCTAAGGAGGGACTTTGGGTTTCCCCAAGTGCCGAGTTAAGTCGCCGACGCCGCGCATGGTTGCCACAGTGAATAGTGGCAGATCATAGTACCTCTAGCGGAGGTGCATGTGCTTCATGCGGTGACCATGGCAGACCTCTATACGTGTCCACACGTCGACCATGGAACTTAGGTCCGGCTCGGGTCGGGTCGGATATGCGCTAGGGTAAATGGGTTAGGCCTGGGTTACTGGTTAATAGGCAAGGGTTAATGGGTTGGGCCGATTACATGGCCCAAAGGTTTGGGCCGGGTTTTGGATTGGGTTTGGGCCTGGATTAGTAGCTGGGTTACGCCGGTTTGGGTTGCATGTCAGGTTTGACTCGATTAGCTCGTGGGTCGTCAAACCCAATGAAGGAAAAAGCCGGATTTTGGGATTTTGGCCTGGAAACTCTCAAGCTCAAAACTAAACCAAACCTTGCAACCCAATATATCAAATTGAAGCTCGGGAGATAAGGAATCGAACTTGTCGAAAAACTGGGGAAGTTCCCTCGATGTATTTTTGTGCTATTTCGTTCGTTCAAGACATGTACACAAGATCAGTATCAAACCATAGGAATAAAATGAAAGGTTTTTTAGGATTTCTGGAGGTTTACCCCTAATCGGAAATGCAAGAGACTTGACGAAGAATCCTTTGAAAAATGTGATGAATAGTATCATAAGCTCCTGCACAATGTCAAGCTTTAGCTCTAAGGTGTTGATCCTAATTTAGTGGTTGTGGCAGGTCTTAGTTCATGGTGGTGTGCTCGTCAGAACAACGAATGTTGGTGGTGGTGTGGCATCCATACTCGTGGCGAGGGAGAAAGTGATGGTGGTGGGGTCGTTGTTGCTGTTGTATGTTTGTATCTGTGTATGTGTGTTGCTCGGGAATGGAGGGGAAGAGGGTTGCAAAGAAGAGAGGTGAGGGAGAGTGTTTCCCAGGGGAAGACAAGGAGGAAGAGAGGGAAAAAAAGAGAGAGATGGAGAGAGAGAGAGAAAGTTCTAGTGAGAGAGAATTCTAAAGAGAAGTCACGGCAAAAGGAACACCCCAGAAAATGGGGAGAAATCTGCCACATGTTGCCATCCTTATGGTCCATGATGGAAATATCTCCAATTGTAAAATTACCAAAATACCCTTATTGTTCTGAGTCCCGTAAAGTTTTTGTTTTAGCTCCAAATTCACTTCCGCTTGCGCCCACACATTCGTAACGATGAGTATTACGAGGCTACGCCAAGGGAATGAATCTTACGTGACACGACAATGCGGTCGATAAAAGTCAACATTTTTGCCTTGGAGGGCATTTTCATAAATTCACGCATTAAAATTATAAAAACCGTAATATTTGGGAACGGATCGTTACAAACAGTATGTGGGTTGTTTTTAAAAGTTACTTTAATAAAAAGCGAAATTGAGTCTTTAATGAATATTTTCAATTCCTTTAATATCCTCAAATTTAAAAAAATTGACATTGTTTAATCTTATATACTCACTTTACCGCTTAGAGAACAAAGTGATCGTCACCACCTACTAGTACAAACACTAACCTTACAATGAGTTTGATATTTCATAGGCGATGAGTTTAATACTAAGTTATTCTCATATCCCTAGTATAAATATAACGTTGCATAAAAAAAACAAAAACTACCAGATATACCTTAATTCTTAAAGTATTTCAAATTAGATTTGTCAATTAAATATCACTTAATTCTTAAAAGATTTCAAACTCAAATTGAAATTTAGTTTTAGAAGCCAATAAGGTGGCCTTTCATGTATTTCTTAGTAATAAGTTTCAATGTACTATAAACAAACCTATTCATATAGTAAAAAGGAATTCCTATTCCTAGTAGGAATTGGATCAAACCCTATACCTATTCATATTGAAAAATGTCACCTATTCATATATATAGCTAACAGCACCTCAGCTGCCATATACACAACAAACTTTATTTGTTATAGTTAAGATGCAGGACCTTAGTAACTATGCTATACATATCATAGCAGAAGAAAGGGATTGCCCCGATTATCAATCGCTTGAGGCTCCTTATGGCTCACTTTTTTGGAATTTGACAAGAAGCGACGGTTTAAATACTTGAGGCGTCACGCCAGACGTTACCCTCGAAAGAACACAAGAATTTGGTTTTGATCCATATCAAGCGAATCAGGATCAAGCTGCGGAAGCAATGGATCGAAGCAGAGAACTGACTCGACTGGAACAAGAGTTGGACTCACTGTTTGTCAGGCTGAATGATAGGCTTTCTTTTCATGATCTTTTGCCACTGGACGAAAGGGCCACAAGGCTGAGGGAAGAGTGGGAGTCACTAACTGTAAGACAAAGGAATAATGACGTGCTTTCTGCTGATATTCAAAGACTGGATTCGTTTCAACTTTCGCATATTGAGCGTTGGGGTTGAAATATTAAGCAATACTACTGAAGCTGCGCTTGCAAGAAAACGGAATAGGAGGGCTGTTGATATTGTGTTAGAAGCGGCTAGGATCGAGTCGTTAAATGAAGCAGTAGCGTTGATGCCAAGGCCTGCAAGCAAAGCAGCGGTTTGGAGAAGTTGGTATTTGATGAACGAGCAGATGGTTCGAGCAGCAATCAATACTTTGTGGTTTGCTAGGAAAAGATGTTGAGTGGAGAGCAAGTTACTCGGTTGCCGTGCTCTCATATGTTTCACTGAGACTGCATTGAGGAATGGTTAAACCAGTGTCATACGTGCCCGGTGTGTAGGTTCAAGTTGCCAGCAGAAGCAAACTCAAACTGATGATGATTTTACAAATAAATGTATGGATACGATTACTGGGAGACAGATCAATTACTGTATAATTCAAATAATTAGATTGAATTAGCTTGGAAATTTCAATTTTTTCTTGAAGATAATCTCTACGAAAAATCATTCGAATTGAAAGCCGTTTAGTCAATCAAATGTACCAAATAAATCAGCGATGTAGGTACCACTAGAATATTGTTAGAACTCAACATCTTATCCACTCGAATATTGGACCACGCGTCCACTAGGATATTGGACCTTTAAGGTTGATTTTATGTTGATTCCAAAGGTTATTGAAGATTTTACTTGATAAAGTTTGTGTTGTATCTATAGGGATCAGCTTAGTTATACTATTCTCTCTTCTTATTTTTCATTGAAATTTTCTTCTTCTTTCTTCTTCTTTTTTGTTTGTGACATTCATGTTTCTTCCCTCTTCTACAATCAATAAGCCAGTATCCGCCTCTTCGGGAAACCTATCAGCGAGTGCTGAGTTTATCCACTGCCTCAAACTCAATTCTTCAGCAAACATTTCATCTGTTACTCCTTTGACGTTAAGCACAAGCTCTTACATCTCTGTTCTGTTAGATAAAATAAGCTGCATCAGAAGACATTTTGATACATTAACATAACTCATAACACAGGTGTGATTGCAGACATACAAGTTTAGGTTAGGTGATCTCACCTCTTTCACATTTTTGATGTTTTGATGTAAATATCTTTCCGTAAGTGTCCTGTTCGACTTTTATGAAGCCCTGAGCAGCAAGAACTGCAGAGATATGCATTATGCTCCCATCCTAGTTTGTTACTAGGTTAAGATGTGTTAAACGTTACTTGTGGACCAAGCAATGTAACTGATCTCAAAGACAACCGTACCTTGTAACAGACTCAGTTGTTTTGTCAAGCAGGTAATCGACGATAGGTTTTTGGGTTTGTATTGGTCCTGTTTTCACCAAGAGTTCTGCAAAAATAGTCAAGGCGGTGATTGAAACCTCACCAAGAGTTCTTACTTGAATGGTGAAGTAAATTTAGTTTCGACTTGGTAACATAGGATCTAAAGTTTTTTTTCATACGTCTTTGGAACGAAAGTGATGTCTAATTCCACTAATTGCAACTGGAAGGTAACCGATCCTATCCCTTCAAATTAAAGTTAGTATGCAGGCATGCAGTTTCCGTTGCTTGTCACATTAAGCTGGGTGGTTAAACTTCACTACTTGCACTAAATAGACCGGCAGAAACTGAAGGATCCAACTTAGAGAAGGGGGGAGGTAATACCACCATTGTACGGTGGGAGTTTAAGTGTTGAGTGAGGCATGCATCAACTGTGGGTGTCACTCAAGTGTAAAGGGTATAGATGTGGTTAAAGCCAAAGTCAACATGAGAATCTATTATGAAATGGTCAAAAATCAAACTCTAATAGTTGAACAGATCAAAATCAAATAATCAACTGCATGTTCATCAAACATTAACGATATATAACTAAGATACTAACGATAAAGAGAAAATGGTATTGACATAGCAATCAAATTCCTAAAATATACTAAAAACCCGTTTATTTCAGAAACTAAGATTTGAAAAAAAATGATCATTCCGCCCAATTTCTAACAAAATAAGATGGTAAGTAAGTGATGCTTAACAATAAGGGATAATATTTGGAGTGTATTCAACTTTTGGTTTTGTCCAATAATATTTTAACATTTATTTTATCGTTTTAAAAAATAATGGACATGTTATTTAATTTTTCTTGAATTTTAGAAACAAATAAAGGTTCTTTTCACAACAAAAAAAAAGAAAAAAAGGAAAAAGAAAAAAAAAGATGTTTGTTTAAACATCGACAAAATTCGAGTCATGCTGTATAAAAGAACTTAACTCTTCTCCACCACTATAATAAAGGGAACTTTAACGAAAAGCACCCGGTACTGTTCACTTTAACGAAAAACCACATTTTTACACTAAAAAGTCAATCCTGGTACTATTCACTTTACCCTTTATTTTGTCCTTATCATTAAAACTCAAAGTTTTCAAGCCCTTTTCATTAGTTTTCCTTATAATAAATGGTCTCTTGTGAATCAAAAAGTGAGTACATAACTCACCATTGAGTTATAGAATTTAGCTTAAGAGTAAACTGTAACAATGGTCCCTCAATTTTAATCAAATTTGAGTAATGGTCCTTCAACTAAAAATCTATTATCATTGGTCCCTCAACTCATCAAAATATGTAGCTATGGTCATTTTCGTCAACTTGGTCAGAATTTAGTCAAAATGAGTTATGTTGGAAGGACCATTCCTATAATTGGATTAAAGTTGAGGGATCATTGCTCCAATTAGGTTAAAGTTAAGGGACAATTTCGTCATTTGGATTAAAGTTGAGGAACTAATGGTAATAAATTTTTAGTTAAGGGATCATAGCTGCACATTTTGATGAGTTAAGGGATCAAAGATAACGAATTTTTAATTGAGAGAATTAAATTAAAGTTCCGCAATCATTGCAACCATTTCCTCCCCAGCTAAATATTCCGTATACATCGCGAAGACGGAGAACCTGCAAATCTCTGAGAGCGACAGATATGCAAGCTTTCAATTCCAACAACGACGGTGACTATGAAGTTTTTGTCACGGTAGAGAATACAGTTATCCCACTTGACGAGTCGCCTCCGACTCCGCTTCCGCTTCCTCGGATCACGATTCTTTTCAACGTGGTCATAAGCTACAATGTCGATTCGGATATCACCGGGCCGATCAGAGCCTACAATGCAAGGCTCCGACTTGATCACCCTTTTCACTCCTTCACATCCTGTCCACGAGATGCTGTATCCAACATGATCGCCGCCATGCAAATCCCCTTCCCGTTAGATCGTCTCCGGTGGAAAACGCAGAGTTTTGGCGGGAGCACCGAGCCATTAGAGAGCGTGGAAGCCATGATAAGCAAAATAGTTAATGGGGTCGATGCCATGGTGAGTGATGGGAAGCTGGGCATAATTGTTACAATAGAGAAGGAGATTAAAATGGTTGCACACCAAGTGTTTGATGAAATGCAGATGTTGGAAGTTCAGGCCAGGGAACTGCGGGATGAGTTGGAATCAGAAATACTGGGCAACCATCAGGACAATCGTGCATTGCTTGCGATTTACGATGATGGACTTCAACTTCCACAAGAGGGTTGGGCCGGGCAACTGCGTGAAGAGTGGGGATCCGCGGTATCACGGCTTAATCACATTAGTGTTATGCTTTCTGCTGACGATATGCATGGATTGGAGGGTGCTATAGAAACCCTATTAGGACTTCGGGATAGTGTGATAAGAACCTGTGCGAAAATGCGCCTAGTCTTGGCCTTGTTGCGGCAAAATACAAGGGATAGCGATGATAGGTTGTTGACAGAAGCGGTTATGAGGGAGTCATTAGATCAGGCTGTGTTCAGGCCAATGCCTGCAACCAAAGCATCGGTCGACGCCTTGAACAAGTTTGTGTTTGATGGTTCGAGTTGTGATCAGTTGTGCGTGGTTTGCTTGGAAAAGATGTTGAGTGGGGATCAAGTCACTTGCTTGCCGTGCTCTCATATTTTTCACGGAGACTGTATCATACAGTGGCTCAACTCGGGTCACACCTGCCCTGTTTGTAGATTCAGATTTCCGACAAACTGATGACCGGCACAGGTATATCGGATTTTAAGAGTGCCATTAAACTTTGAATTTTACTTTATAACAGTTTGCTTAAGAACATTTCGGAAAATGTCTAGCGGGAAGCTATATTGTGGCAGTTCAAATTTGGTTCCATTGGGCATCATTTTTCAACAAATATACTCTGGCGTACATATCTTTTTCAGTGTTTGTAAACTTCAGTTTCATCTTTGTAATTGAAAGAAATTAACTTCAGTTCCAGTTAGCATCCTTAGCGGAGCCCGAACATTAGGACATTTAGCTTGTTGAAACCGAAAATTAGTCATCCACTTCCTACGGCAAATTAGAAATCCTAGTCCCTAAAAGGAAACTAATTCGTTCATCCTAATCGTAGAAGAGTAAGACACTGACGAGCTTATATATGAGTTTACTAAGGCTAAATCATGAGTTTAGCCGATATGAAGAGAATATGACTTTCCCAGATGCTCTTGTACATCTACAAGGCACGTCCTTGGACCAATTTGGCCTTGTTTATGCAATCAGGATGTGCCCATTTGATATGATACATAGACGGTACACAGCTTCTTTACCACAGACTGGGTGGACTCTGTTGCATTTTCTGCATCTACGAGACTCCACCGTGCAAACCTCCTTTCAAGATTCATCTCTCTCTTGAAGAGCTCAAGTAAGAAACTCCCAAAGGTGGTTGTTGATGCAAACACAAAGGATTAAGAAGCGGTATCCGCTTTTGTTAAAAAAAATGTGTTCTTGTTAGGATTTGTAGACACAAATGGAGGCTCATTGACAGACAATAAACGAACTGAGACGATTACAGAATCTAAGATTGAGGACTTCGTCGAGATGGAAAAGATATATCTACAGGACCAACTGAAGGGGATAAAGCAAAATCTTATGACTCAAACGACACGAGGTTAGTGAACGACGACAAAAGGTTGATGAACGACGACAAGAACTTGATAGAAACGACGAGTAATTGAAGAATTGAAGGAGAAGCAACAACAATATTTGAGGAATTCGTGCGTAAAGATATCTCAGAAGTCAGAGCAGCAACCATTCAATTGTTAGTTTGGCATTGTTGTTGTCGCAGTTAAAATTTAAGTATTTGAATTCTTTTTCTTTTTCCTTACTATGAATTAGGATTATGGGAGGGAAAATTTCACACATTACAAAACAAAAACGCACGGCTGCAACTCTGAAATGAAGCCTGTACACAGTCCATGAAAAATCGCATGGCTGCAACTAGCATTTAAAATTTCGACGTGGCCAATATTTTCATGGAAATATCCAAAAAGTAAAAAAATATATATATATGGAGGCGGGGGAAGTCTAAACTTCATTTCATATTGTGTAAGTCCTTAAGTTTAGTCTAAAATCGACATATATCATCAATATTTCTATTACATTTTTTAAATATCGAAAAAACTCTTATATTTCGTCCAATATAATGTTTGATACTCCTTAAAGTTACATTTTAAATTTCCATCATTTACATAAAGCAACCGATATAGATATTTGATATATCCGTCGATATTTTCACAAATTTGCATATCGATCTTTCTACTGATACCGATATTTTCAACATCGGCTGCAACCTTAATTTCAACATGAAACAGTTATTCATCTACCTTCTCTCTCGACTTTTACTTCAATATTTCTCCATTAACTTCTGCATAGTTGACACCAGATTCATACGATAATTTTGGGTTGTCACTTTCTAATTAATATTTCCCACCGATTTCACTGTTTACTGCCCCAAATTGGCACACCCAATTTCCTAAAGGGATTTGGAAACCAGAAATATAAAGAAACCCTAAAATTAAACTAATTCTAAAACCTACTTGTCTTAGGTTTTTATTAATCAAGGCAAATAAGAAATCGCCGACACTCAATTTCCTAAAAGAAAACTAATTTCTAACCCTAGTAGGAGTGAGACTTCACTCAGCGATATATCACTATAAATACAATAATAAAGGCCACAAGCCGCAGCTTCACCTAATTCAAAGAAAACGTACCATGCAGTCATTCAATCCCAACCACGACCACGGCGACGACTACAACATAGTTGTGACGGTAGACAACTCAGGCCACCCAGATGATCACTTGCTTTCAAAGTTTCCTCAAGTCTCATTTTCTTGGGAGGTTTTCCAAAGCTACCATGTCACTGGCACCACCAGTTCGATTCGAGACCCGGTCGCAACACTAACATTCGATATACACTTGTTACCATCTCAGGACATCGTATCGAATATGTTACGTAACATACAGATCCCGTTCCCGTTGGATAGGCTACGATGGAAGACATGGCGTGGTGTTAAACACACTGATGATAAGCCATTGAACGACGTTAATGACATGCCTTTGCCATTGGATAAGCCACGATGGAAGAAGGGACGTGGTTAAACACACTGATGATCCACCAAACGGAGTTGATGATTTGATCAGCAACATATGTCACTCCGTTAAGGATATGCTTGTTGCAGGACGCAAGAAGCTGGTCGTGAGGATCAAGATTGAGAAGCAGATTAGTACGTCAAATCAACAATATGATACGATTAACATAAGAAGAGACCTCGAACACAAATTAAAGGATTTCCTTTCTGTGCTTTCGCGTTCAGGTTTGCTACAACAGCCACGTGACGAGGTGCACAGCCAAGCTTCGATGAGATCCGCTATGGCGTATTGGAATGAAATTAAGTCACGCGCAGCCGCTGCAGGGTTGATCAATGATATTAACAGTGCCAGTACTAGTCACAGAGGAAATTATGGAGTAGAGGATGTTAATGCATTACTGCTAGAGATAAGTATCGTGATGGAGGCTGCATCAGGTGAATATCAATCGTCACAGTCTAGGCCTAAGCCGGCGAGCAAGGTGTTCGTTGAGGCCTTGGACGCGTTTAAAATAACCGATGGAGTAAATCATGTTACGAATGCTGAATTATATGTGGTTTGCTTGGAGAAGATTTTGAGTGGGGAAGAAGTTACGCCCTTGCCATGCTCTCATATGTTTCATGCAAAATGTGTTGTTCAATGGTTCAAATCCGGTCATACGTGCCCTGTGTGTAGGTTCGAGTGTCCGACTGATTGACGTGGGTTCTAAATTTAATTATCGTAAGCAAGATTTCTCTGTATTATTTTCTATATAAAGTCGGACTAGTGTTCGAAATTATACCATTATATCCTTAAATATTTCGAAAACTTGCATAAAATCTCGATGCGTGTATTGACTTTGATCCATTTGCTCTTTGTTTGATAACAAATTAATTATATAATAATAATAATAATAATAATAATAATTAAGGACAAATTTAGAAGTTCGATGGCACACTTGCTTCTTGTAGCAATAACTTACGCATGAAAGGTGACGATATATTTATACATATTTATAGTTTGACTAGGCTAATCCTTCGTAACTTTTCATTTCTTTTCATTCGCTTCAAGTTTCCGTACTTTCTGTTTTTCTTCAACAATATTATGCCGATTTGGATTAAAAAAAACTTGTGTCTGGAAGACAATGTAAATTGGGGCATGGCCTGAGTACTAGATACCTTCTTTGTGTGCATTGCTTTACAAGCAAGGCACAATCTATTCCGTATCCTGCCAAAGCCTTAGTCGGCATTGTTCCCTTCTCAAAACCCAAATTTTCTCTTCAGCCTGGCTATGACACCGAGAGCAAATCTTCTACTCATTTTTTGTGTAGCCTCTCCGTGGTCCTCTTGATTAAAACGTGTAATTTTATAATTACAAAGTTTAAAAAAAAATTAAGTTGATAAAGACATATAGTATTAAATTGGCTTTTTAGCCAAAATGATTTTTGAGATTTGCATAACTCCTCATTTTGGGCCATTTAGTACTACGGTCTAGTGATATTCCTCTTCACTTATAAGTGAGGAGCCTTAGGTTCGATTCTCGTCAAAGATGAATTTGAACCAAATTTTAAAAATTATTATAACTTTTAAAAGTTTTTACTAACTTTTCTGTTTTTAGCCATTTGATCAAATTTTAAGGGCCCAGATCACTTGATCCCTTGGCTTTGGAGGGAAAGATTCGGAGATGATCTCTTTCCTATTTTCACAAACAAAAAGTGCATGATAACCCTTTTTTTTGTCAAATATAGATTTTGTTAGAATAGATGTTAGATTAGCGACTGACTGAGTTCAAACCCATGCCGTCATGTAAGGGTTCAACATCTTTCCATCACTGTGGTAAAAGGCCACTTGCAGTGCATAATAACTTTTTAGAATGCCAATAATAACACCTAAAATAAAATTAGCATATGGGCACACACAAAATGTGTGTGAAATTTTTTCATTGCTGTTTTTAAAACGGAAGGAGAGAGAAAGAGAGTGAGAAAGAACTTGGGAGAGAAGTGGGAGAGCTTTATTTTTTTATTTTTTATTTTTTAATTAGATATATGTTAAAATCACATGAAGGTGAGATTTTGAAAAAAAAAATTTGGTTGTGTGAAATTACATTACTACTCATATTTCTTATTTATGGTCAATTTTAATTAGAATGTTAGAATGATAATTTCATAGAATTTTAGTTGACAATGAGGTTCTATTAATATGTAGTTTAGATAAATATAAAACTTTGTCTAATCAAAGACCAATACAGAGCGAGGGAAAAGGATCCTCGCCATATCTTTTTCCTAGGAATCTGTTGACCCTAGAAACTACCAAGCCTACATGGCACGCAAGCCAAGTAACTAATGAGCTAACTACGTCATTCGGTTGTATGTGGACGTGCCAACTCATCAGCTAAGCTCGGTTGATGAGTAAAATATGTTGATGTTGCGTCAGATACGCTGTTGACTTCTCGATCTTACGATTGCGGCCAAGGAAGGAATATGTCTCGACCTTCGGGTTCTAGAGCCTGAAGACAAGGTTGCTAGTTCTACGAAGTTCACAAATCGTCGGTGTTGGATTCAATCACGGTGATTATATTTGTAAGAGTATAAGCACGCTGAATCGACACCAGACTATATGGACACAAGTATTCAAAGCAGATGTACGTCTTAATCGTAAATGTGGTTCAGCCGTCGGAATGCCGAACTCTAAATCCAACTTGTGAGTATCCAATTGTAAAACAACTCGACGTTCAATGCTCCGAGTCTAATGATTCGTAACACCTCACTTCGCCGATAAGGCTCGTGAGATGACCTTTGCCAATAAGGATTCGAAAACCCTTCTCGACCGAGACTTGGATAGATAACTGGTCGGCCTTGATGCAATGTTGTTTATCTAAACTGAAGGTGCTTTGCGGTCAACCGATTCTACGGCAGTAATGCTGTTTATCCAAACTGAAGATGTTCGCTGGTTGCCTTCACAATGCTGTTTATCTAAATTGAAGATGTGTTGGCGGAAAGGAAAATAAAAAAATCTCAAGGTTGTTAAGAGGTTTCGCGTAGAGCAAGAGTTTGAGCAGGGCAGTTTGTATGTTGAGTTGGAGACCTTCGAATGACGCACCCCCTCCTATTTATAGCAGTCAATCTCCTCTTGGTCGAAGCAGAATTATACTCGGATTTTGATTCTTTATCCTAATCTAACCAAGCTTCGGTCAATTCTACCTCCACTAGGACTCTGAAACAAACTCCTTAGCTGACCACCTTCACTTCTCAAATCTCAGCATCCTTATTCCATTAAGACTCCTTATCATACTAGGACTCGACCCATTCACTCTTATCCAAATTAATCATTTTTACAATAAGACACGACCGCCCTGACTGGGCAACCCATAACCCCTGGCCGGCCCATAGTATTTTCGAAAAAGCTTTGGACCAAACATAAACCTATGCTCGGCCTAATAATGTTTTTTTGGGCCCAAACATTGCCCCTTCATTTATGAGGTTTTCGACTTAGAACTCCTTAGCCGAGTTTCGACCTTGAAGAAGTGAACCCTAGGTATCTCTAAAGGATAATGAAAAGTTTCCAATATTCCATCCATCAGGCGCATTTATGAAACACAATCGCACGGTCCTAATCTTGTCAAACATCCTGCCACGTGGCATCTTCTGGGTACATTTTTCCTCTAATGATGACACTTGAAACGTGCATGCAAACGCTAAACATCACTTTGTCATTAACTCTGCAGCTACACATACCCATGCCACCTTGAACCACGAACTGTTAGGTTATCGAATTATCCTTTCAACATCAAAACCGCCGCCACACGTTACCACGTCACCTCAATTCCCAAGTTCTCCGGTCTCTTCACACGGGTTTCCCGAATATCATGACGATTGAGAAAACTGACTGCTTGATTTTACCATTTCTTTTCAAAATCGAATGATTGACCTCCTTCTAAAACTCTTATAAATACCCAAAATCCTTCATTTTCCCATTTACACTCTCAGAACTCTCAAACCTTTTATTCCCAGATCAACCTGCAAAAACTCATTTCCAACCAGAAAATTTCCTTTAAGTCCAAAACTACTTCAAGCTCTCAGCAATGACGTCCAACACCTTCATCTCCAAACTTTCCGACGAATGTGCCATGTGCTGAGACTTTATCGACTGGAGTGCCATAAAAAACCTACGATTCGAAGGTGACTCGAGCGCTTCTCACCAGATCCTGGGACCACTCTTTAAAGACAATGTCCCAGCGTCCATTACCAACCTCCTCAAGACAACTACCCGGCACCTTTGTTTCAAGGATATGACTAGTCGAAGTGGGAATTGACCAAACCCCAAAGAACCTAGCCTTCCATAACCGTGACCTGGGTAGCGTAGGTTGAGAGGATAGAGAAGTTCTTCAATAAAGAATGGAAGGTTCTTGGTATTTATGATGCCATCAAGCTCTCGACCATCAAGATTGCCATGGATAAAAAACTTCTCATGGCGGTTCTAGGTTTTTGGTGCTCAGCCACCAATACGATGGTCCTTCTACTCGGCCATATTGGCCCTACTATTCTCGACATCTCAACCATCCTCGGGATCTCCCTTTCAAATCTCTCGATTGACATCTCCATTTCTGAGTGTCCCTCCAACCTCCTCCAACCTCGACCTCAAAATGCTTTTCGATGAACGCATGGTCGAGTCGTTGAGGAAGAAAAATCAAGAGCCATTGAAATAAGAAGTTCAAAAGTTTCACAAGAACTTCTTCAACTAAAACACCCTTATTCAACACTTCATTGGCCGATGGGAAGAAAACCTTAAGAAGGGAGAACACAAAGCCTTCCTTTTCTACTGGTACAACAAATGAATTTGTTGTACCAAGTCAAATAAATGTTTGGTCGAGAACATGCCGGTCGCTGAGGCGTTAGTCAATGGTCATGTCCTGGCTCTTAGCTCGACTATCCTTGCCAACCTCACATTCTGCCTAGCCGAGGCGACGGTCAACATGATTAACCCCCACCAGACTGGCCCAATCTGGGTCTTTCAACTTTGGTTGCAAGTTTATTTTGCCATCCTCAGGCCAGAAGTCCCCAACTTCAGACCCACTGAAGCATTAGGCCTGCAATTGAGCTCTAGACCCACTCCTCCTCACTCGGCCGAAGAAGTTTTTAAATTTTTTTCGCCCTAAAAGACCTTTCTGATAACGAGTTTTTGATCTGCTTTCATCAAGAATACCCTTTTCCATCAAGCTCTCATCTTCGTCCTGGAATGAAGTCGACGACGCTGTCCTCCGAAAAAGCTGGGGACTGTTTGTGTTGATGCCCGACCTTTTCCTCGAATGTAATGCCAAACGTGCAAGTTGGGAAGTTTACTATCCCCATTTCACTGCATGGCAACTTGGCTACCTCCAAGGCTACCCACTGCCTCTATTTACCTCCCGTTCTCTCCTGAGCCGATGATGCTTCTCTAGTTCTTCAGAAAGAGAATGCAAGGAGGCCAAGCAAGAATTTTAAGAAAGATGCAAGAATTTCCACCTTCGGCCGAACATCCTAAAGACATTCAATACTGCCACCTTTGTTGAATGGTGGGCCGTATATACCCAAGACTTTTTGGGCGCATCGGTCGAAAACGTTATCAAGAAAACTTTTAGTGACAGCCATAAAAAGACTTTTGCCCCGATCCCTAAAGAAACAGCTCAAGGTATTTGTTTGTATCTATCATTTCACTTTAGTCATTTGTTCAAACTTACTGTTTTAATTTGAGCTTCTTCAGGTAGTCATGCGGACGCAGCAGCTACGGTCGTGAGCAAGAAAAAGCTGGCCCATTTGCTAAAGAAAAATGTGACCGCCTCACTGATTTACCGAGCAAATGGTCTCGCCCAGAGGCCGAAACAGCTAGCGATGCTCCCCATCCTAAAAAACATGTCCAGAAGTTGGCGAGAAAAGGGGAACAGGAGATTCATGTCATCTCTAGCTAGACTATAGGAACCACCGTTGAGTCTCATCGCGCTCATATCATTCGTGCCTTGATGAATATGCAAACGAAACCCCCCACTGGTCAAGTTCCTGAGGTTTGTCCTGTTGAACAAGTTGTGGTCGAGCCGATTGTTGATCTGGTGGTCAAGAAACCCTCAGCTCTAGGGTCGACCGTTGCTCCCGTCTTGAAGGAAAATGCCACCTTGGCAGAGAAAACTCTCTCCCCAAATCCAAAAACAAAAACAACGGTCGTTCTGAAGGAAGAGGTATGACTATGTTGTTAGTAACTTTTACTTCCACTAGATTCTGAATCCAAAACTATTCTTATTTCAAGATGACGACAGCGAAGAATTACTGCTAACGAGTCGCCATCGACCAACTACTCTTCCTACCAACAATCATCCACATGTGGTTGAGGCGACTGACCAGGTTGAACCTCCTGTAGCCGACCATGGAAAAAAGCCCCTTGTCAAACCTGAAGTGGCGGCAGAGACACCAATCTATCCGCAAGATTAGGACCTTGGCATCCTCATCAAGAAGTTACTTTGGCTTTTGTAAGGCTTGATCCATTTCTTTCGTTGATTTTACTATAACAAGTCTGAATCGAGAATAATATTAAATGTCAGGTGCCCGATTATTCATTTCACCGAAAATTCTATGCGTCGAAGGGTGTTATCTATATTTCATGGCCACCTTAGTGGCCATCGAACGTAGATAACCTTCATCGACCGCTTGAATTGAGAAGTTGTCTTAAATACTGGGCTTAGCCATTAAGATCTCTAAGTTCGAGCAATAAACCAGAGGACATGGCCGAAGTTTCCTCCCAGCAGGTCTAAAGCAAATTCTTTCTGTTATATTCTTTACAATTTTCCTTTCGTCTAAAACATTTTCATATGCAGCCTTCATGGGAAGTTGGGCTCGATGTTCTCCTTTCAAATATTGCGGGAGTAGCTGGATCATCTACTACGTCGGCCAAGCCTTCGACAACCGAGGTCGATTCCAATTCCTTCGCCAAGTTGCAAGAACTCATATCCCTTTCTGCTTCACAAATCCTTCAATGTAACGACCTTAACTCCATAGGAAAGTGCCTGAACGTTTTTGCAGCTAGTGGTCTGCTGAGTACCGAGAATGTCATCCATCTATCCGATATCTTGAAGTGGACTCGGTAGTTCTTTATTACTTTTGAACTGGCTTTCTGGGCTGAAAACGACCTAAAGGCTGCCACGACCTCTCACAAAGCCAGTCGGCCAAAGGTAGAGGCCATTAAAGCAAAGAAAACGTAGTTGGCCGACTTTGATCATCAAATCGTCGAGCTGCAACGTCAAATTGCCGAACTTCAACGGCAAAGGTTGGCCGTTGCTTCGGACCTCGAAAAGAATTTTGAAGCAAATAAGGTTTAACGAACGGACTTCGCAGCTGGCGCAAGGCAGATCCAGTAATTTCAGCTTAATAGAAGGACAAGGCAAGCCAAAGTCACCATGGGTGAAGTAAGGTGGTTAGTGATGTGGTAAGAACTAACACACAAATTAAACCCTTTTTAGACAGTTGTAACATGAGCAAATAGGGATCATTCTAGACGGGGATTAGGAGGGCTGCTAATCTACACAAATTAAACTTTAAATCACTAAAATAGACTCAAAAATAGAAAACTAAACTTAACTACTCAAAATAAGCTAAATTGACTCAAAACACACAATCTAAGTTAAATTGACTCGAAACAAGAACTAAAGGAATGTTTGGACAAAAAATTAAACTAAAAAGACTCAGAATACTAAATTGGGGGTTGTTTGGACGAAATTTAAAACTAAAACTAAGTAACTTGCAAAAAACAAACTAATTGATATGAAATCGGGGTGAATAAAGGGATGAATGGCAAGCTAGAGGGTCATTCTCCACATATGACATATATGCATACAAATCGATTTCTAGTTATTTTTCCTACAAACCATGAATGACAATGCCCCAAGTTAACCATAAACTGCACAAATTAACCATCATATTTTCCTAAATTCATTAAATTAGACTCAGCGACACAACCAAATTATTCTTATCAAGTTCCCTACATGAACTGCATAATAGAGATACATATCAAAGATCATTAAGTTCTGTGAAAATCATAAGCATTGACATGGTATTCGTAACTATGAACTGCATGATACTCCTGCCAGGAATTTACTTAACACAATCGTGACTTGCAACATTCACTACTTGTAAATATAAGTTCATAACTATTAGGTGAAACTCCCTTATATTTTCGCATCAAATCCCTGCATGCAAACTAAGTATGCAACCTTAATCAACACACAAGAACAAGTTATCAATCAAACAGATAAGTAAATTGCATTCACGATTTATGAAACAATAACTGGATGTAAACAATTCATATCACACATATGTTCATGGCTTTGAATTATCCTTTAGCTAAAACGAAATTAATTCCACATGTTTGCAATTAAACAAAGACAATTAAAATTAAACATTGAAAACAAAAGATAGAATACACCTAGAAACGCTCAAACAATCCAAAGGTTTTGAATGGCAGGCACGGCTCCAAGCTTCTTCTTCTCATCCCTTGCAAAGTTGTGGCACTATGTATATATTTTTATCTCTGAATTTCTCTCTAACAACTCTCCCCTGAATTTTGCGGCAAGGGTGTATTTATAGGGGTAGGGCACGACACAAAGTTGTAAAGGAGAATGATTAGTAGTTAGCATTGTTTTAGGACTCCTAGAAATCAGATAAGAGGTGGTTTAATATGAAAATGAGTCCTCCTTGCAATTGGAATTAGGATAAGATTAGGATAGGATAAGATAAAAGAAGGTTAGTTTGGATAATGTTGGATAAGATAAGGTTGGTTAAGATAATGTTCCTACTTTTTAGCTGATTCCTTATCCTCCAAGTCTTGATTTGATTTCTCCAGATTTGTAGCACATTCCTAGCCTCTTTAAACTTCAAAAACGTCCATCCATTATGCTTCATTCATATGTTGTCCATTCCAAGCCCAAAACTGCTTTAAAATGCTCCAAATTGCCTTTTCTTGCCACTTTTGCCATTTGGACCTAAAAACACACAAAAATAGCTTAAATCATTATAACAAACAGAAACTAACTCACTAAATGCAAAGAAACAAGATAATAAAGTCGCATAAATATGCTCCTATCAGTTGGAACTGAAGGCCGCTCTTGAAGCCTTCCTTCCTTCAACCCCTTAGGATTTTGGTCTTTAGGAATCTTTTGTAACTTCACTTGTACATCCCTTTGCAAAATCAATGAAATGATCTTTTATTTTCACATCTCCCAAGTGACTGGATAGTATTTTTTTTTAAAATTTCCCATTGATTGACAACTTGCGAATTAAACCAGTTCGATCCTTGAGGTCGTATGCCCCCTTGCCGAGAACTTTGTGAACGATGAGCGGTCCTTCCCAATTCGACGACCATTTGCCGAACTTGGGGTCATTAATTCCTACGGGCAACACAGTTTGCCAAACCAACTTGCCCTCTCCGAATGTTTTTTGTCTGACTCACTGATTATAAGCTCGCTCGGCAATCTTTTTCTGTGCCACCAATAAATTATAAGCATCAAGCTGATTTTCTTCCAAATCTTCTAACTCTTGTCTCATGGCCTGACTGTACTCGGCACTGAACAAAATACTTTGTTCAATCACTCGTAACGAGTTTATACTTAGCTCGACTGGTAACATAGCATCGTGGCCATAGGTTAACGCGTCTGGAGTCGTTCCAGTGGCCATCGGGGTGAAGTTCGATAAGCCCATAATGCTTCGTTTAACTTTAAATGCCACATACCAGGCCTTTCTTTTACCATTGTCTCGAGAATACCAATTAAAACCTTATTACTTGCTTCGGCCTGTTTGTTCGCCTGCGGGTAATTAGTGTAAACTACTCGAGTCAAATTTTTAGATTTGCCGTATACTCCTGAAACCTACCAGATGTAAAGATCATACCCTTATCTGTTATGATTGTTTCTGGTACGCCGAATCTAGTCATGATGTTTCTTCTACAAAATTATAGACTTCTTTAGATGTTAACTCGGCATATGACTTGGCTTCGACCCATTTGGTGAAGTAATTTGTTGCAACAAGTATCCACACATTCTTTGCTAACTCAGAAGATGGTGCAATTTTGCTGATTACATCCATGGCTCATCCCTTGAACGACCATGGTTTAGTGACCGAATTGAGCAATTTGGGCAGAACTCTCTGTATAGGCCCATGAATTTGACATTGTACACATCCCTTTGCGTACTCAATACAATCCTTCAGAATGCTCGGCCAGAAATAGTCGTGTTGCCGAAGCAACCAACGCATCTTTCATCTAGATTGATGAGCCTCGCAAATACCTTTATGGACCTCTGTGATTGCTTGAGTAGCCTCCTGAGGGCCAAGGCATAACAATAATAGACCGTCCTCACCCCTTCGGTACAATTCATTTTGGTACATTACATAATTCGTGGAGTAAACCCTTGTCTTACGGTCGTGTTTGCCATTGGGATTGTCAAGATATCGTATAATTGACTTTCTCCAGTCATCTGGCATTACTTCGACTGCGCAAACCTTTATAGGGTCCTTCCATTCTAACAACGATGGTAATGACATGACTCGTGTATGGATCACGTAATCATATTGGAGAACTTGTTGATTAACAAATGACGGGTATGCTCGTCGTGTCACAAGTATTTCTCGACCTAGTTTGCCCTCTAGGAGTTGTGCTCCAGAGGTTATTTGAGCTAATTTTTCAGCATTAGTGTTTCGAACCCGTGAAATGTGTTTGAAGGTAAAGTCGTCGAAAGACTCGGCCAAATAGTTAGCAACCATGTGATATGGTGCCAGAGTACAACTCATGCAACGAAAAGTCCCATTAAGTTGGTTAATCACAAGTTCGAAATCACCAAGAATAAGGACTCGAGTTGCCCGCAAATCGTGAAGGACACTAAGGCCGATAAGGAGGCCTTCGTATTCGGCTTGATTATTTGTGCACTTTAACTCAAGCTTGAGAGAAAAATACCAGCGGTTGTGATTGGGGGATTGAATAACGATCCCAACGCCAGCTGAGATGGAAGTACTAGAGCCATCAAAGTACATTGTCCAGTAATTGTCACATGTTTGCAACATGCCGATTTCCACGTCATTGCCCCCAAAATCATATAGTGAAGGATGTTGGGCCAAGAAATCGGCCAACGCTTGGCCTTTAACAACTTTTTAGGGCACATACTGCAAACTGAATTAGGACAACGCCATTGTCCATTTTCCAATTCAGCCTTTTACTATCGGCTGAGTAAGCATGTAATGAATGACATCGATTTTGGTGATAACCTGAGTGACCGACGGGAGCATGTAATGCCTGAGTTTTGATGCGGCGAAAAATAAGGTTAGGCAAAGCTTCTCGACGGCGGAATAATTAATCTCTGGTAGGTTGAGATTTCGGCTAAGATAAAAAAATTGCATGTTCGTGCCCAACATCATTGTCTTGTGCAAGAAGGCATTAGATAGACTCCTCGGCCGCGGAGATGTATGGCTTGAGAGGTTTGCCACGTCGTGGTGGGACCAAGACGTGTAAAGTTGTGAGGGAGACCTTAATTTGTGTGAACACCTTTTGATGTTCGACACGTCATTCAAAGATGTCAATATCCTTAAGTTTCAAGAGCGTGTAGAAAGCTTTCATTTTTCCTGCCGAGTTGGCAATGAATCGGCGGAGAAAGTTAATCTTGCCGAGCAACTACTGTAGTTGTTTCTTGGTAGTCGAGGGTGGAACGTTGATGATTGATCATGCCTTATTCTCGTCCACCTCAATGCCACGATGATGTATAAGGAATCCTAAGAAATTGGCGGCTGATACACCGAAAGCACATTTGGCCAGATTTATTTTAAGGATATGGTGGCGCATATACAAGAAAGCATGTCGAAGATCGTTTAGATGTGTCTGCCGATGCTCTGATTTGATTACAACATCATCAATGTAGACTTCAACGGTGGCACCAATCAAATCATGGAATATAGTATTTGTATGTGTCGGGTGCCCCCGGACAACGAAAAGCAATCTTATGAACATCGGCCTCGGCGATGAAAATTTAGTTATAACCAGCATATCCATCCATAAAGGATAAGATCTCATGGTTTTCTGTAGCATCGATTAACAAATCTAAAATTAGCATTGGATATTCATCTTTAGGAGTTGCTAGATTCAAATTACGGAAATCAATACAGATACGTAGGGCACCACTTTTCTTTAATACTGGGACAATGTTCGCCAACCATTCGACGTATCGAGCTGTCCGAATAAACCCAGATTTTAAAAGTCAAACAAGTTTATCCTTTATGCCGAGTTATACTTCGATGGAGAATCATCGAGGTGGTTGGCGAAATGGTTTGCAACCAGGTTTGATGTGTAATTCATGTTCAACCAACGTTCGATCCAATCCAGGCATCTCATGGTAACTCCAAGCAAAACAATCCTTAAATTCTTTAAGCAAATTACAAAGCTTAGTTTTTACATGTTGGGGTAACGAAGTACTAATGAACAAAGGTCGTGGGTCTTTACCCGTTCTAACATTTATTACCTCTAGAGGATCCTTGACTTGAGGTTGATTATCCTCGAGCTCGGCTGGTGCAGCCTAAACTTTGTTTAGTGAAATCACTGGGCCATTGTCTCATTCGACCAAAATACTAACTAAGTTGACGCTCAAATTTGGTTGTTCGGAGATAACACACCAATGGGCCCATAGTCGTTCCATGGTAGATAAAACCACGACACGTTGTTTGTCCTAGCAATTTTCAGACATTAGTATCTGCGATCAGATCGGCCAATCCAAGCCTCGTCGAATCTTGATGGACAGTCTCGGCGCCTACCTCGATTGCTTTCTATACCGAAATTCAAGTCGGTCGTCCTTCCTCGTTCAACCCTGTAGGGTAATATAATCGACGTGATCATCGTAATACCATGCTTGAATCATATTGGCTTCAAAAGGTTGATTATCGGCAGGATGCACCACAATGGATTTACAGTCCCAAAAAATGAGAACCTGATATAGTGAAAAGTGAATGCAGTTTATTTGATGGATCCAATCCCGACTAAGCAATGCATTGTACTTGGTCTTGGAGTCAACGATAAAGAATGCGGTCATGTGATTGCGACCTGCAACGCTTACCTCCAAATGAAGCATTTCTTTGGTCTTAGACTTGTCACCGATAAAGTTATTCATGGTTATTCCTAATGGGATAAGTTCATCGTTGGACCGTCGTAGTGCCTTCATGACGGATACTGGCATGATATTGACCATAGCCCCACAATCAACGAAGATTTTAGAGATTGGATAACCTTCGATGTGAGCCGTGACATACAACCACTTCAAACGTTGAAAATTAACCGAAGAAAAGTGGGGAAACAGTATGGCCAGAGCTGCTTTAAGTTTGTCAGCTTTACTAGCTTGCCCATCTTCTTCAATAGTGATGAAATCAACTTGTGTTGCTTCCTCGGCAACTACAACCCCATCCAAGGAATTTGGTTAGGGTGTAGTTGGTTGAAATTCAGCAAGTAGGACATAGACCATGTTGATTTCCATATCGTCGAAGACTGAAGGGCCCATCGGGTCTTGGTCATCGTCCACTGGGTTATCGAGTATGGTATCATGCTTTGGAGCTTCTTTGACCTGATCATCTTTTGCCTCATTGAGTACCTACTCATATGGTGTGTCAACTCAACCTGTTTCATTCTGGCTGTCATCTTCGAGCTCGGTCGTTGTTGGGGCTTAGTTTTGTCCTTGCAGAGCTTTACGGGCTCGTTCTTCATAGGCGATTCGAACGTCCCTTGTGTCTAAGTAGGCATCCAAATATGCCACATGATCCTTCTCATTAGCCGTAAGGCTGAAAAGACATACGACTGAGAAAACTTCAAAATGATGTCATAAGTACTCAAAGTCTTCAAAAAAGAAAGGGAGCTCGGCGATGTCTATGTTCGTGTACGGGTCGACCTTGAAGCCAAAGACCTGAGCTTTACATATATGCTGGAACCTGGCCTTCATTGATGGGTCAGTAGTTTTCTGAATAATCTGTTCAACATCAAGGCAAGTGAATGCCAGGTCAAGGGCTTCTTACGACGCCTTGGGTAGGCCGTATAAGTCATTGGCAGAATGTGTCTTGTGAAATTCTCGCATGTATTTCAAAGATTCTCATAGGAATGGAGGATGTAAATTCCATCGGACTTTTGTTAACAGCTCTCGCTAGGGTAGTGGGGGAAACTTGATTTCGGCTTCTTGTCTGAAATGCTCAAAAAGAGCTTTCATCTCCCCGGGCCAAATGAGGAGTTTGATGCACTTCTCGGATTCATCGATGATGGTTTCAAAGTCGCGATCAATTACCTTTTTCCCTTGAAGTAATTTGGCCATGATTATTGGGGTTTGTTGATCATTTATGCTGCCTGCTGCTTCTTTCGGCTGCCATTTGGTAGCCGAAGTAGCTTGTGCTACCTGTCGTCGAGCCATGCAGTCTATCCACTAGTGTCAATGTTTCTGAGATTTGGATAATGCAATATACACGCCAGTAGGAGAATTGTAACTATACCAACATTGGTCGCGTGGCTCATGTGGCTTAAAGGTTTTCTGATTCACCGATGAACTCGAGCTACTGGAGTTACGTGAATAATAATCCTCATCATAAAATGGCGTGTTGAAATCAAGACACCGTCTGGCTGAGGGGGGGCGTCCGTTCGTGCTTGATAGCTGAGTCTATCAAACAACTTATGGCGCTGGCCTCCGCCAAGTTCATTTGAAGGTGTTGCCGCGGCCTTGGATGGTTGTCTTGGTGTTTGAGCCTGAGGTAGTTTCTCATTTGGCTCGATTAGGACGACGCATGATTTAAAACAGCTACACAAAACCATCGATCCCTCAGTTTCCTCTGCACTAGCATCTGACATGGATCCACTATGGCCAATCCCGAAAACTCTGTTGGTGGCTCGTTTGAAAATAGATCAATCTTGAGTCACGCCCGAGAGTTCTACTTTGGGACGTGTCGTATTGCAACAAACTCGACCTTCCTTTCCTTTTGTTTTTGGATAAATGAGCATCTACCATGCCAACTGTCGCCGAAGGGAAGGGATCAACGTCAACAATCATTTTTTTCTTAGGAAATTTTAGCTTGCCTTTATCAATCCAGCTTTGAATAGCATCCTGGAACACGGTGCAGTTGTTTGTGGTATGCTTATTCCAGTTATGGTACTTACAATAAGTTTTGTCTTTCAGCTCTTTGGCCTTATGAATGTTATGTCCTCGCCGAAGTTTGATGATCTTTGCCAGCAACAACTAGTGGAAAATTGCATCGGCCTTGGTGATGTCGAAAGTGTAAACTTTTGATGCTTTATTTATCTCTTCAGGGACCGAGCGAGTTTTAGTATCCTTATAATTAATTTGAGCCAATGCCTTGTATACATATGGCTTATCTATCATTATCTCGGCCACGTTCACATTGGCGTATTGGGAATCTTCGCCCTCAGCCGATGCGTAGCTAACCGTAGGATTCTTGTAAATTGTTCCCCGGGATAGGGACTTCGAGATCTTTTTTTCTCAGAGTAAATAATCATATTGCTCGACGTGCTGGGCCAGCTCGTACATATCTCGGAAGTTTTCCCCCAAGAATTTATTTTTATATTCCATATCCAAGCCGTTCAGAGCGATTCTGACAAATTCAACTTCGAGGAAAGGTACTCGGCACCAATTTCTAGCCGACTTAAACCTCGTTAAGTATTCTATTAGCTACTCGTCAAATGCTTGAGCCATCCTGGCCAGTGATGAAACTGACATTTCCATCCCTGGCCGATAGAATTGTTCATGGAACTTTTCGACCAGTTCCTCCCAACTTTGGATGAAGTTAAGCGGGAGGTTGATGTACCAAGCAAATGCTGAACCTGTTAGTAAGAAGTTGAATAGTCGCAGTTTATGGAAGTCGCTATTAACATCTCCGCATTGTGCAGTAAACTGAGCCACATGTTCTAACGAAGATAGGGACGACTCGCGAGTAAAAAGGCTGAAGTCGGGGATCTTAAAGCCTTTAGGATATTCAAACCTTTCCATATAAGCCGGATATGAATGGATGAATTTCGGGAACTTCGGCCCTTTTTTCAATGCCGAGTCGATCATCATTTGGACCTCGATCATATTGACAGATGTTGTTTTCTTTCTCGGGTCGGATCCATCTGATCTACTGCTCGATCCTCCTTTTTTTTCCAATTCAATTATTTTGAGCCAAGAAGATCCTGTTTCGACTTGTGGCGAATTACTCCTAAATGGAAATTGTTGAAGCTGACCAACGGGTCCATCTTCGAAGGCTTTACTGACCAATAGCTCACACAATCTGGTATATATGTCACCATTACTTCGTATCACATCGAGCAAACTGTTCATTTTTTTGCTGACTGACTGTTCAATCTGTCGAGATTGCTCATCAAGTCATCTTCGAAGAAACAACCTAGTCGGGGGATCAAAGCGTTCACCACCATCTTCATCCCAGTCTTCCATTATCCCTTCAATTAAAATGCCTGTGGTTTTGTCGGGCATTTCTGTGTTGCAAGGCTAACCGCCGAGGCAAACTTCCCTCTCCGATGTGTTGCACTTGTAGCCTCAGGTGTCGCAGTGACAAGAGGATTTTGTACCTGTGACAAATCTTGTCCGGGGCCCTGAACTGGTAAGTCGGTCGTTGACTTTCCCATGACTGTTTTCTTTTTTACTGACCGTGTCTTAATGGTCATGAACTCCAAAGTTTTAGCACTTGGTCCCATTGGGCGTGCCAAAATGTTGACCCTAAAAACTACCAAGCTTACGTGGCGGGCAGACCGAGTAACTAATTAGCTAATTACGTCATTCGGTTTTATGCAGGCGTGCCAACTCCTCGGCCGAGAAGTAAAATATGTTGATGTTGCGTCGGATGCGCTGATAACTTCTCGATCTTGTGATTGCGGTCGAGGAATGAACACGTCTCGACCTTCGGGTTCTAGAGCTTGAAGACAAGGCTGCTAGTTCTACGAAGTTTACAAATCGTCGGTGTCGGATTCGGTCATTGTGATTATATTTGTAAGAGTATAAACACGCTGAATCGACACCAGACTATATGGACATAAGTATTCAAAGCAGATGTACATCTTAATCGTAAATGTGGTTCGGTCGTCGGAATGCAGAACTCTAAATCCAACTTGTGAGTATCCAATCATAAAACAACTTGACATTCAATGCGCCGAGTCTAGTGATTCATAACACCTCACTTCGCTGAGAATGATCGTGGGATGACCTTTGCCAATAAGGATTCGAAAACCCTTCTCGACCAAGACTTGGATAGATAATCAATTGGCCTTGATGCAATGCTATTTATCCAAACTGAAAGGGCTTCGCGGTCAGCTGATTCTACGGTGGCAATGTTGTTTATCCAAACTGAAGATGCTCACTGGTTGCCTTCACAATGATGTTTATCCAAACTGAAGATGTGTTGGCGTAAAAGAAAATAAAAAAATCTCAAGGTTGTTGAGAGGTTTCGCGTAAAGCGAGAGTTTGCGCAAGGCAATTTGTGTGTTGAGCTGGAGACCTTCGCATGACGCACCCCCTCCTATTTATAGCAGTCAATCTCCTCTTGGCTGAATCAAAACTATACTCGGATTATGATTCTTTATCCTAATCCAACCAGGCCTCGGTCAATCCTACCTCCACTAGGACTTTGAAACAAACTCTTTATCCGGCGACCTTCACTTCTCAAATCTTAGCATCCTTATTCCATTAAGACTCCTTATCATACCAGGACTCGACCCATTCGCTCTTATCCAGATTAATCCTTCTTATAATAAGACTCAACCGCCCTGACTGGGCAGCCCATGACCCCTGGCCGGCCCACAATATTTTCGAAAAAGCTTTGGACCGAACATAAACCTATGCTCGGCCCAATAATGTTATTTTGAACCCAAACAGAATCCTGAAAATTCCATGATAGTGACCGTTCATCGTATATCATTCCTAGAGCGAGTGCTTGAAAAATAAATAAATACAAATTCACCCAAGTCATTGAGCCCCAAACCTACCGTGGCGGTGAGGAAACGGCAATCCAAAACCCGATCCCATGTGGCCCCGCTTACATATTACCGTTACTCCACCTGTTGCTTCCTTCGTTCTCATCGCGCCATTAAAACGTTACCGTTTCTTCGGGTGGCAGTCTCGTAAATGCAGCTTCTACGTTATATAATATCTATATCGCTGTATATAAATGTTCGCCATGTATTCCTATAGGCTGTGAGAGTTTGGGTGTTCGTTTGCGTGTGCTTTTCGGTTCCAATTCGTACATTCGATCGCCTCTGCGCAGCTACCGGTCTTCATGGACTCGCGGGCTTTCTGATCCATTACCAAACATTCGCATTGAGCACACTCTCTCTCTCCTAGGGCTCCAATTTCCCCCAAATTTCTCGCAATTTGGAACCGAAATTGGGACCAATTGGGGGTTTTCTGCGGCCTGATAAAATTCCTAGGGTTTTCCGATGACCTATGACGATTGTAAGGATCGGGGAGAGGTGGTGCCGGAGCTGATTTTGAGAATTGGGGGCGAAGACGGCAAAGGGGACTATATGAAGTTGGGGGATGGTGATCGTGGCGGTTGTGGGACGGCGGAGGGGTTTGAGGCGGAGGTGGAGCCACCTTCTACTAGAAAGTTAGCTTCTTTGTGGTATTGGGTTAGGTTGGTACTGTTGGTTATGTGCTTGGGGTTGTTGGCTGGGGTTTTTGCAAAATGGGTCGGACCATATTTCATGGATAACGTAAATTGTTCCCCTTCTTTTATTTTTCGTCTGTGTTTTTGTTTTGGATTTTGCTTAATTGTTATCATAGGGCTTTTATGTAAAACTTTGGTTGATTGTGTTTCGGTATTCGGTATCCTTATTTCTGTAATTTTGGTCCATGTTAATGAAGCGATGTGTGAGTTTTTTTATTGGAATTCATCAATTTGTTGTTCTGAATATACAGTCAACCCAACTTGCTGATTTTGTTACTGCTGTTGTCTTTGATTAAATGGTTTTCGTTTCTTTTTTCGGAAGAATTTGTACATTTGAGAATGCCCTTTTTCCTTTTTTTGGCAATTCCTATGTTCCTGGAATGAAAGACACTGCTAATTTGTGAAGAATTAAGCTTTTTGGTGAAATGGGTAGTCATGTGCTACATTTGGGATTATAGTTGGGAGCTTGTATTTTCGGTGACTTTGGCAATGTTGATGGCTGTAGTCATTTATGTGGCAGTGACATTAAGTACCGAAGCACACTCACTATGTTTCACTTTTAAGCGGATTTCGAATATTTTAGACTAGACAGTAAATAATTGCATCTTGCCGTTAATTCATTGCATGGTGTCTGCCTAAAACCATTGCTGCTTTAGTGAATAAACATAGGAGATTAAGACTACATCATGATTATTAGATGTTATAATCCAGCGGTCTTGTTTATGATTTCTGTATATTCTTCCTATTTCAGCTAGCTTTGTCATAATGTCTTATACTATGCTGACTATTGATGAAATCATTTATAGGAGATTATTCCAATTCTTAACTGGGAGACAAGAACATTCAGTCCTCCAGTGCTTGCAGTTCTAGTCTTTGCTTCTGTGGCATTATTTCCCACTGTACTTTTACCATCGTCACCTTCTATGTGGGTGGCTGGCATGACTTTTGGTTATGGCTATGGATTTCTTCTAATCATATCAGCAGCAGCTGTGGGTGTATCACTTCCATTTTTCGTTGGCTCTCTCTTCTATCACAAAATTCAAGTGCGTAACATTCCATTTAACATATTGTTTTTTTTTTCTTTCAGGTTTATGCTCTGTGTTTGCGTGCACGCACTTAATGTGGTTTAACATTTCTTGATGCTTATGCAGGGGTGGTTAGAAAAATATCCAAAGAGAGCATCTGTTTTAAGATCAGCTGGGGAAGGAGACTGGTTTCATCAGTTTCGAGCTGTAACATTAATCAGGATTTCTCCATTCCCTTACATTATCTATAATTATGCTGCTGTGGCAACAAATGTCAAGTACGTTCCTTACCTGTTAGGGTCATTGGCGGGAATGGTGCCAGAAACATTTGCCGCCATCTACACGTATGTTAAATCCACTCCCCCTCTCTCACTCATAGGTTCAGCCATGTCTTTATGTCCATCGTTTTAGGACTCTTGCATTTTTTAACACATCTTATGGAATAAATATACGTATGAGTATATTGGCAACAAGACATGTTCACATGTGCATAGGTACCTGGATTGTATTTATTTGTATAATTCTTCTATGTTTGAAAATCTTATGAGGAGTCCAGGAAATTAATGTTTTCGTAAAATGAGATCTTCTGGTAGATGGGGGTTTGTGCTTAATCTATACATGTTGAACTGATTTAGTAGTTTTAAGAATATAAGCATATAAGTGCCTCATGTATTAAGGTGATTTTGGAAGTGCATTAAATCTGTTTCCAGAGCTAGATTCACAATTAGGAATTTCCTTGTTTGAGAAAGAATGCCAACTGATTCAAATATCTTTTATTGGTGAACCTCCATTGATCGTGTTCAATGTAAATGTGGCGTTGTAAACGCATTAAACAATATAGTTTCACTGGGTTGGATGGTTGAAAGTTGCAGTTACTGTCCTGGCCTTCTTTAGTAGTTCCCTGCACCAGTATGCACTTGGTGTCTTCACACCACGTCACTATTAATTTCTGATTATTGGTAATGGTAGCTAAGGGAGTTATCTTGTTTACTGCAGTAGAATATGCCTAAACATTTATACCGAGTTGTAGTGGCCTTGTTCCGATCAATTGTAAAGGCATCTTCTCTGGTGTCTCAATTCATTGTAACCAGTTTGTTAATTATTCATACCATTCTTCCTAATCTGGAGGCAAGACTTTTTCATGCTTTCATGTTATACTGGTTTGTTTTCTGGAGTGTGAAGCTGAATAATAGTTGAAGTACTTAGCCATCTCCCGTCTTTTTCTCATGAAAATTGCTCCGTTTAGATTTTGGACCAATCAATTGTGCTTTAACTTATCCTCAAACTTCCTCTCCTATTTTCATTGCAGTGGGATCCTGATACGGACGTTGGCAGACGCTTCACATGAGCGCCATGGTCTTTCAGCCCCACAGATAATCTTCACTGTAGTTGGCTTCTCTTTGACTGTGGCTACCACAATTTTCTTCACGGTTTATGCCAAAAGGCAGCTTAAGGAATTACAAAAGGACGAAGAGCCACTGCTGCACTAAAGCTTATGGTTCTAGTTTCGGTTGCAGGAAGACAGAAACGCGGTGCGGGGATGAAGTTATTTTACTATACGGCTTCTTCCGTTGATCTTGTCATTGTATTGAATTGATGCAAATATAAATAGTGTGGAAGACGCGGAGGAGAAGCAGCCATGACATGCATTCAAGATGCTTGACACTATTATACCAGGCAGGCATTTTTTCTTTAAAACAAGTGTTGATTTGTTCTCCCTCTCTCTCTCTCTCTCTTAATTATCTGATGTATATGATTGAAATGATGCTTCAATGATTGGAATTGAACTCTTGCAAGATTCTTGACTGTATATAACGAAGGACTCATTAGTATATTGATTTAGATTCCCCTCTCGCTCTCTAGCATGTTGATACGTTGGCTATTATCGATACTTTGATTACATAGTTGATGTGCGTCAAGTTTACCATTAGAAGTCTACTGGTAAATAGTAAATAGTTGTGGCCATAGCGTCATTTCATTGAATGGTAGGACGAGTCAGCTGGTTTGGCTTAAAGGTTTTCTCCTTCAAATAATGAAAACGAGAAACTGTAAGATGCCTTGTTACTTGCTAGTGGTCCTGATTACCGATTCGTGTTTACCTAAGAGAACAGAAAACAATTTCGGATTATCGAAATTTTCAACTTAAATTAAACTATTAAATATATAAAATTGTCATAACTTGCAAAGTGTATTCCGCCAGAGGTTATCATCTCTGGTTGGTCATCTTCTGTTGACCGAAAATCTATGAATTATAGCCAATAAAAGGTGGATCAATGGTTAGAGACGAATTTCAAATTCGTATTTCACAAGGCACGTTTTGGGTTTCATTCCGAGCGTTTGTGAATCACATAATGGTGGTTAAAAGGAGGCTGAAATGCTTATGAGTATTTGGACCCCTGGAAGGGTGGACTGCAATGACAAAGTCACCAGCTGATTTTTTTTCAAAAAAAAAACAAAAATCTATAGTAGATTATAACATGATTTATCATAAAAATGTTAATAGAATAGGACAGAGATCCCAGCCGAATCTCACCCCACCAAATCTTAAGAATCTGAAGATCTGGACAGTTGAAAATTGATCCAACGGCTACAAACAGGAGGCCCTCTAAAGGTGATAATAATTATAGCCGTTAGATCAAATTTAACGGTCTGAATCTCCTGATCCTTTGGACTTTGTGGGAGATATCCAACTGGGATCTCTATCCAATAGGGAACTGGATCATTTCCTGAGCTCAGGATTGGGATCCTCCTGAGCCGCTCATCCGGACTGTTAAAATTTAATCTAACGACTCCAAACAGAGGATCTCTCTAAAAGTTATAATAATTGCAGTCGTTAGATCAAGTTTGAAAGGCTCGAATGAGCTGTTTAGGAGGATCCCCATCTTGAGCTCAGGGGATCCAGTTCCGTCCAATAGAATAGGCGATTAACATAATGTGACAAGTATGGTACAGATTCTGATTCTTTGGTACCAAAAATACAAGTCATACCTTCAATTTTTTTATCTTCGATTCTTTTTTTTTTCTTTTGAAACTTTATCTTTGACTCTTTCTGCCGACAATTTAACAGAATTTATATATTGATTGATGTGCCAAGAGCATATGTATGCCACTGCCATTTAGTTTTTTAGTTTTTATTTTATTTTTTTTCGGTAAAAAGGTAAGTATATTACCAAACAAACGAACTTACTATCTGTACAACCAAAGGTCCAAAAATGAAAGTACATAAACAAGCAAACTGGACCAGCCAAACAAACCAAAGCAAAGCAAAGCCCAAAACAGAAAAAACTAAAGTAAGCGGAGAATTCGACGACAACCGCCATTACAACAGTACATCACGATCCGCCCAATTCCACGCCTCCAACCTCACGTCGACTCGCCGATTGTAGCATCCAACCCCAAGCACCACTTGGTACGCATCCACAATCGAAGAAATTCAGCTACCAGAAGAAAGAAGTCCGTGAAAATTCATGAACAACACTGCCAAGAAACATTAAATTAATACTTAATTCTTGACTTTTGTTGTATGCAAAACCAAACATTAACTAATTAAGTGGTTTCTATTCTATGGTTGTAGGGTTTTTATTCTCACACACGTAAAAAAATTAAATAAAGTTAAAAGGGCTTTAAACATTTTAGGGTTTTGGGAAATATTGTGCAATTTTCACACCAAGGATAATTTCTTCAATTTGGAACTTGCTATAGAAGTAAAACTCTCAATTGGGGATTTCTACAAGTTTAACTAGCAGAGCTTCCATATTCAAAACATATAATAAAAAAAAAACTAATGAAAAGGGTTTGAAAATTTTGAGTTTTAATGATAAGGACAAAATAAAGCGTAAAGTGAATAGTACCAGAATTGACTTTTTAATGTAAAAATGTGGTTTTTCGTTAAAGTGAACAGTACCGAGAGTTTTTCGTTAAAATTCTCAATAATAAAAGCAATCAACTAAATTTACAATATGCAAATAACACATCCTACAAGTTAGAAAGTTCTTCAAACCAAAATAACTCGTCCGGGAGACCCGAAACCCCAAAATTTGTCAAACGTTGTGCAACACTATTTACTTGCTACATTATTAAATTGAAAAATTAGCATATCATTAGCACCTAGCTTGTTGATTCATAAATTGGTGCGTATTTTGGTATTTGATTTTCTCATTAAAAAATTTAATTTCTTGTATGAATCGATACATGTATGAGAACTACTTATTATATCTTGGCTAGCAGTCAGAATTTGTCCAAATCTTAATAAAATTAATTGAACCAAAGCCTCTTGTTTCATCACATATTGTGTTTTGTTCACAACACACAATTCGTTCCAAGTTATTGTCCCATTACCACCTACAAAACAATACATATAAAATAGTTCCAATTACCAAATATAATAAATAATTGTATAAAAAAAAATATCTGAATTCAGGAATAAAGATGATGATTCCATGCAATGCAACAACAAATGTTGTGGAGTAAAAAATAATCAAGAAAATTATAGAGGCGACACGTGTACTTTTAGGTGAAAATAATAAAATTACTCTCGAGCCACACCATAACTCTCACGCACAAGCAGCGGGCAATCACAACTCAATCAAGGTCAAAAGTGATCAAAATAGGTATTTATTCAAAATCTAATTCATCCATTCTCATCAAATCCTCCCCACAAGGTAACCCTAAATTATTCATTCAAATTAGGATTAATTACCTAAATTAATTGATTAATTTTCTAATTAATTAATTAATTTCCTAATTGATTGCAAGATATTATTTTGACATAATATTTTGCAATTACACCAAAAAACCACCATAAGTGGCCAAACCCCTTTTCTCCAAATAGGGGCCAGCCACACCCTTATAAATAGCTCTTATTTCTCCCAAAAACCTAAGTCCAATTCTCTTCTAAAATTCTTCAAATTTCTCTATACACTTTCTCTCTCAAATTCTAACTCCCCCCCCCCAAGTCATCGTGGGCGCATGAGGCCTTGACCTAAGGTGTTAATTATTTTGCAGTGCATTTTCTTCTAAGAAGGAGAAGGTGGAAATTTGCATCCACAAATTGGTGCTTTCATTGAGAGTTTGATTCACACACTCGAAGAAGACTCTCACATTCAAAGTTTCATAGTTCTTGTTCATTTGTAGATTTTTCGTACGTTCTTATTCTTAGAAATTTTTTATAAAATTCTTTGAATAAACGTAAAAGAAAATTGTTGTCACAGCCCATCCCGAAACATGACACACCCCGGCCGAAGTCCAGACGTGTTAGTCATCACGTAAGCGTGATGTAGCCTTATGCGCAAAGCGGAAGTGATAAGGAATAAAGAAAACGACCAATTTAAAACCAAGCAACTAGCAATTCCGTTTAAGAAAGGATGCTAGTGAGGGTCTAAGTGTATAAATACACTTTCAGAGCAATAAGAAGATCTAGTTGCAGTCAAGTAGGACAATTACTAAGATACAACTCCTTAAGGTGAATCTTACTTTTCGGATTCTGTCCGAACACCGTTGGATTTCTCGTGGCCACCAAACTCGGCTACCTAAAACCTGGAGGGGCGAAAAACAAAGTTGAGTGGGTTAGTAAAACACATTTACACAAAAACCTTATTTTCCTTTGAATATACTAACCCCTCGCCGTAAAACAAGTATATAGATACTTTCCTAGAAAATAGAATACATAAATATGTATATATCTGAAATCATGCTCAAAATCAAGATTCATATTTGTATGTATGCCATGTCTATATATAACAGAATAAGCAATTTAGGTAAGAATAGTTTCATAAAAATATAACATGTTAGCCGGAACCCGTGTGGTAGTCTGTACAGCTGAATTCATAGCTCAAAAGTCAATCTAACCGGAGTCACTACAATGACCTATACGGCACTATACTGCACAAGAGTCGGAACCAAATGCAAAGGTCTGTACGACGATAATGGGTGTAATATAATTATGCTCAATACTACTCTCACATAATAGCCGAGCGATAAATCGTTAGTCATCTACGAGTCAGAACCATAAATAAGGTCTGTACGACAAGACTGTGCACCTAAATTGGATCCAATGTGAGCATATGGTGCGGGAGGTGACATAATAAATAGGCCTGTGTCATATCTTTGGCTAATCATAATCATCCTAAGTGCAGTTTTATGAGCTCCACAATATTCAATCACATATCACATCATCGACAATTCACATAACCAAACATAATTTACCTGAGCCTCCACACCATCATGCAACTATATGCATAATTATGATAATGCATTTACTAAAATAAAATATAGGCATGGCATTTCAATCACATTTCCTTAAATACGTTTTCTGGGAAAAACGTCAAGGTGTATATATATATATATACTGAAAATAACTGCCTACTCACTGATATGAAGCTGGGTCGTAACCCCCATGCCTAGCCTAGCTATGCTCGTCCTCCGGATAGGTCTCGCCTATAAGAGAAGCAACTATATAAACGTCACTTTAATGCACATATACCAAAATATGTAATAACCTCTCATACATAGCTCAAATTGGGTATATGAATATACCACAGTGACCTACACAACATCACGATCACCCAGGAATTTTTAAAATAATTTTTTGACCCCGCACGCGTCGCCACACGCCGGTGAGTGCACGGCAATACGGGCAGCCACGCGCAAGGAATCCTGACGGATTCTCTAACCCCGTTAGGAATATTCCGTTAAAAGCTAACATATTCTGTTAAGTTTACCTGACGATGTCAGAATATTCCGTTAACTCTGACGGAATATTCGCTCGTCTTCTCTGATTGCTCGCCGGACTCCTCGCCATCACCGAAAAATTGGGAAATTGAAAAACCTTCATATCTCAGCCAATTCAACACCATTTTAGATGAAATTTTCACCAAAATGAAGCCCTAATCATGAAGAACACAACCTTACCAATTTGAAGCTCCAAAAGTCACGGGATCTCGTCGGAGAAATTCCACAAAATCCGGCCAAGCTTGAAACTCATGATCCCGACGTCCAAAACACATCAATGGACTACTCTGAGCTTCCTGGAGACATCTAGAAGCTCCCTATGATCTCCAAAATCACTTAAACCTTCGATTTTACGTGTGCATGAACAGTGCACATTTTAGGGTTCTCGGGTTCTCAGGGAAAATGGAGGTTCTAATCCTAGAGAATAGTACCATTCAACTCGTAAGGTCACAAGGAACAAGATGGTGACCTTGAATCCCTCGATCTGTGAAGATTTGGCTTGGTTTAGGTGTGGTCCGTACAGAGAAGGAAGAGAGAGAGAAAGAGAGTCTGAGAGAGAGGGGGCACGAGAGTGAGAGAGAGAGAGAGAAAGTGGTACTTTTGTGTATGTGTGGTTTACAAACAACCAACCACACCACTAAATTCCTTTAGTTCCAATTGGTCCCAAAAACTTAGGAATTTAACATATTAGTCCACTTCTAATAACATGTCACACACAACACATCTTAACGCCTAAGGGCATTTTATTCTTTTCACACCGTCGATAATTAAATAATATACTTCTCCAGGACGGGCTGTGACAAAACATTTCCTAAATAGTGTGAAATGACTATAGTACCCTTGAACGTTTGTGGTGTAGTGTGGTTTAAGTTGTGTTGTGGACCAATTATTTTCTTTCCTAAGTACTTGACCCAATTAGAACTTAAGGTTTTATTTTTTTTTGGTTTGGTTGGCCAAACTTGGACCACACACAAACATACCCTCACTATCACCCTCTCGTTGACCCTTCTCTCTCATCCCTCAATCGAACTTCTTTCCATTTCTGTACAATTGTACGGACAAACCTTCAACCTTTACTTCCAGTCATGGATCGAGGTTGTAGTTGGCACCTTTAAACTCCCATTAAGTTCAGGAGTTGTTCTATACCATCTTTGGTACGTGAAACCCTCGAAAACCTGAGAACCCAAGAACCCCGATTTGGAGTACTGTTCATGCACTCGTGATTGTGAAGTTTTCAAGGAGTTTTAAGGTCATAGGGAGCCTTAAAACATCTTCACGAAGGTCGGGGAGTAATTTTGAAATGATTTGGATGTCGGGAAGCCCTAGTTTAGCGAGTTGCAGGTTTAGCCGGAATATCGAAGGTTTTTCAGCCAAATTTTTGTTTGTTTTAGGTCCCCCAAAGTGGTATGATCATGTTCTTCTCATCTTAAGCTTCATTTTGGTATAAATTTTGTGAATATTGGATGAGAGATGAAGAAGATATGAAGGTTTGATTATTTTCCAGTTTCCCGCGATAGCAGCGGCACCAACGCCGGACTCCAGTAAACCAAGGAAGAAATAAGAGAATATTCCGTCAAAGTTGACGGAATATTCTAACGCCGTCAGGTATAATTAACGGCATATACTTATATTTAACGGAATATTCCCCAACACCGTTAGGGAATCCGTTTGGTGTGCCAGGCACGTGCCTGCGTGTGGGCCGCGCATCTGGCGGTGCCTTGGCCGACGCGTGAGGGTGCATGGGGTAATGAAAAATATTTCTAAAAATATGGGGATGTTCCTAAGGTTGAGTAGGTCATGGTGGTATATTCAAATACCCCTTTTGAGCAATGTATGAGAAGTTATTTCCTAGTTTTACGTATGTGCTTCAAATAACGTTTATTCAATTATTTCGCATATAGGTGAGACCTATCCTGAGGACGAGCGCCGTCAATCAAGGCTTGGGGGCTACGACCTTTCGACATATCAGTGAGTGAGCTTTTGGTTTTCCGTGTATACCTATATACTTGAGATTTTTCCCAGAAAATGAATTTGAATACGTTTTAAAATGTCATGCAAAGTATCTACCTATTTTATTTATGCATTAGTAGTTGCATATATTTTTTATTGGTGTTGCAGACTCATAGGTAAGTGACAAGTAAGTTCATAAATTAAAGATATGAGGTTATTTTAGTTATGTGAGATATGATGTGATGTATTGAGAGCTCATAAACCTGCACCCCGATGTTAGTGCTCCCGCCCAGAGTTAGGGCATAGTCCTTCACGTGATGTTCACCTCCCGCACTATATGCTCACCTTGGATCTAAGTTAGGTGCACAGGCTTGTCGTACAGACCACTATAGGTGGTTCCAACTCATAGGTGACCCGCGATCATTTGCACAGTCTTCACATGATCGTAGCACTAGAGCATATTTATTTTACACATAGTCTTGTCGTACATACCACTTTAGGTGGTTCTGACTCGTGTGCAGAATTTGATATGATTGAGATTAGTTATGAGCTATAGACTCAGCCGTACATATTGAGTTAGAAGGATTTGGCTGATGCGATATCTGACATTGATATATTTTGTCTATATTACTTATGGCATTGCATTAAGATACTTTGGCATGGTATACTTCTATGGATTTTCATCTTGAGTATGATTTCTGATATAGCTTATTATTATTATTATTTTCTGGGAAATTATACAGGTTTTACGGCGAGGGGTTAGAACTTTTGAGAAATGAAATGATTTTGAAAAGCTTTGTTTTTGCCCACTCACTCTTTCTATTTTGCGCCCCTCCAGGTTTTAGGTAGAAGTGCTTTGGTGGCTCACGAGGATTTTGACGGTGGTTCTAACAGAGCATCATAAATGTAGGATCACCCTTGGTGTTGTATAGTTAGCACTTGTCATGCTTGACTGCACTTAGGCTATTTATGCTTTGGTTGTGTATTTCACACTTAATCTCACACTGGCACCTTATCTTATCTAGTATTCTAGTTGATTTGGTTTTTGTTTATTCGTAATTCCTTATATCTCTCTTGCTTTCGCACTGTACACATGGCTACGTCACCCCCACGTGACGACCAACATGCCCTGATTTAGGTCGGGATGTGTCAAGTGCAACGACTAGAAATTCGAAAACCATGACGAATGGAACTTCCTACGTTCAAAGATCCGAATCGAATGATGGAGGACAAGACGTAACCTCACCATGATGATCCACAAGACTTAATACAATGGCAAGACATGGAGACTACCATGGCAGTGGGGAGTGGGCCAGTTTTATGACAGTAATTCCACAGTGAGTAAGGGGCAGCAATGCGGCCACCAACCCAGGCTCATCCCACTTTTAAGCAGCGCAGGCCCAAGCCTCATTTACTTGGCACACGGCCCAATCTGCAGCCCACGCTGCAAGGCAGCCAAGCCAGGCCCAGCACAAGCCAGCCCGAGCCACTACCCCAGCAACGCAGGCCCAAGCCTCATCTACTTGGTGCACGGCTCAATCTGTAGCCCATGTTGCAAGGCAGCCAAGCCAAGCCCAACACGAGCCAGCCCGAGTCACTACCTCAGCAGCGCAAGCCCAAACAGTTGGGACAGTAGAAGCAGTCTAGTGCTCGCGGGCCTAAGGCCAGCGCAAGCCCAGCGCGTTCTCAAGCAAAGTCTAAGCCTAGCGCCCAAGCGCACCGCATACGAGGTAATCCAAGCTAATTGCCCGACCCGCTCCGGTGATCTGACCAAGCAATCATAATCGGTCCAACACCGATTCAACCATCTAGGCTTCAAATTTCTAGATCAACGATTGAACCAAGAGTATTTCCACCCCATTTATCCATAAATTTGACATCCCAACTCAAATCTCGCGCCCGGAGTCCATTACACTTCCACTACTCAATGAGATGTATATCATCCAAGCTCTTCCACCCTAAAATGGTGAACAACACTTGTCTCGACAAGTTATAGAATTGACAAGCGCCCTTGCACAACAGACTACCTTAGTGAATCAGCTCTTGCAGCGTGCCCCCTACAAGGTGTCTCAAAGTAGGACAAGGGAAGATGACGAACCTCTCCAGCAGCGTCCCGGCAAGCATCCACTCAACCAGTCACGAACCAAACGTTTTGGTAGTGTACACTCCCGACTATGCCCCCTATATAACGTATACTCTCGTCTTAGCACACGGAGAAGTGTGCACTCTCGGTTAGGCCCACAGATGAGCATACATTCATGGTTGGGGCCACACTCCGATAATCAACAATAAGCAACCTTCTAAGTGAAGTGTTCATTCACTGCTAGGCCTGCAAAGAGCATCATTCACCTCACATCGGAGTAGTCAACACGATGGACAGAGAGAAGTAGTCACTCAATCCGAAAGGGTTTACTCTCCAATGCGATAGGATACACTAATTGCTCTTTAATGCGAAAGGGTAAACTAATTCCTCGACACTCATATGGGTTTGCTCTTCAATGCAAGAGGATAAAATAATTGATCTCTAGTGCGAAAAGGCCACACGGCTCAAAAGATTGAATACTTGAAGACCAGCTAAGCAGTGAATAGTCAAGGGGCAGCAGCTACTTTGCACTCAACAGTTCGCTCATCCGACACTTCATCTTCATCAGCTCCGATCTTAGCAGCTCCATCCTTGGTTGCTCCATCTACGGCAGCTGAGAAATCAAACTCAAGCAATTTCATCATTTTTTGCAAGCAGCCTAGATGTGGTAGCCCAAACCTTGGCCCATGCCACGCCACTTCCTCAGCTCATGCTGAGCCAGCCCTTGACTTCAGTCAAGTCGAGCAGCACAAGCAGTGACCATTGCCACACCACCTCCTAGGCCCATGCTAAATCGACTCTTGGCCCCTGCCAGCCGACATGTCGCACCATCCTGATGGTTGCCCCGTGGCAACACCACCCAAGAAGAAGACAATGAGAATTAAGTTTTTCTTACATCAGTGCGGTGTGGATAAGACAAAGAAATCAACGGAAGACGATTCTTTGCACAGGCAAGCAAAGAAGAGTGCTAGGGGAGGAGGAACAAATATCCTTTAGCTTTTTCTCTTTCTTGTAGGCATAAATAATTACCCTCCGAAGTTGATTTAATCCCCTACTTAAGGTAGGCTTAAATAGGCTTTGGAGGCGATTTATTTCCCTTTCCTAGAAGAATCTAATTCCAAATCCAAGTGAGAATTTGCATCAAAGCTGGAGATCTCTACACCTACTGCCCTTTCCTACGAGCAGCTTAGCAAGCGTGGGGGTATTTGTGGAGTAAAAAATAATCAAGAAAATTATGGAGGTGACACGTGTACTTTTGGGTGAAAATGACAAAATTACCCTCAAGCTACACCAAAACTCTCACGTGCAAGCAACAGGCAATCACAACTCAATCAAGGTCAAAAGTGATCAAAATAGGTATTTATTCAAAACCTATTTCATCCATCCTCATCAAATCCTCGCCACAAGGTAACCCTCAATTATTCATTCAAATTAGGATTAATTACCTGAATTAATTAATTAATTTTCTAATTAATTTCCTAATTGATTGCTATTTTGACATAATATCTTACAATTACACCAAAAAAACCACCATAAGTGGCCGGACCCATTTTCTCCAAATAGGGGTCAGCCACACCCCTATAAATAGCTCCCATTTCTCCCAAAAACCTATATCCAATTCTCTTCTAAAATTCTCCAAATTTCTCTAAACTCTCAAATTCTAACTTTGGCATCGAAGGTTCTTCGGCCAAAGCCCCCCTCTCCCCAAATTCATCGTGGGCGCATGATGCTCTTGGCCTTAACCTAAAGTGGTAATTGTTTTGCATGTGCATTTTCGTCCAAGAATGAGAAGGCGGAAATTTGTATCCACAAATGTGTATAGCAAATTTTGTGTAGAGAGATAGTAGAAATTTTTGGGTGCATGGAGTACCCGGTACATTTTTGGTGTTTTAACTGTTAGATTAAGATTTTTTATTTTTTAAACAAAGATTTAACATCTATAACACTTGAAGTACCAGATACTCTGGAACACTTAAAAGAGTCCTAAGAAATAGACGAAATTTACAACTACCAAACCGTCCTCTGCAGTGCTTGCCAGACTAACCAACCAAATAATTCAATATTTTGTGGTGTAACCACAGTTCTGTTTTTTCATTTTCGGTTTTTCTTCTTGGTGAAGGGTTCGATGATGCAGATAGAGGAGGGCATTAAGTGGGCAAAAAGAATAGAAAATAAAAGATTCAAAAGGGTACGATAGGTCTATTTAGGACCACCAATGAAATAGCCAAATGTTGCCGTCACAGTATGTGTATTCTTTTTATACAAGCGATAGTGAAGAGCGGGGCGTCAAACTCGAGACTTTAGGTGTAATATTATTGTATTTGATGTAGCATAAGATTTTGGTCAATTTCGACATAAAAAGAAATAAAATAAAATATTTTAAATTTTGGATTAAAGACGAAATGGTAAGAATTAAGGTAGAGGTAATAGATTGAAGATGAAATGAGCTGAAGGAAGACAAGTGAATTTACAAATTTGATGTTCGACTCCCATAACAGCATTTGAAAGTTTGTAATAAAAATGAGATTTTTCGTTTTTCTATCCGATTAATGTCTTTTTATTTCCTAAGACCTCCTATGAACTTCCCAAGGTCTAATCTGAACTTTCCAAGGTCTGGTTATGTCTATTTAAGCCTTTTGGCTTCTATTTTATTTATCAATTAATAATTAATAACATAACTTTTTTAGTTCTCTCAAATTTTGATGGATCCTAGAAAACTTAGTTATTCAAGAGCATACGTTTATATCCCTCTTCGCTTGTGCAACGTCAGTATTAAAGACAATTTATTCATAGATTTTGGCATAGTCAAATTAACTAGCAAATATGTTTTACTCTATTCATTCAACTTCGAGTCTCCCTCTATGCACTTATTAATTTACAATGGAACATATTTTGTGTATAAAAATTACAAATAAAACAATCTTTTCTTCTTCAATTTTCTTTTAAAAGAAAATTTGAGGTGGGTCTGCAAAGTTTGCTGAGAAGATTCTTCCTATCTGAGTCAAATGCAAAGAGCAAAGATGTAAACATAGGCCTGGCAATTTCTGACACGATCCGATAACCCGATACGACACGACACGACACGATACGAAATTAACAGGTATTCGGGTCGACCGATAAAGAAACGGGTCGTTATCGGGTAACCCGATAAGCACCTGTTAAGATAATGGGTTGGTTCGGGTATACACGTGGATAACACGATACACGATAAGCATAATATTAATTTTATAATTTTATAACCCTAAAAAAATACTATAATAATTATATATATTAATTTAACAATTTTATACCCCTAAAACCTATAATAATTATATATATATATATATATTATGCACTTATTAATTTACAATGGAACATATTTTGTGTATAAAAATTACAAATAAAACAATCTTTTCTTCTTCAATTTTCTTTTAAAAGAAAATTTGAGGTGGGTCTGCAAAGTTTGCTGGGAAGATTCTTCCTATCTGAGTCAAATGCAAAGAGCAAAGATGTAAACATGTACTCGATTGCGGGGAAAGTAAAACAGAGATGGAAAAGACAAATTGACACAGTCAGCCACGTGTAAGGATCTAAAATATCTCCAATAGAAATGTGCAAATATGGGATGTAAAAAACCCATTTAATTTTCAGAAAATGCTAGAGATATTAAATTTTTAAACTAAATTTACAAATTAAATTATGTGTCACCAATAGGAAACAAGCAAATTAACCAACATTTAAGTAATAATCCAATCATCAACGTCCAAATTATTTGGTTTAAAAAATTTAGTTTAGAAGTCTAGTCTCCCTAACATTACCCTTAGTTCTCATTTTACATTTTTGAAAGATATCAATGTGAGTTCTATTTTGATTTGGGAGATGAACTTGGGATCTCATTTATGAGAAATTTTTCATTGTGACAGGAACACAAGTGGTACACCACGTGTTTTAATAGAAGTAGTGGAAAATTTTTCATCAAAACATCAAATTTTAATTTGATGGTGACTTGGCAATTTGACATATTGTCCATATTTTTCTTCCACCTGAAATCCCAAAATTTATTTATTCATTTATGTTTAATAAAAATAATAAAAGTTGTGTGGTTACTGGTTTAAAAATAAAAATAAAACACTTAAATATGCTAGGCATTTGATGTAAGACCAACTCCAACCTTTAGAGTAAAACCTATAATTTCCCTTATATTCCCCCCCCTAATTCCATTCCAACCATAGTTCTAATTTGAAGTTAGAAGCTAAAACCGGAAAAAATGCTAGATTTCGGCCAGGATATAGCCTAGAAAATGGTGTGGACCCTACCAGCGAGAGTGGAACTTGGCACTTGAACGCCAGACGAACACTTCGAAGGTACGTACGCGAGTGACGCGCCAAGGGTAGGGAATGGCATGCCCCCACCCACGTGGGCATGTCGGCCACTTGCGTCAAACTCCAATGACTAGTTTTTTATCGAACGACTGAGATCAATTGGGCCGTTGGTTGATCCAACAGCCTACATTCAATTTTTTTTTAGTTTTATATTTATATATTTATTGAATCCAATGGCTGCGATTGAATATAATCAAATCTAATGGTAAAAAAAAAAAAAAAAAAGATCTAACGGCCCAAATTTAAATCAAACAGCTAAAATAATTAAAAAAAATTATTTAACTCAAAATTCATCCAAAAACTCTATAAATATCCAAAATCCACCCATCTCTATCATGATAAAATGTTCATAAAATTAATTTAGGATGGTCTACATAATTTTTTTTAAAGTTAATTTTAAAAAAAAATTAGCCTAAATTCATTCTTTAATAATATGGAGCTAAAATTTTAGGCGAGAAGGGTTTGAGCAAAAAAGCAGTTTCTGGGTTAAAACCTAAGGGCTTGTTTGGTATCCTATTTAAATTTTGTATCATTTCTCAAAACATTTCTTAAAAACATTTCTTGAAAACAATTTTCTTTAAGACTCAAAAACTTGATTGGTTTGCAATTTAAAAATTTTAAATTTTATGACTTAAACTATACAAAAAGATCTAAAAAGAACGGGTCGCAGGAGAGGGAGAAAGAGGAGAGATGAGGAAATAAAGTAAGAAATGGTTGAAGGAAAGAGAAAGAAGGAAGAGGATCGGACGAGATAGATAGGAAGAGGAGTGAGAGAATAAAGAGAGCGGATTGAAGGACAGACGAAAGAGGTAAAAAATAAAAATAAAAATAAAAAGAGGAAAGAGAAATAAGAAAAGAAAGAGAGATAGATTTGGAGTGAGAGGGGAGGAGGGAGAAAAAAGCAAGGAGTGAGTGTAACATCCCACATCGCCCAGGGGAGTGATCCTTAAATGTATATTCTCATCTCTACCTAGCACAAGGCCTTTTGAGAGCTCACTAGCTTCGGGTTCCGTCAGAACTCCGAAGTGGAACTCCGAAGTTAAGCAAAAGGTGGTCAGAGCACTCCCATGATGGGTAACCCACTGGGAAGTTGCTCGTGAGTTCCCAAAAACAAAACCGTGAGGGCGTGGTTGGGGCCCAAAGCGGACAATATCGTGCTACGGTGGTGGAGCCGGCCCAGGAAGTGGTCCGCCCCGGAGCGGGATGTGTCAATGAGTTTTAAATTTAAAAACTCTAAAAATTTACTTTTTATTTTTTTAAAGAATACACTATATTTTTTAGTTAATCTTGAGTTCATTTTTTGAAAATAGTCATACGAAACAAGTTTTTAAGGCCTAAAACTTGAAAATTATTTTTGAGTTTAAAAAGTTGGATTCAAGTAGAGTATCAAACAAACCCTAAATTTTCTGGGCTAAAAATTTTAGGTTTTACTTCAAGGGTTGGAGATGGTCTAAGGCAAGTTGAATGCCTTTAGAAATAACAAAAAGCTTATTTGACACCATTGCTTCATAGTGTCAATTTTGACATCCTAACTCTCAACCTTCTATTTTATGTCAGCTTTGATATCTCGGTTGGATTAAATGGTACATCATTTGTAATTGTTATATATTTATGTGACATTTTTAACATCTTCTTTGAAATCAGAGATGGTTTTACAAGACTTATTATATCTTCTATCTCTCCTTTGACATGCTTAGGCCATCTCCAACTGAAGGGTCCAGAGGGCCAGAGAGCCGAAAATAGCCCTAAAACCGTCTCCAACCGAGGGCTAGGCCAGAGGGCTCGAGAATCTGGGAGGGCCCCACGGAATTTCAAAGGGCCAAAGGGCCAAAGGGCTGGCTATTTTTTTTTTATAGTTTTGTTATTCCTGTCGGTTATAACCGACAGGATTGTTTTAAAAAAAATTCAAATGAAACGGCTACTAGCCGTTGCATTGATTTGATTTTTTTTTTTTACATTATTAGTATTTTTTTAAATTCCATTTTTTTCCTATAACTTCTATTTCACAAAATTTATTTCATATTTTTTTTAATTCCATTTTTTTCCTATAACTTCTATTTCACAAAATTTATTTCATATTTTTTTTTAAATTCCATTTTTTTCCTATAACTTATATTTCACAAAATTTGTTTCATATATTTTTTTAAATTCCATGTTTTTTCCTATAACTTCTATTTGACAAAATTTGTTTCATATTTTTTTTAAATTCTATTTTTTTTTCCTATAACTTCCTAAGCCATTATACAACATTAAATTAAATTAAATAACATGAAACAACATTAAATTAAATTAAGTAACATGAAACAACATTAAACAATATGAAACAACATTATGAAACAACATTAAATAACATTAACCAACATAAAAATTATACAACATGAAACTTAAACAACATTTTAGTTGTAGTTTTTAAATAATAAATTATGTTTGGCCCTTGGTTGGAGACGGTTTTTTGTGACAGGGCTAAAACGAGCCATCTGGCCCTTTGGCCCTTGGTTGGAGACGGAGACAAATATGGCATTGTACTGTTCATTAAAATATTAATATCTTGTGGAATCTTGGAGGACCAGATGGCTAAAATGAGCCATCTGACCAGCTTTCGATTAGAGATGGCCTTAAAGATGGGGAGTTGAGGGAACTTGACATCATAGTTAATGCAGACGATTGTCACATCCAGCTGGAAAATAGTAGGTATGCAAATGCAACGTTAAAGTAGACTTTTTCTTACTCCTCTTCTTTTATGGATTTCTAAATCAATTGTTGTTTTATTAAGAGAACAATATGCTTAATTAAGTAATTAATTAACTAATAATATTTGTTAAACAATTAAAAAAAAGCAACGAAACCAATGTCTTTTCAAAGTCTCAAAGTCGTTTACTTAGAACGGTTCAATGCAAAAGCAGAAGACAGATAGAGATCGAGGGAGAGTTGTATACATGTCAATTAATAGTGTAGACAAATTAGAAACACCTTCTTCTTCTTTCTTCCTTTTTCTTTTTTCGTTTTTTTTTTCCTTGTAATTCTCTTTGGATAGTTTAGTGTGACTGGAATCGGTAGTTTGGTTGGTGGAGAAGAATGAATGCTGTGAGAGAGATGCAGACCCAACTTGGTCCTAGAGAGAGAAACACACACTTTGCTCTCTCTCTCTCTCTCCCTGTCTCCCTCTCTCCTCTCTCCTCTCTCCTCTCTCTCTCCTCATTGTTAATTGAACATTATCATTGTGTTTAGACAGAACATAGTACACAGAGCTTAGAGAGAGAGAGAGAGCATGCACGTGGTTGAGCATCAGTTTAAGTGGAGGCAGAAAACCTGCTGAGCTTCCCGACTATTATAAGCAGTGACATTAATTTTTGGCTCCCACTCTCTCATCTGCTTCTTTCCAGCCAACCCAAACCCCCACAGCTCACACACTGACACACACACTATTTTCCTCCATTTTTCTTTTCCCTTTCACAATTAACCCCATAACTGCCTGCCTCCTATTACTTCTCTTTGTCCCTCCTCCATTCTTTCAAGTCAAAAAGCTCAAATTTTGGTGCTTTGATTCGACCCAGAATCCAAAACGCTTCTTAAATTTTGGATCTTTCGTTATTCCTGAATCCTGAGCCTTCACTGAGACAAACCCAGAAGCCAAAATTGTCTCTTTCTGTGCAAATGTGGTGGAACTCTCGGAGATTTCTGCAATTCCAGCAAAACCCAGAAGTGAAAAATGCTGATTTTTTTACCATGATCGTGACGGGGCGTTTCGGATACTCGAAAACAAGTGCAACAATGGCAGCAAAGTAGGAATCGGATCTTATCTGCTTCAGATCCAATTACCATAATGCCAAACGGGTACCCCTTTTTTACTGCACATATTTACTGTGTAAGTAATTAGCATGAGAAAGCTTCATACATTTCGCCTTTCTCATGCCCTTTTGTGCTTTGTTGTTGCTTTATTTTTGGCAATCATTGGTGTTAATTCAGTAACTGAGAAGGAGATTTTACTTCAGTTCAAAGGGAATGTAACAAATGATCCGTACAATAGTTTAGGCTCATGGGATTTTACTGGGAATCCTTGCAAGGATTATGGTGGTGTGTTCTGTAACTCTGCTGGGTTTGTGGATAAGATAGTCTTGTGGAATACTAGCATTGGTGGAGTGTTGTCTACGGCTTTGTCCGGGTTGAAATATCTGAGGGTTTTGACATTGTTTGGGAACAGATTTTCAGGAAGTATACCAAACGAGTATGCCAATATTCAATCATTGTATAAGATCAATTTTAGCTCAAATGCGCTATCTGGGTCGGTTCCTGAGTTTATAGGTGACTTGCCTAGCATTAGGCTTCTTGACCTGTCGAGGAATGGTTTTACTGGGCAGATTCCATCGGCTTTGTTTAAGTACTGTTACAAAACCAAGTTTGTTTCTTTGTCTCATAACTTTCTTTTGGGTTCAATTCCGGATTCATTGGCAAATTGCTCGAATCTTGAAGGGTTTGATTTCTCTTTCAACAACCTCAGCGGTGGCATTCCTCTGCGAATTTGCGATATTCCCAGGTTAGATTATTTGTCACTGAGAAGGAATGGCTTATCAGGGAGTGTTGTACAGCAGCTTTCAGCGTGCCAGAGCTTGAAGCTATTGGATCTCAGTAGCAATTTGTTTACTGGTTCAGCACCATTTGGGGTTCTTGGATCGAGCAATCTTACTTATTTCAATGTATCGCATAATGAGTTTACTGGGAAGCTTCCTGATATTACAACTTGTAGTGAGAGAATGGAGTATTTGGATGCTTCATGGAATGAGTTGGATGGAGAGGTTCCTCCGAGCATTACAAACTGTAGAAGTCTCAGGGTTTTGGAGTTGGGGTACAATAGGTTGAGTGGGAGTATCCCAGAAGTTCTTGGAAATCTGGATACGCTTGTCGTGATTGAATTGAGTAATAATTCATTAAGCGGAACTATTCCAGAAAGCCTTGCAAGCATTCAGCTGCTTCAGGTCTTGGATTTGCACAATCTCAACCTTGTTGGTGAAATACCCCATGATATAAGAAATTGCATGTTTCTTCGTGAGTTGTGAGTCCAAATACATTACTAACTTGTTTACATTTACATGAAAATGCATTTGAATCTAAGCGAAAATATCTTATGTTTGTTGTTTCTGCAGGGATGTTTCTGGTAATGCCTTGGAGGGAGAAATTCCTCAAGGTCTTTACAACATGACTTACCTTGAAATCCTTGATCTCCATAAAAACCAGCTCAATGGAAGCATCCCGCCAGACGTAGGAAACCTGTCCAGATTACAATATCTGGATCTTTCACAAAATTCACTTTCGGGACCAATTCCTTCTTCCCTTGGAAACCTAACAAAGTTAACCTATTTTAATCTCTCCTCCAATAAGCTTTCAGGCACCATTCCTACAGCTATTCAAGGTTATGGCTCCTATGCATTTATAAACAACCCCTTCCTCTGTGGTGCTCCTTTGGACACACCTTGCTCAGCAACTGGTAATGGTACTATGACTCCCACTTTGAGAAAACCCAAGGCTCTTCGTGTGCCTGCCATCATCGCAATTGCTGCAGCTGCAGTGATTCTTATTGGAGTATGTCTCGTATGCATTATGAACATCAAAGCCCATAGAAAGAAGCAAGCCGATGTGACATTGGTTGTTGAGAGCACGCCACTTGGCTCGACCGATTCAAATGTTATAATCGGTAAGCTGGTTCTCTTCAGCCAAAGTTTGCCTTCAAGGTATGAAGACTGGGAGTCCGGCACAAAAGCATTGCTTGACAAAGAATGTATAATAGGTGGTGGATCAATTGGTACAGTCTACAGGACAAATTTTGAAGGTGGCGTCTCAATTGCAGTGAAGAAGCTCGAGACTCTGGGAAGGATCAGAAACCAAGATGAATTTGAGCAAGAAATTGGACGACTGGGCAACCTTCAGCATCCCAATTTAGTAGCATTTCAAGGCTACTACTGGTCCTCGACGATGCAGTTGATGCTATCAGAATTTGTTCCAAATGGGAATTTGTATGACAATCTACACAGCCTTCATTATCCAGGTCCGAGCACTAGCAGAGGCAATAGTAAGTTGTACTGGTCCAGGCGATTTAAGATTGCTGTGGGAACAGCAAAAGCACTTGCCTACCTTCACCATGACTGTAGGCCTCCTATTCTGCATCTCAACATTAAATCCACCAACATACTGTTAGATGAGAAATACGAGCCAAAGTTATCAGATTATGGGTTAGGGAAATTGCTTCCCATCTTGGATAATTACGGTTTAACCAAATTCCACAATGCTGTTGGATATGTTGCACCAGAGTTGGCTCAGAGTCTGAGACTAAGTGAGAAGTGTGATGTGTATAGCTACGGAGTGATTCTTTTGGAACTGGTCACAGGGAGGAAACCGGTAGAGAGTCCAACTGCAAACGAGGTGGTGGTTCTGTGTGAATATGTTAGGGGGTTATTGGAGAATGGCTTTGCTTCAGATTGCTTCGACAGAAGCTTAAGGGATTTTGTAGAGAATGAACTGATCCAGGTTATGAAATTAGGGTTGATTTGTACATCCGAGCTCCCTTCGAAAAGACCAAGCATGGCTGAGGTTATTCAGGTTCTTGAATCCATCAGAAACGGATTGGAGGCTTAGTTTGCCTCAGCATCGGATCAACGATGCATCTTCACCGGAGCAGAGGTCAGGATGATAGTAGTTAACTTGAAATGAAGGTTGGATTAGTCGGGGAGAGTAGGAGGGTTTTGCATATAGGGAAAAAAAGATACAATTCATTGTATTCATTTGGGGTTTACCAAAACCAATTGTTTTCTTACATTCTTCAAGCCTGCAAATAAAAACATTCATTTACTGTATGTCATTGATAGACTAATACTTATTAAGAAATGTAGTAGCATTTTGTTCTGGTTTCATGTGCACAAATGGAGAGAGAGAGAGAGAGAGAGAGAGAGAGAGAGAGAGAGAGAGAGAGGAAAGAATGAAATTTTCCTGAAAATCTTCGATGAGAATTAACTGCAAGTAATTCTTTGCAGTGAGTCACACCAATGCAGCTTCCACGTACGTTATAGCACGTCTATATTTGTTAATACCGTGCGGAAATTGGTTTTTGTTCCCTTTTTCTCTCCATGCATACCTCTGTTTGATTTTAACCTTTAAATTGAATAAATCACAGGAGACTCAATGACAGAAACAAACTAAGGTGTGTAGGAGAAAAATGGTGTCTGAAAAGCATTTCACTACTACACCCTAAGTACATAACATTTCAACTATGTTGTTCATCCATATTATAACGTGTGAATTAGTAAAACCTTGTAATAGTGAGCAGTTCAGTAGAGAATTTCTCGTTTTTAGTTGCAAGATAAACCAATAACCAAGTGTCTTCTATTTGGGTTAAGTGCTTTTACAGTTTTACTCCTACCCTTCATGACTTCTCAGCTCATGCCCCTCTATATAAACTTATCTCAAATTTAAAGGCCTAATTGCTTAGAAATGCAATGAGCTATGAGTCCTCTTTAAACTAGCACATGAAAAGCACTAAAATTTGAGAGCAATCTGTATGGCGCGCATAAATTGCCACAATAGCGTCCTATGCCGATGATACATGAACACATGAAGAAAAATTAATACATGTCCTTGTGCCGATTATACAAGAACATATGAAGAAAAACTAATGCATGTCCGTATGTTATTGGCACGGAACACCACCACAGTGGTATACTCATGCCATCCGGTTCCTCAGGAGCTATTATATTGGACTTGGTCAATTGGAATTTTGATTGTGCTTAGTTCTTGGATCCAGTGTAAAGCTCTGTAATGACCTAAAACAAGAGTGTCTCTGAAGCCACAGCAAGAGCTATTTCTTAAGAAAAATTCTACGCAACCTGAACCTGGAGAATGAATGAACAATATTTCAACTGTGCGATTTACAGGTTTCGGAAATTTTCCGAATTCGTTCCATAACAACCGGAATATCTTTTTCAGTCAACGTTGTAAAACAAAACCGAAACCATCCGGGTTCAATACAATGACATGATGAACCGGGAGTTACATTTAGCTTAGCTACATTCAACAACCTATCCCAGAGCTCAAGCTCCCCTTTCTCGCTGTAAGAGCGGATTAACCCGCTCATGTCAGCCCAACAGCTGAAACCCCCATTGCTCTTTGTGCACTCAATGCCCAATTGCTTCAAACCTGTCACAAATTTTAGGTACATTGCACGGAGCCTTTCCCTACTAGTATCAATGAACTTCCGGATAAATTTGGTGTCTGAAAGCATAGAGATGAGCAACCGTTGGGATGGGGAGGAAATGGACGAGAACCTTGTCAACTTTTTAGCGGCAGCCAGAACATTCTTGTTATAGGAGTAGATAGCGCCAGCCCTAAAACCTGGAAGAGAGAGGTCTTTCGATAGACCATATACTATATGAACTCTGTTCTGGTCCAGATCTTCCAATTCAACAATTTCTGCCATGCTTACAAACTCTTCACTACCATGCATGGATCCAGAAAATATTTCATTCGAGATTATATGTATGTTCTTCTCTCGGGCAAAGTCTAGAAGGTTGTAAAGTGATTCACGACTATATAAACTGCCAACGGGATTTGAAGGATTTGAAATTATAATCCCACGAACCTTTAAACCGCGTTTCTTTGCCTGGTTGAATGCGCGGTCAAGAGTAGTTATGCTCAAGTTGAATTTGTCAGCACTACGGCATGGAACAGGTATAATCTCTACTCCAGTTCGCCACTTTACATCTCTGTCCAAACTGCATATCACATTCAAAAAGTCACGATTCTTAGAGCTAGAGAGTAGAGATACCTAGCGACAGAAACTTTCTAGAAATGTTGACATTAATTTAATAGTTATTACCCAGGGTAATATGGCGCCGGAACAAGAAATGCATTTCCACTGTCTGCTAGGCAGAAACTTAGTATCTCAATTGCAGGTGTTGCACCAGCTGTCAATACTATTTGCGAGGGGTCGAAGAAAACTGACTTCCCCATGACTTGAGACATGAATCCTGCCATTGCCTACAGGTCTGGAAAAATTAGAGAGGGCACAGAAACTCAATGCAGGGCAAAGAAAACTGACTGCAACTGTTTATATGGAGTGCTTATAACTGTTAGTCAGTTATAAGAAAACAGACTCGCATTCGACCAACAACTGCTAGTTCTAGTCTTCTAGAAAGATATAACATTTTCTAGCCGATTTGTGCAGATTATCAACTATAAAGTTTACAAGCAATTAATTGTATTCTACAGGCAATAAATCATGCGGAGAAACATTGAAACCACATTCAGTTAGCCACTTAACACCGATTGTCTCAAGTGACTTTGCTATTCTGATATTCCCCAAATTATTGAATCGGACCTAGACTAGGATAAAACTTTTGAACATTAGGTACATTTTGCACCAAAAACTCAACCATTTTGAGTCATAAATTGGACACACTTTCTGAAAAGTTAGGTGCATATTCCACCAAAAGCTCAACCATTTTGGACATCTCAATTTTTATTCAAATAGAAAGCCAAAGCCAAAAGTCAATTTCCCATATTAACCAAACAAACCATACGAATCGATACAGATAGTACAATGTTGAAACTCGAATCAGGTTCCCATGTTAGCCAACAAAAACAATATATTCGAAATTCGACTCGGACCATTACACGAAAGGACATAACTTCTAATATCAATTGGAATTTACATAACTTGTAATCACAAACTTGAAATAAGAGTAATATGAAACTTACCACTTTTAACTCCATCAATCCATCAAGAGGCTGGTAGCAAACAATACCACTAATTCCGAGCTCGTCGCCACCCAGAATCGCATCCTTTGCATTATCCACAAGCCAATCCCCAACCAAATCCAACGATAACTACACCATTAAATTCCCATGTTTAAACTTTAAATTTAATCCCAAAAAATTTTGAAATTTGAAAAAAGCTGAAGACTTGAAGCAATACAAGCCAAAGCAAGCTCGACCCACCTTGTTTTCATCCAAACCCAATTGAATAACCCCATTCTGATTACCCAACTCGTCATACGGATCCTCCGCCACCTTCCTCAACCCAACGTCGTAGGGCGACTCGCCACCTTTCAGAACCGAATTGGCCCGACCCGATACGTAAACGGGTCCACCCGCGCCCCTCGGGGATAGGAGCGTCCGAGACAGGGACCTGGGCAGGACTGGAAGTTCCACCAGCTGTCCGGCCTGCTCGGACTCGGATTCCGGCGAAGGCGGAGGCGTAGGCGGGTTGGGGTTGGAGCGGTGTCTTTTCAGGTAGAGCTGGAGGAAATAGAACAAGGCGCACGGTATGAGCGAGCCCAAAACCAGACCTCCCCTGCCTTGGACGACGCCCTGGAGAGGGACTATAACTCTCATGACGGTGGTTCCGCCGCCTCCGCCAGTGGATTTGGAGCGGTTGGTGTTTGGGTCGGCGGGCCGGGGCCGGGTCCGGGTCATATTGGAGACATGTGGGGCGGGGTTGAATTAGGTGTTGGGGTCGTCGGAGAGTACAAGGCTTGGAGAAGAAGGAGGCGGAGGAGGAAGACGAGCAGAGAGGCAGCAAAGGCCAAAAGGGTGGTGTGTGGGTGACAGCGTGGGAAGAGTGATTACAATATTTGGGGCTTATTTGATTTGAGGAACGATGATTTTGTTATGTATGTGCGCCGTTCCTTTGTTTGAGGCGAAGATTGGATCTAGTCGTTGGGATTTTTGGTGGGATATTGGACCTCACTTTTACTCTTTTAGCCTTTTTCCCGGAAATTTTTTTTCCATAATTAGGAAGAAAAATTTATCTATGATAGGTGCTGATAAAATTTTTAGAGTGCTAATAGCAGTTCTTAAAGAAAATTATATATATATATATATATATTTATTTATTTAGCCTTTTTGTGCTTGTGACGGTTCAAACTTAGGCCTAGGCTTTAATCGACTCCAAATTTTTTATTATAACTCGTATCTAGCTCATTCAAACTTGATTTGTAACTTGCACGAACTAAGCTTAAATATTAGGCTTGTCCGATAAATAAGTCGAACTTGAGCTTTTAGTTCAGCTCATAAAACTCGTGAGCTACATTTATTTACTTCACTTGCTTCAAGTAATTAAAAAATGAGTGAGTGGTGATGTTGATTTTAAGCAAGATTTTGGATCATGGATTGAACTTTACAGTATGGAGAGAGGATTCTCGTCGAATCCTCCAATCACATACGTTCATTGTATATCGTGCGGCTAATTTTTGTTAGGTACTATTTATATTTAATTTTAAATAAAAAAAATTATAATAATTTCTGACCGCACGATGTACAATGCACATATGTGATTTGAGGATCCCGAGATCCTTACAAAGAATCCGGCGAGGATCCTCTCTCTATAGTATGTTTAGATTACGAGATTTGACTCAGAAGTGTCAAGAATTTTCATATTTAAAAATATGTCGCTACTTAGTACTACGGTCTAGTGGTATTTCTCTTCACTTGTAAGTGAGAGGTTTTAGATTCGATATTCGCTAAGGGCAAATTTGAACCACATTATTACTAGCATATTGTGAGGATTAGTCTACGCCCTCTCTCATAAAGTAGATAATATTATTTGTTCAAAAAAAAAAAAAAAATATATATATATATATATATATATGTCAAATCAGATTAAACCTTCTATGTTCAAGGTACTCCAAAAAATGTCTCTACTTAAAATAAGATCTCAAGATACTATCACGGGCTCATTGCCTATCTCCGCATCTCCCCACATGGAAATCAACTTTTTAAACTAGTCCTCAAATTTATACTTAAAAAATAAAAAATCGAGCAGTGGTTAAGAATTTTTTCTTTAACTCATTGTGCATTTTGTTTAAACTCTATTTCCTTTTCTTAGTGTAACTTAGAGTAGTAAAATTATTTGTAATAAAAATAAATAGCGTTTCGATGTTTTCTATACTAGACTTTATAATTGTTAGATCTTCGTTATTGTGTCTTTGAACGAAGATTTAGCAGTTTGCGAAAAAAGCACCCAACATTTTAGGTCAACGCCCCATTTCATATATTCTGCATCCTTTTCTTTTTGCTAAAAATGAGGTCATCCCATGAATTTCCATACAAACTACTTTGGGTTTTATAGTAATTTCCCCCACACTATAATTTAAGGAAAACTAATGAAAAGGGCTTGAAAACTTTGAGTTTTAATGATAAGGACAAAATAAAGGGTAAAGTGAATAGTACCAGGATTGACTTTTTAGTGTAAAAATGTGGTTTTTCGTTAAAGTGAACAGTACCGGAAGCTTTTCGTTAAAGTTCCCTATAATTTAATCATCCTCATATAGTATGCAATATATTAGGAGACAAAACATAGTTTACATCTGACTAACTTGTACGGTTCTCCATTCATTTGAAATCCCAAGGTGGCAAGGAATCTCCACACAAGCAAAGTGTAGAATCTATACAACTAATAATTGATCAATCCTGACAAGTCTTTGTCTTAACACTAGAAAAACAAGCTTTGGGTGTTGTCACTTATCATGTCCACCACAACCCACAAAGGTACAAGTTATGCAACCTAGAAGGAAGATTATGCGAGATTAACTTTTCAAGAAAATGAAACATTTCTTACGGCAAAACTAGTGGACGCAAAACCGCACATTGAAGATTTTTTTGTTTAACCGTTGTTTATCCTCTCATATTATTTTTTTGTCCTCATATTATGCAAATAATCAAAGGTTAAACAACCGATTACAAGCAAGATTCTGCTTCGGTCACAATTAATGAAACGAGGCTTACCTCTCCCTCTCGTTGTTTTCCATTCTCCTAGTACGTCTACGTGCATGTTGTGATAGTCCTGTAAACACTGAGTTGTCACTTTTGTAAACTTTAGGTTTTGTTTTTCTTTGAGAGTTAGACAAGCCTTTGCGTTAGGACCATTTATTTTTCCTTTCATTCTCTACTCTTTTTTTTATACCAAATTAATTATAAATAGATTGAAAAGTATTAAAATACATGAGTATTAAATATATATGAGCTTTGATCAAGCTTTGAGTGTAAAATGAGGTATTGGGGTCAGCATTCAACATGCAAGTATTGCAAGCAACGTACCCATTGTGGTTAAACTTCAAAAGATTGGATTATATTAATCCCGTCATATACTTTGGATCACGCAAGCTTTAATAAGATTGTGTTCATTCTTTTGAATGTGACTTATGGTTCTTGATTCTATACCATTTTTCGTTTTTAAATTCAAGGACATTTTTTTATTGGATTTTGATTTCAAAATGCTTCCAGATTCGACATCAAACATGTTGATATAGCTTTTGGATAAAATTTGTTCGGTATCTCTAAAAAATATATATATTATGCCTCATCAATTTGATGTGTGTGTGTGTGTGTTTTTTTTTTTTTTTTTTTGAAGCTGTTATATATTGCCAAGTGTGATGTAAGAAAAAAAATATGATCCCGCTGTATAATGACTTGTGTAAACATAAGAAAAAAAATTTATCGTGAAACTCATTGTCACACGATAGGAACAATTTGACGTAAAAATTGTTTCACTCAACACCGCATTATTTAGTTGAATTATGTGCAGAAAATTCCAGATAGTTTGACGTGGATGTTTGAGGCTTGTGTTGCATGCAAAACCTAGCTGGTTACGCATCTTCTAACAAAAAACAAAGACATCTTGTTCGGGAGGGATTAAGTCGGCTTGGAGGGTCTGAAGGAACGTAGTAATATGGCCTACTGGGTTGGCTTTTGTTAAAATCAAGTTCCAGCCGTAACTGTTGGCTTTATATTGGCATTAATATGGGACTTGCAACTTGTCTAAGAAAATGCTTTATATTTGTATACTTGGCGAGCACCACTAGTTTTGCAGCTTCATGCATGCGTGCAGCCTAATACATGATGATTTTTGGCCAAGATTAAAAACTGAAGACTACATATATAAAGCATCGTTCTAGAAACAAAATAGAAGTCGTACATGACGATTTATCATAATGGCAGAAAGCAGTCATATATATTATGGTGTGAGTTTGATTTTTACATATTCTCTTCTCTTTAACAACTAATCATCTAATCCACGTACCAATGCTATAGCTCTACTAAAAAAAGAAAGGCTTATATTTAGCTACGTTCCTTAGAACTTAATTTCAATGTCACTTTGCCCACTAGAACTCAAAAATCACCAATTTGCCACTTTTTTCCTTGGAACTAAATTTCAATACCACATTTGCTCCTGGAACTCAAAAGTCGCCACTTTACTTTTTGACGCTCAATGTTCACTTCACTTTGGCTTGTTTCTATATTCCATTAATAACCGTTATGTTTACTTATGTGGCAGAATTAGGTCCAACTTATGGATGATGTGGCACAAGTATAAAGCTCACATATTCAATCAAATGGTGCCACATAGAATGAAACAAAAACAAAAAAAACAAAAAAACAAAAAAAAAAACAAAATTCATGGGTTTCATATTCATCCCTTCTCCTCCACCTCCAATCACCTTATCATTAATTTCATTGATTTCGTTATTTCTTATGTTCTTACTATTCATTTATTTCAGCAGGAAATTAGGCATACTACCACTTATAAATTTTGAATGAATGAACTTATTTAAAAAAAAAAAATAGAAAGTTAAGCGTATTTTGAGTTTCAATGAGTAAAGTGGCGAGTTTTGAGTTCAGGGAGCAAAACGGGATCAAAATCGAATTTTAGACAGTAAAGTGGTGACTTTTGAGTTTCAGGGAACAAAATGGGATAAAAAATGAGTTCCAAGAAGTAAAGTGGTAGCTTTTTGCGTTTCAGACGGCAAAGTAGAATCGAAATCAAGTTCCAAAGAGCGTAGCTAAAAATAAGCCAAAGGGAAACAAAATGGACATCAATATAACCCTAAACCCTATGCCTATATAGATATAATTAATTTAAAAACCTAAAACGCAGACGTGAGTATAGCCATGTACTCATTCTTATGCTTCCAAGTTTGAATCCCCCAACTCCATAATTTAAATTAAATTAAAGTAGAGTGTCGTTTTTAAAACAAAAAAACTTAAACCTTAAAGTTCTAACAAGTTGCTAACTTATTGTATAATATAAAAAGAACTGGACATAGATCCATCTATAACAGAAGCAATAGGATTAAGAGATTTTTTTTGGCAAGCAAATAGGATTAAGAGATGAAGACTGAACAATATGATAATTCTATTTTTTGAAGAAGGTTTTCTTACTTTTGACCTTATTTATTAAGACTTGTAATATGACATAATGGATATAGAGTTTTCAAAAAATTTATCGATTAAAGTGCTGAGCCCAAAGGCCGTTTAGCCAGATAATGGACCAGCCCACATAATCTCTATGATAAAGACTCCAAGCCCACAGTTGTCCAAATTTTTATATGAAGATTTCACTCAAGTGAAAACCAATAAAAACCCCAAAAGGGACAAGAATCTGAGCGCCAATTAACTAATTTGTTTATCTTATTACAGGAACTATTTATGCAAATTTACACTAAGAGGAGGAGGTTTAAGAGAGAGACTCTCTAGCCACTGAGATAATTCACTATTACAACGGCAAAAATCTGTTAGAAAAAAAAAAGAAAAAAAAAAGGAAAACAAAGTAGCACACATGTTACAAGTCAAAGATCAAGGAGCAAGTTGAAGTATATTCTTGATAAGATTTTAAAAAGATTGATTAATAATTCACTACTAATCACCATTGATACTGTTCGTTAGTTTGCGTTTTACTAGGAGGATCCTCGCCGGATCCTCCACTCACATCAGTTCATCGTACATCGTGCGGTCAGAAATTATTATAAATTTTTTTATTTAAAATTGAATATAAACAGTACCTGACAAAAATTGACCGCACAATGTACAATGAACGGATATAATTGGAAGATCCTCGGGATCCTCACAAAGAGGATTTGGCGAGGATCCTCACTCTGCGTTTTACTACTTGTAAGATATGACTGACTTTTTTATTTTTTTAATGTAGGATTCTTGTTTTCTTTCACCAACATTGAACTTCTCATAGTAAAATCACCATCCTATACTTTTTTTTTTCCTTCTTATTTCTACACTAGGACAACGAAACATTATTTAGAATGCCAATAACAATTTACAACCTAAAAATTGCCAACATGATAATTGCAATTTACATGATCACTTCCATATTTTCTTTCCTCCTTAGCTAACTCTTTGCACATAAACTACGAAGTGATAATCCTTCTAGTTCAGTGCAGTTAATTACTACACTCCTCACTAACAATTTCTATTTTCGAGGGTTGTACTCATGTAATGTAACCTAAGAAAGGTCGTCATCTGATATATATTATGTTCAAGAGATTTTGGATGCTCGTCTACTCAACGATGAGTAGGAGTTTTTACTTAAAACTTTTCGTATTCGAATCACATTGTGCTCATTATCAGAACTGTTCATATTATGAATCATTATGTAAAGATCATCTTTGCTAAAAAAAAAAAAAAGAATTAAAACTAAGGTTGTTTAGTCAATCTACTGTAGCAAATACATATACAGTTTATAATACTTTTACCAATTCGTTCATATGTTTTTATACAGTTCGATGACTAAACGACCTTAGTTTTAATTCATTTTTTGCATTGCGATCTTTTCTAAATTAGATGAATTTAGATCAATCAAATACTGATATTTCAATAGAGTGATTTATAATATGAACAGTTCTGATCATAAATACAAAGTTCTATGAATTGAAAACGAACTATTTTAAGTAGGAACTTATACTCATTCTTTTAGTAACTAAATATTATTCATTAAACAATGTGACATCTATTATGCAGTAACCGTTGAATTCTTGACTACTCGCTATTGAATCTTTTTTTTTATTTTTTTTATTTTTTGTTGAAATTGAAACTTTCATCAGAATTACAAAACTAGCCTAGACTTACAAGGTTGCCCAGCCACAAAGTTAAATAAAATAAAATAAAATCTAAAGCAGCACATGCAACTAGAAACCGAAAATCAGAAAAAGACAAACAAAACACGCTCATGTTGATGAACGAAGTGTAATACTACACTTACGATTTATTTGTATTATTTTTTTAATAGAGATAAACCCTGTTAATGTTTGTGAGTCTTATTTCTATTAGAGAGATCATACTAATAATGATACAAATAGATGGTAAGAATATCATAAATCAACCACTCAAAGTTCACCAAAACCACCACTAGAATCGCAAATCCGACGGGACTTCAAACCACAACCTACCTCAAACATTCCTCTCCCTAACCTTCATAATAAACAGTTCAAAATCTGATCCAATATTCGTCACCGGAAGACCACACAAAACGAATTCTTCCTTGCACATCCAACGCGCTATTCCGGTGCATGACTTTACCCCGCTGCATAGTAGAACTTTCATATGAACAAAAAGGAAAAACAGCTGTATACTTCGTCACAACATCCATCGTCATCCATTTCGCGATCACATTCAGGACCATTGCTTCATGTGCTGTAATATTATGCATGCATATGCATATTAGTATATAGTAGGTAGCGGTAGGTGAAGGAAAGGTATCCGATATTCTGATGTTCGAACAAATTAATACCACATCAATGAATCCGTACTCCTCGTACCTAAATGGAATAAATGAATCACCGAAAAAAAATTGGAATAAATGAATAATCGATCATTTACGTTTTCTGTCAGGTCTGAAACTTTAAGCTACCAACTACTCTTTCTCTCATTCAAGCACAAAAACCACACCAAATGCTCAATTATTCATCATTTCTTTCCTGGAGGATTTACGTTTTTATGTATATAACCTATACAGCCCCTTATCCAAAAGAATCTCTATTTTTGGGTAAAAATAGGGACTTGTTATAACTCTACGTTGAGTTTCAGTGAATCGAATTGTCTGTTTTGTAAGTTTCGATTCATAGATCATCATTGCAAAAATTCAGTTTAATTCGAAATCATTTGCTTATTTAATTATCACGTTGAAATTTCATTGTTTCTTAAAGAAAAAAAAAATTTGTTAATTTCTTTGAGCTCAATTAGATGCCTCAAATATTTCCGAATTGACTACTATTTTGTAAGAATGATATATGAGGTGCAGCTTGAAAAACAGACCATTCGGATCGCTAAACCTCGATGCGGTGTGGGCCAAATAACTAATTCCCTTAGGCTTCCATAAACTATATATACAAACTATGATTACAAAATTGTCAACTTGACTTGCGTGTTTTGCATTCATAATCTTTTACACGAAAATAAAAATAAATATTATTGATTATTTGTACAATATTATTTTAGTCCCGTTTTCTTAGTCACTTGGTGATAAAAGATCACCAACTCTTAAGTTTGATATCAATGATCGAGGTTAAAACATTATAAGTATATCTGATTATTCCTCTACATTGATATCTAAAAGAGAGTGATCATATTTTTATGGTCGTCGAAAATATTTTTTTGAATCTTATTAATAAATTAATATGCACAAATTGTGTTTCCTTCTTCAAAATCCTATCCTTGTTGTAGGCTTATTTGACTGAACTGTATAAGGATAGAGAGGGAGAGGGGGTCGGCGGCAACAAGAGAGAAAGAGAGAGATTTAATTATGAGGTGTGTGTTGTATCACCCCCTCATGCTGATATGGTAGCAGAACGTTATGACGTCCATTATGGGGGATACGTCTCCTCATAATCAATCCCAGTGCGTTGAGAGAAGCCTTGTGCTACGAGGTGTGCTTTGTATCACACTATTTCATTATTTTCATTACGTTTCCTCACGAAAATCCACTTGTAGCCCACGAGCTTCTCATTACGCCAGTATACCTTGCCGTGTGGGAGGTAAGCCCACCCCACCTTCAGGGTCGGTTCGGCCTTCCACGACGGTTTTTCCGCTTATGTTAAATACGTTCATCCTTGCAAGTACGTTTGCAGCAAGTATATGTGATCTCGTCACCTTTAATAGATCAGTAAAAGCATCTGTAATGCTTTGAGCAATGCTCTGAAGATCTAGAATGCGTCGCACTTCAGTTTTAGACTGAGGTGTGTGGGGATCTAAATGAGACATAGTGGGAGTAATCCACAAAAAGTTGCGGCGTTCTACAGGAACGTTAGTGATCTTATCTCCCCCTAACAACGAGAATACTAACTCATCGAAGTGACAATCCGCAAAACGTGCGGTAAAGAGATCTCCTGTCAAGGGCTCTAAGTAGCGAATAATTGATGACAAATCATAATTGATATAGATTCTCACTTTTCTTTGAGGAGTGGCGGCGCTATTGGCACATAGACTGTGCACCCAAACACATGTAAATATGAGACGTCAGGCTCGTATTCAATAACCAACTGTAACTGTGAATGAGGTTGGGTAGCGGTGGGCCTCAGATTGCATGGCCTCAGGTAGATATTAGTAAATTGGTTCTCATAACCAAAGTCCGAGCTATGGTTTGAAGGCGCTTTATGAAAGCTTCTGGTAGGCCGTTTTGGGTGTGAACATAGGGTACATGATGTTTAACTCCAATCCCAACAAACATGCAATAATTGTCAAAGGTCTGTGACGTAAACTCTCCAACATTATCTAGTCGAATCGACTTGATCAGATAATCAGGATGGTGAGCCCTAAGCTTAATAATTTGTGCTAAGAGTTTCGCAAATGCAGCATTGTGTGTGGACAATAAGCAGACATGTGACCATCGTGTCGATGCATCAACCAACACCATAATGTATCTAAATGGTCCGCATGTTGGTTGGATAAGTCCACAAATATCCCCTTGAATCCTCTGAAGAAATTTAGGGAGGGTTGTGAATAATCTTTGTAATTGAGGGCTGAATGTTCAACTTCCCCAAGGAACATGCTTTGCAAAACAAATGGCCGGGATAAGATTTCAAATGATGCCCATGAGATACTTTAAGGATACGGCGCATCATATCTCGTATAGGGTGTCCCATTCGATCATGCCAAAGTAGGAGAGTGTCTTGGAACCCAGCATTAGGGCTGGCCACATGGTGTGTCTCTACGGCTCAAATGGTTGTTATGTACAACCTACTCGGAAGATGTTCCAGCTTCTCGTGAATACCCTTCTGGCCATATTCGTAAAAAGTGATACAAAGAAATTCAGAACTATTCTTTTCAGTGGTTTCAACATGATATTGATTATCTCGAATATCTCTAAAACTTAGTAACATTCTTCCGGAACGTGGAGAATAGAGTGCCTCTTTAATGGTTAATTCAGTACCATTGGACAACATTATACAGGCATTTCTGTATCCTTTTATCAGATTGGATGGGCCTGAGAGGGTTGTCAGAGGTGCATTCTTAGGTACAAAGTTAGTGAAATAGTGTTTCTCACGCAATATGGTGTGCGTAATTGCACTATCAGCCAGACAACTAACTTCCCTACTAGTCATACCTAGAAATAAATTAATTGAATCGGTCACATGCATAAATATAATTCCATTCATTCAATTAATCAATTCGAGAAATAATATCCAAAAAATAATTGTCCATAAGTTCAAAACAAACCAAAACCAAACAAATAATTCCAAAGACTTGAAAAATTGTTCGAAAATTAAACCATAAACCTAGAAAATAGGGAGGGGGTTCGGCCACTAGGGGTTAAACGATAGGGATTTTCCTACACACATGAACGGGTTAAAAAATCCTATAATACTTGCAAGAATTACAAGGTTATTGTAGTATAAACGGATCTCGCAAGGTCGTTCTCCACAAGAATTATTAAATAATTCGAAACAAACCAAATTCCAATCAATTATTGTAAAGTAGAAATTGGGATGAGTGATTTCATAAACTACTTAAATTAAAAACGAATTTAATTAATAAAAATAAACTAATCTGCAATATTAAAGATGAAAGAAAAGGAACCAGTTTTGGAGAAATCAAATTAAGAAAGCACTAGGGTTCCACCATCACCTAGCAATCCTATGAACTTTTACCAATTACTTATGATCTACACATGCCACTTTGAAGGTTAGATTTTCCTAATTCATATTCTACTTGGAACCTCCAACATAGAACGTATATCTAACATGCAAACTGTCCGGACGTTCGGATCAAATCTGAACGTGAAAGACTCATTATGATTTATAAAAACCCTTTGAAAAACCATGCAACCCTTAAGATGTAGTATTCATCCTAAGTGAAATTACAATTATTAATCACAAGAAGCCAGCGTCAATTTCAGGAAACCTTCCGACCAAAATTGCATCAAATTACTTTTCTAAATATCCTAATGATGATCAGGCATTAAGACAATTAAATAATTTTAATCTCGGTGATTAATAATCCAGGCGCGATGTGCGAGCTGGTAGGTCTAGCTTGATGATTCTTCATAAAAAACTGGTTCTGCTTTTCAGCGAGAAATAGAATAGATATCAAATCTGAAAATATTGGTGGCATTGAAGGTCAAATAGGTCTTATCTATGAGATCTTGTTCTGTTAAGTCCTCTTTACAAAACTTAAGTAGTGATCGGATTCTACAAACTTCAGAGTTCTATTCATTCACAGACTTAAAGTCTTGGAAGTATAAATGCTACCAGTCGTGTCTTGCTTCAAGCAAGTAAATGTCTTTCTGGTGACGAAGCGATCTGCTAGGGCGAGCCAGAGGGTACGGGGATCCTCCTCTGTAAGGTACTCGGTCTGCAGTGCATCATGGATGTGTCTTCGGATGAAGATTATAGCAGTAGCTTTCTGAGCTTTGTCAACGGGTTCATCGTCGATTGGTTCCCCAATGGTAGTTCTAAGACTCTTTGCAGTAAGGTGGAGCTTCACTTCTTGAACCCACTTCAGGTAGTTTCTTCTAGAGACTTCCAGAACGGTGAAATCGAGCTTGTTCACGTTTGACATATCCCTAAATAAAGGGTACACGTGGTTAGTCAAATGGAAAGCCATAGACATACATCGTAAAACATTCGAGTTCTATGAACATGTATTGGTTTAATTTATGCATGAAAGCTACATGTTTCATGTGGTAAGTTTTGAATGAAAACTTCGGGTTTCAAAGGCACTAAATTCGAAACTACATGTTTGACATTGGATTTGAAAAACCATAGCCCAAACACAGTGGACATGGGTGCTGTGAGTAGGGCCAAGCCCTATATAGTGTATTGGGCTTAGGTGGCTGCTAAAAGCAGCTCAAATCATGGCTGCAGGCCACAGGTCCAGTTTGGTAAGCCCAGTCATGAAGGCTGGCTTGTTGGGCTTGGGGCAGACACACGGGGCAAGGCCAAAAGAGCATGTGGGTGTGCAAAAAAACCCTAGCCGTAGCTGGGTTTCAGATGTGGGCCGTAGAGACAAGCCTATCTACATGGGCTGGCTTCTGGTTTCACGGGCTGCGGCTAAGACAAAGCCCAGCAACAAAGTTGTTGGCTTAGGCCGAGATAGGGAACCAGTCCAGCAAGCTAAGAAGGTTACTGCAGAAGGGTCGGGGCTTCAGGGCCGTGTCAAGGATAGGGCCAGCATACTTCTGGCATGCAGGTTGGGTCAGGTTTGGACTAGGGCTTAACGCCCGTGTATCAAGCAACCCAAGCCAAAGCTTGGTTGGGTCCAAAAGGAAGCAGCAAGCCTAGAGGGCTGCACGTAAGGTCCAAGGTGTCAAAGACGTCGTCCCGACGTCTGTTGCCACACGGCTGGGCTTGGTGGTGCCACAAAAATCCCAATTTTTTGTTTTTTGTTTTTCGAATTCTAGGGTTTTAACCCTAATTGCTTCTAAATTAATTTTGATTCGTTGACTCACAATTCCACATAGCATATATGCGTAATACATGAACAATTATATATATTAACAAAATATATGAACATATATACGATATATAAAATTGAAAGGAAAATATAAATATAGGGAGTTCATGCATTATAGGGAATGTTTTCATGCTTCAAGGTTTTTTCCAATATCTTAATTTATTTTAGAAGAATCTGATTGACAGAAAACAATTGAAAGCCTTTGAATTTGTAGAAGATAGTCTCCTCATATGATTCTTCAATTCCTTAACTTATGGCAAGAGCGTGCTGATAATGTGTTGTAGGCCTATTTGACTGAACTGTATAAGGTCAGAGAGGGAGAGGGGGCTGGCAATAACAAGAGAGAAAGAGATTTAATTCTGAGGTGTGTGTTGTACCATCCCCTTATGCCTTTATTTATAGTAGTAGGAATGGTAGAATCCTTACCCTTGTAGGGTTACATCTCTTAATAGATAATCAACTCCTAATAGGTAACTATAAGATACTCCTAGATATACTAAGATTTACACAATCACATTCCTAATCCGATTGGACTGCAACAATCCTATCTTTATAACAACCATTTTTTTAGTGGAACAATTTTTATTAGACCTGACATTTGTGTTGTACTTTTGTGTTCTTGTTATTTTTGTGTCATATTCGATATCTTAACGGGTCGTGTCGTGTAACACCCATTATAATAAACATGTAATATGATCCGACCCGAAATCAAACCTTTAATATTAAAGGGTAATTTGACTTGGCCGTTATCTATTAAAGAAAATATATTTTAAACCAATAAATAATCAAATGAAAAACATAGTACTAAATTAGTATATACATACCATATTGTCACATTCCAAACAATTCCTCTATCCATTTATATATTCTTTTACATTTTTCATACTTGTAGGTCTATCTTCTTGCCTATACTAATACTATACTAGTTGAATTTAATTTTGGACAACAAGTCAAGCAAAACATATCTTAGTAATGATAATAAAAACTCTCATAATAAAAATAAAATAAAATAAAACTTAATTTTTTTTACTTATATAGAATAATAATACAATAATACATATTTAATATACAATATATAGACTAGGGCTATTGTATTTTATAATAAGTTATTTTCAGTAGTTAAATTTTATAATTGTCAAAATAATTTTTTTCTTAACAGGTTTGACACGTGTTATCCATGGGTTATCCGCATGTGTACCTATTAAGGACCTATTATTAACAGGTACTTAACGAGTCATCTAATAACGACCTGATTAGTTATTATGTTAATCTACCTTCTCTTATTTTTGTCTCGTTTTGATATTATGTAAAAAATTATAATGTCTAATTTTTATGGTAGATTGTCTCGACCTTTTCAGATCTTTACGAAAATAAATTATAGAGACACTTCATAATCACGAAAAAGTCCACATTTATGATCTCCTCTTTGACAAAGAGTGGCTATGCTTTTTGTGAAAGACAAACTGTCACAATCACATAATTGCCATCTTAGATTTTGTTTTTCGATTGTTATATTTCTGTACAAAATCTATTAGTTTGGTAGACCAGCATGGTGGAAAATAAGACATAGATATAGCTTACATAAAATTTTGAGGTATTGGCCGATTTTATTCCTAAACTGAGCTGTTAATTATGAACTTTAATTTTAGTCAATCATCTTTTTGAACTTTTATAATTAGAGAGTTTTAATGAAAATGGCTTGTGCCAACAAATGTTTAACTAAAAACTATCCTAAAATGTTATTTAACCAAAAGGGCTCAAAATTTAATAAAAAATCATCCAAAACTATTGTCTATGAGTCAAACTTACAAGCTCAACCCGCTACAAATCTACATTTTCGTAAATACCCCTAAATTATTCGATATTGTTTTGACTCTTCACTAACCTCATCCCAGCACGAAACCGCCATAATAACTCCCTGTCTTCCCATCAAATCGAATCCCCCCATTTCAAAAACAACCAAATCAAAGTTGAAAAAGGAAGCATTCATCGGAACAAAGCCACTGAAACAAGTTCAAAGAAGTTTAATGGCAGAAACCAGCGAAAAAGTGTTTGGAAAAAAAAGAACCAAAACATAAAACTGTTTCTGGAGAACCCAAATCATAACATTGTTTCTGGGAAAAAAAAATCAGATACAATGTACAAACAGACACTGTATCCAAAAAGAAAAGAACCAAAATCCAAAAACAGTGACTTAAATTTCAGAAACAGTGACTTAGATTCCAGAAACAGTGTTACTTAAAATCCAGAAACATTTTATTTTTACAGTCCAGAAATAGTGACCCGTTGTTATTATTGAATAACGTACAGATCTCAAATTTATTTTCTGGAGAAACAAACAATGAACTCTACTGACGAAGAACAATTGAAAAATAGTACATCGAATACACTGTGAATAATAACGACAATCACATTTCAACGAAATAATACAAAATATAAATTAAATAGCATGAGGATCTATATTTTTGTTTCAAAGAAAAAGAAGAAGGTCTGCAAAACAACGATGAACTCCATTAACGATGAAAATCTGGAACTCAACCTAAAAAAGTTAGGGGTAAAATCGACAAATCATAATTTAGTATGGTTGGGCCATTTTTAGTTGGACTACTTTAATATGGGCCTTGTACTAATCATTAAACAAAACTTATAACATGATTTTTTATTAAAACTAAAATTTTTCAAGCCATTTTCATTAGTTTTCTTTTATAATTAACTAATTTTTCTTGTGAATTTTAATTTTAGCCGATTACCCTTTGAACTTTTATAATTGACCAATTTCCCCCTAAACCCTAACCCCTAAACTTCACACACAAAGTACACGTAGTAAACAAACAGAAGAGAAAAAGAAGAAAAAAACAATATGTTGTCCACATTAGGGATAAAATTACTTTTTGCAATTATAAAATTAAAGTTCAAGGGGTAATTGGTTAAAATTAAAGTTCAGGAGGAAATTGGCCCATTATAAAAGTTAAGAGGGGTGATTGGCTAAAATTAAAGTTCATGAAAGAAATTGGCAACTCCTTACAAGTTTGAGGGGAAAATCGACAAATACCTCCAAATTCTTTTACTTTTAAAGAAGTTTTATTAATGTTACGTAACATTGAATGATATGGGAATGAATGGCTGAGATTGAAAATCGAAGATCTAAACAGTTGTGGAGATCATCAAACTGCTAAAACACTCCTAGAATTGAAGCAACACCCAACTTCTAAATAAGTGAAAACTATTAGGTCATTAGTATTTCAATAAGTTTTTTTTTTTTTCAAGGTGATTTGCTACTCGTTTGTTGGAGTTAGGGCATTATACCCTACTTACCGAAGGGCTTAGAACGTGCTTATTGTGATCTCAATAAGAGGTGATGATGAATCTCTCACCCATTTAATTATTTTCTATACAACCAATCACTTCAATACCTTGCTTAATTATAAGGCCATACTATCAGGTTCGACCAATGATTTTTCTATTTTATAATAGAAGAGGTGTCAACATTTTTTTTTTAACAAATGATATTATCTACACTAAGGGGGTGGGGGAGTGGGCTAAGTCTCATAATGAGCTAGCAATAATGTAGTCAAATCCGTCTTTAGTGAGAATCAAACCTAAGACCTCTTACTTAGAAGTGAAGAGAAATACCACTAGACCGTAATACTAAGTGGCAGAAGATATGTCAACTTAGAAACTTCATTAAATTGATGATATGGGGAGCATGAGATCTTTATATGGACTAATGTGTAACATTTGCACCACCTTAAAAAAAAAACTCATAAATTTAAGGGAAAATTAGGTTCACATCGTTCTTTTTATTACTCCCTTGATTAAAATCCTATTCATTTTCAACTTCTGATCAAGGTCCTTGGGTATTAATAACATCATTAATTATTTGAATAATAAAATATTTTTATTTTTAAATAATTCATATAGTGTTAAAAATGTTACAATTAGTATATTTATATTTATGACTAAATTTGTTTTCATATATTTTTATTTTTAGTTTGTACCTATTTTTAATTGCAAATATTTTTTTAATTTGTACCAATTTTCTTTTCATTTTTAATTTGTACCCATATATTAGTTTCTTTTTGTAACATTTCACATCGCCCAGAGGAGTGATCCTTAAATGTATATTCCCATCCCTACCTAGCACGAGGCCTTTTGGGAGCTCATTGGCTTCGAGTTTCGTCGGAACTCCGAAGTTAAGCGAGAAGGCTGCCAGAGCATTCTCAGGATGGGTGACCCACTGGGAAGTTGCTCGTGAGTTCCCAAAAACAAAACCGTGAAGAAATGGTAAGCCCAAAGCTGACAATATCGTGCTATAATGGTGGAGTGGGCCCGGGAAAATGGTTCGCCCTGGGCCAGGATGTGACACTTTTTGTGCCCAATTTTTTTTAAAGTTTTATTTGTGTTTGTACCCATGTGTATACCGTCACGTGACATTGTATATTTAATCAATGATAGAAAAATTACATATGGTATATTTATGTTTTATGCCAAACTTTGTATCATATATTTATATTTTTAGTTTGTACCCACTTTTAATTTGCAACATTTTTTTTTTAAATTTGTTCTTTTTAGTTTTATTTTGTACCCATGTATTAATTTCTTTTAGCACCTATATTTTTTAAAAATTCATTTGTACTCATAATTTTTAATCTTTTATGTGTACCCTAATTTATTTATAATGTACCCATTCTTCTTTATTAATGTACCACTTTGTTATATGTGAGATGTACCTATTTTTTTTTTGTAAAATGTACCATTTTTTTTAACACTATGGATACATTCTTTTGCCATTTATTGTCACAGCCCGCCCCAAATATATATTTATGGATGGTGTGAATTGACGAAAGTACCCTTGGATGTTAGTTGTGTAATGTGGTTTAAGTGTGGTTTTGGGTCAATATTCTTAAATCCTAATTGTTTGGAACCAATTAGGATTAAGTTATGGTATTTTTGGTGGTTGACCAATCCTAGTCCACACACACACACTCTCTCTTCCTTCCCGTGCCCTCATCTCTCTCGGACTCACTCTCTCTCTCTTTTTCCTCGTACGGACCAAGCTCGAAGTGAGCTTCCCAATTGCAGATCGAAGATTCTAAAGGCACCATTGCATTCTTCATGCCATTTCGAGTTGATTGGTACCCTACCCATTTTAGGTAAGGATTCATTCGAAATCTCAAGAACCTGAAACTCATTTTTCATGCACTATTCATGTGGAGGTAAAACCTTGTGTTTCAGAAGATTTCAAGCTCACAGGGAGCTTTAGGAGGTCCTAAGGAAACTCGGGGTAGTTCGTTGGAAGAGTTTGGATGTCGGAGGGTCGAGATCGAAGGTTTTCAAAGTTGACCGGATTATCGAGCTTTCTCAGGTAAAATCTAGTGGATTTCAAGGCTTAAAAATAGTATAACATGATTCTACGTGTTGTTAGCTTTTCCAATGGTTCAAATTTCATGAAAATGGTTAAGAAACGAGCGAGAATAGACATTTTCAAGTTTTACCCAGTTTCCGGCGACCGACGACTCGCCGGAGAAGATGACGGCATATTCCGTTAGTTTGGACGGAATATGCTGACAGTCAGTCAGTTTTAACGGAATCTGTTAGGCTTTAACGGAATATTCCCTAATGGTGGTTAGGGAATCCGTCAGGTTTGGCCGCGCATGGGGGCGCATTTTGCCGTGCCCTTGCTGGAGTGTGGGAGCTCGAAAAATTTATCTAAAAATTTGGGGTTGATCTTTAGGTTATGTAGGTCACTGTGGTATATTCATATACCCATTTTGAGCTATGTATGAGAAGTTATTAGCTAGTTTTGTCCATGTACTTTAAAATAACGTTTTTATAGTTAATTCGCATATAGGTGAAGCTTATCCTGAGAATGAGCGTATCCACGGGTGACTCAAGGGCTACGACCCTTCGACATACTAGTGAGTGGGCTTTTGTTTTCAGTATATACTTATATACTTGATATAATTCCCAGAAATGCATTTTTAAGGAAAGTATGCTCTGAAATAATATGCCAAATGCTTTTATATTCTGAATATGCATTTCATGGTTGCATATATATATATATATATATATATATATCTATATATAATGTGGTGTTGTGGAGGCACATGTAAGTTTAGGTAAGTTATGTTGGGCTATGTGAATTATCAATGATGTGATATGTGATTGAATGATGTTGAGCTCATAAAACTGCAACTATGGTGATTATGATTTAGCCAGAGATATGAAGTACATGTCTATTTATTTATGTCACCTCCTGCACTATATGCTCATATTGGATCCAACTTAAGTGCACAATCTTGTCGTACAGATCTTATTTATGGTTCCGACTTGTAGGTGATTAACGATTTATCGTCCGGCTATTATGAGAGAGTAAAATTGAGCATAACTATATTACACCTAATCTTGTCGTACATACCTTTTTAGTGGTTCTAAATTATGTGCAGTATATTGCCGTACAGGTCATTGTAGTGACTCCAGCTAGATTGACTTTGAGCTATGAATTCAGCCGTACAGACTACCGCAGAGGTTCCGGCTTACATGTTTTATTTCTATGAAATTGTTCTTACCTGAATTGCTTACTCTGTTATATATTGGCATGACATATATTTGAATATGATTATGTGCAGCATAAATTGAATTTATATGATTTCATGTGTGTGTGTATATATATATTATGTATATGCTTATATCTTGATTCTGGGAAAAATTATACATGTTTTACAGCGAGGGGTTAGATATGTTGATAAAGAAAATGATTTTTGTAAAACATGAGTGTGAACACGGAAAATTCCTGAAACGAAAGAGACAAGAACAACGTGCACAAACAAATATTTGTATTTGATGATTTTGGGTTACAATCTCTCTCTATTTTGATCCTCTGATTCAATCTCCGTAAGGTGTGTATTTGTGGATGTGCGATTGATCCAAAGGGCCGTTGGGCTTGATCTAAGGATGAACGTTCTTCAAGGGCCGTGGACTTGATCTTGAAGGTGGATTTGAGTGGATCTTCAAAGGGGCTTTTGGGCTTGATCTTTGAAGAACAGTGATGAACGGATCTCCAAGGGCTTTTGGGCTTGATCTTGAAGAACGGTTGGATGTGTGGATTTGTTGATGTTGTTGATTCAAGGACCGTCGGGGCTTGATCTTGGAAGAACGAAGAACACTTTCTTCAAGGGCCGTCGGGGCTTGATCTTGAATTTGGTGGAAGTTCTTCACGGGGCCGTCGGGGCTTGATCTTGAAGGTGGATGATTGTTGATCCAAGGGGCCGTCGGGGCTTGATCTTGGAAGAATGATGAATGAAGAATGAAGAACACTTTCTTCAAGGGCCATCAGGGCTTGATCTTGAAGGAGGATGATTGTTGATCCAAGGGGCCGTCGGGGCTTGATCTTGGAAGAATGATGAATGAAGAACGAAGAACACTTTCTTCAAGGGCCGTCGGGGCTTGATCTTGAAGGAGGATGATTGTTGATCCAAAGGGCCGTCGGGGCTTGATCTTGGAAGAGTGATGAACGAAGAACGAAGAACGAAGAACGAAGAACGAAGAACACTTTCTTCAAGGGCCGTCGGGGCTTGATCTTGAAGGTGGATGATTGTTGATCGAAAAGGGCTTTCTTGATCTTTCGGGAATTGCTTGAGAGCTTCGGAGTTTCAAAGCTTCAGAGCTTCAAGGTGTAATATGAATTCCTCCCCTCAAATGAATGAATTAGCCTTCTATTTATAGAAATTTCCAAGGCCTAATTTTGAATATAATATTCCAGATGAAATAAGTCGTTTCTGCCAGGTGTTGACACGTGTCCTGTTTGATGACTTTTCCAACTTATTTTGATTTTTTGTTTAGACACACGCTACGTGTAAAATTTATGTAATACATGAGCGTTGAAACTTTGATTTATCGGTCAACATTTATTTATCGAAATTTCGATGTCTACAATTAGTTTTTGCCCACTCACGTTTTCTATTTTGCGCCCCTCCAGGTTTTGAGTAAGCTTGCTGTTGGTGGCTCGAGGACGTCGGCAGTTCTGACTTATCTAAATAATAGTAGGACCTTCTTGGTACTGTATAACTAGTACTTGTCCTACTGGACTGCACCTAGACTTTTATGCTCTGAATAGGAGTGTTCATTGTTGTAACTAACTCCTATCACTCTCGGTTTAGTAGTGCACTCTAGTAATTTAGTTTTTAATTATTCGTATAATTCTTATCCTTATTGCTTCCGCACTGTGCACATGGCTACGTCACTCTCACGTGACGACCAGCATGCCTTGATCTCGGTTAAGGTGTGTCATTTATTATTTCTTATTTTTACATAGTTTTTATCCATTTATTAAATCAAAATGTTTGAATTTTTTTATTGTAATCTTTTCTAATAGTATTATAATGAGGGATTTTAAATTTATAGGATTATAAATCTCATAAAATATCAAACAATTAATGTCAAAACTATAAAACTATAAATATTAATAGTAATATAATGAGGTGTACAAAGTCAAGGGACTTTGATCAAACTTTGAATACTATTAAGGTTTTAATCAAAGAATGTTAAGGATTAGGGACCGCATCCAAAGTATCCCTAAATTTAATTGAGGAATAGATATCAAAAGAGACAAAAATTATTAATACAATTAAGGCTTAATTGTGGTAATGGTCTTGAACATTATCCTTAGTATAATTTTAGTTGCTGAACTCTCGAGTAGTTTCTTTAATTCTCAAACTTAATAATATGTTGTGTCATTGGTCTTTTTTCACTAACGCCGTCTATTTTTTTGTTAGGGGTATATTAGGAACTTCATCCTACTTCACTAAAAATGAGAAATAAAAAAGAAAAAAACAACCTAAAATAATCATTTTTTTGTATGTAAGAAATTGAATACATAGGAAATTTTGTTCGTAGTTCAATATGTGATTTGTTAGTTATTTAAATCTAGCCACAGATCAATCTCCTACCAATTTTGAAGTAGCATTGCCTACTATTTACAAGTGGCTAAAGTCCAACCATTTTCATTTTGTATTTTTTATATTTCAAATTTCATTTGATTTGATGTTTTAGATATTAATTTATAAATTTTTATTTGTTTTTTAGCTTCTTCTATTGTTTTTTAAAGTCTTAAGTTAAAGTTCTTAATATACCCCTAGATTTAATAAAAAAAGGATGACGTTAGTGAAAAGGACTAATGGTGCAACACATTGTTAAGTTTGAGGACTAAAGAAACTAATATTAGAATTCACGGACTAAAATTAAAATAGGAGTAAAATTTAGGGACCACTACTACAGTTAAGCCCACAACCAAATAAAAAAGAGCAACACACCCTTAATCATGATATTTTTGCATATTCATAAATATACATATAGTTTGATTTGTGAGTTTCTTAATCAACAATTTAGTGGTTTATTTATTTATTTGTAAGTAGGAGATTTTAGGTCTTGTGAATAACGAATTTGATACTAAATTATTATGACAAACTCATTGTGTGATTTAGTCCAAATCTCCTACACCTTAGTGTAAAAGAAAATCTACGAGCAACAACATTAGGAGAAATTTGTAGTGTTAACTGGTTTGTGAATAACGAGTTCAATACTAAATTATTATGACAAACACATTGTGTGGTTTAGCCCAAATCTCCTACACCTTAGTGTAAAAGAAAATCTGACGAGCTACAACATTAGGAGAAATTTGTAGTGTTAATTGGTCTGAATTCACTCCATAACCTTTGTCAACACCATCAACATCTGTTATGCCATAATCTCCTCCTTCATCCTTTATTTCACTCCTTTAATTACTATTTCCTTTCTTACCATATGATTACCGCAACAATTAATCTTCAATATCTCTTAAATATTTTGGGTATGTGGAACTAAGACCATCTCCAAAAGATATGATTTTAAACATAAAATTTAAATTTAAAGGCATATGTGGCATATTGATCTTTTATAAATTTTACTGAAAATTTGGTATTACCCCTTGAAACTATATTCTTCTCTACTAAAACCCATCACCTTTTGTTTTCTTGAATAAAGCCCATTGACTATCCTCCAACTAAACAAATTCTTTAATTAAGTTTGACTTTTCAAATTGTGTATTATCAGAATGCCTAAACTACCCCTATTAATAATTGGATAGAGTTTTTGGATCAGTTACTTGTTATATCCATTTAATCAATTTTATATATATTACAAAATAATTCATGTCATTCATTGTATATTCAATGTATTAACTTTCAAATTGTTATAATGTGCCGATTGAAAAATAATAATACTAATTTCATAATTTTGTGCATTAAATATATAAGTTAATTTACCTACCAACACAACAATAAACCTAAAACAGTTTCTGCGAATACTCCAATCTGTAATACACAAAACAAAAGCGATATGTTCCGTGCAATTTTTACCTACAAAATAGTCTAATTTTCCTATTCCATCAAACCAAAATTTAAAGGGTCTAATTTACTTTCAAAATGGTCTAATTTACCTACGTTATTATGTGCATTACATTAAAAGTTTATTTAATTGCCTACAAGCACAAACCCACAACATTCGAACATTATCTAATATCACTATTTTTTTTTTTGGAATAGGTAAATTAGTATAATATTAATAAGTAGGTAGATTAATTTAAATGTAGGTAAATTAATATAATATTTTATAAGTAGGTAAATTAGTATAATATTTGTATGTAGGTAGGTAATTACATGATTCAAAATGCAGGTAAATTAGTAGAATATTTTATAAGTAGGTAAATTAATTTGTATGTAGGTAATTACATGATTCAAACAATATTATTTTTTCCGTACAAGATATGTCTTTGTTTTTTTTTTTAATTTGGTAAATTAATTTATATTTGTTGCTAATTTTTATGATACAAGAAAGGTAAAATATCCATATGGATTTAATTGCTCATCATAATTAGGATGAGTAATAACATTTATTGACCAAATTAGGATTTTGTGGCATAAGTTGTAAATGTATTGTAATAGTTGGTCATATATTTGTCTACATGGCAGTCTATTTGAAATTTGGGTTTTATTTGAATGTTTAAAATTAGATGGGTTTTTATTTGAAAAATAGGAGTTTCATGGGCCTATATCTAAAGAACCCTAAATTTTATTCTTCACGATATGTAAATTTAAACTATTATTTAAACTATTATTTATTATTCATAAGTGTAATTAGTATTTTTAAAACAAAAGATAATAATAAAAATTATAAAACATTTATTACTAACTAAATATAAATTTAAAGCTGTTGTTAAATTTGACAGAAATTCCCTCTGCTACTATTTCATGTCATGCCCATAAAAATTAACTATAAAACGTCATTATTATTTTTTTTTTTACTGTTATTGTTAATGCGAACTTTTTACTTCTCCTTTGGAGACGCTGTAACTTCTCATATTTGCTCCATTGCCCCTTGGATCACCATCTCATTTTTCAACTAGCCTAGCCTCATAGGGCCAGCTAGGAGGGCCCCAATCTCTTCCCTCTTTCATGACCTTTACAAACAAATCCAACCGTTAGGGCCAATCTTGCAATTCTTCTAAACTCTAAGGGTATTACTGAAGACCCGCCGAAATTTCACGGTCGTAGACAGGATTTCGCCACCCGAAACAGAGCTCGAACACCGATACCACTGCCCCTCAGTCGAAGGATACCCCCCTAAATGACCCTCTTACCCACCACTCTATTCAAATTTTAACCCCATTTCTATCGCTATTCCCCAAAACCCAGGGGTAAATCCAGCAATTCATCCCATAAATATTAATATAAAATTTTCCAGAGCCATAAATTCAAATTTCCGGATCGTTGCGAACCCCGACGCTACAAAACAAAAACGAAACCTGGGCATCTGTCCAAAATCCAAACGCTCCTGCGAAACCAACCCCTCCCTGCTTTAAAGCGCTTGTACCCTGCGCCATCAGCGCGTTTGACCGCTTGTACCTCGCGCTTAAATTTCGGTTACAGTATTTACACGGGGTGGTGCTACAGTGCGCCGAGAGCGAACCTTTGCTCTCTCTCAGACTGCTATACAACGCGGAGCTGAAAACTCCGGATTTAGGTTTTTAGCGGGTCGGGTTCGGAGCTCCGAATCCCAAATCAGAGCTATTTCTGGCTCTGCTCGGCGGTGCATTTTAGAGAGAGAAAGTGGAGGACACAGAGAGAGGATGGAAATGGAGGACGATATGGAGGTTGAGGAAGTGTTTATGGCGCAGGAAGCGGACGTTGACTACGAGTTCGATGCAGCTCGGTACTTTGACTTCACTAGGGAGGAGACTCCGGCTGAGGCTCGCCGCGCCGAGCTCTGGTTCGAGTCCGCCAAGAGCTACCCGCCGTCTCGTAAGCCTTTCTGCCTCCAATGACGCCGTTTCTTTTTTTTTTTTGTCAAACAATGACGCCGTTTCTTGACATTTGCGTTTTCGATTCTTTTTGGTTTCAGGAATAGTGAGCTTTGGCTTGACTGATTTTCAAGCATTTGAAAGATTAGGAAATAATTTTATTTTTTAAGCATTCATTTTTATTTAAATATAAAATTGTTCGTGTTTTTTGTTCAATTTTGTATATATAATCGGATAGATTCCTGTGAAAAATGATTATTGTGATGATACATTGCCTCAATTTTTAATTTTACTGTGAAAAATGATTGATTTGGTTTATATTCTGAATAAAAATCTGCGATTTTAAGAATTAGAGCAACGTATGAAGTTATATTTTGATAATGTTTTGGTCTATTGCAGCTGTTGTGACAAGGTTAATGCTTGGACCGGAAATCCTCCTGGAAAACGTAAACACCTCCCCAAAATGTGATGTGGAGAATGCAAATGATGGAGATTGTGATATCGGTGTGGGCACAGAATCATGTGTAATGGATGTAAACAGCCGGGGTATGGATCAAATCCCTTTGATTTGTGCCTCGTAGAGAAGCAGGATTTAGAAAAGATTATTCTTTTGTTTTCAGTGTCTTTGTCTTGGTTTGAAGCCTAAATCTTTAAGTGCAATGTTTCATGTTCTAGATGAAGGAATGAATAGAGGGACCTTTGGAAATTTACAAAAAGTTCTAAATCAACCGAATGGAGCTGGTACAGGTGATCATTTTCTGTACCTTGATGATTAATGTGTTTGCAAATGGATTTCCCAAATGATTTCCGAATAAATTAAGTGCGGGATATAAACTATACGCCGTTAAAATCTGAAGATTTTCAGATGGAATTAGATTTTTAAACAAGTCATCATGGACACATTACTAATGAACTATATAATAACCTATTTCAAACTATTTCAATTGGTCTAGCATAATGTATACTTTTTTATAACTTTTTCTCTTTTAATGTATGTTTTTGTTTTCCAGGACTGACATTCAACAGTCACCTAACCGGTGATAAGCTTAAAGGTCAGAGTAATGCTTCTGTGAAGCCATCTTTCCCCAGGAGCTCAACTTTGATGAAGCCCACAGCAAGTCAGCTCGCTAAGCAAAATCTGAAGCCTCAAAATGGTGGTTCCAGGTACTTCAGAATGTTCTGCCTTCGTCTATATGTAATATGTTTTTTGCATTGTGTAAGTACAGATGTGGTTAGTTCAAATAACTATTATGTTCATGTAACTTTATCATCACCGCTCAGTTGCTCACGTGGTTCGTTCAAATAACTATTATGTTTTATGTTCTTATGCACACTGATTTAAATTCCCCAGATATTGTAAATTTGGCATTACTATGTCCAATCTATGTCCTGTAACCAGCGAAAGTGTAAAATGTGGACACTGTACTACCATTAAGTCCCATACTGACTGCATTATGATGTTTTATATCTAAATTGTTAGATTCCAAATGCTGCATGTTCAAAACAATGAGAAGAGCTTGTGTAGTTCTTCTGGGGTTGAAAGTCAAGCTCCCAAGAGACAGAAGCTAGATGGAGGACACTTGCGTAAGGTACAGAAGTTTTATAAACTGCAATTGGTTCTGAGCATAGTCAAAGTCATTTATCATTTTCTTTGTTTAAGGAAATTTACAATTGGTTTTTGAACTATGGATTGAGCATTCTTCATTTTCTCCGTGACAGGTTACTGATGCAAAGCAGCAAACTAATTTTGTCCACAAGGTACCTAAAAAGGTATTCTAGCTATTGCTTGATGACTGAATTTGCTACCGAAAAAGGTTTTTGAACTAGTACCTATGGATTGAGCATTCTTCATTTTCTCCGCTCTTACTTTTGAAACAATAACTTATTGGAACAGTTTTTGTATGATCTGGTTAACTGTCACTCAAAGCCATGCTATTATTTCATCTGAATTATCTAATAACACAAATAAGTTATTGTTTCAAAAGTTGTCTAAAATTTCAACTTTAGACCAATAATACCTTTGTCTGGATGGGTTTATTAATCAAACTACAACTGGTATTCTATATTATTAGAGAAGTTATTCCGTGTGTAATAGAGAGCTTCCCAGATTTTTTACTTGTGATTTTGTTCTTAGATGTCTGGAGTAATACATGAGGGAACTGAGATGTGCTCGAGTCATTGGTTAAGTTTCTAAAACAAATGTATTGCGGGTGATATTGCAGGATGAAACTTTCGACAAAACTACTGCACACCCTAAGTTGAGACTTACCATTCCAAGAGAGCCTGACTTTGAAACGGCACATAGGGCACACAGGATTAGGTGAGTTCTGGCTTTCAGGGCAGAAATCACATAGTTTTGTTTACCAATCTGCAGGTAGTTATTATATATTTATATTTCAGGCCTAACAATGGATCTATGTTAGAACAAGTGACATCAACTCATCGAAAATTCAAAGCTCGTCCATTGAACCGAAAAGTTGGTACTTCAAGTTATTAGATGCGGATTTTCAATAGTGTTTTATCTGTGATTACTCCACATTTTTTTTTTTGAATTTATACTGCAGATTTTCGAGGCTCCTTCATTGCCACTTCCAACAAGGAGCACTCCAAAGTTGCCGGAATTTCAAGTGAGTGCTTGATATTTATAATTTTTTGCTTTTTAACCTATTATAACTCTTTTCATTAGTGACTTGGAGGATAAAGATAATTGTACCCTCAAACTGATTTGAAAAATAAATGCTCTCTCAAAGTAAGTGTCTTTTGAAGTTTTGTGGCTCTGAGTCCTTTCCCTTTGTTAATTTCGCTTCTTAGGAATTTCACCTGAAGACAATGGAAAGGGCTATGCAAAATGCATCGGCTGTTTCATCATCCTCACATTATCTCAATGATCATGATAAGGTTAGCTGTGAATTTCATTAAGTACTTTTCACTGTTATCTTAATTCACAGTGGTCCCTTGAGTCATGTGAAACATTGTGCTCAAAAGTTTCTCATGTACGTTTAACTATTATTCTGCATTTTGTAGGGTTTGGAAAAACCTAGCATTTCTACCGTTGCGGAAAACAGAAAAGGAGAATCCAGAAGGTAATAGCAGAAAGAATCATATAACTAAATGAATATGATTAATAGAAATGCTCAGTTCACATTTTCCAATTTTGTTTTCATACTAGAAATATAACTCTTACTCTCGGTTTGATCTTGTTTTATTAGACCAAATACAGTGGAATGTCCTAAGCAGGATGGAAATGCAGGAATGCAAACATTTAAAGCTCGTCCTCTTAACAAAAAGGTAGTATTTTCCTGCTCTACATCATTCAGTTGAAATTCATTCTAGCCGATGCCAACTATGGGATTATTTCCTATCTAAATGCAGATATTTTCTAGCAAAGGGAATATTGGTGTTTTCTGGAATAGCAAGCGAGAAACCACTGTACCAATGGTAGTTCATAGACGTTATTCTCTTGCTTAGTGACCGTAAATCATATTTGTTTCCTAGTTGGCAGAATCAACTTAGCTAACACCATGTTTTTATTTCATGTCAAGGAATTTAATTTTCAGACAGACAGAAGAGTACAGCAATTTCCGCCAACTGAACTTTTTAGTAAGGTATCAACAAGTTTATATGATGTTAAGTTATTACACAAATTTGTGCTTCTCTCTTGTTGTTACTTTGTAACCATTACAGTTTGCATATACCTGTAATCTCATTTGTTCTCCTGTTGAATCCTAGCTCTCTTTAACCACTGAGCTCCAGCCGAATAATGGATCACGGGTGAAACTATCCCAGCCTACATCTTTGTTTAAGAAGGTTATCCTTGTCCCCTTTACTTTCTTATCACTCACATAACATACATTATTGATTTGATTTAACTTTCCCTAGTATTCTATTGAGTTATTTGTTTTTTTTTTCTTTGGCTTAAGGACTCAAAAGAAAATAGATCAACTGTTTTCCAACAAGAACATAAGGTAAGGTACTGTATGGGAGTAGCTATAGATAGTCTTGATCATTCATTTATCTTTGATTTTCTTTGAGTGCTTGATCTTTCTTTTTCCCATTTCTTCTCTCATATGATATCCATGTAATTTCGCACGTCCTCTTGTAGATAAAAGAAAAACCTTCTCTGTTTGGTGGAAAGCAGGCTCAAGACGGGTGCACGACCGATGTTGATAAGAAATTGAGGATGAGGTACACTAACTGAGCGATGGATAATAGGCGCTATTTTAGTTTCTATATGTTTTCTTTTTCACTTATCTTGTCCCTGAAATTGCTACAGTAGGTTGGGCGTTCGTTGACATTAAAGGTGGCATCTACATGCATGGGAATCAGATTTGAATATCTGCTATCAAAACGAAAGGTTGGAGAAATGTCTTAGCATTGATGGTTATACAACTCTTCAAAAAGATTACCAAGCCCTTTCGTGGCTGGTGTTCTTTCAAATATATGTAAAACCCAGCTCTTTTTTCTTTTCAGTTCCACAATTGTAGGTTTCAGTTGAAATCCAATAAATATGTCGAAGGGCTGGTATTGTATAGCTGTTAAAGCCACCTCTTACAATGTTAATTTTCGGTGGCACCAACACATGTAATTGTGATTAGTCAAGGAATATACACAATCTGCAGTGATGTGCATCATATGTTTAAATACTGTTACAGATGTTAAACATAATCTCTAGTTTAAATACGGATATATGTTCTTGACTCCTTGCAACGTTTAACTCTCTCTCTCTCTCTCTCTCTCTCTCTCTCTCTCTCTCTCTCTCTGTGCAGTGGAGACTGCTAGTCCTCTTCTTTAGCTTCATCTGTATCCTTGGTTACCAGATTGTTCTTGGTTAGGGCCTGCTTTGTCCAACGCTTTATATCATAGGCTCTTTTGAAGGGTTTCTTCTCCTTGCCAAGTCTTGTCTTTGTTATGGCAATGGCGAGATCGTTTGGAAACAACGTTTGCCAAACGAAGGCATGAAGAAGAGTGGAGACAAACAATACGGACACCATTGCAGACGACAGGAGAGAAAGAATGACTGCAAGTCCCTTGCTTGGAACTGATGGTACTTGTTCTGCGTACTTGATGGTGGCTACTGAGAAAGTTGTCATAGGAAAGGTGTAAGACCACCAAGCCACTGAAAATCTACAAAAGTATAAACCGTTTGTCAGAACATAGTGGCAACTAAAGAGTTTTGGTTCATAATTCTGAGTTTGATTACATAACATGTCAGATATCATTCCTCGTCAAATACTGAATTATTGAGGATATGAGTTGCCTCAGACAAAGAATAGCTTACCTAAACCCTGTGAAGAAGTTGATCCTCACAACCAGTGAAACATAGAGAAACAATGCAATGAAGTAGCAGGTCCTTGACAACCCGTCAAACCCCCCATAAATGGTTTCCCAAGCAATGCTTGCGGCCGATGGGGCTGCAATAAACATGGAATACACAGGGTGGAGCTCCTTAGGCAATGCTTCACTTGTTGGTAGTCTCTGATACAAAGTAACAAAAACCACAAGATAATGTGCAAAGCCAACCGCCCACAAAAACTTGGCAGCCTCATCCCACCCAACCTTGGCAGCTAAAATTGCCCCTACAAAGTTGCCAACTACTGAGAGATGAGAAGATGGATTGGCCACCTTACAGAGCCTTCTTTTCCCGCCCGAAAGCCACTGTCCGTAGATCTTGAGCTCAAGAAGAAAATAGGGTGCCATGAAGATGCAAATGGCAGGGTGAAGTTTACCTGGGGCTAGTGCAGGTGGTACTCCGAGCACTAAGAACATGCAGACAACCCAAGGGGCGAAGAAGAAGTTGACCCGAACGGGGTGGAAAAACTCTCTTTTCACTGCTTCAAAGTAGAAAATGCATTTGAAGATGTAGGTGAAGGAGACACAGAACAGGACTGACACTGCTAATAGCCAAAGTGCAAGATTTATGAAGGGTGAAATGTTCAGAAACTTGGTCGCTGGGCTAGTAGCAAGAGCATGCCATAAGACAACTTGGCTACTAAGGCCAAGACAAATACCAAAGCATCCAATTGGAAACCTGAGGAGAAAGGGCCATTTCTCATCTTTTGGGAGGAGTATATCCTCATAATCCTGCAGGGCAGAATAGTAACTTATCAGTTTGGATACTTCTAATTTTTCCCACCCGCTAATGATATACATAAGATAAACGCTCTTTCGTCAAACAATCTAACGTGTTAAAGTTACCAGACCGTCAATCTAAATCATTGATTAGATAAATATTTATTTGGAAAAATTAGTTTCCGATCCCTAGTTCTTACTGTTCATTGACTAAGACCTTATTAGTTCTCAAATTTTGATTCAAGTCCCTAGCATTAATGTGATAATGAATTTACATGTTTATTATATAATTTTTTAATATAAATATTAATAATTAATTTAGGGTTTAATACTCACACCTCTATTAAACTTCTAATTAATTTTCAATTCAAACATTTTCAAAATAATAAATAAATTAAATTAAATTAAGTTTGTACCTATTAATTTTTTTTTATATATATAAAAAGATTCTCAAATTTTTAATCTTAAATGTACCCATTCATATAGTTTTTCAATTTTTTTAACCATCAATGTACCCATTCTAAAATATATCAATTTGTTATATGTAAAATGTACCCTTTTTTAATATAAAATCCATTCAAATTTTTTAATCCATGTTTAAACTTATATGGATACATTCTTTTTCGTTGATTTGAGAATGTATTCATGTTTTGGTACAATAACTTTTTTTGTTAATTTTGGTTAATGTACCCATACATATATGTACACACACAATATAATAGAGAGTATATTTTATATTTTATTATTTTTAATCCCATAAATTATGGGTTTTATTTAAAATCTCATTAATATAAACAATTACAAATTTCAATTTTTAATTTTTAATTTTTAATTTAAAAAATATAGTAACTTACATTATTACATTAATGTCAGGGACCTTAATAAAAAACTAAAAACTAACAAGGTTTCAATTAAAGAATATTGATAGCTAGGGACCGCATCCAAATTGTCCCTACTTATTTTAATGAATAGTGTTAGATTGACATTCTGACAACACGTCGTCTGGCTTATGTAATACTCATTTGGAAGAATTAGTTCAACATTAGACAACAAAACCTGCTGTGATTAGTGTGTTAATTACCTTGACTTGGTCGAGCTCAGGTCCTCTAAGGGCAGCAAAGTATCTCCCAGCAGGAACACTTTCATTAGCAGATTCATCAACTCCTCCATAGCCATCATTAGTCCTCTGAGACTCCACATCTCTTTCCTTTCTCGTAGGCAACAAAGAGTTCTGCTTACTCAGATTTGATGACTTGGTCTTGAAGATACTGAAGTCTCCTCTCCTTCCTTCCATGCCAACCCTAGTAACCGAATCGAAACCTCCGAAACTTCTTCCACTTCTCGGAAGATTAACCTTCCTCCAATCTTTAGCCTTGGACTCACTTCTAAGAACTGAAAAACCAGTTTCAAGTGAAAGTTGCCTACTGAAACTCCCGTCACTTCTCTTCATCTGTCTATTAATTTTAGTGTTTCTGCTAAATGAGTTATCCGCTTTCTCGGCCTCTCTTGCAATTCCCTCCTCCTCTTCCTCTTCTTCTTCTGGCAGAACTTCATGGATATCGACGAAATGTGAGTTACGGAAACTCGGAGAAGTAACTGGTCTTTTATCCATGTTTTTTTTTCCGACGCAAACAATAAAGCTAAGCTACGATGAAACTAGATTTATTTCTTGGGTTTGTTAACCCTCAGAAGTGCTTTATATGAGATCATCATGCGTTGCAAGCTTGTTTCTTGTGTACTATGTAAAAAGGGGGAAACTTTTGAGGTACGTGGGTTGAGCAGGTGGTGGGTTGTTGGTAATGAAATGGGAGCCAATACTTTCTTAAGACAAAAAGTGAGTTTTCGGAGGGGTATTCCGTGAGAGAAAAAAATCGACGGTTTTGTGGTTTCAGATTTTAATTTCGTAATGAGATTTTTGTTGACAAATAGGATATTTACATAATTTTTTTTAAATTACAGGATGAAAAATTTGAATTTAAGTGCAAAGAGCACATTGTTCTAGTTAAGTTGGCTAAACGGCATAGAATTTTATTATGAGATTGAGACTGTTTGGGTTGAAACTTAAACTTTGGGCTTAGAAGGGAGTTGACCCAAAAAGAGAAGGAAAAGCTCGAAGCTCAGCCTAGACCTAGAAAGCAGAAAGGGCCTTTCCTGACTAGGTGCAGATCATTTGCACCACTTGCTCACCTACCTAAGGGCCAAGTGGTATAGACCAGCCAGCTAATCAGCCCAAAAGTACTTTATGATGGCAGTACAAGTAAATAGCTGATGAGTCACTATCCTTCAAACTACATTCGGGCAAGATTATTGCTACAGGAGGCCAAGCCAAGGTGGCTATAAAAGGAGAAAGAGAAGTCAGAATCAAGGACACTCAAACAAACAAACAAAAGCACAAACTCTGCTCAAAGCCAGATTTGCCTTCAAAACGAAGCTGTAGTTAGCCCAAGCCTTCATCCCTTTCGGGACAAACCCTTTGTAATAGCTCTGCTACCCTGTTCAACGCCTGCTGTAGTATCGATTTTCTTTCTGCAAACTCACCTCCCAACCCCTTTTCTAAGCTTTCAAACCTTCTGTTAACCCACAAAGATAGGAAGTTGCAAGACGATCAGCCTTGCCCGACAAGGTTAAACCTTGCCCGACCGTCTTTGTTTTTGTCTTTTCATTCATTAGCCTAGCAATATGTTGTATACTTCAAGTTGTATCCAAGTTATTTCTAGTAATATGGCTATTAAAAGACTCTCTCAGCGCTTGAATCCGACTTGAATATGTCTTTACAGTTCAAGCCAGATCTAAGTTCTAAGCCCTCGGGCATATAAGATTTGATCATCCTAAAAAGTCCTTGGCCTCAAGGCATAAAAAAGAACCTGATGTGGACTTAACCCATCCACGACAAGCTTTGATAAACAAGAAGTCCGAAGTTACTTGGGGCGCAAGTAATCGACCTGCCACTTAGTTTTATTTCTGTTATATTATGATGACCATATAACGTTCGAGTACGGGATGAATTCTGATGGGAAGCCTCAAGGCCTATTCAAGGCCCCACAAAGGCACCTATTTGGATTCATCCTATTTCTCGGGCAAGAACGTTCGAGTACGGGATGAATTCTGATGGGAAGCCTCAAGGCCTATTCAAAGGCCCCACAAAGGCACCTATTTGGATTCATCCTATTTCTCGGGCAAGAACATTGAGTACAGAAGGGGTTCTGGTGGGAAGCCTCAAGGCCTATTCAAGGCCCCACAAAGGCACCTATTTGGATTCATTCTGCTCTTTGAGCTCAGGTAATCAGAAGTATAATAGTTATAAGACCCATATAACCAACAAAAAGAACCTTATGTGTTTGAGTACTAAGTTAGTTATTTATGGGAAGCCTCAAGGCCTACACCTAAGGCCCTACAAAGGCACCTGTCAATAACTAACATAGTCTCTCGAATATATATAATTAAAACTCAAACATCCGTTCTACATCTGCCATGCTGAAAATGGTAGTGGCACGCCTGAGCAATTCAAAGTTAATCTTGATCATGAGCCTCAAGGCCTACACCTAAGGCCTCACAAAGACACCTTTCAAAGTTAACTCTGTCATTCTCTTTCAGCCTTGCCCGACAGGATCCCGACAAGCCCGCCAGTAAAGCAGAAGCCCGACAGAAAGCATCAACTGGCGCCAACCTCTTGGGGAGCTGTGTGCTCGTCGGCCAGGAAGCATTCCCCACGGAAATTCCCGCCACGAATAGAGACCAATAACTATGGCATGCAAAGAGAGAGCTTTCAAGTATTTCGTGGCTTAAGAGCTCCATGGATTTGGAGTGTAACATGGGTTCAAATCTAAAATTCGAATCTATATTTTGGGTTTGGAAATTTGTAATATACGTTTGGCCGATGTAACTTAAGGCTTAATGGTGAGGTTGGTAGCCCAATTAGATGAGAGTGAGACCCAAAAGGGTCCATTTTTTAAGTCTTCTTTTGCCAGTCTATGTACTTGTAGGACCTTATAAGCACAGCCACTATAAGACGGTTTAGTGGCATTAAGTCTTATTAGTAAGTTGGAGATTTTAAGTTCGTACTCCATAAAATACAAGTTTGATATTAAATTATTGATTGCCTATTTTATAGCTTAACCCAACTTCCATTCTTAATTTCCCTTGTGTGTGTGTATAAAATATAAAAAACCCCACTCCTACGTTCGATATTACACTTTATCTTGTATTTTTAACTATGCAGTCTCTTATGCCGTTCGGCAGCGGCATTGCCGTCCCCAGCCAGACCCCATGCTTAGACCCTCTCTTCTTGTTCTTACAACCCTACTATAAAATGAGTAGCACTCATTTCTGCAACCAAATCGATTAAGCTCATCTTTTCAAAACAAGCAACTTCATAGAAACAAAGTTGGCTCCCTCAATATTAGTTGTTGAGAGTTGTTCTACATTGGTGAGAGACAATGTTTGCTATGTGCTTATAAGTTATATGGTTTTGAGTTACTTTTCATATTACCAATTGGTTTTATGGTGGAACTTTCAATTTCATCATGGTGTTAGAAAAGGAGATTGAATGTTCAATTTCAACCTTTTCAGATTTGCTTCTCCATCCACCCCCAAAATTCACCCATCGGCAGTTTAGCACCGTAATCCTCTGCCTCTACTACCAAAACTCCATTTTTGCTTTTGCTTCATTGTAACAGATGTTCTTTTGGTGAGTTGTTTTCTACAACTCCAAAAGGCTCTTGTGCCTTCATCAGTCACCTTCTTTTCCTTTTTTGGGGTATGATCTTAAAATCGGATGCATTTCTTTTTTTTTTTTTTTTACTTTTCAGCGGAGGAGTCTAACCCCACTTCTAACATGTACTTTTCATTCTCTCTTTTTTGTGATTTTTCCAATTGTTCTGTCAATCCTTTAATTGCAGCAAAAAATTGTGCATGTACTGGTTTGTTTTTCCTTTTTAATCTTACCACTTTGCTTTTCTGTCATATTCGGGGACTTGAAGAAGCAGTTGATGCTGATCTACCACAAAGACATATACAAGCCTCTAAATAAACAGCCCAGATTGTCTAACGCCGACGACGATTGTGCTAACGACAGAGATTTAGCCGGCAAGGGCGGTCAGGCTTCCAAGGAAATCAGATATAGGCTATACTATGTGTAAAATTCATGGAAACACAATTACATTGCATCCATGCCTATTTCTTGCGAGAAGATTGACATAGACTGACATAGTTTGATTAACCAGATTTGAAAAAACCCATGAGTTACTGATGTAAGATGTAAGTCAGTTATGTTTTTATTTATGAATTCCTTTCTAAGTGCTAGGCAAATGAGGAGATTTGGTAAATGTCAAACGCCTGTGACAATTATTGTTTTCTTTGTCTCTCAAAAAAAAAAAAAAAAAAAAAAAAACAATCCAACAAGGAACACTGTCCAAAGATTGAAGGGAGGAATTTGTTAATCGTTGCCGATCTTAATGTTACCTTCACACTCCATCTCATCTTTCTCTTTTTCAGTATCTAATTGGGTAATTTTCAAACCTTTTGCACTAATTTTTCAGTTCTAATAGGTAATTCTCCACTTTATGTCTTTCGAACATTCTAATTTTACTTATGACCATAGCCCCTAATTATTGTTAAAAAAATGTTTGAAGAAGCGTGGTTTTGCAATCTATGACTCCGGCTATGATGAAGATTTTTCACAGTGATCAGGATGGTAAAGTTTTATAGATGTCTAATTTTATTCATATGTGTATTCTTTTTCAATTGTATTTCTTTTTCATGTGCAGAAGCAAATGTACGTGCATAGGCATGATATGTGCTTTTTCTTCTTTGATTTACTTTTATAGTTATTGAGATTTGGTTAATAATTAAATTGAAATTGATATTCTACACTTTCGTCCATTTTTGATGCTATTGTATAGAAATATAATCATACGAACTTAAACTTTAAATTGTACCAGTTTCAGGGCTTTACAACATTTCAAGCACATTCTAAAGTCAGGAATTCTCCTTCTCTATGTCTCCTCCTTTCTCTTGAATGTTGCTTGGTATTTTACTTTTATGAGGTATTCCATTTTGGTTTTTTCATCAATCAAATTGTTTCACTGAAAAAATCAGCTAATGATGTGTGGTTTCTTTGTGGAAGGTGTCCAATCAATTGCTACAAATACATGGAGAGGGAAGCAGATAGAGAGAGATCAGAAATATTCTTGCAGGCAATCAATTGGTATGCATTTTGGAAATAATTGCTCCATTCTCTGTTTTGGTTGTTTTATCTTTTTTTTTTTGCTCCATTCTCACCTATGTTGTCTTCATTTTTTGTAATTCATTTTTTATGGCACTTAATGCAATGCATGCAGGAAGACAAATATTTCCTTATGTGATCTTCTTGCAAAGTGCGAAGAATGAAATATGTTATCCTATGTCTTTAATGAAATTACTATCTAAAGGTTGTTCATTATTCTCAAGGATGTGTGTGAATATGTTATTCTTTGTTTTTGTTAGTATATCAAGAAAAATAATCATTTTTAAAGGCATGGACATTTCTGTCACAACAATAGCTAATTATGTTGCTCTCTTAAGACTTGGAAATTGGAAACCTCCCTTTTATATTTGTCCTTCTTTCATCATCGGTTTCATTTATGGAGGTTTTTCCAATTAATATAAAGTTTGTTACATGAGATTTTCGAAATTCATACCAGATTGGTTGTTAATGTTTGGGAGCACTTTTTAGAATTGTATGCTTTCCTCTCTAATCCAAATTGAGAGCTCATATCAAAGATTATGCAAAAGAAGGGTTAACTGTGTTTTCTATTTAATATTTTCTGCCAATGAACAAGGGACCCAGATTATGCAATAAATGAGTTATTATATATGTACCACGTTCTATGAACATGGGTTGATTTGTTTTTGATTTTGGTAACAATAACAAATTTATACAGCTCAACATGGCAACGAAATCATAATAAGGAATTCTACATTTGATATTATCTTGATTGAGCTTTTGGATTCAATCTAATTCGATACGACTATTTCATTTCTTACTTTTGTCTACATATGTACATTTTAATTACTACTTACTTTATGCAATTTACACTTCAACTCATATTCTCATTTCAATTATCCATTTGCAGCCATGGTAAAAAGTACTAAAGTTGTGGGAGCATTGAATTTACGGAAGAGCTTGCAGATGGAATTAATGGGAAAGTTTAACACATATGTCAAGAAAAATAGTAGAAATTATATTATGAAGCTCCAAACCCTATCAACTCATATTTAATTAGCAGCTTTTAATAAGATAAGGTGTTCAAAGAGATGTGATTTAAGTGAGCTGTATTTTGTGGTATTTTAAAGACAAGATGATACATATAAATTCTTGCTCAGCTCATTGTCATGAATTAATTGTTTATTTTTTTATCAAACACTATTATTTGGTTCCTTTGGTATATATATATATCTTCCTTTATTCTTCGTTAACGTCTTCAAACATGCTTTTGCATGCAAAGAGCTTTTGTTTATTACGCATTTTACACACAACTTAGTTATGTCCTATTTCCTTTTTATTTATAAGTGTATGCTCTATTTTATTTTTGTGAAGCGGTATGAGAAAGAAAACAACTAACACAACACATCTTAAGGGGAGAGTAGCGCCCGTGATTAAAGAAAATGCCTCTCGCATACACGTGAGCGCATGCGGAGAGGTTAGTTAAATATAAAATCCCTACACAAACTTTCTTTCTTTTCCTTCTTTTTTTATATTTGTATATGGGAACTAGTTCAAAGATTGTTGTGATTTGTTCCATGCAGTTTTTATGTATCCAAAAGGAGTCCACAACGTGCACAAAGTGAATGGCACTGGCTTTCAGCAATGTGCAGCTCCATTTGACAGCGTGCCATTGACTAGTGGAAATGAAGTGGTCACCCTTGCAACCTCGGGAGAAAATGGTACATTTGCGGTGTTGGTCAGCATCGTAAAGCGGGGAACCAGAAGCTTCTTATAACTGTGATGCCATCATCTGCTCCTAGCCCAAGTCCCAGTTACACTGCCTCAAGCCCTAGCACCTCAATCCCCTATGATAGATTGTATAATGGAATGGATGACTAGGATAGTGCCATGTGTTGTTAGATTAGTGGAGTGGTGTTATAAGGTGTAAACTATAAATATATGAGTGTAATTATAACAAGAGTTTAATGAATGAAATATCAGAGCATTCTTCATAAACCTTTCTCTCTCTAACTTCTCTCTCTCTCTCTCTCTCTCTCTCTCTCTCTCTCTCTCTCAAGATTACTTATTGTGTAAGTTTGTTGATAGGATTGACATGGTATCATCGCCGACCATGGCCGCCGCATTCAGTTGAAGATCCTCGTGCTTCCGCTACCTGTATTCTCTTGTTGTGACGTCGTCGTTCTTGTTCGTTGAAGCTTTCTGTCGGTGATTTTGTTTTCCTTTTGCAATCGGTGGTTGAAACCTTAGAAAATTTGGGGATTTTTTCGTTCAAGTCGGTGCTTGTTGTTCCTTGCTTGCGTCGGTCCAAGCCTCGTTGATTGCGAGGTGTTTTCTCTCTTAAATCTCGTATATTTGTTGATTCGTTGCTTAGAGCTGTTGATTCTCACAGTTCTTGATTGGGAATTGTTGTTGGTTCTGCATTGTGAGTCTTTGCTGATTGTTGTTCTTGATTGAATTTCTTGATTGAATTGTTGTATTTCTGTGTTGATTTTTCGATTGCTTCGCACTACAGTATTTGGATTGTTACAATGGTGAATTCTACTTTGTTGGCTCTCACTCAATCACCGATCTCGTCCTTGATTCCGAGTGTTGGGAACACTGTAACTGTGAAATTGGACGACACCAATTATGTTTCTTGGAATTTTCAAATGGACCTGTTATTGGAAGGAAATGGAATTATGGGTTTCATTGATGGCAGTATTCCATGTCCGCAGAAATTTGGTGAAACTGATTCTGAAGATAGGGTTGTGGATACGGTTCCGATGATCTCTAATGCATACAAAGTTTGGAAAATTCATGACAAGGCTTTGATGACTCTTCTTGCTGCCATGTCTTCATCTGCCTTATCTTGCATAATTGGCTGTCAAAGTTCTAAAGAGATGTGGACTAATTTGCATAAGAGGTTTGCTAGTACCAGTCGCACTAGTATTGTTCAGATGAAGATTGATTTACAAAATATTAAAAAAAAAGACCAGAAACCATTGATCAATACTTGCAGCGTATCAAAGATTTCAGGGATTAATTGGTTGCAGTTGGTGTTACTATATCAGATGAGGATATTGTCATTGTTGCATTGAGAGGACTTCCATCTGAATACAATACCATTAAGGCTGTTATAAGTGGCAGAGAGAATCTGGTCTCTTTGACTGAACTGCGCTCTCAGTTGAAGGCTGAAGAATCTACTCTAGATGAAGCTACCAAACAAGTTCCATTAATGACTGCAATGTTGGCACATGGGTCTGGTTCGGTGTATGAATCAGGATCTTCTTCTAGATTGTCTGTTATGCCCCATTCCAGTTTTACTCAGTATTCGGTGCAGTTTATGGCTTCTATGCAAGCTATGTCAACCCTGCACCCTATGCAATCCATGCAAAATTTGCAACCTTTTTCATATCCTCAGATGTTTCCTGCACCAGTTGCTTATGCTACTCAACATACCTCTGGTTCCTATAACAATTTTTGCGGCAATAATTACAAAGCTAAAGGGAAAGGGAAGAAATTTTACTCTAATTCTCAGACTTTTCCACAGTCACAGTTTGGGTCAGTTGGTTATACTTTTGTGTACTCAACTCCTGTACCACAAATTCCTCATACTTCTGGCTATAACCCTTCTCAAATATGTCAAATATGTGATTGAAAGGGGCATTCTGTTTTAAACTGTTTTCAAAAGGGTTGTCAAATCTGCAATAGGGTTGGTCACACTGCTGCCACTTGCTTTGATCGGCAAAATGATTCTACTCAGTTTTCATCACAGTCTTTTCCTTATATTCAATATTATCCGTCTTCTGTGATGCCTCATTTTTAACAGTTTTCTACTCCAGAAAACTATGCCTCTCATCTACATTAATCTAGCACCTCTTATCAGCATCCATCACCACCTGTTGCTATGACTGCTAGGACTGTGGCATCTCCTTCAGCACCTCAACAAGTGTTTTGGTTGGTCGATTCTGGTGCTACCAACCACATGACTTATGATATCTCAAATTTACAAGAGGCAGTTCCCTATCCATCATCTAAGATTGTCACTGGTGCTGGTGGTGAAGGTTTAGTAATTGCAAATATTGGCAATTCTTGTATTTCTACATCACAACATACGTTTCATCTTAAATCTGTGTTGCATGTGCCTTAGTTATCACAGCATTTGTGTTCAATGTATCAGTTATGTCGTGATAACAAATGTCACTGTATTGTTGATGAATTTTCCATTTGTATACTAGACAAGGTCACAGGACAAATCCTCTACAAAGGACTAAGTAACAATGCCATATATCCTCTTCCAGTTCTCAAACCCTTAAGGTTAATTTCTTCTCTAGCCTCCTACCCTGCTGCTTTTCTTGGTCAGAAAGTTCTTCAGAGTTGTGGCATTGTCGATTAGGTCATCCAACTAATCTAGTTGTGTCCACTGCATTAAATAAATGTAATCAGTTTGTACCTCGTACTTCACCCTCCAAAATCTGTGTTGCCTGTTTGCAAGGCAAGTTCACTAAACTGCCTTTTCCCAGTGTTGCTTCAAAGTCTGTTGTTCCTTTTGAAGTTATTCACACAGATATTTGGGGTCCATCCCCTAATATGTCTTTAGAAGGATTTAAGTACTATGTCTCCTTCATAGATGAATGTACGAGGTACTCTTGGATATTTCCATTAATGAATAAAGCAGCTGTTTTTCATATATTTGTTCACTTCTTGGCATTCATATCCAAAGTGATGGGGGGTGGGGAATATATTAGTCATCATTTTCAAAGTTTTTTAAAAGATAAGGGTATTGTTCATCAAAAGTCTTGTCCATATACCCCTAAACAAAATGGGTTGGCTGAGAGAAAGAACAGACATATAGTAGAAATTGCCATAACTCTTTTACAACAAGCTTCTCTTCCTTCTCAGTTTTGGTTTCATGCATGTGCAACTGCAACTTTTCTTATTAATAGGATGCCAACTACTATCTTGCACATGAACTCTCCATTTGAAGTTTTATACAAACCCCTACCTACACTTCATCATCTCAGAGTGTTTGGGTGCGCTTGTTATCCATTTATGAAACCATATAGATCCACTAAGTTGGAACCCAAAACTCCTGAGTGCTTGTTTCTTGGGTATGCATCTTAATATAAAGGATATATATGTTATGATCTCCAAACTCATAAACTCATTGTGTCAAGACGTGTACTGTTTGATGAACAAAAATTTCTTGGTTTTCCTGTTGCATCTCAGCCTACCTCACCTACACCTAAACAATATTCTTTCGTTGATCATCCTACTAAATTTACTCCCATTACCATTATTCCAATTCCTTATCCTCTTGTGGTTCCATATTCCACTGCTCCTGGTTCTCATGTTACTCAGTCCCGATCTTCATCACCTCAACAATGTGACCTTGTCTGTTCTTCATCAAAGGGTTTTAGCACGTGTGATTCAGTTACTTCTGCAACAAGGGAGTCTTCAGTTCATTCAGTAATACATCATGAGGACAATCCAGATGTCGCTACTTCTCAGGTTGCTGATTTTCAACATGTGCTACTTAACTGTCATCCAATGCAGACTAGGTCTAAGTCTGGCATTTACAAAAAGAAAGCGTTTGTTGCTCAACAGTGCTCTGATTAAGTGTTTCTCAAAGAACCATCTACTTTTCAAGCTGCTTCTAAATCTGTGCAGTGGCAAGCAGCTATGAAAGAAGAAATGGATGCTCTTTTACAACAGCATACATGGACACTTGTTCCTTTACCTTCACACAAGAACTGTGTTGGTTGTAAGTGGATTTATAAACTCAAGAAAAATCCAGATGGGTCCGTGGCACAATTTAAGGCTCGATTGGTAGCCAAAGTTTTTTTCTTAAGAAGCTGGTTTGGACTATTATAAGACCTTTAGTCCAGTTGTGAAACCTACTGCAGTTCGGTTGATTTTAGCATTGGCTGCTTCTTATGGTTGGAAACTCAAACAATTAGATGTCAAAAATGTTTTTTTTGCATGGATTTCTTGATGAAGAGGTATATATGTCTCAACATCCGGGTTTTGTTGATCAAATGCATCCTGAGTATGTTTGCAAGCTTGAACGGTCTTTGTATGGTCTCAAACAAGCTCCCCGGGCTTGGAATGAGAGATTTTCTAAGTTTCTTCTTCAGTTAGGATTCAAGACATCTTATGCCGATCCATCTTTGTTTGTCAAATCTACGGATCACTCCATTGTTGTTGTTCTTCTCTATGTGGATGATATCATTTTAATTGGTGATAGTGATGTAGCGGTCTAATCTGTGATCTCTCAGTTGACAAAAGAGTTTGATATGAAAGATCTTGGTATTTTACATTTCTTTCTTGGATTACAAATTGAATATCAGGCAAGAGGTCTCTTTGTTCATCAACATAAGTATGTGAAAGAGTTGTTGCAGAAGGCTAATATGGAAGAATGCAAACCTTGTCTTACACCTTGCCATCCTAACCAGAAGCTTTTGAATCATGGCAGTCCTCCTATTTCAGATCTTACAACTTACAGAAGTCTTGTAGGTGCTCTGCAATACCTTACCTTTACTAGGCCAGATATCGCATTCTCAGTGAACCAAGTCTGTCAATTTATGCACCAACCTCTTGAATCACACTTTACTGCAGTCAAATGTATATTGAGATATCTCAAGGGTTTTATGGATTTAGGTTTATGTTTTACACCTGGTTCCCTTCATTTACAAGCTTATATTGATGCTGATTGGGCCGGTGATCCTAATGATCGACGATCAACAACTGGTTTTGTGGTGTTTATTGGTTCCAATCTTATTTCTTGGAGCTCTAAGAAACAACATACTGTGAGCAGGTTTTCTACCGAAGCAGAATATAGGGCTATGGCCACTACCACTGCAGAAGTGGTATGGATTCAACAATTACTTCAAGATCTTCACATGCCACAGACTGATGTTCCTTTACTCCATTGTGATAATATTTCTACTATGGCACTTGCTACTTATCCAGTTTTCCACTCCAAATAAAAACACATTGAAATTGACTGTCATTTTGTGCGTGAAAGAGTACAACAAGGTACAATCCTGCAGCTGTTTGTTAATTCCAGTGATCAGTATGCAAATATGTTTACCAAAGGGTTGTGTTCTCCTCAGTTTTGTTTTAATTGTTCCAATCTCATGCTTGGTTGCTCTCAGCATGTGATTGAGGGAGGATGATAGATTGTATAATGGAATGGATGACTAGGATAGTGCCATGAATTGTTAGATTAGTGGAGTGGTGTTATAAGTTGTAAACTGTAAATATTTGAGTGTAATTATCACAAGAGTTTAATGAGTGAAATATCAGAGCATTCTTCATAAACCTTTCTCTCTCTAACTTCTCTTTCTCTTTCTCGATTACTTACTGTGTAAGTTTGTTGATAGGATTGACACCCTACACCTCTGCAGCAACAGGAACTGGAAGTGTTGGAACAAGATAGTGGTGGATGGTGGTTATTTTTGGTCTTCTCGCGATGCTGATGGCTTAAATATTTCATTAGATTGTTCATGTAATAATATTGTTTCCTTTTTATCATTTGATTAATTCTTTCCTCTTAATTCTTGTTATCAATGATTCTTTCATGTATCAATAAGTGTTTTGGTTTCTTTTTGAAATCGATCTGCGGTTCAATATATGCAATGCTTATTATTTGTAAGAGTGATGCTCTTGGATACCACCCTTTTGTTCTGTTTCTTTAGTCCAGTGATAGGACTTCGCAAATAGGGTTAAAATCACAGAAAATACTTGCAAGAGTACAAGGATGTTGTAGTATAAATGCTCATGCAAGGTCGTTCTCCTCAAGGACTATGTTAATAATTTATGTAAAAACAACTCCTAATTAACTAAAAACTAAAAATGGAGAAATGAGACTTTGAGCTCGTTTGGATGTGCTTTTAAAATGACTGAAAGCGCGTTTAGTGAAAATGTTTTGGAACCAATCCTTAGTAAAAATGCAAGTAAATTCTTGAAAAGCACTTAAAGTGCTTCCTAAAAGAAGCACATAGCTGGTGCTTCTTGTAGAAAGCACTTTTAGTGCTTTTGGAACCAAAAAATATTTTCTCTAAAAATGCTTTCAGTCATTTTAAAAGTACATCCAAACGAGCCATTTGAAATTGGGTAATATTAAAAATTAATTTTAATTAAAAACAAATAATAAATTTGCCCAAAACTAATATGATAAAAGAAAAGAGTTTTAAATACCAATTTATAAAAGCACTCACCATCACCTAGCAATCCTATGAATTTTTACCAATTACTTATGATCTAAACATGCCACTTTGAAGGTTAGGCTTTCCTAATTTATATTCTACTTGGAACCTCCAATATAGAACGTATATCTAACATGCAATCCGTCCGGACGTTCGGATCAAATATGAACATGAGAGACTCATTATGTTTTGTGAAAACCCTTTGAAAAACCATGCAACCCTTAAGACGTGATGTTCATCTTAAGTGAAATTACAATTATTAATCACAAGAAGACAACGTCAATTTCAGGGAACCTTCCGACCAAAATTGCATCAAATTACTTTTCTAAGATCCTAATAGTGATCAAGAATTAAGACAATTAGATAGTTTGAACAGTGATCAATAATTCAAAACATGCAAATACAATCAATCATAAGCAATTCAATAAAAATTACATATTCATGCTAAGGCTCAAGGCTTCGCCCTAGCAAAAGAAATCAGTTACGCATATTCATAATTAAAATCATAGAAAATATTATTATGAAGAAAAGGAATGAAAACACCTTAAAGTAAAAATCTGAAATCCTTCAAGAACCCTAGCCAATTTCTCTCTGTCTCCAAGTTGCATAAAAGAGAATGTCTATAAACTAGGGCCGGCCAAACCTTATAAATCCCATCTAAAATCCATCGCACAATCCTAAAAACCCAGTCTTTTATTCCAACTAGGAGATTAAATAACAATAAAATAACTTAGAAAATAAAGTCCTAATTAAATTAGGATAATCTGCATAGAAATTGTTCAGCCACGTTTTAGCCTCAAACATCCTCCAAATCCGGCCCATAATATTTTGTTTGAAGATCGAAACATTCTGAACACATCTCCAGAAGGCCATGAACCCATTAGAGGTCATCTTCGGCTCCAAAAATGCAATTCAAGCCCAAAACATCACTATTCCAACACCGCACATAGCTCATTTATTCTATCGCCAGAAAATCACTGCTTGGTAGAAAAATTCCAAATTTGATAGAATCAAGCTAATTGACTCACAAACGTCCTCCAACTGGAATTACTCCAAAATTCATCAATTTGATTATGTTTTGCTCCAGAGGAAGTCGAAAGTCCTATATTGGAAATACATTTTAAAGTATCAAAATTCTTCCAAAATAATAACCAAAATATACTAAGAATAGGGTTAATATATAATATAAAATCTACTCATCATCCAGCATGAAACACCACAGTGATCAAAACCATACAAGGACAAGGGAAACCAATTCCCACATCGGAAACTGGTCAAGTCATTACACTGAAGCTAACACAACTTTTCGAGAGCCTGATCAAGTCATTACACTGGAGCTAATGCATCTTTTTGAGAGCCCGACCATCATTCAGGTATTAGGGCTAACTCAACTTTTTGATGGCCTAGTCATTTAATACACTTAAGTTGGAGCTAGCACAACTTTTCGAAAGCCCAACATAAGGAGACACATTCGAGCCTAGTAAATCGGGCCCATGACGTGTTGAAAGTGTAGCCTGCTCTGATAATATGAAAAAAAGTTAGGGTAAGGAGTAGCCCAACCTCTTGTAAGCTCTTACAAAGTTTTTCCTTAACCGATGTGGGACTTTGCATGTGTTGAGAATGAAATCCACATGGGGGGAGGGACCTTGCATGGGCTTATAAATAAGTTGAGCTCTTCCCATATTGCCAATTGGCTTTATGGTGGAATCTTAACTTTTTTCATGTATTAGAGCAGGTTGGCTCATGTGTGAAGCCCAACGACCACACGTGCTCAACATCACCAAATTGTGTTGTCCAAGAGCTTGGCTTGAAAATTCGTCATACATGAGGGGGCGTGTGAGGATGTGAAGGAAAAGAGTCTCACATTGGTGAAAGGAAAAACCTTGCAAGGGCTTATAAGAGGTTGGCTACTCCCATATTGCCAATTGATGTTATGATGGAACCCCTTTCTTCATGGTACCAGAGCAGGATGTCTCACGTGTATGTGAAGCCAAAAGGCCACATGCACTTCACGTCACACCATTGTGTTGTCCGTGTGTTAAGCTTGAAAATTTGCCACACGTGAGGGGGCTTGTTGAGAATGAATCCCACATTGGAGGAGGGACCTTGCATGGGCTTATAAGTAAGTTGGGTTACTCCCCATATTGCCAATTAATTTTATGGTAAAACCTCAACTTTCTTTATATAATTAGGATGAATTGATTTTAGTTTTGAATGAAGGAAAAAATTAGGGTTTTATCAAAGAAAGATAATTGTGGTAGAAAAGAGGTGGGTGACTAGGATCACTAGTTCAGGATTGGGAAGAGTGTATATGTCGAAGAACAAAACATTCAACCAGAAATATCAAAATATTCAAGGATTATACATGATATCAGAGCGACCGATCCTAGGTCATTTCTTAGCGCGTACTTGTTTTATTGAATTCACATTGAAACTCTAATTTTATCCTCAAATCTCCAAAACTGTCGTATCAAAATTTTAAGTTCCTAAATCACAAACTCATATGTGTGTGTGTGTGTCTATATCCTTCACTTAAATTTCTTAGGTACTCAAAATCATTCAAATCCTTCAATGAATTCGCTGCGACTCAAGACATCATCCTTCAATAAATTCCCACATAATTTAAGGATGAAATGACCAAAAACGGAATGCAGATATAATGAATTAGCTAGAGAGAGAGCTCTCCCCAGCAGCAGTGGAGGGGTGCCACTTACATTAGATATCACAACACTTGCGGTGGAATTTTAGATTTAATTTGTCCTGAGTCAAATTGTAGAAAATGATTTTCTGTATTTGATTCATTCCCATAGTTACATGATATATAGAACACAATTGATACAATAATTAATTACAATTGAAATCACCAAGTCAACCCTATACAACATTCTAAATTTAACTCAATCAAGAGGATTGGGGAGAGATACGTGGAGATGATGGAATGATATGAGGAGATGATGGAATCTGTCTAACACAAATGTCATGCAATCGGTCTTCCCAAATCAATAATCCACGTACTACAAGGTCTACGCTTCACAATCATTGATGCTCTGCACTGCATATACATTTTGGTCAAACAATTGTATGTTTTAGGACATCCTCACAAAAAAAGTTAATTGGTTATGGAACTAGTAGGGCAAGCAAGATCTACTACTTGGACTTGGTACCAAGAGTTAACAAACAGATTTAAGGCTAACGGAGATAAAACAGAGAAGCAGATAGGTGATATTTAGTCATAAAATAATAGGCTACAGGCATGCATCTTTAGATATCCTACGAAGTTATTTCGTTGTTTATTATCCTCGTGAAATCTAATTTTACCTATGATATTTGTAAATGGTGAAAAAATTCATTGTCTTCCAACCCTATGTTTGGATGAGGGAAATAAACTTGAAATTTGGATAAAAGTTAGAATTTATAAATTGACATGCACCAATTTCCTTGTTTGGATTAATAACATAGAAATTTAGAATTTCTGCGTGGAAAAAAAACTTGGAATTTGGGGCCTCCAATTTCCAAGTTTAAATTCCATGTAAATAGGTGTCATTTCCCAATTTCTATGATTGGGAGTTTAAAATTAACAAATTCCATCTTCAATTCCATTGTTCTTTTAAGTTAACCAAACAACAAAATTCACAAATTCTAGAAAATAAAATTCCTTCATTTCAATTTCCGTCATTTTAAAATTTTTTAATAATCTTAAATTTCTTAGTCCAAACATAAGCATGACTAGAATGCTATAAATTCATTTGTGGTTTTTCACTCAGATGATAACTACCGTCGTATTACATATATATATAACATTTATTGTAGCATGATGGTGATGTGGGTACCCTTTGTAATTTGACGCGTCAAAGATTTCGCCCTAATTCATACAGCAAATGCAGCCACTAAAAAGCACAGCTTGGAACATAGCTCAAACAAAAATTAAAAAATTAATCATCTAATACTAACAAGTTATTTTTTGTTTATAAAATTTATTTGTACTTTTCAAATCTGCAGTCTTTTTATACCATTCGACAATGCCGGCCCCAGCCGGACCCAATTGTATTTTTCATAACCCTACTATAAATTGGCAGCATTCAACTCATTTTTGGCAACCAAATCAATTCAGCTCAGCTTCTCCAAAACAACCACATTCATAGAAGAAAAGCTAACTCACTAAATTTTTGTTGCAATGGCCTCTTCCCATCTATTTATCCTTGTCACTCTTGCAATTGTTGCCCCTTGTATTTTGGCCACAGATTTTGTTGTTGGCGACGACAAAGGTTGGACCATTAATTTTGATTACCAAACTTGGGCACAAGGAAAACAGCTATGTTGGCGACAAACTTGGTAATATATATATATAAAGTGAGAGCTCTAGTTTTGTGAAGCATTCGATAAACCCAAAATACCTTCATTTCAAAAAATAAAAAACTACAAGACTATCCCAATATAATATGGTTAAACGGTAATACACAAATATAATAGGGTTAAAATTGTCATACAAAAAAAAATATATTGAGAGATGTTTAGATGCGGACATTATATCTGCACATATAATAAATGAGAATTTACAACCATCAAACGCAAGGCACCAACACTTTCAAACTAACTGAGACTGTTGGATTACCCATCGCATAAATAATGAACTACATCCTTCTACCAAAGCGCCTTTCTCCATTGGAATTTCAAAAGGAAAAGCACAATATAATCTCCTCCACGTTTTCGGCCTTAACAGCACATACTTTGCAGTTACATGGAGAACCGATACTACTGTTCAATTTTAAACTGCTATTTTCGATTTCCAATCTCACACGTACGCACATGGATTTCATTCCAATTAGTATCAGAGTACCAGTTTCAAGCCCTTTGGAAGTGAGACCATGCTACACTGTTTGGATTAATTTGGGGATATTCTTAACGCAAACGGCTTTTGCCAACCATTCATATCAATCTTGGGTAAAATTTTATATCTCAAATTTTTATTTTTTTCATTCTCTCTTCTTCTTTTTGTTATAGGCTCCAGACAATTCTATGGGTGCTAATTGCAACCATTGGACAAGAAGCAGAGTTCAAGGCTTTGACAGATTGTGGGTAAATCTCAACTTTACCTATTCAGTTTTTAGGATTTTTTTTATTATTATTTTTTTTTAGTATTTGTATTTAGTATCTTTAAGTAAATTTTAGTTTGTATTTACTGACACGAATCAAAGAACAAAGATTATCATAATCAAGGGTTTATACTATTGTGTTAATTTACACTGCATATTATTTTGATAAAAATATCTGCATATTATATAGGGTTTTAACATCCAGATGGCAAAAAGTTAATTTCTATCTAACCAAAAATCTGTTTACTCCCAACTCTTCTCGATGGGATACGACGACTTCTTCTTTGATGCGGTTGTAGAATGAGGTCGAAGGTGACTAGGCTATGGAAATTACTGAGACTTCAAGACGGAGAGGGTTGGGATGAAGATCAAAGATGTATGTCGAGAACCTAGGCATTGTAAGTTTCTATATATACCAAGATGTAATTAGAATTTAATTAAACTGCCCTACGCAATTGGCAATTGTACTGAATAATGAAGGAATAAATATGTGTGTTCGATCCTACTTATCCATATATATAAGCAGTAGAAGTGTTTTAAAATTAAAATTTCAAATTTGGACCTACGATGACCTGCGGCATGTTTTTCCTAACAACTGTGGGGCAAATGTACTCTTCCAGTCAAAACGTCACTAATGTACTCTTCCAAAAAAGAGTACTCAAGAAAGTTTTTCGAAAAGCAAATACTGAATTTTTATTCTTTTTTCTTAAATTTAATTTGATGGCAATTTAAAGCGTTGTTTTGTTTGCTATCATTTAGACATAAAGTTCTACTTTATAGTGGCCTTTGTTACGTAAGAGATTGATAGGAACATCATGTTTAGCTTCATTCTGTTTATGTTCTTTTCTCTTTTCAAGTTATGAGGCTTAAAATATCTCAGTTCAAACTTCAAAGACAAGTCATTTTGGCTTCTCCATTTATCTCATGAAAATACAAATTTGGGAGGATCACGAAAAGGTTAAATTTTATTTGCAATAAAAAAAGTGCATGCATTCAACATCCAAGCCAAGAAGGGGATTGAGTTCATATGATTAACAAACACGATCATCCATAGCATAGATTATTGACCCGTTGAAATGTACTTTTCAATGGTTTGGCATACAAATTTGGGAGGACCAAGGAAAGAATAGAGACTGGATAATAGGTCATTTCATCTTATTTTTTTGTTAATTTATATTCAAAACAACCTATGAACGGGTCCAAGTCTTTTCCATGATCATGGTGGAACTATGTACGTCTTGATAATAATAGTTTATTGTACTAGAATTGGGCTGTTTAGCTTGGTAGCTAATTGTGATCTCCATGCTAATTGTTTGTGTGGGTTGTTAGAAAACACTAGAGAGAGCGAGACAATTTTATTTGGTATTAGATTGGTTAAAAGAAGAAGACAACATGTTTTTCTCAATAAAAATGCAAGTTTCATTAAACTTGGAGTGACCAACCAAGTTTAGTGAGTTTGTATGTAACCTAAACCTACAATGTCACTATTAATGTCTATACCAAATGGATAACAATGGTAAATAACTAACGCAACACATCTTTAGGGGTGCGTAGCGCCGTGATTAAAAAAAGCCTCTCGCATGCGCATGAGCGTGTGCGAAGAGGCTAGTTAAATATAAAATCCCTACACACACTTGCATTCTTTTCCTTCTTTTATTTTTTTATTTTTTTATTTGTATATGGGAACTAGTTCAAAGATTTTTGTGATTTGTTCCATGCAGTTTTTAAGTATCCCAAAGGAGTCCACAACGTGCACAAAGTGAATGGCACTGGCTTTCAGCAATGTGCAGCTCCATTAGACAGTGTGCCATTAACTAGTGGAAACGACTTGGTCACCTTTGCAACCCCGGGAAGAAAACGGTACATTTGCGGTGTTGGTCAGCATTGTAAAGCGGGGAACCAGAAGCTTCTTTTAACTGTGATGCCATCATCCGCTCCTAGCCCAAGTCCCAGTTATACTGCCTCAAGCCCTAGCACGTCAATCCCTTACACCTCTGCCGCAACAGGAATTGCTGGAACAAGATTTGGGTGGAGGATGACCGTTGTTTTTGGCTTTCTCGCACTGCTGACGGCTTAATTATTTCATTAGGTTGTATTTGTAAAAATTGTTTTCTTTAATAATTGTTTTCTTTATCATGTTCTTTCCTATTAATTCTTGTTATCAATGATTCTTTCATGTATTAATAAATGTTTGGTTTGTTTTTGAAATCAAAATGCCCGTCTGCCGTTCGATTTGGTTTGTTTTTGAAATCAAACTGCCCGTCTGCCGTTCGACAAACATTAAAATTAAATATTTTTTATTTGTAAGAGTACGGCTCTTGATGCCACCTTTTTTTTTCTATTTCTTAGTCCAGTATGAAACAACACAGTGAACAAAACGATACGACGTAGTTGGAATAATATAGGTACGTACTCATCTAAAAAAGAATATAACCTCATTAACCACAACCTATATAATTGATAAAACAGGGGTTATGAATTGAAGAAAAGAGAGGTGGGTGGGTGGGTTGGATCACAAGTTTGGAGTTGGAAGAGTGTATATGTAGAAGAATACAACATTCAATCAGAAATATTAGAAATACTAAATGTATGTCGGCCCTTGTTAGATCCGTTGGTTGGGTATATCACATTCTTTCCTTGAGGTCTACGGGTTAATATGAGCCGGTGAAAGAAAAAAAAAATCAGAATTCAATTCATACGAAACTCTGATTATATATGTTTGACTTAAATTTCTAAACAAACTCAAAACCATTCAAATCCTTCAATGAATTCACGGCGACTCAAGCAAGATATCAGCCTTCAATGAATTCTCACATAATTTAAGGACGAAACGACCAAAAACGGAATGCAAATATATAATGAATCAGCTAGAGAGAGTGCGGCTTCCCCAACAACATTGAAAGGGTGCCACTTGCATTAGATACCACAACTGTCACAATGGAATTTTACATTTAACTTGTTCAGGGTCAGATGTCATGTGATCGGTTTTCTCTAATCAATAATTCACATTAACTACTATGAGGAGGTATATATTTCACAAATCATTGCTGCCCGATCTGCATTGTATTGTAAGAATTTGTTCAAGCTATTGTATTTTATAGGGCATCCTCTCAAAGAAGTTAATTGGTCATGGTACTAGGCGGGCAATCAAGCTCTACTACTTGGACTTTGAACGACGTCATCAAACATATATAATTCAAGTTTTTGAGGCTTATGGAGATAAAGCGGAGTATCAAATAGGTGATATTTAGTCATGGGATAAAAGGCTAGGGCTTGCATCTTTGGATATCCTACAAAGTTATTTCCTTGTTTTCTTATCTTCATGAAATCGTTTTTTTACCTATGATATTTGTAAATTGGTGTACATTCATTTTCTTCCATTTCTCTTAAGCATGGCCAAAATACAATAAATAAAGGGCACAAGACTGTTTACTACCCTTATGTTTCGTGGTTTTCAACATTTAGTACATCAAATTTTTTTCGTCCCAGAGTCATACCTAAAGTGTAAATTTTGGGACAGTCTCATACATCCGTTAGTCAAACTGTTAAGTCTAAGGTAAACTGATGATGTGGCGCTTATGTGAACAATAATTGGACGCCACGTGTCATTAAAGGGTCCACGTGGAATATTAAAAATTAAAAAAATTAAAAATAAAAACAATTTGTAATTTAAAATTAAAAAAAATTAAAAAACCAAACCTAAACCTAAAAAACCAATATGGGTTCATCTATCTGTTCTTCTTCCCCACCCAATCTAGCGACCAACCCCTCTTTTCTATTTTCCCTCTTTGCTCCGCCCTTGCTGCTTACCTGATGACCCCCTTCCTCCCTTCTCTCCTCGCTCAGCTCCAAGTATCTCTCCCCCCACGTCTCAATCCGTACCGCTGTCGTCCCCTCGCTCCAGCAAATCACTGAAACTCCTCCACAATCTACTCACCGACTCCGCCGTTCCCCAAATCTCCCTCATGACCCTCAACGGCCTCAAATCCTCGCTCTTGTCCAGTTTTTGACCCAAGACCGGACAACCCAGGAGAGGGGAGGAACAATGGCATCGGCAGAGAAAGAGCTCGAAGCACAACTTATGGAAGCTGGGAATCAGCTCTTAGAACCTTCGTCTTCTGTCCCTGACCTCCTTGATGTTCTCGACGTAAGCCCTAATTCCTCTTCGAATTGTTGGGTTTTCTTCTTCTTTTCGTATTGTGAAGTATTTGCGTCTTAGTTGCTTTCGTTCCGTGTTTAATTTCAAAGGTTCTGTTAATTAAATTGTTTTTTTTGTGTGGTTATTTGTTAATTTAGTGAATTCGGGTTTGAATGTTGTTGCTGTGAAAGCTTCTGATGTGAGATTCAAGTAGGTTTTAACATTTCCGTGTTATTTTTTTGTGATTTGTGCGAAAGGAGAAAAGGGAGGGACGGGGTCGGGGTTGAGGTAGGGGAAGAAGAAGAAGAAGAAGAAGAAGAAGAAGAAGAAGAAGAAGAAGAAGAAGAAGAAGAAGAAGAAGAAGAAGAAGAAGAAGAAGAAGAAGAAGAAGAAGAAGAGGAGGAGAGAGAGGGATAAAAAAAAGCTGGGGAGGGTGCGGGTTGCAGGGAAGAAAAAGGGTTTTTTTTTAATGTTTTAATATTTTTAATGACACGTGGCGCCTAGTCATTGTCCACGTGGGCGCCACGTCATCAGTTAAAGGAAGACTTAACAGTTTGACTAACGGATGTACGAGACTGTCTCAAAATTTACATTTTAGGTATGACTCTGGGACGAAAAAAACTTGATGTACTAAATGTTGAAAACCACGAAACATGAGGGTAGCAAATAATCTTTTGACCATAAATAAATTTGTGCTTTTTCACTCGGTTGATGATTACTGTTGTATTGCATCTAATGTTGTAAAAGCTATATATGTCAATTGAATGCCCACATAGAAATGTAAGAAAGATTAAAAATAGTAGAGTGGATATATTGTCAGGTTTTGTTGCTGTTGTATGGCATGACTTCCAACATGCATTAACTTCTCTTGTAGACTTTTGCACATAAATGACTTTATATAATCAAGAGCATGCAGTGTATGATCAATTACACTACACAAAAAATAAAAAAGGCAGAAAGTGAATACCAATCTCCCTTCCCTCTCTTTAATTGCATTCTTTATGTGATACAGTTATGAAAATAAACAATATGATACATTGCAGCCGATGCATTTCGATCTCTAAAAAAAGTTCTCTCTCACTCTCACTTTTGCCTATTTACAACACATAAAAATATTTGTACCCTTTGTAATTTGACACGTCAAAGAATTTGCTAATGTAGTAAAGGTCGTACCCAGTGCACAAGGCTCCCGCTTTACGCAGGGTCTGGGAGAGGTGAATGTCGGCTAGCCTTACCCCCATTTATGGAGAGGCTGCTCCCAAGTCTCGAACCCAAGACCTACCGCTCATGGACGAAGGCACTTGCCATCGCACCAAGTGCGACCTCTAATTTGCTAATGCAGTAAAGAATCAAAATTCATACGGCAGATGCAGGCCACCCGAAAGATGCAGTTTGGAACATAGCTCAAACAAGAATTAAAAAATTAATCTTCTAATAGTAACAAGTCATTTTTTGTTTATTAAATTTATGTTGTACTTCTTACTTTGCAGTCTTTTTATACCATTGGCAGTGCCGTCCCCAGCCAGACCCAATTGTATTCTTCACAACCCTGCTATAAATTGACAGCATTTCAACTCATTTTGGCAACCAAATCGATTGAGCTCTTCTTCTCAAAACAACCACATTCATAGAAGCAAAGCTAACTCACTAATTTATTGTTGCAATGGCCTCTTCCCATCTATTCATTATCCTTGTCACTCTAGCAATTGTTGCCCCTTCTATTTTGGCTACAGATTTTGTTGTTGGGGACGATAAAGGTTGGACTATCAATTTCGATTACCAAACTTGGGCACAAGGAAAACAGTTCTATGTTGGCGACAAACTTGGTAATTAAACTGACTATCCCTGTACAAACTTGCATTTTCTTTTCCTTGTTTCTTTTTATCTTTGGCCATGGGAAGTAATTCGAAGACTTCTGTGATTTGTTTTATGCAGTTTTTAAGTATCCAAAAGGAGTCCACAATGTGTACAAAGTGAATGGCACTGAATTTCAACAATGTGCAGCTCCATTAGACAGTGTGCCATTAACTAGTGGAAACGATGTGGTCACCCTTGCAACCGCAGGAAGAAAATGGTACATTTGCGGTGTTGGTCAGCATTGTAAAGCGGGGAATCAGAAGCTTCTTATAACTGTGATGCCATCATCTGCTCCTAGCCCAAGTCCCAGTTATACTGCCTCAAGCCCAAGCACCTCAATCCCCTACACCTCTGCAGCAATAAGTGTTGAAACAAGATATGGGTGGATGATGGTTATACTTGGCCTTCTCGTGATGCTGACGGCTTAAATATTTCAGTAGATTGTATCCGTCGTCATTATTTTTCGTCATTTGACTAATTCTTTCCTTTTAATTCTTGCCATGAGTGATTCTTTCATGGTTTTAATAAACAGTTCTGGTTTGCTATGAAATCAATTTGACAATATTCTACAAACATTTATATGAAATAATATTCATGCACATTATTTGTAAGATGCTGTTATTTGATCCCACCCTTTTGTTCTATTTTTTTACCCGCCTTAGGATAAAACTATTCATCGACAAACATTTTTCTCACCGAATTTCATTTTTTTTCTTCACACTTTCTGTTTTGAAAACATGATCTTTAGCGGATATAGATAGACCAACCGCTCAGATTGTTGATATCACGTTCAGATTTTTACGGTTAGTGAAAATATTGCTTGGAGTTTATAAATTCTCTATAAAATGTATCACACTGACTCATATTTGAGTTAACCTTAAACATCAGAACGTGATATCAGTGACCCAAACCTTTCATTTTCTGCATTAGCTAAAAGATCGTGTTTTCAAAAAAGAAAACCTGAAATGTAAAATTTGATGAGATGAATAGAATGTAAACGATAATCGATAGTTAAATATAATCTAGAGTTTGTAGATTATGGTGTCGAATGTTGGAGTTTACCCTTTCAAGAAAGTTGTAAAACTTGCCATTACGAGTGATTGTATATTTTCTTTTTACATTTTCACACTTCTACATTATTATGATGAATTTTTATTAATTTTGCACTCTAACAATAAACACTATTCATGAGGGTTTGGAGAATTTTAAAAATGTAAATGACGATAAGGCTAACACACTAAATTTTGCACTCTAACAATAAAGCTAACTCACGAAAATTTTGTTGCAATGGCCTCTTCCCATCTATTTATCCTTGTCACTCTAGCAATTGTTACCCCTTGTATTTTGGCCACAGATTTTGTTGTTGGTGACTGACAAAGGTTGGACTATTAATTTTGATTACCAAACTTGGGCACAAGGAAAACAGTTCTATGCAGGCGACAAACTTAGTAATTAAATATAAAATCCCTACACAAACTTGCATTATTTTTCTTCTTTCTTTTTATCTTTGTATATGGGAACTAGTTAAAAGATTTTTGTGATTTATTCAGTTTTTAAGTATCCAAAAGGAGTCCACAACATGTATAAACTGAATGGCACTGGCTTTCAGCAATGTGCAGTTCCTTTAGACAGTGTGCTATTGATTAGTGGAAACGACGTGGTCACCCTTGCAACCCTGGGAAGAAAATGGTGTAAAGGTATAAAAGCACATGATCAATCCAATGGTTGATGTGCTACCATGTGTCAATAGATTAAGATGATAAGTTTGCTAAGTTTGTTAAAGCTTCAAGCTTATCTTCTTACATGGTATCCTCGCCGATAATGGACGACGTTTCTCTATCCTGATCAAGTGTTGCTTTCGCTATCCTCGATCTTCTCTTCTCAACTATTTCACTATGTCTGTGGTATGAAATCTTCTTTCTTGAATCTTTTATGATATGGCGAATTATGATTTACAAATTAACTGCATTTTTTGCACGCAAACTATTTGATTATATGTGTGAATGACTTTTCTCTCTCTGAATTTGCCAATTTCTTCCTCAAAAAGTCTGAATATGATTCTCAAAAAGTGAAGTGCGTATAATTGCAAACCCTAGTTTCTCAATTTCTTCAAGAATCTCTTAATTTCTTTAAGATCTGTCCTTTTTCTACAAGAATTTAGACAGTATGGTGACTATTGCACAATTACAGATAGTTCAGTCTCCAATTACGAACTTGATTCCTAATGTTTCGGTCTCTGTGAAATTAGATGATACAAATTACTTGGTTTGGCATTATCAAATGTGATTGCTTCTTGAAAGTCATGAAATTCTTGGCTTTGTGGATGGAACACATCGATGTCCAACTCATTTTGTTGACGATTTAGATGTTGAAGGTGTTGAATCTGAAGTGTACCAAATCTGGAAAATGCATGATAGAGCTCTCATACACAGGGCCGGTCCAGAGATTTTTGAGGCCCAGGGCGACGTAAAAAAAAGGTGCCCTAACTTCATGTAAGAAAATTATTTATTTTCACACATAAGACATCGAAAAAATTATACTTAGAAAAACACTTCAAACTCAATAATTTAGAAACACAGAAAGACTAATTTATTTTGTATTGAGAGAGGGAAACAAAAAGACTTCGGGCTTACAAGTAGATAGATGATGAGTTTTGTTTTCTATTTGAACTTTGAATGTGTTTTTGAATAAATCGTGAGATGTTTTTTTCTTATTTACTAACCTTATCAATATGGGACTAAAAAATAATGATGTTTTCGAGTCTTTAATTGATATGCATTATTAATGAATGGGCACTAAATTAAACATTTTGATGACACATCATATAATTTGCAAATTTGGTCTACGTATTATTCTTTCTTGAAGATTAGACTTGAATTAAAACTAATATTTAAAAATAACAGCCCACATAGCTACTAGATAGTAACTAAAAATAAATTAACAACCAAACAAAAATTTGTAAAAATTGAAAAAAATAAACATGCACTTAGCATTTCGAACTTAGGACCTCTTGTTAATTTTAAACAACAAAAATCATTGTTTCTAATTAAACTTCTTAATCCTTTAACCAAATTTTATAAATTTATACTCTTATAAAAAGAAATTTGTAAAAAATGGAAAGCAAATAAGCACACATGGTGTTTTGAACCCAAGACCTCATTATTATTTTCAAATGACAAATCACCACTTCTAGTTAAATTTCTGTGTCTTTGAACCAAATTTTATAAATTTATACTCTCATAAAAATATATATAAATATATCATCCTAATAATTTTGGTGCCCCTAATTTTTTTGGGCCCTGGACGGATGCCCTGCCTGCACTGGGCCTGGGCCGGCCCTACTCATACAGCTTCTTATTGCTACTCTTTCTACTATTGCAATGTCGTGTATCATTAGTGGTTTCAATTCTAATGAAATTTGGACAAATCTCAAGGACATATTCTCAATAATTACCAAAGCCAATATTTTTCAACTAAAGACTGAGTTGTAGAATATCAAGAAAAAGTATAAGACTATTTCTCAGTACTTACAGAGAATTAAAGATGCTCGAGATCATCTCTCAGCAGCTGGAGTTTTATTTGAAGATAATTATATTGTCATCCTTGCATTGAAGTGGTTACCGGTTGAGTATAGCACATTTCGTACGGTGATAAGGGGTAGGGAGAATGTTATATCTCTCAAGGACTTTCGAGCTCAGTTACTTGCTGAAGAAACAATTGTTGAGCATGCTCAAGTTTTGAATCCTTCACTACTACTATGATAGCACAAGATAATCTGTCCAAAGGAAAGGCATTGGTGTTTGATGAAGGGCCTTCTAATCCTACAAATACTTAGTATCATCTTGGTAGTTCATCTGGAGGTTCTTACAATTTTGGAGGATCTTATTCTGGAGGATCTTATAATTCTGTTAACCATAACAATAACTCTGGTGGCTATAGAGGACAAAATTCCAGAAGAAGAGCAAGAGGCAGAAACCACTTTGGTAATAATTTACGATTCTCTGGTCACAATCCTAATAATAATCCTGGCATCCTAGGCCCTACAAGACCTCATGTTTCTACCTGTCTTGAGCACAACAATGACATACCTGTGTGCCAAATTTGTTACAAAAGAGGCCATATTGCCACTGACTACTTCCAGAGACATTCTTCTACCACTGTTTCATCATCTCCAATGTAATGCCAAATTTGTTAGAAGTTTGGTCATTCTACAATGAAATGTTATCACCAAGCTAATTTCTCATACCAAGGAAGACCTCCACCATCCTCCATTACTGCAATGCATGCCAACTATCAGCCATCTGCCCCTCAAGAGCAATTCTGGGTAGCTGACACTGGTGCTACATCCCACATGACATCTGATCTATCCAACCTCAATTTTGCCACTCCATTTACTGGCACTGAATCAATTACCACTGCAAATGGTACAGGTTTGCAAATATCTCACACAAGCTTGTGGCACAACATATTAGGACATCCCTCTAATACTGTTGTTTCTCAAATGTTGCATGAATCTCAGGTCCCATTTTCTGTGGATCATTCTAAACATGTGTGTATATCCTATTTGCAAGGAAAGTTTACTAAACTTTCTTTTTCATATCCTGCAAATAAAATTGTAAAACCCTTAGGAATCATACACAATGATGTGTGGGGCCATCACCTACTTTGTCCATTGAGGGTTTTAAATACTATGTACTCTTCATAGATGAATGTACCAGGTTTACTTGAATATTTCCTTTAATGAATAAAAGTGAGGTGTTTCATAGCTTTGTGCAATTTCATTCCTTTAAAGAAACTCAATTCTCCACTGCAATTAAGGTTTTTCAAAGTGATGGTGGTGGTGAATACACCAGCAACCAATTCAAACATTTTTTACTAGATAAAGGCATATTGCTCACAAGTCTTGTCCCCATACACCTGAGCAGAATGGCCTTGCTTAGAGAAAGCATAGGTACATTGTTGAAATTGCTCTCACTCTTCTTCAAACAGCTCATTTGCCTTCATAGTTTTGGTTCCATGCTTATGCAATTTCTGTTTATTTAATAAATATAATGCCATGCTAAACTTTATCCAAGAAGTCTCCATATACTTGTTTGTTTCAGAAAACACCAGTGTTAACACATTTAAAGGTCTTTAGATGTAGTTATTTTCCACTATTGAGACACTACAATACTTCCAAGCTTCAGTCCAAAACTGCACAATGCATATTTTTGGGATATGCTGGTCAATTTAAGGGGTATATCTGTTTTAATACCATTACCAACAAGTTTTATGTGTCAAGACACATTGTCTTTGATGAGAACACTTATCCCTATTTGGATCTCATTTCCAAGTCTAAGGTTACACAAACACCATAATTGTCTTCTTGAAATGTTGTACCACTATCAGTCACAATTTACAATGTTATTAAATCACACACATCATCATCATCATCTCAACCAGCATCTACATCATTGCATTCAACCCCTCGAGCTTCCGAGCCTTCTTTTATAACCCCTAGTGCTTCAGAGTTTTTGCCATCGCCCACTACAACTCTAGAGTTATTGCATTCTTCTCCCACCAATCCTATACCTTTGAATATAACTACTATTAACCAAGAAATGTCACAATCACCCTTGTCAGCTCCTCTTACAGCTACATAGTCTCTAATCCCTGTGGATCCTGATTTCCACCATGAAAGTCTAAGTGTGGTTCTGCCAGTACCTTCTGTAAGTTTTCACCCAATGCAAACAAGGTCAAAGAGTGGAATTTCTAAGAGAAAAGATTTCTTAGCTTCTATTACATCATCAGTTATGCTTGTTACAGAACCCTCTTCTTTCAAGATAGTTAGTAAAGTTCCAGAATGGCAAGTTGCCATGTAAGATGATATCACTTCTTTGAATGCTCAAAAGACTTGGACTCTTGTACATCTTCCTGTTGGCAAAAACTTGGTTGGATGTAAGTGGGTGTAGATGCTTAAGAATAATCCAAATGGGTCTATGACAAGGTATAAAATGTTGGAAATATGCCCTGAAAGTCAATCTTTGGAAGAAATCTTTCAGGACAAATAAATGAATGTATGGATGAATCTTATACATCAAAGGCAAAGACACGAATTAGGACTATCTCAATAAACGAAATATGTCCTTAATAGTGTATCCATGGACAATGGATCGATTGAAGAAGTAATCTAATGATGTTAGACTACAGAGACCTTCTTCACATAACCAGATGTCCAAAAGGTTCCTGGTCATTGGATTGTCGGAGGGATACTGACAATGCTTAGACCAGTACATACTATGTCTGCTTCAAATGGAAGGATGGAAAGTCTCATCCCATTCGTGTTGTGACACTAAGACAAGTATGTAGGTGCTCATTAGGGGAATGAGTTCACTGAACACAATCGAACGAGAGTACTTGCATGGAGGTCTACTCACATGTCAAGCAAGTAACTCTAATGGTTGGAATAATGTAAGTAATCCTTAGACCTGAGGCATCGTCGTTGTCTTGTGGTTAAGTACTTAATCTTTGATTATGTCAAAGTCTCCCCATTCGAGGGTGTCCACGGCATGATTGGGGTTAAGCCACTTAGTCATGAAGGCAAGTGTATGCGCAACAAGGAATCTCTAATCCTCGATAAGAGAGGAAGAATACTCTAAGATATGATTCGGGAATCTTCGGCCGAAGTATTGAGCGTATTAAAAGGAAAGCGTTCCTATACGACTCAAATGAATCATATAAGAAGGAATAATCACATTAGGGGTTTGACATAATATCCATACCCTAATGATGTGATTGAGAGTATTGTATTAGAGAAGGATCGAATTACATTGTAATTCCAACTGAATAGGTTCTTCGAATAAACTTCTACATTAGCTTGGGTAGCTATGACATATGGTTAGATGTCAATCATAGCTTGTGAGTTCTTCTAGATGATTAAATGTAGCCACCAAAGAAGAATGGTGAATTGAAATGAAGTTTCAATTCAATAAGTGATTGAATTAATTGGATTGGTTCCGATCACCTCACTGCCTTGCTAATTAGAACCTAAAAGATTGTTCACCGATACACTATTGTAGTGAGTAACTAATGGATGATGGAAATGATTAATTGGATTAATTAATTGTTGTGATTAATTTAGAAAGTCTAAAGAAATCATAAAAGCGATAAAGATCGTTTTGGGCTTAAAGAAACGTTCGGGTTTAATTGGGCCCATTGGGCCTAAACCCATTGGGCTTTTATTCAAGCATTGGATGACTTGAAATTGTAAAAGCCCAAAGCCCAAAAGAACAACAAAGAGGCCGGCCATATAGGTGTGGATTGGGTGAGATATTTAGTCAATTTGTTGGCTAGGTTTTCTTTGATATATAAGGGACTTTATATTGATATTTTCCTTAAGTTATTATTTTGGTGTTTAGAACAACAAAAGAGAAGAGAATATCTCTCCAAAAACTATACAAAGGGCCGGCCACCAAAGAGAGTGTTTTAGCTAACAATCTTTCACTCTTTTGGTTATTCCTTCATCCTTCTCACTATATTTGTGGGTGAGGATCTTTAGAGGTTTCCTACTTTGGAAACTTGAAGAGAACCTAGGAGCACTCATTCTAACAAAGTGGAGGAGGCAAGGAGGGAAGCTAGCATCAAGGATTTCAAGGAGCAAAGAGCTTGGAGGTGGTCCATGCTTGGTCTAAAATCAAGATCAAGAGGTATAAGACTAACCTTCACTTTGTTCTTGATTCTATAAAATGTTTTGATGCATTATATATAAACCTATGAACTTTGAAGGGGATTTGCATGACTAGAGCTTTGATATTATATGATAACATGCTTCCGTTGCTCATGTATATAAATTTTGAATTGTATATGCATGCTAGTCATCTAGAAATCCCACATGAAACTCATAGATTTCCCTTCATAAAACTGGTCTTGTAGCTAAAGGATATAGTTAAGAGGAAGGCATAGACTATACTGAAACTTTCAGTCAAGTAGTCAAGCTAACCACTGTCAGATTAATCTTAACACTTGCAGCTTAATTCAACTGGAGTTTAAAATAATTGGATGTTAGGAATGCATTTTTACATGGCGATCTATTTGAAGAAGTTTATATGAGTCAACCTCTTGGGTTTGTGAGTTCTTCTCATCCTTCCAATTATGTTTGCAAACTTTAGAAGTTTTTGTATGGCTTTAAATCGGCTCCCAGGGCATGGAATGAGAAATTTACAAGCTTTTTACCTGGTTTAGGCTTCAATGCCTCTCTTGCAGATCCATCTTTGTTTGTCAAGCAAAACCTTACTGGTATTGTGATCTTATTACTTTATGTGGATGATATCATCCTAACTAGTAGCAATTCATCTCTTATTTATGAAGTTATTTTGGCCTTGACACAAGAATTTGATATGAGGATTTGGGCAATTTACAATACTTATTAGGTTTACAGGTTACTTACAAGACTACATGCTTGTTTGTTTCCCAAACCAAGTATATTCAAAATCTTGTAGCCAAAGTTGATATGCAAGAAGAAAAATCATGTGCCACACCCTGCCTTCCTTATCACAGGTTATCTAAGATAGATAGAACACCTTATCATAGTCCGTAACAATATCGAAGTATTGTTGATGCATTGCAATATTTGACCTTTACTAGGCCATATATTGCATTTGCAGTCAATCAATGTTGCCAATTTATACACAACCCTCTGGATATTCATGTTTATACACACCATGCTGTTTATCTTGGTAACACTCATGTTTCTTGGGCCTCAAAGAAACAACACATTGTGTCTAGATCCTCTATTGAGGCCGAATACAGAGCTCTTGCCATTACTGATGCAGAAGTCTTTTGCAGATCCTTTAGATATTCATGTCCTTTTATATGATGCTCCCATGTTGTGTTGCGATAATATTTCCACAATAGTGTTGTCCTCTAATCCAATCTTTCACTAGAGAACGTCTTTTAAGAGAGTTTGAAAAAGAGGCTCTGGGTTCGGGAAACTTATTTTTTGATTTTGATTGGAAGGAAGAGCAGCCCGAAATTGGATCCTCTGTTTCACCAGGTTCTGATTCTGAAGATTGCTTGGAGAATTCTGATTTGTCATTGATTATTGAAGCCGCTGAAGAAGAGCACAACAAAGAAAGTGTGAAACATATTGAGATAGACTACCATTTCGTCAGGAAGAGAGTTATCAGAGGTGACTTAGTTGTGCAACATGTCTCTTCCAAGAAACAGTTTCCAGACATTCTTACTAAAGGGTTGTCTATTTCTCTGTTTCAAGATTATTGTTCCAATCTTATGCTTAATTCTAGTAAGCATGGGATTGAGGGGGGATGTAAAGGTATAAAAACATAGGATCGATCCAATGGTTGATGTGCTGCCATGTGTCAATAGATAAAGATGATAAGTTTGTTAAGTTTGTTATAAGTTTGCTTAGTCTGTAACGAAAGTGTAGTATATATAAAGAGATAGTTTGTAAGGATTCTGTGTGGAAAATAATACAGAAGAATTGTTCTCTCATATTTTCTCTAACTTTCTGCAATCTCTTTCTCTTTCTAAGTGTGAAACCTCCATTGTTAAAGCGTCAAGCTTATCTTCCTACAAATGGTACATTTGCGGTGTAGTCAACATTGTAAAGCGGGGAACCAAAAGCTTCTTATAACTATGATGCCATCATCTGCTCCTAGCCCATGTCCCAGTTACACTGCCTCAAGCCCTAGCACCTTAATCCCCTACACCTCTACCGCAACAGGAAGTGCTTGAACAAGATATGGGTGGATGACGGTTGTTTTTGGCTTTCTCACGCTGCTGACGGCTTAGATATTTCATTAGATTGTATTTATAATAATTGTTTTCTTTGTCATTTGACTAGTGTAAGTCATCATCCTTCAATGAAATCTCACATAATTTAAGGACGAAGGGACCAGAAACGGAATGAAAATATGTAACGAATCAGCTAGAGAGAGTGCGCCTTCCCCAATAACATTGGAAGGGTGCCACTTGCATTAGATACCACAACCGTCACAATGGAATTTTAGATTTAACTTGTTCAGGGTCAGATGTCATGTGATCAGTTTTCTCTGATGAATAATTCACATACTACTACGAAGAGGTATATGTTTCACAAATCATTGCTTCTTGATCTGCATTGCATTGTAAGAATTTGGTCAAACTATTGTACTTTATAGGGCATCCTCTAAAAGAAGTTATAAATTGGTTATGGTACTAGCCGGGCAAGCAAGCTCTACTACTTGGACTTTGAACGACGTCATCAAACATATAATTCAAGATTATGAGGCTTATGGAGATAAAATGGAGTATCAAATAGGTGATATTTAGTCATAGGATAAAAGGCTAGGGCTTTGCATCTTTGGATATCCTACAAAGTTATTTCCTTGTTTTCTTATCTTCATGAAATCACTTTTTTCACTCAGATAATAACTAGTGTTGTGTAAACATGAATTTTTTGTAACAAATAATAAGAGAACATGTGTACAAAGCAAATGTATTGTATTAATGAGTTTAGGATTAAAATTTCCTTACAATTTGAATCCTCTGATTTGATCTTCGATCAGGTAAAGTGTGTAGTGTTGTAGGGGTTGTTGATCCAAGGGTCGCGATCACTTGATCTTGGATGAATGATTGCCTTAAGGATTTGGCTTGTGGTGAGGGAAGAACTGGCACGTGTGGTGGTGCTTGATGATTCTTCAAAGGTTTCGGCGAAGAACGTAGAGGGCTTTCTATGTCTTCTTGAGTGTGTAGAGTTGGGGAAATTTTGATGCTTGAGAGCTTTAAAGTTTCAAAGCTTTAGCGTCTAGGCGTGAAAATGATTTCTGGCCCTTTTTTCTTTGTCTTAGAGCCTCTTATTTATACTCTCCAGGCTTTGCCTACGGATGAATTTGGCCTCTATTGTGGGCTTGATTAATTGGTGAAAGAACTAGGGCTCAACTTGTGGGCCGATTCGTGATTTGACTCCATCAATTAATATTTGATTTAATTAAATTAAAATCAAATAAATCAATTAATTCATTTATGCCAAGTGTTGACACATGTCATTCTTGATGACTCGTTTGATTTTGATAAATCACATCCATGTGTACGATTTGTGAGACACATGGCGCATGCCACGTATGGCATGTCTAAACTTTAATGTGTTGGTGACCAATTATTTCACCGAAATTTCTATGTCTACAAGTTGTATTACATATAATATTGTAAAAGCCGTGTGAATTGAATGCCCACATAGCTTGACTAAATGTGTAATGTAAAAAGATTAAAAATAGTAGTGTAGATGTATTTTTAGATTTTGTTGCCGTTGTATGACATATGATTTTCAACATGCATTAACTTCTCATGTAGACTTTTGCACGTAAATAGCTCTATATAAAGCGTATGCAATGTATGATCAAACTACACACAAGATAAAAACGCAAAAAGTGAATATGAATTTCACTTCCCTCTCTTTATCTGTATTCTTTGTGTGATATAGTTATGAAAATAAATAGTGTGATACATTGCACCCGTTTCACTTCAATCTTTATAAAAGTTCTCTCTCTCACTTTTGTCTATTTATAACATATAAAAATATATTATACCCTGTGTAATTTGACGTGTCAAAGAATTTGTTAATGCAGTAATTAAAGAATCAAAATTCATAAGGCAGAAGCAGGCCACCCGAAAGATACAGTTTGGAACATAGCTCCAACAAGAATTAAAAAAAAATAATCTTCTAATATTAACAAGTCATTTTTTGTTTTAGTAAATTTATGTTGTACTTCTTACTTTGTAGTCTTTTTATGCCATTGGCAGTGCCGTCCCCAGCCAGACCCAATTGTATTCTTCACAACCTTGCTATAAATTGGCAGCATCTTCGACTCATTTTTGGCAACCAAATCGATTGAGCTCGTCTTCTCAAAACAACCACATTCACATAAGCAAAGCTAACTCACTAATTTATTTGTGCAATGGCCTCTTCCCATGTATTCATTATCCTTGTCACTCTAGCAACTGTTGCCCCTTCTATTTTGGCTACAGATTGGTGGAGCAATATTAGAAAATATGAAAAACAACAATATAATTGTAAACACGAAAATTCTGTAACGAATGAAACGAGAACCCGTGTATGAAGTAGATTTGTATTGATCAATTTGTATGTTACAATCTTTGTTTACAATTTTCCTTTGATTTAGTCTTCAAATTTGATGTAGATGCATAGATTGTTGATCCAAGGGTCGCGATGACTTGATCTCGGACGAATGATTGAACAATTGCTTCAAGTTTCGAGCTTGAAACAATGCGTGGATGATCTTTACCTCAGGTTTAGGGCTGCTTCAAAGGTGATGTTGATGTAGGACTTCGTTGATTCAAGGGTCTTGGCCACTTGATCTTGAAATGTTGTTACAAGTTTTGAGTTTGCAACAAAGTCTTGAAGGAATTGGCACGAGTGCTTGTTGATTCTTCAAGGAGTGCTTCAGCTTTGGTCGACATAAAGCTTTGGCTTTGGCTGTGCATTCTTTGAAGAGAGCTTTGGTAGAGTATTAGTCTTCAAAGATTTGTGCAGAGATTTTTCTCAATGTGTAATTTTTTTGACCCTTATGCTTGTGGCAGGAACTTGTATTTATAGACTTCTCAAAGCTTGCCTTTGGATGGATTTAGCTTTGATTTGTGTCCTGATTCGTCCATGGGATAATGTAAGCATATTTTATGTCTTACTTTCAGCTACCTTTACTCCCTTGGCCGAAATTTAGAGGCTTTATTGCCTATTTTGTGAACATTCTTCAATTCTTGCTTGTTTTGTGAGGATGCCTTAGCTTTCTTTCCGGTTTTAGGATCACTTTAGACCCTTTTGCCGAATTTAAGGGAGTTTTCTCCCTTGAACCAAATTTTGGGAATGTTTTATACTTCCCTTGCTTGATTTATGCCACATGTCATTGATGACTTGTCCATTTGTGATGAGTCATATGCCACATGGAGCTTAGTGATGCATTATTTGTATGCAACGAAATTTACATGTCTACAAATGCCCCAACTTCCAAGGCGCATTGTAGGCATGTGCTTGTCACATGTAGGAAACGTGTTTTGAAGTCCTGCAATGTGAACGTTCTAACTCAAGAGTCGTTGAGACTTGATTTTGAATTAGTTTGCTTCTTCAAGGGTTGTAGAGGCGTATTTCTTGAACGAAACATTTCTTCAAGGGTCGTTGAGGTGTATTTCTTGAATTGAAATGATGAATTTCGTCAAGGGCCGTAGCGGCGTATCTATACGAAATATTTCTTCAAGGACCGTTGAGGCTTGGTCTTGAATGAAAATGAAAATTGTCTTCAAGGACCGTAGAGGCTTGATCTTGAATGAAATGAAATTTTTCTTCAAGGGCCGTAGAGGCTTGAAAATGAGATTTTTTCCTTCAAGGGCCGTAGAGGCTTGATCTTGAACGAAAACAAAATTTTTCTTCAAAGGCCGTAGAGGCTTGATCTTGAAAGAAAATTTTGAAAATGGATAAATCCGTACATACTTATTGTGCGTATTTGATTTTCCATAATCTTTGGCAAAATACATTTGGTGTATTTTGGGATTTGAATTTTTTCGTTGTGGTTGTGGGAAAAAAATGTTTTTCCCTTTCTTAGGTAGGAACCTCCTTCAATTTTGGTAATGAGAATGACTTCCTTCAAAGTGTTGGAAAATTTTTGTGACTTCCTTCAAGGTTTTGGAAAGGTAAGTAGGATGTGCATTTTTTCACTTTTTTTTTTTTTTTTTCTTTTCCCATGGCAAGGAGGTGTCTTTTTTCTTTCCTCTTTTGATTCCCCACGGCAAGGAGGAGATTTGTTTGTTTATTGTTTTGATTTCCATGGCAAGAAGGACAACTTTCTTTCCTTTTTTTATTCCCATGGCAAGAAAGGAGTTTTTTTCTTTCCCGTTTTGATTTCTTATAGCAAGGAGGGGTATTTTTTTTTCTTTTGATTCCCCACGGCAAGGAGGTATTTTTCCTTTTCCCTTTTTTTTTTGGAAACATGTCATCTGACTTGCACGCCCAGTTTGAGGTTGATTTCGCTTCTGGAAAATTCTGTAAAAATATGGGAAATGTGGCATTATCGCTTATATTTTCAAGCATATATCGCATTCCACTAAGAAAAATCGGAAAAGCCTTCAACTTTGCATTTTCCTACAATTGCGCAATCTTGACGGGAAAACAACTTCTATGGGAATAACTTTGAAAACTGGAACCCTTGGCTTTAGGGAAAATTATGAAATTTGGATACAATGATCCTCAGCCACTTAGCTTCCTTCTCCAATTGGCCTTGCATCCAAAACTCCTCTGGAAAATTGAATTATCACCAAAAACGTCCAGCTTGCGCAGATTGGCTAAAACTTGTCATTGTTTTGGAATTTGCTTATTTGTTTTTTTGGGTTGAATGTGCTTCCTTGTTTTGATTTTTCTTTCGCTATTTGGGTATGTATTTCCCTTATAGCATTAGGAAGTAATTGACCCCTATTTGTAGGACAATTGAGTGTGCATTTTTTTCACAACACACAATTCTTGCTGTGGGCTTACTTGGAGCTTTTGCCGTACTTTTTGGTTGTTGCTGCTGCTTGGAGCTTGTTGTAGTGCGTCATTGTTTACCACATGGTGCTGTGCAAAAGACTGCAATGTGTTTATGCTGTGTAGTGCCTTTTGGTCATAGTATTCCTTTGGTAGTGACGTTGCCGTGCGGATCTGTTGTTGATGCTGCCGTGCCTTTTTTGCTGCTGTTTGGTGCGAGTTGTAGCTGCTTGTTGCAAGGCGTCATTTTTACTGTGTGGGGTTGTGCAAAAGATTGTAGCGAGTTTATAATGTGTAGTGCCTTTTGGTCATAGTTTTCCTTTGTGGTGACGTTGTAGTGCAGTTCAAGAAACTGCTTGTGTAATCGTTGCGAGGTTGCGCAGTGTGATTACATGGCATTTTGGTTTTCTTTGATATTGTAGTGTGCCTTGAAGGACCATCTTATAGCTACCCTATTTGCCTTGCAGTGCAAGAAATTGCTTGTGTAATTGCTGTGGGTTTGCGTAGCATTTTGGTTTTCTTTGCTACTGTAGCATGCGTTGAAGGACCATCTTGTAGTTGCCCTTTTTGTCGTGCTCTTGAACCTTTTGTGGTTGATTTCGTTTTGACATTGTGACTTTGTCATTGTCATCCCTCAACGCTTACGAGGTTTGTCTTGCATAATTTTTTTTTATTGCCGTCCCAACCTTGTGTTTATGTTGTCTTTTCCTTTTTTTTTAGTTGCAGCCATGGTATTTTTCAAGTTCTTTAAGAACAATACCACCACCATTCTTATGAAGGAAGGCAATTCGCAAGATAGGGGAACCGCGTTGAAGCTTTATGTGTCGTTGACTGGCCCTAAGGAGCTGTTAACCAACTATGAAGAAGAAGGCACGTTCGTCGAAAATTCTTATCTTGAATCCTTCGCACCATGTTCGTGACAATTCATTGGCTTTGTTTGATCTTTTTGGGGATCGCATCCGTAGTGGAGCTATGACTTGGAATAACACCTTGTCGACTACTGGAGAAGCCGTCTTTGTTTTTTGCTCATTTTGTAATACGGCTTTGTAGCCGAATTCTTCCTTTAAAGAAATAAAGTATTCACATTTTGAATTTGCTCTTTATTCTTCAAAGTGTTTGCATTTTTTTGTTGATGATGTGACTGCACTTGAATTTTTGAAGTTTCAAGTTGCCTACGTACCCTTGTTTGAGGGGGGATAAAGTCATGACATAGTTCAAAGGAGTGATGGATTTTTGATGGTTTTGTTGGTGATTTTGATTTTTTTGTTTTGCCATACATAGTTTATGCCTTGCGGGCCAGTAGCGTTGGGTGTAAGCTCGTGCGAACAAGAAGCATTAGGTGTCGCCTTTTAAGCTTGTACGAATAAGGAGCATTATGCCGTATGCAGTTTAGGCTCATGTAGGCGAGGAACATTTGGTGTGGATTTGGTTTAGGGGTAATAACGCTTTAAGAACCTACCATTAATGGGCCGTATCTTTAAGCCGTCTTTCGTCATGATTAAGTAAGCGTCATTGGTGTAGACCTCTTGTATTACATAAGGTCCATCCCACTTTGACGTGAACTTGCTTTTTGTCTTGTGAGTTATGATGATAGGCTTTCATAATACTAAGACAAGATCTTTAGTTTGGAAAGACCTTGGGTGGACTTTCTTGTTGAATGCCTTGGATAGCTGTGCTTGGTAGCATTCCAAGTGTTGTTGAGCTTCGAGCCTTTTTTGGTTGAGTGCTTCCAACTCTTGAAGTCATAGCTTTGCATTTTCCTCTTTAGTCAAGCCTTCTTGTATAACCATCCTTAGTGAGGGGATTTGACTTTCGAGTGGCAGAGCAGCTTCCACGCTATGTACGAGAGAATAAGGCGTAGCTTGGGTAGGAGTTCTATGTGTTGTCTTATATGCCTAAAGTGCTTCGCTTATTCTTTCGTGCTAGTATCTCATTGTTCGGCTGATCACCTTTTTCAGGAGGTTGCACAATATTTTGTTGAATGCTTCCGCAAGACTATTGGCTGGAGCATGATACATGGAAAACTTGTGTTGCTTGAACTTGTATTTCTCACAGAGCTCGTCCATGAGTCGGTTGGAGAATTGTTTTCCTTTGTCAATGATGATGTAGTGAGGCATACCAGATCGATAGATGATATGCTCTTTGATGAAACGGACGACAATTTCCTTCTTGACTTTCTTTATGAGTATGGCTTCAGCCTACTTAGAGAAGTAGTCTGTTGTGGCTAGGATGTAGGTTTCTTCGGTATATGATTTTGGTGTGATTGGTCCTATAATGTTTAATCCCTATGCATCAAATGGCCATGAGGCAACTGTAGGGTGTAAAGGGTCAGGTGGTTGATGTATGAAGTTGGCATGTAATTGGCAGGCTTGGCACCTTTTGGCACCATGCTTAGCCACTAGTAGCCCATTCTTTTGAGCTGGAAGTGTAGCTTTGGTCTAGATTGATGCACTTCTTATACGCCTGAGTGTGTTTCTTTTATGGCTTGATTACCTTCTTCCTTACATAGGCATCTTAGAAGTACTCATTCGAAAGAGCGTTGATAGAGTGTTCATTTGTAGTAAAGGAAACGGGGTGCTCGTCGACGTATTTCAGAGCAGTGTCTAGGATCATCAAGAAGCTTTCCACGCTCTAAGTAGTCAATCAGCAGTTGTCTCCACTATTTAGTGTCGACTGGAAGTATTGAGATGACGTTTGTATCATCCAGTAGCATTTCTGTAGCTTCATCTTCTCCTAGCGCCCATCCAGTAGCATTTTGGGATCACCCATCTTTGGCAAACTGGCACGTCTATAGCTTTGTCTTCTTCTAGCACCATACTTGAGGCTGAGTTAATGAGAGGGTCCACCATTCGATTTTCTTTTCTTGGGACATGTTCTAGCTTTACAGACTTGAATTTTTGTAGCAGTTGAGTTACTAGCCGGAAGTATGGGACGAGATCATCATTCTTCACTTCATATTCAGTCAAGAGTTGATTGATTATGAGCATGGAGTCGCCATACACTATTAGCGTTGTGATTTCCATGTTGATCGCCATTTGGTGTCCAATGATCAGCGCTTGATACTCAGCTACATTGTTGGAGCACATCGTGCTTAATTTGAAGGAATAATGTGGTATTTGTCTTTGTGGTGACATGAATACTACTCCTGCCCCGCTCTTTCTGCTCATGCAGATCCATTGAAGAACATCGTCCATGTTGGGAAGATGTCGACATAGAACACCTCATTGTCAAGCAGGTCGTGTGAGATTTTCCAATCGGCTAGGATTGGATGATCGGTAAAGAAGTTTGCTAGCGTTTGTCCCTTGACGGCTTTAGTTGGAACATAGATGATCTCGTATTGATTGAGAAACAACGCCCATTTCGCTAGTCGTTTTATCAAAACTAGCTTGGATATGGCGTATTTGACCGGGTCAACTTTGGCAACCAAGTGGATAGTGTAAGCATGCATGTAATGTCTAAGCTTTTGGACGACAAAGACTAAGGCAAGGCACATCTTCTCGATTGGTGAGTAGTTGAGCTAGGCACCAGTGAAGGTTCTACTTAGGTAGTAGAGTGCTATTTCCTTTTGGTCTTCATTTTCTTGTGCCAAGATTGCTCTAATGGAACCTTTTTATGCAACAATGTATAGGATGAACGACTTTCTAGGCATGGGTGTTCCTGAGACAAGTGGGCTTGCCAGGTATTGTTTTATGTTCTCGAAGGCATTGCGGCATACGTCATCCCATATGAATGGAGCTTCATTCTTCATAAGTCGATTGAAAGGTTGACCACATCCAGCGAGGTTGGAGATGAAGCGTTTGATGAAGGTTAGCTGTCCTTGTAGGCTTTTTAGCTTGTGTAGGTTTCTTGGCTTGGGCATGCTTTGAATGACCTTGATCTTTGAATGGTCTACTTCAATGCCACGGTGCTTGGCAATGAACTCAAGAAACTTCCCAGAAATAATGCCAAATGCACACTTCAATGGGTTCATTTTGAGGCTATAGTGCCGTAGTTTGTCGAACACAATTTGTAAATCCTTCAAGTGATCAGATCTCTTATTGGTCTTGACAACCATGTCGTCTACGTAACATTCTACATTTTTATGTAACATGTCATTGAATATTTTCTGCATTGCGCGTTGATATGTAGCTCCAGCGTTTTTTAGACCAAAGGGCATTACCTTGTAGCAGTAGATACCTTTTGGAGTGCGGAAGGCTGTCAATTCCTCGTCTTCAGAAGCCATGCGAATTTGATTGTATCTAGAGGAGCTATCCATGAATGACAGTGCCTTGTGGCCAGTGGTTGCATCAACCATGATTTTGATGATTTGTAAGGGAAAGTCATCATTCGAGCAAGCATCGTTGAGGTCTTAGAAGTCTACACAAACACATATTTGTCTAGATTTTTTAAGGACAATGACGATGTTGGAGATCCACTTAGGGTATTGCACCTCTCGGATGAAGCCTGCTTCGATTAGCCTATCAATCTTGGCCTTAATTTGTGGGATGAGCTCAGATCGATAGCGTCTTTGAGTTTACTTTATCGGTCATGTTTCGGGCTTGACTGCAAGACAATGCATGACGATGGTAAGGTTAAGGCCGGGTATTTCTTTATAGGTCCAAGCAAAGATGTCTTTGTACTCTAAGTGCAGTTGGTAGTATTCTTCGACCTCGGTCGTACTTAGTAGTGCACTTACGAAGATAGGCTTTGGTTATTCGTTTGTGCTTAAGTTGAGCTCATTGAGATCATCAACCATGGCTTGCTCCCCGTCCTCGAGTTGAGGTGGCGCAGCAATGACATCTTCCTCGGGGACTTCGTTTTATTCGTCCTCTTGGATCGTGATGTGGATGATGGTGCGCCTCCTTACCTTTAGTGGTCCTTTTGTGTCCACCTTCATGGTTGCCTGGCGTTTTATCCTTAAAGAAATCGAGCTTTGAACATTATTTTTTTTGGCTAGATCGTCAAGCTTTTCTTCTTTCGGCGTTGTCTTTCTCTTTCTAGAAGCCTCATTGGTTTCTTCAAGTCTTTCCAAGGTCGACCGTCGTGGACGAGAACTAGCCATGTTGCTTTGTTTCTAGCGTTTGACAACCTTTCGAAAATAGAGCTTTAGGGTGTTGACATGTTAAGCCTCTTGAAGACAGAGGTTCGGTCTTGTCCACCAATGTGATCAAGTGCCGAAACCCTAGGTTTTGAATGATCAGTCGATTGAAGACTGATGTTCGAGGGGCAGGTTTAGGCTCGTCTTGATTTTGTTCAATGCTCACGCTGATGTGTTGAGCGTTAGCATTCTTCACTTTTCTTGAGATCTTCACGGGTGTATTTGGTGTGAAGCCAAGTCCAGCTTTGTTGTTGTGAACTCTGTAACCATGCTCATTCAACTTTTTTTGAGTCTTAATGAGGTCATGTTCTTTGTCGTTGATGGTGTTTGCATTCTTTTTTCCAAGATTTGAAGAGGTGGCGAAATCGTACCCAGCCTTTGATATAAGTTTGTAGGTATTTGGGTCGAAACCTTCTTCGTTGGAAGAGAGGTTGGTTCTGTCCCTTTTGGTAGAAGTTTTACGAAACCTTGTGGTGGTTTTGAAACTTTAACGTCGCCTAGCTGTGTCAGAGGTAACGCTGCACTTGTCTTGAGCAGATTTACATCATCTTTGTGCAGTTGTGTGTTGGGTTTGCTTGCTCCAGTTTTGAATGGGGATTGCCCATTGTTTCTTCTCGACATTGGGATGTATCAGAATGGTGTGTTTGAATGGTGTGTTTGATCCTTTTGAGGGCTGCTCATTTTGATTGTTGCAGGCTTGGCAGGCTCATCATCGTCTTTGCTTGAAGATGGCGCGACTTCCTCTTCTTGTTTCTTAGGTGCAGTTTTTCTTGTGGATTTGATCTGTTGCGGAAGAGCTTCGGGCACCAGGTCTTCATCCATGTAGAACTTGGCGTTCGCGAAGTGTGATTCGGCTTCAGTGAATGGCTTGGTGTCGCCTTATATCACTTTTACTCCTTCATGGTAGAACTTCAAGCATTGATGAAGGGTGACTGCACCATTCCATTCTCGTGGATCCAAAGCCTTCCTAAGAGCAAGCTATAGAAAGTTCTTACATTAATCACATGGAATAATGTGCTTGATTTGAGTTCGCCAATGGTCATCTCCACTCGGATCATGCCCATTACTCTTTGTCCTCTTTGGTTAAAACATTTAATTAGTAGACGGTTTCAGGATAGTTCATCCACCTTGATGCCGATTGTGGTCATTGTTGACTTTGGCATGATGTTTATTGCTGACTCATCATCCACAAGCATGCGGTTCATTTTGTTTTCTCTCACATACCTAGAGATGAAAAGAAAACAGTTGTGAGGCTTTGATCCCAGCAATAAGTTTTCGTCAATGAAGTTGATTGCGCCATGGGTGGCACAACACGTGACATATTCATATGGTCGAAGCCCCAAGCCTTCGTCTTTGCTTTCTTGCACTTCGTGGTCGTTAGGGCTCGCCAAGACCGCTATTAGTGTTTTTCGCATCTCCTTGGGTAATCGTAGTGCCTCCTCGATGCTAAAGTATGATGCCAGGCTTTCTTCAGGTGTATGAGTTTTTTCTTCCTCAACAATGACAGCTTTACCTTTTGAGGGTCTTCTATCTCTACTTCAACCATACGACAGGCAGCGGTAGTGCGTTGTTGGAAAAAATCCTTCGAGAAGTACTCGTGCAAGGAGTTTGGAATGCGCGGCTCTTGCTCCGTAGGTTTCCCATCGCATGTCGACTTAATAGCTCTTACGTTTCTCTTGGGCTTCCTATTGTTGCAGTGGCGATGCTTTCTCGCTTGTTCCACCTTTGGCTTTATGGCTTGTGGTCTTGGCTTCTTTGTCTTATTATAGGTCACCAATGTCCACCCCTCTTCATTATCAGTAAGTGTATTTTGGTCACTTGCCCCCATCAATGGTTGTGTAGAAGGTGGTGTGTGGCTTAAGCATAGATGAGAATGAGCATGCGTTACTTGGAGAGGCACGTGATCGAATAATCTAAACACAATTGCAGTAGTGTGTGTTGTGGCTGTGTCTTCAAGGTCGAGTTCAATTCACCCTTGTTGTGCTAGCTTCATGATGAGCTTCTTGAGGACGAAGCACTTGCCAACAAGATGGCTCAAGATACGATGGTATTTTCAATACCTAAGGTCGTTAACATGATTAATCTCTTCAAGGAGTTTGCACTCAGGTAGCTCGATAGCCTTTTTCTCCAACAAGTTGTCTAGCATTGTGGCCATGTCAGAGTCTGGAAAAGGGTACGTCTTTTGCTCCAGCTCCCTTAAGGTGTTTTTGTACCTATCTTGGGTGCGAGAAGGCTTACCTTTTTTTATCTCCCTTATTTTGTTCTTGGAGGAAATTTTGATGGGCATATGAGAGGTCTTGATAGGGGTAGTGTTGACAGCAGAAGCTTCTTTGGCAGGCTTCTTCCCAGTCTTGTCTACCTTCGGAGCAAACACCTTGTCTTTCTTGAAGTTAGTGATTGGCTCATTTTTCCGATGGTTGGCGATACTCAATGCCATATTGTGGGAACAAGTGGCTAGTTCCTCATATGTCCTTGGCTTTATGCCTTAGAGGATGTAGTGCAGCCCCCAATACATGCCTTAAGCACATATCTCAATGACGGAGGTTTCAGAAAACAGATCCTTGCAATCCAGACTTAATGAACACCATCTGTAGATGTAGTTGACGATAGGTTCATCCTTCCATTGGTTCGTACTAAAAAACTCTAGCATGCTTACAGTGCGGCGAATATTGTAGAAGTGGTTAAGGAATTCCCTTTCAAGCTAATCTCAGCTATTGATAGACTCAGGCTCGAGGTCAATATACCAGTAAAAAATGTTACCTTTTAGCAAGTGCACGAACTGCTTGACGAGGTAGTCTCCCTCCGTCCCAGCATTGTTGTAGGCTTCGATGAAATGGGAAATATGTTGTTTAGGATTGCCATTTCCATCGAATTGCATGAAATTTGGCGGCTGATAACCCCTTGGCATCCTCAAGGCATCAATCTTCTTGGAGTAGAGCTTTAAGTACAGCACGGAGTCATGCGAGCTTCCTTGGTACTGGGCCTTGATGGTGCTAGTGATCATCTCTTGTAGCTACTGGATAGAAAGAGATCCTATAAGCATTGTTGCTTGGTCCAGCTTCTCCTCCGCTTTCTCCACCAGAGGCTTTTCCTTTTCATCAGTTTCCTCCTTTGGTGGATCAACCTTTGGGTCAGCTTTGTCGTCGTGTTGCGTCTCCAGATAGTTGATGAGCGTAGCAATTTGCAAGTCCTTTTCCTCCACGGTCGTTGCAGCCTTGCAATTGCTTCACTTATTTGAGCCAGCTGTTCCTCGATAGAAGTTGCGCCAGTAGTCATGACTTGTATGGCTACGGGACACAAGTTACTTGAATTGACATAAGAAGTCAAAGACTCTAGGTACCTCATTGGGCTTTCTTGCCTTGGCACCCTTAGCGAGGCCAAGGTAATCATAGGCTCGTGCCTAGGGTGCTCTTGCTTATTCGGCAGAGTTGATGCAGGGTGGGAAGGCACGACAGGGAGAGTTCTTGCCTTGCTTCGGGTTATGACACCCAAAGTTCCACCATTTGCAGGAAAGATGCCCTTGTTCTTCGCGTTGGTAGCATCAAAGTTCCACCATTTGTAGCCGAATTTAAGGGAGTTTTCTCCCTTGACCCGAATTATGGGAATGTTTTATACTTCCCTTGCTTGATTTATGCCACATGTCATTGATGACTTGTCCATTTGTGATGAGTCATATGCCACGTGGAGTTTTGTGATGCATCATTTGTATGCAATGAAATTTACATGTCTACAATAATTCCAATGATAATACACAACATCAATTATATATAAGATTAATATAAACAACTAAAGAGAAAGTTAGAAAAACTGACAAACTTGGAGATTGAGGCTTGCATAAATGCAATGTCCTAAAGACAAAATTTCGTTTGACAAAAAAAAAAAAAAAAAAAAAAAGAAAAAAAGAAAAAAAAATAGACAGAATTTTGCCCATACTCTTGTGCTTGTATTTCGGTAGGCATCTATCTTCTAGGATTCAACAATTTATAATCCGAAGTCAAAGCACTTCAACCTTTGAACTCTAGTGAACTTTATATATTCCATACTCTCAAGACATAACTTAGAATTTGACAAACGAAGAATGAGAGAAACAAAGTAGGAAAACCCTATTTTTCAAGAGTAAAAATTAACTCTATTTTCTATTATATCAAATAGTTTCATGGATTTATATAGAACCCAATTACTACTTATTAAAGAGATGTAACATTTCATCTATATGTATATATCATTTCGCAGGGGAATGCGCCTAAATAACATAACCTATCTAAGAAATACGGTTAACACTATTTTACATTCAATTATTAAAATTATATATTACAATATTTCAGAATATTATTTAATTTCCAACACAGATTTTGTTGTTGGCGACGATAAAGGTTGGACCATTAATTTTGTTTACCAAACTTGGGCACAAGGAAAACAGTTCTATGTTGGCGACAAACTTGGTAATTAAACTGACTATCCTTGTACAAACTTGCATTTTCTTTTCCTTGTTTCTTTTAATCTTTGGATATGGGAGCTAATTCAAAGATTTCTGTGATTTGTTTTATGCAGTTTTTAAATATCCAAAAGGAGTTCACAATGTGTACAAAGTGAATGGCACTAGATTTGAACAATGTGCAGCTCCATTAGATAGTGTGCTATTAACTAGTTGACACGACGTGGTCACCCTTGCAACCCCAGGAAGAAAATGGTACATTTGCGGTGTTGGTCAGCATTGTAAAGCGGGGAACCAGAAGCTTCTTATAACTGCGATGCCATCATCTGCTCCTAGCCCAAGTCCCAGTTACACTGCCTCAAGCCCTAGCACCTCAATCCCCTACACCTCTGCAGTAAGTGTTGGAACAAGATATGGGTGGATGACAATTATATTTGGCCTTCTCATGATGCTGACGGCGTAAATATTTCAGTAGATTGTATCCGTCCTCATTGTTTTTTATCATTTGACTAATTCTTTCCTTTTAATTCTTGCCATTAGTGATTCTTTCATGTTTTTAATAAACACCTCTTGTTTGCTATAAATAAGTTTGATAATGTTCTACAAACATTTATATGAAATAATATTTGTTCGTACCATACATCCCGAAACTACTGAATACCGGTCAACGTTATACCGTCAAGGACCCAGAAGAGTTTCCTTCCAACCAGGAGGCCAATCACAGCGCGACAAGTGTCGACATCAGAAGCCAATCATAGCATGACACGTGTCAACATCAGAAGCCAATCACAACACGACACATGTCAATGTCAAAACAAAGCTAGAAACTCTCTTCTATAAAAGGAGATCATTCTCCCACAATGTTTCCTAATGTCATTTGTACTAAATCATTCATTAGTACTCACTAAAGGAGAGCTTGAACCTATGTACTTGTGTAAACCCTTCACAATTAATGAGAACTCCTCTACTCCGTGGACGTAGCCAATTTGGGTGAATCACGTATTTTGATGCACAAAATTAGCGAGGACTTTGGTACAACAGAAAGTGTTAAGTTTGTGACCTTCGGTAGATTGCTCCGGTCACTAGTGTGGATAAGTATGTAAATGGATAGGGACAAGGAAGCAAACACAAGATGTACGTGGTTCACCCAGATTGACTATGTCCATGGAGTAGAGGAGTTCTCATTAATTGTGAAGGGTTTACATAAGTACATAGGTTCAAGCTCTCCTTGAGTGAGTACTAGTGAATGATTTAGTACAAATGACATTAGGAAATATTGTGAGAGAATGATCTCTATGTATAGAAGAGAGTTTCTAGGTTTCATTCTGACATTGACACGTGTCGTGTTGTGATTGGCTTCTGATGTTGACACGTGTTGTGCTATGATTGGCTTTTGATGTCGACATGTGTCGCGCTGTGATTGGCCTCTTGGTTAGAGGGAAACTTTTATGGGTCCTTGACGGTATAACATTGATCGGTACTTAGTAGTTTCAGGATTGGTCAAGCATGGTACAAACAATGCTCCCTTAAGTTCCCGAGTGAGGGAAGCTCCTTGGTTGGGGACTTGCAAGATTCAAGCCATTGAGTAATCACGAAACTTCTAAGTACTGAAGTGTGGTATCATTTTCACTTGCCTTATCTATCTTATATGTAGATGTGGCATCTTCTTTGGAAGTAGTTTTCATCCATCTAGGGATGGTATCTTTAACCGATGAAGGTGCACAAGGTAATGTATCAATTTCACTTGAAGCTTACTTGTAGTTTCGGGCTTGGTCAAGTGCTATACAAACCCTATAGTAGGAGTCCCCCAAGTCGCTGAGATAGGAGATTTGCCGAAGGAGGTAACAGACAAGGTAAGCAATCAAACTTCCAAGCAAGCAACCTGGATCGGAGGTTCGACTTCAGCTTCTGGTTGATTGTTTTTCTTATCTTTGTGTCGTAAACAGCAACAAGGATAAGGAGAAGCAAATGGAGAAGAGATGATATGAGATACTTTTGCTTTTGAAGAAGTAACTTTCCACATGCTTATTCTTGACCTAGGCTGGAGGGTTTTCTGGTTTCCTCCAAAGTATAAGGCCGACTCAAGAATTTGAGAGTCAAAACAAGTCCATCAAATCTAGAGTACGTTCGACCCTGATGATATGAGATACTTTTACTGTTGACAAAGTAGTGGATGTATTGGCACGTGTTCTGTTACGCTTGTCTTTACATGCTTCCTTGTATCTTTCTCACTTGCCCTATCTGTTCCTCAGGCAGATGTGGTATCTTCTTTGGAAGCATAAGATGTTGAAGATGAGTACTCGAGAGTAATGCCAGGTAAGTAATCAAGCAAGGGGTTCCAAGCAGTCAGTTCCTAACTGGAAGCTTGATTTCAAGTGCTGACTGATTACTTTCTTTCTCCTTGTCTTGCAGGTAAGAACAAGGCCAAAAGAAAAGACAGGGAAAAAGCATGATATGGGATACTCTTGCTTTTAACCCTGATGATATGATATACTCTTGCTTTGGTGTGGCTTGTTTACAGAGGTATTATTGGGAGGAAAAGAAGCTGAGTATTTCGAGAAACTCTGCTGAGAGTGCCCTCTCGGATGTGAAGAAAAGTTTAGCATTTTTTTATTTGCAGGTCTGCCTAGTTGTGGAGGATGGAGGTCGACATATATAGGAGTCTCCCTAACAACAAGTAGTAGTGCTATTCCTTTACCCTTCTTGGTCATAGCAATGTAGTGGGAGCTGCAAGCTTTACGTGTTTTAACTTTGTCGGAGCACTTTGAAAAAGTGGTCTGTAGTATCTGGAAAGCTGATGTTGTGTGTGAAGATTGCAGACAAGCTTTATCTAAGGAAATCTGGCTCTCGAATTTTGAAGAGCGGTGTCTCTTCAGTTTTCGAACAAACAATCCTATCGGGGATCTGGCTCTCGAGATTCAGAGAACGGTGCATCTTCGATTTTTGAGAAAGCAATCCTGTTGGGAGTCTGACTCTTGAGATTTGGAGAGCGGTGCCTCTTCAATTTTTGAAAAAGCAATCCTGTGAGGAGTCTGACTCTTGAGATTTTGAGAGCGGTGCCTCTTCGATTTTTGAGAAAGTAATCTTGTTGGGAGTCTGGCTCTCGAGATTTGGAGGGCAGTGCCTCCTTGATTTTTATGTACGTAATTCTGTTCGGAGTCTGGCTCTCGAGATTCGGAAAGCGGTGCATCTTCGATTTTTGAGCAAGCAACCTTATTGGGAGTGTTTTCTCGAATGTGAGTAAAGATTGGGCATTTTTGCCAGTCTGCCTTGCCACGGAGCACAGAGGTTGACACACATTGGGACTTTCTAGTTATCAAGCAGTGGTGCTGTTCCTTTACCCTTATGGGTAATAGTTAGGTAGTTGGACCTTCAAAATTTATATGTCTAAACTTTGTCAGAGATCTTTGGCAAAGTTATCTGTGGTACCCAAGGAGCTGATGTTGCGTGTGGAGAGTGGTGCCTCTTCGAAATCCGAAGAGTGGTGCCTCTTTGATTTTTGAACCAACGACCCTATTACCCTTTCTTTTATAAGGGTACCAATTGTGCGCAAGAAGTACATTCAGAGAGTTATTGCTTAGGAATTTTCCCCTTATTTTTGTACTTAAGAGATTTATTGCACTTCATTTCTCCTTCATCATTTCTGAGAATGTCTGGCCCATCCGATCGTCGTTTTGACTTAAACTTTGGTGAAGAGGGAACCATGCCTTCTCAAGACAACATATGGCGCACATCCTTCTTATCCCTTACTGGTCCTCTTACCGTTGGGGACTCTGTGATGAAGAATGATATGACCACTGCGGTGGTGGCCAGGAACCTTCTCACTCCTAAAGATAATAGACTACTTTCCACACAGTCTGATGAGTTAGCTGTTAAGGATTATCTGGCTTTCAGTGTTCAGTGTGCAGGTTCTGTCTCTAATATGGCCCAACGCCTATTTGCTCGAACCGCCAAGTTGAATCATTGGCGGCTAAAGTGATAAGTCTCAAACATGAGATCAGATGGCTCAAGCATGAGAATAAACATGAAGATGAAGCTTGACCAGCTGCAGGAATCTGATTGTCAGATTTTACTTGATCATTAGAGGTTTGTGGGTTTGTTCCAAAGGCATTTATTGCCTTCCTCTTCTGGGGCTGTACCGTGTAATGAAGCTCCAAATGATCAACCTTCAGTGCCTCATCCTTCTGGGGTTCTGCCCAGTACTGAGGCTTCGAATGATCAGCCTTCGGTGCCTACCTTTTTTGGGGCTCTGCTGACTGCTGAAACTTATCATGAGCAAACTTTGTTAAGGCTCCCTCTTGTTTGTTTATTTTGATTCATGTATATGTACATATTTGTAACTTTGAGATATCAATAAACAAGCTTTGCTTCATTTCAACGTAGTGTGTTAAATACACCAAGGCCTTCTTCACTAAGTTCTTTGAATTTTTTTCTTTTGTTGAAGCTTGTATGTTGAAGCTTTGAGAGTGAAGCATGTATGTTGAGGTAGTGCTCCCTTAATTTCCCGAGTGAGGAAAACTTTTCGGTTGGAGAATTGAAAAATCCAAGTCACTAAGTGGTCGTGAGACTTCTGAGTATCAAGGTGCAGTAGCATATGGTAGTAGTCCCCTAAGTCTCCGGTCGAGGGAGTTGATGAATGAGGCATTTCCTTTCTAAGTGGTAGCCCAAAACTCCTCCTTCATATATATATATTTGTTATGAAAGTTGTTAGGCCCAAAAAAGAGGAGGCCTAGGAAATTTTTTTTTTAGATTTTTTTTTTTCGACTTTGTTTTTTCGAATTTTTGAATTTTTGAATTTCTGAAAATATATATATATATATATATATATGTATATATATATATTTAAAGTTTTGTGGGTGAAGCTTTGGTGTTGAAGCTTTGTAAGTGAAGCTTTGAGGTTGAAGCTTTGTTGGCCACCATGAATTGATTTTGCTTCACACTATCTTGATCAAGATAGTGTGAAGCTTTTGTGGGTGAAGCGTTTGTGGTGGGGGAAGCTTTTGTGGGTGAAGCTTTTGTGGGTGAAACTTTTGTTGGTGAAGCTTTTATGGGTGAAGCTTTTGTAGGTGAAGCTTTTGTGGTGGGTGAAGCTTTTGTGGGTGAAGCTTTTATGGGTGAAGCTTTTATGGGTGAAGCTTTGGAGTTGAAGCTTTGTAGGTGAAGCTTTGAAGTTGAAGCTTTTGTTGGGTACCATGAATTGATTTTGCTTCACACTATCTTGATCAAGATAGTGTGAAGCTTTTGAGAATTTGTAGTTGTCCTCCATTGATGAAGCTTTTGTAGGTGAAGCTATTATGGGTGAAGCTTTTGTAGGTGAAGCTTTGGAGGTGAAGCTTTGTAGGTGAAGCTTTGGAGTTGAAGCTTTTGTTGGTGAAGCTTTTGTGGTGAAGCTTTTGTTGGTGAAGCTTTTGTGGTGAAGCTTTGTTGGGTACCACGAATTGATTTTGCTTCACACTATCTTGATCAAGATAGTGTGAAGCTTTTGAGAATTTGTAGCTGTCCTCTATTGATGAACATTTTTTTTGTTTTTTTTGTTTTTTATGGAAACTCGAAATTTGAAAATGTGGGAGAGACAACATAATACAAATTTTGCTTCCACACTGTTGAGCAAGAGATTGTGATGCAAGCCACACCTTGTAGTAGTCGAAGGTTTGGATGAACCATATAAATTGAATTTGCTTCGAACATTCTTGAATTTGCTTTGAAGGTTTGAGAATTGTAGTTGCCCTCCATTAATGAAGCTCTTGTTGGCACCATAAATTGGTTTTGCTTCACACTGTCTTGATCAAGAGTGTTTGAAGCTTTTGAGAATTGTGGTTGAACTCCTTTGATGAAGCTTTTGTTGGCACCATAAATTGGTTTTACTTATGAAGCTTTTAAGAATTGTGGTTGCCCTCCATTGATGAAGCTCTTGTTGGCACCATAAATTGGTTTTGCTTCACACTGTCTTGATCAAGAGTGTGTGAAACTTTTGAGAATTGTGGTTGAACTCCTTTGATGAAGCTCTTGTTGGCACCATAAATTGGTTTTGCTTCATACTGTCTTGATCAAGAGTGTGTGAAGCTTTTGAGAATTGTGGTTGGACTCCTTTGATGAAGCTTTTGTTGACACCATAAATTGGTTTTGCTTCACACTGTCTTGATCAAGAGTGTGTGAAGCTTTCTACGAGTTGTAGTGTTTGCATTGTTACAGAGGGGAAATGTCTGAAGCAGATGCAAGAGGGCTGAATAGCTTGATCATCGTATGCCATGCACTGAAGTTGTTGTTGGCTTGTAATAAGACTTTGTTGGTGACTATAACTCTTATTGGGTATAAGTGCTCCCCTAGTTGAGTTGTCAAGCTTGAGGGTTTTTGATTATTTGTGAATGCTAGGAGTTCACATGTACAAGTTGTACCATTCGTTTTCAGGTAGGTGGAATGAATGGTGAGTTTCTTTCATTACTTGGTTAGTGGTACGAAGGTGAGTTCCTTCATCACCTTTCATCACATTTCATCACCTGGTTGGTGGCATGAGAACGAGTTCCTTCTTCACCTGGTTGGTGGCATGAATGACAAGTTGCCAAATGATATTAGAGTACGGGTTGTACATTTCATCACCTGGTTGGTGGCATGAAGATAAGTTCTTTCTTCACCTGGTTGGTGGCATGAGTGGCAAGTTACCAAATGATATTAGAGTACGGGTTGTACATTTCATCACCTGGTTGGTGGCATGAAGAAGGGTACGAGTCGTACATTTCATCACTTGGTTGGTGGCATGAAGATGAGTTCCTTCTTCACATTTCATCACCTAGTTTGTGAGAATAAGGGCTAGGTGTCTAGGCATATTGTAGCAAGTGTCGAATGACTCACAGTCTGTTGAACCTTTTCAAAGCACAATTGGCTTATGTATGAATGTGTTGGAATGTATGATTGAACGAATATACTGTGAAGTTGTTCGTTTATTTGTATAGTCTTGTTGACTTATACTTAGACTTTGTTTCATGTTGGAAGCATTCATGTTGAATCTTTGAACCCGTGTGTTTCATTGCTAGGAATGTAAGAGGATTAGGACCGAGTTGTCTAAATCACCTCTTTATTGAATTCATGCCAAATAGTCTTCGTTACATAGGATGCCGAACGGCTGAAGCTTAACACTTGTACAATGTGAGTTTACTTGTAATAATACTTCAAGTGATCAGCATTCCATGGATGGCCAAGGGTCTTGCCATCGGAGCTTCTAAGCTTGTAGGAGCCAGGGCGACTGATGCCAACAACTTCAAACGGTCCATCCCAGTTTGGACTAAGTGTTCATTCACTCAGGACTCTGTCGCAGAGTAATCTTTTCTACAATACCCAGTCCCCCACTTTGAAAGAACAAGGTTTGACCCTTAAGTCATTGTAGTTGGAGATGCATTGCTTGTAGGCGACATTCCTCAAGTGAGCCTGGTTTCTGTGTTCCTCGACTAGATCTAAGTTGAGGGTAAGTTGTTTGTCATTTTCGTTTTGCACGTAGTTCTAGACTCGGAACTTTGCTTGCTTAAGCTCAACTGGGACAACTGCCTCTGTACAAAAGGCAAGTGTGAATGGGGTTTCTCTTGTTGATGTCCGATACGAAGTGCGGTATGACCAAAGAACTTGGGGTACAAATTTTGGCCAACAACTTTTAGCCTTATCCAAGCTGGTTTTCAAAGTTCGTTTAATTATTTTGTTGATGGCTTCAACTTGTCCATTATACTGGGGATGAGCTAGGGAGGCAAAACATAAGTTGATGTTGAACTTAGAGCAGAACATCCTAAACTTATTGTTGTCGAATTGTTGCCCGTTGTCAGTGACTATCGCATTGGGAATGCCGAATCTACAAAGGATGTTCTTCCATACGAAGTCTTCTATTTTTGCCTCAGTAATGGTTACCAGGGGTTCTACTTTAGCCCACTTTGTGAAGTAATCAACTGCAACGATTGCATAGCGGACCTTACCCTTCCTTGCAAGCATTGGGCCGATCAAATCAAGTCCCCATTAGGTGAAGGGCGAAGGGCTGATCATATGAGTGAGCGGCTTGGGAGAGGAGTGAGGAATAGTTGCGTAGCGTTGACATTTATCACATGAGTGAGATATTCTGATGGCATCTTAGTGGAGTGTTGGCCAGTAATATCCTTGGCGAAAAGCCTTGTGTGCTAGGGATTGAGATCCAACATGATCTATGCAGACACCTTCATGTATTTCCTGAAGGACATTTTCCACCTCTGCGGGCGTAAGGCATCTTAGGTATGGTAGGTTAAAACCCCGCTTGTAGAGTTGGTCATTAATGATCAAGTAATGGGTAGCCTTGTATCGAATCTGCTTAGCTTGGACTTTGTCTTTTGGAAGGGTGCCATGGTGCTTGGTGTTTCCAACAATTTGACCTGAATTTTTCTCCCAATCTTGTCTTCCACCGCTGAGGCGAGGCGAGCCAAAGCATCTGCATGACTATTTGCCGCTCGAGGAATTAAGGTGATCTGGTAGTGGAAGTACTTGAGCAACAATTGTGTTTGTGCCAGATATGCTACCATGGAGCTATCCTTAGCATCAAAGTTATTGGTGACCTGGTTAACCACTAATTGGGAGTCACTGAAGATATCAATTCGTTTAACCCAAAGGTGTTTGGCCAAACGTAAGCCTGCTAAGAGGGCTTCATATTCGGCCTTATTGTTCGACGCCTTGAATTTGAAACGAAGAGCATACTCCATCATCACTTTGTTAGGGGTTGTAAGGACTAGTCCTGTTCCACAACCCTGTTGGTTGGACAAGCCATCAACATATAGACTCCATGATGGGGCTGTTGGTTATATTTTCTGAGCTTCCGAGGGTAATGAAACCACTTCTTCAGGTTTAGAAACAATGTCAGCATGATATGTGAAGTCGGTGATAAAGTCTACCACTGCTTGGCCCTTCTCAGCTGGCTTTGGTTGGTAGGAGATGTCAAACTCACCCAATGCTATCGCCTATTTGATCATTCGCCCGGAAGTGTCAGGACTTTGGAGTATCTGTTGAAGAGGATGATTGGTAAGCACAATGATGGAGTGTGCTTAGAAGTAAGGGCAAAGTTTTTGAGCAGACATGACCAATGCTAGAGCCAATTTCTCAATGTTGGAGTATCGTGTCTCCGCATCTTGTAAGGCCTTGCTAGCATAGTAGACAGGCCGTTCGACATTACCATCATTTCGAATGAGAATGGAACTTACTGCTGAAACCGATACCGATAGATAGATAATGAGAGTGTCACCAACCTCAGGTTTGGAGAGCAGATGGGCTTTACTCATGTAGTCTTTGAGGTTCTTGAATGCCCCATCACATTGATCAGTCCATGTAATGTATTTCTTACTTCCCTTAAGTGTTTTGAAGAAAGGAGCACATCTGTCTGTGGCTTTAGAGATGAACCTAGTTAAGGCTGCCACCTTGCCAGTAAGGCTTTGGATGTCTTTTGAAGTTACCGGTTCCTTCATGTCAAGGATTGCTTTGATCTTTTCAGGATCAGCCTCAATGCCTCGTTGGCTTATCATGAAGCCTAAGAATTTGCCAGAGCCTACGTCGAAGGCACATTTGTTGGGGTTCAACCTTATTCGATACCTCTTCAGAATGGTGAAAGTTTCAGATAGGTTGGTGATGTGTTGGTTAGCATGTTTGCTCTTGACTAGCATATCATCAACGTAAACTTCCATGCTCTTCCCAATTTTTTTGGCAAACATTGAATTGATCAGTCTTTAATACGTCGCTCCTGCATTCTTTAGGCCAAAAGGCATGACTTTATAACAATATAGTCCCTTGTCAGCAGTGAAGGCTGTGTGTTCTTCGTCCGGAGGGTTCATGAGGATTTGGTTGTATCCTGAGTAAGCATCCATGAAGCTCAAGAGTTCATACCTTGCCGTAGAGTCTACAAGTCTGTTTATGAGAGGAAGAAGAAAGCTATCCTTCGGGCATCCTTTGTTTAGGTCGGTGTAATTGACATATATTCTCCACAAGACCTTTTGGAGCAGGAGACTTTCCTTGGTTGGATTCTTCTTAACAAGGACAACATTTGCTACCCACGTTGGATTATTGACTTTGCGGACGAAGCCTATGTCTTTGAGTTTTTCAACTTCTACCTTCATTACCTCGTACCGTTCAGCGTCATATGATCTTCGCTTCTGTCTCAGTGGCTTGGTCTTGAGGTTAATACTTAAGTGATGATAGATGATATCGGGAGAGATGCCTAACATGTCCTCATATGAGCAGGCGAAGACCCCAGTGTTCTCTTGTAAAAAAGAGATTAATGCCAACCGAATGGGTGGTGACAAGGTGGTGCCAATCTTCACCATGCGATTCGGATAATATTTTGAGATAAAGACCTTGTCCAACTCTTCAGCGGGTTGTGCTTGCTGGGTGAAAGAGTCATCTCGAAGATCTTCAGGTTGACTGTTGCCACCGTGATGATTCAAGTTGGCTTCGTCTGGGCTGGTCTTTATGACTTGGTCATGTATAGAAAGGGTTTCCTTGGGCACAGACAGGTGTTGTTACTTGACTGAAGTGTTGTAACATGATCGTGCACTAAGTTGATCTCTTCTGATGTAACCATTGCCATAGGGGGTTGGAAATTTCATCAACAACATATGTATGGATACTTTGGCCTTGGGATCATTGATGCCTGTACGTCCGAAGATGACATTGTATGTCGTTGGGCAATCAACCACCAGGAAGTTAGTGGTTATGGTAGCTGTGTAAGGGCCTGTACGAATGGTGAAAGGTAAGTGTATGCTCCCCAAAGGTTGCATGATATCACTGGAGAAACTTATCAGATGAGGAATCGAGCGATCGAGCAAGTGTTCAGCTACATTAAGTGCCCTGAAAGCTTCAGCAAACGTGATATTGATTGAAGCCCCCGTGTCTATCAGGATTCATCGTACTTTAAAGTTGGCTATGTGAGCTTCCACGATCAGTGGGTCGTTGTGAGGGTATATGATACCTCTTTATTCCTCATGGTAGAAACATATTGGATCCCGGTTAGACTTTTGATACTTGCCTTTCTTGATGTCTTCCACGTGAAACACTTGGTGGCCAGACCTTCAAGCTCGTTCACTATTTTTCATGGCCTTGTTGGAAGATTTAGAGATGGGTGTGCCACCACTTATGGATTATATCACATTCACCTGGCGTTGGTTATGGCTACCCCTTGGAGGGTGAATGAGGAATTGATCAATTTTTCCTTCACGTGCCATGTTGGAAATGTGCCCTAAAACCAATCATGTGATGATACTTTACGGACATTTCACATGTTAAACTAATCTAGTCTAATATCAAGGGCAAAGATTATTGTTTTAAGCCGTCTCATATAAATGTTATATGCTTAAACGATAAGTCCAAGGAATATGTAATTAGGAGAATGTAATTTAAACAAGTTAGATTTATGAGACCATTCTCTTTTGTATACATATCCTAAACGTTCCTGATCATAGGATTGCCAGTTAGGCATTGACAGTTCGTTAAGATCAGTACGTGCTGTGTCTTCTCTCATGGAGAGTGACTGGTCTTGAGTCATTGGTGTGATTGACACCAAGACAAGCATGTAGGTGCTCAATAGCGAATGAGTCCACTGAACACGATCAACGACGAGTTCTCATACTCATGTCACATGAGAACTCATGGTTGGGATAATGCAAAGTAGTCTTTTGACCTGAGGCATCATAGTTATCTTGTGGTTAAGTCCTTGATCTTTGACTATGTCAAAGTCACTCCATCAGAGGGTGTCCACGACATAGTTGGGGTTAAGCCACTTAGCCATGGAGGCAATTGAATGCGCAACAAGGGATCTTTAACCTTCAAACCGTTTGAAGGAGAATACTCTATGATATGATTAAGAATCTCTGGCCAGAGTATGAATGAGATTTAGGAAGTCATTCCAAATCACATTCAAGGTAATCATATAAGTAAATGAATCACATTGGATAGTAGACATGAATAAACTATCAATCCAAACAATGTGGTCAAGAGTATTGTATTAGAGAAATACCGTATTGCATTGTAATCCTAAACTGAATAGGTTCTCCACCTCTTCTGATTAGCTTGGGTAACCATGATATACTGCTAGGTGTCACTCATGGTTTGTGGAAGCCCTAAACGTGTATAATCACTAAAGGGAGAATTGAAAGTAAGTTTCAATTCACAATCGATTTGAAAGAGTTCTAATCGCCCACTGCCTTGCTAAAAGGAACCTAATGGATCGTACACCGTGTAAGGTAAAGATTGAAGAAACAACGGAGATGAGTAAGAATAATTAAATGGTTTAATTATTTATGGCAAAGATTAATTAATATGTTAATTAATCAAACGAATAAAGTTCGTTAAAAGACCTAGGGTTAGTTTTGGGCCTTAAGGCCCAATGGGCTTCGAACGTCAAGCCCATTGACTTAAGTTGCATGACAACTTAATGACTAAATATTCATAAAAGGCTCAAACAACCCAATAACACCCTATGGCCGACCATATTGATAATGGAGTGGGTTTTGGACTTATTACAAGTTTGCCACTCCAATGAAGGTAGGTATAAATATGACTTTATAGCCTTTTCTTCATGAGGGTTTCTTTTTGGGAGAAAAGATGAGAACAAAAGCTCTGTTTGCTCTCTAAGAGGCCGGCCACCCTAGAGGAACATAGCTAGCAATCTTACTTCCTCTATGTTGGAAATGTGCCCTAAAACCAATCATATGATGATACTTTACGAACATTTCACATGTTAAACTAATCTAGTTTAACTATAAAGGGCAAAGATTATTGTTTAAGCCGTCTCATATAAATGTTATATGCTTAAACGATAAAGTCCAAGGAATATGTGATTGGGAGAATACGATCTAAAGAAGTTAGATTCAGGAGACCATTCTTTCGTAGACACATCCTAAATGTTCCTGATCATAGGATTGCCAATTGGGCATTAACAGTCCGTTAAGATCAGTATGTACTGTGTCTTATCTCAGGGAGAGTGACTAGTCTCGAGTCATTGGTGTGTGTGACATCAAGACAAGTACGTAGGTGCTCAATAGAGAATGAGTTCACTGAACATGATCAACGAAGAGTTCTCATATTCATGTCACATGAGAACTTATGGTTGGGATAATGCAAAGTAGTCCTTTGACCTGAGGCATCACAGTTGTCTTGTGGTTAAGTCTTTGACCTTTGATTATGTCAAAGTCACCCCATCGGGGTGTCCACGGCATCGTTGGGGTTAAGCCACTTAGTCATGGAGACAAGTGAATGCGCAACAAGGGATCTCTAACCTTCAAACCGTTTGAGGGAGAATACTCTATGATATGATTTAGAACCTCTGGCCAGAGTATGAATGAGATTTAGGAAAGCGTTCCAAATCACATTCAAGGTAATCATATAAGCACACGAATCACATTGGATAGTAGACATGAATAAATAAACTATCAAACCAAACAATGTGGTCAAGAGTATTGTATTAGAGAAAGACCGTATTGCATTTGTAATCCTAAACTGAATAGGTTCTCTACCTCTTCTGATTAGCTTGGGTAACCATGATATACTGCTAGGTGTCACTCATGGTCTGTGGAAGCCCTAAACGTGTGTAATCACTAAAGGGAGAATTGAAAGTGAGTTTCAATTCACAATCAATGTAAAATGGTTTTAATCGCCCACTGCCTCGCTAAAAGGAACCTAATGGATCGTACACCGTGTATGGTGGAGATTGAAGAAACCATGGAGATGAGTAAGAATAATTAAATGGTTTAATTATTTATGGCAAGGATTAATTAATATGTTAATTAATCAAACGAATAAGTTCGTTAAAGACCTCGGGATAGTTTTGGACCTTAAGGCCCAATGGGCTTCGAACGTCAAGCCCATTGACTTAAGTTGTATGACAACTTAATGAATAATGATTCACAAAGGCCTAAAAGGCCCAATGAAACCCCAAGGCCGGCCATGATGCTTTTGGAGTGGGTTTTGGACTTATTTACAAGTTTGACACTCCAATGAATTAAGGTATAAATATGACTTTATAGCCAAAAATTCATTTAAGGGTTCTTTTGGAGAAAATTGGAGAAAACATGTCTCTCCTTTTCTCTCTAGGAGGCCGGCCCCCTTGGAGGGTGTATCTAGCAATCCTCCTCCTCCAAGGTCCTCATTTTCTTCTCCAATCTCTCCTTGGTGTGGAGACTTAGAGGTTCTCAATTTTGGGAACTTGGAGAAACCTTTTCATCCATCCAAATCCATAGATTTTAGATGCAAGGAATGAAGGCCCTCTCTTTGGGTGATTAGCCTTTGCTTATGCAAAGAGGAATCTACAAAGGTATATATTTCTCAACTCACTTTGTTTTGAGTTGAGTTTTGGTTCACCAATCTACTAGGCTTTGAATTTCATGGGTAATGTTTTGTTTTTGAGTGCATGCTAGCATGATTCCGCCTTTAATTGTTAAATGCATGCTATATGATGTTGCTCAAATGAACATGTTTTCACAAAATAATCCTTCACTCTAGGTCACTCATTTCTTTATCAATCCTTCCTTGGTGTGGAGACGTAGAGGTTCTCAACTTTGAGAACTTGGAGAAACCAATTCTTCCATCCAAATCCATGGAGCTAAGAAGCAAGGAATGAAGGCCCTATCTCTTGGGTGATTATCCTTTGCTTATGCAAAGAGGAATCAACAAAGGTATAAATTTCTCAACTCACTTTGTTTTGAGTTGAGTCTTGGTTCACCTAACTACTAGGCTTCGAATTTCATGGGTAATGTTTTGTTTTTGAGTGCATACAAGCATGATTCCGCCTTTAATTTGTTAATTGCATGCTATAGATGTTGCTCAAAAGAACATGTTTTTCACAAAATTACCTTCATGCCAAAGCTTCAATATGATCACGAAGGGTGATACACTTCTCGCCGTCATGGTCGTTATGCTCGTGGTAGCAGCAAAATGTGCCTGTGTTCTTTGTGGGCTTGTAATCCGGGTGCATCGGCTTTGGCTTCGGTATCAGGTGTGCTATGCTGGGGTAAATGGCCACGCATGTGGCGCTCAAAGGTGTGTATGCCTCATACCTCGGGGTAGGGCATGTCCTGACACGTGCTTAACCCACTGTATTGACTGCCTGGGGACGGGCATTATCGTGGCGATACCCTTGGTTATCGCGATAGTGTCCCTTACTCTTTTTACTAAAATGAGACTGGTGAGGATGAAAATTTTTCCTTTTGCCCTGAGATTGATATGCCTGTTGACTTGGCAAAGTATTAAGTAAGGTAGGGGGAGGCACCGCTGCCGTTTGGAAGGTCGAGGTCTTCTTATTTAGTTGGATATGGATTCCACTCCCTATTTACTGATAAGGGGTGGCTGTGTGGGGTTTCCCTTGATATGTCCTTGCCTCGGCGGAGGCATGGTTGTAAGCCTATGCCATCACCTCAGAGTAAGTCTTCCAAGTGTTGGCATTGATCATGTACTTAAACAAAACAGTCACGTAAGCCTGCCGTGAAGGCTTTGAGGGCAGTCTTGTCGTCTGCCTCGGCACAATGGGAATACTCATGGCTGAAGCGGCCGGCATACATACGTAATGACTCGTCTGGCTTCTGGTGAATAATGTACAAGTCATCCGCAGAGTGCAAGCGATCGGCTTGGAAAATGTGTTGAGAAACAAACAGTTTTCTCAATTCCTCAAATGAGTCTACTGTCTCAGGCGGAAGACGACAATACCAGTTTAGAGCTCCGTTAGAGAGGGTAGAGGGGAAGAGAAGACATTGCTCTTTGTCGGTGTGCATTCGGTATGCCATGGTGGACTAAAAAAGGTTAAGGTGTTCAATCGGGTCCTTATTTCCAGTATAAAGTTGCAAGCCAAGCTTCTGCATTGTCTTTGCTTGGAGGGGGTGTCGAGGATCCTCCTTGTAAGAGGGCCAGGCCTAGGTTGGTTCCAATCAGGTATCTCAGCTTGTCGTTCGGCGTTCAACTCGTTTACTTCCTTAAGAAGTTGTAGGATAAGAGGGTCCTGAGTGGAGTCATATATCACTGGAGTTTTCTTTCGTAAATCTCCATCTCCTCTTGGAAGTATAAAGGTTTGATCAAGAGCATGTTATTTTTCCCTGGACTCGTCGTACTGACTTCCAAGGTATGTATGTCGGAACATCTCTGAGTCCTCTATACCTTCGTGTTTCTCTAGGACTTGTTGCCCCTTCCCCAAATTGGTAGCCGGCCTCGGACATGAGAGGGGACCAAGTCTTTTAGAGGCCATTGGATCATTGATCTTCGAGCTTACATGGATGGGATTATCTTGACGTTGCTTTAGGAAATCTCGACAGTCACGAAAAACGGCTTTCGATCCTTCCACTCATTCTGTAAGGAGGTGTTTTCCTCCACTTCTCCTACTTCGAGTCGAAGCAGCTGGGTTGAGAGAAGTCTCATGTTGATCAATGTTTTGATGATTAGCTCGCTCCTCATCAAGGATACACATGTCGAAGAAAGGTGACCCTCCGTGTTGGAGGGCATCCAGATGATGGTTGATGTCCACAGGGGTAACGAGCTCGCGTGTTTGAGTATGCCTAGTTTCGTGGAGGGTCTCAAAGAGCTTCTCATACAGCTCCTAGAGGACCTTATTCTTCATTGCTATCTTGTTGTTCTGAGCTTCTAGTTTATCGACTTTAGCTTGAAGAGCAACCCTCTTTCCTTATTTATTTCGTAGCCTCGCACCAAGTGCAAGAGGAGTGTCATTTTGCGTGCTGTGGCTTCCTTCGCTCCCCATATTGGAAAGGGATGCCTGGTCAAAAATAAGTGTACGAATGGTGGAAACCAGCTTAACAAAGCTGAAGAAAATGGGAATAAGTGTCGTTCCCATAGGCGGCGCCAAATGTTAATGCACAAAATCAGCGAGGACTTTGGTACAATAGAAAGTGTTAAGTTTGTGACCTTCACTAGATTGCTCCGATCACTAGTGTGAATAAGTATGTAAATGGATAAAGACAGGGAAGCAAACACAAGATGTACGTGGTTCATCCAGATTGGCTACATCAACGGAGTAGAGGAGTTCTCATTAATTGTGAAGGGTTTACACAAGTACATAGGTTCAAGCTCTCCTTTAATGAGTACTAGTGAATGATTTAGTACAAATGACATTAGGAAATATTGTGAGAGAATGATCTCTATTTATAGAAGAGAGTTTCTAGTTTCATTCTGACATTGACACGTGTCGTGTTGTGATTGGCTTCTGATGTTGACATGTGTCGCTATGATTGGCTTCTGATGTTGACACGTGTCGCGCTGTGATTGGCCTCCTGGTTGGAGGGAAACTCTTCTAGGTCCTTGACGGTATAACGTTGACCGGTGCTCAGTAGTTTCGAGATTGGTCAAGTATGGTACAAACAACATACATCTTGTGTTTGCTTCCCTGTCTCTATCCATTTACATACTTATCCACACTAGTGACCGGAGCATTCTAACGAAGGTCACAAACTTAACACTTTATGTTTTACCAAAGTCTTCACTAATTTTGTGCATCAACATTTGGCGCCGTCTGTGGGAACGACACTTATTCCCACTCTCTTCAGCTTTGTTAAGCTTGTTTCCACCATTCGTACACTCTCTTTTGACCAGGCATCCCTTTCCGACATGGGGAGCGAAGGAAGCCACAACACACAGAATGACACTTCTCTTGCACTTGGTGCGAAACAACGAAAGAAGGAATAAAAGAAGTTTGCTCTTCAGGCTAAATTCGATGAGCTGGAGGCTCAGAACATCAAGATAGCAATGAAGAATGAGATCCTCCAAGAGCAGTATGAGAAGGTCTTCGAGATGCTCCACGAGGCTTGATGTGAAAATTAACTTGACACACAAATTAAACCCTATGGATGACAATTGTAGTATATGAGCAAATAGGGATCGTTCTAACCGGGGATTAACTAGGGATGCTAATCAATGTAAAACTGACTCAAGAACATAAAAATATAATGTAGAACACTAAACTAGACTCAATTAATGCAAAACTAGGGTTTAAAACACCTAAACAAACTAAAAACTCAAAACAGCAACTAGAAGGCTCAAAACTGCCTAAAAACCACTTTCTGGGCAGTTTTGAGCACCTACACTACTTTGGACGAATTTGGACTATGACTTGACTCAAAACACTTAGAAACACAACTAAATGGATTTCTAACTAATCTAACACTTTAAAATAGATGGGGGAATGATTTTGACGAAATTAAAACTTTAAAACTCAAACTTTAAAAACAAATGTAAAGCAAAACAGATTGTGATTAAATAGAATGGTGAGAAGCTAGTTAGAGGGTTCCTTATCCACACATGAACATATGTATACAACTCAATCTCCAATTACTCTTCCAACAAACCATGAATGACAATGCCCCAAATTAACTAGATTGCACCAATTAATTCTCAGATTTCCCTAGATTCATTGAATTGAATGGAATACGCATTACAACCAAATTATTCTTACCAAGGACCCTAACTATGGAATACGCATGATAGAGACACATATCAAAGATCATTAAGTTCAATGGAAATCATAAGCATTGACGAGGCATTCATAACTATGGGATACGCATGTTACTCTTGCCTAGGATTTACTTAACACAATCGTGACTAGCGACTTTCACTACTTATGAATATAAGTTAATAACGATTAGGTGAAATTCCCTTATACCCTAGCATCAAGTTTAGGCATGCAAATTAAGTGTCGACCCTCAACCCACATACATAAACAAGTTATCAATCAAATAGATAAGTAAATCACATTCACAATTTCTGAAATCATAATTGGAAGAAATCAAATCATATAAAACATATGTCCATGGCTTCAAATTCACCTCTAACTAAAAAGAAATTAGTTCCACATGTCTAACATAATTGAACAACAATTTAAATTAAACATGAAAACAGAAACAAAGAAAGAAAGAACTCCAAACACTCCACTAATGGCAGATTGCATGTGTAAGGCTTCTCCTTCCTTTGGACTGCACGGCACTCCTTCTTTCTCCTCCTTTAGTGGCTGCACAAGGTGGATGAATGGTTATGGAAGGATGTAGGAATGGTTTGGGGAAGAGGATGGTGCGGCAAGGTTGAATTTGGGCAGAAAGTTGGGAGTTTGGGGATGGAAGGCTGCGGCAAGATGGGAAATAGGGTTTTGGACGAATTTCTGAATATGGAGAGGGTATGTTCGGCCAAAGGGTTTAAAGGAGTATATATAGGCACTTCAAACCCTAGCAATCAGATTAGGGTTAGAGATGGGCCTTCTAGAATGCCTTGCAAGGCAAGGAAATCAGGTATTTTGGGGCCCTAGGTGCGGCAGAGATTAGGGAAATCAGATTTGGAAATGGGCTAGGGTTTAGGTGCGGCATTAAGTGAGGATCCAAGATGAATTGGGCTAGGAGGGTGCGGCCTTGTCCAAGAGGTAGGGATGGGTCGTCTAGAAGCCCAAAGCCAAGAATAGAAACTCTCGAAAATGGAAACCTCCAAGAATAGAAACTTCCAACTTTAGCAACTTTAGTTGCCAATTCCGACTTCTTTGTTCTTCACTTTCATTTCTTCATTTCTTACGCTCCCTTGACCTTCAAACTCGTCCATTCCTTGTTCCAAGCATGTACTTTTCAATCCAAGCTCACTTTTGCTCTAAAATGCTCCATTTTGCCATCTTTTATGTCATATGCCCTTTGAACCTGAAAACACATGAAAGTAGCTCAAAAGACTACTTTAACTAAGAAAACATAACGAAAATGCATAAGAACTAGCTAACTAAGGCGCATAAATATGCTCCTATCAAGGCTAGATATACTAAAACACACGAGCTCATCACCTCTATGGAAGTCAACCATCAATTGGGTACCCCCCAACACGGAGGGTCATTTGCCCTCGACATGGGTATTCCTGTTGAGGAGCGAGCTACTCATCGAAATGGCGATCGACATGAGACTTCTTTCAACCCAGCTGCTTCGACCTAAAGCAGGAGGACCGGAGGAAGGCACCTCTTTATAGAAGGAGTGGAAGGATCAAAAGTCGTCTTTCGCGACTGTCGACACTTCCTAAAGCAACATCGAGACAATCCCATCCATGTAAGCTCAAAGATCAGTGACCCAAGGGTCTCTGAAAGATTTGGTCCCCTCCCATGTCCCAAGCCGGCTAACAATTTGGGGAAGGGGCAACAAGTCCTAGAGAAACACGAAGGTATAGGGGACTCAGAGATGTTCCGACACACATACTCTTGATCAAACCTTCCTACTTCCAAGAAGAGATGGAGATTTACGAAATAAAGCTCCAGTAGTACATGACTCCACTTAGGACCCTCTTGTCTTACAGCTCCTTAAGGAAGTAAACAAATTAAAGGCCGAACGACAAGCTGAGATAACTGATTGGAACCGACCTAGGCCTGCCCTCTTACAAGGAGGATCCTTGACACCCCCTCTAAGAAAAGACAAAGCAGAAGTTTGGCTTGCAACTCTATACTGGAAAGAAAGACCCGATTGAACACCTTAACCTCTTTGAGTCCACCATGGCATACCGGATGCATACCGACGAAGAGCGATGTATTCTCTTTCCCTCCACCCTCTATGGTGGAGCTCTAAACTGGTATTGTCGTCTTCCACATGAGACGGTAGACTCATTTAAGGAATTGAGGAAACTGTTTGTTTCTCAACACATTTTCTAGACTAATTGCTTGCACTCTGTGGATGACTTGTACATTATTTGCTAGAAGCTAGACGAGTCATTACGCATGTATGCTGGCCGCTTCAGCCTTGAGTATTGCCGTTGTGTCGAGGCAGATGACAAGACTACCCTCAAAGCCTTCACAGCAGGCCTACGTGATTGTTTCTTCAAGTACATGATCAATGCCAACACTTGGAAGACTTACTCTGAGGTGATGGCACATGTTTACAACCATGTCTCCCCTAACGCAAGGACATATCAAGGGAAACCCCCTACCGCCACCCCTTATCAGCAAGTAGGGAGTGGAAGCCAGATCCAACCAAATGAGAAGACCTCGACCTTCCAAACGGCAGCGGTGCCTCCTCCTGCCTTACTTAATACTTCGCCAAGTCAACAAACATATCAATCTCAGGGAAAAAGGAAAGATTTCCATCGTCACCAGTCTCATTTTAGTAAAAGGAGTAAGGGACACTATCACGATAACCAAGGGTATCCCCACGATAATGTCCTTCCTAGGCAGTCAACACAGTGGGCCAAACACATGTCAGGACAGCCCTACCTCGAGGTATGAGACATACACGCCTTTGAACGCCACATGCGTGGCCATTTACCCCAACATAGCACACCTGATACCGAAGCTAATGTCGAGGCAGTTGGGTTACAAGCCTACGAAGAACATGGGCACGTTTTGCTATTACCATGAACATAACGGCCATGACGACGAGAAGTGTATCACCTTTCGTGATCATATTGAAGCTTTGGTGCGTGAAGGAAAAATTGATTAATTCCTCCTTCACCCTTCAAGGGATAATTGTAACCAACGCTAAGTGAATGTGATATATGTCATAAGCGGTAGCACACCCATTTCTGAATCTTCTAATAGGGCCATGAAAAACAGCGAACGAGCTTTAAGGCCTGGCCACGAAGTGTTTCACGTGGAAGACATCATGGGAGGCAAGTATCAAAAGCCTAACTGGGATCCAATATGTTTCTACCCTGAGGAAGAAAGAGGTATCATCTGCCCTCACAACGACCCATATCATGGAGGCTCACATAGCCAACTTTGAGGTAAGACGAATCCTGGTAGACACGGGGGCTTCGATCAATATCATGTTTGCTAAAGCTTTCAGGGCACTTAATGTAGCTGAACACTTGCTCGATCGCTCAATTTCTCCTTTGATAAGCTTTTCCGATGATATCGTGCAACCTATAGGGAGCATACACTTACCTTTCACCATTAGTACAGGCCCTTACACAGTTACCATTACAACTAACTTCCTGGTAGTTGATTGCCCAACGGCATACAATGTCATCTTTGGACGCACAGGCATCAATGATCTCAAGGCCATGGTATCCACACATCTGTTGTTAATGAAATTTCCAATCCTCTATGGCAATGGTTACATCAGAAGAGATCAACTTAGTGCACGGTTATGTTACAACACTTAGGTCAAGCAACAACACCTGCTTGTGCCCAAGGAAACCTTTTATATACATAACCAAGTCATAAAGACCAGCCCGGACGAAGCCAACTTGGATCTTCACGGTGGCAACAATTAACCCGACGATCCTCGAGATGACTCTTTCACCCAGCAAACACAACTCGCTGAAGAGCTGGATAAGGTTTGTATGTCAAAAGATTATCCAAATCGCATAGTGAAGATTTGCGCCACCTTGTCACCACCTATTCAGTTGGCATTGATCTCTTTTTTGCAAGAGAACACTAAGGTCTTCGCTTGGTCATACGAGGACATGCCAGACATCTCTCCCGATATCATATGTCATTACTTGAGTATTGACCCCAAGACCAAGCCGGTGAGACAGAAGTGAAAATCTTATGACGCTGAACGATAAGAAGCAATGAAGGTAGAAGTTGAAAAACTTAATGGCATAGGTTTCGTCCGTGAAGTCAATTACCCAACATGGGTAGCAAATGTGGTCATTGTTAAGAAAAATCCAACCAAAGAAAGTCTCATGCTCTAAAAGGTCTTGTGGAGAATGTGTGTCAACTACACCGACCTAAACAAAGGATGCCCGAATGATAGCTTTCTTCTTCTTCTCATTGACAGACTTATAGACCTTACGGCAGGGTGTGAACTCGATGTTGCTATAAAGTCATGCCATTTGGCCTAAAGAATGCATGGGTGACTTATCAGAGGCTAGTCAATTCGATGTTCGCCAAACAGATTGGGAAAAGCATGGAAGTTTACGTTCATGATATACTAGTTAAGAGCAAACATGTTGACCAACACATTACCAACCTATCTGAAACTTTCACCATTCTGAAGAGGTATCGAATGAGGTTGAACCCCAACAAATGTGCCTTCGGTGTAAGCTCTGGCAAATTCTTAGGCTTCATTATAAGCCAACGAGGCATTGAGGCTAATCCCGAGAAGATCAAAGCAATCATCGACATGAAGGAATCGGTAACTTCAAAAGACATCCAAAGCCTTACTGGCAAGGTGGCAGCCTTAACTAGGTTCATCTTTAAGGCCACAGACAGATGTGCTCCTTTCTTCAAAGCAATTAAGGGAAGTAAGAAGTACATTACATGGACTGATGAATGTGCTGAAGCATTCAAGAACCTTAAAGACTACATGAGTAAAGCCCATCTGCTCTACAAACCTGAGGTTGGTGACACTTTCATTATCTATCTGTCGATATCGGCTTCAGCAATAAGTTTCATTCTCATTCGAAAGGATGGTAATGTCGAATGGCCTGTCTACTACGCTAGCAAGGCCTTACGAGATGCGGAGACATGATACTCCAACATTGAGAAATTGGCTCTAGCATTGGTCATGTCTGCTCGAAAACTTCACCCTTACTTCCAATCACACTCCATCATTGTGCTTACCTATCATCTTCTTGGATAGATACTCCAAAGTCCTGACACTTCGGGGCGAATGATCAAATGGGCGATAGAATTAGGTGAGTTTGACATCTCCTACCAACCAAAGCCAACTGAGAAGGGCTAAGCAGTGGCAGACTTCATCGCTGACTTCACATATCCTGTTGACATTGTTTCTACGCCTAAAGAAGTAGTTTCATTACCCTCAGAAGCTCAGAAAATAGAACCAACAGCCTCAACATAGAGTCTATATGTTGATGGCTCGTCTAACCAACAGGGTTATGGAGTAGGACTAGTCCTTACGACTTCTGACAAAGTGGCGATGGAGTATGCTCTTCGTTTTAAATTCAAGGCGTCGAACAATGAGGCCGAATATGTAGCCCTCCTAGCAGGCTTACGTTTGGCCAAACACTTTGGGGTTAAACGAATTGATATCTTCAGTGACTCCTAATTAGTGGTTAACCAGGTCACCAATAACTTTAACGCTAAAGATAGCTCTATGGTAGTATATCTGGCACAAACACAATTGTTGCTTAAGCACTTCCACTACCAGATCACCCAAATTCCTCGAGTGGCAAACAATCATGCATACGCTTTGGCTCGCCTCCCCTCAGCAATGGAAGACAAAATTGGGAGAAAAATTCAGGTCGAATTGTTGGCAGCACCAAGCACCATAGCCACAGAAGTGTGCAACTTACAACAGAGGGATAGTTGGATTACCCTAATTTATAAATTCCTTGCTCATGGTACCCTCCCAAACGATAAAGTCTAAGTTAAGCAGATTCGATACAAGGCTACCCGTTACTTGGTCTTTAATGACCAACTTTACAAACAGGGTTTTAACCTACCATACCTAAGATGCCTTACGCCCGCGGAGGAGGAAATTGTCCTTCGGGAAATACATGAAGGAGTCTGCGGAGATGATGCTGGATCTCGATCCTTAGCACACAAGGCTTTTTGGCAAGGATATTACTGGCCAACACTTCACCAAGATGCCATCAGAATATCTCGTTCATGTGATAAGTGTCTACGCTACGCAACTATTCTTCACTCCCCTCCTAATCCGCTCACTCCTATGATCAGCCCTTGGCCCTTCGCTTAATGGTGACTTGATTTGATCGGCCCAATGCCTGTAGGGAAGGGTAAGGTCCGCTATGCAATCGTTGTAGTTGACTACTTCACAAAGTGGGCTAAAGTAGAACCCTTGGCAACCATTACTGAGGCAAAAATAGAATACTTCATATGAAAGAACATCCTTTGTAGATTCGGCATTCCTAATGCGATAGTCACTGACAACGGGCGACAGTTTAAGATAACAATAAGTTTAGGATGTTTTGCTCTAAGTTCAACATCAACTTATGTTTTGCCTCTGCAGCTCATCCCAGTCTAATGGACAAGTCGAAGCCATTAACAAAATAATCAAGCGAACTTTGAAAACCAGCTTAGACAAGGCTAAAGGTTATTGGCCATAATTTGTACCCCAAGTTCTTTGGTCATACTGCACTTTGTATCGGACATCAACAGGAGAAACCCCATTCTCACTTGCCTTTGGTATAGAGGCAGTTGTCCCAGTTGAGCTTGAGCAAACAACGTTCCGAGTCCAGAACTACGTGTAAAATGAAAATGACAAACAACTTACCCTCAACTTAGATCTAGTCAAGGAACACAGAAACCAGGCTTACTTGAGGAATATCACTTACAAGCAGCGCATCTCCAACTACTATAACTCAAGGGTCAAACCTCGTTCTTTCAAAGTGGGGGACTGGGTATTGAAGGAATACTTAGTCCAAACTGGGATGGACCGTTTGAAGTTGTTGGCATCAGTCACCTTGGCTCCTACAAGCTTAGAAGCTCCGATGGCAAGACCCTTGGCCATCCATGGAACGTTGATCACTTGAAGTACTATTACAAGTAAACTCATATTGTACAAGTGTTAAGCTTTAGCCGTTCGGCATCCTATGTAATGAAGATTATTTGGCTGAATTCAATAAAGAGATGATTTAGACAACTCGGTCCTAATCCTCTTACATTTCTAGCAATGAAACACTCGGGTTCAAAGCTTCAACATGAATGCTTCCAACATGAAACAAAGTCTAAGTATATGTCAACAAGACTATACAAATAAACGAACAGCTTCACAGTATATTCGTTCAATCATACATTCCAACACATTCATACATAAGCCAACTGTGCTTCGAAAGAGTTCAACATACTTTGTGTCATTTGACACTTGCTACAATGTGCCTCAACACCTTGCCCTTATTCTCACCAACCAGGTGATGAAATGTGAAGAATGAACTTATCTTTATGCTATTAACCAGGTGATGAAATGTACAACACGTATTCTCCTTCATGCCACCAACTAGGTGATGAAATGTACAACCCGTACTCTTCTTCATACCACCAACCAGGTGATGAAATGTACAACCCGTACTCTAATATCATTTGGCAACTTGCCACACATGCCATCAACCAGGTGAAGAAGGAACTCATCTTCATGCCACCAACCAGGTGATGAAATGTACAACCCGTACTCTCCTTCTTGCCACTAACCAAGTGATGAAATGTACAACCCGTACTCTAATATCATTTGGCAACTTGCCATTCATGCCATCAACCAGGTGCAGAAGGAACTCATCTTCGTGCCATCAACCAGGTGATGAAATGTGATGAAAGGTGATGAAGGAACTCACCTTCGTACCACCAACCAAGTGATGAAAGTAACTCACCATTCATTCAACTTACCAGAAGACAAGTGGTACAACTTGTTCATGTGAACTCTTAGCATTCACAAATAATAAAAAACGCTCAAGCTTGACAACTCAACTAGGGAGCACTTATGCCTAACAAGAGTTATAGTTACCAACAAAGTCTTATTCCAAGCCAACAACAACTTCAGTGCATGGCATACGAAGATCAAGCTATTCAGCCCTTCTGCATCGGCTTCAGACATTTCTCCTCTGTAACAATGCAAACACTACAATTCGTAGAAAGCATTACACACTCTTGATCAAGACAATGTGAAGCAAAACCAATTTATGGTGTCAATAAGAGCTTCATCAATGAAGGGCAACCACAATTATCAAAAGCTTTACACACTCTTGATCAAGATAGTGTGAAGCAAAACCTATTTATGATGCCAACAAGAGCTCCATCAAATAAGTTCAACCACAATTCTCAAAAGCTTCATATTCTTGACCAAGATAGTGTGAAGCAAAACCAATTTATGGTGTAACAAGAGCTTCATCAATGGAGGGCAACCACAATTCTCAAAAGTTTCACACACTCTTGATCAAGACAATGTGAAGCAAAACTAATTTATGGTGCCAAAAAGAGCTTCATCAATGAAGGGCAACCACAATTCTCAAAAGCTTTACACAGTTTTGATTAAGACAGTGTAAAGCAAAACCAATTTATGATGCCAACAAGGGCTTCATCAAAGGAGTTCAACCACAATTCTCAAAAGCTTAACACTCTTGATCAAGACAGTGTGAAGCAAAACCAATTTATGGTTTAACCAAGAGCTTCATCAATGGAAGGCAACCACAATTCTCAAAAGCGTCACACACTCTTGATAAAGACAGTGTGAAGCAAAACCAATTTATGGTGCCAACAAAAGCTTTATCAATAAAGGGCAACCACAATTCTCGAAAGCTTCACACACTCTTGATCAAGACAGTGTGAAGCCAAACCAATTTATGGGGCCAACAAGAGCTTCATCAATGGAGGGCAACCACAATTCTTAAAAGATTTACACACTCTTGATCAAGTCAGTGTGAAGCAAAACCAATTTATGGCGCCAACAAGAGCTTCATCAATGGAGGGTAACCACAATTCTCAAAAGCTTCACACTCTTGATCAAGATAGTGTGAAGCAAAACCAATTTATGAGGCCAACAAGAGCTTCATCAAAGGAGTTCAACCACAATTCTTAAAAGCTTCACACTCTTGATCAAGATAGTGTGAAGCAAAACCAATTTGTGGTGCCAACAAGTGCTTCATCAATGAAGGGCAACCACAATTCTCCAAAGCTTTACACATTCTTGATGAAGAGAGTGTGAAGCAAAACCACTTTATGATGACAACAAGAGCTTCATCAAAGGAGTTCAACCACAATTTTCAAAAGCTTCACACTCTTAATGAAGACAGTGTGAAGCAAAACCAATTTATGGTGCCAATAAGTGCTTCATCAATGAAAGGCAACCACAATTCTCAAAAGCTTCACACACTCTAGATCATGACAGTATGAAACAAAACCAATTTATGGTGCCAACAATAGCTTCATCAATGGAGGGCAACCACAATTCTCAAAAGCTTCACACACTCTTGATCAAGACAATGTGAAACAAAACAAATTTATGGTGCCAACAAGAGCTTCATCAATAAAGGGCAACCACAATTGTCCAAAGCTTCACACACTCTTGATCAAGACAGTGTGAAGCAAAACCAATTTATGGTTTAAGCAAGAGCTTCATCAATGGAAGGCAACAGCAATCCTCAAAAGATTCACACACTCTTGATCAAGACAGTGTGAAGCAAAACCAATTTATGGTGCGAACAAGAGCTTCATCAAAGGAATTTAACCACAATTCTCAAAAGATTCACACACTCTTGATCAAGATAGTGTGAGGCAACACCAATTTATGGTACCAACAATAGTTTCATCAATTGAGGGCAACCACAATTCTTAAAAGCTTTACACACTCTTGATCAAGTCAGTGTGAAGGAAAAATAATTTATAGGGCCAACAAGAGCTTCATCAATGGAGGGCAACCACAATTCTCAAAAGCTTCACATTCTTGATCAAGATAGTGTGAAGAAAAACCAATTTATGATGCCAACAAGGGCTTCATCAAAGGAGTTCAACCACAATTTTCAAAAGCTTCACACTTTTGATCAAGATAGTGTGAAGCAAAACCAATTTATGGTGCCAACAAGTGCTTCATCAATGAAGGGCAACGACAATTCTCAAAAGCTTTGCACATTCTTGATCAGGAGAGTGTGAAGCAAAATCACTTTATGATGCCAACAAGAGCTTCATCAAAGGAGTTCAACCACAATTCTCAAAAGCTTCGCACTCTTGATGAAGACAGTGTGAAGCAAAACCAATTTATGGTGCTAACAAGAGTTTCATCAATGGAGGACAACCACAATTCCTCAAAGCTTCACACACTCTTGATCAAGATAGTGTGAATCACAACCAATTTATGATGCCAAATAGGGCTTCATCAAAGAAGTTTAACCACAATTCTCAAAAGCATCACATTCTTGATCAAGATAGTGTGAAGCAAAACCAATTTATGGTGCCAACAAGTGCTTCAACAATGAAGGGCAACCACAATTCTAAAAAGCTTCACACACTCTTGATCAAGATAGTTTGAAGCACAACCACTTTATGATGCCAACAAGAGCTTCATCAAAGGAGTTCAACCACAATTCTTAAAAGCTTCACACTCTTGATCAAATAGTGTGAAGCAAAACCAATTTATGGTGCCAGCAAGAGCTTGATCAATGGAGGGTAACCACAATTCTCAAAAGCTTCACACACTCTTGATCAAGACAGTGTGAAACAAAACCAATTTATGGTGCCAACTAGAGCTTTATCAATAAAGGGCAACCACAATTCTCGAAAGCTTCATACACTCTTGATCAAGACAGTGTGAAGCAAAACCAATTTATGGTTTAACCAAGAGCTTCATCAATGGAGGGCAACCACAATTCTCAAAAGTTTCACACACTCTTGATCAAGACAGTGTGAAGCAAAACCGATTTATGGTGCCAACAAGAGCTTCATCAACGGAATTTAACCACAATTCTCAAAAGATTCACACACTCTTGATCAAGACAGTGTGAGGCAAAACCAATTTATGGTGCCAACAATAGCTTCATCAATGGAGGGCAACCACAATTATCGGAAGCTTCACACACTCTTGATCAAGACAGTGTGAAGCAAAACTAATTTATGGCTTCACCAAGAGCTTCATCAATGGAGGGCAACCACAATTCTCAAAAGCTTCACACACTCTTGATCAAGACAGTGTGAAGCAAAAGCAATTTATGGTTTAACCAAGAGGTTCATCAATGGAGGGCAACCACAATTCTCAAAAGTTTCACACACTCTTGATCAAGACAGTGTGAAGCAAAACCGATTTATGGTGCCAACAAGAGCTTCATCAACGGAATTTAACCACAGTTCTCAAAAGATTCACACACTCTTAATCAAGACAGTGTGAGGCAAAAGCAATTTATGGTGCCAACAATAGCTTCATCAATGGAGGGCAACCACAATTCGCGAAAGCTTCACACACTCTTGATCAAGACAATGTGAAGCAAAACTAATTTATGGCTTAACCAAGAGCTTCATCAATGGAGGGCAACCACAATTCTCAAAAGCTTCACATATTCTTAATCAAGACAGTATGAAGCAAAACCAATTTATGATGCCAACAAGAGCTTCATCAAAGGAATTTAACCACAATTCTCAAAAGATTCACACACTCTTGATCAAGATAGTGTGAGGCAAAACCAATTTATGGTGCCAACAATAGCTTCATCAATGGAGGGCAACCACAATTCTTAAAAGCTTCACACACTCTTGATCAAGACTGTGTGAAGCAAAACCAATTTATGGGGCCAACAAGAGCTTCATCAATGGAGGGCAACCACAATTCTCAAAAGCTTCACACACTCTTGATCAAGATAGTGTGAAGATAAACCAATTTATGATGCCAACAAGAGCTTCATCAAAGGAGTTAAACCACAATTCTCAAAAGCTTCACACTCTTGATCAACATATTATGAAGGAAAATCAATTTATGGTGCCAACAAATGCTTCATCAATGAAGGGCAGCTACATTTCTCAAAAGCTTTACACACTCTTGATCAAGAGAGTGTGAAGGAAAACCACTTTATGATGCCAACAAGAGCTTCATCAAAGGAGTTCAACCACAATTCTCAACAGCTTCACACTATTGATGAAGACAGTGTCAAGCAAAACCAATTTGTAGTGCCAACAAGAGCTTCATCAATGAAAGGCAACCACAATTCTCAAAAGCTTCACACACTCTTGATCAAGACAGTGTGAAACAAAACCAATTTATGGTGCCAACAACAGCTTCATCAATGAAGGGCAACCACAATTCTCGAAAGCTTCGCACACTCTGGATCAAGACGGTGTGAAGCAAAACCAATTTATGATGCCAACAAGAGCCTCATCAAATGAGTTCAACCACAATTCTCAAAAGCTTCACACTCTTGATCAAGACAGTGTGGAGCAAAACCAATTTATGGTGCAACCAAGAGCTTCATCAATGGAGGGCAACCACAATTCTTAAAAGCTTCACACACTCTTGATCAAGACAGTGTGAAGGAAAACCAATTTATGGTGCCCACAAGAGCTTCATCAAAGGAGTTTAACATTAATTCTCAAAAGCTTCACACACTGTTGATCAAGACAGTGTGGAGCAAAACCAATATATGGTGCCAACAATGGCTTCATCAATGGAGGGCAACCACAATTCTTAAAAGCTTCACACATTCTTGATCAAGACAGTGTGAAGCAAAACCAATTTATGGGGCCAACAAGAGCTTCATCGAAGGAGATCAACCGCAATTCTCAACAGCTTCACAAACTCTTGATCAAGATAGTGTGAAGCAAAACTAATTTATGGTGCCAACAAAAGCTTCATCAATGAAGGGCAACTACAAATCGTAGAAAGCTTCACACACTCTTGATCAAGACTGTTCGAAGCAAATTCAATTTATATGGTTCATCCATACCTTCGACTACTACAAGGTGTGGCTTGCATCACAATCTCTTGCTCAACAATGTGGAAGCAAAATTTGTATATGTTGTCTCTCCCACATTTTCAAATTTCTAGTTTCCCAAAAAAAAGAAAAAAAAAAAAGGGAAATTCAACAAAGCTTCATCAATAGAGGACAACTATAAATTCTCAAAAGCTTCACCTACAAAGCTTCAACTCCAAAGCTTCACCTACAAAGCTTCAACTCCAAAGCTTCACCTATAAAAGCTTCACCACAAAAGCTTCACCTACAAAGCTTCAACTCCAAAGCTTCACCTACAAAGCTTCAACACAAAAGCTTCACCCACAATAGCTTCACCTACAAAAGCTTCACCCATAAAAGCTTCACCCACAAAAGCTTCACCCACAAAAGCTTCACCCACCACAAAAGCTTCACCCACAAAAGCTTCACCCACCACAAAAGCTTCACCCATGAAAGCTTCACAACAAAAGCTTCACCCACAAAAGCTTCACCTACCACAAAAGCTTCACATACAGAAGCTTCACCCATAAAAGCTTCACCAACAAAAGCTTCACCCACAAAAGCTTCACCTACAAAAGCTTCACCCATAAAAGCTTCACCAACAAAAGCTTCACCCACCACAAAAGCTTCACCCACAAAAGCTTCACCTACAAAAGCTTCACCCATAAAAGCTTCACCAACAAAAGCTTCACCCACTACAAAATGTTGACCTACAAAGCTTCAACACAAAAGTTTCACCTACAAAAGCTTCACACTATCTTGATCAAGATAGTGTGAAGCAAAATCAATTTATGGTACCCAACAAAGCTTCAACACCAAAGCTTCACCTACAAAGCTTAAATATATATATATATATATATATATATATATATATTCGAAAATTCGAAAATTCAAAAATTAGAAAAAAAAATCAAAAATAAATAAATAAATTAGAAAAAAAAATTGCCTATGCCTCCTCTCTTCTTTAGACCTAACAACTTTTATACCAAATGTATATGAATGAGGAGTTTTAGGCTACCACTTAGAAAGGAAAATGGTGAAGTTTTGTTACTTTGGAAACTTGGCTATTGGTAAGACACCTCATTCGTCAACTCCCTCGACCGGAGACTTGGTAGACTCCTACCATATGCTACTGCACCTAGATACTCGGAAGTCTCACGACCACTCAGTGACTTGGATTTTTTTCAAGTCTCCAATCGAGAAGTTTTCCTCACTCGGGAAATTAAGGGAGCACTACCTCAACATACATGCTTCACTCACAAAGCTTCAACATACAAGCTTCAACAAAAGGAAAAATTCAAAGAACTTAGTGAAGAAGGCTTTGGTGTATTTAACACAATACGTTGAAATGAAGCAAAACTCATTTATTGATATCTTCGATAAGTTACAAATATGTACATATACATGAATCAAAATAAACAAACAAGAGGGAGCCTTCACAAAGGTTGCTCAGGAGAAGTCCCAGCAGTTGGCAAAACCCTAAATAGAGAAGGCACCGAAGGGTGATCATTCGGAGCCTCAGTACTAGGCAGAACCCCAGAAGGAGGAGGCACCTGAGGTTGATCATTTTGAGCTTCATTACGTGGTACAGCCCCAGAAGACAAAGGCAATAAATACCTTTGGAACAAACCCACAAACCTCTGATGATCAAGTAAAATCTAACCATTAGATTCCTGGAGCTGGTCGAGCTTCCTCTTCATGTTTGTAGCATAGTCATGTGAGAGCCTGTGCAATTGTTTATTTTCATGCTTGAGCTCTCTGATCTCCTGTTTGTGACTTACCACTTCAGCCACCAATGATTCAACTTGGCGGGTTCGAGCAAATAGGCGTTGGGCCATATTAGATACATAACCTGCACACTGAACACTGAGAGCCAAAGAATCCTTAACAGCCAACTCATCAAACATTTTGGAAAGTAGTCTATTATCTTTGGGAGTGAGAAGGTTCCTGGCCACCACCGCAGCGGTCATATCAGTCTTCATCACAGAGTCCCCAACGGTAAGAGGACTAGTAGGGGATAAGAAGGATGGGTGCCATATGTTGTCTTGAGAAGGCATGGCTGCCTCTTCACCAAAGTTCAAGTCAAAATGACGGTCGGATGGGCCAGACATTCGCAGAAATGATAAAGGAGAAATGAGGTGCAATAAATCTTTGAAGTACAAAAATAAGGGGAAAATTCCTACAAGCAATAACTCTCTGAATGTACTTCTTGCACACAATTGGTGCCCCTATAAAAGAAAGGGCAACAGGGCTGTTGGTTTAAAAATCGAAGAGGCACCACTCTCCGAATTTCGAGAAGCGGTTTTTCCTAAGTAAATTATGTCGATAATCCTCATACGCAACATCAGCTCCTCAAGTACCATAGATAACTTTGCCAAAGATCTCTCACAAAGTATAGACACATAAATTTCGAAGGTCCAACTACCCTACTATTACCCACAAGGGTAAAGGAACAGCACCACTGCTTGATAACTGGAAAGTCCCTATGTGTGTCAACCTCTGTACTCCGTGGCAAGGTAGACTGGCAAAAATGCCCAACCTTTACTCACATTCAAGAAAACACTCCCAAAAAGATTGCTTGCTCAAAAATCGAGGAGGCACCGTTCTCTGAATCTTGAGAGCCAGACTCCCAACAGGATTACTTGCTCAAAAATAAAAAAGGCACATCCCTCCGAATCTCGAGAGCCAGACTCCCAACAGGATTACTTGATCAAAAATCGAAGAGGCACTCTTAACAGGATTACTTGCTCAAAAATCGAAGAGGCACCGCTCTCCAAATCTCGAGAGCCAAACTCCCAACAAGATTCCTTGCTCAAAAATTGAAGAGGCATCGCTATTCGAATCTCAAGAGCCAAACTCCCAACTGGGAAGATGCCACATCTGCCTGAGGAATAGATAGGGTAAGTGAGAATGATACAAGGAAGCATGTGGAGACAAACGTAACAGAACATGTGTCGATACATCCACTATATTGTCAACAGCAAAAGTATCCCATATCATCAAGGTCGAACTACTCTAGATTTGATGGACTTATTTTAACCATCAAATTCTTGAGTCGGCCTTATACTTTGGAGGAAACTAGAAAACCCTCCAGCCCAGTTCAAGAATAAGCTTGTGGAAAGTTACTTCTTCAAAAGCAAAAGTATCTCATATCATATTTTCTCCTTTTTCTTCTCTTTATCCTTCTTGCTGCCTGCAAGATAGGGAGAATGAGAACAATCAACCGAAACTTGAAATCAAACTTCTGATCTGGGACTGATTGCTTGGAACTTTGATTGTTTACCTTGTCTGTCACCTCTTTCGGCAAATCTTCTAGCTCGGCGACTTGGGGGACTCCTACTACATGGTTTGTATCTCGCTTGACCAAGTCTGAGACTACAAGTAAGCTTCAAGTGAAATTGATATATTACCTTGTGCATCTCCACCGATTAAAGATACCACCCCTGGATGGAGGAAAAGTACTTCCAAAGAAAATGCCACATCTACCTCTAAGACAAATAAGGCAAGTGAAGACGATACCACACGTCGGTACTTAGAAGTTTCATGATTACTCAGCGGCTTGGATCTTGCAAGTCCCTAACCGAGGAGCTTCCCTCACTCGGGAACTTAGGGGAGCACTGTTTGTACCATACATCCTGAAACTACTGAGCACCGGTCAATGTTATACCGTCAAGGACCCAGAAAAGTTTTCCTCTAACCAGGAGGTCAATAACAGCGTGACACGTGTCGACATCATAAGCCAATCATAGCGCGACACGTGTTAACATCAGAAGCCAATCACAACACGACACGTGTCAATGTCAAAACAAAGATAGAAAGTCTCTTCTATAAAAGGAGATCATTCTCCCACAATATTTCCTAATGTCATTTGTACTAAATTATTCACTAGTACTCACTAAATGAGAGCTTGAACCTATGTACTTGTGTAAACCCTTCACAATTAATGAGAACTTCTCTACTCCGTGGATGTAGCCAATTTGGGTGAACCATGTACATCTTGTGTTTGCTTCCCTGTCTCTATCCATTTACATACTTATCCACACTAGTGACCTGAACAATCTAGTGAAGGTCACAAACTTAACACTTTATGTTGTACCAAAGTCCTCACTGATTTTGTGCATCAACAATAATCATGCACATTATTTGTAAGATGCTGCTATTTGATCCCACCCTTTTGCCCGATTTGTTTACCCGCCTTAGGATAAAACTATTCATTGACAAGCATTTTTCTCTCTGAATTTAGTTCGGATTGTTGATATCACGTTCAGATTTTTACGGTTAGTGAAAATATTGCTCGGAGTTTATAAAGTCTCTATAAACTATATCACATCGACTCATATTTAAGTTAACCTTAAACATCAGAATATGAAATCAACGATCAAAACCTTTCATTTCTACATAAATGATCATATTTTCAAAAAGAAAGCCTAAAAAATGAAATTTGGTGAGAAAAATCGAGTGTAAATGACAATCGATAGTTAAATATAATTTAGGGTTTGTGGATTATGGTGTCAAATGTTAGAGTTTTTCCCTTCACGAAAGTTGTAAAGCTTGTCATTACGAGTGATTGTATATTTTTTTTTTTTTTACATTTTCACACTTCTACATTACTATTATGAATTTTAATTAATTTTGCACCCAAAAAATAGACACTATTCATGAGGGTTTGGAGGGTTTTAAAAATGTAAATGACGTTGTAACCATTATCTAAGTGTAGACGATGCAATCATGAGCTTTTTGTATTGTTTTCTTCTCATTTTTCACACTTTTAATTGTTATGAATTGTGTTATTTTGAACTCCCCTAAAAACATTGTTCACGAGGGTTTGTAGGGTTTTAAAATTCATACGACAATGTACCTATCATCAAAGCGTAGAAGATGTGAGTGATGAGCCAATATTATACTATATATTTTACCCTAATCTTAGTATTAATTTATTGGTATTTTGATACTTTGAATCATATCAACTTCATCTTGAGCATAAAGTAATCAAATAGACTAATTTTAGAGTGATTCAAATTGGTGGATGTTTGTGAGTCTGTCAAGATGACTGTATCAAAGTTTTAGATTTTTCTACTGAGTCATTTGACTGTGGCAATGAAATAAAGGCCCAGTGCACAGCTTTCCCAGATTGACATTTATGGACGTTTTGGGCATTTTGGAGGTTGAGATGGCATATTTTGAGGAAGATTCCTTCTAGGATTTGTTGGGGACAACTTAATTATGCTTTCAAAAGGGACCTTTTGGGACCAAATCAAAATCGATTTGGTCGGTCCAAAGTTTGATTTTCTGAGAAGTTCAAATTTCAGTTCAGATAGGAAACCTTTTATTTGCTAGTTTATTATTTTATTATGCTTCCTAGTTAATGATATTTTCTTTAGTTTTTATTCTAAGAACTTTTCTAGGTAGGGTTTTATTTTGTAGTTGTGTATAAATAAGGCTATTTAGCCATTAACGTTATTTTGGAGAATTTCAGACTTTTTACCTACAAGGTGTTTTCAATCATTTTTCTAGTTAATGATATTTTCTTTAGTTTTTATTATGATTGTTCATAACTAGTCTTTTTGCTAGGGCGAGGCCACAAGCCTTGGCATGAATATGTGATTTTATTAATTTGCTTATGCATGGATGCATGCTTGCTTTCAATTATTAATCACCGTGTTTAAACTATGTTTTTGTCTTAGTGATTCGCGATCATTAAGGTATTTAGACAAGTAATTTGATGTAATATATGTTGGAACATCACCTTGAAATTGAGGAGGGCTTCTTGTGATTAGTAATTGTAAGTTCACTTAAGGCGCACATCACGCTCTTAAGGGTTGAATGATTTTTCAAAGGGTTTTGACAAACCTTATTGAGTCTTGCATGTTTATATTTGATCTGAACATCACAGACGGGTTGCATGTTAGATATACATTTTTGCTTGAACATCACGAGCAAAATATGTATTAGGAAAACCTAACCTTTAAAGCATGTCTGTGGAAATTCATAATTAATTGGTAAAATTGCATAGAAATGTTAGTGGTGACGGCGAAACCCTAGTGTTTAAATTGCTTTCCAAAACCGTTTTCTTTCGCTTTATTTATTTTGCCAATTATTTAATTGTTTTTATTTAAATTCGTTTTTATTATTTTAAATTCCAATATCAACCTTTTGAAAACTTTGTTTCAAATAATTAGCTAACACTTAGTTTAAATACAAATTATTCATACAATCCATGTGGAAAACGACCTTATTTGAGCTGCTATATTACGATAACCTTGTACTCTTGCAAGTATTTTTATTTGCATATTTTTCACACTTATAAATGGATTATTATGGTATTTTCAATGTGCTTTGATATTTTTAAATTGCTTTGGTATTTTTGATGTCCTTTAGAATTTTTGAACTCTCTTATGTGAGATTAAATATTATGGCTATCGTAGTAAAGTTTTTTTTACTAGTTTAAAATTATCAAACTAACTTTTTTTCCTATCGAGTTCAAATGGGTTACTAGCGGGTAAACTTGTTAAGAACCAATTAGTTAATATTGTTGATGCACAAAACCGGAGGGGTCTTGGAACAACGTAAATCCAACCGTGAATCTGGAAGATAAGTAAATAACACAAGATGTATCGTGGTTCACCCCAAGGTTTGGGCTACGTCCACACTGATATTGTATTTCTGAGGGAGAAAGAGCTCTGAATATGAGAGTGAGAGCTTTGAGAGAGCTTAGAGCTTAGGGGATGTGAGTAGGCTTAAGAAATGGCCTCCCTTAATGAGGAGAGTGATGAGTCCTTTTATAGAATAAGGGCTCCTCACTTATTACATATTTGCCCATTCCTTTATGACATAATTACACTTAAGTCCCCCGAGTATTTATACGAGATATAAATACGGAGGCCCTAAGTATGGTATAAACAATAGTCCCCAAGTCTTCAGTCAAGAGAGTCTTTTGGTTGGAGACTTGAAATTCAGTCCATTTGGGGGCCGAAGTAACTAGATGTCATCTATAACTGATACTCGATATGAGGCGGTGCCCAATCTGAAATGATGCTAAACTAGAAGTAGCACATGTTGCGAGGTTGCTCTGCTTGTGGCTTATGTTGCCTTGGTTGGCTCAGCTTGTAGCGTTTGAAGGTGAGCGAGTCCCTTTTATAGAATAAGGGTTCGTTCCTCAATACATAAATATGGGCTAGAGTTGATGCCGGCGGCGAGGCAGTTGCTCAGTAGGTGGTGATGCTCTCTAATGATGGTGAGGGAGTCCCTTTTATAGAATAAGGGCTCACTCCTCAATACATGAATAATGGGTTAGAGTTGATGCTCTCTAGTGATGGTGAGGGAGTCCCTTTTATAAAATAAGGGCTCACTCCTCAATACATGAATAATGGGCTAGAGTTGATGCTCTCTAGTGATGGTGAGGGAGTCCCTTTTATAAAATAAGGGCTCGCTCTTTAATACATAAATATGGGCTAGAGTTGATGTTCACGGCGAAGTGGTTGCTCAGTAGGCGGCGATGCTCTCTAATGATGGTGAGGGAGTCCCTTTTATAGAATAAGGGCTCCCTCCTCAATACATGAATAATGGGCTAGAGTTGATGCTCTCTAGCGATGGTGAGGGAGTCCCTTTTATAAAATAAGGGCTCGCTCCTCAATACATGAATAATGGGCTAGAGTTGATGCTCTCTAGTGATGGTGAGGGAGTCCCTTTTATAAAATAAGGGATCGCTCCTCAATACATAAATATGGGCTAGAGTTGATGCTCGCGGCGAGGCGGTTGCTCAGTAGGCGGCTGCTCAGTAGGCGGCAATGCTCTCTAATGATAGTGAGGGAGTCCCTTTTATAGAATAAGGGCTTGCTCCTCAATACATGAATAATAGGCTAGAGTTGATGCTCTCTAGTGATGGTGAGGGAGTCCCTTTTATAAAATAAGGGCTCGCTCCTCAATACATGAATAATGGGCTAAATTTGATGTTCGTGGCGAGGTGGTTGCTCAGTAGGCGGGGATGCTCTCTAATGATGGTGAGGGAATCCCTTTTATGAAATAAGGGCTCGCTCCTCAGTACATGAATAATGGGCTAGAGTTGATGCTCTTTAGTGATGATGAGGGAGTCTTTTTTTATAAAATAAGGGATCACTCCTCAATACATAAATAATGGGCTAGAGTCCCCCAAGTATTTTTCACGAGGCCCAATTGAGGCCTAATAAATGGTACATAATGTAGTCCCCCAAGTCTTCTGTCAATAAAGTCTGCTGGCTGGTGATAGGAGCATATTTATGCGACTTAATTGGCTTGTTCTCGTGCATTTATGTTATGTTTCGTTAGCTATTTTAGTGTTTAAAGTTACTTTTGTGTGTTTTCAGATTCTAAAGGCAAAGTATGCATTTTGGAGCCTTTTGGAGCAAAATGGAGCTTGGAATGATTATCACATGCTTGGAGCAAAAGGAATGGATGAATTGAAGAAATTAGGATTCCTAATCAACGAAGGATTCCTAATTGAAGATGGATTCCTAATCACATGAGGATTCCTAAAAGAATAAGGATTCCTACTCCAACAAGGATTCCTACTTGAAGTAGGAAAGTTAAGCTAAGGTTTCTTATTTTGGTTTGACCTTTCCTAATCCTAATTGTCCCTATGTTCCAGCAACTTTGAAGGCCTTTTAAGCATTCTAGGACACAAATTACACATTCCTTGCATAATCCTCATTAGTGCCGCACCTTTCCCACCTTCCCTCTTCCTTGCCGTGCAAGGAAGGGAGTTATATCCTGTTTCCTTGCTTGTAAACACCTTCCTAATCTGTTTTAGGTTAGTGCCGCACCTTTTGGCTAATTTCCCTTAAGTTTCTGATTTAATTTCCTATTTCTAGAAGCTTTTGACTTAATTTCTGTTTATCAAAAGAGTCTAGGGTTTTTAATTTCCTAATCCCTTTAAATAAACATGTTTGTGCAGCCACAAACATCTCCATTCAGTCCCATTCACGCCAGAAACATCACCACTCTCTCTGCCGCACCTATCCTTCACCATTCACCATATTTTCTTACCCAAAACCACCCTAGCCGTCCCATACACCTATCCCAGCCATAAACCCATCGTTCTACACCATCCATAACCCCCAAAACTCACCCATTCGTGTGTTGCAGCAAGGAGAAAGAAGGAAGGACTCTTGGATGCTCAAGCTTCATCGTTGGTGCATTCTAGGTGTAATTCGTTTTATGATTTCAATGTTTAATTTCTTTTCCTTTCGTTTTGCTATGAACATGAGTGGCTAAACCCCTATTGGTTAGGGGTAATTTCGAAGCCATCACTATGTATGCAAGTTGATTTGATAAATTCCAGTTATGAGTTCTTGAATCGTGAATGCAATTGGCTTAACTGTGCAAGTAATAACTTATTTGTGTTTGTTAATTAGGGGTCGACACTTAATTGGCTTGCATGAATATGTTGCTAGAATATAAGGTTGTTTCACATAATCGTCACACACTTATATTCATATGTAGTGAAGGTCGCTAGTCACGATCGCGTTAAGTCCAATTCCTAGCATGAGTGACATGATGTCATAGTTGCAAATGCTTTGTCAATGCTTAGAGTTTTCATTGAACGTAATGATCTTTGATTGTATCTTTATTATGATGTCATGTAGGGAACTTTTGAGGAATGCTTTGGGTTGTCGAATGAGGTCATCCAATCCAATAACACAAGGAAAACTTGAGAATTAACTAGTGATGTCACGGTTAATTTGGGGCATTGTCATTCATAATTCAACAAAGGAATAACTGGAAATCGAGTCGTTTGCATGCTTGTCATGTGTGGAGAAAGAGCCTCTAACTAATCCATCATCCATTTAAAATCCCAAAATCGTTTTCAATTCTGTTTTTACTTTGCAATCTGTTTTGTTAGTTTATTTTCGTCCAAATCAAACCCCCATTTATTTTGGAGTCCTAGATTAGTTAGAAAGTGTTTTGGTTTATGTTTTTAAGTGTTTTGGTACAAGTTAAAACCCAAATTCGTCCAATTTGGTGCTTTGTGTTCAAAACTGCCCAGAAAGTGTTTTTAAGGCAGTTTTGAGTCTTTTGGTTGCTGTTTTGAGTTTTTGGTTTGTTTTAGTGTTTTAAACTTTAGTTTTGCATTCTTTGAGTCTAATCTAGTGTTTTAAACTTTGTTTTTACGTTTCTAAGTCAGTTTTCAAGTGTTTAGCAATCCCTCCTAATCCCCGGTCCAGAACGATCCCTACTTACATACTTTACTACAATTAACAAAAAGAGGGTTTAATTTGTATGCTTATATATTTACGCACCAAATTTTTGGCGCCGTTGCCGGGGATTAGCAACTTTGCTAATCCCTTGGATTGTCTTTTGTTTCTGTTTCTTTTATTTCACTTTGTTTATGATTTTGTTTAAGTTCCTGACCTAATTTTGTTTCTTGTTTCTTAGGTACTAGTTTATGACTAGAAGCTCTCAAACGGTTCGTGCGAACATCTTGGACTTTGACGACGACTTTGAGAGGAATTTGAGAAGAGCTATAAACCAGCAAGAACACAATCCACCCAATTCAGAATCTGAACCAGCAAGAACACAATCCACCCAATTCCGAATCTGACCTTGAAGAAAACGTACAAGAAGAGGAGGAGGCCACGGCAGGGATATTTGAAGAAGTCCAAGGCATGGCCATGGACAATCGTACACTCAAGGAGCTTTCCGCCTCGGGTTTGGATAATGCCGCACCATTGTGTATCCAATATCCCACGGCTGCTCAAGGTAAAACCGAAGAATTCGAGTTAAAGTCAAGTTTGCTCCACCACATTCCAAAGTTCCATGGGCTGTCCATGAAGGATCCGAACAAACATTTGAAAGAATTTGAAGTGGTGTGCTCAAGTATGACTCCGGTTACCGTTGACGAAAGTATTTTAAAGATGAAGGCTTTTCCATTCTCTTTAATGGACAAGGCCAAGGATTGGTTATACGAGTTGGCTCCCGAAACAGTTACGTCTTGGGAGAGTATGAAGAGGGCGTTTCTAGAGAAGTTTTTCCCAACTTCTCGCATCATTCTTCTTCGTAAAAAAATAAATGGAATTCAACAAGATGAAGGTGAGTCTTTTCCTACATATTATGAACGATTTAAATCACTTGTTGCTTCTTGTCCACAGCATCAGATGAAGGAGGAGTTGCTTTTGCAATACTTCTACGTAGGGCTCCTACCACTAGAACGTCAAATGCTCGATGCCTCGGCGGGTGGAGCATTGGTGGACAAAACGCCCATGGCTGCAAAAATCTTGATTGCTAATCGAGCGTTAAACGCTCAACAATACGAGGGTGTAGGCCAAAGAGGACCCCCACGACAATAAGTTCATGAGGTAAGTTCCACATCCAATATTCAATCTCAGTTAGCTAATCTTACTTCTATTGTTTCACAGATGGCCGAGGGAATGAAGATTCAAGGATCCTTGGTGTGTGGCGTATGTTCTATCCAAGGACATGTTTCCGAAAAGTGTCCTCAACTCATCGAGAATGGTGGATGGGAGAGTGCTAATGCCATTGGGTTTCAAAGCCAAAATCAGCCAAGACATGATCCTTATTCCAACACGTATAATCCGGGGTGGAGGGACCATCCAAACTTCAAATGGAGAGAGCCACAACAAGCCCAACCACAAGGAGGCTTTAGGCAACAACCTCCGGGCTTCTACACCAAGCCATACGCACCCACACAAGCTCTTCAACAACCTGCCCAAACTACTTCAGGTAATGATTTGAATAATGATACACTTGTTAAGCTACTCTCCACCTTGACTCAGGGACAAGAAAATCAAAACAAAAGGGTGGATCAACTAGAGAAACAAATGGGGCAGATTGCCGAAGTTGTTGGGCAGATTAGAGACCAAGGAAGGCTTCCTACTTCTACCATTCCAAATCCAAAATGAGGGTTTGAATCAGCCAAAGCAATCACCCTAAGAAGTGGTAAGGAAGTTGGGGCAGGTTCTACATCAAAAACAGGTCATAAAGAGGATGAAATTTTGCAAATGGAAGAGGAAGAATCAAGGCCACCCACGGCAAAGGTGGTTCCACCTTTGCCGCAAGCTCCTAGTGCCCCAAATCTGTCCAATTCGTCCAACAAGGGTAAGAATGTGTCAAATTTGGTTCATACTAATGTTTTTCCTTCGAATGTTCCTTTTCCTAGTAGGTTTATGCAAACGAAGAAGGAGGAAGCTGAAAAGGACATCCTTGAGACATTTAGGAAAGTTCAAGTAAACATACCTTTGTTGGATGCAATCAAGCAAGTCCCGAGGTACGCCAAGTTTTTGAAGGAGTTGTGTACCACTAGGAAGAGGATGTCGACTAAGGAAGTGGTAAAGGTAGGTGAGAATGTGTCCGCCATCTTGCAACGCAAACTACCTCCCAAATGCAAGGATCCGGGTAGTTTTACCATTCCTTGTGTCATTGGTAACACTAGATTTGAATCTGCCATGCTTGATTTAGGTGCTTCTATAAACGTTATTCCATATTCCATTTATGCATATATGAACTTAGGAGCATTGAAAAATGATGGTGTAATAATACAATTGGCCGATAGATCTAACGCCTATCCAAAGGGAGTTTTGGAAGATGTTCTTGTGCAGGTGAATCATTTAGTTTTCCCAGCGGATTTCTATGTCCTCGAAATGGATGAATCGAACCATGCTCCTTCGCTGCCCATCCTCCTAGGAAGGCCATTCATGAAAACGGCCCGAACGAAGATTGACGTATATAGTGGAACTTTGTCCATGGAATTCGATGGGGAAGTTGTTAATTTTAATCTTTCTGATTCCATTAAATACCCTAGTGAGAACCATTCATGTTTCTCTATTGATATAATTGACTCTTTGGCGCAGGGATATCTCGAAGATTTGAATGACGATGCGCTTGAAAAAGTCATTACACGAGGCATGGAACTCACAACCAAGGGGGCAGATTCTAAGCTACCCCACGGCATACATGAATTAGGCCATGCCGTGCCTCCTAGTGAGGAAGTTATTGAGTTGGTTGCTGCCCTTGATTCATTGCCTACACATGATGGTAAGTTTCCTAACCGTGAGTCCATTCCAATTTCGACTAACAAGTTGCTTCCATCCATCGTTCAGGCATCCATACTTGATCTCAAACCCCTACCAAGCCATTTGAAGTACATCTTTTTGGGGGAAAACGAGACACTACCTGCCATTATCTCTTCATCCCTCACGGCACAAGAGGAAGAGAAGCTAGTGCGTGTTTTGAAGGAGTTCAAATCTGCCCTAGGTTGGACATTGGCCGATATTAAAGGTATAAGCCCTACGACTTGTATGCATCACATATTTCTTGAGGAGGGGGCCAAACCAACTAGAGAGGCTCAACGCCGTCTCAACCCTCCGATGATGGAAGTTGTGAAAAATGAGATAATTAAACTTCTAGATTGTGGGGTGATTTATCCCATCTCCGATAGTCGTTGGGTTTCACCTATCCAATGTGTGCCTAAGAAATCTGGAGTGACGGTTGTGGAGAATGCCGAGAATGAGCTTGTGCCCACACGAATTCAAACCGGTTGGCGAGTGTGCATTGATTATCGGAAGCTAAACGCAACAACAAGGAAAGATCACTTCCCATTGCCGTTCCTAGATCAAATGCTCGAAAGGTTAGCCGGTCATTCCTTTTATTGCTTTCTTGATGGATACTCCAGTTATAATCAAATTGTTATTGCCCCGGATGATCAAGAAAAGACCACTTTTACTTGTCCCTTTGGAACGTTTGCATATCGACGCATGCCATTCGGTTTGTGCAATGCTCCTGCAACGTTTCAAAGGTGTATGGTTAGCATCTTTTCTGATTATGTTGAGAGGATTATTGAGATATTCATGGATGATTTTAGTGTGTTTGGTAATTCATTTGATAATTGCTTGGATAATCTCACTTTAATCTTGAAACGTTGTGTTGAAACAAACCTTGTGTTAAATTGGGAGAAATGCCATTTTATGGTTAAACAAGGTATTGTTTTGGGTCATATAGTCTCTAAACAAGGAATTGAGGTTGATAAGTCTAAAATATATCTTGTACGCTACTTACCCTCTCCTACTTCGGTAAGGGAGGTTCGTTCTTTTCTTGGTCACGCAGGATTCTATAGACGATTTATCAAGGACTTTTCCAAGATTGCACAACCCCTATGCCGTCTCCTACAAAAGGATGTGTCATTTGAGTTCAACGAGGCATGTGAGAAGGCATTCAAGCATCTCAAGGATCTCCTCACCACGGCACCCATCATAACTCCCCCGGATTGGTCCATTCCCTTTGAATTGATGTGTGATGCATCGGACTATGCACTTGGAGCTGTTTTGGGTCAAAGAAAAAATAAACAGCCACATGTTATTTATTATGCTTCACGCACTTTGAATGATGCTCAATTGAATTATTCTACAACCGAAAAAGAACTTTTGGCGGTTGTATTTGCTTTAGATAAATTTAGATCATATCTAATTGGTACTAAAGTCATTGTTTTCACTAACCATGCAGCCTTGAAATATCTTTTCACCAAAAAGGAGGCTAAACTGAGGCTCATTCGTTGGATGCTCTTACTTCAAGAGTTCGATATTGAAATTCGGGACAAGAAAGGTTGTGAAAACGTGGTGGCTGACCACCTAAGCAGATTGGTGCGTGAAGAAGAGTCCCTCCCCATTTCTGAGACATTTCCGGATGAACAACTTCTGTCCATTGAGGTAAGTACCCCTTGGTATGCCGATTTGGTTAATTTCTTGATGTCTAAGCAAGTTCCTAATACTCTAAGCAAGGTTCAACGTGATAAATTGAAACATGATGCAAGATTTTATGAGTGAGATGATCCATATCTATGGAAATATTGCCCAGATCAGATTGTTAGAAGATGTGTGCCAAATTCTGATTTTAATTCAATTCTAGCATTTTGTCATTCTTATGCATGTGGAGGCCATTTTGGCACCCAACGAACAGCCCTTAAAGTGTTAGAATCTGGTTTTTATTGGCCTACATTGTTCAAAGATGCTAGAATGTTTTGCTTAACATGTGATAGATGTCAAAGAACAGGTTCCATTGGGGCAAAAGACCAAATGCCGCAAGCACCCATCTTCAATGTTGAAATTTTTGATGTTTGGGGTATTGATTTCATGTGTCCTTTTCCTTCTTCGTTTGGTTTCACTTATATTTTGCTTGCGGTTGATTATTTTTCCAAATGGGTAGAAGCAAAAGCTACTCGTACTAACGATTCTAGAGTTGTTTCAGATTTCATCAAGACTAACATTTTCTCTAGATTTGGGATGCCGTGTGTGTTCATAAGTGATGGAGGCTCACATTTCTGGAATCGAACCATTGAGGCACTCTTTAAGAAGTACAATGTCAAGCATAAGGTTTCCACACCTTATCACCCACAAACAAGTGGCCAAGCCGAAGTATCAAATAGAGAAATCAAGCAAATCTTGGAGAAGACCGTGGGGCCTAACCGGAAAGATTGGAGCATGCGTTTAGACGATGCATTATGGGCGTATCGCACTGCCTATAAGACACCCCTAGGGATGTCTCCATTTCGGCTAGTTTATGGCAAGCCTTGTCACTTACCCGTGGAACTAGAGCACAAGGCGCATTGGGCCGTGAAAACGTTCAATTTGGACTTAGATGCTGCTGGAATGCATCGAAAGCTCCAACTGAATGAGCTTGAGGAGCTAAGGAATGAAGCATATGAGAATGCCCGAATCTACAAGGAGAAAACAAAGGCGTTTCATGACAAGATGATTAGGGGCAAAACCTTCTCAATTGGGCAGAAAGTTTTACTTTTTAATTCTCGCTTACGTTTATTTCCTGGTAAGTTACGTTCTAAGTGGATTGGACCTTTTGTTGTTACTAATGTTTTTCCACATGGTGCAGTTCAAGTCCAAAGCTTAAGGAACGGGGTGGAATTCAAGGTTAACGGACATCGATTGAAGCCATACTATGAAAGTGCCGTGGGGCAGGTTGTGGAGGAGATCCCACTCCATGCCGTGGGCACCAATGGGGCATGATTGTGTTCTTCGTCCGGCTGCAAGACGTAAAAGAAAGCGCTACGTGGGAGGCAACCCATGCATACAACAAAGGAAGCCCTAGGAATCACTCCAATTCCAGATTTGCGTTCCTAAAACCCTTCTCTTTGTTGTTGTTTATAATCTGCCAGTTTATTTGTTTACTTGTTGTTTGTGTGTTTCCTTTTATTTGGTGTGATTGTATGCTTGAAACATTGAGGACAATGTTTGATTTAAGTGTGGGGGGGGTAACTAAGTGTTTTTAATGCAAATTTGTGTATTTGTGTCTTAGGGTACCTTCCAACACAATGATGAGGATTCGGTTTGTAATTGCATGGCTGTGAAAGAAAGTTATTAACATGATGAAAGTTTGAATTACTCTTTGCTTATGCTTGGTTGTGGTTATAGCTTATGAATTCACATGCAATCATAAAGAAAAAAATTAGTTTTTGTAACATGCTTGAAGGAAGGAACTCAAACAAACGCTACAACCTTGTGAGACTTGAGCCTAAACGTTTATTTGGAGAGTTAAAATCTATGCATTATTGTTTTCTAAGTCGTTGCATGATCTCATTATTCTTTGCTTGGTTACTACTTAGAAGGCGTTTCATCATTTAGTTCCAAATGCTAGAACTCATGCCCATTTCATTCAAAGCATGTTATTGATTTGCATAACACATATTCAAGATGAAGTTGTGTAGTTACCACCACTAAAGCCAAATTGCCGTGTGTCCCATATCATTTTATGTTTAAGTTTAACCCCTTCGAGCCTTGTTAGCCTTCATTCTTTGTTAAACCACATTAACCTCACCTAGCCTAGATTAGGACCATCCTTACCCTTGTTCTTGAAGCATAGTAAAGCATGATTTAAATTGAATTCCTTTTGATTTATATATGGCAGAAAACAAGTGTGGGGGAAAGGTTTCAATTTGGGTATTTTGGGTGCCATAGAACACGGCAAGAAAAGAAAAGAAAAAAAAAATGAAATTCGTGGAAAAAGAAAAGAAAAAGAAAAAGTGTGTGAAAAGAATAAAAAGGAGTTGAAAAGATGTGAAAAAGAGTCCCAAAGTATTGTTTGTTTAAGAAAGGGTCCAAAACTTTGAATTCGGCCCTAAATTTTGCTTGAATCTTCCCTTCGTGTTTAAAAGTTGATTTCTGCAATCTAAGTGAATTCTAAGTTTCAATTTCATTGCTTTGTTCACTATTGCCTTAAGAATGTTTGTTTTCCCTTACCTTTCTTTGTTAGCCAATACCCCAAGCCCCGTTACAACCTTGGACTTCAATCTTGAGTGTTATGTGTTTCAATATGTGGAGTTTGAATTTGGTATGAGCATATGGTGTCACTGGTTCTCGCATCTAAGTAGTAGCATTCCATTCATGAGATCATATCTAAACATGCTTATTAACTCCAGAAATTGCGTTCTTTGTTATACATATATGTGAGCGTTCGTTTCCATATCTACATCAATCTTCTCACATATAACTAGTATAGGGTGTGTAGTTAGAAAATTTGAGTGAAAATTGAGTGTCTATCTTGTAAGGACTTGAGCGAATTCTCTAAGGCATGTTACTCCATTCAAAATATTGTTTTAATTGCTCAAATTTGAACTAGTAAGTAGTGACTACGATTAAGTATGTGCTTAAGTGTAAAGATGATGGGGATAATGATTTTTAACATGTCATGTGCATTGGAAATCCCTGAGGCAAATGTTGGAAGGTTTAGGTTGTGTTTTATTTGTTTTGTTTCGTTTTATTTCTTTGTTTTGCTCGAGGACTAGCAAAAGCTAAGTGTGGGGGAATTTGATAGGAGCATATTTATGCGACTTAATTGGCTTGTTCTCGTGCATTTATGTTATGTTTCATTAGCTATTTTAGTGTTTAAAGTTACTTTTGTGTGTTTTCAGATTCTAAAGGCAAAGTATGCATTTTGGAGCCTTTTGGAGCAAAATGGAGCTTGGAATGATTATCACATGCTTGGAGCAAAAGGAATGGATGAATTGAAGAAATTAGGATTCCTAATCAACGAAGGATTCCTAATTGAAGATGAATTCCTAATCACATGAGGATTCCTAGAAGAATAAGGATTCCTACTCCAACAAGGATTCCTACTTGAAGTAGGAAAGTTAAGCCAAGGTTTCTTATTTTGGTTTGACCTTTCCTAATCCTAATTGTCCCTATGTTCCAGCAACTTTGAAGGCCTTTTAAGCATTCTAGGACACAAATTACACATTCCTTGCATAATCCTCATTAGTGCCGCACCTTTCCCACCTTCCCTCTTCCTTGCCGTGCAAGGAAGGGAGTTATATCCTATTTCCTTGCTTGTGAACACCTTCCTAATCTGTTTTAGGTTAGTGCCGCACCTTTTGGCTAATTTCCCTTAAGTTTCTGATTTAATTTCCTATTTCTAGAAGCTTTTGACTTAATTTCTGTTTACCAAAAGAGTCTAGGGTTTTTAATTTCCTAATCCCTTTAAATAAACATGTTTGTGCAGCCACAAACATCTCCATTCAGTCCCATTCACGCCAGAAACATCACCACTCTCTCTGCCACACCTATCTTTCACCATTCACCATATTTTCTGACCCAAAACCACCCTAGCCGTCCCATACACCTATCCCAGCCATAAACCCATCGTTCTACACCATCCATAACCCCCAAAACTCACCCATTCGTGTGCTGCGGCAAGGAGAAAGAAGGAATGACTCTTGGATGCTCAAGCTTCATCGTTGGTGCATTCTAGGTGTAATTCGTTTTATGATTTCAATGTTTAATTTCTTTTCCTTTCGTTTTGCTATGAACATGAGTGGCTAAACCCCTATTGGTTAGGGTAATTTCGAAGCCATGACTATGTATGCAAGTTGATTTGATAAATTCCAATTATGAGTTCTTGAATCGTGAATGCAATTGGCTTAACTGTGCAAGTAATAACTTATTTATGTTTGTTAATTAGGGGTCGACACTTAATTGGCTTGCATGAATATGTTGCTAGAATATAAGGTTGTTTCACATAATCGTCACACACTTATATTCATATGTAGTGAAGGCCGCTAGTCACGATCGCGTTAAGTCCAATTCCTAGCATGAGTGACATGATGTCATAGTTGCAAATGCTTTGTCAATGCTTAGAGTTTTCATTGAACGTAATGATCTTTGATTGTATCTTTATTATGATGTCATATAGGGAACTTTTGAGGAATGCTTTGGGTTGTCGAATGAGGTCATCCAATCCAATAACACAAGGAAAACTTGAGAATTAACTAGTGATGTCACGGTTAATTTGGGGCATTGTCATTCATAATTCAACGAAGGAATAACTGGAAATCGAATCGTTTGCATACTTGTCATGTGTGGAGAAAGAGCCTCTAACTAATCCATCATCCATTTAAAATCCCAAAATCGTTTTCAATTCTGTTTTTACTTTGCAATCTGTTTTGTTAGTTTATTTTCGTCCAAATGAAACCCCCATTTATTTTGGAGTCCTAGATTAGTTAGAAAGTGTTTTGGTTTATGTTTTTAAGTGTTTTGGTACAAGTTAAAACCCAAATTCGTCCAATTTGGTGCTTTGTGTTCAAAACTGCCCAGAAAGTGTTTTTAAGGCAGTTTTGAGTCTTTTGGTTGCTGTTTTGAGTTTTTGGTTTGTTTTAGTGTTTTAAACTTTAGTTTTGCATTCTTTGAGTCTAATCTAGTGTTTTAAACTTTGTTTTTACGTTTCTAAGTCAGTTTTCAAGTGTTTAGCAATCCCTCCTAATCCCCGGTCCAGAACGATCCCTACTTACATACTTTACTACAATTAACAAAAGAAGGGTTTAATTTGTGTGCTTATATATTTACGCACCAGCTGGAGACTTGAAATTGAATCCATGTATGGGCCGAAGTGGCGGTTGTTCGGAGGCGGTATTTGTATACCTTGTACTGAAGCTTTGTAGGTGAAGCTTTGCGAGTGAAGCTTTGAAGCTAGAGCTCTGTAAATGAAGCTTTGGAAGCTGGAGTTTTGTAAATGAAGCTTTTCAAGCTAGAGCTCTATAAATGAAGCTTTTGAAGCTAGAGCTTTTGTAAATGAAGCTTTTGAAGCTAGAGCTCTATAAATGAAGCTTTTGAAGCTGATTGACATGAGTGATGCTTATGAATGTTTATATGAGTGATGCTCATGAATGTTGACATGAATGATGTTCATGAATGTTTATGTATGATTGACATGAGTGATGCTCATGAATGTTTATGTATGATTGACATGAATGATGCTCATGTATAATATTTTGGAGTATTGGGCGTACTTTTGATCACCTGGTTGGTAATAATAGCGGTAGGGTGCCGAATAAATTTTTTGGGGTACTGGCGTACTTTTGATCACCTGGTTGGTGATAATAGAGTGCCTGGCTCTTTTGGGCATATGGGCCTTCTCTCTCCATATAACATTCCAGCCCATTATTTTGGGCTTGCTGTTTTTTTTTTTAACCCTTTGATAGGGTTATACAGATGTCTGCGAAAGGTAAGAAAAACAAATTACATCATTCAAAACAAAGGTTTCGACACAAAAGCTTCGACAATTGCATATCGTTTGTGCGTTGCTTTTGCTTTTGCTTTTGTTTTCTGTTTTGCTTTTGCTTTCATTTTCTGCTTTGCTTTTGCTTTCATTTTCTGCTTTGCTTTTGCTTTCTTCTTTTCTCTTTCCCCTGTGCATCTCGAAAAACCGAACCAATGATGCTTTGCGAGCCTGTGGAATAGTAGAAGCAGATTTGCTTTTGCTTTTTCTTTTCACTTTCCTCTTTTTCTGTCTCTGAGCTGTCATGCATGTACACCCTGTACTAAAGTTAGGTGTTGGAAAAGAACACCGACACCCATGGGGACGCCAGACCGAGACGCTGTTGTCGTCGAGCTACCATCCATGGCTTCTTTCTCACTGCCCTTGCATTCCACACCAATTCCTAGCCGACCTAGAACTTCAATCTCTATTTCTAAATGGTTTTTTAATCAATCAAGCCTCAAATGCGGGGTTCCTCTAAATAGCTTTCAGGGTCGCTGATGGGGCCTACGAATAGGAGACTGTAGTCTCTGGGGAGTGAATGGAGATTAAAGGACGAGTGAAACTCGGGTAGGACAGAGTCACGACTCGACTTCAGGAGGTAGAAAATGACCCGCTTCAACTTGTCGTGCTTGGGTTCTAACGGGTCGAGGTAGGAGAGGATGCGGTAACCGCCAGTGAGCTCTAGGGAGGGCATGTAGGTTCCGATGAAGATGTCCTTCTTCTTGACTTTCGAGACGTCAAAGAGCACCATTGACTGGTATTTCTGGATGCGGGACTTGAAGAACTCGTCCCTGCCCTAGTTGTAAAAGTAGTCTAGGCGGTCGCTGATGAGGTCCATAAATGGAAGGCCGTAGTCTCCGGGGATGTTCTTCAAGGGAAGGGGCTTGTTTGCTTTGCTTTTTTCGAGGTAATCATCAATGAAACCAGCATTGGCAGTAGAGTTGGATGAAACAGCGGTGAAAGCAACGGCCGGAAAGGAGGGCAGCGTAGCCTTTCTTCCAGTAGCTGCTTGACTATTTTGTGTGCTAGGCTGTTGGGCCCTGATTGCTACTACTTTGGTCTAAGCAGCTGATTCAACTGAAGGCATGCAAGTCGTCTTTGCTTTTGCAAGTTCAGATCTTCCGGCACCGGAGACTGCATAGTTGTATGCCAACACACTAGAGCTCATCGCTGCCCTTTGTTCCTCTCCTAGTTTCCTCTATAACTTTTGAAGAGAAGAATGTAATCTGGATGTATGATAATGAGTGATTGTGGTGGGATCGTGGCGGATAAGGTGAGTGGACATCCTCAGGAGTTCCCTTCGCTGAAAGAATAGGAGGATGTTCCTCTCCTAGTTTCCTCTATAGCTTTTGAGGAGAATAATGTAATCTGGATGTATGATAAGGAGTGATTGTGGTGGGATCGTGGCGGATAAGGTGAGTGGACATACTCAGGAGTTCCCTTCGCTGAAAGAATAGAAGGATTCGCTTGCCTAGAAAAACCAAACTTTGATGCCAACTGAATTTTTTTTCTTGTTCTGTTCCAGAGCACCCGCACCATATTTCCTCTGCAATTTTCCCTTACAGCCCCCCCCCCACAAAACCTAAAAATGAAGGATGAAAATCTCTCTGTTCAGGAGAAAGAAGAAACAGAGAGAAGAGGAAGAGAGATTATTGAGGTGGGCTTAGCTTGGACATAAGGGATATGGGGACAACACAGTGGAAATGATCTCTTTCTCCTGGTCCTGATTGAAATCAGAAAATGGAAACTGGGTGAAGGAGAGAAACAAAAGATGACTTCACCGCCTATGGAGGATTTCCAGCTGTCACTTTGGTGTCCATCTGCAGGTTCAGCGCCACCCCGCTCTGCTTCTTCAGATCTGATCTCAGTGACTTCACCGACTCCACATCGAGATCTACAGGAGCTTGGGAACATAATTGATGCCACAGGAGCTTGAGAGTTGTGGCGACGTGGGGGATCTTCACGGGGGACTGCTGGGACTTTTACTTCCAGCTCCTTGCCTCTATCTTGATCTTGGTTTCAGTCAGATTTGGTAGTGGAAAGAAGATGAGGCTGCTGGGGAGATACGGTCAACCAAGCTCCTTGCCTTTAATGACTTCCTTTGCACTGACGGGCCTTTTGATTTGGATTTATGCGGTCCTCCCTCCTCCTACTGTCTTTCATGCTCACGAGCTCGGTTCCAAGAACTCTTCTCGATCGAATTTCCTTCTGTAAGTATTATCTACTCCAGCAGCAGAGAGAAGTTACAGAGAGAGATAGAGATTTATGGAGTCCAATGTTGGATGCTATTGGGAGTAGTGTAGAATATGTGTGTCTCTGCTTGAGGGTGTTGGGTTGTTTGGTACTTGGGTTTCTGCATATTTCCGGTGAAGGTTGTGGTGAGGTTTCGCGATGGTGGGATGAGAAAATGAAAAAGAATCGACATAGCTTTTCGTGTCATTTCCCACAGACGGTGCCAGATGTTGATGCACAAAACCGGAGGGGTCTTGGAACAACGTAAATCCGACCGTGAATATGCAAGATAAGTAAATAACACAAGATGTATTGTGGTTCACCCCAAGGTTTGGGCTACGTCCACACTGATATTGTATTTCTGAAGGAGAGAGAGCTCTGAATATGAGAGTGAGAGTTTTGAGAGAGCTTAGAGCTTATGGGATGTGAGGAGGCTTAAGAAATGGCCTCCCTCAATGAGGAGAGTAAGGAGTCCTTTTATAGAATAAGGGCTTCTCACTTATTACATATTTGCCCTTTCCTTTATTACATAATTACACTTAAGTTCCCTGAGTATTTATACGAGATCTAAATACGGAGGCCCTAAGTATGGTATAAACAAATATATTGACTCGAAACTCGTTATTTTCGTGTCATTTCAGTTTAGGTTAACAAGTCGTGTAAAAAATTGTTAGATCTATGTACCACGATGATAATTTTTACAATACAATCATATAATGCAAATGGATAATACTCCACGCAAGTTTGAATCTCCTTATTCATATTAGAGTATTTTATGGTATAGTCTTGTAAAAAAAAAGAGAATTTGTGAACCAAAACCAAACATGAGAATTTGGACAATTAATAATACTCTTAGCAAAATGTAATTAGTGATATTCTCGTCAAAGGTAAAATTTCAATCACATTATTGCTAGCCTATTGTGAGGTTTAACCCACTTCCCCACTCCCTTACATAGATAATATTTTTTGTTAAAAAAAATATATTGATAAATACTTTTAACCAATTGACTTATGAATTTTTTACAATATTTCTTTTTACTAAGCGTCCATCATAGTGTAGAAAAACCAATTGGTAGGGCACGCCACATATAACTTCATGGAAGATTCCTAGTCGCACAAAGCAACCATTTTTTTAAGGGAAATAGCTCCAACAAAAGCAAGATTGATCTGCTAGAGGGTATCATTTGTTTATTATGTTGTATTTAACTCTCAAATCCTTTCGTACCATTCGGCAGGGCAATGCCGTCCGTGGACAAACCCAATGCTAGACTAGAGTACTCACGTCGATCTACAACCCTATAAATTTGCAAAGTTTCCACTCATTTTGGCAACCAAATCTATCGAGCTCATCATCTAAATAACAACCGACTTTAGAGAGTGAACCTTAAAGTAACTCAATACTAGCTAGTTGTGATGGCCACTTCCCAGCTCTTCCTAATCCTAGCCATTCTAGCACTTTTTGCACCTTCAATTTTAGCAACGGATTATGTTGTTGGCAATGACAAAGGGTGGACGATTAATTTTGATTACCAAGTTTGGGCTCAGGGAAAGACGTTCTATGTTGGTGACAACCTTGGTAAATTCCAAAAACGCTAACTATTCTTTAAATTTATCTCATACATTAAATTTAGGCCAAATTATTATGGTCCTTGTAGTTTGGATGAGCGAAGTTCAACTTTAGTACATATAGTTTCAGTTGTGGAGATTTAGATAGTGGTTGGGAACTCATCGAAGAGTTTTTTTTTTTTATCTTTGATCTTATGCAGTTTTTAACTATCCAAAAGGCGCCCACAATGTGTTCAAAGTGAACGGCACAGGCTTTCAAGAATGCTCAGCTCCATTAGATTCTGTGCCATTAACAAGTGGAAAGGATGTGATAAACCTTGCAACTCCAGGAAGAAAAAATTGAATATCAAAGTGCGCAACGAACGAGATTAACAAAATAATAGAAATATTATTAAACAAACGAGAATGTCTGGCTACAAAACCCTAGGAGACTACATTGTGACTGACTTATTCTCTCTGAATAACAAAGCTCTCTATTTATAATAAACTAACCCTAGTCCTAATAAGTAAGGAAACGAAAACCTAATTCTAATGGGCAAGAAACTCTAATATCCTTGGCCCACGAGAAAACCATAAACAATAATAAAATAATAAATAATTTTCCAACACCCTCGTCAAACTCATGGCGGTACACGTCATGAGTTTGCCAACAAGTAGATGCGGATGCAAGACTCCAAATTCCAGTGCTAATGTCAATGCCGATGCCGATGCCGATGTCGATGTCGATGTCAATACAAATACCAATGCTAATGCCAATTTCAACTTCTGAACAAACACACAAAAATTCAATTCACCATGTTCACAACGTCACTTGAGTGGTCTTCAATCCAATCATTCGAGCGATCGTCGCGGTAGGAACAACAGACAAGGCAAACAAAAAACTCAACAGTAGCTCCAATCAACAAGTCCCAATAGCAGCAACACATGAGCCCAAAACATTAAAAAAACAACCAATTTTTTTTCTTGCCCGTGTGGGCACAAAGTCAAAACCTCAAAAACAAAGCATTTTCTTCTATTTTCCTTTTGTCTTTTTCCTCCTCCTTTTTTTGTTTCGTTTCGTTTTTCCTTTTTAATTTATTTTATTTATTTTATTTATTTTTTATTTTTTTATTTTCTAGATCTTCTTCAAAGTTTCAAACATCAGCAATACTGCAAAATGGGTTTTGTAGCTGCAGCTCGGTATGACGGCCTTCAACAGGGCAAACTACAGATGCTGGTCAAATTCAAATGGGTCTGATGCAGTGCGAGTGCAAGTGCAAACAGTCGGATTTGTACGGGGATTCAAGTGGTGGTTCTGCAAGGCGGAGGCGAACTCGATTCGAGTGGTCCTCGGGTCTGGGTGGTGATGCAGCGGTGGGGCTGGAGGGATTCGAATATGCAGGGAAGCAGCGGATTCAACAGGTGGTGGAGTGGACAAATAAATTTCAGCAGCGAGTGCGTGCAGATGTGGATGGTGGTTCAACGGTCCATATGCAGAAATGTTATGGGATGCGAGTCAGGTGCAGGTTCATAAGCCGGAGTACATAACAAGAACGAACGACGACAAAGGCAAACAAATTGATACCAACGAGAACGCATTGAACCCTAAGGATCGAACCCGCTCTGATACCAAGTTGAATATCAGAGTGCGCAATGAACGAGACTAACAAAATAATAGAAATATTATTAAACAAACAAAAATGCCAGAACAGCTACAAAACTCTAAGAGAATACATTATGACTGACTTATTCTCTCTGAATAACAAAGCTCTCTATTTATAATAAACTAACCCTAGTTCCTAATAAGCAAGGAAATGAAAACCTAATTCTAATAGGTAAGAAATTCTAATATCTTTGGCCCACAAAAAAACCATAAACAATAATAAAATAATAATTAATTTTCCAACAGAAAATGGTACATTTGCGGTGTTTCTCAGCACTGTTTAGATGCTGACCAAAAGCTTGCTATAACTGTGTTTCCATCATCCTTTTGCTCCTAGCCCTAGCCCCACCTGGGGATACAGAGACCAGAAAGTGAATGCTGCTCCTAGCCCTAGCCCCACCTGGGGATACATCAACTAAAAGCGTTTAGTTTGACCAAAGACATGGGAATCTAACGATTAATATCAACATTAGTCTTTGATTAATATCCGATATTGGTATCATGATTATTTTCTAATTACATTGTTACTGAGTAATTGATTTTTCCTATTATTAATAAGTGAGTTTGGCAATCTGTTTGTGATGCTGCAAACGTTGTATGCATTGTTCTCCATTTTTGTATCTTTGTTTCTTGCGAAATCAAACATTTTTCTTTTGATAAACTACTATAGCACGAGGTGTACTGTTCTCAAAATAGTTTTATCCTCCTTAGTTGATTCCACATTGTTCATCCCCACTTTTGGCATGTAATATTAATCACTCACCTTGGGAAAATTCTTACCTTTAATTTCTTCGGTTGTATTTCTCTTGTGTCTATCATTATGTTACTTAATTCATATTACGAGATACAAGTGATACACAATTTGTTACAAAACAAATATATCTCCTGCATTTGGCATAAACTACTAGTATAACAATGAAAGGTACAACATGCTTGGCCAATATGGTTATTCCATTCCTTTTAGATGAATAATAGAGCGATACATTTTTGTTTCAACCGCCGGGTCCACCTAGGGGTGGCTGCAGTCCAATCTAGTTCGCTTTACCCTCAAAACTAAACTGAATTATATTCAGTTTTATTGAGTTTCAGAGTTTATTTGGTCTGGAATTTGTCACTAGTACAAAAACACACTTGCGTGATGGAAATTTGTGTGACGGAGCATATTACGTTGCGTAAAAAATATTTTGCACAACATTGACAAAGAAGCGTCACACAATGACGTTTTGCATGATGAGCCTTTGGGGGATGAAGCTTTCCATCGCACAAAACTGTTTAGTGCAACAAAGGTACACATTCGTTGCTCAATTTTAGAAAAAAAGGTGGTAAAATCCTGGTTTGGCGCCAGAAAATTGTGCGACGAATCAAATGCGTCGTGCAAAGGGTTTTTGAGTGACGTTTTAGTTCACCATTGCACAAAGACCATTTACACGATGCGATTGGTCTGTTGCACAATTTTCTGGTGCCAAACCAATATTTTACTGCTTTTTTTTCAAACATTGCACAATGAATGTGTACCTTCGTCATGCAAATTTGACGGGTTTTTCCAGATCACGAAGGCAGTTTGGGAGGCAGAAATTGCAAACCAAATTACAACAGCTGCCTCCCTTGCTTATCTCTCTTCAAAACCTTCTCTAATCCCTCCCTTGCTCTTAAATTCATCATACCAATATTTCATCTCTCTTCTCCTCCATCTCCATTCCCTTCCTCAATCTATCCCTATCGAGTAAGCGATTTGATTTTGTATATGTAACTTTAAATTGAGAATTCAAACTAAAACAATTAATTTGTTTTGTACAGAATTTTTGTATATCATTGAAGAACGAATTTGAATGTATTTTCTTCGCTAATTGTAGAGTTGATGCATGGCAAGATCAAGTTTCTTATGTCAAACAAGTGTTTTGATTATTTTTTGGGGAGCTATCAAGAGGATGCTTCCAAAGGACAATTGTTTACCTCAAGATCATAAAAGTGCCCAAAAAGTGTTGAATGGTCTTGGATTGGGGTATGAAAAAAATTCAAGCATGTGTAAATAATTGTATATTGTTCTAGAAGTAGAATAAACAATTGGATAAATGCCTTGTATGCAATGAGCTGAGGTTTAAAATGACATCATAGAATAGAAAGACCTTCCACAAAAAGTAATGCATTATCTTTCATTAAAGCCTAGGTTGCAGCGATTGTACATGTCGATGCATATTGCAAGCAACATGAGATGACATAAGGATGAGTAAATGACAATGTCATAAGGCATCATGCAGACGGAAAGGCGTGGAATGAATTTGACCAGATGTAAGTTGATTTTGCAGTTGACCCGCCCAACGTCGGATTAGGACTTGCTAGTAACATATTTAAACTATTCAGGGTTCTAAACCAAACCCATAGCATTTGGCCAGTCGTCGTGGTTCTTTATAATTTGCTGCCTTGGAAGTGCATGAAAAATGAATACACGATGTTGACTCTATTAATTACCGAAGATCTAGAAAAGTCCATTAATGTTCATTTGCGGCCGTAGGTTGATGAGCTAAAAGATTTATGGGAAAACGGGGTTTGTACATACAATAAGTATACTGGGCAGGAGTTCACCATGTGAGCAGCAGTGATGTGGATTGTAATCGATTTTCCCACGTATGCAATGGTTTTCGGGTGGATGACAAAGGGTTATTTGGCATGTCCAATATGCAAGGAGAACATAACATCATCTTGGCATGTGAGAAAAGTTTGTTATCTTGGTCATCGTAGATGGCTCCCTTAGGACAACGTGTGGCATTAGAATGATAAAGCTTTCCATGGCACAACAAATACTCGTCCAAGACCAAGAGAATGGTCCAAAGATGAGATTTTAGATCAATTAAACCGTTTGGAATTTGGTCATTTTGGCAAAGGGGTCAATATGACCAAACCAACTACACATTTGAAACTGGACGCACAAGAGTATGCTATTTGAGCTTCCGTACTGGTCAAAGTTAAAAACGAGACACAACCTTGATGTATTGCATATTAAGAAAAATGTTTAATACTTTGGTCAGGCCAATTCTAAACATTGAAGGAAAAGCGAGGGATGCAATCAAAGCTTGCCTCGATTTGGAACAAATGGGCATTAGGTCATCCTTGTGGATGAAGAGAGTCGGTAGTAAACTAAAGAAAGGTCATCTGCTTTTTACAATATCTCGTGTTGCGTGAACCTGAGGGGATGTAAATTTTCTAGAATGAAGAGTCATGACTGTCATGTGATACTCCAACGCCTTCTTTCGGTTGGTATTCGACACTTATTGCCTCTTGATTTGGTGAAACCAATCGTGTTGTTGTCAAGATTTTTTTTTTGCAATTGAATGCAAGGTGTTTGCGGAAGTCGGACGTTAAACAATTGCATAACGACATTGTGAAAGTCCTATGCAAGTTTGAACAGATATTTCCTTCAGCTTTCTTTACAAGTATGATTCACGTGATGATTCAATGCTAGTGCGAACTTCCAACCAACTTCTGAACAAACAAGAAAAAATTGCAATTTTCCACATATACGTCATTCTAGTGATCACCAGTGTGGGCCTTCAAACAAAAAGGCAACTCTTTTGTCTTTATTCTTTTCTACTTTTTTTCTCTCTTTTTTTTCTCTCCCTTATTCTTTTTTTCTTCAAACACGTCTTCTTTCTTTTTCCTGTATCCTTCTTCCTATATTCTTTTTCCATTCTCTTCTGTACAACTGCAAACTAGTGCAGCAATCACCAAATTGCATTGAAACTCCTGTGCAATTGTTGAACCAAAAAAATGGTTCAGCAATCGTTTTGTTCTGCAATCATTCCATACGACGGCTGTGCGGTGGTGATCTGATGCAGGATAGGAAATGGATGCAGCGAAGCACGACAAAGCTTCAGCAATCGTTTTACTTTATTTTTAAATATCGAACTAAACGAACAGATGAAACTGATAACAACCGAAGCAGATTAAATCTCGAATGATTAAACCTGCTCTGATACCAAGTTGAATATCAGAGTGCACCACGATCAAAATTACAAAATAGAATATTGTTAAATGAACGAGAATGACGAAACAACTACAAAACTCCAAGAGGCTACATTATGAATAATTTATTATCTCTGAATAACAAAGCTCTCTATTTATAATAAATTAACCCTAGTCTCTAATAAACGAAAACCTAATTCAAATGGGCTAAGCCCAAATCCAAACACTAAATAAATAACTATTTTCCTACAAATTATTCTCAGGTTGTCATGTCAACGGGATCAAGTTCTTGGGGTCAGCACGTGAAGACAAGCCGTCTACTCAAAATAGTGGTGTACTTGTCCCAGGTGCCGACAACAGTGAAGACATTGATTTTTATGGCAAACTAGCTAGTGTAGTACAATTGCTTTATAAAGACAGGCGTCAAGTAATACTATTTAAGTGTCTTTGGTTTGATACAAACCCACGTAACCGAACGAGTGATAAGTGAGACAGTGGTTTACTATCAATAAGCACTACCAGACGTTGATACTATGAAGGCCCATACATTTTGGCAACTATGGCAAAACAAATATTATATCTGGACAACCTAAAAGCCAGCAGTGGTTGTAAAGTTGTTCAGAAGATTGATCAAAGAGGGCTATATGATATTCTTGAACTAGATCATGATGACAACGATAACAACATCGCTAACCAACAACTATCATCTTTGATAGAAATTGGTGAAGAAACACTCTGGGATACTAATGTTGTCCAAGAACCATTTTAAGTAGCTGGAGTTCCCGAACTCGAAATACCAATAGAGTCAATTACAATTGACCTCAGTGATCTGACGTGATACAATGCACCAGAAGAGGCAAACGAAGATGAGGATGAATGGGAATCCGAAAATGATAGTAGTGAGGACAGCAATAGTTATTATTGTACAACGGATGAGATTTAATGTAAACTTGTTAAATTGAATGATATATATTTATTAAGTAGCTTTAAATTTTATTTAATTTGTACGTAAAATAAATTTTATAATTATTATATATTTATTGTGACAGCCCGTCTTGAATTATGGAAGAATTTATCCTCGAGAGCGTGGAAATTACTAAATTACTCTTGAACGTTGGGTTGTGTTGTGTTGAATGAGCTTAGTATTTTGACCAATTAAATCCATTTCCTAAGTTTTTGGACCGAATTGGAAACTTAAACTTTGTTTTAGTGTTTTGTGGTTTATGGGGTTGAAAAACATGGACCACACACTCACACACACATACACCAACATGTTGACTTCCTTTCTTTCTCTCCCTCTCGATCATTTTCATATGTCCGTTCAACCTGTACGAACAACTCCTAATCTAGCTCTCCATTCATGGATCAAGCTTGTGGATACCATCATCACCTTCCTTGTAACCTTACGAACTCAACTATACTTTTGGTTGGACGTAGAACTTCGGAAACTCTAGAACCAGGGAGCTCCGACGAAGTGCACTGTTCATCCGCCATGATCACAGATGTTTCGTCGAGTTTTAGGGTCCTAGGAAGTCTTAAAACTTCTTCACTAAGCTTAGAGAGGAGTTTTGGAAAGTTTTGGACGTTAGAACACTCGAGTTCGATGAGTTGTAAAGGTGGCCGGACTATCAAGATTTTTCGGGTGAGATTCCATTGGTTTTAGGTCTTAAAAGTGGTAAGAACGTGTTTTTCTCAGCCTAAGCTTCAAATTGGTATAAATTTCATGAATTTTGGATGAAAAATGAGAAAGATATTGAAGTTTAAAGTTTTTCCAGAATCCGACAATAGCAGCGGTGGCCAGCGCCGGACTTTGGCGAACCAAGGAAAAAGGAGGAGAATATTCCATCAAAGTTGATGGAATATGCTAACGGCATCAGGTATAATTAACAGTATATGTTGATTTTTAACGGAATATTCCCTAATGCCGTTAGGGTTTCCATCCAGCGTGCTAGGCACATGCCTGCTCGTGAGGGCGCGTAGGACATCGAAATTTTTTTCTAAAAATATGGGGATGTTCATGGGGTTAAATAGGCCCAATGGTATATTCAAATACCCCAATTGGGCAACGTATGATAAGTTATTACCTAGTTTTGGTTATGTGCTTAAAAATAACGTTTGAATAGTTGTTTCGCATATAGGTGAGACTTTTCCAGAGGACGAGCCCAGTCAAGCGAGACTTGGGGGCTACGATCCTTCTACATATTAGTGAGTGGGCTTTTGTTTTCAGTATATACGTATATGCTTGTTATTTTTCCAAGAAAGTGTGTTTAAAAGGTTTTATATTGCGAAATGCCATGTCAAATGCTATCTATGCTTGATTATGCATTAGTATGATTATATATATATATATATTGTTGCTTAACGCTGCGGATGCTCAGGTAAGCTTCAGGTGAATATATTGATGGTAGTGATGGTAATGAGTATAATTGTGTTGAGATGTATTTAGAGCTTATTATTCTGCACCCAAGAGTTAGTGCTCCGCCTGAGGTCAGGGCCTAGCCTCACGTGATCGTTCACCTCCTGCACCACATGCTCACCTTAGATTCAAGGCAGGTGCCAGCTTGTCGTACATACCATATTAGGTGGTTTCGACCGGTAGGTGACTTGCGATACTTCGTATAGCCTTCACGTGATCGTAGCACTTAAGCATATTTATTTACACCTAGCCTGTCGTACAGACCACTTTAGGTGGTTTCGACTTGTGTGCAGAAAACTAGTTGATGAGCTATAGATCTAGCCGTATAGGTCGTGTTAGGTGACTCTAGCTAGCGTACCATTTCATATTGATTTATCTCACCTGGTTTACTTATTCTTTGCTAAGATATTTGACATGGCATATTTGTGGAATCGTTATTTCGAATATGATTTTTGAGATATAGATATGTCTGCTATTTTGTGGGAATTATACAGGTTTTACTACGAGGGGTTATTACATTTGATAATGAAACGGTTTTGAAAAGCTTTGTTTTTGCCCACTCACACTTTTTGTTTTTCGCCCCTCTAGGTTTTAGGTAGGAGTGCTTGTTGGTGGCTTGCGAGGATTTCACGGCAGTTCTGACAGATTATCACTAATGTAGGACCACCTTTGGTATTATATAATTAGTATTTGTCTTGCCAGACTGCACTTAGGTTTCTTATGCTCTGGTTGTGTGTAATCACACTTATTCTCGTCATTGCACTTTATCTTATCTAGTACTTTTAGTTAGCTTGGTTTTTATTTATTCGCATTTCGTTTTATCAATGTCTTTCCGCACTGCGCACATGGCTACGTCACCCTCGCGTGACGGCTAACATGCCTCGATCTAGGTCGGAGTGTGTCATTTATTAAGTAGCTTTAAATTTTATTTCATTTGTATGTATAATAAAATTTTTTTTTTCAAATATAACTTACGCGACGCCACAATGAGGCCCGTTGCACAAACACTTATAGCGCGACATCATAATGTATACATGTGTCGCACAATTTGTTAAAATTTTGGCGGTTCAATTAGAAAATATGGGGTTTTTTTAAAAAAATTCCAAATTATTGCGCGACACCGGCGCGTCGCACAAGGTCTTCTTAATATCAGAGTCCCCCGCCCTTTATCGCACTCTCTCTCACTCCCTCTATCTCTTCCCTCTCGCAACGTTTCACTCTCAGTCTCTCTCTTCACTGCTGCACCGTTTCATTCTTGCTCCACTGCGAATCGAAAGGAAAAATTGCTCACTCAAACTAATTTCTAATTTCAGTTCACTCACGAACTTAGCGACTTTTTCCAAATTCCTTTTCACTGAAGTTAATCGAAAGTAGGTTACCGTCTTCACCTCCTCAAGTAAATTTGATTATCTATTAATTTCCCCCAATTTTTTTTGTTGGTTTCACATTTATATTGATTGCTAAGTTTTGGAAGGGTGCATGGGTTTGGGTAATTTCATATTATTTTGGGATTTTGGCAAATTTTGGCTTTTGAGTTTGGATTGGAATTTGATTTTGATTGACGATTTTCTGATAAACCCCAACAAGAAATTTAGGAGTCTAATTTTTTTTTTTTTAATTTTTTTTAACATAATCTTCAGACATTTTCTGGACAGATGCTAATTGTATGTCTAACAAAGTCAATCCTTTCTTAGGACAGCTTCTTTAGAGTCTAAGCCGAGGTTTAGATTAGTAATTAAGTGTTGTGGATCACCTAAAAAATAGTTATGGTTGATGCCTTTGTATACTGGAATGTTTGAGTGTGGACACATGGGTGTCCGTGTGCTGTGTTTTTATTTATCTTGTTTGGGCTGGAGGTAGACCTTCAGATTTTACAATAGAAAGTTTTTTTGTTCGTTGTGTTTCCTTCTTGAGGTTTTAATTGATGAAAAAGTAGTCGGAGGCTGCAGGGTTGATGAGCACTGAATGGGCTAGCATAATCTAATCGTAACTGTATGAAGGCAGGAACATAGCTTAGTCCAACGAATTGATCAAGATTGATTATGAAGCTTAGTCCAACGAATTGATCAAGATTGATTATGACTCGTGACATCGTAGCAGCATTTGATACCAACTGTGGTTTTGTTATTCGGTGGACAATCGGCATTGTCCTATACAGTGGGAGTCTTGGGTAGAAATTTCGAGGAGACGAGAAATTGGTGCGGTATGAGTTGTCGGTTAGTATTTTCATTTTTAGCCTTTATCATTTTTTAATTTTGTTTTCAAATATTATAAACAAAAGTATATTATCTTAATATTATTAAATTTCTTACTATTATTTTATTACTTTCATATTTGTAGTTCAATTGTAATCTTAAGGACATATCCCCTGAGGCCACCGCCTACTTAGAGGAGAACATAGCAACCCGGTACAAACATTGGAAGTGAGAACTCCACGCTCATTTTAAGAAATGAGATGATCCGGAGATTGCTCACCTAGAGGGTTGCCCAATGGAGTTGTTGGAGTGGTCGAAGGATTGGGAGTGGCTCTGCAAACATTTTACGGACACAAAATTTGTGGTAAGTATGTACATAATATGTTAATAATAATTTATTACTATTTTAGTTATTTTTTAAAACTTTTTTAATAATCTATTTCAAATAGTCACACTAACATGTATATTGTGTGTTTAACAGAAGAAATATGTTGCTGGCAAGAAAGCTTGGGAGTCAAAGACACTTTTCCATCATTCTGGTTTGATTCCCTTCTCCTATAGGGTTGAAGTGCGACGTGACACACTTCGACCCGGAATGTCCACTAGGACTCCGAATTGAGCTGTTCTTGCCGACACCTGGAAGGTGACGAAGCCATAAAATGTAGTGATGTCGAAAATGTGAATAAATTTAAACCTAAAAGTGCCTAAAGACAAGAACGCGCTATGAGCAGGAATGAACCCATTTCACGCACGACGTTAGAGCACAAGTAAAGTACAATAGTGTGGGTAAGGATCATACCCTCAGAGGAGCTAGCCACCTATACTGAGATTCACCAAGAATCCTCGTCAATACTGACTTTCAGCAGCTAAAACTTGGAGGGGCGCAAAACAAGGGTGAGTGGGCCTGAATATAAAGTTTTTAATAAAAACCTTTTGAAAACATTCTAAACCCACGCCGTAAAGCCTGTATAATTTCCCAAAAAATAATAATACATACGTATATAGAAATCATGCTCGAGAGTAGTGAAAACCAAGTATATGCCATGTCAAATATCTTAGCAATGAAATAAGTAAGCCAGGTGAAATAAATCAATGTAAAATGATATGCCAGCCGAAGTCACCTAACATGACTTGTACGGCTGAACCTATAGCTCATTAACTAATTCCTGCACACGAGTCGGAACCACCTATTGTGGTCTATACGATAGGGCTGGGTGTAAATAAGTACGCTCAAGTGTTATGATCATGTGAATGCTGTGCGATAAATCGTGGGTCACCTACGAGTCGGAACCACCTATTGTGGTCTGTACGACAGGGCTATGCACCAAACTTGAATCCAAGGTGAGCGTACGGTGCGAGAAGTGAACATCATGTGAATGACTGTGCCCTGGCCACGAACGGGAGCACTAACACCGGGGTGCAGGATAATGAGCACTAAATGCATTTAAACACAACCATACACTCTGCAATCACTATCATCAATATGTACTCACCTGAAGCTTACCTGGGCGCCCACAGCATCATGCAATAATATGCATATCTATACTAATGCAGATATTAAAATGTAATGTAATTGACATGGCATTCGAAAACATAAATCCATTTAAAACAATTTCTGAGAAAATGGAAAACATATATACGTATATATATAGAAAACCAAAAGCCCACTCACCTGGAGTTCGCGCTACAACTCCCTAGCACAAATATGAAGGTGTCACAAATGATCGGCGACTAGAACAATTATCAAATCATGTCTTAGAAATCTTATCAATAGAACATATAACTTACATATCCTATTTGGGAAGATCCATAAGTCGGATTCTCGATCCGTAAGTTTCTAATATCCTCAAATATTACGTATTATAACGTGTCAAAGTTTAGTGACGATCCAACGGTCGGATCGTTGATTGCTATAATAATCAAGCTGCGAACCTTAATGGAACTACGTTCAAATGATGGAAATTCGTCAATCGGACTTCACCAATGGAATCAGGGTATTCAAATTTAGCCTAGAAAGGTCAGGGGACGTCTCGGCCCACGCGCACAACTATTTCTAAAAAAATTCAAACTTCACAGAAATGAAGATCTCAATAAATAGAGCAACTTTCATACCTGTTACTAAGGCCAATTTAGCCGGAAAAAGCCTCAATTTCATGAAAACCTGTCGGACCCTAAGTTTGGGTGTGTTTTGATTCAACCTCCAAACTCAGTCCAACACCTTAAATATTGCTTGGGCTTTGTTCCTGGGATTGAGAGGAGTCCATTGGTGGTGGTTGTTGACGAAGTTTGCTTCACAATCGTTGGATTTCCATCATGGCACCTCCGGAACCCACAAGTTCCGTTTTTCACAAAATCTAGGCTAAACCTAGTGAAATTTGATTGGAAATGGAAGAGGAAGCAATAGCGTGATGTTTGGTGGTGGCGAGTTACCCCAATTTGTCGAAAAAATGGGTGAAAGTCGCCAGAATTTGCCCTAAGTTGAAACCGAGTTGCACGGGTTGGCTGGGTACAACCGGGTCAAGGGTGATCCGGTGCATCCCCTTTCTCTCCTTTTCCCCTCCTTGCTCTCTTTTTCTATTGGTTATTTCTCTTCTGTTCTTTCTCATTGGTCCAGTTCCCCCTCATTTCTCTCCCTTATATTTCAGCTTTACCGCCCAACTTTTCTTTCTGCAAATTTAGGCCACACAAGTGGTTGTCCAGATTAAGCTCCAAAAATTTGGAGCATTCTAGAAATAAATAAATTTACAATTTTGCCCTTGACTTCATTCATTAATATCTCATTCGTTATAACTCCAAATCACGATCCGTTTACGCCCACGCTTCCATAGCGATGAGTACTATGAGGATAAGCCAAGAAAATGAAACTTACGTGACATGACACGGCAGTCAACAAAAGTCAACACTTTGTCTCGAAGGACATCTTCGTAAATTCACTTTTTAAATTAAAAAAATCATAATAATTGGGGACGGGTCGTTACATGACGTTAGGTAAAGTATATTGATTTTAAATTTTATAAAAAAATTTATTATGATTAATAACATTTTCTTAATTTTTTTTTCTTCAGGAGAGTTCTAAGTTCCCAGAGCTCGACATGTTCAATGACGTTTATGTTTGGCCCAACGATGAGACCACCGAGCATCTCTATGTAAGTATATATAATTGTTATTATTCTTATATTTATGAATCGTTCAAATATTAATTACATTTTTTATTAAATATTAATATTTTTTTCTTATTATTACAGGCTATTGTGGTGGAAATAGTCTCTTCAACAAGCGGCATCGCAACTTCCCTCGATTACCCCAATCGAGGACGTCATTGTACCCAAGGACGCGAGTCTTCATATCCTGACTGAGACCCTGGATCAAACGTTCGGTCATCGTCATGGCAAAGTTGTTCGAGGGATGGGAAAAGTGTGGGTTTGTAAGACGGGTACCTCCTCTTCCAAACTGACCACGGGACAGGTCATCGCCCTGATAGAGGAAGTGGCAACCCTAAAAGCCCATAATGCGGCCTAGGATGAGAAGATGATCATGATCTTACAGGCCTTCAAGTTGTTCGGCCTCCAAATCTCGATGCCAGAACCTGATCCTGCTCCACCTTCAACATCCCAGACGTTTCACCCAGCTGATACCCAGTATCTTGATGCATCAAACCCGAACGACTATTTGTTGTAGTTTTTTTTCTATTCGGACAGCTTGTACGTTCATTTTCATATATTTTATAATTAAATATTTTTTTTTAGTTTATTAATTATTGTTTATAATTTAATTAAAATATTTATAAAAATTATATAAAAAAATATATTGTGAAAAGAAAATAAAACAAATAACAATACCTTTGTGCAAAGACGGCATAAGCTACGTCGCGCACCTATGTTCGTGCGACAATGAGAGTAAGCTACGTTGCGCAAAAGGTTTCACGCGATGCATGTTATTGTCATCGCGCAAAGACATTTTGTGCGAAGAGTTTACATAGTCGTCATGCAAACCATTCTCTCACGACCTTTGCGCGACGAAAGCTGCGCCGAAGGTTTTGTCATGCTAATTCTCAGGCGACCTTTTTTGTCTTTGAGCGACAAACTGTGCTTTGTTGCGCAAACTATTAATCGTAGTAGTGTGTTGATACCAAAATCAATGAGACTTTGGAATAACATAAAGTGTCAAGTTTGTGACCTTCGCAAGGTTGCTCTAGTCATCTAGTGAGGATAATATGTAAAGAGATAGAGATAGAGAAGAAAATACAAGATATCAGTGGTTCAGCTTAAGTTGGGCTATGTCCATGGGGGTAAAGGAGTTCTATTTAATAGTGAAAAGTTTATACAATACATAGGTTCAAGCACAATCATCATTAATTAGTGAGTTTTATTAACGAGTTTAAGTACAATAATGACATTGAAGATTAATTGTAGGAGAATGATCTCTTTTTATAGTTGATGAAAGTCGCAAGCTTTCATCTTCGATCGATGTGGAACTCTAGGAGCTTTATTCTAATGCTGACACGTGCTACATTATGATTGGCCTCCTGGTTGGAGCGAAGCTCTTGGGCTTCGACAGGGGTGCCTTAACACGAATTCTTTAGTGGGTCCTTGAAGATATGACGTCGACCGGTGCTTGGTAGTTTTGAGATTGGTGATGTATGATAAAAACAGAATTAAACCCATTTTACTCTTTTTGTTGGACTCCTTCCATCCTCACTTAAACTCCAAACGTAGTAATCAACTTCCTGCATAAATCTATCAATGAATCTAGGGAACTTTAACGAAAAGCACCCGGTACTGTTCACTTTAACGAAAAACCACATTTTTACACTAAAAAGTCAATCCTGGTACTATTCACTTTACCCTTTATTTTGTCCTTATCATTAAAACTCAAAGTTTTCAAGCCATTTTCATTAGTTTTCCTATGAATCTAAAGAAGAACACCAATAATATAGTGGATGATGGTTTTGAAGGTGCATGAGGTTGGGAGATCATGAGAGATATGATGAAGGTTGAGGTTGCAATGGAGATGAGAGAATACGAGACCACAAGGGAGATGAGGGAGGAAAAGAAATGAGGAGGGCTACTTGGGCATTGTTGAAAATGAATCTCACATTCTTGGGAGAAGGAATCTTACAAGAGCTTACAAGTAAGTTGGGATATCTTCCTATTACCAATTAGTTTTATAGTGAAGCCTCAACTTCTTTCAAGTATTAGATGTATATAAAACATCATGTGACAAATCCAAGAATCGAATTAGTTTAGGTCAAAATCAACAATCCCCATTCGGGTCAGGTCAACACTGAGTTTTTTTGGTTTTATTAGTTTATTCTAGTTCGGTGTACCAGTTTAAATGCCCACCCCTATCCAACAAACAAGGTGGGGTTTTTCGTGGGATAAACTTTCCATGAACCCTACAAAAACTAAGGTGTGCCTGCTATTACAATAGCCAAAACCTGTTAGCTTCGTGTCATTTTGGTTCGGGTTAACAGATCATGCAAGAAATTGTCATGTCTATATACCACGATGATAAATTTTACAATACAATCATATAATGCAAATGGATAATGCTTCACGCAAGTTCAAATCTCCTTCTTCATATATTAGAATAATTTATGATAGTCTTGTAAAAAAAATGAGAATTTGTTAAACGAAACCAAACATGAGAATTTGGACAATTAATAACACTCTTAGCAAAATGTAAGCATTGATATTCTCGCCAAAGCCATATTATTGCTTGCAAGCTTAGTTCATTCTCCCACCCTTTTAATGTAGATAATATCATTTGTTAAAAAATGGTATATTGATAAATATTATTAACCAATTGACCTAAAACTTTTTTACGATATTTCTTTTCACTAGGCATCCATAATAGTGCAGGAAAACCAATTCGTAGGGCACGCCACATATAACTTCAGGCTACACAAAGCAACCATTTTTTAAATAGATCCAACCAAAACAAGATTGATGTGCTAGAGAGTATAATTTGTTTATTATGTTGTATTTAACTCTCAAATCTTTTCGTACCGTTCGGCATGGCAATGCCGTCCGTGGACAAACCCAATGCTAGACTAGAGTACTCATGTCCATTACAACCTTATAAATTTGCAAACTTTTCAACTCATGTTGGCAATCAAATCGATCGAGCTCATCATCTAAACAACAACCAACTTAAGAGAGTGAACCTAAAAGTAGCTCAATACTAGCTAATTGTGATGGCCACTTCCCAGCTCTTCCTAATCCTAGCCATTATAGCAATTTTTGCATCTTCAATTTTAGCAACAGATTATGTTGTTGGCAACGACAAAGGGTGGACGATTAATTTTGATTACCAAGCTTGGGCTCGGGGAAAGATGTTCTATGTTGGTGACAATCTTGGTAAATTCTAAAAACACTAGCTTCTCTCTAGGTTATATCATACATTAAATTTAGGCCAAATTATTATGGTCCTTGTATTTTGGATGAGCGAAGTTCAACTTTAGTCCATATAATTTCAGTTGTGGAGATTTAGGTCCATGTATATTTGTTTAATTTTATTATTATAAATAGTGGTTTGGGAACTCATCGAAGAGCTTTTTATCTTTGATCTTATGCAGTTTTAACTATCCATAAGGCGCCCACAATGTGTTCAAAGTGAACGGCACAGGCTTTCAGGAATGCTTAGACTCTGTGCCATTAACAAGTGGAAGGGATGTGATCAACCTTGCAACCCCAGGAAGAAAATGGTACGTTTGTGGTGTTTCTCAGCACTGTTTAGATGCTGGCCAGAAGCTTGCTATAACTGTGTTTCCATCATCCTTTGCTCCTAGCCCTAGTCCCACCTGGGGATACAGCGACCAGACAGAGAATGCTGCTTCTAGCCCTGGCCCCACCTGGGGATACATCAACTAAAAGCGTTTAATTTGAACAAAGACATGGGAATCTAACGATTAATATCAACATTAGTCGTTGGTTAATATCCGATTAGTATCATGACTTTTTTCTAATTACATTGTTACCGAGTAATATTATTAATAAGTGAGTTTGGCAATCTGTTTGTGATGCTACAAACGTTGTATGAATTGTTCTGCAATTTTGTATACTTAGTTTCTTATGAAATCAAACACTTTTCATTTGAGAGCACTTCCTGTGTGCTCTTTTGCCCTATGGACCGGCTCCTTTGCAATCCAATCCCCTGCTAAAGTGGTGGGAGCCCATTATGGCAATTGGGCTGAGGGAGAGCCCGTGGGAGAACTCAGGTACAAGTCCAAGGCCCAAGCGGCTGAGGGGGAGTGATGCACGTCTGCCACGTTATAAATTCTTTTGAATCAAGTGCATGCATAACATGCACGTGTGGGGACGCTTTACCGACAAGATTTCAAGCGGTGGGGCCCGCGTAGCAGTCCACTAAGTAGCTGTTGAATCGGGACCGTTTGATTTCCAGATCAACGGTCCATGTTTTTTCGCTTTAAAAATTATAAAAAAAAAAGAAGAAAAATAAGAAAAACCATAAATGTTACGGTGGGCCATGTCTCACAATCTAAACTGTTGGATTTCAATTTTTTTTTGTAATCAACGGTTCATATTAATCAAGTTAATACAAAATTTAAAAATAATTAAAAAATAAAAAAATCAATTTTTTTTAAAAAGATTTAATTTTTTTTTCTATAAATATCTAACCATTTTCAACCGCCTTACACTACATTTCAATATTTTCAACGATTCTAAACATGGAATGACACGTCGCTCGAAAATCTTATCGAAATCTATCCACAAAAATTGTACTTTCATTTCGGATAATGACACGTGACGTGACAAGATCATTTATCCTATCCGCAATTAAAAATAAATTTATTTTTATTATTTTAGAAAATAAAAAATACTAATTTTTTTATTGCCTATTGCCATGGCTATTGAGTTTAGGGGTGAAGATGCAAAAGGCAATTACTGTTCATTAAAGGCAGTTACTATTCACTTGAGAGGATTGAATTGCCTATTACCAAGAGGAAGCCTTTACACACTGGAAGTTCTCTAATGAACTACTATAGCACGAGGTGTACTGTTCTCAAAATAGCTTTATTCTGCTTAATTGGATCCACATTGTTCATCTCCATTTTTGGCATGTAATATTAATCACACCTTGGGAAAATTCTTACCTATAATTTCTTAGGTTGAATATCTCTTATTGTTGGAAACAACTTTGAAAAATTATTGTATAATTTATTATAAACTATTAAACAATGCATACACAATAAAATCTCTACAAATGCAAGATGAACAAGGAATAGAAGAACCTTAAGAGATCGAGACTAGAATTGGATTCTATAGCCTTAAGACAAGATTGCCCCTCAGTGGTGCCTCAAGGTTTGCGTTGGCAAATATCTCCCAAGATACAACGATATTTCTCTTTGCGGAAGTAACACTTCAATCCACAAAGAATAGCAAACCAAAAGTGTTTAAAACTCTCTCTTTCTTGAACACTAAACTGCTCTAATTTCTATATGATTTCTGGATGCAAAACTATATCTAAAATGCTTGACTTGGTGGTCTATTTATAGGCCTTGACATGCCCCATTTTCAAAGATTGCGTCTACTTCCAAAAGACAAAGGTTGCAATCTTTGTTCAAAAGTCATATCCCAACCTTGTGGAAAAGCTGGAGGAAACCATTTCGGTTTCCAAGTGATTCGAAGAAAATGAGGTGTCTAATAGTTGGTATTAGCACCCACAAGCATCAGTGCCTTTTTAACCATGTGTCTTTTGACATTCTTGTTTGAATTCAAACAAGAACCGGTCAAACCTATTCAAGAAGTATTGCAAATTGCTAATACATAGCCAATTCAAGACTAGCCCATTTTTTCTATTTTAATTTCCATTCACTTGAATATTTAATATTTAAATATTAATAATTCTAATATTTAAATTATTAAATTTCTAACAATCCCCACTTGAATGAAAATTAATAAAATTTAATGCAAATGAAGATGCAAACACTTAGAGAGAGTTTAATTGGACATATATCATATGGGGAGAGGTAGCTTTTGGCTTTGAACCTTCCTTAGTGAAATATTATCAGATTTACTGCCTAATCAGTGAACGCGATGCCTTAAATTGCTCAGCTATTGATGTAAACCAAGACAATAATATTCAATCGGTATTCCTCCGAACACATATGGTTCTACGGTTGTGTTCATTTTGGCCATGAACAATTTCCGGTAATCTTGAGTGCTTTAGAGAATTCAGCCTTATAATTCTCATAGAAACTGCCACTTTTCACACTCATGTAGGTGATATCCCATTAAGAGTATCCTGCACAATACCCCACTTGTTATTTCCAAGTATAGGAATCATTAAAAGTAAAGCTTATCCTAAACACGCTGCAGATAGCACTGTTTCATCATAAGACATGGGTAGGAGATTATCTTCTCAATGCTCCCACTAAATCATCCACAATTTGGTTGTCCCTTTGAACCTAGATCTTGAGATCTCCAGTCAGCTAGGTTGGGTTGCCATTATGGCGATTCTTAAGACATAGGCTTTAAACCCATTCCCCTCGATGATTTATAAACTTGCTCTCTAGTCAAACCTTTAGTAAACGGATCCGCTATATTTTCTTTTGACCTTATGTAATCAATTGTAATTATACCACTTAAGAGAAGTTTCCTAACAATATTATGTCTACGACGTATGTGTGGGGACTTACCGTTATACATATGATTTTGTGGCGGGCACAATGTATACATATGGCGGGCACCGGCTTCAGCCAATTGGGAATATCCTCTAAGAAATTACGAAGCCATTCAGCTTCTTCCCCTGCTTTGTCTAAAGCAATGAACTTAGATTCCATAGTGGATCTAGCTATAAACGTTTGTTTAAAGGATTTCGATGAAATGGCTCCGCCTCCCAGAGTAAAAACATATCCACTCATGGAGTTCGAGTCTTGTGTATCAGATATCCAATTAGCATCACAATAGCCTTCAAGTACTACTGGATATCTTATGAAGTGCAATCCATAGTTCTGCGTAAATTTCAAATAACCAAGAACCCTTGCAATTGCTTCCAATGATCCTTTCCAGGATTACTCGTATATCTACTGAACCTGTTAACTGAATATGCAATGTCGGGATGTGTACAATTTGTAATGTACATTAGACTACCAATTATTTGTGCATATTCACTTTGACATATACATTGACCAATATTCTTTGAAAAAATGCAAATTGACATCATAAGGTGTTTTTGTAGGACTACTTACATAATTATTAAATTTTGTAAGTACTTTCTCAATATAATGGGATTGAGATAAAATTAGTCCTTTAGACATTCTAGAAATCTTAATTCCTAGTATAACATCTGCAACTCCCATATCTTTCATATCAAACTTACTAGCCAACATTTTTTTGGTAGATTTAATAATCTCATGATTACTACCAATAATTAACATATCATCGACATATAGACACACAATGACATATCCCTCTTGTGTGCATTAAGTGTAAACAAATTTGTCACACTCATTTATTTTAAATCCATTTGACAACATTGCAATGTCAAACTTATGGTGTCATTGCTTAGGTGCTTGTTTTAAACCATAAAGTGATTTAACAAGTCTACATACCTTTCTCTCTTGACCATGCACTATGAAACCTTCAGGTTGTTCCATATAAATTTCCTCGTCCAAATCACCATTTAGAAAAGCAGTCTTGACATCCATTTGATGAATCTTAAGATTATGAATTGCTGCAATAGCAATCAACATATGGATGGATGTTATCCTCGTGACTGGCGAATATGTATCAAAATAGTCTAAGCCTTCTCTTTGCTTATAAACTTTGGTGACAAGTCTTGCTTGTACTTGTCAATAGATCCATCTACTCTCATCTTCCTTTTGCAAATCCATTTATAACCTAAAGGTTTATTTCCAGGAGGAAGATCCACCAATTCCCATGTATGATTTTGCATGATGGATTCAATTTCAGCATTAATAGCCTCTTTCCAAACTGGAGCTTCTAGAGAGGATATAGCTTCTTTATACGTTTGAGGCTCATTTTCTAATAAGTAAGAAAATCAGGTCTAAAAGACGTTTATATCTTAGCCCTCTTACTATGTCTTGGTTCAATTTCTTGTGCATGTTCTCGGTCTACAGAATAATCATTACTTTCTTTATGACTGCTATTAAAGTCATCATAAGTTCTTTTCAAAGAACTTTGTTCTTGTGCAATTTTCCATGGAAATACATTTTCAAAGAATGTGGCATTCCTTGATTCAATTATTGTATTAACATATACTTCAGGATTATCCATTTATGTACAAGAAATCGATATGCACTACTATTTATGGCATAACCAATGAAAACACAATGGTTTTAGGTCCTATTTTAATCTTCTTAGGATCAGGGACTGTTGCCTTAGCTAGACACCCCCAAACTTTGAGAAATTTATAAGAAGGCTTTCTGCCTTTCCATAATTCATTAGGTGTCTTAACTAACTTCTTGTGAAGTAATTTATTGAGAATGTAGTTTGCAAAAAGCAATGCTTCTCCCCACAAATTCTTGACTACCCCAGAACTTATCAACATAGCATTCATCATTTCTTTTAATGTACGATTTTTGCGTTCAACAACTCCATTTTGTTGAGGTGAGTAAGGAGCAGTAGTTTGGTGAATAATCCCATGTTGAGTACAAAATTCAGAAAAATGTGCAACATATTCACCTCCCCTATCCCTTCTTATAACTTTTATCTTTTTGCTAAGTTGATTCTCAACTTCATTCTTATAATTTGTGAACGCTTCTAAGGCTTCATCTTTGCTTCTTAGCAAATACACATAGCAATACCTTGTGCAATCGTCTATGAAAGTAATAAAATATTTCTTGCCTCCTCTAGTTTGCACAAACTTTAGATCGCATATATCACTATGAATTAATTCTAGAGGTTCCGTACTTCTTTCAACATAGTGAAAAGGTGTTGTAGTTGACTTTGCTTCCACACAAGTTTCACATTAATTGGCCTACGGATAGTATCATAATTTACATGTCCTAACCTCCCATGCCATGTATTTGGTGATTCCATAATATAAGCAGAAGAATTAACTTTATTGATAATTTTGGGTACAACAGTCATTACATTCATTTTGAAAAGACCATCATTGAGATATCCTTTCCCAACATACATTCCACTCTTTGTTAGTACAAACTTATCAGACTCAAAAACCAAATGGAAACCATTTTTGATCAACAATGGTCTGGAGACTAAGTTCTTTATGATGTGAGGCACATGAAGCACATCGTTAAGAGTGAGTTCCTTTCCAGAAGTCATCTTTAGAATTACCTTTCCTAGGCCTTGAACCTTAGATGTAGAAGAATTCCCTATGAATAGTTTCTCCCCATGAGTAACTTCTTGATAGGTGGTAAACATTTTTCTATCTGAGCAGATGTGGCGAGTTGCCCCAGTGTCAACCCACCATTCCTTAGTGTTTCCCACCATGTTAACTTCAGATACCATGGCTGCGAGATTTATGTCAGCAATCTCATTGGACAGCCTCTCTTCCTCGGTTATGTGTACTTCACTACTCTTCTTTTTGGAATTGTCTTGGCCTTTGCGGTTTCGACATTCGCTAGCACGATGTCCTGTCTTGTTGCAAACAAAGCACTTGCCTTTGAACTTCTTAGAATTCCCTTGGCTTGAACTTTCACCAAAGTGCTTCCTCTTTTGGTTATTCTTTGACCCATCATCCACAATGTGTGCCTTGGCTTGCATAAGTTGACTGTTAGACTTCTTTTCAGAGCAACGATTATCCTCCTCAATCCTTAATCTTCCGATTAAATCCTCAAGTCCCATCTCTTTGCACTTATGCTTGAGATAGTTTTTGAAATCTTTCCAAGCAGGAGGTAATTTTTCAATTACTGTAGCCACTTGAAAGGTCTCACTTAGCGACATCCCTTCAGCATGTATTTCTTAAAGAATAAGTTGTAGCTCTTAGACTTGATTAATAACCTTTTTGGAGTCTGTCATCTTGTAGTAAGAAATCGACCGACCACGAATTTCTTCATGCTAGCATCTTCAGTCTTATATTTCTTGTCAAAAGAGTTCCATAAGGCTTTTGCATTTTTAATTGGACTATACACATTGTATAGTGCATTATCTAATGCATTGAGGATGTAATTCTTGCAAAGAAAATTAGAATGGTTCCATGCATCTATTGCAGCCACTTCTTCTGGAGTAGTTCCAAACACAGGCGCATCTTCAGTCAGAAACTTTACCAAGTTCAGAGTAGTGAGGTAAAATAGCATTTTCTGTTGCCACCTCTTGAAGTCTGTCCCATTGAACTTCTCATGCTTTTCACCATGATTGGTAGAAGTTGGGATCACCGTAGGCACAACACTCACAACTAGCATGCTATTCAGTTTACTAGAAGAATTACTAGTATCATCAATTTTCCCTTAAGAGAAAAAATCACATAATTCAATATATTATAATTAAAGTAAGAGCAACAAAGTATTATGAAGCAAATAGACTTTAGTTTCTTAACACCGTAACCCACAAGATTATTTAATTAAACTTGGCTAATAAAATATAACAATTTAACAAAACCTATCTTGTCTTAAGTTGTTGGAAATAACTATGAAAAACTGCTATATAATTTATTATAAACTATTAAACAATGCATGCACAATAAAATCTCTACAAATGCAAGATGAACAAGGAATAGAAGAACCTTAAGAGATCGAGACTAGAATTTGATTCTATAGCCTTAAGACAAGATTTCCCCTCAGTGGTGCCTCAAGGTTTGCGTTGGCAAATGTCTCCGAGGATACAACGATATTTCTCTTTGCGGAAGTAGCACTCCAATCCACAAAGAACAGCGAACCAAAAGTGTTTAAAACTCTTTCTTTCTTGAACACTAAACTGCTCTAATTTCTATATGATTTCTGGATGCAAAACTATATCTAAAATGCTTGACTTGGTGGTCTATTTATAGTCATTGACATGCCCTATTTTCAAAGATTGCGCCTGCTTCCAAAAGACAAAGGTTGCAATCTTTGTTCAACAGTCATATCCCAACCTTGTGGAAAAGCTGGAGGAAACCGTTTCGGTTTCCAAGTGATTCGAAGAAAATGAGGCGTCTAATAGTTGGTATTAGTGCCCACATGTATCAGTGCCTTTTTAACCAATGTGTCTTTCGAAATTCTTGTTTGAATTCAAACAAGAACCGGTCAAACCCATTCAAGAAGTATTACAGACTGCTAATATATAGCCAATTCAAGACTAACCCATTTTTTCTATTTTAATTTCCATTCACTTGAATATTTAATATTTAAATAATAATAATACTAATATTTAAATTATTAAATTTCTAACATTTGTGTCTTTCACCACGTTACCTAAGTCATAAGATACAAGTGCCATACAACTTGTTACAAGACAAATATATGTCTTGCATTTGGCATAAACTACTAGTCTAGCAATGAAAGGTACATGCTTGGCCAATATGGTTCCATTCCTTTTAGATGAATAACACAGCGGTACATTTTTGTTTCAACCACCGGGTCCACCTAGGGGTGGCCGTGGTCCAGTCTAGTTCGCTTTACCCTCGAAACTAAACTAAATAATATTCAGTTTTATTGGGTTTTAGAGTTTATTTGGTTTGTGACATACGCGAAGTTGCTCCGTTCATTTAGTGAGGATAATATATAAAGAGATAGAGATAGAGAAGCAAACACAAGATATACGTGGTTCACTCTAAGTTGGGCTATGTCCACAAGGGTCATTAATAGTGAAAAGTTTACAAAATACATAGGTTCAAGCACAATCATCATTAGTGAGTTCTAGTGACTAGTTTAAGTATAGTAATGGCATTAGGACTTAACCATTTTTCAAATAGAATTGATCTGTAATCAGAAACGTAAGGAAAACGGTCGTCATCTAGCCAGGCATTAAATCGAGCCCTGTCTTCATTAACCCATTGCTCTTGCAGGGTAACATGAGCTTTTATTCTCAACATGTAAGTGAATGACTTTTGCATCTCTTTATGAGCACGAAGAACTTTTTCCACTTCCCAAGATCTTTTACGTTCCTCATTGTGTTTTTTCAATTCCTCTAGAAGCTCGTACAATTGGCTATGTTGAGCCAAATTGGAATCTTGATGTATCATATAAACTTCGTAGTTTTAGCACTGGGTCCCATTGGGCGTGCCAAAATGTTGACCCTAAAAACTAATAAGCCTACGTGGCACGCAGACCTAGTAATCTATGAGTTAACTACGTCATTCGGTTGAATGCGGGGCATGCCAACTCTTCGGCCGAGCTCGGCTGAGGAGTAAAATTTGTTGATGTTGCGTTGGGTGCGCTGCTGACTTCTGAATCTCACAACTATGACTAAGGAAGGAACACTCTCGGCCTTCGGGTTCTAGAGCCTGAAGACAAGGCTACTAGTTCTGCGAAGTTCAATATCAAATTCGGCTTTCAATGTGCCGAATGTAATAACTTGTAACACCTCACTTCGCCGAAAAAACTAATGAGATGACCTCTTCCAATAAGGATTCGAAAATCCTTCTCGACCGAGACTTGGATAGATAACCAGTAGGCCTAGACGCAGTGCTGTTTATCCAAACTGAAGGTGCTCCGTGGTCGGCTGATTCTACGGCAACAGTGATGTGTATCCAAATTGAAGATGTTCGCCGGTTGCTTTCACAGTGCTGTTTATCCAAACTGAAGATGTGTTGGCAAAAAAGAAAATAAAAAATCTCAAGATGTTTGAGAGGTTTCGCGTAGAGCGAGGGTTTGCGCAGGGCAGTTTGTGTGTTGAGTTAGAGGTCCTCTCGAATGCTGCACAGCCTCATGTATTTATAATACTATTTACTAGCCATGTTAAAGTTTATCCGTCGCGGCATCCAGGCTATCAAAATAATATTCCTTAGAATATTTTCCTTCAACAACCCCACAGATTGCTTTTCAATTGTTATCTTTTGCATGCCCAAAAGAGACCATGTCACTTAGAACTGTACTTCCTATTAGACGGTACCGTAACCATCACCAACTCTTGCTTGGTCAATCCTAATCTTCCACCCATCCACATATGCTTTATCCACGCATACATGATAATTAAAACACATGGTTAATGGTTTTTGCTTTATCTGTAAAACCACCATGATCCTATCACATCACCTTGTTTTGGTTATTCCCCACATCATCTCAATGCACTGATCATCCCATTACATTGTGGAATTGCTCCCCACGGTTCTGTATGCAAGATAGAACTCTAATGTTGCACGGTATTTCACATAACCACAATTAATTCAAACTTTGTTGTTGTTGCTTTCATTGGAGATAATGAAAATCCCATTTATTCCGCCTTACAAGAAAAGGATGAATAATGATTATGATAAAAATCATAATATTATCCCTCTATCTTCACTCTTCGATCGACGGTGTAGAAACATGCTTACTCAACGGCCTTGATTACTCGAGTCGATGGTGTAAATTTGGCCCCAGACAAATTTATAAGTAAGTTAGGCTATCCTTTTATTGCCAAATAGTTTTATAGTGAAACCTTAAATTCTTTTAAGTATTAGATGTATATAAAAAAGGAAAAACTAATGAAAAATGGCTTGAAAATTTTGAGTTTTAACAGTAAGGACAAAATAAAGGGTCAAGTGAATAGTACCAAGATTGACTTTTTAGTGTGAAAATGTGGTTTTTCATTAAAGTGAACAGTACCGGGAGCTTTTCATTAAAGTTCCCTATAAAAAATCATGTGACAAATCCAAGAATCAAATTGGTTCAGGTCAAAATCAACAATCCCTATTCGGCTCAGGCCAACACTGAGTTTCTTTTTGTTTTTCTTAGTTTGTTCTAGTTCGGTGTACCAATTTAAATGCCCACCCTTATCCACCAAACAAGGTGGAGTTTTTAGTTGGATGAACCTTCCATGAACCCTACAAAAACTAAGGTGTGCCTGCTATTACAATAGCCAAAACCCATTAGTTTCGTGTCATTTCGGTTCGTGTTAAAAGATTATGTAAGAAATTGCCAGGTCTAATACCACGATGATAAGTTTTACAATACAATCATATAATGCAAATGGATAATGCTTCACGCAAGTTCAAATCTTCTTCTTCATATATTAGAGTAATTTATGATAATGCTTCACGCAAGTTTGAATCTTCTTCTCCATGTTTGGCTATCTCATGTATCCCATGCTCCAAGGGCGTAGACACCGAATCGCTACGTTGTTGGAAATGTGCCCTAAAACCAATCATATGATGATACTTTACGGACATTTCACATGTTAAACTAATCTAGTTTAATATCAAGGGCAAAGATTATTGTTTGAGCCGTCTCATATAAATGTTATATGCTTAAACGATAAGTCCAAGGAATATGTGATTGGGAGAATGCAATCTAAAGAAGTTAGATTCATAAGACCATTCTTTCGTAGACACATCCTAAACGTTCCTGATCATAGGATTGCCAATTGGGCATTGACAGTCCGTTAAGATCAGTACGTGCTATGTCTTCTCTCAGGGAGAGTGACTAGTCTCGAGTCATTGGTGTGTGTGACATCAAGGCAAGTACGTAGGTGCTCAATAGAGAATGAGTTCACTGAACACGATCAACGAAGAGTTCTCATATTCATGTCACATGAGAACTCATGGTTGGGATAATGCAAAGTAGTTATTTGACCTGAGGCATCACAGCTGTCTTGTGGTTAAGTCTTTGATCTTTGATTATGTCAAAGTCACCCCATCCACGGGTGTCCACGGCATCGTTGGGGTTAAGCCACTTAGATATGGAGGCAAGTGAATGCGCAACAAGGGATCTCTAACCTTCAAACCGTTTGGGCGAGAATACTCTATGATATGATTTAGAATCTCTGGCCAAAGTATGAATGAGATTTAGGAAAGTTGTTCCAAATCACATTCAAGGTAATCATATAAGCACACGAATCACATTGGATAGTAGACATGAATAAACTATCAAACCAAACAATGTGGTCAAGAGTATTGTATTAGAGAAAGACCGTATTGCATTTGTAATCCTAAACTGAATAGGTTCTCTACCTCTTCTGATTAGCTTGGGTAACCATGATATGCTGCTAGGTGTCACTCTTGGTTTGTGGAAGCCCTAAACGTGTATAAACACTAAAGGGAGAATTGAAAGTAAGTTTCAATTCACAATCGATTTGAAAGAGTTCTAATCGCCCACTGCCTCGCTAAAAGGAACCTAATGGATCGTACACCGTGTAAGGTGGAGATTGAAGAAACAATGGAGATGAGTAAGAATAATTAAATGGTTTAATTGTTTATGGCAAGGATTAATTAATATGTTAATTAATCTATTAATTAATCAAACGAATAAGTTCGTTAAAGACCTCGGGATAGTTTTGGACCTTAAGGCTCAATGGGCTTCGAACGTCAAGCCCATTGACTTAAGTTGTATGACAATTTAATGAATAAAGATTCACAAAGGCCCAAAAGCCCATATCCCTTATATGGCCGGCCATGTGTGTTGAATTAGGGTTTTTTGGTTCTTAAGTCATTTAAAGAAGTGACTATATAAAGAACTTTATAGCCTAAAATTCATTATGGGTTCTTTTGGAGAAAATTGGAGAGAACATGTCTCTCCTTTTCTCTCTAGGAGGCCGGCCCCCTTGGAGGGGAGGCCGGCCCCCTTGGAGGGTGTATCTAGCCATACTACTCCTCCAAGGTCACTCATTTTTCTTCTCCAATCTAACCTTGCTGTGGATACTTAGAGGTTCTCAATTTTGGGAACTTGGAGAAACCTTTTCATCCATCCAAATCCATAGATTTTAGATGCAAGGAATGAAGGCCCTCTCTTTGGGTGATTAGCCTTTGCTTATGCAAAGAGGAATCTACAAAGGTATAATTTCTCAACTCACTTTGATTTGAGTTGAGTCTTGGTTCACCAATCTACTAGGCTTTGAATTTCATGGTTAATGTTTTGTTTTTTGAATGCATGCAAGCATGATTCCGCCTTTTAATTGTTAAATGCATGCTATAGATGTTATTCAAATGAACATGTTTTCACAAAATCATCCTTCACACGTCCCAAAGATGGTGCCTTGAAAATCGGGTTTTAACATCATCGTGCTTACATGGAACATCGTGAAAAAGGCTAAACCTTACATCTTTTGAATTTAAATGATTGAACACAGTATCTTTAAGATCTTATTCTCGAAACCATCTTGTCCTTCTGCCTATAAAAGCCCAACTCTTCTTAATCAGTTTTTTACGCTTGCAAACAAACTCTCAGAATCCCTAGCTTCCAAATCATTTGCAACAATAAACCTTATAATTTTCCAACAATGGCTTCCACTATTCTTGGCCAACAACTCCTTGAAGAATTTGAAAAGACTCCTAAAATCATGGACTAGCATGTCATCAAGAACTTCCGCTTCCTGGACGAAGAAAAAGCAATGCACAAAGTTCTTGGTCCACTTTTCAAGACAAAATTCCTGAGTCCATTTTCTCCTTGATGAAAACGCATCGTCTATCTCCTTTATTCAAGAACCAAGACTGGTCCAAATAGGAGGTCACTAAGCCTCAAGTTGTATGGCTTTCGGTTCCAACCACCCGAGCTTCTTGGGTTGACCGAATGGAAAAGTTTTTTAGTCGAGAATGGAAGGGGCTCGGTATACTTGATGCCATCAAACTCTCAACAATTGAGGTAACCATGGATCGAAAGCTTCTTCTAACAGCTGTGAATTTCTGGTGTCCGACCACTAACTCTTTGATTCTTCCACTCGGTCCCACGAGTCCAACTGTTCTTGACATCACCGCCCTTCTTGGTAGATCTCTAGCGAGATTCCCTATTGATGTTGAGCTTCATTCCTACCAAAACAACATTGGGCTGAAGACTATTTTTGATGAAAGGGCTGCTGAAGTTCTCAATGAGGGAACACTGAGACATAATGGTCTAGGGAAGACATAGGCAAAAAGGTGAAAACCTTTCTGAAATATAATGCCTTTATTAGCAACTTCACCGGCAAGAAAGGTGAGTCAATTCAGCCTGGTGAACACGAAGCCTTCATTTTTTACTGGTATAACAAATTATCGCTTGCTCTCAATCAAACAAATGTCTGATTAAGAACATGTCTTTGGCCGAAGCTCTTTCCAATGGTCAACTACTAGCCTTTAGCCTTTGCATCATGGCTAATCTCTTTTTATGCCTTCATGACATTGTGATTGGAAGGATGGACCCCTAACAAGGTGGTCATCTCTAGGTGTTTCACCTATGTCTCCAAGTCTACTTTGCACCCTTGAGAGCTGACAATATTCCCTTCAAGAACACCGAAGCCATGGTTTTTGAATTGGCTTCCTTCACTGGGCTAGATCATTCAATGACAGAAGTTTTCCAGTTCTTATTCAGCTTAAAAACTTTAACCGAAGATGAATTTATGATCAGCCGCCAAAGATCATACACGTCAACTTTAGTGCTCCCTACGGTGGACTGGGACGAAGCCACAGAAAATAGAATCCTTGATAGCTTTTAGATTGCACACATGCTTCTAGATAGCTTTTGATCTTACAACTCTAATTTGGGTTTATTTTGCTGGATCATGCGTTCATGGGCATTGACTAAAAGACAATCATCAGCACAAAAGGTTTGTTCATTCATGTGCACTTCATGCAGTAACCTGAGTTCATTTTGTTTCGCTATGTGGTTTTGTCAGAAAATCTCACTGTTGTCCAGCTGTCTCAGGTTGACATCTTAGTCTTAGATTTGCTTAGATCGTACTTTGCATTGACAAGTGTCTTTTGTCCTTGGGTGGATAGAAATCTTGCAGCTCATATGTTAAAAACCCTGGTTTCCATCCTTGTTATTTCAACTAGATTATCTTGCATTTGTCAAAAGAGTGTGTTTGAGCTTAGCGCTTCCTCTTTTGTTCTTGTTAGCTACCCTAGCCGCAAAACTTTTTTCATGCATTAATACTTGAATCTTTACTTTCTAGAGATGCATTGGTTTTCATAGATTTGTATTTTCATCTTGATCTAATCTTAATCTTTAAACCTTATCTTAGATCAAGTTTTGGATTCTCGTAGGTTTGTTCCTTCAATTATTTGACTAGAGAAACTGGCTAGCTGTTTGAATCCAAATTTCATATCAACATTCTCATCATATCATGGATCATGTTGGTTCTTGGTGTCACAAAGTGATGAGCTCAGGAGGGTTTGCCACTTCGTGAAGACAGAAGGAGTCCATCTTGTGTGGATACTTTGTATAAATCATGATTACGCTAGTGGATTGGAATTAGTGGAGAGTCCCTGGTTTTTTAATCCAGAGGTGGATTTTTCCACCCAAAAACATCCTTGTGTTTACTTTATAAAGTTATCTTCTTGACTCAATCACCATTGTTGAAGCTACTTTGTAGGACTTTCTAGTATTGAACCTTTGCTGACCAAGAAACTCTGTCACAATAGTCAAGACTAAAACATAACTGTAGATCACATAGTTAAGGACTTTTTATCTATGACTTCTTGATGTGTGTAGTGTTAGTGTTTATCTAACATCCTGTACTCAGTTGACTAGTTCTTGTGTCTAATCAGTACAGCAATATCTATTTTTTAATTGTAGGGTTTTCCACCTGGTACCAATTTCAACCGTTGATGAAACCCTTGCCTCGATTATTGACAAGGGTTCAATTACACTCATTGATAACCTTAATTTGGTTCTATTACAGTTGTCTCATCTCTAAATTATAATTTCTTATTTTTTGCTTGTAAAACCCTTGCCTACATTGTAATGTGATTTTTTTTGGCCCCATTCTTGTGTGCTCAAGGATATTCAGACAAGAAAGACGATTGGTTATAGGGTTAGATGAGGGAAGCTTTACTACCTGGATTTGGTAGCACAAGACAGTTGACTGAAGACCTGTCCATAGTTTCATCTAAGGGGGAGAAGAAAAAATATGAAAGTTGGCTATAGCATCATCGTTTGGGGTGTGCTTCTTTTAGTTATTTGAATAAGTTACTTCCGTATTTGTTTTCAGCTTCTAGTATTCAGTGTGGAACTTGTGAATAGGCTAAAAGCCACCGTATTTCGTATTCTTCGGATTTGAATTAAAGTTTTCCTCTTATGATCATTAATTATGATGTATAATGTCCTTCCAAGTACACCACTTTGGCAGGTGCTCGTTAGTTTGTTACACTTATCGATGATTGTATCCGAATAATGTGGATATGTCTTATAAAGTGAATGAATGTTCCAGCGATTCCATAAGTTGATTCAATGTCAGCACAAGGCTCAAATAAAGGTACTTCGCATGATAATGGAGATGAGTATTTGAGTGCAAATTGTGGTATTGTTATCTAGACTACATATCCCTAATCACCCAAGCAGAATAGGGTAGCCGAATGGAAGAACAGGCATCTCCTTGAGGTTGTTCGACCTTCCTCTTAAAGAGTCATGTATCGTTGAAGTATTGTGAAGGGGAAGCCCATGCTCCGCTACCTACCTGATCAGCCGGGTTCCTTCTAGTACATTGGATTTTCGCAAATATAATACAGTCCTGATCGATCTTGTTCAAGCGTCAACCTCAACCCACCTTGCTCCACATGTGTTTGGTTGTACTATGTTTGTTCATCATTATCCCCATCAAAGAAGCAACTTGAATTTTGAGCTCTTTGATATGTAATCCCGGGATATGCCATTAATTAGAAAGGTTATCAGTGTTATCATCCCCTATCCAGAGGATGTATGTTACCATGGATTTTGTCTTTCATGAATCCACCACGTACCTTGAGGATGAGGCTAAATTTCGGGTGGAGAAACAGTCACACTCCAATCCCGAGATACGTCCACAATTGACACATGACTATAGAACAATGGTTGTACAACATATAATACATAGAGTCACCGAGACTCATACTTACAATATACATCAAAGGTTAAGTGGAAAAAAATATACAATAAAGGGTAACAATCCCTACTTTCATGTGCACTGCTCACATCAGCTACATCACTTGAAGCCCTCTTTTCTAACTACTATTTATTACCCTACAAAACAACCCTGCACCGTGCGAATGTCAAACTAGGCAAAGCAAAACTCGGATATACTACAAAGCTCATATGAGTGACAATAATACAACATATGTGATAGAGAGTAACGATAGGTTTTTTACCACACGCTCAAAAGGGTTAAAAATACCTATAATACTTGCAAGAATGACAAGGATATTGTAGTATTAATGGTTCTAGTAAGATCGTTCTCCACAAGGATTATTAAATAATTCGTATCAAACCAAATTTCAGTTAATTTTTGTAAGGCAAAGATTTGGGAAGATTGATTTTATGACCTAATTTAATAAAAACGAAATTAATAAATCTGAATAGAACAATTGGGAAGATTGATTTTATGACCTAATTTAATAAAAACGAAATTAATAAATCTGAATAGAACAATCTGCACTATTAAAGATGAGGAAAAATAAACAGTTTTTAGAAATCAAATTGAGAAAGCATTAGGGATCTGCCGTCACCTAAACAATCCTATATAATTCTCCTAATTACTTATGATCTATACATGCATATTTTGAAGGTTAGGTTTTCCTAATATATGCCTACTTGGACCCCCAATATAAAGCGTATATCAAACATGCAATCCGTCTATGGTATTTAGATCAAATCTAAACATGCATGACTCATTAAGTTTTGTGAAGCAACCCTTCAGATGTGATATTCATCCTAAGTGAACTTGCAGATATTAATCACAAGAAACCTTCGTCAATTTCAGGGACCAACCTCCAACCAAAATTGCATCAAGTTACTTTTCTAAATATCCTAATGGTCGTGAATCACTAAGACAAATAGATAGTTTAAACCAGTGATTAACAATTCAAAACTTGCATGCATATTATCATAAGTAAATTGAAATGAAACTACATATTCTTGCTAAGGGTCGTGTCCTCACCCTAGCAAAACGGAAATTAGTTACGCATATTCATAACTAATATCAACATAAATTTTATTGAAATAATAAAAGATCGAAAACACCTTGAATGTAAAAGTCTGAAAATCTCTACGCTTGGCCAATTTCCTCTTTCAAAATCTCACGAAGATGATGAAGTTAAAGTTGGGGCCGGCCAAGCTTTTTTTACCTACAAAATTAAATCCTCCTAGGCTCCTAATAAAAGGTCTTCCAATCGAACTACGAACCAAATAAATAAAATAAAATAGGAAATATAATCCTAAATTAAATAGCAAAATTCTCCTAAAATCTGTACAGCCACGTTTTGGACCCATATCTGCTCCAAAATTGGCCCAAAAGAGCTAGATTTAAAGTTTACAATATTTTAAACACTTCCCCAGAAGGCCACGAACCCATCAAAGGCCATCTTGGGATCCAAAAATCGCAATTAAGCCCAGAAACGTCACTTTCTAGCACTGCACACTGCTTCTTTATTCCATCTTTAGAAGGAAGACGAATGTCCTATATTGAAAATATAATGCAAAGCATAAAATTTCTACCTAAATAATTACCAAAACATACTAAGATTAAGGTAAAATATATAATATGAAATTTACTCATCAAGTAAAATCATAGTTCAAAAGACACTCACAATTTTTTCCGAAACCTTTTCAAAATTATATACTATAATATATAAGTATTGGTTGAACTCGCATATGACTTTCCTCTAAATACTTGCTCAGTTTATCGACCTAAGCACCGTCATTATCATTCCACTGCTCTTTTAAATTGTGATCCACCACTCACCTTTTATCGTTTTCCTGAATTATCATGAGGGTCCAATCGCCACTTATTTTATATTACTTAACCACCATAAACCTCGGTAAATATGTATCTCTCCAATCTGATTCTCACCACATGTCTTTCAAGATAATAATCAGTCATCTCACAACCCGAAGTTGTGTATAAATGACACACCATCAATGATACATCCATGTGTAGGAATAAGATCGGCCTCTTCATTATTGCATTTTTTGTATTAAGTAGAAATGTCTCACATTCGAATCTATTCTCTTCTTGATAACACTATCAAGTAAATCGCTTGATCTGATTTCATAGTCTCTTTCTAAATTGAGCCACACATGCCTTCAATCTCTTCTTTTGAAATATGTGATAAAATATTAGGACTATAGATAGACACAATTCAACTGTAGCCTACAATAGGTAACCAAATAGGATGTAACCCCCAATGCAGATTAACTAAGCAAAACCATTCTTAAGAACACTGTAGGCAGTGATCACCCATCGCGGATTCACAAGGTAGCTAGACCTCGATTAGTGGTACAACTTTCGTAACTAGCCCGACGACCAATTCTAGCCGGAAGCTGACCAAAATAATTGGGAAAATATGATATCTAGGTTTCTAAACACCTAACTTGAAAACCACTACTAATGTAGGAAGAAACCATACCAACTTAAAGATCTTGAAGAGTAGATGAAGACTCATATCTCATTCGACATAAATGGTTGCTAGAATCAACGGAAAAGGAGAAAATTGCCAGAAAATACTTGGGGCTTTGCGGCTTCAATTTGGAAATATGCTTGGGAAATATAGAAATCTAACACCACTAGGAAGTTGGTCTTGTCGACAGCTTTTTATAAACACCAATATCACCCCAAACAGACGTCAAGTGGAGGGGAAACGACCAGGACCAGGTCATTTACGGTGGGTCGCAGGTCGAAAACGCACCAAAAAGGGGTTTGAGCAGAAGCTTTCCCATTTTGAAAACCTTATTGAATTGAAACTTTTTCTGTCGAACATGATCAAAAGCGTTTTTAGTAATCTAAATGTTTTTTTACTTATTTAGAAAGCGCTCCCAAATAGAGTCAGATACTCACCCAGTATTTTGTGATCTTTGATCTTGTAAGTATGGAAAACTAACCAAAACACCCTAAAAGGTTTCATTTTAATCATTAGGACAGAAAATTTTGATAATGCCCAAATTGGGCATGAGAAAGAAGACAAGGAAGAAAAACATTTCAGAAAGATCACATGCATGCTCAAAACAAAAGCAAAAAATGGGCTCCAGGAGATGGTCATGCAGCAAGCTCACATGCATTTATCAAGACAAAACAAAAAAAGACAAGCAAGTTCGCATGCAAAGCAAAAAGAAAACAAATGAGTCATACCACGTTTTAGAAATAGTGATGACAATTTCAGCAACGGTAGAAGATGACAAGTACCAAGGATGTCCATACAATACATTTGTAAAGATTTTAATTTTTTCAGAGTCAGTCTATATAAGAGGAGTTCCATTCATTGTAAAAACACCTCTCAACAACTCAACACCTGAACACCATACTCTCACTCATACCATCTTCACCCTTAGCATTCATAGCATCCTTGTAAACACTTTCTTGTAAACAATTATCTTTGTAAACATTTTATATATCAATGAAAGTTCAAGTGTACATATTCAAGCAATCTCCAAGTCTTAAGTAAGTTTTCTTTTCTTTCTTTAGTGTGTTTGTTTAATTAGACTTCTAGTCCAAAACTGAGAAACACTATTATAATTATATTATTAATCTGCTAAACTAACGATCATACTTTGTTCGACCACTCTGTTATAGTTGAATGCTTGCCATACAAATAACTAGTCATTAATCAGGGTACCTCTGAGTTCTTCGTACCTCTGAGTTCAATCGTTAAGGCCTTATACTTGTACTGTGAGTGGCCATCATGCTAAAATATGTCGAGTTCCATGTGCAAGGTTTTATGTCTAGTTGTTATAATGGTCATCCGACTATTTAACCAGGCATGCTTTCTGAATCTGGTATCAGAGCCAAGTTTAGTATTTTAATAATATAATTATAATAGTAAAGTACCTTGAGAACGAAAGTCATTAACACAACTGATATCACACTTGTTTATTTTGTATAAACAACATATATTATTGTCCTTGTAGACCTTTTCAACCACAACCACCAGGTATTTATTGTCCCAAACATCCAACTATAATTAGCATAAAGAGAAGATTAGCATATATATCCAAAAGAATTAGCAGAACTTTGAAGAAGCAGAAGTTTTATCTTGGTTATCTTGAACATCCTTAATTTATTCGTAAATATAATAACATAGAAGTTCATGATAAAGTTTTAGAAGCAAAAATAGCAACATATCAAGTTTTAGAGACCTTGCGAGAAGAAAGAGAGTTTTCAAGAAACCAGTTAGCTGTAACTCTAGAGAAAGGTAGACTGTAATTTATGATAGATTATCTTAATTTAGAAATTAGTGAACCTCAAAAAAGAAAAATAACCTTAGACCAAAATAGTTTAGTTTGGTATTTTCCATTGAGAAAGCATAATCGTATTTTGCATAGTGAAGAAAATCCACAAGCCAATAGTATTATAGATCTTATTATTAGTCAAGCAGAAAATATAAAATTAGAAAATAATAAGCATAATCATTTGTTAAACCAGTTGTTAGAACATTTTCAGAAAAATTCCGTAAAAACAATTAGACAAAATTTAGACATTAAAATATTCAAAGGTTTCCTAGCAAAAGAGACATAAAAGAGCTTGTTGATCTCATAGATAATAAGCCGAAGCAAGTAGAACTTAGATCACTAGAAATAGTTGAACAGTTAAAATTAGAAGTTCAAAAAATTCAATTAGTGCAAAAAGAGTTGAGTGAATAAGTAGATAAGTTGCATAATAAAATAGATAAATTATTAGTTTAATGACCGATGCTAGAACTAGCAGAAAATATATCTAAGCTTTGAAAGAAATTAGTAAATTAGATAAAGAACCAGTAGGTTTAACAGATTTTTCAACACAAGTAGCCAGTAGTAATATTCCCATTAGGCAAAATAATTTAATTATTCCATTAGTTTTAAGTTTGGCTGAAAAATTAGATCAAGTTGAAGAACAAATAGCAAAAATAAACCAAGTTTTACATAACGCATCTTCATTACTTCCACCATCTTTGCTAGATAAATTAGAAAATTTAACTTTAAGTGCAAATAGTAATATTAGAAGACCTAAGCTAAATCCTTTTTATAATAGAAAATCGAACTCTTTAGGAAAAAAGGAAAAGAAGTAGTTAGAGCTAAAGATATTTATCCAAATGAAGAAGAAACGCAAGAATTTATTCGAAGAGGTTTTGAGATAACACAGAAAAATAAATATAATTTGTATCAATTAGGTTTATTTGAAAACAGAAGCAAAATTGTAAGTAGCATCAGTCAACATGAAGTTAGCTATATCAATAAAGAAGTTACACTTAATTTAATTAGTAAAGAAGTAGTTACTCATCTGAGAAAATCACATTTCAATCAAATTCATATAGGAACAATATTAATTGGAATAGCAGGATTAACCAGAGCACAAGTAGGCACAAAAGCATTAGTATACATATATGATGATAGATGGGATAATCACCAACAAGCAGCAATAGCAACAGCTGAAGTAGATTTAAGTTCAAATTTAGCAGTCATAGATTGTATTCCTAATTATGGTATGACAATTAATGAATTTAGTAAATATATTAAAGTGAGCATAAGAACAAAAAAATTATACTATGAAAGGAAGATATAAAAATTTGTGTATTAGCTTAATATATATTGGTAAAGTGTCTGATAGATATAATCATAAGTTTAATATAGAATTTCAAAATTTAGTTCAAACATTTGGTAATAAACATGTAAATATGATAGAAGCAAAACCCGTAGATAATAGCTTTTTAGAAGGAATTCAGTGGACATTACCTAATTTACAAGTAGCAAGAAATAAACAACCAGATAAAGTACAAATATATGAAACTAGTACAGGTCAAGCAACAATTAGGTTTAGTAATTACAAGCAGCTAAAAAAAATAGAAGAGGATGAGAGTATATATATGACTTTTGATAATTTAGAGATTAATTTAGTTGAGAAATTTTTTTATCATATTGTAGATAAGCTTATAGAAGATATTAATCATTTAGATGAAGAAGAGTACTTAGAAAAATTAGGGGTGGGCACTTAGAACCGAAAACCGAAACCGAAACACGAACCAAATCGAACCGCACCGAACGGTTTGGTTTTGCGGTTTTGGAACGGTTTCAGTTTTGAAACCGAACCGCAACATAGAAAATGGTTTGGTTTCGGTTTTGGCTTTTGAAAACCACACCGAAACCGAACCGCACCGCAAATATTAATAAACATTTAATTAAATGTCCATATTAAATTTCATGTTTAAATTGGTTGTTTGTTAGAATTCATGCACTTAGTATGTACTCAACCACACTAGAATATCATCATTCATCACTTTCTTTCGTTCATTAACTTGAAGGACCTTTGTCATTTTATACCATCACACACACACACACATATATGTACAAGGGTGGACTAATCTTGTTATCAAGAGTCGAACAATGATCTAATGAAGTCCACTTATTTGAAGCATGATATCACATATTCTAGTATGAAAGTTTCGCTCACGTTTAATGAATTCAAAGTTATTCAACTTGTATTATGTTATACCTTGTACGGGACACCCTTTTGTTTCACAAACATGTTTTAACATCACAACTGCATGCAACATGCTAATTGTTTATATAACAAATGTATTTTTCCTATTGCTACTAGGAAATGCTTATTAATATGTTAAATTGCAAATTGTACATTTTTTTCTTAAAAACCAAACCAAAACCGTTGAAACCGCACCGAACCGAACCAAACGGTTTGGCTTCATTTCGGTTTTGGCTTCAAAACCGCACCGCACCGAACCGAACCGCACAAAATTTCGGTTTCGGTTTCGGTTTCACTCAAAACCACACCGAACCAAACTGTGCCCATCCCTAAGAAAAATATAAGACATGTGATTTAGGACTACACAGAATTTCAGATGAAGAGATGAAAATTTTAATTTTAGAAATAGGAGTAGAACATATTTTAGGATTAAAAGAAAATAATAATTTATTAGAATTGAAAGAAGAATGTAATCCAACAGAAGAAATTAGTACATCAGGAGTAGAAAATCCAGGACACGCAAGTAGAATTGATCAACAATTTTTTAGACCAACAAATGAACAATATTGTCACATCCCAGCCCGGGGGATCATTTCCCGGGCCCGCTCCATTACCGTAGCACGATATTGTCAGCTTTGGGCCCCGACCACGCCCTCAAGATTTTGTTTCTGGGAACTCACGAGCAACATCCCAGTGATGATAAGAAGCAGAAGAAGCAGAAGTTCACAAATTTGAGACAAGGAAAGATGTCGGCGCATGAGTATTACAGGAAGTTTACAGACTTGCCTCGTTTCCATTCGGAAGTTGTTGCTAATCCGGTGTTCTGACAGAATTCACAAAAGTAGGACTCACCTTCGAGTGTTGTAATTTAGTAATGTTCCTACTTGATTGCACCTTGTACTTAGGCTCTGAATATGTGTGTTTCACACTTTAACTTACTCTAGCATGTTAGTTGGATATTATTGCTAGTAGTTGGTTTTTATTCCTTCGTGTTTCTCTTATCTTTTGCTTCCGCATCACACTTTTGGTTACGTCACTCTCACGTGACGGCTAACATGCCTTCCCTCGGGACGGGGTGTGTCAATATAATGAAAAAGCAAAAGTAGATTACATAGAAGAAAGTATGATAAAACCACCTTGAAAAAATAGGATTCCATATTTGAGAGGGTTAGAACAAATTAATATAGCTGGTAATATATTAAATTTAGATAATGTAGATCCACAAGATTGGTAAAGAACGATTGAGAGATGGGAAAAATGTTGCCTACATGTAGCATTAATGTTAGATTTTAGTAATTCACAAAATATGTTAGATTACTTTGAGCATACTTTAGATGGTTTAGTTTTTTATTATTTTCAGTCATGGAAAGTTCAAAATCCAAAATAGCATCAAGCAGCTAAAACAAATTTTAATATTGATGGTTTTATTACTTTGATTAAACTAGAGTTTTTAGATCATAATAGGTTAGATGGCAAAAGCGAACAAGAACAAATAAGAGCAATTACAAATTTAGAACAATTACAAATTTGTGATTTACAATATATAGCTAAGTATACCACATATTTCTTTAAATATTTAGGAATAACAAGTAGAATTAGTGATATTAATTTATTAGATACTTATATGACAAAAATAAAAGGACCAATAGGAGAAAAGATTTGGAATGAATGGCAAAAGCATCCAAAGAAAAATGATATTGCAATAGGACCTAGAATTCAACATGTATATGATATACTTAGACAAGAGTATAGTCAAATAAAAGCTAAGAAAAAAATTAGGAAGCAATTTTATATGAGTTGTAAAAATATAGATTTACCACAACAGTATTGTTGTCATAAGAAGAATATGCATAAGAAAATATACAAAAGAAAATATAAGTCATATGAACCATACAAACAACATAAGAATTTTAGCATAAGACCTTCAAGAACATATAGGAAGAGAAAATATATTCCAAAACAATTTAGGAAAAGAAGTGATAAACCTTGGATTAGAAAATATAAAGCACCCAAAGATAAGAATAGCTGTAAATGTTATTCATGTGGAGAGACTGGACATATTAGACTTAAGTGTCCAAAATTAAGAAAACAGCCCAGAGAAAAAATACATTTAATGGAGTTGTTTAAGTTAGAAGAAGATGAAGATATACATACAGTCAATATATAGCTTAGAGGATTTAAGTGATAATGAGAGTATTTATAGTATAGAAAGTATAAATATGATATATTCAAACTCGAAAGATTCAAGTAGTACAAATAGTGATTTAGAAGAGTATATGTGTGCATTCATAGAAGAACAGCATGAAGAAGAGTATAAATACATTAATTTAGGTTGGCCATAAAAATGTCATAAGTGTAGTAAATTAGTTGCAAATAAGTACTATAATACATATTCAATATTATGTGAAAAATGTTATATTAATAGGTTATTAGAAGTTAATTCAGCAGAATCACAAGAAAGTACTGAAATATTAGGAAATTCTTTTCATAGTATAGAGAAGTCAAAAAATAGTTCTTTAATTACCATAAATTGCGAAATATAATTAGCAAAACAACATAAGCTACAAACAATAGTTATGATAGATACAAGGAGTACAAAGAGTGTCATAAGAGAATGGTTAGTACCAGAAAAATATAGACAAAAATTAGCAAAACCAGTAAGAATAACACAATTTGATGAGAGACCAGTTTACTTAACACATTGTATTAATAACGAGTCTATCAAAGTAGAAAAACAACAATTTAATATACCACTAACATTTGTTTCACCAATAGGATCATACCCATTCATTTTAGGTTTAAATGTTTTGAAAAGTTTACAAGGTTTTTTATTTATGAATTCTAACATAAAAATTTTCAAAAGAGGTATTACAATAACTGACCAAAGTAATATTGTAGAAGTATACAAAAGCATAAGTATAGAAGAGTCTAGTGGCCAAGATAGTTATCATTTAGAAAACTCAAAAGAAAATGATGAGCATAATAACGTAAAAGAGTTTGATGAAGACATATTTGAACATGAATATCTGATTGTAGAAGAAGGAACCCGTATAGAAATATTACAGTTAAATAAACCAAAGAATTTAGAAGAATTATTGCAATTAGCAGAACAAACTAGGATTATAAGAGAAGACCACAGTTACATTGGAATAAAAATAAAATACTAGCAAAATTAGATATAATTAATCCAGATTTAACCATAAAGACAACTGATATGCCTTATAATTTAATAAATAAACAAGAGTTTGAGCAACAAATAAAAGAGTTGTTAAATTTAAAAGTAATTAGACCCTCTAAGTCTAAACATAGATCAGCAACATTTATAATGAGAAAACATTCAGAACTAAAGAGAGGTAAGGCTAGAATAGTTTATAATTACAAGAGATTAAATGATAATACATATGAAGATAGTTATAAGTTACCAAACAAAGATGAGCTTATAAATAAAATCCAAGAGAGTAAATATTTTAGTAAATTTGATTGTAAATCAAGATTTTGGCAAATACGATTAGCGGAAGAATCAATTGATTGGACAACTTTTACTTGTACAAAAGGACATTTTAAGTGGCTTGTTATGCCATTTAGACTTAAAAATGCTCCATCAATCTTTCAAAGAAAGATGGACCAAATTTTTAAGAAATATAATAATTTTTGTAGTGTTTATATAGATGATATTTTAGTACATAATAAAAATAGAAATGAACATAGAAAGCACTTAGAGATAGTTTTACAAGAATTTATCAATAATGGAATTGTGATTAGCAAAAATAAAATAGCATTAGAAAAGCAAGATATAGATTTTTTAGGAATGTATATCAAGTCAAGTACAATATAATTACAAGATCATATAGCCAAAAATGTCTTAGAATTTCCAGACAAATTAGAAGATAAAAAACAGTTACAAGCATTTTTAGGATTGTTAAATTATGCAAGAAATTGTATCACTAATTTAATGACACACCCCGACCCAGAGGATCAAGGCGTGACGGCCAGCACACCTTGATCCTCTGGGTCGGGGTGTGTCATTTAAGCAAAAAAAATAGTAGTATTATAGTAAAACTAGAAAAACAGGACAAAAGTATTTTAATAGTGAAGATATTAAATTAGTTCAAAATATAAAAGAAGAAATTATTAAACTTCAGCCATTAACATTACTATTAGATGATAGTTACAAAATAGTTGAAACAGATGATTCATCATTAGGATGGGCATGTATACTTTACTAGAAAAGGCATGAGGAGTCATCAAAGTCTGACGAACAAGTTTGTAGATATTCATCAGAAAAATTTAATGATGTACAGTCAAGATTACCATCAACAGATTTAGAAATTTTAGGAATAATTAACTCACTTGAGGCATTTTCTTTATTTTTACATAATGAAGTATTTACAATTAGAATAGATTGTCAAAATATAGTTTCTCATTTTAAGAAGATACATGCTAATAAACAGGCAGCTGAAGATGGGTTAATTTTGTTGATTCAATTACAGGAAATTGTTTTAAACCAATTTTTGAACATATAAAAGGTAATGACAATACATTAGCTGATATCTTATGAAGATTAATTTGTTAAACAGGAATGAAATATCGTGGACCATCATCCTCAAATAGCACAAGACCACAAGGCAGAAGAGCATCTTTCAATAGCATAATGATGCACCAGGGACCTCCACTATTCAATAGATTCCAGAATAGCATAAGCAGACCAGCATCACCACTAATACCTACTTTCAACCTTAATGGCAATATTGTTGAAGGAATCAGAAATCCAACCCTAAGATATAGGCCAAGAGTACCAGGACTTTCTGATAGGTAGCAGGTTCTCTTAGATAATTTTTGGAATATTCAAATCAAACAACCAAGCATGAAGTTAGGTCATGAAAACTAATTAGAGCCTTAGAACAAGAGTTTGATAGTTTTAATTTTAATTTCCATTAAAGCCAGCAACATATTCATTCTCTTGAGCACAAACTTCAAGCCATTTCTAGAGACCATGAGTCATTACTTGGTAAGTTTACCAAAATGAATCAAGAACTCCAATATCTTAGAATGCAGCAAAAGGCAAGTAACACCTTTAAAAGAGAATTGAAATTGGAAATTGATCAGCATAAGAATAAAGAAAAAGAGGTTATTAAACCCATAGAACAAGAGGCTAATGAGCCCATAGGAGAGATTAAGATTGAGCTCTTAGAATAAGACATTGAAATGGAGCAGCATCAAAATAGTAAGCAGCATCAGCAACATCCGAGTGACAAAGAAAAACAAGAAAGATATGAAAGTTTTCTTAAGAATTTACCTTTAGACTTAATAATAGATGACATCCTATTAGAAGAAATATCAAAAGCAAAATTAAGAATAATGTCACCAGATATGCAAAATGAGATCCTAAGCAGAGCATCACAATCCATGAAAGAGTTACAATTACAATTACAATGTACAATGTGCTTTGTATTAGTCCATCTTTAATTCAAAACCAGGGATGGACATTATTACAAAGATGTATCCACCATGGCTTTGTGATAGTATAGAGAATTGTATTTGTAAACCAGACGTTAACATAGTTGTGGCCAGGATTAACATGAGAGATTTTAGACCATGACATTTTAGTTATGAGCATCAGAAAAAGCATAATGTGGTAGAAGTTACCCCGCCCTTACTATTAAAGTTTGGCTATCTTGACAAAATATTCATTAACCATATTTCCTAACTAGAATATTTTCCTGAAAAACTTATAAAAGTAACAAAAGATTATCTGGAAACGTGGAAATAAATTTGCATAAGTTTTATTAGTAGTCATCTAGATTGGTATGTACATATGCATAAGGAGAAAGCTAGGCATATAGCCATGATTAATGAAGAGTCTTTTAGACTATCACCTATCTCCTCACATAGGTGGACTCCTTCATACAAAAATATTCTAAAAATTTGAGTGATCCAAATGTTTGTCTTAGATAAGTTTGAAGATTTTAGGTATGATATGATATTAGTAACAGAAGAAGAAGAAATGCATATTTACAGCAAGTCAAAAGCCTGTCATCAGCCATATTGTAAGCCTCAAAATTTCAAAGGAGAAACAGAAGATATGTATTTCAAGGTGAAAGAAGATAGAGAAAGAGATGCAGAGCTGGTAGAAGGCGATGAACATTACTGGAACAATTTAACAGAAAAAGAGTTGCATAACATCGACAACATGATGGAAGCATGAAAAGCTGGCAACAAATTAGCATAAGTTGAATAGTATCAGGCAAAATAATGTATTTTGATCAGACAGAAATGTCAACATCATTGTGGACACCGCTACAATAATGAAATAATGGCATAAGAGTAAATAAAGAAAAGAGCTTAATCTATTATGAACTTTTCATATACAAAATGTCATTTTAATTAAGAATAAATAGTGTCAATCCATTTTCGTTAAAATTCCCTTTTAAGTATCCAAAAGAAGCGCACAATGTGAATGGCATTGGGTTTTAACAATGTGTAACTCCATTAGACAGTGTGGCATTAACTAGTGGAAATGATGTGGTTACCCTTTGAACCGCATGGAGAAAATGGTACAATTGTGGTGTTGGTCAGCATTGTGAATCAAGGAACCAGAAACTTCTAATAACTGTTTCCATCGCCCTTTCCTCCTAGCCCTACTCCCACCTGGGGATACAACAACTAAACCTGGCAACTTTTTACACAATTCATTAACACGATACGTAAACGATACGAAAATAACGAATTTCAGTCAACACGATAACTAATCGGATCGTTATTAAATCACACAATAAGAATCCGTTAATAACTAGTCCTTAATAGGTTATTTTGATGATTTTAATTTTTTAAACTATAAAAAAACTTACTTTAAAATACAATAGATATGGTGGATATGTATATATTATTTATTATTATTATTATTGTAATATTATTCTATAGAAATTTTAAAAATTTAAGTTTTATTTATTTATTTATTTTTATAGTATACTATAGGCAAAGAGTGAGATTAAAAAAATATATAAAACACATTAAAATAAAAATATCAAGTAATTTAAAAATACCAAACATATTAAAAAATTATAATCATTAATTTATAAGTGCGAATTTAGTAATTAGTTTTTTTTATATGTTTTGAAGTAATATTTATGTGACAATGTAGTATATATATACTAATTTAGTATTATGTTTTACATTTTTTGGGTCATTTATGTTTTTTATTTTCATTATTTATTGATTTAAATATATTTTTCTTAACAGATAACAGATCATGTCATATTACCTGATAATATTAAAAGATCAATTTTGGGTCAGGTCATATTACCTGCTTATTTTGACGGGTGTTACATAGTACGACCCATTAATCTATCGGATATGACACGAACACAAGAAACACGACACGAATGCCAAATCTAACAGCAACTAGAAGTTTTAACTTGCAACTGTGGCCGATGATGAATATCGGTGTTTTCTTGTGCACTTCGCGTGTTTAACATCGGATTAGTCTCGTAGTTTTTTTTAATAAAATTGGTTTTGAACAACTGTTTTTTTTTTATCTCCTGCTATTAGTAAGTGTGAATTTTGCAATATCATTGTATGAATTGTTCTCCACATCATGTATAATTTGCATCTTACACTATGTTTTGACGAGAAAAATAAACTTAGAATTTAGACAAAAGTTAGAATTTATAAACTGACATGCACCAATTCTCTTGTTTGGATTCATAAAACGTAGAAATTTAGAATTTTCATGTGAAAAACACTTAGAATTTGATACCTCTAATTCCTAAGTTTAAATTTCATGTAAATAGATATCATTTCCCAATTTCTATGAATGAGAGTTTAATAATAACAAATTCCGTATTCAAATTCCATTACACTTAAATGAAGAAATTTAAGATTACTAAGGAATTTAAAAATGATGAAAATTGAAATGATAAGATTTTATTTTCTAGAATTTGTAAATTTTCTTTTTTGGTTAACCTAAAAAACAATGGAATTGAATACGGAATTTGTTATATTTAATGTCACAGCCCGTCCCGGGATTTTCTTATTAAGGACGTGAAATGACGGATTTACCCTTAGCGGGTATTAAGGTATGTGTGTGTGTGACGTTATTTGGATTAACTTTATATAAGTTTTGGAAAAATATATTTAAATTGGGATGGATTAAAATTAATGGTTTTGTAAATTTGTATGGTTAGGGTTTGATGTTGGGTTTGTTTGGAGACCACACACACACCCTCGGGACATTTCCCTTTTCCTCCCCCTCTTTCCCGTGTCTCTCTCTCTCCTCCCTCACGACCCTCTCTCACTCTCTCTCACCCAAAATGTACGGCTCACACCCAAAATCCCCCAAAACTCAGTGGATCGAAGCAACCAAGGTATGAATCTTCATCCTCGTGATGTTTTGAGTTGATTGGTGCTAGTTTTAGGACGTGGAACCTTCGATTTCACGTGAACCCGAATCCCCCATTTTTGGTCACTGTTCATGCACACGTGAAATGTTGTGTTTCGGGGAATTCTAAGCTTATAGTGAGCTTAGTGAGGTCCCAAGGAAGCTCGGAGTGCTTCGTTTGAAGGATTTGGACGTCGGGATCACGAGGGTTGAGTTTGGCCGGTTTTGCTTGGATTTTTCCGGTGAGATTTAGTTGTTTTTGGAGTTTAAAAATAGTGTATCGTGATTATACATGTTTGGGGCTTCATTTTGGTATAAAATACGAAGAAAATGGTTGAGAAACGAAGGAGAACAAGAAGTTTTAAAACTCGCCGGAATCTGGCTACCGGAAAAACCAGTCTGGCGACTGGCTGGGGAAGATGACGCTCGTGGGGGGCGCGTGTATCCGTGCGTTCCCTGGCACGTGGGGGCGCGTGCGACACCAAAAAATTTATTTAAAAATTTCTCGACGTCCGTGACGTCGAGTAGGTCGATGTGGTGTATTCATATACCCAAATTGAGCATCGTATGAGAAGTTATTTCGAATTGTTGGTTATGTGTTTAAATTAACGTTTTTATAGTTGTTTCACATATAGGTGACACCTATCCCGAGGACGAGCGCATCCAGGGACGTCACGGGGGTTACGACCCATCGACTTATCAGTGAGTGGGCAGTTTTGTTTTCGTATAACCTATATACAACTGTTTTCCCAGAAAATGCGTTTATATGAAAATTATGATTTAAATTGCCATGCATGCAAATGTTGAGATATTTAGTTTGATAATTGATGCATATATATGTTAATTGACGCGGCGGACGCACAGGTGAGTTTTTATATTATTCAGATGAGTTATTTTATGAGAATTGCATTGAAAGCTCATAACCTGCACCCTAGGTGTTAGTGCTTATATTATTATTCACCACACCGCACGCTCGCCTTGGATCCAAGTAGGTGGATGTCGTACAGACCATGTGAGGGTTCCGACATGCTAGTTGTATAGATCACTAGATGTGATTCCGACTAGTGGGTGACCTTAGTTATGCGCGCTGATGATTGATGAGAGAAACACTAGAGTGTATTTATACACCTTTCATCGTACAGACTACTATACGTAGTTCCGAGTGATGTGCAGTGTAATGTCGTACAGGTCACAGTTGGTGACTCCGGCAGGGCCGTATAGGTCATTGTGGTGACTCCGGCTGAGTGGGATGTTGAGCTTTAGAATCAGCCGTACAGGACCATTGTAGGGTCTCCGGTTGATTTATTATTTCACCTGATTGATATTGATGCATTTTTTATTATATTTGGCATGGCGTGTCATATTATTTCTGAGATGTTATGTTGATGGATATGAGCTGAGTTTTGATGATATGTGTATATATATGTTTATATACTATTTTTCTGGGAAAGTATACAGGTTTTACGGTGAGGGGTTAGAAATGTTTTAAATGAAATGTTTTGGAAAATCTTTGATTTTACTGACCCACTCATCTTTGTTTTGCGCCCCTCCAAGTTCTAGTTAGCAGTTGGTGGCTCTCGAGGTCTTTTTCCGGCATTCTGACAGACGCTCTACATGTAGGACCCACCTCCAGGTGTTGCACTTCTATTTTGGTCCTACTTGACTGCACTTAAACCTATGCTCTGAATTTATGTGTTTACCTTATAACTCATCCTTTTATTCTAGTAGGTGGTTCTACTAGAGATTGGTTTGAATTCCTTCATATTCTGTTATATCTTGCTTTCGTGTCGCACTTTTGGTTACGTCACGCTCACATGACGGCCAGCACGCCTTGATCCTCTGGGTCGGGGTGTGTCATTTAAACTCTCAATCATAGAAATTGGGAAATGACACCTACTTACATAGAATTTGAACTTGAGAATTGGAGGTCCCAAATTCCAAGTTTTTTTTCACGCATAAATTCTAAATTTCTATATTTATGAATCCAAACAAGAAAATTGGTGCATGTCAATTTATAAATTCCGATTGTTATCAAAATTCCAAGTTTATTTCTCTCATCCAAACGTAGTATTATTCTTTTGGGTTAACTAAACAAGAAAATTCATAAATTCTAAAAATACAATTCCATCATTTCAATTTCTGTCGTTTTAAAATTTCTTAGTAATTTTAAATTTCCTCATCCAAACAGAATCAAGGCACTTTTCATTCGAAAATACAATTATAGCCTTAACCTTCCTTTTCCTCAAGGGACTTTTCATTCGAAAATACAACCATACCTCAACCCTAAACCCTTTTCATTCAAAACCTTCATCTCTTCACATTTGACACGTAATATTAATCTGATCACCTCTAAATTCGTAAATATTCTAAGCTATCTCCAGTTGTATATCCCCTTATATCTTTCCTTCATCACGTCACATTTTGTCATGTTAGAGAGAGAAGGGATTACAATCCGTTACAAGACAGATTCTCTCGTGAATTTGGCATCAAGACAGATCCTCTCGTGAAAGCTACAACATGCTGATAGAGCAGCCAAAAAAATTAAAAACTCACCCTTCAACTAAAACAATAAATTGAAGATATCAGCACCAAACAAGTAAGTTTCAACAGCCAGGTCCACCAACACCAAGTGTAATTAGATTGATTGTCTTAAATTCTTACTTCCTTTGACGCGGATAGGTTGCTTGCTTCTCAGAAAACGCCACCGAACATAAACCACATCCTCAGAAGAATGAAGCAACTAATCCATTTGCAGCGAATGGAAAGTCACCACTTGGCGGTTATCTACACAAGCGTATCCCCAACCAGATTGAGTGTTTAGAGGGATGAACATTCCATGAACCCAGAGGTGTTGATGTTGGATCAGGTTTAAGGTGTGGATGCTATTAGGACAGACAGATGAGACAGCCTAGCAGGACATATCTACTTCCAACATCTCAAGGAGGAAAAATTCTAAGGCATATTGCGGAAATCCATGTTTGATTTAGATAGCATTTGAGCTCTGAAATGCTAATGTTGTCATGTCTTCACTACGTCAAAAATTCTACGGTTACATTTTTTACCAAATACTAATGGTTAAAAAGCTCGGAGTATCTGATACTCTGGAGCATCATAAAAAGTCTCGCCCATAGGAATTATTCACTTCTTAGCTAAAACTTGTGGGAGAGTGAAATATTTTTCATGTTCTCATCTGAAGAATGTTCCTGGAATTCCATGAATTCAACTACTTGTTGATTTCAGGAAATCTAATCACTTAACATCTTCCTTAGTTAGAGAAAGATGATCCCAAGTCAAAAGTAAAAAATCCTTCACCTGACTAGCTAAGTCAAACAAGCAAACTAATTCTACACAAGAAACCAATTAGATGTTTTTCTGATCTAATAGTTTTCCAATTCCAATTGGTTCTAATAAGAAATAAATTTTAGAAGAATAAAGATAATAATATCAAACACTAAAGGTAGGTTGATGGTGACTCTGATATCGTTAACAAAGCATTAGTGTTGCAGTAATTTAGCAACATTAAGTCTTGATTGCACATAATTACTCACATCAGATAAGTTACAATCAGAAGTCAGAACCCTTAGAAAATATAGTTCCAACTAATTAGATGTTGATACGCCACAGTATTTGGAGGGGAGGGGGTGTTTCGAACCCAGGATGCAGTAGTTGCAAGGCCGACACCTTATAGTTCCACCTAATTATAATCCTCAACAATCAATATACACGTTCTATTCTTATTTTTTCTAGTCCTACAACACAAGCACTTCATTTTTGTGCAGAATTACTCCACCTAAACCTATAATTCAAACCGTTGCATCAACGAAACACCAAATTCAAAACAAACAAGCTAAGCAATGCGCAAAAAACACACAAAGATTCTTGCAAAAGAGAATCAGCTAAAATTTCATATTGATAGAGGGGCAAAATAACCAAGAACGTGTTTTACAAATTGGATTCGGAGGAGAAATTTTCCCTCCATCAAAATACATGCATGTGTTCAATTCAAAGGGCAGCATATCATATACAGTTACACAAAAGGGTCAAGTGAAAGAGAAACACTTACATATTCCTCCCCATCACCAACAATTTAAAGCTCAAAAAAGCAGAAAAAAGAGCTCAACCCTTTTCCCCTCCCCCCTCCCCCCACCATCCTATACACTCCAATTCCACTTAACATTTGATCCAAATCCTCCTCCTTTTTCATTCCATCCAAATCCTCCTCCTTTTTCATTCCACAAATAAAAAACAATAATAAAAACAAAATCAATCAAGTAAGAAGGAAAAAAGATGAACAAATCGTACCCGAATTTCGGTGGCAGTCAAAATGAATGGTTCTTTTTTGCTTTTGTGGTTTCGATTCAAATCTTTATTTTCTGTCTTTGTCAATGAGTTGTAACTTTGGACCTCTTCTTGGCCTCGCTGTAAAGCACCACCCCCATGATAGTCACCGCGAACCCGGTCATTCCCATAGCCGTGACCGGATTCCGGAATATCAACACCGATACAACCGCCGCCACCGCCGCCTTGGCATTGCCGAGAACCTGTAGTGTGAGCGCGCTGGTGTGCTTGGTCACCAAGAAATTAGTCAAGTTAACCAAATACGCCACCGTGGCATTGCCGACCAACAAAAAAACAATAAAGGGGTCGGTTCTCGCTTTCTCCACCGTCTTGGCCGCCACGTTGCCCTCGATATAGAGAGTGAAGGGGAGGAGAATGCAGGCCGCCATTGGAGCCATGTAGAGAAGCAAGTTCATGGAGTGGAGCTTCTCAGAATCCGAGGTGAGTAAAATCCCCTGCACCACCGATTTTAATGCCCGGCCGGCGGTGGAACCCACGCAGACCAAAAAACCGAACAGATGAAACAGCGGCTCGCTGTTGCTGGCCAACACGATCCCGAAAACGACGGGGAGAAGGGCGCCGTAGACCTCGGCAGACTCCTTTTTACACGTGATGACGAACGCGAAGATGGCGGTGAAAAAGGGGGTGGTGGCGCCGATGGCCTGGTTGAAGGAGACGGGAAGGTAGCGGAGGGAGGTATTCCCGCAGACGACGGAGAAGCAGAAGATGGCGGAGAGTGCGAAGATCTTGAAAAACTGGCGGCGGGAGAGGATGTACTGACGTGGCACGAGCTCGAGGAGGTGGATAGCGACGTAGCTGTAGGTGGCGCAGGAGATCATGTGGAGCATTGTGAGGAAGATCGGGTAGCGGAAGCCGTAGAAGCTGAGGAGGTACTTGTTGAGGAGGAGGACGCCGATGTTCGACAGGTACCAGGATGCAACAATCGCCGCCGTCAATATTGTCGGGGAGAGGAGGGATCCGACGGCGGAGGAGAATCCGTAGCTCGTCCGGTTGCGAAAGTCGGCGGGGGGAGTAGCCGGAATGTCGATCACCTGGTCGGGCGACGTCGTGTCCTGCAGCCGCGGGTTGCTCATACGACGCGTCGTCCATGTCTGTGCCTCCACCATCGAGGGCAAAATGGGAATATAATAATTCAAACACCCCCAACGGCCGGCACACTCTCTCTCTTTCACTCTCTATCTCAGAGATCTGAACAAGTGAGATGAGACAGAGGACGAGGATTGACGATTGACGACTTAGGGGGTTTTGGTACTTACGGTCTGTGTGATCGACGGTGGAAATTTAGATTTGGGAGGAGGGAGGGCTGGTAGCCGTTGGATTAGGATTAGGATTAGGGGTATTAAGATTAAGTAAGATTCCTTGGGAAGCGAAGGGAGTTAACAGTGTCGGTGTTTATCGTTGGTTGTACTGTGATTTTCTGGTTGCGGGGGGACTCTGCGGATCTGTCCGCGGCTTTAACATTTTACTGTATCTGTAAAAATTAACACAAGTGCGTGGGAGCAGTCTGCTGCTTGAGAACTCCCCATCCAATCACAATGAATTTATTGGTTTCTTAATGATTCTTAGGAATTTAATTAACGGGTTTTAAAATCGTATAAAATAGGTAGATAGTCATAAATATACTTACATGTTGTTGGAATCCAAATCTCGCATATTTGCAAGCGGAGCGAAATTCAATTAGAATCTCCTATGAATTTCGGCGAAAGGAGAATGGGGTTTATTGGGGGTTTGATTAAATTTAGATTGGACTGCTTACATATTTCTAAGGAATGAGAATAACTGGTGTTGTTTTGTTTGGGCCTGAAATACTGGGTTTGGGCTGAGACTAGAGAACTCGGTTTGAAAGATTGCCCAATGACGATTTCTTAGGCCAGGTGTTTTTGTTCACAAAAGTATAATTCGTCCGAGTCCTAACTGGGCAGGACTCTTAAAAGAACAAATCTAGTCCCAGCTCGGTCGAGTTTTGATCGAATTAACATTGTTAAGGATCAAATCAGATCAGGTTTTGATAAGATTCGAATTATTCAAAAATCAAAACATGCGACTGATCACATAAGAAGTGAATCAAATGCATAAGAGAACTAGGTTTAGAGTTCTAGTTCAAGTCAAAAATGTTGAAGGCTTGATAGAGATTGAGTTTCACCAGTAGAGGGTTTGATGAGATAATGTCAAGAATATCCAAATGTGTGCTGAGGGGTCATAGTCCTATTTGGACTCTACTTTGGAAAATTTGGTCATCACGAAATTCACCTATATAACTACAAGATGCTTAGCAACAGGAAAGAGACCTTCAACTCAACAAACAAACAAATGCTATGCGCAAAACCTCGCTCTACGTGAACCCTTCACACACTTTTGAGAAACTACTAATTACCCTAACCCTTCCATCAACACATGTTTAGTTTCGAGTTTGGATGGTTAGCTATCCAAGTCTTTGCCAGCGAGGAGTCCTTGATTCTCTCGTTGAACGAGGTCACTTCATTAGCTTTCTCGATGAAGTGAAGTGTTACTTAGTGTTCGGCATATTGAACCCAAGGGTGAGACGTGTTTCTTCCTCGGTTGTGATTCCTCGAGTACAAAAGTCAGCACCGCATTCAACGCTATTGTGGAACAAAAAATAATCAAGAAAATCATAGAGGTGACACATGGACTTTTGGGTAGAAAAGATAAAATTACCCTCGAGGCACACCAGGATTCCCACGCCCAAGCAATGGATAATAATGACTCAATCAAGGAAGAGTCAAATGTGATCAAAATGGTATTTATTCAAAACCCTCTCATCAATCTTCATCAAATCCCCACTCAAAAGGTAACTCTCAATTTTCCTATTCTATTGGGATTAATTACCAAATTAATTGCAAGATATTATTTGACATAATATCTTGTAATTATGTTCAAAAAACCACCATAAGTGGCCGGTCCCTAGTTCTCCAAATAGGGGCAGCTACACCCCTATATATAGTCATATTTTTTCTCCAAAAAACTAAGTTCATTCTCTTCCTAAAAATCCCTAAACATTTTCACTCTAAAATTCTAACTTTGGCATCTGAGATTCTTTGGGCACATGAGGCTCTTGGCCTTAATCTTAGGTGTTATTATTTTGCAAGTGCATTTTCGTCAAAGGAGAAGAAGGCGGAAATTTGCATCCATAAATTAGTGCTTTCATTGAGAGTTTGATTCACACGCTCAAAGAAGACTCTCGCATCCAAGGTTTTCCATTGTTTTGTTCATTCGTAGATTTTTCGTACGTTCTTATTCCTAGAAATTTCTTATAAAAATTCTTTGAATAAATGTAAAAGAAAAGTACAATGACAAGAAATTCAAAAACCAGAACGAACGGAACTTACTACGTTCAAGGATTTGGACCACGACGACCCACGAGGCTCAACAGGACGACGAGTGGAGTGGCACCACCCCCACAAGGCACCACCGTAGTAGCAACCACGACAACGACCCTCGGTGAGCTCACTACCCGTAGTGAGCAAGCCATATCGTAACAGCAGGCCCAAGCCCGTGCTACAAGACAGCCAACCCAGATTCAAAGGACCCAAGCAGCAGCGGCAATTGGAGTAGCCCACACTTTGGAGGCCCGATACCGGCGCAAGCCCAGTGCGCCTTAAAGCCAAGTTGCGTTACTTCAGCCCACACTAGGCCAAGCCCAATGTGAGCTGGCCCGAGCCCAATGCACTCTCTAGTTGAGCTCAGGCCCAGCACCCACGTGCACTGCATGTGGAGTAGCCCACTCTCGTGGCCTAACCCACTTTCGTGGCCTTCCAAGCAATCTAAAAATCGCGTTCGGAGTCCATTACACTTTTAGCACCTATGGAGAAACCTACCATCCAAGCCCTTCCATCTCGCATGGCGAACAACACTTGTCCCAACAAGTTATTCAGTTGACAAGTGCCCTCGCGCAACAGACGACCTTGGTGAATCAGCTTTTATAGTGTACCGAGATACAGCATGCCTCAGACGAGGTGTCCCGAAGTAAGACCAGGGTAGACGACAAACCTCTCCAGAAATGTCCTGGTAAGCAGCCTCTTAACCAGCCACGATCTGAGCGTTCTAGCAGTTTACATTTCCACTTGGGTCATCGGGATATCGTATACTCTCATCTTAGTGCGCGAAGGATTGTGCACTCCCGATCAAGCCCACATACAACCATACATTCATGGTTGATGCCATACTCTGATTATCAACATGGATAACCTTCCTGGCAGACTGTTTATTCACAACTAGGCTCACAAAGAGCATTCTTCGGCTCACATCTGAGTAGGCAGCACGACTAACGAAAAGAAGCAGTCACTCAATTCGACTCAAGTTCAACTGGCAGCTTGCAAGCAGGTTGCTTGCTTACTAGGAATGTGTCATATGCACCACAACCACGACATATACGAGTCAAGCATAGGGAACAGCAGCCTAAACCAATAGGTCACGATCGGGGGTAGCCGAAAGTTCCACTACCCCAGCAGAGGCAAAATTAAGAAGAAGTTATGAGGCTCCTAACTAAACGATTGCCAATTTCCAGTTCAATTAGGCTACTGACAATACGCTTCGACGAGACATGACCAACATAAGTAGGTCACCATTCATGGATGAGATCGAGTGGACAGATCCATCTCGTGGGTTCACTATGCCTCACTTTACTTCGTACAAGGGAGACAAAGATCCGGATTGACATCTCAAGCACTACCGCAGTACCTTGATCATCTATAGGAACAACGTGCGCTTATATGCAAAATTTCTGCCACAACTTTACAAGGCGAGGTGCAAAATTGGTCTCACACCCTACTACCCCAGTCATTCCGGAGTTTCAACGAACTTTCCTTAGTTTTCACTAAGGAGTATTCGTTTAACTGCTCAATCAAAAAAGGCATTCGGCCCTCTCTTCAACATCTAAGAGACCCTTGTGAGGCAATTCGCAATTGTGTCAAGAGGTTCAAAGCGGAGAAGGCCAAGATTGTTGGCTGCAAATAAGACATGGCAACGGCAACATTCAGAAATGGGCTTCCCACTAAACACCTTTTATTCGAAAAATTGATCATAGGAGAATAACTGACCTTGGTAGCTTCGTATGCTTAGGTAGAGAACCACGTACTATAGGACGAAGCCAAGCAGTCTAACAAAAAAGATTCGAATAAGAAGCGCATGGAACGTTTCCTGACCAGAGAAGACTCAACGTCCAAAACATTCACCAAGTTCATGGTTCCAATCGGAAAAATTCTCCGTAAGCTTAAGAATGAACCTTGGTTCGAACTGTCACCACCCATAAAGGGCGATCTTACTAGGCTGGATCAGACAAAGTATTGGGTATTCCATTAGGGACCAGGCCACACTACCAACGGCTGCCTAAAGTGGAAGCAGTACCTTGAGAAACTGACAAATGAGGGTCGGTGTGATGAGTATCTTAACAGGTCAACGACACGCCCTAAACAAGTAAGGGAAGCCTCTATCACCCCCTGAACCCCGTTAGGGCTTTTCCAAATAAGTTCGAAGTCTCAAGCAACTCGACAAACAAGACCTCGCAATCCGAGGATTATCCAGTTTGTTATGCAATTTCTACTTTTCAGCAATTGATCCATTTCTTTATTCTCAATGAAGATTTAAGAAGTTATTCATAAGCTTGGCTCAACTGCTGTTTACAACAACTGCTCATACCCCTATCTGGGTTTGCTCTCCAGTACGAGAAGATAAACTAATTGCTTTCTAGTGCGAGAGGGTAAACTAATTTCCCGACGCCCATATAGGTCTTCTTTCCAGTACGAGAGGATAAACTAATTGCTCTCTAGTGTGAAAGGGTAAACCAATTGCCCAACGCCCACATGGGTCTGCTGTCCAGTGCGAAAGAATAAACTAATTGCTCTCTAGTGTAAGAAGGTAAACTAATTCCCCGATACTTATCTGGGTCTGCTCTCTAGTGCAAAATGGTAAACCAATTCCCCGACACCCATATAGGTCTGCACTCTAGTGCGAAAGGATAAACTAATTGCTCTCTAGTGTGATAGGGTAAACCAATTCCTCGACACCCATATGGGTTTACTTTCCGGTGTGATAGGATAAACTAATTGCTCTCCAGTGCGAGATGGTAAACTAATTCCCCGACACCTATCTGGGTCTGCTTTCCAATGCGAGAGGATAAACTAATTAATCTATAGTGTGATAGGGTAAACCAATTCCACGACAACTCAAAAGATCTTCTTGCACTGGAGAGTAATTAGTTTATCCTCAAAAGATCGAATACTTGAGGACCACACAGTTCAAAAGATCGAATACTGGAGGACCAACTAAGCAGCAAATGGTCAGTAAGTAGCAGCCACTTCGCATTCAACAGTTCACTTATTCGACACTTCATGTTTAACAACTCTGATCTTAGCAGCTTCGTCCTTGATTGCTCTATCTAAAGCAGCTGAAATATTAAACTTAAGCAGTTTCCTCATTCTTGGCAAACAGCCTAGACGTGGCAGCCCAAACCATGTCTCGTACCAAGCCACTTCCTCAGTCAATGCCGAGCCAGCCTTTGGCTTTATTCAACCCGAGCAACACAAGTTGTGGCCCCTGCCACACCATCTTATCAACCTGTACCAAACCGACTTTTAGCCCCTGCCAGTTTACGTGCCGTACCACCCTGACGACTGCCCCATGGCAGCACCACCCAAGAAGAAGACAAAGAAAATTAAGTTTTTTTTACATTGGTGCAACATGGAGAAGACAAATAATTCAATGAAAGACGGTTCTTTGCACGGACAGGCAAAAAAGAGTGCTAAGGGAGGGAGAACAAATATCCTCTAGCTTTCTCTCTTTCTTGTAGGGATAAATAATTACCCTCCGAAGTTGATTTAATCCCCTACTTAAGGTAGGCTTAAATAGGCTTTGGAGGCGATTTATTTCCCTTTCCTAGAAGAATCTAATTCCAGGTCCAAGTGGGAATCTGCATCAAAGTTGGAGATCTCTACAGCTGCTACTCTTTCCTACGAGCAGCCCAGCAAGTGTGGGGGCATTTGTGGAGCCAAAAATAAACAGGAAAATTACGTAGGCGACATGTGGACTTTTGGGTTAAAAGGACAAAATTACCCTTGAGGCATACCGGGATTTCCACAAGCAAGCAGCGGACAATAAGGCTTAATCAAGGAAGAGTCAAAGGTGATCAAAATTGTATTTATTTAAAATTCGCTCATCACTCCTCATCAAATCCCCACTCAAAAGGCAACTTCCAATTTTCCTATTCTAATTGGGATTAATTACCAAATTAATTGCAAGATATTATGTAATATCTTGCAATTATATTTGAAAAAAACCACCATAAGTGGTCGGTCCCTATTTCTCCAAATAGGGCCGGCTACACCATTATATATAGTCCTATTTTTTCTCCAAAAAGCTAAGTTCATTCTTTCACTAAAAATCCCTAAACACTTTCTCTCTAAAATTTTAAATTTGGCATCGGAGATTCTTCGGCCAAAGCCCCCCCAATTCATCGTGGGCACATGAGGCTCTTGGCCTTAATCTTAGGTGTTATTATTTTGTAGGTGCATTTTCTTCAAAGGAGAAGAAGGCGGAAATTTGCATCCACAACTATCACCGCATCCATTCTACTCACCTGACCGAGCTCGGCTGTGAGTTAACACGCCCGCATTCACTAGAAAAACGTAGTTAGCTTATTAATTGATCAGTTTGCATGCCTTGGGCTCTGTAGTTTTTAGGGTGAACATTTTTGCCCGCCAAGTGGGACAAAGTGCTAAAAAACAATGAAGTTCATGACCATCAAAACTCGCTTTGTCAAGAAGAAAATAGCATGAGGAAACATTAGAACCAAATATGCGCGCCACCGCGAATAGTGGAGGCACATATTCAAGTTTGCAACACAAGAAACAACCGTGAGTTAGCCCAAGACCGAAGGGGGGAGGGGTGTGCTAGTCTATTCGATGGTCAAGTTAGTAAACAATTTTAGACTCAAGCAATGGGCAAGAGAACTAGTATGCTAAGAATGCATTACTAGAGATGAACCCTAGATGGGTGTATTTATGTTGACTAGGAGAGAGACCTTTTTAAGATAGAATTCTTGTACTAAACTGAAAGAATCCTAGAGGATACCTAGGACTAGATATTGCATCATCTTAAAAGTGTGATTACTTATGGCGCACTCCAATTCCTAAATTGTAGGAACTCCAAGACTTATGAGGAATCTGATTGTGTCCTTATCAGGATTAGATCTCGTGTCTTGCAGAACAAGGTCATCCAGTAGAGTCGTTTCAGATTTTGCCTATTGCCCTGAATTAAGATAATAGTGACACTGTTGTTTCGTCTGATATAGCTCCACTCAGAGATGCTGAGTCCATGACCGAATTTCTGAGGAATGCTATTCTGCATCTTTACTTCGGCCCAAGAAAATCATGGTCCCACAATTATCCCTAACTATGCTTCTGAAAGGCAACATGTTCCCCTTGAGGATGGATAGTTATCCAAAGATAATGTCTTTTAGAGTAAACTAAAGTACGTACCGTTGGTCTTATGTCTTTATATGGTGAACCGACGTTTAGAGTGCAATGGCGACATCTCGGATTTGGATGAGTGATATAGAGTGTCATGCCATAAAAATAGTAACGATTATGCGTATCGTGTGGGACATCCAACATCAGTCTAGCCCAATAAAACTGGCCCAAACAATGAGTTTTTAGTTTTGCCCCTGACAACAAATCTTTGCAATTTAGCCCCTCCCCTCTTTATATATCTCTTTTCCCAATCTCTAGTTCTTGATATCTCTTTCTCCCTTCCTCGATCTCTCCGCCTAATCTTGATCTCTCATTGGCACAACAGTACCTCCATTTTTGCAGTTAAATCGGATTGAATCTCCCTCTCTCTCTCTCGTTTTCAATTCAATTCGAATTCCACCACTTTTCGAATCAAGTAAGCACGTGCAATAGCTTCTCAATATCAGCGGGCATGCATACATAGTACGACATATGGACCGGTAGCATGTGGACTAATATGGACTGGCATGCATATATAAGCGAGCTTTCCACTGTTGATTTGTAGGTTGGTTCACATTTGCTTTCATATGGATTTACTACTATAGCTATTAGCCAGAAAAACAATGTGGAAATTATAAACTAAGGGGTTTAGTTTTTGGTGAATTATTTTTTGAAATTTTTTTAGGAGTAGACATCTGGCGATCATTGTTCTATATTTGAACTTATTACGAAGACAAATTGGTACTGCTACTATTGAAGGTTTGGAGTTTATTCTATGCAGTTTTTTGTAGTTTGAATGTGTCCCTTTCATTTGTTTTTGTGAGTGTTTTGGATGAATGTGGACAGACTTATCATATGCAGTTTTTGTATCAGCAGCACTAGAGGCATGCATACGCTCAACGTTCATTTGGTTGAAATTCGGGGTTGGATAAGAGAACTAGGTTGTTTGGCAAAGTATGTGATATAAAATCAAATATATTCCTTTCATTTTCTTGCCATACAAATACTGTTCATAATTTGGACAATGTTGTTCAATTCTATATGGGCAGGTTTTTCTGAATATTATGGCGTGCATGTGACCGAGTTTGTCATCTACATTGGCAACCAAATATAGAGCTCGTGTGTGTCCAGAACTTTCCAAACTCCCACGTTCTCCACTCAAGTGATGGTTTTCTCTCAACCTCTCCACATCCCAGGAAATTAGCATTCACCCACTAACTTCAACTGCCATGTCCACTATTTGCATATAAAAAGGCATTGAACCAAAGCAAACAATAAAAGGAGGAGACGGTAGAAAACTAGGGAGGGCACAGGGAGACCAACAAAAGAGAGAGAGAGAGAAAAAAACGCTGCATAAATTGTGAGGCATCAGGAGAAGGAACGCTAAAATTCAAGGTTGGAGAAATCTAGGTGGACCGAGAAGCAGGAGAAGAAGAAGCAACCAATCTCTTTCCGTTCAAAAGAAAACCCAATCACTCCTAGGAAAGGGATAAATTCAAGAGGCAAACTCTAAACAAAATATAGGTATAAAACCCTATTTGTTTTCTTTGTTCTTTATCTGTGCATGAGATAAAGTGGTGATCTCTGCAAAATACCAATTCAAAATCCCAATTCATGTTGGAAATACCAATTCAAAATACACACAAGTTGTCAAACAATGCACTCTGCAACGAAGCCTCTTTGCCGACAAGACTCTCGGACAAAGCCCTGAAAGATGAAGCAAGTGACGATCTCTGCAAGGATGGTCAAAGTCTTCTCGTCAAGAACTTTCTCGGCATAGCAGGAACGGAGGTGCCGGAAAGTGAACTCCTCCAAGATGTTCATCTTCAGCGGCTCGGATCTACTTGTCAAGCATTTTTTTGGCACAACATGTCTTCATGTAGACACAGAGGTGCGGAAAGTGATCTTTTACAAGGAAGATCGAAATCTACTCGCCAGGCATTTTTTCGGGACAACATGTCTCTATGTAAACATGGAGGTGCCGGAAAGTGATCTTACGGAAAAAGTTGAAACCTACTTGTCAAGAATTTTCTCGACACAACATGTCTTCAGGTAGATTCGGAGGTGCCAAAAAGTGATCCTTACGGGAAAGGACGAAATCTGCTGCTAGTCAAGGATTTCCACGTAGACATGGAGGTGCCGAAAAGTTGACATCTCTAAACCACGAAGGTTTTGAAGACTGCAAAGCTTAAAAGAAAATAAAGAAAATGAAATATTGGAGAAAATGTTGATTGTGATTTGATCTCTTAAAGATATCAATCCTATATAAGGTGTCTTATATTGGAAATAGGATTGATGGAATCCTTAATTGAATATGATTATGATACTTGACTTAGAGGATAAGAAAGTAAGTTTAAATTTTCTTTATGGATGAAAGCCCTAACTTTTAGCATAGATAAAAACACCAGTCCTTATAAACCCTAGAACACTCAACATAATGTTTCCCATAGAATAGTTGTATTTGGCTAAGTGTTTGTAGAAGATCATGTTGCCTTGCCCTTCACCTTCCTTGCTCGAGTACCATGATTACAATGGGAATCAAGTTTGTCATTCCTTAATTTGTGTTTTAATTGTATAACCTTATATGGCTAGCACGAGCACCACAGCCTGCTCCTCCCTCCAGCGAAAACCGCCGCACAGCCACCACTCCGCACTCCTTTGGCCAACAGCAGCAAGGGAACAAACGGGGTTTCTCTCTCTCCCTTCTCCACCGACAGCAGCAAAAAAAGTCACTCCTCCCGCCGTCAAAATACAACTAAAATGGCATCACACACAGATGATGAACAAAGCAATCTCTACTGTGATTTCAAGGACCGAAGCTGCTGGGTGGTTGTATATCTTTTGTAAAGATCCCATTAAATTTAGGATAACTGTTGCAAATTTTGAGTAGAATTTCATTGTCCCACATTGTTCACCACCAAAAGGTCCCCTCACTTTATAAGGCTTTGTCCTTTATAGAAAGTGATTGGAATGATGGACCATGAAAAATAAAATTGGGTTCACCATTGGGATTGGACTTTGGGGTGTACTTTAATTATAATTAATTATCAAAAGATAGGCCTTGAGGCTCTTGGGCTTGGTCTCTAATAATTAAATTATTTAATTAATTATTTTCGGATTTAATTAATTAATTATTTTTTACCAACAAACTCATTCTTTCAGATGAAGTCTGAAGTGTGGTGAAAGAATACAGAAAGCAAACAACCCTCTGAGAAGATGTCTCCCAACAGATGAATCCCTTCTCCATATCTGTTGCGAACATGCATAATTATATTATATATACATCTATTTGCATGACATTTAGAATACAGAAAAACATAATTCTCTTTCTACAATCTAAAGCATTCTTGCTGAGAGAACCACAAAGAAATTCGCCAGAAGTTAAGTTTTCAGGTGCTGAAACTCTGACTTGATCGTTGAATCCTGATGTAGAACTACAAACATTGAGTAGGGACAAAATTTTTGTTTCAAGGACATTGCGGTACGTAAGCGTCGATCTTCTGTTTATCTGCTTAAGTATATTGCATTCTGTTTATATGCTGTAAAATATTTATTCGCATTTATTATTAACATATATAAGTTTGTTATAGATTATTGACGTATATCCAACAATAAAAAAACAAAGAAAGCTACAGTAAAGAATGGAAAATAGAGAAGGAAAAGAAGAAAGAAAACATCTTGTTCATCACGGGGGTGTTGCACAAAGCTTCAGTGTTGAAATCAATAAAGGAAATGATGTAGTCCTACAGTTAGGAAAGTTAAAGTGCTGTTCACATAAGGTTCCAATCCCATAAAGAAGATATGCCAATTCAAAACTTGGCCCCACAAATTGAAGGAAGAGTCCCACAAAGTGGGATACCTAATTTACTTTGGAGGGAAACATAAGCTAGTCCAAGCCATGCCCATATGCATCCCATCCATACAAAAAAGCCCAAAACCAACGGACACATTTATTTTGCTTGTTCCCAAATACAAGCAGAGTAGATGGTGTGGTGATTTAAATCCAATCACGGCAAAGAGCTCACAAGGATGTCGAGGTTGTACAAAGCTTCATCATCAACCTTATCAGAACCATCAGTCCCCGTTCAAGCAGAACCTCAGCCACCAATATTGCCATTGCATAATCAATCCAACGAGCATATTTTTGCTTGAGCCCTTGTACTATGACGTGGGTTTAAACTCGGTTAGTGGCTAATTTAACAAAATCTATCATTTGACGATAAACAAAAAAACAAAAACAAAAAACTCTGCAAGCAGTGGCGAAGCCAGGATTTACCGAGAGGAAGAGTGAAATTCAAAAGAGTGCAAAGTTCAATCGAAGCAGTTGCTTTCATATTGGAGAGGGGAAAAATTCCTCATAACTTGTTATTCAAGCTCAACCAAATTGATGTACACAACTAGAGTTTTAGCCTAGTTTTTCTAAGTTATTATTGAATTTATTTGAACTTGGTCAAAGTAGATAGGATTTCCAAACTAAAATTGAGTATAATGAGTTCTTGAGATCACCTCTCTTCTATTTTTAATGAGTGAATAAAGGCTCCAATTTTCCAATATATTTTTCACCTCCCTTTCTTTGATTGAGAAAAAGAAAAGATTAGAAAGCCATAAAGGGGCAATTTAGTCAAAAACCCAAAAAAATCAAATGGTCCACAATATCCCCAGGTGGTTGGCTCTCTGCAAGTCTTACTATTTCTTCCTAAACCCATCAAATCAATTTAACTCAACTTTGTGCTTCTCCATCAAAGTTCTTGCTGTCACTTTGTTGTGCTGAACAAAACCCAGTTTGTCAAATCTTTGATCTCCGTCCACCAATTGATCAAGACACCATTTTTCCACAATTCACACCCATAAATTGAGCTAATTAGAACAATCCACTTCCCGGTTCTTCCCTTTTCTTTTTTTTTTTTTTTTCTGCTACCAATATACTGCAATCAATCAGCTGAACAGAACCCAATTTGTCAAATCTTTGATCTCACCCCACCAATTGATCAAGCCACCATTTTTTTCCACAACCTACTTCACAATTCTTCAACTTTTTCCTTTTTTCTGAACTAATTTTCTTGACAATGAAGCTTCAATGGAATCCAATACCAATACTTTTACACCTTTTTCTCCTTCAAATTACCCTTTCCACAGCTTTCTCTTCAAGCCCAATGAACTGTACGGACACAACTCGCCTGTGCACCTCCTTTTTGGCCTTTAAGCCGGAACCCAATGAGACCCTGCCGGTGATTCAGAGCTTACTTCCAAAAATCAACTGCAGCGTTTTAGGAGTCAAGAGCGGAGGGGGTGAACTAGCGCTCTAGGCTTGTTTGTCCGGCGAGGGGAGTGGCGGCCGCCACCCCTCACGTGGCTTCGCCACTGATGTGGGGGAAGTTTGCTGCAGGGAAATCAAAGACCCCCTCATCCTTTCACACGGTTGATTCAAATGGGCAAACTCCTATGAAAGACTTTCAAATTATGGCAATATAATCCTATTTGGACTTAGCAAGTTGTGATAAAGGAGATGTTACATGTTGATAATATAATTCTATACAGTTTGAATACGTGGAAAAGTTAACATCCTATTTTTGTGGAAGCACATTCAGAATGCTTTGAAATAACAACTTAAGGTATTTTACCACTAATCCACTACTCCATTTAAATTGAGAATTGGTGCAATGGGACAATAACCATATTTCCACGATAGATGAAAGTTGGCTGCCATTGCCACTATAAATGTAGGAATTCCTTAAGAAAAGGGTTCTATCACCATAAGAACATAAAGGCTTCAAGTGAGTAGAAGATTTCCTTTTGCTGCGATAACGACTGCTCCAAATAAGTCTCTTTGCCTCAGAGATCGTGATCTAGACAGCATGCTAACATGATTTGGGTTAAGTCTTATAGGCAATACTTCAGCCTGGTCGTACAAATAAATCCTAGCAAAATTTGGAGTGCGACACGATCCATTGGAGGGATATTCATTTGCTTGTGCCCAATTACAAGCAAAATAGGAAAAATATGGACGAAAAATACCATCCTATGGTTCCTCTCAAACTCAAGGCACCAAGCCAAGTTCAAATATCAAACTCAATGGGTGGTCTATCACCGCAAAGACGTCCATTAATATGACTTGATGAAATATCACAAAGCCACATCAAATCTCAAATGGCACAAAGCCACATCAAATCTCAGATGGCACAAAGCCACATCAAATCTGAATGCACGAAGCCATGTCAAGTCTCAAATGGTACAAAGCCACATCAAGTCTCAAATGGCACAAAGCCACTTCAAATTCCAAATGGCACAAAGCTGCTCCAAGTGGTTTGTGCCTCTCCTGCATGAGCTAAAATTGCACAAGGCATCAAATCCAAACAAATACATTTCGAACTATGCCGGTTTGATTCTGACAAGGATACATAGGCAGTCTAGTACCACTTCATAGACACAACCACAAAGCCCAAATACAAAATCGAATCCCTGGTTTACTATAGCCAAATTCACCCAAATCCAAATCAAATCCCTGGTTCATTCGACCAAATTCACTACAAATCCAAAATCGAATCCCTGGTTCATTCACCAAGTTTCACCCAAATATACCAAACACCAATTCTTTTTAGTGGGTCATTCACTCAGTAAAAACCCAAAACTCAAATCAAAAGAACTACGAGTGGTTTGATCCCACAAAAGGGTACGTAGGTAATCTACGGCTCTACCTAGATGCAATCGCAAAATCAAACAAACACAAAATCCCCAAATTTCGTTATTTTTCATGTTAGAATCAAAGGGTATTCCTTTATAAAAAGAAGGGTCATAATTAATAGGCGCGTAGCCTAGAATGGGTCGAACTCAATTTAATAAAACCCTCCTCGGAAAAATGAGGGTAAAATTGTTTCGAGTGAATTACTTGTTTACATACCATATACAATTTTTGCTCAACAAAACCGATGTGCAAGAAAACAGGCACATTGCTTGACCATCCAAACTAGCACATGTTTATAAGAAGCACAAACCTATACATGAAATCTCCTTGACCTTTAGAAATGATAAAATGACTAACCCAACAGAGTTAAAATATAAAGGAACATGTAAGATGACATAGGAATCATTTCCTTTTAAACAATATGGAAAATCGACGGAAAAGAACTTGGTGTTCGTATCGACTGCGTATAATAATATAAAATGTGAAGATGTTGTCAACTTGGTTTCGTGGTGTAGTTGGTTATCACGTCAGTCTAACACACTGAAGGTCTCCGGTTCGAACCCGGGCGAAGCCATTTGTTTAATTGCTTTTTTCTTCCAGTCATTTTAACTAATGCATTTTACTTCTGCCAAGTGTTTTTTAAATTTTCACCAACTCGTTCAGGCTAACCATGGACATGCAAGCACCAGTTTGTCAATTGCAGGAAGAGGTTTAGACCTTGTGCTTATTGTAACTTGTAAGCGGGCGTGGTAACAAATTGGGTTCACCAATTTCCAGCTGGAATAGTACTACAACTCTAAGCTCTTATCTCCAATTAAGGTATAATGGTAGATGATGAATTTGGGGTCTAATTGCTACATTAAATCAAATAGAAAATTAAGAAATAATTCATGCAATTATATATCAAAATTAATGCATGTACATGAGTAACCAATGTTAAATGAACATGACATAATAGATTAGAAAAACATGGAAATACAGTCGAGGCAAGTGTTAGACAATTTGTTCTTAAGACAAGTTTATGCTGCATACGGTACTCATGGTTGATCGGCGGTTATCTCCCAAGATACAACGATCACACTCTTGTATTCCAAATCACAAGGCTCCATAAAACCATGATTGTGTTGAAAACTTTCTCATATGGACTCAGTGAGACTCTATAATATTTAGTGCACTATATGTATGAATATATGTATCATTAAAAGCTATTTATGTTTATAAGGGACTTCCCTATTTAAAGAATTTGAGATATCTCTTTGGAAAGTATGTGATCATTCATGAAAAGTCAAAAACTACAATTCTTCATTAGGATAGACACCTATTTCTACCAAAATGCATCACTTCTAATTTCTATTCAATTAATTGATTTAATATAATAAAAATAATATTAAATTTTCCAACAATCCCCCACATGAATGGAAATTTAACTCAACACTAAGCAAATGGCAATGCAGACATTAGAGAGAGAATTCAATAGGAAAAGTACCACTTTGGGATAGGTAGCTTTTGGCTTTGAACCTTCCGTAGTAAATTACTATCGGATTTACTTGGCTAATCAGTGAACGCGATGTCTTGAATTGCTCAGTCGTTTGTGTAAACCAAGACAATAGTAATCACACAATACACTTCCTGACACCCCGTGGTTGCTCTGTTGTGTTCATTTTGGTCCTGAACAATTCTCGATTCCCCATGATTGCAGAATTAAGCCTTTTAGAAAATTCTCACAGGAACGGCCCCATTCCTCACTCAAGGTAGGTGACTTCCCATTAAGAGTATCATGCAATACCCCACTTGTTATTTCCAAGTATAGGAATCATTAAAATCAAAGCTTATCCTAAACACGCTGCAGATAACACTATTTCTTCATAGGACTTGGGTAGGAGATTATGTCCGCAGTGCTCCCATTGAAACATCCACAATTTTGTTGTCCCTTTGAACCTAGATCTTGGGATCTCCAGTCGGCTAGGTTGGGTTGCCATTATGGTGATTCTTAAGACGTAGGCTTTTAACCCATTCTCCTCAATGATACAACTTACTCTCTAGTCAAAACTTTATTTGATTGGATCCACTAGGTTGGTGACTATCACTTATGTTGTGCACCTCCATTTATGAAATTATATTTCATTCGAGAGTAGCTGTTTTTAATATAATTCCTCCAAACATGCGTTTAGACTTGATAAGTAATTTGCTAACACTTGAGTAAACTCCCCCACATTTAAGGTATTTGCTAGAAGATCTCCAACTTTTTAGTACCTTAAAATTGCAATCATAAGAGATAATCGTTATCTCTTTCTAGAAGCAAATTACTTTTACATTCTTTTTAAGTATATTCCATTTCTCAAAATAGTTAAGCCACCTCCACTATTCCGTTACATTGTGGTTGCTTTTCTTTGCCATCAATAATTCATTCATCATACTTAAAGAAATAGAAAATTGTAGATAAATTTCTCTCATCCATTTTCGTAGGCCCTTAAGCCCACTAGCCATTCTAAGGAGATGTTGGCTACTTATTTTCCCTTAGCCCTATGAACTTACCGAGTCACTTGTCTCCTTAATTAGGCTTCTAATTATTTGACCAAACATGATCTAAAGTTTCTTCCCCTTGCGGGAATACTTCTCTTGCCGTCACATATATTTGCAAATAATAATTCCACATGGGAATATTAACTCCAAGCGCAAACCAATGATCAATCCAAGTCTCTACTTCTTAACTATGCTAAAATTAAAGGAATTAAAGCACATAATTGAGAAATTGAAGAACTCAGAGTTTGAAGGAAGGAGATGAAAAGATAAGCTCAGAATATTCAATCTTTCATTAACCGCCTAAAACTATACATCAGCTATATATAGCTGCTAAATGTTAGCTTCCCAGCTACGCTATTACAAAGCTTACATTCTAAGCAACCAATACACAAATGACAAGTGTTCGAATATACAATTGACAAGTGGAACTATCTAACTAATATTAACATTTCTGTTATTACCCCCTCCCCCCCAAGCTTAACCTGGGGACCAAGGATTAAGATTGGAGCTCAATCGAACAAAGTTTGGACTGTGAAATCCTTTGGTGAAGAGGTCTGTAGGTTGTTCCTTTGTTGAGATGTACTGGACCAGAATGTCTTTCTTTTAAACTTTCTCACAAACAAAATGGTAATCGGTATCAAGATGTTAGATACGAGAGTGAAAAACTGGATTGGAACTGAGAGCAAGAGTAAACAAGTTGTCACAATGTAAACGAGGAGGTTATGGTATAAACACATGTAAATCTTTCAAAATAGAGCGAATCCAACACACATCCGCACCACAGTACGCGAAAGCCTTATATTCAGCTTCTGTGGAACTGTGAGACACTGAAGCTGTCTTTTTACACTGCCAAGAAACTCGATTACAACCAAGAAACACCACATAGCCTGTAATAGATCTACGAGTGCTGATATCTACTGCCCAAACAGAGTCAGAATAGGCTGAAATAGTAGTAGGAGAGGCTGACTTGTATGTCAATCCATATGACAATGCACTTTGAAGATATTGAATAATGCGTTTGACTAAGAAGAAATGACCATTTGTAGGCTGGAGAAAAACTTTGGTGAAGAGGTTTGCATATATTGACAAACAACATTCACAGCATGAGAAATGTCAAGTATGGTGAATGTTAAATATTGAAGAGCACCAACAAGACTACGGTATAATGTCGGATCAAACAATGGAACTCCTTCTGAATGCAACAATTGAGTATGTGGTGTTGATGGTGTTGGAGCAGCCTTACAATTCTCCATACTAGCCTTCTTGATTAAGTCATTGGCATATTTAGTTTGATTAACAAATAGATCACCATTGCTTTGATATTGAATTTGAAGGCCAAGGAAATAGGTAAGAGGTCTCATATCCTTAAGACCAAATAATTCACTAAGGGTATCAATAATAGACTGAACCTGAGATGAATTAGATCCTGTGATGATGATATCATCAATGTAGAGAAGCAAGATGACCATATTAAGTCCATCATTTTTCATGAAAGGACTAGCATTAGAGGAGGATACAACAAACCCCAAGGCTAACAATCCTCCTGTAAACTTAGAATGCCAAGCTCTAGGTGCCTGTTTAAGGCAATAGAGACATTTAACCAGCCTACAAACATGTGTTCGTTTTTGTGTATCAACAAAGCCATGGGGTTGATACATATAAACTTCATCCTGCAAATCTCTATAAAGAAAAGTGTTTTTGATATCCAATTAATGAAGAGACCATTCTTATGAAGTTGCAAGTGCCAAAATTATTCTCACAATAGAATGCCTTACAACAAGGCTAAAAGTAATTGAATAATCAATTCCTTGCTCTTATGTAAAACCTTGAGCAACTATGCTTTGTACCTTGCAATAGTACCATTGAAATGCTTTTTGACTTTATAGACCCATTTACAACCAACAACAGACCTATCAAAATGAGGATGAACCAAAATCTAAGTGCCCTGAGTTTTGAGAGCATCAAACTCTTTTTCCGTGGCTGTTTGCCAAACTGAACTTTTAGAAGCACCTTTAAAAGTTTTAGGTTCCTCTATATAACAAATATCAGTTAGAAATGTATAACCAGTGTAACTCACATAAGTAGCATTGATAAGCAAAGACTTGAGTTCAGATGGTTCAAACTGAGCATCAGTATAACTAGTAGAATTATGTAAAAAGGCTGAATAATTTGGCCTAGTAATAGCACCAGTTTTAACCGAGTTTGCATGGGATGAGCATTAGAAGAAGATAATGGTGTAATTGAGGAACTATCAGAACTAAAGGCTGATTCAAAGGGAATAAGTACCTGAAGTTGAGAAGAATCGAGGATAGGTAACAAAGATGGTTGTAAAGGAGGAGTAACACTTTGAGCTATTGTATTGTCAAATTCCTGTTCAATAAACCCAAAAGATGAAGAATTTGGAGTAGCACTTTAAATATCAATTGAATTAACATAATGTTCTGGCTGACATCCCTATGGTTAAGTAACAATAACTGGTGTATGAAGTCTGGAAGCAAAAGAAGATAGCCCAGTGTTTAACCTTGCTGGAAACATACCCTCATCATGGATGACATGCCTGGAAATCAGTAATTTTTTGGATTGTAACTGATAACAAATTACCTCTTTATAACCAACTGCATAGCCTAAGAAGATACACAAAATGGACCCAGGCTAAAGTTTGTTGCTGTTATATGGTCTGATGTAGGGATAAACAGCTGAGTCAAAGATCTTTAAATGACTTAACTAAGGGATTTTTTTATGCAAAGCAGAAAAATGAGAATCCATGTGCTAAATCTTTGTAGGCATTTGATTTATCAAGTATGCTACATAAGAACATACATGAAACCAAAAGGATTGAGCCAAACCAGCAATAGACAATAGAGTAATTGCAGTCTCAATAATATGCATGTTCCTCCTCTCAACAAATCTATTTTGTTGAGGAGTATAAGGACAAGAAATCGATGCATAATTCCTTTGTAATTCAAAAATTTGATAAGCTGTTAGGTCCTTGTCAACTTGAAGGGCCTTCTCAAAAATACCAAATTATAGTCAAGTTTTCTCTAAGACAGTCGTTAAGAGAACAAAACTTTCATTGCTCACCAGATCGTCAGCTAGAAGGTTGTTCAGGCACTCTCTGGAAAAATCGAGACCTTTCATTTGAAAAGCTTGCAAAGCTGAGAGGGATAGAGTTTTTTGTAGTTTGGTCAGAGCATTAGACTCGAACGGAGCTACAGAAGGGTTTGCTGTCCCAGATGTGCTAGCAAGATAAGCGTCAAGCTTGACTTACCATGAAGGCTATACAAACAAAAAGGTTAGATGAGGAAATCTAAAAGAATGAATGACAAAAAATAAGTGTGTTTTAAACATTTCGATAAGTGACTTCGGCCATATCTTATGGGTTGTTAGTAGAACCCAGAGAGCTTAATGGGTGAGCCCAATGTTTAAGACAACTCTTCAATTCATATGGCTAATGAAGGATAGAATTCAAGAGCTTTCTTAAATGTTGGGCTCGCCCATTAAGCTCTCTGGTTTGACTAACAACCCAGAAGATATGGCCGAAGTCACTTCTCAATAGGTCTAAGAACATTTCTCTTTCATCATTCACTCTTTTAGATTTCCTCCTCTAACCTTTTTATTTGTACAACCTTCATGGGAAGTTGAGCTTGGCGCCCTTCGTGGCCACGAAATATAGACAATGCCCTTCAGCACACTAAATTTTCAATGAAATGAACAACTGGGCACCTGATAGTTAACAATTTTACTTCAATTTTGCAATCTAAGACAAGTAAAAATTGAAATGAAAAGAGACTTACAAAGGCCGAGGTGACGTCTTGGGTAGGGATGCCAAGATATTGGTCATGAGGATGAATCGACGTCTCTACTGGCTTCGACGGTTGCCTTAGGATTGGTGCGGCTAGTCGCTTCGACCTGTGGATGGGTATCACCCTGGCCTAGACTAGGCATAATGGATGCAATAGCCTCGCCTTTATCCAGAGGAAAGGGAGTAGCATTCGGTTACCCAGCTGGTCGAGGACGTCTCACTAAAGGACTTGGCTCGTTGTTGCCATTCTAATAACAAGAGTAAGAAAATTCAGCAAAGTCAATTTAGATATATAAGATGAATGCTAGAGTGTTCATATACCTCTTTGACCAAAATGAATAGTACAATGACGATATTTGGATTGGATAAGAGAGTCGCTGTGGCGAAGTCGGCCATTGCCTCGTCAAGAATAGAGTCGGTTTTTAGACTGACAACGGTTACGTCAAGTTGGGGACCGGCCAGAGGTTGAGTTACAAGTTCCTCGATTACTGAGCTATGTGTTGTCTGTTCAACCAAGATGGCAGGTTTTGCCATAGGTTGTGCAGTGGCCGTTTGGTTAGCAGTTAGGGTCGAAGGATCTGGTAGCATCCTTATGGGTACCTTAGCAACATGATGATGATGAGTGGTTTTAGGAATGGTCGCTCTTATGTCTTGGCTTAAGATGATGAAAATCTTACGTGCCCTTTCTTCATCCGTGTTGAGGTTGTGCGACGTCGATAGTTGTCCTGGTCGAGGGACGGGGTCGTTTACCCGTCACCATTGGCCTAACAACAATATCTGTCGAATTTGGCATAGTCGAGGCCACTTTTTGAGGAACAGTTGAGGTAATAGTGGCTTGCGCAGTGTTGGAAATATGCCCTGAAAGTCAATCTTTGGAAGAAATCTTTCAGGACAAATATATGGATGTATGGATGAATGTTATACATCAAATGGCAAAGACACGAATTAGGACTATCTCAATAAACGAAATATGTCCTAAATAGTGTATCCATGGACAATGGATCGATTGAAGAAGTAATCTAATGATGTTAGACTACAGAGACCTTCTTCATATAACCAGATGTCCAAAAAGGTTCCTGATCGTTGGATTGTCGGAGGGATACTGACAATGCGGAGACCGGTACATACTATGTCTGCTTCAATTGGAAGGATGGAAAGTCTCACCCCATTCGTGTTGTGACACTAAGACAAGTATGTAGGTGCTCATTAAGGGAATGAGTTCACTGAACACAATTAAACGGGAGTACTTGCATGGAGGTCTACTCACATGTCAAGCAAGTAACTCTAATGGTTGGAAAGATGTAAGTAATCCTTAGACCTGAGGCATCGTCGTTGTCTTGTGGTTAAGTACTTAATCTTTGATTATGTCAAAGTCTCCCCATTCGAGGGTGTCCACGGCATAATTGGGGTTAAGCCACTTAGTCATGAAGGCAAGTGTATGCGCAACAAGGAATCTCTAATCCTCGATAAGAGAGGAAGAATACTCTAAGATATGATTCGAGAATCTTCGGCCGAAGTATCGAGCGTAATAAAGGAAAGCGTTCCTATACGACTCAATTGGATCATATAAGAAGGAATAATCACATTAGGGGTTTGACATGATATATCCATACCCTAATGATGTGATTGAGAGTATTGTATTAGAGAAGGATTGAATTACATTGTAATTCCAACTGACTAGGTTCTTTGAATAAACTTCTACATTAGCTTGGGTAGCTATGACATATGGTTAGATGTCACTCATAGCTTGTGAGTTCTTCTAGATGATTAGATGTAGTCGTCAAAGAAGAAAGGTGAATTAAAATGAGGTTTTAATTCACTAAGTGATTGAATTAAATATAAGCAATTGGATTAATGCCAATCACCTCACTGCCTTGCTAATTAGAACCTAAAAGATTGTTCACCACAACACTATTGTAGTGAGTAACTAATGGATGATGGAAACAATTAATTGGATTAATTATGTGTTGTGATTAATTTAGAAAAGTCTAAAGAAATCATAAAAGCGATAAAGATCGTTTTGGGCTTAAAGAAACGTTCGGGTTTAATTAGGCCCATTGGGCCTAAACCCATTGGGCTTTTATTCAAGCATTGGATGACTTGAAATAACAAAAGCCCAAAGCCCAAAAACAACACAAAGGGGCCGGCCACTTTAGGTGAGGAAAGGTGAGATATTTAGTCAAGTGTTGACTAGGTTTTCTTTTTTGTCTATATAAGCAACTTTATAGAGATAAAGTTCATGAGGGTTTTTGTGAGTTTTGAACAACAAAAGAGGCAAAAGAAAATAGCCATCTTGAACCACAAAGGCCGGCCACCAAAGGGGGGTTTTTACTAACATCTCTTACACCCTTTTGGTTATTCCTTCATCCTTCTCACTACACTAGTGGGTGAGGATCTTTAGAGGTTTCCTACTTTGGGAACTTGAAGAGAACCTAGGAGCACTCATTGTAACAAAGTGGAGGAGGCAAGGAGGGAAGCTAGGCTCAAGGATTTCAAGGAGCAAAGGCCTTGGAGGTGGTCCATCCTTGGTCTTAAGTCTAGATCAAGAGGTATAAGACTAACCTTCACTTTGTTCTTGATTCTAAAATTGTTTTGATGCATTATATATAAACCTATGAACCTTGAAGGGGATTTGCATTACTATAGCTTTGATAATATGTTATAAATGCTTCCGCTGCTTTCGTATATTAAATTTGATTTGTATATGCATGATAGTCATTATGAAATCCCATTCTAGAATCTCATAAATTTCCCTTCACGCAGCAGCAGTATTCACTAGGGTTGTGGTGGTCGAAGTTATTTTGGGAGAAGTGGTCTCGGCAACAACAACCTTCTTTAGGGGAGGGGCGAGTTTTTTCTTAGTCGCGACCATTGCGACTACTTCAGCCCGCTTTATTGAATGGCCACTGGAACAACTAGTTTAAAGTCAGGTCGAATATATAGCAAAACATTGGGAATAAAAGTACCTTGGGTCGTGTCTCCGGATTTTGGAGCAAGAGTTTTATTTAGTAGATCACCAAAGATTTTGTTTATGGTTTCTTCAACTAACGTGCTAAAGAAATCTTTGGTGTAAATGTCTCACCAATCAGCAAGGGTACAGGTACCGTGGGTTTTAGGGGTATTTAGCCGAAGGCGAAATTTGGTGCACCATTCTTTAAACTATTTCTCCACTTCTTCACATTCTCTTTCCTAAGAACTAGAGAGTCGTCATTGGCTCAGAAGTGAGCGGGAAGTGAGCAGAGGCATGGGGCAGCCCTGAAGATAGCCTAGTTGTCGAGCCACAAAATAGGGATGGAAGACTTCTCAACTGGCTCGCTTAGCATCACAACCGAAAGGGAGATTGAGAGCCATTACAAATGATCCCCAGTTTTTTCGGAGATCGGTGTCTTCTAACTCCTCCCATAAAGATGTGGGAAGTCTGATAGATAAATGATAGTCTATTCGACGACATATTAAGAAATCATCATTGGTGAGGTCATCTAGGTTGAAGAAATATTTAAAAATCTTTTCGGCTGAGTGAGTTGGGGTGGGGCGGGAAGCCAGTTGAAGGCCCATTACTTCAGAAGAATCAAAATTGAAACTCTTTGGCCTTAAAGTGGTAAAATAGACCTGCAACTAGAGTTGGAAGACCCAGAGTAGGCCTTTCTGGTGCTGGTTGATTTTTCAATAGTTTGCCTTCGCTAGGAAGTGTGTAAGGTTGGTAAGAATGGTGAGAATAAGGGCCAGATAGTGACCACTGGCCAGGGCTTCAGCCACTGACATGTTCTCAACAAGGCATTTGTTTAACTTAGTACAAAAGATGAACTTATTGTACCAGTAGAACAAGAAAGCCTCGTGTTCTCCCTTCTTGAGTTTTTATTTTTCCCGACGATGAAATAGTTGATAAGTGTGTTGTAGTTGAAGAAGTTCTTGTGCAGCTTGTTCACTTTGTCTTTTGGCACTTCCTATTGGTTTTCCTTTTTTTAGAAAGATTGCTTTCAGGTCCAAGTCCAATTGATATTGAGAGAGAGTGGTAACAATGGGAGACCAGATGTAACAACCTGTCTCCAAATATTTCAGTTTTTATAAATTTAAAACATGAATTTACAAATATACCCTAATGAAGAAAGCCTTGACTTTCGTTGACTCGTTCTATGACATGTAGGAACTTTTCTTTTATTTTTATTCACATAGCACTCGTTGCTATGAGCATGTAGGAGTAAGCAGAATTAAATTCGGAGTTACGATGAACATTTTACTGAATTACAAAGTTGAAGGGTAAAGTAGTCAATTCACTATTCTAGATATCAGGGTTTGATATTTGTTTATTTTATTAATTTTTTTGGTGGGTTTTTGTGGCTATGGGACCCACACCTTACTTCCCCTCCTTCTCCGTGTCATTTTCCTCCCTAAACTCTATCGTCTCCCTCATTTCTTTCTCCTTGTTTCTCCCCCCTCATCTCTGCAACTCTCTCTCTGAGCTTCCACAACCAACAACAACAACACCGCCTCCACCACCACTAGCCTTACCACTTCAGCGAGCACCATCATCATCTATAAACCCTCCCACCTCCCTTTCTCGGACTCTTTCATTTCCCTCAAACTCTCTTTCCTTTCTGTCGGACCCATGACACCATTACTATTCGCCATAGCTCCTCCGGCAAACTACACCACCAAGCAGCAATTTCGACGAAAGTTACCACCCTTATAACCCAGAAACTAGAAACATGGGGAAAACACCCCAACTCCCTCTATGTCTTACTGCGTCGTGGCTACCATGGCCACTATTCATCATCTCCAGCGACCTCTAGCCCATGCCGACATAGGTAAGCTTCAAAAACATTCTAAACCTTCTCATTTTATTCTCATGGTTCGGTTTTTATTGTGTTGGTGTGTTTTGAACGACGAAATTGCACAAAATCAGCAAGAGTAAAGAACCGAGTTTTCGGCAAGGAATATAGCGGCTTTCAAGCCATTTTCCCGCCACGATCAAGGAACCCAACGGTATATTTTGATTCCTTGTTTCTCGAGCTTCAATTTGATATATTGATTTGCTAATTTTAGTTGAGAAAAATATGAAAAAAAGAAGAAGAAAAAAGGCTAGGGGATGCAACACAAGGACTTCCCAGAAGGTCACCCATCATAGTACTACTATCGCCCAAACTTTCTTAACTTCGGAGTTTTGATGGGATCCGGTGCATGTGAGTTGGTATGATCGCATCTTTTAATCTATAACTTGTAATTGTACATAATCGTTTCTTTGGCCATCACCCTATAACCTTTATGCATGTGTGAATCACATCAGCTTCAAACGTTCGCACGAATTTCAAAAATATTAATCAAGACGATCCCTCGAAATTTAACAAAACAAAGGTAAATAAATAAATTTAATTAATAGTCTTTCTCATCCATCTATTTCATCTCCCAAGGAATATTAATCAAGGCGATCCCTAGAAAATTCAAATAAATAGAATTAATAGTCTTTCCCATTCCTTTCTTTCATCTCCCAATCACGAGACTCGGTTATGAACGACGCGCAAGACAAATAAGCCGCTAAAAATATGCAAAAAAAAAAAAATATGAAAAAAGAAAAGAAAAAAGGTTAGGGGATGCATCACGAGGACTTCCTAGGAGGTCACCCATCCTAGTACTACTCTTTCCCGAACTCACTTAACTATGGAGTTTTGATGGGATCCGGTGCATGTGAGTTGGTATGATCGCATCCGTTGGTCTATGACTTGTAATTGTACATAATTGTTTCTTTGGTCATCACCTTATAACCTTTATGCAGGTGCAAATCACATCGGCTTCAAACATTCGCACAAATTTCAAAAGACGATCTCTCGAAATTTAACAAAAAAAAGGTAAATAAATAAATTTAATTAATACTCTTTCTCATCTACTTATTTCATCTCCCAAGGAATATTAATCAAGACGATCCCTCGAAATTCAAAAAAGAGAAGTAATAGTTTTTCCCATTCCTTTCTTTCATCTCCCAAGCACGAGACTCGGTTATGAACAACGTGCGCCACAAATAAGCCGCAAAAATACGTAAAAATAAAATTATGAAAAAAAGAAGAAAAAAGGGTGGGGGATGCAACACTAAGACTTCCTAGGAGGTCACCCATCCTAGTACTACTCTCACCCAAACTCGCTTAACTTCGGAGTTCTAATGGAATCCGGTGCATATGAGTTGGGTATGATCACATCCATTAGTCTATGACTTGTAATTGTACATAATCGTTTCTTTAGCCATCACCCTGTAACCTTTATGCATGTGCAAATCACATCGGCTTCAAATGTTCGCACGAATTTCAAAAATATTAATCAAGCCGATCCCTCGAAATTTAACAAAAAAAAGGTAAATAAATAAATTTAATTAATAGTCTTTCTCATCTATTTATTTCATCTCCCAAGGAATATTAATCAAGACGATCCCTCGAAAATTTAAAAAATAGAATTAATAGTCTTTCCCATTCCTTTCTTTCATCTCCCAAGCACGAGACTTGGTTATAAACGATGCGCGCCACAAATAAGCCGCTCAAAGTACGAAAAAAAAATTATGAAAAAAAAAAGAAAAAAGGCTAGGGGATGCAACATGAGAACTTCCCAAGAGGTCATCCATCCTAGAACTACTCTCCCCTAAACTCGCTTAACTTCGGAGTTCTGATGGGATCCGGTGCATGTGAGTTGGTATGATCGCATCCGTTAGTCTATGACTTGTAATTGATCGCATCCGTTAGTCTATGACTTGTAATTGTACATAATTGTTTCTTTGGCCATCACCCTGTAACCTTTATGCATGTGCAAATCACATCGGCTTCAAACGTTCGGTCGAATTTCAAAAATAGTAATCAAGACTGTTGATGCACAAAATCAATGAACACTTTGGTACAACAAGTGTGTAGCTTGTGACCTTCGCTAGATTGCTCCGGTCACTAGTTTGGATAAGTATGTAAATGGATAGAGACAGGAAAGCAAACACAAGATGTACCTGGTTCACCCAGATTGGCTACGTCCACGGGGTAGAGGAGTTCTCATTAATTGTGAATGGTTTACACAAGTACATAGGTTCAAGCTCTCTTTTAGTGAGTACTAGTGAATGATTTAGTACAAATGACATTAGGGATTATTGTGGGAGAATGATCTCCTTTTATAGAAGAGAGTTTCTAGCTTTGCTATGACATTGACACGTGTTGTGTTGTGATTGGCCTCTGATATTGACACGTGTCGCGCTTTCATTGGCCTTTTGGTTGGAGGGAAACTCTTCTAGGTCCTTGACGGTATAACGTTGACTGGTGCTTGGTAGTTTCGGGATTGGTCAAGTATGGTACAAACAGTGCTCCCTTAAGTTCCCAAGTGAGGGAGACTCCTCAGTTGGGGACTTGCAAGATCCAAGCCGCTGAGTAATCACGAAACTTCTAAGTACGGAAGTGTGGTATTGTTTTCACTTGCCTTATCTGTCTTATAGGTAGATGTGGCATCTTCTCTGGAAGTACTTTTCCGCCATCCAGGGGTGGTATCTTTAACCAATGGAGATGCACAAGGTAATGTATCAATTTCACTTGAAGCTTACTTGTAGTTTTGAACTTGGTCAAGCCCGATACAAACCCTATTGTAGGAGTCCCCTAAGTTTCTGAGGGAGGAGATCTGCCGAAAGAGGTGACAGACAAGGTAAGCAATCTGAGTTCCAAGCAATTAGTCTCAGATCAGCAGTTTGATTTCTAGTTCCGGTTGATTTTTCTCATTCTTGAACTAGGTTGGAGGGTTTTCTGGCTTCCTCTAGAGTATAAAGTCGACTCAAGAATTTGAGGGTCAAAACAAGTCCATCAAATCAAGAGTGCATTCGACCTTGATGATATGGGATACTTTTGCTGTTGACAAAGTAATAGATGAATCGGCACATGTTCTGTTGTGCTTGTCTTCACATGCTTCCTTGTATCATTCTCACTTGCCTTATCTGTTCCTCAGGCAGATGTGGTATCTTTTCTGGAAGCATAAGATGTTGAAGATGAGTACTCAAGAGCAATGCCAAGTAAGTAATCAAGCAAGGAGTTCCAGGTAGTCAGTTCCTGACTGGAAGCTTAATTCCAAGTGCTAACTGATTGCTTTTTTTCTTCTTGTCTTGCAAGTAAGAACAAGGGCAAAGGAAAAGACAGGGAAAAAACATGATATGGGATACTCTTGCTTTTAACCCTGATGATATGAAATACTCTTGCTCTAGTGTGGCTTATTTGCAGAGGTATTATCGGGGGGAAATTGAGTATTTCGAAAGACTTTGCTGAGAGTGCCCTCTCGGATGTGAAGAAAAGTTAAGCATTTTTTTTTATTTGTAGATCCACCTGGGTGTGGAGGATGAAGGTCGACATATATAGGAATTGTCCCAACAGTGAGTAGTAACGTTGTTTCTTTACCCTTCTCGATCATATCAATGCAGTGGAAACTGCAAGATTCACATATTTTAACTTTGTCAGAGCACTTTGAAAAATTGGTCTGTGGTATCTGGAAAGCTGATGTTGCTTGTGAAGATTGCAGACAAGCTTTATCCAAGGAAATCTGGCTCTCGAAGTTCAAAAAGCGGTGCCTCTTCGATTTTTGAACAAGTAATCCTGTCGGGGATCTGGTTCTTGAGATTCGGAGAACGTTGCCTCTTCAATTTTTGAGAAAGCAATCCTGTTGGGAGTCTGGCTTTCGAGATTTGGAGAGCAGTGCCTCTTCGATTTTTTAGAAAGCAATCCTAGTAGGAGTTTGGCTCTCTAGATTCGGAGAGCGGTGCCACTTCGATTTTTGAGCAAGTAATCATGGTGGGAGTCTGGCCCTCAAGATTCGGAGAGTGGTGCCTCTTCAATTTTCGAGAAAGAAATCCTAGTGGGAGTATGGCTCTTGAGATTCGGAGAGCGGTGACTCTTCGATTTTTGAGCAAGTAATCCTGTTGGGAATGTTTTCTCGATGTGAGTAAAGGTTGGGCATTTTTGCCAGTCTGCCTTGCGACGGATCACAGAGGTTGACACACATAGGGACTTTTCAGTTATCAAGCAGTGGTGTTGTTCCTTTACCCTTGTGGGTAATGGTAGGGTAGCTGGACCTTCAAAATTTATGTGTCTAAACTTTGTCAGAGATGTTTGGCAAAGTTATCTGTCGTACCCGATGAGCTGATGTTGCGTGTGGGGATTGTTGATATATTTTACTCAGGAAAATCTGCTTCTCGAAATCTGGAGAGTGGTGCCTCTTTGATTTTTGAACAAACGGCCATGTTGCCCTTTCTTTTATAGGGGCACCAATTGTGTACAAGAAGTAAGTTCAGTGAGTTATTGCTTGTAGGAATTTTCCCATTGTTTTTGTACTTCAGAGATTTATTGGACCACATTTCTCCTTCATCATTTTTGAAAATGTCTGGCCCATCTGACCGTCGTTTTGATTTGAACTTTGGTGAAGAGGCAGCCATGCCTCCTTAAGACAACATATAGCGCCCATCCTTCTTATCCCCTATTGGTCATTTTATCGTTGGGGACTCTGTGATGAAGAATGATATGACCGCTGCGGTGGTGGCCAGGAACCTTCTCACTCTCAAAGATAACATACTACTTTCCAAACGGTCTGATGAGTTGGCTGTTAAGGATTCTCTGCTCTCAGTGTTCAATGTGCAGGTTCTGTGTCTAATATGGCCCAACGCCTATTTGCTCGAACCCGCCAGGTTGAATCATTAGCGGCTGAAGTGATAAGTTTCAAACAAGAAATTAAAAGGCTTAAGCATGAGAATAAACAGTTGCACAGACTCACAGATGACTATGTTACAAACATGAAGAGGAAGCTTGACCAACTGCAGGAATCTGATAGTCAGATTTTACTTAATCATCAGAGGTTTGTGGGTTTGTTCCAAAGGCATTTATTGCCTTCGTCTTTTGGCGCTGTACTGCGTAATGAAACTCCAAATGATCAACCTCCAGTGCCTCCTTCTTCTGGGGTTCTGCCTAGTACTGAGGCTCCGAATGATCACCCTCTGGTGCCTTCTCTTTCTGGGGCTCTGCCGACTTTTGAGACTTCTCCTGAGCAACATTTGTGAAGGCTCCCTCTTGTTTGTTTATTTTAATTCATGTATATGTACATATTTGTAACTTATCGGAGATATCAATAAATAAGTTTTACTTCATTTCAATGTATTGTGTTAAATACACCAAAGCCTTCTTCACTAAGTTCTTTGAATTTTTTCTTTTGTTGAAGCTTGTATGTTGAAGCTTTATGAATGAAGCATGTAGGTTGAGGTAGTGCTCCCTTAATTTCCTGAGTGAGGAAAACTTCTCGGTTGGAGACTTGAAAGATCCAAGTCACTGAGTAGTCGTGAAGCTTCTAAGCACCGAGATGTAGTATCGTATGGTAGGAGTCCCCCAAGTCTCCGGTTAAGAGAGTTGATGAAGGAGGTGTCTTGCTAGTAGTCAAGTTTCCAAAGTAAACTTCACCATTTTCCTTTCCAAGTGGTAGCCCAAAACTCCTTCTTCATATATATTTGTTATGAAAGTTGTTAGGCCCAAAGAAAAGGAGGCCTAAACCTTTTTCTATTTTTTTTTCTTTTAATTTTTTAATTTTTTAATTTTTTTAATTTTTTAATTTTTTTTTAATTTTTTTAATTTTTTTTTAATTTTCCAATTTCCGAAGTTTCGAATTTCCGAAAAAAAAAAAAATATATATATATATATATATATATATATATATTTTAAGCTTTATAGGTGAAGTTTTGGTGTTGAAGCTTTGAGGTTGAAACTTTGTTGGGTACCATGAATTGATTTTGCTTCACACTATCTTGATCAAGAGTGTGTGAAGCTTTTGGCATTTGTAGTTGCAGCTCTGGTGTTGAAGCTTTGTAGGTGAAGCATTTGTGTTGAAGCTTTGTAGGTGAAGCTTTGAAGTTAAAGCTTTTGTAGGTGAAGCTTTGGAGTTGAAGCGTTGGTGTTGAAACTTTGTAGGTGAAGCTTTTGTGTTAAAACTTTGTAGGTGAAGCTTTGGTGTTAAAGCTTTTGTTGGCACCATAAATTGGTTTTGCTTCACACTGTCTTGATCAAAAGTGTGTGAGGCTTTTGAGAATTGTAGTTGCCCTTCATTGATGAAGCTTTTGTTGGCACCATAAATTGGTTTTGCTTCACACTGTTTTGATCAAGAGTGTGTGAGCTTTTGTGAATTGTGGTTGAACTCCTTTGATGTAGCTTTTGTTGGCACTATAATTGGTTTTGCTTTACACTATCTTGATCAAGAGTGTGTGAAGCTTTGAGTGTGAAGCAAAACCAATTTTTAGTGCCAACAAAAGCTTCATCGAAGGAGTTCAACCACAATTCTCAAAAGTTACACACACTAGTGTGTGGAGCTTTTGAGAATTGTGGTTGCCCTCCATTGATGAAGCTATTGTTGGCATCATAAATTGGTTTTGCTTCACACTGTCTTGATCAAGAGTGTGTGAAGCTTTTGAGAACTGTATTTGCCCTATATTGATGAAGCGCTTGTTGGCACCATAAATTGGTTTTGCTTCACACTGTCTTGATCAAGAGTGTGTGAAGCTTTTGAGAATTGTGGTTGCCTTCCATTGATGAAGCTCTTGTTGGCACCATAAATTGGTTTTACTTCACATTGTCTTGATCAAGAGTGTGTGAAGCTTTTGAGAATTGTAGTTATTCTCCATTGATGAAGCTTTTGATTTCCACCATAAATTGGTTTTGCTTCACACTATCTTGATCAAGAGTGTATGAAGCTTTTGATAGGAGCATATTTATGCAACTTAGTTAGCTTGTTTCTTGGCATTTACTTAGTTTAATTCTAGTTTTTTTAGTACTTTAAGCTATTTTTGTGTGTTTGTAGGTTCAAATAACAAAGTTGGCAACAAAGTGCTATTTGGAGCATTTTAGAGCATTTTTGGGCCAAGATTGGATAGTGCAAGCATGGAGACATGAGGATGGACGTTTTTGAAGATTAGAAGGCTAGAAATCAGCATGTGTGTGAGCAAGTGTGTTGACCTACAACTACAAACATCCATCCACTACACCCATTACATCCACTCATTACTAAACATCCATCCACTACACCCATTACATCCACTCCATCCACTACACCCATTACATCCACTCATTACCAAACACTCATCCACCACACCCATTACATCCACTCATTACCACAACACTCATCCACTACACCCATTACATCCACTCATTACCAAACATCCATCTACTATACCCATTACATCCACTCATTACCAAACATCCATCCACTACACCCATTACATCCACTCATTACCAAACACTCATCCACTACACACATTACATCCACTCATTACCAAACATCCATCCACTACACCCATTACATCCACTTATTACCAAACACTCATCCACTACACCCATTACATCCACTCATTACCAAACATCCATCCACTACACCCATTACATCTCATTACCCATTACATCCACTCATTACCAAACACTCATCCACTACACCCATTACATCCACTCATTACCAAACATCCATCCACTACACCCATTACATCCACTCATTACTAAACACTCATCCATCACACCCATTACATCCACCCATTACATCCACTCATTACCAAACATCCATCCACTACACCCATTACATCCACTCATTACTAAACACTCATCCATCACACCCATTACATCCACCCATTACATCCACTCATTACCAAACATCCATCCACTACACCCATTACATCCACTCATTACTAAACACTCATCCATCACACCCATTACATCCACTCATTACCAAACACTCATCCACTACACCCATTACATCCACTCATTACCAAACATCCATCCACTACACCCATTACATCCACTCATTACCAAACACTCATCCATCACACCCATTACATCCACTCATTACCAAACACTCACCCACTACACCCATTACATCCACTCATTACCACAACATACACCGCTACCACCTTAATTAGATGGTGGTCCTCTCCCTAGCCTATAAATACATCCACCCTTCACCATAACAAAGGAGAAGAGGGATCTATCCAAAGACACATTCACACGGACAGTTTAGGGAGAAGGGAGGAAGACACATTTTGCCGCAAGGCAGAGTCTTTTCTTCTTAATACATTCAGCCATTCCCTTCCATATATCCACATGCATCCATCAAACCACACCTTATGCCGCAACAAAGAGAAGAATGAGGACCCTTGGACGTGCTTGCCATTCAAGTTGGATTGTTGGAGCGTTTTTAGGTGTTTTCATTCTTTTGTTTTCAATGTCTAAATTTGTTTAACTTTGCTTTGTGAGTATGAGGAACTAAACCCCCCTTAGCTAGGGGGAATTCGAAGCCATGAACATACTTGCAATATGAATTGATTGCCTTCAGTTGTGATTTCATAAGTTGTGAATTCAATTTGTTTAACTGCTTGATTGATAACTTATTCGTGTATGTTTATTAAGAGTGCACACTTAGTTTGCATGCATGAATATGATGCTAGAGTATAAGGGAGTTTCACTTAATAGTTACAAACTTATATTCACAAGTAGTGGAGGTCGCTTATAAACGATCGCGTTAAATGAATTCTTGGCAGGAGTTTCATGCTCATCATAGTAATGAATGCCTCGTCAATACTTATAGTTTTCATAATGCTTAATGATCTTTGATTGTATCTTTATTGTGATGTTCACGAAAAGGACTTTTGAAGAATGCTTGAATTGTTGTATGCGTTGTCCCATCCAATTCAATAACTTAAGGAGAACTTGAAGGTTAATTTAAGTCGACTTAATTAACCTAGGGTGTTGAGTTTCATGATTTATCGAAAGAACAACTGAAAATTGGTTTATGTGCAAGTGTGTCATGTGTGGAGAAGAACCCTTTAGCTAGCCCATCATCCATAGTTTACCCAAATTCGTCCAAAATCTGTGTTAGTTTACAATCTGTTTGTTTTGTTTGCAAATTCGTCAAAATCAAATCCCCCTTTACTTTAAAGTGTTTTATTAGTCAAAATCTATTTTAATTTGTGTTTTTAAGTGTCTTGAGTCAAGTTAGAACCTAATTTCATCCAAAACCATCCTTAGAGTCAGTTTAGAGTCTAATTCATTGTTTTAAGCTGTTTTGAGTCTTTTAAACTAGTTTTGAGTCTTTTTAGTTTGTATTGCATCTTTTGAGTCTAGTTTGGTGTTTTAAACTTAATTTTATGTTTTTAAGTCAGTTTAGAGGTTATTAGCAAGCCCTCCTAATCCCCGGTCCAGAACGATCCCTACTTACATTCTTTACTACAATTGATACAAGAGGGTTTAATTTGTGTGTTAAGTAAAATTCGCATCATATACTGTGAAGCTGTTCGTTTTGTATAGTCTTGTTGACATATACTTAGACTTTGTTTCATGTTGGAAGCATGTTGAAGCTTTGAACCTGAGTGTTTCATTACTAGGAATGTAAAAGGATTAGGATCGAGTTGTCTAAATCACCTCTTTATTGAATTCATGCCAAATAGTCTTCGTTACATAGGATGCCAAATGGTTGAAGCTTAACACTTATACAATGTGAGTTTACTTGTAATAGTACTTCAAGTGATCAGCATTCCATTGATGGCCAAGGGTCTTGCCATCGGAGCTTCTAAGCTTGTAGGAGCCAGGGCGACTGATGCCAACAACTTCAAACAGTCCATCCTAGTTTGGACGAAGTGTTCATTCACTCGGGACTCTGTCGCAAAGTAACCTTTACTTCAATACCCAGTCTCCTACTTTGAAAGAATGAGGTTTGACCCTTGAGTCATAGTAGTTGGAGATGCGCTGCTTATAGGCGACATTCCTCAAGTGAGCCTGGTTTCTGTGTTCCTCGACTAGATCTAAGTTGAGGGTAAGTTGTTTGTCATTTTTGCTTTGCACGTAGTTCTGGACTCGGAACGTTGCTTGCTCAAGGTCAACTGGGATAACTACCTCTGTACCAAAGGCAAGTAAGAATGGGGTTTCTCCTGTTGATGTCCTATAGAAAGTGCGGTATGACCAAAGAACTTGGGGTACAAATTCTGGCCAACAACCTTTAGCCTTGTCCAAGCTAGGTTTCAAGGTTCGCTTGATTATTTTGTTGATGGCTTCAACTTGTCCATTAGACTGGGGATGAGCTGGGGAGGCAAAACATAAGTTGATGTTGAACTTAGAGCAGAGCATCCTGTACTTATTGTTGTTGAATTGTCGCCCGTTGTCAATGATTATTGCATTGGGAATGCCGAATCTACAAAGGATGTCCTTCCATACGAAGTCTTCTATTTATGCCTCAGTAATGGTTGTCAAAGGTTCTACTTCAGCCCACTTTATGAAGTAGTCAACTGCAACAATTGAATAGCAAACCTTGCCCTTCCCTGCAGGCATTGGGCCTATCAAATCAAGTCCCTATTGAGCCAAGGGCCAATGGCTGATCATAGGAGTGAACGGCTCGGAAGGGGAGTGAGGAATAGTTACGTAGCGTTGACACTTATCACATAAGCGAGATATTCTGATGGCATCTTGGTGGAGTGTTGGCCAGTAATATCCTTAGTGAAAAGCCTTGTGTGTTAGGGATCGAGATCCAGCATGATCTCTGCAGACTCCTTCATGTATTTCCCGAATGACAGTTTCTGCCTCCACGGGCGTAAGGCATCTTAGGTATAGTAGGTTAAAATCCCATTTGTAGAGTTGGTCATTAATGATCAAGTAATATGTAGCCTTGTATCGAATCTGCTTAGCTTGGACTTTGTCATTTGGAAGGGTGCCATTAGCAATAAATCTATAAATCGGGGTAATCCAATTATCCCCCTGTTGTAAGTTGCACACTTCCATATCCATGGTGCTTGGTGCTGCCAACAATTCGACCTGAATTTTTCTCCCAATCTTGTCTTCCACCGCTGAGGCAAGGCGACCCAAAGCATTTGCATGATTGTTTGCTGCTCGAGGAATTTGGGTGATCTGGTAGTGGAAGTGCTTGAGCAACAATTGTGTTTGTGCCAGATATGCTGCCATGGAGCTATCCTTAGTGTCAAAGTTGTTGGTGACCTGGTTAATCACCAATTGGGAGTCACTGAAAATATCAATTTGTTTAACCCCAAGGTGTTTGGCCAAACATAAGCCTGCTAGGAGGGCTTCATATTTGGCCTCATTGTTCGACGCCTTGAATATGAAACGAAGAGTGTACTCCATCGCCATTTTGTTAGGGGTCGTAAAGACTAGTCCTGCTCCACAACCCTGTTGGTTTGACGAGCCATCAACATATAGACTCCATGCTAGGGCTGTTGGTTCTATTTTTTGAGCTTCCGAGGGTAATGAAACCACTTCTTTAGGTGTAGAAACAATGTCAACAGGATATGTGAAGTCGGCGATGAAGTCTGCCACTGCTTGGCCCTTCTCAGCTGACTTTGGTTGGTAGGAGATGTCAAACTCACCCAATGTTATCGCCCATTTGATCATTCACCCGAAAGTGTCAGGACTTTGGAGTATCTGTCGAAGAGGATGATTGGTAAGCACGATGATGGAGTATGCTTGGAAGTAAAGGCGAAGTTTTCAAGCAGACATGACCAATGCTAGAGCCAATTTCTCAATGTTAGAGTATCGTGTCTCCGTATCTTGTAACACATTGCTAGCGTAGTAGACAGGCCGTTCGACATTACCATATTTTCGAATGAGAACAGAACTTACTGCTGAAGTCGATACCGACAGATAGATAATGAGAGTGTCATTAACCTCAGGTTTGGAAAGAAAATGGGCTTTACTCATGTAGTCTTTGAGGTTCTTGAATGCCTCGACACATTCACCAGTCCATGTAATGTACTTCTTACTTCCTTTAAGTGCTTTGAAGAAATGAGCACATCTGTCTATGGCCTTAGAGATGAACCTAGTTAAGGCTGCCACCTTGCTAGTAAGGCTATGAATGTCTTTTGAAGTTACCGATTCCTTCACGTCGAGGATTGCTTTGATATTCTCGGGATTAGCCTCAATGCCTCGTTGGCTTATCATGAAGCCTAAGAATTTGCCAGAGCCTACACCGAAGGCACATTTGTTGGGGTTCAACCTCATTCGATACCTCTTCAGAATGGTGAAAGTTTCAGATAGGTTGGTGATGTGTTGGTCAGCATGTTTGTTCTTGACTAGCATATCATTAACGTAAACTTCCATGCTCTTCCCAATCTGTTCGGCGAACATTAAATTGACCAGTCTCTGATAAGTTGCTCCTACATTCTTTAAGCCGAAAGGCATAACTTTATAGCAATATAGTCCCCTGTCAGTAGTGAAGGCTGTGTGTTCTTGTTCCGGAGGGTTCATGAGGATTTGGTTGTATCCTGAGTAAGCATCCGTGAAGCTCAGGAGTTCACACCCTACTGTAGAGTCTATAAGTCTGTCTATGAGAGGAAGAGGAAAGCTATCCTTCGGGCATCCTTTGTTTAGGTCGGTGTAATCTACACACATTCTCCACAAGACCTTTTGGAGCAGGAGACTTTCTTTGGTCAGATTTTTCTTAACAAGGACCACATTTGCTACCCATGTTGGGTAATTGACTTCGCGGACGAAGCCTATGCCTTTGAGTTTTTCAACTTTTGCCTTCATTGCTTCATATCATTTAGCGTCATTTATGGTTTAGGGGTCAATACTTAAGCGATGACATATGATATCGGGAGAGATGCCTGGCATGTCCTCGTATGACCATACGAAGACCTCAGTTTTCTCTTGCCAAAAAGAGATGAATGCCAACCGAATGGGTGGTGACAACGTGGTGTCAATCTTCACCATGCGATATGGATAATCTTTTGAGATAGAAACCTTCTCCAACTCTTCAGTGGGTTGTGCTTGCTGGGTGATAGAGTCGTCTCAAGGATCGTCGGGTTGACTGTTGCCACCATGAAGATCCAAGTTGGCTTCGTTCGGGTTGGTCTTTATGACTTGGTCATGTATAGAAAGGGTTTCCTTAGGCACAGACAAGTGCTGTTGCTTGACCGAAGTGTTGTAACATGACCGTGCACTAAGTTGATCTCCTCTTGATGTAACCATTGTCATAGGGGGTTAGAAATTTCATCAACAACATATGTGTGGATACCATGGCCTTGGGATCATTGATGCCTGTGCGTCCAAAGATGACATTATATGCCGTTGGGCAATCAACCACCAGGAAGTTAGTGGTAATGGTAGCTGTGTAAGGTCATGTACCAATGGTGAAAGGTAAGTGTATGCTCCTTAAAGGTTGCACGATATCACCGGAGAAGCTTATCAAAGGAGAAATCGAGCGATCGAGCAAGTGTTCAGCAACATTAAGTGCCTTGAAAGCTTCAGCAACATGATATTGACCGAAGCCCCCGTGTCTACTAGGATTCATTGTACTTCAAAGTTGGCTATGTGAGCTTCCACGATCAATGGGTCATTGTGAAGGTAGATGATACCTCTTTCTTCCTCAAGGTAGAAACATATTGGATCCCAATTAGGCTTTTGATACTTGGCTCCCTTGATGTCTTCCACGTGAAACACTTGATGACCAGGCCTTAAAGCTCATTCGCTGTTTTTCATGGCTCTGTTGGAAGATTCAGATATGGGTGTACTGCCGCTTATGGAATAAATCACATTCATCTGGCGTTGGTTACGGTTATCCCTTGAAGGATGAAGGAGAAATTGATCAATTTTTCCTTCACACGCTAAAGCTTCAACATGATCACAAATGGTGATACACTTCTCGCCGTCATGGCCGTTATGCTCGTGGTAGCAGCAAAACGTGCCCGTGTTCTTCGTGGGCTTGTAACCCGATGGCCTCGGCATTGGCTTCGGTATTAGGTGTGCTATGCTGGGGTAAATGGCCATGCGTGTGGCGTTCAAAGGTGTGTATGTCTCATACCTCGGAGTAGGGCCTGTCCTGAAACGTGTTTGGCCCAATGTGTTGACTGCCTGGGGGTAGGCATTATCGTGGCGATACCCTTGGTTATCGCGATAGTGTCCCTTACTCTTTTTACTAAAATGAGACTGGTGAGGATGGAAATCTTTCATTTTGCCCTAACGTTGATATGTCTGTTGACTTGGCAAAGTATTAAGTAAGGTAGGGGAAGGCACCACTGCTGTTTGGAAGGTCGAGGTCTTCTCATTTGGTTGGATCTGGCTTCCACTCCCTACTTGCTGATAAGGGGTGGCTGTGGGGGGTTTCCCTTGATATGTCCTTGCCCCGGCGGAGGCATGGTTGTAAGCTTGTGCCATCACCTCAGAGTAAGTCTTCCAAGTGTTGGCATTGATCATGTACTTAAAGAAACAGTCACGTAGTCCTGCTATGAAGGCTTTAAGGGCATTCTTATCGTATGCCTCGGCACAATGGAAATACTCATGGCTGAAGCGGCCAGCATACATACGTAATGACTCGTCTGGCTTTTGGTGAATAGTGTACAAGTCATCCGCAGAGTGCAAGCGATTGGTTTGGAAAATGTGTTAAGAAACAAACAGTTTCCTCAATTCCTCAAATGAGTCTACCGTTTCAGGTGGAAGACGAAAATACCAATTTAGAGCTCCGCCAGAGAGGGTGAAGGGGAAGAGAAGACATCGCTCTTCATCAGTGTGCATCCGGTATGCCATGGTGGACTCAAAGAGGTTAAGGTGTTCAATCGGGTCCTCTTTTCCAGTATAGAGTTGCAAGCTAAGCTTTTGCTTTGTCTTTTCTTGGAGGGGGGTGTCAAGGATCCTTCTTGTAAGAGGGCGATGCCTAGGTTGGTTCCACTCAGGTATCGCAGCTTGTCGTTCGACCTTCAACTTGTTTACTTCCTTAAGGAGTTGTAGGACAATAGGGTCTTGAATGGAGTCATGTACCACTGGAGCTTTCTTTCGTAAATCTCCATCTCCTCTTGTAAGTAGGAAGGTCTGATCAAGAACATGTGATTTATCCCCGGACTCGCCGTACTGACTTCCAAGGTATGTTTGTTAGAACATCTCTGAGTCCCATATACCTTCGTGTTTCTCTAGGACCTGTTACCCCTTCCTCAAATTGGTAGCCGGCCTGGGACATGGGAGGGGACCAAGTCTTTCAGAGACCCTTGAGTCATTGATCTTCGAGCTTACATGGATGAGATTGTCTCGACGTTGCTTTAAGAAGTCTCGATAGTCGTAAAAGAGGACTTTCGATCCTTCCACTCCTTCTGTAAGGAGGTGTCTTCCTCTAGTTCTCCTGCTTCGGGTCGAAACAACTGGGTTGAGAGAAGTCTCATGTTAATCAATGTTTTGATGATTAGCTCGCTCCTCATCAGGGATACCCATGTCAAAGGAAGGTGACCCTCCGTGTTGGGGGGTACCCAGATGATGGTTGATGTCCATAGGGGTAACAAGCTCGTGTGTTTGAGTACGCATAGTTTCGTGGAGCGTCTCAAAGAGCTTCTCATACTACTCTTGGAGGACCTCATTCTTCATTGTTATCTTGTTGTTCTGAGCTTCTAACTTATCGACTTTAGCTTGAAGATCAACCAACTTTCCTTCCTCCTTTCGTTGCCTCGCACCAGGTGCAAGAGAGGTGTGATTTTGTGTGCTGTGGCTTCCTTCGCTCCCCATGTTGGAGAGGGATGCCTGGTCAAAAAAGAGTGTACGAATGGTGGAAACTAGCTTAACAAAGCTGAAGAGAGTGGGAATAAGTGTCGTTCCCACATATAGAGCCAAATGTCGATGCACAAAATCAGTGGGGACTTTGGTACAACAAAAAATGTTAAGTTTGTGACCTTCGCTAGATTGCTCCGATCACTAGTGTGGATAAGTATGTAAATGGATAGGGACAGGGAAGCAAACACAAGATGTACGTGGTTCACCCAGATTGGCTACGTCCACGGAGTAGAGGAGTTCTCATTAATTGTGAAGGGTTTACACAAGTACATAGGTTCAAGCTCTCCTTTAGTGAGTACTAGTGAATAATTTAGAACAAATGACATTCAGAAATATTCTGGGAGAATGATCTCCTTTTATAGAAGAGAGTTTCTAGTTTATTCTGACATTGACACGTGTCGTGTTATGATTGGCTTCTGATGTTGACACGTGTCACACTATGATTGGCTTCTAATGTCGACATGTGTCGCGCTGTGATTGGCCTCCTAGTTGGAGTGAAACTCTTCTGGGTCCTTGACGATATAACTTTGACCGGTGCTCAGTAGTTTCAGGATTGGTCAAGTATGGTACAAGCAAAAGCTAAATAAATAAATTTAATTAACAGTCTTTCTCATCTATTTTTTTCATCTCCCAAGGAATTTTAATCAAGACGATCCCTTGAAAATTCAAAAAATAGAATTAATAGTCTTTCCCATTCATTTCTTTCATCTCCCAGGCACGAGACTCGGTTATGAACGGCGCATGAATTTCAAAAATATTAATCACATCGGCTTCCGCGGCCATCACCCTGCAACCTTTATGCATGTGCAAATCACATCGGCTTCAAACGTTCGCACGAATTTCAAAAATATTAATCAAGATGATCCTACTAAATTTAACAAAAAAAAGGTAAATAAATAAATTTAATTAACAGTCGTTCTCATCTATTTATTTCATCTCCCATGGAATATTAATCAAGACGATCCCTTGAAAATTCAAAAAATAGAATTAATAGTCTTTCCCATTCCTTTCTTTCATCTCCCAAGCACAAGACTCGGTTATGAAGGATGCGCGCCACAAATACACTCCTAAAAATACGCAAAAAAAAAAAATCATGAAAAGAAAAAAAAAAGATTGGGGGGATGCAACACGAGGACTTCCCTGGAGGTCACCCAACCTAGTACTACTCTTGCCCAAACTCGCTTAACTTCGGAGTTCTGATGGGATCCGGTGCATGTGAGTTGGTATGATCGCATCCGTTAATCTATGACTTGTAATTGTACATAATCGTTTCCTTGGCCATCACCCCGTAACCTTTATGCATGTGCAAATCACATCGCCTCCAAATGTTCACACGAATTTCAAAAATATTAATCGAGACGATCCTTCTAAATTTAAGAAAAAAAAGGTAAATAAATAAATTTAATTCACAGTCTTTCTCATCTATTTATTTCATCTCCCAAGGAATGTTAAACAAGACGATCCCTCGAAAATTCAAAAAATAGAATGAATAGTCTTTCCCATTCCTTTCTTTAATCTCCCAAGCAAGAGAATCGGTTATGAACGACATGCACCACAAATACGCAGCTAAAAATACGCAAAAATAAAAAATAAAAAATAAAAAATAAAAAATCATGAAAAGAAAAAAGAAAAAAGGCTGGGGGTATGCAACACGAGGACTTCCCAGGAGGTCACCCATCCTAGTACTACTTTCGTCCAAACTTGCTTAACTTCGAAGTTCGGATGGGATCCGCTGCATGTGAGTTGGTATCATCGCATCCTTTATTCTATGACTTGTAATTGTACATAATCATTTCCTTGGCCATCACCCTGTAACCTTTATGCATGTGCAAATCACATCGGCTTCAAACATTCGCACGAATTTTAAAAATATTAATCAAGACAATCCTTCTAAATTTAACAAACAAAAAGTAAATAAATAAATTTAATTAACAGTCTTTGTCATCTATTTATTTCATCTCCCAAAGAATATTAATCAAGAAGATCCCTCGAAAATTAAAAAAATAGAATTAATTCCCATTCATTTCTTTCATCTCCCAAGCACGAGACTCGATTATGGACGACGCGCGCCACAAATACGCCGCTAAAAACACGCAAAACTAAAAAATAAAAAACAAAAAATCACGAAAAGAAAAAAGAAAAACGGCTGGGGGGATGCAACACGAGGACTTCCCAGGAGGTCACCCATCCTAGTACTACTCTCGCCCACACAAGCTTAACTTTGGAGTTCTAATTGGATCCGTTGCGTGTGAGTTGGTATGATCGCATCGATTAGTCTATGACTTGTAATTGTACATAATTGTTTCCTTGGCCATCACCCTGTAACCTTTATGCATCCGCAAATCACATCAGCTTCAAACGTTCGCACGAATTTCAAAAATATTAATCAAGACGATCCTTCTAAATTTAACAAAAAAAAAAGTAAATAAACAAATTTAATTAACAGTCTGTCTCATATATTTATTTCATCTCCCGAGGAATATTAATCAAGACGATCCCTCGAAAATTAAAAAAAATAGAATTAATAGTCTTTCCCCTTCTTTTCTTTCATCTACCAAGCACGAGACTCGGTTATGAACGATGCGCGCCACAAATACGCCGCTAAAAACACGCAAAAAATAAAAAATAAAAATCATGAAAAGAAAAAAGAAAAAAGGCTGGGGGGATGCAACACGAGGACTTCCCGGGAGGTCACCCAACCAAGTACTAGTCTTGTCCAAACTCGCATGATCGCATCCAGTGCATGTGAGTTCGTATGATCGCATCCATTAGTTGGTATGATCGCATCCGTTAGTCTACGACTTGTAATTGTATATAATCGTTTCCTTGGCCATCACCCTGTAACCTTGATGCATGTGCAAATCACATCGGCTTCAAACGTTCGCAATAATTTCAAAAATATTAATCGAGACGATCCTTCTAAATTTAAGAAAAACAAAGGTAAATAAATAAACAAATTTAATTAACAGTCTTTCTCATCTATTTATGTGACAGCCCATCCCTAATTTTAAGAATTTTTAAAGTTTTAATAAAGGATTTTACAAAAATGCCCTTTGAGGCACGTGCATTATTCGAGGTTAATCGTTGTGTCGTGCCACCTAAGATTTATTTTCTTGACATATCCTCGTAGTACTCGTCGCTACGGACGCGTGGGTGCAGACGGTTCGTGATTTGGAGTCACAGTTAAAGTTTTACGGAATTCTAACCTGAGAAGTACTTCTACTTTGGTTAATATATTCATATATATATTTATGTGTTATTATTTTATTAGTTGTTATTAGAATTTGGGAAAGAAGAAAGAGGGCAGTCGGGAAGAAAGAAGAAAGGAAAAAATGGGATTGGGCAAGACAGCCTAATCTGAAAGAAGAAGGAGGGGACGAATCAGGAGAAGAGAGAAGGAGAGGATGGCCAATCGGAACAGAGGAAAGGAGGAAAGGAGAGAGGGCGAGAAGCGGAGGAGAGAAGATCAGAAACGGGTTTTCCCCCAACCCGTTTACCCGCGCACCCATCTCTATTTTTCCGACAATTTTCACCCGTTTTTCCGGTGAATTGCTTCAAGAAACTTCATGGGAAACCCTCCAAGACCTTCCCTCTACCCATTCCATCTCAAAATTAAAGAGATTTGGCTTTGAAAATGGAGAAAACCGCAAGGAAAGGTGCGGCGGCTTTGGCTTCGAATCACCCAATCCCGAAGCAATTTCTTCCAATTGTCACCACCCATAGCTTCCTCTCGAGGCCTAGAACCAAGCCCAAGCATCGGAGTTGATTTGAGGACGAATTGGAACTCACCCAATTCTAGGGTCCGCACGGATTTTGGTGAAATTGAAGTGTTTCCAAGCCAAATTGACCTTGGCCTCAGGTATAAAGTTTACTCTACTCATTGAGATCTTCAATTCTGTATTTTTTGAGAATTTTTTGAAATAGTTGGATTTTCCGGCTAGCCGGGGCGGCCGACCGCCACCCGCGGCGGCGCATGGCCAATGGCCCGCCAATGTCATTCTTAGCATGTGTTTAAGGTTCTAGGTTCAGTTTTGATAATTGATGGACGTAAATTGAGTAATTGAACCTAAGTTCGTTTCGATTCGTGGTTAGGTGAAAATGTGAATTTACGATCCAATCGTCGGATCGTCACCAAACTTTGATACATTGTAATACGTAATATTTGAGGATTATAGGAACTTACGGATCGGGAATCCGATTTACAGATCTTTCGGAATTGTAGTTGTAAGTTCATAATATAGAATGTTAACTACACTTGGTTTTGACAATTGACGGAGATCCGACCGTTTGATGGTAAGGAAATTTTAGGATCTTGTCCTAGAGGTATATTGTGGACCTCTGGAAGTTATGGATTTGAAATCTGAGTTGCAGATCTTCCGGATCGAACTACGTAGTGACGTGTTTTATATAAGTTAGATATTCTATCGATATGATTTCTGAGGTTGGACTTGATTATTGTTCTAGGCGCCGATCGTCATGACGCCTTGATGTATGGTGCTAGGGAGTTGTTGGGCGAAGTCCAGGTGAGTGGGCAGTATTTCTGTTTATACCTATATACTATCGATTTTCCAGAAATTGAGTTTAAATGAAAGTATGTTTTAAAATGCCATGCATGCATATTATGAGATATATGAATTGATAATTGATGCATATATATATGTGAATTAGTGTTGTGGACGCACAGGTGAGTATTAGGTGAGTTTTATGTTATTCATGTGAATCATTGATGATATGAATTGTGTTGAGAGCTCATAACCTGCCCCCCTGGTGTTAGTGCTTATATTATTCACCGCACCGCACGCTCACCTTGGATCCAAGTAGGTGCATGTCGTACAGACCATGAGAGGGTTCTGACATGCTAGTCGTACAGACCACTAGAAGTGGTTCCGACTGGTAGGTGACCTTAGATTATGTGCACAGATGATTGATGAGAGAAGCACTAGAGCGTATTATTACACCATTCTTGTCGTACATACTACTTCAGGTAGTTCCGACTTATGTGCAGAGTAGCGCCGTACAGGTCACCGTGGTGACTCCGGTTGGATTGGATATTGAGCTATAGAATTAACCGTACAGGACCAACTGCAGGGTCTCCGGTTGATTCCTTATTTCACCTGTTATATTGATGCATCCATATTCTGTTTTTGACATTATGACATGGCATACTTTTTGGTTTTGATAAAGATTGATGATTTGAGATATTTGAAGGTATATGCTATTATGTTATTTTTTGGGAAATTATACAAGTTTTGCAGCGAGGGGTTAGAAATGTTTTAAATGAAATGTTTTCAAAAAACTTTGTTTTACTGACCCATTCAACTTTGTTTTGCACCCCTCCAGGTTCAAGTTAGCAGAGCTTTGGTGGCCACGAGGAATCCAACGGTGTTCTGAAAAAATTCACAAAAGTAGGACTCACCCTCGGGTGTTTCATCTTAGTAATTGTATCTTTAAAGCTTCCGAACTGTGTAAATGGTCAAGTCACTCTCACGTGACGGCCAACATGCCCTCCTTCGGGACGGGGTGTGTCCATTTATTTCATCTCCCAACGAATATTAATCAAGACGATCCTTCGACAATTCAAAAAATAGAATTAATAGTCTTTCCCATTCCTTTCGTTCATCTCCCAAGCATGAGACTCGGTTATGAACGACGCAAGCACAAATACGCTGCTAAAAATACGCAAAAATAAAAAATAAAAAATAAAAAATCATGAAATGAAAAAAGAAAAAAGGCTGGGGGATTGCAACACGAGCACTTCCTGGGAGGTCACCCATCCTAGTACTACTCTCGCCCAAACTCGCATAACTTCGGAATTGTGATGAGATCCGGTGCATGTGAGTTGGTATCATCACATCCGTTAGTCTATGACTTGTAATTGTACATAATCGTTTCCTTGGCCATCACCCTATAACCTTTTATGCATGTACATAATCGATCCTTCTAAATTTAACAAAAAAAAAGTAAATAAATAAATTTAATTAACAGTCTTTCTCATCTATTTATTTCATCTCCCAAGGAATATTAATCAAGATGATCCCTCGAAAATTCAAAAAACAGAATTAATTCCCATTCCTTTCTTTCATCTCCCAAGCACGAGACTCGATTATGAACTACGCGTGCCACAAATACGCCACTAAAAATACGCAAAAAATAAAATAAAAAATAAAAAAGAAAAAAGGCTGGGGGGAAGCAACACAAGGACTTCCCGGGAGGTCACCCATCCTAGTGCTACTCTCGCCCAAACTCGCTTAACTTTGGAGGTCTGATGGGATTCGATCCATCTGAGTTAGTATGATCACATCTACTAGTCTATGACTTGTAATTGTACATAATCGTTTCCTTGGTCATCACCCTGTAACCTTTATGCATGTGCAAATCACATCGGCTTCAAAAGTTCCCACGAATTTCAAAAATATTAATCAAGACGATCCTTCTAAATTTAACAAAAAAAAGTAAATAAATAAATTTAATTAACAGTCTGTCTCATCTATTTATTTCATCTACCAAGGAATATTAATCAAGACGATCCCTCGAAAATTAAAAAAATAGAATTAATAGTCTATCCCATTCCTTTCTTTGATCTCCCAAGCACGAGACTCGGCTATGAACGACGCACGCTGCCGTTAAAAATACGCAAAAAATAAAAAATCATGAAAAGAAAAAAAGAAAAAAAGGTTGGGGGAATGCAACACGAGGACTTCCAGGGAGGTCACCCATCCTAGTACGACTCTCGCCCAAACTTGCTTAACTTCGGAGTTCTGATGGGATCCGGTGCATGTGAGTTGGTAAGATCACATCTGTTAGTCTATGATTTGTAATTGTACATAATCGTTTCCTTGGCCATCACCCTGTAACCGTTATGCATGTGCCAATCACATCGGCTTCAAACGTTCGCCCGAATTTCAAAAATATTAATCAAGACGATCCTTCTAAATTTAACAAACAAAAAAAGAAAATAAATAACTTTAAATAACAGTCTGTCACATCTATTTATTTCATCTCCCAAGGAATATTAATCAAGACAATCCCTTGAAAATTCAAAAAATAGAATTAATAGTCTATCCCATTCCTTTCTTTCATCTCCCAAGCACGAGACTCGGTTATGAACGACGCACGCCACAAATACGCCGCTAAAAATACGCAAAAAATAAAAAATAAAAAATCATGAAAAGAAAAAAGAAAAAAGGCTAGGGGGATGCTACAGGTGGACTTCCTGGGAGGTCACCCATCCTAGTACTACTTTCGCCCAAACACGCTTAACCTAGGAGTTCTGATGGGATCCGGTGCATGTGAGTTGGTAAGATCGCATCTGTTAGTCTATCACTTGTAATTGTACATAATCATTTCCTTGGCCATTACCCTGTAACCTTTATGCATGTGCAAATCACATCGGCTTCAAACGTTCGCATGAATTTCAAAAATATTAAACAAGACGATCCTTCTAAATTTAACAAAAAAAAAGTAAATAAATAAATTTAATAAACATTCTTTCTCATCTATTTATTTAATCTCCCAACGAATATTAATCAAGATGATCCCTCGAAAATTAAAAAAATAGAATTAATAGTCTTTCCCAATCTTTTCTTTCATCTACCAAGCACGAGACTCGGTTATGAACGACGCGCGCCACAAATACGCCGCTAAAAATACGCAAAAAATAAAAAAGAAAAATCATGAAAAGGAAAAAGAAAAAAGGTTGGGGGGATGCAACACGAGGACTTCCTAGGAGGTCACCCAACCTAGTACTACTATCGCCCAAACTCGCTGAACTTCGGAGTTCTGATCGGATCTGATGCATGTGAGTTGGTATGATCGCATCCGTTAGTCTATGATTTGTAATTGTACATAATCGTTTCCTTGGCCATCACCTTGTAACCTTTATGTATGTGCAAATCACATCAGCTTCAAACTTTCGCACGAATTTCAAAAATATTACTAGTCTTTCCCATTCTATTCTTTCATCTACCAAGCACGAGACTCGGTTATGAACGACGCGCGCCACAAATACGCCGCTAAAAAGATGCACAAAAAAAAACATGAAAAGAAAAAAGAAAAAAGGCTGGGGGGGATGCAACACGAGGACTTCCCGGGAGGTCACCCATCCTAGTACTACTCTCGCCCAAACTCGCTTAACTTTGGAGTTCAGATGGGATCCGGTGCGTGTGAGTTGGTATGATCGCTTGACTTGTAATTGTACATAATCGTTTCCTTGGCCATCACCTTGTAACCTTTATGAATGTGCAAATCACATCGGCTTCAAACTCTCACACGAATTTCAAAAATTTTAATCAAGACGATCCTTCTAAATTTAACAAAAAAAAGTAAATAAATAAATTTAATTAACAATCTTTCTCATCTATTTATTTCATCTCTCAAGGAATATTAATTAAGACGATCCCTCGAAAATTCAAAAAATAGAATTAATAGTCTTTCCCATTCTATTCTTTCATCTCCCAAGCACGAGACTCGGTTATGAATGACGCGCGCCACAAATACGCCGCTAAAAAGACGCAAAAATAAAATAAAAAAGAAAAAATCATGAAAAGAAAAAAGAAAAAAAGGTTGGGGGATGAACAGGAGGACTTCCCAGGAGGTCACCCATCCAAGTACTACTCTCCCCCAAGCTCGCTTAACTTCAGAGTTCTGATAGGATTCGGTGCATATGAGTTGGTATGATCGCATCCATCAGTCTATGACATGTAATTGTACATAATCGTTTCCTTGGACATCACCCTGTAACCTTTGTGCATGTGCAAATCACATCGGCTTCAAACGTTCGCACGAATTTCAAAAATATTAATCAAGATGATCCTTCTAAATTTAACAAAAAAAAGGTAAATAAATAAATTTAATTAACAACCTTTCTCATCTATTTATTTCATCTCTCAAGGAATATTAATTAAGACGATCCCTCGAAAATTCAAAAAATAGAATTAATAGTCTTTCCCATTCTTTTCTTTCATCTCCCAAGCACGAGACTCGGTTATGAACGACGCGCGCCACAAATACGCCGCTAAAAAAATGCAAAAATAAAATAAAAAAGAAAAAACCATGAAAAGAAAAAAGAAAAAAGGGTTGGGGGATGCAACAGGAGGACTTCCCTGGAGGTCACCCATCGTAGTACTACTCTCGCCCAAACTCTCTTAACTTCAGAGTTCTGATGGGATTCGGTGCATGTGAGTTGGTATGATTGCATCTTTTAGTCTATGACTTTTAATTGTCCATAATCGTTTCCTTGGCCATCACCTTGTAACCTTTATGAATGTGCAAATCACATCGGCTTCAAACTTTCGCACGAATTTCAAAAATATTAATGAAGACGATCCTTCTAAATTTAACAAAAAAAAAGTAAATAAATAAATTTAATTAACATTCTTTCTCATCTATTTATTTCATCTCCCAAGGAATATTAATCAAGACGATCCCTCGAAAATTCAAAAAATAGAATTAATAGTGTTTCCCATTCTTTTCTTTATCTCCCAAGGACGAGACTCGGTTATGAACGACGCGCGCCACAAATACGCCGCTAAAAATACGCAAAAAAAAAATCATGAAAAGAAAAAAGAAAAAAGGCTGGGTGGATGCAACACGAGGACTTCCTGGGACGTCACCCATCCTAGTACTACTCTCGCCTAAACTCGCTTAAATTCGGAGTTCAGATGGGATCCGGTGCATGTGAGTTGGTATGAACGCAACCGTTAGTCTATGACTTTTAGTTGTCCATAATCGTTTCCTTGGCCATCACCCTGTAACCTTTATGAATGTGCAAATCACATCGGCTTCAAACTTTCACACGAATTTCAAAAATATTAATCAATACGATCCTTCTAAATTTAGCAAAAAAAAAGTAAATAAATAAATTTAATTAACAGTCTTTCTCATCTATTTTTTTCATCTATCAAGGAATATTAATCAAGACGATCCCTCGAAAATTCAAAAAATAGAATTAATAGTCTTTCCCATTCTTTTCTTTATCTCCCAAGGACGAGACTCGGTTATGAACGACGCGCGTCACAAATACGCCGCTAAAAATACGCAAAAAAAAATATCATGAAAAGAAAAAAGAAAAAAGGCTAGGGGGATGCAACACAAGGACTTCCTGGGAGGTCACCCTTCCTAGTACTACTCTCACCCAAACTCGCTTAACTTCAGAGTTCAGATGGGATTCGGTGCATGTGAGTTGGTATGATCGCATACGTTAGTCTATGACTTGTAATCATCCATAATCGTTTCCTTGGCCATCACCTGTAATCTTTATGCATGTGCAAATCACATCGGCTTCAAACGTTCGCACGAATGTCAAAAATATTAAACAAGACGATCCTTTTAAATTTCACAAAAAAAAAGTAAATAAATAAATTTAATTAATAGTCTTTCTCATCTATTTATTTCATCTCCCAAGGAATATGAAGCAAGATGATCCCTCGAAAATTAAAAAAATAGAATTAATAGTCTTTCCCATTCTTTTCTTTCATCTACCAAGCACGAGACTCGGTTATGAACGACGCGCGCCACAAATACGCCGCTAAAAATATGCAAAAAAAAAAATCATGAAAAGAAAAAAGAAAAAAGGTTGGGGGGATGCAACACGAGGACTTCCCGGGAGGTCACCCATCCTAGTACTACTGTTGCCCAAACTCGCTTAACTTCAGAGTTCAGATGGGATCCGGTGCTTGTTAGTTGGTATGATCGAATCCGTTAGTTTATGACTTGTAATTGTCCATAATCGTTTCCTTGGCCATCACCTTGTAACCTTTATGAATGTGCAAATCACATCGGCTTCAAACTTTCGCACGAATTTCAAAAATATTAATCAATACGGTCCTTCGAAATTTAACAAAAAAAAAGTAAATAAATAAATTTAATTAACAGTCTTTGTCATCTATTTAGTTCATCTCTCAAGGAATATTAATCAAGACGATCCCTCGAAAATTAAAAAAATAGAATTAATCGTCTTTCCCATTCTTTTCTTTCATCTCCCAAGCACGAGACTCGGTTATGAACGACGCGCGCCACAATTACGCCGCTAAAAATACACAAAAATGAAAATTAAAAAAAAAAAAATCATGGAAAGAAAAAAGAAAACAGGCTGGGGGAATGCAACACGAGGACTTCCCAAGAGGTCATCCATCCTAGTACTGCTCTCGCCCAAACTCGGTTAAATTCGGAGTTCTGATGAGATCCGGTGCATGTGAGTTGGTGTGATCGCATTTTTTAGTCTATGACTTGTAATTGTACATAATCGCTTCCTTGGCCATCACCCTGTAACCTTTATGCATGTGCAAATCACATCGGCTTCAAGCGTTCGCACGAATTTCAAAAATATTAATCAAGACGATCCTTCTAAATTTAACAAAAAAAAAAAAAGTAAATACATAAATTTAATTAACTATCTCTTTCATCTCCCAGGGCCCGTCTATGATTATTTAATTATACCAATTGTCGCGCGTAACTTTACTTTTTGTAGTGAATTTGCGCTATTACTTATAAGGCACTTGTAGAAGCTTGAGTTGGTCAATGTGGGATTATGTTCTCTTTTGTTTCAAATTCTTATAATACCCATCGTTTATATACAATAATGGAGCCACCAAATTCCAAAGGAAGCTTATGCCCTACCGATATCCCGATGAGGGACATATAAAACTTTGTCCCTCACCGATGTGGGACAACTCTCAATACACCCTTGCTTTTAGCCGTTTGGCTTCACACGAAGACAATCCGCTTTGATACCATGATGAAATCTGATTGATTGTTCTTATTATTAATTCTCTTCCATACGGGCATATATATACACATCTATTCTGTGTAGTCCAAGGAATAGTAATACAAGTGTTTATCCTAAACTAGGAAGGAATCCCTTTAAACTAGGAAACCAAATTACATTCCAATACCTATTATCCTATGATTCACGCCAACATTTGGGACATCGATTGTACTGTTCAAGGAGGCGGCACCACAGGTAAGCCTAAGTTTGTTGCTACGCAATTTATTATGTATATGTCACTTTATTTTAGTTTATATGTTTAACTTTTTCCTTGATATTGACTTGTTTGAGATCCACTTCAACGGTTGGTTCCCTCTGGTATATGAATTTGCAATTCTATTGCTTTATATGCCAGAAAACCACTACGTGTACCTACACTGCTACTCTCATGGAAAACAATTTTTTGTCCAGTTCCGTACGTTAGTAAAGCTTTTCCTCCCCGCTCTCATTAAGTCAAATGAATACTAGTGGCCTTTTCTTACTAGGCTATTTGTGGTTAGATTTCCGTTTCACATCAGATAATTAAACTGGAAGAGAGCAGAGGAAAAGTGGAGAAAATCGGATCCAAAATCCTGACAGAATTACATACGAATTGATTGTAGATTTTAAAGATTGTTTTATGCTATTTTTTAGGCTAGCTCTTCTTCCTATATAGTAGTTGGGTACAAAGATACTGCTACATTGTGCACATTGTTACTGTTAACATTGAAACCCTTTTTTAAAGAACAATGTTTAATATGTTCATTATGTTCATTCTTTGCCTATATGTATTTGTCTGTGTTAAATATGGAACATCAAAAAGGTATTTTGTCCAGGTCAAGTTGGAGCAATTCAATTAGGAGTGAGCAGGGCTTTGCAAAATTGGGAACCCGACTTGCGTCCTGCACTAAAAGAACGTAAATATTTCTCCTCCCCCTTTGTCCGCTGCTTATTTCTGTTTTATAGGGAGAAACTGATCTTAACCTTGCAAGATTGTCGATTGTACTGATTTGTTTTCTTTTACACGATTTTGTATAGCTACGTTTTCTTTGCTTGCTAACCCAGCAATTCATTTGTCTTTCTAGCTGGTTTCTTGACAACGGACTCGCGTGTGGTGGAAAGGAATAAACCTGGAAAAGCAAAGGCAAGGAAGAGCTTCCAATGGGTCAAGCGTTAATAAATTGCTCCGAGCTTGGTTTTCTGCGCAGTTTTGTTTTGGAATATCAAGTATAATTTACTGCAATTGCTTACTAAGATCCAGCCATATGCCCTTGCATGGCATTAGTAGTGTAGCTTTGTTGTAGATCATGAGTGCTACAAGAATTTTGTAGATTCTGTGATTGGAGAAAACATTTGGAGCTATTCGATTTGTTTCTGATGCTTTCTTTTTCCCATGGTTTATTATGTTTTCTTATTTATTTTGTACATTTGGAATGTCGCTGGAAGAAACTTAAGCAATATTGTGAAAGGTTGAAATGATGAAGATACAAATCAATTCCAAATTATGTGAAAACATAGCTCGTTTGATCTTTTTCCAGGCATAAACAAATTAAGAATGCTATCGAACACAACAGTTTTGATGACGTGCGGACGAATGTTGATGTGGGATTATGTAAGATCAGAGTACTTAAGTATGTTGTGGGCATTGGATCGGATTGTTAATTCATAAAATTCAAGGGTTTTGAGGTGATTAGAAGAGATTAGACATGAAAGAAACGTACGTATCCCTTTTGATCCTTCCATTTTGTGGGCATTGTTAGGGATAAGCTTCTTAACGAGTAATCTAACTTCTAATCTTGAGGTTGGACAAAATTTCTTCAACATACCTTGAATCCAGTGCGCAATTCGATCCAATCTTAGGCGCCAAGCGAGTCCTCAGTGTGCCTACATGTCTAGAATGAGTTAAGTACGGATTGTTTTATTTCTTATTTTGAGCAGATATTTCTACACTGGAAAGCTGAGCGTAAGAGCGATATATCCAGTTTTAGGATTATTTTTGCTAGAGCTAATAACTGGTAGATCAGCAATAGTAAGAGATGTAGCACCTGACCTTCCCACTTATGTCAACGGGCGGCTTCTAAATTTGAGAGAATGGAAATTGAGAGCATAGTGGATTCAATAAAACAGGGGCGGCACAACAACTTTTCCGCTTGAAAAGCTACAGAAACCGCCACAACATGTGTGCCTTCGACATCAATCCAAACGTCGGATATAATGTTCGTCTATAGCGAATTGAAGGAATGTTTTAAAATTACAAACTCCGAAGAGCATCGATACTAGTTCATTGTTCATGTAAAGTTGAATTCTCAAAGACAGTGGGACATCAAATTCTCAAAGGCATACCACTACCTATAACAAAAAACATGTTTTCAGATTGTTACCAAATGAGGGGCTGCACCCGAGGTTATGAATTCGACTTTCCCATCCCCATTATTGCTTGCATCGAAACAAAAATAATGCGTATAATTGTTAGAAGGGGAACTTGATATAGGTCCAATTTTTGTAAGCAATTATTAGATATAGTCCAGTTTTACTTAATTATTATGTTAGATCCAGTGATTCATTGTCCACATCATCTTAATTGTAGGATTAGTTTTAAACAACATTATCTGTTCTTCCAAATAATTACTCTCGTACAGCCAGTCTCTTGTGCATGGTCTTCTACTTCCTCTATTCCATCTTTTTCTTCCTCCTCCACAAAATCACTTCTTTCTTCCATGAATTGTGAACTCTTATGATTCTCGTTTATGCATATATAATTGCAGGCTCTCACAATTAATTTCTTCTTCAGTTTTTTGGTATGTATTAAGTAGAATAAATTTGCTTTATAGGTATAAAGTATTTGTCTTCCTAAGAGTAGGTATACATAAAATTGAATGTATCTGGAAAATCAAATCCTAAATGCCCCATGTTGAACAAAAAAAAAATAATAATAATAATATATAAAGCAAAACACATATATCTCCCTACAGAAGAGGAAGAAACGTGAGCAAAAAAAAAACTCCTCATTTTTCTGCAAAACGTGGGGGGGTTGCAGTTGTGGAAGATTGCTACACAGATAATGGGAGAAGTTAAGGGAAAGTGGAGGCCTCTACTCCCCCACGTAAAAACTCCAGAGCCTTCCAACCATGCCTATAAATAATAGTTGCAGTGCAAGAGGAAACAAGAGGAGAGAAAACGGAAACGGGGTAGAGTGACAAGAAAACGTTGCAGAAACTGAGAAGCACAAGAGGAAGGAAATCGACAAAAAAAAAAGACAGGCAGCAAAAGAAAGCGAAAAGGAATAGCAACAAGAAGCCAAATATAAAGAAGAAAGATTAAAAAGGTATTTTTCATTCTCTTAATGGATTCATGATTTTTATTAGAGAGGTTGTTGTCGTCTTTTGCAGAAAAAAAAGGGGGAGGTTTTCTTTTTTTTCTTGTTTGACTGAAGCAAAGAAGATGTTGGTGGGAACATGCACCACCAACAAATCGCACCGACCCCCCCAAACCTGTCCTCGTTTCTTCTTCTTCTCCACCAACGGAGACATTTGCTGTCTTCTTCGCCAATAGCCGCAAAGAAACCATCGTCTCTGCCACCAACAGCGGCCATGCAGTGATTTCTATGCCCAGCAAGTTCGTCCGTGCCGCTGCCGTCAATCCCATGAATTTCTTCGGGGTGGTTTAAACCATCCCGTGAAGTTCCAATCAAATCTAAGTGCTCCGTGCCGTTGTAGTTAGTCCCATGAATTTCTTCGGAGTGGTCTAAACCACCCCGTGAAGTTCCAATCAAACCTGAAAGCTCTATGAGAGTCCCGACGCCATGCTTTGTCTTCTCAAAGTTGAAGATGTCGAACACTGCAGCAACAAACACGGACATGGAAAAGCAACAAGAAGCATGGACCGGCGGCAACGAAATCAGCCTAAGTCTTCCTGCGTTACAAAGTGTGCCAGAATGACGTCGACTTCAAGCACCAGCGGGAATAAAGATTGCTCTCAGGTCACTAACGGAAGAGAGAACACAAAGGGTTCCTCAGGCATCTAGAAGGTTTGCAAAGGAAAAGTAAGTAAAATTGACAAATGCTACAAAACAAAAGAGCATTTCACCTGCGATGAAGAATCGGATACTTAACCCACGATCAAGTTCTCAGGTTTTGTTTGTTCTACAAAGAGCAAAGCTTGGATATTAAATCCCACAACGGCAAAACTCAGGTCATTAACCTCCATGAACGTTTCGTAAGTGTTAAATCCCGCAAAGTATTTGGGTACAAAACTCATGTAGTTCTTGGATGCTAAATTCGTCTCAAACTCAGTTTGGTCTCTTCTCACAGCTACTGATCACAGTAGGCAATCCAACAAAAACATGAGAGATGAAAAATAGCAATGGTGCTCTAGTACCTGGTAAAGTTGGCGAGCTATTAAGTGACTTTGCATGCATTGATCACTAGTTTGTGCCAAATAAAAGCAGAGTAGATAAAGGAAAGTGTGGACAAAAAGTAAGTTACAAGTGGGAAAAACACACCCCATGTTATTCACGTGGTTCATTCATTCGTAAATATTAACGAACTACGCCGGTTTGATTCTGTTAAGGATACGTAGGCAGTCTAATATCAAGTTTTAGACGCAACCGTGAAGTCGAAACGAATCCCTGGTTTATATAAACTAAATTCACTCCTACCATCAAATACCAAAATGGCACGAAGCCAAAGAAAAGTTTCAAAGGGCCCGAAGCTGTATCAAAATTTCAAATGGCATGAAGCCATATCAAATTTTCAAATGCTCCTCGCCCGCATGAGCTAAAACTGCACAAGGCATCAAATCCAAATAAATACCAAATCCATGAACTACGAGTGATTTGATCCCTCAAGAGGGTACGTAGGCAATCTAGGGTTCAACCTATGTGCAGTCACAAAATCAAACAAACATCAAATTCCTCAAGTTACATTTTTATTCGAATTGGAATCAAAGGGTATTTCTTTCCCAAAAGAAAGATTGTAATTAATAGGCGTGTAGCCTAGAATGGGTCGAACTCGAATTAATAAAACCCTCTTCGGAAAACTGAATGAGGGTGAAATTGTGTCGAGTGAATTATTTGTTTACATATTATGTACAATTTTTGCTCAACACCCCACTAAAGGAATAAACCCTCCATCCCCAGCACTCAAAGTCACCAAACTGTTGCTCCACTTTAATCTGCGCCTTCCACCAATTCAGGTAAACAAAAGTCTATTTCATTTTTTGGGGACAGAAGGGAGAATATTAAACAAATTAAGATGGCATCATATTTAAAGATCCCTAAACACCAAGGTACAAACATAGAAACTAAGACAAGCTTTGAATCAAATGGATATATACAAACTCTGGCCATACGAGGAAGGATTGGGTGCGCCTGAATTATACACAAGGAGAATTGGAGATACATAAATCATTTCACCAAAACAGGTAGATAAAAATAAATAAATTGATTCCACCCACAGAGGTAGAATGAAAACCCCTTTCCATCCACAAAGGTGGACAAAAACAAATAACTTACGTACCTCTATCACATGTTTTATTTTTTTTTAAATTTTTTTATCTACCTCTCACAATTGTTTTACTTTTATTTTTGATAAACTTATCATATTTGTTGTACATGTTGCTGTCCTATTAGATTAGGAATGTGATTGTGTAAATCCTACTGTATCTAGAGATATCGTGGAATATTCTCTAGACTTACATATTATCCTATTAGAGCTGTAATCCTAATAAGGATTTAACCTTCTCTGCTACTATAAATAAGGCATAATGGGGTGATATAACACACACCTCACAATTACACATCTCTCTCTTTCTCTTTGTGCTACACCTCTCTCTCTATGGCCTCCATAATTGTTCAGTAAATTATGCCTACAACACGTTATCAGCACACTCTTGACGCTGCGCTAAAGAAGTTTGATCTTCAATCAAGGGAATATTACGTTTTAATCATTCTTTTTATGATTAATTTATTATTTTATTGAATTGATCTACATGGTATTGATTCAATTTAATTTTTTTTTGTTGAACACGATACAACGCATTGGAGATGCAATTCTGACTTTTCGAAAATGATCTTCTACAATTTAATTTTTCATCATTATGTTGTGGACATAGACCTTTATTGTTACTTCAATCTGCTTTGTGAACATCATCTTTACCGTTCATTGGTAGGTGGCTCTCACGTTCTTGAGATCAAAGGGCATGCCTTTGTAACAGTAGGTGCCTCTCTCGATCATCAACACAGTCTTTTCCTTGTTAGGCGGGTGCATGACAATCTGATTGTAGCTTGAGTATGCAGCTGAGTAGCTGTTTCCCGAATGTCAAGCCCACCAATGGGCCAATTCAGGGAATTGGATAAAGGTCTTTAAGGAACGACATTGGATAACCATGTTGAGTGCACCACTTTCGCAATGAACCCGACCTATGATAGGTTGTTTATCTTTGTTCCATCATCATCACCCGTTCCAGAGCGAAATGTCACCTATTCTGGATCACTGGTTTAACAGCGGGGTCAAAGTGCATCTTGTGTGGATCACTGGTTTAACAGCGGGGTCAAAGTGCATCTTGTGGAAAGTTATCTCAGGATCGATGTCGGACATGTCAGAGGGTGACCAAGCATAGACATCACATTTTTCCAAGGCTTCTCGGGATGAGTCCATTCTAACCGTCTTCCCGGGCTGTTGTGGAAAGTTATCATATGGCTTGTACCTTGGCTGAAAAGGCTTCAATTTACCTTTGGGCTTGGTGATGGGCTTCGGGCAAATCTTCTTTAATTTGGCACCCTTGGGCTTTCCTTTATCTAAATCCAATGTTCAAATATTAAACCAAACAGTGCCCCCTTTAATCATTGTTGAGTCTGCAAATCGAGGTGTTAATAATGATTAACCCAAATACCTTAGCTAACCACTCACTATATAATCCTCACTTAAACTCCTCGGCCAAATACCTTAGCAATTTCAAACCTTCGAATTTCCAGAACTCTCAGTATTCTTAGAACCTTTCCAGTGCATTCTTGCTTTCTCAGGTCTTACTCCTTAGTATCAATTTTCTCCACATTTTTCTTCAACTATACTCAATGGCACCCAAAGTTGCTCGAACTCAATCTCCCTGTGAATCTGGCAAAGGCATTTCCACTATGCGTCGTTTACTCAACGGCCTTCATCACCCTCAGGTAAGCCTGCATACTAAACTGTTCTTCGAGGAGGGAGGAGTTCACTCATTAGGACTTGTATAGACTTCTCAGGTCCCTGTAGTTATAGAAAACAACATGCCCAATGAGAAATGGCATACCCCCAACCCATTTCAGGCCGAGTCAGGCATCTCTTCCTCCAAATGGTCAAACCATCGTCGTGGTTTTCCTCTGATGAATGATGAAGCTTGGGTGCAGTGGGTAAACGAGCTCAAACCCATCTTCAAACAAAAATGGATGAACAATGATATCTACGAGCTGATAGTGCTCTCGAAGACTACTATTATTGCTACGCTCGAGCTATTAACAACTGTACTCCTTTTCTGGAACTCGAGCACCAACACCTTTGACTTTAGGATGGACCCCATGTCCCTGACCATCCTCAACATGGCCCAAATCTTCGGTCTAAGTCTTTCAGGTAGAGTTGTGGATGTCACCTACGACTAGGCACCCTTTTCTCGTACAACCACTAAGAGCTCGGGCAGTTCTGCCCCCATTTTTTAAATGGAGCATAACTCCTCAACCTTTAAGAGCTATTGGACCTCATTTACAGGCTTCATCCTATTTGCCAAGAAAGAATTTGGCCCCTCTTCCTCCAACGCCAACAGAGACCAAGAGCATATGTACTTTTCTGCTGTATTGGCTTAACAAGCATGTCTTCCCCAATAAATCCAAAGGAGTGATGGTAGAATGGATCCCTCTAGTAGAAGCTCTTCACAACTTTGACGATGTAGCCACGAGCCATTTCCTTCTCTCTCATCTCTACCATATTCTCTTCAAGATGACTCGGGGAGAACCATTTGAAACCAACCTCAATGGGCCAATTTGGATGGTCCAATTATGGTTGCAATGGTATTTCCTCGAGCTTCGGGTGGCCAATCTCGAATTCCCTGAAGGAGTGGCCTCTGCCCAAATATTTGCTAAGGCCTCTCCCACCAATCATTCCACATTTTACTGCCTTTACTTTTTTAGAGTCTGCAGGACTCGGGCAGACTTTGAGTGGGGAGCATCAGTTTTAAGAAGATACATTTGGTTTTCTGATCAAGTCTTTCAAGACGCTTTTGGAGAAGACGCCAGCACCTTCTTCTGAGAGAAATTCATCAGCTGCATTCAAACTAGGGATCTAGCCTGGGAAGTCAGGAATGACCACTACAAGCGCGGGCTAGAAGTTTATCACCTAAACTTCTGCAGTAGGCAGTTAGGCTTTAGGCAAGCCATTTCAATCCTTTTATTTGACTCAGTACATTATGGCACCTCATACCGTCTTTAATCTCCTCAAGAAGTTATTTTTCGAGCTACCCAACACGGTCTTGAGGTCATGAGCAAGGTTGCTCGAAAGCTTGTAGCTCTCAACTTTAAATGTACCTCAATTTTCTCTTCTTGGTGGAAAACAAAGTGGACCAAGAAATATGAAAGGGACCTATGCGAAGCCCATGACTGCCTCTTCAAACAACTCTCCATCAAGTCTTATCCCAGCTCGGGCGAGCTAGAAAACTGGAAAGAGAAGATTCACCACAAGAACCCGCTCATTCTAATAGGTATTTATTATCTTCTTTAACTTGTACTTATAATATTTATGATTATGCCTTCTTATGCTCCCTTACTTGCTTCTTTCCAAATTTGTAGCTCAAGGTAATATTGAAGCAATAAATGTCGTGCTAGAGGAAAAGGATGCAAATGCCTTTATCCTTTAAGAGGCTGTGGTTGAAGTAGAAAGATAAAGCGCTAGGGAAGGTGGTGATATCTCTGAACTATTTGAGGACTCTGAGGGTGAGGGAAAGATTGTAGCGGAGCCTTGGGCAACTCGGAGAACTCGGGCAGCAATGGTATAGACTTCAGAGTTTGAGCCCGAAAAAAGACCTCGAGCTCAACTCTCTATACCTGGTCCACGGGCAAACCCTACTAAGAAAAAAACCAGAGCCCAAACTTCCACATCCTCTAAGTCTTCCACTTCAATAGCTGAGGTGGGTAGGAAGAAACATAAAGCTTCCAGTAAGTGAATCTTATTTCTACCTCTTTTCTTACTTGATTTTCATGTTCAGAGCTAAAAACTCCATTTTCTTCAATTCTAGGACCTCAAGCAACCAATAAGCTTACCATTGTTTCAAATGATGATCCTCGAAGGATCGAGATGTATCAAAAGGCCAAGGATTTGCAAGATTCCACCCTTGAAGCACTAGAGGTATGACCCACATCTCAATTTACTCCTCTGAGTTTTCCCTTTTCTTCTTTTCTCCCATTTTCTCAACTCTTTGGCCGATTAGTTGAAACAGGCCATAAAAGAAGAAAGGATCTCTCTGCCCAAGGCCTCTTCTTCTCCAGCCCGAACAGTACAAGTTTCCCCTCCTTGGGCTAAGTCTTCAAAGGTATATATTTTTTTCACACTTTACGCTTGCATTTTCACCTAATTTAGAGATTTAACACTCTACTTTTGCCTTTATAGGCTAAGGTTGGAGCAGCTGCATCCTCTATTGGGCAAAACTCCCCTCTCTTGGTGGTGACTCCAACTTCATAGTTTGATCATTCCACTGGAAAGAGATGTTGCACTTCGTGGAGGATGACAATAATCCAGTAAGTACCTTATCTTGATATTTTTATGCTTAAAGCCATCTTCCTCTTTTATACTTATTTTCCTTTTACTTTTTTTAGTCTTCCCCCATGCAAGAGTCTCATTCACCAACAATGACCACATTTAGGGAGCCTGTAGTCCCTGAAATTCTTGTGGTCTCAGAGGCAACTAGCCCAAGGGTTTCTCGAGCAGCTTCTCCTGATGTAGTTGTTGCTCCCGAAGCACCCATCTTTCAACCTCAGGTTCTACCTTAGATATATTATTATTTAAACTTTTGCTATCTGATTTCTGCAAACCATATTACTAACATTTGTCTTTTCTTTGGACATTTCTAGGCCTCTGTTGAAGATTCGGGCAACAATTCTTCCCCTCAAGCAAGTGAGAAAGCTCATCCTCAGCCATCAAAGGACAAAACTCCTTATTCACCTTCCTCCAAAGTTCTAGGCTCAAATCAGGTATGTTGACTTCTCTCGTCTTGCCTTCCTTTATTTTGAATTATAAACTATTTTCTTAACTTATCACTCTTGGTTGTAACAAGACTCTGGAGAAGGTTCGGGCAAATCTCCACCACTCTTGGTGCATAAGAGAGATCTTCCTTGGCCTCCCCTAGCTTCTGGGGTCATAAAGATCCCCATCCCTCAGGTAAAGAAGAAAGTTAAGGCTACTGCCGCTTCCATTCCTAACCTTGCTCCTAAGATCCTTCATTCCCTACCAATTGGGGCTGCCCCTCCTGTTACCGCTGAAGGTGTTGGAGAAATGCTCCCACATCTATCATTTACTTCTTTAGCAACAACATTGCCCGAGCTTGTTAAGAAGTTCGGGCAAATCAAGACCAAGCTACAATCTCCATCTTCTTCATCTAAGTCTTCTCTCCTTAAAAATGCTCGTCAAATCTTTAAAGATTAGATAAAGAGGGATTTCACTACTTCCTTCAGTCTCAAGATTCTTAATGACGCTGAAAAGGCTCTCATCGAGCTTTACAAGGCTCAGTTACTGTTAAAGGCTCAATATGAGTCATTTCTCAGTTTCTTTGAGAATCTACGGGCGCTTAGGGACCAGCATCAGAAGGCGGAGCGGGTGTCCAATAGGGTAAAATGTTTCCAAGAAAAACATACGAAGACCTCAACCACTCTCCAATAGTTGGTGGAAGAAGGATCAGTGATGGAAGATAGGATTACAGTGGTTAATTCCGAGATCCAGAGGTTGGAAGAGCAGCTTTCTTCACTCAAGGCCAAGAAGATGAGCCTAACCAATCATCTTTCCAAGAAAGTAGACTATATGGAGAAGATCTCTCAAGAAGTAGAGAACTCACATAACTAACTTGCCAATAGCAACATGTATTTAGGAGAACCAGGCAAAATCTTTACTATTATGCGGACTTATTTTTCTAGAATATGTGCCTTAGCTGAGGATGCAATGTTGTTAGGGTAGGATCTTTGTAATCATTTATATGAAATGAAATGAATCTCTTCTTTATCTTTTCTTGTCTTGTTTCTCCTCGAGCTCTAACTGCAGTATCCTAACTTCAACCCTTCTCCACTCACTTAGATCTCCTCAATATAACAATCTCTTGCATCCAATAAAGTTGGATGAAATTTCTTTAAAAACTTAGCATTAACTGGATGCTTTTGCAAGTTCCCCTCCAAATCTGCCAAGTAATATCTTCCCTTACCAAGTAGGGCTCCACTTTCCAAAGCCTATCACTTGAGCTCTTAAGGGTTGAATTGCCTTCCATACTAATTCTTTTCCTTGAAGGTTTTCAATTTCACCTTTTTATTATATGTCAGGGTAACAACTCTTTTTCCTTCTTGAATTTAATTTAGAGCTTCAATTCAGGCTACATCAAGATCTTCAACTCCTTGACACATAGCCTGAATATATTTTTCACTGTGCAATTCGAACTAGTTTTGAATCCTAACATAACTCACATTAATCTCCATGGGGAGTATGACATCTTGCCCGAAGGTTAAGGCATAAGGAGTAGCTCCAGTTCCTACCCTTTTGGAGATTTTGTAAGCCCACAACGTGTCTCCTAACTTTTCATGCCACTTCTATGGACTATATGCCACCATTCTTTTAATGATGTTCACCAAGATCTTGTTGCTAGCTTCTGCTTAACCATTTGACTGAGGGTAGTAAGGACTAGATTTGATCATCTTTATCTTGAACTTGCAAATTCTTCTACTTCCTTTGAAATAAAAGATGGCCAGCAATCTGTAACAATTGTCTCAGGCACCCCATATCTATTTAAGATCTTAGTTTCAATGAACTTCTTGACTGCAATTGAAGTGATAGTCTTCATAGCTGAAGCTTCCACCCATTTAGTGAAGTAATATGTTGCCATGATATGAATGTGTTTCCTTTGCTAAAAGTTGGGTAAATTTGCCCGATGAAGTGCATGGCTCATCCTCTGAAGGGCCAAGGCTTGACGACATGGTTCAAGGGTACTGAGGGCACATGTTGGAGAGGTCTATGTCTTTGGCATTCTTCACATCCTCAAGAGTATAGGCCTTGCAATATTTCTCCATGTCAGACCAGAAACAACCATATCTCTTAAGTAACCACCTTATCTTGGTTCCAGCTTGATGTTCTCCATAGATTCCTTTATGCAATTTGGCTATTACTCTCATTGATTCTTCTAGGCCTAAGCATTTCAACAGAAGTCCATCTGGAGTCTTTCTTAACATATCTTTATTCCACATGACATATTTAGTTGCTTGTTGTCTATTTCTCTCTTGTGGAGAATGATGGATCTTTCAAATACTAAATAATAGGTGCCTTCCAGTCTTCTATCTCTATTTCTTCAGTCATCACATCTAGGCTGAATCCCCTTTCAAAGATAGAAGGGACATTTCTTCTTTGCACTTCTATATTTCCTTCAAACTTCCTTTCTTGGATTTGTGCTTCAGAGGCCATTTGTGCCATCTCATTGGGAATTGAATTTAATTCTCTGGGATATGATCGACAGATATTTCAGTACCCCAATAGCTCAATAGTTGTGTTGATGCCAAATAATAACCAACCATGGTAATGTGTCTGCACCTGTATTCTCCATTTAACTGATTGATTACCAACTTTGAATCACCAAACACTTCAACTTCAATTGTCCCCAACTCTATCAAGATTTGTAGGCCAATTATCAGCGCCTCATACTATGCCTGATTATTGGTAGTATCTTGGTAGTTCAAAAGGAATGCATAGTAATGATGAATTCCTTTGGATCAATAATGACAATCCCAACTCCAGCAGCATTTTAAGTGCAAGATCCATCAAAATATAACTTCCAATGAGTGATCCAGAGGCTAGCTATTCTCTTTATTTAGTACTAAATCCATTCTTCCTTGCCCAAGAAGGTTTTGCTTGGCAGGATCCACACACTGGCCACTTCCAGAGTTCTTGAGATGTTGATAATCTCATCCTGAAACTCTTGATGCTCAACCAAGAAGTCTACAATGCTTGACCCTTGATCGTTATTTGGGGCATATATTAAAAGCTGAACTCTGATAGTGTTAGAATCCATTTTCCAATCTTCCTAGTTAACATTGGTTTTGACAGTATATACTTGATCACATCAGTCTTGACAATAATGTGGATGTGGCAAGGCAACATGTAATGCCTTAGCTTGTAGGTAGTGAAGTATAAAGCCAAACACAACCTTTCTACTGGTGTGTATCTTCTTTCTACCTCAATAAGGATTCTATTGAGGTAGTAAATTGCTTGCTCTTTCCCCTTTCATTGTTTTGAGCCAGCAAGCTTCCCATTGACTTTTCAGACGTAGAAATATAAAGCTTTAAAGACTTCCCTCTCTGATGTGGCATGAACATTGGTGGAGAGGCCAAGTAAGCCTTTATTCTGTCAAAGGCTTCTTGTTGTGGTAGGCTCCACTCAAACTCTTCTTTGTCTTTTAACCTCAACAGATGAGTTAACGGCTATATCTTGCCCACCAAGTTAGCAATGAATCTCTTTAAGAAGTTCATTTTCCCAAGCAGCCTTTGTAGTTGTACTTTATTGGTGGGAAGAGGTGATTCCATTATTGCCCGAGCTTTGTTCTTGTCAACCTTTACCCCTCTTTGGTGAACAAGGAATCCCAAAAAGTTGCCTGATCTTAACCCAAAAGCACATTTCTTAGGATTCATTTTTAGCTTATGGATCCTCATTCTTGTTAAGGCTTGTCTGAAGTCTATCAAGTGTTGTTCTTCAGTTTTAGACTTCACCACGATTTCATCAATGTATACTTCCATGCTATGGGTAATCAAGTCATGACAAATGGCATTCATTTCTCTTTGATAGGTTGCACCAATATTTTTAAATCTGAATGGCATGACTAAGTATTCATATGCTCCAACTTGGCCTAGGCATCTAAAAGTTGTTTTGTGTATATCTTCTTTAGCCATTTTATCTGATTATAACCAGCATTACCATCTATGAAAGATAACACCTTATGTTTTGCCACTGCATCTACGGATAAGTCAGCTATGGGCATGGGATATTCATCATTAGAAGTGGCTCCATTAATGTTTCTATAGTCAACACAACACCGAACTGCATTAGTTATAGCTTTTAATACAGGTACAATGTTAGCCAACCACTCGACATATTTAGCAGGCCTAATAAATCTAGCCTTTACCAGCCTCTCAATCTCTTCTATGATTTTTTCATCAATCTCTTTTGACATTCTCCAAGGTGTTTGCTTCACAAGTTTATATCCCTCCTTAATAGGCATTATGTGTTCTACTAAGGTTGAATCTAAACCTGGCATCTCAGTGTAATGACAAGCAAAACAGTCTTTAAACTCATGAAGGAGATTGACTATCTTTGCCTAATCTTCAGTTTCCAACAGGCCACTAACCTGTATAGGCCTTAGATCTTCCTTAGTTCCCAAATCAATGGTCTCTAAGGGGTCTAATACCTCTGGTGGTGGCTTGTCAGGTTCTGCACACAAAAATTCAACTAACTCTGGACTCTTGGGTAAGTCTTCTGGCCCATCCAAGTCATATACACATTCAGCCATATAGATGGCTGCTTCTAACTCCCTTCCAAAAAACTCTCTTTTACCTCTGTTCTGGTTGCTTGAAGACTCTTCCTCCCATTCCTCTTGTTCTTTGGCCAAGCTTTCCCTTTCTTGTTTTCTCTTTCTCCCTTATACCAATAATCTTTTGATTAAGGACCTGACTGCAACTACTTGGTCATTTCTTCTTTGTTCTGACATTACTGGTGTTGGGGAGTTGGGACAATATGGGGTCTATCCCATTCCTCCATTTTGAGGAACAATCCTTGTTCCAAAAGCTTTTGGGCCATCACCTTAGTTAGGTGACCATTCTCATCAACTTCTAAGCACTGAAGAGTCCTAATACCAGGATTGTAAAAGCTATCTTCTGCAACATTAGCTGTGAGGAAGAATGGATGTGTCTCGGCCTCTACCATCTCCCAAAATCATGGTTCTTCGGTCTTGGCTTCATGGTACACTGCAATCTGTTGGTGTATTGTAGATGGTACAGACAAACTCTGATGAATCCAGTCTCTATCGAGCAAAGCTCCATAAGTGGAAGTACTATCTACTACAAAGAAAGCTAGCATGATTTGCTTGGACCCTAAGTCAACTTCTAGAGGCAATATCTCATGTGTTTTAGTGATAGCTCTAGAAAAGCTAAAGACTATTAAATCCGTAAGAATGAGATCTTCTTCACTTCTTCCAAATTTCTTCATTTTCTTCAATGGTATTATTTTGACTGCAACTCTTCCATCAATTAAAACCCTTTTGAAAGGTACTCTCTCCAAATGAGCAGTCACATATATAGGCTTGAGATGGTCAGCTAAAGTCATACTCAGGCGATTGAAAACCATTCTATCATAATACACTTTCTCGGGCTCCTTCCTTATTTGCTTGGGCAAACCTTTCTTGCTGGATTCTTCATTTCTTGCTTCTATAACATGTGCCATCATAGGTTCTGTTGCCAAGTAATCACCCTCAATTGTGGCAAGTTGATCAGGCCTGTGCTTCTTTTGGCAACATCAGCTCGGGTAACCTTTCCTCCCGAGCTATACCAAAGTTTAGCATTTGTTCTAGAACTTCGCAAAGAGTATCAATCAACAAAGGTGAGGGCATTCTCCTTTCAGGTGAGATAGTTCTAAAGCGTATTGGCTCTAGGCTCCATCTTGGTGTTGGCATCATTTCTATGTCCTCCTAAGCTTTCCACAAGATTCTGTACTTTCCTGGATAGAGGCTTTATGGCACATGATATATTTCCTTTTCAGTTTTGCTATTTGCTATCTCCTTTTTGGTTCTCCAATGAAGTTGATTTCTTCCCCCATGAGGTACTTTCTCAAACTTCACATTTTCAAAGGTTTCTGATCTAACATGAACTTTTAGTGAGTTCATATGGGCTTTGTGTTGCCTCTGGACCCTCCTAATCATAGAAGCTCCCATTTCTTCCCATCTTTTCCAACTACATACCATTTCCGCCCGAGTCGGGTAAAATCCTTCTTAGTGAATAGGGATATTACGCTGTTTGTTCTTCCCTTCATCCTAACATCACCACCGACATAGCTTGGCTAGAGAGATCTCACGTTCACCTATCTTTGCATTTTGGCTTCTCTGTCTTCCACTTCTTCAGAGACTTTGTGGTTTCTAAACACCTCAGACAAGTTTTTTGGTTGAGAATCTCTTCCTAACCTTTGAAAAACATTTTTGGAGGTCTCTTTCTTACCTGCCCACAAGATGCTTCTGCGAGCTTCTTGTTCTTCATTTTCTTTTCTTTTGATCAACTCTTGATCAATAATAGCTCCTGATACTGGTACTTTTAACTCATATTCACATTGGCACTTGCTACAAAACACCAACCCTTTAACTATAGCTGCTTTGGGTTTCTCTGGCAGCTTGATAGTTTATTCTGTCGGTCTATCAACTTGTCTCCTTTCTGCTTTTACTTCCCAAGTGGCTTTCCCTTTCCCTTTTTTCAGCCTAAGTTAGGTTGATCATGTTTATTGGGGCTTATGGGAAGGGATTTATGTTAATCATCATGTTAGCCTGTGGTTTCTCCAGTAGCAACTTTCCCTTCATTATGAGGTCTTGTATCCAATCTCTAAACCGGACACAGTTGGTTATGGAGTGGTTGAAGGTATAGTGTAGCTTACAATCCTTCTTTCCTCTTACTTTTTCTGGTTTAGGCATCTTTTTGGTGTTGTCGGGTACAATCACTCTTGCTCGCACCAATTCTTCATAGATCTCCAAGGCCTTGGTTAAATCAAAAGAATAACTCTGGTATTTAAGGGGCTTCATAGGGACAAATCATCCATCATTTATCACCACTTTCTAATCTTTAACTGGTTGGACTAACTTCGTCACTATTAATGGTTTGAAGAGGGTAGTCATTTCTGCCTCACACATGTCTATCCCTTCTCTTTCGTGGCCATCACTAGCTTCTGACTCTGCTCATTCAAACTCTACTTGGTGAATTGCAGCTTTATTTTTGTAAAAGGGGGGAACCTTGGATGAATGTTTCACTTGTTGTTCTTCAAGCAACAACTTCTCATACTTTGTAGCAGCAATTATCAACTCTTACAATTTATTGAACTGTACATCATAAGTTTTTTTCTCAAAGGCAGCCTCAAAGCCTTCTGAGCAATGGATATAAGTTGGGCATGATTGACAAAGAATTGGCACCTCATCCTTGTCCTTCTGAAACTCATCGTGAAATATTCTATAAACTCATGCTCATATTGATTCACCTCCACTAAGTCATTGATAGACATCTCAGGCTCCATCTTATAAAACTGCTCATGGAAAGCCATCTCCATTTGCCCCCAGTTAACAATTGAATTAGGGGGGCAAGAAAGAGTACCATTGAGATGCTAAGCCAACCAACAAGTTCCCAAACAATCTTAACTTATAGTTAGGATTGTCTTCAAATGCCACATAATGATTGGAGAACTTGAAAATGTGATCTCTAGAGGACACACTGCCATCTTCTCCACTGAAAGTTGGAAACACAGGCATCTTAAAGTTTAGGGGAAAAGGATCCTGCTCATCAATATACTCAGGGTATGGCTTTTGGTAGGTGATCCTGAATAGCGGGCGAGCCTGATGTTGAGCATTCTAGACTATCATCCTCGTTAACTCAGCTAACTCATCTCTGAGTTGCTGATTTGTTGTATTATTAGGCGGAGTATGAGGGAGTTCCCACTTCGGGCTACTATCATTGCCTGAGAAAGCTTCCTTTCTTAGTTCGAGCTTCCTCCATTTGGCCCCTCCTCCTTTATTAGCCAATGGTGGTGGCCTATGAGGGGGAGATTTATCCGCAGTTGTGGCATCCCATATTTCTTTATTTCTTGCCCACTCTGCACCTTACCATCTAATAAAAGGGGGTCGAGCAACTCCGCATCTATGATCTCTTCCAACATTAGTTGATTAACTCCAAATCCTTCCTTGTTCTTCCCTTTATTCCTCTTTTCCTCAAGTAAAGGAAATAGAGGAATAACTGGCTCCTTCATAAGGCTGGCTTCTCTTATCATCTCTCTAGCATGACCATTTCTTAGAGTAGAACATTTCAGATCTAGTTTTCTTTGCAGACTCCCTATTAAAGAACAGAGTTTACTAACTTCTCCTATGATCTCTAGAGAAATCTTTTCCATACTTTTCAACATAGCCACCATGGTGGCTTGTAGGTCTTCATTGGTCACCTTTCCTCCTAACTTCTCAGATGGGGTCAGGTTTTCCAAAGCAGCTAGTCCTTATAAAGAAAGGAAATCTTCCAGAATATTTGTCATGGTTGATCTTGGCATACACTAGGGTGGTCCGTACTCTATGTTCCACCTTAAGGTTTTCTCCTTCCTTCTTCTTCTTGGCATACAAGCTATCAATCAAGTCTCACCGACCATGCTAAAACTATGTTCGGGCAAAGATTTCTATAGAAAAAGGATCTTTGGACCTCAACACAGCTCCCCAAAGGATTGGCACTTGGGATGTGTAGTCGGGCTCTTGGTTGTTGATGTGCTACAAGAAGAGAACAAAGTTAGTTCTGAAATGTGCCTTTGTGGGGCCTTAAGTGTAGGCCTGGAGGCTCGCAATCAAAACTAACCAAGTGCTCGGCGTGCCACTACTTATTTCAGTATAGTAGATGTAGAACAAGTGTGTTTTAAGTCGATTACTTGGGCCCCAAGTTATTTAAACTTCTTGTTCTCAAAAGATTGTCGTGGATGGGTTAAGTCCACATTAAGTTCTTTTTCTTGCCTTGTAAACACGGGCTTTTAGTTCATGATCTTGTATGCTTGAATAGAATTAGACCAGATCCTATTTAAGTCATTTGTCCGATCCTTAATTGCTTTTACTGAAAACATATCCATTAAACTAATGGATCCAAATGCAAATGAGACTCTTACAATAGGAAAATTGATGGAAATAACTTGAATACATACTAGAGAATGCATTAAGTAACATATTTACTAATTCATAAAATAAACAAAGAGCTTCGGGCAAGATTTCACCTTGTTTGGCAAAGTTGAACTTCTTATAGTCACTTATCTTTATATTTACAGGGTTTGTATGCTAAAAAGGGATGGATGGTGTTGATGCACAAAATTAGTGAGGACTTTGGTACAACAGAAAGTGTTAAGTTTATGACCTTCGCTAGATTGCTCCGGTCACTAGTGTGGACAAGTATGTAAATGGATAGGGACAAGGAAGCAAACACAAGATGTACGTGGTTCACCCAAATTGGCTACGTCCACGGAGTAGTGGAGTTGTCATTAATTGTGAAGGGTTTACACAAGTACATAGGTTCAAGCTCTCATTTAGTGAGTCATAGTGAATGATTTAGTACAAATGACATTAGGTAATATTGTGAGAGAATGATCTCTATCTATAAAAAAGAGTTTCTAGTTTCATTCTGACATTGACACGTGTCGTGTTGTGATTGGCTTTTGATGTTAACACGTGTTGCTATGATTGGCTTCTGATGTCGACACGTGTCGCGCTGTGATTGGCCTCCTGGTTGGAGGGAAACTCTTCTGGGTCCTTGACAGTATAACATTGACCGGTGCTCAGTACTTTCAGGATTGGTCAAGTATGGTACAAACAGTGCTCCCTTAAGTTCCCGAGTAAGGGAAGGTCCTCGGTTGGGGACTTGCAAGATCCAAGCCATTGAGTAATCACAAAACTTCTAAGTACTGAAGTGTGATATCATTTTCACTTGCCTTATCTGTTTCATATGTAGATGTGGCATCTTCTCTGGAAGTACTTTTCCTTCATCCAAGGGTGATATCTTTAACCGATGAAGATGCACAAGGTAATGTATCAATTTCACTTGAAGCTTACTTGTAGTTTCGGGCTTTGTCAAGTGCGATACAAACCCTATAAGAGGAGTCCCCCAAATCATTGAGCTAGGAGATTTGCCGAAGAAGGTAACAGACAAGGTAAACAATCTGACTTCCAAGCAAGCAACCTTGATTGGAGGTTCGACTTCGGCTTTCGGTTGATTGTTCTCCTTCTTCTTGTGTCTAAACAGCAACAAGGATAAGGATAATCAAATGGAGAAGAGATGATATGAGATATTTTTGCTTTTGAAGAAGTAACTTTCCACAGGCTTATTCTTGAACTGGGCTGGAGGGTTTTGCTGGTTTCCTCTAGAGTATAATGCCAACTTAAGAATTTGAGGGTCAAAACAAGTCCATCAAATCTAGAGTACGTTCGACCCTGATGATATGGGATACTTTTGCTGTTGACAAAGTAGTGGATGTATCAACACACGTTCTATTACGCTTGTCTCCACATGCTTCCTTGTATCATTCTCACTTACTCTATCTGTTCCTCAGGCAGATGTGGTATCTTCTCTGGAAGCATAAGATGTTGAAGATGAGTACTCGAGAGCAATGTTAGGTAAGTAATCAGGGAAGGGGTTCCAGGCAGTCAGTTCCTAACTGGAAGCTTGATTCCAAGTGCTAACTGATTGCTCTCTTTCTCCTTGTCTTGCAGGTAAGAACAATGCCAAAGGAAAAGACAGGGAAAAAGCATGATATGGGATACTCTTACTTTTAACCCTGATGATATGAGATTCTCTGGCTCTGGTGTGGCTTGTTTGCAGAGGTATTATCGGGAGGAAAAGAAGCTAAGTATTTCGAGAGACTCTGCTAAGAGTGCCCTCTCGGATGTGAAGAAAAGTTGAGCATATATATGAGTCTCCCTAACAACAAGTAGTAGTGTTATTCCTAACAACAAGTAGTAGTGTTATTCCTAACAACAAGTAGTAATGCTATTCCTTTACCCTTCTTGGTCATAGCAATGTAGTGGGAGCTACAAGCTTCATGTGTTTTAACTTTGTCAGAGCACTTTGAAAAAAGTGGTCTGTGGTATCTGGAAAGCTGATGTTACGTGTGAAGATTGCAGACAAGCTTTATCCAAGAAAATCTGGCTCTCGAAGTTTGGAGAGCGGTGCCTCTTCGATTTTCGAACAAGCAATCTGGCTCTCGAGATTCAGAGAACGGTGCCTCTTCAATTTTGAGAAAGCAATCATGTTGGGAGTCTGACTCTTGAGATTCGGAGAGCAGTGTCTCTTCAATTTTTGAGAAAGTAATCCTGGCGGGAGTCTGGCTTTCGAGATTTAGAGAGCGGTGCCTCTTCGATTTTTGAGAAAGCAATCCTATTGGGGGTCTGACTCTTGAGATTCAGAGAGTAGCGTCTCTTCGATTTTTGAGAAAGTAATCCTGTTGGGAGTCTGGCTCTCGAGATTCAGAGGGCGGTGCCTCTTTGATTTTTGAGCACGTAATCCTGTTGGGAGTTTGGCTCTCGAGATTCGGAGAGCGGTGCCTCTTCGATTTTTGAGAAAGCAATCTTGTTGGGAGTCTGACTCTGACTTTTGAGATTCTGATAGCAGTGTCTCTTCGATTTTTGAGAAAGTAATCCTGTTGGGAGTCTGGCTCTCGAGATTCTGATGGAGGTGCCTCTTCGATTTTTTAGCACGTAATCCTATTGGGAGTTTGGCTTTCGAGATTAGGAGAGCGGTGCCTCTTCGATTTTTGAGAAAGCAATCCTGTTGGGAGTCTGACTCTGACTTTTGAGATTCGAATAGCAGTATCTCTTCGATTTTCCTGTTGGGAGTCTGGCTTTTGAGATTCAGAGGGCGGTGCCTCTTCGATTTTTGAGCATGTAATCCTGTTGGGAGTCTGGCTCTCGATATTCAGAGAGCTGTGCCTTTTCGATTTTTGAGCAAGCAATCTTGTTGGGAGTGTTTTCTTGAATGTGAGTAAAGGTTGGGCATTTTTGCCAGTCTGCCTTGCCATGGAGCACGGAGGTTGACACACATTGGGACTTTATAGTTATCAAGCATTGTTGCTGTTTCTTTACTCTTGTGGGTAATAGTAGGGTAACTAGACCTTCAAAATTTATGTGTCTAAACTTTGTCAGAGATTTTTGGCAAAGTTATCTGTGGTACCTGAGGAGTTGATGTTGCGTGTGGAAAGTGGTGCCTCTTCGATTTTTGAACCAACGACCCTGTTGCCCTTTCTTTTATAAGGGCACCAATTGTGTGCAAGGAGTACATTCAAAGAGTTATTGCTTGTAGGAATTTTCCCCTTACTTCAGAGATTTATTGCACCTCATTTCTCCTTCATCATTTCTGAGAATGTTTGGCCCATCCGACCGTCGTTTTGACTTGAACTTTGGTGAAGAGGTAACCATGCCTTCTCAAGACAACATATGGTGCCCATCCTTCTTATCCCCTACTAGTCCTCTTACCGTAGGGGACTCTATGATGAAGAATGATATGACCGCTACGGTGGTGGCCAGGAACCTTCTCACTCCCAAAGATGAGTTGGCTATTAAGGATTCTCTGGCTCTCAGTGTTCAGTGTGTAGGTTCTGTGTCTAATATGGCCAAATGCCTATTTGCTCGAACCCGCCAAGTTGAATCATTGGCAGCTGAAGTGATAAGTCTCAAACAGGAAATCATAGGGCTCAAGCATGAGAATAAACAATTGCACAGGCTCGCACATGACTATGTTACAAACATGAAGAGGAAGCTCGACCAGCTACAAGAATCTGATGGTCAGATTTTACTTGATCATCAGAGGTTTGTGGTTTGTTCCAAAGGCATTTATTGCCTTCGTCTTCTGGGGCTGTACCGCGTAATGAAGCTCCAAATAATCAACCTTCAATGCCTCCTCCTTCTGGGGTTCTTCCTAGTACTGAGGCTCCGAATAATCACCATCTGGTGCCTCCTCTTTCTGGGGCTCTGCCGACTGTTGAGACTTCTCTTGAGCAACCTTTGTGAAGGCTCCCTCTTGTTTGTTTATTTTGATTCATGTATATGTACATATTTGTAACTTATCGGAGATATCAATAAACAAGCTTTGCTTCATTTCAACGTATTGTGTTAAATACACCAAGGCCTTCTTCACTAAGTTCTTTGAATTTTTCCTTTTGTTGAAGCTTGTATGTTGAAGCTTTGTAAGTGAAGCATGTAGGTTGAGGTAGTGCTCCCTTAATTTCCCGAGTGAGGAAAATTTCTCGTTTAGAAACTTGAAAAATCCAAGTCACTGAGTGGTCGTGAAACTTCCGAGTATCAAGGTGCAGTAGCATATGGTAGGAGTCCTCCAAGTCTCTAGTCGAGGGAGTTGACGAATGAGGCATTTCCTTTCTAAGTGGTAGCCCAAAACTCCTTCTTCATATATATTTGTTATGAAAGTTGTTAGGCTCAAAGAAGTGGAGGCCTAGACAATTTTTTTTTTTTTCGATTTTGTTTCTTTGAATTTTCGAATTTTTGAATTTTCGAATTTTCGAATTTTCGAATTTTTGAATTTTTGAATTTTTGAATTTCCGAATTTTTGAATTTTCGAATTTTTGAAAAAAAAAAATATATATATATATATATATATTAAAGCTTTGTAGGTGAAGCTTTGAGGTTGAAGCTTTGTTGGGCACCATGAATTGATTTTGCTTCACACTATCTTGATCAAGATAGTGTGAAGCTTTTGTAGGTGAAGCTTTTGTGTTGAAGTTTTGTAGGTGAAGCTTTTGTGGGTCAAGCTTTTGTGGGTCAAGTTTTTGTGGTTTAAACTTTTGTAGGTGAAGCTTTTGTGGGTCAAGCTTTTGTAGGTGAAGCTTTTGTAGGTGAAGCTTTTGTGGGTCAAGCTTTTGTGGGTCAAGCTTTTGTAGGTGAAGCTTTTGTGGGTCAAGCTTTTGTGGGTCAAGCTTTTGTAGGTGAAGCTTTTGTGGGTGAAGCTTTTGTAGGTCAAGTTTTTGTGGGTGAAGCTTTTGTAGGTCAAGCTTTTGTGGGTGAAACTTTTGTAGGTCAAGCTTTTGTGGGTGAAGCTTTTGTGTTGAAGCTTTTATGGGTGAAGCTTTTGTGTTGAAGCTTTTGTAGGTGAAGCTTTGTAGGTGAAGCTTTGGAGTTGAAGCTTTTGTTGGGTACCATGAATTGATTTTGCTTCACACTATCTTGATCAAGATAGTGTGAAGCTTTTGAGAATTGGTAGTTGTCCTCCATTGATGAAGCTTTTGTTGGTGAAGCTTTTGTTGGTGAAGCTTTTGTGTAGAAACTTTTGTGTAGAAGCTTTTGTGGGTGAAGCTTTTATAGGTGAAGCTATTGTGGGTGAAGCTTTTGTAGGTGAAGCTTCGGAGTTGAGGCTTTGTAGGTGAAGCTTCAGAGTTGAAGCTTTTGTTGGGTACCATGATTTGATTTTGCTTCACACTATCTTGATCAAGATAGTGTGAAGCTTTTGAGAATTTGCAGTTGTCCTTCATTGATGAAGCTTTTGTTGGTGAAGCTTTTATGGGTGAAGCTTTGGAGTTGAAGCTTTGTAGGTGAAGCTTTGGAGTTGAAGCTGACATTGACACTGGTTGGAGGGAAACTCTTTTGGGTCCTTGACGGTATAATGTTGACCGGTGCTCAGTAGTTTCGAGATTGGTCAAGTATGGTACAAACAGATGGTAAACAAGTTTATACGAGGGAATCAATGCTACACCACTGAAGGAGTTAGCAATGCTTTTAAACTAGACAAGAGATAGCTTTTTCAGAGAACTATTGCTAAAAGTATTGGAATTTGGGTTGATTACAACTTTTGTATGCAAATTTGGCTTGAGAGTAGAGGTTGTATGTTTGTTTGTTTGATTGATTGAGTATCCTTATCTTTGGGGCCTTTTCTTCCTTTTATAGGCAAATTAGCCCGACTGCTATGACTTTTGCTCTTGCTCGAAAACACCGGGAGGGTAGTGAGTCATCAGCTTTTTACTTGTAATGCCACTAGAAAGTGTTCTTTGGCTGGTAGTAGGTTAGTCTCCATCACTTGTCACTTCAATGGTAAGCACGTGGCTTGAACCTTGGCTTAGAAGGCTTCAATTTGCCTTTGGGCTCGGTGATGGGCTTCGGGCAAGTCCCCTTTAATTTGGCACCCTTGGACTCTCCTTCATCTAAGTCCAATATTCAAATATTAACCCAAATAACCTTAAATTTAATTTTATAGAAAATTAAAACTTTAACTTCAAAGAACAAACAAAAAGCATCCCTCGAAATGCTTGATTGTTTGTTGTTTTTAGTCGAGCACCATCTTATTTTTTAAGCTTATCTTTTTCTTCTCAGTGTTACAATTATTTATGCTTAAGTGAATGAAGGAATAACCAAACAGATTATGCTGAAGTAGATAATTTTATAGCAAGAAACCTTGGGTACAACCAAGTCCAGGACATTCATATATGCATACTAAATTTACAAACTACACCAGTAAAAAATAAGCACGTTAATTAACACTAAAGTAATAATTCAATCATCAACTTCTATGTCATTTAATTTACAAAATTTAGTCTACAAATTTTATCTCCATAAAGAAAAACTCAGTTATGAATCCAAAATAAAATGTTTTATCATTACTCACTATCCGTCTCATACCCATGTGTATCTTTACTACTCAGAATACCTTTCCAAGCTGAGCGTGGTTCTGTCTAACCTTAGTTTTCGGCAACGAGTCATTCCTTAGATACTTTTGTTGGATAATTTTAACCAACCAACTATACGGATTATTGAGCACCTTCCGAGCCAATTTAGCTAGACAAGCTTTATTGAAATGCTCCAGTTTTCTGACCCCCAATGCCCCCAGCACCCTTCGGTCTACATACATCATTCCAGGCTACTGGGTTAGCCCTAGTGTCCTTTCCCTAAAAGAAATTTATTCATTCCCTATTAATATCCTTCTTGTTATTTTTATCGAATTATGACAATTATTTTAGAGTTTTTATCACAAATGGTCTATGATATTGGCTTAACTCATCATTTTGGTCTCTAACATTCAAAATCAATAAATTTGGTCCCTGACATTCGATGCCACACATCAATATAGTCCTTCTATCAATAATCTGTTAAATCATCCATTAAAAATGCATGTGCTATCTCACGTGACCCTTTAAGAAAGGGCATTTTCGTCAAATCATCTCACTTGTTGAATTCAGCAGCAAACATTTGTTGACTCATGTGCTGACTTGACCTTTTCCCTTTCTTCCTGAATTCGGCGGGCAAACATTTGTGATTGTTTCCTTTCGAAAAAGTTAAAATAAGGCCTTTTCCCACTAAAGAAAATGCCCAGCCATTTTGGTAAATGGTTGTGTGCAAAATGCTAATAGCATATCATTCCAAAAGAAATATACCATTCCAAAATGACATCTATTCAAACACATAAGAAACAACATCTATTAATTTTCATATTTCATTGTCAATAGCATATCGTTCCAAAAGAAATAATTATTATTCATAACAACATACCCATTCAATTCCAAAAGCATTAAACAACAGCAACATATCACGTTTTCGAATACAAAAAACAAAAAGTCTTAAATATTTAGATAGTTTTAAAGACTTTAAAAACATAACTAAGCTGTCAAATTTTCACCAAATCCTTCAAGGCTCCATAGCTTTCCTCTCTTTGCACCAAATCCTTCTTGGCTTCCATGGCTATAAAGGTCCCAAGAAATGGCTTCATTATCAGAAATTTGCCCCAGCAAACCCCATCTCCTCAGGCTCCTCTTCAATTGGGTTGTCGACATGTTTTTCGAACAAATCATCATCCAACTCATTCTCGTGTACATGCTCATTTTCTTGCTCTAAATCTTGGTCATAATCACCATCTTTGATTATTTCCTCCTCATTTTCAGCTTGTTCACTTTCATCTCCCTCAACATCTTCATCATCCCCATTTTTTTCCCTGAGTGTCTATAGTAGAATCTCCTTTTTCTCGTTGCTTTTCTATTGTCAATTCCCCATGTTGCCAAAAGTCATCAAAACCATCATCCCAATTCAAGGATTGTGCTATCTCAAACTCTTGCACCACATTACTTGAAGTTGTGCTCTTGTCACTTTCACTAATTGCCTTATCATTCTTGTCAACCATATATAATTCAACTACCTTATTCTTTGGCATATCATGGATTCAATTTGTCAGTTGTGCATCACATACCATTTCTTCAAATATACCCACTTGCAACTTTTTATAGTGGCTTAGCTTCACCTTGTACCTTAGTTCCTTTGCTATGTTATGACACTCAACCAAGGACTGGCAGCCACTAAAAACACAATCTAAGGATACAATTTCACCTCCACTATAATGTTTCTTATTTCCCTTCTTGAGAATCTGACCCCCATAATAAATTTTATATGTGAATTTATCAGGATTAGCTGCAAAATATTGTTTAATACATTATTAAATCCAATGTCAATTAGTTTTTGAACATCTAAATATAAGTCAATTATTTTTGCCACATTTTATGATCAAAACCCTAAGTCCATGCCATACAATGAAGACTAAAATAATAAAAATACATGACAACAACCATTCCAATGTCATTGAATAACTCCAAATCAATAAAGCTATGCAATCTTTAATACAAAATGACAAAAGAAAGGGAACTAGACCACAACAGTACACATATTCATCACCTACACTAACCCCACACCATCTCAAACTGCACAAACCCCACCACCATATATCAAATGTATGAAGAAGGGCTATTGGAACCATCAAAAGTATAAAAAAAATCATGGAAAGAAGCTACATAATACTCACCTTATTTTGGAGGCTTTCCAGATTTAAAAAATTTCTCCAACATGTTTATAGGTCACTAAAATTTTCTCACAATCCACAAAAGTTCAATGATCCTTCACAAAATTCAGAATTTTAGAGTCCTAATCTAAGTAGAACTGAATCGCCCTCGCCAAAATCCCCATTGCCAAGCCCTAGCCTTTTCACCTCTCTAACCAAATAGGGAAAAGGTATCGCCAAAGAGGAAAAAGGTATTGGCGAAAAGGTGGGGCTAGTGACCCAAATAGTGGGTGAGGCAATTTTACAAAAATGTCCTCCATTAAAGGGTCACGTGGGTCAGGCATTTTTAATAAAGAATTTGACAGATTATTAATGGAATGACCATATTGATGTGTAGCATCGAATGTCAGGGACTAAATTTATTGATTTTAAATGTCATGACCAAAATGATGAGTTAAGCCAATGTCAGGGACCATTTGTGATAAATACCCATTATTTTAAGGAAAATGATAATGATTTCAACAATTCAAAAAATGGTCTAGGCCGAAGTAATCTATGAGTTAACTATGTCTTTTTATTGAAGCAAGCGTGCCATACTTGCTACTGAGCTCGGTCCAGCGGGCAAAATGAGTGTGGTGGTGTGGTGATGAAATGTGTTGCAGACTTTTACACCTAGCGACTTTGGCTGAGGAAAGAACGTTCTCAGCCTTGGGTAAAGGTAACTTAGCATATTTGGAAAGAGACTTACAGAAACATCCAATCAATGTTAAATTTTTGAAGAAATATCACCCCAACTTTGTGGGATGTTAGGGATTGCTATATAAAAGAAAAAGTACAAGCGTTGCATGAAATCTAAAGCCAGCTTTGCACTCGTCATGATTAAGGAAAATGCAAGACAAAGAAATTTAAAGAAATCTTGTTCATTTCAGCAAATGTTGAAAGTTACATCAGATTTAGCTCAATAGTTTTACATCCCTAACTAGGACAGTTACCCTAGAATGGTGGGTCTACATTTTGTCCGACTCTGCCTAAATATTGTTAAATTGGCTAAATAAATTTCAACATATCCAACTTCCATTTGCTGTCTCAATTCCTTTTAATATTCTGCGGCTTTGCCCGAGAGCCCGACCGATAAAGTCGTGGTAGTTTATCCCGAAGCATACACCTATGATGATGAAGTGATTAAGAAAGCAAAAGCTATATGGAAGTCTGGGCTTGTGAATATCAACACGAATGAAATCTACCGGTGTGATTAAGGCTACTCAGTTACTCCTTAATGCCATAGAAGTCCTGAAACGGAAGTAGGGAGTAATGCGCCCTTCTGATGATATTATAAGAACCGATTTCTCCTTAGGCATGCTATCAGAATTGCTTAAAATCTTTGGCCAAGGAATGGAATTGAAGGGAGTTTTATAGATAAGGATCGGGTGACGGTTGGAATTCATGGGTTACTGCAAAGGTCTTAGAAAAGCAACGGCTGTATGAATGGTGCAAGTTCCAAGAGAAGGCGTGCGACAATGGTATGAAAGGCGGCTATTCAATCATTATTAGCGCCTCGGTTTGCAGGCTTAACAACGATTGAAAGGGGCACCGTTTGGGTTAATATTTAACTTTGGACTTAAAAGGAAGGAAGCCCAAAAGAGCTCCATAGAGGAGATTTTGCCCGAGGCCTAAAGTCAAGCCCAGATACCCATCTCGAGACAATATGACGACTCCCCATTAAATGCAAAGGTTAGGTGCTTACAAAGGAAGTGACAACCGATGAAAATCAACTAACTCTCGGCCCAAAAGCACTTTTCCGAATGGCAGAACATGTAAAAATGTTGATGACTCACAACTCTCCAGTTGCTTTCAGGTAAGAGCAGAAACAACATAGTCGGGCTAATTTGCCTATAAATAGGGGAAGAGGGCCTAGAGACAAGGAAACTCAACCAATCAAACAAACAAACATACAACTTGCCTCTCAGTCAAGCAAGTATCCAGAAAGTTGTGCTTTGTCCAGATTCTGCACCCTTTTAGCTTTAGACTTCCTTTAGAAAGACATCTTTTGTCTTTATATCCCACCAAGAGAAAGAACCAATGGGAAAATATATCCCATAGGCAATAAGGCCCAGATTGACACATACATAGGGGAAAAGGGCCTAGAGACAAGGAAACTCAACCAATCAAACAAACAAACATACAACTTGCCTCTCAATCAAGCAAGTATCCAGAAAGTTGTGCTTTGTCCAGATTCTGCACCCTTTTAGCTTTAGACTTCCTTTAGAAAGACATCTTTTGTCTTTATATCCCACCAAGAGAAAGAACCAATGGGAAAATATATCCCATAGGCAATAAGGCCCAAATTGACACATACATAAGGTGATGATGTGAACACCCGAGTCGAAATTAGACCCAGAACTTTACACACCCTACACTAAAGCCACGAAACACGGCACAAAGGAAAGATTGCAGATTGAAACAATTGCGGAATCAAGAAAGGGCGATACCAAATGGTAGTAAAATTGTTAGACCCACGAAAATTTGCTATAGAATTGCTAGTAAAATTGAATGATAAGAAATTTTAGATACAAATTGAAGTTCATGTATTTTCCTAGTTCAAAAGAAAGCCTAATCAGAGTAATAGTTCCGTGGTGATAGGGTAGTTGGAATATAGCTCATGTGGTAAAAAAATTAGGTTTTTAAATCCCTGGGGTAAAATTTGTTAGAATTTATGCTCAAAATTGAAAATTTCGTTAATTTTCCATTATTTATTAGCACATGAGCTGCATATATTAAACTAAAACGAAACTCTCCATACACATATTAGGCCAAAATGGACCTCTATATTAATTGTTAATATGTGGGGCTGGCTCACGAGCTAATAATTAAAAAAGGTTGACGAAATTTTTAATTTTAGGCATAAATCTTAACAAACTTTACCACATAAGCTTAAATTCTCGTTTTTTTTACCACATAAGTTATCTTCCAACTATCCTATAAACTATTAATCTAATTAAGCCTTCAAAACAAAGCAATCCGGCGCCGTATAAACAAGACGACATGCAGGTGCAGGGAGAGAGCTCGCCCGCGGATTTGTGGAAGATGCTTCAAGCTTGGAAGCCACTGAGTCTGAACATTCTCCCGAAAACACTCCGCCTTTCCTCTTCTTCTCCCACTCGCCTTCCAATCAAATCCTTCTCCTGCAAAATGTCGTCCGACTCGCCGCCCTTAACTCACTCCATCACTCTCCCGAGTCAACTCGCCGAACCCGTCCAGATCGTTGCCGCCCCCAACATCTCCCCTTCCGAGTTCAGGCGAGTCACGCCTTTCATTCACTTTGTATTTGCAGATGTAGTCACAATTTCGATTGTAATTCAAACCCAATTACAATGCTAATTACTCAGTAATAGAAATGTTAATTTAAAACGAAATTACAATTTTGAATCTTTGATTGTAATTAAAACCCAATTGCGATCCTAATTAATTATGCAAAAATGTGAAATTTGCAGGAGCGCCATCGATTCGTCTTTGTTCAAACAATGGCTGAAGAACATGGAAAGTGAAAGTGGGGTTTTAAGTGGCGGTGGCTTGTTTCTTAAACGAGTTTTAATTCAGGTAATTCAAATTGAAAGTTCAATCCTTTGTATTAGCAACGGTTGTTTTAGTCGTGGCTAATTCTAAGTTGGTTAATTTTTTTGGGTAACAGGGTGTTGATATGTTCGAAAAGCGAATCGGGTTTTTGAAATTTGTAGCAGATGTGATTGATAAAGAAACTGGGGAAAAGGTAATCTAATGATAATGTCCTTGTTTTTTGGCTTTCATTGGTAACCGGAATTTTCCGTTTTGATTCTGTTGCTACATTGTGAAGTAAAACTTAGGTTCCAGGTATTGTGTTTGCACGAGGACCGGCTGTAGCCGTGCTAATCCTTTTGGACTCAGAGGGCAAGACCTATGCTGTTCTTACTGAACAGGTAGGTCATGACTTTGGTGTTTTGCGTAGTTTTGGTGATCCATACGTACATGTCCGTAAATTATTGCATTAGGATATGGCGGTGTGTACTTCTCAGTTCTCATGTATTCAAACCCTGTCAAAATTCGTTCTTGTCTCCAAGGTTAGAATCCCGGTTGGAAGGATCATATTGGAATTGCCTGCTGGAATGTTGGATGATGACAAGGGTGATTTTCTCGGCACTGCAATCCGTGAGGTATCTCTCCCTTTTTTCACAAATATAATATGATGTACAATGTATGAGTCCATGTATGTCTATCTCTTTCTTTTTTTCTAAGGGCACGAAATCACCCGGAAATTGATTTAGCTTACTTGCAAACCACAAGCCTGTAGTTTTGGTTTATACTTCAGCTAGTCACCGTATTTTTGCTACATGGATTCATTGCTTTGCTTTTATTAGCATCTCTGCTCCATAAAGAGTAGCTTGCTTAGTGATTGTTCTGTTACTTTCTGTAGAATATTTGGTAATCTTTTATCCCCATTACAGGACCTAGTTTCAAATTACTTACCCTGATATTTCCAAGGTTCTCCGAGATATAGTTGACATTCATTTCTTTTCATATCTTTGACTGGCATACATGTCTATGTGCTAATGCATATTGATGGTGACCAGTATGCGTATTGGTTGCTTATTTGTCTTTTTATTATTTCTTTCAGGCCTGAAAATATTCCTCGTAAAGTACTATGAAATTTTCTTTGGTTTATGTTACTGCTTTTGTTCTGTTCAACTATATTGTGCTCTCACTCTTGCTACTGCAAGTTTTACAGCCGTGCCCAAACTCGAGATGCATGACTTTTGTCTTTATACCTTTGGCAGGTTGAAGAGGAGACTGGTATATGCCTAACACAAAAAGATATGGTGGACCTCACAGCCTTCCTCGACGAATCTACTGGACGCAGAATTTTTCCTTCACCAGTAAGTTGGTGTTAATTCTTTCCTGTAGCCAAAATGCCAAAATGGAGCTTAAAATGTGGGTGGTCTCCCGTTCAACAACAACAACAACAACAACAAAGCCTTTTCCCACTAAGTGGGGTCGGCTATATGAATCCTAGAACGCCATTGCGCTCGGTTTTGTGTCATGTCTTCCGTTAGATCCAAGTACTCTAAGTCTTTTCTTAGAGTCTCTTCCAAAGTTTTCCTAGGTCTTCCTCTACCCCTTCGGCCCTGGACCTCTGTCCCGTAGTCACATCTTCGACCCGGAGCGTCAGTCGGCCTTCTTTGCACATGTCCAAATCACCGGAGCCGATTTTCTCTCATCTTTCCTACAATTTCGGCTACTCCTACTTTACCTCGGATATCCTCATTCCCAATCTTATCCTTTCTCGTGTGCCCACACCTCCCACGAAGCATCCTCATCTCCGCTACACCAATTTTGTGTACGTGTTGATGCTTCACCACCCAACATTCTGTGCCATACAACATCGCTGGCCTTATTGTCGTCCTATAAAATTTTCCTTTGAGCTTCAGTGGCCTACGACGGTCACACAACACGCCGGATGCACTCTTTCCATCCAGCTCGTATTCTATGGTTGAGATCTCCATCTAATTCTCCGTTCTCTTGCAAGATAGATCCTAGGTAGCGAAAACGGTCGCTTTTTGTGATCTTCGCTAGATTGCTCCGGTCATTAGTGTGGATAAGTATATAAATGGATAGAGATAGGAAAGCAAACACAAGATGTATGTGGTTCACCCAGATTGGCTACGTCCACGGAATAGAAGAGTTCTCATTAATTGTGAAGGGTTTACACAAGTACATAGGTTCAAGCTCTCCTTTAGTGAGTACAAGTGAATGATTTAGTACAAATGACATTAGGAAATATTGTGGGAGAATGATCTCGTAATCACGAAACTTCTAAGTATCGGAGTGTGGTGTCGTCTTGACTTGCCTTATCTGTCTCATAGGTAGATGTGGCATCTTCTCTGGAAGTACTCTTCCTCCATCCAGGGGTGGTATCTTTAACTGGTGGATATGCACAAGGTAATGTATCAATTTCACTTGAAGCTTACTTGTAGTTTCAGGCTTGGTCAAGCGCGATACAAACCATGTAGTAGGAGTCCCCCAAGTCGCCGAGTTAGGGGGTCTGCTGAAAGAGGTGACAGACAAGGTAAGCAATCAGAGCTCCGACTGATTGTTCACCTTCTCCCCATCTTGCAGCAGCATGAAGGATAAAGAGAAGAAAAATGAGAAGAGATGATATGAGATACTTTTGCTTTTGAAGAAGTAACTTTCCACAGACTTATTCTTGAACTGGGCTGGAGGGTTTTCTGGTTTCCTCCAGAGTATTAAGGTCGACTGAAGAATTTGAGGGTCAAAACAAGTCCATCAAATCTAGAGTACGTTCCACCCTGCTGATATGGGATACTTTTGCTTTTGACAGAGTAATAGATGTATCGGCACGTGTGCTGTTACGCTTGTCTCCACATGCTTTCTTGTATCCTTCGCACTTGCCCTATCTGTTCCTCAAGCAGATGCGGAATCTTCCCTGGAAACATAAGATGTTGAAGATGAGTACTCGAGAGCAATGCCAGGTAAGTAATCAAGTAAGGGGTTCCAGGCAGTCAGTTCCTGGCTGGAAGCTTGATTCCAAGTGCTGACTGATTGCTCTCTTTCTCCTTGTCTTGCAGGTAAAAACAAGGCCAAAAGAAAAGACAGGGAAAAAGCATGATATGGGATACTCTTGCTTTTAACCCTGATGATATGAGATATTCTTGCTCTAGTATAGCTTGTTTGCAGAGGTATTATCGGGGGGAAAGAAAGCTGAATATTTCGAAAGGCTTCGTTGGGAGTGCCCTCTTAGATATGATGAAGGGTTGAGCATTTTTGCAGGTCTGCCTGTCCGTTGGGGATGGATGTCGACATATATAGGAGTCTCCCTAACAACAAATAGTAATGCTATTCCTTTACCCTGCTTGGTCATAGCACGGTAGTGGGAGCTGCCAGTTTCACATGTTTTAACTCTGTCAAAGCACTTTGAAAAGGTGGTCTGTGGTATCTGGCTCTCGAGATTCGGAGAACAATGCCTCTTCGATTTTTGAGAAAGCAATCATGCTGGGGGTCTGACTCTCGAGATTCGGAGAGCAGTGTCTTTTCGATTTTTGAGGAAGTAATCATGTTGGGAGTCTGGCTCTCGAGATTCGGAGGGCGGTGCCTCTTCGATTTTGGAGCAAGCAATCTTGTTGGGAGTGTTGTCTCGAATGTGAGTAAAGGTTGGGCATGTTTGCTAGTCTACCTTGCCACGAAGCACAAAGGTTGACACACAGGGACTTTCCAATTATCCAGCAATGGTACTGTTCCTTTACCCTCTCTTCGATTTTGAGAAAGTAGTCATGTTGGGAGTCTGGCTCTCGAGATTCGGAGGACGGTGCCTCTTCGATTTTAGAGCAAGCAATCTTGTTGGGAGTGTTTTCTCGAATGTGAGTAAAGGTTGGGCATGTTTGCTAGTCTACCTTGCTACAAAGCACAGAGGTTGACACACAGGGACTTTCCAATTATCCAGCAGTGGTACTGTTCCTTTACCCTTGTGGGTAATAATATGGTAGCTAGACCTTCAAAATTTATGTGTCTAAACTTTTGTTAGTGCTGTTTCTTTGCTATTCTTTTACCTTTCTTGGTCAGAGCGATGTAGTGGGAGCTGCAAGCTTCACGTGCTCAACTTTGGCAAAGAACTTTGGCAAAGTTATCTGTGGTACCCATGAGCTATTGTTGCGTGTGGGAAGTGGGTGATTGAACAGTAAGATTCATGTGCTTTCTACTTCACCAGAAGTCTTCGACAGAATGCCCATAATTTCTGCAAAGCTGAGTGTGCGTGTGACAGGTGCTGACATGGCTAGAAAAGTAGGTGCCTCTTCGATTTCTGAGATCGGCCCTCGTGGTCTCTGAGTAGCCCAGCTTTTGAGAAAGCGAACGCCTCTTCGATTGATTCGGAGAACGATGCCTCATCGATTTTGAGAAAGCAATCATGTTGGGGGTCTGGCGTGCCTCTTCGATTTTGGAGCAAGCAATCTTGTTGGGAGTGTTTTCTCGAATGTGAGTAAAGGTTGGGCATGTTTGCTAGTCTACCTTGCCACGAAGCACAGAGGTTGACACACAGGGACTTTCAAATTATCCAGCAATGGTACTGTTCCTTTACCCTCTCTTCGATTTTTAAGAAAGTAGTCATGTTGGGAGTCTGGCTCTCGAGATTCGGAGGACGGTGCCTCTTCGATTTTTGGAGCAAGCAATCTTATTGGGAGTGTTTTCTCGAATGTGAGTAAAGGTTGGGCATGTTTGCTAGTCTACCTTGCCACGAAGCACAGAGGTTGACACACAGGGACTTTCCAATTATCCAGCAGTGGTACTGTTCCTTTACCCTTGTGGGTAATAATATGGTAGCTAGACCTTCAAAATTTATGGGTCTAAACTTTGTTAGTGCTGTTTCTTTGCTATTCTTTTACCCTTCTTGGTCAGAGCGATGTAGTGGGAGCTGCAAGCTTCACGTGCTCAACTTTGGCAGAGAACTTTGGCAAAGTTATCTGTGGTACCCATGAGCTATTGTTGCGTGTGGTAAGTGGGTGATTGAACAGTAAGATTCATGTGTTTTCTACTTCCCCAGAAGTCTTTGACAGAATGCCCATAATTTCCGCAAAGCTGAGTGTGCGTGTGACAGGTGCTGACAAGGCTGGAAAAGTAGGTGCCTCTTCGATTTCTGAGAGCGGCCCTCGTGGTCTCTGGGGAGCCCAGCTTTTGAGAAAGCGAGCGCATCTTCGATTTCTGAGATCGGCCTTCGTGGTCTTTGAGCAGCCCAACTTTTGAGAAAGCAAACGCCTCTTCGATTTCTGAGATCAACCCTCGTGATCTCTAAGCAGCCTAGCTTTTGAGAAAGCAAACGCCTCTTCGATTTCTGAGCAGGCGCCTCTTCGATTTCTGAAGCTCCGTCGAGTGCAGATTTTTATAGGGGCTGGCATTAAGTTCCAAAGCACACTTGAATCTCCACCAGTAGAAGCTTCATTCTTGCACTTCTAAGATCTTGATTTGTCCGACCTCTTCTCTCTTCAACACCTTTGAAAATGTCTGGCCCCTCCGACCGTCGTTTTGACTTGAACCTTGTTGAAGAGGCAGCCCCGCCTTCTCCAGACAACATATGGTGCCCATCCTTCGTCTCCCCTACTGGTCCTCTTACCGTTGGGGATTCCGTGATGAAGAATGATATGACCGCTGCGGTGGTGGCCAGGAACCTTCTCACTCCCAAAGATAACAGACTACTTTCCAAACGGTCTGATGAGTTAGCTGTTAAGGATTCGCTGGCTCTCAGTGTTCAGTGTGCAGGTTCTGTGTCTAATATGGCCCAACGCCTATTTGCTCGAACCCGCCAAGTTGAATCATTGGCGGCTGAAGTTATAAGTCTCAAACAGGAGATTAGAGGGCTCAAGCATGAGAATAAACAGTTGCACCGGCTCGCACATGACTATGCTACAAACATGAAGAGGAAGCTTGACCAGATGAAGGAAACTGATGGTCAGGTTTTACTTGATCATCAGAGATTTGTGGGTTTGTTCCAAAGGCATTTATTGCCTTCGTCTTCTGGGGCTGTACCGCGTAATGAAGCTCCAAATGATCAACCTCTGATGCCTCCTCCTTCTAGGGTTCTGTCCAGTACTGAGGCTCCAAATGATCCCCCTCCGGTGCCTTCTCTTTCTGGGGCTCTACCGACTGCTGAGACTTCTCTTAAGCAACCTTTGTGAAGGCTCCCTCTTGTGTGTTTATTTTGACTCATGTATATGTACATATTTGTAGCTTATCGGGGATATCAATAAATAAGCTTTCCTTCATTTCAACGTATTGTGTTAAATACACCAAAGCCTTCTTCGCTAAGTTCTTTGAATTTTCTTTTGTTGAAGCTTGTATGTTGAAGCTTTCAGAGTGGAGCATGTAGGTTGGGGTAGTGTTCCCTTAATTTCCCGAGTGAGGAAAACTTCTCGGTTGGAGACTTGGAAAATCCGAGTCACTGAGTGGGATCGGCTATATGAATCTTAGAACGCCATTGTGCTCGATCCTGTGTCATGTCCTTCGTTAGATCCAAGTACTCTAAGTCTTTTCTTAGAGTCTCTTCCAAAGTTTTCCTAGGTCTTCCTCTACCCCTTCGGCCCTGAACCTCTGTCCCATAGTCGCATCTTCTAATCGGAGCGTCAGTAGGCCTTCTTTGCACATGTCCAAACCACCGTAACCGATTTTCTCTCATCTTTCCTTCAATTTCGGCTACTCCTACTTTACCCCGGATATCCTCATTCCTAATCTTATCCTTTCTCGTGTGCCCACACATCCAACGAAGCATCCTCATCTCCGCTACACCCATTTTGTGTACGTGTTGATGTTTCACCGCCCAACATTCTGTGCCATACAGCATCGCCGGCCTTATTGCCGTCCTATAAAATTTTCCCTTGAGCTTCAGTGGCATACGGCGGTCACACAACACGCCGGATGCACTCTTCCACTTCATCCATCCAGCTTGTATTCTATGGTTGAGATCTCCATCTAATTCTCCGTTCTTTTGCAAGATAGATCCTAGGTAACGAAAACGGTCGCTCTTTGGTATTTCTTGATCTCCGATCCTCACCCCTAACTCGTTTTGGCCTCCATTTGCACTGAACTTGCACTCCATATATTCTGTCTTTGATCGGCTTAGGCGAAGACCTTTAGATTCCAACACTTCTCTCCAAAGGTTAAGCTTTGCATTTACCCCTTCCTGAGTTTCATCTATCAACACTATATCGTCTGCGAAAAGCATACACCAAGGAATATCATCTTGAATATGTCCTGTTAACTCATCCATTACCAACGCAAAAAGGTAAGGACTTAAGGATGAGCCTTGATGTAATCCTACAGATATGGGAAAGCTTTCGGTTTGTCCTTCATGAGTTCTTACGGCAGTCTTTGCTCCTTCATACATATCCTTTATAGCTTGGATATATGCTACTCGTACTCCTTTCTTCTCTAAAATCCTCCAAAGAATGTCTCTTGGGACCCTATCATACGCTTTTTCCAAATCTATAAAGACCATGTGTAAATCCCTTTTCCCATCTCTATATCTTTCCATCAATCTTCGTAAGAGATAGATTGCCTCCATGGTTGAGCGCCCTGGCATGAACCCGAATTGGTTGTCCGAAACCCGTGTCTCTTGCCTCAATCTATGCTCAATGACTCTCTCCCAGAGCTTCATTGTATGACTCATTAGCTTAATACCCCTATAGTTCATGCAATTTTGTACGTCGCCCTTATTCTTGTAGATAGGCACCAAAGTGCTCGTTCGCCACTCATTTGGCATCTTCTTCGTTTTCAAAATCCTATTGAAAATGTCAGTGAGCCATGTTATACCTGTCTCTCCCAAAAGTTTCCACACTTCGATTGGTATATCGTCTGGGCCTATTGCTTTTTTATGCTTCATCTTCTTCAAAGCTACAACCACTTCTTCCTTCCGGATTCGACGATAAAAAGAGTAGTTTCTACACTCTTCTGAGTTACTCAACTCCCCTAAAGAAGCACTCATTTCATGTCCTTCATTGAAAAGATTATGAAAATAATCTCTCCATCTGTCTTTAACCGCGTTCTCTGTAGCAAGAACCTTTCCATCCTCATCCTTGATGCACCTCACTTGGTTTAGGTCCCTTGTCTTATTTTCCCTTGCTCTAGATAGTTTATAGATATCCAACTCTCCTTCTTTGGTATTTAGTCGTTTATACATATCGTCGTAAGCCGCTAACTTAGCTTCTCTGACAGCTTTCTTTGCCTCTTGCTTCGCTTTTCTATACCTTTCACCATTTTCATCGGTCCTCTCCTTGTATAAGGCTTTACAGCATTCCTTCTTAGCCTTCACCTTTGTTTGTACCTCCTCATTCCACCACCAAGATTCCTTTTGGTGTGGGGCAAAACCCTTGGACTCTCCTAATACCTCTTTTGCTACTTTTCGGATACAACTAGCCATGGAATCCCACATTTGGCTAGCTTCCCCCTCTCTATCCCACACACATTGGGTGATTACCTTCTCTTTGAAAATGGCTTGTTTTTCTTCTTTTAGATTCCACCATCTAGTCCTTGGGCACTTCCAAGTCTTGTTCTTTTGTCTTACTCTTTTGATATGTACATCCATCACCAACAAGCGATGTTGATTAGCCACGCTCTCTCCTGGTATAACTTTGCAATCCTTACAAGTTATACGATCCCCTTTCCTCATTAGGAGAAAATCTATTTGTGTTTTTGACGACCCACTCTTGTAGGTGATCACATGTTCTTCTCTCTTCTTAAAGAAGGTGTTGGCTAAGAAGAGATCATATGCCATTGCAAAATCCAAGATAGCTTCCCCATCCTCGTTTCTCTCCCCAAAACCATGGCCACCATGAAAACCTCCATAGTTGCCTGTCTCCCTGCCCACGTGTCCATTTAAATCTCCTCCTATAAATAACTTCTCCGTCTGAGCAATTCCTTGCACCAAGTCTCCAAGATCTTCCCAAAATTTCTCCTTCGAACTCGTATCCAACCCTACTTGAGGTGCGTACGCACTAATCACATTGATAAGTTCTTGTCCTATTACAATCTTGATTGCCATGATTCTATCTCCTACCCTCTTAACATCTACAACATCTTGTACCAAGGTCTTGTCCACGATGATGCCAACACCGTTTCTCGTTCTATTTGTGCCCGAATACCAAAGTTTAAACCCTGAGTTTTCTAGATCCTTTGCCTTACTACCAACCCACTTAGTTTCTTGTAGGCACATAATATTTATCCTTCTCCTCACCATAACTTCCACTACTTCCATAGATTTTCCCGTTAAGGTTCCTATATTCCACGTTTCTAAACGCATTTTGCTCTCTTGAACTCTACCCTTCTGTCCTAGCTTCTTCACCCTCCCCCGTCTAATAGGATCAAAGTACTTCTTTTGTGTGTCCCGGGTAAAGTTGATAGGAGCATATGCTCCCAAACAACTTTGAGTGGAGTCGTTCGAAAAGAAGTTTCTATGGCCCCCTTGCTCATTTAACACTGCATCCGGGTGCCGATGGAGATACAGCGACCCTTGCTCACTTATCACTGTGCTCGGGCCACACAGCGCGCCACTTACGGGTGACGCCCTAGCTTTAGCGCGATTTTGTTCTGGATTCATTTTCATAAGGATTCGACGTGATCATGGAGTGCCGGCTGTCGACTACCTGACGCCCTCCCCCTCCTCCTTGGAAATCACGGATTAGTTAAAATAAAATTACTACTCCCCTGGTCATTGTATTATCGCAAAGTTCGCCTTTTAGGAACTTGAGTAGAAGGCTCCCAACCAAGGAAACTCTCGTTTCTTCCCGGCTGCCAGATAAAGCTCACTAATTTTCTATTTTTTCTTGCATAGGGAGGGTGCGATGAAGAAATAAGCCTATTTTTGTATAGAGGGCCGGTGGATAAAGGGATTATTGAGCAGCTGCAAGGGAAAGAAACAGGTCTTCGTGAACATGGCGAGCTGATTAAGCTCCGCGTGGTTCCGTATGAAAAGCTCTGGTGCACAACAGCTGATGCAAAGGTTTTAGCAGCCCTTACGCTTTATGAAAGGGCCAAAAGAGAAGGGCTCTTGCCTCCGCCAGAAGCCTGAACTGCTAATCTTAACCACTATACCCTAGTTTTGGTCCTCTTGAGTGCCCAGTTTGTATTAGATCCTGACTGGATTCCTTTTATCTGCTATGTAAAGTGTGTTTTCAATTTTTACAATTTCAGTAAATTTGAGAAGAAAATAAAGAGATTGCATCCATCTCATGGTTATGGCTTTTAGGGGTTGCGCCGGGACAAGGAACTTCGGAATGAGTCAAATTTCGGCTAGGGTGTGATCGTTGGAGGTGTCCACATTGGAGTTTTGGACACCGGCGTTTTGCCGGATCATGCTTTGTTTAGGGACGGCTGCTAGAATAGCGCCTTATGCTCACTAGTCGATATACCAAGTCTGCTATCTTGACAAATTATCGAATCGGATGTCCTTGTAGGGTTTGATGCTGCAGTTGAGGATGGTGACGATGTGATTTCCATCTCCATGGCTTCTCCAAATAGGATGCTGCAGGGTGCGGCGATGATGGAAATTGGTCTCTATATGATGAAACAATGTGTGCGTTCTTACACCAGAGAATGATTTTATGAAGTATAATACGAGCAAATACAATGACTCTTCGTGTACAAGGTGCCTAAGAAGGTCCAAATCAATCTAAAAACAAATACGATAACTCTTATGGTTGTACAAAACACCTAAGAATTTAACCATACTATAACTTCAAGTATGTTTTGTTGTCGATATCAGACCTCGCTGGCGACGAAGTCGTTGCCAGTTGATTCCCATATGGTGGTTCCATCGCAAGTGCAAAGCTTTTTGTAGTTCTCCCCGACTCCAGCACTTCTAGCAATCACAGCAGCCGCGATACCAGTGTCCGATTTATCGGCAGTTTCATATATCGCTATTGACCGCCCGATAAGATCCGAAACTCTCAGCTTCTCTTTGACCCCAGAGAAGAAGGCATTACCACTCTCATCACTTACCAGTGTTCCCAGGTCACCAAGCGGCTGAAAATCATTAAGCATAAAAACTACTTAGAGAATGCCATTCAAAGTCACTGCGAACGACAAGCCAGTACTATAAAACTAAGCAGAAATTACATGAAATGAAAAACAAGATTATTACCGGTGGCCGAATATCCAACAGAAGATTAGTCTACGAGGTTGAAAGATACAGGGGAATGCAATAATTGGAAGGTTTAGAAGAGCATATTATAACAAGTTTGCAACAGGTACAGATGGGCAAGCAGACAGCTGTAAAGGGTATACTATGGCATTAAAATTTGTAATCAGTAATGAAGACCGTGAAAACTGCAAATACAGGTATCGTACCACTCAATAAATCTTTAAACGTGTGTTGGGAAATATATACAGGTGTGCAAATTTCTCCAAGAGCAATCAATTGACGCGCAGCAGCGAATACAACTATAGTCCTAATTTCTGATCATATTGTTTTTTCCATTTGTGCCTCAAATAGAATAACGAAAACTCTACACCATTGATATAAATTTTACTGGAAAGCGTGTTCCTAACCAGTTACTAGGAAATTTATTAAAAGTCTAAACCACCATAGATATTACAGGAAGAAGCGAACCTCCTTTGCTTCATTTGATGGCTTAAATACTTTTCCAGTGCTTGCAGCACCTTCCGTTAGATCACCAAATTCGTTGATCGACCAACCATGTTTTCCAGGTGTTAATCCACTAAAGTTGGCCTCAATCCTAGCCAATTCCATATTCACCTGAGCAAAACGAACCACACCAAAAATATTTGGACCCTTGAACTCAGAAACAGCCGCAGAAACCAAGAAATCTGTAAGCCATTAAAAAAAACAGGAACTATGTCAGCAACGTAAACTTTCATAAAACTCCATTATATTGAGCTATGAACCAAAATATGAATATAACATAAACGGAATTCTTCTGCATAAGAAATAGGATTTAGATCATTCAACCGCTAAAAGCTTAAACTCAGGTAAATTACAGCTCTTCTACATGTAACAAGAAAGACGTCGATATGTTAACTGTTCATTTCAATTGTTCAACTCAAAAAATTTTTACAAACAGCATTTTATCCACCAACCATACTCAAATTACGGTCCCTTTCGTTCACTTTGATTCAGTTATACTTGCTTGAATAATTGGATGAAAAACGATTATTCTTGTTTGAACAAGAATATATTCTATCTACGTCCTAGTGTTGTGCAACAAGAAATAATGACAACAAAGGAGTCACTAGACATGGATACATATCAGCAACAAATTGAGGGGAAAGAACCCCAACATTGCATTCATCGAAAGAGAAGGGAAAAAAGATATAACCTTCAGGAATCCCCTGCCCAATTAATCTTGCTTTTCGACCAGTCTGCTCCAAAGCTTCAGTCATGGTCTTCAAAGGCGTTGAACCCAGAACCCTGACGACTTGACTGTTGAGGTCTACCTCTACACTTTTTACTCCTAGAGGAAACCAATTGAATAACAACATCAGAATACCAAACTGCCAAATACATGAGAAAAAAAAACAAACAAAATTTCCCATTGTAATGCAGTAGCTCAGAAAAACTTACCATCCACAGTTTCTAACTTGCTCTTTACAGACTTGACACATCCATCACATTTCATATCCACCATGTACTCTGTCTGCATACCAAATCAAAACCGAAAATTCTTAACCAGAAAACTCTTCAGCGAAATCCACAAAAATCCTAACTTTTATTACTAACAATGATTTACATCTGTAATTTTTCCTAACCAGTACTTCAAATCATTGATACATCTAGAAAATAAATAATTTAGATCAAAAGAAAATAAAACTCTGAAGACCGGACTTACCAGTAGCTCCGGCAAAGCGCCATCACTCTGCAATTAAAAAAAATGAAAAAAAAAACGTTTCTGTATTCAACTTAAACCGATCAAACAAACGGAACCCATTGAAGAATCAGATTGTTACCCACTATTTTTTTTGAAAAGGGATTACAACCCATTAATAAAAAATCAAACGTTAAACTCAAAACAACAAAGTTGATGAATTTCAGCGAACCTGAAAGGATTGCTGTTGCTCCGATGTGGGCGCGTCCATCTGGATAGCCGTGGGGGAGCGGGCGAAGCTTGTAGCGAGGAAAGAAGGATTTGGGTTCAGCAGAGAAGGCGCGGAGGAGAGAAAGGAGAGGTTTTGGGGTTTGGGGAATCGAAAAGATACAGAGGAGGAAGAAAAAGAGAAGGAAGAAAGGGCAACGGCCGCAGGAAATGCAGAGGCAGCAGCTATGGCAGTAGTCGTGGCCACTGACCTCAGAAATGCCATATTATTTCGTATTTTTGCATTTGGGTTTTGGGATTTGCATTTCTATTCAATTTGTTTACATCATCAATCTCAATTTGGCTGCTTGTTTGTTGCTGATTGATTGATTTATTTATTTTTGTGGTAAAAGCTTGTTTGTTGTTTCAACCATAAGAAAAAAAAATTAGGGAATAAAATGGGATGTGTTGTGAATAATACGTAGATGATCCACATGGATAGTTTGTTACTATTTATGTACAGTATTTTCACTATTTATTTGTGGAAATTTTTGTAAAGTGAATAGTTTTGCTACAGTAACATTTTTCTATAAAATGAAAATATACGGAGGAAGAAAGGGAGAGAAGTGAGAGACTCACAATAAAGAAGAAGGAAGGAAGAGGAAGAGAGAAAAGAGAGGAAGAAGAGAGAAAAGAATATAGAGAGTTATCTTTGTACTCCTATTATTTCAAATTATAATGAAAGCATCACTGCTGCCCCGTGGACGTACTCCAGTCACACTGACTGTAGAGGAACCTCGTAAATCTTGTGTCTTGTTTCATTTATTCCATTGCACACACCGTCAATTTTACAACACGTTATCAGCACGAGAAACTCTCATGTTAGTGGAAAGCATAACGCCACAAATCTTGTTCACCTCTGTCACCTAGAATCTCACAGATAAGAAAATCTTCTCATTTCATCTTAAAATCTTTGTACTACTGATTTTCCTGAAGCAAATATATATATGTTGTTGCATGACTGTATATCATCCTTTGCAGAAGCAAAAGAGTACAAACTCAAAATTCGTAGAGAATTTGACTGCCATGTAAACAGCCTCGAAACTCCAACTTGCAGACCTCGGATTGAAATACTTTATTCTTGAAAGTTGTTCATCCGCTCAATATCTACAACATATCAAAATTTCAGAAAACTTTAACGGTGTGATCGTCGCAGATGTCTGAAATACCAAACCAGTTTCCACTTTCCGCATAAAACTGGACAGCCACCTTATGAGTACCACAACTCCATTTCGACACTCTTAACTCCAAAACTTAAGGGAACCGTTTCGACTTTTTCGAAACTCACCGGAGGAGGAACACCAATTGGAACCTATTGTTACTATTATTTCCTGAGTAAACCAAAATGACTTCAGATCTGTGAAATAAAAATAAAAATAAAAGGAATCAAACAAAAGAAGTGGCAAACCAAGAAAAAGCAAAAGATGAAGACTTAATCATTTCATTTTCTGTTTTGGCATATTTATGTACATGATGTTGGTTTAAAGTCCATGTCACAAGTTCTATTTATTTAAAGCAATTTATTTACAGTGGGTAGAATTATTACCCTTTGCTTTAAAGCTTTGATATTTATGTGCATAGTGTTGGTTTAAATCTCATGTCACAAGTTCTATTTATTTAAAGCAATTTATTTACAATGGGTAGAATTATTACCCTTTACTTTAAAGCTTTGATATTTATGTGAATGGTGTTGAATCAAAGCCCTTGTCACAAGCTTTATTTACTTTAAAGCAATTTATTTACCATGGACGGTTTTACCGCCTATTGCTTTAAATTTTGATGGTGTTGAATTAAAGCCCTTATCACAAGCTTTATTTACTTAAATGCAATTTATTTACTATGGCTAGAATTACCGCTTATTGCTTTAATTTATTTATTATACTTACCTTTTGTTACGATAAGTATATATAAGGCTCAAAGTTCTTTGATCAGATCAGAACCTGAAGTTTCTTGATCTTCATCACATAAAATGATTGGACCTGAAGTTCCATCACGCAAAAGGATCAGGTATAAAGTCCCTTCATCCTGAAGATCAGGACATGAAGTTCCGAGATGAGTACCGTAAGTTTGAAGTGCTGCAGTACCTTAACTTAATTGTAATAAAAGCCATAAGAGTCTCAGTTTACAGACTATTAAATAAGGACCAGAAGTTCCTTATGTCCATACTCAAAATGGTTTAGCAGAAGCCTTTATTAAGAGGATGAAATTGATTTCCCGCACTCTACTCATGAAAACGAAATTGCCAGTTTTCTACATAGGGACATATAAACTTTATATGATGCATTATTAATTCGGTTGAGACATGTTACCAACCATCAATACTTCTCAGTACAACTCGTGTCTGGAAACCAGCCAAGCATTATACTTTTACGAGTTTTTGGTTATGTTATCTATGTGCCTATTGCATTGCCACAACGTACTGAAATAAGGCATCATCGCGGATTAGGCATTGATGTTGAACACCATCTATCATTCAATATTTGGAATCCTTAACTGGGGATATGTTTACCACGTGGTTTGCGGACAATCATTTTGATAAGACAATTTTTCCGCCATTAGGGGGAGAAAATAACATCATTCCAAAAGAACGATGAGAAAATATCATTCCAGAAGAATAATAAGAAAATACCTTTCCAGAAGAATGAAGAGAATTTGTCTTATTTTGATTCACGAAGCAATCAATGAGAAAATGAAATAGGAATAATTGAATGATGCAACGAAAGTGATGAAATCATATATACTTGCTACAAATGTGCCTACAAGAATTGATGTCCATGTTGGACAAAATTATGATGCAGTAAATGATTTATCTGTTGCACGCCTGAACCGTGGCAGAACCTTAGACTCAAAAGGTTCATTCATTCGAAAGAAGAAGAATATAGCACTACTAAACTATTGCATTCCCGAAGCATAACTGTTGTATGCCATAAGTAAGACAGTCGCCGCATGAATATACGTCCCAGAAAGGACAATCCGCAGACATGGGAATGTTGATGTCTCATGCATGAAGCATGATAGACATATAGGTTCAAATGACTCAATTCCCTGGAAGTGGAGATTAAAATTCAAGCTCTATAACGCTCAATAGGAGGTTATGATCTGCATTCTCTAAACTATGATTATCCTGGAAGAGATAGTATAATGCCCTTGAAGAGGCAATGGATATCCAAAAGAAATGAAAAGTTTTTATGCATGCACATGCACATGAGAATATGGGATCACGGATTGATGATAACCAATGGTAATTTTGGTTTTTATAAGTAGCTACTAAATTCATCAATGAGCCGTGTTGATATTGAGTCCCGTTCTTTTTTGTCAACAAAATTATTGGCCAAAAATGGAGAAAGGCAATTCCATTACAATTTTGTAAGAATGCGGATAAATGGACCTATATATTTGAATATAATACAAATAGCCAAAAGATGTTGAACCAATGAGGTTACATATGGGCATTTGTAAATACATTGTAATACGCTCACATGATATGACCCTGAAATTATACTCTAGTAAACAAGTTCATATGAATGGAGAATTATATACGAAGGGTTGTGAGTCGCCCTTATCATATCTCCATAAGTAAATCCCTCAAGTATACATGGGAGCAAATTGCTCTGTATAAATTATAAAGGAAAATGTGTCATGAAGTGTAGAAAATCCCCGAAGGATTCAAATTACTTGAAGTAAGCCCCAAAAGGGTAAAGCATAAATTATGTACTCAATACCAATGGATGATATAAATTGCCTTAGTGAGTACTATCATTATGATATTGTTGCAACATACTAAAATCTCTTGCAAGAAGTTGATGATATTAAATTAGTACTTCTGAAGAGTTGATGATATTAAATTGAAACTCCTGAAGAGTCAATAAAGATTATAAAGTGTTGAGAAAAATATTGTCTCGAGCTGCAGATCGAACAATCTACCAACACGAATCTTATCCATGATGTCTATGATATTAAAAGAACCATATGGATTGCAGATTATGAGTTGAATACTCAAATGATGTAGACACTAAGAAAGATCATTTATCTTCGTGAGGGTAAAAATAAATTGATATTTGGTCCAGAAGTACCACATCTTAGTAAAATATATGCTTTATTGTATTTAGCACAATACTCTGAATGAAATAAAGCTTATCTATTAATATCTCCGAGAAATTACAAATATGTGCATACACATGAGCTAAAATAAACAAATAGGATGGAGCCTTCACAAAGGTTGCTCATGTGAAGCCTTAGTACTCAGACGTACCCCAGAAGGGGGAGGCACTAGAGATTGATCATGTGGCACCCCAGTACTTGACAAAACACCAGAAGGGGAAGGCATAAGTTGCTCTTAGAATCTAGCAACGAACCTCTGATGATCATTTTGAATTAGACTTTCAGATTCCTGCAGCTGATCGAGCTTTCTTTTCATGCTCGTCGAATAATTATTAGCAAGCACGTGTAACACTCTATTATCGTGCTTGAGCCATCTGATCTCTTGTTTAAGACTTGCCACCTCAGCCATCAATGATTCAAGTTGGCAAGTTTGAGCAAGTAAGCGTTGGCCCATATTGGAAACAGAGCCCGCACATTGAACACTGAGAGACAAGGAGTCTTGAACGGCCAACTCATTAGACCGTTTTGAAAGGATTCTGTTATCCTTTGGAGTAAAAAGATTCCTAGCTACCATAGTAGCGGTTATGTTATTCTTCTTCACAGAGTCCCCAACTGTAAGAGGACAATTAGAAGATAAGAAGAACGGGCGTCGTATGTTATCCTGACGTTGCTCGTCTGTATCACTCCTAAGACTTAAATCTAAGCAAATGTTAGATGGGCAAGTCGTTTTCAGAAATGATGAAGGAAAAAAGAGGTCAACTAAAATTTCAGAAGTGTAAGAAGGGAAAATTTCTACGTGCAGTAACTTTCTAAGCATACTCTTGAACACAATTGATGTCTCTATAAAAGAAGAGGCAACAGAGCCACTCATTCAGAGATCGAAGAGGCACCGCTCTCCAAATTTCAAAAGTCATATTTTCCTGAATAAAGTTCGTTGGCATTTTTCAGACGCAATCTCAACTTTTTCGGATATCGCGTGCAACTTTGTTAAAGATCTCTGACAAAGTTGAAAATGCGTAAATCTTACTGTTTTATTTACACCATAGTTGCTGACAAGAGTAAAAGCGCAGCAGCACCACTTTCTATTGGGAAATCTCTATATATGTCGACCTCTGTTCTCCATAACAAGGTAGACCTACAAGAATGTCCAACTCTTCCTCATCTCCGAGACTGCATCTTTAACAAAGCATCTCGAAATACTCAGTTTTCTTCCTCTCCGAGAATACCTCTTCAAACAAGTCACACCAGAGCAAGATTATCTCATATCTTCAGGGACGAGAGCAAGAGTATCTCATATCATGCAATCTCCCTGTCATTTCCTTTGTCCTTGTTCTTACCTGCAAAGACAAGGATAAAGAAAGCAATATGTCGGAACCTCCACTCAAACTCTCGGTAAGGAACCGACTGGAAACTTTCTTGATTGCTTACCTAGTATTGCTCTCGAGTAGCCATCTTCAACTGTTGTTGGAGCTGGGTCTCCAGTCACCAAGAAGTGATGAACTATCCAAATGCAAGGGTTGCATTCCACTTCTGCATCAGAGGGCAAATACTGCAAGAGAAGATGCCACACATACATGGGGAAAAAGCAGGGAAAATACTACTTAAGCAAGGGAAGCAAGTAAGGCAAGTGAAAATGATACATTGAAGCATGTGGAGACAAGCGCAACAAACACGTGTTGATTCATCTCCAACAAAACCAAAAATCACTTGCCAAGTGAAACTCCTCATGGTTCAATTTCATTCAAGATCAAGCCTCGAAGTCCTTGAAGAAATCACAAGTCCAATTCAAAATCAAGTGTCCACCACTCTTGAGTCCAATTTAGCTCCAGATAAAAGGAGTAAATTCAGATTTTTGAAGAAAGTCTAGCAGAAGGCCTTCCAGCCCAGTTCAAGAACAAGCCCGTGGAAAGTTAACAACAAGTAAAACACCTCTTTCGACAACTCTTCCTACTAAGAGACTGAAGTAGAATGATCAGCGATCAACCTAAATGATTTGAAATCAGGGGGAGATACTTATCAAGGGGAGCTTTCAAAACAGATCAAGATTTTAAATAGTTAATCGAAGACTTGTGGCCATCTAAGGGGGAGTGTTGTGAATAATATGTGGATGGGTCACATGAATAGTTTGTTACTATTTATGCACAATATTTTCACTATTCATTTGTGGAAATTTTTGTAAAGTGAATAGTGTTGCTACAGTAACCTTTTTCTATAAAATGAAAATATACGGAGGAAGAAAGGGAGAGAAGTGAAGAGGAAGAAGAGAGAAAAGAATATAGAGAGTTATCTTTGTACTCCTATTATTTCAAATTATAATGAAAGCACTACTGCTGCCCAGAGGACGTACTCCAGTCACACAGACTGTAGAGGAACCTCGTAAATCTTGTGTCTTATTTCATTTATTCCATTGCACCCACCGTCGATTTTACAACAGGATGCAATATTTTGACCATTTTTTTACACTAAAAAGTCAATCTTAGTACTATTCATTTTACTATTTATTTTACCCTTATCGTTAAAAAGTTTTAAAACCATTTTCATCTTAGTTTTTCTTGTTTTGATTGGTTATGGAAGATCATCTTGACAAACCCCACACTTTCTTTTAAAAAGTACTTTTCAAATAATCAATGGAAGATCATCTTGACCAACCCCACATTTTCTTTTAAAAAATACTTTTCAAATAATCTATATGTATAAAGGGCGTAGACAAAAAGAGTGAAGCTTAGGGGTGGGCACTGTACGGTTCAGTACAGTTTTATCCTCAAACCGAAATTGAAATTGAAACTGAAAAATATTAATGGTTTGGTTCGGTGTGGTTTCGTTTAATTTTTTTATTAAAACTGTACGATTCAGTTCAAACCGGTTTCAATTCGATTCATGTCGGTTTACGGTTTTGAATACTACAACAACAACAACAACAACAAAGCCTTTTCCCACTAAGTGGGGTCGGCTATATGAATCCTAGAACGCCATTGCGCTCGGTTTTGTGTCATGTCCTCCGTTAGATCCAAGTACTCAAGTCTTTTCTTAGGGTCTCTTCCAAAGTTTTCCTAGGTCTTCCTCTACCCCTTCGGCCCTGAACCTCTGTCCCGTAGTAACATTTTCGAACCGGAGCATCAGTAGGCCTTCTTTGCACATGTCCAAACCACCGGAACCGATTTTCTCTCATATTTCCTTCAATTTTGGCTACTCCTACTTTACCTCGGATATCCTCATTCCCAATCTTATCCTTTCTCGTGTGCCCATACATCCCACGAAGCATCCTCATCTCCGCTACACCCATTTTGTGTACGTGTTGATGCTTCACCGCCCAACATTCTGTGCCATACAACATCGCTGGCCTTATTGCCGTCCTATAAAATTTTCCCTTGAGCTTCAGTGGCCTACGACGGTCACACAACACGCCGGATGCACTCTTACACTTCATTCATCCAGCTTGTATTCTATGGTTGAGATCTCCATCTAATTCTCTGTTCTCTTGCAAGATAGATCCTAGGTAGCGAAAACGGTCACTTTTTGTGATCTTCGCTAGATTGCTCCGGTCATTAGTGTGGATAAGTATATAAATGGATAGAGATAGGAAAGCAAACACAAGATGTACGTAGTTCACCCAGATTGGCTACGTCCACGGAATAGAGGAGTTCTCATTAATTGTGAAGGGTTTACACAAGTACATAGGTTCAAGCTCTCCTTTAGTGAGTACAAGTGAATGATTTAGTACAAATGACATTAGGAAATATTGTGAGAGAATGATCTCGTAACCACGAAACTTCTAAGTACCAGAGTGTGGTATCGTCTTGACTTGCCTTATCTGTCTCATAGGTAGATGTGGCATCTTCTCTGGAAGTACTCTTCTTCCATCCAGGGGTGGTATCTGTAACTGGTGGAGATGCACAAGGTAATGTATCAATTTCACTTGAAGCTTACTTGTAGTTTCAGGCTTGGTCAAGCGCGATACAAACCATGTAGTAGGAGTCCCCAAGTCGTCGGGCTAGGGGATCTGCTGAAAGAGGTGACAGACAAGGTAAGCAATCAGAGCTCCGGCTGATTGTTCACATTCTCCCTATCTTGCAGGCAGCATGAAGGATAAAGAGAAGAAAAATGAGAAGAGATGATATGGGATACTTTTGCTTTTGAAGAAGTAACTTTCCACAGGCTTATTCTTGAACCGGGCTGGAGGGTTTTCTGGTTTCCTCCAGAGTATAAGGCCGACTGAAGAATTTGAAGGTCAAAACAAGTCCATCAAATCTAGAGTACGTTCGACCCTGCTGATATGGGATACTTTTGCTTTTGACAGAGTAGTGGATGTATCGGCACGTGTGCTGTTACGCTTGTCTCCACATGCTTCCTTGTATCATTCTCACTTGCCCTATCTGTTCCTCAGGCAGATGCGGTATCTTCCCTGGAAGCATAAGATGTTGAAGATGAGTACTCGAGAGCAATGCCAGGTAAGTAATCAGGTAAGGGGTTCCAGGCAGTCAGTTCCTGGCTGGAAGCTTGATTCCAAGTGCTGACTGATTGATCTCTTTCTCCTTGTCTTGCAGGTAAGAACAAGGCCAAAGGAAAAGACAGGGAAAAAGCATGATATGGGATACTCTTGCTTTTAACCCTGATGATATGAGATATTCTTGCTCTAGTATAGCTTGTTTACATAGGTATTATCGGGGGGAAAGAAAGCTGAATATTTCGAAAGGCTTCGTTGGGAGTGCCCTCTCAGATAAGAGGAAGGGTTGAGCATTTTAGCAGGTCTGCCTGTCCGTTAGGGATGGAGGTCGACATATATAGGAGTCTCCCTAACATCAAGTAATAATGCTATTCCTTTACCGTGCTTGGTCAAAGCACAGTAGTGGGAGCTGCCAGCTTCACATGTTTTAACTCTATCAGAGCACTTTGAAAAAGTGGTCTGTGGTATCTGGAAAGCTGATGTTGCGTGTGAAGATTACAGACGAGCTTTATCCAAGGAGATCCAGCTCTTGAAGTTGGGAAAGTGGTGCCTCTTCGGTTTTCGAACAAGCACTCCTGTCGGGGATCTGGCTCTCGAGATTCAGAGAACGATGCCTCTTGGATTTTTGAGAAAGCAATCCTGCTGGGGGTCTGGCTCTCGAGATTCGGAGAGCGGAGTCTCTTCGATTTTTGAGAAAGTAATCACGTTGGTTGACACACAGGGACTTTCCAATTATTCAGCAGTGGTACTGTTCCTTTACCCTCTCTTCGATTTTTGAGAAAGTAATCATGTTAGGAGTCTGGCTCTCAAGATTCGGAGGGCGGTGCCTCTTCGATTTTGGAGCAAGCAATCTTGTTGGGAGTGTTTTCTCGAATGTGAGTAAAGGTTGGGCATGTTTGCTAGTCTACCTTGCCACGAAGCACAGAGGTTGACACACAGGGACTTTCCAATTATCCAGCAGTGGTACTGTTCCTTTACCCTCTCTTCGATTTTTGAGAAAGTAATCATGTTGGGAGTCTGGCTCTCGAGATTCGGAGGGCGGTGCCTCTTCGATTTTGGAGCAAGCAATCTTGTTGGGAGTGTTTTCTCGAATGTGAGTAAAGGTTGGGCATGTTTGCTAGTCTACCTTGCCACGAAGCACAAAGGTTGACACACAGGGACTTTCCAATTATCCAGCAGTGGTAGCGCGATTTCGTTCTGGATTCATTTTCATAAGGATTCGACGTGATCATAGAGTGCCGGCTGTCGACTACCTAACGCCCTCCCCCTCCTCCTTTATCCGGGCTTGGGACCGGCAATATAAGATAAACTTACACGGCGGAGTTTAACAACTTCTACCATGAAGAAAATAAATCAACAATGACTTTTACCTACCGAGTTTGGCTATTGCGTATTATTAATATTTTGTCTAATGTTGTTGAATTGATATTATTCAGGTTTAAACAAGAATTGAAAAACCAGTTGGCATCACACTACAATACAATACAAGTGCTTCTCAAAAGTCGGGACAATATTATTCTTAATCTATTATCACATAACGTCCATCGCTGGTTTGCTACAAGAAGGCGAAAATTACCAAGTCGCAACGAATAACACCCTTGACAACTATACCTCGGACAATCGTCATCTTCGGTGCAAGAATGCCGGCCTGTTCCTTCAAAATTCATCAACCGCTCTCGCTGTTTACTATATATAGGTGTTTCAAATGGTAGACTAACACCAAGAAGTTACACTTCCAAGTTCTTCTTGACACAAAGTAAAGATGGAGAACAAAAAGGGTGCACAAATATTCTTGCATGCTTTTTATCTTCTTGGTTTAACTTCTATGTTTTTTGCATCACTAGCAGTAGCAGACTATGATGAAGTGGCGCTGGAACAGCTAGCTCATGTGACAAATGATGAAAAAAACAGCATGCAAACTTATATAGTTTGGGTTGAAAAGCCGGTCTCTCAGAAATTTTCTCCGCAATCGAATGAAGATTTAGGGAGTTGGTACCAGTCATTCTTGCCTGAAAGTATTGCAAGCTCAAACCAACAGATGAACCAGCGAATGGTTCATTCATACCGCAATATAGCGACAGGTTTTGCAGCAAAACTGACACCCGAGGAAGTGAGAGAAATGGAAACAAAAGAAGGGTTCGTCTCAGCTCGTCCACAAAGAATTCTGCCGTTGCAGACTACTCATACTCCTGACTTCTTGGGGTTGCACCAAGGGTCCGGACTTTGGGAAGCAGCAACTTACGGTAAAGGTGTAATAATTGGACTTTTAGATACCGGGATTGTACCAGATCATCCCTCGTTTAATGACGAAGGAATGCCCCCTCCTCCAGCAAAATGGAAGGGCAAGTGCGAGTTCAATGAGACATTGTGCAATAACAAGCTTATTGGTGCAAGAAATTTCATAGGCGTAGGCAAAGGCCAACCAAAACGAACATTTCCATTTGACATAGCTGGTCATGGAAGCCACACATCTAGCACAGCTGCCGGAAGGTTTGTGGAAGGCGCAAGCGTGTATGGGCAGGCCAATGGCACAGCTGCTGGCATGGCACCATATGCTCACTTGGCAATGTACAAAGTCTGCGAAGGCTTTGGTTGTGCCGATGCTGACATTTTTGCTGCTCTGGACGTCGCTATTGATGATGGAGTTGACGTACTCTCCCTCTCACTTGGTGGCCCCTCACTTCCTTTCTATGATGATGTAATTGCAATTGGTGCATTTGCAGCAATTCAAAAGGGAATTTTTTTCAGCTGTGCAGGTGGAAATTCGGGTCCTTGGAATCGCACCTTGTCAAATGAGGCACCATGGATACTCACAGTTGGAGCAAGCACCACCGACAGAATATTAACATCTGGATTGCAGATTGGAGACGAAAAACAGTACCATTTTGATGGAAAATCTTTGTCCCAGCCTGAAGATTTTGATTCAACAGTTTTGTTACCTCTCGTTGATGCAGGCTCATTTGGAAACCAATCATCTTTTTGCAAGGCAGGGTCTCTCGAAAATGTTGAAGGGAAAATAGTGTTGTGTGAGACAGGTGGAGGAGTAACAAATATTGCCAAAGGGGAAGAAGTGAAAAGAGCTGGTGGTGCAGCCATGATTCTCATGAACAAAGAGATTGATGGATTTAGCACCTTGGCTGAAGCTCACGTGCTACCGGCTACACATGTGAGTTACGCTGCAGGGTTGCAAATTAAATTGTATATAAGTTCAACCTCAACACCTAAAGGTACAATCTTGTTCAATGGCACTGTCATCGGAGATGCGCTTGCTCCCAAAGTTGCTTCCTTTTCATCAAGAGGACCAAACATTGCAAGCCCCGGAATTTTGAAACCTGATGTCATTGGACCCGGTGTTAGCATCCTAGCAGCATGGCCTTATAATGTGGACAATGTCACACATCCGAATCCCAAGGCATTATTTAACATCATTTCGGGTACCTCAATGGCCTGTCCTCACCTAAGTGGCATTGCCGCCTTGCTCAAGAGCACCCACCCTGACTGGTCACCAGCTGCTATTAAATCAGCTATCATGACTACCGCTGATGTATTAAACCTCCTAGGCTCACCCATCGTGGATGAAAGTGGCCTTAAACCCGCGGACGTCTTTGCAATTGGTGCAGGCCATGTTAACCCTTCAAAGGCGAATGACCCGGGGCTCATCTTCGACTTAAAACCAGAGGATTACATTCCTTACTTGTGTGGTTTGAATTACAATGACACAGTGATAAAGATCATCACCCAACAAGCAGTGAAATGCTCCCAAGTTGGAGCCATTCCAGAAGCACAGCTCAATTATCCTTCATTTGCTATTACAATAGGCCCCAATCAGACTCGGACTCAGTATTATACAAGGACTGTGAGGAATGTCGGGCCAGCTACTTCAACCTACAATTTGGAGCTTTTAGTACCACATGAAATGGGCATGAGTGTGAATCCTCAGGTGCTTACATTCACAGAGGTTAACCAGGAGATTACATACCATGTCGAGTTTAATGCACATGACGGCGCAGGGAAGGATGGTGTACCATTTGGTCAGGGATACTTGAGATGGTTTTCTGATAAGCATAATGTTACTACCCCTATAGCTGTGCTCTTTGACTCTTAAGTAAAATTAAAATTTAGTCCTCTAGAGCAGTTGGGATTAATAAAAGGAGTTTGTTAACGAGTCAAGATCGAGAATGTCAACTGTTCGATTCCCTACCTTGTATAAAAAAAAAATTGGGCCTGGGAGAAGCCAATAAAAGCGCACACGAAGATTTTCGTTGAAAATAAACTTAAAGAACATTTATTCAAAGATGGGGAGAGACAACTACTTTCCTCTCTCCATCCAAAATATAAATTCATCACAAGACGACCAAATTTAGCAATGGCAAGAGCCACCTGATTAAAACTACGTGGATTAAACCGACAAGATAAATCCTCGAATTGTGCCATCAACCTAAACCTTTCATTACATGCACTAGTAGAAAAAATTATTTGTGCGACAAATTTTCAGGCGACAAAGCAAATATCTTCAGGCAATTAACACTAGCGCAATGAATTTAACTAACGGTCATGCAAAAATAGCTTAAAACAAAAGTAAAAAAACTTGTGCGACGAATACTTGCGTCACGCAAGACAACTTTGCACGGCGAAGACAAACTTTCATCTCACAAAGAGGAAGAAAAAAGATGGGTAAGGTGAGTTTTTGGCCCAACAACTCACGCGACGAAGATTTTCCCGCTACAATCTTGTGCGAGGACATCTCGTCACGCAAGGGGATCTGAAATGGCAAGTTGAACGTTTCCGGCAATGTGATTAATGCGGCCTTTGTGCGACATAGTGTTCATCATCTTGCCCGATGAACATTCATCTCACAAAGTGCTTTGAAAATGGCAAATTGAACTTTTCGACCAATGTAATTATTGCGGCCTTTGCATTAACAGGTTATCTCCCTCTTTTACTCACTTTGTTTTCCCAAAATCCTCTATTTCCCCTCGTTTTTGTTTTGCCACAAACTCCTCGCATGGATGGCCGATTCCGCCGGTGGTCCGAGTAAAGGGTGTGAGGGAGAAGGATTTGAGAAAAAGACGGCAAAGGTTACACCTACATGTGTCAGAAAAGGAAATAATGACAAGCGCAAGTGAATCAATGTGAATGATTTCAGCAGATTTGAGAGGAGTCGCATGCCGAACTTGCGCACAAGATTGGATATGTATTGCAGAACAAATTGTCTTACGGCCGAGTGGGCGTCTTTGAAGAGGGTATTGGAGGATCTGAAGAAGTCTATGTTGGATGACTTACCAATAAGTGGGAGTTAATATATTAGTAATTATTTTTGTTATATAATAAATTATGATATTTAATTTTGAATTAGTTTATTTGATAAAAGGAATGGTAAATTATTAATGAAACAGAGTCAAACCTGATGAGTTTTGTGGATGATATATTCAAGAGACGTTAATGCCAATGGAAGTATGACGCAGCCCATTATGGAGAAGCACCACCAGCATAGTAGTTTTTTTTTTTTTTTTACCGATGTTATGGACGAATAAATTAGTTTTATAATTATGTATTTGTGGCTAATAGCATTAAATAATTATTTAATTTCTATTTGGATTAATAATTTAATATGGACATTAAGTATTTATTTTCTTTCGTCTAAAAAATGACTTTCAAAGTACTATTATTGACAGGTCACCAAACTTTATAGTTAACTAGCTTTCTCAAGTAACACAGATTTTGCAAATCTGTGCTACTTGGAAAAGTTAGTTAACTGCAAAATTTGATGACCTTATCAATTCTAATATTTTGAGAATCTATTTTTGAAAAGAAAGAAAATAAATACTTAATGTTTCGTCGTGCAAGTATTTGGGCAACGAATATTTCGTCCCTTAAGATACATTTGCACGACGAAACAAGGTATTCGTTGCTAAGTGATGTTGCAATTGTCGGTGGGAATTTAAGGTGCAATATTTACTGTTCGCATTGCGCGATGAATGCTAACCCTTTTCTAAAATAGAAGGTCAAGCATGTAACGCGTAGTAATTATTACGGACTTTGCATGACAAAGGCCCCAGGATTCTTTAAAAGCACAGATTCTGTCTCCCTTTTCCTCGCAGTGGTTTCTCAAAATTCTTAACGTTCCCCTCCCCGTTTTCGTCTTTCCCAAATCCCTTATATCCCAATTTTTGTTTTAATTTTTCGACGATGGTCGATTCCACCCTTCCTCCATCAATGGGATCCGAGGGCGAAGGATTGCAAAAAGGTAATAATAAATTTTTGTGGATTTAAGAGTTATAATTTTTTGCTTGAAAAATAATTGTTGGATTAATTACACAGTTCAATAATGAAATTTATCTTTTTCGTAGGAATAAAAACAAAGACAACTTCGGGGCAGGCACGATTGGTGATTGATGGTCGACATAAGCGAGTAAGCAATGATGTTTAAGGTATATGCACTAGTACAAAAACATGTTTGCACGACGGCAACTTGTGCGACATAGCAAATTTCGTCGTGTAAAGTATGTTTGTGTGACGGTAAACACAAAACGTCGTGTAAACAGTCTTTGTGCAACTACACTTTGCGCGACGAAGGTGCACCTACATCGTGCAAAACAGTTTTGCGCAACGCCAGTCTTCGTCGCGCAAAGTTGTTTTGCACGACGTAGGTGAACACTGCGTCGCGCAAAGTTGTTTTGCACGACGTAGGTGAACCGTGCGTCGCGCAAAACTGTTTTGAAATTTTGGTATTCTTTCATTTTTTATAAATGATTGTATTCAAATTTTGGTTAATATTACCCAATATATTGAAAATTTTGATCTTTTTTGTTTGTTTGTGAATGACTAATTACCTGTTGGGATCAAACTATGTGGAAATTAAATCCATGATTAATGTAGTTATAGATGTGTTCATTATTTGTTCTATGAAAATTGGGGCTTGTCAAGTGTTTCAATTTCTTAATGTGAGTTGGAAGGTTATTTATGATTCAAAAAATGTGAAAAACTTTGGAGAATTTTAGTTGGAATTTTAGTTGTGAAAAACTTTGTATAATGCGTATCCCATCAAAACGATAGATTCCCTAAAACTTAAGAGTTTATTTATACTTTCATCAAGTATAACATAAGATTTTGTGGTAAGGGTGTGCTATCCACACACCCCAAATTACTTCTCACACACCCCTTGTTAATTTCTATCCATTGATCTTCTTCAATTCATTCGATCCGACGGTCGAAAATTAGAAGGGTGTGTGAGAAGTAAAATGGGGTGTGTGGATATCACACCCCTTTGTGGTATCCACTTGTGTAAATATTTTAAATTGACGATCGAATTAGTTCGTTATATTCATATAGGGTCAAAGAGTGTAGCTGAAAAAATCATCAAAATCGGATTTAAAATAACCGTTAAATCATGATTATTCGCTTATAACCATTGAAAAGTTTTGTCCCGTTACTTGATCTCTGAATGTTTGTTTTTTGGATTTTTGGCGTATGCGATCTCGAAATATATAGAAACAAGTTTGACGGTTGGATCGTTGAAACTAATTTCGTACAATGCGTTTCCTATCAAGTTCCATGGTATATATATTTACTAAGTAGATTTTAATTTATTTATTTTGTACTCATAAGCAAAAGGGAAAAAAAAAAACTTTGCGTGACGTAGGTACACATGAGTAGCGCAAAGCTGTTTTGCGCGACACAGGTGTACCTACGTCACGCAAAGTTCTTTTTTCTTTTGCTTTTCTTTTGGGGTTCTTGCGTTGCCTTTTTCTTTTATGGTATCCACTTGTGTAAATATTTTAAATTGACGATCGAATTAGTTCATTGTATTCATATAGGGTTAAATAGTGTAGCTGTAAAAAAATCATTAAAATCTAAATTAAAATAACCGTTAAATCGTGATTTTTCGTTTATAGCCATTAAAAAGGTTTGTCCCATTTCTTGATAGTTGAATGTTTATTTTTTGCAATTTTTGGCATATGCGATTTTGAAGCATATACAAACAAGTTTGACAGTTGAATCATTAAAACTAGCTTTGTACAATGCGTATCCTATCAAAACAATAGATTCACTAATACTTAAAGTTTATTTATACTTTCATTAAGTATAACATAAGATTTTGTGATATCTACTACTGTAAATATTTTAAATTGACGATCGAATTAGTTCATTGTATTCATATAGGATCAATGAGTGTAGCTGTAAAAAAATCATCAAAATCAGAGTTAAAATAACCGTTAAATTGTGATTTTTCGTTTATAGCCGTCAAAAAGTTTTGTCTCGTTACTTGATATCTGAATGTTTGTTTTTTTTTCGATTTTTGGTCTATGCAATCTCGAAGCATATAAAAACAAGTTTGACGGTTGGATCGTTGAAACTAATTTCATACAATGCGTTTCCCATCAAAACGATAGATTCACTAACACTTAGAGTTTATTTATACTTTCATTAAGTATAACGTAAGATTTTGTGGTATCCACTTGTGTAAATATTTTAAATTGACGATCGAATTAGTTGATTATTTTCATATAGGATCTAGGAGTGTAGTTGTAAAAAATCATCAAAATCGGAGTTAAAACTACCGTTAAATCGTGCTTTTTCATTTATAACCGTGGAAAATTTTTGTCCTGTTACTTGATCTCTGAATGTTTGCTTTTTTCGATTTTTGGCGTATGCGATCTCGAAGTATATATAAACAAGTTTGACGGTTAGATCATTGAAACTAATTTCGTACAATGCGTTTCCCATCAAGTTCAATGGTTTATATATTTACTAAGTAGATTTTAATTTATTTATTTTGTACTTATAACACATAAGAAATTGAATGATATATGTGTAAAAAAAAATTATTTTGGGTTTTTATTAGAATAATATATTATGGTGGGGTTTATGTAAAAAAAAATTGAATTTGAAGGGAGAAAAGTCACATTTTAGTAATTTTATAATAATTTAAAAACAAAATTACCTTGCGTGTCGTCTTAATGGCATCGTCACGCAAAACCGCTTTGCATGACCTCATAATGTATTCCTGCGTTGCGCATAATTTTGGCGGTGCAGTTGTTAAAAATAGGTGCTTTTTTCAAATTTTCTCTATACCTAAACTCTCTTCCCTCAGTCTCTCACTAGTAGAAAAACTTGTTTGCGCGACGGAATCTTGCGCAATGGAGCAAATTTCGTTGCTTAAAGTATGTTTGTGTGACCCAAAACACAAAACATCGCGCAAATGGCCTTTACGCTTCAGAACTTTGCGCAACGTAGGATGGCGTCGCTCAAACTAGTTTTGCACGACGTTATGTGCATCGCGCAAGATCTTGGCGCCAAACAAAGAATACTTTACCGCTCTTTTGCCAACTTTGCGTGTCGTAGGTGCACTTGCGTCGCGCAAAACATCTTTGCACGACGCATTTGTACCTACGTCGCGCAAAGTCCCTTTTTTCTTTTTTTTTTTGCCCTTTTGCTTATGAGTACAAAATAAATAAATTAAAATCTACTTAGTAAATACATATACCATTTAAATTTGATGGGAAATGCATTTAACTAAATTACTTTCAACAATCCAACCGTAAAAAATCGCAAAGTCCTTTTTCTTTTTTTTTTCCTTTTGCTTTTCTTTTGGGGTTCTTGCATTGCCTTTTTCTTTTATGGTATCTACTTGTGTAAATGTTTTAAATTGACGATCGAATTAGTTCATTGTATTCATATATGGTTAAAGAGTGTAGCTGTAAAAAAATCATTAAAAATTGGAGTTAAAATAACCGTTAAATCATGATTTTTTGTTTATAGCCGTAAAAAAGGTTTGTCCTGTTAATTGATCTTTGCATATTTGTTTTTTGCGATTTTTGGCGTATGTGATCTTGAAGCATATACAAACAAGTTTGACGGTTAGATCTTTGAAATTAGTTTCATACAATGCGTATCCCATAAAAACATTAGATTCATTAACACTTGGAGTTTATTTATACTTTCACTAAGTATAACATAAGATTTTGTGGTATCCACTTGCGTAAATGTTTTAAATTGACGATCAAATTTGTTCATTGTATTCATATAGGTTTAAAGAGTGTAGATATAAAAAATGATCAAAATCAGAGTTAAAACAACCGTTAAATCGTGATTTTTCGTTTCTAGCCGTCGAAAAGGTTTGTCCCGTTACTTGATATCTGAATGTTTTTTTTTTTTTTTTTTTTTGCCGTATGCAATCGAAGTATATACAAAAAAGTTTGACAGTTGGATCGTTGAAATTAGTTTTTTACAATGCGTATCCCATCAAAACGATAGATTCTCTAACACTTGAGTTTATTAATACTTTCATCAAGCATAACATAAAATTTTGTAGTATCCACTTGTGTAAATATTTTAAATTGACGATCAAATTAGTTCGTTGTATTCATATAGGGTTAAGGAGGGTAACTGTAAAAAATCATCAAGATCGGAGTTCAAATAACCGTTAAATTGTGATTTTCGTTTATAACCGTTGAAAAGGTTTGTCCCGTTACTTGATATCTGATTGTTTGTTTTTTACGATTTTTGACATATGCGATCTCGAAGTATATGCAAACAAGGTTGACGATTTGATTGTTAAAACTAATTGCGTACAATGCGTTTCCCATCAAATTCAATAGTATATGTATTTACTAAGTAGATTTTGATTTATTTATTTTGTCCCATAAGCAAAAGGGGAAAAAAAGGACTTTGCACGACGTAGGTGCAACTGGTTAAAGAGTGTAGCTGTAAAAAATCATCAAAATCAGAGTTAAAACAACCGTTAAATCATGATTTTTTGTTTCTAGCTGTTGAAAAGGTTTGTCCCATTACTTGATATTTGAATGTTTTTTTTTTTCGATTTTTGGCTTGTGCAATCTCAAAGTATATACAAACAAGTTTGACGGTTGGATCGTTGAAATTAGCTTTCTACAATGCGTATCCCATCAAAACGATAGATTCCCTAACACTTGAGTTTATTAATACTTTCATCAAGTATAACATAAGGTTTTGTGATATCCACTTTGTGTAAATATTTTAAATTGATGATCGAATTAGTTCGTTGTGTTCATATAGGGTCAAGGAGGGTAGCTGTAAAAAATCATCAAAATGGGAGTTTAAATAACCGTTAAATTGTGATTTTCGTTTATAATCGTTGAAAAGGTTTGTCCCGTTACTTGATATCTGAATGTTTTCTTTTTCGATTTTTGGCATATGCGATCTCGAAGTATATACAAACAAGTGTGACGGTTCGATCGTTAAAACTAATTGCGTACCATGCGTTTCCCATCAAATTCAATAATATATGTATTTACTAAGTAGATTTTAATTTATTTATTTTGTACCCATAAGCAAAAGGGGGAAAAAAACAGGACTTTGCGCATCGTAGGTGCAACTGCGTCGCGTAAAGATGGGGTTCTTGCATTGCCTTTTTCTTTTGTGGTATCCACTTGTGTAAATGTTTTAAATTAACAATCGAATTAGTTCATTGTATTCATATAGGGTTAAAGAGTGTAGCTGTAAAAAATCATCAAAATCAGAGTTAAAACAACCGTTAAATCATGATATTTCGTTTCTAGCCATAAAAAATGTTTGTCCCGTTACTTGATATGTGAATGTTTTTTTTTTTTTTTTTTTTGGTGTATGCAATCTCGAAGTATATACAAACAAGTATGACTGTTGAATCGTTGAAATTATTTTGTACAATGCGTATCCCATCAAAACGATAGATTCCCTAACACTTGAGTTTATAAATACTTTCATCAAGTATAACATAAGATTTTGTGGTATCCACTTGTGTAAATATTTTAAATTGATGATTGAATTAGTTCGTTGTATTCATATAGGGTCAAGGAGGGTAGCTGGAAAAAACCATCAAAATGGGAGTTCAAATAACCGTTAAATTGTGATTTTCGTTTATAACCGTCGAAAAGGTTTGTCCTGTTTCTTGATATCTGAATGTTTGTTTTTTGCGATTTTTGGCATATGCGATCTCCAAGTATATACAAACAAGTTTGACGGTTTGATCGTTAAAACTAATTGCGTACAATGCGTTTCCTATCAAATTCAATAGTATATGTATTTACTAAGTAGATTTTGATTTATTTATTTTGTACCCATAAGCAAAAGGGAAAAAAAAAGGACTTTACGTCGCGCAAAGTCCTTTTTTTTTTTTTTTTTGCCCTTTTGCTTTTCTTTTGGTGTTCTTGCATTGCCTTTTTCTTTTGTGGTATCCACTTGTGTAAATGTTTTAAATTGACGATCGAATTAGTTCATTGTCTTCATATAGGGTTAAAGAGTATTTGTAAAAAAATCATCAAAATCAGAGTTAAAACAACCGTTAAATCGTGATTTTTCGTTTCTAGCTATCGAAAAGGTTTGTCCCGTTACTTGATATCTGAATGTTTTTTTTTGCGAATTTTGGCGTATGTGATCTCGAACTATATATAAGCAAGTTTGACAGTTGGATACAATGCCTATCCCATCAAAACGATAGATTCACTAACACTTGAGTTTATTAATACTTTCATCAAGTATAACATAAGATTTTGTGGTATCCACTTTTGTAAATGTTTTAAATTGACATCGAATTAGTTCATTATATTCATACAGGTTTAAAGAGTGTAGCTGTAAAAAAATCATCAAAATCAGAGTTAAAATAACCGTTAAATCGTGATTTTTCGTTTATAGCCATCGAAAAGGTTTGTCCCGTACTTAATCTTTGAATGTTTGTTTTTTTTTATTTTTGGCGTATGCGATCTCGAAGCATATACAAACATGTTTGACGGTTGGATCGTTGAAATTAGTTTCGTAGAATGCGTATCCCATCAAAATGATAGATTCCTTAACATTTAGAGTTTATTTATACTTTCATTAAGTATAACATAAGATTTTGTGGTATCCACTAGTGTAAATATATTAAATTGAAGATCGAATTAGTTCATTGTATTCATATAGGGTCAAGGAGTGTAGCTGTAAAAAATCATCAAAATCGGAGTTAAAATAACCGTTAAATCGTGATTTTTCGTTTATAATCGTCGAAAAGTTTTATCCCATAACTTGATCTCTATATGTTTGTTTTTTGCGATTTTTGGTGTATGCGATCTCAAAGTATATACAAACAATTTTGATGGTTTGATTGTTGAAACTAGTTTCGTACAATGCATATCCATCAAAACAATAGATTCCCTAAGATTTAGAGTTTATTTATACTTTCATCAAGTATAACATAAGATTTTGTGATATCCAATTTTGCTTCTCAAAACATTCAATGTTTAGCTCTCTACTCTCTACCCATCAACTGTTGCCACTTGAGAATTCAAAGTATAACATTGGCCGTTGTTTCTCATATTTACAATTGCATTTAGCAGTTTATGCTATTAGTGAAACCAACTGATCTCAGAACTATCATGTGTATATGCATGTGCTCAGATTGTCCGATAATGGCATCATAATTCATGAAACATCTGAAACTTTGTGAACAGTAGAGATCTTGGACTTTGGAATTTAGCAGTTTATGCTATTAGTGAAACCAACTGATCTCAGAACTATCATGTGTATATGCATGTACTCAGATTGTCCGATAATGGCATCATAATTCATGAAACATCATATTGTCCGATTCCAGCCTTTTGTGATGCCTCTTATGTGAAAAGTTAAAAGTTTTTTTGAGGTAGGGGAGGGGTTTGGTGCTTGGGGCATGCTGTTTCAGAAATTGTCATGGTAGTTTGTTTGGAAAGCAATAGAAGAATTTTTATACGTGGAACTTTTTCACATGAGTTCGCTTCAGTTTTCTCTGAGTTAAGGGATTGGTCTTTTCATGATATTTTATTTGACTGGAATGCTGTCATCTTTTACTACAACTTTTTTTTTCTTCCTTTGGAAAAGAAACAATTATTAAAAAAAAAATGCAACCAATGAACAATAAATCCATCGGAATCCAGTTATAATAAGGAGGCATTTGGACGAGAGACTTTGAAGTTCCATTGAACCTAGGATAAAGTAGTTAGGAATGTGCTAAAAAATTATGTGTAAAGGGAATTGAAAATGACTAAATGCTAAACATTTGAGAGAAGGTGTCATTTTGAAATTCATTTGTTTAGTCTCTTTGTAATGCATTGTAGTGTTTGAGTATTTCACTTCTTGTAGTGCTTCTTTAAGAATAAAGTCTGAAGTTCTTCGGGACATTGAAAGTCCCTTGTCTTAACATAGAATAAGCAAATTAACAAAGATCTACAACAGCCACATAAATAAAAGCTATGAAAGTAATATCACCCTATAATTGATTAGTTTCAAATGCAAGAAATGATTAGTTTCTAATGTTATAATTTTATGGTTCAAAAAGTGTATAGATGTCGCATTTGATCCTTGTCGTCGGAGTGTGACCAATTCGTCTCCTACATTATCAACATCTATTGCTCCAGGCATGAGTGCTCCATTGATTAGGGAGCCTACACCCCTTACTGAGGCTACTCCTACGATGTCCCAAGTGCCCATCTCATCGACGTCATCAGTGTCGGTTCAGCCGCTCAATGCACGACGGCCTAAAGGGTCAGCTTGCAGTCTAGAGCGAGCAGATGAGGGCCCATGACGAGCAGATGAGAGAGCAGTTGAGGGCCCAGGGCGAGGAGCTGAAGGCCTATGCCGGGCACATGAGAGACCTTGTACGAGCCATACATATGTCCGACCTCTAAATCTCGCTACCAGTACCTGATCTTGCTACACCTTCGACCTCCGAGCCACTTCACCCTGCCGATGCCCAGTAGCCACTTCACCTAGAAGACTTTCATGTATTATATAATTAATTATTGTTCGGATCTCTTGTATGTACATTTTCATATATTATATAATTAAATACTTTTCTTTGGTTAATTAATTATTGATTAGAATTTATTTACAATATTATTAAAAATTAAAAAAATAATATTTTTGACCAAAACCAAAAAAGGGATATATATATATCCACTTTGCGCGACGTAGGTTTCTTCTTCGTCGTGCAAAGGCTTTTGTCACTGCCTTGCCGCGACGGTTAGAGTGCGACGAAGGTTCGTTGGGCTAAGTTTTGCTCGACGTTTTTTGACTTTGCGTGACGAAGGACCTACGTTGCGCAAAGTGTTTTTTGTACTAGTGTCTCACTCGATCTTTCACTCGGTTTTCAAATTTTGGCGGTGCAGTTGTTAAAAAACTTTGCGCTACGTAGGTAGATCTACGTCACGCAAAGCTGTTTTGCACGACCTAGGTGTACCTACGTCGCGCAAAGTTCTTTTTTTTTCCTTTTGCTTTTCTTTTGGGGTTCTTGCATTGCGTTTTTCTTTTGTGGTATCCACTTGTGTAAATATTTTAAATTGACGATCAAATTAGTTCATTGTATTCATATACGATCCAGGAGTGTAGCTGTAAAAAATCATTAAAATCAGAGTTAAAATAACTGTTAAATCGTGATTTTTTGTTTGTAGCTGTCAAAAAGGTTTGTCCCATTACTTGATATCTGAATGTTTGTTTTTTGCGATTTTTGGCCTATGCGATCTCGAAGTATATACAAACAAGTTTGACGGTTGGATCATTGAAAGTTTCATACAATGCGTATCCTATCAAAACAATAGATTCACTTACACTTGGAGTTTATTTATACTTTCATTAAGTATAACATAAGATTTTGTGGTATCCACTAGTGTAAATATTTTAAATTGAAGATCGAATTAGTTCATTGTATTTATATAGGGAGGGTAACTGTAAAAAATCATCAAAATCATAGTTAAAATAACCGTTAAATCTTCATTTTTCGTTTATAGCTGTAGAAAAGGTTTGTCCTGTTACATAATCTCTGAATGTTTGTTTTTTTGCGATTTTTGGCATATGCGATCTCGAAGCATATACAAACAAGTTTGACGGTTGGATCGTTGAAACTAGTTTCGTATAATGCGTATCCTATCAAAACAATAGATTCACTAACACTTGGAGTTTATTTATACTTTCATTAAGTATAACATAAGATTTTGTGGTATCCACTAGTGTAAATATTTTAAATTGAAGATCGAATTAGTTCATTGTATTTATATAGGGAGTGTAACTGTAAAAAATCATCAAAATCATAGTTAAAATAACCGTTAAATCTTCATTTTTCGTTTATAGCTGTAGAAAAGGTTTGTCCTGTTACATAATCTCTGAATGTTTGTTTTTTTGCGATTTTTGGCATATGCGATCTCGAAGCATATACAAACAAGTTTGACGGTTGGATCGTTGAAACTAGTTTCGTATAATGCATATCCTATCAAAACAATAGATTCACTAACACTTGGAGTTTATTTATACTTTCATTAAGTACAGCGTAAGATTTTGTGGTATCCATTTGTGTAAATATTTTAAATTGATGATCGAATTAGTTTATTGTTTTCATATGAGATCCAGGAGTGTAGCTGTAAAAAATCATCAAAATTGGAATTATAAATACCGTTAAATCATGCTTTTTCATTTATAACCGTCGAAACGTTTTGTCCCTTTACTTGATCTCTGCATGTTTGTTTTTTGCGATTTTTGGCATATGCGATCTCGAAGCATATACAAATAAGTTTGACGGTTGGATCTTTGAAACTAGTTTCGTACAATGCATTTCCCATCAAGTTCAATGGTATAAATATATACTAAGTAGATTTTAATTTATTTATTTTGTACTTATAACACTTAAGAAATTGAATGATACATGTGTAAAAAAAAATTATTGTGGGTTTTTATTAGAAAAATATATTATGGTGGGTGTAACATCCCACATCACCCAGAGAAGTGGATACTCTAAGCCTTATATGTATACTCCTATCTCTACCTAGTACGAGGCCTTTTGGGAGTGGATCATCTAAGCCTTATATGCATATTCCCATCGCCCAGGAGAGTGGATCCTCTAAGCCTTATATGCATATTCTCATCTCTACCTAGTACGAGGCATTTTGGGAGCCCACTGACTTTGGGTTCCATCGGAACTCCGAAGTTAAGCGAGTAGCGCGCGAGAGCAATCCCATGATGGGTGATCCAATGGGAAGTTTTCGTGTGAGTTCCCGGAAACAAAACTGTGAGAGCGTGGTTGGGGCCCAAAGCGGACAATATCATGCTACAGCGGAGTCGAGCTTGGGAAGTGGTCCCGCCCGGGCCGGGATGTGACAGTGGGGATTATGTAAAAAAAAAAATTGAATTTGAAAGGAGAAAAGTAACATTTTTAGTAATTTTTATAATAATTTAAAAAAAAATTACCTTGCGCGACGTCTTAATGGCATCGTCGTGCAAAACCGCTTTGCGCGACCTCATAATGTATTCCTGCATTGCACATAATTTTGGCGGTGCAGTTGTTAAAAATAGGTGTTTTTTTTTCAAATTTTCACTATACCCAAACTCTCTTCCCTCGATCTCTCACTCGGTCTCTCTCTTCCCTCTCGCTCATATCGCCTTCCTCCTCATCCTCATCCTCTCCTCATCCTCTCCCGATTGCACCAGGTGAGAATCAAGCTTAATTCTTTTCCTGTAGCTAGCAGGTATAGACCCAGGTCAGAATCAAGCTTAATTCTTTATTTTTCTTAATTCTTTGTTTTTCTTCTTTCTAAGGTCAGAATCAAGCTTTAATGCCTTAATTTGAAGATTTTGATATTGTAATTAGATTCAATTTGGAAAATTAAATTAGAAATTGGGGGTTTTAGTGTTAAATCGAATTTTAGGGTGGTGGGTTATTGTGCTATAGTGTTAAATCAAATTTTAGGGTGGTGGGTGGACTGTGTCTTATCATTGGATTGCATTGTAAGTGGAGGATAACAAATTTTTGGACTTGGGGATTCCTCATATTTTCTCCTATATTGTAAATACTGTAGACTGTGAATCTATGATAGTACTGAATTCCTTCAACCAGATGATAACTTTGTGATTCTATTATGTTATGTTGTGAATTTAAACTTTCTTGCATGATTTTAGTCTTCTCTGTAGCATGCAAACTTCAATTCCGGAGTTGGCAGCCTCACACCAATTCCAAAACAAATCCATACATAGCTCAGATACTGAGATTTTGGAATATTCTGCATTGTAGAATTAGATGGTGTTGCCTACATGGTGATACTTAAAATGAATTTAATTTGTTAGTGTGCACAACTGCTTATAATGTCCTTCTCTTTATCACTTGATTATCTCAACCTTAGGTAATTAATAATCAGTGACGAGAAAGTTATTGTTTCTTTTGGATATAGCTCCTCGGCTTGATTATTATATTTGTTCAATTTTAATTTTGGAATTTTTTTTTTTTCAAGGAAAGATAGGTTTTGGCCAACTGGTTTCCATTGCTATAGCCTGCCTATATTTTCATTGTGTGCTGATTGCCCCGTGATTTCCATTCAGAAACAAGCTACCCAGAAAGATGTGTTCCTGTTGTTTGCTGAGAAGGTGAGAGACAATACGGATTTGGTGTCTAGGTGGGGTGTTCTACAGGAGACACGTATGGAATATTTCAAGGGAGCTAACCTCTTAATTGTTCTTGCACAAGTAGCTTGCTGCCCTTCACTACAAGAAATATGGGCACTGCGCACAATAAATTATATGTGCCCTTTGAGGCTAAAGAGCACCAATAATTGTGTCCATAAACCAATAGCAACAATGCAGCAACTAAAATATTGTCTGTGCCCTCTATGGGCATCACCATTTGTCAAAGAGCACAATAAGGTATGCTGTGCTGAAAAGTGTAAGTACAAATAAAGGTCATTTTGTGCCCAGTTCTGACAAATTGTCAGATGACTGCTGCCACACATGTTAGCACATTTATTGTGATTGTGCCCAATATGTCAACTATTTTTTAAAAAAAAATTTAAAACTGAAATCACCTACAAATTGAGATTGATGCTAAACAAAAAATTATTTTTTCATAAAATTAAAACAGCCCACAACCACAAACATCTATAATATTACAATTTACAAAGATATTCACAACCATTATATATAAAAACAACTATAATTTGACATGTTCTATCCCCAACTAAAATAAAACTAAAATTATAAAGGTTTTAAGTGAACATCGGTTCTCTCAAGAATAAGAACATCAAATATTAAGGTTCTAAGTGAACCTGCATAGTTCTTTTCTCATCTTCTAGTTCCAAAATTTTCTTTCCAAAATGCTGCTTGAGTGCCATAGTGTCGGACCCTTCAAAATTTACACAGAGCAACAAGAAATGAGTAAGTAGTGGCTTCCAAATTTTCAAATTATGATTCTTTATCTTTATCTCATGAGCTGTTGTATATCATTCCTCCCACAGATTAATTGGTGTAATTCTGCTATGTATACATGCACTTGTTTGTGATTGAAACATAAAGACTTTTGCCTGACACTTTAGTACCATTCTTATACGGATGGCAAGCAATCCTCACACAAATTAGGACATAAAAATAGAATCCAAAGTCCCAACAATATAATTCTCACTCTTTCAAATGTAAAGAACTAAATCTAAGAATTTATCCAAACCCTAAATCTAAGAATTTTAACAAATACTTTAGCATCAATTGAGAGAGGAATTGAGAGAATACCATATACACGGTATGTTACCCGTGGGCCACACTCAACAACATATCCAAGCTGCTCCTTCATCCTATTTCCAGAAATAGCAAACAATTATATGAACATATATTCAAATATATTTGCAAACATTATTATTAGATCCCAGATTCTTTTGCTAGGCAGTATGTAAGTAAAAGTATTAGCCTCAAATAAAGTCACCTTAGTTGATTGAAAGGTGGCTCCACAATTTCATCGAAAAGATCTATCAATGCTTTCAATCGGATTGACTCAATCCCTGTTTCTAGCTCAACTTGACAATACAGCTGCAATATGAAACCACAACCAAGGGAAGAATATCAACGTACAAACAAAGACAGTACACCTTCATAAAGGGAAACCGAAACGAAAATGTTCCATTTTGAGTTACCTCAGTCATAGACTTCGTTTCTGACTTATTCTTCACATTGGAATCTCTAATCAGGTTAGCACCAGGAGGAAGACAAATAACATACTCTTTATGCCTCAATTCGATAAGCAGTGGTGGTACGGAAAAATTCAATTCGAATATATTTGATAGGGCAATTGCTTCGTCCTCTTAACAAATTTCCATGGCAAAGGCCCTCAATGTATAGCTGCACATATTAAGGGGACGGTAAGCTGAAGAAAATGCCTTAATTAAACTTATTCTAAGAGCTTTGACAAAAAATGAACAAATGAATCATTCTAAAATCAAATATAAAAAATTATTTTTAAATAAAAGTCAAAATTAACTTGTTGATGCACAAAATCAGTGATGACTTTGGTACAACAGAAAGTGTTAAGTTTGTGACCTTCGCTAGATTGCTCCGGTCACTAGTGTGGATAAATATGTAAATGGATTGGGACAGGGAAGCAAACACAAGATGTACGTGGTTCACCCAGATTGGCTACGTCCACGGAGTAGAGGCGTTCTCATTAATTGTGAAGGGTTTACACAAGTACATAGGTTCAAGCTCTCCTTTTGTGAGTACTAGTGAATGATTTAGTACAAATGACATTAGGAAATATTGTGAGAGAATGATCTCTATTTATAGAAGAGAGTTTCTAGTTTCATTCTGACATTGACACATGTCGTGTTGTGATTGGCTTCTGATGTTGACACGTGTCGCGCTATGATTGGCTTCTGATGTCGACACGTGTCGCGCTGTGATTAGCCTCCTGGTTGGAGGGAAACTCTTCTGGGTCCTTGACAGTATAACGTTGATCGGTGCTCAGTAGTTTCGGGATTGGTCAAGTATGGTACAAACAGTGCTCCCCTAAGTTCCCGAGTGAGGGAAGCTTCTCGGTTGGGGACTTGCAAGATCCAAGCCATTGAGTAATCACGAAACTTCTAAGTACTGAAGTGTGGTATTATTTTCACTTGCTTTATTTGTCTCATATGTAAATGTGGCATCTTCTCTGGAAGTACTTTTCCTTCATCCAGGGGTGGTATCTTTAACTGATGAAGATGCACAAGGTAATGTATCAATTTCACTTGAAGCTTACTTGTAGTTTCGGGCTTGGTCAAGTGCGATACAAACCCTATAGTAGGAGTCCCCTAAGTCGCCGAGCTAGGAGATTTGCCGAAGGAAGTAACAGACAAGTTAAGCAATCAGACTTCCAAGTAAACAACCTGGATCAAAGGTTCGACTTCGGCTTTCGGTTGATTGTTCTCCTTCTCCTTGTGTCCTAAATAACAACAAGGATAAGGAGAAGCAAATGGAGAAGAGATGATATGAGATACTTTTGCTTTTGAAGAAGTAACTTTCCACAGGCGTATTCTTGAACTGGGCTGGAGGGTTTTCTAGTTTCCTCCAGAGTATAAGGTCGACTCAAGAATTTGAGGGTCAAAACAAGTCCATCAAATCTAAAGTACGTTCGACCCTGATGATATGGGATACTATTGCTGTTGACAAAGTAGTGGATGTATCGGCACGTGTTCTGTTACGCTTGTCTCCACATGCTTCCTTGTATCCTTCTCAGTTGCCCTATCTTTTCCTCAGGCAGATGTGGTATCTTCTCTGGAAGCATAAGATGTTGAAGATGAGTACTCGAGAGCAATGCCAGATAAGTAATCAGGCAAGGGGTTCCAGGCAGTCAGTTCATGACTGGAAGCTTGATTCCAAGTGCTGACTGATTGCTCTCTTTCTCCTTGTCTTGCAGGTAAGAACAAGGCCAAAGGAAAAGACAGGGAAAAAGCATGATATGTGATACTCTTGCTTTTAACCCTGATGATATGAGATACTCTTGCTCTGGTGTGGCTTGGTTGCAGAGGTATTATCGGGGGGGGGGGGGGAAGAAGCTAAGTATTTTGAGAGACTCTGCTGAGAGTGCCACCTCGGATGTGAAGAAAAGTTGAGCATTTTTTTTTTATTTGCAGGTCTGCCTGGCTGTGGAGGATGGAGGTCGATATATATAGGAGTTTCCCTAACAACAAGTAGTAGTGTTATTCTTTTACCCTTCTTGGTCATAGCAATGTAGTGGGAGCTGCCAGTTTCACGTGTTTTAACTTTGTCAGAGCACTTTGAAAAAGTGGTCTGTGGTATTTGGAAAGCTGTTGTTGCGTGTGAAGATTGCAGACAAGCTTTATCCAAGGAAATCTGGCTCTCGAAGTTCGGAGGTTGACACGGAGCACAGAGGTTGACACACATTGGGACTTTCTAGTTATCAAGTAGTGGTGCTGTTCCTTTACCCTTATGGGTAATAATAGGGTAATTGGACCTTCAAAATTTATGTGTCTAAACTTTGTCAGAGATCTTTGGCAAAGTTATTTACGGTACCCGAGGAGTTGATGTTGCGTGTGGAAAGTGGTGTCTCTTCGGAATCCGGAGAGTGGTGCCTCTTCGATTTTTGAACCAACGGCTCTGTTGCCCTTTCTTTTATAAGGGCACCAATTGTGTGCAAGAAGTACATTCAGAGAGTGCTTGTAGGAATTTTTCCCTTACTTCAGAGATTTATTGTACCTCATTTCTCCTTTATCATTTATGAGAATGTCTGACCCATCCGACAGTCGTTTTGACTTGAACTTTGGTGAAGAGGCAGCCATGCCTTCTCAAGACAACATATGGTGCCCATCCTTCTTATCCCCTACTGGTCATCTTACTGTTGGGGACTCTGTGATGAAGAATGATATGACCGCTGCGGTGGTGGCCAGGAACCTTCTCACTCCCAAAGATAACAGACTACTTTCCAAACGGTCTGATGAGTTGGCTGTTAAGGATTCTCTGGCTCTCAGTGTTCGGTGTGTAGGTTCTATGTCTAATATGGCCCAACGCCTATTTACTCGAACCCGCCAAGTTGAATCATTGGCGGCTGAAGTGATAAGTCTCAAACAGGAAATCATAGGGCTCAAGCATGAGAATAAACAGTTGCATAGGCTGGCACATGACTATGCTACAAAAATGAAGAGGAAGCTCGACCAGCTGCAGGAATCTGATGGTCAGATTTTACTTGATCATCAGAGGTTTGTGGGTTTGTTCCAAAGGCATTTATTGCCTTCGTCTTCTGGGGTTGTACCGCGTAATGAAGCTCCAAATGATCAACCTTTGGTGCCTCATCCTTCTGGGGTTCTGCCTAGTACTGAGGCTTCGAATAATCACCCTCTGGTGCCTCCTCTTTCTAGGGCTCTGCCGACTGCTGAGACTTCTCCTGAGCAACCTTTGTGAAGGCTCCCTCTTGCCTCTTGTTTGTTTATTTTGATTCATGTATATGTACATATTTGTAACTTATCGGAGATATCAATAAAAAAGCTTTGCTTCATTTCAACGTATTGTGTTAAATACACCAAGGCCTTCTTCACTAAGTTCTTTGAATTTTTCCTTTTGTTGAAGCTTGTATGTTGAAGCTTTGTGAGTGAAGCATGTAGGTTGAGGTAGTGCTCCCTTAATTTACCCGAGTGAGGAAAACTTCTCGTTTGGAGACTTGAAAAATCCAAGTCATTAAGTGGTCGTGAGGCTTCCGAGTATACAAATTTTGGAGAGACAACATATACAAATTTTGCTTCCACACTGTTGAGCAAGAGATTGTGATGCAAGCTACACCTTGTAGTAGTCGAAGGTTTGGATGAACCATATAAATTGAATTTGCTTCGAACAGTCTTGATCAAGAGTGTGTGAAACTTTCTACGAGTTGTAGTTGCCCTTTATTGATGAAGCTTTTGTTGGTACCATAAATTGGTTTTGCTTCACACTGTCTTGATCAAAAGTGTGTGAAGCTTTTGAGAATTGTGGTTGAACTCCTTTGATAAGGCTTTTGTTGGCACAATAAATTGGTTTTGCTTCATAATGTCTTGATCAAGAGTGTGTGAAGCTTTTGAGAATTGTGGTTGCTCTCTATTGATAAAGCTTTTGTTGGCACCATACATTGGTTTTGCTTCACACTGTCTTGATCAAGAGTGTGTGAAGCTTTTGAGAATTGTGGTTGTCCTCCATTGACAAAGCTCTTGTTGGCACCATAAATTGGTTTTGCTTCACACTGTGTTGATCAAGAGTGTGTGAAGCTTTTGAGAATTATGGTTACCCTTCATTGATGAAGCTCTTGTTGGCACCATAAATTGGTTTTGCTTCACACTGTCTTGATCAATAGTGTATGAAGCTTTTGAGAATTATGGTTGCCCTCCATTGATGAAGCTCTTGTTGGCACCATAAATTGGTTTTCCTTCACACTGTCTTGATCAAGAGTGTGTGAAGCTTTTGAGAATTGTGGTTGAACTTCTTTGATGAAGCTCTTGTTGGCACCATAAATTGGTTTTGCTTCACACTGTCTTGATCAAGAGTGTGTGAAGCTTTCTACGAGTTGTAGTGTTTGCATTGTTACAGAGGGGAAATGTCTGAAGCAGATGAAAGAGCGCTGAATAGCTTGATCTTCGTATGCCATGCACTGAAGTTGTTGTTGGCTTGTAATAAAACTTTGTTGGTGACTATAACTCTTGTTGGGCATAAGTGCTCCCCTAGTTGAGTTGTAAAACTTAAGGGTTTTTGATTATTTGTGAATGCTAGGAGTTCATATGTACAAGTTGTACCACTCGTTTTCTGGTTGGTGGAATGAATGGTGAGTTGCTTTCATCACTTGGTTGGTGGTACGAAGGTGAGTTTCTTCATCACCTTTCATCACATTTCGTCACCTAGTTGGTGGCACGAAAATGAGTTCCTTCTTCACCTGGTTGGTGGCGTGAGTGGCAAGTTGCCAAATGATATTAGAGTACGGGTTGTACATTTCATCACCTGGTTTGTGGCATGAAGATGAGTTCCTTCTTCACCTGGTTGGTGGCATGAGTGGCAAGTTGCCAAATGATATTAGAGTACGGGTTGTACATTTCATCACTTGGTTGGTGGCATGAAGGAGAGTACGGGTTGCACATTTCATCACTTAGTTGGTGGCATGAAGATGAGTTCCTTCTTCACATTTCATCACCTGGTTGGTGAGAATAAAGGCAAGGTGTCGAGGCACATTGTAGCAAGTGTCGAATACACAAAGTATGTTGAACCCTTTCGAAGCACAGTTGGCTTATGTATAGATGTGTTGGAATGTATGATGTTTATGTATGAATGTGTTGGAATGTATGATGTTTATGTATGAATGTGTTGGAATGTATGATGTTTATGTTTATTGATATGAGTGATGTTTATGAATGTTTTGCTATGCATGAAAGGATCCATGCTTTTAATGTGAACCATGTTGGTTGTAACACTTAGTATCATATACTTTATGTCAAAGTACGCATGTTGAAACTCTGAGTTGAAGCATAAGGGTAGGTCAGCGTAGACCAAGTGTTCCAGTGCTAGGAACGCAAAAGACTTAAAAGAAGTTGTCTGAATTCCATCTTCTTTAAATATTTTCCGAATGGCTTGTGTGACAAAAGATCTTAAGCGGTTGAGAGTCAAAACATTTGTAATGTGTATGCCTTCTTATAATAACATTTCTTTCAGTACATAGTCCTCCACTTTGAAAGAGTGAGGGTTGGCCCCATAGTCATAATAGTCGACGGTACGTTCACCCCTAGTTGTCTTGATACGAACTTTTATCCCTCTTGTTGTAATAGGCTTGCTGAGAGTAAAAATCTTTCCTCTTACCAATAGACATATACGTTTAGTGACGTAGCGAGTAGCTAAATGAGGCAGGAGATGATGCAATGGGTGTCTGAATGGCCAATATCTCCTCACTTGGTAGAACTTGACTTCCACTTCTCACTTGTTGATTAGGGTTAACCATATGGGGGTTCCCTTGGTATGTCCTTGCTTCGGCGGAGGCGTGGTTGTAAGCCTGTGCCATCACCTCAGAGTAAACCTTCCAAGTGTTGGCATTGTTCATGTACTTGAAGAAACAATCACGTAGGCCTACCGTGAAGGCTGAGGGCGGTCTTGTGATCTGCCTCAACGCATCAAGAATACTCATGGTTGAAGCGACCGGCATACTCTCGTAGTTACTCGTCCGGCTTCTGGCGAATAGTGTACAAGTCATCTGTAGAATGCAAGCGATCGATCTGGAAGATGTGTTGAGAGACAAACAGTTTCCTCAGTTCCTCAAATGAGTCTACTGTCTCAGGTGGAAGACGGCAATACCAGTTCAGAGCTCCGCTAGAGAAGGTGAAGGGGAAGAAAAGACATTGCTCTTCGTCGGTGTGCATCCGATATGCCATGGTGGACTCAAAGAGGTTAAGGTGTTCAATTGGGTCTTCCCTTCCAGTATAGAGTTATAAACCAAGCTTTTGTTTTGTCTTCACTTGAAGGGGGTGTCAAGGATCCTTCTTGTGAGAGGGCCAGGCCTGGTTGGTTCTAGTCAGGTATCTCGGCCTGACGTTCAGCCTTCAACTTGTTTACTTCCTCAAGGAGCTGTAGGACAAGAGGGTCCTGAGTGGAGTCATGTACCATTGAAATTTTCTTTCGTAAGTCTCCATCGCCTCTTGAAAGTAGGAAAGTTTGAGCAAGGTCGTGTGGTTTTTTCTTGGACTGGCCGTATTGACTTCTAGGGCGAGTCTGTCGGAATACCTCAGAGTCCCATGTACCTTCATGTTCTTCTAGGACCTATCGTTCCTTCCCTAGATTGGCAGCTGGCCTGGGTCTTAGGAGAAGACTGAGTCTTTCAGAAACCCTTGGGTCATTGATCTTCAAGCATATGTGGAGGGGATTCTCTCGACGTTGCTTTAGGAAGTCTCGGCAGTCACGATAAACGGCTTTCGATCCTTCCAACCTTTCTGCAATGAGGTGTCTTCATCCACTTCTCCTGCTTCGGGTTGAAGCATTTGGGTTAAGAGAAGTCTCATGTTGATCAATGTTTTGATGATTAGCTCGCTCCTCATCAGGGATATCCATGTGGAATGGAAGTGACCCTGTGTGTTGAAGGGTACCCAGATAATGGTTGATGTCCACAGGGGCAACGAGCTCGTGTGTTTGAGTACGCCTAGTTTCGTGGAGCGTCTCGAAGAGCTTCTCATACTGCTCCTGGAGGACCTCATTTTTCATTGCTATCTTGTTGTGCTGAGCTTCTAGCTCATCGACTTTAGCTTGAAGAGCAACCCTTTTTCCTTCATTCTTTCTTTGCTTCGCACTAGGTGCAAGAGGGGTGTCATTCTGTGTGTTATGGCTTCCTTCACTCCCCATGTTGGAGAGGCATGTATGGTCAAAAGAGAGTGTACTAATGGTGGAAACCAGCTTAACAAAGCTGAAGAGAGTGGGAATAAGTGTCGTTCCCACAGACGGCGCCAAATGTTGATGCACAAAATCAGTGATGACTTTGGTACAACAGAAAGTGTTAAGTTTGACACGTGTCGCGCTATGATTGGCTTCTTAAGTATGATGAGTGACTCAGAGGCTTCATATTGGTGTTCTTTAACCTTTAATTCATATCTTCTTTAACGACCTGTTAAAGTGTCAATTAGCAATGGACAAGCTAAAAGAAACAAGCAAGGTATGCAAAATCAAACTTAAACCAGACATAAAGTGGAGTGATGGAAACAAAAGACAACACATGATCCTTAAAACGATCATTTGTTGGCATGAAACTTTTGGCAGCTGCCAACACTTCTGACAACACTTTTCACAATAAGAAATAAGTAAAATTGAGCAAAATTTACCTTCATCAAGCAAAATTTAGCATCTTCCATCTTCACCATAGCAGGTGGACTCCTCTAAACCCTAGCTGAACCAAACCAAAATCAAGATTACCAAAGTTAATTCCGACTGTTAATTTCTATAAAATCATACCTCAAAAGGTAAAACAAAATGAAATTGAAGGTTTTACATGGATTTGTGAATGCAAGAATTTGAATTTCCAAAAACCCACTACTGTAAAAACCCCCAAAATCCAGAGATTTATACCCAAAAAAGAAAGAAAATTTCCAAAACATGAAACCCTAAAAACCAAAAACCCACAAATTTGCACTCCCAAAGGAACCACCCGAGATTCAAATCAGATCGCACAAAAGAAATTGGAGATTATCACATACCGACTTGGAAGAGGCAACCTTTGGGAGAGCAAATCGTGATCTGACAATCGTATCCGCCTCATCTTCCACGACTCATATTTGAATGCTTCGATTTCTTAGCCTTTTCTCATTCTCTAGTTTTTAGGGTTCCTCTGAAATGGCGTATCAGACCTCTGAGATTCTTCTTCTATCATCGTGATTCTGCAAGCCGCAAGATCTCTCTCTCCTTCCCTTTCTGCAAATCGAAGGCTCTTTCTTGTAATCCATCCCCTCACCAAATCCCACACAGCCGTTGATACCACCGATTGCAAAAGAGAGAGAGGGAAATAGAAAAATTTGGGGAAAATGACAAAAAGAGAAAGAGAGAGAGAGAGCCTGGGGTGGAAGAGAGGCTTGGTTCAATTGGGAAAGGGAAAACAAGAGAAAGATGAGAGGCGGAGGAACTGAGGAGAGGGTGGGTTTGAATGGGAAACATAAAGAGGCGCAAGGAGGGAAATGAAGGACAGTGTGAGGTGTGAAGATTGAGGAAAGTGTTTTTTATTTTGTTTAAAACATTATTTTGAACAAAGGGCACAAAAAATCTACTTTTACTTTAAATATATTAAATTACAGGGCACAATAATATTTATAGTGTCATTGCAAATTAATAAAAAAAAAATTCATTGTTGATATTAAAGGCACAAAAGTCAAGGTTATGTGCCCAATAATGTGTTGTGTCTATTTTTCTTCACATTGGGCACAATACATGGTGCTCATTACGGAATGAACATTGTTCCACTCAGAGGCGAAGCTACGTAGGAGCGAAGGGGGGCTGTTGTTGGAAATATGCCCTGAAAGTCAATCTTTGGAAGAAATCTTTCAGGACAAATGAATCGTTGTATGGATGATTCTTATACATCAAATGGCAAATACACGAATTAGGACTATCTCAATTAACGATATATGTCCTAAATAGTGTATCCATGAACAATGGATCGATTGAAGAAGTAATCTAATGATGTTAGACTACAGAGACCTTCTTCACATAACCATTGTGTCTAAAAGGTTCCTGGTCGTTGGATTGTCGGACGGATACTGACAATGCGTAGACCGGTACATACTATGTCTCCTTCAATTGGAAGGATGGAAAGTCTCATCCCATTCGTGTTGTGACACTAAGACAAGTATGTAGGTGCTCATTAGGGGAATGAGTTCACTGAACACAATCGAACGAGAGTACTTGCATGGAGGTCTACTCACATGTCAAGCAAGTAACTCTAATGGTTGGAAAGATGTAAGTAATCCTTAGACCTGAGGCATCGTCGTTGTCTTGTGGTTAAGTACTTAATCTTTGATTATGTCAAAGTCTCCCCATTCGAGGGTGTCCACGGCATAATTGGGGTTAAGCCACTTAGTCATGAAGGCATGTGTATGCGCAACAAGGAATCTCTAATCATCGGTAAGAGAGGAAGAATACTCTAAGATATGATTCGGGAATCTTCGACCGAAGTATCGAGCGTATTGAATGGAATGCGTTCCTATACGACTCAAATGAATCATATACGAAGGAATAATCACATTAGGGGTTTGACATGATATATCCATACCCTAATGATGTGATTGAGAGTATTGTATTAGAGAAGGATTGAATTACATTGTAATTCCAACTGACTAGGTTCTTCGAATAAACTTCTACATTAGCTTGGGTAGCTATGACATATGGTTAGATGTCACTCATAGCTTGTGAGTTCTTCTAGATGATTAAATGTAGTCGTCAAAGAAGAAAGGTGAATTAAAATGAAGTTTTAATTCACTAAGTGATTGAATTAAATATAAGCAATTGGATTGATGCCAATCACCTCACTGCCTTGCTAATTAGAACCTAAAAGATTGTTCACCAAAACACTATTGTGGTGAGTAACTAATGGATGATGGAAACAATTAATTGGATTAATTATGTGTTGTGATTAATTTAGAAAAGTCTAAAGAAATCATAAAAGCGATAAAGATCGTTTTGGGCTTAAAGAAACGTTCGGGTTTAATTGGGCCCATTGGGCCTAAACCCATTGGGCTTTTATTCAAGCATTGGATGACTTGAAATAAATGAAAGCCCAAATCCCAAACAACACAAATAGGGCTGGCCATATTATGTGGGGAAGGAGAGATATTTAGTCAAGTGTTGACTAGGTTTTCTTTTGTCTATATAAGGAACTTTATAGTGATAAAGTGAAATAGGGTTTTTTGAAGTGTTTAAAACAACAAAGAGGCAAAAGAAAAAAGCTCTCTAACACATCAAAGGGCCGGCCACCATTAGGGTGTTTTAGCTAACAATCTTTCACCCTTTTGGTTATTCCTTCATCCTTCTCACTACACTAGTGGGTGAGGATCTTTAGAGGTTTCCTACTTTGGAAACTTGAAGAGAACCTAGGAGCACTCATTCTTTCAAAGTGGAGGAGGCAAGGAGGGAAGCTAGGCTCAAGGATTTCAAGGAGCAAAGAGCTTGGAGGTGGTCCATCCTTGGTCTCAAGTCTAGATCAAGAGGTATAAGACTAACCTTCACTTTGTTCTTGATTCTATAAATTGTTTTGATGCATTATATATAAACCTATGAACCTTGAAGGGGATTTGCATGACTATAGCTTTGATAATTTGTTATAAATGTTTCCGCTGCTTTAGTATATTAAATTTGATTTGGATATGCATGATAGTCATTATGAAATCCCATGCCAGAATCTCATAGTTTTCCCTTCAGCTGTAGACATTGAAATTTCGGTAAACTAAATGTTGATCAATAATTAAAATTTCAACGTTTATGTGTCACATAAAGTTTACACATGGCATGTGACTAAACGAAAAATCAAAATAAATCGGAAAAGTCATCAAACAGGACACGTGTCAACACCTGGCAGAAATGATTTATTTCATCTAATTATTTAAATCCAAAAAATCAAGTTTTGGAATTCTATAAATAGGAGGCCAAGGCATTCATTTTGGAGACGAATTCATAACCAATTCACCTCACACCACAACCTTGAAGCTTTGAAACTCCAAAGCTCCCAAGCAAATCCCGAAGGATCAAGAAAGCTCTCTTCGTTCTTCGTCAAAATCCTCTTTCAAAATCAAGGCCTAACGGCCCTTGAAGAACTTCCACTAATTCAAGATCAAGCCCCGACGACCCTTGAAGAAAGTGTCCATCATTCATCATTTGTTCATCCCTAGATCAAGCCCCGACGGCCCTTTGGAACAACAATGTCAAGAAATCTGCACAACTGTTTATCCCTAGATCAAGCCCCGACGGCCCTTTGGAACAACAACGTCAACAAATCCGCACAACTGTTTATCCCAAGATCAAGCCCCGACGGCCCTTTGGACCAACAACATCAAATCCGCCCATTACAAAGATAGAATCAAAGGCTAAATTTGTAAAAGAGATTGTAACCCCTAAATCATCAATACAAATATTATTTTGTACACGTGTTCTTGTCTAGTTCATCGCAGGAATTTCCGTGTTTACAAATTTGGCACGCCCGATGGGACAATCTCTACCTCTCATCTCTATCTTTGAATCTACAAAAAGCATAAATGGCATCAAAGAAGGCTCAAGTTGTTCTCGCAGCCAATGCAAGGAACAAGAGTGTCATCACCGCAGGCAGTGTCACTTCGGGCGTCATAACTTGAAGCAAGGCAAGAGCTCTTTCTGCCGCCTCTTCTACCTCTACATCAACTCCGCCAAAGGAACAAGAGCACCCGAGGCACGAACCTGTGATCACCCTGGCCTCGCTAAGGGCGCCAAGGAAGGAAAGCCCAAGGAAGTACTCTGGTTCCACTCTTTCCGATGTCGACTCAAGCGACAGCTCAGCCATGCAAGTCATGACTACTAGAGTTACTTCAATAGATGAGCAGCTGGCTCATATGAATGAAGTGATCGCAAGGCTAACACGGATTGTGGAAGAAAAATACTAGCAAATCGCCACACTCGTCAACCAACTAGATGTAAAGCCCAACGTGAAAATCGAGCAAAGGGATGATTCAGTAAAGAAGGAAAACAACGAGGATGAAGAGCCTCCGGTGGAGAAAATCGATGTGAAGCCGGAACCAGGCCAAGCAACGGCACTCACGGGATCTCTTTCTATCCAACAGCTGCAAGAGATGATCGCCAGCACCATCAAGGCACAGTACGAAGGAAGTTCACATGACTCCGTACTATACTCAAAACCCTACTCCAAGAAAATTGACGCTTTGAAGATGCCAAGGGGTTATCAGCCACCAAAGTTCATGCAGTTCGATAGAAAGGGAAACCCGAAGCAACACGTCGCCCATTTCATTGAGACTTGCAACCACGCGGGGACAGAAGGAGATTACCTTGCTAAACAGTTTGTACGCTCGCTGAAAAGAAATGCCTTTGATTGGTACACGGACCTAGAGCCTGAATCCATCAACAGTTGGGAGTAATTGGAAAAGGAATTCCTCAACTGCTTCTACAGCACCCGCCGCATCGTGAGCATGCTAGAGCTGACAAGCACGAAGCAATGGAGGGATGAGCCAGTCGTGGACTACATCAACCGATGGAGCAATCTAAGCCTCGACTGCAAGGATAGGCTCTCGGAGATCTCTTCGATCGAGATGTGCGTCCAAGGCATGCAATGAGGGTTACACTATATCCTTCAAGGCATCAAACCACGGACATTTGAAGAGTCAGCCACCCGTGCCTACGACATGGAGCTAAGTATTGCCCATCATGGGAAGAAATAGCCGATCACCGACTTTAAGAAGGATAAGGTGTTCTCCCCAAATGTAGACAAGACTGGGAAGAAGCCCCCCAAGGAAGTGTTCACCGTCAGCATTGCGCCCGTCAAGACCGCCTCCGCGCCTATCAAGATCTCCTCCAAAACCAAAGTAAAGGAGATAAAGAGAAGTGAGCCTCCTCGCACCTAAGAAAGGTACAAAAGCACCTTGAGGGAATAGGAGCAGAAGGCGTACCCTTTTCCTGACTCAGACATGGATGCAATGTTAGACGACTTGCTGGAAAAGAAGGTAATCGAGCTACCCGAATGCAAGCGGCCTGAAGAAATGAATCGCATAAACGATCCTAAATACTGCAAGTACCATCGAATCGTGAGCCATCCTGTGGGTAAGTGTTTCGTCCTCAAAGAGCTCATCATGAAGCTAGCACAACAAGGGCGAATCGAGCTCGACCTCGAAAACACGGCCGCAACACATACTACTACAATTACATTTGGATCTTTCGATCCCGTGCCTCTCCAAGCAACGCCTGACCATTCCTATCAATGCTCAAGTTGCACGATACCTTATGCGCAACCATCGCCGGGGGAAAACGGACAAGATGCACATACCGATGATGAAGAAGGATGAACATTGGTGACCCACAAAAAAACAAAGAAACCAAAACCATAAGCCACAAGACCAAAGGTGGAACAAGTGAGAAAGCACCGTCGCCGCAACAGTAGGTAGCCCAAAAGAAACGTAAAAGTTGATAAGCCAACGTATGCTGGGGAACCTATGGAGTAAGAGCCACGCATTCCTGTCTCCTTGCACGAGTACTTCCCGAATGACTTCTTCCAACAGTGCACTATCGCTGCATGCCACATGGTTGAAGTAGAAATAGAAGAACCTTCAAAAGGCAAATATATCACCACTGAGGGAGAAAAAGCTCTCACACTCGAATGAGGTCTGCCAACACACTTTAGCATTGAGGAAGCGCTACGATTGCCAAAGAAGATGCGAAGAGCATTAGCAGCGGTCTTGGAAAGTCCCAATGACCACGAAGTGCAAGAAAGCAAGAACGAAGACTTGAAGCCTCGGCCACATGAATGTGCCACATGCTATGCCATCGAGGACACAATCCATTCCACCGACGAAGACTTGCTACTAGGATCCAAGCCTCACAACCGTCCTCTCTTCGTCTCTGGGTACGTAAGGGAGCACAAAGTCAACCGCATGCTTGTGGATGGTGGATCAGCCATAAACATCATGCCAAAGTCAATAATGACTACAATCGGCATCAAAGTGGATGAACTGTCCCTAAGTCGTCTACTAATCCAAGGTTTTAATCAAGGAGGACAAAGAGCGATGGGCATGATCCGAGTGGAGATGACTATTGGTGAACTCAAGTCAAGCACGATATTCCACGTGATTGATGCAAGAACTTCCTACGGCTTGCTCTTAGGAAGACCTTGGATTCATGTGAATGGAGTAGTACCGTCCACCCTTCACCAATGCTTAAAATTCTACCGAGAATGAGTGAAGGTGATTTATGGCGACACCAAACCATTCACCGAAGCCGAATCACATTTCGCAGATGCCAAGTTCTACATGGATGAAGACATGGTGCCTGAAGCTCTTCCAAAAGAGATCAAATCCACGGGCAAAGCAACACCTAAAAAGCAGGAGTGGCAAGCCATGCCTAAGAAGCAAGAAGAAGAAGCCATGCTGTCTTCAAGCAAGAACGATGATGAGCTTGCTAAACCTGCAACAACCAAAGGGAGTAGGACGCCCTCAAATGGATCAAACACACCTGTTTTCCAATACATCCCGATGTCAAGAAGAAAGAATGGTCAATCCCCGTTCGAAACTGAAGCAAGCAAAGCCGATGCACAGCGGCACAGGGATAATGTAAAGTTGCTCAAGACGAATACAGTTTTACCTCTGACACAGCTAAGCAAAGCTAAGGTTGCAAGATTACCACAAGGCTTCGTAAAAGCTCTACCAAAGGGGGCGGAACCAAGTTTTCTCAAACCAAGAGGACCGAATAAGGTTTTGATCCAAACGCCTACAAACTTATGTCAAAAGCTGGGTACGACTTCGCTTCTTCTTCGAATCCTAGGAAAAAGGTTTCAAACACCGTCAACAATAAAGAACGTGACCTCACTGAGACTCAAAAGAAGTTGAAGAAGCATGGTTACGGAGTTAACAACAACAAAGCTGGACTTGGCTTCACACCAAATGCACCTGTGAAGATTTCAAGCAAAACAAAAAATGCTAGCACTCAACATATCAGCGTAAGCATTGAACAAGATCGAGAGGAGCCTAAATCCGCCCCTCGAACGCCAGTCTTCGATAGGATCAATCGTTTAAGACCCAGAACATCAGCCCTTGATCACATTGGTGGTTAAAACTGAACCTCCATCTTCAAGAGGCTTAACAGGTCAACATCCCGAAGCTCTGTTTTTGAAAGGTTGTCAAAACCTAAGAAGCAAAGCAACAAGGCTAGCTCTCCTCCTCGTCAGTCAGCTTTGGAAAGACTTGAAGACAACAGGAAGTTTTCTGGAAATAGGGAAACAACGTCAAATGAAGAAAAACTCGACAGGCTAGCAGAAAAAGGCGATATTCGAAGCTCAATTCCTTCAAGGATGAAGCGTCAAGAAATCTTAGAGGTTGACGCAAATGGACCACTGATAGTAAGAAGGCACACCATCATCTATACTGGACAATCTTCATACCAACAAGCCCAAGAGGACGACACTAAAGAGGAAGTCCAGGTTGTCTTCCACATCATGATCTAAGAAGGCAAAGAAGACGAGATCCCTGAAGTAGATGTCACTGTTGCACCACCACAACTTGAGGATGGGGGGCAAGCCAGGGTTGACGATCTCAAGGAGCTCAACTTGGGCATAAAAGAGGAGCAAAAACCTATCTTTGTAAGTGCACTGCTAAGAGCAGACGAGATAGAGAAGTACTACCAACTGCTATCAGAGTACAAAGACGTCTTTGCTTGGACTTACAAACAAATGCCAGGCCTTCACCCTGTCATCGTTGTGCATCATCTTGCAATCAAGCCTGGAATGCGACCGATAAAGCAAACTCAAAGGTGTTATTTATCCGAGCTCATTCCACAAATCGAGGCAGAGATTGACAAGCTAATCGAAGCAGGATTCATTCGAGAGGTGCAATACCCTAAGTGGATCTCCAACATCGTCATCGTCCTTAAGAAATCTGGACAAATACGTGTTTGCGTAGACTTTCGGGACCTCAACGACGCTTGCCCGAAAGACAACTTCCCTTTGCCAATCATCGAAATCATGGTGGACGCAACCACTGGCCACGAGGCACTGTCATTCATGGACGGCTCTTCTGGATACAATCAAATTCGTATGGCTCTCGAAGACGAGGAACTAACAGCATTCTGCACTCCAAAAGGTATCTACTGTTACAAGGTGATGCCCTTTGGTCTAAAGAACGCTAGGGCTACATATTAACGCGCAATGCAAAAAATCTTCAATGACATGCTACACAAGAACGTAGAATGTTATGTGGACGATATGGTGGTCAAAACAAAGAAAAGATCATATCACTTAAAGGATTTACGAGTAGTGTTCGAAAGGTTGCGAAAATACAACCTCAAGATGAACCCGTTAAAATGTGCGTTTGGCATCACCTCCGGAAAGTTCCTCGACTTCATTGTCAAGCACCATTGTATTGAAGTGGACCAATAAAAAATCAAGGCCATTCAAAGCATGCCTGAGCCAAGAAACCTGCACGAGCTGAAAAGTCTACAAGGATGGCTAGCCTTCATCAGACGCTTCATCTCAAACCTTGCAGGGCGTTGTCAACCGTTCAGCCGACTCATGAAGAAGGACGTTCCGTTTGTATTGGACAAAGCATGCCACAATGCTTTTGAAAGCATAAAAAAGTATTTGTCAAGTCCACCTATCTTGGGGGCACCTGTGCCCGGAAAACTACTCATATTGTACATCGCCGCTCAGGAAAGTTCAGTTTGAGCACTCTTGGCGCAAGAGAGTGAATCCCAGAAAGAATGAGTGCTCTACTAGCTCAGCCGAACCCTCACCGGCGCCGAGTTGAACTATTCCCCAATAGAAAAGATGTGCCTTGCCTTAGTGTTCGCCATTCAGAAACTCAGGCATTACATGCATGCTTACATCATCCACTTGGTTGCTAAAGCTGACCCTGTCAAATAGTCATGTCCAAACCAGTCTTGACAGGGCGACTCGCTAAATGGGCGCTGCTGCTTAACCAATATGAGATCATCTACGTCCCAGCTAAAGCCGTAAAGGGACAAGTGCTAGCAGACTTTCTTGCCAATCACCCAATCCCAGTTGATTGGAAAATCTCAGATGACTTGCCTGACGAGGAAGTGTTTTACATCGACATCTTCCCGAGATGGACGATGTTCTTTGACGGATCTGCATGAGCAGACGAAGCAGGGGCATGAGTAGTATTCATGTTGCCACAAAGGCAAATATTACCTTATTCCTTTCAACTAAGCGAATTATGCTCCAACAATGTAGCTGAGTACCAAACACTAATCATCGGACTCCAAATGGCGATCAACATGGGAATCACAGCCCTTGAGGTATTTGGAGATTCCAAGCTCATAATCAATCGACTCGTAACTGAATATGAGGTGAGGAAAGATGATCTCATCCCATACTTCCAGCTGGCAACTCAACTGCTACAAGAGTTTGAGACTATGACACTAGAACATGTGCCAAGAAAAGAAAATTAAATGGAAGACGCTTTTGCCAACCTAGCCTCAAGCATGACATTAGGAGAAGACGAAGCTGCAGACGTGCCAGTCTGCCAAAGATGGGTGATCCCCCTCGTCACCGAAATATTACTGGATGATACAAATGTCATCTCGGTACTTCCAGTTGATGTTGAAGAGTGGAGACAACCGCTGATCGATTACTTAGAGCATGGAAAACTTTCAGACGATCCTAGACACCGCTCCGAAATACGTCAACGAGCACCTTGCTTCCTCTATTACAAAGAAACACTCTACCGACGCTCTTTCGAATGAGTACTTTTGAGATGCCTAGGTGAGGAAGAAGTTAATCAAGCCATGAAAGAAGCACACTCAGGCGTATGCGAGGCATATCAATCTGGACTAAAGCTACATTTCCAGCTCAAAAGAATGGGTTACTACTGGCCAACCATGGTGAAGGACTGCCTGGAACATGCCAAAAGGTGCCAAGCCTGCCAATTCCACGCCAACTTCATACACCAACCACCTAAGCCATTACACCCTACAGCTGCTTCATGGCCATTCGATGCATGGGGATTGGACGTCATAGGACCAATTACTCTGAAGTCATCTGTAGGAGAAGCTTACATCCTAGCTGCAACAGATTACTTCTCCAAGTGGGCTGAAGCCATACCCCTAAGGGAAGTAAAGAAGGAAACGGTCGTCCGTTTCATCAATGAGCACATCATCCACTGATATAGGGTGCCTCGCTACATCATCATTGACAACGGAAAGCAATTCTCCAACCGACTCGTGGATAAGCTCTGTGAGAATACAAGTTCAAGCAGCACAAGTCTTCCATGTATCATGCCCCGGCCAACGGTCTTGCAGAGGCATTCAACAAAACATTGTGCAATCTCTTAAAGAAGGTAATCGGCCGAACAAAGAGAGACTGGCATGAAAGAATAAGCGAAACACTTTGGGCAAATCGGACTACACATAGGACTTCTACCCAAGCTACGCCTTATTCTCTTGTATATGGCGTGGAAGCTGTTCTACCGCTCGAAAGTCAAATCCCCTCATTGAGAATGGCCATACAAGAAGGCTTGACTGATGAGGAGAATGCAAAGTTGCGCCTTCAAGAGTTGGAAGCACTCAACGAAAGAAGGCTCGAAGCTCAACAACACTTGGAATGCTACCAAGCACGACTATCCAAGGCAATCAACAAGAAGGTCCGCCCAAGGTCTTTCCAAATTGGAGATCTTGTCCTCGCATTGCGTAGGCCTATCGTCACAACTCACAAGACGAAAAGCAAGTTCACATCAAAGTGGGATGGACCATACGTAATACAAGAGGTCTACACCAATGGCGCCTACTTAATCATGGCAGAAGACGGCTTGAAGATTGGCCCTATCAATGGAAGATTCTTGAAGCACTACTACCCCTAAAAGGCGACAACCAAAGCTCCTGGCCCGCAAGAGCATAAACTGTGTACGGCAAAATCATCATAAAAAAAAATGCATTTGAACTACTTTATGACTTGATCTTTACGTAGGCAACTTGAAATGTCAAAACTTCAAGTACAGTCACACCATCTAAAAAAAAAAAAAAAAAAAAAAACTCTTTGAAGAATGAAGAGCAAATTCAAGAATGTAAATACTTTATTTCTTTGAAAGAAGGAGTCGGCTCCAAAAGCCATATTACAAAAAAAAAAAAAAAAAAAAAAAAAAACAGAAGATACAACTTGAAAACTATGTCCCAAAAACTACGAAGACAATCTTCAAGCAAGCTTTCCAAAGTCTTCAAAGTCTCTGCCTCGGTGGGAGACAAGATGGGCAACTCCATAGTCATGCATTTCTCTCATTCTAGGCGTGAAATCTCCTTCTGGTACTGAGAAAGTGTAGTTCCCTGCTCCGCGATCACACTTTCAAGTTGCGATGCTTCGATTACCAACTGCTCTCGCTCTCTCGCCAACGCATCTAGACGCACCTGGACAGAAGATAAAGAAGTCTCTGTAACTGGATAATCTTCAGAAGCAGCTTGCTGAGAAAACTGGACTTAAGCCAGTGACGAGTTTATTGTTGCTAGCTGATAAGCTCTAACATCTGGACTCAACTTCTCCAAGGAATACTCAGTCGAGGTGGCCATAAGTTCGGCAATCTTGATCTTCAAGGATGAAGAGTTAACGTTAAGGTTGTTAATCACAAAAACAAGCTTCGACAAATCCTCATTGAGCAACGTAAGGTCTTCCAACGGGCACTTAGAAATCGTATTCTCTATATGGCTCTTGATATCCATTGTCGCACTAAGACTGATGCGATGGATGACTTGCTCAGTACCGCTAAGGTTCGGCCCTCTCAAAGAGATCTCAGAGCTAGCTGGCAAAGGTGTTGGACGTATGACGGGTTCTTGCATACCTTTACCTACAAATGGCAAACTTGGGAAGTTCGGCGGATTTGGAACAAGCTCTCCACCAGGCGGATCCCCGATCTCCTTGTTTGTAGGTAGTTCGCCTGCAAATAACATCTCCGTATAGGAATAAACATCTGCAGTTGCCAAATCAAAAGAACAAGAAGGCCCAACCTAAAGAAGACAAAGAAAGATGTTAGAAACGAAAGCCAAAATAATGAAAGCATAAGAAATCACGAGAGAAAATGAAGTACATACATCTCTTTCAAATGGCACACGGTCATCGAGTAGAGGAGGTCTAAACACTTCTTTCTTCTTATGACGAAAATTGACATCGCTATCAACCTGAGCATCCTTAAGTGGTCGCTTGTTTGAAACTTGTTGATGTTGTTGCAAAATAAATCCATCTTCGTGCGAGTCAACTTCATCTCCCACCTCTTCAGAAGCATCCAGATGTCGAGGAGACAAGCATGGGCGTTAAGGAGCTAAAACTACAGATCTATCTTGTAAGGGAGCCGTACTGGTGCAATCAAGAGCTACCACTTGCATAGGAACTACATGACAGCCCTCTCTTGACATATCATTGCCCGAGTGAGAAGAATTGGTACCACTTGCCATCCCCAAGTTCTTATAATATACCTTTGACCACCAACGAGCATAAACACGGGTCACTGGATTACTCTTGAACTCGTCCTTGGCTGGCAGCGTGATAACAACATTTATACATGAACGGGTACAAGACTCCCAATGCATATACATGGCTTGCAAGGATGCTGATTGGTTCTTTTCTTTCAGCTTGCCTGGCAAGTTTTGGACAAAACCAAATTGCCTGCTGAAACGGTGAGGACTATATGGCTGAAAAATGCATTGGTCTTCTTACCGCAAAGAAACAAACCCCGAATGAAGACTTATAAGATAAGACAAGTCTGACAAGCGGAGATGCGAATTATCTACGATGCCTCGCCACACCGAGCCAACTCTCGCTAAGGGGTCCATCCTCAAATCTTCACAACTTTCAAATAGCGCTTGTGCCTGCAAATCATCAAGGCTCTTCGCGGAGAGCACGCCAGAATACTTCGTCATCAAAGGCCCCATCTTGGCTGCCGTCTATGAAGAAGGCCTTGACTTGTCTAGAGTCGTCAAAGAAAAGTGAGTGCCAAAATATTCACCCAACCAACCATACATATAGTGGTAAGGAAGCACCGCAGCACGATCTTCAGTGCTTGCCGAGTTCAAAACAATGCTCAAACCATTGTAAATGTTGGCTAAACCGAAATAGCAAGGCTAAAAGACTCACCTGCAGCCATCTTGCTAGCAATTTTGAAAACTCCAGGACGAACTAAGTTGACGTCGCCTATCGGGAAAACAAACTTACAAAGCCAACAAGCTAAGAAATCAACTAGGTAAGACTCATCCACATGCTCTGATACTATGCCAAGATCCTCAAGCACTCTCAACTCGTCAGAAGAGCGGCGCCTGGTTGAGCCAATAACATCGGACGGGTCTGAGTCTCCCTTTGGCCTAGTGGTCTTGTTACGACAACTTTTCTTCGAAGACTTCTTATACCTCATGGCCTCCTAGTACCAAAATTGGATCCATGAGGAAATCCTCACGCCTGATTTACCTTGAACATCCTGGAAAAGCTTATGATACGCCCAAAACAAATAGCGGCAACTCGCAGGCAATCCTCAGCTGTTACAAAGAGAAAGTTCCTCTGCGCTGGGAACGACCTTGTCATAAAACTTACCATAGATCGGCAAGCCTCCTATCCTATGAAAATCCCACAGTGAAATTGACATATCCCCTTACGCCGTGTGAAGTGTGTTGGTCGCTGAACACCAATGCTCAAAGAACGCCCGAAGGATGGAAGGATGACGATCATAACCAAACAAAGATACGTACACAGCGTGGTAAAGGCCCACTTTAGTAAGCACATCTTTAGATCGGCTTAAGACATCTTCAAGCCACTCCCAATAAAACTCATCAAAGACAACTTCTCCAGTAGTCGACAGGGTACCATTCCAAGCCATGGCTCCACTGCGAATGTGATCACCAAGAAGCTTAAACAAGGCCAGATGATGGTCACGAGCACGGTGCGAATGATTCAAAATAAGAACCCTCAATGTGCACGCCTTTTTCTTCGTATTTGGTTGAACAACGTCTACCACCTCCCAAGATACTTCAGAAGACCACGACTTAATATGCATGGAATTGTCTTTCACGAGAAAAGCAAGCGCCTTAGGACCAGTTAGTGGCGGGTAAAGCTTCAACGTTGTTCCTTCATCTTGTGAATCGCCTTCTTTCGCAAGAAAGGTGATGGTGTTGTTCCTAAAACATTTGAAAAATACCATGATCGCAAATCAGCCACAAAACTTGAGCAGCACGACAAAGATGGCAGCTACATGATGGTCTTTCAAGGCACGCTACAGTGGCAAAAGAAACCAAAATCCTACGCAATCGCACTACGCAAACCCGCAGCGATTACGCAAGCAGTTTCTTGCATTGCACGTCGACGTCACCACCAAGAAAGAACTGTGACCAAAAGGCATTACGCAGGGAAGCCCCGCTGCAGGCTTTTGCACAGCACCACATGGCAGCGCACCATCGAGGGAAAACTATGGTCAAAAGGCACTACACAGCGAAACCTCGTTGCAGTCTCTTACACAAGCACACCCAAGGCCTGCTACCACAGCTCTTAAAGCTTCGCGAAGATCCTGGCATCAAGCTCTGCCTTCTCAAGGTTAAAAAATTCCTAACATTACAAATAAAGAAATCCATCAGTGGGGACACACACATTGTGCATAAAAAAATAAAAAATAAAAAAAAACATTATATTATGTTATATATATAGACATATGTGTGCACGGTTTGGTGATGGGACAAGTGCACAAAATCGAGATGGTGACAAGACGATCAACTTCCATACATATATATATATATATATATATATATATATATATATATATATGGCTTGAAAAGACGCAAATGGTGATGGTGATGGGACAAATATATATATACATATATGCATGGCTCAAAAGATGGAAGTGGTATGCACGGCTCAAAAGACATATATATATATACACATGTGACTCACCAAGTAAAAGCAGCATGAAGGAATTGCAGAGGGCAAAGTACATTATATTACATATATATATGTATGCACGGTGATAAAGCAAACTACAAAAGCGATAAAGCAAACTACAACAGCAGCTTTCTGTATATATATATACACTCAAGTGACTCACCAAGTAAAAGCAACAGCGCAGGATTGTTGGACAATGGTGCAGTGGCGATGCAAGGCAGCAAGCAACGCAGTGGCTGAAGCTGTGTAATGAGTGTACAAGCAAAGGAGCAGTCCCATATATATATATAACGGTCCCCGAAGAAACAAATGAAATGCGGTGGCTATTCAAAACGCAGGTCCGTGACTGTGCAAACTATGCAAACGACCACCCGTGCCTGGGAAAGAAAACCAAAATGAGAGGTGATGGGATGGTGCACTATGAAAATATGATTATGTACACACAAAAGAAAGTGCAAGCTACTGTTAGCAAGTCAAAAAAGAAGGAAAAAAAAAAGTGAAAATGGTGATAGAATGATTGAAAGGAAGAAAGTTTTCCGTAAAAAAAAAAAAAAGGGGTGAAAGAATAGTGTGCATCAGGCACCATCTAAAAAAAAAAAAAAAAAGTGAAAAGGGTGGTGGAGACATAATGATTAAAGGGAAGAAAGTTTTCCGTCTGAAAAAAAAAAGGGTGAAAGAATAGTGTGCATCAGGCACCATCTAAAAATAAAAAATAAAAAATAAAAAATAAAGTGTGAAAAGGGTAGGGTGGTGGAGACATAATGATTGAAAGGAAGAAAGTTTTCCATCTAAAAAAAACAAAAAGGGAGTAACACATCTTAGTCAGATATACGTTTTAGCACAACATACTAAATAAAATAAAGCATGTCCATTGATATCTCTAATAAATTACAAGTAGGGCTGGGTTTGGTTTGAAACGGTTCGGTTTTTAGTCAAAATCGAAACCGAACCGAAATTTCGGTTCGGTTCAATTTTTTTCGATTTTTTTTCGGTTCGGTTTTTTTCGGTTTTGATTTTTTTCGGTTCGGTTTCAGTCCGGTTCGGTTTTTTCCATGATATTTTTTTTTTAATTTGGAACAAATCTGCAACGATTGATTGCGAGCACTGAAGATGCAGAAACTTATTGGGTGTTGGTGCAAATGAATATGAACTGTAACAAATCTGCAAATCTGCACTGGAAGAAATCTGCAAATGAATACGAACTGGAACAAATCTGCAAATGAATACGAAAATTACAATATAAAATCCCAAATCCCAACAAATCTGCAAAGATTATAACATGCAAAATCCCAACTAATAATTAAAAGAAAAACCCATTTTAATTCAGTAAATCACAATATAAAATCCCAACAAATCTGCAAATGAATACGAAAATTACAATATAAAATCCCAACAAATCTGCAAAGATTATAACATGCAAATCCCAACAAATAATGAAAAGAAAAACCCATTTTAATTCAGTAAATCACAATATAAAATTATAAATCATATTAGTTTTTGATTCGAAAATTACCTGTGAGAGATCGGAAAACCCGGATTCGAATCTTCCAATTTAGAGGGGGTTCTGATTCGAAAGGGGCGAGGGAAAATCATGGTTTGGAAGAAGGAATCCGTGAGGAGGACATGAGAAGACTGAAGAGAGAGTGATTTGGAGGAAGAGAGGAAGGAGAGAGAGAGAGAGAGAGAGAGAAAGAGAGAGAGAGAGGCTGAGGAAGCAAAGGCAGAGAGAGGAAGCAGCGGATGAGTGTTTGAAATCTGAAATGGGAAGTGAGATAAAGTGTAGACGGCTAGGGTTTGTAAAGTTTAAGAAATTTTATAAAGCATTAAATACAAGAAACCTATAAATATTGTACTGGTACAATAATAACAACTCAAAGCCTACAGTCAAGTTGGCTTGCTGCAACTAATCCTAAGCTATAGGGAAGGGGTTCAAACCCCGGCGCCTACATGTTTTTTTAGAATTTATATATGATTTTTTTTTCGGTTTGGTTCGGTTCGGTCCGGTTCGGTTTTCGGACCTCAAAAACCGAAACCGAACCAACCAGATTCGGTTCGGTTCGGTTTGGCAGTTTCGGTTTGGTTTTTTTTCGGTTCAGTTTTTTTCGGCTTCGGTTCGGTTTGGTTTTCGGTTTTTTTCGGTTTTCGGTTTTTTGAACCCACCCCTAATTACAAGTGCGTAAAAAAAATAAAAAATAAAAAATAAAAAATAAAAAATAAAAAAAACAAAAAATAAAAAAGGAGCCTTCACAAATGTCACTTATGTGAAGCCTCAGTACTTGAAGCCTTAGTACTCGGCGGAGCCCTAGAAGAGGGAGGCATTGGAGATGGATTATTCAGAGCCTCAATACTTGGTCGAACTCCAGATGACGAAGGCAACAGGTGCCTCTGGAATACATCCACAAATCTTCGATTGTCACTTTGAATCCGACCTTCGGAGTCCAGCAACTGATCAAGCTTCCTCTTCATGCTCGTCGAATAATTATTTGCAAGCACATGCAACTCTCTATTCTCATGCTTAAGCTGTCTGATCACTTGATTGAGAGCTGCCACCTCAGCTGTCAATGATTCAACTTGGCAAGTTCGAACAAGTAAGCGTTGACCCATGTTGGAAACAGAGTTCGCACACTGGACACTGAGAGCCTGGGACTCTCGAACAGCTAATTCATCGGACCGTCGTGAAAGTATCCTATTATCTTTATGAGTGATGAGGTTCCTAGCTACAACCGTAGCCGTTGCTGCATCCCTCATTACAGAGTCTTCAAATGTAAGAGGGCCATTAGAAGATGAGAAGGACAGGCGCCATATATTACCCTGACGCGGTGCACCTGTGTCACTATTGAGACTCAAATCTAGGCAAATGTTAAACAGGTTAGCCATTTCCAAAAAGATGGTAAAAGAAAAGGGTTGAAGTGAGTAAAATCTTAGAAATACAGCAAAGACAATTGTCAAAGGCGGACAATCTTCAAAGTGTGCATGTTGAATGCAATTGACACCTCTTTAAAAAGAAGAGGCAACATAACCACTTGTTCAAAAAAAAAAAAAATCGAAGAGACGCCACTCCTCGAATTTCAAAACCCAGATTTTCCTGCGTAAAATCCATCAACACTTTTCAGACGCAGTTTCAGCTTTCGGCTATCACGTCCAACTTTGCCAGAGAGCACTGACAAAGTTGAAAACGTGTAGAGTCCATCATACCTACCTACCCGACTTTTGGCCGACAAAGCATGGGAGACAAGGCCACATCCACCCTGCCACTTGCTGTTGAGAGCTCACCATATAATTCGACCTCCATCCTCTATAGCAAGACACATATCCAACTTCTCTTCTTCCTTGCCGAATGTATCCGCAACCAAAACTCAATTTTCTTCCTCCTTGAAAATACAAACGCCTAACTCTTCTTCCTTGCCAAGAATACATCTCCAACTAAAACCTCTTGACACACTCAGTTTTCTTCCTCCCTGGAAACGCCTTTTCAACCAAGTCACACCGGAGCAAAGGTGTCTCATATCACTAGGGTTGAGAGCAAGAGTATCTCATAGCATGCTTTCTCCCTATCCTTTCCTTTGTCCTTGTTCTTACCTACAAAGACAAGGATAAAGAAAGCAATATGTCAGAACCTCCACTCAAGCTCTTGGTAAGGAACCAACTGCTTGGAACCTTTCCTGATTGCTCACCTAGCACTGCTCTCGAAGTACCCATTATCTCAACATCTTATGCTTCTAGAGAAGATACCACATCTGCCGGGAGAACAAAAGAGGCGAGTGAAAATGATGCATCAAAGCATGTGGAGACAAGCTCAACAAATACATGTGATGATCATCCGCTACTTCTTTAAAAGCAAAAGTATCTCATATCAGCAGGGTTGAAAGCAAAGGTATCTCATATCATGCTTTTTCCCTATCATTTCCTTTGCCCTTGTTCTTGCCTGTAGAACAAGGAGAAAGGAAGCAATCCGTCGGAACCTGAAATTAAACGTCTGATCAGGAACTGATTGCCCGGAACCTTTGCCTGGTTGCTTACCTAGCGTTGCTCTCGAGTACTCATCTTCAACTGTTGACGGATCTCGAATTTCCTCAGCAAATATTTCAAAACAGTTGATATGGTGTTGGCTCTTTACACTGAAGCTACCAAGCATGGATAAGTGGCTGAAAAGTGATGCTCTGAAGGACCATTTAAAGGCAAAAGGTTGCGCACCACTTCGGCTAGGCGAAAGAAACAAGCAAAGAAAAAATGCAGCACGATGAGCCGGAACAAATCATTATGGCAGAACACCCTTCTCGGCAAAACTGCATAATCCAGACGAAGGGGTCTAAGTCAAATCCAAGCCTGCCATAGTTGCTATAATCAAAGAGCTCGAGAAGCTTCAACAACCTTTCGCTGGCATTATCGCCAAAGAGCAAAGTCTTGATAATCCTTAAAGATCAAGTCACCAACTGGAAGAATAGCCCATTAATCTTGAAGATCATACTGTTGACCAAACTGCTCAGGGTTCATATGAAAATGCTGCGAACTTCCTTGATCTTTCAAAGCATGCATGTCCTGAAACTGCTCGTGGTCATGTTTAAGTTCGAGATCAAGCCTCGACGGCCCTTAAAGAAATCACAAGTCTGATTCAAGATCAAGTGGCCACCACCCTTGAATCAAATCCAGTTCAAGATTAAGTCTGTGGAAAGTCCTTTGGAGGAAACCAGAAAACCCTCCAGCCTAGTTCAAGAATAAGTCTGTGGAAAGTTAACAATTAGAGGAAACCAGAAAATCCTCCGAACCAGTTCAAGATCAAAGTTGTGGAAAGTCAACAAGCGCAACAAAATACGTGCCGATTCACCCACTACCAAAGCAAAAGATCATCTACCACATGAAGCTCCTTGTGGTCCAATTTCAACCTTTAAGATCAAGCCTCAACGACCTTTGAAGAAATTTCAAACAAAGTTCAAGATCAAGCCCCAACGGCCTTTGAAGACATTACCAACCCAGTTCAAGATCAAGCCTCAACGGCCCTTGGATCAACATCTACAGTAAGGGACTTCAAAACACATCTTCTACACGTGACAAGCACATGTATACGACGCGCCTTGAAGTGGGGGCATTTGTAGACATCGAAGTTTCGGTAAAATAAATGTTGATCAATAATTAAAATTTCAATGTTTGTGTGTCACATAAATTTTACACATAGCATGTGACTAAACGAAAAATCAAAATAAATCGGAAAAGTTATCAAACGGGACACGTGTCAACACTTGGCAGAAATGATTTATTTCATCTAATTATTTAAATCCAAAAAATCAAGTTTTGGAATTCTATAAATAGGAGGCCAAGGCATTCTTTTTGGAGACGAATTCATAACCAATTCACCTCACACCACAACCTTGAAGCTTTGAAACTCCAAAGCTCCCAAGCAAATCCCGAAGGATCAAGAAAGCTTTCTTCGTTCTTTGTCAAAATCCTCATTCAAAATCAAGGCCTAACGGCCCTTGAAGAACTTCCACTAATTTAAGATCAAGCCCCGACGGCCCTTGAAGAAAGTGTCCATCATTCATCATTTGTTCATCCCTAGATCAAGCCCCGACGGCCCTTTGGATCAACAATGTCAACAAATCCGCACAACTATTTATCCCAAGATCAAGCTCCGACGACCCTTTAGACCAACAACATCAAATCCACCCATTACAAAGATAGAATCAGAGGCTAAATTTGTAAAAGAGATTGTAACCCCTAAATCATCAATACAAATATTATTTTGTACACGTGTTCTTGTCTCGTTCATCGCAGGAATTTTTGTGTTTACAGGGGCGTTCGCCCCTCCGCTCGTCGAAAAACAAAGGTAGGAGCGACGCTTGAACCCCCCTGGTTCTATCGAAAACTGGGGAGCACCGGGTTCTGAAACCAGAAACAGAGGTAGCTCTCAGGGAAGACGACGGGGAGGGTTTTTTTTTTTAATTTTAAAATCCAGGCCAAAACAACGTCGTTTTGGGCCTGGTAAAAAAAATTTAATTTTTTGGTAAACGGCGTCGTTTTGGTTTACTGAAATAAAAAAAAATATAAACGGGGGGACCACTTGTCCCTATCCCCATCTCAATCCCCATTCCGTTTCAAATTAAAAACCCTTCACCCTTTTCCCCATATCCCATCCCGTTAGTCCCCCCACCTTTTCCCCCCTTTCCCCCCTCCCCACACGACAAAACCTTTTGTAGACTGTAGCAGATTTCACTTTCCATTGGTTGTTGGCCACCAAGACCAGACACATCAGTCTGCAACTACAAGCACAGCCACTCCAAATTCCAATTAAGGTAATTTTTTTAATTTATTTCAAACCCTAATTGATTATTGAATATAAATTTTTGTTTAATTGATGTAGGATTATAGGGTTATACATTATATGGTTATTGATTATAGATTATTCATATGAATACTATGATTATTGATTTTTTTTTTTGAAGTACATAAAAGAAGATTGATACATAATATATACATTAACATAATGAACCCCAATTCAACTAACTAAAACCTCATTCAAATGCATTGTTGGTACTTATTAATTACATTCGTAGTCTACATACTCTACTGTAGAATAAAAATTGATTATTCATATGATATGATTGTTGGTACTGATTAATTAAATTCGTAGTCTACTCTAGGACTAAAAGTCTAAGATATATTTGTTTTTCTTTCGTTATACAGTTACGTAAAGAAACAATGCTTAATTCCTTCTCCAAATATTCCGGATAGTCCTCCTTTTCCTTCAAATATTCCGGGTAGTCCTCCTCCTCCTTCTAGTATTCCGAGTAGTGCACAACAAAGTGAGATTACTGAGTTGGATGAAATATTAGCTAATCTTCTGGCAGACCCTGGACTGAGACGTCGAATGCTTGATTATCCACTTAATTTTCGTGAAGCAATTCGTAGATACTACCTTCAAAAGGAACCTTGTCCACCTAAGTCTCACATCATGCCAAGGAAAGCTAGCGACAATCGATGTTTTATTACAGGTTGGTTTGATAATTTTAAGTGGTTGGAGTATAGTATAGTAAAAGATGCTGCATTTTTCCGTTATTGCTATCTTTTTAAATGTGATTTTGATAAAGTGGGTGGTAGTGGAAGTGATATCTTCACTACAAAAGGGTTTACAAATTGGAGGAAAGGACCCGAAAATTTTCGAGTCCACGAGGGAGGTGTTGGAAGTCTTCATAATAAAGCTATGCAACAAGCTAAAGACTTGATGACACAAAAATAACACATTGAAACATTTGTGATCAAGCAAACTGATGAAGCTCGCGTTAATTATCACACTTTACTGAGTGGAGCACTTGATTACACAAGATGGTTGTTGCGACAAGGTTTGGCTTTTCGTGGGCATGATGAATCTTTGAAATCGAGCAATAGGGGTAATTATATAGAGCTTATGCAATTTCTTGCCGATCATAATGAGAAAGTTAGAAAGGTTGTGTTTGAGAATGGTCCCAAGAATCTCAAGTATACTTCTTCCGATATTCAAAAGGATCTTGTTCGTGCTTGTGCTATTGAAACTATTAATGCAATCACTAAAGATATGGAAGGTACATTTTTTTCTCTTTTGGTTGATGGATCACGTGATGCTTCCAATAAAGAGCAAATGGCGGTGGTATTGCATTATGTGAACAAAAAAGGAGAAACAATTGAAAAGTTTTTGGGTGTTCAACATGTCTCCTCTACAACTAGTAGCTCACTTGAAGAGGCTATTGAGAGATTGTTTGCTACAACAAATTTGAGTATGTCCAAGTTATGAGGACAAGGCTATGATGGAGCTAGTAATATGAGAGGTGAGTTAAATGGTCTTAAAACAAAGATTTTGAACAAATACCCTCAAGCATTTTATATTCATTGTTTTGCACACCAACTCCAACTAGCTCTTGTATTTGTGGCAAAGGAAAATGAGGATGTTGCCAATTTCTTCATCAATGCTAATAGATTGGTGAATCTTATTGGATCTTCGTGCAAGCGTCGCGATGCATTGAGAGAGAAACAACAAGAACAAATTCAAAAAGCTCTTCATCTTGGTAATCTTGAAATGGGTAAAGGGTTAAATCAAGAAAGTAGCCTCATGCGTCCATGTGATACACGGTGGAACTCGCATTATGGTACTATAGTAAGTATTATTGTTGTGTTTGAAGCCGTGGTGGAGGTGGTTGAATGGATTAAAAGTGATCGCAACCAAGATAATCTCGGTGAAGTTACTGGGTTATTCAAAGACATACAAACTTTTGATTTTGTGTTTCACCTTTTCTTGATGAGACTTATGTTGGGAATTACAAATGAGTTATCACAAGCATTGCAAAAGAAAGATCAGGATATTGTGAATGCGATGGCGTTAGTGGAAGTATGCAAGCAAAGACTACAATCCTTGAGAGATGATGACTTTGGGGACTTGTTGCATGATGTAGAAAAGTTTTGTGAGGAGCATGATATTGTCATTCCTAACATGGAGGATTTGCATTTCGTACCTGGAAAATCAAGGCGTAAAGCTCCAAAAATCACAAACTTCCATTACTATCGTGTAGACCTCTATTTTCAAGTCCTTGATATGCAACTAAAGGAATTGAATGATCGATTCAATGAGGTAAACACCGAGTTGCTTCTTTGTATGGCATGTTTGAGTCTAGTGAATAATTTTGCATCTTTTGACAAAGAAAAAATTGTTCGTTTAGCCCAACTTTATCCTCAAGATTTTGATCGTATGGACCTCATGAATCTTCCAATTCAACTTGACAATTACTTTCAAGATATGAACATGCATAGTGAGTTTTCATCATTGAGAGGAATCAGTGATCTTGCAAAAGAGTTAGTGAAGACTGGGAAGTGTGAAAGCTATATGTTAGTGTATAAGTTTCTTACATTGGCTTTCACTAGTAGGAAAAACACTTTGCGCGACGTACGCACCTCGTCGCGCAAAGTCAAAAATTGTTGCCTAAAGGTATGCGCGACGTAACATTCGTCGCGCGCTAACCGTCGCGCCAAGGCAGTGACGCTAGACTTTGCGCAACGTACAACCAACGTGTGTCGCGCAAATTGGCTTTGCACGACGCAGGTTGTACGTCGCGCAAAGTGGCTTTGCACGACGCAGGTCGTACGTCGCGCAAAGCCACTTTGCGCGACGTACGTCCTGCGTCGCGCAAAGCCCGCTTGTTCGTAGCGCAAACCTCTTTTTTTGGTCAAAAATGTATTTTTTTTTAATTTTTGATAAATATTGTAATTAAAGTCTGAAGAATAATTAGTTAACCAAGCAAAATTATTTAATTATAAAATATATGAAAATGTATATACAAGATGTCCGAACAAAAAAGAAAAAACTACAAGTGTACTAAGTTTAATACATCAGGCTACTAGGTATTGGCACGACAAGATGGCTCTGAGGTCGAAGGTGGAGCAAGATGAGGTGGTGGTAGCGAGATTTGGAGGCCGGACATCTGTATGTCTTGTACAAGGTCTCTCACCATCCCGGCATAGTTCCTCATCTCCTCGTCCTAGGCCCTCAGCTGCGCCTCAACTGCTCTTCCTAGATCGCAAGCTGACCCTTTAGCGTTGTCACTTCCTCCTTTAATGCATCAACCTCTGCACATATACGTGTTTAGGCATATAACACCACATCCTGAGGCATTCATTGCAAAGAGATGTATATAGTTAACAAGTACTATTATAGGACACAAAATAAATCCCATATTATATGATAGAGAGTGAGAGAAAAGGGGAGGAGGAGGAGCAAATCTGCTGCGAAGAATTTATACCTTTTCACAAAATAAAAACCCACGTCTATCGCTTTCAACTGATTAAAAAAAGATCAAAACCCTTCAACCAAAAACTGCAAAAGAAGAAAAAAATCAAATTAATAAAAACCAAACTAAACCAAATTCATAGCTTCGTTTTCACATTTTAATTTGTACAAGAAGAACACCTCCATGTTCATACACAAAACACACATACAGATGAACAAAATTGCAAAACTTTGTGAGAAGACCGAATGAGTCTGCGTGTATATACTGAAAGATGACATTCTGTTCTTTCAATATTTTATAGTGCACATAGAACAATGTATAAGCAAAGATGGCATTCTTACATCCTTCTAATTACCATTCAGCGTTTGATCAGATGTCTATTTGGTGTTTAGAGCAAGTGCAGAATTTTAAGAAATGCATTCGAGTCCTTCTGTAGCTATCATTTTCTCCATTGCTTCTCCTTAACAGAAATTATCACAAAAAAATAACTGAAAAGTTAACCAAGCCATAAGTATGTCTACGAATTTCATATCAGTCCATATACTCTGCTTCTCCAACAGATTTCATAATAATATAAAAGTTGATCCATCACTTCATAAATTAACAACACTTATCATTCGTCAAAATTGAAAAGATGCAAAACAATTTCATCATGGTCTTTCTATAAATGCCAACAAAGTGGGATCTACTTTATCTCCAAAATACCATGCTGTAAGACATATTACAGATTCCTGTTTTCCGAATTGACAAATTTGGAATTGAGAAACACCAAGTGAGGTTTGGAAAAGCATCAAACAAAGCATAGAGCTGTCTCCACGGCCCAATACTAGGAAGGTTTGCATTAGAATGTATCAGATTATACAGCTACCTCAACAAACATCATAAAAAGAAACTGCTATTATGCTCTTAATGAAAGAAGATTAAATCCATCCACTAAAATAAACAAAAAAAAAACTCCAAAAGAACTGGTTGGTTTACCTTGAACAAATTCTTTCCAGAGAAAACAAATTCTCCAAAAGAACTGCAATTATGCTCTTAATTACTCATAACGAAACAAAATTCTTTCCAGAGAAAACAAAGCAGTGTCACTTGCTCATTTACATGTGAAAGTAATCTGACTGAAAAAGAGTCCTGTACCCTGCCAAGGTGAAGGAAAAAAAGTGCTAAATAAAAAATCATAACAAATTTTCAACATAGGAAACTAACGAGTCGTATATTGCAATGTGAATTAATAATAACTTCTGCAGATGTTCCACGAGCATCACTTCAAGCAGATCAACACATGCCAGGCTGTTAAGGTGTTTCCCATCTGGAGCATTACACATTTCTTGCATTGTGTTGATCATGCCAACCCTCTGAGCCTGTTTAAATGGAAATGTTAATTAAAGATAACATAAGCAGAAGCCGCTTAACAGTGTGCTCAAATAAGGAAATGTAAAGGAAATATAGTGAGGACTCGTCTTTTCCCTAATTTGAATATTACTCTGACTGAGGAAGATATGGACTTACCTCGTAACCCCACTCTTTGTTCCTAATTAGTCCCTTCCTTACCCATGGACTTACCTCGTAACCCCACTCTTTGTTCCTAATTAGTCCCTTCCTTACCCATACACCTACAGAAGAAAAAGAAGAAACCAAAAAGTCCCTTCCACGGCCCAATACCCGATTCGACTCGTTCCGAGTCGGACTCATTGTCGTGAAACCCAGCTGCGGATGAGCTCGGAGAGGCAGGGGGAGTCGTAGTCGCCGGAGTGCTCGCTTCCTTTGCTGGCGTCACTAGGTCCGGAGCTGTATCCTCCTACGAGTCTATCTTTCACCCGGTCGTCGAGCGGCTAAGTGACCCGTTTCGATCTCGTTCTAACAAAACCAGTCATTGATGATCAAACAGTTTCTCCTTCCTACTTTTGTTTCAGTAAATCGAGGGAAAGAAAGAGGGAAAGAAAGAGAGGGAGATTTTGGGTCTGCGGTGAAATGTTCAAGATTGGGTTCGAAAGAAGGGGAAAGAAGGAGGGAAAGAAAGAAAGGGAGATTTGGGGTCTACGGGGAAAGAAGGAGGGTTCAAGATTGGGTTCGAAAGAAGGGGAAAGAAGGAGGGAGGGTTCAGATTGATCACAACTCAGAAATAAAGAGGGAAAGAAAGAGGGAGGGTTCTGGTTTGGGGAGAGAAAGACCGAGTGAGCGAACGGGAGAGAGAGGGCGATATGAGCGAGAGGGAGAGAGAGGGTGATTCACCTGCGTGAGAGAATGAGGGAGACCGAGTGAGAAGAGAGAGTTCGAGTTTATCACAGATAGCGAAAATTTAAACAAAGCGCCTATTTTTAACAAGTGCACCGCCAAAATTATCACACATTGCGCGACGCAGGTTTACCTTTTGACGTCGCGCAATGGGTTTTTGCGTGACGAGTGCACGTGGCGTAGGTAAGGTATTTTTTTTTTTTATAAATATTATAAAATGTACTGAAAATGTAATTTTACTGCCTTCAAATTCAATATTTTTTTACATAAAGCCCACAATAATATATTTTTGGGTAAAAGACTGTTTACTACCCTCATGTTTCGTGGTTTTCAACATTTAGTACATCATGTTTTTTTCGTCTCAGAGTCATACCTAAAGTGTAAATTTTGGGACAATCTCATACATTCGTTAGTCAAACTGTTAAGTTTTTCGTTAACTGTGACGTGGCGCACTGACTGGGCGCCACGTGTCATCCACGTTTTTTTTTTTTTTTTTTTTTTTTCTTTCTTTTCTTTTCTTCTTCTTCTTCCTCCGACTGCAACTTTCTGTTTTTTTTTTTTTTTTTTTTTTTTTTTTTGCTTCTTCCTTCCTTCCTCCTTCCTTTCCCTTTCTTCCCCTTCTTCCTTCTTCTTCCTTCTTCTTCCTCCGAAATCTGGGGAATGTTTTTTTTTTTTTTTTTTTTTTTCTTTCTTCTTCTTCCTCCTTCTTCCTTCCCTTTCTTCCTTCTTCTTCCTTCTTCTTCTTCTTCTTCCTCCGAAATCTGGGGAAGTTTGTTTTTTTTTTTTTCTTTCTTTCTTCTTCTTCCTCCTTCTTCTTCTTCTTCTTCCTCAAAAAAAAAAAAAAAAAACACTTTTATCTTTTCTTCTTCCTCTTCTTCTTCTTCTTTCTCTTTCCTCCTTCCTTCTTCTTCTTCTTCTTCTTCTTCTTCTTCCTCCGAATCTGCCCATATTCAATTTTTTTTTTCCTCCTTCTTCTCCTTCTTCCTTCCCCTTCTTCGTTCTTCTTCTTCTTCCTCCGAATTTGGGGGAAGATGAAAGTGTTTTTTTTTTTTTTTTTTTTGAAGAAGAAGAAGAAGAAGAAAGAAAAAAAAAACATTCCCCAGATTTCGGAGGAAGAAGAAGGAAGAAGAAGAAAGAAAGGGAAAGGAAGGAGGAAGGAAGGAGGAAGGAAGGAGGAAGGAAAAAAAAAAAAAAAAAAAAAGCAGAAAGTTGCAGTCGGAGGAAGAAGAAGAAGAAGGAAGAAGAAGAAAAGAAAAGAAAGAAAAAAAAAAAACGTGGATGACACGTGGCGCCCAATCAGTGGGCCACGTCACAGTTAACGAAAAACTTAACAGTTTGACTAACGGATGTATGAGACTGTCCCAAAATTTACACTTTAGGTATGACTCTGAGACGAAAAAAACTTGATGTACTAAATGTTGAAAACCACGAAACATTAGGGTAGTAAACAGTCTTTTACCCTATATTTTTATAACAATTACAATAAATTTAAAACTACTAATAAATATACATGTTTTTCAATTTCTTAAGTGTTATACGTATAAAATAAATAAATTTAAATTTACTTAATATATTTATACACACATACCATTGAAATTGATGAGATACGCATTGTACGAAACTAATTTGAACGATCAAACCGTCAAACTTTTTTGTATATACTTCGAGATCGCATACACCAAAAATTGCAAAAAAAAAAACATTAAGAGATTAAGTAACGGGACAAAACTTTGCGACGGTTATAAACGAAAAATCACGATTTAACGGTAGTTTTAACTCCGATTTTAATGATTTTTTACAGCTACACTCATTGATCCTATATGAATACAATGAACTAATTCGATCGTCAATTTAGAATATTTACACAAGTGGATACCACAAAATCTTTATGTTATACTTAATGAAAGTATAAATAAACTCTAAGTGTTAATGAATCTATCATTTTGATGGGATACGCATTCTATGAAGCTAATTCCAAGGATCCAACCGTCAAACTTGTTTGTATATGCTTTGAGATCACATACGCAGAAAATCGAAAAAAACAAACATTCAAAGGTCGAGTAACGGGACAAAACTCTTCAACGGTTATAAACTAAAAATCACGATTTAACGGTAGTTTTAACTCCGATTTTGATTATTTTATATACCTACAGTACTTGATCCTATATGAATATAATGAACTAATTCGATCATCAATTTAGAATATTTACACAAGTGGATACTACAAAATCTTTATGTTATACTTAATAAAAGTATAAATAAACTCTAAGTGTTAGTGAATCTATCGTTTTGATGGGATACGCATTCTATGAAGCTAATTTTAAGGATCCAACCGTCAAATTTGTTTGTATATGCATCGAGATCACATACACAAAAAATCGTAAAAAAACAAACATTCAAAGGTCGAGTAACGGGACAAAACTTTTCGATGGTTATAAACCAAAAATCACGATTTAACGGTAGTTTTAACTCCGATTTTGATTATTTTTTATAGCTACACTCTTTAAATCTATATGAATACAATGAACTAATTTGATCGTCAATTTAAAATATTTACACAAGTGGATACCACAAAAGAAAAAGGCAATGTAAGAACCCAAAAAAAAATAAAAAATTAAAAAACAGAAGACTTTGCGCGACGTAGGTACCGCTGCGTCGCACAAAACGGATTTGCGCGACGCAATTATACCTACATCCCGCAAAGTCTTCTGTTTTTTTTTTTTGGCCCTTTTGCTTATAAGTACAAAATAAATAAATGAAAATATACTTAGTAAATACATATACCATTGATTTTGATGGGAAACGTATTGTACGAAACTAGTTTGAACGATCCAACTGTCAAACTTGTTTGTATATGCTTCGAGATCGCATATGCCAAAAATCACAAAAAAAAAAATTTAGAGATCAAGTAACGGTACAAAACTTTTTGACGGTTATAAACAAAAAGTCACGATTTAACGGTTATTTTAACTCCAATTTTGATGATTTTTTACAGCTACACTCTTTAACCCTATATGAATACAATGAACTAATTCGATCATCAATTTAAAACATTTACACAAGTGGATACCACAAAAGAAAAAGGCAATGCAAGAACCCAAAAAAAAAAAAAACTGAAGACTTTGCGCGACGTAGGTACCTCTGCATCGCGCAAAATGGCTTTGCGCGACGTAGTTGTACCTACGTCGCGCAAAGTCTTCAATTTTTTTTTTTGGCCCTTGTGCTTATAAGTTATAAGTACAAAATAAATAAATGAAAATATACTTAGTAAATACATATACCATTGATTTTGATGAGAAACGCATTGTACGAAACTAGTTTGAACGATCCAACCATCAAACTTGTTTGTATATGCTTCGAAATCGCATACGTTAAAAATCACAAAAAAAAAAAACATTTAGAGATCAAGTACCGGGACAAAACTTTTCGACGGTTATAAACGAAAAATCACGATTTAACGGTTCTATTAACTCCGATTTTGATGATTTTTTACAGCTACACTCCTTGACCCTATATGAATACAACGAACTGATTCGATCGTCAATTTAAAATATTTACACAAGTGGATACCCCAAATTCTTATGTTATAGTTGATGAAAGTATTAATAAATTCCAAGTATTAGTAAATCTATTGTTTTGATGGGAAACACATTGTACGAAGCTAGTTTGAACGATCCAACCATCAAACTTGTTTGTATATGCTTCGAGATCGCATACACCAAAAATCGCAAAAAAAAAACATTCAAAGATCAAGTAACGGCACAAAACTTTACGATGGTTATAAATGAAAAATCACGATTTAACGGTTATTTTACTCCGATTTTGATGATTTTTTTACAGCTACACTCTTTAACCTTATAGGAATACAATGAACTAATTTGATCATCAATTTAAAACATTTACACATGTGGGTACCATAAAAGAAAAAGGCAATGCAAGAACGAAAAAAAAAAACTTTGCACGACGACAATCTTCGTCGCGCAAACTGCCTTTGCGTGACGGAACTTTGCACGACGAAGGTTGGCATCGCACAAAGCCACTTTGTGCGACGTAGGAACTTCTGCGTCGCGCAAAGTTGTTTTGCGCGACGCCAACCTTCGTCGCGCAAAGTTCCGTCACGCAAAGACAGTTTGCGCGACGTTTTGTGTTTTCCGTCGCCCAAAAATACTTTGCGCGACAAAATTTTCTCCGTCGTGCAAACATGTTTTTCTACTAGTGTTTGGTGTTACCGGTTTCAATCACTTCGGTGGAGAGAGCTTTTTCTGCTATGAAGATTGTGAAAACACCATTGCGTAATAAAATGGGAGATCAATTGTTGAGTGATAGCATGGTTGTTTACATTGAGAGAGATGTATTTGCTTTTATTGATAATGAGCCTATTATGCGACGTTTTCATGATATGAAACCTCGTCGACAACAATTGTAATTTGTTTTTATTGATTAATTATGGAAAACATTATTATATACAAAGATTTAGTTGTTGCTATTTTTTTATAACCTTGCACTGTTTTAAGTTCGCCCCTCCCCCCGAGAAATCCTGGCTTCGCCACTGATTCCACTCTATTGATGTTTAAACAAACACAAACATCTCATTTGTGTCCTTAATTTTGTGCCCAAAGGCCATTTTTCTTGTAGTGCTTGCAGTTGCAGGCTTTGCCTTTTAGTTTTTTCGTTTCATCTTGGGAACCACTTAAGGTGACTAAATCCGGCTTTTCTGTTTCAGTATATCTGCATTGCCTATGTACTCCTACTCTTTATGATCATACTACGCTTTTTATGTTTACTTTGTATTTGTGTACTGTTTACATGTGGTGATATTATCATACCCTTTTGTAGTTTTTACTTTAGATTGCAATGTTTTGATTTTATATTTATAAAACATTGAAAACTATGGAGGAAATGGGTGAACTTACACGAGAGTGTTTTGAAATGTCCCTTTAGTAGGTTTACTTATGTTTAAATCTTTTCTTTCTGTATGCTTTCTTCTCTTCATGTATTTTCTAACCACCACACACTACATCTGGTAAATGGTTTATTGTTATTTGCAGGACCAAGTATTTTCTGAGAATGATGCCTTCTTTGCATGGACTTTTGTAAAACGAAGGCCTCTCTAGCAAACACTTCTTTCATTTGTCTGGCCGATGGTTACATTGGCAATATGCTTGTTTCCTGTATTTCCGCATCGGTGCAAGCTACTAATACTCTACTCATGTCTCGGGGTCCTGCTACTTTTTTTTTTCTCTACTAGTTTGTAAGTTCTGAACTTCTGGTCATTTGTTTTTAGTTTAAAATATCATTAGGAACTTTACATTTTCTTAAGTCTTATTGGTTTACAGTGATGTGGATATTAGAGTATAAATTATGTTCATACCACCCCTATTCAAAATGGTCACTATTTTATTACACTTACTGCTATGTTGGATATAGCGACAATTTTGCACATTAGTGATGTGGTGGACAGCAATATGCCTTGCAATTGACATATCGAATTTCAGGGTGTCAGAAGGTACTAAAGGGAAATCTAGTCTCTACGCTCTTATTTTTACTCAAGTACTCAATTTCTCTCCATCTCTATGTCCCTATTCAATGTTGTCTCTGTAATTTCTTGAACCATTGGTTTTTTAAATAATCTTGTATTGAAATATCATTGCTCTAATTAAATGGGTTTAGTTATTTTCTGAGCATCATATTTAACTGGGTTAATGTGCATTAACTTTTCAAGTAATTTATTAGTGAATTTTGTAAATACTGTGAAGTTCTGGATGTATTTTGTAAGGGATGTTGATTTGGATGAAGGGGTAGCGCAATTTGTAAGTTTGCGGAGCATTGAGATCCTGAGTATAATCCGCCTGTCCAAAAGGGCGAAACTTCTGTAAGTTTTTTACTTGAATCACTTGTATGAGGACTTAGCGTTACGAAATTTTTGTTTCAAGTTTTAAATGTGTTTATGGGTTTGCATGATGCATACATTATTTGTTTATCTTTCTTTAGCTACATGCTTGCTTGAGAGTTATTAGAGGATGAGTTTTGTCTCATATTTGCAATGCGCCTATGTCGTAAGATACACTTTTAGGATTAGTAAGCAGATTAAGGCAGATTTCCAATATATAAATCATGTACCAATTGCCAACTATGACGACCTTTTATCCTTTCGAACTTTCTTTCTACCTTAGCTGGCTAGGTATGAACTTGATGATATTGTCATGATGTCAATCAATTTAATCATTGAATTATTGCTTTTATTTCAAATGGTAGCTACAAGCCAACCTTATCTTCCATGTAATTAAGCTTTCAGTTTGCTTTGAGAACTATTAAATGTAATGAACTTTGGCATTGCCTTTGTTCCCTTAATATGTATATTGCCTTTGTTTCCTATATCTTTTCTGCAACCTATTGGAGTCTAAGTGAGAAATGGCTCAATTATTACGTTTTATCACATGGCAGCTCATATTTAGAACAAAGAGGGTGTGTGGTTTTGGTGTAGTGATATTTGTATCATAATTAAACTTGTGGTTGTGTGGTTTTGGTGTAGTGAGATATGATGAGTGATGAAGGAGCTACATAAACTGTAGCGAGCTGCGTGAAGTAGTGAGATACATGAAGGAGCTATATGAAGGAGTGATGAAGGAGCTTCATACATTGTATGTACAAAAGGGAAGATGCTTTTATCTGCACGTCTTTGAAAGAATTCAAGTTTGTATTTTTGGAGTTTGAGGACGTGTGTTAATATATTCAAACACATATCTTAGGTTTGTAATGAATGTATTGGCTTTACCACATCGATCTTATATGTATTTGTTTTTATTAATGATAATACAAAATATTCATTAAACAATGCTTAGTGGAAATTTTACCAAAAAACATATATTTCCTGCCTCAATTTCCATTGGTTTATTAATTATTGTGTATAATTTAATTACAATATTTATTAAAAATTAAATAAAAAATATTTTTGCCTAAAAAAAAAATTGCGCAACGAAGAAGTAACCTACGTCGCGCAAACCCTATTGTCACTGCCTTGGCGCAACGATTGCCGCATGAGGAAGGTTCATTAGGCTAATTTTTGCGCGACGTTTTTTTAACTTTGCGCGAAGAAGAACCTGCGTCGTGCAAAGTGTTTTATGTACTAGTAATGGGACGGAGGCCCACACTGTGCTGAAGCATAACGTTGGAGTACTAGTGAGGACTACTTGTCCTACAGAGTGGGAGTCTTGGAAATTGGTGTTAGTGTAGTTGAAAAAGTATTTGTGGGATGAGTTAGCAGTAAGTGCAGATTAGTAAATTAATATTTAATTTTGTTAAATAGGGAATGATTGATTAATAATTAATTTTTTTCCATAACATGGTAATTATGTTATTGATGAAATCTATCCAAAGCTGATAAAGTTCATCGACAACATGTGCAAGGGGTATTTTCGGGAGTGAAAGTATGATGTCGAGCGACGTGCAGAGTTAGACCAAATTTCCTAACGTACCACCACAATAGATGTGTTATTTTATTTTTATGGACGAATATTAATTTTTTTAAAGTATGCAATTGCGGACAATATTTTGAAGTATTTCTTTAATGTTTTCTTTAAATAAGTGAAAAGAAGTAATTTAAAAAAAAAAACAATATATTAAGTGACGAACCGCGCAAAGGGACTAAAGCGCCATGATAATTGTGTAGCGCAATTAAAACACGAGAAGCGAATGATTGGCGCCAAAATTTTTGAGGACATATGTTTTGCGCGACGAGATCTTCGCAGACTGAGTAGTATCCCACAACAGCGGGGTGGGGGTTGGTCCTTAGCCTTATATGTACATGCTCCTCTCTTCTTAGTATGACGCATTTTGAGTAGTGAGATTCTCTTATCCAGGAACAAATCCGCGAGGGCGTGGCCCAAAGCGGACAATATCGTGCTATGACGGAGTCGAAATGTGACAGACTGTCCCTCTCACTTCTCTCTCCTCCCTTCTCCCTTCTCCAGCAGCGTGAGAGGCAGAAACTGCAAAACAAATTTCAAACTGCTTCTCTCCTTTCTCCCTTAACTCTCATTGCCCTCTATCTCCCTCTCTTCATCTCCTCAACCTCCACCTCCATCTCCACCTCATATCATTTCCTCGATCCATCCGGCTATATTCAGTAAGGGATTTGAATTTTTAAATTATGTTTTTATTTGTGAGAGAAAACTAACAAAAATAATTTGTGTTGTATAGGTGTTGTTTTTTACGATTACAGGTGATAAACAAATTTGGAGTTGGGTATATTTTCTTGAATAATTTAATTTCTATTAATTTTGTTAATTTGTGTTTAAGAATTTATGTGATTTAATTTATTTGTATGCAAACATTTTTGTACATGATGCACAAAAAATGTTGTTTGTTGTACGAAGTTAATAGTACTTAACTTTGTACGTTTTTTTTTTCTTCCATAAAAACTTAGTTTCCCGTTTGAGAATTAGTTGGATTTCTCGCATGGATTGTAAGATCCCACATCGCCTAGGGGTGAGGATGTTATAAGCCTTATATGTATATTCCCATCTCTACCTAGCACAAGGCCAAGCTAGGCTTAGGGGCTACGACCCAGCGACGTACTTGTGAGTGGGCAGTTGTTTTATACCTATACATATTTATAGTTTCCATAAATGCGTATTTACTTCACTTTTACTCTTGTTTTACCAAGTATCGTTATTGTGATATATATTGTGATAAATGTTGCTATATGGTTGTGATAATATTGTCATGGCATTCATACATATTTGTACATGCTCATCTTGCTGCACTTGGTGTTAGTACTCGCCCTAGGGCCAGGGCCAGTCCTTCACGTGTATGTTCACATCCGCACCATTCACTCGCCTTGGATCCAAGTTAGGTGCCAGTCCTGTCGAGTAGATTGCACTAGGCAATCCGACTTATATGTGATATGCTTTTGCACCAGTCTTCACATGATCGTAGTACTAGAGCATATTGATTACACCCAGTCCTGTTTGTGTCAGAAACCATATGTTCGAACTTGTGTGTCAGCTTAGATGGATGAGCACTTAACTATACTTGATTATCACATGATTATTACTGTGGCATTCGATACATCATTACTTGGCATATTTCTGATTATTATACTGCTTTAATATTATCGAATTATCGTTTATATACTTGAGTAGTATGTTTGAGGAAACTATACTTGTTTTACGACTAGGGGTTAGTATTTTCAAAGTTAAAGGTTTTCTTATAAGCATTGTTTTGCTGACCCACTCAACTTTGTTTTTCCACCCCTTTAGGACCTAAATAGTTGTACTCTTGTGGCACTCGAGGAATCTCAGCAGTTTTGACATTTCCTTCTGTTTTAAACGTACGAACTTATCACTATTATGTAAAAAGTGTACTTTGATTGCTTTGACTACTCTTACATAGTCTCACTGTCTATTATGCTCTGAATAATTGTAGTGGGTTGAACCCACGAATTGCGCACTCTTTCACTGTTTAGTTCTAACTAGTTTTAATTTTATGTACTTTTTGCATCACTTACACTTATGGTTACTTCACCTCACGGTGATGGCCAGCACGCTTCGACCTTTCCAGGTCGGGATCTGTTAGTTTGGTATCAGAGCATAGGTTTAGACAATCCTGCACTTCCTAGTGTGTTTTAACTCTTGTTTTCTTATGTCAGAACCATGCCACCTCGTAAAGAGCCACGTTCTCCAGCTGAGAATAACTTTCTGGACTTTGGACAGTTTGGTGAGGTTATCGCCACTACTATTCAGTCTTCACTCCGTCCTACCCAGAGGAATACTCTGGATATTGTATCTCGCCTGAAGATTAATGATTTCTTTGGTAATGAGGGATCGGAGAAGTTAGAGATACGGTTCGATCATGTGGAGAAGACTTTTCGAGTTATGCACAGGCAGGGTAATCTTTCCCTAGAGAGATGGGTCTAGACAGCGACCTGGTTTTTTTCGATTAGGAGGAGAATCTTGGTGGGATCATGAGAGGAGATTCTTATCTGATGCGGATGCTATAAATTAGGATGTTTTCAAATGGTTATTTCAGACCAGATTTGTCCTTCATGAGTATTTGGATAGTAAGAAGAATGAGTTCACAGACCTGAGGCAGGGCAATATGTCAGCCATTGAGTATCATCGAAGGTTCACAGACTTATCTCGTTATTGCCCCGAGACCGCTGCTAATCCCCGAGAGATGCTTCATTTGTTTAAGAGGGGAACTTGCAAGAAATAGATTACTATAGCAACCTCTACTCCCTATGCTACTTACCAGGAGTTCTTTGAGGTCTTACTTCGGATTGAAGATTTACATAATGCTCCTAACGATAAGGATGAGGATGTTGGCGGGAATGTTCAGAGGTACAATAACATGGGGCGATCGTCACTTGGCCTGAGAAGGGCTCAGAATTTTAAAAGGAGTGGAAACAACTCTGGATCCTCGAGTGGGGGTTCTAACTCAGGTACACCTCAGAGAGGAGGCAGATTCGCTGGTGGTTCTCGTTTCCAGAATCAAGGAAACTCCAGCAGTTCAGGTGTTCAGTTCTGTCGCAGGTGTAACACCCGTCACTACGGCGAATGTAAGAGAGGAAGTAGATGATGTTTCACTTGTGGACAAACAGGGCACATGGCTTATAATTGTCCTCAGAATCAGAAAAATCAACCTGCTAATCTACCACCTGCAGTCCCTCTACAACAACTTCCAGCACCTGGTTGTCAGCAGATAGGCCACGATGGAGCTTTCCACTACCAAGGGGGCGTAGTCCTGAATTAGGGAGGACCATACCAGTATACACTTAAGGTTCCCTACTATCAGGGAGGCTATCAGCATACTCAGGAGGTTATCCATAGTTCTAGGGAGATTATACGCCTTATCAAGGCGGCGGAGCACATATGTATACTGGAAGGTAATATCAGAACCTAGACGTAGCGTCTAGCAGTAGAGGTTCAGGCAGACAGGCAAATCCACCCCAGCAGAGCCGAGGTAATCAGGGTCGAGGTAATCTGACTTAAGCAAACAGGGGTCGTGGAGGCAGACAGCAAGTTCAGGGAAGAGTTAACAACATCACCCTTCAGGATGGTCAAGCGAATCCAGACTTGATCATGGGTACGTTGAATGTTCTAGGCCATTTTCCTAAAGTTTTAATTGATTCTGGTGCTACACATTCAGTTATTTCCCATAAGTTTGCTCAAACGACTCAACCACATCATACTTCACTCGACTACAAGTTGGAGTTCTCGATGCCTAGGGGTGAAATTTGTTATGTTAGTTGGGAATATCAAGGATGTCCCATCCTTGTCGAAGATGTAGTCATGACGACTAATCTTGTTCCTTTGGATATCGTTGATTTTCATGTTATCTTAGGCATGGATTGGTTACACTACAATCGTGCCAGGTTGGACTGTTATGAGAAAGTTGTTACTTTTCATCGACCGGGCATGCCTACTGTCACGTTTATCGGTGAGCACGGTGGTTTAAAACACAGAGTTATCACTGCCATAAGGGCGAGACGACTATTGAATAAAGGTTGTCAAGGTTACTTAGCTCATGTTGTGCTAGCTTAGGAGACTACTGCATCTATGGTGGACGTCGGAGTAGTTAGGCACTTTCCCGATGTTTTTCCTAGGGAATTACCTAGCTTACCCCTGGATCATGAAGTGGAGTTCACTATCGATCTACTTCTAGGTACTAATCTTATTTCCTTTACACCTTACCGTATGGCTCCTACAGAGTTAAGGGAACTTAAAACTCAGTTGCAAGAGTTAGTTGATAAGGGTTTCATTCAGCCAAGCACTTCCCAGTGGGGAGCTCCAGTTCTGTTTGTAAGGAAGAGAGATGGAACTTTGAGGTTATGCATCGATTACAGACAGTTGAATCGGGTGACGATTAAAAACCGTTATCTGTTACCTCGTATTGATGACCTCTTTGATCAGCTTAAAGGTGCTTGTGTGTTCTCGAAAATTGATCTGAGGTCTGGTTACGACCAATTGAAGATCAGAAGCGATGACTTTCTGAAGATAGCTTTCAGAACTCGATATGGTCATTATGAGTTCCTAGTGATGCCATTTGGATTGACTAATGCACCAGCAACTTTCATAAACTTTATAAATCGAGTATTCCATCCATATCTCAACAGGTTCGTCATTGTTTTCATAGATGACATTTTGGTTTATTCGAAGAATGAAATTGATTATGCCAGGCATCTGCGTTTGGTTCTAAAGACGCCAAAGGCAAATCACTTATATGCTAAGTTCAGCAAATATAAGTTTTGGCTGGATCAAGTGTCATTTTTAGGGCACGTGGTATCAGCTCGGGGTGTGCTTGTGGAACCTCAGAAAATAGCAGCTGTGGAAAATTGGGAACAACCTCGGACAGTTACGGAAGTTCAAAGCTTTCTTGGTCTTGCTGCTTATTATCGACGCTTCGTGAAAGACTTTTCGACCATAGCACTACCTCTGACAAAATTGACTAGAAAAGACGTTCCTTTTGTGTGGAGTAATGAGTGTGAGCAGAGTTTGCATCAGTTGAAGTATCTTCTCACTCATGCACATGTCTTAGCACTTCCCGATAATGGTGGGAACTTCGAGATCTATAGTGATGAGTCTCGGAATGGTCTTGGTTGTGTGTTAATGCAGCATGATAAAGTGATTGCTTATGCATCGCGATAGTTAAAGCCCCATGAGAATAACTATCCTACTCACAATCTCGAGTTGGCAGCAATCATCTTTGCCTTGAAAATATGGAGGCATTATCTTTATGGGGAAAAATGTAAGATCTTCATTGATCATAAGAGCCTTAAGTACATCTTCAATCAGTCGAACCTCAATCTTCGGCAGCAGAGGTGGGTAGAGTTGCTCAGTGATTATGACTGCACCATTAAGTATCACCCAGGTCGTGCTAATTCAGTAGCTGATGCTCTTAGTATGAAGTCTCATGGCCAACTTAATGCTCTTTATGCTAGTCACATTCCTCTTTTGACTAACCTAAGATCCACTAGAGTAGCATTGAAAGAGGGTCGTTGGGGGCCCTAATTGCCAATTTTCAGGTCAGACCGGTTCTGTTGGATCATGTTCTCGAAGCCTAGAGGAACGATATAGAATCTTAAGAATTGATATAGGCGGTGTCAGACGGGAAAAAGAAGGACCTATAGATTAGAGATCATGACGGCATGCTTATGCAAGGTGATCGGATATATGTACTGAATGTTGAGGAACTGATGAGAGACATATTGGATGAAGTGTATATTTCTGCTTATGCCATACACCCTAGGAGCACCAAGATGTATCATACCATCCGACACTTCTATTATTGGCCAGGTATGAAAAGAGAAGTTGCAGAGTATGTTAGTCAGCAAATTGCCAGCAGGTTAATGCAGAAAGGAAAAAGCCATTTTGATTGCTACAACCACTCCCGATACCTCATTGGAAATGGGAAGATACTAAAATGGATTTCGTGTACAAGTTACCTCGTATGTGAAATGGTTACGATGGTATCTGGGTGGTAGTTAATCGACTTACCAAGTCAGCGCACTTCATACCCGTTCGTGAGAATTACTTGTTAAGTCAGTTGGCCGAATGGTTCATCTCTGAAGTGGTTAGGTACCACGGAGTCCCAGTTAGTATCATTTCTGACCGGGATCCCAGATTCACTTCAAAGTTCTGGATAGCTTTTCAGGAAGCTTTGGGATAGAGATTACTCTACAGCACCGCCTATCATCCTTAAACTGATGGGCAGTCAGAGAGAATTATCCAGACTTTGGAACATATGTTGAGATCGTCAGTTCTATAGTTTGGAGACGCTTGGCACAAGCGCTTACCGTTGATAGAGTTCGCATACAACAACAGTTTCCATTCTAGCATTGGTATGGCATCGTTTGAAGCGTTGTATGGAAAACCATGTCGTACTCCACTTTGTTGGTCCAAGGTTGGCGAACGAGTTTTAGTGGGCCCTGTGATCATGGAGGAGATGACACAGAACATTCAGGTGATAAAGGTTAACCTGAAAACGGCCCAGGTACATTGGGTATTCTTGAAATTATCATCGTGGAAAGGTGTTGTACGATTCGACAAGAGAGGGAAACTCAGCCCTAGGTACATTGGACCGTACCAGATTGTTGAATGAGTTGGCGAAGTTGCTTATCAACTTGCCTTGCCACCAGAGTTGGCGAGAGTGCACAATGTGTTTCATGTGTCGATGTTACGGAGGTATGTTTATGATCCATCACATGTAATCCCTCCTCAGCCACTGGAGATCAATCCAGATTTGACCTATGATGAGGTTCCAGTGACTATCCTTGATTGGAAGGATAAGGTTCTTAGGAACATGACCGTGCAGTGGAGGAAGCCACTTAGGAGACAGAAGAGCATATGCGAGATATGTATCCACATCTATTTTATGGCTTTGATGGTAGTCAGTATTGAAGTTTCGGGGACGAAAGTTTTATAAGGGGGTAGATTGTGACGACCCGTCCCTAATTTTCATATGTAATTTCTCCCCGAATATGTACTTTGGCGATTATGCCCTTATTGGGAAGTGACGTGGACTTATCCCTATTGCTTTCCATTTTAGTTTTCGCTATCGTATTTAAATTGTACACGATAGTACGAGTAGGCGTAGATTTTAAAATGTAAAAATATCTACTTCGGATAGATTTCAATTTCCTTTTACTGTAGGAAATCTAAAAACCTATCCATTAGATCCCCTTTTTATCCTACCCGTGCACCCCTCCATTATTTCACTCCCTCACTTATCCCATCTCTCCCTTATTTTTCAGTCCCTCAATCAGAAAAAGATCATATCTCTCTCTCTCTTCTCCCTCTCCCTCGCCGCACTTCTTCTTCTTCTTCCTCTTCCTCTCTGCAACCTTCACAAAAACACACCAAAACACTCAAACATGAAAAACAAATTACACCATTGTGATCATCTCAGTCCCTCGATCACAATCATGTCCTTGAAATCTGGTGTGGACGAGTTTTGACTCACCAACTCGGAAGGTCGACTCGGCGAGTTCGGCATATCTATTTTCAAGCCATTCATGGCTTAGGTAAGCCTTGAGAAACCCTTAGAACCTTCATTTCACTTCTATGGGTTGTTATTGATCTCTTGTTTGTCTTTTGAACGTATGGTTTTACCCAGAAAACGCAAGAGGAAGAAGAACTGCACGTTTTCATTCAAGAACCGTGACCATTTGGTCACTTTCTGGTCAACCTCGACCACATCTGGGTTCCTACTGGTACAAACTTGTTCTCTATATTCCTAACTTAAAAATTTCTTTTGAATCACTGAGTTTGGTTAAGTAACGAGTTAGAAATCAACTCTGGAAGTTAGGAAGAAAATTTCAGTTTTCTGGAAAATTTCAGCCGTGGTCATTTGGCCACTTTCAGGCCAAATTTCTGATTAACACGGACTATATTCGAACTTTTTGTGAATTGGGATCGGTACATCACATTCCTAGCTTTAATTTGGCTTTTGTAGAAGTGAATTTGATTGAGAATCGAGCTTGTTAGGAGCTTTGGAATTTGGCCCAAAAATTTGCAAAAACTGCAGAAAATCGCAAGAAAGGCGAGTACAGTGTACTCGCGGGCATGTAGGCGTTCTATGCAGCCCCTTAGGGTAGCGCTTGAGGGCGCGTCCGGCGTCCTGCCGGCGTGTGGTTGACACGTGTGTGTTTGTGTCGTCGAGTAGATCGATTTCATATATTTAAACCCTAGGTTTGAGCAAACTATGGGGGTTTTATTTAGGTTTCCGTTATGTGTTTTAATTAATGTTATTTTAGCTATTTCACATATAGGGGAGAAACTTATCTCGAGGATTTACGAGGCTTTTTGGGAGCTCACTGGCTTCGGGTTCCGTAGGAACTCCGAAGTTAAGCGAGTTCGCATTAGAGCAATCCCATGATGGGTGACCCACTAGGAAGTTCTCGTGTGAGTTCCCAGAAATAAAACCATGAAGGCATGGTCGGGGCCCAAAATGAACAATATCGTGCTATGGTGGAGTCGAGCCTGGGATATGGTGGGGGCCCGGGCCAGGATGTGACAAATTTGTATCAAAGCCTAACCCTAGCCGTGATGTGCCGACGAGGTCGTCGGGTCCCTTAAGAGGGGTAGATTGTAAGATCCCACATCTTCCAGGGGAGTGATCCTTATATGTATATTCTCATCCCTACCTAGCACGAGGCCTTTTGGGAACTCATTGGCTTCAGGTTCCATCGGAACTCCAAAGTTAAGCGAGTAGCGCACGAGAGCACTCCCATGATAGGTGGCCCATTAGGAAGTTCTCGTGTGAGTTCCTAGAAACAAAACCGTGAGGGCGTAGTTGGGGCCCAAAGCGGACAATATCGTGCTACGGTGGTGGAGCGGGCCCGGGATGTGGTGGACCCCAGGCCGGGATGTGACATGGATGCGGTCTAATTAATTCTTGAACTGTCCCATTTATTGGATAGTTTGGGAATACAAAGTTACGTGTCGTAGTTTGCGGTTTACGGATTAGATTTTGATCATGGGCCACCTCATGCACTTGAAGAACTATAGGGAGACGCTGCCGAATTTTTCAACGTCGAAATCTAATCTGACGGAGCCGTTAATTACTTCACATAACTCTGCATTGCTGAATGGTATATGATCTTTACTGAAGGCATAAGGTGGCATGTCGTAGTTGAAGTTGTTCCAACCATTGTGATTTTTTTATGTGTGCATGTGATATGGATAGACAATGAATAAAGAATCCTAACAGATGTGCTGATGAATACTTAGATGGAGTGAATTAGTTCATTGATTTCGCCATTACACACAACTGGGGTTCAAATCTAATCCATTGTCCGTGTAGGAAGTGTAACAACTTAATGGTTGAGGATTATGACAATGTTCGAGGCCATTAGGTAAGACATGGTATGATGGAGACCTATACTACTTGGAATCATCATGTGGAACGATTAGAACATGTTTTATCTTCACACGTGGCCCAATCACTTGAGATAGTTGAATCTAATGTGGATCCAAATAACAAATTATGGATATTTTAAATGACACTTTTCCAAATGCCTCGACAAATTTGTATCAAGAAAGGGAAGATAACGCCCCTCCAACCATGGAAAGTGAAGCATTTGAAAAATATAAAAAATTATTAAAAAGTGCTAAGCAAGAACTACACCCCAGTTGCGAAGACTTTTCGATGTTGACTGCTATTATGGAGTTGATGCACGGCAAAATAAATTTTGTATGTTGAATGATCTCATCAAGATCACTTGGATCCTCGACATCGGACGGCTGTCACAAAAGAGCAACACAACTCCTTGGTGTACGACATTAGCTCGGTTGTTAAGAGCCATTGCCCTATCCAGTGAGAGTCTTGGAGAGTTTTCTCGACTAAGGTCAAGGCCTCGGTTCTTACTGCCTACATATCTTCACAAAGGAAAATCTAACCATGGGTGTAGTTCTATGAAAGAATGGCGTGAGCCATCCTTGACGAATATCATATAGCGAGGTGTTGGGGGATGATTTCTCCATGGATGTATCTACGCATAGACAGAGGTGTAATGGTCTCTATTAGGCATAGAGACAATATATGTGTAGTAAAGAATATAAGACTTAGAAAGAAAAGTCGAAGGGAGAGAGATGTGATGTCTATAGGTCTGAGAGAGAGAGAGAGAGACAGAGAGAGACAGAGAGAGAGAGAGAAGTCGATGTATATGGTAATCTTGTAGAGAATAAAGTGGTTGTCCCCCGATAAATATCCAATCTAGTGTATTTATAGGGATCTTGATTATGTTGCCCAATCCCTAAGATATCTAATTTAATTTTAATTCCTTACTTGGGAGAAAAGTAGTATCTTTAATAGACCTACCATTTAGTACGACTGTATAGTGACATTCCTTTTCACTTATAAGTGAGAGGTCTTAGTTTTGATTCTCGCCAAAGAACATTATTGTTAGCTCATTGTGAGGCTTAGCCCACTCCCCCGCTCCCTTAGTTTAGATAATATCATTTGTTCAAAAGAAAAAAAACCATAGACCTAAGTCTATCCTACCGGATTATGCTCCACAGGCTTTGGGCATTCCGGTCGTTCTTTCTTCGCATCATGGGCCCAGAAAATCATGGTCCCACAGCGTAGATATTAGCTTTAGCTCGAAGGGCATGGACAAACCCCATCTTATTCCAAGGTGATCGAAGGATTTCCTTGACCACACCCTGAGATGGCTCATGGTCAGCAATGAGTCTTCCAACCAGATGGATGGTGTTATCAAAACGCTCCTCCAAAAATCGAGACTATCTTCAAGAGTGATGTTAAGACAATCCATAATTTCCTACTCAAATTCCATGATTAGATGAAAATAGGCAAAAAAAAGCACACAACAGACACTGGATATAGAATTCAATAAGGATACGAAATACAAACTCACGGAAAGGATACCTAAGTTACCACGAGTGATGTCAGAGCTAATCCCGGCAAGGGGGAGATGTAGCTAGGGGCTTGGGCAAGCCGAATCGAATGTGATTGGTGGATTTGGTATTGGTTTTTTACTTTTGATTTTCAATAACATGAGTTTGGCTGTCAATCGGTTCTGATTAGACCTAAAGTGAGAGGATTTAGGGTTTAGGTGAATACTATTTGCTAAAATTTTTCCTCATCGATCTTTTTTTTTTTATCAAAGCTTTAGAGAGCAACATTTATTACAAACCAAAAACACAAACTTTGCAAAACAAAAAAACAAACACAAACATAAACCATGGACCTTTTGTTACAAGCGCAAAATATTGATTGACCTCATCATCAAACGAATTGTCCTTCAAATGTTTGGAGCAATTCCATAATCTAACTTACTATACACTTTTCTATTTTTGTCTCCCACACTCTTAGATTTCAGTTTCCACAATTAACTCCTTCCAAAAAAATGTTAGGACCAAATCAATTTTATAACTATAGGGAAGTTAGTACTTGTAAAGATGTAGCTAAAAACTCTCTATCCTTAACGAATGCTGCCTGGAAACAAAAAATCACATTAGTAGTGGAACATGCCAATTTCCAAAATGTAACATTGGAAAAAGAAATACACCTAAGCTGTAACATCCCACATCGCCTAGGGGAGTAGATCATGTAAGCCTTATATGTATATTCCCATCTCTACCTAGCACGAGGCCTTTTAGGAGCTCACTGGCTTTGGGTTCCATCGGAACTCCGAAGTTAAGCAAGTTCGCGCAAGAGCATTCCCAAGATGGGTGACCCATTGGGAAGTTCTCGTCTGAGTTCCTAGAAACAAAACCATGAGGGTGTGGTGGGGGCCCAAAGCGGATAATATCGTGCTATGGTGGAGTCGAGCCCGGGATGTGGTGGGGGCCCGAGCTGGGATGTGACATAAGCACTAAATTTGGTTTGTTTTCACTAGTAGAATAAAGGGTAACTTACACAAAACTACCTTCATTATGGGTCGAACCACATTCTTATACCTCATGTTTTAAACATTGCAATGTCATGCATCAACTTATGAATTTGTTGCAATGTCAAACCTCCGTTAAATTTTTTTATCAATTTGGATGTTAAATGATGATGTCGTAGGAGGGGGGACCCACTCTTTTGTCAACTAGAATAAAAAATTAATTAATTATTAATAAATTCAGAATTTTCAATTAAAAATTAAAATTAATTAGTTAAAAAATTAATACTTTTTAATTAATTTTAATTGTTGTAAATTAAAAAAATATTAATTTTTTATTAATTTATTAATTTTTATTCTAGCTAACAAAAGAGTGGGACCCGCTTCGTCGCGTCATCATTTAACAACAAAATTGACAAAATTTAACAGAGGTTTGACATTGCAACGAATTCATAAGTTGAGGTATGACATTGCAATGTTTAAAACATAAGGTATGAGATTGTGGTTCGACTCAAAGTTGAGGTAGTTTTGTGTAATTTACCATAGAAAAAACTATTTGCGCAATAGATTTTTATGCGACGAAGCAAAACTCGTTGCGATAGAGAGTTTTGCGTGACGAAACTGTGACACCGTCGTGCCAAAATTGTCGAATAACGTACGATGGAACACTTTGTCGCACAAATGGTCTTTGCACGACAAAAATTGTCTACTATAAATATCTATTTCGCTTTCCCTATTGTTCAAACTTTTTTTCCGGATGATAGTTCCACTTGTTATTTAAATTTGAGTACGATGGCCGACTCAGGTGCTCATTCGTTGAAGAGAATTGAGGGCGAAAGGTAGTACCCACTAAATTTTGCGTTTTGTATACAATATATATTTTGCATTATTATTTTTAATATATATATATATATATATATTTTTAGTAGACAAGGAAAAAAAGATAGATGAGCCCGTGGTCCGTTACACTATTGGTGGGAGCCGTTATCGAATCAAATTTAAGGAATTAATTGGAATTCAGAAGTCGGATATGCGCAACAAGTTTATGCACGACGTGTAGGTATATGTGCGTGACAAATGTGGGATGGATTGGGAGTCTTGGAGAGCCGTCCCCAAGGAGATAAAGACGCACTTGATCGATGAGTTAGAGCTTGATTGGGACATTGAGAAAAGTGACCCAAATATGATGAAGTGCATCGACAACATATTCAAACCCTCTTTCCGAGAGTGGAAGTTTGATGTTGAACGTGAGGTAGAACTGCACCGAATACCTAAACCACCAGCGGCGGAATAGAATTCTATTTTTATTTTTCTTTTTTGGTTAATTAAATAATACCTTTTGGGTATTAAATTTTTATATATGAACAACACTTTTTAATATGCGACTTTAATGTTTTTGGTTAATGAAATATTATTGTAATAAATGATTATATTAATTAAATATGCATGAATTCTTTAATTTAAACATTTGTTGATTTATTCGGGTGTAATTTATTACTTTGTTTATGAAATATTTATGTGATTTAAAATGAATAAAGTAGTAAATGAAAAAAAAAGTATTTTAAAATAACAAAAAAAAAAATAAAAGCAAAAAAAATTAATTAAAGAGCGACGAAGGTCATTTTGTCGCGTGAAACAACAATGCGTGATGTCATCGTGCAAAGGTTATACAAAACGCAGGAATGTTCATGAGTTGGCACCAGAAAGTGGAATGCATATGTTTTATTCGACAAAATGTTCGTTGTGCATGTCGGTCAAAAAGCGTGGTAAAGGAGAACATATTTGGCGGTAAATTTTCGAATGCATAGGTTTTGCACGACAAATGCTTCGTCGCACAAGAATGTGACAGAGAGGCAGAAACTGCAAATTCATTGTAGCTCTGCCTCTCCTCCCTCAGCTCACTGTCTCTCCTCTCCCTTAGCTCGATCATTGGCTCTCGTTCTCTCGCTCTTCATCACATATATCATTTGGTAAGTGAATTTGTTTTCAATATATTTTTGGAAATTACACAAAGAAACTAAAAAAAAAAAAATTTGTTGTGTGGAGGTGTTTTTTTTTTTTTTTAAACAACTATCGGGAAGGAACGAATTAGGAGGTATAATTTCTTCAACTATTTCATTAACGTTAATTGTAGTTTATTTATTTGTTTATTAGCATTTATGTGATATAATTTATTTGTATGCAAACATTTTTGTACCAAGTTGTACAAAAATTGGTTTTTGTTGTACGAAGTTAGTAGCACTTAATTTCGTACATTATTTTCATGAAAACTTAGTTTTCCATTTGAAAATTAGTTGGATTTCATGCATGGATACGAAAGTATGACTGTAGTCCAATTAACTCTTGAATTATCCCATTTTTTGGACAGTTTCGAAATGCACAATTATGTGTCGTAGTTTGCAATTCACGGAGAAATTTGGTAGCATGTCTATGTGTTCTTTGAGTGCTGCATACCTATTTAGAACATACGTGCTACACTTGAAGAACTGCATTAATATGCTGCCAAATTTTTTCGATGTCGAAATCTAATATGATAGAGCCGTAAAATACGACACGTAGTCGTGCATTCCTAAATGGGATATGACCCTTACCGTAGGCATAAGGTGGCATGTTATAATTGAAGTGTTTGTAACCATTGTGATTTTGTTTTTTCTCAAGCAATATGGACAGACAGTGGATACAGAATCCTAACAGATGTGCAGACAAATACCTGGATGGAATGAATCAGTTTATTGATTTCGTAATGGTAAACAACCACAGTTCAATGGTTGAGTATTATGAAAATGTTCGATACCATTTAGTAAGACATTGTATGATGGAGATGTATACCACTTGGAATCATCATGGGGAACGATTAGTACATGCTTCATCTTCAGACGTGACCCCACCAGTACATGCTTCATCTTCACATGTGACCCTACCATTATGGATATCCTAGATGATGTTTTTCCAAACGCCTCGACCAATTTTGATCAAGAAGGGAAGATGACGTCCGTCGAACCATGGATAGTGGAGCATTTAAAAATTATAAAAAAACTTTTAAAAAGTGCCAAACAAGAATTATACCCCAGTTGCGATGACTTTTCAGTACTGACGACTATTGTGGAGTTAATGCATGGGAAAATAAAATTTTGTATGTCCAACCAGTGTTTTGATTATTTTTTGGGGCTTTTCAAGAGGATGCCTCCAAAGGAAAATTGTTTTCTAAGAATCACAAAAGTACAAAGAAGGTGTTGAATGGTTTGGGATTTGGCTATGAAAAATGTCACATGTGCAAAATAATTGTGTATTGTTCTATAAGGAGAATGAAGCGCTAGATAAATGCCCTATATGCAAAGAGTCAAGGTTTAAAATGGTAGCCAAGATTCTAAAAGATGCTAGGTACTAGTCGGGTGGCACTGGGGCCTAGAGCCAGGGCGGATTTAAGTAAATATATTATGTTTCGTGTAAATAAGTGTCTACTTATACTTAAAATATATATAATTTCATCATAATCTACAAAATAGAATTACATATATATTATGAAGTATTGGAACATGATGAAAACATGGGCAACAAGGATATAATGGGTGTTCATTTAAGTATGCAACAAGTCTCTTACAATTTATTGAAAAAAATAAAATGCAAAATGAAAGTTATCTATTTTCTATCTAAGTGAGTCGCGACCTAGTCGGGTTTGGGCGGGCTATGTGGGTGCCTAGGTAGTTTAGGTGGACTATAAACAATTAGGCGGGTTTGGGTAGGCTAGGCGGGTGCCTCATCAAATCGTCATCCTCCCTTTCTTAATGTTCACCATGCGAGCTGTAGTGATATGGACTATAAACGATTTTCCCGCATATGCTATGATGTCTGGGTGGAGTACTAAGGGTTATTTGGCATGCCTAGTTTGCAAGGAGGACATAACGTCTTCTTGGCACAGCGGGAAAGTTTGTTACCTAGGGCATCGTAGAATGGTTGTCGTATGACCACGAGTGGTGTCAGAATGAGACAACATTCTTCAGCTGAACAGAGACTCAGCCAAGACCTAGAGAATGGTCCAGTATAAATATTTTAGCTTAGTTGAATCGTTTGGATTTTGGTCCTTTTGGCAAATCTGTAAATAAGACCAGACCAGACACTCATCTAAACTGGACACACAAGAGTATGTCGTTTGAGCTGCCATACTAGTCAAAATTGAAACTGTGTTACAAACTCGATGTTATGCACGTTGAGAAGAACGTGTTTGATACACTAGTCAAAACTATATTAGCATCAAAGGAAAAACGAAGGGCAGATCAAAGTTCGCATTGATTTGGAGTGAATGGAAATAAGGCCACATTTATGGATGACGAGGGAGGGTGAGATAGCCAAAAAAGGCCTAGCACTTTTTTCAGTAACACTGGAGAAGAGGAAAGATTTTTTAAAGTTTGTATACTCCGTAAAGTTTCCCGATGGGTATGCTTCAAATATCAAACATTGCGTAAATGTGGATAGGGAAAATTTTAGGCTTAAGAGTCACGATTATCATGTCATATTGCAATGCCTGCTCTTGGTTGGTATTTGACACCTCTTGCCCGAAGATGTAGTGAAGCCAATTCTGTTGTTGGCGAGATTTTTTTGTCAATTATCTGCTAGGACGTTGTGAAAGTCCAATGTACAACAGTTGGACACTGATATTATCGATATCCTATGCAAGTTTGAACAAATATTTCATCCTTCTTTCTTTACAAGCATCACGTGGTGATTCACTTACCAGATGAGGCATTACTTGCCAGACCCGTTAACTATCAATTAATGTATCTAATAGAAAGGTATAAAGTCCTTAGTCATTTATTAATTTGTGATTAAGTGACGATTTAACTTATTTGAATCATAACAATTTTATTTTTGCAGACTACTCGGTGAGTTAAAGAATAATGTAAGGAACAGAGCTAAGCCCGAATGATCAATTGTGGAAGCTTGGGTGACATTATAAGATGTTGAGATGGCATTCAATCGACCACAACATAATAATGACGGTGGTGTGAAAAGACAATAGTTTTTGCCCAAAACGCACGACCCTTTGGAAAAACTAGTATGAGGTGACTCGTGCACCGAAAGGGACATGTAGGTAGCTCATTGGTTCGTACTTAACAATTGGGATGAGATAATGGAGTACGTAGATGAGCATGAAAAGTTGATGAAGCAGGAACATCCTTCGCATTTATATGTCGTGAAGCACCGTACGAACTGTTTCCTTGTTGGTTTCGTGAACAAGTAAGTTGTTTAGGTTTTTTATTGGGATATTTCGAAAAATATAATACCATGTCGCTGGTTTTAAATTTTTATAAAACCTAACATGTTGATTGTTTGTTATAAATTAGGTGAAGAAATTGAAGGAAACCAACTCTCCTACATACATTGAGGAATTATACAACTTGGCCATCGAACCCCTCAGCGCTGAACTGAACTCAGGATGTCATGTAAATGGCATAAAGTTTTTGGGAGCTGAGCACAATGACAAGCTGTGTACTCAAAATTGCAGGGTACATGTACCAGAAGCGAGGGATATTGCAGATATTGATTTCCATGGCAAATTAATAAGTGTTGTGCAATTGCTTTACAAAGACTGTTGCTAAGTAATCTTTTTAAGTGTCATTGGTTCGATACAGACCCTTGTAGGAATAGGACCGTTAAACGGGACAATGGTTTACTGTCAATGAACCCTAATCGATGTTGGTACAGTGAAGAGCCATACATTTTGACAACGATGACCAAACAAATTTTCTACATCGATGACCCAAAGGCCAGGAGGGGATGGAAAGTTGTTCAGAGGAATGAACATAAAGGGGTGTATGATATTCCGGACCAAGATCCTCTTGACAACGACGATGACGACAATTTTGCCAACCAACTCCTCGAAACTTCATTAGAAATTGGTGCAGAAACACTTTAGGATAGAAATATTGTCCAAGAACCGTTTTAAGTAGTTGGAGGTCCTCAAATCGAAATTCCTATAGACTCAATTACAATTGATTTCAGGAATCTCCCAAGATACAATCCACCAGAAGCCGTGGACGACAATGATGATGCCTAACCGACAAGGATGAATAGGAGACCAAAAATGATCAAAGTGAGGATAATGATATGTATTGTACTGAGGATGAGGATTAATCACAACTTTGGACGTATATGCAATGAAATTAATTGTATTATATTTATGATTTATGTAAAAAAATTTGCAATTAAATAAGTGATAAATTATACATTTTAAAATAACATTTTGCTCGACGCCAATATCAAATTTGTCGTGCAAAACACCTTAACGCGACGAAAAATGTAATTTGTAGCCTAATGACCGTCAAATTTTGAGTAGAAGGAAAAATTGGGATTGTGAAAATATTTTCAATTTTACATTTTGCGCAACGAATTTCAAAAATTTTGTTGCGCAAAGGTCTTATGCGTGACAAAATACATGCAATTCGTCATGCAAAGTTCTGAACATTTCACAAAATGAAATTTGGGCGGAGTTTTTGAAAAATATCATTAAATAATGCGCGACAAAGCCATGGTTTTGTTTCTTAAAGTCATTTTGCGTGACAAAGTGTTATAGTTTCGTCGTGCAAAGGTTTTCAAATATTTCAGCTTGAAATTGGGCAGGTTTTCAAAATTTTCATTAAAGATTGCGCAACGAATGGCCTTCGTCGCTCAAACTTCATAATATTAGAACTTACAGAGAGCACCACTCTTGTCATTCTTCATCCATCTCTCTCAATTGTCTTCCCATATCCTCACCTCTCTCTCTAACACTCACCACTCTCAAGCTTTCCCTCTATCGCTATCTTTTTTGCCCCTGTCACCTCTCTCTCCATCGCCGTCTCTCTCCCCCTCTGTCACTTCTCTCTCTGTCGCCGTATCTCGCCGTCGAACCAACTGCATCCTTCGACCGACCAACACTTCGTCACAGGTATCCTCTCTCGTTCTCTGTCACCTCTCTCACTCACTATTTTGTAAATCGTTATTTAATTTGAAATTTAACCAAGTGTTCTAGAATGAAGGAATTTGGGCAATTTGATATAGGAAAAATAGGATTTGGGAGAATTAGGGATTTGGGGAATTAGGGATTTAGGGGTATATGCGTTAGGGTTAGGGGTAAGGGTGGCTTGGGGTGGGGTTAGGGATGGGTGGTCCTTGGGAGTGGGTGGGTAGGGGTGGCTCGGGGTTGGGTTGGGGATGGGTACCATTAATTTGTTAGATTAATTTGTTAAATTAGTTAACTTAATTAAATTAGAAATCCTAGGTTTAGGAGTTTAGTTTGATTTTATAATTTTAGGTAGTATTTTATATTTTTAGGATTATATATTAGGGTTTAGGGTTAATTTTATAAGTTTTGGGTTAAGTATTACTTATTACTTTGTTAACTTTTAAATCCTCGGTTTAGGGCACTTAGTATTACGGTCTGCTGGTATTCTTTTTCGCTTGTAAGTGAGAGGTCTTAGGTTCGATTCTCGCCAAATGCAAGTTTGAACTACATTATTGCTAACACATTGTGAGCCTTAGCCTACCCCCTACCCCTTAGTACACATAATATCGTTTGTTCAAAAAAAAAAAAAAAAATCCTAGGTTTTGGAATTTAGTTTAATTTTCTGAAGTATTACTTTTTACTTTGTTAATTTGTTAACTTTTAAATCCTAGGTTTAGGAATTTAGTTTAATTTTCTAAGTTTAGGATTAATATTTTAGTTGTAGCTCTATTTTTCAATTTCAGGGTTGATTTAATAAGTAACAGGTTAACTTTATAAGTTGTGTTAATTTCATAATTTTTGAGTTGTTAAATTTTGTATTATATAAATTTTGGATTTTGTATTTGTTGTATAAATTAAGGATTAATAAAATAGTTTAGTTCAAATTTATAGGTTTATGATTAGGTAGCCAACTATTTTTAAATGTTTGTCGTTCAATTGGATTTTGTAGATGTCGCAGTTGATTAGGGAGCGTAAGTCAATGAGTAGGTTCCTGCCGATACCTCCACCACCTACTACTACTGCCGCCACCACTTCACCAACACTAGTCTCGACATCGAAGGCTGTCGTACCTCCACCCAACCTCCGATGTCTGCAGTGTCCGAGTCATTGACTTCTTTGGTGACTCATCTGTTAGTGAGTGCCCATCAATCTCATCAACGGCCCAGGAGTGGCGACGAGATAGAGGAGTCTACATCAACTTCCACTGCTAACAGAGAGGGAGCCGACATGGGTAATACATCTTTTTGTTAAATTTAATAAATTTAATATACTATTATTCAGTTCCTCTATGTGTGAATTGTTGGGTACTTGTGTTGGTTGTGTTGTTTATTTGTTTGTAGGTTTTGGAAATTGTTGTATTTTTAGGGGAAGTTATGTCAACTTTTTTGTAGATTATTTATTTTGTTTTGACACTAGCTTATTTCATTTTGCAGCTCGTGAAAACACTAGGGGGCCCTGCAGACTCCTGGGTAGGTCACAGCTCACCCACACCACCCAAGAGCATATAAAGATTACGTGGGATGTTTGACATCTGGTGCCATCAACAAAGGAGCAGCACAACCACTTAGTCCACGACATTTGTCACAGCCTGTCCCAAATTATTGTTATCGATGGCGTGTAATGACTAATTTTCCCTTGGACGTCGAGTGCGTTATGTGGTGTTGGAGCTTGAGTTGGGTATTAAACTAAATTAGTAAGTTCCTAAGTTTTTGGAACTTAAAATTAGTGATTTTGGTTGTGATTAGTGACCCAAAACTGGACCACACACTCACACACACATCCAAACTCCCGTTGACCTTTCTATCTCCTCCCTCTCTTGGATTTTCTTCCATTTCTGTACAACTTGTACGGACAACCCTCAAACCTTTGCAATCTTCACGGATCGAGGTTGTGATTGCTATTTTTAGACTCCTTGCAAGCTCATGAGTCAAATGGTGGTGGTGGTTGGAGGTGAAAACCTCGAAAACTCGAGAACTCAGAATCTCAAATTTTGAGTACTGTTCATACACTCGTGATTTCGAAGTTTTTAGGAGATTTTAAGCTGCTAGTGAGCTTTAGGACATCTTCACGAAGCTCGGAGAAGAAAAACGAAGTGAATTAGACGTCGGGAAGTTGAGTTTGGCAAGTTTCAAGTTTGGCCGGATTATCGAGGGTTCTCTGGCGAAATCCCATGGATTTTAGGGCTTTAAATTGGTAAGGTTTTGTTCTTCTCGTTGTAAGCTTCATTTTGGTACAAATTTCATGGATTTTGGTGTAAAAATGAAGAAGCTATGAAGGTTTTTATATTTTCTAGTTAGGTGCACAGGCTTGTCGTACATACCACTTTAGGTGGTTCCGACTCGTAGGTGACCTGCAATTATTCGCACAGCCTTCACGTGATCGTAGCACTAGAGCATATTTACTTTACACCTAGTCTTGTCGTACATACCACTTTAGGTGGTTCTGACTCGTGTGCAGGATTTGATTTGATATGATTGAGATTGGTTATGAGCTATATATTCAACAGTGCAGTTTGAGTTAGAGAGATTTGGCTGCTGTGAAATTTGGCATTGATATATTATTGCTTGGATTACTTGCAGCATAACATTGAGATACTTTGCCATGGTATACTTCTATGGATTTTCATCTTGAGTATGATTTCTGATATAGCATATATTATATTATCTGGAAAATTATACAAGTTTTATGGCGAGGGGTTAGAACTTTTGAGAAATGAAATGATTTTGAAAAGCTTTGTTTTTTCCCACTCACACTTTCTGTTTTGCGCCCCTCCAAGTTTTAGGTAGAAGTGCTTTGGTGGATAAGGAGGATTCGATGGTGGTTCTGACAGAACATCATAAATATAGGATCACCCGTGGGTGTTGTATAATTAGTATTTATCCTGCTTTACTGCTTTACTGCACTTAGGCTATTTATGCTCTGGTTGTGTATTTTAGACTTCATCTCGTTCTAGCACTTTATCTTAGCTAGTACTGCTAGTAGTTAATTTTTATTCAGTTGTATTTCCCTTGTATCTCTTTTTCTTCGCACTGTGCACATGGTTACGTCACTCTCACGTGACAGCCAACATGCTCTGATTTAGGTCGGGGTGTGTCAACATTGGCTCTGTTGTTCGTCACCACTACCCAATGCAATAAGAGTCTTGGAGAGTTGTCCCAAAGGAGATCAAGGCCTCCGTTCTTCATGAGCTATCTGTTAGCAATGTTTATTTATTTTTTTCATAATTTTTAAGTAAAGTTTTGAAAATTAATAACTGTGAACTTTGATTAATTTTTATCCTATTCCCAGCATCACTATGAGCTCGAGGACCTTGATGCCAATCAAACCAAATACACCCAAGAACTTTTCATTGGCCGGCTCAATTAGTGGAAGAGCGACCTCCACAAGCATTTCGAAAAATTCGATGATTTGGCAGTCACTCTAGCACAGGGGTGCCCCTTGGAGTTGGTGACGTACCATGAAGATTGGGTGTGGCTAGCCACCCATTTTCAGGCCACTTGGTAAGTGAATTATATATATTATTATTATAGGTTAATAATATTTTATTAATACTTTAATTTGTTTATTAATTTATTTGAATACTTTGTAATTAATATCTGCATTAATACGAATTTGTTTCTATTTAACAGAAAAGAGCCAAGGGCAACCTAATAAATAGGTCGAAGAAAAAGCTTATCCACCGCTTGGGCTCTCGATGCTTCTCATATAGAATGGAGGAGCGACGTCGGGCTACCACATTTAACAAAAAAATTATTATTACTTCTACTCTAAATTGCACAACTAATAACTAAATTTTTATTATTTTTTAAGGCAGGAATGGTCAAAGTTTCCTAAGATAGACACGTTTAAGGCGGTGTACGTGAGGCCCAGGAATTATGATGGAGGAGTTCCATGTAAGTTTTTGTAATTTTTAAATTTATAATTCTTATTCATTTTAAATAAATGTTATATAAATATTAATTAACTTGCCTTTATAATTATAGGCTATTATGGTGGAGAGGTGCCAGGTTGTCCTCGAGAAAGTGGCTTCCCAGCATCCCTTTGACATCCCAATCGAGGAGGTGGCACCCCCCTGAGTGTAAAACCCCTCCCCAAATTTTTGTGTAATTTTATATCAAAGACTATAAAATTACATTTCTACCCTTGAACTTTTACCCTATCTTGATCCCTTTTGGGATTTCCTAACATTTTTCCTCCTTTTTCTACTTGCCACGTGGCAACCCCTAACCCATCCCTTATATATATCTTTCTCTCCTTCCCCCAAGTCAACCTTCTCTCTCTCAGCTCACACTCTCTCTCAATCTCACAGAACTCTCCCTCTCTCACTCTCCCTCATTTCTCAGCGATCCACACCCACACACTCAACTAAACACCCCGATAGCGACGACGACTCAGCAGCAGCACCACCACCACCATCATGGGTCTTCTCTCTCTCTCCCTTGTCTTTTTGAAGCTCGGTGAAATCGAGAACCCAGACTCGGCGAACCCCCATGGGTTCGACCAAGATTCTGGCCATGAGAAAGGACTCTAAAGGTATGGATCTCTTCCCCTCACCTTTACCTTCAATTTCGTACCTAGATTGTAGCCTAGGTTTGAGTTTCGACGGCGACAGGAGCTTAGGAGGCTTCAGCCTTCTTCTCTTGCGAGAAACGGGCCTTCAAGCCTAAACCCAAAGAGACCAGGCCTTTGGGGCCATACCAGCTCAGGCCTTTGGCGCGCTAAACCTTAAAGCCCAAACCTTTTAGAACCTAGGCCTTTGGGCCGAGGCGACACGGGCCTTTCGCCCATTAAACCAAGGCCTTTAGGCCTTAGAATCCAGCCCAATGGCTTAAGCCTAGAAACCCTTTAGGCTAAAGCCCAAATCCGTGTTGGAAATGTGCCCTAAAGTTAATCATATAATGATACTTTATGAACATTTCACATGTTAAACTAATCTAGTTTAATATAAAGGGCAAGGATTATTGTTTAAAGCTGTCTCGTATAAATGTTATATGCTTAAACGATAAGTCTAAGAAATATGTAATTGGGATAATGTAATCTAAAGACGTTAGATTCATGAGATCATTCTATTTCGTATACATACCATAAACGTTCTTGATCATAGGATTGCCAATTGGGCATTGACAGTCCATCAGTACGTGCGATGACTTCTCTTAGAGAAAGTGACTGGCCTCAAGTCATTAGTGTGACTAACACCAAGACAAGCATGTAGGTGCTTAATAGAGAATGAATTCATTGAACGCGATCAATGAGGAGTTCTCATACTCACGTCACATGAGAACTCATGGTTGGGATAATGCAAAGTAATCCTTTGACCTGAGGCATCATAGTTGTCTTGTGGTTAGGTCCTTGATCTTTGACTATATCAAAGTCACTCATCAAATGGTGTCCACAACGTAGTTGGGGTTAAGCCACTTAGCCATGAAGGCAAGTGAATGCACAACAAGGGATCTCAAACCTTCAAACTGTTTGAGGGAGAATACTCTATGATATGATTACGAATCTCTAGCCCGAGAATACTCTATGCCATGACATACTACTAGGTGTCACTCATGGTTTGTGAAAGCCCTAAAGGTGTATCATCACTAAAGGGAGAATTGAAAGTATGTTTCAATTCACAATCGATTTAAGGAGTTCTAATTGTTCACTGCCTCGCTAAAATGAACCTAATGGATCATACACCATGTAAGGTAGAGATTGAAGAAACAACGGAAATAAGTAAGGATAATTAAATGGTTTAATTATTTATGGCTAGGATTAATTAATATGTTAATTAATCAAATGAATAAGTTCATTTTAGCTTTTGAGTAATTATTGGACCTCAAGGCCCATTGGGCTTAGAACCATCAAGCCCATTAACTTAAGTTGTATGACAACTTAATGACTAAAGACTCAAAAGGGCCCAAACAGCCCAACGCCTTTAGAAGGCCGGCCATATTATGAATGAAAGGGTTTTGGTTCTTTTTGTCACTTAAGTGAAGTGACTATATAAAGGACTTTATAGCTAAAATTCATTAGGGTTTTCTCTTAAGGAAATTGGAGGGAACAAAAGCTCTCATTTTCTCTCTAGGAGGCCGGCCCCCTTAGAGGGGATTTACTAGTATGAATCCTCCTCCAAGGTCACTCATCTCTTCTTCAAGTTCCTCCTTGGTGTGGAAACTTAGAGGTTCCCTTTCTTAGGAACTTGGAGAATCCATTCATCCATCCTCCTCCAAAAAATCCATGAAGCTAAGAAGTAAGGAATTAAGACCATCTCTCATGGGTGATTAGCCTTTGCTTATGCAAAGAGGATTCAACAAAGATATAATATTTCTCAACTTACTTTGTTCTTGAGTTGAGTCTTGGTTCACCACAATTACTAGGCCTTGAATTTCATGGTAAAGTTTTGTTTTTGAGTGCATACAAGCATGATTCCACCTTTAATAGTTAATTGCATGCATAGATGTTGATCAAATGAACTAGTTTTCACAAATATTTTCTTTAATCCGATCCAACTAGAAGCCCAGCCACGCGCGAGCCTGCGCATGGGTGCCTGCCGGTGTCGGCTCTTGGAGCACATGCACCACCATCCACAGCGACGTCGGTGAATTTTTTGGCAACCCACAACAGTGCTTGGCGGTGTGTGCGGCGAGGCATGGCCACCAGAGCAACCATCTTGCGGCAGTGCATGAGGGCATGTAAGGTAGCACGTGGGGGTACCCGAGGTCCCCCTCTATGTTTTTCAACGTCCTGAATCCGTTTATGACGTCCGTTTTCTGAAATTCAATCGTTTGAGTATAGTTTTGTTAATTGGACCCTTTATGTGCTTAGGTGCAATTATTAGGGGCGATTTTGTCCTTCCCATTTCATACGGCTCTTCGATGACGGAGTATCTGTGAGTGGACCCCTTGTAAAATGCATGTTTTAATAGTAGAAATACATACATAAAAAACATGATTTAATGGTTATGTTTTACGAAACATTTTATGAGTAAATTAGATTTTACTTATTATGATTATCATGCTTTACTGAGACTATTTTGGAATACCATACTTTATCGAACTTATGTTCTTTGTAGTATATATGATGAATGACTATATACTATTTATGAACATGTTTTTACATTTCTTCGTAGTTGTTTGGGCCCAAAATAATATTATTGGGCCGAACGAACGTTTATGTTCGGTCCAAAGCTTTTCCAAGAATACTATGGGCTGCCTAGTCAGGTCGACCAAGTCCTATTGCAAGAAGGATTGATCTAGATAAGAGCGAATGGGTCGAGTCCTAGTATGATAAGAAGTCCTATTGGAATGATGATGCTGGGATTTGAGAAATGAATGTGGCCGGATAAAGAGTTTGGTTCAGGGTCCTAATGGAGGTAAGATTGGCCGAGACTTGGTCAGATTAGGATAAAGAATCCTAATCCGAGTATAGTCCTGGTTCGGCCATGATGAGATTGGCTGCTATAAATAAGAAGGGGTGCATCATTCTTGGGTCCTCTAACTTAACACACAAACTGCCCTTTGCAAACTCTCGCTCTACGCGAAACCTCTCAACAACCTTGAGATTTTTATTTCTTTTTCACCAACACATCTTCAGTTTGGATAAACATCACTATGAAGGCAACCGGTGAACACCTTCAGTTTGGATAAACAACATTGTTGTCGTAGCATCAGCCAACCGTGAAGTATCTTCAGTTTGGATAAACAATACTGTGTCGAGGCCGACTGATTATCTATCAAAGTCTCGATCGAGAAGGATTTATGAATCCTTATTGGTAGAGGTAATCTCATTAGCCTTCTCGGCGAGGTGAGGTGTTACGTGTTACTGGCTTGGCGCATCGAACACCGAGTTATTTTATGATTGGGTACTCACAAGTGGGATTTAGAGTTCGACATTCTGACGGTCAAAGTACATTTACGATTAAGACGCACATTTGCTTTAAGTACTTGCGCCCATATAGTTTGGTGTCGATTCGACGTTCTTATACTTTTACGAATATAATCACTGTGATCGAATTCGGCGTCGATGATTTGTGAACTTCGTAGAACTAACATCCTTGTCTTTAGGCTCTAGAACCTGAAGGCTGAGACGTCTTACTTCCTTGGTCGCAGTCGCAAGATTAAAAAGTCAGCAGCACACCCAACGCATGCAACATATTCTACTCTCTGGCCGAGCTCGGTGGACGAGTTAGCACGCCCAGCACATAACTGAAGGACGTAGTTAGCTCATTAGTTACTTGGTTTGCGCGCCACGTAGACTTGGTAGTTTTTAGGGTCAATAGTAATATATATGTTGGAAAGATTATATTCAACGTTTTATGCTTATCTAGTGGTCATTGTTCTACCTACGAGCGATGATACGCATATAGACTTCGGGCGAGCACGTGTAGGGCACTATTATATGCGTATGGGAGATGATACTTATATAACGGGCGTATGTAGGGCACTGTTCTGTGCGTATGGGAGATGATACTTATATTGCCTTCAGGCGAGTGTGTGTAGGGCACTGTTATGTGCATATAGATGATACTGATACCACTAGTTAACACATTATATACGATATATGTTTTATGAAAGGTTTTATGGCATGCTAGGGTTTTCGGCAAATCTATCACCTATTATGCTATTAGTCTTCATAAAATTTTGTGGATTAGTATGTTGAATAACTGTTTCAATATTATTTATATATATATATATAACTTGGTCCACTCATGTTTGTTTTGTTCCCCCTCAGGACATAGGAATGAGGCTTACAATCCGAGCTACGAGGCATTCCTCTACCAGTGATATCGTGCCTTCATCTTTGCTTTGACATCATTGTAATAGCACATTCCGTTGTATTCCAAATTAGATGTATGCTCTGAACATGTCATGCACTATCACTATCTTTATTATTGTTGGCAGTTGAATGAGTATATTATTTTATGTAGTTCGAACGAAATTTATACGCATGATTTACATGTTCTCAGCCTATGGATTCATTAAATGGCTTACGTCACGCTCGGGTGTCGCCACCCGAAATGCTCATATTGCTGCCCAAGAGTCTAGGATGGCCCAGATGATCATTGTGTTTCAAATGTTTGGCTTCAACATCCTCACTGCTACACCTCCTTTTACTACACCTGCGACCTCCCAAGCTCTTGACCCAGCACAGCCGACAGCCATAGCTGACTCTGATGACTTTCTATTGGAGTTTTGTTTTTTAATTAAACATTTGTACTTTTCTTTTTTTTTTAAATTCCGCTTGTATGTACATTTACATATTTATTTTTAATTAATTTCCTTCTTTATTAATTATTGTTCCTAATTAAATTTAACCAAACAAAATTATTTTCTCGCGCCATGAACTCCTTTGTCCCTTTAAACTTCATGTGACGAGTTTTATTTCGTCGCGCGTTAATGTCTATGCGAAGATTGGGCTTCGTCCCTATTCTGTTAATGCGACAAACTTTATTTTCGTTGTGCAAAACTGTTTTTGGGACAACGGCTCTTCGTCGCGCAATACTTTTCTTTACGAGCCTTGCGCGACAAACTACGGATGACAAAGTTTTCGCCGTGTATCATTTTAGACGGCGAAATTCTGGTTTACATGAAGATTTCAATTTCGTCGCCAAAACTGTTTTATGTAGTAGTGTTTGTGATGATTCCACTAATCATCACGTGCCTCACATGTGCAATTTCATTAGGGCACACTTCATAACCAATTTCGATTTTGTTTTTTGGCTTTCACTTTTTGTGTTAGTGATAACGGGATGAAGAGTGGATGAAAGATATCGGAAGAGGTGTAGAACAAAACACAAATGAAAACTAATTGTATTAAGTTGTTTCTACTTTCAAGATTTTGTTTTTCTTATTTTCCTTATTTCTTCCCTCTACCATTCATCTCTCATTTCTTCCATATACATCTCAAGCACAAAAATGTGAGTATGTGAAGGTAAAAGAGTCTCACATCGGTGAAAGTAGAAACCTTGCAAGAGCTTATAGGAAGTTGGGCTACTCTCCACATTACCAATTAGTTTTAGGGCGGTGCGGACCTTGCCTTCAGACCAATTGCATGCAGACCGGAATCCAACGGTCGTGATTTGACCAACTCACGTGTAGAACCGTGCTATATTGTCACCCGGTGTAATTCTAAACTTTTTAATTTTTTTTGTTTTTTTTGTTCACTGGGTATGTTTTGTCAGAGAGAATGGGGGAGCTGTGGGATTAGTAACATGTCAAAGAGGGAAAGAGAGGCAGAGAGAGGGGAGCTGGATTGAAGCTCCGTAATTTTTTTGTTCACTGGGTATGTTTTGTCTGAGAGAAAGAGGGAGCTGTGGGATTAGTCACGTGTCGAGAAGGAAAGAGAGGCAGAGAGAGGGGAGATGGATTGAAGCTCCGTTTCGATTGTGACCCAGTGATCCTATACCGGAAAGCGCTTATGTACTTTGCCTATTATATTTTTTTCATCAACGGAGAGCGCTTATTGAAACTTAGAACCTCTTCTAACATCATTGAGAAGCAAAGAGAAGAATCATTAAACGAATAATTAGTTCGTTATTATCGTTTATGTTTTGTCAATTAAATTTGTATTGCTTCATCTTTGTAAACAAGAGAAAATACACGGTAGTTCTAACTCCTAAGTCGTAACAAAACCTTCCCCTAATCTACTTGTTAATTTAATTCTTAAGCAATACTGCATAACTGGTCTAGTTATATGTTGAGTGGAAGCATCAAATATGAAACCAATAAACTCATACAGAAAAATATGACAAGACAAATGACCCAAGGATTTATATTGGTTCGGCTTAAACCTACATCTAGTTCGAAGACGGTGAGGAAATTCCACTAATATCGAATTGGAGATTACAAATAAAGTTTAACTCTCAAATCCCAAAATTTACATACACCCAATGACTCTCACTCATACAAAGAACAAACAGAAAAGATGAAAACACATACCAAATCTCGTCTCTCCCAAAAGCCATAAAATGTAGCACCAATATCTTTGACCGAGTTACTAACAAAGGGGGACCAACAGCTCCCTTTTCTCCTTAATTGGAGCTATCTGCCGACAGCTCCTTTTTCTCTCATCTGCTGCCGCCCAAACCAAAAGGCATAAAGAATGCCTTATATCATGTTGTCAAATTAAACCCTAGCCCATTGTGGGCTATTAAACAACCAATCATTGGACTGTAGACAAAACAAAAGGCCAATCAGAATTGAGCCATAATCCAGCAGTATACCGGTCACTGACACAAGAAAACAACTCACGAACGGATTTAACCCTTATTTCTGCGCATGCAATACAAAGTGTAAGGAGAAAGACATAAGGTCCATCGCCACAAGTGAGCATTACTATGTCCTGAATTTCTGCCAAGTTTCCTAACGAAAGCACAACAAATCAACCTTCATAATTTAATTCTAAAAATCAGAATGATCAACAAGAAAAGCTGGCAAAAAACATCGATTAAACCGCAAGGTTATCCCCAATAATCATGTTTATCTACTATAAATAGGTGCTGAAATGGTATTAGATTAGCTATAACACACAGAACTAGCACCTCCAAGTTCATCTTAGCCATAATAAAGATGGAGAACAAAAGAGGAGCCGCAATGCATGTTATTTACCTTCTCGGTTTTACATTCATGTTTTTTTTGTCAGTAGCAGTTGCACAAGAGAAAAATGGCATGCAAACTTATATTGTTTTCGTAGAAAAGCCAGTTTCACAGAAGTTTTCTGATCAATTGGATTTGGAGAGTTGGTATCAGTCATTTTTGCCTGAAACAGCTCAAAGCTCAAACCAGGAGACAAGTTCGCGAATCGTTCATGCATACCGCAAAGTGGTAACTGGCTTTGCAGCAAAACTGACACCAGAAGAAGTGAAAGCAATGAAAAACAAAGAAGGGTTCGTGTCAGCTCGCGAGGAGAGAATTCTACCTTTGCAAACTACTCATAGTCCTGACTTCTTGGGATTACACCAAGGATTCGGACTATGGAAACAAACAAACTACGGTGAAGGTGTGATCATAGGACTTTTGGATACAGGAATTGGACCTGATCATCCTTCATTCAGCGATGAAGGAGTATCCCCTCCTCCTGCTAAATGGAAAGGCAAGTGCGAATTCAATGGCACAGTCTGCAACAACAAGCTTATTGGTGCACGAAATTTCATAGGTGCAGAAGAAGGGCATATTACAGGAACTCCATTTGATAATCACGGCCATGGTACCCATACTTCTAGCACTGCTGCTGGAAATTTTGTGCAAGGAGCCAGCGTGTTCGGAGAGGCCAATGGTACAGCTGTTGGAATGGCACCTTATGCTCACTTGGCAATGTACAAAGTCTGCACTGAAACTGGTTGTGCTGATGGTGACATTTTAGCTGCTCTTGATGTCGCTATTGAAGATGGCGTGGATGTACTCTCCCTCTCACTTGGTGGTGAATCACTTCCTTTCTACAATGATGTGATTGCAATTGGTGCATGATGAGTAGATTTTATATTATATATTTTACCCTAATCTTAGTATATTTTGGTTAATATTTTAGAAGAATTTTGATACTTTGAATTGTATTTTCAATATAGGACTTTCGACTTCCTCTGGAGCAAAACAGGACCAAATGGACGAATTTTGGAGTAATTTCAGTTGGAGGACGTTCGTGAGTCACTTAGCTTGATCGTATCAAAATTTGGGATTTTTCCACCAAGCGGTGATTTTCTGATGATGAAATAAAGAAGCAGTGCGCAGTGCTGGAAAATGACGTTTTTGGACTTAAATTGCGTTTTTGGAGCCCAAGATGACATCGGATGGGTTCGTGGCCTTCTGGAAAAGTGTTCAGAATATTCCAAACATTAAATCCAGCTATATTGGGCCAGTTTTGGAGCAGCTTATGGGCCAAAACGTGGCTGTTCAGATTTTAGACAAATTTTTATCATTTAATTTAGGGTTATGTTTTCTAGGGTTTGTGTGGTGGCTTGGCAATATATTGCTTAGCCGTCTATAGTTTTGGGGCTACGCTTTCTTTTATGCAATTTTGGAGACAGAGAGAATTGTTAGGGTTTTGAAGACTTTTTACTTGAAGGTGCTTTCAATCCTTTTCTTAATAGATATTTCTATGATTTCAATTATGAATATGCGGAACTAATTTCTTTTGCTAGGGTGAAGCCTTGAGCCTTAGCATGAATATGTGATTTTTATTTAATTGCTTATGATTGATTGCATGCGTACTTTGAATTGTTAATCACCGAGATAAAAACTATCTAATTGTTTTAATGCCTGATCACCATTAGGATCTTTAGAAAAGTAATTTGATGCAATTTTGGTCGGAAGGTTCCCTGAAATTGACGCTGGCTTCTTGTGATTAATAATTGTAATTTCGCTTAGGATGAATATCACGTCTTAAGGATTGCATGGTTTTTCAAAGGATTTTCATAAAGCATAATGAGTCTTTCATGTTCATATTTGATCCGAACGTCCGGACGGGTTGCATGTTAGATATACGTTATATGTTGGAGGTTCCAAGTAGAATATGAATTAGGAAAATCTAACCTTCACAGTGGCATGTGTAGATCATAAGTAATTGGTAAAAATTCATAGGATTGTTAGGTGATGGTGGATCCCTAGTGCTTTCTTAATTTTATTCTCACAAAACTGTTTTATTTTCTCTCGGATTGTCTTATCATTAATAGTTAAATTCGTTTTTAATTTAAGTAGGATATAAAATCAATCATCTAAATTTCTACTTTACAATCATTAATTGGAATCTAATTTGTTTCGAATTATTTAATAATCCCTGTGGAGAATGACCTTGCGAGATCCGTTTATACTACAATAACCTTGTGATTCTTGCAAGTAAAATAGGAGATTTAAACCCGTTCGCATGAGTACTAAAAATCCTATCAGTGCATTTGCAGCAATTCAAAAAGGAATTTTTTTCAGCTGTGCAGCTGGAAATTATGGTCCTTCCTACGAGTCTTTGTCAAATGAGGCCCCATGGATTCTCACAGTGGGAGCAAGCACCACTGACAGAATACTAAGATTGGAAGGTGAGAAGCTCAACATATACAACACTGTAATTGGAGATGCACTTGCTCCCAAGGTTGCTTTCTTTTCTTCAAGAGGACCAAGCATTGCTAGCCCCGGAATTCTAAAGCCAGATATCATTGGACCGGGTGTTGACATCCTAGCAGCATGGCCTGAATCAGTGGACAATGCCACACTTCCTAATCCAAAGTCAACATTTAACATAATTTCGGGTACCTCAATGGCAACTCCTCACCTAAGTGGCATTGGAGCTCTACTCAAGAAATCACACCCTGATTGGTCTCCGGCTGCTATTAAATCTGCCATTATGACAACAGCTAATGTACTGATCCTCGCAGGCTCCCCCATTGTTGATCAACAACTTCAACCTGCAGACATTTTTACTCTTGGTGCAGGCCATGTCAATCCTGCAAAGGCAAATGACCCAGGGCTCATCTTTGACATAAAACCTGAGGATTACATACCTTACTTGTGTGGTTTATATCACAATGAAACACAGATAAAGATGATCACCCAACGAGCAGTGAACTGCTCTCAAGCCGGAGCCATACCAGAAGCACAGCTTAATTATCCTTCATCTGCTATTACAATAGGTTCAAACGAGACTCAATCTCAGTATTATACAAGGACTGTGAGGAATGTTGGTCCGGCTAGTTCAACTTACAGCTTGGATCTTTTAGTACCACATAAAATGGGGATGAGTGTGAATCCTCAAGTGCTTACATTCACAAAGGTTAATCAGGAGATTACATACCATGTTGAATTTATCGCAGAAGATGGGGCTGGGAAGGATGATGTACCATTTGGTCAGGGTTATTTGAGATGGGTTTCTGATAAGCACAATGTTACTACCCCCATAGCAGTGGTGTTTACTCAACAACACTAAAATTTTGGTCTTGTAGAACTGTTAGGGTTAGCTTAAGTAATAAGGGAGGGTTTGGTGTCTAATCAGTTAAGACCAAATTGATGTAGATCCGATGGTACGATGGATTGAACATCAAGCAAAAAAAAAATGCAAATCCGGCAGCAGGAACAAATTAAGCTTCATAGATTTGGGCTCTGGTGTCTGTTATGAGCTCAGGATGTGCATCAAACTCACTGTTTCCCGGTGATATATAAGCTTTTTCTGCCAAATTTTATCCTTTACACTGTTCTGTTAGGGTTTTAAGTCTTAAGGATGATTTCTGTATTTTGTTAATTGTGGAATTCTAGTCCTATTTGGACTCCCAGGGCTTCCAAGGTTTGGAGGTGTAATAAAGCGGTTAGTTTTCAATAGAATCTTTTGCATTCGCAGGTTCTGTCGTTCCCACCACTCCTCGATTAATGATTAGGTCTGAATTTAACAACGAAGCCTCCAATTAAAATTATTCTTGATACAACCTTCTCAGTCTTTATTGGCTCAAGGCTCTTGATTTTTTGTTCTATGTACAGATTTGTCTAATTATGAAGTTTGTTATCTTAAGAATTATCAACCAAGAAAACTTTGAGGTTTTCTCATGTTTTCTAGTGAAAGCTTTAAAATGCTAACCTAAATATCCCAAACCTCATTCATGTATCAGTGCTGGCAATATGACGGATGAATTGAACATGTAATGTAAATATCTTTCTTCCTCAATTGACTCAGATCCAATTTGATCACTAAAAACTTCATTATACTAAAATCACCAAATTTCAAAGCTTCACTTCTGTGCATTTCAATTTCAACTTCAAACTTCATATAAACTGACAGAAACATATAGAGACTCGCTCCTTGTATAAACAAGCCAACATCTACGACGTAGGGACATTAATATACTTACACATATTTGTATACATACACTACTAGAATTATGCTTATATAGGACACCATTTTTTGCACACCATTTGCAATTGGTGGCCATAGATATAAAGCACTCACTCTTACTATTTTTTGGTGTCTTTACAATGGGATGCCACTGATATGGGTGACCTTCAACATTGTGACACCAATGATTGGTGGTTGTTAAATAGCTTTATTTCTTAAAAAATAATTTCTTGTGCATTTGTGATTAAATGGGTCACCAATAGAATTTATTGGGCACCAATAAAATAAATAAAAAAACAATTAACCTCTCTCCCCTTCACAAAATCCAACTCCTCCCCTACTGTAAGTGATTTCTCAAAATAAAAACTTTTAGTTTTTGGATCGATTCTAGATTTCAAATTTTAATTCCATTTTCTCTATGAATGTCGACGATTGGGGACAAAGAAGGTTAACCAAGGTTTTTTCCAACCTGGGTAGAGAAGAATGGAAGCCTTGGAATGTTGCGGGTGAAACTAAGGTGAACATGGTTCTTCTAAAAAAACTAAGGTGAACAGGGTGATTTTCTCCTTAACCACAAGTGATAGGAGCATATTTATGCGACTTAGTTAACTTGTTTTCTTGTATTTATGTTATTAGTTCCTAGTTATTTTAGTATTTTAAGCTATTTTCGTGTGTTTGTAGGTCCAAAGGGCTAAAGTAGCAAGAAAGTGCATTTTGGTGCCTTTTGGAGCATTTTTGGGCTTGGAATGGATAGCATATGCTTGGAGCAAGGTGGATGGACGAAATTGAAGACTAAAGAGGCTAGGAATGTGTTAAAGAGAAAGAAGAATTCATTTAAAGAAGATAAGGAGCTTAGCAAGAAAAGAGGAAACATTAGTCAAGTTACCTTATTTTGTTCCAACACTTTCCTAAACCTAATCCAACTAAGTTTCAGCTGAAAGGAGGGTTCCCAAATATATTAGGACACTTAATGTTAGGTTCTAGAAGACCTAATCCTAGCCACAAAGGGATGCCACACCAATGCCCTCTAGAAACCTTTTCCCTTTTTCCTTGCCGCACCCCACTTACCCTTTTCCTCTTGGGATTCTGATTTGTTACCCTTTTCTTGGAGGATTTGGAGTCTTAAACTCTTCCCAAATTAATTCTCAACCATGCCCTTTCCTTCCCCTATAAATAAATGCCTTAGCCGCAGCAAAGAAGAAGAAGGATGACCCTTGGACGTGCTTGCCATTCAAGTTTGGATTGCTGGAACATTCTTAGGTGTAATCCATCTTTTGTTCTCAATGTTTAAGTTTATTGGTACTTGTTTTGCTGTGAACATGAGGAGCTAAACTCGTTTTAGCTAGAGGAGACTTTGAAACCATAATTATATATGCAATATGAGTTGGTTATTTCCAGTTATAATTTTGTGAATTGTGAATGCAATTTACTTAACTGTTTGATTCAGAACTTATTCTTGTATGTTGATTAAGGAGGCCTACTTAGTTTGCATGCATGAATTTGATGCTAGGATATAAGGGAGTTTCACATAATCGTTACCAACTTATATTCACAAGTAGTGAAGGTCGCTGGTCACGATCGTGTTAAGTTAAATTCCTGGCATGAGTATCATGATGTCATAGTTACGAATGCCTTGTCAATGCTTATGATTTTCACAGAGCTTAATGATCTTTGCTTGTGTCTCTATTATGCAGTTCATTAGGGAACTTGGGAAGAATAATTTGGTTGCCGATGCGTTGTCCGTCCAATTCAATGACTTAAGAAAATTGGAGGGTTAATTAGTGATGACATGGTTAATCTGGGGCATTGTCATTCATGGTTTATTAAAAGAGTAACCGGAAATCAATTCGTGTGCATATGTGTAATGTGCGGAGAAGGACCCTCTGGCTAACCCATCATCCACTAATTCACCCAATTCCGTCCAAACTTTGTTTAAGTTTACAATCTGCTTGTTTTTACTTTAATTTCATTCAAAACCCAATCCCCCTTTACTTGGTCATGTCTTTTAGTTAGAATACGTCCAATTTTGTGTCTTTTAGTATTTTGAGTCAAGTTAAAATTAAAATTTGTTCAAATGAATCCCTACTGTCTAGTTTGAGTCAGTTTCATTGTTTTGTGCTGTTTTGAGTCATTCTAGTTTGTTTTGAGTCTTTAGAGTCTAGTTAAGTGTTTTTAAACCTAGTTTTGTGTTTTTGAGTCCGTTTTAAGTAGATTAGCAATCCCTCCTAATCCCCGGCCTAGAACGATCCCTACTTACATCTTTACTACAATTGTCAATAAGAGGGTTTAATTTGAGTGCTAGTTTATATCACATCAACAAGGTAACTGATATTACAGTTAAAGTTGAAGCTCCCAATCTTGAATCTTTTAGATCAGTAAGTTCTAGTTATTCTTTTTTTTTTTTTTTTATCTATAACAATATTGCTTCTTGTGCAGCACTTAGAAATCTCCTTTTCTTCACACTGTCATATTAACAATTTTCACTAACTATTGGCATTTCTTTTTGCAGTTCCAATTTCAGTTGTTGCTTCTTTTAGAAAAATGAAAAAGCTCGTCTGAAACAATTTGTCAATAGCGACTGCATTGAGGGAGTCTTCCCTCCTTGTAATGTTCTAAGTTTGTTCTCTTTTATAGAATTAAGTGCAAGTTGAATGGCAAATATGCTAAAGATAAGCATAAATCTCTTTCTTGTAGGTTGTGAGTTCGAATGGGAAGGTGTAACGGATTCATCCCTTCCATTAACTGAAAACAGGGATCCAAAGGTATCCTTTCGAACTAGATTTAAATTTTTTTTAAGTATTATTTTTTGGAAACTTCAAGCATCTAATTTGTGCATTATAGTGCATTGTTTTGGTAGAGAACCTACCTGAGGATCATTAAGTGGAGAACCTTAAGAGTATACTTGGTGAAGTTGGGAAGTATGTTCTTTTCCTTCTTTTCCTCTCCATTCTGTGACATTACTGTTCTCTTCAGTTTTGGTTATAGCATGGTTTTCAATCTTCCAGTTAAGAGTATACATATCAAGTTGTAATTCTTAAAATAAAAGTGTAACATCTGTGTCTTTCTATCTCAATCTTGCTCTCAGTTGTTTTTAATTTTGGGCGATTATTCTATCCTTATTGTATAGCTTGTGAAGCAAAAAAAAACCTGAGCATGATAAAATTACTTAACAAATTTATCTTATTACTTAGTTTTCAGAGCCACCAAGTCTATCAATATTCACCAAGTCTATCTCTATTTCCAGTGCCTAGTTTCCAAAGGCGAAGTTAAGCTAGGTTGGGAACTCTCTCTTTCTCTCTTTACCTTTTGTTTTATTTCTCAAGGAAGTTGATTGGGTTGAACAAAAAGGAATAAAAAGAAATGAAAACAAATTGAAATTTGTTGGTGCTTGTGTTGATGTTGAATTTTTAATATATTAAGACCCAAAAATTAGATAAATGGTGCACTTTGATGTAAATTGATAACATCAAGCCACTAGTTCAAAACAGTGAGTCTTACCTTTAGAATGTTTTTGTGATCTCATAATTGATAACCATATCCACTGATTGAAAATTTATCTACTTGCAAGTATATCACTTGTGAAATGTTGAGACTCATGAATTTATCTGATGAAAAATTGATCTACTTGCCACATCAGTTTTTCGTGTGGAATGTTAAAGACTCATACTCGCAAGTATATGCTTTTTATGCAGGTTGTAGGAAACAATAAAACTGTAAAGGCATACTTTTGTGTGTATTTTAGTCATTTGATCCATGTGCTTATGTGTTTGCAGGTAGAGATAGCAATTACTGAGGCTTAAGCATTACGAGGAGCATGTCACTCTTAAAAAACATGTTTGGAGGTGTTCAAGAAAATGTGAAGCCTTTTAAGTGGCTATTTCCTTCAAATTTGGTGCCTGTTTCGTACTTTGACAGATAGTTTCATATTTTTTAGTATAGCTCATTGGTTTTAGACTTGATTTTTTTTTAATATGTGATTAGTTATGGAAGACTACAGTAAAACTGCAGTTCTGTGTAGTCTATTAACTATATATATGTATATTTTTGGGTGCCCAGATTAATGGGCCTTTTTTTATTCTAAAAAACATATTACAACATGACCACCGATGTATAAAAATTATATAATATTTCAAAGGTGTAACTATTCATTGTGCCACTATTATCTAATTGATGTTTGTAACAATAGAGTCCTCTACATAGGACGCCATCTCTAATTTAGTGGTTGCTTGGTGGCCATTGAGGTTTGCCACCAATGAGAGTATCCACAATTGACAATAGATACCAATGAAAAGGGTGTCTTTTAGCCAAATTTCTAGTAGTGATAATCTATAATGATTTTACATATATGTCTCACTTAGTGTGGCTTCTTTTGGCATCTATATGATCTTCTCTCACTTTAATCCATAAGGTTTTAGGAACAAAAATGAGAAAATGATAAATATATACATCAATACCCGTTTGCGAAACCCAAATCAATTTAGCTTCTGGAATATGATGAGAGGGTGTTTAAATAACTCGTGGTCCAAGAAATCTAACTACAAATGAAAAGATTGTGATAAAAGTGGCAAACTGGCTCATTGTATCTTTTCTCTACCTTGAATCAAATAAGTAGTTTAAAAATTGGTTGACAAATAGTCTGAAGTACACGTTGTAATAGTCTAAATATAGATGTACAAATGAAGGGACATGGATCATCTCCGGATCCAATTGTCCTAATCCACCTAGTCAAATCATCCGAACCATTGAAATTTGATTCAACGGTTACAAATAGGGGCTCATTTTAAAAATTATAATAACTTTAGCCGTTGAATCAAATTTCAATGGTCTGAATGATTTGACTAGATGAATTAGGATAATTAGATCCGGAGAGCATCCATATCCCAAATGAAAGGCAACCACAACCTGGAACATGTTCAGAACTTGAAGTACAGAACGGGGAAAACCCACACTTTACTGGTAATAATAAACTGGGAATCAGTGCCATAAGCGAGGTTTGGCGTACACCTCAAAATTTGAAACCATGTTTGTACAGTTAACTGTAGCTATTTGGTACAAAAAAAAACTCGGAGAACATCTTCTGTGGCCAATTTGACGGTGGTTTTTTTTTTTTGGTAAGTAATTTCAGTGGTCTAAGGCCAGTTTTCTAGTAGTGCACTAATCCACAAAATGCTTGAAACCCACTATACCAAACCCTAAGCTAGAAAGTCAAGCTCTCTCTTTGTAATCAATGAGAATAAAGGTATTTAAACTTATGACCTCTTTCAGCATTGATACCTATAAAATAACAAGTATATATTTAAACTAATAATCTTTAGCCCACAATACGCAAATATTATGTGTCTCAAAAAAAATACATGAATGATAGGGCACCTATTTCTCCTCGTTTTAATTTCCTTTACAAATTTCAACATACTGAAATTTTGATATATATTTCATATCATATGTGATTTCTCAATAAATAATGGTAAATTGGTGCACGCTTGCTCAATAAACAATGGTGAACTTAATTAGGACCTCTTTCAATATTGGTAAATCTGACTAGATTTGCAAGTTTGCACCAGATAGAATATTATTCTTTGTCATTATACATTTATACCAGCAACAATGCAACTCATAAAATGAATTTTAACTGTTGTCCTTTTCCTCCTACTGTTCATCTTTGTCGCCTGCAACATCAACTAAATGAAGGTTTTAACAAGAATAATGAGGAACCTGTTCGCACTACACTATGCCAGAAAAGCTTCCAAATCAAATCCAGACAAATTAATCTTTTCTGTCACATAAGCGGCATCGCCGCCTGCAAGCATTACAAAGTCCACCAATTTTAGCATGCACAGCCACTTAATTAACCAAGTCAAAACAAGTCAAGCAATTCACAATTATCTCTAATAACCACAGTTATCTACTATAAAGGTAGACTAAAACACACCAAGTTCTTTTAACCAATTTAAAAGATGGAGAACAAGAAGGGTGCAGCAATGCATGTCATATATCTTCTTTGTTTTACTTTCATGTTTTACATATCACTTGCAATTGCACAACAGGACCAAAATAGTCTCCAAAATTACATTGTTTTTCTCTAAAAGCCAGTCTTCTCGAAATTTTCTGTAGAATCAGATTTAGACAAATGTTATCAGTCATTTTTGTCTGAAACTACAACAATCTCAAACCAGCAGAGGATTGTTCATGCATACCGCAATGTAGTCACTGGATTTGCAGCAAAATTGACACCAGAGGAAGTGAAAGGAATGGAAAACAAAGAAGGGTTTTTGTCTTCTCATCTCGAGATAACTGTGCCTTTGCAAACTACTCATAGTCCTGACTTCTTGGGGTTACACCAAGGATATGGACTATGGGAACAAGCAATCTATGGTGTGTTGCGAGTTATATATTAGTTAAAGTGTAAATAGTAGTTTATTGTCCCACATTGGTGAAGTACATATGTAATACCAATTGTAACTCCTATATATACTCCACTTAGGAGATTAATGAATATATAAGAAACTACCAAATATTGTCATATATATTTTTGGTATTTACCATGTTTAGTTTAATATGGTATCAGAGCAGTTCGCTCTTGGTGACCTGTGTGCTTTAATTTTGGGCTCACATTTTTTGTGATTTCCTTCATTGAAAAGAAAATAAAAAATAAAAAAAATAGTGTCACGCTACTGTGTGCGTGAACAGTGAACAGTGGTCTGCTTTGTGAACAGTGATCATCTACAATGCCGTAAACAGTGATTACTACAGTGCTGTGAATAGTCTCTGCTACAGATTGCTACAGTGTTCTAGTAAATTGTTTTCATTCCGCTGCGTATCTTTTGTGCCTTTATTGTTCGTGATTTTGTTCAATGGCTTAATATAATCATAGTGTTGTTATGCATCTTGGTGGAGCAAATAAATGGATAATTGATACTGGGGCCACTGATCATGTGACTAGTGACCCTAGAGTGTTTAATGAGTTATGTGACTATGTTCATGATCCGTATATTACTAGTGCAAATGGAGCACCTTCCCCTGTGAAGGGTGAATGTACTATCTCTCTGATTTCAACCTTATCACTGGTCTGTGCTTTACTTGTTCCTGATGTTAAGTGCAATCTTTTGTCGGTAGGAAAACTTCTTGATACCTTATATCGTTCTGCTCACTTCTACCATACGTATTGTTATTTTCAAGACATTTATACATTTAAACTCATAAGATAATTCGTCGTGGTAAAAGAATAGGGGGTTTGTACATCTTAACTATGGAGGATATTGTTGTTTCCGGTTCAAATACTCATCAAGTTTTAAGTGCTAAAGTGGATGACAGACATCAAATTTGGTTGTGGCATTGACGATTGGGACATCGACGATTGGGACATCTATCATTCAGTTATATGAAGCATCTATTTCCTTCTTTGTTCCGCACTTGTAGTGATTCCGAGTTTAAGTGTGAAACATGTGTCATGGCTAAGAGTCATCGTGCTTCCTTCTTGTAAGTGATTCTAAAGCTACTTTGCCATTTCATTTAATACTTTCTAATGTGTGGGGTCTGGCAAAAGTTATTTCTAATGGATTCCGTTGGTTTGTTACTTTTATTGATGATTGTACTCGGTTAACTTGGGTGTTCTTGATGAAGAATAAGAGTGATGTTCCGTTACTTCTTCAAGAATTTTGTACAATGGTGTCTACTCAGTTTTAGACCAAAGTTAAGGTTTTCAGGTCTGATAACGGAGGAGAATATGTGAATCACACTTTGGCATGCTTTTTTCGTGATCATGGTATTATTCACAAGACGACTACTCCATTTACACCCCAACAAAATGGTGTGTCCGAACGGAAGAATCGTTAAATAATGGAGGTTGCTCACTCCTTGATGTTGGATAAATGTGTTCCTAATCATTTGTGGGGTGATGTTGTTTTGGCTGCTGTGTATTTGATCAATCGTGTTCCAAGTAGGGTTCTTGATTTTTAGACACCGCTTGATGTGCTACAAAAACATGTTTCTCTTTTTTCTATATCAAAGCTTCCTCCGAAAGTGTTTGGGTGTATTGCATTTGTGCATGTCTACTCTCATCAGCAGAGTAAACTTGATGCATGTGCTATCCGATGTGTCTTTATTGGGTATGTTAACAATAAAAAAGGCTAGAAGTGTTATCATCCTCCAACTCAAAAAACTTATATTACCATGGATGTTACCTTCCACGAGGAAGTTTCATATTTTGTGAAGCCCTCTTCCGACTCTCCACTTCAGGGGAGAGTAGGAGTGAAGTGCAGATTCGAAGAGATGGTATGGATGATGTGTTACAAGCAGAATTGGGAACATAACCTATTATGTTGCGTGATACTGATCAGTCGACTACAGATAGTCATCGGTCACTTGTCATTCCCAGAACTATTTCTACTGACGACAAATCAGATATGCCCAGCAAGTTGCCTGCTAGTATGTCTGACGAATTACCTTCTAATGATCGATTGCCTGCTGCTGATATGTCTAACGAGTTGCCTGATGATGGTTCGTCCAGTGATGATTCTTCTAACAATTTGGTACAAGATGGTGACATACATGAGGTAAATTCTGACGATTCTTCTACTTATCAGTTGCCTCCATGAGCTAATCGTGGAAAACCTAAAATACAATATGAGCCTGATATGCATGCCAAAGCCAAATATCCTATCAACAATTTTGTGTCTACTCATCGCTTGTCCAAACCATATGCATCTTACATATGTCAGCTGTCTAGTGTATTAATTCCAACAAAATTGCAAGATTCTTTGTCTGACCTTAAGTGCGTTAATGCCATGAAAGTTGAGATGCAAGCTTTGGAAAAGAATTCTACTTGGGATTTGGTTCCTTTATCAAACAGGAAGAAAGCCGTTAGATGTAGATGGGTGTTTACTATTAAGCACAAAGCAGATGGTTCTATTGATAGGTATAAAGCCAGATTAGTTACTAAGGGTTATACTCAAACCTATGGGCTGGACTATCAGGAGACTTTTGCTCATGTTGCCAAACTTAATATTATGCGTGTTCTTCTGTCCTTAGTAGCAAACCAGGATTGGCCTCTGTTGCAGTTTGATGTTAATAATGCTTTCCTTCATGGTGATCTTAAGGAGGAAGTTTATATGGATCTCCTACCTAGTATTGGAACATCTCCTGAAAAAGGTGTTGTATGCAGGTTACGAAAGGCTTTGTATGATTTGAAACAATCTCCTAGAGCGTGGTTTGGGAGGTTTACAAGTTCAATGAAGAAGTTTGGGTATATCCAGAGTCATTCAGATCATACTTTGTTTTTAAAGCAACAAAATGGTAAGCTATCTGCATTGATTATTTATGTTGATGACATGATAGTGACTGATGATGATCAGAAGGAGATACAACGCCTTCAAAAGTATCTAGCTACTGAATTTGAGATGAAAGAATTGGGTGAATTGAAGTATTTTCTTGGAATCGAGATTGCATTATCCAAGCATGGTATTTTTCTGTCTCAACGGAAGTATGTTCTTGATTTGTTAGCTGAAATAGGTATGTTAGATTGCAAACCTGTTGATACTCCGATTGAGCATAATCATCGTCTGGGATTATTTCCAGATCAAGTTCCTTCTCATAAGGAACGGTATCAAAGGCTTATGGGGGGATTAATTTATTTGTCTCACACTCGCCTTGACATTGCTTATGCAGTTAGTGTGGTAAGTCAGTTTATGCACTCACCTAGTGAAGCTCATATGGATGCAGTAACCCGTATTTTGAGGTACTTGAAGATGGCTCCTGGCATAGGCTTGGTTTTCTCCAAGAATGTTCATTTGAACATCGAAGGGTATACAGATGCAGATTGGGCAGGTTCTATCAATGATCGGCGATCTAGATCTGGATACTTTACATTTGTGGGTGGTAATTTAGTTACTTGGAGAAGCAAGAAACAAAAAGTGGTGGCTAGGTCAAGTGCAGAAACTGAGTTTCGTGGTATGTCTCATGGTGTATGTGAGTTGTTGTTGTTGAAAAAATTGTTGAGAGATCTTGGGTTTAAACCCAAGGGTGTTATGAAACTTCATTATGATAACAAGTCTGCTATTGAGATTGCTCATAATCCAGTGCAACATGATCGAACAAAACATGTGGAGATTGATCGACATTTCATTAAGGAAATATTGGATGCTGGAATTATTATGTTTCCATTTGTGGGATTTGAAGATCAACTTGCTGATGTTCTTACTAAGGCTGTATTTAATAGTGTGTTTTCAAACTCGCTTGACAAGTTGGGCATGCGTGGCATCTTTGCACCAACTTGAGGGGGAGTGTTGCGAGTTATATATTAGTTAAAGTGTAAATAGTAGTTTATTGTCCCACATTGGTGAAGTACATATGTAATTCCAATTGTAACTCCTATATATACTCTACTTTGGAGATTAATGAATATATAAGAAATTACCAAATATTGTCATATATATTTTTGGTATTTACCATGTATAGTTTAATATGGTGAAGGTGTGATCATAGGACTTTTGGATTCAGGGATTGGACCAGATCATCCATCATTCAGTGACGAAGGAGTTTCCCTTCCTTCGGCTAAATGGAAAGGCAAGTGCGAGTTCAGTGGCACAGTGTGCAATTACAAGCTTATTGGTGAAAGAAATTTCATAGGTGGAGACAGGAAATATTACAGGAACTCCATTTGACCAGAATGGTCATGGCACCCACACTTCTAGCACTGCTGCTGGAAATTTTGTGAAGGGCACAAGTGTGTTTGGAGAGGGGAATGGCACGACGGCGGGCATGGCACCTTATGCTCACTTGGCAATGTACAGAGTCTGCAAAGGGCCTAGTTGTACGTATCATGATATCTTAGCTGGCCTTGATGCCGCTGTTGTGTTGAATTATAAGTTTATAGCTGATTAAAAATAAGTTGTGATGTTAATATGTGTATGCACTTAGATTAAATACTAAGTGAGAAGGTATATAGATGTAAAGGCCATGAGTGCCATGTGTGATGATCTTAGTTATTAGCTAAATGAGTGGCTGAGATCTGTTTTTGAATGTTTTGATCCAGCTCAGTTTTTTGTTGTAAAGCTATATCTCTCCTTGCACGTTGTGTGTGAATGAGAGAGGCAATTAATGAGAAATTATTCCTCTGTGTCTTTGCAGAAGGAAGAAACCACCACGTTCTTCTCTCCCTGTTTTTCTCTGAAACTTCATCTTCTCTTCTCTCATTCGAATTAACTCTATTAAACGTTAACATGGCCTCAGAGCCGGTTTCGATCAACTGAGTCTGGGCGTGAAGCTATGAAATCACTGAGCTAAGTCAAAGCTCGGTGAAGGTCGCCGGAGTTCCATTTGAGAAGAGAAATCAATAGTCGGACCAAAATGTCTGGATTTGGAAGCTTGGAGGTGAGAACTCCAATTTTCTCCGGTGAGAACTACGAGTTCTGGAGGATTAAGATGGTAACAATCTTCAAATCGCTTGGGTTATGGAATCTGGTGGAGAAAGGGATTACAACCCCTCACTCGAAAAAGAAGAAGGAAGCTGAAGGGTCATCGGACGATGCAGTCGATGAAGAAATGACTGCTGTGTTTATGAAGGATGCGAAGGCTCTAGGAATCATCCAGAATGCAGTCTCGGATGCGAGATGATGAGTCTTTATCTAGCTATCGTACAAGGTTGAATGAACTAATTAATCAGATGAGAACATTTGGTGAATCTCTTTCAAATGAAAAACTTGTGCAGAAGGTTCTGATTAGTCTCAGTAAACCTTATGATTCTATTTGTTTGGTTATAGAAAATACAAAGAGTCTAGAGATTGTAGAATTACAGGAAGTAGTTGCAATCTTAAAGAGTCAAGAACAGCGGTTTGATCTGCATACTGTTGATACTACTGGGAAAGCATTTTCATCTTTCTCAGTGAGTTCAAATGAGCAAAATAGGGGTGGAGTTCAATATGGTTCATCTCAGTTCTAGAGGAATTAGAATCATAAGGGTAAGAAATGGGATTCAAAACTCAAGTTTCAGCAGAACTTTCCTGCTAATTCTGCACATAATGGACAGTCAATGGGTCAGATAGGTACAAAACCACAGTGCAGGGTATGTTCTAAGTTTCATTTTGGGGAATGTAGATATAAGGGGAAGCCTAAATGTTTCAACTGTGAAAAGTTTGGACATTGGGCTAGAGAGTGCACAGTAGGCAAATCAGTGCAAAAGGCAAACAATGCTAATCAAGTAGAGGTGACAGGGAATCTGTTTTATGCAAATAGCACAATCACTGAATCAAAGGTGAATGGAGAATGGTATGTTGACAGTGGTTGTAGCAACCATATGATAGGGGATTCAAAATTATTAATAGATATGAAGACAAATGTGGTTAGCAAAGTTCAAATGCCCACAAGAGAACTCATGAATGTGGCAGGTTTTGGTACACTTGTGATAGACACAAGCAAAGGCAGAAAATATGTCAAAGAAGTAATGTACTTACCTGGGTTGAAGGAAAACTTGCTAAGTGTGGGTCAGATGGATGAACACGGTTACTACCTAGTGTTTGGGGGAAAAATGTGTAGCATCTTTGATGGTCATTCTCTGGATTGTTTGGTACTCAAGGTTGAAATGAAAAAGAATAGGTGTTATCCTTTGACACTGGTACCAAATGATTAGGTTGTACTGAGAGCAAGTATTTCTAAGTCTACTTGGGTATGGAACAAAAGACTAGGTCATCTGCACTTTAGAGGTCTTCAACAGCTCAAGAACAAAGAAATGGTGCATGGACTGCCATTTTTAGAATGAATGGATGAAGTTTGTGAAGGTTGTCAGTTTGGGAAGCAGCATAGAGAGTGGTTTCCAAAGAATCAGGCATGGAGAGCAAGCAAACCTCTAGAGTTGATACATGTAGATCTTTGTGGTCCTATGCAAAATGACTCTCTTGCGAGTAACAAATACTTTATGCTTCTTGTAGATGACTGCACAAGAATGATGTGGGTTTATTTTTTGAAATACAAGTCAGATGCTTTGATCTATTTTAGAAAATTCAAATCCATGGTGGAGTTACAAAGTGGTTTTAAAGTAAAATGTCTGAGAAGTGACAGAGGGGGTGAATTCACATCTAGTGAGTTTAACAAAATGTGTAAAGATGCAGGGATTCAAAGACAGCTTTCTATGGCGTATACTCCACAACAGAATGGAGTGGTAGAGAGGAAGAACAGGGCAGCAGTTGAAATGGCAAAAGCTATGCTTCATGACAAAGGATTACCTTACTATTTGTGGGCAGAATCAGTACTCACAGTTGTCTACATACTGAATAGGTGTCCTACAAGAGCTCTTGGAGATGTAACTCCATTTGAAGCATTCAGCGGTCGAAAACCTGGAATTGTACACCTTAGAATTTTTGGTTGTTTGTGTTATGTACACACACCAAGTGAGTTGAGATAGAAACTCGATGCAAAGAGTGTCAAGGGCATATTTGTAGGTTATGCAACCTGTGAAAAGGGGTATAGAGTGTATGACCCTCTTAATAAAAAGCTTATACTCTCAAGAGATGTAGTGTTTGATGAGAATGCAGCCTGTGAGTGGAAGAAAGCCTCTGACAATTATGTAACTGTGTTGAGTCATGATGAGTTATCTGAGATGCCTAAAAGTATTTCATCGAAGATAACTCCAGAAGGTCGTGACTATGTTTTGACACCAAGTTTGGTATCTTCTCATGAATCAGTAAGTGATGTGAGTAGTAGCATGAGAAAGACTCAAGCCTTTAATCACACTCCATTGAGATGGAGGAATCTGGATGATGTTCTAGCACAATGCAATCTCTGCATTATGGAACCTGAAAAGTTTGAAGAGGCAACTAAAGATGAATCATGGATGAAAGCTATGAAAGATGAATTGTCAATGATTGAGAAGAATGCAACATGGGAGCTAGTGAATAGACCAAGTGATAAACTTATAATTGGGGTTAAGTGGGTGTTCAAGACCAAGCTTACTCTTGATGGGACAGTGCAAAAGAATAAGGCAAGGCTGGTAGCCAAGGGTTATGCTAAAAAACCAGGTGTTGATTATAATGAAACGTTTGCACCTGTAACTAGACTTAATACAATTCGGACTCTAATTGCTTTGGCAGCTCAGAAGAGTTGGAAACTATACCAACTAGATGTGAAATATGCTTTTCTGAATGGAGTACTTGAAGAAAAGGTTTATGTAGAACAACCAGATGGGTTTGTGATCAAGGGAAGTGAAGACAAGGTGTACAAGCTTCATAAAGCTTTGTATGGTCTAAAACAGGCACCAAAGGCCTGGTATAGTGAAATTGATACCTATTTTGCTCACTGTGGGTTTGTGAAAAGTCAAAGCGAAGCTACTCTTTACATCAAGGCAAGGGGAAGAGAAATTCTAATTGTTTCAATCTATGTGGATGACATAGTGTATACTGGAAATAGCAATGAGATGTTGAAGGAGTTCAAGGAAGACATGATGATAAAATATGAAATGACAGATTTGGGACTTCTTCACCATTTTCTTGGTATGAGAGTCATTCAAACTCACACAAGCATATTTATCCACCAAAGAAAGTATGCAGCCTCTTTGTTGGATAAGTTTGGTTTGAGTGAATGTAAATCTGTGTTCACACCTCTTGTTTCATCAGAGAAGTTATGCAAAGATGATGGCAGTGGTTCAGCAAGTAAGGAACAGTATCGAAGAATTGTGGGAAGTTTGTTGTATCTCTCAGCCTCTCGGCCAGATATAATGTATGCCGCAAGTCTTCTAGCCCGATTCATGCACTGTCCTACAAACAAACACTTTGGAACAGCCAAAAGAGTGCTTAGATACATCAAGGGAACATTAGATTATGGTTTGAAGTATGTAAAAGGAAAGAATGCAATGTTAATTAGATTCTGTGATAGTGATTGGGGAGGATCTGTTGATGACAGCAAAAGCACTTCGGGTTATGCATTTTCTTTTGGCAGTGGAGTGTTCTCATGGGCCTCTGTGAAGTAAAATTGTGTAGCATTCTCTACTGCAGAAGTAGAGTATATCAGTCCCTCTGAGGCAACTGCTCAAGCTATTTGGCTTTGGTTTGTTCTTGAAGACTTTGGTGAGTTACAAACTGAAGTAACTCCAGTGCATTGTGACAACACTGCTGCAATTGCAATCACCAAGAATCCTGTGTTTCATCAGAAAACTAAACACATTGACAGGAGGTATCATTTTATCAAAGATGCATTACAAGAAGGCATCATTGATCTAATCTATTGTCCCACAGAAGAACAATTGGCAGATATCTTCACAAAGCCTCTCACCAAAGATCGATTTAATCTTCTCAGAAGCAAACTTGGAGTGAAATCAGCTTTAGACTTAAAGGGGAGTGTTGAATTATAAGTCTATAGCTGATTAGAAATAAGTTGTGATGTTAATATGTGTATGCACTTAGATTAAATACTAAGTGAGAAGGTATATAGATGTAAAGGCCGTGAGTGCCATGTGTGATGATCTTAGCTATTAGCTAAATGAGTGGCTGAGATCTGTTTTTGAATGTTTTGATCCAGCTCAGTTTTTTGTTGTAAAGCTATATCTTTCCTTGCACGTTGTGTGTGAATGAGAGAGGCAATTAATGAGAAATTATTCCTCTGTGTCTTTGCAGAAGGAAGAAACCACCACGTTCTTCTCTCCCTGTTTTTCTTTGAAACTTCATCTTCTCTTCTCTTTTTCGAATTAACTCTATCAAACGTTAACATGTTGAAGATGGCTTAGACGTGCTCTCCCTCTCACTTGGAGGCCCTTCACGTCCTTTCTATAATGATGCAATTGCAATTGGTGCATTTGCAGCAATTAAAAGAGGAATATTTTTCAGCTGCGCAGCTGGAAATTCTGGTCCCTTCTATGAGTCTTTATCAAATGAGGCGCCATGGATTTTCATAGTCGGAGCAAATACCACTGACAGAATACTAAAATCACAAGAGGAGAAGCTTAACTCCAATGGAACTATAATTGGAGATGCGCTTGCTCCCAGGGTAGCTTCCTTTTTGATGTGAAAATTAAGTTAACACACAAATTAAACCCTATTGATGACAATTGTAGTAATGATGCAAGTAGGGATCGTTCTAGACCGGGGATTAACTAGGGATGCTAATCAACAAATATAAGATAAAAAACACTAAACTAGACTTTATAAACTCAAAACTAACTTAAAACACTCAGAACAGCAAATAACAATAAAAAATACTCAATTCTAGACCTAACAAGTGATTTGGACGAAAATAGAACTTCAAAGACTCAAAAGACTTAAAGGAAACAAGTTTTTATTCTAAAAACAAGACTTAAAAGCAAGGGGTTTGGTTTTGACGAAATTGAATTTTTAAAACATAAACTTTGAAAACAAACTTATCAAAAACGATTTTGGATGAAAAAAAAAATGGTGAAAGGCTAGTTAGAGGGTTCCTTCTCCACACATGAAACATATGCATACGACTCGATTTCCAGTTACTCTTTCAACAAACCATGAATGACAATGCCCCAAATTAACTAGATTGCACCAATTGAAGGGAAATCTATGAGATTCATGTATGGGATTTCAAAATGACTATCATGCATATACAAATCAAATTTAATATACGAAAGCAGCGGAAGCATTTATAACAAATAATCAAAGCTATAGCCATGCAAATCCCCTTCAAGGTTCATAGGTTTATATATAATGCATCAAAACATTTAACTTAAGAACAAAGTCAAGGAATAGATCTATACCTCTTGATCTTGATTTTAGACCAAGGATGGACCACCTCCAAGCCCTTTGCTCCTTGAAGTCCTTGAGCCTAGCCTCCCTCCTTGCCTCCTCCACTTTGTTAGTAAGAGTGCTCCAAGGTTCTCCTTAAGTCTCCAAAGGAGAAGACCTCTAAAGATCCACACCCACTAGTGTAGTGAGATGGATGGAGGAATAACCAAAAGGGTGAAAGATGTGTTAGTAAAAACACCCCTAAGGTGGCCGGCCTTTGTAGTGTTTTAGAGAAATATTTCTTTTGCCTCTTTGTTGTTTTAAACACACAAAAACCCTCTTGAACAATATCTCTATGAAGTTCCTTATATAGACAAAAGAAACCTAGTCAACAACTTGACTAAATATTTCACCATCTTCACCTTAAAGTGGCCGGCCCTCTTTGTGTTGTTTGGGCTTTGGGCTTTCATTTATTTCAAGTCATCCAATGCTTGAATAAAAGCCCAATGGGTTTAGGCCCAATGGGCCCAATTAAACCCGAACGTTTCTTTAAGCCCAAAACGATCTTTATCGCTTTTATGATTTCTTTAGACTTTCTAAATTAATCACAACACTTAATTAATCCAATTAATTATTTCCATCATCCATTAATTACTCACTACAAGAGTGTATCGGTGGACAATCATTTTAGGTTCTAATTAGCAAGGCAGTGAGGTGATTGGGATCAATCCAATTGATTATATTTAATTCAATCACTTAGTGAATTAAAACTTCATTTTAATTCACCTTTCTTCTTTGATGACTACATTTAATCATCTAGAAAAAATCACAAGCTATGAGTGACATCTAACCATATGTCATAGCTACCCAAGCTAATGAAGAAGTTGTTCGGAGAACCTATTCATTTGGAATAACAATGTAATTCGATCCTTCTCTAAAAAAATACTCTCAATCACATTACTAGGGTATGGATATATTATGTCAAACCCTTAATGTGATTATTCCTTCTTATATGATTCAATTGAGTCGTATAGGAACGCTTTCCTTTATTACGCTCGATACTTCGGCCGAAGATTCCCGAATCATATCTTAGAGTATTCTTCCTCTCTTATCGAGGATTAGAGATTCCTTGTTGCCCATACACTTGCCTTCATGACTAAGTGGCTTAACCCCAACTATGCCGTTGACACTCTGATAGAGTGACTTTTGACATAATCAAAGATCAAGTACTTAACCACAAGACAATGACGATGCCTCAGGTCAAAGGACTACTTACATTATTCCAACCATTAGAGTTACTTGCTTGACATGTGAGTAGACCTCCATGCAAGTACTCTCGTTCGATTGTGTTCAGTGGACTCATTCCCTTAATGAGCACCTACATACTTGTCTTAGTGTCACCACACGAATGGGATGAGACTTTCCATCCTTCCATTTGAAGCGGACACAGTATGTACCGGTCTAAGCATTGTCAGTTTCCCTCCGACAATCTAATGACTAGGAACCTTTTGGACATAATGGTTATGTGAAGAAGGTCTCTGTAGTCTAACATCATTAGATTACTTCTTCAATCAATCCATTGTCCATGGATACACTATTTAGGACATATATCATTTATTGAGATAGTCCTAATTCGTGTCTTTGCCATTTGATGTATAAGATTCATCTATACATCGATTTATTTGTCCTGAAAGGTTTCTTCCAAAGATTGACTTTCAGGGCATATTTCCAACACCAATTAATTCTCAGATTTCCCTAGATTCATTGAATTGAATGGAATACACATTACAACCAAATTATTCTTATCAAGGACCCTAACTATGGAATACGCATGATAGAGACACATATCAAAGATCATTAAGTTCAATGGAAATCATAAACATTGACGAGGCATTCATAACTATGGAATACGCATGTTACTCTTGCCAAGGATTTACTTAACACATTCGTGACTAGCGACTTTTACTACTTATGAATATAAGTTAATAACGATTAGGTGAAATTCCCTTATACTCTAGCATCAAATTCATGCATGCAAACTAAGTGTCGACCCTCAATCAACATACATAAACATGTTATCAATCAAATAGATAAGTAGACCACATTCACGATTTATGAAATCATAACTGTAGGAAATCAAGTCATATAAAACATATGATCATGGCTTTGAATTCCCCTCTAACTATAAAGAAATTAGTTCCTCATGTTCGCAAATAAACAAAGATAAATAAATTTAAACATTGACATAAAGATAGAAAACACCTAGAAACGCTCCAACAATCCAAGCTCCTTGAATGGCATGCACGGCTCCAAGAGTCTCATTCCTTCTCCTTTGCAAACTCACGGCACAAGAGGGATGTTTGGGTGAATGGTGTAGTGAAAATATGGTAGAGGGTGGTGACTAAATGGTGCAGCAAAGGATGGTATTTATAGGCTGAAATTCGCAGCCCCTATGTAGCAAAGGAAAAGGATTTAAAGGCCTAATTTGTATAGGATAATAACACACAATCCTTGAAGGAAAAGGCTAAGGCTTTTAGAAACCAAGGGGGAAAGGAATAATCAGGTTTCTAGAAGTTCTAGAAAGGTTTGGGGCGTCACTTTTGTAGGACAAGGGATAAGGCCTTCTAGAAAGGTTGTTTTGTGGCTAATTTCTAGAAAAACAAGGGATAAGGTGCAACACCTTTGTAGGAGTGGATAAGGGCTTCTAGAAACCTATTTTAATGTGTTTTAATATGAAAATAAATCCCCTTTGCAACTGGAATTAAGTTAGGATAGGATTAGGATAGGATAAGATAAGATAGGATAAGATAAGATAAGGTTGGATAAGGTTTTAGATAATGTTCCTTCTTTTGAGCTGATTTCTTATCTTCCTTGACTTGGATTTATTTCTTCACTCTTTTCAGCACATTCCTAGCCTCTTGAACTTCAAATTCGTCCATCCATCTTGCTCCATTCATAAGCTATCCATTTGGTGCCCAAAACTGCCTAAAAATGCTCCAAAATGCACTTTCATGTCACCTTTGTCATATGGACCTACAAACACACGAAAATAGCTTAAAACACTATAATAAACACAAACAAACTATGAAAATGCAAGAAAACAAGCTAACTAAGTCGCATAAATATGCTCCTATCACTTTTTGTCAAGAAGACCAAGCAGACCAGGCCCCGGAATTCTGAAACCTCACATCATTGGACCTGGTGTTGACATCCTAGCTGCATGGCGTGAATCAGTGGACAATGCCACGCTTCCTAATCCTAAGGCAACATTTAACATAATTTCTGGTACCTCAATGGCAACTCCTCACCTGAGCGGCATTGCAGCTTTGATCAAGAAATCACACCCTGATTGGTCTCCAGCTGCAATCAAATATGCCATCATGACAACCGCTAATGTACTAAACCTTGCAGGCACACCCATCGTGAATCAAGATCTTACACCTGCGGACGTTTTCGCAATTGGTGAAGGCCATGTCAACCTTGCAAAAGCAAATGACCCGGGGCTCATCTTCGACATAAAACCTGAGGATTACTTTCCTTGTGTGGATTGAATTACAATGAGACAGCAATAAAGATCAGCACACAACAAACAGTGAAATGCTCTGAAGTTGGGGTCATACCAGAAGCATAGCTCAATTACCCTTCATTTTCTATTAAAGCAGGCCCCAACCATACTCAGTCTTAGTATTATACAAGGACTGTGAAGAACGTCCGCCCGGCTATGTCAGCTTACAACTTGGATCTTTTAGTACCACATCAAATGGGAATGAGTGTGAATCCTCAGGTGCTAACATTCACAGAGGTTAACCAGGAGATTACATACCATGTCGAATTTATCGCACAAGATGGTGCTGGGAAGGATGGTGTTCCATACGGTCAAGGATACTTGAGATGGTTTTCTGATAAACATAATGTTACTACCCCTATAGCTGTCATCTTTGACACTCCGCAAGATTAAAATTTGCTGCTTTAGATGCTTATAATTTTAATAGTTTTTTTTCATGATCCACTTTAGAGAGGAAACAGAAAGTTTTCCCTGCGATTTGCTGCAGGATTAGAAATCGTGTGAAAAATTATGTTTCAATGGTATAAACACATCAACTCATATAACATCTAATTAAATACTGGAACAACATATTGACGCACTTGATATGGAAATTCATAAACTATTTAACAATATGAAATCAAATAATCTCATAAAGGATGACAAATGGATCCTAGAAAGTAGAAATCCTACCATATATACATATTAATACAATTAACCAATTCTCATTGAATGATAACAAAAAAGGTATAAAAAGTAATTCAATTCAGCCATATGCCTTCAATACCAGCCAAAACAGGTCCTTTCACTATGCAAGACCTGTTAACCCTTTAACAAATATGTATATATATATAATGAATATACAGGTCGTTAACAACACTGCTTATGAACTATGTACTGTAATAAATGCATGTAGTATTACTAACCCTAATTGCTTCTTAGTATCATGTTATAATCATTTAATGGAAGGGACTCACTCGAAGATGAAGCCATGATGTTTGAGATGTGATTACAACCTTCCCTTCTCTTGGAAACATGTTGGAACTCTTGCTCTCAATAGGATGAGCATTTACCTTATGAGATCCGGGTAACTCTCCTGAGAAAGGGGGTCGAAACCCTTGTTATAAGGATGCAACTGCTCCACCTATCATGGTGGCAGTTGCCATTAGTTTTCCAACTCCTTATAACTGCCCACTACATAATTTTGTACAATATTTATAGTTTTCTCACTTTATATTATACATTAATTAACATGTATAAGATTCATTAACTTATATCTCCTTTTAGTTATGTTATTTCATATCTTTATTAGGTGGTTTGATTCACTTCTTCCTTATACTAACAAGACCTGCCAAATATTCACCACTCATAAACTACAATCATATGGAAAACCTGAAAACCCTAAGTCAAAATCCAACTCATTTTCTTAAAATCTGAGACTAACGTAAACAATTCTTCCCGTAAAGACTTCCACCGAAAAAAATCTTTTCTTTCTTTTTGTGGCAAAACAGCTTCTTTCATTTTACTAAATAAAACAGTTTCTTTCAAATGTTCCTTTCCACATGAGAAAAAACTGTAATCAGAGGGTCAACACAAAACATTCAAATTACAATGATTCAAGTTACGGGACACTTTAGTCCTAACACTGATGCCAATCACAACACACAGAAACAATGCAGCCGATTCAATCACTAAACCAATTCCCAAAAGCACACACAGATACATCACTGAATAGTTAGCATTTCACCTCAATAAACGATTCCAATTCGAGTCAACTCATTGTGATCCGGGCTTAGTCAATTGAGTCCACAGACTACCAACTCGGCCAAAACAAAATTTAGAATCTGGAGCAAAGCAATATTTTAAACTACTCTAACATACACATCTAGAACGAAACTGGATTTCAAGTGCAAGAGATTCAAGAGATGGCATGCTACCCTGATCAACTGACCTAGTTCCTTTGCTAAGAAACCTACAACTATTCTTTGCTACTAAAGGCCATTGTTAGGTTGATATGATAGGTATATTTTGTATCTCTTTTACCTTTTAATTTAGTCATGGTTTGATATAAAACAGTTGGATTTGATGTATTTTGTGTGAATTTTATAGAAGTTATTTTTTCGGAGAAAACTGGATTTTTAGAAGAATTACAAGGAAAGCATGAAAGAATAACGAAGTGGACTGATGCTATGTGAGAGTGGTGCTGGAATTTGGGCTTTATCAAATTAAGTCCAATTTGGGCTTCATAAAAACTGGCGTTGGACTATTCCAAGGAGGAGAAGGTTTTTAATCCCCTTATCAAGAAGGTTGCGGGAAAGAAAAAGAGGAGGGGGATTTTAAAGGAAAAGGAGGGCAGATTAAAAGGAGAGGAATCCAGCAGCCGCAAGGTAGTGGGAGAAAAAAAAAAACAAAAAAGAACACAGTGCAGACACATACATAAGCCGAGAGAAAGAAGAAGCAATTGGAGAATTCTAGCTTTGCTGTGGAGTGGAGAATGGAATTTCAGTTGTTTCCTTCTTTGTTTTCGAATTCTAGCGTGGTGTATTTTAATTCGATCATGAACTAAGTCCTTTTGCTAGGATTAGGGTGTACTCTTATCATGAACATCTAATTCTTATTATTTCATATTGATCTCGGTTGTTTTCCATGTTGAGTAATTATTATTGTGCTTTATCGTTATCAAATAACTGGCCATTATTTGTGTGAAGAACTAAATTGGGACTGACAGGTTGAGTTTAGTAGATTGCTTCTCATAACGATTACCATGAATTACATAATTGAGTAGACATACTGGTTATGATTTGTGTAGTATTGTGAAATTATCCATTTAGCGTAAAGGGCTTCGATTATCTACTTTTGTGGCTAGACATAGCATGGGTAGATAGTTAGAAACACAGTTAGTATATTCTGAAAGGAAATATTGACGAATCAAGGGATAATTGCTAGCAACATGGGAATAATTTGAGTTTAATATGAATAACGGGATTAGATGGGATTGAGAACGAGGAACCTGATGTCCTAGTGCTTCAATAAATTAATTTTTCATAATTCATTCACTTTTACTTCGTGTTTGTTCAATTGATATTTTCACTTTCGTTTGGGTTCTTTGCATATTTGAATTTGTCATCGTAATCCATCTTTTATTTAAGTTTAGTTTGAAGTCAATCTCAATAGTAAATTTAGGTTAATCCGATCCTTGTTTGAACGACACTCTACTTATCACTATATTACTTGGACGATATTGTACACTTGCAATTATCAACAACAGTCATCAGTATAAAAGAAGATTAAACCTCATTCTCTCCACTAACCCTTGCAATGAAACCATCAGCTCTTTGGTTTAATTTTTGATCTTCAGCTCATTATCTTCATATATATCCTCTTTCACCTCCTCCACTACTTCCTCACTTTCTCCAACCAATCCTCACAAGTAAAAGCATGAAGAAAAAAATTGATATTGTAGTTAAAAGTGACGGGATTCTGGTAAAACCTATGAGAGAAAAGATGAAGAACAAAAGAGTTTTCAGAGACTGTTTGCAGAGAATTTAGAGAAGCAAATCATACCTGCTCCTCTAGTTGATTTCATTAATACATTCATTCCCTTGCATTCATCCTTATCTAGCTATAACCTCCTGTACATTGTCCTTCACATTACAGCTACACTATTGTTCATCTAGCCATACACTTCACCTTAAATCTGAGACATACATGTGTCCAGTGTGAAATACCTTTATACAACAGACAAGGACATTTAAAAAACTAGCCGTTAGCTTTTGCAACTGAGTTGTTTAAAACATAACATTAGGGAAGCCGAATCAAATTAACTTCCAACACTCCCTGAGATATGTGAACCTCTACTTTGGTAGTGCTTTAGTTAATATATCAGTAACTTGATCCTCAGTCCTGCAATACAGTAGTTGAATCACATTCTTCTACAATGCATCCCTGATGAAGTGATATTTCCTTTTAATATGTCTTGTCTTGTGATGGAACACAGGATTTTTGGTCATTGCAATAGCAGACATGTTGGCACACATGATTGGTGTTGAATCAACTTGCATTTCACCAAAATTTGATAATGAACCTTTACCAGATTGCTTGAGATGTTGTTTCAGCTGCACTGACATACTCAGCTTCAGTTGTGGATAGACCTTGACAAGAGGTGAGCATTATACATAATATCAGGTCTAGTTGTTGTTAGATAAAGTAGGCTCCCCAAAATACTTCTGTAATGGTTTGAGTCCATTGGTTCAGTACCATCATCCTTCCATAAGTTGGCATTTGAGACAAGAGGTGTACTCAGAAGCTTACAATCCTTGAGTCCAAACTTTTCCAGCAAAGTTTTTGCATATTTTCCTTGGTGAATGAATATACCGGTTTTAACTTGAACAACTCCAATTCCCAGAAAATGATGCAGCAACCTAAGATCTGTCATTTCATATTGTTTCATCATATCGTGCTTGAAGTCTTCAATCATTTGATCATAGGCTCCAGTAAACACAACATCATCAAGATAGATAGAGACTATGAGTGCTCCTGTGTTTCCTTGTTTCTTGGTGTACAAGGTAGCTTCACTCGGATTTTTCAAAAAATTGTTCTTAGTGAAGTAAAAATCAATTTCTTCAGACCAAGCTATGGGAGCTTGTTTCAAACCATATAAGGCTTTGTTCAACTTGTAGACCTTACCTTTTGCATCTTTGACAACAAAGCCCTTGAGTTATTCTACATGGACTTCCTCCTTCAATATCCCATTTAGGAAAGCTGATTTGACATCCAATTGGTATAATTTCCACCATTTTTATGCTGCAAGAGCAATGAGGGTCCTAATGATGTCTAATCTTGCAACTCAGGCAAAAGTCTCATTCAAGTCTACTCCAGGTTGTTATGAGTAGCCTTTTGCAACCAACCTAGCCTTGTTCTTCTGCATAGATCCATCCAAGTTCAATTTCGTATTGTATACCCATTTTACCCCTATAACAGGTTTCTCACTTGGTCTCTAAGTTAGTTCTTAAGTGGAATTCTTTTCAATGACAGACATTTCATCACGCATTTCTTTCTTTTCAATGATAGAAATTACAAGCTGCATATATCTCATTCAAATTTCTCATCTTTATTGGAGTTGAACTTAAGGTGGATTCTTGCGAACTTTATACCTGTACATTTCCGCTTTCTTGTGGAGAATGTGAAGATTGAGATGTCTAAGATGACTGATTGTGAAGGTTGCACAAATGGAGATTGTATTGGTGTTACAGGGCCATTTTCACTAGAGTGCTCCCCCTTCAATCTCAGCATTTGGTTCTTGATCTTCAAGTGACAGTGGGAAAGATACATTTGATTCAACTTGTTTACCCCAATCCCAATGACCACTTTCTTTGAATACTACATACTTGGAAAGTATCACTTTCTTTGTTATGAGATTGAAAAGCCTTTAACCTTTTTCACAACTTCCATATCCCATAAAGACAAAATTATTACTCATTCCTCTGGTTTGTGTTTTAAATGAGTAGGGACATGACATTTTTAAATGCTTCACATATAGCTTTCTTACACTGTAAGTTTCAAAAGGTGTTAAGTTGTCAACAACTTTTGTAGGACATATGTTGAGTATGTAGACTGCAATGCAAACTGCTTCTCCCCAAGAATGGTATGGCATCATCTTATATGCATCATTGATTTAGCCATTTCCACAACTGTCTTGTTCTTCCTCTCAGCTACTCCATTTTGCTATGGAGTATACCCAACTGTCAACTACTTCGCTAGTCCAATACTACCATAGAACTTGTCAAATTTCAAGGATTTGTACTATCATCCTTTAAATCTTCATTCCACTTTTTCTTACCATAAGCATCTGAAACTTTTTAAACATTGTGAATACTTCTGATTTTTATCTTAACAGATAAACCAAGCACATCCTAAAATGATCATATACAAAAATCAAAAAATATCTATTGCCATCAAGTGTAGCAGTCTTCATTAGACCACAAATATCATTGTGATCAGTTCCAAGGGCACTAATGCTCTCTATGCTTGACCAGTTGGAAAAGAGCTTCTGTGTTGTTTTCCCAAGTTACATCCTTCACACACTTCACTAGTTTTTATTTTTATTTTTATTTTAGGTAGGCTAAGAACCATTTGTTGGTTTTGCAAAGTTTTCAAGCTTTGAAAGTTGAGGTGGCCTAGTCTGTTGTGCCATAGCCAAGATGACTCATTGATGGTTGCTTTCATTGCAAGATTCCCAAGAAATCTCAACAATAAGGGAAATCTTCTATTTTTCTTCATTTCAACTTTGGAGACATGATTTTGCAGGGACCTGTCATCATAAATTTCAACCACATCATCACCAAAAAGAAAGAAATACCTATGTTCTATCATCTGTCCTACACTGAGTAGGTTTTCATCCACCACAAGTACCAACATCACTTTTCTGATGTATCTTTTCCCCTTCTTAGTGTCTATAATCAGGGTTCCTTTACCAACATCATCCACTATGTTTCCATTCCCCATTTTAACTTTGCTAATATAGGTTGTATCCAAGTCAATAAGTAGACCTGTGTGCTATCATATGGTTGTTGCAGCCATTATCTATATACCACATACTCTCATTTTCTTCTATTGTTGCAACTCTACATGCAAAGAACACATTAGCCTCTTCGTCATCAACTTGGCTTGCAAATTGCATATGTTGGTTTCTTCTACCATTATTGCAATCTTTAGCCAAATGACCAAATCTTTCACATTTGTGACATTTGGGTTTACCCTTGAACCATCAAGCACCATAATGCAATTTATCACATATCTTGCAAGCAACTTTCTGTGTTCCTTAAGTGGTATTTGGTTTTGCAAGACTACCACCCTTGTTCTCCCATTTCTTATTTTTCAATTTCCATGGTTTCTTCTCTTTTTGACTGTTGCTTGACTATCCACTAGTGTTATAGTTCTTCTTACCAATAGTGAGTGATTAAAAGGCCCTATCAGTAGCTGTATAATCTACTGCATGCATTTCTAACCTTTGCTCAACTACTCTTAGTGATGCAGTCACTTCTTGAACATTGATTACATATGAGTCTTTAGTTCAACAAGTGACACAATGTTATCATAGGACTTTGTTAGACTAATAAGTAGCTTTTGCACTAATCTTTGATTTGTGAGTTCTTCACCATAGTTCTTCATTTGATTCACAATATCAAATAGTCTAACAAGATAGTCCTTAAGTGGTTCATTTCCCTCATCTTAGTGTACTAAAATTCACATATAAGAGAGGTAAGTTCCATTCCTCTAACCTTTTTATCACCTCTGTATTCCTCTTGAAGAATCTCCTATGCTCCTTCAGTCGTTTCTTCATTTGCAATCCTTGGAAATATGATGTCGGAGACTGCACCCTGAATAAAGGCAAAAACTTTAGCATACTTCATGAGAGTTTATTTCACAGCTGGGATTACATATCCCTTTTTCCAACAAATCCCAAAGATCATGAGACTCGATGATGGTTCTCATCCTTATTCTCCAAAAATCATAGTTTTCACCTTGAAAGATTGGAGCTTTCAGGTCATTGCCTACTGTTCTAGCCATCACTCCTAATGAAAAAGTAGATTTCTAGGGTTTTCTTGTTGGAAATTCCCTAAAGTTCATGGCTTTATGGACTCTTAGGCCATGATGGATTTCTAGTAAAACTTATGAGAGAAAAGATGAAGAACAAAGGAATTTTCAGACAATGTTTGTAGAGAATTTTAGAGTAAGCAAATGATAGCTGTTCTTCTAGTTGATTTCATAAATACATTCATTCCCTTACATTCATCCTTATCTAGCTACAACCTCAGGTACATTGTCCTCAAATTACAACTGTGCTATTGTTCATCTAAGCTATACACCTTACCTTTAATATGAGACATACATGTGTCTAGCGTGAGATAGCTTTACACTGCAGATAAGGATATTTAAAAATCTAGCCGTTAGCTATTACAACTGAGTTGCTTAAATTAAAACAGAATATTAAGGAGGTTGAATCAGATTAACTTCTAACAATAAGTAATCTACAACTAAAAGCTAGATATTAAACCTAAAATCATGTAATTATGTATGAAGCAGAGAATAATGCAGAAATATGACTTTCTATAGTGCTGCTTGTTGATGCACAAAATCCGGAGGATGTTGGACCAACGTAAATCCGACTGTGAATCACACAAACGCTTAAGAACACAAAGATATATCGTGGTTCACCCCAATGTTTGGGCTACGTCCACACTGATGTTGATATTGTTTCACTCTGAATGGTGATTATACAAGAAGGCTAGAGGCAGTGTGCTCTCTAGCCTATTTTTTGTGTTTGCCCTCTCTGAGATGTTTTCTCTCTTCCCATGGCCTAAACCTTGACCTCCCCTAATGAGGACAATGAGGAGTCCTTTTAAAGAATAAGGGCTCCTCACTTATTACATATTTACCCCTTCATTTATTACATAATTACATTTGAGTCCCCCGAGTATTTATACGAGTCTAAATACGGAGGCCCTAAATATGGTACAAACAGTAGTCCCCCAAGTCTTCACTCAAGAGAGTCTATTGGCTGGAGACTTGAAATTCAGTCCATGTGTGGGCCGAAGTGACTAGATGTCGTCTAGAACTGATACTCGATATGAGGCAGTGCTCAAGGTGAAATGATGCTCAACTAGAAGTAGCACATGTTGTGAGGCTTGTGGCTTATGTTGCCTTGGTTGGCTTGACTTGTGGCGTTGAAGGTGAGGGAGTCCCTTTTATAGAATAAGGGTTCACTCCTCAATACATAAATGATGGGTTAGAGTTTATACTCGCGGCGAGGCAGTTACTCAGCAGGCAGCGATGCTCTCTAATGATGGTGAGGGAGTCACTTTTATAGAACAAGGGCTCGCTCCTAAATACATAAGTGATGGGTTAGGAGTGATGCTCGTGGTGAGGCGATTGCTCAGCTGGCGGCGATGCTTTCTAATGAAGGTGAGGGAGTCCCTTTTATAGAATAAGGGTTCACTCCTCAATGCATAAGTGATGGGCTAAGAGTCTCTCTCTAATGAAGGTAAAGGAGTCCCTTTTATAAAATAAGGGTTTGCTCCTCAATACATGAATAATAGGTGCTCTCTAATGAAAGTGAGGGAGTCCTTTTTATAGAATAAGGGTTCGCTCCTCAGTACCTAAATAATGGGCTAAGTCCCCCAAGTATTTTTCATGAGGCCCAATTGCGGAAGCCCAATACATGGTACACAGTGTAGTCCCCCAAGTCTTCAGTCAATAGAGTTTGTTGGCTGGAGACTTCAAATTCAATCCATGTATGGGCCGAAGTGGTGGTTGTTCGAAGGCAGTCTTTGTTTACCATGCACTGAAGCTTTATAGGTGAAGCTTTGAAAGTGAAGTTTTATAGGTGAGGCTTTGAAAGTGAAGCTTTGAAGCTGGAGCTTTTGTAAATGAAGCTTTGAAGTCGGAGCTTTGTAAATGAAGCTTTCGAAGCTGGAACTTTTGTAAATGAAGCTTTGGAAGCTGGAGCTCTGTAAATGAATCTTTTAAAGTTGGAGCTCTTATAAATGAAGCTTTCGAAGCTGGAGCTCTGTAAATGAAGCTTTCGAAGCTAGAGCTTTGTAAATGAAGCTTTCGAAGCTGATTGACATGGGTGATGCTCATGAATGTTTATGTTGATTGACATGAGTGATGCTCATGGATGTTGACATGAGTGATGCTCATGAATGTTGACATGAGTGATGCTCATGAATGTTTATGTATAATTGACATGAGTGATGCTCATGTCTGATGGTGATTCTCATGATGCTCATGTATGATTTTTTGGAGGACGGGTTGTACTTTTGATCACCTGGTTGATGATAATAACGGCAGGCTACTGAATAATTTTGAAGTACTGGATGTACTGTTGATCACCTAGTTGGTGATAATAGCGGCAGGCTGCCTAATAATTTTGGAGTACTGGACGTACTTTTGATCACCTGGTTGATGATAATAGAGGGTGAACCTTAAGTGGAAGGATGGAGGTTGGAGTTTGAATCCATAGGGCCTGGCTCTTTTGGGCATATAGGCATTCGCCCTCCACATAACATTCCAACCCACTATTTTGGTCTTGCCGACATTTTGCCCTTTTTTTTTGTTTTTTTTTTTGGCATACTGCATTCTTTCTTTATTTATGATTACCCTCTAGAGGTGATGCTCGTTGCAAGGCTACTCGGCTAGAGGCTATGCTCGCTGCGAGGTGGCTCGACTCATGGTATTCCTCATTGCAAGTATCTACTTTATGTCTACATGCACTCAGTATAAGTTGATTCTCGACATGACTTGGGTCTGCTTGTCGGATTAGGCAGGAGATCATTGTTCAAACTAAATATTTGTCACCATAAGCATGTGGCCCAGTGATCCATAGGCTGATTAATAATGTCGGTAGGCTTCTTTAATCAGCGACAATGTTGATCAGTAGAGCTGGTTGCTCGATAATTCCTGACAATAAGTGGCAGCATAAGTATGATTGTATAATGAATAAATCAAATTGACAAAGTTTGTCAGGGCAAAATATTGTACTGTGTGCTTTCTATGAATAAATGATTTATTCAGTTGTGTGGTAAATCACATGTTGTATAAATCACTAACGTGGTAGTAATCATGTGATATCAGAAATAATAATTATATTATTTAATCATAAGCCATCATGACATAAAAATAATAAAATTTTTATTTTATAATTAGTCATCATGACACAAATAAAATAATAAGATATTAAATAAAGAAAACATAATGATGTTTGCTGAAAAGGAAAAGTAAAGCTTTCTTTATATTTTTTTCCTTTTGTCAGATGGCACACGGAATAATGATAGAATTGATAATAGAGTGATGGCAGATGGCAGCCGGAATAAGAACTTATCTTTCTTTTAAATTTGGTGGTTTGTAGCCTTTGATAAAGCTTCCTGCACGTTTTAGCTTTGTCATCAACATCTGTGAAATTCCAAACGTATGTGACTTGATATCCCAAATGCCTAAGATATTTGCATCGAATGTGACGTAGACGCGCGCATGGCCAATATGGCTGAGATCATAGGCTGTAACTCCGCACACATACATGCCTACCGTCCCTTCAATTTTCGGCCTGAAAAGCTCATTTTTCCTGCTCATTGTGTTGTGCACCCATAGCTCCGACGATTCTGGACTCTCCGGTTTACTGCTGCCGCCACCTATAATAGATGGCTGAGAGTGGCTAGAAGTAGCCACGCAGCAAATTCTCCTATCGGGCTTGAATAAGCTGTGGAAAGGCTGCGTTCCAAGTTGAATCTTCCGAGTCAAGTATGGGAACAAGGGTCTGTAAAACCTGAGTAGAGTGCTCATCTTTTCTCTCCGTCAGTGAACGTTCCTGATACGAAATATATAAGCACGCAAATTAAACCCTCTTTTTATCAATTGTAGCAAAGTATGTAAGTAGGGATCGTTCTAAGCCAGGGATTATGAGGGATTGCTAAAACACTTAAAACTGACTCAAAAATGTAAAACGAAGTTTAAAACACTAAACTAGACTCAAAGAATGCAAAACTAAACTCTAAAATACTAAAACAACTCAAAAGACTCAAAATAGCACAAAAACACTCAAATTTGCCTAAAAACACAAACTGGGCAGATTTGAACTCTAACACTACTTTGGACGAATTTTTGGGTTTTCTTGACTCAAAACACTTAAAAACACGATCTAAAACATATTCTAACTAGTTAGACACTCTAAAGTAAAAGGGGTTTGGTTTTGGACGAAAATTAAGTGAAATAGAACAAATAAGATTTAAACAGATTGTAGACGAAATTGGGTGAATTAGATGAATGATTGGCTAGCTAGGAGGTTCTTCTCCACACATGTCACACTTGCATACAAAACGATTTCCAATTGCTTTTCAATAAACTATGAATCCTCAACGCCCCAGATTAACCGTGAATTGCACTAATTAACCCTTAGATTTTCCTAAAGTTATTGAATTGGATGATTGCATACAACAACCCAAAGCATTCCCCACAAGTTCCCTACATGAATTGCATAATAGAAATACAAGCAAGAATCATTAAGTTCTATGAAATCATAAGCATTGACGAGGCACTTGTTACTATGAATTGCATGAAACTTATGCCAAGAATTTACTTAACACGATTGTGATTAGCAACCTTTACTACTCTTGAATATAAGTTCATAACGATTGGGTGAAACTCCCTTATATCCTAGCATTAGATTTATATCGATAAGCAAATTGAATTCACAACTTATAAAATGCAATTGAAAGTAATCAAATTATATAGCAAACATAAACATGGTTTCGAATCCCCCCCTAGCCAAAGGGGGTTTAGTTCCTCATACGCACAAAGCAAAGATAAATAAATTTAGACATTGAAATCCAAAGAAAGAAAACACCTAGACGCGCCAACTTAGATAGCAGGTGCATCCACAAATTTCTCCTTCCTCCTTGCTGCAGCACAAAGCTTGGGGACAGGTTTTGGGGTTTATGAATGGTGTGGAATGGATGGGGGATGGTATGGTGGTGTTTAGAATGGATGGGTGGTGCGGCAAGGGGTGGTTTTGGTCAGGAATTATGGAAGAGTGGTGGTAGTGAAGGAAAATTTTTGTCCTAGCTAAGAACAAGTATGAACATTTGAATACACATGCAAGCTATTAACACTTTAAAGTAGGCATGCATCCAAAAACAATTCATAAAACCCATGACTTTCAAAGCCTAGTATATGGTGAACCAAAATAAACTCTTTAACAACATTAAAGATAAGTAAAGATTTAGTGATTCTTTACCCTTGAAGCTCATCCTTGATTACACAAGGGATTCACCCAAGTGGAGGGCCTTCAAGTCACCTCCAAGCTCCTTGAATCCTCCTTGTGTTTTCCTCCCTTTAGTGCTCCTTTGAAGATTTGAGGAAATAAGGATTTGTTCTCCAAAACACCAAAAGCTTGATGTCTCTAAGTCTCTTCACCAAGGTTGTATCTTGTGAAGATGAAATGGATGACTAAGGGAAGAAGAGATTGCTAGATGTCCCTTCCCTTAGTGGCCGGCCTCCTTAGAAGAAAATGGAGAAAATGTTTCACCCAATTTCAACAAGAAAAACCCTAATGAGAAAATAGCTATAAAGTTGCTTTTATAACATTTTCTTTGGTGAGTGGCAAACTTGTAATTAAGCAAACTTTGCCCATCCACCCTAATGGCCGACCATCCTTTGTTATTGGGCTAATTTGACCATTTTGTTTTAGTTGTCATACAACTTAAACATAATGGGCCTTGTGGACCAAAACGCTTTTGGGCCCCGAAACCCAAAACCAACATATAAGCCCAATACGAACCTTTCGTATAATTAATTAACTAATTAATTAATCTTGACCATTCTTCAATTAAACCATTTAATTGCTTATCCATTTCATTTGATTTCTTCACATACATCCTTACGCGGTGTACGATCCATTAGGTTCCAATTAGCGAGGCAGTGGGCGATGTTACTCTTAACGATCGATTGTGAATTGAAACCACATTTCAATTCTCCCTTTTTGTTGATTAGTGTTTGCTAACCATTAGGGCTTCCACAAACCATGAGTGACGCCTAGCAGCATATCATGGTTACCCAAGCTAAGTAGAATTGGTTGGAGAACCTATCCATTTACAACTACAATGCAATACGGTCCTTCTCTAATACAATACTCTTAATCACATTGTTTAAGTGATAGTTTGTTTCATGTCTACTATCCATTGTGATACTTTCCTATATGATTCCCTTGAATATGATTTGGAACAAACTTCCTAAGTCATATTCATTTGCTTTGGCCAAAGACTTCAGAATCATATCTTAGAGTATTCTCCCTCCACCATGGAAGGTCAGAGATCCCTTGTTGTGCATTCATATGCCTACATGACTAGATAGCTTGACCCCAACAATGCCGTGGACACTCCAAAGGAATGCCGTTGACATGATCAAAGATCAAGGACCTAACCATTAGACATCGATGATGCCTCAAGTCAAAGGACTACTTTGCATATTGCAACCTTAGAGTTCATACATGACATGTATGTTCGAACTCTCTTTTGATCATAGTTCAGTGTACTCGAGTACTCTTTCGAGCACCTATGTGTTTGTCTTAGTGTCCAACACCAAATGACTTGAGACTAGTTATACTCACGATTGAGTCAACATAACACATACTAGCCTTAGCGGATTGTCAATGCCCAATTAGCAATCCTATGGCTAGGAACGTTTTAGGAATGAACATAAGAGAAAGGTCTCGATAATCTAACTCATTAGATCACTTATCTCTTAGAACAAATACATTCCTTGGATTCCCTTATTGCTTAAACACATGATACAATAAATAGTGATTAACAATAAGATTTGCCCTCCATTAAACATATAAAAGTTTAACACAATAAGTATTCCAAAAAGCTATTACATCAAATGAGTGGCTTTGTGGGCATACTTCCAACAGGTATTGGCTGCGGCAGAGAACAAGGATGAATTTATGGCGTGAATGATGTATATAGGAGGTGGTAATTTGACCAAGGGATGAATGAGAGTATATATAGGCACATAAAACCCTAGGGAAATTAGGTTAGGACTTCGACTTAGCAGAAAATAAGGATTAGGGCCCAAACAATCAAAATCCAAGGGGGAAAAGGCTAACAAGGTGCGGCAAGGGCTGGAAAAGAAGGATAAGGCTTCTAGAAAGCCTTGCAAGGCAAGGAAAAAGGGTTTCCTTGCTGAAATTGGTGCGGCACTTATAGGAAAATGTTCTAGAACCTTTCTTTGTGTCCAAAAATGTTTAGGAAACCTTCAATGTTGCTTAAACTTAAGGCCATCTAGGTTTAGGAAAGGTCGACCCAAAATAAGAAACTTTAGGCTTAACTTTCCTACTTCAAGTAGGAAACCTTGTTTGAGTAGGAATCCTCATTCTTCTAGGAATCCATCTTTGACTAGGACTCCTCCGTTGATTAGGAATCCTTCTTCAATTAGGACTCCTTCAATCTCGTCCATTCATTTCGTTCCAAGCATGTGATATCCATTCCAAGCTCAATTTTGCTCCAAAAGGCTCCAAAATGCACTACTTTGCATACTTTGCCCTTAAAACCTAAAAACACATGAAAATAGCTTAAAAGGCTAATTTAACAAGAAAACACAATGTAAATGCACAAGAACAAGCTCACTAAGTCGCATAAATATGTTCCTATCAAATTCCCCCACACTTAGCTTTTGCCAGTCCTCGAGCAAAACAACAAAACAAAAGAAAAACAAAATGAAACAAAACAAACAAACAAAACCTAACCCTTCCAACGTTTGCCTCAGAGATTTCCAATGCACATGACATGTTAAAAATCATCATCCCCACGGATTTTAGTCATCTCTACACTCGAGCACATACTTAATCATAGTCACCACTTACTAGTTCACATTTAACCAATTAAAACGATGTTTTGAATGTAGTAACATGCCTTAGAGAATTTGCTCAATTCCTTACAAGATATGCACTCAATTTTCACTCAGATTTTCTAACTACACACCCTATACTAGCTATATGTGAGAAGATTGATGTAGTCATGAAAACGAACGCCCACATATATGTATAACAAAGAAAGCAATTTCTCGAGTTAATAAGCATTTAGATATGATCTCATGAATGGAATGCTACTACTTAGATGCGAGAACCAGTGACACCATATGCTCACACCAAATTCAAACTCCACAAATTGAAACACATAACACTCAAAATAGAAGTCAAGGGTTGTAACAGGGCTAAGGGTAATGGCTAACAAAGAAAGGATAGGGATAACAAACGTTCTTAAAGCAATAGCAAGCAAAGTAATGAAATTGAAACTTAGAATTCACTTTAGAATGCAGAAATCAACTTTTAAACACAAAGGGAAGATTCATGCAACACTTAAGGCCAATTGAATGTTTTGGACCCTATGTTCAACAATCACACTTTAGAGCTTGTTTTCACATTTTTTCACTCTTTTCCATACTTTTCACCACTTTTCTTTTCTTCTTTCTAATTTCCACGATTTTTTTTTTCTTTCTACCCATGCCACATTAAAGTCTTTGGCACACACACATATCCCTTCCCCCACACTTGTTTTTTGCAATACCTTGATCAAAAGGAATTCATCTTGGTCATGCTTTACTATACTTCAAGAACAAGGGTATGGATGGTCCTAATCTAGGCTAGGTGAGGATATTGTGGGTTAACAAAGAACATAGGCTACACAAGGCTCAACGGGGTTAAACTTAAACATATAATGAATTGGGATACACGGCAGTTTGGCTTTGGTGGTGGTCACTACACAACTTCATCTTGAATATGTGTTATGCAAATCAATAGCATGCTTCGAACGAAATGGGCATGAGTTCTAGCATTTGGAACTAAATGATAAAACGCTTCTAAGTAGTAACCAAGCAAAGAATAATGAGATCATGCAACAACTTTAGAAAACAACAATGCACAGATTATTAACTCTCCAAATAAACGTTTAGGCTCAAGTCTCACAAGGTTGTAGCGTTAGTTTGAGTTCCTTCCTTCAAGCATGTTACAAAAACTAATTTTTCCTTTATGATTGGATGTGAATTCATAAGTTATAACCACAACCAAGCATAAACCAAAGAGGAAATCAAACTTTCATCCATGTTCATAATTCTCTTTAACAGTCATGCAATTAAAAACCGAATCCTCATCATTGTGTTGGAAGGTACCCTAAGACACAAACAAATACAAAAAAACAAATCAAAACAACTCTTTTTGGTTTTTTTCAAAACAATTTTTCAATTTTTTCTGGGATTTTCGGATTTTTATGTAAAACACACTAAAATGCATCAAAACAGCTTAAAAATCACTTAAAAACAGAAAGGAACAACATTGGAAGTTATGGGTGATAAAATCCTACGAATTTGCATCAAAAGCACTTATTTACCCCCCCCCCACACACTTAAATCAAACATTGTCCTCAATGTTTCAAGCATAAACTCACACAAACAAAACATAAATAAGCAACAAACAGCAACGAAACACACTAAACATGGCAGAAACGAAATAACAACAAAGAGAAGGGTTTGAGGAACGCAAATCTGGAATTGGAGTGGTTCCTAGGTCTTCATTTGTTGAATGCATGGGTTTCCTCCCAAGTAGCGCTTACTTTAACGTCATGCAGCCAGATGAAGAACGCATTCACTCCCCATTAGAGCCCACGGCATGCAGGGAAATGTCATCCACGGCATGCTCCTCAAAGTTCTCATAATAGGGCTTTAATCGATGCCCATTCACTTTGAATTCGTGTCCCGTTTTCAAGCTTTGGATTTGGACTGCACCATGAACGAAAACATTAGTAATAACAAACGGTCCAATCCACCTAGAATGTAACTTACTGGGAAACAAACGTAAATGGGAATTGAACAATAGCACTTTTTGCCCTATGGAGAATATTTTGCCATGAATCATTTTATCATGAAAAGCTTTGGTCTTCTCTTTGTAAATGCTAGCATTCTCGTATGCCTTATGCCTTATCTCATCAAGTTCATTCAATTGGAATTTTCTATGACTTCCCGCTACATCTAGATTCATGTTGAACTTCTTGACGGCCAAATGAGCTTTGTGCTCCAATTCAACGGGAAGATGGCATGGCTTGCCATAAATGATCCTAAATGGGGACATCCCAATGGGTGTTTTGTACGCCGTACGATATGCCCACAGTGCGTCATCTAAGTGTAAGCTCCAATCCTTCCTTATTGGCCCAACGGTCTTCTCTAGGATTTGCTTGATCTCTCGGTTAGACACCTCGGCTTGGCCATTTGTTTGAGGATGGTAAGGTGTAGAGACCTTATGGTTGACATTGTATTTCCTCAATAACGCCTCAATGGTCCGGTTGCAAAACCTTGCAAATATGTTAGTTCTAATAAAATCTGCAACCACTTTAGAATTATTAGTCCGAGTGGCTTTTGCTTCCACCCACTTCGACACATAATCCACCGCAAGCAAAATATACATGAAACCATACGAGGAAGGGAAGGGACCCATAAAATCAATACCCCAAACATCAAAAATTTCAACATTAGGATAGAAACCTGCGGCATTTGATCCCTAGCACCTATGTTACCCATTCTTTGGCATTTATCACATGTTAAGCAAAAAGTTCTAGCATCCTTAAAAACACTGGGCCAATAGAATCCACATTGTAACACCTTAAGTGTTGTTCTTTGTGTGCCAAAGTGCCTACCACATGCATATGTATGACAAAAGCTTAGAATGGAATGAAATTCAGAATCATGCACACAACGACGTACAATCTGATCAGGGCAAAATTTCCATAAATAGGGATCATCCCATACATAAAACTGTGCATCATGTCTTAACTTATCACGTTGGTGCCTTGTGAAATTGCTTGGAATTCGTTTTGACACCAAAAAATTTACCAAATAGGCATACCAAGGCTCACTTACCTTTATGGACAGCAATTGTTCATCGGGGAATGTCTCGGCAATGGGTAGGGACTCCTCATTATGCACCATTCGGCTTAGGTGGTCAGCCACCACATTTTCACTTCCCTTCTTGTCCCGAATCTCAATGTCGAACTCTTGAAGTAACAACATCTAACGAATTAGCCGTGGCTTGGCGTCCTTTTTAGTGAGCAAGTACTTCAAAGCTACATGATAAGTGAAAACAATTACTTTAGTACCAATTAGATATGATCTAAATTTATCTAAAGCAAAGACAACGGCAAGAAGTTCTTTTTCCGTAGTGGAATAGTTCAATTGCGCATCATTCAACGTCCGTGAGGCATAGTAGATGACATGCGGCCTCTTGTCTTTCCTTTGTCCTAAAATAGCCCTTAACGCATAGTCGGACGCATCACACATAAGCTCAAAAGGTAGGCTCCAATCAGGTGGGACAATGATTGGTGCCGTGGTCAACAACTCCTTGAGTTGGTTGAATGATGTCGTGCATTCTCCATTCAAATCAAACGCCACATCTTTTTGTAGGAGTCTGCAAAGAGGTTGGGCAACTTTTGAGAAGTCTTTGATGAACCTACGATAGAACCCTGCATGGCCAAGAAAAGAATGAACCTCTCTAACCGAAGTAGGAGAGGGTAAGTGACGTACAAGATCTATCTTTGACTTATCAACCTCAATGCCGTTTTCAGAGATGATATGACCTAAAACTATGCCTTGTTTAACCATGAAATGACATTTTTCCCAATTAAGAACAAGGTTAGTTTCAACGCATCGTTTTAAGATCAAACTGAGATTATGCAAACAACCATCAAATGCATCACCAAAAACGCTAAAATCATCCATAAAAACTTCAATAATTTTCTCAACATAATCAGAAAATATGATCATCATGCATCTTTGAAATGTGGCAGGTGCATTACATAAACCAAAAGGCATGCGACGATAAGCAAATGTACCAAAAGGGCATGTGAATGTGGTTTTTTCTTGGTCCTCGGGTGCTATAACAATTTGATTATAACCAGAATAACCATGAAGAAAACAATAGAAAGCATAACTTGCTAACCTTTCAAGCATTTGATCGATGAATGGCAAAGGGAAGTGATCCTTCCTTGTGGTGGCGTTTAGCTTCCTATAATCGATACACACCCTTCAACCGGTTTGAATGCGAGTAGGCACAAGTTCATTTTCGGCATTTGCTACCACTGTCACTCCAGATTTCTTTGGAATGCATTGAACTGGCGAAACCCACCTAATATCCGAGATTGGATAGATTAGTCCACAATCTAAAAGCTTGATGATTTCCTTCTTCACAACTTCCATCATAGGAGGGTTGAGTCAGCATTGAGCCTCTCGAGATGTTTTAGACCCCTCCTCCAAAAGTATGCGATGCATGCACGTAGTAAGGCTGATTCCTTTGATGTCGGCCAATGTCCATCCAATTGCCGTTTTGTGCTCCTTTAGCACCCTCGCTAATTTGCCCTCTTCTTGTGCCATGAGTGAGCATGAGATAATGACGGGCAACGTCTCATCTTCTCCCAAGAAAACGTACTTCAAATGACTAGGCAATGGCTTAAGTTCAAGTGTAGGTGGCTGCACAACTGAGGGAAGCATCTTATTAGCCGAAACTAAACTTAAAATTAGGTCCAACAACTTACCAGATTGTGGTGGCAATGATTCTAGGGCAGCCACCATCTCAATAACATCCTCACTAGGGGGCACGGCAAAGGAGAGTTCATGCATGCCGTGGGTTTGCATGGGTGCTGCTTCCATGTTTTGCATGTCCATTCCTCGTGCAATGACCAATTCAAGTGCATCGTCCTTCAATTTGTCAAAATGGTCCTGTGCCAAAGAGTCAATTACATCAATAGCAAAACATGAATGATTCTCACTAAGATACTTCATAGAATCAGAAAGATTGAAATTAATCACTTCCCCATCAAATTTCATCGTCAATGTTCCATTAAACACATCAATCTTTGTCCGAGCCGTTTTCATGAATGGCCTTCCAAGGAGGATGGGCAATGATGGGGCATGGTCAGACTTGTCCATCTCAAGCACGTAGAAATCCGCCGGGAAGATTAAATGATTAACCTGCACTAAAACATCTTCCAGAACTCCTTTTGGATAGGCATTAGATCTATCGGCCAATTGTATATTCACACCATCATTTTTCAACTCTCCTAAGTTTATAGATGCATAAATTGAATATGGCATGACATTTATAGATGCACCTAAATCTAACATGGCAGATTCAAAACTAGTATTACCAAAGACACAAGGAATTGTAAAACTACCCAGATCTTTGCATTTAGAGGGCAGTTTGCGTTGCAAAATGGCTAAGATGTTTTCACCTACTTTTACAACTTCCTTGGTCGAATCCTTTTCCTAGTGGTGCAAAGTTCCTTAAAAAACTTGGCATACCTCGGGACTTGCTTAATTGCATCCAAAAGGGTGATATTGACTTGAACTTTTCTAAACGTTTCCAAGATGTCCTTTTCAGCCTCCTCCTTCTTTGATTGCATAAACCTACGAGGAAAAGGTACATTTGGAGGAACAACGTTAGAATTAATCACAATTGGAACTTCCCTACCTGATTTGGACATATTGGATTGATTATGGGATGTAGGAGGCTACGGCAAGGGTGCTTCTTTCCTTGCCGTGGCTTTGGCTTTATCCTCCTCTTCGAATTGCAACTTCTTGTCCTCTCTTTGGCTAATTTAGATGGTTGTGGATCAGTTCCAACTTCTTTTCCACTCCTTAGCATGATTGCCTTGGCAGATTCAAAGCCTCATTTCGGATTCACAACGGTTGAACTAGGCAACTTGCCTTGCTCTCGAAATTGTCCCATGAACTCCGCAATTTGCCCTACTTGTTTCTCCAACTCGTCCACCTTTTTGTCCTAGTTTGCATACCCTATGCCATAGAAGTTAATAATTGAAAAATCTGATCATTATCAGTAGACGAACCTGATTTGTTTTGGGCGGGTTGTGCTTGAGGTTGTGTGGGTGCAAACGGTTTTTGATAGAAACCCGGGGGTTGTTGCCCAAATGCACTTTGTTGTTGGCCTTGTTGGGGTTCTCTTCATTTGAAATTTGGATGATCCCTCCATCCCGGATTGTACGTATTAGAAAATGGATCATTTCTTTGTTGGTATTGCTGCCCAAAACCCACGGCATTGAGTGTCTCCCACCCTCCGTTCTCAATCAATTGTGGGCACTTGTCCGTGAGATGTCCTTGCATGGAGCATACGCCACAAGTAGCCACATTTTTGTACTTTTGGTCCTTCCACAACCTGAGAAAGAAGAGTAGTAAGGTTAGCCATTTGATTTTGAAGTTCGGAAATGGCACTTACCTCATTCACTTGGTGTTGCCGTGGGGTGTTTCTTTGTCCAACACCTTCGTATTGTTGAGCATTCAACGCTCGATTAGCAATCAAAGTCTTTGCAGCCGTAGGGGTCTTGTCCACCAATGCTCCTCCTGCTGAGGCATCTAGCATTTGACGTTCAATTGGTAGAAGTCCCTCGTAAAAGTATTGTAGAAGAAGCTCTTCCTTCATTTGATGTTGTGGACAAGAAGCAACAAGAGTTTTAAACGTTCATAATAAGAAACTTTAGGAAAATGTTCTAGAACCTTTCTTTGTATCCAAAAATGCTTAGAAAACCTTCAATGTTGCTTAAACTTAAGGCCATCTAGGTTTAGGAAAGGTCGACCCAAAATAAGAAACTTCAGGCTTAACTTTCCTACTTCAAGTAGGAAACCTTGTTTGAGTAGGAATCCTCATTCTTCTAGGAATCCATCTTTGACTAGGACTCCTCAGTTGATTAGTAATCCTTCTTCAATTAGGACTCCTTCAATCTCGTCCATTCCTTTCGTTCCAAGCATGTGATATCCATTCCAAGCTCAATTTTGCTCCAAAAGGCTCCAAAATGCACTACTTTGCATACTTTGCCCTTAAAACCTGAAAACACATGAAAATAGCTTAAAAGACTAATTTAACTAAGAAAACACAACGTAAATGCACAAGAACAAGCTCACTAAGTCGCATAAATATGCTCCTATCAGTTCCCGTGAGCGAGAGAGAGAGAGAGAGAGAGAGAGAACTCGGTTAGCCAACACGTGGCGCCATTTTTTTTTTGGAAAGGATGAACGAGACAGTAATGTAATAAAGATGATGAAGAATAGTCTTATATGGGATTTAGCTGGTTCTTATTCCAGACTGGTAGATTTTTGCCTCTCTATAATGGGCCCCATAAGTACTTCAAGTAGAAGACCTTGGACTCTCCGGTGGTAACCGAAAGAATAAGGTGCGACTGTAGGAGCTTCAGGATTTCGGCGTAAATGGCGGAAAGCTCGGTCTCCACCTTGGATATGTACTGCTTGAAAACGCCACGTACTTCTCGTTGCGGCGGCCTTCCTCCTTCTGCTCAATCAACAAGATTATGCGCCAGGCGGCGCGGAGCGAGCTGATGACGTTCTTGTAGGCATCGCTGAGCAGGTTGTGCTCCTCCACAGTCAGCAGGTTGTCCTCCTCCACCATCAGGTTGAGCCGAGCAAATCTGATTCAACGGCTCCGCCACTACCTTGTCGGCCGGCCTCGCCACCGAAACCTACACTAATCCTCTGCGACCGCGAGAATTGGATTTCAAATGGAGGATGCGGGAACTTTGAAGAAGAATCCAGCGGGTAGAGCAACTAGGCATCACATGGGTTTTGCAGTGACTATGCAGGTGTTTGGTTCTTGGGTTTCTGCAGATTCAAGGTGGTGAGATGAAAAAAATGAAAGAGAACCGACATAGCTTTTCGTGTCGTTTCCCACAGACGGCGCCAAATGTTGATGCACAAAATCCGGAGGATCTTGGACCAATGTAAATCCGGTCGTGAATCACACAAACGCTCAAGAACACAAAGATGTATCGTGGTTCACCCCAATGTTTGGGCTACGTGCTCTCTAGCCTATTTTCTATGTTTGCCCTCTTTGAGATGTTTTCTCTTCCCATAGCCTAAACCTTGACCTCCCCTAATGAGGAGAGTGAGGAGTCCTTTAATAGAATAAGGGCTCCTCACTTATTACATATTTGCCCCTTCATTTATTACATAATTACATTTGAGTCCCCCGAGTATTTATACGAGGTCTAAATACGAAGGCCCTAAATATAGTATAAACACTGCTAATGACAATTAATTTCTCATGAAAACAAAGAAAAGAGAAACAAAGGTATAAGACTAATTTATTGTTAGATGATATGCATCATAATAGCAGTAAACTGAAAATTAGGTAAAAATTAGTAAAAATTGAAACTTTTTTTCTGATGTAATATTCTCTTCATTTCACACATTGTTTTTTTTTTTTTCATTTCTTGGTTCCAACGATTTTATTTAGGATTTTCTTTCTCAAATTATTTTTCATGATTTCTCTACGGCCTGGAAAATAATAGCCTCCCTTGATGATAATTATAGTACAAAAGCATCACCCAATGAATATCTGAAAGTAAATTTTTGCTTTTTAATTGGAAATCATGACGAACAAAAACCTTTCACCAGGGAGAATTGGGGGATCCTTTCCTATATTAATTGTAATATCATTTAGACGAAATCAGTCATTTTAGTTTCCCCGACTGATACCATACCATACATACCAAGCATTAACAGCATATGCAAATTTTCACTTTGTTTCACACATCGTTTTTTTTTTTTTCATTTCTTGTTTTCCAACCATTTTATTTAGGATTTTCATTTTCAATAGTTTGTTTCTAAATGTACTTGTTTTCAATTTAAGAGGGTGGTCCTATATAGACATGAGCCAGGAAGGAAGAGTTCCGGTATGCTGGGCCAATTGTGGGTAAGTGCGACAGGGATACCTACACAGAAAAGAAAGAAACAAGAGGAGCTAAGGCCATTTCCAATGGAGATGGCTTAAGGTTCAAAAGCCAAAAAATGGCCTAATTTGTGCAGAAACTCACCTCCAACCGATGCTCGGCTATAATTCTTTGGAATCTATCAGGCCATTATTTGGCCATATGGGCATCAGGCTGGCCAATTGTAGTTCCCCTCTCAAACTCTTTTTTGGGACCCAACTCTTCAGTTGCAATAATTGATTCAAATTCACCGACTAGATTTGAAACCATCCAACGTAGTTTAATTAATTAACAAATAAATTTAAAGTATAAACTTAATACTAATAAATTATTGAGTGGGCTATATTTAGCCCATTCGATTGGAAATAGTATATGAGTATGGTCTGACACTGTTTATGTAAAAATAATTTTTTGCAGGCTATATTTCTGGATGAGGCTACGTTTAGCACTTTTCGGTTGGAAATGGCCTAAAAGACCTATGCTCTAAGAATCTCAAGATTTTCAAAACTCAGTCCATATTCAACTCGTAAACCCGTCAAACCCAAACCAAAACTAGTTGGGTTGGATGAGTCGGAGTAAGGTCTTCTCAAATAATGGCCTAACTATGATGGGTTAGCTTACGGGTTAGGTGTTGATCCGACTCATCCTGACCTATGAAATTGTATAAAAGTAAATTACTAATTTCATCCCTCCCAAAATAATAGGATTAGAAAGAAAAACTTTTCTTTATTTCTATCCTATTCTAGTCTCCTAAAAAAATATTATCTCCTACTTTTAATATATGTACATCGAATTTAGAGGGTTACGTGGACTGTGACGCCACTTTATATGCTTGGTTAATACAATTTCATTGCTTAATCCTTGCAAACAATGAAAATGGTGCCATGAAACACGTAATTACCCACTCAATATATAAATAGGCTTTTTCACTTCCTACATACCTTTGTTTAATTTTGTTAATTTTTTTTATGATTTATTCAATTCGATGACAAAAAATAAACAAAGTTGTGTAGCAGGATAAAGATGGTGTATGGGTCACTGACCAGATTTGAATTTAATATTTGGAAACAATACATTTATAACATCTAGAATACTTCTCAAGAATGAATTTTTGCAGCTGTCGCTGTTCGAGGTTATTATGTTTGTATCTAACAAATTATTATTGAATGGATCCTTAAGGTTTTAACAAGAATTATAAACCAGTTGGCAACGCACTATGCAAGAACGGTTACATAAGCTCCATCGCCACCACCTGCAAGTATTACTAAGTCCAGCACATTTTTATCTCTACTAATCACAATTATCTAATATAAATAGGTACTTAAATGGTAGACTAACACATCTTTTTTACTTCCAAGTTCTTCTTTCAACCAAATTAAAAGATGGAGAACGAAAAAGGTGCAGCAATGCATGTCATATATCTTCTTGGTCTTACTTTGATCATGTTTTACTTCTCAAGGGCAGTTGCACAAGAGGAAGAAAATAGCCTCCAAACTTACATTGTTTTTCTTGAAAAGCCAGCCTCCTCGAAATTTTCTGTAGAATCAGATTTAGACAGTTGGTATCAGTCATTTTTGCCTGAAACTACTACAAACTTAAACCAGCAGAGGATCGTTCATGCATACCGTAGTGTGGTCACTGGATTTGCAGCTAAACTGACACCAGAGGAAGTGAAAGCAATGGAAAACAAAGAAGGGTTTTTGTCGGCTCATCTCGAGAAAACGGTTCCTTTGCTAACTACTCATAGTCCTGACTTCTTGGGGTTACACCAAGGATACGGACTATGGAAACAAGCAAATTACGGTGAAGGTTTGATAATAGGACTCTTGGATACAGGCATTGGACCCGATCATCCTTCATTCAGTGATGAAGGAGTATCCCCGCCTCCAGCTACGTGGAAGGGCAAGTGCGACTTCAATGGAACAGTGTGCAACAACAAGCTCATTGGTGCACAAAATTTCGTTGGTGCAGAAGAGGGGAATATTACAGGAAATCCATTTGATCTCGTTGGCCATGGCACCCACACTTCTAGCACCGCTGCTGGAAATTTTGTGGAAGGTGCCAGCGTGTTTGGAGAGGCCAATGGCACGGCTGTTGGCATGGCACCTTATGCTCACTTGGCAATGTACAAAGTCTGTTATAGGACTGGTTGTAGGTATGGCGACATCTTAGCTGGTCTTGATGCCGCTGTTGAAGATGGCTTGGACGTGCTTTCCCTTTCACTTGGAGGCCCCTCACTTCCTTTCTACGATGATGTCATTGCAATCGGTGCATTTGCAGCAATTAAAAAAGGAATATTTTTCAGCTGTGCAGCTGGAAATTCTGGTCCCTATTATGAGTCTTTATCAAATGAGGCGCCATGGATTTTCACAGTCGGAGCAAGTACCACTGACAGAATACTAAAATCACAAGACGAGAAGCTCAACACCTATGGCAGTATAATCGGAGATGCACTTGCTCCCAAGGTAGCTTCCTTTTCGTCAAGAGGACCAAGCCTTTCAAGCCCCGGAATTCTGAAACCTGACATCATTGGACCCGGCGTTGACATCCTAGCAGCATGGCCTGAATCAGTAGACAATGCCACACTTCCTAATCCTAAGGCAACATTTAACATAATTTCTGGTACCTCAATGGCAACTCCTCACCTAAGTGGCATTGCAGCTTTGATCAAGAAATCACACCCTGACTGGTCTCCAGCTGCAATCAAATCTGCCATCATGACAACCGCTGATGTACTAAATCTTGCAGGCACACCGATCGTGGATCAAGATCTTACACCCGCGGATGTTTTCGCAATTGGTGGAGGCCATGTCAACCCTGCAAAGGCAAATGATCCGGGGCTTATCTTCGACATAAAACCTGAGGATTACTTTCCTTACTTGTGTGGATTGAATTACAATGAGACAGCAATAAAGATCATCACACAACAAACAGTGAAATGCTCTGAGGTCGGGGTCATACTAGAAGCACAGCTCAATTACCCTTCATTTTCTATTAAAGCAGGCCCGAACCAGACTCAGTCTCAGTATTATACACGGACTGTGAAGAACGTCGGCCCATCTACGTCAACTTACAACTTGGATCTGTTAGTACCTCATCAAATGGGAATGAGTGTGAATCCTCAGGTTCTTACATTCACAGAGGTTAACCAGGAGATTACATACCATGTCGAATTTATCGCAGAAGATGGTGCTGGGAAGGATGGCGTTCCATACGGTCAAGGATACTTGAGATGGTTTTCTGATAAGCATAATGTTACTACCCCTATAGCTGTCATCTTTGACACCCCGCAAGATTAAGATTTGTTGCTTTAGATGCTATCAGCAGTCATCCTCAAAAAAGAACATGCCTCGTCGAATTCAAACAAATGTTCATCCATAATGCATTATGAAATAAAACATGGCATTTATCCGTGGTTGTTGTTCTTCTTCTTCTTATTATTATTACTACTGGTCGTATGCCCACACATTCGTGTGTAATTAAATTTGTCTATTATTTGTTATGAAGATATTTATGTCACTCTTTTAAAGAAAAATAAAATAAAAATTGATGTGGTAGAAACTAACACATAAATTAAACCCTATAAATTATGCGATCGTAGTACGAGTAAGTAGGGATCGTTCTATTTCGGGGATTAGAAGAGATGCTAATCAACACAAATTAAACTTATAAAACTAAAAACTAAGTTAAACTAACAACAAAACAATAACAGGGGGGGATTTTGGACGAATTTGATTAAAACAAAAGTAAATGACAACAAGTAAATTAAGTTGTGAATGAAATATGAATAAAAGGATAGCTAAAGGATTCTTCTCCACACATGAATCATATGCATAAAAAACAATTTTCAGTTATTCTTCCTATAAACCATGAATGACAATGCCCCAAATTAACTGTGAACAACACTAATTAACTCTTAGATTTTCCTAAGTTCATTGAATTGGACTTAGCGACGCAACCAAATTATTCTTCTCAAGTTCCCTAACTATGAAAAGCATGATAGAGATACATCTCAAAGATCATTAAGTTCTGTGAAAATCATAAGCATTGACAAAGTTTTCGTAACTATGAAAAGCATGATAGTTCTGCCAAGAATTTACTTAACTCAATCATGACTACTGACTTTTACTACTTGCAAATATAAGTTCATAACGATTAGGTGAAATTCCCTTATATTCTAGCATCAAATCTCTGCATGCAAAATAAGTGTGCACCCTTAATAAATATACAAGAATAAGTTTTCTTTAAAGCAGATAAGTAAATCACATTTATGTTTTATGAAACAATAACTCAATGTAATAAATTTATATAAAACATATGATCATGGCTTTGAATTTACCTCTAATTAAAGAGAAACTTAGTTACACATGTTCATCATAACTAAAAAGCAATCTAAAATAAACATTGAAACTTAAAACAAAGATAGAAAGAACTCTGAAAATTCCAGCAACTTCAATGGATGAATGGTAGGCATGGCACCCCCTAAATAGCTGTAGGAATTTCATATATATAGGGGGAAACGGTTGAATCCAGGAGGAAAAGGGTTTTGGCATTTTGAATTATTTTAGGACTCTAAAAATCAGTAGAAAGTGTTGGAATGTGATTAGGATTCCTCCTTGTAGTTGGAGATAAGATAAGATAGATTATGTTGGATAAGATAGAATAAAAGATAAGATTATGTTGGATAAGATAGAATAAAATAAGATAAGATAAGATAACTACAAAAAAAGGGTCATTTGCAACCAACTTTTTCTGAGGGCCTACAAATACTCTCGGAAAAACCATTGTTTCCGCCCAAAAATTATGCGTTGTCGGAAATATGTCGACAAGAGATTTACTATTTTCAACACCCAAAATACCCTCGAAAAAGAGTTACATCGCCATCAGAAATAGCTATTTTTTGGAGGGAAATTTTGGCGCCACATTTATTTATGACGAAACTTGTATTCGTCGATAATAGTTATATTTTTTTCCAAGGGCGTATTTAAATTGTAGAGGTAATTGTTTATTTTCGAGGGCAATAAGTGGTCGTCGATAGTAATTTATCTATTTTCAAGGGTGATTAGTTATTGTCGGAAGCGATTGTGTATTTGCAAAAGGAATTAGAGGCTGTAAAAAATAATTGTATTTTAAATTGATTAAGTATCCACTAGTGTAAATATTTTAAATTGAATATTGAATTAGTTCATTGTATTCTTATAGTATCAAGGAGTGTAGTTGTAAAAAATCATCAAAATTGGAGCTAAAATAACTGTTAAATCATGATTTTTCATTTATAACTATCGAAATATTTCGTCCTGATACCTAATCTCTAAATGTTTGTTTTTTGCGATTTTGATGTATGCGATCTCAGAATATATACAAACAAGCTTTGACATTTTGATCATTAAACTAGTTTCTTAAAATGCACATTAAAAAAACCAAAACAATTTAAAATTACCAAAGAACGTTAAAAAAATTCACAATAATTAATTTACAAGTGTGAAAAAATATGCATACGATCTTGATCGCATCGTCTATGCTTTGACGATGGGTGCATCGTTGTTTGAATTTTTAAAACTCTACAAATAATGTTTTTAGTGGGAGTTCAAAATAAAAAAAAAAGTTCATAATAATTAATGTACAAGTGCGAAAAATGTGAAAGGATATACAAACGCTCGTTATTGCATCATTTACACTCAGACAATGGTTACATCGTTATTAGATTTTTAAACCCTCCAATACCCCATGAATAGTGTCTTGTTTGAGTGCAAAATTAATAAAAAATATACAATCACTTGTAATGACATGCTTTATAACTTTCGTGATGGGGTCAAATCTGAATACCGACACCATAATCCATAAACGCTAAATTTATATTTAAACATGGATTTTTATTTACACTCTATTCATGTCACTGATTTCATTTTTCAGATTTTCTTTTTTGAAAACAGGATCCTTTAGTGAAAGCAAACAGATGAACGATTTGAATCGTTAATATCACGTTCCAATGTTTACAATTAATTGAAATATGAGTCAATGTTATATAGTTTCTAGAGACCTTACAAACTCCATTAAACGTGTTTGTATCATTCTTGACCAATCCCGAAACTACCGAGTACCGGTTAACGTTATACCTTCAAGGACCCAGAAGAATTTCCCTCCAACTAGGAGGCCAATCACATTGTGACACGTGTCGACATCAGAAGCCAATCATAGCGCGACACGTGTCAACATCAGAAGCCAATCACAACACAACATGTGTCAATGTCAGAACAAAGCTAGAAACTCTCTTCTATAAAAGGAGATCATTCTCCCACAATATTTCCTAATGTCATTTGTACTAAATCATTCACTAGTGCTGATAAAAGGAGAGCTTAAACCTATGTACTTGTGTAAACCCTTCACAATTAATGAGAACTCCTCTACTCTGTGGACATAGCCAATCTGGGTGAACCACGTACATCTTGTGTTTGCTTCTCTGTCTCTATCCATTTACATACTTATCCACACTAGTGACCGGAGCAATCTAGCGAATGTCACAAACTTGACACTTTATGTTGTACCAAAGTTGTCACTGATTTTGTGCATCAACATTTGGCGCCGTCTGTGGGAACAACACATATTCCCACTCTCTTCAGCTTTGTCAAGTTGGTTTCCACCATTCGTACACTCTATTTTGACCAGACACTCCAACATGGGGAGCGAAGGAAGCCACAGCATGCAGAACGACACCCCATCGCACCTGGTGCGAAGCAACGAAAAAATGAACAAAAGTTTGCTCTTCAGGCTAAAGTTGATGAGCTGAAGGCTCAGAAGAACAAGATAGCAATGAAAAATGAGATCCTCCAAAAGCAGTATGAGAAGGTCTTCGAGATGCTCCACGAGGCTAGATATACTAAAACACACGAGCTCATCACCCTTGTGGAAGTCAACCATCAACTGGGTGCCCCCCAACACAGAGAGTCATTTGCCCTCGACATGGGTTTTCCTGTTGAGGAGCGAGCTACTTATCGAAATGGCGACCAACATGAGACTTCTCTCAACCCAGCTGCTTCGACCCGAAGTAGAAGAAGTGGAGGAAGGCACCTCCTTACAGAAGGAATGGAAGGATCGAAAGCCGTCTTTCGCGACTGTCGAGACTTCCTAAAGCAACTTCAAGACAAACTCATCCATGTAAGCTTGAAAATCAATGAACCAAGTCCTAGAGAAACACGAAGGTATAGGGGACTCAGAGATGTTCCGACATACATACCTTGGAAGTCAGTATGGCGAGTCCAGGGAAAAATCACATGCTCTTGATTAAACCTTCCTACTTCTAAGAGGAGATGGAGATTTACGAAAAAAAAAGCACCAGTGGTACATAACTCCACTCAGAACCCTCTTGTCCTACAACTCCTTAAGGAAGTAAACAAGTTGAAGGCCAAACGACAAGCTGAGATACCTGATTGGAACCAACCGAGGCCTGGCCCTCTTACAAGAAGGATCCCTAACACCCATTCCGAGCAAAGACAAAAAGTGATGTCTTTTCTTCCTTTCCACCCTCTCTGGCAGAGCTCTAAACTAGTATTGCCGTCTTCCACCTGAGACGATAGACTCATTTGAGGAATTAAGGAAACTGTTTGTTTCTCAACACATTTTCCAAACTGATCGCTTGCACTCTGCGGATGACTTGTACATTATTCGCCAGAAGCCAGACGAGTCATTACGTATGTATGCTGGCCGCTTCAGCCATGGGTATTCTGTTGTGCCGAGGCAGACGACAAGACTGCACTCAAAGCCTTCATGGCAGGCCTGCGTGATTATTTCTTTAAGTACATGATCAATGCCAACACTTGGAAGACTTACTCTGAGGTGATGGCGCAGGCTTATAACCATGCCTCCGCCGAGGCAAAGACATACCAAGAGAAACCCCCAACAACCATCCCCTATCAGCAAGTGGGGAGTGAAAGCCAAACCCACCCAAATGAGAAGACCTTAACCTTCCAAACAGCAGCGGTGCCTCCCCCTGCCTTACTTAATACTTTGCCAAGTCAACAGACATATCAATCTCAGGGTAAAAGGAAAGATTTCCATCCTCACCAGTCTCATTTTAGTAAAAGGAGTAAGGGACACTACCACGATAACCAAGGGTATCGCCACGATAATCCCTGACCCCAACAGTCAACACAGTGGGTCAAGCACGTGTCAAGACAGGCCCTACCCCGAGGTATGAGGCGTACACACCTTTGAACGCCACATGCGTGGCCATTTACCCTAACATAGTACACCTGATACCGAAGCAAAAGCCGAGGCACCCGAATTACAAGCCCACGAAGAACACGGGCACGTTTTGCTGCTACCACGAGCATAACGGCCATGACGGCGAGAAGTGTATCACCATTCGTGATCATATTGAAGGTTTGGCACGTGAAGAAAAAATTGATCAATTCCTCCTTCACCCTCCAAGAGGTAACCGTAACCAACGCCAGGTGAATGTGATATATCCTATAAGTGGTGGTACACTCATATCTAAATCTTCCAACAAGGCTATGAAAAATAGTGAACAAGCTTTAAGGTTTGGCCACCAAGTGTTTCACGTGGAAGACATCAAGAAAGGCAAGTATTAAAAGCCTAACTAGGATCCAATATGTTTTTACCCTCACAACGACCCACTGATCGTGGAAGCTCACATAGCCAACTTTGAAGTACGATGAATCCTGGTGGGCACGGGGGCTTTGGTCAATATCATGTTTGATGAAGCTTTCAGGTCACTTAATGTAGCTGAACACTTGCTCGATCGCTCGATTTCTCCTCTGATAAGCTTCTCCGATGATATCGTGCAACCTTAGGGGAGCATACAGTTACCTTTCACCATTGGTACAGGCCCTTACACAACTACCATTACCACTAACTTCCTGGTGGTTGATTGCCCAACAGCATACAATGTCATCTTGGGACGCACATGCATCAATGATCTCAAGGCCATGGTATCCACACATATGTTGTTGATGAAATTTCCAACCCCCTATGGCAATGGTTACATCAGAGGAGATTAACTTAGTGCACGATCATGTTACAACACTTCGGTCAAGCAACAGCACCTGCCTATGTCCAAGGAAACCCTTTCTATACATAACCAAGTCATAAAGACTAGCCCAGACGAAGCCAACTTGGATCTTCACGGTGGCAACAATCAACCCGATGATCCTCAAGATGACTCTTTCACCCAGCAAGCACAACCCGCTAAAGAGTTGGAGAAGGTCTATATCTCAAAAGATTATTCGAATCACATGGTGAAGATTGGCACCACCTTGTCACCACCCATTCGGTTGACATTGATCTCTTTTTTATAAGAAAACACTGAGGTCTTCGCCTGGTCATACGAGGACATGCCAAGCATCTCTCCCGATATCATTTGTCATCGCTTAAATATTGACCCCAAGACCAAGCCAGTGAAGCAGTAGCGAAGATTTTATGACGTTGAATGGTACGAGGCAATGAAGGTAGAAGTTGAAAAACTCAAAGGAATAGGCTTCGTCCGCGAAGTCAATTATCTAACGTGGGTAGCAAATGTTGTCCTTGTTAAAAAGAATTTGACCAAGGAAAGTCTTTTGCTCTAAAAGGTCTTGTGGAGAATGTGTGTCAATTACACCGACCTAAACAAAGGATGCCCGAATAATAGCTTTCATATTCCTCTCATAGACAAACTTATAGACTCTACGGCAGGGTGTGAACTCCTGAGCTTTATGGATGCTTACTCCAGATACAACCAAATCCTCATGAACCCTCCAGACCAAGAACACACAGCCTTCACTACTGGCATCGGACTATATTGCAATAAAGGCATGCCCTTTGGCCTAAAGAATGCAAGAGCGACTTATCATAGACTGGTCAATTCAATGTTTGCCGAACAGATTGGGAAGAGCATGGAAGTTTACGTTGATGATATGCTAGTCAAGAGCAAACATGCTGACCAACATATCACTAACCTATCTGAAAACTTTCACCATTCTGAATGAGGTTGAACCCCAACAAATGTGCCTTCGGTGTAGGCTCTGGCAAATTCGTAGGCTTCATGATAAGCTAACGAGGCATTGAGGCTAATCCCTAGAAGATCAAAACAATCCTCGACATGAAGGAACCGGTAACTTCAAAAGACATCCAGAGCCTTGCTAGTAAGGTGGCAACCTTAACTAGGTTCATCTCAAAGGCCACAGACAGATATGCTCCTTTCTTCAAAGCACTTAAGGGAAGTAAGAATTACATTACATGGACTGATGAATGTGCCGAGGTAATCAAGAACCTCAAAGACTACATGAGTAAAGCCCCTCTGCTTTCCAAACTTAAGGTTGGTGACACTCTCATTATCTATCTGTCTGTATCGGCTTTAGGAGTAAGTTCCATTCTCATTCGAAATGATGGTAATGTCGAACGACCTGTCTACTACACCAGCAAGGCCTTACAAGATGTAGAGACACGATACTCCAACATTGAGAAATTGGCTCTAGCATTGGTCATGTTTGCTCGAAAACTTCGCCCTTACTTCCAAGCACACTCCATCATCGTGCTTACCAATCATCCTCTTCGACAGATACTCCAAAGTCCTAACACTTCCGGACGAAAGCATTGGGTGAGTTTAACATCTCCTACCAACCAAAGCCAACTGAGAAGGGCCAAGCAATGGCAAACTTCATCGCCAATTTCACATATCCTGTTGACATTGTTTCTACACCTATAAAAGTGGTTTCATTACCCTCGGAAGCTCAGAAAATATAACCAACAGCCCCAGCATGAAGTCTATATGTTGATGGCTCGTCCAACCAACAGGGTTGTGGAGCAGGACTAGTCCTTACGACCCCTGACAAAGTGGCGATGGAGTATGCTCTTCATTTCAAATTCAAGGCGTTGAACAATGAGGCCGAATATGAAGCCCTCCTAACAGGCTTACATTTGGCCAAACACCTTGGGGTTAAACAAATTGATATCTTCAGTGACTCCCAATTGGTGGTTAACCAGGTCACCAACAACTTTGATGCTAAGGATAGCTCCATGGCAGCATATCTGGCATAAACGCAATTGTTGCTCAAACACTTCCACTACCAAATCACCCAAATTCCTCGAGCGGCAAATAGTTATGCAGATCATTTGGCTCGCCTCGCCTCAACTGTGGAAGACAAGATTGGGAGAAAAATTCAGGTCCAATTGTTGGCAGCACCAAGCACCATGACTGTGGAAGTGTGCAACTTACAACAAGGGGATAGTTGGATTACCCCGATTTATAGATTCCTTGCTCATGGCACCCTTCCAAATGACAAAGTCGAAGCTAAGTAGATTCGATACAAGGCTACCCGTTACTTGATCATTAATGGCCAACTCTACAAGCAAGGTTTTAACCTACCATACCTAAGACGCCTTACGCCCACAAAGGCGGAAACTGTCATTCGGGAAATACATGAAGGAGTCTACGAAGATCATGCTGGATCTCGATCCCTAGCACACAAGGCTTTTTTGCCAAGGATATTACTGGCCAACACTCCACCAAGATGCCATCAGAATATCCCGCTCAAGTGATAAGTGTCAATGCTACGTAACTATTCCTCACTCCCCTCCCAAGCCGCTCACTCCTATGATCAGCCCTTGGCCCTACACCCAATGGGGACGTGATTTGATCGGCTTAATGCTTGCAGGGAAGGGCAAGGTCCGCTATGCAATCGTTGCAGTTGACTACTTCACAAAGTGGGCCGAAGTAGAACCCTTGGCAACCATTACTGAGACAAAAATAGAAGACTTCGTATGGAAAAACATCTTTTGCATATTCGGCATTCCCAATGCGATAGTCACTGACAACGGGCGACAATTCGACAACAATAAGTTCAGGATGTTCTGCTCTAAGTTCAACATCAACTTATGTTTTGCCTCCCCAGCTCAGCCCCAGTGTAATGAACAAGTTAAAGCCATCAACAAAATAATCAAGCGAACTTTGAAAACCAGCTTGGACAAGGCTAAAGGTTGTTGGCCAGAATTTGTACCCCAAGTTCTTTGGTCATACCGCACTTCGTATCGGACATCAATAGGAGAAACCCCATTCTCACTTGCCTTTGGTACAAGGGCAGTTGTCCCAGTTGAGCTTGAGCAAGCAACATTCCGAGTCCAGAACTACATGCAAAGCCAAAATGACAAACAACTTACCCTTAACTTAGATCTAGTCGAGGAACACAAAAACCAGGCTCACTTAAGGAATGTCGCCTACAAGCAACGCATCTCCAACTACTATGACTCAAGGGTTAAACCTTGTTCTTTCAAAGTGGGGGACTGGGTATTGAAGAAAAGATTACTTTACGACAGAGTCCCGAGTGCAGGAACACTTAGTCCAAACTGGGATGGACCGTTTGAAGTTGTTGGCATCAGCCGCCCTGACTCCTACAAGCTTAGAAGCTCTGATGGCAAGACCCTTGGCCATCCATGGAACACTGATCATTTGAAGTACTATTACAAGTAAACTCACATTGTACAAGTGTTAAGCTTCAGCCGTTGAGCATCCTATGTAACAAAGACTATTTGGTATGAATTCAATAAAGAGGTGATTTAGACAACTTGGTCCTAATCCTCTTACATTCCTAGCAATGAAACACTTGGGTTCAAAGCTTCAACATGAATGCTTCCAACATGAAACAAAGTCTAAGTATATGTCAACAAGACTATACAAATAAACGAATAGCTTCACTGTATATTCGTTTAATCATACATTCCAACACATTCATACATAAGACAACTGTGCTTCGAAAGGGTTCAACATACATTGTGTCAATCGACACTTGCTACAATGTGCCTCGACACCTTGCCCTTATTCTCACCAACTGGGTGAAGAAATGTGAAGAAGGAACTCATTTTCATGCCACCAACTAGGTGATGAAATGTACAACCCGTTCTCTCCTTCATGCCACCAACCAGGTGATAAAATGTACAACCTGTACTCTAATATCATTTGGCAACTTGCCACTCAAGCCATCAACCAGGTGAAGAATGAACTCATCTTTATGCCACCAACCAGGTGATTAAATGTACAACCCGTACTCTCCTTCATGCCATAAACCAGGTGATGAAATGTACAGCCCGTACTCTAATATCATTTGGCAACTTGCCATTCATGCCACCAACCAGGTGAAGAAGGAACTCATCTTCATGCCACCAACCAGGTGATGAAATGTGATGAAAGTTGATAAAGGAACTCACCTTCGTGAAAGCAACTCACCATTCATTCCACCTACCAGAAGCTTGACAACTCACAAATAATCAAAAATGTCCAAGCTTGACAACTAAACTAGGGGAGCACTTATGCCCAACAAGAGTTATAGTCACCAACAAAGTCTTATTGCAAGCCAACAACAATTTCAGTGCATGGCATGCGAAAATCAAGCTATTAAGCCCTCTTGCATCTACTTCAGACATTTCTCCTCTGTAACAATGCAAACACTACAACTCGTTGAAAGCTTCACACACTCTTTATCAAGACAGTGTGAAGCAAAACCAATTTATGATGTCAACAAGAGCTTCATTAAAGGAGTTCAACCACAATTCTCAAAAGCTTCACACATTCTTGATCAAGACAGTGTGAAGCAAAACCAATTTATGGTGCCAACAAGAGCTTCATCAATTGAGGGCAACCACAATTCTCAAAAGCTTCACACACTCCTGATCAAGACAGTATGAAGCAAAACCAATTAATGGTGCCAACAAGAGCTTCACCAATGAAGGGCAACCACAATTCTCAAAAGCTTCATACACTTTTGATCAAGACAGTGTGAAGCAAAACCAATTTATAGGGCCAACAAGAGCTTCATCAAAGGAGTTCAACCACAATTCTCAAAAGCTTCACACACTCTTGATCAAGACAGTGTGAAGCAAAATCAATTTATGGTGCCAACAAGAGCTTCATCAATGGAGGGCAACCACAATTCTCAAAAGCTTCACACACTCTTGATCAAGACAGTGTGAAACAAAACCAATTTATGGTGCCAACAAAAGCTTCATCAAAGGAGTTCAACCACAATTCTCAAAAGCTTCACACACTCTTAATTAAGACAGTGTGAAGCAAAACCAATTTATGGTACCAATAAAAGCTTCATCAATGAAAGGCAACTACAACTCATAGAAAGCTTCACACACTCTTGATCAAGACTGTTCAAAGCAAATTCAATATATATGGTTCATCCAAACCTTCGACCACTACAAGGTGTGGCTTGCATCACAATCTTTTGGTCAACGGTGTAGAAGCAAAATTTCTATATGTTATCTCTCCCACATTTTCAACTTGCTAATTTTCCCAAAATTTGTATATGTTGTCTCTCCCACTACAAGGAAATTGGGAAATTCAACAAAGCTTCATCAATGGAGGACAACTACAAATTCTCAAAAGCTTCACACTATCTTGATCAAGATAGTGTGAAGCAAAATCAATTCATGGTACCCAACAAAGCTTCATCAATGGAGGACAACTACAAATTCTCAAAAGCTTCACACTATCTTGATCAAGATAATGTGAAGCAAAATCAATTCATGGTACCCAACAAAAGCTTCAACACCAAAGTTTCACCTACAAAGCTTCAACTCCAAAGCTTCACCTACAAAGCTTCAATACAAAAGCTTCACCTACAAAAGCTTCACCCACAAAAGCTTCACCTACAAACTTTCAACACCAAAGCTTCACCTACAAAGCTTAATATATATATATATATATATATATATATATATATATTCGAAAATTCAAAAATTCAAAAAAAAAAATCGAAAAAAAAAGTAATAAATAAAAAATTGTCTAGGCCTTCTCTTATTTGGGCCTAACAACTTTCATAACAAATATATATGAAGGAGGAGTTTTGGGCTACCACTTAGAAAGGAAATGCCTCATTCGTCAACTCCCTCGATTGGAGATTTGGGGGACTCCTACCATATGCTACTGCACCTTATTACTTGGAAGTCTCACGACCACTCAATGACTTGGATTTTTCAAGTCTCCAACCAAGAAGTTTTCCTCACTTAGGAAATTAAGGGAGCACTACCTCAACATACATACTTCACTCACAAAGCTTCAACATACAAGCTTCAACAAAAGAAAAAATTCAAAGAACTTAGTGAAGAAGGCTTTGGTGTATTTAACACAATACGTTGAAATGAAGCAAAACTTATTTATTCATATCTCTGATAAGTTACAAATATGTATATATACATGAATCAAAATAAACAAACAAGAGGGAGCCTTCACAAAGGTTGCTCAGGAGAAGTCTCAGCAGTCGGCAGAGCCCCAGAAAGAGTAGGCACTAGAGGGTGATCATTCAGAGCCTCAATACTGGGCAGAACCCCAGAAGAAGGAGGCACCGGAGGTTGATCATTTGGAGCTTCATTACGCAGTACAACCCCGGAAAACGAAGGCAATAAATGCCTTTGGAACAAACCAACAGACCTCTGATGATCAAGTAAAATCTGACCATCAGATTCCTGCAGCTGGTCAAGCTTCATCTGCATGTTTGTAGCATAATCATGTGCAAGCCTGTGCAATTGTTTATTCTCATGCTCGAGCCCTCTAATCTCCTGTTTAAGACTTATCACTTCAGCCGCCAATGATTCAACTTGTAGGGTTCGAGCAAATAGACGTTAGGCCATCTTAGACATAAAACCTGCACACTAAACACTGAAAGCCAGAGAATCCTTAACAGCCAACTCATCAGACCATTTGGAAAGTAGTCTGGTATCTTTGAGAGTGAGAAGGTTTCTGGCCACCACCGCAGCGGTCATATCAATCTTCATCACAGAGTCTCCAACGGTAAGAGGTCTAGTAGGGGATAAGAATGATGGGTACCATATGTTGTCTTGAGGAGGCATGGTTGCCTCTTCACCAAAGTTCAAGTCAAAACGACGGTCGGATAGCCTACACGCAACATCAACTCATCGGGTACCACAGATAACTTTGCCAAAGATCTCTGACAAAGTTTAGACACATAAATTTTGAAGGTCCAGCTACCATACCATTACCCACAAGGGTAAAGGAACAGCACCACTGCTTGATAACTGGAAAGTGAAGGAAGATTTTGTGAACAAATGTTCATTTAAGCAACATCAATAAGCATGCAATTAACAATTAAAGGCGGAATCATGCTTGCATGCACTTAAAAACAAAACATTAACCATGAAATTCAAAGCCTAGTAGATTGGTGAACCATGAATCAACTCAAAACAAAATGAGTTGAGATTTATACCTTTGTAGATTCCTCTTTGCATAAGCAAAGGCTAATCACCCAAAGAGAGGGTCTTCAGTCCTTGCATCTAAAACTATATTTTTGGATGGAAGAATAGGTTTCTCCAAGTTCCCAAAATTGAGAACCTCTAAGTCTCTTCACCAAGGAGAGATTGGAGAAGAAATGAGTGACCTTGGAGTAGTGGGATTGCAAGATGCACCCCCCAAGGGGCCGGCCTCCTAGAGAGAAAATGGAGAGACAAGTTCTCACCAATTTTCTCTAAAAGAAACCCTAATGAATAAAAGGCTATAAAGTCATATTTATACCTTTATTCATTTGAGTGGCAAACTTGTAATTAAAGCAAGTTCACTACCCTTCCTCTAAATGGCCGGCCATGGGGTGTTGTTTGGGCTTTTGGGTCTTAGTGAATCATTATTCATTAAGTTGTCATACAACTTAAGTCAATGGGCTTGACGTTCGAAGCCCATTGGGCCTTAAGGTCCAAAACCTATCCCGAGGTCTTTAACGAACTTATTCGTTTGATTAATTAACATATTAATTAATCCTTGCCATAAATAAATGATTAAACCATTTAATCATTCTTACTCATCTCCATTGTTTCTTCAATCTCCACCTTACACGGTGTGCGATCCATTAGGTTCCCTTTAGCGAGGCAGTGGGCGATTAAAACCATTTTACATCGATTGTGAATTGAAACTTACTTTCAATTCTCCCTTTAGTGATTACACACGTTTAGGGCTTCCACAAACCATGAGTGACACCTTGCAGCATATCATGGTTACCCAAGCTAATCAGAAGAGGTAGAGAAAACCTATTCAGTTTGGGATTACAAATGCAATACGGTCTTTCTCTAATCTAATACTCTTGACCACATTGTTTGGATTGATAGTTTATTTATTCATGTCCACTATCCAATGTGATTCGTGTGCTTATATGATTTCTTTGAATGTGATTTGGAACGCATTCCTAAATCTCATTCATACTCTGGCCAGAGATTCCAAATCATATCGTAGAGTATTCTCCCTCAAACGGTTTGAAGGTTAGAGATCCCTTGTTGCGCATTCACTTGCCTCCATGACTAAGTGGCTTAACCCCAACGATGCCGTGGACACCCCGATGGGGTGACTTTGTCATAATCAAAGATTAAGGACTTAACCACAAGACAACTGTGATGCCTCAGGTCAAAGGACTACTTTGCATTATCCCAACCATGAGTTCTCATGTGACATGAGTATGAGAACTCTTCGTTGATCGCGTTCAGTGAACTCATTCTCTACTGAGCACCTACGTACTTGTCTTGATGTCACACACACCAATGACTCGAGACTAGTCACTCTCCCTGAGAGAAGACATAGCACGTACCGATCTTGACGGACTGTCAATGCCCAATTGACAATCCTATGATCAGGAACATTTAGGATGTGTCTACGAAAAAATGGTCTCATGAATCTAACTTCATTAGATTACATTCTCCCAATCACATATTCCTTGGACTTTATCGTTTAAGCATATAACATTTATATGAGACGGCTCAAACGATAATCTATGCCCTTTATATGTAAACTAGATTAGTTTAACATGTGAAATGTCCGTAAAGTATCATCGTATGATTGGCTTTAGGGCACATTTCCAACAGAAAGTCCTTATGTGTGTCAACCTTCGTGCTCCGTGGCAAGGCAGACTGGCAAAAATGCCCAGCCTTTACTCACATCAAGAAAACACTTCCAATAGGATTACTTTCTCAAAAATCAAAGAGGCACCGCTCTTCGAATCTCGAAAGCCAGACTCTCACCAAGATTGCTTTCTCAAAAATCGAAGAGGCACCGCTATCTGAATCTCGAGAGCCAGACTCCCACCAGGATTACTTTCTCAAAAATTGAAAATGCACCGTTATCCGAATCTCGAGAGCCAGACTCCTACCAGGATAGCTTTCTCAAAAATCGAAGAGGCACCACTCTTTAAACCTCGAGAGCCAGATCCCTAATTGGATTCCTTATTCAAAAATCGGAGAGGCAACACTCTCCGAATCTCGAGAGCCAGATCCCTAACAGGATTGCTTGTTTGAAAACTGAAGAGGCATCGCTCTCCGAACTTCGAGAGCCAGATTTCCTTGGATAAAGCTTGTCTGCAATATTCACACGCAACATCAGCTTTCCAGATACCACATACCACTTTTTCAAAGTGCTCTGACAAAGTTAAAACAAGGGTAAAGGAACAGCGTTAGCACTCGTTGTTTGGACAATTCCTATATATGTCGACCTTCATCCTCCACAGCCAGGCAGACCTGCAAATAAAAAAAATGCTCAACTTTTCTTCACATCCGAGAGGGCACTCTCAACAGTCTCTCGAAATACTCAACTTATTTTCCCTCCGATAATACCTCTGCAAACAAGCCACACCAGAGCAAAAGTATCTCATATCATCAGGGTTAAAAGCAAGAGTATCCCATATCATGCTTTTTCCCTGTCTTACCTGTAAGACAAGGAGAAAAAGAGCAATCAGTCAACACTTGGAATCAAGCTTCCAGTCAGGAACTGACTACCTGGAACTCCTTCCCTGATTACTTACCTGGCATTGCTCTCGAGTACTCATCTTCAACATCTTATGCTTCTAGAAAAGATACCACATATGCCTGAGGAACAGATAGGGGAAGTGAAAATGATACAAGGAAGCATGTGGAGACAAGCGCAACAGAACACGTGCCGATTCATCTATTATTTTGTCAACAGAAAAAGTATCTCATATCATCAAGGTCGAATGCATTCTTGATTTGATGAACCTGTTTTGACCCTCAAATTCTTGAGTCGACCTTATACTCTGGAGGAAACCAGAAAACCCTCCAACCCAGTTCAAGAATAAGCCTATGGAAAGTTACTTCTTCAAAAGCAAAAGTATCTCATATCATCTATTCTCCTTTTTTTTTTCTTTATCTTTCTTGCTGCCTGCAAGATAGGGAGAATAAGAACAATCAGTCAGAACTCGAAATCAAACTTCTGATCTGGGACTGATTGCTGGGAGCTTTGATTGCTTACCTTGTTTGTCACCTTTTTCGGCAAATCTCCTAGCTCGAGGACTTGAGGGACTCCTACTACATGGTTCTTAACCAAGCCTGAAACTACAAGTAAGCTTCAAGTGAAATTGATACATTACCTTGTGCATCTCCACCGGTTAAAGATACCACCCCTGGATGGAGTAAAAGTACTTCCATAGAAGATGCCACATCTACCTATGAGACAGATAAGGCAAGTGAAAACGATACCACACTTTGGTACTTAGAAGTTTCGTGATTACTCAACGGCTTGGATCTTGCAAGTCCCCAACCAAGAAGCTTCCCTCACTCGGGAACTTAGGGGAGCATTGTTTTTATCTGTTTGAGCCAAAAAATTTAGTTTGGGCCGAGATGGATTCTCGGCCCGGAAGGCCTTACGGAAAGATTACCGTGGACCGTTTAGTTCATGGGCTTCCTAACCTAGGTTGGTCAAGTCATGCTGAGACGAGTAATTGAATCTTGGCGTAATAAGAAGTCTCGGCAAGATATGGATAAAAGTGAATCCAGCTTGATAAAAGACTAGGTTCAAAGTCATAGTGAAAATAGGACTTGTCGAGATGGTGTTTTATTAGAAGAAGAAATCCTAATCCGAGTGGGGTTTTAACTCGATTCAAAAAGTACTTGGTGCTATAAATAAAGAAGGCTATGCATCGTTCAAAGCCCCTCCAATTCAACACACAACTACCCTGCGCAAATTCTCTCAACAACCTTGAGATTTTTTCCTTTTCTTTTTTTGCCAACACACCTTCAGTTTGGATAAACAGCACTGTGAAGGCAACCAGTGATATCTTCAGTCGGCATAAATAGCATTGTCACCGTAGAACCAACCAATCTCGCAACATCTTCAGTCGGCATAGATAGCACTGCGTCGAGGGCGATTGGTTATCTATCCAAGTCTCGGTCGAGAAGGATTTCTGAATCCTTATTGGTCGAGGTCATTTCATTAGCCTTCTTAGCGAAGTGAGGTGTTACAGTTTATTAGGCTCGGCACATTGCAGGCCAAGTTGGTTTATGATTGGATACTCTCAAGTGGGATTCAGAGTTCTGCATTTCGACGGTCGAACCACGTTTATTGTTAAGACATATATCCACTTTGAGTATTTGTGCCCTTACACCTTGGTGTCTATTCGGCGTGAGTTTACTCTGACGAATACCATCACTACGACCGAATTCGACGACGACAACAATTTGTGAACTTCGTAAGAATTAGTAACCTTGTCTTCAGGTTCGAGAACGCAAGAGGCCGAGACGTGTTCCTTCCTCCGTCGTAATCGCAAGACGCATAAGTCGGCTGCGCACCCAACGTAACATCAACATATTTTAGTCCTCGGTTGAGCTCGGTCGACGAGTTGGCACGCCTCGCATTCAACCGAATGACGTAGTTAGCTCATAGATTACTTGGCCTGCGCGTCACGTAGGCTTGGTAGTTTTTAGGGTCAACATTTTGGCACGCCGAATGGGACCCAGTGCTAAACTACGAAGTTCATGCCAATTGAAACACAATCGGTTAAAAAGAAAACAGCTATGGGAAAATCAACAACCGATTTGCCAATTCAGAACATAGGACAAAGTGTATCACATGCACAGAATCCCCTTAGTGCCGTGACACCTGAGTTCACAAGCGCGACTCGCCGAGAAAAAAAAGTTGGTCTCGGTGGTCAGCTTTGCAATCTAGAAATCCCTAACAAAAACACATGCATTCTCAATGAAAAGATAGTGGAAGATTGTGATGAGGATGGTGGTGAAGGTTCTGATCCACCAACAAGATCGTTTCTTCAAAGACGGCTGGACGAACAGTCTAGGGCGGTTGAACAGACATTTAGTCGAAGAATCGATAAGCTGCATGACGTGATATGCAATAACAGTGAGGTACAAAACAGATTGCTTGAAATACTGGTTAGCAAGGTCTACGACGACAGGTCATTCGATTTTTCCCGGCAATTGCCACCAAGGAATAATCTGTTGCCAGTAGTACAAGCCGAGCCAGTTCCTATTCGGCTAAAGCCAATTGACCTAGAAAAGAAAGGAGGATCGAGTAGTAGGACAGATGGACACGACCAGAGGGTGGAAATAACATTCGTCGATATAACCGAGGTCCAGCGAATGATTGATTCGACCATGAAAAAAAGGCCGAAGTTCCCTAAATTCATCCATCCATATCCAGCTTACGTGGAATGGTTCGAATATCCTAAAGGTTTCAAAATTCCAGACCTTAGTCTTTTCACTAGAGAATCGTATTTATCCTCGTTAGAACATGTGGCTCGTTTCACCGCACAATGCAGAGATGTCAACAGTGATTTTCACAAGCTGCAGATGTTCAACTTTTCATTGACCGGTTCAACCTTTGCCTGGTATATCAACCTTCCACCTAATTCATCCAAAGTTGGGAGGAATTGGTCGAGAGATTTCACATGCAATTTTATCGGCCAGGGATAGAGATGTCAGTTTCTTCGTTGGCAAAGATGGCTCAAGCATCTGATGAGTCACCAATGGATTATCTTACCAGATTTAAATCGGTCATGAACTGGTGCCGAGTACCTCTCTAAAGTCGAGTTTGTTAGACTTGCTTTGAACGGACTCGATGTAGAATACAAAAAGAAATATTTGGGGGCAAACTTTCGAGATATGTATGAATTAGCCCAGCATGTCGAGCAATATGACTATTTGCTCTGAGAAGAGAAGATGTCGAAACCCCATCTCGAGGGACGATTTACAAAAACCCTATGGTCAATTACGCATCGACCAAAGGCGAGGAATCTCAATACGTCAACGTGGATGCGACCGAGATAGTAATAGATAAACCATATGTGTGCAAGGCATTGACTCAAATTAATTCCAAAGAGGTCAAAACCCGCTCGGCCACTGAAGAAACAACAAAAACATCAAAAGTTTATACCTTCGATATCACAAAGGCCGAAGTAATTTTTGATCAATTGCTATCAGCAAAGATCATTAAACTTCGGCCATGGCATAATATTCCCAAGGCCGAAGAACTTAAAGGAATGACATATTGCAAATACCATAACTCGACAAAGCATGCAACAAACAATTGTGTCATATTTCGTGATGATATCCAGAGCTAGATTGACAAAGGCAAGCTAAAGTTTCCTGAAAAATGCATGACTTTTGATACAGATCCATTCCCTTCAGTGATAGTCAGCATGGTAGACGCCTGTTTGCCCAAGGGCAAAGGAAAAGAGAAGGTCAAATTTACCCCAGTACAACACATCCGGAAGCAAAGCTCCTACCCTTGACTCAAGATTGATCTATTTTCCAACGCGCCACCTACCGAGCTATCAGGACCGGCCATAGTTGAACCAATGTCAAACTACAACGACAAAGAAAATGACGGGCCTAAAGAAAGGTTCCCAACCTCGACTCAAGATCGACTTGTTTTCTAATGCACCACCCATCGAACTCTCAGGACCTACCATAGTCGAGTCCATGTCAGACTCCAGCGAAGATGGAAATGGCAGGCCAATAGTTCTGTGTAGCAATTATAAGGCACGCGTTGTATTAACCAAGCCCAAGGGGAAACTTCCTCCGATGCAGATGCTACATCACAACACCAATCGGCGATTACAACAAAACCCTCAAAGGAACCTAGTGAAGGCCAACGCCAGAAAGTATTCGACAAGCTCGACCCAAGGAAACAGACAAATGGTCCTGCATCGGTCAAACGGCGCCTTGATTTTAACGCACCATTTTACAACTAGGATTATTATTCCCGTAATTCCAGTAGTTCGAGCTCATCAGCAAATCAAAAAACCTTCAGCCCACCTGAACCATGTGACCAACGTTGGTACAGCTACAATTCTCCCACCGGCATGTATATCACGTTATCCAAATCTCAGAAACATCGACATCAGCGTATAGATTGCTTGGCTCGACGACAAGCTGCCCAGCCTGTTTTGGCCACTAAATGGCAGTCGAAAGAAACAGCAGGAAGTGGAGATGATCGGCCAACCCCAACAATCATGGCTGAATTACAGAGGCAAAAGGAAACCAATCAGGATCTCGAAACTACCATTGAAGCAGCCGAGAAGCGCATCAAACTTCTTCTTCGGCCCGGGGAAATGAAAGCTCGTTTTGATCAATTTAAGAAAGAGGCCAAAAGCAAACTGCCCTCATTACCTTTGAAAGAACCACTAATCAGAGTTTGGCGGAATCTGCACCCTCTATTCCTCGGCAAATCATTGGAATATATCAAAGAATTTCACAAGAAATATTCCGCCAACGACTTGTATAGGTTTCCCAAGGCTTGCCAAGAAGCTCTTGACCTAGCATTAACTTGCCTTGATGCTTAGCAGATCATCCAAAAAACCACTGATCTAGCAATAAAAGCCAGATTCCAGCACATTCGAGAGGCTAAGGTTCTCGGCTTCGAGGTCGACCCATACACGGATATTGACACAGCCGAACTCCCTTTTTCTCTTGAAGATCTTCAACACCTTCGCATCACTTCGAAGATTTTTCCACGGTCTCCTTGTTCGGCTTAAAGGTCAATGAGATAGAGCGGGTGGCATGATTGGATGCTAACCTGGACACCAGGAATGCCCGGATCGCTAATGTGAAAATTAAGTTGACACACAAATTAAACCCTATTGATGACAATTGTAGTATTTAAGCAAGTAGGGATCGTTCTAGACCGGGGATTAACTAGGGATGCTAATCAACACAAATAAGACTCAAAAACACTAAACTAGACTCTATAAACTCAAAACTAACTCAAAACACTCAAAACAGCAAGAAACAATAAAAAAGACTCAATTTTAGACCTAATAAGTGATTTGGACGAAAATAGAACTTAAAAGACTCAAACAACTAAAAAAAAAACAGGTTTTGACTCTAAAAACAAGACTTAATGAATGGGGATTTTGTTTTGACGAAATTGAAAGTTAAAACAAAAACTTTAAAAACGAACTTAACAAAAACGATTTTGGATGAAAAAGAATGGTGAAAAGCTAGTTAGAGGGATCCTTCTCCACACATGAACATATGCATACGAATCTATTTCCAATTATTCTTTCAACAAACCATGAATGACAATGCCCCAAATTAATTGTATTGAACTAATTAATTCTTAGATTTCCCTAGATTCATTGAATTGAATGGATAACGCATCACAACCAAGTTATTCTTTATCAAGTTCCCTAACTATGGAATACGCATGATAGAAACACTCAACAAAGATCATTAAGGTCAATGGAAATCATAAGCATTGACGAGGCATTCATAACTATGAAAAGCATGTTACTCTTGCCTAGGATTTACTTAACACAATCGTGACTAACGACTTTTACTACTCATGAATATAAGTTCATAATGATTAGGTGAAATTCCCTTATACTCTAGCATCAAATTCATGCATGCAAACTAAGTATGCATCCTTAATTAACACACAAGAACAAGTTCTTAATAAAACAGATAAGTAAACCACATCCACGATTCATGAAACAATAATTGGATGAAATCAATTCATATAAAACATATAATCATGGCTTCGAATTCACCTCTAACTATAAAGAAATTAGTTCCTCATGTTCACAAATAAACAAAGATAACTTGAATTAAACATTGAAACAAAAGATGGAAAACACCTAGAAACGCTCCAACACTCCCAAGGCTTGGGCATAGGCACGGCACCAAGTAACTCCTCCTTTCTCCTTCCTTGCAATATGCGGCACAATGAGGGTGAATGTGTTTAAGGGATGTATGAATGTATAATTGTATGGTAGAGAGTGGTGAATGATTTGTGCGGCAAGGGTTGGTATTAATAGGCTGGAATTCATGTCAAAATCCCTAAGGATTTGGATAGGTTTCTGAAATTAAAATGGGATAAGGATTGTGAAACCAAAACCCAAGTGGAATGGGCTAAATTAATCAGAAAACCAAAGGGGATTAGGTCAATAAGGTGCGGCACTAATTCCTACAAGGAAAGGGATACATTTGGCCTAAATCAAGAGGGAAAAGGATTGAGATTTCAGGTTCTAGAGCTTCTAGAAAAGGGGGAAAACGCCAGATTTTTAGATGCTTCTAGAAAAGATGTTTTAGCACCAATTTAGGGGTTAAGGGTTCTAGAATCTGAAATATATAGTTTAAATACATAATTATCCCTTAAAAATAGCTGGAATCAAGGCACAAATTGATTTGGATAAGATAGGATAAGATAAGGTTAGGTTAGGCAAGGATAAGATAAGATAAGGTTGGATAAGGTTTTGGATAATGTTCCTTCTTTTGAGTTGATTTCTTATCTTCCTTGACTTGGATTTATTTCTTCACTCTTTTCAACTCATTCCTAGCCTCTTGAACTTCAAATTCATCCATCCATCTTGCTCCATTCATAAGTTATCCATTTGGTGCCCAAAACTGCCTCAAAATGCTCTAAATTACACTTTCTTTCCAACTTTGTCATATGGACCTACAAACACACGAAAATAGCTTAAAACACAATAATAAACATAAACAAACTATGAAAATGCAAGAAAACAAGCTAACTAAGTCGCATAAATATGCTCCTATCAATCGCCTATGAAGAATGAGCTCGTAAAATACGGCAGGAGCAGAGTCCGACACCAGATGCATGCAAGCTCGAAGATGACAATCAACAGGATACAGCGTCGGATTGTATGGCACAAACGCCTTAATGTGTTGAGACACACAGCAAGCCGGCCGCGAATGCTCCGACACACGATGATATAGTCCTCCCCACTTCGGAAGATGACAACCAGGATCCAATGGGCCCTTCAGTCCTTGAAAATATGGAAATCAGCATGGTCCATGTTCTACTTGCCAAATTTCAGCTAACTACACACCAACCAAGTTCCTTGGATGGCGATGTGGTCACCGAAGAAGCAACACAAGTTGATTTCGTCACTACGACGGAGGATGAGTCACCAGACGGCGACGATAAACTTAAAACAGCCTTGGATATCTTGTTTCCCCGTTTTTCTTCGACTAATCTTCAACATTTAAAACCATTGTATGTCACGGCCCATATTGAAGGCTACCCAATCTCCAAGATTTTCGTTGATTACGGAGTAACAGTCAACATCATGCCTATATCCGTCATGAAAGCATTACGACGATCCACCGACGAACTCATTCCTTCCAGAATAACCATGAGTAGCTTTATCGGTGACAAGTCTCAGACTAAAGGGGTGCTCCCTCTAGAGGTAAACATCGTAGGCCGCAATCACATGACCGTATTTTTTATCGTCGACTCCAAAACCAAATATAATGCTTTGCTCGATAGGGATTGAATTCATCAAACGAATTGCATTCCTTCTTCTTTATATCAAGTTCTCATTTTTTTGGATGGTAAATCAGTTGTGGTCCACCCGGCCGACACTCAGCCGTTTGAAACCAACATGATTTAGGCCCATTATTATAATGATCACGTCAGCTATATTACCCTATAGGGTTTTAATGAAGATGGACGGCCGACCTGGATCTCAATCCAAAAGCCATCGAGGTAGGCGCCGAGACTGTCCACCAGGATTCAGCGAGACTTGGTTTGGCCAATTTACTCCCCACCACTGATGATTGACGTCAAAAGCGAGAGGCGTCAAGTTGCGATTTCATCCACAATGGAACGCCTACTGGCCCATTGGTATGCTATTGCCAAGCACCCGCATTCGGGCATCAACTTAATCAAATTTTTTACCGAAGAAGATAACAGCCCGGTACTATCGTTGGATAAAGTTCAGGCTGCACTGGTCGAGCTCGACGACAGCCGACCCCAAGTTAAGGATCCTCTAGAGGAAATAAATGTTGGAACGGCCGACGATCCTTGGCCATTCTTTATCAGTACATTATTGCCCCATGCCATGAAAGTTGAACTCCATCAATTGCTTCACGAGTTTAAAGATTGTTTTGCTTGGAGTTATCATGAAATGCCGGGTCTCGAATAGACTTTCGTCGAACATGAATTACATATTAAACCTGGTTGCAACCCTATTCGACAACCTCCTCACCGATTCTCGATCGAAGTACAACTCGGCATAAAACATGAAATTGTTCGACTATTAAATGCTGGGTTTATCCGAACCGCTCGATACGTTAAGTGGTTGGCAAATATCGTACCCGTGCTCAAGAAAAATTGGGCCCTATGCATTTGCATTGATTTTTGGAATTTGAATCTGGCAACACCCAATGATGCATATCTCATGCCAATTTCAAATTTGCTAATCGACGCCGCGGCTAATCATGACATGCTGTCATTCATGGATGGACATGCCGGTTATAACCAGATATTTATTACTGAGGTCGATGTTCATAAAACTGTTTTCCGCTGCCCGGGGGTACTCGGAACTTAGGAGTGGGTAGTCATGCCATTCGGTCTAAAAAACATTGGTGCTACATACCAACACGCGATGAATACCATTTTTCATGACCTAATCGACAGTGCCATAGAAGTGTATATTGATGACGTCGTGGTCAAATCGAAAAGTTGCCCAACGCATATTGATCTTCGGCAAGCTTTCCTTCGCATGTGACAACACAACCTTAAGATGAACCCGGCCAAATGCACCTTTGGTGTGTCGGCCAGCAATTTCTTAGGTTTTCTTGTCCACCATCGCGACATCGAGGTCAACGAGAACAAAGCTCGTGCGATTATTGACGCCCCACCACCGGCGACCAAAAAATAACTTCAGTCCTTGCTCGAGAAAATAAATTTTCTTCGCCAATTCATAGCTAATTCCACTGGAAAAATGACGGCATTCTCTACACTATTGAAACTTAAGGACTCAAACAAGTTTGAGTGGCGTGAAGAACATCGAGTGGCTTTCACACAAATCAAGGTTACTCTCGCAACTCCACCCGTCCTCGTACCACCCCGACGTGATAAACCCCTTAAGCTTTACATTTTCACAGCCGAAGAATCCATCGGTTGCCTCCTCGGGCAAGATACTGATACTGGGCGAGAGCAAGCTATTTTCTATCTCAGCCGAAACCTCAATCCTCCAGAAATCAATTATTCACCAGTTGAGAAGCTTTGCTTGGCTTTGTTTTTCACCGCATCAAAACTCCGACATTATATGCTCTCATCCGTTACACAGGTCATCACCCAGACAGATGTTATTCGATATATGCTTACTCGGCCAATAATGAAAGGTCGAATCGGGAAATGGACACTGGTACTATCGGAGTTTAGTTTGCAGTATGTCCCACAAAAAGCCGTCAAAGGACAAGTGTTTACCGATTTCTTAGCCCACCACCCTTCTCCATATGGGTTCGGGGGCACCGATGTTGAAATCGGAATGGTGGAAACAGGTGACAATTATTGGACGATGTATTTCGATGGTTCCAGCACGTCAACATTGGCCGGTGTAGGGATCGTACTCCAGTCGCTACACCGACACCGTTAGTTCTTTTCCCTCAAGTTGGATCTTGATTGCACCAACAATCAGGCCAAGTACAAAGCCCTTGTTATCGGCCTTAGCGTACTTCATGATTTGCACGCTGCTCGCGCCCTCGTCTTCGGTGATTCGGAGCTTGTGATTAACCAACTTAATGGAACTTTTTGGTGCATGAGTTGTACTCTGGCGCCCTATCACATGGTGGCCAGTTACTTGGCCGAGTCATTTGACGGTATCACGTTCAATCATATTTCCCGTGGACGGAACACTATCGCAGAAGAACTCACTCAGATAGCTTCCGGTGCACAACTCCTAGGGGGCAAGAGTGGACCAATGATACCCGTTTTACGTCAATCATGTCCAGCTTTAGTTAATCAACAAATCCTTCAGCGAGACTAAGTCATCCATACACATGTAATGTCCTTACCTTCGTTATTGGAACAGGAGGATCCTATAGATGGTTGCATGGTCGAGATGCTACCAAACGACTAGAGAAGGCCAATTATGCAATACCTTGATAATCCCAGAGGCAAACACGACAGAAAGACAAAGGTTCATGCCATAAACTATGTCTCATACCAGAATGAGTTGTATTGAAAAGGCGAAGATGGTTTATTACTGTTATGCCTCGGCCCGCAAGAAGTCGCTCAAGCAATCAGAGAAGTACATGAAGGAATTTGTGGAGCCCATCAATCAGGACGCAAGATGCGTTGGTTACTTCGCCGCCACAGTTACTTTTGGCCAAGCATATTGAAAGATTGTATCGAGTATGCATGAAGATGCATCCAGTGTCAAATTCATGGACCCATCCAAAGGGCCTCGGCAGAATTACTTCATTCGGTCACCAAAACTTGGCCGTTCAAAAGATGGGCAATGGACGTGATCGGCAAAATCACACCATCCTCTAGAGTAGCGAAACATGCATGGATACTCGTGGCAATGGATTATTTCACTAAGTGGGTCGAAGCAAAATCATACGCCGAATTAACATCCAATGAGGTTTGCGATTTTGTGAAGGAACATATTGTGACCAGGTTCGGCGTACCAGAAACGATCATAACTAATAATGGCATAGTCTTCAGACCCAAAAGGTTCAAAGAGTACATGGCGAGCTTAAAAATTTGGCTTTAGCAGTCCACACCATACTATCCACAACGAATGGACAAGCCAAAGCAAGTAATAAGGTTTTGATCGGTATTCTCGAAAAAATGATAAAAGAAAGACCTGGCATGTGGCATTTAAAATTGAATGAAGCCTTATGGGCATACCAGACCTCACCCCGGTCAGCAACAGAAACCACCCCATATGCGTTCACTTATGGACATGACGCAGTGTTACCAGTCGAGCTAAGTGTAAATTCTTTACGCGTGATCGAGCAGAGTAGCTTATCCAACGCCAAATACAACCAGGCCATGTTACAAGAGTTAGAAGATTTGGAAGGAGATCAGGTTGACACTTACAATCTTCTAGTGGCACAAAAGAAAATTGTCGAGCGAACTTATAATCAAAGAGTCAAACAAAAAATGTTCGGCGAAAGAGAGTTAGTTTGGCAAACTGTGTTACCCGTGGGAATTAAAGACCCCAGGTTCGGCAAATGGTCACCAAATTGGGAAGGACCATTTGTCGTCCATAAAGTTCTTGGTAAGAGGCATACCATCTTAGAGATCGAACCGGTATTATTCACAAATTACCAATTAATGGAAAGTTCTTAAAAAAATACTACCCAGTCACATGGGAGATGTAAGAGTAAAAGCTTGTTTCATTTCATTAATAAGATGGTTTACAATCAAATTATTCTAAGGTGATGAAGGAAGAAGAGTTCCAAGAAGTGCTTTCAGCTCCAACCACCTCACTTCACCCATTATGAGCTCGGCCTGCCTGTTCTTCTTGTCCAACTTCAGCTGCTCAACTCGCTTCGCGTTCATTGCAAATTCAGTTAGACAAGATTTCCCACCCGACTCAAAGTCCACCGCAAGCTCAGAAGCAAGGGCCGACCTTCGTTTTGCCAGTTCGGCCATTTTCCGGTAGAGGTCGGCGAAGGCTTCCCCTTTCGTCTTTAAGGCATCGATCTTCAGACGAAGAGTTTCCTGAACGGCCAGTGCAGTTTTCAAGTCATCATCAGCCTGGAAAGCATTCTTGAGAATACTGAAGGATTTCTGAACTCACTCCAAGGTGGATGACGCCTAAACGACAGCCTCGACGCTCATTTGGCCATCTGCTCCAAGATCGTTTAGGCATGCACCCAACAAATCGAGCCCTTTGCGCTCAATGACTTGTGACGCCGAGAGAGATAAAACCTCTTGTAGCTGAACCAGAGCAGCTAAATCGGCAGGTGCAGTCGTAACGGCCGAAGAACCAGCCGCTTCAAAATCGCTCAATGACTTCCCATGAAGGCTACGCACAAAAATTATTTTAAGTACAAGGAAATTATGAAAGAATATAGCAAGAAGGTTTTTGTTTTAAACCTGCCGAGATGAGACTTCTGCCATATCTTCGGGTTCGTTGCTCGAACCTAAAGAACTTAATGGCCGAGCCTAGTGCTTTAGACTGCTTCTTAGTTCACGCGGCCGATAGAGGTTATCTACGTTCGATGGCCACTGAGGCGGCCAAGAAATATAGATAACACCCTTCAGCGCGTAAAATGTTCGATGAAAAGAATGGGTAGGCACCTGACATTCAGTATCTTCCTGGTTTAGAGATCTAAGACAGAAAAGTAACCAAAGAAAGGTGGTAGGGGTACTTACGAAGGTCGAAGTGGCTTCTTGGGGAGGAATGTTGAGGTCCTGGTTTTGCAGATGAACGGGTGTTTCCGCCGTCGCTTCTGGCTCGACGGCATGACGTTTGCCATGATTGGCCATAGAAGGGCCAACTTGGACAACCGCCTCTGACGCACGGGGAGGCGGATCACGTGGTTGAAGGTGACTCGTCAGTGGAATCTCATCGCTCTCGTCGCTCTCTTCTAGAGTGACTGCCGTGTGTTTTGGATTTACGGGAAGATTTTGCTCGGCCAAATGGGCAGTACCTTCCAAGACAGGCACAGCAGCTAGCCTTGAAATTGCAGACGCCTCGACCAGTGAAGCAACAACTGGTCTAACGACTTGAGAAACAGGCTGTACATGGGCCGTTTCTTTGGCCTGTACTGGCCATTTCTCTGTCGAAACTTGAACGACAGGGGTAGAAGGGGAAACACTAGGAGTCGTCGCCTCTGTAGTGTGACTGGAGATAACATGAATCTCCCGTTCTCTTTTCCTCGCCAGCTTCTTGACCCGTTTTACGGGTTGAGGGGGTTCGAGAGCCGTCTCGGCTTCTTGACGAGGCCGTTTGCTCAACAAGGCTTGTGTGGTAGGCTTAGCCCTTTTGGAGATGGTCAATTTTTTCCCAGCCGCAGCCACAGTGACCACTTCTGCCTTTTTCAATGACCGACCACCTGAGAAAGCAAGAGCAAATTTGTAGAGTTCAAAGTCGAAGGAAGAAGGTAGAAATAGACCGTTACCTTGAGATTGGGCGGTAGAAGCCTTATTGGGTCGACCGTCGAAGATCTTGTTCAGGACGTCTTCGACCTGAGCACCAAAAAAGTTTTGGGTATACTCTTCCCACCAATCATTGAAAGTCTCAGTGCTAAGAGATTCTGGAACGATTGGTCGAAGGCGGAACTTTTGGCACCATTCTTGAAACTCCTTCTTGCATCCTTGCACTCCTTGTCTAAAAAGCCAAATAGGCATCCTTGGCTCAGCTAGGAGCGAGAAGTAAGAAGAACCACGTGGTAACCCTGGAGATAGCCGAGTTACTGAGCAGTGAATTGGGGGTGATATACTTCCCAACTTGATCGGTACGCATCACACCCAAGAGGAAAGTCGTGGGTAAGCACAAACGACCCCCAGGACTGACGGAGATCAGCATCATCATCTACACTCCATGTTGATGTAGGAAGTTTGACCGATAAAGGATATTTTCGACGACGGCAGATCAAGAATTCATCGTCGGAAAGGGCATCAAGGCCGAAGAAGTATCTGAACACATCTTTGGCTTATTGAGAAGGTACTGGTTGAGAAGCCACCTGAAGGCCGAGCGATTCAGTAGGCGAGAAGCTGGCAAGCTCTGGCCGAAGGGTGACAAAATAGACCTGCAGCCAGAGTTGGAATACCCAAAGGGGGCCACTCTGGTGTAGGTCGATCTTCTAAAGGGTCATATCGGCCAAACAACGTAAGAGATGGGCAAGAATGGCTGGACTAAGCGCCAGGGTGTGACCGCTAGCTAGGGCTTCGGCCACAGGCATGTTCTCGACCAAACATTTGTTGGACTTGGTACAAAAAATAAATTTGTTATACCAGTAGAAGAGGAAGGCTTCGTGTTACCCCTGCCGTAGGTTCTCATTCCTCCGGCCGGCAAAGTGGAGGTAGAGAGTGTTGTAGTTGAGGAAGTTCTTATAAAGTTTCTGAACTTCCTCCTTTAGAGGTTCTTGGCCCTCTCCGCTCAGCGTCTCGATGGCCCGATCGTTGAAAAGTGTCTTTAAGTCGATGGTCGATGGGTATCCGGAGAGGGTAGCGTCAACCGGGATGCCAAAAGGGGAAGTCCCTAGGATCGCGGTAATGTCGAGGATAGTAGGACCCATGGGGCCAAGGGGAAGGATCATAGTGTTGGTGGCTGAGCACCAGAAGCTTGAGGCTGCCATAAAAAGCTTCTTGTCCACGACGAGCTCCATAGATGAAATACGGATGGCATCATAAATGCCAAGCGCTTTCCATTGCTCGCTGAAGATCTTTTCCATCCGAGCAAGCCAGGCTGCCCAGGTCGCAGTGGTCGAGGGCTAGGAGCCTTGGGGTTTTGCCAAATCCCACATTGACCATTCAAACCCTGACAGTAGGGGTGTTAGGCATTAATCCTTGAAGAGCTCGGTAATGGCTGGTGGCACTGCATCCTTGAAAAGTGGACCAAGGATTTGGTGGAGGGTGCTCATATCGCTCTCAAAGCGCAGAGTCTTAATTGAGTGCTGATCGATGATGGTCCCACATTTGTCGCATTCCTTAGAGAGCTTGGAAATGAAGGAGGCCATTGGAAATGGTTTCGAAGGGTTTCTAGGAGAAAGTCAAGGGGTTTCTTTTAATCTTTGAGCAAGAGAAAGTTAGGAAAATTTGAAAGCATAAAGAATGAATGATAGAAGGTCGGGTATTTATAGACTCGTGGAATGGAAGACCAAATGGGAAGAGTGATCGGGAAGATCGCTAATAATGATGAAGCGATGGAGAATATTAACAGACTCAGGAGAAAGATTCAAAAAACTCGCAGATTAAGGGGTCATGATGATATCGTGACCGTGTCTTTTATGAAGAAATGACGTTTTGGTGTCCGCACGATCTCGAGGGTACCGAAAGATTCGTAAATCAAGATTGCATGATGGCATGCGGTGACAGGTATATTGATTTGAAGATGTTTGGACATCCACACGTCTTGAGGAATTCAAAAATCTCATGAATCAAGGAGGTAATGATGAAAGGACATTCCAAGTCATGCTGAAAAGAGGACACCCTGCGAGATATCTGACGAGATCAAGATTGTGCAATCGTGCTTCATAAATGCTCCTAGGAAGACGGAGCATGGTGTCACTTCTTCAAGGTTAGGCCTTGGCCAGAAACTTCAGGCCAAAAAATGTCCTCAAAAGCAAGGGGGCAATGTTTGGGCCCAAAATATTGGTTTGGGCCGAGATGGATTCTTGGCCCGGAATGCCTTACGGAAAGATTACCGTGGACCGTTTAGTTCATGGGCTTCCTAACCTAGGTTGGTCAAGTCATGCTGAGACGAGTAATTGAATCTTGGCGCAATAAGGAGTCTCGGCAAGATATGGATAGAAGTGAATCCGGCTTGATAAAGGACTGGGTTCAAAGTCATAGTGAAAATAGGACTGGTCGAGATGGTGTTTGATTAGAAGAAGAAATCCTAATCAGAGTGGGGTTTTAACTCGATTCAGAAAGTACTTGGTGCTATAAATAGAGGAGGCTGTGCATCGTTCAAAGCCCCTCTAATTCAACACACAACTTCCCTGCGCAAATTCTCTCAACAACCTTGAGATTTTTTCCTTTTCTTTTTTCGCCAACACACCTTCAGTTTGGATAAATAGCACTGTGAAGGCAACCGGTGATATCTTCAATTGGCATAGATAGCACTGTCATCGTAGAACCAGCCAGTCTCGCAGCATCTTCAGTCGGCATAGATAGCACTGCGTCGAGGGTGACTGGTTATCTATCCAAGTCTCGGTCGAGAAGGATTTTCGAATCCTTATTGGTCGAGGTCATTTCATTAACCTTCTCGATGAAGTTAGGTGTTACAGTTTATTAGGCTCGGCACATTGCACGCCAAGTTGGTTTATGATTGGATACTCTCAAGTGGGATTCAGAGTTCGGCATTTCGACGGCCGAACCACGTTTATTGTTAAGACATATATCTTCTTTGAGTATTTGTGCCCTTACACCTTGGTGTCTATTCGACGTGAGTTTACTCTGACGAATACCATCACTGTGATCGAATCCGACGACGACGACGATTTGTGAACTTCGTATGAATAGTAGCCTTGTCTTCAGGTTCGAGAACCCAAGAGGCCGAGACGTGTTCCTTCCTCGGTCGCAATCACAAAAGGCAAAAGTTGGCCGCGCACCCAACGCAACATCAACATATTTTACTGAAGGAAAAATTTTGTCCTAGCTAAGAACAAGTAAGAACATTTGAATACATATGCAAACTATTAACACTTTAAAGTAGGCATGCTTTCAAAAACAATTCATAAAACCCATGACTTTCAAAGCCTAGTATATGGTGAACCAATAAACTCTTTAACAACATTAAAGAGAAGTAAAGATTTAGAGTTTCTTTACCCTTGAAGCTCATCCTTGTTTACACAAGGGATTCACCCAAGTGGAGGGCCTTCAAGTCACCTCCAAGCTCCTTGGATATTGCTTGTGATTTCCTTCTCCTTTTGTGCTCCTTTGGACTTTGTGGATGTAAGGAAAGGATCTCCAAAACACCAAAGATTTGGTGTCTCTAAGTCTCCACACCAAGGGTTAAGTGTGAAGATGAAATGAATGACTTAGAGAAGAAAAGATTGCTAGATTAATCTCTCTAAGTGGCCGGCCTTGATGTGAAAATTATGTTGACACACAAATTAAACCCTATTTGTGACAATTGTAGTAATGATGTAAGTAGGGATCGTTCTAACCGGGGATTAACTAGGGGTGCTAATATAATATAAATTGAATTAAAAACACAAAAACTAAAATTAAAGACTCTAACAAGACTACGATGACTCAAAACAGATTTGGAATACTCAAAACTGCCTAAAACAATCAAATTGACTCAAACAGAAACTAGAACTTGATTTGGACGAATTTGAAAGTGTTTATGACTCCAATTGCTTAAAAACACAAAATAAAACAGATTTGAATGACAAAGACTCAACAAAATATGGGGGGATTGTGTTTGGACGAAATTAAATTAAATTGGCAGATTGTAAAGAAAACAGATTGTAAGACAAAATTGTGATGAATCAATGGATGATGGAATAGCTAAGGGGTTCTTCTCCACACATGAAATATACGCAACGTAAATCGATTTCCAGTTATCAATTTAATAAGTTATGAACCTCGACACTCCAAGTTAATTAGGTCCGCTTAAATTAACCTTCAGATTTTTAATGGGAAAAGGCCTAGGGTGTGGCTGGATGGATAGGGTAAAGGATGGGCCTTCTAGAATGCCTTGCAAGGCAAGGCAAAGGGTTTCTAGAAAGGGGAAAGGTGCGGCCCAAGTCTAAGAGGATTAGGATAGGTCATCTAAAAGCCCAAAGCCAAGAATAGAAACTCTCAAAAATGGAAACCTCCACGAATAGAAACTTCCAACTTAGAAACTTTGGTTTCCACTTCTGCATTCTTTGTTCTTCACTTTCATTTCTTCATCTCTTAGGCTCCTTTGACCTTCAAACTCGTCCATTCCTTGTGCTTCATATGCATACACTCCATTCCAGCTCAATTTTGCTCTAAAATGCTCCAATTTGCATCATTTTATGTAATATGCCCTTAAAACCTGAAAACACATGAAACTAGCTTAAAAGACTACTTTAAACTCAGAAAACATAATGAAAATGCATAAGAACTAGCTAACTAAGGCGCATAAATATGCTCCTATCAGGCCTCTTTAGAGAAAATGAGAGAAAGTGTTTCACCTCATTTCACCAAAAAAAACCCCTAATGAGAAATAAAGCTATAAAGTTCCTTTTATACTTCATTTCAAGTGAGTGGCAAACTTGTAATTAATCCAAGCTTGCCCATTCACCCTAATGGCCGGCCATATTAATGCTATTGGGCTATTTGCCCATTTTGTTTTAGTTGTCATACAACTTAAACATAATAGGCCTTTTGGACCAAAACGCTTTTGGGCCCCGAAACCCAAAACCAACATATAAGCCCAATACGAACCTTTCGTAAAATTAATTAACTAATTAATTAATCTTGACCATTCTTCAATTAAACCATTTAATTGCATATCCATTTCATTTAATTTCTTCACTATCACCCTTACTCGGTGTACGATCCATTAGGTTCCAATTAGCGAGGTAGTGGGCGATTGTTACTCTTAACGATCGATTGTGAATTGAAACCACATTTCAATTCTCCCTTTTATGATTAGTGTTTGCTAATCATTTAGGGCTTCCACAAACCATGAGTGACACCTAGCAGTATGTCATGGTTACCCAAGCTAAGTAGAAGTGGTTGGAGAACCTATCCAGTTACAACTACAATGCAATACGGTCCTTCTCTAATACAATACTCTTAATCACATTGTTTAAGTGATAGTTTGTTTTATGTCTACTATCCAATGTGATACTTATCTATATGATTCCCTTGAATATGATTTGGAACATTCTTCCTAAGTCATATTCGTATGCTTTGGCCAAAGACTTTAGAATCATATCTTAGAGTATTCTCCTTCCACCATGGAAGGTTAGAGATCCCTTGTTGTGCATTCATATGCCTACACGACTAGATTGCTTGACCCCAACAATGTCGTGGACACTCCGATGGAATGTCGTTGACATGATCAAAGATCAAGGACCTAACCATTAGACATCTATGATGCCTCAGGTCAAAGGACTCCTTTGCATATTGCAACTTTTGAGTTCTTACATGACATGTATGTTCGAACTCTCTTTTGATCGTTGTTCAGTGTACTCGATTACTCTTTCGAGCACCTATGTGTTGTCTTAGTGTCCAACACCAAATGACTTGAGACTAGTCATACTCACGCTTTAGTCAACATAACACATACTAAAGAAGTGGACATTGTTTAAACGAATTGATATCTTCAGTGACTCCCAATTGGTGGTTAACCAGGTCACCAACAACTTTGACGCTAAGGGTAGCTTCATAGCAGCATATCTGGCATAAACACAATTGTTGCTCAAGCACTTCCACTACCAGATCACCCAAATTCCTCAAGCAGCAAACAGTCATGCAGATGCTTTAGCTTTCCTCGCCTCGACGGTGGAAGACAAGATTGGGAGAAAAATGCAGGTCTAATTGTTGGCAGCACCAAGCACCATGGCTGCGGAAGTGTGCAACTTACAAAAGGGGGATAGTTGGATTACCCCGATTTATAGATTCCTTGTTCATGGCACTCTTCTAAATGACAAAGTCGAAGCTAAGCAGATTCGATACAAGGCTACCTGTTACTTGATTATTAATGACCAACTGTACAAGCAGGGTTTTAACCTACCATACCTAAGATGCCTTACGCCCGCATAGGCGGAAACTGTCCTTTGGGAAATACATGAAGGAGTCTGCGGAGATCATGCTAGATCTTGATCCCTAGCACACAAGGCTTTTCACCAAGGATATTATTGGCCAACACTCCACCAAGATGCCATCAGAATATCCCGCTCATGTGATAAATGTCAACGCTACGTAACTATTCCTCACTCTCTTCTCGAGCCGCTCACTCCTATGATCAGCCCTTGGCCCTTCACCCAATGGGGACTTGATTTGATCTGCCCAATGCCTGCAGGGAAAGGCAAGGTCCACTATGCAATCGTTGCAGTTGACTACTTCACAAAGTGGGCCGAAGTAGAACCCTTGGCAACCATTACTGAGGCAAAAATAGAAAACTTCGTATAGAAGAACATCCTTTGCAGATTTGGCATTCCCAATGCGATAGTCACTAACAACGGGCCACAGTTCAACAACAATACGTTCAGGATGTTCTGCTGTAAGTTCAACATCGACTTCTGTTTTGCCTCCCCAGCTCATCCCTAGTCTAATGGACAAGTCGAAACCATCAACAAAATAATCAAACGAACTTTGAAAACCAACTTGGACAAGGCTAAAGGTTATTGGCCAGAATTTATACCCTAAGTTCTTCGGTCATACTGCACTTCGTATCGGACATCAACAGGAGAATCCTTATTCTCACTTGCCTTTGGTAGAGAGGCATTTGTCCCAGTTGAGCTTGAGCAAGCAACGTTCCGAGTCCATAACTACGTGCAAAGTGAAAATGACAAACAACTTACCCTCAACTTAGATCTAGTCGAGGAACACAGAAACCAGGCTTACTTGAGGAATGTCACCTACAAGCAGCGCATCTCCAACTACTATGACTCAAGGGTCAAACCTCGTTCTTTCAAAGTCGGGGACTGGATATTGAAGAAAAGATTACTCTGTGACAGAGTCCCGAGTGAATGAACACTTAGTCCAAACTGGGATGGACCATTTGAAGTTATTGGCATCAGTCGCCCTGGCTTCTACAAGCTTAGAAGCTCCGATGGCAAGACCTTTAGCCATCCATGGAACGCTAATCACTTGAAGTACTATTACAAGTAAACTCACATTGTACAAGTGTTAAGCTTCAGCCGTTGGGCATCCTATGTAACGAAGACCATTTGGCATGAATTCAATAAAGAGGTGATTTAGACAACTCAGTCCTAATCCTCTTACATTCCTAACAATGAAACACTCGGTTTCAAAGCTTCAACATGAATGCTCCCAGCAGTAAATAAAGTTTAAGTATATGTCAACAAGACTATACAAATAAACGAACAGTTCCACAGTATATTCGTTCAATCTGACCCAAGTTATGGCTTATATCCAAACAAAGGATTTGCTCAAACATAGCCAGGCATTCATCAATGATAGTGCAAATACTTGGTAATTAACATCAAACTATACGGCGCAAAGTCATAAGCATCCATAAATAAAAAGCTCTCAGGCTTACAACATGGCACATGCCATACAAACAACAAACTAGTACATCCAAAGTACATGGCTTGTGCCACACAAACAACAAACTAGTACATCCAGAGTACATGGCACATGCCACATAAACAACAAACTAGTACATCCAGAGTACATGGCACATGCCACACAAACAACAAACTCATACATCCAGAGTACATGTAGAAAAAGAGGGCACTACGAGTCATCCTTATCTGAGGCTAAACCCCTGACAATATCACTCTATGTTTCAACCCCATCACCATCACCACCTTCCTCAGCATCTCCAGGACCATCCTCACTCTCCTGAGACTACTCACTGATACTAGCCTCATTATCAAAGTCATCATCACTACTAGGATCAACAGCGAGGACGAAAGCTTCACCTTTTTGTCAGTACTTATCCATCTCATCACGGTACTTTCGGATAATACTTCCATTGTCGTAACGCTCAAAGACAGCCATCCATTTCCTTTTCTCAAAATTAGCCGCCCGGATGCAGTGAGGTCTAAAAGCATCGTGAAAGGCCTGGGAACCTAAGAACTCCTACACAGCAGTATCCCTCTCAATTAGGATACTCCTCTTCAGCCCAGAAACCTCAACCAAGGCATTATCCAACTCTCTTTTAACCTTGGAAACCTCAATGATGGTTGTCTCCAACTGTTCCTTAGTCGCTTCCAATTGTTTCTTGAGTCTCACGTTCTCACCATTCCGCCTCTTCAAACTCTCAAAGTTTTCATCCTTAAGGCAGATAGCATCAGCCAAAGCTTTGCTCGTTTTTCTGGTGTCATTCACAAGCTACTTATTCTCTTTAAACTTTGCCCTGTACCGCTTGACCTCTTGTAATCTGTCATTGTACTCGGTCATGACCTACATGACAAGATGATCGTCATTACCAGGAAAAAGAGGGGAGAAAACAAAGAAATGACAGAGTAACACTTACATAAGAAGATAGCCTCATCATCCGGTCACGATCTGATTCGTTCTCATCTAGCAGCTTGCCAAGCTCATCAATAGTGGATCGACGTCCTACTAGGTAATTATTGACATACCTAAAACTACTTGGCTACATGGTAACTTTCAAGTCCTTCCAATGAATGCTGCCAACCTCTTCCTTATACTTTCTCTTACGGCTAAAGTTAAGGCCACCTTCTTGGTCAGTAGACTCCATTGTTAGAGGAAATATGGGATTGATAGTAAGAAGAGGAGGCAACAGTCATCTCACCTCCCCTGCAACTATGGTAGCAGCACACCCGATGGCCTCAACTTCAGCCTTCTTTGAGGCAGTATTCTTGAGGACCTTCTCTTGCGATTTAGGTTTAGGGTTTGGCCTCACCTGATGCTTACGAGCTCCCTTGTGAAACAAAATGTCGTTTACGGGAACTCAAATGGGTGCTTTCCCTTTCTTGGGGCTAGTCTCCCCTTTCTTGCCCACTTTCTCCACTGAACAAGAAAAATCAAAGTAAGGAATGCAACTTTGTAAAAGAAAGAGGGGGCGAAATCAAATACATAACTTACTTGCTCGTCTCTAGCACTTCAACACTAAGGGCTAGAAACTGTACTTTCGAAATAAGGGTCGTAGCTTGCCCAACTGTCTATCCTCTTTGGGCACCCTCAACACCTTCTCTACGTCAGCTAGCTCCTGTCCGGACAGCTTGATAGTGCCTCGCGTCACTGCACGAAGAAAAATGTTAGAAGCAAGAGAAAATCACAACAAATAGCAAATAATGCAAACAAGGGATACATTACAACCTACAGTCTGGAAGTGAGTAGGAACATGTCACTCAGGCGTGACACCTTTAGCATACTCCAAATCATTATAAAGAAAGTACCAACGATTTTTCCAAGTGCAGTACGCATTTTTCTTACCAAAGACAATACGCTCTCTCTCACTCCGACATGCATACTCGACATACGCAGTGCATGCTTTCACCGAGCGCATCTTATAGCAGTAACTCCACTAATGAAAGGAAGGCTCACCTAACCCACATTAAATCCAAATAATATAAAACCCGATCAAGGTATCCCAAAAACCAGGGTAGAGTTGCCCAGGCGCATATCCAATGAAAGACAGCATCCGTTGCAACCACGAGTGCAAAGGCAGCTTCACCCCTAAAGTCAATAATATCTGGGTATAGAACATAACATGACCCTTGGGCGGTTCAGATGACAATTCTTCATGATGCACCAAACGCATTCCTACACTACGGGGGATACTACATGATTGCCTTAGGGCCTCAAGCTGCTTTTCACTATCTAACAAGTTTTGCACTAAATGGTCTGCTGTGAACTCAGAGCGAAATATGGGTATGGCATCACAAACAACCCCTTCACCCACTGACATGAAGGAGGAAGAACCAATATTGGCTAAGGCTTGACAATTATGAAGATCACCCAATCTCGAATTTTTTGTACAAGACTCCAACAAAGGCCCTGAAGACTCCAACATTGCAACCTCAAACCTAGAGTTAGAGTTAGGGGAGCCCTCATCATTAGGACTTCCAAACTCTAACATCTACAACAAACAGAAACAAACTCTATCACCACATGAAAGATCGAAACATAAGGAAATCCCTAGAGCATGGAGAAAAGTTCAATCCGTTCATTATGTTCTCAACCAAATACATGAACACTCAAACAATTCAACAAGAATGAAAGCATGCGATCTAGTGGAGAAGACTACCAACCTGAAGATAGTGCAAAGCAATGCCGGAATCCCTCTCAACTATAAGAGCACTCTGTCTCCAAAAATCACTACAAAATGAGCAAATGAAGACAATGAAAAGAGTGGTAACTTATCATTCTTATAGGGTTCAACATGGCCAAAGACATTCAAAATTCAAAATTCAAACCATGAGAAAACCCCACATGGAAAGTCTTCAAACTTCCACACAAGCTAGGGAGTTTTCAAATTTCAAACTTGCAGCACCCCCTCTCCCCCTCAAAATAAAAAAATAAAAAGGGGAGGAGGTGAACACATTAGCTTCATCAAAGAAGTTCAACCATAATTCTCAAAAGCTTCACACACTCTTGATCAAGACAGTGTGAAGCACAACCAATTTATGGTGCCAACAAAAGCTTCATCAATAAAGGGCAACCACAATTCTCAAAAGCTTCACATACTATTGATCAAGACAGTGTGAAGCACAACCAATTGATGGTGCCAACAAGAGCTTCATCAATAGAGGGCAACCATAATTCTCAAAAGCTTCACACACTTTTGATCAAGACAGTGTGAAGCAAAACCAATTTATGGTGCCAACAAGAGCTTCATCAATGGAGGGCGACCACAATTCTCAAAACCTTCACACACTATTGATCAAGACAGTGTGAAGCAAAACCAATTTATGGTGCCAATAAGAGCTTTATCAATGGAGAGCAACTACAATTCTCAAAAGCTTCACACACTCTTGATCAAGACAGTAAGGAGCAAAACCAATTTATGGTGCCAACAAAAGCTTCATCAATGGAGGGCAACCACAATTCTCAAAAGCTTCACACACTCTTGATCAAGATAGTGTGAAGCAAAACCAATTTATGGTGCCAACAAGAGCTTCATCAAAAGAGTTCAACCACAATTCTCAAAAGCTTCACACACTCTTGATCAAGACAGTGTGAAGCAAAAACCAATTTATGGTGCCAACAAGAGCTTCATCAATGGAGGGCAACCACAATTCTCAAAAGCTTCACACGCTCTTAATCAAGACAGTGTAAAGCAAAACCAATTTATGGTGCCAATAAAAGCTTCATCAATAAAGGACAACTACAATTCTCAAAAGCTTCACACACTCTTGATCAAGACAATGTGAAGCAAAACCAATTTATGGTGCCAACAAAAGCCTCATCAAAGGAGTTCAATCACAATTCTCAAAAGCTTCACACACTCTTGATCAAGATAATGTAAAGCAAAACTAATTTATGGTGCCAATAAAAGCTTCATCAATAAAGGGCAACTACAACTCGTAGAAAGCATCACACACTCTTGATCAAGACTGTTTGAAGCAAATTCAATTTATATGGTTCATCCAAACCTTCAACTACTACAAGGTGTGGCTTGCATCACAATCTCTTGCTCAACAGTGTAGAAGCAAAATTTGTATACGTTGTCTCTCCCACATTTTCAAATTTCTAGTTTCCCAAAAAAAAAAAAAAATTGGGAAATTCAACAAAGCTTCATAAATGGAGGGCAACTACAAATTCTCAAAAGCTTCACACTATCTTGATCAAGATAGTGTGAAGCAAAATCAATTCATGGTACCAACAAAAGCTTCAACCCCAAAGCTTCACCTACAAAGCTTCAACTCCAAAGCTTCACCTACAAAAGCTTCACCTACAAAGCTTCAACACCAAAGCTTCACCTACAAAGCTTCAACACCAAAGCTTCACCTACAAAGCTTCAACTCCAAAGCTTCACCTACAAAGCTTCACCTACAAAGCTTCAACTCCAAAGCTTCACCTAGAAAAGCTTCAACTCCAAAGCTTCACCTACAAAGCTTCTACTCAAAAGCTTCACCTACAAAGCTTCAACACAAAAGCTTCATGTACAAAGCTTTAACACAAAAGCTTCACCTACAAAGCTTCAACACAAAAGCTTCACCTACAAAGCTTCAACTCCAAAGCTTCACCTACAAAGCTTCAACACAAAAGCTTCACACACTCTTGATCAAGATAGTGTAAAGCAAAATCAATTCATGGTACCCAACAAAGCTTCAACATCAAAGCTTCAACACCAAAGCTTCACCTACAAAGCTTAAATATATATATATATATATATTTTCGGAAATTTGAAAATTCGAAAATTCAACAATTCGAAAAAAAAATGCCTAGGCCTCCTCTTCTTTGGGCCTAACAACTTTCATAACAAATATATATATGAAGGAGGAGTTTTGGGCTACCACTTAGAAAGGAAATGCCTCCTTCGTCAACTCCCTCAACCGGAGACTTAGGAGACTTTTACCATATGCTATTGCACCTTAATACTCAGAAGTCTCACGACCACTTAGTGACTTGGATTTATCAGGTCTCCAACCGAGAAGTTTTCATCACTTGGGAAATTAAGGGAGCACTACCTCAACATACATGCTTCACTCACAAAGGTTCGACATACAAGCTTCAACAAAAGAAAAAAGTGAAGAAGGCTTTGGTGTATTTAACACAATACGTTGAAATGAAGCAAAGCTTATTTATTGATATCTCCGATAAGTTACAAATATATACATATACATGAATCAAAATAAACAAACAAGAGGGAGCCTTCACAAAGGTTGCTCAAGAGAAGTCTCAGCAGTCGGCAGAGCCTCAGAAAGAGAAGGCACCGGAGGGTGATCATTCGAAACCTCTGTACTGGACAGAACCCCAGAAGGAAGAGGTATCAGAGGTTGATCATTTGGAGCTTCATTACACGGTACAGCCCCAGAAGACGAAGGCAATAAATGCCTTTAGAACAAACCCACAAACCTCTGATGATCAAGTAAAATCTGACCATTAGATTCCTGCATCTGGTTAAGCTTCCTCTTCATGTTTGTAGCATAGTCATGTGCGAGCCTGTGCAACTGTTTATTCTCATGCTTGAGCCCTCTAATCTCCTGTTTGAGGCTTATCACTTCAGCCACCAATGATTTAACTTGGCGGGTTCGAGCAAATAGGCGTTAGGCCATATTAGACACAGAACCTGCACATTGAACACTGAAAGCCAGAGAATCCTTAACAGCCAACTCATCAGACCGTTTGGAAAGTAGTCTATTATCTTTGGGAATGAGAAGGTTCTTGGCCACCACCGCAGCGGTTATATCATTCTTCATCACAGAGTCCCCAACGGTAAGAGGACCAGTAGGGGATAAGAATGATGGGCGCCATATGTTGTCTTCAGGAGGCATGGCTGCCTCTTCACCAAAGTTCAAGTCAAAACGACGGTCGGATGAGCCAGACATTTTCAGAAATGATGAAGGAGAAATGAGGTCCAATAAATCTCTGAAGTACGCAATAAAGGGAAAATTCCTACAAGCAATAACTCTCTAAACATACTTCTTACACACAATTGGTGCCCTTATAAAAGAAAGGGCAGCAGGACTGTTTGTTCAAAAATCGAAGAGGCACCACTCTCCGGATTTCGAGAAGCAAATTTTCCTGAGTAAAATATGTTTGTAATACCCACACGCAACATCAGCTCCTTGGGTACCACAGATAACTTTACCAAAAATCTCTGACAATGTTTAGACACATAAATTTTGAAGGTCCAGCTACCCTACCATTACCCACAAGGGTAAAGGAACAGCACCACTGCTTGAAAACTGGAAAGTCCATGTGTGTGTCAACCTCCGTGCTCCGTGGCAAGGCAGACTGGAAAAAATGCCCAACCTTTACTCATATCGAGAAAACACTCCCAACAGGATTACTTGCTCAAAATTTGAAAAGGCACCGCTCCCCGAATGTCGAAAGCCAGACTCCCAACGGGATTGCTTTCTCAAAAATTAAAGAGGCACCACTCTCCAACTCTCGAAAGCCAGACTCCCAACAGGATTGCTTTCTTAAAAATCGAAGAGGCACTGTTCTTCGAATCTCGAGAACCAGATCCCCGACAAGATTGCTTGTTCGAACTTCGAGAGCTAGATTTCCTTGGATAAAGCTTATCTACAATCTTCACACACAACATCAGTTTTCCATATACCACAGACCACTTTTTCAAAGTGCTCTGACAAAGTTAAAACACATGAATCTTGCAGCTCCCATTACATTGCTATGACCGAGAAGGGTAAAAGAACAGTGTTACTACTCGCTGTTGGGACAATTCCTATATATGTCGACCTTCATCCTCCACATCCAGGCAAACCTACAAATAAAAAAAAATGCTCAACTTTTCTTCACATCCAAAAGGGCACTCTCAGTAGAGTCTCTCGAAATACTCAGCTTATTTTCCCCCCGATAATACCTCTACAAATAAGTCACACCAGAGCATTGCTCTCAAGTACTTATCTTCAACATCTTATGCTTCCAGAAAAGATACCACATCTGCCTGAGGAACAGACAGGGCAAGTGAGAAGGATACAAGGAAGTATGTGGAGACAAGCGCAACAAAACACGTGCCGATTCATCTATTACTTTGTCAACAACAAAAGTATCATATATCATCAAGGTTGAACGCACTCTTGATTTGATAGACTTGTTTTGACCCTTAAATTCTTGAGTTGGCCTTATATTATTAAGGAAACTAGAAAACCCTCCAACCCAGTTCAAGAATAAGCTTGTGGAAAGTTACTTCTTCAAAAGCAAAAGTATCTCATATCATCTCTTCTCTTTTTTTTCTTCTCTTTATCCTTCTTGCTGCCTGCAAGATAGGGAGAATGAGAACAATCAGCCGGAACTCGAAATCAAACTTCTGATCTGGGACTGATTGCTTAACTTGTCTGTCACCTCTTTCAGTGGATCTCCTAGCTCGGCGACTTGGGGGACTCGTACTACATGGTTTGTATCGCGCTTGACCAAGCCTGAAACTACAAGTAAGCTTCAAGTGAAATTGATACATTACCTTGTGCATCTCCACCGGTTAAAAATACCACCCCTGGATGAAGGAAAAGTACTTCCCGAGAATATGTCACATCTACCTATGAGACAGATAAGAAAAGAAAAGACGATACCACACTTCAGTACTTAGAAGTTTCGTGATTACTCAGCGGCTTGGATCTTGCAAGTCGCCAATCGAGGAGCTTCCCTCACTTGGGAACTTAGGGGAGCACTGTTTGTACCATACTTGACCAATCCCGAAACTACCAAGCATCGGTCAACGTTATACCGTCAAGGACCCAGAAGAGTTTCCTTCTAACCAGGAGGCCAATCACAGCGTGACACGTGTCGACATCAGAAGCCAATCATAGCGTGACACGTGTCAACATCGGAAGCCAATCACAACATGACACGTGTCAATGTCAGAACAAAGCTAGAAACTCTCTCCTATAAAAGGAGATCATTCTCCCACAATATTTCCTAATTTCATTTGTACTAAATCATTCACTAGTACTCACTAAAAGAGAGCTTGAACCTATGTACTTGTGTAAACCCTTCACAATTAATGAGAACTCCTCTACTCCATGGACGTAGCCAATCTGGGTGAACCACGTACATCTTATGTTTGCTTCCCTGTCTCTATCCATTTACATACTTATCCAGACTAGTGACCAGAGCAATCTAGCGAAGGTCACAAACTTAACACTTTTTGTTGTACCAAGGTCCCCACTGATTTTGTGCATCAACAAGCTTCATCTGCAGCTTCACTTCCATCTTTCTTCTTCGCTTTCTCATTCACAAGAAGAGGTATACTCACTGGTTTAAAATCATCCTTCAAGCCAAATTTACCCCTAAGAGCAAGAACATACTTCTACTGGTTTATGAGTATACTAGTTCACCTTAGACAATTCCCATTCCAAGGAAATGATAGAACAATCCAAGATCAGTCATTTCATATTTCTTCATCATATCCTGTTTGAATTCTTCAATCGACATTGCATAGCTTCCAGTATACACAATGTCATACACATAGATGGATACAATCAGTGATTCCTCATTTCTTAGTTTGATATATAATGTGGCTTCACTAGGACTCCTTTGAAAACCATAGCTTAGTAGATAAGTATTTATCTCATCATACCAACCTTTGGGTGCTTGTTTTAGCCCATAGAGAGCCTTTTTCAATCTATACACCTTGTCTTCAGTTCCAGACTTTACCAAACCATCGGGTTGATTAACATAAGCCTCTTCTTGTAGAACACCATTCAAAAATGCATACTCACATCCAACTCATATAGCTTCCAATTTCTCTGTGCAGCAAGAACAATCAGGGTTCTGATTGTGTCAAGCCTTGCAACTGGTGCGAAGGTTTCGTTGAAGCCAATACCAAGCTTCTATGAATAGCCTTTTGGCAACCAATCTAACTTTATGCTTCTGAATTGTACCATCCAAGTTCAATTTGATTTTGAAAACCCATTTTACACCGATCATTGTTTCTCAATAGACCTATCAACAAGCTCCCATGTCGATTCTTTTCTTCTTCAAAAACTTCTGGTTTAGCAATGCACATATTGCATCTAGCATAGACCTCACTCAGAAAAATGAGTTTTTTGGAAGAAAAAAAAAATGAAGCACACTAAGATGAACAACGGTGCTGTAAAACTTGGAGAGTACATTGCTTTCTTTCTATTCCTCTTGGATTCGATTACAGAGGCATTCGATCACACACAGATACATAAGGTGTGAAGGAAATGAACAGAACAAAATATAACCGTTAGGGAGCCACACACCTCACTCGTGTAAGAGTGCTCACGTGCTCCACATGGGACTACTTAAAAACTTAACAGATTTGGATAGATGGCACGCTCTCCATCGTTTAGATGTTTTAATCCTAGTTATCAATTACATTCAACTTATAAGTTCAAACTTAAACTACGAACACTTCAATTCAATTTGAACTGCAATGTGATGCAATTCACTTCCTTTGATCTTCATTAGCAACATGTTTATGCTGCAACATCTAATACATCTGCTGGAAATTTTGTGCAAGGGGCTTAGCATGTTTGGAAAGTCAAATGGCAAGGCACCTTGTGCTCATTTTGCGTTGTAGGTCCGGTGACATCTTAGCTGGCCTCACTTGGAGGTCCCACACTTCCGTTTTACGATGATATATTGCAATTAGTGCATTTGTAGCAACGAAAAGAGGACTACTCGTTAGCCATGGAATTGTAAAGTCTAGTAATGAGGCCTTATAGTTTCTCATAGTTGGAGCAAGTACTGCTGAAAGAATACTAAAATCACAAGATGAGAAGCTCAACTCATATGACACTGTACTTGGAGATGCTCTTGCTCCCAGGGTCGCCTTCTTTTTATCAAGACGACCAAGCCGCACAAGCCCTACAATTTTGAAACCCAACATCATTGGACCCGACGTTAAGCATTAAAATCCTAGCTGCTTGGCTAAATCAGTGGACAATGTCGCACTTCCTGATCCTAAGGTGTCATTTAACATAATTTCGGGTACCTCGATGTTAAGTCCTCACCTGAGTAGCATTGCAGTGTTGCTCAAGAGATCACACCCTAACATAATTTTGGTGCAAGAAATTTCATTGGCACAGGCAAAGGCATACCTAATCCAAAACCTCCAATTGACCAAGATGGCGATGGAAGCGACACGTCTAGCACAACTGCAGGAAATTTCGGGTAAGGTGCCAGCATGTTTGGAGAGGCCAATGGCACAGCTACTGGCATGGCTCATCATGCTCACTTGGCAATGTACAAAGTCTCTGAGTTTGAGTGTGCTGAAGGTTATGTTTTGGCTGCAATGGATGTTGTGGTTGAGGATGGAGTGGACGTGCTATCCCTCTCAGTTGGCTGTCCCATAATTCCTTTGTATGAGGATGTGATTGCAAGCTGCATTTGGAGCAACTCAAAAGGGAGTTTTTGTCAGCTCTGCAGCTGGAAACTCTGGTTTTGAACCCGGTTCTCTGTCAAATGAGCTCTCAAGGTTCTCACAGTTGGAACAAGAACAACCGACATAATATTAAACATAAACTCACAACCTACAGCCACAATCTTGTCCAATGGCAACAGAGACGCACTTCATCCCGAGATCGCATCCTTTTCATCAAGAGGGCCAAACACTACAAGCCACGGAATTCTGTAACCTAACATCATTGGACCTGGTGTTGACATCCTGGCAGCTTGGCTCGAATCAGTAGACAACTCCACACTTCCTTCTCCTAAGCCAACATTTAACATAATTTCGGGTACCTCAACTTTAACTCTTCACCTAGGTGGAATCGCAGCCTTGCTCAAGAAGTTACACCCTGATTGGTCATCAAATCCGCCATCATGACAACTGCGAATGTTCTAAATCTTGCAGACAGGCCCGTTGTTGATTAATGGAACAAAACTGGGAATATCTTTGCAATTGGTGCAGGACATGTCAACACTTCGAAAGCAAATGGTCTGGGGCTCAACCACGATCTACAACCAGAGGACTGCATTCATACTTGTGTGGCTTGAATTACACCAAAAAATAGATAACCACCATGCCCCAAGAAACAGTGAACTGCTCTCAAATCGGCACCATAGAAGAAACACAACCGAATTATTCATCATTTTTTTATCATTGTAGAAGTTGTGCATTAATTAAGTCTGAATTTACCACCTCGCTCATAAACCGTAAAGTTTCCTTCACATCCACAATCTTTACTTGGTGCTCAACATTCAAGAAACTGCATTCAAGAATCTCATTGATCACGTGAATAACAATATCATCTTCTAAGAAATTATACAAACTTGAGGAGTATAACTTGCTTACCTCATCCTCATCAACTTCATTCACAAAACAACTATTGACTTCGTCTTCATCAATGTACTCATCGTAAATTGGTGGTAAATTCCAATCGACGAAACTAGTTTCTTCGACAGTGTGCTCTTCAAACAGATTGTAAATCACAGCCATGGTCTTCAACTGCAGCGGAAAACCTGCTTTGATGCCACTTGATGCAGGACAGAACCAAGGTATCAAGGAGAGGGGAATAGATAACCTGGGATTCGCTTAACCAAGGGCAACGGAGCTAGCTCACGTCGCTAATCGTGGATTCGCTCACACGACCGAGCCAAATGCTTGATTGGGGAAGGAGAAATCACTCACTTCACAATGCAAAATATATTTTAATTCATTCAAGTCTTCCTAAACATACATACGGAGTCCTTTAAATAGAGAGATTACAAACATTGGTAGGATAAATACTTATTACTAACGATTATAGTTACTAGAAACCTAATAAAATATAGATTTGAAATATGAAAAGCCGCAAACAATCAAATTTAATATAAAAACTATGTTTAATGTCGTGTATTGCATCACCAAGTCTGTGCTTTACACAAAGGCTGAGGAATGTTGGCCTGGGTAATTCAGCTTACAACTCGGATCTTTTAGTACCAAGTAATACGATCATGAACGTGACTCCCTCAGGTGCTGACATTCACGGAGGTTAACCAGACGATTATGTACTAGGTGGAATTTACTGCACTTGACAACGATAATAATATCCAGACACAAGGATATTTGAGATGGTTTTCTGCAAGTTATAATGTAACAAGTCCAATATCTGTGGTCATTGGCTCTAGGTGAAATTTGAATTTTACGTAGATAACTTATGAAAATCTACATGTAAATTTATGATTTGATAATAATGAACATAATAAACTCAAGGCTATTCGGAGCCTTGCTCCTCAAGTTAACTCTAAGTAGCTAGCTGATGATTTTAGGTCACATTCTTCTATTAGGGTCTACCACTGTCATAATCGAAACATTAAAAAAGGGAATAGTTATTAGCACTCCAAAAATCTCATCCTACACTCCCCAAAAGTAGATTTTTCTTTCTGGTTATAGAAAGTTTGGAGTGCAAAATAAGATTTTTAGAGTGCTAATAGCAATTCCCTTAAAAAAGTTACCGTTACTAAAAGCTGTTAATTCATCAGAAATCGAAAAATATGCATGTCAGATGTAAAATCATAATGGAGTACATGTAATTTACATAAAACCTTTCACATTGTGAATTAGTGTTCTAAAAATCAGCCTTGGCAGTGAAGGCCCGCCGTGATTTAAGGCAAATCATTTCAAAAAATCGGTCTAGAGCTAGGCAGTCCTAGGCGGTTTGGTTTTGTTTTTTTTTTTTTATTAATTGTGTGCTTTTTTTTTTCTTTTTTAGTTTCATGGTGGTATACTTATGGAAATGATGTACCTAATTTGTAAACAATGGATTGACTACAAGTTCATCCAATTGTGAAATGAATTGGAGCATTTTTTTAGGGGATACATACAATGAAAAGAAATAAACTAAATACAACAGGGTTAAATAATTTAGTACATGTCCAATCCAATGCAAGGATCATGAACAAGAAGAATTTAATCTATCATCCAAGAATACTCCTCATTATGATTATATGCTTACTGTTTTATAAATATTGAACTAGTTGGATGGATGTACTTTGTGTATTTTTCTACTTCTATTTTTGCATTTTATCATTCTTTTATTATCCATACAAGTATAGTTTTTTCTCAAAGTGTAAATAGGCACTTATTTACAAGATATATAATAAATTTACATAAATCTACATAGGCCCCACCTAGCCACCTAGGCGCTAGGCGCTAGGCCCCTGCTCACCACCCGACTAGCGCCTAGCTTTTTTTATAACCTTGTTCTGAATACAGCATGTAACATACAATAATTGTGAAATCCCGTTCCTGGATTTCACTATTGTAATCTATAATAGGAGCATATTTATGCGACTTAGTTAGCTTGTTTTCTTGCATTTTCATAGTTTGTTTATGTTTATTATAGTGTTTTAAGCTATTTTCGTGGGTTTGTAGGTTCATATGACAAAGTTGGCAAGAAAGTGCATTTTGGAGCATTTTGAGGCAGTTTTGGGCACCAAATGGATAGCTTATGAATGGAGCAAGATGGATGGACGAATTTGAAGTTCAAGAGGCTAGGAATGTGCTGAAATGAGTGAAGAAATAAATCCAAGTCAAGGAAGATAAGAAATCAGCTCAAGTGAAGAAACCTTATCCAAAACATTATCCATAACCTTATCCTATCCTATCTTATCCTAATCCTAATCTACCTATATTTCAGCTACAAAAGGGATTTCTTTTCCTATTTGGAGACTTAAAACCTGATTTCTAGAAGCCTTATCCACTCCTACAAAGGTGTTGCACCTTATCCCTTGTTTTTCTAGGAAATCAGCCACAAAACAAGCTTTCTAGAAGACCTTATCTCCTCTCCTAAAAATCTGGCGCCCTAAACCTTTCTAGGACTTCTAGAAAACTGATTATTCCTTTCCCCCTTGGTTTCTAAAAGCCTTAGCCTTTTCCTTCAAGGATTGTGTGTTATTATCCTATACAAATTAGGCCTTTAAATCCTTTTCCTTTGCTACATAGGGGCTGCGAATTTCAGCCTATAAATACCATCCTTTGCTGCACCATTTAGTCACCATCCTCTACCATATTTTCACTACACCATTCACCCAAACATACCTTGTGTGCCGTGAGTTTGCAAGGAGAAGAAGGAAGACAACTTGGAGCCGTGCATGCCATTCAAGGAGCTTGGATTGTGGAGCGTTTCTAGGTGCTTTCTATCTTTGTTTTAATGTTTAAATTTATAGTATTTTCGTGAAGTTAAATTAATTTTAGATTTTAATTACTTAATTACAAAATTTGAATATTTTAAAATAGTTATTAAATCCGCAGACCTTCGAGGGTCATTTTTAATGTTCCTTAGTTGGGCTTGACCCCACGAGTGTTTAGGCGAATGTTGTATGTGAATCGGGACGAGAAAGGAAGGTTACGAACGTTTTAGAAGTTTCTTTAAAATTTAAAAAAAAAAAAAAAAAAAAAGAAGATAGAAGCTGCCTGATGGCAGTGAGGGAAAAAGAAGAAGGAGAGTGTCAAGACGGAGGAAATGAGGGGCTTGACGAATGGAAAAAGGATAGAGGAATGAGGGTGACTAATCAGGAAGGAGAAGAGGGAGGGAAATGAGAGAGTGGAGATGTACGGGATCATGGATCCCTTACCCATTTCTGGTAACCCAACCCGGTGAAACAGTGGAACCCGTTGGGTTCCCGGTCAAATTCCTGCGATTTTCCTACGAGTTTAACCAAGCCACCACCTGAGAACTCTTCACCAACCTTCATTCTCCATTTTTCACCCAAGATCGATGGGGTTTTGGCCCCATATGACAAAGAACAAAATCGTGGGTTCCGGGGACACCACTGCAGCAATCCGCCACTCTGGAAACCTCACCCTAGATTACCACACCAATAGACTCCTCCCATTCCCACGAACAAAGCCCAAGCAATGGTGGAGGCATCAGAGCAAGTATGGAGCTTGAATCGAAGCACACCCTTTTCTAGGGTTCCAGCGGGTTCGAGGGAAGTTGGGGCCTTTCCCAACCAAATTGGACTTTTCCACTGGTATAAAACTTGTTATACTCATTGAGATCTTCATTTCTGTAAATTTTGGTAAATTTTGGAAATAGTTGGTTTTTTCCGATGAACCAGGTCGGCCCGTAGCCACGTGCAGCGGCGCGTGTGGCGGCACAGGGCCAATGGACCAACATTGTCTTTTTAAGTTGAATTCAATGTTCTAGTTCCAAAATTGATGACCGTTTGATATAGTTAGATAGTCTGAACCTAGTATGGTGAAGTAATTTACTTGATCATTTTATGATTTAACTATCTGACCATTGGATCGTCATCAAAATTTAATATGTTATAGTACGTAATATTTGAGGATAACTGGAATTTAAAGATCGGGAATCAGATGGACGGATCTTCCAGAATTAGATTTCTAACTTAGTAAAATTAATTGTTAACCGCCACCTAATTCTAGCAATTGGTGAAGATCCGACCGTTGAATCGCGATGAGATTTTGGTATGTTGTTCTTTGAGCGTAATGTGGACCTTAGGAAGTTACAGATCTAGATTATGATGTGTGGATCTTCCGGATTAAATTGCTAGGGTGTGGACCCCACCGTTGACGTTTGGTCAACAAGTCTTGAACCATTTGAATTACTAAAATTAGTATTACTAGAGACTCAGTGAAGCTTTGTGGACTTCTCTCGATGAGTGACTTTAATATATGTGATATGGTGATTACCCGATTCTTTATATTAATATCCTTTGTGGATATGACATGGTTTTATAAATGTGTTTTCTGTTAAAATGTGATTCTTTTATAATTGGCCATCAATCTATTTTTATTAAATGTGATTTGATTCATGGATTGGTAATATTTGTGAAAAAGGTGATTCGAATTGCATATTGAAATGTTTTGTAAATTGAGGGCTAGTAGGGGACTATAATCCTGCTTGGTTAATCCGCATTGGGGGGTCACTAGTGGTCATGCTTGGTTAATCCGCATTGGGGGACCATACTATATATGGATCGCACTTGGTTAATCTGCATTGAGGGATCCTTATGGCCATTTATACTTAGGGGTGATCATGCCTTGGATGAGTGAGGTTTACAACTACGTCTTAATCTAGTGATACTTCTCTTCCTCTCCAAGTCCAAATCCTTCCTTCCTTTCATCAAAATACAACAAAATCTCAAAATTTTCCAATGAAAGCAAAAAGAAGTGATGAAAATGTTAGAAATACTTGTAATGCACAAAAAAATAAAAAAATGAACGCAAGTTGAGGAGTTAAAAAAATATGATATTTCACTAAAAAAGCAAAAAGGTGAATAACGAGTCGTAACATCTACGGTCACACAGAAAAGTCCATTGTGTACAATCGGGCTAAATAGCTAAAAACGCCTAAATCCCAAAAATTTCCCGACTAACTTATGGGGACAGCTTGTTTATTTTTTATTTTATTCCATCTTGAAATTACAAGCACGAAGATAGAGCCAGATAAGAGAGTCGTAACCAAGAAAGAATGTTAACTACTAATCAATCCAAAATCCAGGTATTAAGAAGAACAATAAACCAACTAAGTTGACACCAGACCAACATAGCACCTCCAAAATCCAAACAAACAAATATTGGTATTGGTATTATTTAATTTACATAAGATCCTTCGCTACATTGGTATAACTGAAACGATTAGCGAGTATTACCAAGTTCTGTATTTTAATTCCAAAATCCTGCATTTTTAGACTCTTATGCTCAGCTTCATTTGGCATCCCCTTAGTCAATCAAGTCGCAACAAGCATACCTTAACCTCGAGGGTCATTGTCAGATCGGTACAAGAAATGCCGGCGAATGTCCCTTCAAACCCCGCGTTTCATCTCCATCTCTTTTGTGTAGCTACTATATATCTATATATAGGTTCTCTAATAGCAGACTAACACAAATCACTTCCACTTTCGGGTTCTTCTCAATCGAAAGATGGAAAGCAAAAGGTTTGTGGCTTTCCTTCTTGGCTTGAGTTTCGCGTTATACTTATCTGTAGGAGGTGCTCATGAAGATGCAGCGCTAGAATCACTACCTGAGACAGATGACGAAGATATAAACATGCAAACTTATATTGTGTGGGTAAACCAACCAGTGCAGAAGTTCCTTTTTTCAAAATCTCATCAAGATTTGGAGAGTTGGTATCACACATTTTTGCCGACAACTATATCAAGCTCAAACAAGATGGTGAATCCACGGATGGTTCATGTATACCGCAATGTGGCCACCGGGTTTGCAGCAAAGCTCACTCCGGAGGAAGTAAAGGCCATGGAAAAGAAAGAGGGGTTTGTGTCCGCTCATCCAGAGCGAATTCTACCTCTGCACACTACTCACAGTCCTAACTTCTTGGGATTGAACCAAGGACTGGGAGTATGGAAAGGAGCAAACTACGGTAAAGGTGTAATAATCGGAGTTCTTGATACTGGGATAACACCTGATCATCCATCATTTAGCGATGAAGGAATGCCCCCTCCTCCAGCAAAATGGAAAGGCAAGTGTGACTTTAATGGAACAGTGTGCAATAACAAGCTTATTGGGGCAAGAAATTTCCAAGGCGGGAAAAGTACAGGAGCTCCTCCAGTTGACGATGAAGGTCATGGCACACACACGTCCAGCACAGCTGGAGGAAATTTTGTCAAAGGTGTCAGCGTCTTTGGTCAGGCCTATGGCACAGCATCGGGCATGGCACCTTACGCACATGTGGCAATGTACAAGGTCTGCGGGGAGGAGGGCTGTTCTGAAAGTAACATCTTAGCTGCAATGGATACTGCTGTCGAAGATGGTGTGGACGTGCTTTCCCTCTCACTTGGAGGTCCATCATTTCCTTTCTATGCTGATGGGATTGCAATTGGTGCATTTGGAGCAATTCAAAAGGGAATCTTTGTCAGTTGTTCAGCTGGAAACTCTGGTCCTTTCTATGGTAGTTTATCAAACGAGGCTCCGTGGATTCTCACAGTTGGAGCAAGCACCATTGACAGAAGCATAAGAGCAGTAGCAAAGCTAGGAAATGGGGGAGAATACGACGGTGAATCATTATTCCAGCCTAAAGATTTTGGTTCAGAGTTATTACCTATGGTGTATGCAGGCGCAAATGGCAAGGAATCATCTAGATTCTGCTCTTCCGGATCACTTGAAAATGTTGAAGGGGCAATAGTGGTGTGTGAGAGAGGTGGAGGAATAGGAAGAATCGACAAAGGGGCAGAAGTGAAAAGAGCTGGTGGAGCTGCCATGATTCTCGTGAATGCAGTGACTGATGGTGATAGCACCTTAGCTGACCCTCATGTGCTTCCCGCAACGCATGTGGGTTATGCTGCAGGTGTGAGAATCAAAGCCTACTTAAACTCCACCTCCAGTCCTGCAGCCACAATCTTGTTCAAAGGAACTATCATCGGAGATAAACTTGCTCCCAAAATCACTTCTTTTTCATCAAGGGGACCGAATATGGAAAGCCCTGGAATTTTGAAGCCCGACATCGTTGGTCCCGGTGTTAGCATCCTAGCGGCGTGGCCCGTTTCAGTGGACAATGCCACGGATTCTAACGCGACATTTAACATGATTTCAGGTACCTCAATGTCATGCCCACACCTAAGCGGCATTGCAGCCTTGCTCAAGAGTTCCCACCCTGACTGGTCACCGGCTGCCATTAAGTCTGCAATTATGACAACCGCGGGAGTAAATAACCTTGGAGGAAAGCCCATTGTTGATGAAACACTTAAGCCGGCAGACATCTTTGCCACTGGTGCAGGCCATGTTAACCCTTACAAAGCAAATGACCCTGGGCTCATCTACGACACAAAGCCAGCGGATTACATTCCTTACTTGTGTGGATTGAACTACACAAACGAACAGATACAAGTCATCACCCAACAAACAGTAAACTGCTCTGAAGTAGAAAACATACCAGAAGCACAGCTAAACTATCCCTCATTTTCTATTATAGTTGGGTCATCTGATGAGTCTAAGTCTCAGTACTATACAAGGACAGTGAAGAATGTTGGCTCGGCTAACTCAACTTACAAGTTGGATCTTAATGTACCACGTCAAATGGGAATGAGTGTGAATCCTGAGGTGCTCACATTCACAGAGGTTAACCAGGAGATTACGTTCTATGTGGAGTTTCTCGCAGAAGACGGCGCTGGAAAGGATGGAGTTCCGTTTGCTCAGGGATATTTGAGATGGGTTTCTGATAAGCATTCTGTTAGTAGTCCAATATCAGTCATCTTTGACACCGGCTCGAATGGAAAATGAACAAGCAACAGTTATCACAAGCTTGCAGACAATAACAGAAGCAAACAGAGCCCAAAATAAGAGCAATTCCAGTCATGCAATTCAAATCCTTGAACATTTTGATTTTTTAGCATTGTCATTGTCAACTTGAAAGTTGAAAAAAAAATAAAAGGTGGTTATATTCTGAATCTAAAATCGTCTACCTAACAAACTTAACAATATTGCATTCACTATTCTAATAAATAAAATTTTAGCACAAACAAGCCATTAAAATAACAAACTACATGGATAATTATGTTAGAAGTCTCTAATGTGTGCGATGAAACATAATAGTAATGTTCATTCCAACAAGAAAATGTCTAGTGAGATGAATATCACTAAATCGTAATACTAAGTGACTCTATAAGTTAGTCTTAACATATAAATAAAGAAAACCAAGTAGCCATGAAAAAAGTTCTAAAAGACGCTAGGCACTAGTCGGACAGTGGGTTGGGGCATAGCGCCTAGGCGAACTAGACGGATTTAAGTAAATCTATTGTATTTCGTATAAATAAATGTTTGTTTATACTTAAAATATATATAATTTCATCATAAACTAGAAAATAGAATGACATATATATTATGAAGTATTGGAAAATAATAACAATATGGAGAGCAAACATATAATGTGTGTTTATTTAAGTGTTCATTAAGTCTCTTACAATTTATTGGAAACCATAAAATGCAAAGGGAAAGTTATTTATATTCTATCTAAGTGAGTTGCAACCTAGGCAGGTGTCTAGGCAAGTCTGGGCAGGATAAGCGAGTGCCTAGGCAGTCTATGCAGGTGCCTCAACAGGTCTAGACGGGCACCTCAACAGGTTTAAGCGCCCTTTTTTAATTTTTAAATGTCTAGCTAATCAGAACGATAGCCAATTGCCTAGCACCTAGGCGGAGATTTTTAGAATAGTGGCCATGAATTTATGTCTCAGCCCATCCCAAAGTCCCTCACCGTATGAGTATTAGCCATGATCACGAACCAGCTTGGTGGCTGACAAATACCCACCCTCGGATCTTGGAGGTTGGAAGTGGGACAAAAAAGATGAAAAAAATACAGGTTGAAGATGGTGACCCAACAAATTTGGGTATTATGGTAATTTTCATGGGCCTATTTTCAGTTTTTGCCCCAAGGCTCCAATTAGCCAGGGACAGCCCTCGTTCCCATATAGGCCGAATCAATCTAATTAAGCTTTGGTTTGGTTCGATTTGGTCCAAGATTACACATTTATAGTGTTGAAACTGATCCGAACAACTGTAATTTGTTTAGTTTAAAGAAATTAAGCGATTGGCTAATTTGATATCCATCCAGAGTTTTTTTTTGATGCAATAATATCAGGGTAGGTGTCGCGTTAAACCACACAATGAGCTAGCCATTAAGTATCGTACTCATAATTGATGAGAGTTGAACTTGAGATCTTCTACTTATACATTGAGAAAAATGAGAAAAATATCATTACATCGTAATGCTAATGGCACGTCCATAATGAGAAATATAAAAACAAATTTTGAAACACATGCCATAATATAATAATGTGATATTAACCAAAAAAAAAAAGGCTAAAAGGATAAAAAAATATATATAATTCTAATTACTAAACCGATCAAAATTGAATATAGATGACACATCGATCAAATATAAACCCATATAGTGATCAAAGATTGACGGTATAGCTATCAGCTATTAACGACATACTAAAAGATTTGATCATCTCAGTAATTCAAGTTTAAAAATCATCATTTTGTTCAATCTCAAAAAATAAAAAAACACACACACCCCTTTTTTTATTCCACCTAAGACGTGGCTTCATTAATCCAAGCCTTTAATTTTCTCACACTTTGAAATTATTTCTGCAAAAAATCATTCAAATTCAAAATACATGATTACGTAAGTGTTTTATTTAAAAGGAAAATGCTAACGAGATCAATTTAGTAGACTACATGTAAATCACATCCCTAATAGAGGTATGACATACTTATATTTGTAGACGTTATCTTTATTAGAGAAATGGGTCTACGATCTACTAAATATGATATCCCTAAGGTCACCCCATCCAAAAATAAAGCTTTGACTATTGTATTCATGCGGTCACCTCCTACCAAATGACTATTTAGGCCGTCCCAGCCAATAGGCTCAACTATTTGAGCCTGTTTGTTTGACATTCATGTTAACTATAACCCATGTTTGAGTGGATATTTAATACCGAGCTTAGTGTGATTGGAGGTCCAAGAATGCAAAAAGTAGGAGAAAGATTGGGCTTGGGCAATTGGCAGCCCAGGAAGAATTAAAAATTATTTTTGCCAAGAAATAGGCAGCAAGCCTATGTGGAAAGTGACAGGTTACAGAGGATAGCTCACCCCCAGCAAAAAGTACTTTTTCAAGGTATGGATAGGTAAATAACAAAAGTAGATGGTGACTCACCATACTCTAGAGGTCATCCCCAAAAAGGGAGGCTTGGACAATCGGGCTAGAGAGTTTATAAAAGCAACAAAGGACACAAGGAAGAAGAACACTTAACCAATCAATCAAAAGACATCCAACTTTGCACTCCAAAAAGCAAGAAACCAGAAAGCTTTAGTTACCCTTTTTGGTCGCAGGTCCATCATAGAAAGCCATTTTTTATCAAGTTTTAGAAACTCTGCTACCTTTCCCCTATGTTGTAGTATCGAATCCCTTTAATAAACCCGATTTATACTTCATTCTCCAAAGATTACAACCCCTGTAAAACACAAAGAAAAGTGGTTACAAGAAGACGAACCTTGCCTGACAAGATCATAATCTTGCCCGAGTCTCTTTTGTTTGTACTTTTATATTTATGCATCTTTCATTGTATCCTATATCATTTTCTATTCGTTCAAAGTTTCATCTATGATTAATCTTGCTAAACTAATTAACCTTGCTTCTTTAGTATTAACCGTAACCAAAGAAATAATTTGAAGGGCCCTAAACTCCCTTTAATTGGACATATGATATTATGAGTAAAAATCCTTATTTACAAGGCAAGAAAAAGAAATTTATACAGACTTAACCAATGTGTAAACAATCCAATCGAACTAAGAAGTCTAAATAACTTGTGGTGCAAGTAATCAACCCATTTAATAACCAAAAAAAGAACAATTTGTTATACAACGATAACGGTGGCACACTTGGACCCATATTAGTTTTGATTGTGAGTCTTAAGGCCTAACAAAGGCCCCACAAATGCACGATTCAAACTAATAACAAACTCATATTGCAGTACATCAAGCAGTAAACCTTGCCCGACAGGCAAAACCCAATGGAGTTGTGCGAGGGACAGGTCTAGCCCGAACAACTCTAGCTCCCAATTTTTGGAGTCATATTCCTCAACAGCTACCATTTGGCATCTCTTCAATTATCTGTATAAGAAATGCAGGCACATTCCAGCTCGATCGATTGCTATCGACTATATATAGTTGCTCATGTGCGGTAGACTAACACAAAACACTTGCACTTCGTAGTAGTTCTTAAACGAAAAGAAAGTGTCTAAAGTTGTTGCAGATTGTATATCTGCTCGGTTTAAGTTTCTTGTTTTGTTTATCGGTTGCAGCAGCTACTGATACTCACGAGGGGGAAAGTAGCATGCAAACTTACATTGTTTGGGTGAAAGTGGCACACACATATCCAGCACAGCTGCTGGAAATTTTGTGAAAGATGCCAATGCGTTTGCAATGGCCAATGGCACAGCAGCTGGCATGGTACCTTATGCTCACGTGGCAATGTACAAGGTATGTGGTGAGGAGGGTTGTTCTGATGCTGACATTTTAGCAGCTATGGATACTGCTGTCAAAGATGGCGTTGACATCCTCTCCCTCTCACTTGCTGGTACTTCATTTCCTTTCTATAACGAAGGAATTGATGTCGGTGCATTCACAGCAATCCAAAAGGGAATTTTTGTCAGCTGTTCAGCAGGAAATTCTGGTCCTGACTACAAGTCTTTATCCAACGAGGCCCCGTGGATTCTCACAGTTGGAGCAAGCACCATTGACAGAAGCATAAGAGCAACAGTACTCCTTGGAAATCACGGAGAACTTGACGGCATATATTTGAACCAGACTAACGATTTTAATTCAACATTGTTGCCTCTTGTTTATCCAGGCATGAACGACAACCTATCATTATCTTTGTGTGCCCCAGGATCCCTTGGAAATGTCAAGGGGAAAATAATGTTGTGCGAGGGAGGAAGAGGAAGAGTTGCCAAAAGGGTAGAAGTAAAAAGAGCTGGTGGTGCTGCCATGATTCTTGTGAACCTAGAGGTTGATGGCTACAACGTCTTAGCTGATGTTCATGTCCTCCCGCGACACACGTGAGTTATGATGCGGGGTTGATGATCAAAGCGTACATAAACTCAACCACAACACCTCAAGCCACAGTCTTGTTCAAAGGCACTGTCATTGGAGATCCGTTAGCTCCTAGTCAAGGGGACCAAGCATTGCAAGCCCTGGAATTTTGAAGCCGGACATCATTGGAGCTGGTGTTAGCATCCTAGCAGCATGGCCCGTTTCTGTGGACAATGCCACACTTCCTAATCCTAAGGCAACATTTAACATGGTTTCAGGTACTTCGATGTCATGCCTTCACTTAAGTGGCATTGCAGCCTTGCTCAAGAGTTCCCACCAAGACTGGTCACCGGCTGCCATTAAGTCTGCAATCATGATAACCACAGAAGTAAATAACCTTGGAGGAAAGCCTATTGTTGATGAAACACTAAAACCAGCAGATTTTTTGCCACTGGTGCAGGCCATGTTAACCCTTCAAAAGAAAATGACCCGGGGCTCATCTATGACATAAAACCAGCGGATTACATTACTTACATGTGCGGTTTGAATTACACAAACAAACCCATACAGATCGTCACCCAACAAACAGTGAACTGCTCTAAAGTGGGAGCCATCCCCAAAGCACAGCTAAACTATCCTTCATTTTCTATTATAACTACGCCATCTAACGAGTCTAAGTCTCAGCACTATACAAGGACAGTGAAGAATGTTGGGACAGCTAGTTCAACTTACAAGCTGGATCTTAATGTGCCACATAAAATGGACATGAGTGTGAATCCTCAGGTTCTAACATTCACAGAGGTTAACCAGGAGATTACGTTCAGTGTGGAGTTTATTGCACAAGACGGGGCTAGGAAGGATGGTATACTGTTTGATCGGGGGTACCTGAGATGGGTTTCTGATCAGCATTCTGTTACTATCCCCATATCTGTATCTTTGACACATAGGAAAAGACATCACAAGATTGCAGAGAACGATAGAAGGAATTGAACCCAAAAAATTAGTGATACTCCAGCGGTGCCATTTTAGACATTCAAGATTTAATTTTTGATTTGCAAGCCCTTTGTATCATTGCTTACATACTAGAATTGAAATTGATAAAAGAAGTAAATGGATAAGTGGATTGTTTGCGGTTGTATCAGCTGATGGCCACAGTTCTTCGGGTTTTTTTTTTCCACATAGAACTAATAATCTAACAGCATTAACCAACATACAAATTTGGGGATTGTCTAGCATAATGATAAATAAAAAATAAAAAATAAACTAAAGAGCTTCAAGCAAAGTCTTCAAAGGTTTAGATGATACGTACCTCTAGCGTGTGTAGAGAAGCCAACCGAGCAGCTGATCTGGTGACTTGGATAATTGAGTTTCAGAAGCCCACGTTCCACAATGCAGGTACACCCTCTGCTATATCGCAGTGGGGTCTGCTCCATCAGTCTCTTCACTTCCAGAGTTCAGAGTAGAGGTTATGGATGACATATTAATGACTAAACAAGTTTACCTTCATTCGTGATTTAGAAATATAGCAACTCCAGGCCACTTCCAATCCCCGCTTGAGCAACGCTCCTTGAACCCCCTTCAAGAAAAGCTGAGTGCGCCCTCTAGAGGCTAGAATTGTAAAAGTCGAAAAAATTGACTAAAAATCTGTGACATTTATCCTGATGAGTATGTCAATTACTTATGTGATTTGAATCTTACAGGCAGTGAAAGATAGGCATGATCACACAACAAAGCATAAAATGTCAAGTCCAAAAGGCATACCTGCAGCACAACTATCCTTCATCTTCCGTTGCATTTGATCCGAGTCCTCAGACATTTACAAGGACAGCGACGAATGTTGGCTCTGCTTTCTCACCTTACTATGGGTTGTTCCGCCAAAGGATTTGACAACCGTGTAGTGCCCATTGTAATTACGTTCATGGAGACGAAGCAAACAGCAACGTTCTCTGTGACATGTACTCAAACAGGTGACGGTACTTGGGATGCAAGAAACCTATTGAGATGTTTGAGAGGATAATACTATTTAGCATTCACGCTAACTAAATACTAAAATGGGGATGAAATGGAAAATATAAACAAATTACAAAGATTAGTAAAAATTGAACTTTGTTTATATGGACAGTATCTTCATTTGCGAGTAACGGTTTCTATGCATGACAAGAATAAATATGCTGTCGGCTAAAAGATAATCGTAGGCGTCAATTTGCAGTCTAGGATTGGTTTGGATAGAACAACCCACTAGATTTAATGGAATGACAAACGGAGAATTGGTTGTCCACTTGCAATTTTCGTTTAAGTGAAGGTATAAAGTAGATTAGCCATTAAGAAAACTTATTTGGATAACGAACGAGGCTATAGAGTGTACGATTGTTCACTATGCACAATTCACATCTACATAATTCCAAGTAAATAATTGGCATTTTGTGTAAGAATATTTACAAAATAAATCAATATTGGTACTATAAATGCTGATGGGTTAAGTATAAGGTCACAAATATTGGTATTCCTAGACTCACCTACGTGGAGCTCAAGGGTTGTGGGCTTCGATCTTTGGTACTCCTAACTAGCCCAAAGTCTTCCATATTGTTTATTCCACATAGGCCCGATAAACTTTTGTAATCATCCACATCACAATCCACTAAGCAAGCCCCGCCACGTAGCTTGGGCTTAAGTGAGCATGTATTGTAGTTAGCATGATTTGTACACGACAGCAATGTCATGTCAAAGCTTGGTGTGATGAATATGCATGGGCATGAGCTTGGCGTGATTATGCAAACACTTACTCCCTAATTTTTATTTTATTAACGTGGCGTATATATTCTCGATTCCACACCTTTGCATATGTTTAAGCTTGGCTTGGGTTATTTTACAACAATCGGGCTTTGAGACATAATTGGGCTTGCATGTACAATTTTGGGCTCCAACACTAATGAAGAGGAGAGTTCTCATCATGAGAGACTGGTCAATAAAAGTCTAATCAAGAGATCTTGGTCAAGAGATGTTCAAACAGGGAGAGTCCGATCATGAATACTTGAGCCTAGTCAACAGAAGTTTGATCAAGAGGCGCTTGGTCTAGAGAATTTCGATCAGAGAGAGTTTGGTCATGAGTAGTTCAATCAAGGTGGGCCTAATTATGAGAAGTTCGATCAATGGAAGTTTGATCAAAAGGAGCAATCCTATTTTGGAATACCTTCCTCATATTTTGGATGGGGATATTGTTGGGTTTTTCCAGCCCATAATGAGTTGTCGTAAGTCTATTATGAATTATAGTCTTAAGAGGATTAAACTGTTTTCCTATTTGGGGTTGTTCTCCTAATTGGAGTGGTATTCCCAATTAGGATTCATAACTAGAGTGAGAATATTGTAAGGGCAAAGTGTTTGCGAGAGAAAAAATAAGTGTGTATTTCTTGTTCTTTCAAGTTTTTCGTCTAGTCTTAATTCTAAAGACTTGGCAAGATTATTCTTTGTACTCATTATTGATATTCACAATAATACCCGGAAGAAAGACCATCATTGCCTTCCACGAAAAACCTTCGAGGATCAACCTATTCATTTCCAGCAACCTTCACCATTTACAGTTCATGCTAACTATAACTAGATGAGGAGGGTGACACCTAAAAGGAAAAAGAACAAATTAAATTGATAAATACTAATAAATTAGAAAGCCTTGTAGAATGAGGGTTTGTTTAGATCAGGCTTGTTATTCCATTGAAGAAACAGCATGAAATAGAAGCGTCAAGAAAAATATTCCGGAGGATAAAAGACAAAATCACACAAAGTGTGGTATTGTATTGTACACAGAGTATGGACAAAATATAACCCAGCAAAAAAGGACAGCGACGTCTAAACGCAATAAAAATCATGCAAATGGCTCGCTAATGTGACATCCATTTTATTAATAATGGCTTCCTGCTATAAGAGAATAACCTCCACACATGCTAAGAACCGTCCGGTTCACAACAAAAAAAGGAAGGAAAAATGGACTCATTCACTCAATCCTTGAACTGGTCAGACATGCAGTAATTGCATAAAACTAAACCAGCTAAGCAATATATGCAAATAAAGCAGTACCACTTGAAGTAGAAATAAAACCTGCACAGATCCGTGTAGCCGCCTTGAGGAAAAGTAGAATCACTAAATAAAATTCTCCGTGGGACAGAAGACGATAATAAGGCTAGAATAGGATCAAATTTGCACGGACCCAGATCATAAAGCTCCAACAGATATATTGCTGAAAATGCCGGCCATTCTCCGCTTCCTTCAACTATATATGATGCTTTCCTGAGAATATCAACTCATAACAGAAACACAGGCATCTCTGACTATCCTTGCTACTTCATTCAGTAGGGTTTTATTCACCATGGCTGTGATGCCTTTTCTTATTTTCATACTTAGTTTCTGTTATGTTACCGCTCAGAAAAAGGAGCTCTCACCAGCAACTACTAAAACAAGCAATTTACAGACATACATTGTCCATGTAAGGCAACCAGAGGGCAGAGTTTTTGCTCAAACAGAAGACCTGAAGAGCTGGCACGAATCTTTTCTGCCCGTTACCACAGCAAGCGCCGATGAACCGCCACGCCTGCTTTACTCATACCAAGAAGTGATCAGTGGTTTTGCTGCTAGACTAACTCAGGATGAAGTAAAAGCAATGCAGGAGATGGATGGCTTTGTTGCAGCATATCCTCAAAGAGTATTCCGTCGGAAAACTACACACACACCCTACTTCCTGGGGCTGCACCAACAAACCGGAATATGGAAGGATTCAAATTTTGGGAAGGGCGTGATCATTGGAGTGCTGGATGGTGGAATTGAGCCCAACCATCCTTCATTTAGTGGTGCAGGAATTCCACCTCCACCTGCTAAATGGAAAGGGAGGTGTGACTTTAACGCATCAGACTGCAACAACAAATTAATCGGTGCAAGGGCTTTCAATCTTGCAGCTAAGGCGTTGAAAGGAGAGAAGCCTGAGGCACCGATCGATATAGATGGACATGGGACCCACACAGCAAGCACCGCTGCTGGTGCATTTGTGCAGAATGCTGATGTTTTAGGGAATGCCAAAGGTACGGCAGTCGGGATTGCACCTCATGCGCACCTAGCAATATACAAGGTGTGCTTCGGAGACCCCTGCCCAGATGCTGATATATTAGCTGCACTTGAAGCCGCTGTGCAGGATGGTGTTGATGTGATCTCAATCTCCCTTGGTGAAGCGTCAGTTCCATTTTTCCAAGACACCACTGCAATAGGCTCATTTGCAGCAATCCAAAAAGGAATATTTGTAAGTTGTGCAGCTGGAAATTCTGGCCCATTTAACGGCACACTATCTAATGAAGCCCCCTGGATGCTAACAGTTGGAGCAAGCACAATAGACAGACATGTTGTAGCCACAGCAAAACTTGGAAATGGACAAGTATTTGATGGCGAATCTCTCTTTCAGCCCAGTGATTTCCCTTCAACATTAATGCCTCTTATTTATGCTGGAGTAAATGGTAATGATTCGGCATTGTGTGCTGAAGGATCCTTGAAAGGTCTCCCTGTTAAAGGTAAGGTAGTTGTGTGTGAGCGAGGGGGAGGTATAGGAAGGATTGCTAAGGGAGAAGAAGTGAAAAACGCTGGAGGCGCTGCCATGATTCTTTTGAATGAAGAAACTGACGGTGTCAGTATTTCAGCTGATGTTCATGTTCTTCCCGCAACACATGTGAGCTACGCAGCTGGACTGAAGATCAAAGCATATATAAATTCAACAGTAACACCAACAGCAACAATCTTATTCAAAGGAACTGTCATCGGAGACTCATCTACTCCAGTGGTTGCTTCCTTCTCTTCAAGAGGCCCCAGCCTGGCAAGTCCAGGTATTCTGAAACCAGACATTATTGGTCCTGGAGTAAGCATTCTTGCTGCATGGCCATTCCCCGTTGACAATACCACAAAATCAAAAATCAATTTCAACATAATGTCTGGAACTTCAATGTCTTGCCCGCATCTCAGTGGAATTGCAGCTTTGCTTAAGAGCTCACACCCTTACTGGTCACCAGCTGCCATTAAATCTGCTATAATGACTTCTGCTGATCTTCTAAATTTAGAAGGCAAACCTATTCTCGATGAACAACTTCAGCCTGCAGATGTTTTAGCCACTGGTGCAGGCCAGGTCAACCCATCAAAGGCAAATGACCCGGGATTAATTTATGATATTCAACCTGATGATTATATCCCTTATCTTTGTGGCTTGGGCTATAAAGATGATGAAATCAGTATCATTGTGCATAGACAAATAAAATGCTCAATGGTATCGAGCATACCTGAAGGAGAGCTGAACTACCCTTCGTTTTCTGTCACACTGGGACCATCTGAGACATTCACACGAACTCTGACAAATGTTGGTGAGGCATATTCATCTTATGCAGTCAAGGTTAATGCACCAGAAGGAGTACATGTGAGTGTCAAGCCCAAAACACTTAACTTCACAAAGGTGAACCAGAAGATGTCGTATTCAGTGACATTCAGCCATATTGGTTCAAAAGGTGAAGCTGGTGAATTCACTCGAGGATTCTTAACGTGGGTTTCTGCTAAATATGTTGTTAGGAGTCCGGTTTCTGTTAAATTACAGTGAGTAATGGATGCTTATCGTATAGTGGGCATCTGGTGACTTGCAATGTCATCAAACTTCATGGAGCTCTATGCGATCAAACTTAAATGTACTCATTTTCTTATGTTTTCCTTCAATAACATGGCAATATTTTAAAGGAGATATCGACTCGGACAATCTAAGTCTAGGACAGAAATAAACCTCACATACCAGGTATATGATATAGAAATCTTGGATCTGCTTCTCGTCGAAAAAATAATTAAAACATAAATATAATAATAAAGACTAACAACAATAGACGCGATGTGGAAAAAGAAGAATGGTGCAAAATAGATGCCAAAGACTAAACGGTAAAAATAATCTCATAACGCAATGCACTTTCTCCCATCCAACTTAAGGTTGTATGTTAGTTGTTCAGTTAAAAAACGGCTGATATAAATCTAATAATTAACTTCTACTGGCCAACCCTATAATCTCCTTACCTAGATGAAATACAAAACCACCACCACATAAACCTAAACAGTCACCAGTCACATTTTAATCACCCGAAGAAAGTGAAAAATTAGTTACTTACCCAACCTCCAGATAAATACCTTCAGAAAGGTGTCTGGGTTTCACATTCTCAGCACCTTCGAGATTAAGCGCTGCCGATTGCTTCACAATAAAAGTAATAACCTCTCGCAGTTCTTCCTGCAATTAATTGCCCCTCTTTCAGAAAAACCCACACAAATTTGGTTCAAAAACATACAAATTATAAACAATTTCCAACCATCCAAACATACTTTCAATCTACCCCATACAAATCGAATATCATTGCGTAATTAGATAATTCACTGAAAATTAGTTTGAAAAAAAAAAACTGAATCGGTACAATTTACAAAAGCCTTGATTTCTACAATTACGTTTTGGACAAATACATAAGAATTTAGCACAGACAAATACATAAACTAGCAAAATTCTTTTATCCTAGGACAGATGAGAGGGAGAAGGGGACGGACATTGTTTTTGAGCTTCTGGATGATGCTGCGGCGGAGTCTGTCGAAGTCTCCGACGTCCTTGAGCCGATCACCTCCTCTTTGCTGACCTTGTGATCGTGCGAGCCCTCCATTGGGTTTTTGCTTTGCTTCTTTGCATCCACACCCCATACTCTTTTTTACCGCCACAACATAGCTTATTGCCTTGTGAAAAATTATTTCTTTTGAACAAGACTAGACTTGGATAGATTTTTTTTTTTTTTTAAATTATCTGCCTTGAAAATGTTTTTAAAATAATTAAAAGCGTATTTGATGAAAATATTTCTAAACTCACCTTAATAAAAATTCACCTAGATCTTAAAAAAAAATTTAAATGCTTTTTGCTAGAAGCACATATCTTGTGCTTTTTTTTAGTTCTTTTTGGAACCCAAATCAATTTTACTAAAAACATTTTCAATCTTTTTAAAAGCATATTCAAACGAACTCTTAATCCATGAATTATGATTCTTTGAACAACCCTAGTTAGAATTGATTGCCAATACTCAACAGTCTTAGTCTATCTAGAACTAGGCCCAACTCAAATGCAATTTCTCCACGGTCCTTCATTCATAAGGACTCAGTTGGGCTAACATTGTCTTTGATTGGAACGCTTCTACCCGGCAGAATCGATGTTGGGTCTTCCTTCCAATTTCCTTGTTTTAGGCCAAACTTGTATTTTGGGCCCAAACATCAACATTCACCAAAATTATGGAAATTAATCAATCTTTGAGACATATGTCAACATTTGAAAGTTTATTGAATCAACTACATCCAAACTAACTCCATACAAATATGAGTTCTCTCCCATTTGGTGAGAGCCCTTCTCTCCCTGAGAGTGTTTCTCACTGGTTTTGGTTTGTGAGTGTTTATTTGTTCATCCTCAATTTCGAAGTCGTCGACCTTAGACAGAGCTCTGTCTAAGGCTGATGGCAGTCATTCGTTTCTTTTTTCTTCTTTCTTCTTCCCTTTCTTTCTCCCTCAACTTGTTTTTTCCTCTATTTGGCTGGATAAGTCTCATCCATCACCCCTGCTTTCCTCTAATTTCACTGTCCTTTGGGCCAAATCTCCCCTTCCCTCTACCTCCATGATCAACCCACTCCATAATATTCTTCATAAAATCAATCCTTCATCGATATCAACCAAGTATGCACACACAAATCTTCAACGTGATTTCTTGCGATCTCCCTGGAAGGTGCGTAATGCTTCGATTCGAGTGTTCACACCACCACCTTCTTCCTTCTCTTTGCTTTTGTTGGCATTAGTATTTGCGGGCTAGTTCTTCCCGCATGTTTCTTTCGATTTGTGGTGGAGATTTCGGTGGTGCTCTTTGGAGGATGTAAGTGTTTCTTCTTCATCCAGCTCGGGGACCATGTTTAGCCTAATCTTAGGCATTTTTTGGGGGCGACTGTCTGAGATGGTAGGTAGGCGGTCCGACGGTGTTGGGCCCATAACCTAGTTTTGGGTTTTCTATTTTACTTTGGAAGTCCACATTTGTGTTTGTGGATATTGTAATTGGGCCTCTCTCTTGTAATTATGTTGTCTTGGTAATGAACTTACCTTTCATCAAAAAAAAAAAAAAAATTTCAAATTTTAGTAATGACTAAGGATATAATGTTATGATAAAAAAATTTAAAAAAAAAAAGGATGTAATGCAACTAAAGAACTAAAAGTAAAACATCTAATGAAAAAAAAAAATTGAATCATGACTGAGGATGGTTCGCTCTCACCATAGCACCATGGTGTGGTATAGGTCTGGCAATTTTTTACACAATTCGTTAATTCGGTACGAAATTAACAAGTTTTCAAGCCGACACAATAACGAATCTGGTCATTATCGAGTAACTCGATATGCACCTATTAAGATAACGGATCAATCTAGATATACACGTGGATAACCTGTTACACGATAAGAAAAATATTAATTTAATAATTTTATACCACTAAAAAAATACTATAATAAACAATATATATATATATATATATATATTCAAATTAAATTTAGAATATTGATGATTGTTGGATCGACTAAGTTTTAAACCCAGTCATCCAATGTTTTTCTTAGTCCTATATCAAACTCTCTCTCATTCTCGAAGGCTCGAATCGAAGCAGTCGCTTGATATCTCTCTTGAATCTCACTCTCGAACCTCAACTCCGGCCAGCCACAAGTCCACGACCACCCTCTTCAGTCTCCCTCCACCACACCACTGTCACCACATACAACCTAGTAACTCACCACCAGTCAATCTACTACTTTTGTCTCCGATTCTCTCTCTAGATCAAGCGAATCTCGTTAAGATATTTTTGTGGGAATGTGGTATGTGGCAATGTTAAGATATTTTGAAGTAATATTTATGTGGCAATATGGTATGTTCAAATTTAAAAAAAAAAAAAAAAAAAAAAGGTCGTACCCAGTGCACAAGGCTCCCGCTTTACGCAAGGTCTGGGAGAGATGAATGTCGGCTAACCTTACCCCCATTTATGGAGAGGCTGCTCCCAAGTCTTGAACCCAAGACCTACCGCTCATGGACGAAGGCACTTGCCATCACACCAAGTGCGACCTACCGCTCATTTATGGTATGTTCAAATTTAGAAGAAGAAAAAATAGAGTATTTTCTTAAGGGGTCATTTTTACCTGTTGGGTAAAATGACCTGATCTGTTAAGAACCGTTAAGATAATGGGTGTGCCACGATATGACCCGTTAAGATAATATGTGTTACACGAAAACGACACAAACACGACAAACACAACCCATTTGCCAGACCTAGTGTGGTATGAGGATGAAATGAAGATTTGGGTTGACGAGTGTGGTGGAACGACTAATGAATTAATGGGTTGAGGCACTGAAGAACGCGCAAACTAAAGCATGATGGTTATTAAACAACCCCTAAGTAAGATGGAACATTAAGTTGCTCTGTTACCCAAAAAGAATTTTACCAAAGCAAATGACAATATTGAGATTAGTTCTTAGAAGCACATGCAATGTCTTTGAACTTTCGAGATGGAACAACACTCTACATCCTCCCATCCTAATTTCTCCTTTGACAAGGCATTGGATATCTTGTTCACGCAATCTTCACAATTATTTGTTTTCTATAAGGACGTGGCAGATTTTATAAGATGATGAAACATCTGTCGAACTGTAAGTGTTTTGTTTGATACTATTTCGAGTTTTGACAGTGTCTTTGAAATTAGAGGACAATAGAGCCGTTGCTTTTCCCTCCACACATTCCCCACTCACCTTATCTCTTCATATGTTGTTTCTCTTTGCTTTCCCTCCAAACAATCCCACCCCACCCAAAAAAATGAATCAAAAATTCAGATTACCAAAAAAGTCCTGTCTTCATTTACTACTCAGCTCACTCTGTAACCACAGAATTAGTGGCTTTTCTCAGTTCCAATGGCCACCAAACTAGGGTTCACCTTAACATCTACAACCCCTTTTAATCCCTCTATTCAGAGACCCTTTGTCTCCGTTTCTTCTTCCTCCTCGACTAGGGTTGAGTCTTTTCAGATCAGTGGCAGACAGCTATGCCTCCGCCTCCGCCACCGCCGCCTTTTGGTACTTCCGGCTAGGGCTACAGCTGACCAACAAGGTCAGGATCATCTGTCCATATAAGGCCTTGAATTATATTTTTGTGGTACCTGCTTTGATTGCAGTGTTGATTAATCAGTGAATGAAATTGATTGAGCATTTTTTTTATAATTGAAACAAACTGATTAAGTAATCATATCAAGTTCAGTGCAGTATTGATCTCACCAAAACTACAGGGGCTTGGTAATTTCACACTTTGCTTACTATAGAGGGTGACCTAATATTTTATGTTCGATATGGCGATATTCTAAACTATTCCAATCTATGAGGGCGAAAATTGGAACTTGGGTGCAAAGGGGCTATCACACTGCTCCAGCCAACTGGCATACTCATGATACAGGGTGTGCTAATTAATTAGTAAACAGATATTATGTGGAAGATACAATTTTTACTTCATTGCATAGGTAGGGGCAGATTAATAGGACCACCAACCTAAGTATACAAATGAGTTAATTCTTAAGTCTCAGTAGCCATGATAGTATTTAATAATTAAAAAAAAAACAAGATGCTCAATTTGATGTTTTACTTTCTTAGTTTTAATGCAGATTGAAGGGGACTTATTCATGATTCAGTCTTAAACTATGTTATCTGACACCATGAAGTGTGGACAAGTTTTTTGCATACGAAGTTTTATTGTACAATTTAACGAGTAATGCTATGTAGACCACGTATACTGATCTCTTTTGCAGTCAGTTCTTGAAAGTCATTTCTTTCTTTTTTTTTTCAGAAATTTACTCTTTTCTTGGTTTGTTTTTGGAATATTTCTTGAATCATTTCCAATGTCCTTTTTCAGGCAAGGTCGAAAAGGATGACGTTGTGGACAGTAAAATTTTGCCATATTGTAGCATAGACAAGAAGAAGAAGTCTTTGGGTGAACTTGAACAAGATTTTCTTCAAGCTCTACAAGTAATTTTACTCTACATTTTAATGTTTTATAGTACTATAGTGTTTTGCTATTAAACACATTATGATTCCATAGATAAACCGATACAAGAAAGTACTAGGTCTGGATCTCAACCAAGGTTCCGACTTAGTTCTTGGACCACTTTCACAACTTATGCCGGCAAAATCTGTCATGGCTCCTTGGTTACCTTCTTCTAGAAGTCAGCTGCTTATTGTTTTGATTAATTGGATGCAAATCACTAATAGATGTTCGCATTTGAGATACTAAATGGTTTTCTTCTTCTCTTTGCTCGTAAAGTCGTTCTACTATGACGGAAAAGCTATTATGTCAAATGAGGAATTTGATAACCTTAAGGAAGAACTCATGTGGGAAGGCAGCAGCGTTGTCATGCTAAGTACGTAGTGTTTCATTTTTTTTTTTTTTAATGAGACTTGGCACCACAATATCTTGGGATTTCATGATGGTAATATTTCTAAGATACAATTTCGGTTTCTGGTGTTTAATTTTACCGTGCAGGTTCTGATGAACAGAAGTTTCTGGAAGCCTCAATGGCCTATGTGTCTGGGAAACCAATTCTGACAGATCAAGAGTATGATGATCTGAAAATGAGGCTAAAGGTGAGTGTGTGTTGGTTTCATGTTTAGGCGCGCATAATATGATTAATAGTATAGTTTCTTCCATCCATCGTTTCCATTTGCTTCAGTTGGTGAACATAATTTTCTTCTTTTCAGACGGAAGGGAGTGATATTGTAGTCGAGGGTCCAAGATGCAGTCTCCGTACTAGAAAGGTGCGTAACGCTGAGTTTTCACTCTCTTTCTCTATATATCCATGTATGAATTACCCTTGTGCACCCTTCATTTTGTGGTTTCATATGAAGTACTGCAAAATGTGAATGTAATTACCCAATATCACAAGGATTATCTCTTTAGAGGTCGCACTTGGTGCGATGGCAAGTGCCTTCGCCCATGAGCGGTAGGTCTCGGGTTCGAGACTTGGGAGCAGCCTCTCCATAAATGGGGGTAAGGTTAGCCGACATTCACCTCTCCCAGACCCTGCGTAAAGCGGGAGCCTTGTGCACTGGGTACGACCTTAGTTTTTCGTATTCGCATGTTTGATTATAGAAGTATTGATTAAAATCCATTACTGATTACCGGATCTAAAGATTTTTCTCTTGCTTGTCCTCCAAATGTCTCTGCACTTCTGCTGATTTACCATGGAAAGAGTTGTTTAAGTTGTCTACAATTTGTTTTCTTAAGCTTACATGGATGTTTTACTGTCCTTTTTTCATTCTCTAATACAATTTCTGTGAGATACCTTGGTTGCGAAATCGGGGATAAAAGGCTAACTAAGTTCTGGTTGTACTGATTAACTTTCTTCCAACAGGTTTACAGTGACCTGACTGTTGATTATTTGAAGATGTTCCTGCTGAATGTCCCTGCGACTGTTGTCGCACTTGCAGCGTAAGTCATCTACTTAAACCTGCTTGCTCCGTGCACATAAACGAAATATAGTCAACTGCTTAACCAGCTAATAGCTTCTTGTCACCGAAATTTTCGTCTAGTTTACATAGATGATATCTAATCTACCAATTAATCAACAACCTTGTTTCCTCATCTGCTAGGTTCTTCTTTTTGGATGATCTGACCGGTTTCGAAATCACATATCTTTTGGAGGTATATTGTTTTAATTACACACAACTTGTAACTACATGAAGTTTTGGTTGCTGTACGTATCCATTTTACGCTCTTTCAAAACAACCTTTCGTAAATTCTTGGATTGCAGCTGCCGGAGCCATTCAGCTTCATTTTTACATGGTTTGCTGCTGTGCCTGCCGTAGTTTACTTAGCTCAGGCACTGACAAAGCTAATTATCAAGGATGTTTTGATCCTGAAGGTAGGATTCCGTTTTGTCAAATGCCATTTCTTAGGGATGTCTGAAAATAATACGTACGTAAATTGTGGATACTGTATTGTTTTTAACATTTCACATTTGTTTGCCTAGGGCCCTTGTCCGAACTGTGGTACAGAGAACTTGTCATTCTTTGGGACCATACTTTCCATTTCAAATGGAGGTTCCACCAACAACCTTAAATGCTCAAAGTGAGTATAAACCTAATCATGATTCTAGATGAGTGCTGCAATCCGTCATGCACACGTGGGTGATTTCTGACCGTCTTTAGATACATGTAAGTTCCACAACGGAGCTCACGTGCATCAATAGTCAAAAATCATTCAAGCGTGCGTGAACGACTGATTGTAGCATTTTATTCTACTATTGACGTTTCTTTGTTTTGTTTCCACTTGTGTGCTTTTTATCCCTTGGACTCTACTTGGCTCCTTCATTGATGATAGTGGCATCATTTCATTATACAAATATTAAAATCGCAATCGTTCATTCTCTTTGCCATCATTTGAACACCATTTATGGAGAAAAAAAATCATTGGATTTGTAGACCAATTAGTCATTCATATGAATCAAACAAATTGACGGTTGACCATAAAAATGAAACATTCTGATTATGACATTTGTACGATAAGTATGATGTCCACGTTGCCATTGAAGGAGGCATGGCATGAGCCGAGCGTTATACTTTTCTCTTTGTTTGGATTTTGTGTTTGTTTGGACATGATTTACAAAAGGTGTGTTTCCATTTAATTTGAACTGTGATGAGTAACATTTGACTGCAGCTGCGGAACTCCACTGGTATATGATTCGAAGTCGCGCCTGATTACGTTGCCAGATGGAAGCAATGCATGATGAGAATTTGGGAGCTCAAATAAAATGTAGCATAAATGTAATTAACGAATAATCAGCACTCGTGTATTGTGTAAGCGTTTTCTTGTGCAGAAGAAGAATATGTAATTTTCTTGGTTCTTGGGGTCTCTTTGGAACATCTCAACAGTTGATTGTGAATATGAATACAAGGAAAGAGGAAGATAGCATGATCGGACGGTTCAGATCTAGTCTTATGCCTTCCATTATCAGTTGTCTTCAGCTCCTGTGTGCGCATTGTTTTCAAGTTCTCTCGTTCGGTATAGAAAATTGGATTGGAATCAATGAAATTGCTGTTTTCTAGATATGCCAGAGATAGAAGATGAATTACTCTGTCCGAAAACTTATCAGCAAATGGTAGGGTTAGAGGGTATCCATTTCAATCCGACCCTCTATGCTAAACGAGGCTTGTGGGTCGGAAACAGAGTTACCGATGCAAGAAAATTGGAAAATAACTCAAGTTGTAAAGCATTTCTATTTGGGTTTGTTTTTCAATAAATACGAAATGCTTGTACATCCAGCAAGAACTAAAATCAGTACTAAGATTGCAGAAATCCTTCCGAAGCGTTTAAACATCCTTACAACATACCAAACGGCCTCCACAAGACAGTTGAGTAAAGGCAGCTAAAGCTTAAGACATCCAATAAAATGGGCATCGCATCAAACTCTAACGGCAACAAAACATGTGACACGCTCCTTCCCACTCGATCCATCCAAAATGCTGCCTCCGAAGAAACATCAGTGCTAATGCTACAACCATCTTCTCTATAGAATCGCCACGTCCAAATAATCTCCAATCTACAAAAATGAAAAGATGTGAGAACAACCCTTTTTTCGTCAAACTCCAACAAACTTTGACATAAAATTTCAGTTTACCTGAAAGCTAAGATCATTCAGTGCCTTGCTTTCATCCACTTGTCTCCCGTTTCCATGAGAATTTGTCATCCCAACCTTAGAAATCCAAGAAATACACGATTTTTAACAAAAAGAAAAGAGAGGGGGAAAGTAGTTCATAATTGTATGTGCATAAGTACTTCTCAATTGTATATGTACAAAAGCAAAATTGTTTTGTTTCCCACCTAGCTATATGCTGGAAAATGCGTAAAATCATACTGCATACACACCCGTAGACTACCTCCAATTGTAATGGAAAATAAATTTCAAAATAACAAGAAAAGAGAGAAGTCAACCAACCAACTGGAACTAATTTCTTGGGATCACATCAGTATGAAATATAGTTAGGAATTTGCCATACGGTGAATTTTAAACTAATAATTGCATACGACGGTTGAAATATAATTTCACATGTTGGTGTAAGCATAATTTTCTTTACTGAAAAGAGGTGAAAATGTACAAAGGAATATTGCTTTTTCTATTGAGATGATTTATTATTTTGACTTGAATGAGCATAAGTTTGAGTTGAAGCAGTAAAGGGAACTCATTTATCTGTCGAGTGGAGGATACAGAGAGCAGTCCTCGGGTATCTACCTCATCTTGATAGCTAGATTTGAAAATAGAAAGGGTAATAGTGTACTGTGATACATGCATGTATCACTACGTGAGAAGGAAGCAAGTACCTGTTTCACCACAAAACGACCGCGCTTGTCAGGGTATACAAAAGCAAAAGACAGTCTAGCATTTCTTCTCCTAGCCTCTGGAGCAATCTCTTTGACCTGACAAAGAACTAGAATCATCATCGGAGCAAGTAATATAATGTTATTCAACCAAATATGGGAAAGAGGATAGGATGTCATGACCCATGACATTATGAAAGACAGATAACATACGAGATCAGTTAGCTCACGAAGTGTTGCATCTTTCCATGTATAAATTTGAACCTCATCTTTGGGTTCATTGCCTCTCACTGCAAAGTCCACCTCACTGTGATGAGCTCCAATCTGCCAAAGAAAAAGAGTTAAAAGAAAATGTAAAAGGCTGAAATGGAATGTCAACAGCACCCAATCCTTTATATTAACATCAAGTTCCCAAACTTCCAATACCGCCAACTTCTCCTATCTTCTCATTAGTAACACGAGCTCCAAATTATACAAAGCTTCCCCATAATTCCAAAACAAAGTCTTAACGGTATTAGAAACCCAATGTACTTCGTTCTCCTCATTACCTAACTTAACACCTACCTCAGAATCACCACCATAACCTTCTACTGAACTGATTTCAGAGTCTAAATCGAGCAATGACCTTCAAGGCCAAGAGAAATTGAGAGACATATAATTATACCAACTTAATTTTCAATTCTTCTCCCTTCGCTCCGTTAATTGGGCAAAAAAAAACAAAAAAACAAAAAATACCCCAACACCAAATTTTTCCTAAGTCTATCCTCTGCAACAAAATCAGCAAAACCTGCTTCGAATCGAACACCACTAAAGAAAATAAGATATGGGTTTTTCTAAAATCTGAATTTCCAACAAAAATCACTAACTCCAATTACTTAGAAGCCAAATTTCACAAGCATAAAAGATTAAAAAAATACTAAAAATTAATACCAGAACTGCAAAAAATAACCTAAAAACAGAAAAAAACTGGAGTTGCACGTACCTTAGTGAAAACCCGAAGCAGCAGAGGGCAAGTCTTGCATTACATACAAAAATACAAAGCTGTTCATAAATATATGCCTATAAACCAGCTAGCAAAAAGTAAATAATAAATTTAAAAAAAAATGAAAAATATAGAAACCCTAAAGATGTAAATAGCAGAGCTGAAAGTTAAAGAGAGTACCTTTTCACGGTCGATGGGTTCGGAGCGGGGGCGAGGCGGCGGGGGCGGCGGACCCCTGGAGTGAGGCGGAGGAGGAGGTGGCGGAAGTTGTCTTCCGGGTGGGCCTCGCGTCTGGGGACCGGGCCCGCCCATCTTTTCGTCTCTGTTTCTCTTCTCCATTGTCGAAGTCCTTGCCTGAGAACGATTTCGGGTTTTTTGTTCGGGTTTTGGGGTCGATGTAACAGAAATTTGTGGTGTACGAGACTTGATTATTTATGCGGCTCATGGGTCATGACAAAGAAATAGGTACGGGTCATGGGTCTCAGCCCAAATAATCAAAAGGCAAGAAAGCCCAAGAAGTCTGCAACCACTATATAACCCAATAAAGAAATAAATGAACCAAAGGGGTGTTTCCCAACCCCCCGGGAACTTGTATAGAACTGCCAATTTTCTCCTTAAACTTCACTATTAGGCAATGTTCTCCTTGAATTTTAATTATAGCTGATTACCCCCTAAAAGTTTATAAATAGCCAATTCCCCCCCAACGTTAGATTTTAGAATTTTTCATCCAATTTTCTATTATTTTCCCCCCATACAGTTTTCATGTATTGCCTGCGTGATAAAAAATGGATGAAAATTTTAAAATCTAGCGTCAAGGGGAAAATTGGCTATTTATAAAAGTTTAAAAGGGTAATCAGCTAAAATTAAAGTTTAAAGAGGAAATTGGCAGCTCTATGCAAGTTTGGGGGACAAATCGACAAATATGTCTAAACCAAAATTATTATTCAAGTTTTATGGAGATACCAAAAGCAAAATAAAAACTTATGTGAAAAATGACTTGTTTTCCCAAACTCAATAACATATAGGTTGCACTTAGAGGTACAAATCGGCTCAAACGGTTCAAGTTTGACTCGTGTTCAACTTGTTTTGGCTCGTTCAAGCTTGATTCGTAAATTAAACGAGTTGACCTCAAACAAATTATTAGGCTTGGTAGAAAAATGAGTCAGTGTTGAGCTTTGGTATGTTCAGCTCATAAAACCCATGAGCATTTCACTTTTTTACATATATTGGACATGTAATCATTTCCAAGTTTGTTTTTATTATTTTTATTTACTCAATTTTCAAAAAAATTCAATTTTCATTAAGTTGAGCCAAATAAAAACTCGAATCCGTTTTACAAATGAGCTAAGGGCTGGTTTGGTATTACTGTGCTTTGAAAAAAAACTGCTGTGAGAATAAGCGGTTGTGCTGTGAGAATAAGCGGCTGTGAAATAAATCAGTAAAATGTTTGGTAAACTTTTTTGTAAAAGTGCTTTTGGAAAAATAAGCAGGCTGATAGTGAGTATTTTCATTAAATGAGCATTGTAGCTCCGTGTGCTTTTAAAAAAAGCCAGTTTTCCAAAGCTGCAAATAGCAGCTTCAACTTTTTCCTTTGATTTCAGCTTATTCTCACAGCAGCTTCCAAAATAAGCCATTTTTTTTCAGTTTACCAAACACCTAAAACCCTCACAGCTTTTTTTCATGGGTGCTTTTTCTTTTAAGTACCTCACTCCCAAACCACCCCTAAGTCAAGCCAAGGTGAGTTTGACTATACATTTATAAGTTTTTTTTTTTTTTTTTTGAGCTTGGACAAATAATATCATTTGAGTTTAGTTTGAACACTTTTGTAGTTGGTTTGGCTCGACTCATCTACACCCATAATTGTATTTTCATACATATATTTACTTTGACCTTTATATTTTTGAGCAAATTGTTGTAGGCAATCCAAAATGATCATTATACACTTTGACTTCTGTATATACGCTATATATTCATGACAATTAAAACTTCTAGAAATTAAACAGAGCAAAAAATTAGTAAATTAAAAACACGATTGCCATTTTGAAAAATAAAATTTACAATACCTGTTTTCTTACAAATAGCTTAACACAAAATCTCAGGAAATCATGTGTGAAGCCCAACAGTCACACATGCTCCACGTAACTCGAGTTGTGTTATCCATGTGTTAGGTTTAAAATTTCGCCGCGAAATAACGTGTCGAGAATGAATCCAACATTAATTAGATGAGGGACCTTACATATTGGACTACTCCCCATAGGTGGAACCTCAACTTTCTTTATCCAACAACAACTTTTCTGGTTACAACCACTAAAATTCCTTGATCGCAATTAATTATATTTGATCTGGAAATGGATCATCTCTTGATCCCTTCCACTAAATCCACACAGTCATTGACGGCGGAAAACAAGAGGTCTCTTTAAAAGTTATAATAATTTTGGCTATTGTATCAAATTTCAATGACTCGGATTCATGAACTAAATGGATTTGATGGAAGGGATAGATCCCTTTCCATTCTAGATAACCTCCAGACATTATAATACTATTCTATAATATAATAAGTCAAATCTATGTTTGTCTTCTGTCCGTTGACTTAAAACATGAGCAAATAATACTATTGTAATCAAACACAATGTATCCTTTTTCATGCAATTAGTCACCAACTTAATTCTTTCAATAAACATAAAATCCTTTGGATGATTAATAAAATTAAATTATATAAAAAAAATTAAAATATCAACCACCTAATGCAAGTACAGCCATACATGCCAGCACGTTAGATACCACGAAAACATTTCACTGAAACTATTGATTTTATAAGCAAATAATATAACACTCCTACTTGACTAATTGTTCAGCATAAACATCGTTGGGGCCACGAAGTCATTTTTCTAGCTACATGAAATGTTTTGTAGTTGAACATTATATAAGGCATGCAAAACGGACCAACTGGCATTGCACTTGTACTTCGATCATCCTACAGAGTCTTAAAGGAACCTCTACCAACACAGACATGGCTTCTTTCCTTCCTTCGTCGAGCCTCAGCTTCCTTCTCATGTCATTGATGCTGGTAACCATTAGCACAACAGTGGTTGCAAAGGTCATTTACCGGCCGAGTCCATGGAACCTTGCCCACGCTACTTTTTACGGCGATGAGACAGCCTCCGAGACTATGGGTATGTATGATGTTCATTTCACATATGTTGAGAAAATTATTTGTCCTTCAAATATCTAACATGTTATATTATCCAACTAAAAATTAATACTGCATATTCAAACACATGATAAAATAAGTTATCCATTTTTTCATTTATATGTCAGTAAACATAGTACATATGCAACACTATTTTTGTTGGAACTAATTGCGTATAAATTTCTCTCGATTGACTATATCGGTGACTTGCCACACAAGAAAAGTGTAGCTAGCAAAAACGATGAATACATATATATTCAAATAAAGTACTTTATCAATTAATTAATAATCCCTATTCTTAATTATTCTGTTTTCTTGGTACAGGAGGAGCTTGCGGTTATGGAAACTTGTTCAGTAATGGGTATGGTACAGATACAGCAGCATTGAGCTCAACACTATTCAACAATGGTTATGCTTGCGGAACTTGTTACCAGATAAAATGTTACGGGGCAAGTGCATGCTTTGGAAATGTTGAATTCACCACCGTCACCGCCACCAACCTTTGTCCGCCAAACTGGTCCCAGGACTCCAATGCCGGAGGCTGGTGCAACCCTCCTCGCACCCATTTCGACATGGCCAAACCTGCCTTCATGAAAATTGCTCAGTGGAAGGCCGGCATTGTTCCCGTCATGTATCGCAGGTACTCCTTAAAATTTAGGATACATTAGGGTTTTTTTTTTTTTACTAAATTGCAACACTTGGTAAACTACAAAAACTAAAATGAAACTTTGCGTAAATTATAGCAACCAAAATCATGATTTGGCCTTAACTAAATAGTTGATTTTATATGATCACATTTTCACAATTGGATTATAAATCTTCTATGTGATTTTCTTGCAGAGTGCCGTGCATGAGGTCGGGCGGCCTTCGATTCTCTTTCCAAGGAAACGGGTACTGGTTGTTGGTGTATGTGATGAATGTAGGAGGAGGAGGTGACATTGCAAGCATGTGGGTGAAAGGAAGCAGATCAGGGTGGATTCAAATGAGCCATAACTGGGGAGCTTCATACCAGGCATTTGCAACCTTGAAAGGCCAAGCTCTCTCTTTCAGGCTAACTTCCTACACAAGCAAAGAGACTATAATTGCTTGGAATGTTGCTCCTTCAAGCTGGAATGTGGGTTTGACTTACAATTCAAATACCAACTTCCATTGATGCACAAAAGCACGCAAATATGCGGAGATTCTGTATTACTTAATATGCCTACTTAATTGCCACTCTTTTTTTTTTTCTTAATTTTCCTTCTTTTTTTATAAAGCCCCAAGGCCTTTATCTGTAGCTTTGGCTTGGAAAATTTCCCTTTGGTTACTCATATATCCTTACTAAAGTAATTTTACTGATCACAACAATGAGAGAACAATATATTTACATGCTATATGTACAATTGCTTGTTTTCAGTATTATTTGGTTGAAACAAGTGTTCTGCAAGTAATAGATTGTTCTAGTGAATAAGGTCTTTCTCAACCCAATGTGTCTCAGGATCTTTTTAATGTTGCTTAAAGTAATAATATCACGTGTAATTGAAAATTTTATATGCATACAAAAAAAAAAGTGTTCTGCAAATTCCATCTTACTACGTAGAAGTTGATATCATATTTCCTATCATATATTTCCACTCTTGTGTTGTGTATGAATTTGAAAAATGCTTTTCTCCCAATAATATTTGAAATACATTTAAAGCATCACATATTTAATTCAAAAAACATTTTCTGTTACCCTGCAAAAGAATCTGGCTAGTCGTCGTATTCTCTTTGTGGAGATCTTAGAGATCAGTCAATCGTATCTGTTCATCGTATATCGTGCAGTCAAAAATTATTTTAAATATTTCTTTTTAAAATTAAACTCATTACTTAATAAAAAATAACTATACGATGTACAATAAACGGACATAATTCATGAATCTCCAAAATTCTTACCAAGGATCTGAAGACTATCCTGTTGGCCTGCAAAATACCGATATGACCATCATCATCAGCCTTGTCGGCAAATAGCATCAAAAGGCATGAAAAAGACCTTGTGATCTAATAGTACTTTTGGTCAATTGTGATCTAAAAGCACTTCTCAAACAAATAATGACGTAGAAGTGGAACAATTGCTCAATAGCACATGCAAAGTTTACTGTTTTCGGATTATTAGTGTCTGTTTTTGTTTCATGATACCTTTTTGAAAAGAAAAAAACGAGACAAAACAATCTCGTTACTTTGACACGATGTACGATAATTTGGGCATTCGAGGCTGTTTGGAAGGTCAAAACTGCATTTTTATTTAATTTGGGTTGTTTTGTTAATTTGGGTTGTTTTGTTAATTTGGGTTAAGTTATTTCCCGTTTATTCCTTTTGTCGTCAAGGTTTCTGTCAGATTATTTAAGCAAACTCTATGGTTGTATTTTGGACGGTCTTTCATTCAATAAAATTCAAAAAAACGAAAGTTGCTCTCACAAATCCCTGACTTCCTAGGAACCTTCAAGTGTGATCGTTTGTGAACCCTTTATGCTATAACTTTCGTTGTGTCACATAATAAAGCACTCTAGATTGTCGATGCCAGATTGAGAAATGATCATCGAAGAAAAGAGGAAGATTTTATGTTTGCCCTCATAAATTAAAATGCAAGAGTTTCGGTTGGTTAAAAGAATTCATGAAGTTAAAGTCATATTTTCTTCTTGAAGAAAATTGAAGTTCCACTATGAAATCAATTGGCAGTATGAAGAGTAGCGCCATTACTTATAAGCACATACAAAGTCTTCTCTCATCAATGTGGAATTCATTCTCAATACTCGTCCCCTCTCCTCTAATTTCGTTTGTGTAAAATAAAACCTAAATTGAAACTTACAACTAGAGTAGACACTCAACTTCACCAGATAACGCAATATTTTGCACCGTCACCGGTTGTCAATACACTATTTCTTCAAAACACCCACAAGTGACAAGACAATGGTCATTGCTACCGTGTCTTTCATTTTTTATACTATTTCATCCATGTGAATTGTGGGCCATTTGGAGAGGAATCAAATGAATTTCCATGCTTGCTATAATCGTGAGACGCACAACCACACACAAAGTGGTTAAAGTGGGGAACATGTTATCAAACACAATCAGGAGTATTATCTAATATGCCCTCCCAAAAGAGAGCCATGCCCTCTCATTGCATTGCCCTAAGCACGCCAAGCCTCCCTTTTCCACTTCCTTTTTCCACAAAGTGCCATCATCACAAAGGCTCCAACATCATTTCTTCAAACCTTCTCATATGATGATCCTGCATGACTACTCCATCTCCTTTGCCATCCCAATATCTTTCTTTCTTTCTCAGAAACCCAATTTTCCATTTTCTCATGAAACAAACAGGCATATATATTTTGGTGTTGTAGAACCTTGGTTTTGTTTAGGATTAACATATATATTCTCTCCAAGACCTCCATAAAGGGAGAGACAAAGTAGGAACTTTCTTTTTATTCGCTTACTCTTTAACCCAACTTTGCTTTTTCTGAGCTATAAAGTCCACAAACAGTTTAAGCCTAACAATTTGCAACCTTGTATCTGTTTAGATCTAGTTTTTCATAGAATTCGATAAGCCAAAGCCACATTCTTTTAGTGTACAAGCTTCCAAGAAAATCAAACCAAACCGTTTTGTACATTTATGATTTATTGTTACTATATTCGTTCTTCGAAATCAAGCTCATTTTCTCACATGGGCTCTCCCTTCTATCTCACATTGGTTGTTCTTTCATTCATATGTGTAGCGTTCACAAAATCTGAAGCTCAGAAGATCCAATCAGCCCGTCTTCTCGACCTTCTCATTCGAGACGTCACCTTCAAGGCGTACGACACACGCATCAGGACAGGAACACTACACACTGTAAATTTACCAGCAAACTTCTCAGGCATCATAGTTGATACTGCAAGATACAGATGTGGCAGTCTGCGAAGGTACGGCGCGCAGGTAAAAGAATTTCATCTAGGCACTGGTGTATCTGTGCATCCATGTGCTGAGAGGGTCATGGTAGTTAGACAAAATTTGGGATATAATTGGTCCTCAATATATTATGCCAACTATGACCTATCTGGATATCAGCTTGTTTCTCCAATTTTAGGCCTCTTAGCGTATAACGCCGGTACGGATGTGAACTTCAGCAACCCTTTTGAGCTTGGTATTGAAGCTGGAGAAAAACCCATCAGCATTGATTTTAAAAACATCACAAGGGTGAACAATGAATTGGGTACAAGGCCATTATGTGCAAGTTTTGAAGGTGATGGCAAAGTGACATTGGCAAGGGAAACTAAACCTTACATTTGTGTTGCAAAAAGGCATGGACATTTCGGGTTGGTCATCGAGAAGCCTATTCCGGTGCAATTGAGGAAGAGAGTGAGCCAGTGGAAAATAGCGGTTGGAAGCTCGGTTGGATCTGCATTGGGTGCTTTTCTTTTGGGACTGCTTTTAGTGGCAATGCTTGTGAAGGTGAAGAAGCAGTCGAGGATGGTGGAGATGGAGAGAAGGGCTTATGAAGAGGAAGCTTTACAGGTATCAATGGTTGGACATGTGAGGGCTCCTACCGCATCGGGTACTCGAACAACACCAGCAATTGAGCATGAGTATATACCTCCTCCTCACTGAATTGGATTCAGTTTTTCATACTAAATTATTCTTTTTTAACATTATTTAGCTGAAATGGAAAGGTATTTGTTGTGAGATAGAATTGTATTTAACCAAATTTTTCAAGGGCTCCATTGGTTGGGAGAAGGAAATTCTACTTTCTGAGCTATACATGGCCATTCATTGTTCTTTTTACCTTCAATTTTCATGACAGGATGAGGTTTCTTTTCTTTTTCTTATGAATGTTTCCTAATTACTTGTCAAACTGCAGAGTGGAGACACAGGTTAACAAAACTTTAACTGCAGTTACCAGTTGTCTTACAAACTGGGTTTAGGATGTGCTTAATTTGACCTTATCGTGATGGTAAAAAGACAACGATCTTCTCACTCACTTGACAATTAGCCTCCACCGTACAATCAAATCGCTTTATTACATTACTTAGTTCAGATTAAGAACTAATAGAAAACAATACTTTAATCTCTAGTCACTCCTGAAATAGAAGCAAAATCATCCCTAAATCCCTTGAATCTCACCTTTTCACTTTCTAATTTATTTTGTCAAAGGCAATTACATAAAACCCGTGATATGTCTTCAGACTTCAAAATGATCTTAACCAACATTTTACATTGAAATTGTGAAAGAAAAACTCCTTATAAGGATTTCCTAAAGCTGAGATTTTATTTTATTTTTTAAGGAAACTAGCCTTCATTGCACACAAAAGGTATTTTTTGAAACACGGCGTTCTATGCGCGACTTAAACGTTTTAAATGTATTTATATGCGTAAATTGACAAAAGGAAAGTCAAATATTTGAAGTAAATGAATAATCTTAGATCATGCAAGAAGAAACCTCTCATAAATCAATTAAAAATAGAGAAAATAATATTTAATGAACAACTTATTGAATCACATTATTACTAGTCTATTGTAAGGCTAAGCCCACCCCCTCCCCTTAGTGTAGATAATATTGTTTGTTAAAAAAAAAACAATCATTTGACATCTAATTTAACGTAATTTAATCACATTATTATCCGCGTGCGAAATTTTTTTTTTATAACCGACATTACACGCATCTTAAGATGTTTTGAACGTGTTTAAAAATAGAGAAAATAATATTTAATAATCAACTGATTGAATTATATTATTGCTAGTCTATTGTGAGGCTAAGTCCACCCCTCCCACTTAGTGTAGATAATATCGTTTGTTAAAAATAAAAATAATCATTTGACAACTAATTATCCGCTTGCGAAATACTTTTTTTATAACCGGCATTACACGTCTCTTAAGATGTTTTGAACGTGTTTAAAATAAAGAAAATAATATTTAATAAACAATTGATTGAATCACATTATTGATAGTCCATTGTGAGGCTAAGCTCACCCCTTCCCCTTAGTGTAGATAATATCGTTTGTTAAAAAAAATAATCATTTGACAACTAATTTAATCACATAATTATTTGCGTGCGAATGACCTGTTTTATTTATAACAGACATTACACGTCTCTTAAGATGTTTTGAACGTGTTTAAAAATAGAGAAATTGAATCACATTATTCCTAGCCTATTGTGAGATACTAATTTTAAAAAAAAACCACAAAAAATTAATTATTAAAAAAAACACTGTTAAAATGACGAAAACACCCCTGCTTTATTTGATACATTATTTTGGGATGCTTTTGAAGTTTTTTTGTCTTGAGGGCATTTTTGTCCAAATCTTTTTGTTGAAGCTTGGTGAGTCCAAAATCACTATTCACCTTTTCCATTGGCTTTATATATAGATAGTGAGAGCAATACAGTAGTAGGCAAGAATTAAGAACTACACACTAGGACCAAGTCATCGGACTACTAAAGTAGTCTACCCTCCCATTCGCACAAAGCGATGAGAGGGACCTAACCACTGTCAGAACGTCGTCTCTTCAAACACCCACACGAACCAAAATACTGTTATCCGGATGTAGGGAGATTTCCTGTTTTGATGTGAATTAGTTTTCAAACAACATGTAAATGATATAAGTTCTACTATACTTTCATGAGTTAAACTGAATAAACAATTGAGCATGTGTAGGCAAAATCATTAGTCACAGTATTGAGAGTATTAATTTGGGAAAAGAAGGGACCTTGCATGTACTTAAAAGTATCAAGGAATGTTAGGTAAACTAATCTTTTAAGCCACATTTGCAAACCATGTTATGTGTCACCAATAGTAAATAAGCACGTTAATCAATATTTAAGTAATAATCCAATCATCATCAACCACGTCATATGGTTGACAAAATATGGTTTAAATTGATGGTATCCCTAGCATTACCTGTAATGAGTAATTGGGCTTTCTCATACTGACAATTTGTTTTATGGTGGAACCTCAACTTTCTTCATGGTATCAGAGCAGGTTATCATATGTGTGAAGTCCAACGGTCACATGTGATTCGCATCACCTAAACTGTGTTGTCTACATGCTAGGCTTGAGCGGGCGTGTTGAGAGTATTAACTTGACATTAGAGGAAGAATGAACCTTACATGTGCATATAAGTAATTGAGCTACTCATTTTATTATCAATTGGTTTTATGGTGGAACATAGGCCTGGGCACGGTTCGGTACCTGGGTAGTACCGAAACCGAACCCATAGTAAAATTTTGGTATAGTTCGGTATGGTATAAATGGTTGTACCAATTTAGTACCAAACCAAATAGGTTCGTTTGGTTCGGTCCAGGTATAGGTTCGGTTCGGTTCTGGGCCTTTAAGGAACAAGGCCTGGTTTAGTGTTTTTCAGTTTTCGTGAAGAAAAAAAAAAGCCCGAATCAATTTTTGGCCCAAAATTAACAAAGTGCACAGTGCATGTGACTAAATTAGTACGAGCATTATTGAGTTCTCCCTATTGACAACATCCATTACTTTGATATGCAAAAGCAATAAAACATCCATACCTACAAAAGCTAGCACAGTGCACGACTAAATCAGTTTTTCTGGATGCTTATCCATACCCACATAGTCCCTGCTTTTGAGATGTGGATGTAGTGAAAACATCCATCCCAAAATTAAGGAGATCAAAATTAACAAAAGTAAACGTTAGACTAATCAGACTAATTGAGCTATTTGATGCAACAAAAATTGAGTTCTCCATGCTTCTGCTACATGACTAATCTGAGCATACAAAATTCAATCCAACAACAAAGTTCAAGTAAATGCCTTATGGCATTAGTACAAACTAAAATGAAAAATCAAAGTTCAAGTCAAAGCCTTATGGCATTAATACAATCCAAATGTAATAGCAAACATCAAACTAAATGCCTTAATAACTAATATGTTCAATTAATATAAACTAAAAGCAATTATCCCTTAGAGACCTTACGCTTGACACCTTTGGTGGCTAGAGGTTTGTAAGGCTTTGAAGGGGCCTTTGATTGAGCGCATTTTGAAGCTCGATGAGGTCGGGTAGGAGCTTGTGAAGCGGATGCTTGAGAAGGTAGGGTATGAGGTTGTGAAGATGACGCTTGTTGCTCTGGATTATTAATAGAGAGAGAAGAGATGCTTGATGTCAACAACTCTACATAATACAAAAATATACACAACTTGTAAATACAAAAGAATAAAATCTAAAAAATTATAACAAACAAGAACTAAGAAGAGTATAAGAAATTACCCGCTTCAATACTTTCGTAGAACTCTAAGTGCTCCAACGAAGGTGCATCATCTTCTAAGGTGATAACACCATCACCCCTCATCCAATTATGCATGCAAATTAAGGCTTACCCCGATTTAGGAGTTAAAGAACTCCTAAAATCCGAAATCACTCTTCCCCCGGTACTAAAAGCACTCTCTGAAGCCACAATAAATGCTTGGATAGCAAATATGTCTTTTGCAATGGCTGCCAATATAGGATACTTGCAACCATTATTCTTCCACCATGAGAGAATTTTAAAAGCGCCCTTGGTTTCTTTGTCCACCTTCTCCCAAGGATCCAACAAATATGAATCCACCTTATCTCCCACCACTTGCTCATCACTCTCTTCTACAAAATCAATCCAATCATCTACACAATCATCTTCAAAGGATTCAACAATACGTGAAGTAGAAGAAGATTCTCGAGGAGGTGTGGGGACCTTCATATGCTTCCCCCCATAAACCCTTGGGGCATCCAACACATCTCTTGTCTCCTTAGTTTTTACATGAGCATCAACTTCCAACAATTGCTTTCTAATAATATGAGTAATATGCCTTAACTTGAACCTTGGATCTAAAATAAGAGCAACAACTAGCAAATTGTTCAATTGAAGGTAAGAAAGAAAATATTTGTCATACTTTGCTCTCATGTCAGTTGCCATTTGTATCAAAAGTACCTCCGTTGGTGAACCGATTTGCACATTAGGTAGGGGAACCAAATTATTCATAGCTGTCTCTATTTTGATGACATCATGGAGAGTAGTATGAGCTGTGGGGACCAAAGAATGACTCACCCGCAATGTCACCTCATAGAAAACCCGTAAAAACCGAACAAACACCTCCGCCTTTTCCCAATCTTCTCTAGTTGGTGGTCCAACCCTTCTTTGACCTTTAGTAGCAACTATTCCATCATCATCATTTTCTTCTTTAAATTCTTTGAAGTACACGCTAAAAGGAGTATCACTTCCCCCTATCCTAGCAAAGGCTTTCTTAAACTTTATGGTTACTTCCAACATATGAAATGTGGAATTCCATCTTGTGGGGCAATCTAAGCAAACACTTGTTTTACATGTTAACTTCTCCATAAACACGGCTTGCTTGAAATACTCTAACCTTTGTGGAGAGCTCCTCACAAATCTCACACAATTTATTATGGCTAAGAGGCCATTGGTTAGCCTCTTCATCCCTTGACTCACAATTAAATTGGTTATGTGAGTGTTACACCTCACATGTAAATACTCCCCATGCAAAATGGCTTGTGAATTTTCCCACCTATTCATTGTTGGCCTAAGTTGATCCAATGCAACTTTATTTACGGAAGCATTGTCCACCGTGATGGTGAGTATTTTATCTATGCCCTATTCCAACAAACAAGTTTCAAGTAACTTAGCTATTGTGGCTCCCGAATGATTAGCAATGAGACAAAAATTAATGATCCGCTTATGCATATTCCATTCATCATCAATAAAGTGTGCGTTGACGACCATATAATTGATGTTTTGAGTGATTATCCAAGTGTCGGTGGTAAGAGAAATTCGGTGTGCATGCAATTCATTTTTCAAACTATACTTAGATTGGGCATACATTCTAGGGAAAGTTCTAACAAGAGTCCTCCTAGATGGCACACGAAACAATGGACATGCAACACTACAAAATCTATTGAATCCGATCTTCTCAACGGTACTAAAGGGTACCTTATCAAGAGCAATCATCTTTACACATGCTTCCAAACAATTGGATTGGTTAAACTCCCTAGTAACCAAATTTTTACCCCTTTTCTTATCCCCATAAAAAGTTCTTGATTTTTCCTCAAGTTGGCTTGATAATATTTACATTGTCGATTAAGATGTTTTCTCATTCCGGATGTACCATTAGTGCTTGAATCAGCGGCATAGTCATCATCACTTGTATGTTCCGGGCAATAGACACATTTAGCCCTAAGTCTTACATTTGGAACCAATACCGGTTTATCATTTCCATCTTTTACAACATTCCCTTCTTGATCCTTGAGGCTTACTAGGGTCTTAACTTGATAAGGCCTAAAGTGCCCCCAAACCTTACTACATTTACCTTTTAGGAGTTGGGAGACACTTACCTCATCTTGATCTCTTTCACTTTCGGACTCACTTTTGCTTCCCCTTGATTCATATTCCATATCATTTACATCCTCTACAGAGTCTACATGGTCTGAAGCCTGCATCTAATCAATACAAAATATCAATTACGATTACAATTACAAGTCAATCTAGCAATTATAGAAGCACTGAATCTGTGCAGATTAGTGCAGATTAGTGCAAATTATCCACTGAATCATGCAAAATGGTTGTTGATTATTAGGTCTCTAAGGAAGTGATAGAATCAATAGTAAATGGAACGGACCAATCCGCCATTGTCTATGCAATTCCAAATTTCCATTTCCATTTCCATTGTCCATGCAGATTATCCATTTCCAAGCTGGTTTTTTCTGGGTTCTTTGGAGATCTAAAATTGTGTAGATTATACCTATTACATTTATATATGAAAAATTGAAAACCCAATTTCTAAACAACCCAAAAGGGAAAAGAGATTAACTACATCAAAACTACAAAATCCAACGACAAACTCAAAAGCCTCAACAAAATCCTACAATTTCAAAGAAACCCCTAATTCCAACCCCAATCTAAATCTAAAAATTAAAACCCTAATTTTATAAAATGCAAACAAATTCAAGAGATTGACTTACCATGAGAGAAGCCGATGTCACAATGGTTGTGGTGGAGGTGAGATCGTGAGAGAGATTGGAAAGGAGGAAGACGGCGGGTCGGCAACTGAGAAGAAGGACCGTGAGTGAGTGACGGCATGATAAGTGAGAGGGATTCACTCTAGTGTGACCAAGTGCTTGTGAACTCAGGATAAACCAATAGAAACAAGCCACGTGGGCGATAATTTTAATTGCAAAACTGATTCGGTACGGTTCAGTACCGAACATAGAACCGAAACCAAACCAAATAAGCAAAAAACCGAACCGTTCTATTACCGGTACCGAATGCACCGAAAAAATAATTGAACCGACCGAGTTTGGTTCGGTTCTCGGTATCTTTTGTCCAGGCTTAGTGGAACCTTAACTTTTTCCATGAAGGATCATCATCATTTAAGCCAAATCTAATATCTCTTACTTACAAATAAAGAAAAACACCATTAAACCATGATTCAGAGCTAGTTTGGTATTGATGTGCTTAAAAAAAAAATGTTTTTGTTGTGCTGTGAGAATAAACAGCTGTAAAATAAAGTTGTTAAGTGTTTGGAAAACCTTTATTTTATTTTTTTTGTAAAATTGCTTTTAATAAAAAAAAAAACTATGTCTGAATGTTTGGTAAACTTTTATATAAATTGCTTTGAATATGTTAAATGACTAAAAAATATATAGTATTTAATGTGATATAATAATTATCAAAGACATGTAGGGGTATATTTGCTATTTGAAAATTTCATTAAATGACACTACTTACTATGCTTTGAAAGAAAAAAAAAAAAGCAATTTTTTAAAGCTTTTTTATTTTTTTATTTTTTTTATATTGTCATTAATAGTAGTTTTTTTTTAAAACACCACAATTTCAAACCAACCCTCAATCATGACTTTTTTTTTTAATTCCTTATTATTAAAGATGAGAAAAAAGTTTGAAATTGTTACATCTCAGACTGGCTTCGCCGTAGCACGATATTGTCCGTTTTGGGCCACGCCCTCACGGTTTTGTTTATGGGAACTTAGACGAGAAATTCTCAGTGGGTCACCCATCCTAGGACCGCTCTCACCCGAACTCGCCTAATTTCGGAGTTCCGATGGAATCTGAAACCAGTAAGTTCTTAAAATGTCTCGTGCTATAAGGAAGGGAGCATATACATATAAGGCACATCACCCCCTCTCCGTTGGTCGATGTGAGATGTTACAATCCACCACTCTTAGGGGCTTGACTTCCTCGTCGACATACTCGCACCGTACGGCAGAGTAGCTCTGATACCATTATGTCACATCTCAGTCTCGACTCCATCATAGCACGATATTGTAAGCTTTGGGCCCTGGTCACGCCCTCACAGTTTTGTTTCTGGGAACTTAGGGGCGAGAGCAATCCTAGAATGGGTGATCCACTGGGAAGTGTTCGTGAGTTCCCAGAAACAAAACTGTGAGGATGTGGCTCAAAGCGGACAATATCGTGCTACGGCGAAGCTAGTCTGGGATGTGACAAAATGTATTGTAACATCCCACATCGACTAACGGAGAGGGGGTGATGTGCCTTATATGTATATCCTAAATTCCCTATAGCACGAGGCCTTTTGGGAACTCATTGGCTTCAGATTCTATCAGAACTTCGAAGTTAAGCGAGTTCGGGCGAGAGCGGTTCTAGGATGGGTGACCCACTGGGAAGTTCTCGTCTAAGTTCCCAAAAACAAAATCGTGAGGGCGTGGCCCAAACTGGACAATATCGTGCTTCGGCGAAGCCGGTCTGGGATGTGACAGAATGGTATCAGAGCCACTTTGCTGTGTGGTGCGAGTGTGCAGACGAAGATGTCGAGCCCCTAAGGGGGTGGATTATAACATCCCACATCGACTAACGGAGGTGGGATGATGTGCCTTTAGGAACTCACTAGCTTCGGATTCCATCAGAACTTCGAAGTTAAGCGAGTTTGGACAAGAGCAATCCTAGAATGGGTGACCCACTGGGAAGTTCTCGTATGAATTCCCATATATAAAACCGTGAGGGCGTGGCCCAAAGTAGACAATATCGTGTTACGGCGGAGCCGGTCTAGGATGTGACATAAATTGTTACAATAATTTAGGATAGACGAGTTTTTCAAATCCAAAACACAGGGATAAAAACCCAACATCCTATTCACTAAGATACTAGACAACATGCAATTCAGTTTTTTTTTTTTTTTTAACAAACGATATTATCTATGCTAACGGGGAAAGGGGTTTAGCCTCGCAATGAGATAACAATAATATGATTCAAATTCGTTTTTTACAAGAATTGAACTTAAAACCTCTCACAATGGACTAGCAATTCAGTTACAACTTTGACATAAAAAAAATTATATAACATTCTCATAATGAATAAGCAATACCTCAAACTACTCAATATTTGTAAGAACAGATTTGCTCATAATTATATAAGCACCGTATGAATTTAATTTTATGTGAGTTCAAAACAAACTTATGTAAATAATGATGACGACCAGCTGATTTTTCTTGGGTGCAAGTGGGGGGTACTAGAGATACCCTTGGCACAGTGGTTGCACCGAAGAAAACTTGATGCCCAGCATCGTTAGATGGACTCTCCCATCCCTAGTTTGTTTGGAACCACAAGAATTCCTTAATTAAATAGGATTCCAACTCCCCATTTGTTATTTTGAGAGGCATCTCATATGCTTGCATCGTGTTCTAAGTTGTTAGCTGTTTTTTTTATGTTATTTTAATTATCTTAATTGTTTCGTGATCTGTATATGCAATATAATAATCTTTGTTCTCCGTTTGTGATTTTCATCATATACCAACCAATATTCTTAATTCAAAATAATTATTTATACCAATGAATTGTAGCATCGTGTTCTAAGTTGTTAGCTGTTTTTTTTTTATGTTATTTTAATTATCTTAATTGTTTCGTGATCTGTATATGCAATATAATAATCTTTGTTCTCCGTTTGTGATTCTCATCATATACCAACCAATATTCTTAATCCAAAATAATTATTTATACCAATGAATTGTACTTATATGTTATTTACCAATAACTTTTATGTCCATACAATTTTCGATACAAGTAACTTTCCTTTGGGCTTGAATTCTTTAAAACATATTGTTGACCCTAGAAATTACAAAGCCTACGTGGCGCGCAGGCCGAGTATATTCTAAGCTAACTACGTCCTTCGGTGATTGCGGGGCGTGCCAACTCGTCGGCCGAGGCTCGGCCGAGGAGTAAATTTGATGATGCTGCGTTGGGTCGCGCTACTGACTTCTGCGTCTTGCGGTTGCGGCCGAGAAAGGAACACGTCTCGGCCTCTTGGGTTCTCGAGCCTGAAGACAAGGCTGCTATTTCTTACAAAGTTCACGAACCGAATTCGGCTTGCAATGTGCCGAATGTAATAACTATGACACCTCACCTCGCCGAGAAGGCTAATGAGATGACCTCGACCAACAAGGATTCGAAAACCCTTCTCGACCGAGACTTGGATAGGTAATCGACTGTTCTCGCCGCAGTGCTGTTGATGCCAACGGAAGATACTGCGAGACCGACCGACTCTACGGTGACAGAGCTATCTATGCCGACTTAAGATATCACCGGTTGCTTCCACAGTGCTGTTGATGCCAACGGAAGATGTGTCAGCGAAAAAGGAAAAGAAAAAGATCTCAAGTTGTGAGAGTTTGCGCAGGGCAATTTTGTGTTGATTTGCAGGGGCCTTTTCCATTGCTGAATGTCTTGTATTTATAGTAGCAGAACACCGAGCCCGAGTTCTAATCCTATTCGAACTAGGTTTCCCTCTCCGGATTAACGTTACCTCAATCAGTCCTATCTCTGCTAGGACTACGAATCTAGTCCTTAACTGAGCCGGATTCGCCTTCTAGTTTTACTGATCTCGTCGAGGGTCCCCATTGTATTAGGACTCGACTTGCACTCTGATTTAACCGATCTAGGCCTAGAAGCCCATGAGCTGAACGCCCCCATGACTCTCTCGCCGTACGTCTTCCAGGGCCGAAAGTGATCCTTCCCTCGGCCCAAACTGTTATTTTGGGCCCAAACATTGCCCCCTCGCTTTTGAGGTCCTCGGCCTGCAACCTTCGGCCGAGTTTCGGCCTTGAAGAAGCGAATCTACCACTCAGGATCCCAATACCCGAGTTCCAAGGCGCATTTATTGAACATGATCGCACGATCTTGATCCTGCTAAACCACTCGCCACGTGGCATCCCCTAACATGGCCAATCCCCGATAATGACGTCTGAAGTGTGCGCCTGCCCGAACCGTCTCGCCATTATGACCACTATCTCAATCCGCGAGCCATTACATCAGTCCGTGAGCCCACCTGTCATCGTGCAGGCGTCGAACCGTCTTTCGTTATTAACTTCGCCGTCACACGCGATCGTGCACCCCCAAAACCTAAAACCGTCGGTCTTCTCAACCGCATTTCCCAAATGCTCATCATGATCAACGATTCCTCCGGTCGATTTTGCCCTTTGTTTTGAATTTCGAACGATTGCTCTTCCTCCCATTACTCTATAAATACCGAAATTTCCTCATTTGTACTTTACGTTCTCAAACTTCCTGAAATCCCCTACCCTTGCTCTCAAGTGCATTCCTCCATTCCAAGTTTTCGTCCTCAAATCCCCAACCCAGAAAACCTCCTTACGCTGTGCTTTACAATGGCCTCCTTCATCTCCAAGCTTTCCCGGGAATGCGACCATCATCAAAAGATCCTTGATCGGAGCTCGATCAAGACTATACGGTTCGAGAACGACATGAGCACCGTCCACCAAATCCTGGGTCCTCTCTTCAAGGCAACAATCCCGCCGACCATCACTGGTCTTCTCCAGGAACACTGCCTTACACCCTTGCTCCAAGGGTTTGAATGGTCGAGATGGGAGGCGGCAAAGCCCCAAGGCTCCTGGCCCTCGACGACCACCACCTGGGCGACCTGGGTTGTCCGAATGGAACGGCTCTTCGGCGAAAAATGGAAAATCCTGGGTATCTACGACGCCATCCTCCTTTCGTCGATGGACATTGTCCCTGACAAGGAGCTGCTCCTAGCCGCTCTATGCTTCTGGTGCTCAGCCACCAACACAATGGTCCTTCCCCTTGGTCCCATTGGTCCCACCGTCCTGGACATCACCGCCATCTTGGGGACCTCGGCCACCGGGATCCCTATCGACACGACCCTCTCCGGGCACCCGTCGAATATCGATCTGAAGACGCTCTTCGACCGTCGAGCCTTCGAGACCCTGAACAGTGACGGTCACATCCCGTCGAGGGATGAAATACAGAAGCTCCACAAGAACTTTCTCAACTACAACACCCTCTACCTTCACTTCGCCGGTCGAGGGGAAGAGGACCTGCGAGAGGGAGAGCATGAAGCCTTCCTCTTCTACTGGTACAACAAATACATTTGTTGTACCAAGTCAAACAAATGTTTGGTCGAGAATATGCCAGTGGCCGAAGCCCTGGCCAGTGGTCACGTCCTGGCGCTAAGTTCCAATATTCTTGCCCACCTCTTCCGTTGCCTGGCCGAGGCGACTCTCCACACGGTGGACCCCCACCAGAATGGCCCTCTCTGGGTCTTCCAGCTCTGGTTGCAGGTGTACTTCGCCTCCCTTCGGCCGGCTATAGCTGATTTCTCAGCAACAGAGGCTCTTGGTCCTCAGCTAGCCTCCCGACCAACGCCTCCTCATCAGGCCGAAGAGGTATTTAGGTACCTCTTTGCCCTTGACGATCTCTCAAGCGACGAATTCCTGATTTGTCGTCGTCGCGATTACCCCCCTCCATCAGACTGCCTACCTCTGCGTGGGCCGCAGAGGAGGATGCCGCTCTTCGCCAAACCTGGGGGTCGTTCGTGCTTGCTCGCGACCTTCCTCTCGGCTGCGACGGGAAACGGTCGGGGTGGGAAGTGTACCATCCGAACTTCCTTGCCCGTCAGCTCGGCTATCTTCAGGGCTGTCCCGTCCCCCTTCTCTCTTCCCGCACAGTATTGAGCCGCGGACGCGAGCCTCGCTCTTCAGAGAACGAGTGCAGGACTGCCGCGAAGGAGTTTCAAGAGTACTGCCAAAGATTTCGCCTACGACCGGCCACCCCAGAAACCCATTGCACTGACACCTTCGGTTAGTGGTGGGAAAATTACACTCAGGAGTTCTTCGGTGCGCCGGTCGAAGATGTGCTAAGCAGGCTCTTCGGTGACCGACCTAAGAAAGCCCCGGCCCCCCATTCTCAAGGTAGTTGTTCAATTCCCCCTTTTTCTTCAACCTTGCATATTGTACGCCCTACTGAATTGTCTTTATCCTTTTAGGTAGTCGGCCTTTGAGAAAGACGGAGGCAGTTGCCGCTGCTACGGCCGGGAAAAAATCGGTCGTGTCCAAAAAGGACAAACCTGCTGGTAGGGCCGGGTTTATCAAACGACCTCGCCAAGAGGCCGGGCCGGCTATCGAGCCTTCCCCGCCTGCCAAGCGGGTCAAACAACTGGCGAAGAAAGGTGCACGGGAGATCCACGTTATTTCCAGCCACACGACGACTCCCAGTGCTTCCCCTTCTCCCGCCGCCGGCCATTCTGGGGTCAAGAAACAGCTGGCTTCGGCCATAGAGACGGTCTCAGCGCAGCCTGCTTCTGTGGCCGGCGAATCAGTCGTACCTCCCTCTGTCGAGAAGGCCCATGTCTCACACCAGGCGGTTCCTACGACCGAGGAAACCTTTCCCAAGAATCCAAAGCCCACGGTCTTCGTGCTGGAAGAGAGTGAGGGGAGCGACGAGGTCCCGCTGGCGCGTCGTCCTCCTACTCGTCAACAACCTCCTCCAGTATCCGAGATGGCGGTCCAACCTGGCCCCTCCTCGGCTAATCGTGGCAAGCGCACGGTCGAGGAACCGACCCCGGCGGCCGAACCTCTCGTTCCTTCTCAAGACCAGGGCGTCCCTGCCTCCACTGAAGCAGCTGCGCCAGTCGGCCCATCGGCAGCCGACCGTGGCAAACGCCTGCTCGAGGAACCCGAGGCCACGGCGGAATCGCCGATCCATCCTCAAGACCAAGGCTTCCATATCCCTCCACAGGAGGTTACCTCGGCCTTTGTAAGTACCTTCAATTTTCCTCCTGATTGCTTTTCTGCTTTAGAATTCTAAACAAGGAACAACTAAATGTCAGGTGCCTGTACATTCTTTTCACCGTCAATTCTATGCGCCGAAGGGCGTTATCTATATTTCCTGGCCGCCTCAGTGGCCATCAAACGTAGATAACCTCCATCGGCCGCGTGAAGTGAGAAGCAATCTGAGACACTGGGCTCGGCCATTGAGTTCTTTAGGTTCGAGCAACGACCCTGGGGACATGGCCGAGGTCTCCTCTCGGCAGGTTAAAAACGACACCCTCTTGCTATTCTTGTCATGACTTCCTTTAAGCTTAACCTTGTTTATTCGTGCAGGCTTCATGGGAGGTTGAATTCAAAGCTCTCCTCTCCAGCACGACCGCAGAGTCCGGCCCTTCGGCCGCTCCGACTGAGGCTACCGATCCAAGCGCCCTAGCCCAGTTGCGAGAAATCCTGTCACTCTCACCATCGCAAGTACTTGAGCGCAAAGGTCTTGATCTGCTCGGCGTGTGTCTGAACGACCTTGGAGCCGACGGTCGCCTAAGCGGAGATGCCATTGTTCGGGCATCGTCTGCCTTGGAGCGCGTTCGGGAGACGTTTAGCATCTTCCAGACTGCTCTGCAGGCCGAACAGGACCTGCAAGCCGCCACGGCCGTTCAAGACACCCTCCGTCCGAAGATTGACGATCTACGGGCAAAAGGAGAAGCGTTAGCCGAGCTCGACCGTCAGATGGCCGAACTAGCAAAACGCCGGTCGGTCATTGCTTCTGAGCTTGCGAGGGACTTCGAGTCAGGCGGGAAGGATCGCCTAACTGAGTATGCGACGGCCAAAAAACGGGTCGAGCGCCTGAGGCTGGACAAAAAGAACCGGCAAGCCGAAGTCATCATGGCCGACGTGCGGTGGTTGGAGTTGAAAGCTCTGCTCAGCACTCTTCTTCCCTCATCTCCTTGAATGTATTAGACCTACTCATTTTTGTAATACCTGTCAATTTTAATGGAATGACTTTTTCTACAACAAACTTTTTATTCACGCATTTCCCATGTGACCGGATAATATTTCTTCAAGAACTTCCCATTAATTGGTAATTTGTGAACTACTCCAGTCCGGTCTTTAAGATGATACGCCCCTTTACCGTATACCTTATGCACAATGAACGGCCCTTCCCAATTCGGCGACCACTTGCCGAACCTAGGATCTTTTATCCCTACGGGCAACACCGTTTGCCACACCAATTCACCCTCGCCGAACGTTTTCTGTCGTACCTTTTGATTATAGGCTCGCTCGGCAATCTGTTTCTGTGCCACCAGTAAGTTATAAGCGTCAAGTCGCGCCTCTTCCAAATCTTCTAGTTCCTGTCTCATAGACTGATTATATTCGGCGCTAAACAAACTACTTTGTTCAATTAATCGCAACGAATTTATGCTCAACTCGACTGGTAGCACCGCATCGTGTCCGTAAGTCAATGCGTACGGGGTTGTTGCAGTCGCCGATCGGGACGACGTTCGGTATGCCCATAATGCCTCGTTCAACTTCAAATGCCACATGCCAGGCCTCTCTTTTATTATTTTTTCGAGGATGCCAATCAACACTTTATTACTTGCCTCGGCCTGCCCATTCGCCTGTGGATAATACGGTGTGGACTGTTCCAGCCGAATTTTTAAATTGGCCGTGTATTCCTTAAACCTTTCGGCTGTGAAGATTGTTCCATTGTCGGTTATGATCGTTTCTGGCACACCGAACCGGGTCACAATGTGTTCCTCCACGAAATCGCAAACTTCTTTAGACGTTAATTCGGCATATGATTTTGCTTCGACCCACTTAGTAAAGTAATCAGTTGCGACTATTATCCATGCATGCTTAGCAGCTCCAGAAGTCGGCGTGATTTTGCCGATTACGTCCATGGCCCATCCTCTAAACGGCCACGGCTTAATGACCGAATGTAGCGATTCGACCGGGACCCTTTGTATAGGCCCATGGATTTGGCACTGCACGCATCCTCGTGCAAACTCGATACAATCTTTCAGTATTCTCGGCCAAAAATAACCGTGTCGCCGGAGTAGCCATCGCATTTTTCGTCCAGACTGGTGAGCTCCGCATACCCCTTCATGAACCTCTGCGATCGCTCGAGCACTCTCTTGAGGGCCGAGGCATAGCAATAACAAACCATCTTCGCCCTTTCGGTACAACTCGCTCTGGTACGTGACATAGTTCGTGGCGTGAGCCCGTGTCCTGCGACTGTGTTTTCCGTTAGGATTGTCAAGGTACTGCATAATGGGCTTTCTCCAATCATCTGGTACTGCCTCGGCCGCGCAAATTTCTATAGAGTCCTGGTCCTGCCGATCCAACAACGAAGGCAAGGACATGACCCTGGTGCGTATCACATTGTCTCGACGGAGGATTTGCTGATCAACCAAGGCCGGGTATAATTGTTGTAATATTGGTATCTCCCGGCCTAGCTTGCCCCCCAGGAGTTGTGCACCGGAGGCGATTTGAGCCAACTCGTCTGCGTCGGTATTATGAACCCGAGAAATATGCTCGAATGTAATACCGTCAAAGGACTCGGCCAAATAGCTGGCGATCATGTGGTAAGGCGCTAGAGTACAACTCATGCAGCGAAAAGACCCATTAATTTGGTTAATCACTAGTTCAGAATCCCCGAGGACGAGGACACGAGTAGCATGTAGGTCAAGAAGGAAGCCTAGACCAATGACCAGAGCCTCGTACTCGGCCTGATTATTGGTACAGTCGAAATCCAATTTGAGCGAAAAATACCAACGATCGTTGTGAGGAGACTGAATGACGATGCCTGCACCGGCCGAGGACGAAGTACTGGAACCATCGAAATACATCGTCCAATAGTTGTCGCGGGTCACCACCATGCCAATCTCGACATCAGCACCCCCGAAATCGTAAGGCGAAGGGTGCTGGGCAAGGAAATCGGCCAACGCCTGTCCTTTCACAGCTTTTTGCGGCACGTATTGCAAACTAAACTCGGACAACGCCATCGTCCATTTCCCAATTCGGCCCTTCACAATTGGCCGGGTAAGCATGTACCGGATAACGTCGGTCTGGGCAATGACTTGGGTGACCGACGGGAGCATGTAATGCCGAAGCTTGGATGCAGCGAAGAACACGGCGAGACAGAGCTTCTCAACGGCGGAATAATTGATCTCCGGAGGACTCAGATTACGGCTGAGGTAGAAGATAGCCTGTTCCCGGCCGGCATCATTGTCTTGCGCGAGGAGGCAACCGATGGACTCGTCGGCCGCCGAAATGTACAGCTTGAGAGGCTTACCGCGCTGATGAGGGACCAGGACATGTGGGTTTGTAAGGGAAACCTTGATCTGTGTGAACGCCGCCTGGTGCTCCTCATTCCACATGAACTTATCGGAGTCCTTGAGCTTCAAAAGTGTGGAAAAGGCTTTCATTTTACCTGCTGAATTAGCAATAAATCGGCGTAAAAAATTGATCTGGCCGAGTAAGGACTGTAATTGTTTCTTCGTTGTTGGGGGTGGGGCGGTGATGATTGCGCGTGCCTTGTTCTCATCGACTTCAATCCCACGATGATGTACGAGGAAACCAAGGAAATTCCCGGCCGATACACCAAAGGCACACTTGGCAGGATTCATCTTAAGGTTGTGCTGACGCATACGGAGGAAAGCCTGTCGGAGATCGTCCAGATGTGTCTGTCGGTGTTTAGATTTGACGACAACATCGTCGATATAAACTTCGACGATGGTGCCAATTAAATCATGGAAGATGGTGTTCATCGCCCGTTGGTACGTGGCGCCGGCATTCTTGAGGCCGAATGGCATGACAACCCATTCGTAAGTGCCGAGTGCCCCCGGGCACCGGAAAGCAGTTTTGTGCACATCGGCTTCGGCAATAAATATTTGGTTGTATCCGGCATGTCCATCCATAAAAGATAAGATCGCATGATTCGCCGCGGCATCGATTAACAGATCTGAAATCGGCATTGTATACTCATCTTTGGGCGTTGCCAGATTCAGATTGCGAAAATCGGTGCAGATGCGCAGTGCACCACTTTTCTTTAATACAGGAACAATATTCGCCAACCATTCGACATATCGAGCTGTCCGAATGAACCCGGCTTTCAAAAGCCGAACTAATTCGTCCTTAACACTGAGTTGGACTTCGGTCGAGAATCGACGAGGTGGCTGACGGAAAGGCTTGAATCCGGGCTTAATACGTAATTCATGCTCGACCAAAGCACGATCTAAGCCGGGCATTTCATGATAACTCCAAGCAAAACAATCTTTGAATTCCGTAAGCAAGGCCCGCAACTCGTCCTTCATTTGTTGAGGAAGTAACGCACTAATAAACAAAAGTCGTGGGTCATCGGCCGTCCCAACATTAATCTCTTCCAAAGGGTCCTTAACAAGGGGCCGATGATCTTCGAGCTCGGCCGGGGCGGCTCGAATTTTATCAAAAGATAATACAGGCCCATTATCTCCCTCAGCAAGGAACTCGACGAGGTTGACGCCCGAATTTGGTTGTTTAGATATCGTATACCAATGGGCCAGCAGTCGTTCCATAGTAGATGAAACCGCGGCCCTACGTGCTTCCCGATCAGCGTCAAACATCGGTTTCGGGGAGAAAGTTAGCTAATCCGAGTCTCGTCGAATCCTGCTGGACAGTCTCGGCGCCAACCTCGATAGCTTTCTGAACGGAAATCCGAGTCGGCCGTCCCTCTTCATTGAAGCCTTGCAACGTAATATAGCCGACGTGATCGTCATAATACCGTGCTTGAATCATGTTGGCTTCAAAGGGCTGGCTATCGGCCGGATGAACAGTGACCGATTTGCCGTCCCAAAAGACAAACACTTGGTACAATGAGGAAGGAATACAACTAGTTTGATGAATCCAATCTCGGCCGAGCAGTGCATTATACTCGGTTTTGGAATCAACCACGAAAAAGGCGGTCATATGGGTGCGACCGGCAATATTCACAGTTAACGGAAGCACACCTTTGGTGTGGGACTTCTCGCCGACAAAACTACTCATTGTGATCCCTGACGGAATAAGCTCGTCATTTGAACGGCGTAAAGCCTTCATGATGTTCAGGGGCATGATATTGACAGTAGCTCCACAATCGACAAAAACTTTAGAAACCGGATATCCCTCGATGTGTGCCGTTACATACAATGGCTTTAAATGGTGAAGCTTGGCCGATGATAAACGAGGGAACAATTCGGCCAAAGTGGCCTTTAGACTATCATCTTTTGCTGTTGACTCGCCTTCAGCAATCGATACAAAATCAACATGGCCAGGTTCCTCAACAACCACATCTCCATCGAGGAAATTTGGTTGAGCCGTGCTTGATTGAAAATCGGCAGGTAAAACATGGACCATACTAATTTCCATATTATCCAGGACCGACGGGCCCATCTGGTTGAGACCCTCCTCGTTTGGTTGGTCAGCGACTACGAACTCAGTTGTCGTCAGAGTCGGACAACGAGATTCTTCCGTCCCTTCAACAACGTCACTCGGCGGAGCTGCTTCGGCCATTTGTTGGTTCTGCGTGACCGCCTCAGGTAAGGTCGAGATTGACAATGAACTTGGGGTCAAGACCTGAACCTGCTCCTGGTAATGTAGCCGAGCATCCCTAGTGTCGAGATAAGCATCCAAACGGGCAATACGTGCTATCTCATTGGTCGTAAGGCCAAAGAGAGAAACCGCCGAAAATACTTCAAAGTGATACCGTAAATACTGAAGGTCCTCCAGCGAGAAAGGAAGGTCAGCGACATCGATATCGGTATACGGGTCAACTTCAAATCCAAATACACGAGCTTCTCGTATGTGCTGGAACCTTGCTTTCAATCCTGGATCTGAGGTCTTCTGGATGATCCGCTCGGCATCCGGACAAGTCAAGATCAGATCAATGGTGTCCTGGCATGCCTTCGGCAAACCATACAGATCGTTGGCCGAATGATTCTTATGAAATTCTCGCATATACTCTAAAGACTCCCCAAGGAACGGGGGATGCAAATTCCGCCTAATTTTTACCAAAGGCTCTTGTATAACTAGCGGGGATAATTTGCTTTCGGCCTCTTGCCGAAAATGTTCAAGGCGTGCCTTCATTTCCCCTGGTCGAATAAGAAGTTTAATCCGTTTATCAGCTTCTTCAAACACGGTCTCGATGTCTTGATCGACCAGCCGTTTCCCCTGAGCCAACTCTGTCATAATTGCTGGAGGTGGTCGCTCCTCATCATTGGCAACTGTATCCTTCGGCCGCCACTTAGGGGCCGAAGTTTCTTGGGCTGCTTGTCGGCGAGCCATGCAATCTATCCGTTGATGCCGGCGTTTCTGAGATTTGGACAACGCGGTGTAGACGCCCTTCGAAGAATGATATGTATACCAACGTTGATCTCTAGGCTCGGGAGGCTTGAAAGTCTTTTGACTCCGTGATGATCCTGAACTGCTAGAATTACGCTTATAGTAATCATCGTCATAAAATGAAGCATCAAAATCGAGGCGCCGCCTGACCGGGGGTGTCTCTTCCATCCGTACTTTAGAACCAAGCCTCTCAAAAACCCCGTGATGGTGGCCTTCACTGGCTACCCTTTGCCGAGTTGCGGCCACAGGCTCCGAAGAAGGCTTCTCCTCTGGTTCACTGTCGACCTCCGCTCTACATTTCCTGCACAAAACCGCCGTCCCACTGTCTTCACCGGCGCTATAATCCACCATAGGTTTGACAATAGCGGGCCCCGTTAAAGCCGTAGGTGGTTTATTTGAACGAAAATCGGCCATGAACCGTGGCCGAACATTCTGATTCCGCGGGCGTTGTGTCTCAACCACTTCAGCCTTGCCTTTCCCTTTGTCCTTGGGCAGGTACGCGTTGACCATGTTTACTGTTGCCGCGGGGAATGGATCAGTATCCACACTCATCTTTTTTTCGGGGAATTTCAGTTTGCCATTATCAATCCAGTTTTGAACGCTGTCGCGAAATACGACACAATTGTTTGTCGTATGTTTGCTTGAATTGTGGTATTTGCAATACACCTTCCCTTTAAGCTCTTCGGCCTTAGGAATGTTGTGACCAGGCCGAAGCTTGATAATCCTTGCGGATAACAGTTGGTCGAAGATTGCGTCAGCCTTGGTAATATCAAAAGTGTAGACCTTTGATGGTTTCAACACTCCTTCAGCGGCCGAGCGACTTTTGACTTCTCTAGAATCAACCTGAGTTAATGCCTTACAAACGTATGGCTTATCTATCACTATCTCGGCCGCATCCACACTGACGCATTCATCCTCGGTTGACGCATAGCTGACAGTAGGATTTTTGTACAACGTCCCCCGAGATGGCGTTTTCGAAACCTTCTCCTCACGGAGCAAGTAGTCGTACTGTTCAACATGCTGGGCTAATTCATACATGTCCCGAAAGTTTGCCCCCAGGAATTTCTTTTTGTATTCGACGTCGAGGCCGTTCAATGCAAGCCTGACAAATTCGACTTCGGGTAAGGGCACTCGGCACCAATTCCGGGCCGATTTGAACCTAGTGAGATAGTCCATTGGTGATTCATCAGATGCCTGAGCCATCCTTGCTAAGGAAGAAACTGACATCTCCATCCCTGGTCGATAAAACTGCTCATGGAACTTCTCGACCAACTCTTCCCAGTTCTGGACGGAATTGGGGGGTAGATTAATGTACCAAGCAAATGCTGAGCCGGTCAATGAGAAGTTGAATAGCCGTAACTTATGAAAGTCACTATTGACATCTCCGCATTGCGCAGTGAAACGAGCCACGTGCTCCAACGAAGATAAAGATGATTCACCGGTAAAAAGACTAAAATCTGGGATCTTGAAACCCTTCGGGTACCCAAACGATTCCACGTAAGCTGGGTACGGATGAATAAACTTAGGAAACTTCGGCCCTTTCTTCATGGCCGAGTCAATCATCCGCTGAACTTCGGTCATATCAACAGGTGTTACTTCGACCCTCTGGTCGGTCCCGTCTGACCTACTATTCGACCCTCCTCCTTTCTCCAAGTTAATTGGTTTGGGCAGGGCAGGAATAGGCCCGGCCGGTACAATCGGTGCCGGGTTGTTTCCTGGTAAACAAGGTTGGCGAAGATCGAAAGGCCTGTTGCCACCAACTTGACTAACCAGCATTTCGAGCAGCTTGGTTTGCCGATCATTGGCACTGAGTATCGCGTCATGCAGCTTGTCAATGCCTCGACTGAACGTCTGCTCGACTGACCGAGACTGCTCGTCCAGTCGCTTTCGGAGAAACGACCTCGTTGGTGGGTCTGATCCTTCACCACCGTCCTCGTCACATTCCTCTATTATCCCTTCATTGAGAACGCATGTGTTTCTGTTGGGGATCTCTAAACCACGGAGTTGACCGCCGAGATTAAGTTCTCTCTCTCGGCGAGTCGCGCTCGTGGACTCAGGTGTACCAACGCCAAGGGGATTCTGCGCCTGTGGCACACTCTGTCCTATGCTCTGACTCGGTAAATCGGCTGTCGACTTTCCCATAGCTGTTTTCTTTTTTACCGATCGTGTTTCAATTGGCATGAACTTCGTAGTTTAGCACTGGGTCCCACTGGGCGTGCCAAAATGTTGACCCTAGAAATTACAAAGCCTACGTGGCGCGCAGGCCGAGTATATTCTAAGCTAACTACGTCCTTCGGTGATTGCGGGGCGTGCCAACTCGTCGGCCGAGGCTCGGCCGAGGAGTAAATTTGATGATGCTGCGTTGGGTCGCGCTACTGACTTCTGCGTCTTGCGGTTGCGGCCGAGAAAGGAACACGTCTCGGCCTCTTGGGTTCTCGAGCCTGAAGACAAGGCTGCTATTTCTTACAAAGTTCACGAACCGAATTCGGCTTGCAATGTGCCGAATGTAATAACTATGACACCTCACCTCGCCGAGAAGGCTAATGAGATGACCTCGACCAACAAGGATTCGAAAACCCTTCTCGACCGAGACTTGGATAGGTAATCGACCGTTCTCGCCGCAGTGCTGTTGATGCCAACGGAAGATACTGCGAGACCGACCGACTCTACGGTGACAGAGCTATCTATGCCGACTTAAGATATCACCGGTTGCTTCCACAGTGCTGTTGATGCCAACGGAAGATGTGTCAGCGAAAAAGGAAAAGAAAAAGATCTCAAGTTGTGAGAGTTTGCGCAGGGCAATTTTGTGTTGATTTGCAGGGGCCTTTTCCATTGCTGAATGTCTTGTATTTATAGTAGCAGAACACCGAGCCCGAGTTCTAATCCTATTCGAACTAGGTTTCCCTCTCCGGATTAACGTTACCTCAATCAGTCCTATCTCTGCTAGGACTACGAATCTAGTCCTTAACTGAGCCGGATTCGCCTTCTAGTTTTACTGATCTCGTCGAGGGTCCCCATTGTATTAGGACTCGACTTGCACTCTGATTTAACCGATCTAGGCCTAGAAGCCCATGAGCTGAACGCCCCCATGACTCTCTCGCCGTACGTCTTCCAGGGCCGAAAGTGATCCCTCCCTCAGCCCAAACTGTTGTTTTGGGCCAAAACACATATTTACAAAAGTGAAATGTGGCTAATCTATTTAACATTAAGTAAACATTTTACACCACGACATATATATACTTATAATCGAAACCTTTCATAAAACAAACATTTTGTATACCTGTAAACAGTGGCGGATCCAGGAAATAATGTTTGGGGGGTCAATAAGGATAGCGCGCGCAGCGCGAAATTTTTTTTTAACAGAAACGGCATGCATATCATCATTTCATCGGGTCTTGGTAGGATAGCGCAACCAGCTACTCCAAAATCCTTGTTCAAAGGTCCTGAACGTTCAAACATGGAGGAAGAGATTGCTTCAACTTGTCGGCCTTCTCGGAATCAAACACACAAATATGAAGCACAAATGTATCTGAGCATGCACGTGAGACCTTGAGAACTAGGAAATTTTCATGTTTTTCAATTTAGATGTAAGAGTTAATATCTTACTGTGCCAAATACAGCAACTGCTGATTTCCTCATCTGCATCTACCCAACCATTATGCTTGGATCTCTCATAGAAGAAACAACTTGTTCACTAATATTTTGCAATTGGAAAAAGAAAAATGAATTCCTTGTGAATATCTGGCAAAGCATATCACAATTCCGTCATAGGGAAAGGCATGGTTACAAGTTCAATTATAGAGCCAAACCTGATTAAAAGCACGCAGTTTGCTTTTAAGTGTTGAGAAGGGTTTCTGTAAAACCCCTCCCCAAAGATTTCCTTGTAATTTCACAATTTCCCTACAGTTAAGTGAAGTTTACAATTTGGTCCCCACTTACTTACCCTATCCGGATCCCTTTTTGGGATTTCCTACCTATCACAACTTGCCACGGGGAAAGTCCCCATTGTCCTCCTTCTCATCTCCCCGAACTCTCCTCTCTCTCTCTCTCTCTCTCTCTCTCTCTCTCTCTTTTTCACTCTTTAACTCTCTCACTCTCTCCGATCGAATCCACACCCACGCACACCCACACCACTACCCCGACGAAGGTCTACATCACCACCACCCCGAGGACTTTCCTTCCCTCTCTCTCTCTCTCTCTCGTCTCTGTGAAGTGGGAATTAAAGGTCAGAAACTCTACACAGAACCTGCACGTCGCGCGAGCTGCTTCTTCTTCCTCTTCCTGCCGAGTCTTCTTCTTCCTCTTCCTGACGACCCCGACGACCCCAGCTCCAAGAGGTCGCATATGGGAGCTTCAAGGTTGTTTCCATGGTTTCCAAGGGGTCGTTCGACCCCGACGACCCCACTGTGGATCCGCCCCTGCCTGTAAACATAAGTGGCTTGAAAAAGTCAAGAAGTTTTACGTAAATTAACGGTATATAGTTTTTCTTGTGTGATCCATCTTTTCATCTTAAGCTCTCAACCCCTTATTTTACATGTGATATGACATAAGGCAATAGTAGCATCATGTTGCATTTACTAAAGCGAGGCTTATGTTTTTACGCACCTGACCTCCCAACAATCTAAATTAGATTAAAGTAAATGTCAATCCTATAAAACAAAATAAAAAAAGTTTTTTAAACCCAAATTCTAAGCATTATTTGAAATTTGGTTAAATCTCAATCCAATTTTGCCAAGGAAAAGGAAGTCCCACTCAATTTTGGTTAAAGAAAACATAAAAGAGTTTACTAGAGCGAATAGGACTTACCAAACGCACCACAATATAACCCCCTCTTACGATTTTCCCGGGATTATTATCTCCTCTGCTTTCTTACCTCGTTTTCCCGGGAAAATTACCAGCACCCATCAACCCCTTCTCTCTCCTCCCATCCTCTCTCTCCCTTCCCATCCCAATTCCTTCGCTCTCCCACAGACAGAGAGACAACAAACCCACACCCACACACACACTGATCTTCTATGGAGGATACCACTCCCACAACCCCATCGACTCCGGCTCTGCTCCGCACTCCTCAGGCACTACATTCCCTAACCCCATCTCGGCACATCGACCGCCTGATCAACTACAACCACCACCAATCGCCGTCCAGGACCATCTACTCCGATAGGTTCATCCCCAGTAGATCCGGTTCCAACTTCCCCCTCTTCGACATCTCCAATACTCCATCCGAGGGCCGCGATGACTCGTCAAGCGCCTACGGTACTCTCCTACGCGCTGCCCTCTTTGGACCTGACTCCGCCGGCGTCGTTCCTCCGGCGACTCCCGAGAAAAGGAGCGCGATTCAGATGAACCCGCCCAGCCCCAACATCTTCCGGTTCAAGACCGAGACTCGCCGGTCAATGCACTCGCTTTCCCCTTTTGGGTTCGATGATGTGGTCACCGGAGTTCACCATAGCCCCGTCAAGGCTCCTCGGAAGGTTCCCCGGTCGCCTTATAAGGTGACTTTCATCACTTTCTAGTCTTTTGCCGATTTGGGTTTGGTTTGATTTTGGATATTGTGAATTGGGTTTTTTTTTTTTTTTTTTATTTACGGAAATTTTGTTTCTTGTTCAGGTTTTGGATGCACCTGCTTTGCAGGACGATTTCTATCTGAATCTTGTCGATTGGTCTTCGCACAATGTGCTTGCTGTTGGGTTGGGAAATTGTGTTTATTTATGGAATGCTTGTAGTAGCAAGGTAAGCTCTAACTTAGCTTCTCTTTCTAATTTTAACATTTTAACATTTTTTTCGACAAATTTCTAATGTTAACATTGTTGTTGTAATTTGAGGCAAACGTGGATGTTTTTCGATGTCACAAGTCTCTATCTTTTTATGATTGTAACTGCTTTTCGATCATGTGGTGTGTGTTTTTCCTGGTGTATGTATGAAATTGATCACTTTGAATCTTTGCCGATGTGATATTTTTTGACTTTATGATTGGATGTCACTTGCAGGTAACTAAGTTATGTGACTTGGGGATTGATGATAGTGTCTGTTCCGTTGGCTGGGCTCAACGTGGAACTCATCTTGCGGTTGGAACTAGCAATGGGAAAGTCCAAGTAAGTGATTCTTGGACCTATTCACATCTGATAGACATGGTTTATTCTTAGAGATTTGATATTGAGATGTTATTTTATATTTATAATATTGCAAAGTGGAATTACAAGTGTAGTTGCTACAACATCCACAATATAGGTGTATAAGCAACAAATTTGTGACTTTAGTATGGGGAGTACGATCGTCAAACAACATAATGCTTGAAATACTTACATGAACTGCAGAATTTGTGGAAATGTTTTGTTATTAGAATGTAGACTAATACAAATAACAAGGTCCTATCTAGCTGCATATCCCTGTCTGGTCTGTTGTGCAGACAGTCCCACCAACACGTCATCTATTTACTCATTCTAGAATCTCCAAGTTTTGTTCCGATGTCCAGATTCCAAACTTGGCTTTAAGTGTTCAGCTTTGTAGATGTATGTTACTGGTCCTTAGATAGGAGTAGGAATAGGTAAGTCGAAACCTCCATGCCCTGCTCATTACATTGTGAATCTGTGACGATGTTTGGTTATATGAGTCTGAACACAATAGGATTCTGATTTTGGTGACTTCCTTTAATTTGATTTTTTGCACAACTGTTCAAACATGAATAAAATTTTGACTACTGGTCTGATTATATGCGACATGCTTCTTCTGTGTTCGGCCTTTGTCAGAACCAGGTCAGTGTATATGATAATCAGGTTAGGATTGTATTTATTGTTACAATTGGATATTCAACAGTTGCATGGCAGCAGTTTATGCGTTGGTTTTTGTGCTGCATTATAGCAGGAATTTCATATTTAGTACCACTTTTGTGTAATTGTTTCCATTTGAATTTTACTGTTAGATATGTGGCATGTTTATTGTATATATGCCGCTGCATAACTGGCTGATGCACTTGCTATCTACTGTATAGATATGGGATGCATCCCGGTGTAGGAGGGTAAGAACCATGGAGGGCCACCGACTACGCGTTGGCGCCTTAGCCTGGAGTTCATCTATGCTGTCTTCTGGTAGCCGGGACAAAACTATTCTTCAACGTGATATTCGTGCTCAGGACGATTTTGTTAGCAAACTTTCCGGACACAAGTCAGAGGTCAGAATTTTTGAGTTCATGTTCACTTTGATTAAACTACTGTGTACAATAAGAAACTGTTAACTTTAAAATTTCGTGTACTCATTCTAATTCTTAGTTCTTCTAACTTGTACTTCGTGTAACATGCCATTTGTCTTTGTTGTGTTGTTATTATCCATGTATCTTGCATATCATATTTTGTTTCATTTATATATTTCACACCCTGAAGATATTTGATTGTCCTTTAGGTTTGTGGACTGAAATGGTCATATGATAATCGTGAGCTGGCATCAGGCGGGAATGATAACAGGGTATGTTATGGCAATTTTTTTTTTCAGTCCGACTTATTTTGTGTGCAGTTTTAATTTGGTCATGCTACCAATTCATAACTGATAGTTTGCTCTCTCTCTCTATATACAGCTTTTTGTTTGGAATCAACATTCAACTCAACCGGTGCTCAAATACTGTGAGCATACTGCAGCTGTGAAAGCCATTGCATGGTCTCCACATCAGCATGGGCTTCTTGCATCTGGAGGAGGAACAGCAGACCGATGTATTCGTTTCTGGAATACTACCACCAACTCACACTTGAGCTGCATGGACACTGGAAGTCAGGTGAAAAACTTCTTATTTGTTTTAATCTGCTTACTCTACTGTTGATTTTTTTTTAAACATGCATGCAATATGGAAGCTTTGCCGTGTGAGAAATATTTAGAGAACCTGAACTGATTGCAGTGAATGTCATTATTTCAATAGTTCCAAACCTGGTTGTTGTTTCATCACGTTGTTCTTTTTCTAATGAGTAGATATTTCCAACAAATATAAATCTTCCCTTTTTTTTTTTTTTTTAAATTTGACCTTTTCCATTTTATGATAATTGATTGATAAAAGGAGGAAACAGGGGTTAACACATTCACAACTTGAATCCAATTACTTTCGCTCTGTACGTCGTCTAGGTGCTAAATCAAAGGAAAACTATTTTACAGTGAAAATTACAAGGATTTCTCATTCACGATGCTAGATGTTGATATACACTGTTCATAAACATGAATTTTGTTGGTGACTGAAATCCCTCCCTTTCACCTGTCCCTTTTTCTGATTACTATGCGCAGCTATACTTATATCCATTTGATCTGTAATCTGCAGGTTTGCAATCTTGTGTGGTCTAAAAATGTCAATGAACTAGTCAGCACCCATGGATACTCCCAAAATCAAATAATAGTTTGGAGATATCCCACCATGTCAAAGGTAAATAAGTGTTGTCAATTCCCCAAAACCATTAAATGTCTTTTATCTTGGTTTCTAATTCTTCAACACTATCTGACGATGCAGCTGGCAACTCTTACGGGCCATTCATACAGAGTTCTTTATCTTGCCATCTCACCTGATGGACAGGTTCTGTACCCAATCTTCTTATTGTACATGCCCTCTGTTTATGGTTGTGCAAATTACTTTTCATTTGTTTATGAATATTCTGATCTGTCATTGATTGTTGTTTCAGACAATTGTCACTGGAGCAGGAGATGAAACACTAAGATTTTGGAATGTGTTTCCTTCCCCCAAGTCCCAGGTAAAAGATTCAATACTTGATGGGAATGTTTAATGCAAATGATTTGGTTAATAGCTCTTCCTTAATTGTTTAGTCATCAGAGTATGTTATAACGGATACATAATTGATTATGCTTCCTTGAGAAGTCATTTTCTGTCGATGTTCCACCTGCATGCAAAGTCAGTAAGGTCATTAGAGAATAACAGGGTAGTTTGGTGGTATTGATTATTTTCCTTCCCTGGCATTGCTTAATAATTGGGTTCTATATCCTTAATCACGTTATCTTACATTCTATAATGTGAATTGAAATTGGTTTAATCTAAGACAATAAATTGCATCCAGTTGTTCCGTTTCATATCCTCTACCTTTGATCGTATTTCAAGCTTGAGAGGAATGCAACTCACGTCATATGAATGAAATTGTTATTGCAGAACACGGAAAGTGAAATTGGAGCATCATCGCTTGGAAGAACTGTTATCCGGTGACCTTGTACATAACATCAATACTGACTTGGCAACCTTCACAGTTGCTCAGACTGCCAGAGGATGGGAACCGGGCAATGATATGCCATTTCTTTTTGACATGATACCATAGATGTGCAGGAGATTATGCCGCGACCTCAGAAGACTAAGACGAGAGATGAAGTGATGGGTTCGGTAGGATTTCGATTTTTTACTCTCTTTTCCCACTTAAGTAGTCTACTATATATAATGTATAGAGAGGGGTTGTGATGAATATTCTCACCTTCCCGGAGCTCCCTCACTTTGTATATTTAAAGAGGAGGATACACTGCACTGGGAGATAAGTCGGGTCGGTATGGTGCAAGTTTATTTCACATTCTTTGTAAATGGATCACAATTTTTTTCACATTTTAGTTGAACATTATGTGATTTTTTTTTACCACTCTAGTTCGTGTAATCGCATTCTCACGTGCGAAATTTTCGGACGTGTTCGATTTATATAGGCTCTCCCTTCGGTCACTGTGGAATCGGATACATATAATTAGATGATTAATTAGTGTTAATAATTCACAAAGGGAAGCTGTCTTAAGCTAATGGACCATTAATCATATGATTCAAGATGTTCTGTTCTTTTATTCTTTTCTGAATTGCGACAGATTCAGAACCTTGTGCCAACGCTCCGATCAATCAAAGCTAGATTGAATCGCCACCGTGTGATTTGTAACGAACGACAGCATGTCCAAGGGCAATTTCGTGAAAGATGAGATGCAGTTTTCTTTTCTTTTTTAAAAAAGGACCAGCTGGTCGTTTCGTCATGACACTTTTTTCCTAGCCACCAGCATGCGATTCATCAAGACTAAGAATTAAACCCAAGACATGTCGTGTGGAATTCGGATCTGAAATTCATTCCCAATCATTATGTCACGTTAGGTGAGATGCAGATTTAAATGTTTAATGCAATTTTGCGATATTATATATTCACATAATTTAAAGAGTAAATTACATAGTAGCCCCTCAGGTTTGAGGTCAATTACAACCCCATACAACAACTTTAAAACATTTCACTTTCATACATCCAGTACCATTTTATTTCAAAATAACACCTCCGTTAGATTTTCCATCCATTAATCTGTTAAATGCTGACGTGGCTGCCACATTTGTGCCACGTGGCTGCCAAATGTGTGCCACGTGGAAAAATAATAATTTTTTATTACCCTATTGAACAAAAAAAATAAAAAAAACAAAAACCAGATCTCCTTCCCCAGAATCCCCACCCGTGCCCACCCTCGCACCCCCCAACACCCACCCCTTCCCCTATCCCCTATCACCTGCAACCATTTCCCTCCCCACTGCGCCTCCAAAAACATTCCCCGTCCAAACGACCATCGCCCCCTCCCCCGCATGGCTGCCGTGTGGTTTTCTACCATCTTTCCCCACCCTAAATCCAAATTTCTAAAGCCCAACAAGCAAAACCCTTTTGCCTTGGCTTTGGCAGCTGCTGTATCTTCCTTCACTTTTTCTTTTTGCAGGCGCAGAGGCATATATGGACTCCTCAAAGCTTTCTGTCCATCCTTACCCGAAAGCAAATGGGAGGGCGGTGGCAATGTATAATGCCGAGTCCCTGCACTATTCCTCCCGTCAAGCACAAACCCACCATCCTCTGCCGCAAAACCCAGAAAAGGAAGAGAGAATTGATTAAAAAAAAAAAAACCCAGAAGACGAAGAGAGAGAAGATTGAAATTTGAAGTGGGTTTTTGGTTTTTGAAATTGTGAGGTTCTGCAATTCCTTGAAACTATTGGATTCTGGGGTGGGTTAAGAGAGGCTTTGGTTTTGGATTGAGATAAAATGGGTGGGTGGGTGGCTGCATCTGTTCGAGTGGTGAAGTGGGGGTGGCTCTTGTCTTTTGGGTTGATGAAATGAATAATGGCAGTGGCTTGGGTAAGAGAGAGAGAGAGGGGGTGTGGTGAAAAATGGCGGTTTGGGGAGCTTGGGAGTGGATAATCGGGATGAGATTCTCGTGGTGGTTGAAGGTCGAGAACTGGGAATTTTGGGTTTTGGATCTGGGGATTTTGAGGGGTATGGGGTTCGAGAGAGAGAGAGTGGGGAAGACGAACATGGTTTCGTTTTTTTTTTTTTTTGTTCAATAGGGTAATAAAAAATTATTATTTTTTCCACGTGGCACACATTTGGCAGCCACGTGGCACAAATGTGGCAGCCACGTCAGCATTTAACAGACTAATGGATGGAAAATCTAACGGAGGTGTTATTTTGAAATAAAATGGTACTGGATGTATGAAAGTGAAATGTTTTAAAGTTGTTGTATGAGGTTGTAATTGACCTCAAACCTGAGGGGCTACTATGTAATTTACTCTAATTTAAACTATTCTAGAACTCATAGATTTCACGTGGGAGGCTTTTTTATTCCAGAATTGGTTTTTGTCATCACAAATAAATGCAGAAATGACAATTGGATAAATTGTTCCAATGGCCAAAAAATTGATTTTGAGTGAATTTGGATGACCAAATAATTTGAGTAAATCTCTAAATGGCTACTATATGCACAAGCGTACAAATGCCACCAATACGTATTTGTCACAAAACCGATAGACGCAAGAGATCCATACTTGCGAACACTCCAGAAGATGTTGAAGAGCAAGGTCATTTAAAGTCATCATAAAGGAGTGAGACCACATAAAATCATCGCTGAAAGATGAGCACATAACTCAATGCTCAAAGGCGAAAGACCACATCCAGCGATCTATCGTAGAAGCATGACCAGAACGCTCGCTCGGCAAGACAACAAAAAAGCTACACACCCTAAGAAGGGAACCATTTTTTGATTCATGTATGTGGAGGATTAGAGCATCTCTAAAGGAGATGTCAAATTCAAAACATCAAATTTTAATTTGATGGCTGACTTAGCAATTTGACATATTGTCAATATTTTTCTTCCACCTGATATGCCAAATTTATGGGAGTTTTAACAAAACACTTTCGGTACTGTTCACTTTTAACGAAAAACCACATTTTTACCTTTAACTGGCACTATTCACTATACCTTTAAAAAGGGCTTTCGTTAAAAGAGAAGTTTTTTTAGACTTTTCATTAGTTTTCCTAAAATTTATTGCTTCATTTATTTTTTTTAAACAAAAATAATAAAAATTGGGTTGTTGTTGGTTTAAAAATAATAAAATAATACTTAAATATGCTAGCATTTAAAGTAAGGCAAATGAAATGCATTTGAAAATAGCAAAAATCATATTTAAAGGCAGCTTCAAATCTGACATCTCTTTGTCTATGTCAGCTTAAGTATTTTTTTTATGTCAGCTTTGATATCTCAGATGATGTAAATAGTATGTTATTTGTTACTATGATATTTCAATGTGACATTTTTAACATCTTTTTTGTAAATGACTCTAGCCAAGGTGGAGCGGACAAATGTGATCGCACAAGGCGGCGCTACTATAGTGACGACCAACCCCCAAAAGTAGGTTTTGTAGGCCAACTCTCCAAAAGTATTTCCACATATCTTGCCTGGTTCATTTTTTCCCCAACCAATTACATGAAATTAAAGTGGTGGTGTTGGTGGTTCAAGTCTATCATGTGCTTTGATTTCAATACAAAGACAAGTATCAATAGATTGGATTTGGATCCTCTCCTGAGCTAATGGAGAGGATCCTCCTAACCCATCATCTTGGGCTGTTGGATTTTTATCTAACGGCTACAAATAGGGGGGGTCCCTTTAAAGTTATAATAATGATAGTCGTTGGATAAAAATCCAACGGCCCACGATTATGGGTTAGGAGGATCCTCTCCATTAGCTCAGGAGAGGATCCAAATCCCAATAGATTAAGGTTCAAAACGAGGGTACATGAAATTACACATTTTTTTAGAAATCTAAATATAGATTTTTTTTTTTGTATTTAATCTTTTTGGAGAAAATGTACGATATTTATCAACTTAGGTACCGTTTGCTACGTGGGACAGGACGGAACGGAGTGGGACAAGGCATTCCGTCCCACGTTTGATGCACCTAAAACGGGTGGATACCGCTATTCCACAAGACGAATTTTGGATGAATTTTCGTTCTGCCTCACCCTCGGGAACGACTCGTTCCACATTTGTGGAACACAAAATTATAACATCTCCGTCTCCTTCTTCTTCCTCCTTGTTTCCATCCGATGACATCTTTGCTCCCTCTCTGTTCCATCCGGTCCTATTCTATCATGTCCTGTCTCATTCTGTTTCGTCCCTTCTACATATCAAACGATACTTATAGAACACAGTACAAATTGATGATAGTGTGCTTTAAAGGTCTTGATAAAAATCTTTGTTGGAAATTTTAATCCAATTAAAGAAAAAATAACTTAAATAATGATACAAATAGCTGACAAGAATAATATTTTTGCAATAGTATTAACAGATAGGTACATATCTATTTACATTAATTAAATAAACAAAAGAAATAAATAAAATCTTTAGTTTGTTTCCTGGGTTTGCCCCTGAAAGCTCTGGTGGGTCCCAACCCTAGTTTGATTTATACGGGGAAGCTCTTGGGACCATGCAATCGAAGTCAGTTGTGGGAAGCAACAGTTGCACTCCTCTTGACACGTCTCTGGCAAGTCCCAGTTGCTTGGAGAAGTTGCCTCCTCCCCCTCCCCGCCGCTGTTGTTTTCCTGGTGGTGGGCACCGCCTGATGACCCACTTGAAGGTGCTGCTGCGTCGACTAGTGGGCCCCAGCACTCCACCTTGTTGAATTCGGGAATGCTCGAGTGGAAGTAGATCCATACCATAGCGTCCTGCAGTTCTGGGTAGCTGTTGAACAAGTTGCCGTCCCCATGGACAAAGGCCTTCAAAACCTACCAAGGGAAAGGGAATATCACGTTTTAATAAAGATCATAGAGACAAATTAATCAACCATTAAGAGAAATTAATTCTCGATTAATTAATTCATATAAATAATATGTGGGTAGCTACATTAGTGTGATCTCTCAATAATTATTTAATGTACCGAAATAACTGTTCATGTCACGTATTATTATTCTACTCAAAGATATTATAACTAGAATATACACTACTGTGTATCTAGTACACAAAAAGTTGTCGTACAAAATGGGATGAACTAGAATTTCAGTGGTATAAAAATTATTAATAACTAATTAATTGCTGACTTACCACAGGTAATTCTTTGCAGAAGATGAAGTATCTGAGCCTTGCAAACAAATCTAAGAGGAAATGACCTCCACTTATGTGACAGTGAACATGGAGAGACATCTTGTCCTTAACTTTCTTCCACTGAGCAACAACTTCATCCCTTTGCAACTTGCTGTACCACCCTTGCAACTGCAACATCAAACTTCCCGATTTCCATTAATTCTTCATTAACGTAATCAATAAAAAAATTAATCTTAGTCAAAATTCTTAAAACCTGAGAGTTGTCGATTGTTTGTGAAATTGCCAGAGTGAGCTTTGAGGTGATATCACTATGAGTGAGTGTGTAAGTTCTTGGAAGCTTCCCTGGGTGCTTCTTTTCATCCACTCCTAAAAACAGAACCTTCAGCTTCGATGCTTCAAATATTGCTGGCCCAAATAGCCTCGCAACCTAATCAAATCAAAACCCACACCACACAAAAAAAATGAAAACCAAAAAGTAGACATGAGCGTAATCAAGTTGGCAGTCAGCCTTGCTCCTAAATTAGAATCCCGCTTACGCATGTGAGATTAGATTTGAATGTCGCTCGTATGAATTTGTGAATAAAATGATTAAAAGTAAAAGGAAACTTACAGGAACTACGGCCCTGTTTCTTTTCTTGGGAGTTCTTGTATAGTGAAACAAAGAGCCTCTATGACGAGAGAGAGAGACTGAAGGCTTGAAATCCCAAGGAAGCACAGAAGCAGCAGTCAAAGCTCCCATCTTTCTCTCTCTCTCTCTGCCTCTCAGCTTGTAGGCACCCAATTATGTAAAACTTTATGTATGAAGCTACTATCTCTGCTGCTTTTATTAATAATCAAGTAAACAACAAGAGTAAGAGTTTGCTTTTGCTTGTACTTCTGCTTTTGCTTTTGCTTCTGCTTCTGCTTTCGAGAATAACTTGTGAGCTAAGCGATTTGAAACGTTAAGAATTGGAGAGATTTTTCAGTGTGATTGACATACGAGGTGGTACATCACGTGTCACTATACAAATAGTGAGATATGTGTGTTAAAAAATTTATAACTTAAAAATAAAATTTTCCACCACTTACATAAAAACACGTGATATACCATGTTCCCGTCATAATAAAAAATTTCTAAAAGAATTGAGCTTAGTGACGTGTCGGCTTGGCAATATTTGCCTGAGATGATGGGGTCACGGTTGCTTCAAGAAAGCGAGTTCTTTATGGCCTTTTTATATGGGTTTATTATATTAACACTTCACTGATTGTTGAATAAATCTTACGTACTTAATACACCTCATATTTGATATTTCAATGAAAAATTATCTTAATACACCCCACATATTTCCTCATAATACCCTCACACCTCACATTCTCAATATACACCTTACATTTTCTACATTCACTCCATATTTCTATACACCCCACATTTCTCAAATCTTATAAAGCTTTTAATTTGGACAAAAAATGCCGGCAAGAATTTTGACACAAGATGTCACCTAGGATTTAAAGCATATGTGGGTTGTTTTCAATTCCACCATTAAAACTCATGTCGTCTGTTTTAATATTTGGTAGTAATTTTAGGTGTTTAATTCTTCATGTAATCCCTAAAAGATGAATACAAACATAGAAACTTGAATAACGCAGAAAAAACAAGATTAAATAATTATCAATATCGTCAAAATCACTAAAACAATAAAGAATATGAAGTATTACCTCATGTGAAGCTTTTGAAACATCTATTTCGTGTTTCATTTGTCAAAAATAATTTTTCTCAATCAACATGTTTGTAGTTTCATTGGTTCGGGTTTTGTTCAACAATAGAGGGTCGGAGGGATTTTGATAGTTTAAGAAGATAAATAATACGTTAAAAGTGATTTATGGTGTATTTAAAATATTTTTTTAAACCTAATAAGGTCAAAATTACAATTGCATAGTAAGGTGAATAAATCATTTAATATTAAATTTTAATACGAAGTGCATTTAATATTTTGCGAGATGCTAGTATAAAGAGCCTTTTATATAGGGTTATGCTATCTATACACCCATTTTTACTTCTCACACACCCCTTGTTAATTTCTGTTCGTTGATCTTTTTCAATCATCCGATCTGACGGCCGAAAACCAAAAAGATGTGAGAGAAGTAAAAATGGGTGTGTGGATATCACACCCCTTTATATATTGTATCATGGAACCATGGACCATTTTTGTGTGGTGTGATGTGTTGGCCTCCAAATTTGTCACGTGGAGTTCTGACCAAAAGTAAGTTTTAGTTGTAAAGATCATCATTAGAATAAAAAAACTAGAATCTATGCAGGTGATCAAAATTGCTTATATTATAAAACAGTTGTAAGGATCAACATTAGAATAAAAATTTAATTAAATTAAAGTTGTTTAGTAAAACAACAGCAGCAAATCAATAATAAATAATACTTCTATAGATTTGTGTTTTTTTATTAGATGGTGAAATAACTTATTTCATGAATTGACTTATTTCACCGAACGATTTTATATATTATTAATTTTTTTATAAAATAATTTTTACGACTTTAATTTATAATATAAATAATTTTTATCATAAGCATGATTACAAAATATTAAAACCAAAAGCTCCCAAATTTTTGTATTAATTTAACCTAACCAGTGCGGAAACAATCCACCCCCTCTCCTATTTTTAGGATTATATAGCTTTACTTTTACGTCCGCCCCTTTTTTTGGTAATTACGTCTGGCTTCTGTGGCAGTTGGGTATTTCAGTTGGTTTGGTCAGCTGCATGGTTGCCAATGCCATGCATTTTCATGATGCGTTATGCCAATAAATTTACAAATATCTAACCTATTCTGTCATCTATGCATGACGCGTTATGTCAAGAAATTGACAAGTATCAAACTAGTATATCATCTATGCATGATGCATCATGGCAAGAAATTTACAAGTATCTAACTATTCTATCATCTACGCACGATGCATGAACCTATCATGTGTGCGGGTAGGAAGACCGTCCGGGGTCCAAAATAATTGAAGACACTAAAATTATTAGGGTAATATATTTGTATATGTTTTCATAAGAGTATAAATTTATAAAATTTGGTTCAATAACAAAGAAGTTTAACTAGAGTAATGCGTTGATTCACGTTTGTTCCAATTCAAGTCTAATCTTCCACAAAGAGTAATGCGTTAACCAAATTTTTAGACCAAATTTGCAAATTATATAACGTGTCATCAAAATGTTTAATTTAGTACCAATTTATTACTTTTACATATCAATTAAAGACTCAAAAATATCATTATTTTTTTTAGTCCCATATTGACAAGGTTAGTAAATAAGAAAAAACATCTCACGATTTATACAAAAACACTTTAAAAGTTCAGATGAAAAACAAAACTCATACCTATCTACTTGTAAACCCAGAGGTTTTTTATTTCCTTCTCACGATACAAAATAAATTAGTTTTTCCTTGTTTTTAAATTATTAAGTTTGAAGTGTTTTTCTAAGTACAATTTTATCGATGTCTTACGTGTGAAAACAAATAATTTTCTTATATAAAGTGTAGGCACATTTTTTGGCATCGTCCCGGACCTCAAAAATCTCTAGACCGGCCATGCATATGTGCATGATGCATGAATAGCTCTCGCTTTGTCTAAATTCAATAATAAGGAGAGGCCGGGATTGAAGTTTCACATTTTAATAGATGTATTATATTTTTGGGTAGGTTACATTTTACTCTTTCAGGTTTGAGTGCAATTGCAACATCATACCATATTTTTAAAACATTTCAATTTCATACATTACTTATCATTTCATTTCAATTTCCTACATCGATTATAAAATCTATCAAATTAACAGTTAAGTAATAACGTGACAAATATAAATTTACATTTTTATTGATGTGGCTGCCAGCTTTGCAAAATGTTAATAAAAAAACAAACAAAAAAGAATTAATCAATACAAAAATTGATAAAATCCAGGGTAACTTACATAGTAACCCCTCAGATTTGAGGTTTATTACAACCCTATACAACATCTTTAAAACATTTCACTTTCATACCTCACGTACTATTTTATTTCAAAATAATACCTCTATTAGATTTTCCATCCATTGATCCGTTAAGCGCTGAAGTGGCTGCCAAATGTGTGCCATGTGGCAAAAATAATAATTTATTATTATTTTTTTTAAAACCTGAATCTTCTTAAAAAAAAATCAAAAGCTGAAAGAAAACCCCAACCCCCGTGAACCCCCCCAAACCAAAAACACCCAGAAAGAAACCCCTCCCCCCAACATATCCAAACCTAGAAAAGTCCCCCCCATAACAAAACCAAACGCAGAACCCCCCCCCCCCAAAAAAAAAACCGGATTGCAAAAAAGTCCCCCCCCCCCCCACAAAACGAGATCTGGAAAGGACACCCCCCCTCCTCGCGGAGACCTTCCCTCCCTGACTACCCACCTAACCCAGAACCCAAAAACCTGCAACAACAACAACAAGAGGGAGGAAGAAAAAGAAAAAGAAAAAAAAAAAAAACCTTAAACCCAGTTCGTCCCCCACCCGCAAAAAACCTGCAATCTAGAAGAAGAAGAAGAAGAGGGGAAAAAAAAAAGCCCAGATCCCTTCCCCCCACCCCTCCGCGACCCGCGACCCACCTCCATTCCCCCCGCGACCCGCCTTTTTTCCCCCCGCCGCCAGGATCTTGTGATTTTCAGTGTGGGTGAGTTTTGGAAATACTTTTGAGTTTGAGATGATTTTTGGACTGGTTTAGTGGTAGATCCACCTAATCTCGGGTGGAATTTTCTTCTTGTTGCAGGTTTTGGGGGTGGACGAACTGGGGTTATTTTTTTTTCTCCCTCTTCTTCTTCTTGTTGCAGGTTTTGGGGGGCTACTTATTCATTCTTCTTCTTCTTTGACGAACTGGGGTGGGTGGGGTGGGGGTTACAGGGGTGGTTAATTAACCTTTTTTTTTATATAGAAGATTTAGGTTTTTTTTTAAATTAAATTAAATATTTTTGCCACGTGGCACACATTTGACAACCATGTGGCAGCCACGTGAGCACTTAACAGATTAATGGATGAAAAATGTAACAGATGTATTATTTTGAAATAAAATGGAACGTGAGGTATGAAAGTGAAATATTTTAAAGTTGTTGTATGAGTTTGTGTAAAATCTCAAACCTGAAGAGTTACGGTGTAATTTACCCTAAAATCCACGAACCCACAAAACCTAATTTTGATTTCCCGAAACACGGTGAAGTCGACATACATTGCCACCCTCCCATCAAATTCTAGAGACCGGAGATTTTTTTCTCTTTCTCCCTCCTCCCTTTCTGATTCTATCTGTTCTACGTCTCTCTCTCTCTCTCTCTCTCTCTCTCTCTCTTCCTTGGTGCGACTAAGATCATAGCAAAACCTACAAAGCAACGATCCCTGAAAAAAAATAAAAAAAAATAAAAAAACGTACACGCACACACAAGGGTGAACAGTGAACGATATTGATTCCCAAACAGTTGACGTGCAAGGCTTGAGAAATTCAAATAAAAAATATACAATATTGCCATCAAAATTGTAAAGCAAATCCAATACAACATTTTTAGTGATTAAAACATTCAAAATTCCAAATTTTTCACAAAACCATCAACATTTTTGAAAATTATAGACCCAAAAATTCAAAACAAAATTTGAAAGGGGATCAAAAAGCATGTCTTGATGGTTCTGTTATAAACGCACCCAACCCAAACCCTCCTTCCCTATTCAGCACCTCCTTGCTAAATTCCCTGCTCGCTTCGAGAACATGAACACCCTCGAATTATTGGCCCGCCGCAGAATCATCAACCTGGAACGCCACCGCTTATGGGTTAGGTTCAAAGATTAGGCGCCAGGATGCCGAGACGAGTTTTGCTCGCCGAACTCGAGGTGAGGGTGTTTAGGAGGTTGCCTTGTGAGAGAACGAGAATGGATGGACTAAAAACCAAAAACTCCCAAATTTTTGTATTAATTTGATCTAACCAATGCGAAACCAACCCACCCCCTGTCCTATTTTTAGGATTATATAGCTTTGCTTTTACGTTCGCCCTTTTTTTTTGGTAATTACGTCTGGCTTCTGTGGCAGTTGGACATATAGGTACTTCTGTTTGGATCAAAACTTGAACTTTGGGCTCAAGAAAGGAGCTGGCCCAAAAGGAGGCCCGAAAGGAAAGACAGCCGAAGCCCAGTCAAAGCCCAGAAGGCAGAAAGGGCCTTTTTGAAGGAACATTTTAGGGAAACATGTTCATTTAAGCAACATCAATAAGCATGCAATTAACAATTAAAGGCGGAATCATGCTAGCATGCACTTAAAAACAAAACATTAACCAAGAAATTCAAAGCCTAGTAGATTGGTGAACCAAAACTCAACTCAAAACAAAGTGAGTTGAAATTGTACCTTTGTAGATTCCTCTTTGCATAAGCAAAGGCTAATCACCCAAAGAGAGGGCCTTCATTCCTTGCATCTTAAATCTATGGATTTGGATGGAAGAATAGGTTTCTCCAAGTTCCCAAAATTGAGAACCTCTAAGTCTCTTCACCAAGGAGAGATTGGAGAAGAAATGAGTGACCTTGGAGTAGTGGGATTGCAAGATGCACCCCCCAAGGGGCCGGCCTCCTAGAGAGAAAATGGAGAGACAAGTTCTCACCAATTTTCTCTAAAAGAAACCCTTATCAATAAAAGGCTATAAAGTCATATTTATACCTTTATTCATTTGAGTGGCAAACTTGTAATTAAAGCAAGTTCACTACCCTTCCTCTAAATGGCCGGCCATGGGGTGTTGTTTGGGCTTTTGGGTCTTAGTGAATCATTATTCATTAAGTTGTCATACAACTTAAGTCAATGGTCTTGACGTTCGAAGCCCATTGGGCCTTAAGGTCCAAAACCTATCCCGAGGTCTTTAACGAACTTATTCGTTTGATTAATTAACATATTAATTAATCCTTGCCATAAATAAATGATTAAACCATTTAATCATTCTTACTCATCTCCATTGTTTCTTCAATCTCCACCTTACACGGTGTGCGATCCATTAGGTTCCTTTTAGCGAGGCAGTGGGCGATTAAAACCATTTTATATCGATTGTGAATTGAAACTTACTTTCAATTCTCCCTTTAGTGATTACACACGTTTAGGGCTTCCACAAACCATGAGTGACACCTTGCAGCATATCATGGTTACCCAAGCTAATCAGAAGAGGTAGAGAAAACCTATTCAGTTTGGGATTACAAATGCAATACGGTCTTTCTCTAATCTAATACTTCTGACCACATTGTTTGGTTTGATAGTTTATTTATTCATGTCTATTATCCAATGTGATTCGTGTGCTTATTTGATTTCCTTGAATGTGATTTAGAACGACTTTTCTAAATCTCATTCATACTCTGGCCAGAGATTCTAAATCATATCATAGAGTATTCTCCCTCAAACAGTTTGAAGGTTAGAGATCCCTTGTTGCGCATTCACTTGCCTCCATGGCTAAGTGGCTTAACCCCAACGATGCCGTGGACACCCCGATGGGGTGACTTTGACATAATCAAAGATCAAGGACTTAACCACAAGACAACTGTGATGCCTCAGGTCAAAGGACTAATTTGCATTATCCCAAACATGAGTTCTCATGTGACATGAGTATGAGAACTCTTCGTTGATCACGTTCAGTGAACTCATTCTTTACTGAGCACCTACGTACTTGTCTTGATGTCACACACACCAATGACTCGAGACTAGTCACTCTCCCTGAGAGAAGACATAGCACGTACCGATCTTGACGGACTGTCAATGCCCAATTGGCAATCCTATGATCAGGAACATTTAGGATGTGTCTACGAAAGAATGGTCTCATGAATCTAACTTCATTAGATTACATTCTTCCAATCACATATTCCTTGGACTTTATCGTTTAAGCATATAACATTTATATGAGACGGCTCAAACAATAATCTTTGCCCTTTATAGTTAAACTAGATTAGTTTAACATGCGAAATGTCCGTAAAGTATCATCATATGATTGGTTTTAGGGCACATTTCCAACACTTTTCTGACTCGGTGCAGCTCATGAAGACCACTTGCTTACCTACCCAAAGGCCAAGTGGTGTAGACTGATCAGCTACACAGCCCATAAAGCACTTTATGGTGGCATTACATGTAAAATAGCTGATGAGTCATCACCCTCAAACCGCATTCGGGCAAGGCTGCTGCTACAGAAGGCCAAGCCGAGTTGTCTATATAAGAAGAAAAAGAAACCAGGAATAAAGACACTCAAAACAACCAATCAAAACTCTACTCAAATTAGCTCATCAGCTTCCTTGTAGACATTTATTTTTAGCCAAGCATCCTTTGCTTTTCTTGTTTATTAGCTCTGCTACTCACTTGTAGTATCGATCTCATTTGTAGCTTTTATGTACTCATTTCCATCATATAAATTACAAGCAACCTGCAATATTAGTCACTTTCCTCTGTCATTTACATTTCCAAGCAACCTTGTCATTTACATATTGTTCTATTTCTCCATATAAGTAAAGTCCTTATTTTTAAGGCAAAGAAAGAACCTTGATTTGAGTAACTCCCACTCAATGGCACAATCTCTTGGTTCGAAGTCAAACTCAGGCGCAACCTCAATCATTCAAATCCCGTCTACTAGTGGCATCTAGTAGTGGCACGCCCGCACCCCACCAATCTCGTATGTGAGCAAATCCCCGGCATGCCCGCGAGGCCCAATGGCGGATTTAGGGAGCGAACATAGTTTTGGCATGCCCAGTGGGATAACTACATTTGATCAGAAGATATATGTTAAAATGCCAGAAGATTTGCAAACCACGTTACTACAAATGTTACAAAGATTGGAGAAAGCCTCCACAAGCTCCAGAAATGATACAGGCTTGGTTCCTCCCGAAGGAAAAAGACGTAGAGCCAGCCAGCCAGAAGAGTCGGTGATAGTCAAACCTGTAGTTCCCTTCACCGAAGCCCCTGTAAATATGATCAATATGACATGGGCTGAGAAGGGAAAAGAAAGAATTACAAGGGAACCAGAAGAGGAGAGATTGGCTGAAAAACCTACAGGAGGGGTGATTAAATCGCCCAAATATCCAAAAGCAGCCATAATCAAAGGGATGGTTATGTGTAGTAAGTGCCAATGCGAGTGTGAGCTCGAAATTCCCCCGGCTGGAATCCTCATTGATCATGAACTGATCAGGAGAAAGGAAGAAGACGTCAGAAGAGAAGCCCGCGAAAAGATTAAGCAGGCAACAAAAAAGGACACTTCCCGAAGCGTTTTTCAACGACTAGGAGGTGATTCCCAACCCAAAGCTTTGTCAGAAGTATTTCGAAACCATGAAGTTTCTAAAGAAGCAGAAGACATGGAGGCCAAAATACGAAGGGGTACAGATCATCCTCAATGTGGCCAGATGGGGAGGCAAATCAAGAGGATTGATGGCATGACCAATCCTGTTAAAAAAGGGAATCCTGTCCACCTCGGGCGAAAATGGTACGTAGTCGGGAAGAACGGACAGCCTACCAAACCCATGGGAGCCTCCATGGTCAGGAGGGTTCAAAGGCAGCATAAAGCCTACATGAATTCCCTGAAGACCCCCACAACATCCGAAGCCTCCAAAAATCAAAAGTTGGAGAAAACATCATCTGAGGGAAGTAGTCAGCTCCGTTGGAGAAGTAAGAAAGAGGTGGAAAAGGCCAACAGCAAGACGGAAGGCAAGGGGGATCACGTGCCGCAGAGCCAACACCCTAGGAAGTATAGGATCTTGAAGAGAGCTCAAGAAGATCTAATCATGGTGCCAACCCCTGGGTGGAAGCCAGAGCCTATTTGCGCTGGAACTATTTCATCTGAAAGGAGACCACCTTCTCTGCCATTGGTGGATCCTTTTGGTGAAGTTCCAAAATAAACACTGTATGCGGACATGAATCAACAGCAACAAGAGGGGGCACCATAACCATTACTTTCAGCTGATGCGATGGCCTGGTTGGATGAATTTATGGACCAGATTGGGGGCAATAAAGAAAATCCGCCCGAGCCTAGTAATTTCCATATCAACATGACATATGTGTTGTCCGCCACGTTTGGTGCCAGACCTAATCAACCCGCTACTATGGAGGGTGATTACTTGACAACTGAGCCAATGATGGCACATGTCAATGTAGAGGTAGTTGAAGAAGAAAACTCGGATAAGGCTAAATCTTCATAAGCATCCAAAGGTGGTCCTCTAAGGATTTACACAGACGAAATGGTGTTTAGCCGCCCGAACAGCTCATTGGCCAATCATCTGAAACCCATATATGTTACAGCTCACTTAGAAGGTGTGCCCTTCAAAAGAATTCTAATTGATGGAGGAGAAGCTGTTAATGTGTTACCAGCCAAGCAGATGAAGAAAATGGGAAGAGGCACGGAGGATCTTATTCCCACATACCTCACGGTCTCTAGCTTCTCAGGCGCTATCACCAAGACTCATGGGATATTGCCTCTAGAAGTGAATTTGGGATCTAAACAGATAATGCTGGCATTCTTTGTGGTGGACTGCACTTCCACTTATGGGGCTTTACTCGGAAGAGATTGGATCCACCAAAGTTTGGCCAACCCTCTACTCTTCATCAACAAGTGGTTGTTTATCATGAAGCGGGCACAGAAGGACCAGGCTTTTGGGAGATGGTAGAGGCCGAATCACGACCATTTCTCCCCACAGCCAATGTTGCGGAAGAAAGTTTCTACAACCCCAATGTAGGAATCTTGAAATGTTCAGGAGCTGACGAGAACGGCCGCCCTACCAAGGTGACGGCCCAAAAGCTTTTGGAACAAGGAATGCTCCTTACTAGAGAGAAGTGGGATAGACCTTGTATCCTCCCAAATCCCCTACAACATCAATGACTGAACAAAAGAAGAGAGATCAGGTAATGGCAGTCAGATCCCTGATTAAAAGACTGCTGGTATATAGGAAGGGAAGAAGACAAGAAATGGAGCTCTTGGACAAGGAAGAGCAGGAATGGCAGGTGGGAACTTCAACCAGCCAGCATGAAAGCAAGGAATCTTGCAGAGAAGAACTGGATAGGGCCATTCAAATGGCCGAGTGCATATATGATCTAGACGGGCCAGACGACTTGCCCGAGAGCCCGGAGCTGGTCGAATTTTTGTGTACAGAACTGGATAAGCCACCACCAAAAGTCCAGGATCCTCTGGAAGTTATTAATTTAGGAACAAATGAGGATCCGAGACCAATACAGATCAGTGGTTTATTGGGGGTTGATGATCGGGCAAGGATTATTTGTCTTTTGCAAGAATTCAAAGACTGTTTTGCTTGGCATTATACCGAGATGCCAGGGTTAGATCCAACCTTGGTGGAACATAGAATGCCCATCAATGAGGGATATAAACCTGTCAAGCAAGCACCACGGAGGATGTCAAATGAGATAGAAGAAAAAGTCAAAGAAGAGATTGAAAGGCTAGTGAAAGCTGGCTTTATCAGACCAGCCAAATATGTGGAGTGGTTGGCCAACATTGTACCCGTTTTAAAAGCTGTAACAAAAGCGGTACGATGTTGTGTGGATTACAGAAATATTAATGGCGCTACACCAAAGGATGAGTATCCCATGCCAATGGCCGATTTATCCATAGATGCAGTAGCAAAGCATAAAGTCCTATCTTTTATGGATGGGAATGCCGGGTATAATCAGATAAAGATGGCTCCAGAAGATATACATAAAACAACTTTTAGGTGTCCCGGTTATGTGGGGGCATATGAATATCTGGTCATGCCATTCGGGCTCAAGAACGCTGGTGCAACTTACCAGAGGGCAATGAATGCCATCTTTCATGATCTGATTGGCCAGAGTATGGAGGTATACATCGATGACATAGTGGTGAAGTCCAAGACAGAAGAACAGCATCTGGAAGATCTCAAACAGACATTAGCAAGGATGAGGATCCACAAATTGAAGATGAATCCAAAGAAGTGTGCGTTTGGAGTAAAAGCAGGCAACTTCTTGGGATTCCTAGTGCATCAAAAAGGTGTAGAAGTGGATAAGAACAAATCTCGGGCAATAATGGAGTCACCTTCACCCACCAACAAGGTGCAACTCCAGAGGTTACTGGGCAAAATTAACTTCTTGAGAAGATTCATTGCTAATTTAGCAGGCAAGATCCAGCCGCCGACTCCCTTACTAAGATTAAAAGATAAAGAGAACTTCGAATGGGGACCACCACACCAACAGGCCTTTGACAGCATCAAGGCCTATTTGACTTCTCCACCAGTGTTGGTGCCCCCTCAAAGGGGAAAACCCTTGAAGCTGTATATTTCTGCCTCTGAAAAGTCAATCGGGAATTTGCTAGCCCAAAATAATGAAGGTGGGAAGGAGCAGGCAGTGTACTACCTCAGTAGAATTCTGACCGAGGTAGAGACAAGGTATTCCCCGGTAGAGAGATTATGCTTGGCTTTATATTTCACTGCCAGTAAATTAAGGCATTACATGTTACCTTGTCACGTGCACATCATCGCCAAGACAGATGTGATAAAGTACATGTTGTCAAAGCCAATGCTCACAGGAAGGATTGGGAAATGGATTCTAGCATTATCAGAATTCAGTTTTCAGTACGTACCCTAAAGGGCAGTCAAAGGTCAAGCAATTGCCGACTTCCTGACCGAGCATCAAGAATCTCCAAGTGAGGTGATCAATATCCCGGGAAGCTTAGAGGTTACTAGCATTTGGATCCCGCCAAGAGAAGATATTTCGGGCAAAGAAGACTGGGTCCAGCAAGAGATAAGAAGAGTAGTTGGTCTCTGGATCACTCATTGGAAGTTGTATTTCGATGGATCCCACACTCAGAAGGCTTCAGGAGCGGGAATTATAATTGTAAACCCTCAGGGAGTTTATCATTATTATTCATTTCTCTTGGACTACCAAGGAAATACTAATAATCGGGCAGAGTATGAGGCCTTAATTATTGGTCTGGAAATCTTGATGGATCTGGGGGCAGTAGAGGTAGAGGTCTTTGGGGATTCAGAGTTGGTAATAAACCAGTTAAATGGGGAGTTCAAGTGCAGACATATTACCATGGCGGGGTATTACTTGGCAGCTACGCAATTATTGAGTTTCTGGGATTCTGAGATATCGGTCAATCATGTTCCCAGAGGATCCAACTTAGCGGCCAACGAGATGGCACAACTAGCCTCAGGAGTGCCAATACAGGAGAGGAAATATGGGGTAGATGTCGAGATCCAAAGAAGAAACCTTCCTTCCATCTTAGAAAGGGGATTCAGTCTAGATATAATGGTATTAGAGGCCGAAATAGAAGATTGGAGGTCACATATCGTTCATCATTTGAAGGATCCTTCTTCGCCTACAAGCAAGAAGGATAGACAGCAAGCAACCAAGTATGTCTTATGGGCGAAGAACTTGCTAAGAAAAACTCCAGATGGGTTACTGTTGAAATGCTTGGGCCAAGAACAATCCATGAGGGTGATGGCCTAAGTACATGAAGGAGTATGTGGAGCACATCAGGATGGAACGAAGATGAGATGGTTGCTTAGGAGGTATGGTTATTTCTGGCCCGACATGGAAAAAGATTGCAAGTCCTATGCCCGAGGTTGTGAAGAATGTCAGAGGCACGGACCTCTCCAGCATGTGCCCTCGGTGCCTTTAAATTCAGTGGTCAAGCCTTGGCCCTTCAGAGGATGGGCGATGGACTTCATCGGGCAAATATATCCAGCTTCTAGTAAAGGGCATACCTTCGTAATTGTAGCAACGGATTACTTCACCAAGTGGGTGGAAACATCAGCAGTAAAATCCATAAACTCAGCCACAGTCAAGAATTTTATCGAGACCAAGATTCTGCACAGATATGAGGTGCCCGAAACCATAGTAACGGATCGTGGGCCATCTTTTATTTCAAAAGAAGTTGAGGAATTTGCAAGCGAGTACAAAATAAAGATGATCTAGTCCAGTCCGTACTATCCTCAATCAAATGGTCAGGCAGAAGCCAGCAACAAGATCCTGGTCAACATTATCAAGATGATGGTGATTGATAGTCCAGAAAAATGGCATGAAAATCTGGGGAACACTTTGTGGGCATACAGAACTTCTAAGAGAGCAGGAACAGGGACAACCCCTTATACTTTAACTTTCGGGCAAGATGCAGTGCTCCCCGTGGAAATCAATGTAAGTTCTGTAAGAATTCAAAATCAGTTTGGATTGCATAGTGAAGAGTATATCGAAGCCATGTGTCAAGGGATTGAAGATTTGGATGCCGCCCGAATTGAAGCTTTGAACCAGATTCAAGAAGAAAAGCGAGTTGTTGCCCGAGCTTATAACAAAAAGGTGAGGATGAAATCTTTCAAGGAAGGGGATTTAGTATGGAAGACAATCCTCCCTCTAGGAGCTCAGCTCAGGGGTTTTGGAAAATGGAGCCCGACATAGGAAGGTCCTTTCATTATTAGTCACGTTTTAGATAAAGGGGATACTACCTGGCGGACCTTGAGGGAAATAGGTATAAACATCCCATTAACGTTAAATTCTTAAAGAAATATTGTCCTACGTTGTGGGATGTCAGAGATTGTTATATTGAAGATGATGCAAGGTAAAGCAAGTTTCGGGATATCAATGTGCAGTGTGTATTTATCAAACATTCAAGAAGATGGAAAGACAAGAGTTGCTGAGATAATGTATATTTCATTTCGACAAATTGATGAAATTTAAAAAAGATTCAAAGCCAACGTATTACAATCAATTCTCCTCCTGGATGCAATGGTATCTTCAGCTGATTTTCCGATGTCTTCATGGATGGAACCCGATCAGGTGATCGGGTTGTACGGCCAACATGAGCCTGGTAGAGGATCCTCAGACAGGACCATCACTGTAGGTGATGGTCAAGCCCGACTTATCACCGCAACAAGCAGGAAGACAAGCCTTCGAGAGGAAACCGCCTGACCAAGGGTGTTGGAGATAGCGGGGTATTCGACCAAGGGTGTTAGAGATAGCAGTCCTTTGATGAAAGCCCTCTTTCTCACGAAAATGGAGTTTTAGGAAACCCCACTCAAAGCCTAAGGAACTCATCTCTCAGATTCTAAACGCTCGAGGAAGATGGAAGAAAAGAGTGAAGAGGATTTGATGGCTTGATAGAAGAAATTCCGAGCCAGAATTTATAGAGCCCCAGAGGGTAGTTCAGGGGTCGTGAGAAGAGCGAGGGGCACGGGGTTGCCTTCATCCTGTCTAGAAAACACGAAGTTCCAAAAGATTGAGATACACGCATGCGGATATTCAATCAATGATGGCGCCTGGGATTCCAACCTTAACATTAATTGAAGGGGGCACTGTTTGGATCAAAACTTGAACTTTGGGCTCAAGAAAGGAGCTGGCCCAAAAGGAGGCCCGAATGGAAAGACAGCCGAAGCCCAGTCAAAGCCCAGAAGGCAGAAAATGCCTTTTCTGACTCGGTGCAGCTCATGAAGACCACTTGCTTACCTACCCAAAGGCCAAGTGGTGTAGACTGATCAGCTACACAGCCCATAAAGCACTTTATGGTGGCATTACATGTAAAATAGCTGATGAGTCATCACCCTCAAACCGCATTCGGGCAAGGCTGCTGCTACAGAAGGCCAAGCCGAGTTGTCTATATAAGAAGAAAAAGAAACCAGGAATAAAGACACTCAAAACAACCAATCAAAACTCTACTCAAATTAGCTCATCAGCTTCCTTGTAGACATTTATTTTTAGCCAAGCATCCTTTGCTTTTCGTGTTTATTAGCTCTGCTACTCACTTGTAGTATCGATCTCATTTGTAGCTTTTATGTACTCATTTCCATCATATAAATTACAAGCAATCTGCAATATTAGTCACTTTCCTCTGTCATTTACATTTCCAAGCAACCTTGTCATTTACATATTGTTCTATTTCTCCATATAAGTAAAGTCCTTATTTTTAAGGCAAAGAAAGAACCTTGATTTGAGTAACTCCCACTCAATGGCACAATCTCTTGGTTCGAAGTCAAACTCAGGCGCAACTTCAATCATTCAAATCCCGTCTACTAGCGGCATCTAGTAGTGGCACGCCCGCACCCCACCAATCTCGTATGTGAGCAAATCTCCGACATGCCCGCGAGGCCCCATGGCGGATTTAGGGAGCAAACAATTTCAATTGGTTCGGTCAGTTGCATGATTGCCATCAGGTCGGTTTAGAGATTTTTTAGATCCGAGACGATGTTAAAAAATGTGCCCTCATTTTATATAAGAAAATTATTTGTTTTCATACGTAAGGTATCGATAAAATTATACTTAGAAAAGCACTTCAAACTTAATAATTTAGAAACAAGGAAAAACTAATTTATTTTGTATCGTGAGAATGAAACAAAAAAACTCTGGGTTTACAAGTAGATAGATATGAGTTTTGTTTTCCATATGAACTTTTAAGTGTTTTTGTATAAATGGTGATGTGTTTTTTCTTATTTACTAACTTTGTCAATATGAGACTAAAAAAATAATGATATTTTTTAGTCTTTAATTGATATGTATAAGTAATAAATTGTACAAAATTAAACTTTTTGATGGCACGAGCACACATGGTGTTTTGAACCTACGACCTCCTCATTAATTTCAAACAACAAAATCACCACCAATTCTAGTTAAACTTCTTTGTCATTGAACCAAATTTTATAAATTTATACTCTTATGAAAACATATAAAAATATACCACCTTAATAATTTTGGTGCCCCCAATTATTTTGGACCTTGGACGGTCGCCATGCCCGCACTGGGCCTGGGCCGGCCCTGCACAACATCGTCTGCTTCTGCAACTCACTCCATCTCCCACTCTTCAGATTTGGTGCGAGTGCCCTTATGCTTTCTCAGTGAAAGCATGTGCTTTTTCCGGAGTTGTGCACGCCTGAACAGGAAAAGCATGTGCGTTTTCTGGTTGTGTCTAAGGCGTTCGAGATTCCTTGCCTCAAGGCGCACCTGCACGCAATCGCATGCTAATAAAAACAAGGAAAACTAATGAAAATGACTTGAAAGTTTTGAGTTTTAACAATAAAGATAAAATAAAGAGTAAAGTGAATAGTGCCATGATTGACTTTTTAGTGTAAAAATATGATTTTTCGTTAAAATAAACAGTACCAGAAGTTTTTCGTTAAAGTTCTCATAAAAACATGGCATGCTAAGGAAATCATATTTTGTAAACCTGCCATCAATTGCCACATCATATTTTTGGGCGCGCCTTATTGTGGCGGTTGGTGGTTGAAATCTTTCGTTAATGATTTAAAGAAGAAGTCTAACTATTAACTGACACATGTGGTTTAGAAAATATAGTTCAAGTAGATGATCTCTCCAACATAATCCTAGAACAATTGTTTATCGAGACTACTTCAAGACTTCAACATTTCGCAAACAGAGTTCCATTAATAGATATTTTAGATATGGAAATTCATATAGATACTTTTGAAGATGTGTAATTTTATCTTGCCATCATAATTTTGAATATTTTGTGGACCAAATAAATTATTTGTGTTTTGGTCTAAGTTTTAGGAGTGTTATGTACACAACTAGTCACACGTAGTCTGTGTTGTGGACTAAATGCTTCCTATACTTTATAATACTTGTATTCATTACATATTAGTCTGTATCCAAACAAAATGATTTTCCTACCAAAATGGATTTACGTTTCCTAATAAGTCACTTCTCGACTCCCTATAATTAAGGAGTTAATTGCAAGTTACAAAAGCTCACGTATATACTGAAATGAATTATCAACATCAGAAAAAGAAAAGTTTATGTCAACTTATCCAACTATAGTTTATCAGAAAAAGAAGAGTTAATATTGCAAGTTTATTTCAAGTATTTTTTTTTTCTTTGCTGTATAAAAAGGTCCAGCTCTGATGCTCTAAAATTATCAGAGAGACGGGCCTAAGGTCTACTCCAACAACACCGATATATTGTTCTCAACTTGATAATTATCAACTGCACAATCTATCAGGTGTGAAATTTTATCACAAAAGGTCTCGGTATTAGTTGGAGTGTGGTTAAAATATTTAAACTCTTCTTTTGTCGGAGATATGATCGATGTGGGATATTTCAATACACTCCTTCATGTGGGACATAAAGAAAAGAAGCCAAGCCTCGCGGAGCCAAAGAAACTTACCCTACAAGCAGGGCCAATGGACCCATCATCATCGCGCAGAGCCAAGAGGACCCACCCATCGCGTGCCAATACAGAGCCGCTCCCTGGTTCTGATGCCATATGAAATTATCAAAGAGATGGGCCTAAGACCCACTCTAACAATACCGATATTGTCCCTTACTTTGTAATTGCCAACTACACAATCCATTAGATGTGAGGTTTTATCACAAAAGGTCTTAGTATGAGTGGGAGTGTGAATATTTAAACTCTTATTTTCTTAAAGATACGATCAATGTGAGATATTTCAATAGATGCTACATCCTACTTAATGGTATGAATTTTATGCTGGATTTGACCGTTGTAAAAATTCATTAAATCACTATATATAAAATCTAACAATTAGTTTTTTTCAAACCACTCAGTATTACTTAGTGTAAAGAAAATATCGCGTATAACGATAGACTGATATTCAAGTCTTTATTAAAATTTACGCATTCTTAAACACAGTAGTAAACTAAAGTAGCTATCATACAACCCACCCAATTCAATGTGTTTGGTAAGCTGCCCACATTACTAATCTCCCAACGATAATTGCCTAAATAATACGACCACAATTAAGAGTGGGCCTTGAGTTAGACAAATCCGACCAGTTGAAATTCAGACCACCTTTAAGTCAGTTTTGAATGATGAGGACGTTTGATAATTTAATATGTTTTCAAAAAAATATTATGATTTTATTTGACAAAAAAAAAAGTGTGTTTTATTTGACCATAAAAAAAAAGAAGTCATGATTGTATTCCGAAAGCAGTTTAATTTAAAAATCTTTACTTACTAAAATTCACCTTTTAAAGAATCAACCAAAAAGAAGTCAAATTTTTGTTTTTTTTAATCTAAATACCATGGTTTGTGTATTTATTAGATAATCGTTAGATGGCAAAACAATTTTGAATTTGATTGATTTTTGAGAGAATTAATCTTTAAAGAACAACGAAAATTGATGATTTTATCATCGTGAAACATTGCAGGATGAGGATGAGAACTAACATTTCTCTTTTCAAACAGGAGGATGTGAACTTGAAATCTCTTAAATATTTTTAAACTGAATAAAATTTTTAATTTTAAGGTAAATTCGTCCTAATCCATTTGAAGTTCTTGCTCCATATCTGAAATCTCTTAAATATGTCCACCATATCTGATGTTCATCTCAATAATTTTGTAATTATCTCATGTATTCTGTTTATCTTGTCAACCATCTCTATCTTGCAAGTCCCTTCTATAAAAGTGAACACAACACTAACCTCAGTCATCTTTCCTGCTACATTCAATACTTCATTTTTTTTTTGCTCGCCCAGATTTAATTTCACCATTTGTTTCTTCCTCATGGCTAACGTCTCAACCTCCATCTACTATCTCTAATGTCACCAGTATTTATCTGTCAAGTTGGATCGTATCAACTACCTCCTTTGCTTGCTCAGACTGTGCTGGTACCACCAATAAACTCCATGAAATTGCGGCTGCGGAGAAGCGGTACGTAAAGTCTGGGCACTCCATAGAGGGTAGTTGGTACAATCCAAACAGAAAAATGGATCTAGATATACAGGTGGAGACTCTTGATAGTGTGCTCCGGCAAGTGGGATAACCAGAACTACGGATTTGCTTGCAATACGAGTACGCGGAATGGAACTCTTTTTCGAGAACTTGGGCTAGGTTAGCTATCTCGTTTCTCAATTTAACATACTTAAAAGGAATTGGATCCCATCCGGATCTACTTTGTGGGGATAGATCCCACATCCTAGTTATTTATTGTATCGGTAAAAAATCATTTGACTTTTTTTATTTAAAATTGAACACAAATAATATCTAACGAAAAATGACCATACAATGTATGATGAACGGCTAAGATGTGGAGATCTCTTGGATTCCCACAAAGTGAATCCTAAGAGGATCCTCTTACTACTTAAAATACAGTTGCACACACACATTATATATAAATGTATGTTGTTTCAGTTAAAGTACTGTGTTAAGAAAACAAATAATCACGCATTTAACTGTATGCATTTAGCCTTGGTTAGAATTTTCCGTGAATCCATACACTATATAGATGTTTTAACTGTTTTACTTCAGAATTATTTTAGACGCACGCCCAAAATCACGTACAGCCATCAGGAAGCTTTGTGGAACTGCTGCGGCAGATTTTTGAAGCAAACTTTTATTATTAACAATGTTGAATTTGAGATCATCGTCGTCATCCTATGGCTTTCGGCCACTTTGTTGTCTTTTAGGTGGCCCGATGAACAAATCCGTCTCCACGTCCACATTTGGTGTCTGAGGCTGGAATACTTCACGATCATCTCCATGCTTGCTTTTTCTCGAAGGACCAAGTTGTTGCATGCCACACTGAAACAATTAATAGTCATAAAATTTATGTATATATTCGAATTTCCATCCTTTCACAAAATGCTATTTTTTACTATTCCCAAGTATAGTTAGATTAGATTTTGATTTTGATTAGGTTCATTATGCCTACAAAAAGTTAACCAAGAATATTGTACTTAATTACGTACCAAAATTAACACCTACATATCCAATGTCAAGTTTTAATAATAATACTCATCTTATTCCAAGACAACAATGAATGTTCTAGTCGATTTATAATGCTATATATATGGCATATAAAATGTTTATATTGTTAAATTACGAATCATGGCCATTTGAATTATGTTGATTTTCATTTGAATGCATGTATGATCAAATTTACAGTTCAACAATATAACTTAACCATGATAACAGTAGCCTTTATGCATATCAAAGTGATTCATTTGTTGATATTGGAGATCATGAAACCCTAATTGAAAGTGGCCAAGAATCGCATTAACTATAGGAGTGTATACAATATTGATGTTCAACATTGTTAAGAGAGAATCTGGAATATTACCATTTCCCGTAGCTTTGCATTTTGTTCCAATAGGTTTTTCTCCTGAACATGGCAAGGTTAAGAACATGGCACATCAGCACTTTCAGACAAATAGACATACACGCACGCAAGTAATAATATGTAACAGAAACTTCTACTGGTGATTACCTCTTCCTTCAGCTTATCTATTTGCTCCCTCAATAACTGATGCTGATAAAGGAAAAACAAAGTGCATTACATGTCAGTAAGTTTTAGTAATGATTCAAAATATATGACTCAACTCTCCCTTAATTTTCGATGTGAGATTCAATCTCAACACACTCTCTCATGTCAAGTAAGAGGCCATTTTAAGATTGATATGTAGACAACACATATTGAAAGAATTTGAGGTTACACACCAAAACCAATTGGCAGTAATAAAGGTGGCCCAACTCCTTATAAAATATGCAAGGTCGGTTAATTCACCGGTGTGAGATGATAAGCTCATATTTATGTATATTTTACATCAAAATCACTTTTCTTTTCTTCGTTAGTTCCCTATATTTTCGAGCTATTTACTTTGTTTTTGTATTTTTAAGGATTTTTCAAGCAAAGAAGAGAAAAAGAGCACAAGTGGGATTTTATATAGCAAATTCGTCAAAACTGCCTGCACAGCCTGCACAGATCAGCTGACTTTGTCAGTGAGTTGCGAACAGCTCAAAATGAATCAAAGAATGAGCTTTATATGCTTGGAAAGCTACGGATGTCTACTTTCTGGAGCATTTTACGGCTTGTTAATATCATTTTTCTGGAAGAAGTTATGCTTGTTTTAACACTGAAAGATTCCTAAGAGGCTGAACAGTTTGTAACTGACAAGAAAGCAATGAAAGTAATAAGCACAATAAATCCTAGCAGCCAAAATTGATGTAGCTGATAAGCTCATATTTATATATATTTTACATCAAATTCACTTGTCTTTTCTTACTCAGTTACTTATATTTTTGAGCTATTTACTTTATTATTTTGTTTTGTAGGATTTTTCAACCAAAGTAGAGGAAAAGAGACAAGTGGGGTTTTAAATAGCAAATTCATCAAAACTGCCTGTGCAGATCAGCTGACTTTGGCTGCGAGTTTCAAATAGCTCATAATGAATCAAAGAATGAGCCTTATATGCTTGGAAAGCTACGGATGTCTGTTTTCTGGAGCACTTTACAGCTTGTTAATATTATTTTTCCAGAAGTTATGTCCGTTTTAACACTAAAAGGATTCCAAAATGCTAAGCAGTTTGTAACTGACAAGAAAGCAATGAAAGCAATAAACATAATAAATCCTAGCAGCCACAATTGTTGCAGCTAAAAAACCACAAGTCTCCATACTAATTGGCTTTAACTAGGATTGAATTGTCATGATGGTGGGAAACATAACACATTTAGAAGATTATGAAAAGAAAAGAGAGGAAGCTAAGTGGACAGAGGAGGAAAAAAGGCAGCAAGAATGTGGAGAAAGCAAGGCAGCAGGGAGGAGAATCAAAGAAGAGAAGAGACCTCATTCTCTTCTTTTGGTTTTATCTCCTCAAACTCATGAATTTCTTTTGGTTTAATTTAAGAATTATGTGCAACTAAATTTTCAAAAGTTAGGGGTTGTTTTGAAGTCCCGATTATGATTGCAAGTTTGTTATGACGTTTTGTTTGAATTTCTTTTATGAAAGATGAAAATTAGTTCACTACCTATGTCAGTGATGAATTCTTTGTGTTTTCTATGGATGCATACTTAGTAAACATATTCAGGATTCTAATGCTATGAATATGTGTGTGCCTACCCTTACCAAATGAGGACCTCCATATGTTCTAGAGTAGTACTTGTTAATTGCGATACATGTAAACCAACTTCTAAGATAAGTAAGACAACGCATGTATTTACGATGCCTTGTGATGAATCAAACTTTTTTTGTTCTTAATGATTTCTACTTGTTAAATTTATGAACACACCATTCTAGATTGCATGCAAGGGACTAAGTTAATTTGAAAACACCATTCTTTTAACATACTACATAAGAAATAGTAGTAAGTTGAGTTCTAACAGTGAGCCAACTTGGGCATCTTCATCCAGAAGTAAAGGGAATATGAATGAAACATAACATATTTTCATGATTATTTGGTGGTGGATGGCAATTTCCCTAACTCGTTTTCTCAACTTGTGAACTACAATCTATTTTTATTATTTCATTTTCGTTTGTCATGTTTTTGTTGAATAATTAAAATAGCAAATCAACTCCAAAAATCCCAAATATTTGTGAGTGTACCTCTGTGTCTAGTATATGCATATAAAATTTCTTTGAATTATAATTAGTTTTCAATGGCTGGCCAGTAGGAGCAGCAGCCCATTTTTTATGATACTTTAAGTAGTTAGGTTTCAATCTTCTGCAGGAAAGACCCTTATTTTCATATGCTACAATTCACAAATCCTTGTGTTAATAAGGAAAATCAATAGGACATCTGTGTGCTACTTTGTGGTGTGCTTTTAAGTCTACCACTAGCCAAGGATACCACAACTCTCACTACTAATTGGCTTTGATTAGAATTGAATAGTCATGTTGGTGATAACTATAACACCTTTTGAAGGTTATGAACTCTTACCGAATGAGGACTTACATATGTTCTAAAGTAGTACCTTGTTAATTGTGATTAATAAATAAACTAATTTCTAAGACAAGTAAGACAATGTCAGTACTTATGATGCTTTGTGATGACTCAAGCTCATTTTTTTCTTAATGATTTCTATTTGTTAAACTATGAACACGCCATTCTAGATTGCATGCTAGGAACTAAGTTAAGTTGAAAACATCATTCTCTTAACATACTACGTAAGAGAGAGAGAGAGAGAGAGAGAGAGAGAGAGAGAGAGAGTAATAAGTTGAGTTCTAACAGTGAGCCAACTTGAGCATCTTCATCCGGAAATAGAAGGATTCTAACGAAACATTACATGTTTGCATGATTATTTGGTGGTAGATAGCACTACCCCTAACTCGTTTTCTTAATTTGTGACAAAACTTTGTTTTCATTATTTTATCATTGTTGTTCTATTTTTGTTGGATTTAATTTAAATAGCAAACCAACTCCAAAAATCTCAAATATTTGTGAGTGCCTGTGTGTGTTTAGTGCCTACATATAAAATTTCATTGAATTTAGATAAGTGTAAGTCTAATAATTATTTTTCGGTGGCTAATCAGTAGGAACAGCAACCCAGTTTTTGTGATACTTTAAGTAGTTAAGTTTCAATCTTCTGCAGGAAAGATCCTTATTTTCATATACTATAATTGACAAATCCTATTGTTAATAAAGAAAATTAATAAGACATTTGTGCACTACTCTGTGGTGTGCTTTTATTCCTATCATGAGATTCACACTTTCAACAAATAAAACATACCTAACTTAAACGTTTGCCATTTAGAACTACTAATTATTTATTTTTTCCCCTCCTATCCAGAACGATTGCTATATCAAGTACACCTAATTGGGGACCTATTATGTAAACTACAAAAGGTGAATAAAGTCAGCTTCAATATCTCTCTCTTTTGAAACCCTTATTAAAGAAAGTTGAGGTTCCATCATAAAATCAATTGAAAATATGAGGAGTAGTCCAACTTATTTATAAACCCATGCGAGGCTTGTTGGAACCAAAATCGTGCACATCCACAAATGGAAGCGTAATGTAGTCGGAATTGCCCATGAACTCTGACAAGGAGAGAATGAGGTTGATTGGGCGGTGTGACTGAATCCAAATTAGATTGTCTACATATCTCTGAGCATGGAGAGTCAAATCACTAGTGTAGTTCTAAGAAAGGAACATGTATGATGTGTGCTACATCGAAATATATCCTCATCGAAGGTGCCTTGAATTAGGTGCGTAGGAGATGCTCCTCCATGCCTACGCGTAGACGAATGTAGAGAGTATATATGCATCCCTTGTAGAGAAAGAGTTTATTGTGTCATCAAAGTTCCTTGGAGATGTTAGAGAGGGTCTTGGATCATAAAAGACTAAGAGAGATAAATAACCAAACTAAGGTATTCGTAGAGATCTTGAAAGGTGCAATCCTAATTAAATCGGGAGACTATCGAGGAGAGAATTTAGGATAAGATATACATCCTCTTAGGATTATGATTACATTTTCCAATCCCAAGATAACCTAATTTTAACTTGAATTACGGTTTCCTTACTTGAGAGACAAGTGATATCTTTAATGTGCTTAGAGCTAATGGAGCAATGCCGGACTACCTTGGCCTATGGTAATCCGATCTGGAATACCCATGGAGCTCTAATCTCACTTTGAGGGTTTTTTCGGTCATTCTAACTACCCTTAGTGCCACCAAATGGTCCCACAAATGCCTCTAGCTATGCTTCTGAGAGTGTGTTCCGCTCAAAGATGGATAGTTATCAATGGACATGAGCGAATCATGCCAAAATGACCTTTTCTGTAATACACACTGGAATGACCTTTGAACTTCAACAACTTAATGATCCAAAGCTAGCAAAGTCCAACTAGTCCTGCTTGCTTATCTCTCAAAGATTTGATCTTTCTGAGTTCCCAACCATATTGTAGAGCCCTAGTCAGAGTTTCGAATGCATAGCTGAAAAGCTAGATGCTAGATGGAATGCACCATTTTTTATTTGTCCCTAGGACTTAGATGCTTTTAGAGATATTTTAATAAGTTTATTTCACTCAAGCCTTTAATCTTGTTAGAGTAAAATACTTAAGAGCTTGTCATCCTTCGATTCCCTTTAACATAATATAGTTTAATCTAATAATCTTTTCAGAGTTAATAGGTGGTGGTGTCAAACACAAATAAGTTTGTAGGCTTAGGTAGCTTCAAACCCCCTTGATAACATTGAAAAAAAACAATTATCCATAAACTTATAAAAGTTTATAAAGATCCACTGAGATGATCAGAGTACCACAGTCCTCCAACACCAGGTCTAAGGCCCATGAAAAATCTCTTGCTCCGAAACTTTCTTTGATGCATCAATCGGATTAAGGATGAGAAAGTGACAAATCTTGTTCAAAATGCCCTCCAGATTTTGATGTCAATTGGATATGTTTCAATAACCTTGTTGGTTAAGTAATGATGATTGTTTTAACACTTACAAAAGATTAATCTAAGTGTTGTATGAAAGGTTGAGCATGACTTTGATTCCGTTTATTCTTTAACTTTGCCCCATTCTAGGTCTGAGGATTTTAATTATAGCAACGTGTAACCAAGAAGGGGTTCCCTTTCCAGCCCAAATTACATGTTTGTTTGTAATGAATCTTGAATCAAAAGTTCGTTGGGGGCTTGGTCACTCGCACGTGGGATTGAAAAAACCTTCAGAATCCTTTTGACATACTCTATATGAGTCAAACCTAAGTGTTTCTAATCATATTACACTTAGCTAACTTTGCTAAGCTACTTCTTGGAATCAAGCTCCACTGCAATAAAATTCCACTTGAGGATTTCCTAATCTAGATGCCTCATTCGGACCTACTTTAGGCACAAGATCGCCGCAAAACATACTTAACTTAGTACATGATCCGGGATAGAAGTATTCATACTTTAGGTTTGAGTGTGTAACCCACAATTCTTAGGTTGCATAAACTTTACAAAAGCCAGATGGTGCACTGTAAGCTTCTGGACAACGGGGCGATGTTCCAATGTTCATAGTTCGCCTAACGTAACCACGCTTAATATGATTCAAGTTTCCTAAGTTGGTAACCGGAACACCATGGAATAGGCTTTATCACACGAGACTCCTATGACATTATTACTTTGAATTTTTATACTTGCACTATTGCAAAGTTGCAGAGCTGTGTGATATTTGGGACATTGAGGGATGTTGTGTACAGCAAAAATATGATGCAAGAAAGAACAAAGTCATTCGAGGATCAAAACGTGCACATTCATGCAAGAAGGGATGCTAGTTGTTGTTAGGTGGCAAGGATTCACATTCCTTAGGTCATCTGTAGCGACAATTTAAGATTTGAGGTTTCTATTCTAAATATGCAATTCACGATGTTAGACCATGCTATGTGCCTGATTCATTCCATGTGACACTATTTCTTTGACCAAGCAAACTTGCTTGTGGTGGATTGATGGAATTTATAATTGAACCAATTAGAGGCTGATTTGGTGTGAGCCACACATGATTAAGGCTAACTCAAGTTAGAGTGTAAACTCATGCGCGTGGCTCATTATGATTCCATGCCCCAGTCTTTGTATGAGATCTATAAATCATGTAAAATTCAAAATTTAATCATGTATACAATTAAGTAATCGAAGGTACTTACATCTTGGAGCACCACCATAGCTTGTGCCAAGGTTGTTCACTTGACAGATGGGCCTTCGAGTTATTTTCTACATCGCAATTTGAACTTGAAAAGGTGAACTATGCAAATCCGTAGAAAATCTTTGTTTGTGCTGCTCGTAGTTAAATGACAATATTTCTTCATTAGGGACTGGAATCATAGGCCGGAAAATGTTATAGAAAGATATCGGTAGCTTTCCAATGATATAAGCCTCTATGTCCAATTATGTTTGAGGAATTCCAGTTTAGTCCACAAAGTGGATTGCTGTGCATAGGCAGATTGTTGATTGCCTTTTACTCCGCACCAAAGTTGGTTCATGTTCCGCGTTGAAACTATGCTTAGGGGGTTTGCAATTACAGACACACTTTTCATGTTCTTGGGATAAGTCCCTCATTGCTCTAGAGTTGCCAACACACTTTTCATGTCCTATGAATTAACCAATACTTGCACTTTAGCTTGTGGAGAATGGAATGGTGTCCAAGCTTCATTGCCACTCATGAAAGCTGATTGTAGACTTCAAACGAGAGGTCTACGAGTTGGTTGTGTGTTGAGGTGTTGGTCCACACGGAGCCAAACCTACCTTTACCTCCTATCATGTTGGCCCAGGAGTCTAGGATCGCCTAGGCTTGTCATTCAATTTCTATGCACAAGAAGATCCTCTTGAAGAAAATGGAAATATTTAGTTGAATAAATAAATAAAAAACTTGCTCCTTTGGCAACCAGACCCAAGCCGCAAACTTCATAACAATACTACGTAAAACAAAAATCTTTCACAACAAAAGGTAGGAATTAAACACTTGGCTCTAATACGTAGAAGAACGCTATGTGGGAAAAGAGCCCTTGCTTCATTTCCTGGAGCATTAATCAAAGCTCCATTGGGATTTTTAGGCTTTCGTCGTTAGTCCTGGTAGAGGTTGTGTGTCAGAGAAATATGAGTTCATATCTCAATGAAAGCACCAATTTTTGGAACCAAAATTGCGCACTTCCACGACTGGAGGCGTAATTTAGGAGGAATTTCCCTTTAACTCATGCGAAGGGAGAATAAGGTTGATTTGGGGGGAGGGGAGGGAAGGGGGTTGATGGGACTGCCTACATATCTGCGGGGATGGAGAATCAAATCACTAGTGTAGTTCTAAGAAAGTGAGTATGTATAATGTGTGCTGCATCAAAATACATCATCGGTGAAGGTGCATTGGCTTAGACATGGAGGAGATGCTCATCCATTTCTATGTATAGACGAACGGTGTGTAGAGAGAATATGTGCATCCTTCGTAGAGAATGAGTCCTGGATCATAACAAACTTAGAGAGAATAATACTTAGGGTAGGGTATTTTACAGAGATCTTGGAAGACGCAATCCCAATTAAATTGGGAGACTATCTAGGAGGGAATCTTGAATAAGATATCCAATCCTAATAGGCTTATGATTACATTGCATAATCCCAAGATATCGTAATTTGACTTGAATTAGGGTTTCCTTACTTGGAAAATAAGTAATGGGCTTAGAGCTAATGGATCCGTGCCGGACTATCTTGGCATGTGGTTATCCGATCCAGAATACCCATGTACCTCTGATCTCACTTCAAGGGCTTTTCAATCCTTTTAGCCACTCTAAGTGCCAGGTGTATTGGGCTTAGAAAATCATGGTCTCACATGGTATCTCCTCCCATCAATGTGAGATTCATTCTCAACAAGCCCTCGTGTATGGTAAATTTTCAAGCCTAACATGTGGGCAACACAAACGGGAAGACATGAAACATGCGTGGCCGTTGGGCTTTACACATGAGATTCATTCTCAACACTACCCTCTTGTCCACCAACCCAAACCCTAGATCTAGTGCCTCCAGCAACGATCCCTTGCTCTTGCTGGGGTTGGTGAAAGCCCTATCCCCTCGTCTCCTCAACCTCCTATCCTTGTTCACGTACATCACGCACTCCTCCTGTGAGTTTTCCCCTCCACAATCCTCCCCCATAATCACTGGCTCCCTTCTTCGCCCTCGGTGTCAACCCTTCTAGGCATAGATTTTAGTATTTTTGGTGTTTTTGTGGCCTCGATGTTCAGTGGTGGCTTTGTGTGGGCTATGGATGCAGGCGTTTGTCATCATCTTTGTGGTATATTTGCACCAGTGTCTAATAGTTACTGTAGTGGTTTGGTGGCTGCATAGGTGTTTACTTTTATTGTTAATTGTTCGATATGACCTTCAGATTAGGAAAATGATCACTCAAGAATATGTACCGATTGGCACCATCTGGTGCTTGTTATGTTCGTATTAATGAAATCTGTATCACTGCTTGTAAAAAATTGATGACCTATATATTAATGATAATTATAAAGAAAACCAGATGTGTAGAGCATAAGAAGGAAAAAGAATGCATTATATAGAACTCATGTAATCTGTACCTTTTTGGCCCTAATTTTTTTTAAGCTTCGCTCCAGTTGGTTCTCTGTCTGATGTAATTCCTCCATGGAACATGATTCCAAATCATTACCTAACAGCTTCCTACACCATACGTATAGCATTTATCTATAATCTCCGACCAAAATGAAAATCTGACTGCAGTATATAGTACATAACTAATTAAAACAAGCTTAAAATAATATTTCAAGTTAAGAAGCGAATTAAACCTTTTAGAAGCTTCAATAGACTCGATCTTTTTGGCCAAGGTTTGAGTGTCATTCGTCTCATGCTGCATGCAGTCCAATAATTGTCAAAAATTTAGTAACGTTTATCATGCATGCAGATGCAGGTTTTAATGAAAAGGCATTGCCTTAGATAAAAGAAGCTATATATGTAATAGCCTTCCAGAGAGGATAACCATCTCCCCTGTGGAGTCAGCTGCGTTTTTTCAGTTATGATTTGAACCGTCTAATTTTAAGTTTTTATATAAAGATAGTTCTTCAATAAAAGTTAGCCAATTATATAGCACCAGAATTAATGTTTTTAAATTGTATGAAAGGATTGTTAGAACGAGTGTGTAAATGGCAGTTGACTCGAACTACCTCCATATCTTCTTGAAATGCTTTAGTAGTGAGCTGGCCTTGATCCTTCACTCTCATTTGGTAACGGTCTATTGTGCTTCTGATGCTGAAAGCACAAGAAGAGATGAGAATACCACCAACAGTGCTAGTTAAATATGTTAACCAAGATTAACTAATTGCATGCAAGTCCAGATGTGAGATTGATGATCCACTATTCATTTAATTCTTCAATTATATATGAAGATTTTTCAAAGTAATTCTTCAAAACTAAACCCAAATAAAAGTTTCAAGTTGGGCAATAGATTTATATGTATTCATAATTCATAAACAGTGACAAGCCATGGACGTCGTGATTTGGAGTTTGAAATGAAAAGCTAATAAGATGACTAAGTATTATATATATATATATAAGATTATGGATTGAGGATATATATATATATATATATCGAGTATGGAAAGAGAGGATATATCATAATTCAGTGGCCAAAGGGAAGTCAGGTCGGGCACAGTGCTAGCCCCTTGGTCAAGTTATGCCAAAGGTTTTTTTATCAAGGTGAAAGTACACACAATGATTTAAGAAAAGGGTAGATCGAGTTGAAGGCCACGCCGGGCACCCCTTACTCAAGTTATGCAAAAGGTTTTTTAACAAGGTGAAAGTACACTTACAGAGACTTAAGAAAAGGTTAGATCGAGTTGAAGGCCATGCTATAGTAGAGAAAGAATAAAAAACTAAATCTCTCCAGATTCTAACAACTCGTTGGGAATGTGTTTAAAAAAGCCATATTTATACTCAACTCAAGTCTTAATTCTATGAAATTCAAATCATGTCTCATTGTGCCCCTAACGTTAAGTTTACTAAGAAATTCGTTAAATTGTTTACATTGCACAAATAGGACCAATTGTAGTTGATATATGTGTCATTTGTGACGGGTAAATAGTTTTGAATAATTTATTAATGAAATTGATGATATGGGCAAATTGAGACACGATGGAGTTAAGGCAAAAACATTTGATTTTTAGAAGGTTAAAATGAGACTTGAGTTAAGTTTTAGAAGTACAAATGTAAATTAAGATGTTAGAAAAGGTAGAGGTTGGGAGAGAGATCATGGCAAATGATTGTTTTTTTAGCGTTAGTGAGTTAAATTGTTAAATGTTACGGAAGAGGGGATGGGTGGGTATTGAACCCGCAATAGGCATTATTGTTTTTTGAATCTACAGTAAAGCGCCGTCTGCATGGTAAATGATTGTTTAGTTATTATTTATTTGGATAATAATACTTGCATTCCCCCTTGGAGAATGTTTTATGTTTTTTTAATGTGGAAGTGTCATAATGGGAACCGTTCAACTTCTTAATCTTCACATTTGAATGGTTCATCAAGAATATGTTACTTAGTACCAACAACATTGATTTTTTCTATACATTTGAATGATTAAATGATTTCCAACTCAAATAATTTGTTTGTAGTGGTGATCTTTAAATGAAGATTAAAAAAAATTCATGATTACGATTAGAAAATTTGTATGGTAAGTATATATTATTTGCATAGGGAAAATGAGGTCATCCCTGGAGAATGGAAGAATTATCTAAAAGTAAAGATATAACATATCTAAAAAGTACGGATATTTAAAAAACTAAACTATACATACGCCTAGCGCTAGTCTACTAGATGGAAACATCTTAACTTGGTATAGTTTCTAGATGTTATTTATTTATAACCTAAAAGGACATTTTTCTGTTGATGAAAATAACAAAGAAACCTAGTACTCTTGTTTATATATTGAATGGGAAATGATAAACATACCCCATTTTTAGTCTTTCAAACGCTCCTAATTAATTTTGGCGGTTGAATTCGCTTGATTTATGGTTAGAAATAAAGAGGAGTGTGACAAGTTAGAAATGGAGTGTGAACATCACTTTCCATATTGAACAACTTCTTAGTAGGCATGGTTAACAAAAATTATTGTTATGCAAAGAGATTGTAGCTCAAGTAGCTAAGAGCAACCACTCATGTACATGAGGTTTTAAGTTCAATCCTCCCTAACCCAGGATCGTCCTTACCAATATTTGATTACACCGGAATGATGATCTTAATTCTCTTGTCCTAATTAAGCATGCAATATGATAAAATGAAGCTAGCAAATGGTATATTTGCACTCATTTTAGTTGGAACACATTTGTATATCCATTATAGTCAAATTCTGCATTAGTTTTACTGTAAGCCATCCTTATATGCTATTTTGTTCGAACACATACGTAATATTTTTTTCTTTCTATTATTTCTCAATCACAAAGAAGATTCTCTTAGCAAAAGTACTTTAGATATAATATTAAACTTTTTAAATGAACAAATATTTTGGAGTGTGCTCTAGGGTACACGATGTGGATCAATCAGTTCTCAAGATTCATGCAGTTCTCAACACTAATATTAAAGAAATCATTGTTGGTAACAAATCAACCTCATCTTATACTTCAAACAAGATTATTAATTTAACTTTACCAGATTGTATTTACTGAGTGGAGAAGAGATTCTTTCATAAATCATTGATAATTTATTACGTCTCAATCGTCATTAAACATGTAGTGATTTTATTTTAAAACGTTAAGTATTTATTAGACGACAACATCATTAGAACTAAATCTTAATTGCATAATTAGAGAATCTCTTTTAGTAGAGATTATTAAAAGAGACCCCTTTATATTTTTTTGGTTGAAGGGAAAACGATATTACGTCTCAATCGTCATTAAACATGTAGCGATTTTATTTAAAACATTATAAGTACTTATTAGACGATAACATCATTAAAACTAAGTCTTCGTTGCATAATTAGAGTATCTCTTGCAGTAGAGATTATGAAAAGAGACCCCTTCATTTTAAGTACTAATCAATATACCAAATGGGGAGGCCAGGAACTAAAGCTATATACACTGACATTTAATTTAAGAAATGAAATTAAGGTAATTGTATACTGATTTTTAAGACAAGTACAGCCATTGCCCAGAGGTCCCTCAGATACAGTACTGAACAAAATTCCAAGATTATTTATCAGTTATTTCACCTTATATTATCAGTTGTTTTTCCACTGTTCGGGTTCATTTACACCATCTATTGTATATCACTGATTTAGATTCAATAAATTAAGATCTACAAACACAAAGATTCAGTAATTAACAAATCAAAACTGATGACAAATAGATATAGCAGAAACTACTGTACATATTTATGTCCTCAGATTCATGCGGTAGAGAGAAATACATCTAAAAGATTTATTTTTTATTGTTCAATAAACCCAGAAATGTTGCGGCCCTTGAATAAATATAGTGAGCGAAAGATCAGCAACAAAAGATAAAAAAGCAAACCCAATTAATTAAAACCCAGAAAACTTTCAACCCAAACGCAAAACAATGAAACAAAAGTAGCACCAAAAAATTGAATCAGAAAAGATCCTATACATCTAAGGCCTGATCAATATTTGGTAGTATAGACGTTTTCCTATCTATTATCTGCTGCACGTACTACACAAGAAGCAGCTTTTATCCATCGATTACAGTCAAAAACTGAGATTCAACAAGATATAAATCGTAATAAAATGCCAGATTTAGAAAACAAAATCAAACATAAAATTATGGTTGTGTTCTAAACGTACCTAGTGCTCGAAAACTCATAGAGCTTCCCTCTTGCGGAGAAGATCACAAGTGCAACTTCAGCATCACACAGGACTGAAAGCTCAAAGGCTTTCTTCAGCAGCCCATTTCTTCTCTTGGAAAAAGTCACTTGCCGGCTCGCTGCATTTTCGATGCGCTTCATCTGAGTCTTCCCCCTCACCATTTTCTCACCTTTCCGAACACGAAAATCGAATTCCGGAAAACCCCAGAAGCCGATTTCCCGAAAAATCTCAAGCAACAGCAAGAAAAAGGGTTTCTAAATATGGAAAGGGGGCAGACCAGAGAACCCTGCAACCCTGGAAAATAATTTAAGGAGGAAGAAGATGAATTATTAGTAAAGATTAATAGAGACAGATTGATTTGCCCTACTTTCTTCTTTTCCTTTTTAGGTCTCAAAGTCTAAGAGGAGAACCCTATGAACATATGTAAACTAGTATATTTGAGGAAATATAAAAAGCATGGAATAAAATGAAAAGGGAAAGGAGGCCATCTGATTTGAACCTAATCCATCATCTCCCTTTCTTTTTTTGGTAATTAATGGACACCTCCCAAAAAAGTAAAAAACAAGGGAATAAATTGCCCAGCCTACACATGTCACCCACTCACTATTTCTTCACCCAACGGTGAAAAAAAATTTGAAACCCTTTATTGGGGTGCACAGAAACTCGATGCCATCAAGTCTTTTGGTGACACGTGGAAAAAGTGACCGACAACCAACTGTTGCCGGTACTGGCCGGCTCGGCTGTGACGAGCTTTAAAGCGAAAACAGTGAACATTCCTGTCTGTTGCCAGTTATATCCGGACCGTCGCTGTGACAACAAGTTGCAGGTAAATTTGGAGCACCGGTTGGGCAACGTAAAAATGGTTCATTTTAAAAGTCTTTGTCCGTACGAGGGGCCGAGGCATGAAATTTCTCCGTACGATTGGATAGAGTGATCGTCCAATAAGGTGTTGCCACGCGTCGACGGTTGTCAACATCACGAGGTCTGTCACGTGGCTTCTGCTTGAGAGGGGTGTGGTGTGTCAGGTTTTTTCCCATCTTTTGATCAGGTGCAAAAGGCGAGCGGGGACCACACGAAGGAGCTGCCGTGTGACGGGGAACTCCTCCCCTCCGTTTAAATACAACAATCGTCTCTAAATCTGTTGATTTAATCCCCCCTCTCCCAAAAAACCACTCCGGCCCTTTCAATCTACACGCGGTGATTAGTTTAAGAAATAGTTTTCCCACTTTATATCTTTTGGAACATTTTGGGGACGAGAAGAATTCTTTTGTGCGGACAAAGTTTGGGGCGAAATTGGTAGTGCACTCACAAAAAGGAGAAATTTTAGTATATGCAAAATATCGAATATGCCATCATTCACACGATAGCTAGCCTTCTGTAAAGAGAAAAAAATTATTGAAACGGAAACACAAATGGTATACCACATCTTTTAATAAAAGTGGTGTAAAATTTTATTTTTTAAGTTAATAATATTTTAGCACATATATCCTACAATTTATATAATAACACTTGATGTACTATCTCTTATAACGATCACACTGAAAAATTGACAAGGATTGTCTGCCCTCCTAGTTGTGGTGCCCTTCCATGCCCTCCTATTTTGTGCGATCACGGTTAAACCACGTTAATATTTTATATTTTTATTGTTTTTTGTCTTATTATCTCATTAAAAAATTAATATAAAATGTTGACGTGTCTTAACCGTGATCGCACAAAATAGGAGGGCATGAAAGGGCACCACAACTAGGAGGGCAGACAATCCTTGTCCCTGAAAAATCTCTTTATCGCATTAACGTGTGTTGCCTTATGCTTCAGGTGAGACCTCACATCTCACATTTGTGTCCCACCTGCGTGATCCAAAACCCCTATGACCATGGAACCATGGGCATGGTACACCCTGCAATATAAGGTAGCTTCGGCGAAGACCTTCTCAAGTGGATGAGTGTTGACTTGGTGGAGTTGATATTTTGAGATCTACCAAATCAAGGCCACACAAAAATAATGTTAAAATAAATGGTTAGGCAAAAGGTAACTAGTATGTGAAGAGACAGGGCATTCAATGCAGGACATTATTGTGTAAAAGGTCTCCTCTGTTTGGGTTTTGCTTTTCTTTTTTTTCTTTTTTTTTCTTTTCTGTTAAGGTGCTTGCAGCTGGTCCTGATATTTAAATGTTGTGTTTTTTGTTCGAATTTTTTGGATTTCTGGTTGCGTTTTTTTTAACTTTCTCCTGTTATTCAACCTTCTCCAAGTAGTATCGCCAACGCAATAGATAATTATCATCTGTTCAAATAATATATCATTCTTTCAATAAATATTTGTCATATAATATCATATATTACAAAGATTTTCTTATTTGTAGGTGATGATTACTTGGAAGGTTGGCCTCTATTTTAAGTAAATTGGACTAGTATTTTGACAAATGTTTGAGAAAATTAACTACAATAAACATATTTGACATTTCGTTGTAAAAATAATCAGTATTTATTATTTGTCATTATATCATCATTGTGTTGTTGTTATGTCATCATTTCGGCATTGATATATGATTAATATGTGGTCATTATATATGGCTATTTTCCTTATGTTTTTTCATACATAATCAATCAGTTATAATTAGGTGTCGAATTTGTACTCTATGTGAGTCAAATATGATATTACTTGCTTATAAGTAGAGAGTAAAATTACTAAATTGTAATACTATATTTTGTATAGAGGCCTTATTTGGTCACGTTTGGTGTAGCTGGTTCTTAGTTTAAGTATTGGTTTGGAACTAAGGTGCTTTTATAAAAAGTGGGTATAAAAAAAACTGAGCTCAAAAAAATGTTTGGTAAACACTTAAAAACAGCTTATTTTCATAGTTTTTGGTGAAAAATAAAACTGAAAACGTGAAGCAACAAAAATGAGCTTATTCTCATAGCGTAGCAGAAACAGTTTTTTTTTTCAAAGCACAGCAATACCAAATCAGCTTTAAGTGGGACTATTTAAGCGCAATCCCGCCGCTAACGGAGCAACTTCATCATTTGGCTTGGGTTCTTATTCTTAAGATTTCTTTTTCTTAGAAATTTTTTCCTTATCTTGAAATTTCTGGGTTGGATTGTCATCCATTTGTAACAACCTGAAAGAATTTCGAAGATTGATTGTCGGGTAAGCACGAAGGAGTTTTTTTGGAAAAAAAAATTCGTGTCATGATTTTTTTAACTAAGTTAAAAGTATATGTGATACTTAAAATGTAATATAATCTTAATAATAGTCCAGAGTTCCAACAAACATATATTAGTATTTAGGATTGGCCTGGACAATAATCTAAAATATTGCGTAGTAAAATAGCATTACTTACTAGGATTCAGCTGGACAAGAGTCTAATCCCATCTAATTCTAACGACGAAATTAGCAGGGGGTCTAATAAACCATATATGACTTTTCCACCAGAATGTAGAACGCCAGAACTACAGAAAGATGATGCTAACGTTCCAAAGGAACAAGCTGCTCAAACTGATTTTTCAAGGTAAGAAGAGGTAGAGAAAATGCATCGAGTCAATGTTGGAGTACCAATCGCCACGACGTTGAAATAACCTATGTCATACTCTCAATAAAAGATCGAACAACCTTCAATAAAAGAGTACTTGTACCTGAAACCGACACATGTAAGTAGATAGAGAATACCTAGGGGCGCGAGACAACTCTTTAAGTAACCTTCAGCGCAGTACATACATTGGCCAAATGGTCCTAAGTTCCTAACAATTGTACCAAAATCTATATCTACTTCCCTTAGGCCATCTCTAAGCGAGGGCTGGCCAGAGGGCTCGTTTTAGCCCTCTGGCCCTCCAAGATTCCCCAAGATATTAATATTTTAATGAACAGTACAGGGTCATATTGGCCTCCGTCTCCACCCAAGGGCCAAAGGGCCAGATGACTCGTTTTAGCCCTGTCACAAAAAACCGTCTCCAACCGAGGGCCAAAGGGCCATAGGGCCAAACATAATTTATTATTTAAAAACTACAATTTAAATCAAATCTAACGGCTAAATGTTTTTTTATGTTGTATAATTTGTATGTTGGTTAATGTTATTTAATGTTGTTTCATATTGTTTAATGTTGTTTCATGTTACTTAATTTAATTTAATGTTGTATAAATGGCCTAGGAAGTTATAGGAAAAAAATAGAATTGAAAAAAAATATGAAACAAATTTTGTGAAATAGAAGTTATAGGAAAAAAAATGGAATTTAAAAAAATATGAAACAAATTTTGTAAAATAGAAGTTATATGAAAAAAAATATGAATCAAATTTTGTAAAATAGAAGTTATAGGAAAAAAATAGAATTTAAAAAAAATTGAAACAAATTTTGTGAAATAGAAGTTATAGGAAAAAAATGGAATTTAAAAAAAAATGAAACAAATTTTGTAAAATAGAATTGAAAAAAAATATGAAACAAAATTTGATTCATATGAAAAGGAAAAAAAGGGGAAAAAAAGAAGTTTAAATTCATATATATATATATAAAAAAAAGTTAATACAAGCCGTTATATTCAAAAAAATTCAAACTATTAGTGTCGGTTATAACTGACACTAATAGTAATTAAAAATAAAAAATTTTCCTTTGAATAACTATTACTGTCGGTTATAACCGACAGTATTAAAAATTATTCTTTAACGCTGTCGGTTATAACCGACAGCAATAGGAAAACATTAAAAAAAAAAAATAGCCAGCCCGGGGCTGGCTGGCTGGCCGAAAGCAGCCAGCCCTCCAGCCCTCTCCGATCTCGTGGGGCCCTTCCAGATTCCAGAGCCCTCTGGCCTAGCCCTTGGTTGGAGACGGTTTTAGAGCTATTTTCGGCCCTCTGGCCCTTTGGACCCTTCGGTTAGAGATGACCTTACTCTTTTGTTTTATTTTGTCAAAGGAATGGTAAAGCATTAAGCAAGTTGCGGCCATAAAAGATTTTGAAAATTAAAATTGAGGCTACGCACGTAATTAAGCTAAGATTAGTTTTATATATTTATGGATTGAGATCGTTGGACATATATTTGGTGGCTTACTTCATAATATATTTTTACATTATTGAAACTCATTTTTACTCAAGAAAATGTGCAAATCAACTTACTCAAACGATTCTAATTTCTATGGTGGGTTGGGTTGAGCGGTTCAACGGGTTTTGATTATTTATTTTATTTCTTATTCCTAAAGAGAGTATAAGTGACAAATAATCTAAAATACATGTAGCGAAGTGAAGTGAAATTAGCACTCTAAATATTCATGTAATAATGTAAGAAAACTATTATTAGCACTTTAAAATCCAATTCTACATTCTTCACAAGTGTATTTTTCTTTTTAATTATAGAAAGTTTGGAGCACAAAATGAGATTTTTTTAATACAAATAGCAATTCCCTAATGTAGTATTAAACTTATCTTGTGAATTTGGTGTTGTAGAATCATTATTTATTACTTAATATTTAAATTTCATAAATATAAATAAACCAAGCGTGTTTAATAACTATTATATTTATATATATGTGTATGTAAAATAGATCTATGTTTAAGAATTGTTGATATTCGGATGTCGGATTCAATAGGATTAATAATACTTCAACCTAATACAATCTAATTACTGTACGGATGGTGGTGTTTCTCCTCAAAAATAATTTTTTTTAATTTACAACCCAACCGAACCAAACAAATTTCATTGAGCTGGTTTATAAACCCACGAATGTGCCCACCCTAATTTGCCGGGAGGCAGACCTGGATCCGGCCCGGAATTCGTTGACCCACAAATATAGGCAGTGTATTGGCTAGTGGACTGACTGTATACTTTTATCTCAGCTCTCTCCTTCCCTGCTGTGCAGAGAGTATGCACAAAAATGGCTTTGCAATTGCAAGTGCAACTGCATGCTCCTCTTAATAACAACTACCAATTACAGATTCACCGACGTCTAAATCAACACCATCCACCTCAAACCCAGCCGCCAAATCTTTGTTCCATTATCCCAATCTCACAGTCTCTGAGCTCCCTTCGTTCTCGGTCGATATCTCCGTGTAAGTAGCTATCTTCGCATTTTTCTGCTCTTTTATTTGAATAAAAAAATATAATCTTTTCGTTTAGATATATCATTTTTTGTTTGTTGTGTACAATGCGATTGCAGAACTTGTCGGATTCTTTTCATTCGCATTCGGGTCAATTATGCATCCGGACCATCGCAGATGCATTTCTTTCTGTTACTGACTCTTTTTTTGTTCCAATATTGTTTTCGTTTTGTTTTGATACAAATATATTCTACTCTAGATATAAATTGGACTAAGCCATCATTATTAATTTGGTATTGCATTCATCTCACATGATTGTACTAGATAGAAGGCTCACATGAGCATTGGTTATGCAATGTGATGGGGTGAGAGTGGGAAGAGAGAATGTGGCACGTCGGGACGCGAATAGATTAGATTGAGGATAATACTTGCATTCCCAGTAGGAGACGAACCCATTCGTTCACTTGAAAATATCGTATCTTTACCATAGAAATTTCATAATCGAAACCGTTCAATCTCTTAATCTTCATTTGTATCCCTACAGAAAATCATTTGAACAAGTAGCATATTCATGATGAACCATAGATTTATTTCATATATTTGGACGACTAAATGATATCTGATGCCCTAGGGTTGATCTTCACATGAAGATTAGAACATTAAAATAGTTCCGTTTGTGAAAGTTTTACAGTGAAGATACGTTATAAGTAACTGTGGGAATGAGCTCACGTGCTTAATTGGAAGAAAATAAAACTTATTGAGAGTAATCCAAGCAGACGATTTAATCTAGTACTAAGTGACATTGTGACAGAGATTTAGTTGACATTGTTCGTTGGTTTTGTTTGTTTCTTGGTTACTACTTGGACAAAGTTTTCACGTCCTTACATCAAATTTATCATCATTAGGATGATGCAAACATATATGTCTTGTAGTAATAATAGAAACTCAAATCTTTCTTTCATGCTAGAAAATTGAATCTTTAATTGCGCTGAAATCAGATGAAGAGATGCTAAGAAAAGCTAATGGTATTATTGTCAACTTAAAGTTTTATGCTCTCGATAAACAGCGTTTTGATTTGCAACGGCTGCAATGCATTTAATGGTTTTTATCAACTTAAACGTTTTGTGCTGTCGATAAAACAGCATTGTGATTTGCAACTACTGCAATGCATTTTTTTGGGGCACCAAACCCTGGGCTTGTTCCCTTAAACAAGTCGATCATGACTGGCCATGGTGGCATGACAATGTGCGCATGCACATGTAACCCTTGCTGGTACACATTGGTTCTTGTCCTTCCACCTACTTTCACAAGGTTTACCAACAGGTTCTTGAACCTTGTTTAAATGAATTGGTTGGTCATCATTAAACCTTGTTTGGAAAGTGTTTAGTGAAAGTGAGCTACTTCCACAGAAGGTTGAGTTTTAGGTGATTTACATGCCAAGACTTAAACAACTATATTCAGCCAATATTTTGTAGAATCCCCTTTCATCTTAATATTTTGTAGACTATGTTTTTTGGTAGGTGGAAAGATATGCATACAAAAGAAGTGGATTCTTTTTCTCATTTTTAAAGTAACATAAACCTTTTTCTACGGCCCAGGTACTATGCACCTGCATTAGGGTTTTTGATGTTTGCAGTTGGGGTTAATTCCAGTGAGAAGGATTTCCTCAAAGCTTTTAAGAGACCGACATCTGTTCTAGCTGGTTATACTGGTCAATTTCTTGTCAAGCCACTCCTTGGATATGTTTTTGGATTTATCGCGGTAGCAATATTTGGTCTTCCAACTCCAGTAGGTAAGAAGATTCACCCTGCCTCCCTGTCAGAACACTAGAATGAAGTGTGACCTTTTCTTATATCTGTGATCAGGTGCTGGGATTATATTGGAATATTGTGTTAATGGTGCCCAGTCTCAAACTATGCTACTTTTCTGACTGGACCCGACAGTGGCCCCTCTGAGCATTGTCATGGCATCATTATCTACTGCTTCTGCAGTATTTATCACACCATTCTTATCGTTATTTCTCATTGGAAAGAGATTGTTGACTTAAGGGGAATGGTGTCCAGCATTCCGCAGATTGTAGTCACTTCCAGTTGCTGCAGGCTTGCTTTTGAATCGATGATACACCAACTCTGGATAATATTGATTTTAACACAATGTACATTTGGAGAGATTCTGACTTGTCTTATATATTGCACCTTCAGGTTTCGTCTCCAAATATGTGATGCTATTCGGCCATTTTTGCCTCCACTATCTGTGTGTTGGAGCACCACTTGCCATTAACATTGAGCCTGCTATGTCTCCTTTTGGACTAACCGTTTTGTTGCTCTTTATCGCATGTTATTTGACGGCTTTTATAGCTGGCTGTTTTCTTACTGGCGTGGTCTTTCATACGACACCTGATGTTAAAGCTCTACAAAGAACACTATCCTATGAGACAGGTTCTACCTTTCTCTCTTATCACTTACCAATACATAATATTTAGGAATTTATGGCACTATTAATCATTCGCTTTTGCAGGAATGCAAAGAAATCTTCTGGCCCTTGCAAATAGAGTTTTCCAAGATCTGCAATCTCTATGAATCAATATCTTTGGCTTAAATACCAATTTTGTTTTCTTTTTACACCAATTCAAATCATGTCACTTAATCTTACTGCAAGCAGAAAGGTTCTTCTGCAAGCACTAAACTTCTGCATTAAGTTTAAGATATTCACTATTTTTACTGTTGTCTACAGACTGTGATCATGTCTTTGATGGGCTTCTCCCTCGTCATGGTTTGCGCAAAAAAGAAAGAACCATGACAAAGCGCATCTCAATTGTCGAAAGTTGGTTTGATGGCTTGCAGCATATGGATAACTTTTTTTATTTTTATCGAAACGTATGGAGAACTACGACTGAAGTTTAAATAATTTTGTACTATTACACTATGTTTGGACGAGAGAAATAAATTTGGAATTTTGACGAGAGTCAGACTTTGGCATACACCAATTTCCTTGTTTGAACTCATAAATTTTCACCCAAAAAGAAAAAAAAACTTAAAATTTGGGACCTTCAATCCCAAAGTTTAAATTACATATAATTAGGTGTCATTTTCAAATTTCTACGAGTGAGAGTTTAAAAATAAAAAATTATGTATTCAAATTTCACTGTGTTTTTAAGTTAACTAAACAAGAAAATTCACAAATTCTAGAAAATAAAATTCTGTTATTTTAAATTTTTTTAGTAATCTTAAATCTCCATATACAAACGCAGTGTTAGAGTTTTTATTTTTATACAACCAATAATGGGGAAGAGAATCAAACTTAGAACCTTTAGTCTAGAGGTAAATGTTCTTAATTAGTTGAGCTACACCATCCCAACCCCTAGAAGTGCTAAAGTTTGTATAAACTCATTTTGTATATTTTGCCTCATGTAAAAATTATGAGTTTCAACATTTTGAATAAAATCAAACACACTCTCTCCCAATGTTAGCAAAAGAGAGATGGGAAGAAAATTACAATAACTCAGTTTGTTGTAGATAGTATTATTAATTACAAATGTGATTGTATAAATTTGAAAAATTCTGAACAGATTTGGAGATCAAATTCTTATAGGTTTGTATTACTTGCAATGTAAAAAAGTCTATCATGATTGGTATAAATAAAGGTATAGGCCAAGGGGTGAGGAGAGCTCTTTTCTCTTGTGTCGTCATCTGTCTTTCTCGCCCATTTTAAAATTTAGTTTACAACACATTATCAGAATCACCTGTCTCTAAGAGAATAAGAGAATCCCTTAACGAAACCTTGCGAAAGCTTTTCACCATCTTCATCAACATCCAAGTAATCTTAAACCCTAAGCTATTTCATTTCAGTTTGATTTATGCCATGAATACTATGATTATTGTTCTATGCTATATGCATGTTATATGTTGATTATATGTGGGGGTATATTGAAAAATAAGGAAAAATGAAGGGATTCCAAAACCCTAAATTGCAGAAGTCGCAGGTTGAAGCGCGCCTGCTTTCAAGCCGAGCTAAGTCGTTCAGCCGCGCCAGTCCCAAGCCCAGGTTGCATGACATCTCGTTTGACACATCTTCTTCTTCCTTAGCCTCCCTGCCTTGTGTATTCGTGAGGGTTGCGATCCCGAGCCACCTCCAATGACTTTTGTTGTCATTAATGGTGATGGCACCCATCTCTGACACATGTAGTTGTCGTGGTTGTGATTCGGGATTACCTCGGTGATGAAATCAAGGAGATTCCTTTTGAATCTCATCAAAACCCTTGACCCAAATTTCGTTCAACCACCACCATAATCCGTCAAAGACGTTGACAACCATGGGGATGAATCTGCAGACCCTCTGATGTCGAGATTTCTCCATGGTGAAAGATCGGGTTCCACTGTGAGCCCAAGGCTGGAGCCTTGCCTGGAAAACACCTCCCTCGATCTAATTAAGGTTGATGGTGAGGTTTGGAGCCTCTGTCTCAACCTCAGAAACCCAGACGCCGCTTGGAACGGCTAGCCTTACAACCGCGACAAGAGCAAGGTTCTTCAGAGATTCAGTTGGGAGTCACCAAACAGTATAGACCATGTTTCGGCAAGAGTCTAAGAAAGGACCCTGATAGCTTCGGTTGTGGTCCACCGAACAATATAGACCCTGCTTTGACAGAAATCTATCAAATGACCTTGACAACTTCGGCTGTGGTCCACAAAAAGGGAATGCCGTGCTTCGGCAAAGGTGTACCAATCAAAGTGCCTTGCTTGGACAGGAGCCTACCGAATTGCACGCCTAGTTTTGGATGGGGTTGTATCAAACTTGATCTTCCTGCTCGGTAGTAGGATGCCGAACATACCCCTTATCCCCAGTTTTTTATGGGAACCTCCGAACCTTATTTGGTTCTGCGCCCCCTTGGTTTTGGAATGTGCTTGATACCATACATACCCATGCCCCGATACTTGGGCCTGAAGCTCAAATATATCCAATGACGAGTCTAGAAGACTCCCCCACACATACGATGTGAAGTTATCTGCTTTATGTGGTTTCATATACTATTGAAATATTATATCCACATGACGCCATAATTGTGGAGTGGAGGATCATAATATGTCACGTCAGAATACTAACATATTTTTTTAATAAAATACAAATGAAATGATGATATTGATCTGCAACATCCAAATTCAGAGACCAGTTGTGAAAACAAGCCCTTATAAAAATGGGGGGGGGGGGGAGAGAGAGAGAGAGAGAGGGCTCAGGTGTATAAGAATTGTGTCTTCACCCCCTAATCTTATAGCTTTACTTATACTAATAATGATGAACTTTTTTACATTACAAGTAATACAAAGCTTATATATGAGGATTTGATCTCCAAATCCTATTGAGATTTTACTTTAAATTTACACGATCACTAAAATACTATTGACAACATATACAAATATATATTATATACATTTTCATATCTTAATCGTTAAGAATGTGGCGACCTACGTATACTAAGTAATCCAATTTGGTAAGCTAAGCTGTGTTTCCTAATGATGTATGAAGACAAGACTACATTTAAGAGAGAAGCCGGATTCCTTGTCTACTTCTATATGAATTCACTCTACGCCTTATAGTTAAAGGGTTATTTAACGACCAAATAAAGCCAACGAATTTGATGATTTTAACGTTATACAATTATTCATGGTACAATTTTTTGTTAGGAAGATACCATTAGTTTTTTTTTAAGGGTACTCTTAAACAGGGTTGGCCTTAAGAATTTAGAGGCCATGTGCAAAATTTAGATGGGGGCCTTTATTTTCTAATGGTGTATTTTTTTATATTATTTCTTAACTTTCAATTTATTCAATAAAATTGAAATATTATAAATTAGGGAATAAAAAATAAGTTTGTTTTATAGGAGTTTTTTTTTCCTATCTTCAAAAGGTCTTGAATTCGAAACAAGGTGAATGTTTTTGTGTAAATTTGTCTGCTCAATAAGTTTATAATATGCAAAAAAAATTAAAATTCCAAAGCAAGGACGTAGGGAATCGAACCCCACTCCTGGGTGAAAGAGTAGGAAGCCTAAAACACTACCGTTTGCAAATAACTTTGGTATTCTCTTGCACATTTAATATATTTATATGTATATGTGTACATGTAAAGAAATTTTGGGGATCCTTCCGAATTGAGGGCTCTGTGCGGTTGCACCTTTTGCACATCCTCAAGGGTGGCTCTGCTCTTAAACAGTATTGTAGAAGCCCATACTATACGGAAAGAAATTCTCTCTAGATCTCTTCTGCAAAGATCACCGGATCAAGTGATCCAAGCTCTTGAAATTTGATCAAACGGCTAAACACAGGGATTACTTTTAAAGGTTATAATAATTTTAGCCGTTTAATCAGATTTCACGAGTCCGAATCACTTGATTAGGTGGCTTTGGCGGAAGAGATCCGGAGATGATCTCTTACCATATTATACCACATTCTTCCAAAAATGTCAGTTTCTAAAATCACGACTGTCATTTAATACTACAGTTTAGTGGTATTATTCTTTACTTATAAGTGAGAGGTTTTAGGTTCGATTATATTTGATGGCGAATTTGAATCACATTATTTCTAGCGGTTTAGCCCAGTCCCCCACCCCATTATTTGTTCACAAAAAAAAAAAAAAATCACGAGAGAAATTTGCAAGGGGGCTATCGAATGACTTTTTGCCTCTTATATTTTACATTAGGATTACATGTAGATGAGCTTTTGAAAAAAAAAATAGTAAAATTTGGTTGTGTGAATTACATTTCTACTCCATATTTCTTATTCATGTTCTGTTTTAATTAAAGGGTTAAACTGACAATTTCACAGAGTTTTGGTTGACAATGAGTGTTTTATTAATTAGTAGAGATATACCGCTGCTATCACGTCTTTGGACTTGGACCTAACACTATTGGAAATTTTTCATTTTCATTTTTAGATGCGAAATAAAAAAATAGTGCCGCACGCTTATTTTTATTTTTCACACACATTCTAAATTTTGAACTGTCGAATTTGAATAAATTGAAGAAGATTAATGACATAAAATAAACAAATATGTGAAAATAACGCCAATCATAAAAAATTTAATTTCAATTAAAAGTAAATTGTAGATATGGTTCCTTAACTTTAACTCAATTGGAGCAATGGTTGTTAAACTAAAAATCCATTACCATTGGTCCCTCAACTCATCAAAACGTGCAGCTATGATCCCTCAACTAAAAATTCATTACCTTTGGTTTCTCAACTTTAATTCAACTGGAGAAATAGTCCCTTAACTTTAATCCAATTGTAACAATGGTCATTCCAATATAACTCGCTTTCCCAAAATTTTTGATGTAGTTGACGAAAATGATCATAATTACACACTTTGATGAGTTGACGGACCCTAATTATATAAATGGTTATTCCAACATAACTTATTTTGACAAAATTTTGAAGAAATTTATGAAAATGACTATAGCTATACATTTTGATAAGTTGAGAGACCAATGATAATGAGTTTTTAGTTAAGGGACCATTACTCTAATTTAATTAAAGTTCAGGCACAATCACTACAATTTACTGTTTAATTAAATATGAAGTTTCCAATAAAAATATTATTGAAGGACAAAAAAATAATAGAACTTTAGCTCAGGCGGTTCCGGCGAACCAAAACAAATAATGCAAATGCTCCACCAGTCACAATCTCCTCTCTCTCACTATCTAACGAACAGAAAGGAAAACGAAAAACCGAGAAGGTGGTGATCAAAATTCAATTAGAGCCATGGCGTCGTCGTGGTCGACCGAAGAATCGAATCCCGATCAGCAGCAGCCACCACAACCGCCGCCGCAGCAGCAACAACAATCAGTGAAAGAGTGTGTCCACAAGACCAAGCTCATCCAATTTTTGGGACGCTCCACTCCTATCGTCCTCCAGAACGACAATGGTCCCTGCCCGCTCCTCGCTATCTGTAATTCATCTCTCTCTCTCTCTCTCGTTCGCTTAGGGTTTCGCTTTTTGATTTTTCTTGCTTTTTGATTCGGATTGATTGGTTGCCAAGAAAGTAGAGGAAAATGATTAGGGGATTGGTATTTTGACTCGCAATCTGAAATTGGTTCGTGGTTTTCTGTAAGTGTGAGTTGCAGGTGTGTTAGTGTAGTCAGAAACTGAGATTCGAAATTTCTGTTATTTTTCGTACGCTGGTTTTTTGGCAAACAAACAAACATGGAGGAAAAATACCGACTTGATCACTCAATACCCTGAATTCTTCATTTGTTTGGTCTGTTTTTTGAGTCCGAAATCGAGATTTGGTCCTTGCAAATATTGCTTAATCATGCTTCATGTACTCAAGATTGGAGGGTTCTGTTATCAAATTTTCAGTTCATTTATAGGGTTTTCTGATCGTCAATCGTGTCAATTATCGAACCAAACTAAAAGAAATCAAGGAATTTAGGTTTTGAGCCTTAATCAAATGTGCATTGATGTTAGGGTTCGTCCCCCTCCCTCCGAACTATTTTGCTAGTTAACGCCTGGGGGGATCATTTGAATTATGCTTGGGGAATAATTATTAGCGCTCCAAAATAGTCATCATGCACTTCTCTCCTTTATTTTCGCTAGGGATGACTTTTTTGGAGTGGCAATAGCAGCTCCCTATGTTTTCCCATGTGCACAATTCTTTTTTTTTTCCCCTTCTCAGATTGACTGTTGAGAAAATGGTGACATATAACATATCTGATTAACTAGATTTGAATTTTGGATTGAATGACTACTCTATTTGGTTGTCAAGCTGAGAAGGAATAATCGCGCCGTTTATTACTGTTTCTCTAATCAATTGTCAATTATTATTGTTATTATTTTTCGATTGTTAATTCCCTGGTTAGCTTTTTTGTTGCTGGGAGATCTGCGGATTAAATGGATAACTTTATGAATCTTAAGCGCCGTTGCTATTTGATTTTAATTAAATGAATGGTTCAATTTAGCTATAAAAAATCTTTAATGAGGTCAGGCCTATGATAAATTACAGTGTTCTGGATGGATTCCTTATGTAGGAACAAAAATATCATGCATGCAAGTGAATTTGAACATGAATAATCCTGTGACTTACACCTAGGGAAAGATACGCATACTGCGATTATTATTTTATTGGGGAAATAGACTCATGCCTTCTTTTTGTTGGTTTAAATTTGAGTTTCTTACAGGTAACGTTCTCTCGCTGAGGAACAGCTTGAATTTGAGTCCAGACACGTCAGAAGTCTCACAGGAGAAACTACTTTCACTCATTGCTGAAAGACTGATTGATTCTAACAGTAATATCGATGTAATTAACAACAATTTTCTTTCATTGCCACTTCCGAGTTTCTCTCTTTCTTTTTGTAAATTGATGTGAACTATGTTGTTATTGTGATTTAGAATAAAGATGCTGGATATGTAGAAAACCAACAGCAGAACATTGCTGATGCTATTGATCTTCTCCCTCGACTTGCAACGGGGATTGATGTAAATATAAAATTCAGAAGGTTGGCATTGTTTATTTCTACCTGTAGTTTATTGTGATGTTCTGCATTGTGAGTTTTAATTGAAATTTAACTAATGATTGCAGGATAGATGATTTTGAGTTTACTCCAGAGTGTGCCATATTTGACCTGTTAGACATTCCACTATATCATGGTTGGATCGTTGATCCGCAGGTTTGCTTCTTTAGTTCTCAATCCTTATGTAGCATGAGTAGAGTTATTCAAGCACTAATTTTGTTTATTGCAAAAGTCTGACATTTGTTGGAGGTTCATGCAATTGGGTCTGGTGTGGTAGGCTCCCTTAATGCTTATTTGCCTCACATAATATAGTAGTTAAGAAATTGGGAAGAGAATTATATGAACTAATCATAACCTGAAGGGTAAATATAGTTTAACTCTGGTCACAGATTCACAATAAGATACTAAATCACGACCATACTATGCAAAGTAGAAACTACTTAACACCGTAAACAAATTAGGAAAGAAAATCTTCTTATTTCCCAATTATGGTATACTTTAATATACCCCCAAAGATGTAGCATATGGATATGGTTGATGATCATTCTCCTACCTGTTACATAATTTAAAAATTTAATTAATAACTTAGAAACGTAAAAGAAACTGACATAATTAAATGAAAAGCATTAAACAAAATAGATTTGTGCTTGTGCTGACGTACATCACGTGTGTCTACATACTGAATGACAATGTGTGCCTCCACAATAGAAGATATCTTGTGTCTTCATAAAACGACTAAAGCCTCACCACAAAGATGGGTCACAAACTTTTTGGCCGAAGAAAGAACATAGATTGTATATTGAGTTTATGGGTAGGAATAATCAATTGGATCTTACGCAGGCAAGCACAAGAGAGCCACACATCAAAATTGCTCTTGCATAATATGTACAGGTCCTGCACATTTGTATGCATGTGTCATTTATGTTTTGCTAAGGTGGTATCTGGTTGATTTTGGGTACTTGTAGTCCCTGTGTGCCACATGCAGCAGGCAATTACTGGGATAAAATTTATGTGGTGGCCACCAAAGGGGTTGCGATGGAATTTGAACTCAGGATTTGAGGTCTGTGTGCATACATATATTTAATCTCAACCAGCCCTTCGTATATATGGAAAATTCCAGTAATGAAATGACATGTATCACATCATAACTGGAAACAAATTCAGAAAATCTGTTGCTTAGGTATTGAATTGGTCATCACTTGATTGGAATTTTGACATGCAGTTCATCTCTGCGAATTTCTGGGGTGGGAAAACAGCATATAGTTTGAAAATTCTGATGATTTTTCTGTGTTGGTGTAACTCGTTAGTCATTAATATGATTTAAGTTTTTCGGGAAACTTGTTACTGATACCATATGCTATGGTTCTACATTTTTTATTTTATTATTTAAATTTTTATGTCGGGAAAATTCATGATATTCTGAATAGGCTACTAGGCTACAATGCACACATCCTTTATTCCCTGGTTTGTAACATTATATGGTTTCTTTCATAATTTTTTTTCATTAGAATGTTGTTCTGTTTTTTGTTGAATAATATGCCATCTGGTATTTACATCATGGTCTTTGTTTTTGTAATCAATTTGCTAGTGTATGCTAACCAGGATGATTGTACTGCCAATGCAATTGGGTCAAAGTCTTATAATGCTCTCATGGGGGAGCTTGTTGCACTGGAAACACAGAATATGGAGAGTGAATGTAAGAGCACTCCAGAAGAAGATTGCGTTGATTTTGCTGCTGCAACAACTGCAACCCTGGGAGTCCCTTCACCATGCCTTTCTAAAACTAGATCTTTTGACGAGTCTCCACGTTCAGCTTCTGATGAACCAAAGGCAAGAAAAGGTGACCGTGAAGAAGAAGAGGAGTTGATGAGGGCTTTACAAATGTCTGTGGCCGAATTGACAACCTCAGCGGGTGATCCACGTGCAGTCGTCTGTACTGAGTCTACTGACAGAGCCCCTCTGTCAATTAGCTCAGATGCAAGTACACTTCCTGAGAAGGTTATGCCTGTAGATTCTGTAGATGAATTAGAGAATCATGCTGCTGTATACAATAATGTACATCAGTCAGAACTGTCTGTACCAGAAGATTGCAATGCCTCCAGGAATGAGAGTAGTAATGTGATATCTTTCAGTACTACTCCAGGACAAACAGCATTCTCTTTGTCAGAGACTGTTAAGGCAGAAAATACTGATCAGCCAGCTTATATGAAATCAGAAGAGCTTGTTTCTTCTGATCTGGTTGTGAAAAGCACTACAAATGAATCAATCAAGATTGAAAGTGGAAATTTTTTTTCTCCTGGGAAAGATACTGAGTCAGTGGAGAAAAACCTTACAAATGTGTCAATAGGGGGTGAAAAGTTTGAGAGTCAGGCCAAGCTTACACCTGATGCTCATGGACATCTGGATAAGCAAAATGAGAGCAACGTGACAGAGGTATCTTGCTCATCTGCTTCAAATGTGGGTTTGAATTCATCTTCTGGCAGAATGCAGCAACAGCAAGGTGATGCTTCAGAAACTTTAGCATCAAGTGTTGAAGGCGGTGAGCCCATATATGAAGGAGAGGAGCGCATTCTGGATTCGAGAACTCCAGTTTTAGAAGACAGAGAGCCTGTATATGAAGGTGAGGTGGTACTTGCAAAACAAGATGACAAAAACCCCTTAGATGCAAGGCCCAATGGTGAAATCACCCCACACCAAGGTGAGTACTATACCATATCAGAGCGGAAAAATGATTATTTGTGGATCTCATTATTTCATTTGTAAATTTGGTGACTATTTGCGTTCAGTTAATGTTTTTAATGTTCTGATATAAACCATTTCCCATTGCAATTGCCAACTGGGTTCAGGTGAACTGGTCAGGACTTTTTTGAAGAATAATGCTAGTCAGTTGACATTTTATGGGTATGCTGGCTTACTTTGACCTTTGTAGCCCTATAATCCTTTTGGATTAAAGTCATGCTCTCAATTAACTTATTGTTATTGTGGTTGTGCAGCCTTTTCTGCTTACAAGAGGGTCTTAAAGAGCGTGAGCTATGTGTTTTCTTTCGAAATAATCACTTCAGCACCCTGTTTAAGGTTAGTATGTATTGGAAGTTTAATGACTGATGTTGCTTTTCTTGAACTGCCAGGATCATCTATTTGGGTGGGGAAAAAAAAATTGAAATACATGATTTAATTTCTTTTAGGGAAAATATTTACCAGATCTCATTTCTTTTGCAGTTCAATGGTGAACTTTATCTTTTGGCCACTGATCAGGGTTACATAAATCAGCCTGATTTGGTGTGGGAAAAGCTAAATGAGGTATGATCTGTAATTCCTATGTTTTTAAGTAAAGGATATTGTTATCCATTATGCCTTTTTACTTATCATGATAGATTGGCTAAACAAATGAAAAATAAAAAATAAATCGCATTTATTTTTATTGACAAATCAGAATTGCTCGGAGGTATTTAAAGAATGATCACTGGTTTTGATCTCAGTTAAAAGTAGATACATGCTGATGTTTTTTATATTAATATACTTATGGTGGAACCTAACCATTTTAAGGGAAATATTTAAACTGAGGAACCCCATTGGCCCAACCTGGTTAGTTTAAATTTTGGGTAAAGTACAAAAAACTACCTCAACTATTGGTGTCACTACACTTTCATACTTTATCTTTTTAAAATGATAATGACATACCTCATCTTACGAATTTGTGTCAATGTCGTACCTCCGTCAGTTTTTCTGTTAATTTTTCTGTTAAGTGCCGACGTTGCTAGATACGAGGGCCACTCACTAATCCAACTGGATTAAAATATAATATTTTAATAATTAAAAATTAAATTTTTTTTTTATTCAATCTCTCTCGCCTCTCTCTCTTCTTTGCATCCCCAAAACCCCTTCCCACCTGACCCCCCCCCCCCCGACCCATTCCCACCCGTCCCCCCAAACCTTCCTCCACCACCCTCTCTCTCTCTCTCGCCTCTCTCTCTTCTCTCTCTCTCTCTCTCTCTCTCTCTAGACACCCACCTGCATCCCCAAAACCTTCCCACCCGTCCCCCCCAAACCTTCCTCCCCCTCACCCTTTCTTCCCCCTGCTCCCATCGCTCCCATCTTCTCTGCGCAACCTCTCCCTCCAAAAACTCTCCCCTCTAGAGCCCCTCGACCTCTCCGTCTCCCAACTCTACTTCGCCACTCCCGCCCCGCCACCCCTCCCTCAATCACCTGCCTCACCGTCAACCACAACCTCTTCTACACCGCATCGAGAAATGCCTCTGGATCTTCGTTGCTTTGAGCTTGAAGATTTGGCGGGACTCGGATCTTCGCTACGTTAAGTCGGTCAAGGCACATGAGGACGCCGTGAATGCATTGGCAGTGTCGAACGATGGGACGGTGTACACCTCTGGGTGTGGTCCAAACCGTTTGGGGAAGACAGAGAAGACAGGAGCGGGGTGGGATCTGGGTTGGGTGGTTTTGGTTTTGAGTTTGGGGAAGACAGAGTGAGGGGAAGAAAGGGTGAGGAGGAGGAAGGTTAGGGGGGGACGGGTGGGAAGGGTTTGAGGGATGCAGGTGGGTGTCCAGAGAGAGAAGAGAGAGAGAGGCGAGAGAGAGAGAGGGTGGTGGAAGAAGGTTAGGGGGGGACGGGTGGGAAGGGGTGGGGGGGGTTAGGTGGGAAGGGGTTTTGGGGATGCAGAGAAGAGAGAGAGGCGAGAGAGATGGGGGAGAGAGAGAGAGAGAGAGGAGAGAGATATAATATAAAAAAAAAATTATTTTTTTAATTTTTAATTATTAAAATATTATATTTTAATCCAGTTGGATTAGTGAGTGGCCCTCGTATCTCTAGCCACGTTAGCACTTAACATAAAATTTAACAGAAAAACTGACGGAGGTACGACATTGACACAAATTCGTAAGATGAGGTATGACATTGTCATTTTAAAAAGATGAGGTATGAAAGTGTCGTGACACCAATAGTTGAGGTAGTTTTTTGTACTTTACCCTTAAATTTTCTAGTTAGCTGAAATGTTAGGTGAAGAAGTTCATCAACAATCCCGCTATTTTCTGCCATAGAAATATAAAAGTTCCATTTGTAGAGAGATGTTCAAAATAGTAGGGTGCCTTGATGCTTAAACTTTTAAAGTGGTATTCTTACATTCATATTGTCAATCTCTCTCTCTCTCCCTCCCTCCCGCTTTCAGTATCCTAATGATGGTTCCCTACGCATTTCAGGTCAATGGGGATACATTGTTTATGACAGGCAACTTCAAAGAGTTTAAGGTAGAAAGTCATACAAATGATACGTGGGATGAAAACAATGCTGTCACCAGCACTGCGGTATGCAGTACCTTTGGTACTTTTATATTTAGTCTCTGCACAGTTTTCTGGGATGCTAATATGAAATCAATGTTTCAGGACTATCTTGCTAGCATGGATAGTGCAGGACAAGCGGGATTCGATATGAAGTAACTATTTTACTTTGCTTCTACTTGGAGATTAGTAGTTGATTTACAATCTGTGGTTTAAAACCAAAGGAGAAATGAAGTTTTAGGGATATTGCCCACTAAAATATGATTTTGCCTGTTTCTGCAATTAGACAAGTTACAGCTTGCTATTTAAAATATGGTTTGGCCTATAGAGTTGAAAATGTACTAATAATGTTAAATTGTGTTCTGGCAGCTCTGATATGCAGTTGGCAATTGCTCTGCAGCAGCAAGAGTTTGAACAACAACCACAGCAGCGTCAAAACTCTCAGCAACCATCTATTAGTGGCAATTCAAGGATGGTTGTAGGTCCCCAGGTACAGTTTCTTGTTCAATATATGTTCTAATATTTCTTTTGTTTTAGCCGTTTCAAAGTTTTGCCGCAAAAACTTGGGAAAATAATTGTAATGCTCCATCTTACAACAATTGAACTAGTCAGATACTAATTTTGTATAAGCATATCCAATCACATATGTGCCAGGGCGTCTGACCTACTAATTTTGATAAACACAGTGATCCATGTTTTAGATTACATAGGGTTGGTGCAGCCAGTCGTAGCATGATGAAGTATTGTAGGTTTTTATTTTCGGAGGTTGGCATATGAATTTGAAGAGCAAACTATTTAAATTATGCAGGCGACAAGAAACAAAGCCAGAACTTCGTCAGCATCCGCATCTGCAAGACCCGAAGCAAAAAAGGAGAAGTGTACTTTGATGTGACTTCCGGCAGCCAGCAGTCTTACAAGTTTGTATTGTAAATGGTGTTTGTCTTGGCCCCGATTTATTTACGACATGAATCAACCCCCTCCAACTTTTTATGTGATTTTTTAGATGAAAGTTTTTGACTGTATATAGTCAAGTAGATAAACAAATCGTTTGTCGGCCCTCCCCCAAGCTTGGCAGTTGTTCAAACCGGATGAATGAGGGCCGTGTTCTAACTCGTCGGAGAGGTTCAGAGAAATATCGGATAACGGTGAAACTGGGCTCTTGTTCGCTTAACATTCTGAGCCGCTGTAGCATGTTTTCCTATCAATCTTAATGAAATCCATAGAGCCACATCTGGAAAAATACTCTTCCTGTATTTTCTGCCAAATTTCGTACCTTCTCACGCAATGCGAGATTGAGTACCATTCAATATCACCACAATGGGAACACAAAACCACTTTTGAAGTATCGACGGAAACGATCATCTTGCAAATTTCCATGGTTGAACGGATCAAAGTTCAGTATTGACGACGTATTGTATTGATTTGAAATGTTGAAAAGATCATTTCAACGATTGAAATTTTGTTCGCAGTCAATTTTTCTGCTTTTTAAATGTTGAGAACAATCTCATATGCTGAGGTGATGGGAATTTATGGGTAGGTAAATGAATAACTTGACGGGAAATTGGCCTATCATGTTTTTTCAAATCACAAATGTTGAAATGGTTAGTTTTTTTTTTTTTTTTTTTTTTTTTTTTTAAATATGTCATTGATATCTAATGGTTATGTCGTCAATCTTTCTCTATCGTTTATATTTACTTTTTACTAGTCAACAATAAAATTTTACTTCCGGTCTTTTTGGTCCTGAAAACGAGTCAAATGTCTTGTCTTTTCTACCTACTCGACTAGACTAGACTAGACTAGACTTAAGCTATACTAGGCTTGGACCACAACATAAATGATTAAACGTGGAAGGTGTGATAATTTTTTTGGAGAGAGAGGCCCCAAAAAAACCAATAATTGGCCAATTTGCTCCTCGTAGGATCCACATCCACACACCAACCAACCAATGACAACTTTGGCAACCCTCAAGATTCTTGATCAACTTGACCTTGCTCCTCAGGCTCAGTCATCATCTTCCACTGTAAGCTTTTCCTACTCAACCATATTTGGTGACATTAATCAAAACAATCGAGTTGTGCTTAAGCCAATCGTTTTCTCCAAAGCTGAATGAAAGTATTTTATATAGCATGATCTCCAAGAGCAATTTCATCCGTTCTACCATGGCAATGGGCAGAGGGAGGGCAGTTACTACTCACTTTGAATACTAATTGTCCTAGTACAACTTCATCCCGTTTAAAAGTGGACATAAAAGAATGGACAATGAGATGTTAGCCTTGATTCAGCATTGCCCGCAGGGAGCAGCTCAGGCTATAATTGCCTAGGCTTCAAGCAGTGGCGGATCCATGAAATATTATTAGGGAGTCAGTAAGAATAGTGCACGTAGCGGTATAGCATGAAAAATTGGCATTTCATCGAGTTTTGGTAAGTCTGAGATCATTTGCTAAGTCATATTGCACACCTGTTAACATAAGCTAACATCTTTCGAATAAGCATATCAACTGATGTCAATAACTTTTGAGCAAGCATGCCTATTGAAAGATGCACATAGCAACAACAGACATTGGCAAGAGGCTAGCAGATACCTTGCCCAGTGTCCATATAGGCCATAAGTCGAACAGTTAGAGGGCAGCTTTCTAAGGCATTTCAAATTTTCAAAATGTTGCACCCTGGTCTTCCATAAAAAAATTCTAGAGTTTGGGAGTTCAGCTAACTCCTCTTGTCCCAAGATGGATTTGCCTCTGGCTCCAGGTCGAGCAAAGTAGGGCTCACTTTTGTTACCGCTAGAGCCTTTTTGTGTTTTTTTTGGGTTTAAGGGCAAGTCTTGCGCCTTGCCATGGTAATTTTGGCATGGGTGGCTCTAATAGTTGATCATGTATCAAAATGAACTATGCTAAAAGAGTGGTGCTATCTTACTTTTTTCAAGTAGTTTAATTTTTTATCATCGAATTGAATGTATTAAAAAATATCAAATGATGAAAATGATTATGAGTGTATAAAAGATAAAAATAAATGTATTCATATTAAAATGGATCATTGTGCTTGTTTTGAGTAATTTCTGACCGTTAATACACATGAAAATTCGGTATGTATCCGCAATTGAAGATGATTAGAGAACGGATTGACTTCTGGGGCAAATTTTGGATGAAGTGAATTGATGAAGGACAAAAGACTGAAAAAAGATCAATCGGCAGGGGGGGAAGAAAAAGAAAGGTCAAGCATTCGTGGGGGCCTACCCTGATAGCGACCACACCGGATATCTCTCTTTTATTTCTGGTCTGGCAGGACCACGCTCTCAATTTATTTTTGTTTTTTTCCTCTAATTTTTGTTCCAAGTATTTTCTTTTTGCCAAATTAATTTTATATGGAAGATTGAGGACCACTCTAAAATCCTCAAATCCTAATATTATTTTTAAAAAGGTGTTGGAGATAAGAAAACGACAAAGTTACAGCTGTGATGGTGAACCCACTCCTACTACCTGTTTTCCTTTTCCTACCACCACCACCACCTCCACCGACGACGACGTTACGACCACAACTGATCAATAGAAGAGAGAGAGAGAGAGAGAGAGTGAGTGAGTAACATACCGTGAGGGTGCATCCGGTTTTTCTTGGCTTTCACATGATATTGTGTCATTGACCGAATCATGACATGAAAATCTTTCTCGTATCAGCTTAGGTTTCATTTCTATTCGCTTGATGGATCAAAGGTACGCCGGGGGTGACAGGTTGATGACTCCCATCACCTATCTAATGTCATTCATAACAGTATTGATCCATGTATTGGCTTTTTTTCTTACACAATAGAAACAAGGAAACTTTAACGAAAAGCACCTGGTACTGTTCACTTTAACGAAAAACCATATTTTTACACTAAAAGTCAATCCTGGTACTATTCACTTTACTCTTTATTTTGTCCTTATCATTAAAATTCAAAGTTTTCAAGCCTTTTTCATTAGTTTTCCTTTTTTATAATACAATTACCAGGCCCAGTCGTGAGAATTTGGGAGCCTTAGGCTAGTTTTTGAAATAGGGCCTTAAATTCTTTGATTTCCGGTTCTTTGTACATTGATAAGTATAAAAAAGAATTCGCTAAATACATAAAAATTATATTTCCACATCCAATATCATTAAAAATTAATATAAAAAAAGATAAATACACAAACATTACTTAAACATTACACGGCTTATGTTTTTAGATGCAAAAGTGCTAAATGTTTGTAGTCAAGAGTCCAAGATTGAGAGTGAAGAACGATAAAACTTGATGATCAAGGAAGTAAAGAACAATGAAACTTGATTGATGAGTATAATAAATTCAATAACGCCAATTGTTTTTCTTGTGTTTTATCCTTAAAATCAACATCACACTAACGAATCAAATACTAAAACAATCCATTCAATAAAAAATTATTGAAAAGCAAAATATAAATTCAAAGTTTTGATTACATTAAAGTACAATCTTCAAAACCATGTGATGGTTTAAAAATTCGATAGAAATGGAGAGATTGGGAAGTTGAAAGAAACAATGATTGCAAAGGGACTTGAGTTTTATAACTTTATATGCCACTACTACAAAAGGGGATATCAGTAACACCACTTACTGTTGGATTTTTGGTAAAAATCCGACATTAAATCGTGCAATGTCGCATAGTGAAACCGATGCCATTACTACTGTCACAAAAAGGGTATTGACGTCGCTTATCCCCCTTAATCCGCCACCAAGAAGGAAAGTATTATAAAATAAAAAAGAACAACAGTGTCGCTTAAAAGCGACATCGGTGCTTACGTCGCTTAAAAGCGACATGGAAATATGATATGATGGCGGTCCAAACCGACATTAACTAACAAAAAAACAATTAAAATATCACACTTACTGTCGGTCCAAACTGACATCACCTCATTTAAATAAATAAAATAGTCTAGCTATTGTCGGTCGTAACTGACATTACCTTCCATCTCGATAAATAAAATACTTAGCTGCTGTCGTCCATAAGCGACACCAAATATATGAATAATTAAAAAAAAACATTTTTCTGTTTTTAATTCATAATAATTAAAAAAAATTATATAAAAGTAAATCCCACCATATGTCATTGAAAAAACAAACAATTTTAGGCCTAATCGGATAAATGGTCCCTGTGGTGACAAGGTAATCGAAAGATAGCCCTCGTGGTAAAAAAATTAGGATTTAAACTCTCGTGGTGCTAGTCCGTTAGCAAATTTAGTCCAAAAGTAATTTTTTCGTTAAATGTCTGTTAATTAAAGGATAAACGCTTTTTGACTAAAGCCTGACAGCCTGGGATTACCATCTTGTGTACAAAATCAAAAACCTAAATGGTAAATAATAAAAACAGATAAACCTACGATTCACATCCTCTCAGAAATTCCTTGTGTTGCATTCCCTTCTACTCGATTATAACAAAACAAAAAAAAAAAAAAACAGATTAACCCCTAAAAAATTCAATCCAATTCAAAAAGCAGAAGACTTTATAACCTCATTGATCAAACAAAACCCTAAAGGCATTGAGATCATGGTACAAGGCACGACCTTTGCTGCTGCAATAGTCGAGAGCCTGAGCAAGATACAGCGCCACCCTCGCCTCCTCCTGCAAACAAAAAAGATTCAATCTTTCCTTATTTTTTCAAAAAACAAAAATCTGAGACTGAGATTTATCGAAATGTTGAAAAGTGGAGGGAGGGTTGAGTTTAACGGACGAGGAATTGGCGATTGTCCAGCGAGGCGAGCTTGTTGAATAGCTTGACGATGATTAAGCGGCCATTGTTGAGCTTTCCCCTATAGACAACGTTCGGATTGGAGTTCCTCAGAATGTTGATCTTCAAAATGGTGATCCATAGCAAATCGGGAAGGAGAAGAGGAAAAATTGAAAAGGAGGTAGAAAGGGACGCAAGGATGAAATGGGGAAGGAGAAGAAGAAGGACTGAAATTGGGGGAGAAATGAAAGCATAGATGAAATGGGAAAGAGAGGGGTTTAAATATGGGTACTTAGTTGGCGTCGGTTTAAATCGAAATGGATTGACTGACGTCGAATTAAAAACCACTGGTGTCGAAGTAAATGTACATGAATCGACGCCAACCTGACACACTTTTCTAACCAGTCAACTTTCTGACACTCTTTATTAAAAATACGGCGTCGGTTTAAATTAATGTTGGTGTCGGTCTTAACCGACACCAACTTTTGACACACTTTTTCAAATTCACATAGCGTCTGTTTAATGAAACTTGTGTCGCATTAAAATATGATAGTGTCGGTTAAAACCGTACAAAGCGGGAAATTTCCCGCCTAATATTTCAACGAATTCATCCATTTCCCGTCTAATTTTTGGGAAATTTCCCTCCTAATATTTCAAGATATCCATCCATTTCCCGCCTAATGTTTAACCCAAAGAAAAAAAAAAAACCAACTATTTTTTTTTTTTTGTGTTTGATAGGAGCATATTTATGCGACTTAGTTAACTTGTTTTCTTGCATTTATGTTGTTAGTTCTTAGTTATTTTAGTATTTTAAGCTATTTTCGTGTGTTTGTAGGTTCAAAGGGTTAATGTGGCAAATAAGTGCATTTTGGAGTCTTTTGGAGCAGTTTTGGGCATGAAATGGATAACATAGGCTTGGAGCAAAGGGTATGGACGAAATTGAAGAGCTAAAGATGCTAGGATTCCTAGTTGAAGAAGGATTCGTAGAAGAATGAGGATTCCTAGAAGAATAAGGATTCCTACTCAAAGAAGGAATGTTAGCCAATGTTTCCTACTTTGGTTTTGACCTTTCCTAATCCTAATTTATCAAGGTTCCAGCTGCAAAGGAGTGTCCTAAATATGTTAGGACACTTAATTACATCTTTCCCTTTCCTTTTCATCTCTTGCCGCTGAAGGGGACTCTCCCCTTTCCTATTTTATGTCTTAAAAACACATTCCCTTTCTTTCCTAATCCCAGCCTCACCTTCTTCCTTTTTCTCTCCTAAATTCTGACAATTAAATGCCTTTCCCTTTTCTTGCCTCATATCCCTTTCCTTTTCTCTTTAATTTCTGACTTTTAATTCTTGTAGGACAAATTAGCTAAGTTCTAAACCTTTCCTATTATTTTCCGACCCTAGCCCTATAAATAACATATTGCCGCACCCTTTAGGGCTCTCTTTTCTTCTCCTCAGCCATTCCATCCACCTATCTACCTATCCATCCTCTATCACCCATCACCATAGATTCTCTACACACCCCTAACCCTCTCTACATAACCTACCGCAACCCTTAGACCATCCATTCACCACTCACACCCTTGTGCCACATATTTGCACGGAAGGAGGATTGCTTGGAGTTGTGCTAGCCATTCAATTTGGATTGCTGGAGTATTCTAGGTGTATTCTACTTTGGTTTTCAATGTTTAATTTCAATTGTTTTTGTTTAATTGCAAGTATGAGGAACTAAACCCCTTTTGGCTAGGGGGAATTTCAAAGCCATGAACATATTTGCAATATGAATTGATTTCTTCCAATTGTGATTTGATAAGTTGTGAATGCAATTCAATTAACTGTTTTCTTCAAAACTGATTCTTATATGTTGATTAATGATGCATACTTAGTTTTCATGCATGAATTTGATGCTAGAATATAAATGAGTTTCACCTAATCGTTATAAATTTATATTCATGAGTAGTGAATGTTGCTAGTCACAATCGAGTTAATTGCATTCTTGGCAAACGTATCATGCATTCATAGTTACAAATGTCTCGTCAACACTTATGATTTTCATGGAACGTAATGATCTCTGATTGTATCTCTATTATGCATTCATGTAGAGGACCTTTGGAGAATGATTTGGGTTGTCGCATGCATTCATCAAATTCAATGAGTAAAGGAAAATCTGAGTGTTAATTAGTGCATCATGGTTAATCTGGGGTGTTGAGATTCATAATTTATTGAAAACCAATTGGGAATCGATTCATGTACAAGTGTGTCATGTGTGGAGAAGAACCCTCTAATTAGCCTATCACCCCATCCATTTATCCCAAATTCGTCCAAAATCTGTCTTAAGTTTTTAGTTACTTGTTTTACTTTAAATTCGTCCAAAGCTCAATCTCCTTTACTTTAGTGTGCCAAATTAGTTAGAATCTGTCTTAGTTTGTGTTTTAAGTGTTTTGAGTCAAGTTTAATTCAATTTCGTCTAAATCACTTCCTAGTGTCTAGTTTGAGTCTATCTAGTTGTTTTAAGCTGTTTTGAGTCATTCTAGTTAGTTTTGAGTCTTTTCAGTTTGTTTTGAGTTCTTTGAGTCTAGTTAGGTGTTTATAAGTTTATTTTTGTGTTTTTGAGTCAGTTTAGAGTAGATTAGCAATCCCTCCTAATCCCTAGTCCAGAACGATCCTTACTTATCCATACTACAATTGTCAACAAGAGGGTTTAATTTGAGTGTTGGATTATTTCACATCGGTGTTATCTCATATAACATTTTAAAATTTTAATAAATAAAATTTAACTTGAATAAAATACGTAATAAAAAACATAAATATAATTTTATTATAAAATATCATCACATGCTAATTGAAACATAGTCTAATTAATACTTACACTATATAAAATAATTAATATATTTATTCCAAGTCATCATCTGTTAGGTCGTCGTCGGTATTGGCATAATTAACAAATTTAGTAGGCAACGGTAATGATTCATGAAAATGAGTCTCTTCCACGTTGTAAGGAAATTTTCATTGTCAAGTATCCGATCTCAAAGCATATACAAACAAGTTTGACGGTTGGATTGTTGAAATTAGTTTCGTATAATGCGTATCCCATCAAAACAATAGATTCACTAACACTTAGAGTTTATTTATACTTTCATTAAGTATAACATAAGATTTGTGGTATCACTAGTGTAAATATTTTAAATTGAAGATCGAATTCATTCATTATATTCATAAAGGGTCAAGGAGTGTAGCTGTAAAAAATCATCAAAATCGGAGTTAAAAGAATCGTTAAATCGTGATTTTTCTTTTATAACCGTCAAAAAGTTTTGTCCCGTTACTTGATCTCTGAATGTTTTTTTTTTTAGATTTTTGGCGTATGCGATCTCGAAGCATATACAAACAAGTTTGACGGTTGGATCGTTGAAATTAGTTTCGCAGGATGCGTATCTCATCAAAACGATAGATTCACTAACACTTAATAGTTTATTTATACTTTCATTAAGTATAACATAAGATTTGTGGTATCCACTAGTGTAAATATTTTAATTGAAGATCGAATTCATTAATTGTATTCATATAGGGTCAAGGAGTGTAGCTATAAAAAATAATCAAAATCGGAGTTAAAAGAATTGTTAAATTGTGATTTTTCGTTTATAACCGTAAAAAAGTTTTGTCCAGTTACTTGATCTCTTTGTTTTTTGCGATTTTTGGCATATGCGATCTCAAAGCATATAAACAAGTTTGACGGTTGATCGTTGAAATTAGTTTCGTAGGATGCGTATCTCATCAAAATGATAGATTCACTAACACTTAACAGTTTATTTATACTTTCATTAAGTATAACATAAGATTTGTGGTATCCACTAGTGTAAATATTTTAAATTAAAAGATCAAATTCATTCATTGTATTCATATAGGGTCAAAGAGTGTAGCTGTAAAAAATCATCAAAATCGGAGTTAAAAGAACCGTTAAATCGTGATTTTTCGTTTATAACCGTCAAAAAGTTTTGTCCCGTTACTTGATCTCTGAATGTTTGTTTTTTACGATTTTTGGCGTATGCGATCTCGAAGCATATACAAACAAGTCTGACGGTTGGATCGTTGAAATTAGTTTTGTAGGATGCGTATCTCATCAAAATGATAGATTCATTAACACTTAGAGTTTATTTATACTTTCATTAAGTATAACATAAGATTTGTGGTATCCACTAGTGTAAATATTTTAAATTGAAGATCGAATTCATTCATTGTATTCATATAAGGTCAAAGAGTGTAGCTGTAAAAAAATAATCAAAATCAGAGTTAAAATAACCGTTAAATCATGATTTTTCGTTTATAACCGTCGAAATTAGTTTCGTAGAATTCGTATCCAATCAAGTTCAATGGTGTGTGTATATATATATATTTATTAAGTAGATTTAAATTTATTTATTTTGTATGTATAATAACACTTAAGAAATTGAATGATATGTATATTTAAGCCAATCCAATGGTCACCAATTTTTAAAATTTAATTAATTATATATATATATATATATATAATTATTATAGTTTTTAGTGGTATAAAATTGTCAAAAGCGACACTAGTCTTCAATCCACACTCATACTTTATGTCGCTTAAAAGCGACACCAGTATTTAAAAATTATTAAAATGTATGTTTACGTCGGTTTAAAAGCGACATAGACATTTTATGACACTTATAAGCGATAGTAAATCTGACGTCATGTTCAGTTAGTGTCGCAACTGTCTTATCTACCACTATATTAGATTAAACCGACACCACCCACTGACACTATAAAACCCTTTTGTAGTAGTGTGCATTTGGACAGATGGATTGGCAGTAAATTTGAAAAGCAAGAAAAATTTAATGACTGAAAAAGGTATCTCCATGTTTTGAACTCAACACCCCAAAGAAAAAGAAAGCTGAACATTTCCACTGCGCCAACAAATGAATTATGATGTCTCTTACTTTTTCTCCATTTATATGTTATTTACATGATATAAAAAAATTTTGGGGGCCTCTTCGGAGTGGGGGCCCTAGGCGGGTGCCTACTTGGGCTACCCTCAAGGCCGGCCCTGACAATTACACCATCATCGTAGCGTTATGTGCTAATGTTATAATATTATGTATAAACTTTTTTACACATGGCCTTGTATCACTGACAATGGACACTTGGTCACACCCACACCACATTTGAAATGTAGACCATTATAAAAAAGTTCTTCTTTAAATTCTTGTGTACACCACATGTAAGATGAGGAGAGTACCAATTCAGGTGGATTGTCCGCACATATCTCCAAAGAAAAAAAAAAAACTATATGCGGACATTCCACCTCCTTGGTGCCAAATAGGCATCTGGTGATACCGATACTTTTTTGTTGTATGCATTTGTTTTGTTGAAATACTGGAAATGAGTGGTTACCTGTTAAACTACAGAAAATCAAATATGGAAAAAATGCTTCCTTGCTACCTACTCAAACATAATGTTTACACGTAAAACAAAAGCAACATTAGAACCATATTTATCTTGCTAATTGCCTTTAGGTTATAATTTTATGCAAATCTCCCCAACAAGAATTATTTTTCTTGTGTTAAATTAAGGTCCCACATTGTTCCTCATGATGGCTCAATCACCACCACTTAGGGTACATCAATCAAACATAGTTTATAATGTGGATGCAAATTTCCGCCTTCTTCTTCTTGGACAAAATTGCACCTACAAAACAATTAACACCTTAGATCAAGGCCAAGAGCCTCACGCCCCCACGATGAATGGGGGGCTTTGGCCGAAGAACCTCCGATGCCAAAGTTAGAATTTAGAGAGAAAAGTATTTGGAGAGTTTTTTTAGATTTTTGCCAAAGTGTTGGAATAACTTTTTAGTGAGAATGGGTGCCTATTTATAGGGTTAGGCTTAGCCCAATTTTCCCAATGTGTGGCTGGCCACTAATGGGTTTTGGTGGTTATAGTTTTGGCTTAATTAGCCAATTTATTGGCTAATTAAGTATAAAAGAAATAAATAGGAGGTTACAAAATTGAATAGTTGTGTAAATAGGGTAATAAAAATGGAGAAAAGTGTGAAAAGCTAGGGAGAAAGGGGGTGGCCGGTCAATCACTAGTTTTGGGATTGAGTGGGATATGTGTTGTGGTTATTTGGATGTTTTAATTGATGTTTAATGGGTTAATTGGGTAATTAATCCATTAATTAACCAATTAATATAATTTTGGAATAAATATTTTGGAGGTTATGGGATTTGATGAGATGAATATTGAATTGTTACATTTTTGGAGCATTTTTTAGCTGCTCGCGTGTAGGAATCCCGGTGTGCCTCAAGGTTAGTTTGTTCATCTTTTACTAAAAAATCCACGTGTCGCCTTGTGATTATTTTTGGCTCCATATATAACACAATATCCTAAATACTTCATAATCATAGGCGTTCGTTATATGTGTCTACAAGTTAGAAGGGCCTAAATTTTATATATTTGTTATTGGTACAAATTCATGCATCCCCTCCAACCAAATAAGAACATATATTGACATCCTCAACCACCAAAGGAAAGAGAAAACTAAGCACTCAGAGATTAGATAATGAATTATATGAAACGAGTGTAACGTCATCTGACGTTCTAGTCTGATAATACATAGAGGTGGTAAACTAGAACATTATAAAGGCGGTAAACTAAATAGTTTTATCAATCAAACATATTCTCCAACACAGTATCCTAAATGCTTGATAACCTTAGGTTTTCGTTTTAGGTGACTACAAGTTTTGGGCCTAAAATTTATATATTTGTTATTGGTACAAATTCGTGCATCCCTCCAACCAAATAAGAACATATATATTAACATCCTCAACTACCAAAGGAAAAAGAAAACAAAGCACTCAAATATTAGACATAATCTTAAATAAGAGATAATGATTTATATGGAACGAGTCCCACTTCACTTGACGTCCTTGTTTAATAATATATTGTTATATGTAAGTTACTCTACAAATGACATTATATTATTAAACTAGAATGTTATAGAGGCCATAAACTAAATAGTTTTAGGTACATCAATGAAACATATTCTCCAACACAGAATCCTAAATACTTCATAACTATAGGCAGTGGCGGATCCAGGAATCTTACCCCAAGGGGTCGCAGTGTAAAAGTTCAAATAAAAATTTAGGATGGAAAAACATATTGAAAATGAAATCATAGTACTTTCATTCATAATTCATAATGGAAACAATATTACAAACTATAATTGTCCACGACGAGGTTTCATATTTTGAAAACGAAGCATTATAGCTTCATTTTCAATACAAGCAAAAATATCTCTCTCAATATAAACAAGCAAGCTATCACTCAACCATTGATCTCCCATTTTGTTCCTAAGTGGACCCTTAACAATATTCATGACAGAAAATGCTCTCTCCACTGAAGCAGTTGCAACTGGTAAAACTAAAGACAATGTAATGAGCAAATATACATAATTGAATACTTGATGCATCCTTGTCTCCACCATTTTTTTTGCAAGATCACCAATCCCTTCCAATTGAGAGAAATCACTACTGGAACACACATAATGAATATAAATCTCAAGTTGATCTTCAAGTGCCAAACGATCTTCATCCGAAAAGTCTTGAGGATAAAATTGAGCAAGACGAAGTAACTTTGGTTTATCAAAAGCTACAAATGAATCTTTCGGACTCAAACATGCCATACAAATAAGCAACTCGGTATTTACCTCATTAAAGCGATCCTCTAACTCCGTAATTTGCTCATCAATGACATAAATAAAGAGCTCCACACGATAATGATGACGATTTGTCTTTATTGGAGCATAACGCCTTGACCTCCCTGGAAGTATAAATGCCTCTTCCATGTTAGGAACATCAATATGATGTTTTTCACAAAAAGAAGATACTTCATCAACCAATGCATCGAACCCATTATTCCTCATCCAATATAGCTTTTCCTTGCATGATTTCACTAAAGCCATTGCATTCACAATTTCTTGATCTTTCCTTTGCAATGCTTGTGACAAATCATTTGTGAGTCCCAATATGACTTTCATCAAGAAAAGGTGAAACACAAACTCAAAAGTAAGTATCACTCTCATTAACGTATTTGCTTCACCCGCACTTTCATTGGGATTATCATCAATAACCATTTGAAGCACATGAACCACGGATGAAAACATAGAAATGATGCTAATCAAGGTACCATAGTGTGAGTTCCATCGTGTGTCACCGGCACGTTTGAGACTTGTTTCTTGATTTAAGCCTCGCCCCGTTATAAGACAATCATTTTCAAAAGCTATCACAAGCTCTTCTTGAAGTTGCCCTCTAAGTGAATCACGCCGCTTACAAGATGCTCCAACATGATTAACCACATTATTAGCCGTTGCAAAAAAAGAGGCAATGTCTATATTATTCTTTGCTACGGCAACAAGAGCTAGTTGAAGTTGATGAGCAAAGCAATGAACATAATATGCACAAGGTTGTTCTCTCAATATCTTTGTTTTAAGGCCATTCAACTCACCTCTCATATTGCTAGCACCATCATAACCTTGTCCTCGTAGCTTGGAAATGCTCAAACCGTAGCGAGAAAACAATGTGTCAATAGCATCCTTTAGTGAACTTGAAGTAGTGTCGGTAACATGTTGGATACCCACAAATCTTTCAATTACATGCCCGTTGTCATCCACATAACGCAACACCATAGCCATTTGCTCTTTCACAGACACATCACGTGCTTCATCCACCAATATTGAAAAGAATTTATCTTTTAGACCATCCATGATAGCATCAAGTGTTTCAAGGGCACATGAATTCACAATTTCTTTTTGAATGGAAGGAGCTAGTAATTTGAGATTCCCCGGAGCATTTTCCATCACAACTTCTCTAACTTTATCATTATTATCTGCAAGGAATTGCAATAACTCCAAGTAATTTCCCCTATTGCTTGAAGTGGCACTTTCATCATGGCCACGAAAAGGAAGACCTTGTCGCAATAAAAACTTAGTGCACTTGATTGAAGCAATCAAGCATGTGCGATAAGCCTTACGAGTTTGGTCAGAGTGTTTGCTCACTGCCGTTTCAATATGTGTAGCTTGATTCATCAAATTTGTAGCAGCTTCTCTAGCCTTATTATGAACACTCCCAACCGGTCCAACATGCATCTTAAATCTTTCTCTCCCTTTCTTCCAATTCTTAAATCCATCTCCAGTGAAAGCTTCACTACCCACTTGTTCAAAATTGGTTTTAAAGAGATAGCAATAGAGACAAAATGCCGCATCTTTAGATACACTATACTCCAACCAATCAAACTCATCAAACCATTGGGGAATGAAGCGTCGATTAATTCCCGACATATTAGTTATTGGGAAATTATGACCTCTAGGTTGACAAGGTCCTTTTTGTAGATATAATCTTCGGACCTCATCTCTCATATTAGCGTCATAATCTATTATTCGAGTTCTTAATCCAGGATCCGCTTGAAGATTACCCAAAACATCATCTAACTGACTTTGTCTTGAACTTGGAGTTCTTGAACTACCAACAGTATTTGAACTATCAACATTATTCGAACTACCCGAACCCGATGATGACTTTCTCTTAAAAAACCGTTCCATAATAATGCTTGCTACATATACAAAATATTCAAAATAAATACTCACAATATAAACAAACCATAAACATAATCAAAATAAATATGAATTGGATTTTCAATTAAATTAAATATCTCATCTTGCATTCTAATTTCTACATATACAAAATAATGAAAATAAAAACTCACAATATAAACAAACCATCAATATAATCAAAATAAATATGAATTGAATTTCAATTAAATTAAATATATTCTACATATACAAAATATTCAAAATAAATACTCACAATATAAACAAACCATAAACATAATCAAAATAAATATGAATTGGATTTTCAATTAAATTAAATATCTCATCTTGCATTCTACATATACAAAATAATGAAAATAAAAAATCACAATATAAACAAACCATCAATAAAACCAAACCAATAAAAACTCACAATATAAACAAATCATCAATATAAACAAACCATCAATAAAAACTCACAATAAAAACTCACAAGATAAATATGAATTGAATTTCAATTAATTAAATATATTCTACATATACAAAATATTCAAAATAAATACTCACATCACAATATAAAAACCAAGGGAGGAGATGGAGTTGGAGCCGCCAGCAGAGGAGGGAGGAGATGGAGTTGGAGCCGCCAGCAGAGGAGGGAGGAGATGGAGTTCACGTTGGGGCGGCAGCAGCTATGGAGGAGAGGAGTTGAGGATTTGGGGGGATTGAGTTAGGGTTGAAGGATGAAAATTTGGGGCTTTTAATTGTATAGGGATCGGGTAGGAAGGGCTGGGATGGGGAGGGACACAGTGGGAATTTTTTTTTTTTTTTTTTTTTTCGGCCTGGCCCAAAACGACGTCGTTTTGGCCAGGTCATTTAAAAAAATTTCCTGGGCCAAAACGACGTCGTTTTGCCCAGGTTTTTTCAAAATCAAAACTGGCGCACAGCGCCTTCGTCTTCTTCGTTCGTCCTCCTGCCCAGAAAACCGACGACTCCAACGGCAACGGGGTCGCACCAGGGGTCGCCCCACCATCTCCAAGGGGTCTCGAAGGTTGCTTCCATGGCTTCCAAGGGGTCGCGCGACCCCAATGACCCCACTGTGGATCCGCCACTGACTATAGGTGTTCGTTTTATGTGACTACAAATTTTGGGCCTAAAATATATATATTTGTTATTGGTACAAATTCAAGCATCCCCTAGGGCCTAAATTTTATATATTTGTTATTGGTACAAATTCATGCATCCCTCCAACCAGATAAGAACAAATATATTAACATCCTCAACCCAAAAGGAAAAAGAAAAGAAAACACTCAAAGATTAGACATGGTCTCAAATAAGAGATAATAATGAATTATATGCAAAGGGTCCGACGTCACCTGATTAGACATGGTCTCAAATATATTAATAATGTATTGTTATGTGTGAATTTGTCGGCAAACAACGACAGATTTTTCAGTGTGATCATCACACGATATAGTACACCACGTGTTCTTATATAAATAATGAGATATGTGTGTTAAAATGTTAATAACTTAAAATTTAAAAAATTTCACAACTTACATAAAAACACATAATGTATCATCCGTATTCTTGTCACAACTAAATATTTCTCGCAAACGACAGTATATATTATTAAACTAGAACATTATGGGGCGGTAAACTAAATCGTTTTAGGCAAGTTGTTTTTTTTTAAAGTTTCAACAAACAAATTCGAAGGGTTGGCAACTCATCGCTTGGACCCACAATATGCCACGTAGATTGTATAGAAATAGTTGGTACTTGGTGGTGGGTCATTTTGTTTCCCAACAAACGAGTGCCTTTAGTTTTTCTATTGAGTTCTTTTTGTCCCAACAATAATCAAAATATTTGACAGATGTGGGAAATAATATTAACAAAAAATAAATTTGAAAATATGAAAAGCATAATAATATTAATACAGCAGGGAAGGAAGCGTCAATAGTGACAGCTCAACCCTCAGCCGACTTTCTTAAATAACAAAACATTAGAAAATGCAGACTTGCAAAGGATTTGGTACCAACAAACGGTGCCAATGTGTTGATTAATGGAGCGCCCCTCCCACATCAACTAGTTTGTTTGGTACTTGCAAACTTTTTCGTTTCGTAACGAAGTACATTTCACATTATCCAAGTTTAATTTACATTGTTGTATTTGTTATGGATTTTTTTTATTATTTTTGGGTGTGAAGTCATGATGCTCCTCAATTTCACATTGCTCTTGATGTGGCTTTGTTTTTGGGTTGTACATGTATATGGCATGTCCTTTTCCGGTGTCCCTTTCGACCACAAAGGCTACAATTTATCAGAATGTGTAAATTGGCCGGATTTTAAACATCACGGGTGTAACGTTAAAAAATTAGAACTTTTTGTGAACTCTGTACATGTGCGTGTGGATGAATAAATTTTGGTCATTAATGCACATATGTTTCATAGGGCATGAACGATCAAAAATCACTTATGGGTTGCTAATGACAATATTATATTTCATAATTTATATCAATTATATATGCGTTCTGGGTACTCTATAAACGGAATACATAATCATAGAGAAAATAAAACGATGATAGATTATGTTATGCGATGACGTACATGATTGTTTTGTGTGAGAAAGAACGTGAAAAAATTACTTCCATTCATTTTTCTTCTTATGGGACAACCCTCTCAAATTCGATACACAATGATGAATCTAAATATGAAACCTTAAGTATGAGCATGAGTACATATAAAAAAGGATAATACTTGCATTCTTATGTGGTGATGCACATATGCATCCATTTGCAAATAATGTATCTTGATCGAATAAAATAATTATGGGAACCGTTCAATTTCTTAATCTTTATTTGTAGGTCACCCTAACAAAAAATAATTAATCGAAGATCATTTAGTCATTCACATAGAACAAATCAACTGTGTAGGTACCAAATAACATATTCATAATAAGCTGTCCATTTATTTGATACGTTTGAAGGATAAAACGATATACAATTTGATGATTTTTTTTAAGAATGATCTTCAAAATGAAAATTAATAAGTTGGACAGCTCCGATTGTACACACATATACAACTTAGTATCATATTCATATGCTTATTGTTTCATCCAATCCTTTAAAAGTTAATTGGTATTGTAAATTGTTTATTGTTCTACAACTTTATACTGTATGACCGCAAGAGCTAGATAGAAGGATCTGGTGTCTGTGTAGTGTTAATCAACAATAATCGGATGGTAAGGAGTGCTCCGTTTATTATCCTGTGAAGTGTCCAAATCACTTCTTTAAATAGATGGTTGAAGCCTACTTGTCATTTTGAAAAGGGCAAATTAAAAATAATTCATTTGTCTGTTGATGCATACCTAATCAAAATTCACTTTTGGTAGCAATAGTGTTTTATCGCAGGGACGAAAAGAAATAATGCTTCTGCGAGTTTGACTCTCACCGATTCTTCTTTACCATAACAATTAACAAGTTAACTCACTGCCGGTATCATTTGTTCAGAAATAAAATAAACCCTAATAAACCAAAGATTAGTTATAATTAATTGTATTTAACCACCTCAATCAAACCTCTGGCCAAAGTTGAATTAAAACCCAAAACAAAAATCAGAGGAAAATCTTTCATTTGTCAGGCCACAGAAGCAACCAGCTTTATCTTGTTGTTCTTTTTACGAGCTCTCCTCCAACAGCTTTCATGGTAATGATTCGTCCTATTGCCCCATATTTCTGAAATCTTCTCTCTCCCCCAAAAACCAAAACAAAACAAGACCTTGAAAACCTCACAACACCGAAGCTTTAAAATCTTTATTTCTCTGTGTTTATGTAAAATCTTTGTTTCTCTCAGACGTGGTGCAGAAAGTTGTGTGTCTCAGATCCCAATACACGGCTCTCTTCCCCCACGGCATCTTTCTTACACCATTAACGATTTTAAACTGTTCTCAAAGCCTATATCAATTACTTTCTCTTTCTTCCTTTCTCTCTCCAACACACTGTTATACACCATAACGGCATAAAAGTCCCACTCTCAAACCACAAGGGTTTCTACTTTCTCTGTGGTCCAAGCTCTGGATTACCCTTTATAATTCTCCTCTATCTCTACAAAACCCATTTCTCCGAATCTCCGACGGATTTGAATCGGGTCGTCTAGAAATGCAAGAATCCGGGTTGGGGATGATGATTGGTGGCGGCGGCGACGGTCATCATGACCAGCATAACCGGCAGCTCAAAGCTGAGATAGCCACGCACCCTCTTTACGAGCAGCTCCTGTCTGCACACGTGTCCTGTCTCAGGGTGGCGACGCCAATCGATCAGTTGCCGCTCATAGACGCTCAGCTGTCTCAGTCGCACCACCTCCTGCGCTCTTACGCTTCTCAGCCGCAGCATGGCCAGTCAGTCTCCCCACACGAGCGCCAAGAGCTTGACAACTTTTTGGTTTGTCCATTTTATTAATTTGTTACTGTCTAATTAATATATTTGTATTTATGTTTTTTTTTAATCTGGTTTAATTTGTTGAGTAATTGAATTTGTACTTGTTGGGTTTTATTAGCTAATGATTTACTTTTTTTTTGGTTAATGGTGGTTTATTAATTGTTACTGCAGGCACAATATCTGATAGTTTTGTGCTCTTTCAAAGAACATCTTCAACAACATGTCAGAGTCCATGCGGTTGAAGCTGTAATGGCCTGCCGTGAAATCGAAAGCAACTTGCAGGCTCTTACTGGTATGCCCTCCTCGCTTTTTCTCAAAACTTCACCTTCCTAGCTATTATTGTTAATTTATCAGACTCTGAATCTCGACTATTAATCGTGTTGATATGTGGTTCAACTTGTATTATAAACCTGACAAAGAACATTAGATGTCGTAATATATGTTTGATTTGGAAATGTTTAGAATATACGAGTTACAAGTATAAATGTTGGCTTTATCATCAGCTGGTGTTAGAAATGTTTAGAATATTTGTTTAGTTTTGTCATTGGGAATGAAATTTGCTTCTGTTATCTGTGCTGGGACGTTTTGTGATGTTTTAATGTGTTTGGAAGGCATAAAGATAAGAAGGACCTGGACCAGCTATTCTGGGGTTCTGGAGGTTTGAGTACTGCCCTTGTAAGAAGTGGGGGCGGTATGGGGTAGAGTCTACCAAAACTAATTAATCAAAGTTAAGTGTTGGATAGAGGTTGGCTAATTAGGTTCAACCGGTGATGTAGTAATATTAATCGATATATTATAATATGAGTAGACAAAAATATTGTTATATGATAAATTTAAGATATAATATCATCAATTATAGATACATAATAAACATGTTATAATATGAATAAATTGATAATTCTATGTAGTGTTTAGCGTGTTGATGACAAGACTAAGAAACTTTTGCATTCTGCCATGAGTTGTCTCCATGACCTAACTAACAAGGTTGCAGTAGAATATTTGGTTTTGATGATTGCAGCGATTAATATTTTTTTTTTTGGGAATATAAATATAGAATGTATGAACTTTTTTGTTTGTTGGATTATCCATATGTTGGAAGTTTGGTGATTAATTTGGTGGTGGAGTATAACTAAGTGCATATAATTAACCAATCACATTACATTAGTTAATGATGATTATACAGAAGGGTTGGATTTGTGGGGGGCCTGCTAGGTGGAGACGGTAGCTGAAACTGGTACAGGGTCTCTTCACTAAATTTATTAATACCAAAAGAATAAAATAAGATTTACGAAGCTTCAATAAATTATTAAATTATGGAAAAATGCCTCGTTAGTAGTATTCTAGCCAGTAAGAACCCTATATGATTTAAAAGATTTTTTTTTGTATGACTTGTAAGTAAAATTCATAATGATTAGTATAAATAACGACACAAGAACAGAAAAACTACAATCAAATTAGACATCTGAGTCCCTTCTCCCATCTCTCTGTCGTACCCCTCTCCTCTCTCCCTCTAAATATTATTTACTACTACATTTTCGGATTTATATCCTGATTAATTGGTTGTTAGGGTTGGACACACTGAATAAAAGGTAGAATACAAGTTGCACAAGATATTTTCAACAATGCTAGAGCCTAGAGACATCAAAGATAAACCCTAAAAGTTTTGTTCTCACTCTGAAAAATTCATATATTCTTTGCAGTCTCTGTAGATTATAGTATTATTGGTTAATTAATTACTTGTTTTCAAGCCAATTTTAGGGTTCATGACATCGAAGGCTGCATATACATGGTAAGAACAAAAACTCAAAGCCCACTGAGTTATAAAGCTAACTGGGATGGTCCAAATTAGACTTGTCTGTTTGCCTTAGTTTAAAGTGATGATATGTTGACAAGGGTTTAATAAAACAAGAGTTTTAGTTGTTATCAAGGTAAAGTAAAAGACAAATTAGTAGCAAACATGGAAGATGACAAATTATTACTGATATATACTATCAAACGCTGACGAGTATATCTATTTAATTAACTATGTAATACAAATTTCGATCAAGCTAGGTTTTACCAAGACCTAAGAAAAAAGAGAAGAAGAATCCTACATTGTTGTTCTTTTCAATTCTTGCATGCATGCGGAATATCATAATGTATATGCCTTCTAGCTAGAACCAACTGGTGATTATATACATATATATAATATACATATGTATATTATATATGTGTATAGAGGGGGCGGGGAGGGATGGAGGAACCTATAATAACTTGACTTGTGGCCAACTTAGACAAAAATTTGGTGACATCTATTTTGTCATTCCAACATACATAAAATCTAGTAAGTTATCTAGTTCAATTTTTGCCCACCAGTTTAATGTGACGTTCTTCTTACGTGGAAATATATTCTAGTTTACCAAGGGAAAAGATATAACTTGCAATTAAAGAATAAAACTACAATATTACCTTTATATATCATGTATCCTTTATTGTTTTCTTTAAACCACTAACAAAACAAACAATTCATGTGATGTAAACTTGAGATCTCGTAAAAATGACTATACATGGAATTTATATATGTTGCTTTCGATAAATGAAATAAAAAATATTTATACATGTTGTGAGAAGATTAGACTCAAGAACTTGACGACTTTCTTGAGCCCAAATAATTAAGGGTCTGTTTGATAACCATTTGATTGAGTTTTTGATTATCACCTTTTATGCATGAGATTTGAGTGAGGTATATAGGGTAGGGGAGGTATGAAGAAGGATGATGGGAGAAGGAAAAAAATTGAGGAAGAAATGAAAACAAAATCTTAAATGAAATAATTTTTTGTTTTAATTTTTTGTTTTGTGCACCTTTCAACAAGAAGAAGCCTTACCCCACTAAGTGGGGTTGCTATATGAATCTTAGAACGTCAATGCGCTATGATTTGCATCAAATCTTCTATTAGCTCCAAGTACTCCATATCTTTTCTTAAAGTGTCTTTCCAAGTCTTCCTAGGTCTTCCTCTACTTCTTCATCTCAAGCCTTTGTCTCATAATCACATTTTCTAACTGGAACATCTATAGGTCTTCGTTTCACATGTCTAAACCACCTTGACTGACTTTCTTTCATCTAATCTTCATTTGTAGCCACTCCTACTTTACCTCAGATATCCTCATTCTTAATCATGTCCTTTATCATGTGGCCACACATCCAACAAAACATTCTCACCTCATCTACCCTAATTTTATGCACGTGTTGATGTTTGACACTAGTAGAAAAAAGCTCATCTACCACGGTGAATGCCCGTGATAGATTGCAATCCACCACGGGCACTACGTCTGTTAGTCATCTAGATGTGATAAAAAGTCTCGGTTTCTATCACGAGCTATGTCCATTGTCAAATGTGATATAACCACAGATTGTGACTGTGATAAATTGGGATCTAAAACCACATGCACTATGGCCGTTGTGGTTTACAAATTGATCATGTCTAATGCCCTTTATACAAAAATTTCCAAAAGTAAAAAAAATATAAAATCATTTACTAAATATATATATATATATATTATTTATATACAAAATTGCACATTTACTACGATTTAATAAGTTCATAAAAAATCATGATTCAAATATTACAAGCTATACACTAAAGCTAACAACAAAATCGATAAGTTATACTAAGAAATACCAAACTACCCACAAAGTATCAAATATGCCTATAATAACAAGAACATTGTCACTTGAAAACTTCACATTTATTTTGACACCTCCAAACAAAGGACCTTCAGAGTGAACTATTGCCCCCAATGCTTGAGCCTCAACAATTGTTGCCTCTCTCTATCTGCATGGACATAAGCATATAGATCTACAAGTGGAATTATATATTCGATCTCAATCAAGAAAAGTGAATAGATATACAAACCTTGAAGCCAAAAGTTAACCAGTAAAGACTTGAACAGATGTACAAGTCTCCAACAGTCATACAGGAAGCAAAAAATTAACCAATAAAGACTCGAACAAATATACAGAACAACTTTGACAAGAGCATGAGTGTCAAATTAACATTGCATATACAATGAATGGAGTAAATACATAACTTAGGATTCAAATAGTGTATGCAAACAAACGAGTAGAGGTTCGTCTTAATAAAAAAAAAATCTCCCAAAATAGAGAAATAAAGTGGTAGTACCTGAGAGAGCTCTCAGAAAGCAGTGAAGTGAAAGAGTTGGTGTCGTTGTGTTAATTGTATAATCTTCATGGCACTTGTGCCATTCTTACCTACATTTCACACAACGATGTCAAGTCACAAGAATATAAAAGGAATCATCACAATCCAAATAATTATTGAACCGTACATATTTATTATTGTACCTTGTATTGTATCAAATAAAATTCAATAGTAACTTGCAAATTGTATAACCCTAAATTAACAAAAGCAACAGTAAAAGAAAAAGAGGCATTAATACCTTTAAGCTAATAACAAATTAGGCGACGAAATTTGTATTTAAAGAACAACAGACATGAGTCCTTAAAATTGGAATCCTTAGATGCTTGAAGTTCAACAGTGCAAATATTGATCCCCATACTAAAATATTTGAGAATATCAAACACCAAATTCACTGATAATGGAAAACCTGATCAAAATTGTTCTTTAAAAAATGAAACGACATAATAAATCCAAATCCAATTCTATCAGGCCACACTCAAAAGGAACAATAACATATCAAATTCAAGCTAAGCACCTCAGAGTTTCCCTAATTCATACCTCATTCAGCAAGAATAAATCCGACATTCACCTTCTCTGCATAACCCAGCCACTTGCAAAAACATCTATACTGGCAGCATAAGCCAAATTTCAACATGTTTTTCCTTCTTTTCTACATCTATTAGTCACATAATAGCAGTTCCTTTACAAAATGGCAAAAAATTAGGGACACAAAAATATAGCATCGTTGAGTCTTCAAGGATATCAAAATTGAAAATGAGAGCATGACTACCTAAGGGAGATCTTTCCCAAAACAGGGCCGGCCATTGCATCCAGTTCCAGGTGGTTGGCATGAACTTTGGCACCACGACAGAAGCATGATGTGACGACTGCTAGGGTTTGCTTAGACCTCATTGGTTAAGATTCATCTCTAAAAGCTTCAGGCCTTACATCTAAACCAAACACGAGACTATCTCAAACAAAATCAGAACTCAAAGTACAGTCAAAATCCTTAAAATCAATTTACCCAACCCTATATCTAATTTTAAGAAATACAATAGCACCAATTGAGAGAGGAATTTCGATAATACCTAAAGATCGGAGAGAGATGAAAGTAAGAGCGTTTCCTCTGTTGGGGGCTCCGAAAGAGAATTACAGGGAAAACTGATGGATTTATGCATCAGAAACATGAATTAAAGATGACAATTAAAAAGGGAAGAAAAAAAACATTTTTGAGGGCTTTGATTTTGACGACGGTTTTGATTTCCACCAGAAGGAGGTTGTCGGTATGTTTATTTGCAGCGAGGGAAAGTAACGCCTTGCATCTGTTTTTTAATAGTGTGAAATTTGAAAGATTTCAAATTTTGGGAAATTTTCGAAAATTTTCTAGTCCCGCCAACTTTTATTTTATTTTTTAAATAATGTGCGTAATTGCATCACATTTAACGTCTGTGATAAATAAAAAAATTTGGTGTGATTACTAACAATATTGACCACAGTTAATATTTGTGGTGGTTTAATATTTTCACAACATGCTGATTAAGACCGTGGTAGTAAATTATTTTATTATAACGGACCATTACATGCCTATTGTAAAACATTGTTATTCACAACATGCTGACTAAGTCCGTGGTAAATGGTCACTTTTTATAACGGGCACATAATGTTCGTGGTAAAATTGACATGGTAAATGAGCTGTTTTCTTGTAGTGTGACCACCCAACATTCCTTATCATAAGCATTTTTAGCCTTATTGTCGTCCTATAAAAGTTTCCCTTGAGTTCTAATTGTATATGACGGTTGCAAAATACAACCCATGTCTTCTTCCACTTCATCGATCCAACTTGTTTTCTTTGGTTGAGATCTCCATCCAATCATTTGTTCTTTCGCAAGATAATCTAAGATAACAAAATTGTCACTCTTTGGTACTTCCTGATTCCAATTCTCATGCTATCTCATTTAGGCCCCTATTCGCATTGAATGTGCACTCTTAATACTTTTTATTTAACCTACTTAGGCGAAGATTTTTAGATTCCAACACTTCCAGCCAAAAGTTAAGCTTCGCATTTACTCCGTCTTGCGTTTCATCTTTCAACATTATATCATCTGCTAAAAACATACACCAAGGGATATCATCTTGAATATATCATTCATGAGTTCTTACGGCAGTCATAGCTCAATCATACATATCCTTTATTTCTTGTACATTTTGTACGTCTTTCCTTGTACATTTTTTCTACATTTTTCCTTGTACATTTTGTGCATATGGTTATGGGAAAGCCTTCATTTCGTGTGTCTTTCCTTATACATTTTTCTACAACTCTCCCACCATCATTCATTCACTCTTCTTCATCCCTTACTTTCTCTATGTATTTCTCCTGTATCTCTAACACAAAAAGTAAAAACTCAAAATTAAATAGTTATCAAACGGTCGATGAAATTCTTAGTCAGTTGACTCATTTCTGATAACTGTTTAGCATAACATTAGCTAAGCTAGGCTAAAGCCACATGAGCCAGCCCAAATAAAAAGTAGAATTAATCACTGATATTTAAGGCTTTATTGCCTCTGTTTCATCTCTTTCAGGAGTGAGTCTGGGCGAAGTTTCGGGTGCAACAATGTCCGATGATGAGGATGACATGCCGATGGATTTCACAATGGATCAATCCAGCGGCGAAGGGCATGATATGATGGGATTTGGCCCCCTACTCCCAACTGAATCTGAACGATCGTTAATGGAAAGAGTTCGACAGGAATTGAAGATTGAGCTGAAGCAGGTAAAACATATGCACACAAAAATTACACCATTGCTGCAATTAAGTTGTTTTGCTTTCGGGATGTAAACTGAGCTTTCTGTTTCCTATCTTATATAACAAACGTGCATTGTTAAAAATTTGCAGGGATTTAAGTCAAGAATTGAAGATGTAAGAGAGGAAATTCTAAGAAAAAGAAGGGCAGGGAAATTACCGGGGGACACAACTACGGTGCTGAAGAATTGGTGGCAGCAACACTCTAAGTGGCCCTACCCAACTGTAAGCAAACAAATTCACCATTCATATATGATTTTATTGCACTCCATACAAACACACACACCCATATATGTATATGTATATGTATATATATATACACACACACACACACACTCATTCTGCTTAGACTACAGTGTTCAGAAATGATGGCAGAAATCAGGGAGAAGCTCACTAATACTGTAGTGAATCAACAACATTGGCAAGATTGACAGCATATTGATACATTATATGTGATATACCAAGAATGTGTGGCACTAGTTACTATCGTTGATTCGTTATAATAGGTCTAATAGTGACATTATCAACATCATATTTAGATGATACCAGTATAAAGAGACTATTTGTTACGATAATAGTGCATTTTGGTAACATTTTTACATCGTGTCGAGATGATAGCGATATAATTTGAATGTTTGCTATAACAATAGTGTCATTTGACTCCTCGAAGAATTATTGAAAGATTGACATCATATATGCAGGAAGATGACAAGGCAAAGCTTGTGGAGGAGACAGGGTTGCAGCTGAAGCAAATAAACAATTGGTTCATTAACCAAAGGAAGCGGAACTGGCACAGCAACTCTCAATCGGTCACCTCCTTAAAGTCCAAGCGCAAAAGATAGACAAAAACACCATAACCACTGTTGGATCTTGTTTGATAATCGGAGAAACTGATGAACTCATGACTTTTGTGTCTGCTGAATTGTGTGACATTGGGGAAGTATATATAGTCTAATTAGCCAACGCTCTGAAAACAGAGAAATTGAAGTAACAAATGGCCAACTAATTACATGTGAGAGGTTGTATAAATTCATGTTTTCCAAATTTCGATCGGTAGAATAATGGTACTTCTTCTTTATGTACTATATTTCCATTTACTTTTGTCTGAGTTGATTTCTTCACTACTTACGATTCACAAATGTAGATTGGTTGTTGATTTGTTTCTGTGAAATTGCTGCAACATGATTCACAAATGTAGATTGGTTGTTGATTTGTTTCTGTGAAATTGCTGCAACATTTTCTAACATTTACATTGGAGCAACATTTTGAAATTTACAAATATAAGGGCTGCGTGATGCTTGTTGGTAGGGTAAAGACCCCGAGCGCCGAGCTAGGACCAATTTCAGGCATCAAAGGACTAGTTGTTTGGACCGAAATCAAGGAGGGCGGCGGGGCTGTCCAAGGCCCAAAACACTTGTAAGTGTAAAAGCTTAATGTGTATTTATTTTTCACCAGAATGAACAGTGCCCAGCCCAATTTTTGAAAAGCACTTTATGACGTAGTATTGTGGGCGGCGAAAAAACCACTTTCACATTGAGAAGAGGTTGCTCAGCCATTTTAGAGCAAGTTTACCCCTAAAAAAATGCTCCAGCACTTAACCCATTTAATCATTCAGTGAACAATGATAGACCCAATGAATAGGAATTGGTCAAAAGCATTTTCATCCCTAAAAAATGCATTGGCGCAAAGTCTAAAAAATGCACTGGCATAAACGATCTTCAACCCTACAAAATGCACTAGCACCCAGCCCATTTAAAATATTATTAGTTTTTTTTTATAAAATAACAAATTAAAAAATGTAGTTTTAATTTCGGATAGGATTTTTAATCAATCTTATCACATCATGTGTCATGATTCGAAAATACTATTTTGTTGATAGATGTTCAAAAAGATTTTCAACCAATCCCGACGTGCCACGTGTCACGTGTCACTATCTGTTTACAATAATTTAGCCAAGATTTCAATAAGATTTTCAACCAATCTTGTCACGCCACGTGTCCTTATCCGAACATATTATTTGAGGAATAGATTTTTGATAAGATTGTCAACCAATCCTGACGCGCCACTATCTATTTACAATAATTTAGCCAAGATTTCGATAAGATTTTCAACCAATCATGTAGTGCCACGTGGCATGGTCCAGAACATCATCCTTTATTTTTTTTGGTCCATATAAACCCTACATCCCTACATCCATTTTCATTCACACAACAAACTCAATCCTTCTTTTTTAGCTTTGAATCCTTCTTCATCGTTTTTAAATCTTGAGTTCTTACAATGCCTTTGTCAAGGTGATTGTATAAGCAATAGAAAAAAGTATTAGCATAATAAGAAGAATTGTTCAATCTCAAGGAAGGTGGAGATAAGGCTTTTGCAATGGAAGAGGATGAGGATGATGAACATAGAAGGCTTCAGGCCTCACATTCCCATCCTGTCATGGAAGTTGTGGGTCAGATAGCCAAACCTAGACGTGCCTCAAACTTCGATAGAAAAAGGGAAAGACAAGGTAAAGATCTCTTGGAAGATTATTTTATTCCCGACAGTGTATTCCCCGATCATATTTTTAAACATTGTTTTAGAATGCAACGAAGTTTGTTCGACAAAATCATAAGTGCTCTTTGCAACCATGATCCATACTTTGTGCAAAAAGAAGATGCTTTTCATGTTCTATGTCTTCTTCTTGAGTAAAAAATTACGGCTGCCTTGCGAATACTTGCATAAACAATTGTTCTGGAGTCCTTTGATGTGGTTTTGCTTTGCAATTGAAGCCTTATACACCAATGATACCTTCAGAAACCCACGGCAAGGGACATGTGAAGGCTTCTGAGGAAGGGTGAGATGCGAGACTTCCTTGACATGATTGGAAGCATCGATTGCATGCACTGGACTTGGAAAAACTGTCCAAGTGCGTGGCTTCATTTGATACATGGATTTGGCATGCTTTTTTTGGCGTTCCAGGAGCTCATAATGACCTAAATGTCTTTGCCTAATCTCCAATGTTCAACGAACTGCTGCAAGGAAAATCATCAAGATGCACATATTAGGTTAATGGCCATAAATACGACGGAACATACTACCTTGCAGAAGGCATTTACCTAAGCTGGACAACGTTTGTCAAAACAGTGCCACGTCCATAGAGTGAAAAAGAAAAACACTTTGCAAAATGTCAAGATGGGTGTAGGAAGGATGTGGAGTGTTGTTTTGGTATCCTGCAAGCTCGTTGGGCAATTGTCAGGGTTGCTGCTAGAATGTTTGATGTCAAGGCTCTTCGATCCATCATGATGAGGTGTATTATTCTCCACAACATGATTGTGGAAGATGAGTATGATTATGATGCCGTCGATGAATACGAGCCGGATACAATGAACAACTCAAGAACACATAACTACTATGCTCATGACCGGATTGAAGATCCCGTGCAACACGAGTCGTTGGAATGGGATGGACGTTACAATCAATTGATCGTTGAGCGGTACACTTCAGTGCAAGAGTCATACTGGCACATAAGCTGCCAGAGTGACTTGATTGAGCATCAATGAGGATTGCAACAAGGTGAAGATAATTAAAATGAGCTTGTGATTGAAGAATAAAGTGCGTTTTTTTAAAGTTTATTTGGTGAGGTTATGTAATTTTATTTGGTGTTTTTTTTTTGAAGTTTATTTGGTGAGTTTATGTAATCTTATTTGATGTGTTTAAATAAAGTACAAAAAATAAATTTGAAATTACATAAAGTATTAAAAATCAATAAGAAATTATACAAAGTACTAAAAATAAATATGAAATTACATCAAGTACTAAAAATAAATATGAAATTACACAAAGTACTAAAAATAAATATGAAAGTACACAAAGTACTAAAAATAAATAAGAAATTACAAAAAGTACTACAAATAAATAAGAAATTAAATAAAGTACTAAAAATAAATAAGAAATTATACAAAGTCTGAGGAGCTAGGATATGTGGTGCTAGGATCTTGCACGCCTCATCTCTTGCACCCTCTCGACTTGATTCCTCATCTCTTGCACGCCTCATTCGCACCACGTCCTTTTTTTTTTTTCGATGTCAAAATATTTAGAGTTTGGAGACATCCCTACTAGAGACTTATTCATAGTGTCACAATCTGCTTGAGCCTTCATTTCTTCTCTAAGCATTTGATTTTCTTGATTAAGTATTTCTCTTTGTCTCTCATTAGCCGCATCACGTCTCTCAATAGTTGCTAATATTGCTGCCATAGTTGCAGCTTTTGCCTCATCTCTAGCCGCTTCTCGTGCCATGTTCAGTTCACTATGGCGAGCAAGTTTGTCGACATATTTACTGAAGTCATTTTCGGAAGAACTACCTTTTTTCTTTGCTGCCTTTTTACCTTGAGGCTTGAGGGACTGATGAGTCGGCTGGGTCTCCGACACTTCTTCAGGTGTCCCTTTCGTATCTTCAAATGTGCTGCCTTCTTGTTCGGTCATGTCTGCTTCTGGCGAACTGTGTAGACCCATGTTGTGCATGACAACTTCTGGACCTGTTGCCACAATTATGTATTTAGGGCAATCTTTGACAATTTGCCAACATTCTCATTTGCTGTGGTTCTTCGCATTGTAGAATGCTTGTGCTTGTAGTGTCTATTAATGTGGGATAAGACAATATTATAATGTAGGTGTAACACAAATAAATAAATTAAAATATTGATGAGGGTGAAATACATATAAATAAATAAAAATATTGTCACTTGATCTGCTAAACTTGTTCCACTACGCAGATTACCGGAAGCATGAGAGATAGCGTTTTTCCAACAAGTAAATGATGCGTTGAATTTTTTTCCAACGACCTTGAAGACCTTGACTACTTTTGGCGCCTTTTCCATGTACATCGCAAAATACTTCCGTAATTTTACTCCACATTTCTCGCTTATCCATCACATTACACGTAATTAGGTCATGAGTAGTTTGAACTCAGCATTCACACAACGTAACATCTTTGGTGAGCTTCCACGTAGTCATTTTTTTCACAAAAAAATATTTGAAAGCTTTGGTTGAAAGTGTTGAAAATATTGAAATGTGGTGTAAGGTGGAAGAAGATGGTTAGGTATTTATAGGAAAAAAAAAATATTATGTATTATTAACTTAATTAATCTGGACCATTGGAGTTGAAAAAGATTGAAATCCAACAGCCCAGATGTTGACACGTGGACCAACGGTCATATTTCTGACCATTTGTTTTTGTTTTTTGTATTTTTTGGAATGAAAACGCCGGCCGTTGATCTCGGATTGGACGACCCAAAAATAGCCACGTCAACTAGCCGTTACGTTCAAATTTCAAATTTTTTTTACCGTTGGAAATCTAACGATCAAGAAAACTAGCCGTTGGAAATCCAACAGCCCATAATGAGCCACGTGACCAGTCACGGGCGCAAATTAATGCTCTGCAACAGTGGGCCCCATGCCATTTTTTTTTTGTCTGGGCCGCGCCCCCACTTGAGCGTGTATCACACGCGCCTGACGCAAAAAAAAAATATCAGTGGGCTTTGACATCAGGCTGATACAAGCTTGACGTCAGATGGCCCCACTTTTTGGTCTGTCGATTCTGGGCCGACCTATGGCCTGGCTTGGGTTGGGTGCCAGCCTATTAGGCTGGGCTGGGGGGTTTTAGCTGGGTGCCGGGCTATCAAGCCCCGATGGACTTGCTCTTAATAGAAGAAAAGTGCTTTACATTTGAAAATATGTATTGGAAAGAATAAAAGCTTGAGTTACCAAGTGAAAACTCATCCACTACTAGCCATCACATTAGCAACTTGGATCAGAGCGAACGGACTGAGAGAGAAAGGCTTACCTCAGAAGTAGAAGACGGTTCTATATAAGGCAACAGAAGGGAAGAAACAATGCACTCAACTCAACATATAAAAGACTTCAAAGATTTGTAAGCCTACTTTTACAAATTTCTTTTGTACTTCAAGCACCGTTTACCTTTATAGCTATGCTACATTACTTTGTAGTATTGATTCCTTGTATTAAAATTTCTTTCACAAACACTTTCTACATGTACTAGCATTTGCCCGATCGGTGGATAAATATGCCTAAATGTGGATAAAACTTGCCTTAATAGGTTTAATCTTTGCCCGATCACTTGTATTATTTGTTTATTTTCAATTTATTATATTTTCATGCAATTTAGTATGCCTTTAATTAGTGTTTTGCAATTCTTGACAGCTTCCTACTTTCACCTTTTTACTTGTACTTTGTTTCGTTTCACTTACTGTTTTTACATTTATAACAAAGATTGCAAACTGACTTAGATCACTTTTGATCAGTTAGTGGTTCTCTCTTAGCATCAATATAAAAGAAAATAAAAGTCCTTTTCACACCTTGTCACCAAGGCATAAAAAGAACTTAACATGGATTTAACCTCTTCATGGAACAATCCTTGATAAGAAGCTTAGTTTACCTGGGGCGCAAGCAGACAAACTCGACAAATACTTAAGAAACAATCAATTTGTTAGTCTTAGCAACAGTGGCACGCCTAAAGAAATCAAATTGTTTACAAGAGCCTAAAGGCCTATTCAAGGCTTTGACAAGGCACCTTAAACTAACACAGAGTTCTACACTCACGCAAAAAAAGGGATGGGAATTGACCATCCAACACTAGTAATGTTCTCATAAATCACTGATCACGTCACAAGATATAAGGACATGTGCACAAATTACGTCAATAATAAGCAAAGAGATGTGTCACGCGGTTGGCCGGATTAGTACGTGAAAGATGTACAATCACCAATCACTGGATACTTTGGTCCTTATAAGCTGCATGATAAAAGTTCATTAACATCGAATGGAGGAGTCCTAGTGCTCCACTAGTTATTAAAGATATGACATCACATGCTCACTACATAAGTTATAACACAATTTTTTGCATAAGATTTTGTGTTCGATTGTTTCTTCTTTAATATTGCTCGTATTATGTAATAATTAGACTATATCATGCATGAGATGCTTCTCTGAAATTTTAGGATGTGTTCGTGTTATTTTTAAAATCTCATGATAAAACCTGAGAGAGTGTTGATAGAATAATTAAATTATATCAATTATCAAGCATGGTATTACCATGGAATAACTTGAAAACCTCAAAGGGGTTCTTCATGTAATATTCCAAACTTGAAGGAACTTTCCACGCAAAACCGAAGACAATCATATATAGTATCTCCCTATTTTTTAATGTCGTGTTGATTATTCAATAACTCTCCATTTTTCAAATAATTAAAAGAATGGGAAAGGCTGCGTCTTCTTCTTCCTTTTTCTTCACACTCATTCAAATTCAACTGTTGCTGCTTGTATTTTATAATGTTCATATTTTCAAGGCCACCTTATTTTACTCAGTCAAACCAACCCACCACGTTATTTATTTTGTCCTCCCCTTAAACCCCACGTTTACTCTTATTTTTTGGCCTATTCCTTCATCCGTTTCTTTCTTTTCTGGTGGAGCAACAAGAATCTTTGGAGTGTTTTCTGAATTGGGTTATCGCCATTTTTTGATTTCGAATCCTGTATAGCGAAAGTATTTAGTTGGCTGAGTTTGTTTGACATATAAGTGATATAGATATCATCAAGTTCAAAAGCTTTGAGTGGTGAGCAAGTACTCTTGATTATATGGCGTATCCTGCGTATACCGAATCGCTATCGTTTGGAGGCTCAGAGCATGGGCAGGGCCAACAAGTTTTGCCATTCAAGACTGCCAAAGGGTCTCTCAAGGTCTGTCTTTTACATGGCAACTTAGTTATATGGGTAATGGAGGCCAGAAACCTTCCTAACATGGACATGGTTCATAGGACTCTCGGCGACATGTTTGCTAAATTTCCCGGGAAGTTTGGCGGCAAGACCGAAGGGCAAGCGCCGCAGAAGATAACCAGTGATCCCTATGTAACAATTTCTGTGTCAGGTGCTGTGGTTGGGAGGACTTTTGTGATTAGTAATAGCGAAAACCCGGTTTGGGGGCAGCATTTTGATGTTCCAGTCGCGCATTATGCTTCGGAGGTGCAGTTTGTTGTGAAAGATAGTGATGTTGTGGGATCACAGATCATGGGTGCTGTGGGAATCCCGGTTGAGCAATTACTTTCTGGCATGAAAGTAGAGGGAACATTTCCGATACTTAATTCGAGCGGGAAAGCGTGTAAGCCTGGAGCCGTTTTGAGCTTGTCAATTCAGTATATCCCAATTGAAAAACTGACATTTTATGATCAGGGAGTAGGTTCGGATCCTGATCATCAAGGCGTCCCCGGCACTTACTTTCCTCTTAGGAGAGGCGGTAAGGTGACTCTGTATCAAGATGCACATGTTCATGATGGTCGCCTTCCCAATTTGGAGCTTGACGGCGGTGTTCAGTATGAGCAAGGGAATTGTTGGCAAGACATGTTCGATGCAATAAGTCAGGCCCGTCGCTTGATATACATTGCAGGGTGGTCTGTGTACCACAGAGTTAGATTGGTTCGGGATAAGAATGATGCCTCGGATTACATGTTAGGTGATCTTCTTAAGGCCAAATCACAGGAAGGTGTGAGAGTGCTGCTTCTTGTTTGGGATGATCCAACTTCCCGGAGAATTTTGGGATATAAAATGGTAAGGCCCTCGAGATTAGTAAATATATTAATTCGGCATTCTGCACTGAAGCATAGTTTCGGTTCGCATCAAATTTATCATACTTTTCTTACATATAAGGATGATTTTATGAGTTTTTCCCTTCGATTGAACAAGTTATTATTGGCTCATTGTTGAAGCTCTAAAAAATGCTTTTGCAAATCTGAAATATGTCCATCTTAGGCGCCAAGAATACTGATTGCTACTTATACTGACTGTTATGCTTTGTTCTACTTCCTCATTTCTCTACAAGACATAAAAGTGATCGAATCATCAAACATCGAAATGACAAACAGAACAAAGTTTGTGTTTGTTCTATAAAAAAAAAAAAAAAAAATTATCTTTCACTTAAATGTTTTACTATTTGAGTTGAGAATTGTGTATAAGAAGTTGAAGCAAATACTAAAAACAGAAGATAGAGACAATGTAGGGGCAGCTGAAGATGAACTCGAATCTTGATGAGAGCGGGACGGAGGAGAGGATGATAGAGAGCTCGGATAAGGTTTATCAAATACTACTAGATTCATTTGATTTTTGCCTGATGTTGTACTTCAAAGCAGATGCAGTTATGTATGATGTACCAAGCTAATTAACCAAAACGTTATAATAAGTAACTCTAAGGTGCATCTACACATTGCCCGTTTTCTGCAGTCTCGTATTTCCCTTCGTACTTTTTAAATTTTGATTTTGATTGTCATACATGTACGGGATACAAAGGCTATGCTTTTGATCCGGCTGACACCAAAGTATAGCTTGAATAAATGCTTGGGAAGGCTAATCTTTATTTTGTACATCAATGTCCATTTTGATTGACTATATGATGCAGGAAGGGGTCATGCAAACCTCTGATGAGGAAACTCGGCGTTTCTTCAAGCACTCTTCAGTCCAAGTGCTGCTTTGCCCTCGATCTGTTGGGAAGGGTAGCTGGGTCAAAAAGCAGGTTAGATAAAATAACCACCTCAGTTATGCTGCAAATTGAGAGGCGAACATTGTTCATGTCATTTTGTTTTTCATACGTGCTAAAATTTTGCGTTTTCTTCACTTATTACACCAGTAAATGGACCTTGTAAAATGAAATCTTGAAAATCCAGAGTTCTGTTATGATATGCCAAGTTGCATATCAATTACAATTATCCCACTTCAACTAATTTGGGGCTGAACATCAAGTAAATCCCACACAATCTTTTGGAGGACTAGGAATCAGTGCTTCTTATTCTTGACATGGTGATATTATCATCAACTGCGAAAACAAGAATTGATATCTTCTATGGCTGGCGAGCTCTAAAGCTTAAGTCAAATCGTCGTTTTTTTTTTTTTTTTTTTCTGGCTAATATGTGCAAATAATTTGTTTTTTCACAAGTAGTACGTTAAAACTGTATGGACATATATATAACACAACTCAGATTTGATTTATGTTTTCGTGTTCTGTTCGGATACTTATCAAAAGAAATCATCAGGTGTATAATTGCATGTATCTATCTCTTTGTATTTTCATGCTTAATGTTCCGCGTGAGTGCTTCTTTTAACCTTTATACTTCTTGTCTTTGGTCGTAGGAAGCCGAAACTATCTACACCCATCATCAGAAAACAGTGCTTGTGGATGCTGATGCAGGCAATTCTAAAAGAAAGATCATTGCATTTGTTGGAGGTCTTGATGTATGCCTGGGGCGCTATGACACTCCAGATCATCCAATCTTTAGGAGTTTACAGACAGTGCACAAAGATGACTGTCGTAACCCTACTTTCTCGGTAATCATTGTATTAATTTCCTATTTTTCTGTTGGATTAACATCCATTGCTAGATGATGTACACACAATGAAAAATTGATAGTTTATAAGCATTTTTTTTTTGTGGAACATGAGCAAGAATACTTATTAAGTATTAGTGCATTACATGCCCTCTTCTTAAAAAGTTCTCATACTTTTGTGATCCTATAAGAAGTGTGTAAGTCATTGATGTTACTGGTTTACGAGCTCCCTGTCGAGTTTTCATGAAAAGATAGAGGATCACCTTGATGATTTGATTCAATAAATAGTATAGTTATGTCGAATATTTTTCTTCTTTACCATATTCACCTTTGCAACACAAACAGGAGCGCTCTGTTGGTTGTCCAAGGCAGCCATGGCATGATTTGCACAGTAAAATTGATGGTCCAGCAGCATATGACATCCTTGCCAATTTTGAGGAGCGCTGGTTGAAGGCTTCAAAACCCCACGGGCTTCAAAAAATTAAAACACCGCATGATGATGCACTACTAAGGATTGATAGAATTCCTGAAATTATTGGGATGGCGGAAGTTCCTTGCCTGAGTGGCGATGATCCAGAAGCTTGGGATGTTCAGGTATATTGGATCTCAATCAGCTGTGTGAGGTTATCTTACGTCTTCTATGATTTCTAAACAAATTGGTCAATTTTTAATCTCCCCCTCCCCTCCCCCCCCGCCAAACAATTGAAGGTTTTCCGTTCAATTGATTCTAATTCTGTGAAAGGATTCCCGAAGGACTCAAAATATGCTACAAGCAAGGTGAGAAATTTGGCTTCACTTCTTTGCACTAATTTAAGGTATCTCACACTTTACACTAATGTCTCACCATTTCTGCAACAGAACCTGGTTTGTGGGAAGAATGTGCTAATAGACATGAGTATACATGCAGCATATGTCAAGGCAATCCGTGCGGCTCAACATTTCATTTACATAGAAAACCAGTACTTCCTTGGGTCATCATATAATTGGAACTTATACAGTGATTTGGGTGAGGACTCTAACCTTTGAAGCAAGTAACCCGAAAAATGAATATAGGTGGTTCATAAACATGTCGGTGCTCTATTTTTCCCTTTCCACCATGTGGCAGCAATGCAGCATTGGGATTTTTGAAGCTAAATTTGCATTGTATTTCCATGTGATTTATTGTCATAGAGACATTGGTGATGAGGCCTTTTTATGCAGGTGCAAACAATTTAATACCAATGGAAATTGCTCTTAAAATCGTAAACAAAATCAAAGCAAATAAGAGGTTTTCTGTATATATTGTTATCCCCATGTGGCCAGAAGGTGTTCCTTCAAGCACTCCTATTCAAAGAATACTCTTTTGGCAGGTAATCTGATTACTGTGTAAGAAAGTACTTGTACTCGAGCAGTTATCGTTGGCTTGAGACTCATTAGCGTTCTAGCATGCATTATGAAGCTTTCTAGGCCGTAATAACACGAGAACAATTTCAAGGCATTTTTGTGACCAATCAGATGAAACATCCATGAAAAACAATAACAATGCAGCACAATTTTGTTTTTCCCATGGCTTTTTTTTCTTCTCTGCAGAATAAAACAATGCAAATGATGTACGAAATGATTTACAAGGCTCTAAAAGAGGCTGGACTTGAAAACAAGTATTGTCCACAAGACTACTTGAATTTCTTTTGCCTCGGGAATCGCGAAAAACCGAATGGTGAAGAAACTAGTGCTGCAAACAAAAAAGAAGCAAATACTCCCCTGGTATGTCCCCTAAATTTTTTCTTGAATACACCTTTAGCTTATGAAGCTAGGTTTTCCGATATATTTCAATTGCTTGTGCTGGTTTTCTGGAATGCAGGCACTCACTCGGAAGAATCGGCGTTTTATGATATATGTCCATTCTAAAGGAATGATCGTGGATGATGAATATGTTATAATAGGATCTGCAAATATCAATCAGCGATCCTTGGAAGGTACCCGGGATACCGAAATAGCAATGGGAGCATACCAGCCTCATCACACCTGGGCTAGAAGACTCTCTAGTCCACATGGAAAGGTAAAGCCTTACTCGTCAAAGCTTTCTGTACCCATATTGCTAGAGGTTTTCCGGTGCATCGTTTTATCCTACCTGATTCCTGAATGTTTAAGGTTGAGAGAAGTTTCTGAATCATGATAAAATGCAACATATAGCACTATTCAAATTTTCCAACATAAATATGTTGTCCGAGTGTCCAGATTTTGGTGTTTAAGCACAAGATATAACTGCAAGATTTTCAATTCTGTCTGTCGAATAATTGGGAAATGATTTCCGAAACCTTTTTCTCCTTCTGCACATCCCTATTTATTTCTTTCCCTTGATCTTTTTATTTATTCAATCCAAATGCGAGAAGTAACAGGGCAGGGGGAGAAAAGTGGTGCGTGGAAATCACTTTCCGTTATAATTTGGAAGAGGTCACCATTCGTACATATGGAAATGGTAGGCTACAGGGGAAAAATTGTAATAATTTGCTTGTATATATGATTGCAGATATATGGATATAGAATGTCACTGTGGGCAGAGCATACAGGATGTCTTGAAGAATGTTTCAAGAAGCCGGAGAGTCTTGAATGCGTGAGACGGGTGCGATCCTTGAGCGAGCAGAACTGGAGGCAATACGTTACGGATGAGATGACAGAAATGAAGGCTCACCTCCTGAAATATCCGGTTGAAGTCGATCCAATGGGCAAGGTGAAGGCTATTCCGGGCTGCGAAACGTTTCCAGACGTTGGCGGCAACATACTGGGGTCATTCAAAGCCATCCAAGAAAATCTCACCATCTGATCACAACAGATTTTTCAGTACAGATTTGAAGTCCCAGTTGATAAGTATGCTTCTGCCTCAAATTCTTGGTCATATGAATTGTCCCACAAGTATGTGGCACCAACTTGTCTATTTTTCCTTGTACATTGGAAGGTAGGATTTGAACATGCATTGTCCCACATGCGTTGTAATGTATATGGTTGGTGGTGAGTTAGTTTGTCCAACTCTGCTTAGAATGTTGAAATAATTTTGGGTGAAAATTTGAATCCTGAATGCAGGTTAAGTCAGTTGGCTAGAGTAATGTGTCATCTTCCTTACACTTGAGTTTAAATTCTCTCGTTATAAATTAGGGCTGTTTAGAATAAAATACCTAGTAAAACAAAACTATGAATCACAAATATAAGAGATACTAAATATTTTTCTTTTGTTGATTGCTGCGTGGAGGTATTTTTTACTCAAGCTGTCAAACCTTAGGTGTTAGTGGGGAAAATGGCATGCATAAATCACTTTCTAGATTTTTTAATTTACAAAGGAAATCGAGCTTAGAATTTATTTTCATCATGGTTTTCGATTAAATCAATTTTTTTAACCGTAAGAGGTTGGTTAAGTGGAAAGCGAGTAAAAGTTTGGAACTCTCAGCTTGAGTTTGAACTTCCAAAGATGCATTCTTTAGGTGACCCACTAGCTCTGCTTTGACGAGTTGTTGCATTTAGATGCAAAAAGTACATTACGCTTGATGTGGTACTGAGACTGCATAGAGAGGAGGACGATTAGTTTGTAATCAATGTATGATGAAATATTTCGTATACAAAAAATAAAGTCATTGCTTGAGTAAAACATTAACAAATGAGCAATTTAGTCGTTATAATCCTGAAATGTTTATTAATATATGTAACGAGTACAGATACATCTCGTTTATGTCTGTTGCTCTTATCGTGTAATCATACATGTCGTTTATTTCCATAATGTGATTGAGAATGAAGGAGAAGAAAAACAGAGCCGTGAAAATTAGTAAAATCATGAGTAATTTTGGTAGCTGAAAATCGGGTCCTACATGGTTTGCCTTCGTTATCACACGATTCACACTTGAGCTAAAGGTGTGTGTGTGTTCTTCCTCAAACCACCCATTCTTTTGGACAAAAAGATCCGTATCCTATTTAACCATCAGACGAGGTATGATTACAGTGTGTTGCAGGTGCATCAACAATCATCCTGCCCTTGTAGCTACAGTCACAACCATCATCCACATTTTGTACACATTGGTCATCTGTATTGGTTGATACAATTATACATAATTAATATTATATATATATATATATATATATATATATATCAATATCATAGCTAAAATGATGTGGGATGATTTTGTAATTCGATAACTACTGTTTTTTAAAGTATTAATACCAAGGGAAGGGGAGTGTTCGAAATTATTACAATAACTTAAGAGAGTAGGGAGTTTCGAACCTGAGACGCGTATGTAGAACTTGACACTATATCTATATCCACTAAGATATTAGACCAAATGCTACTTATAAACTTGTTATATGAACTAATTAGGTGAATGTAGAACATACTAATATGTTGTTATTCCAGTTCACAAGTTTAAGAGTTCTCTTAAATAAATAAGGGACAGATCCGTAACATCACTTTTTATACAATTTTGACATACGTTTTTGTGGGCACCATTTTGTAATGTTTTTTAACGGTTTAAACCGTCTATCTTTTATATCTTCTCTCAAAGCTCATGTCACATCCCGGCCCGGGACGGATCACTTCTCGGGCCCGTTCCACCACCGTAGCACGATATTGTCCGCTTTGGACTTACCATTCCCTCACGGTTTTGTTTTTGGGAACTCACGAGCAACTTCCCAGTGGGTCACCCATCCTGGGAGTGCTTTGGCCTCCTTCTCGCTTAACTTCGGAGTTCCGACGGAACCCGAAGCCAGTGAGCTCCTAAAAGGCCTCGTGCTAGGTAGGGATGAGAATATACATTTAAGGACCACTCCCCTGAGCGATGTGGGATGTCACAATAGCCCAGGGGAGTGATCCTTAAATGTATATTCTCATCCCTACCTAGCACGAGGCTTTTTGGGAGTTCACTGGCTTCGGGTTCCGTGGGAACTTCGAAGTTAAGCGAGAAGGAGGCCAGAGCGTTCCCAGGATGGGTGACCTACTGGGAAGTTGCTCGTGAGTTCCCAAAAACAAAACCGTGAGGGAATGGTAAGCCCAAAGCGGACAATATCGTGTCACGGTGGTGGAACGGGCCTGGGAAGTGATCCGCCCCGGGCCGGGATGCGACAGCTCATGTCTACTACAAATACTCAAATCTAAAATCATATAACTGTTGGATTAATGGTTTAGGGTTTCTTTGTATAATCATATTTGTCTATTTTCTTGACTAGAGGTGAATGTCTTAATGATTTTGGATTTGTCAAATATTTTGCAAGGATGATCTATAAACAACATTCTAAAAGAGAGATGGTTCAGATCGTTAAAATATATTACGGAGTGAGTAAAAAAAAAACGTGTGTAAAAAAAGTGGCGCTACTGATCCAGCCCCAATAAATTATCGATAGATATAAAAGTTAGCATATATCTTGATTTCATAAACTATGTTAAATTTTTTGAATGAGTAGTTTGAATTCTACCAAAAGACAAAATATATAGAGGATTTTTAGGCTATCTCCAACGCAAAGGGCTAAAATCCCAGAATTAAGCCCCATATTTTCAACTATTCACCTATATGTATGAGGTTACATGTTCTTGCCTTCAACGGGCAGGGACATATAATTCCCACTCCAACCAATTTATAATCTGTTAAACTTTTGTATTTCATTGGTTTTTTTTTATGGCTTATAATTTTGGAATTAGTTTTTGTATCTTACCTTAAAAAAACAATTGTTGAGAAAATTGAATTTTTTATGGATTAGTGAACAAATTGATAAGATTTTTGGAGGAGTTTTGGTGTTGGATCCAATTTGGATTAATTAAATTTTGAGCCATTGCATTTTTCTATTACCATGAAAATTAATTAAATTGAATTTGAGCTATTTGATTCTTTTTATTACCGTTAAAATTGATTAAATTGGATTTGAGCTGTTGGAATTAAAAATGGATGTACTATGTGCGCCATATTGGATCAAAATCCAGGAGATGAGCTAGTCACTGGATCTGAACGACACATGTATCTGGACAATAAAAAAAGTGCTTGTTGTGTGCTCGCCCGCACTCGAACTTTCATTTTAGAATTTTTTTGTTTCCCACCCCCTATTGGAGTTAGCCTTTAGATTTTATGGAACCTTACTGCATTGGAAGTTTTGGATCTTAGATTTATGCACTGCTTGAGGAATTAGAATAAAGAAAGTGAAAGTAAAGAGCAACAAAAATAAAATAAAATAAAAGTGAAAGAAGAAAAGATAAAATAAAAGAAAAGGTAAGCAAGGAAGGATATTAATATACCTCAATTAATTAGAACATGTAGAGCTGAAGCTTACGCAATTTGTTCAAGATGCAATGGAAATGAGGCTTTCTCTTTCATGAGAAACTATGAGTCCACTCTCTACTTTAATAAATATTATACTACATATAATACTTATGTACTCACTGCTCAATAATGGATACACTATGGACTCACTTTTTAATTTGGTTCCACTAAAAAATGTCACGTGTTTTTTATTTTTTAAAACGAAAATACTAATAACATGTGCATTAGTTTTTTAAACAACAAAACATGTCTTAAAATATCATTGGACAAAACTAAAGGGTGAATACTCACCCGTGAGTATGTAAGTATTATTCTTATACCACAACTAGCAAGTGGCTTGATTTTCTGAAAATTTTGAATTAAGATATAAACCGTACCATTACACAATCTTTACCTATGCTCATTTTGGCTAAACCCCTAAGACGCTCTCATAGAGAAAAACAAGTTCTTTTCGACCAATGGATAGTGATTTTGAAATTTTAAATCATCAAACTAAGATATGAATCGATTTATGCAAGTGTTTTTCGTTTGATTTCAATGTTTTTAGAATTTAGGAGTGTATTGCCTGCAAAAAGAACTTTGCAAGCCCAAGTATGTGTGAGAAACAAAAGAAAGGAAAAAGGGATTTATGGCAATCAAGTTTTTTCGTTTAGTTTCAAGTTTTTCTAGAGTTTAGAAGTTTAAGGTCGCAACCATAAGGGATTTTCCATGGACTGTTTAGTCGTACTTTTATGTAAGGTAGACATGCAATTTTCCATGGTTGCAACCGTGGAGAAAATTTTCATTGTAACAGGAACATAGGTGATACATCACGTATTTTTATACAAGTAGTGAAAAATTGTATTTTTGAAGTTATTAACTTTTTAGCACATATATTCCACTATTGGTATAGTGACACATGATATACCACTCCGTGTTCTAGTCACACTGAAAAATGTCTCACAACCGTGTGTTTTTGTATCTGCATAATTTGTTTTCCGAGAAAAAAAGTTTTAATTTTTGTTTTAAAGACAATTTCTTAAAAGAGCTCTTATGTGCTGACAAATTCTTGAAAGTTTTACATTGTAAATGGGAGATACATCATACGAGGATGGTAAACTTGTGTGAAATGCTTTCCCATGTCATATGTTTTTGGTAAACATGTTTTCCCATCTTTCCCTTTGCATCCTTGAAAGAAGAAAAGAGGTGTTTTATTATTGTATTTTTTTAGGGATACTTTGGATGCGGTCTTTAATACTTAACATTCTTTGATTAAAAGCTTAATAGTATTCAAAGTTTGATCAAAGTCCCTTGACTTTGTATACCTCATTATATTACTATTACTATTAATATTTTTATAATTTTGACATTAATTGTTTGATATTTTATGAGATTTAAAATCCTATAAATTTAAAATCCCTCATTATAATACTATTAGAAATGGTTACAATAAAAAAATTCAAACATTTTGATTTAATAAATGGATAAAAACTATGTAAAAATAAGAAATAATAAATGGCAAAAGAATGTATCCATTGACACACCCCGATCCTAGAATCAAGGCGTGCTGGCTGTCACGTGAGCGTAACGTAACCAAAAATGCAATACGGAAGCAAAAGATAAGAGAAATACGAAGGAATAAAAACCAACTACTAGCAATAATATACAACTAGCATGCTAGAGTAAGTTTAAGTGTGAAACACACATATTCAGAGCATAAGTACTAGGTGCAGTCAAGTAGGATTATAACTAAATTATAACACCCGAAGGTGAGTCCTACATTTATGTAATCTGTCAGAATGTCGTGGGAATCCTCATGAGCCACCACACCGCTAACTAGAACTTGGAGGGGCGCAAAACAAGATTGAGTGGGTCAGTAAAACAAAACATTTCGAAAACATTTCATTTAATAACATTTCTAACCCCTTGCTGTAAAACCTGTATACTTTCCCAGAAAATAACATAATATGCATATAATTCTTCAAATATCTCAATTCATCAATCTTTATAAAAAACCAAAGAGTATGCCATGCTATAAACGTCAATAACAGAATAAGGATGCAACATTATAACAGGTGAAATAAGGAATCAACCGTAGACCCTGCAATTGGTCCTGTACGGTTAATTCTATAGCTCAATATTCAATCCAACCGGAGTCACCACTGTGACCTGTATGGCGCTACTCTGCACATAAATCGGAACTACCTAAAGTAGTCTGTACGATAAGAATGGTGTAAGAATACGCTCTAGTGCTTCTTTCATCAACAACTGTATAATAATCTAAGATCACCTATAAGTCGGAACTACCTCTAATGGTCTGTACGACATGTCGGAACCCTCTAATGGTCTGTACGACATGCACCTACTTGGATCCAAGGTGAGTATATGGTGCGGGGTGAATAATATAAGCACTAACACTACTCAACACAATTCACATCACAATACATCACATGATTAACATAAAACTCACCTGATACTCACGTGTGTGTCCACAACACCATTTAACATATATATGCAACAATTATCAATTCATATAATGTATGCATGACATTTTAAAACATACTTTCATTTAAATTCAATTTCTGGGAAAAATCAATAGTATATAGGTAAATACAGAAAATAATGCCCACTCACTGGTATGTCAAAGGGTCGTAACCCCCGTGACGTCCTTGAATGCGCTCGTCCTCGGGATAGGTATCACCTATATGCGAAACAACTATAAAAACGTTATTTAAAGCACATAATTGACAATACGTAATAACTTCTCATACGATGCTCAAATTGGGTATATGAATATACCACAGTGACCTACTCGACGTCACGGACGTCGAGGCATTTTTAGAAAAAAAATTTGATGCTGCACGCGTCCCCACGCGTCGGGATAGGCATGGGTCTACGCGCCCCCCACGCGCGTCATCTCCTTCCTCCAGACGTCGGAAAAACTCGCCGGTGCTGGAAACTGGGCAGACCTGTAATCATCATTTTCTCGCTCGATTCTCAACCATTTTCCATTAAATTTTCACCAAAACTTCACAAATTATGAGAGGAAGAAGGCTATACCTTTAAAAACTTCCAAATCCTTCGAAATCATGTCGGGAAATTTCACCAAAACCGGTCACCTTCGAACCTTGTGATCCCAACGTCCAAAACCTTCAAACGAACGTCCCCGAGCTTCGTGAGAACCCCTTAAAGCTTATTGTGAGCTTGGATTGTCCCAAAAACCAACCATTACAAAGTTCATGAATAATACTCAAATCGGACCTCGAGTTTTCAAAGTGAAATCGAAAGGTTTCTTACCTGAAATGGGTATGGGTGAGTTCGTAGGGTCCTCACGAGCACAATTGAGCCTTCAAAACCTTCGATTCGTGCTTAGAGACTCGATGGTGAGTGTGTCCGTACAGTTAGAAAGGAGAGAGATACTAGAGGGAAGAAATAGACACGGGATAGGAGAGAGAGAGTGATAGGGAGTTGTGTGGTCCAAAAAGCCACCAACCAAAACTAAGAAGGATCTTAGTTCTAATTGGTTCCAAAGATCCCGAAATTAAATCAAACGTAAGTCACACCCTAAATAACGTCCGAGGGTAATTCTGTCATTTCACATTTCCCGATGAAAATCTCGGGACGGGCTGTGACAATCTACCCTCCTTATAGAATTTCACCCTCGAAATTCATACAACCAATCAATCCACTTAATACTCATAAAACAACCTTGGATACATCTCTCTCATTCGATCTTCCATCTTCCAAGTAGCTTCTTCCACTGAGTGGTTCCTCCACAATACTTTTACCAAGCTCACTGTCTTATTCCTTAAAAACTTGTCTTTCCAATCCAAGATAGTCACTGGTTCCTCATCATACGTCAAATCCGGATTAATCTCCAAAGGTTGAGGAGGAATCACATGTGAAGGATCTGAAACATAATGTCCAAGCATCGAGACATGAAACACATTATGTACCTTAGATAACTCCGGAGGCAACTCCAATCTATAAGCAACTTCACCAATCCTTTCAGTGATCTTATAAGGTCCCATGTACCTAGGACTTAGCTTGTCTTTCTTTCCAAACCGCACTACACCTCTCCAAGGTGACAATTTCAAGAATACCAAATTATCCGCATCATATACTCGATCAATAGCATGTCTATTTGCTAAACTCTTTTGTCGATCCTGGGCCGCTTTCAGGTTAGACTTAATCACCTAAACATTTTGAGTAGTTTCATCCACAATCTTTGGGCCCTCTAGCACTCTTTCACCAACTTCTGACGAACATAATGGCGTACGACAAGCTCTACCATAAAGTGCCTCAAATGGTGACATACCAATGCTCGAATGAAAACTATTATTGTAGGCAAATTCCATCAAGTCTAGGCGATCATGCCAAGAATCACCAAATTGTAACACTGAAGATCTCAGCATATCCTCTAACGTCTGAATAGTCCTCTCTGATTGTCCATCTGTTTGAGGATGATAAGCAGTGCTATAAAGCAGTTTCATACCAAGAGCTTCCTGAAAAGCTATCCAAAACTTAGAAGTGAATCTTAGATCTCGATTAGAAATAATATTCACTGGAACTCCATGATACTTCACAATCTTCTTGATGAACAACTTAGCCAATTTATTCAGGGGGTACTTTTCCCTCACTGGAATGAAGTGTGCTGACTTGGTAAGTCGATCTACAATCACCCAAACGCCATCAAATCCACTATGTGTACGTGGAAGCTTATACACAAAATCCATAGTTATATTTTCCCATTTCTGCTGAGGAACAGGAAGTGGTTGCATCCATCCAAAAGGTTTCTTTCTTTCAGCTTTGACTTGCTGACAAACAATACACCTGCTTACATATTCTGCAATTTCCCTTTTCATACCCGGCCAATAATAAAGTGGTCGAATGGTATGGTACATCTTAGTTCCTTATGGATGCATCGCATAAGCCGAACAATGTGCTTCATCCAAAATTTCCTTCTTTAATTCCTCATTATTCGGCACATACATTTTGTTCTCTTGCATAAGCATGCCATCTCATTCACGAATTCTGAGGTCTTTCTTTTTCCCTCCATTTCTCAATTGAATCATTTCTTAGATCTCTTCATCAACCATCTGAGCTTCAAGTACACGATCGACTAAAACTGGCCTAACTTGGAAACTAGCAAGAAAAGCTTCTCTTCGCTCTTCGATCTCCAACTTTACTCTAGTAGCTCTCAAATCTACAAGAAGAGGAACACGGCAAGCATAAAAAGCATTAAGTCAACCTTGAGGTTTTCTACTCAATACATCAGCTACCACATTTGCACGACCCAGATGATACTCAATAGTGCAGTCATAATCACTTAGTAATTCCATCCACCTTCGCTGATGAAGATTAAGATCATGTTGAGTAAAAAGATACTGAAGACTCTTATGATCTGTGAAGATCTTACATTTCTCACCATAGAGATAATGTCTCCAAATCTTCAAAGCAAAGACAATGGCTGCCAACTCAAGATCGTGAGTAGGATAATTCCTTTCATGAATCTTCAACTGTCGAGAAGCATAGGCGATCACTTTCTTATGCTGCATCAAGACACATCCCAAACCATTCAAGGAAGCATCACTGTAAATCTCAACGTCACTGCTATAATCAGGAAGTACCAATACTGGAGCATGAGTGAGGCAATATTTCAGCTGCTGGAAACTTTGCTCACAATTCTCGTCCCACTCAAACTTAACATCCTTCTTGGTTAACTTCGTTAATGGTAAAGCAATCATAGAAAAATCTTGAACAAACCGTCGATAATAACCTTCTAGACCAAGAAAACTCCGCACCTCAGTGACGGTTCGTGGCTGTTCCCAATTCTCCACTGCTGCAATCTTTTGAGGATCTACTTGAATTCCTTGTGCCGATACTACATGTCCCAAAAATGCCACTTGATTCAACCAAAACTGGTATTTGCTAAACTTGGCATATAACCGATGTTCCCTCAATTTCTTTAATACCAAGTTAAGATGTCGAATATGATATGTTTTCGACTTAGAGTATACCAGAATATCATCAATAAAAACAATGACAAATCTGTCAAGATATTGCTGGAATACTTCATTCATTAGCCTCTTGAAAGCTGCAGGTGCATTAGTCAATCCAAATGGCATCACCAAAAACTCATAATGTCCATAACGGGTCCTGAAAGCCGTTTAAGGTACATCATCATCTTTAATCTTCAACTGATAATAGCCAGATCTCAAATCAATCTTAGAGAACACACATGCACCCTTGAGTTGATCAAACAAATCATTGATACGAGGCAATGGATAACGGTTTTTAATCGTTACACGATTCAATTGCCTGTAATCAATACATAATCTTAAAGGTCCATCTTTCTTTCTTACAAACAACACCGGAGCTCCCCAAGGTGAAGTACTAGGTTGAATGAAACCTTTATCAGTTAATTCCTGTAACTGAATTTTTAACTCTCTCAATTCAGTTGGAGCCATTATATATGGAGTCAAAGATATAGGATCCGTACCTGGAAGCAAATCAATAGAAAACTCCACATCTTAGTCTGGCAGCAATCCAGGCAAATCATTTGGGAATACATCAGGATAGTGCCTGACTATTCCAACTTCCTCCACACTGCTAGGAACAACATAATTTAACACCACATGTGCTAAGTATCCTTGACAACCTTTCGATAACAACTTATTTGCTCTCATGGCAGAAATAACACCATGTCTCACCCCACTTCTTTCACCCACAAAAGTAACCTCTGGTAGTCCAGGACGATGAAAAGTAACTGATTTCTCGTAACAATCTATATGGGCACGATTATAATGCAACCAATCTGCCCCTAAAATCACATCAAAATCCACAATATCTAACGGGATAAGATTAGCTGGCATAACCACACCATCTACCATCACTGGACACCCTGGATAAACACTATCAACATAACATTTATCCCCTCTAGGCATAGCAAACTCTAAATCAAATCCTAGAGATGTAGGGTGAGGTTGTGTCATTTGAGCAAATGTATGAGAAATCACATAATGTGTAGCACCCCAATCAATCAAAACTCTAGCAAAGTGACCAAGGATATTGAACGTACCCATAATCAAGTCTGGATGATTCTGAGCATCTTGCAGTGAGATGTGATTAACACGTCCCTGGGCTTGCTGTTGTCCACCATGACCTCTATTACCTTGATTACCTCGTCCCTGTCCTGTCTGGCTAGACTGCCTAAACGGTCCTGCATTACTAGCAGCAACCTCTTCCTGTCGGGGCTGACCTCCTTGATACCACTGAGATCCATTGGCTGGCATGGAAAGATATGAAGTATAACTTCCAGGATCTTGGGAATACCCAGTCTAAAAATAAGGATCCTGAGAATACAGATGTTGTCCGGAAGCATATGGAGCAGCATCACCCTGATAGTGGTAAACACCACCACGACCCGTCTGACCATAACTGCCTGATCCAAAGTTCTGCTGAATCGGCGCTGAAGGTGGCATAGCAGACTGCTGAGACCTCTGCTGACTCTGGGGACACTGAGCAGCCCTATGTCCCATCTGTCCACAATTGTAGCAACTACCACCACTTCTCCTACACTCTCCATGATGTTTGAAATTACAACGGCGACATAACGGAGCACCAGAACCACCAGCACCAGCAAAGTCTCTCTGCCTCTGAAACCTGGGTCCACCAATAAATCTTCCACCTCTCATCGGGCCTGTGACACTAAATCCTCCGCTGGAAGAACTCGAGCTCACTCCACTTTTCTTGAAATTCTGTGTCTTACGGGGTCCCTGAGTGGAGATACCTTTACCCCTGTCATTTTTTTTTTCTGATTATCATTCTTATCTTCATCTTCCTCACTATTACTAGGAAGGTTGTCGGAATCCTCCATCCGAACCAAAATCTCAGAAAACTCATGATAAGTGGTGCAAGGAATCGCACTAGCAAATGTCCGCCATTTCCTCTTAGTTCCCAACTTAAAACGGCGAAGCATCTCTACCTGATTACCAGTTGTATCAGGATCATAACGAGATAAGTCTGTAAAATTCCTGTAATACTCATGCGCCGACATATTCTTTTGCTTCAATTGAGTTAACTCCTGCTTCTTACGATCAATGTACTCCGAAGGAACAAATCTTTTCTTAAAATTCTCTTTGAATACTTCCCAATTAGATGCCATCTCAGGTGACATAAACTGAGTTTGATTTACCCACCAAGCTGCTGGCTCTCGTCCTAAAAACCAAGTAGTGGTCTCAACCCATCTACTAGCAGGAAGATTCCCTTGACTCTGCATCACCTGAAAAGTCTTCTCAATATGGTCTAACCACTTTTCTGCCCCTTCATGACCTTTATTACCCATGAAACGGTCTAATTTCAGATTATACATAGTCTCCAGGGGTGTTCTCTGAGGAGGATGAGGACTTGCATTCTGAAAGGCATGGGCCATCGCTTCCCTTAATTGAGTTATATCAGGGAAATTAGGCTCAGAAGTACGACGTGATTCCCTACGAGGCGGCATAGTTCTGACAGAAGACACCAAAAGATCATTAGAGCATTAACAATTTATACAGGACTGCAACTTAGGTTCTGATACCAAACTGACACACCCCGATCTTAGAATCAAGGCGTGTTGGCCGTCATGTGAGCGTGACGTAACCAAAAGTGCGATACGGAAGCAAAAGATAAGAGAAATACGAAGGAATAAAAACCAACTACTAGCAATAATATCCAACTAGCATGCTAGAGTAAGTTTAAGTGTGAAACCCACATATTCAGAGCATAAGTACTAGGTGCAGTCAAGTAGGACTATAACTAAATTACAACACCCGAAGGTGAGTCCTACATTTATGTAGTCTGTCAGAATGCCGTGGGAATCCTCGTGAGCCACCACACCGCTAACTAGAACCTGGAGGGGCGCAAAACAAGATTGAGTGGGTCAGTAAAACAAAACTTTTCGAAAACATTTCATTTAATAACATTTCTAACCCCTCACTGACCTAGAAAATAACATAATATGCATATAATTCTTCAAATATCTCAATTCACCAATCTTTATAAAAAAACCAGAGAGTATGCCATGCTATAAACGTCAATAACAGAATAAGGATGCAACATTATAACAGGTGAAATAAGGAATCAATCGGAGACCCTGCAGTTGGTCCTGTACGGTTAATTCTATAGCTCAATATCCAATCCAACCGGAGTCACCACTGTGACCTGTACGGCGCTACTCTGCACATAAATCGGAACTACCTAACGTAGTCTGTACGATAAGAATGGTGTAAGAATACGCTCTAGTGCTTCTCTCATCAACAGCTGTATAATAATCTAAGATCACCTATAAGTCGGAACCACCTCTAATGGTCTGTACGACATGTCGGAACCCTCTAATGGTCTGTACGACATGCACCTACTTGGATCCAAGGTGAGTGTATGGTGCGGGGTGAATAATATAAGCACTAACACCAGGGGTGCAGGTTATGAGCTCTCAACACAATTCACATCACAATAAATCACATGATTAACATAAAACTCACCTGGTACTCACGTGTGCGTCCACAGCACCATTTAACATATATATGCAACAATTATCAATTCATATAATGTATGCATGGCATTTTAAAACATACTTTCATTTAAATTCAATTTCTGGGAAAAATCAATAGTATATAGGTAAATACAGAAAATACTGCTCACTCACTGGTATGTCGAAGGGTCGTAACCCCCATGACGTCCTTGAATGCGCTCGTCCTCGGGATAGGTATCACCTATATGCGAAACAACTATAAAAACGTTATTTAAAGCACATAACCGACAATACGTAATAACTTCTCATACGATGCTCAAATTGGGTATATGAATATACCACAGTGACCTACTCGATGTCACGGACGTCAAGGTATTTTTAGAAAAAAATTTCGATGCTGCATGCACCTCCACGTGCCGGGATAGGCACGGGTTTACGCGCCCCCCACGCGCGTCATCTCCTTCCTTCAGACGTCGGAAAAACTTGCCGGCGTCGGAAATTGGGCAGACCTGTAATCGTCATTTTCTCACTCGATTATCAACCATTTTCCATGAAATTTTCACCAAAACTTCACAAATTACGAGAGGAAGAAGGCTATACCTTTAAAAACTTCCAAATCCTTCGAAATCACGTTGGGAAATTTCACCAAAACCGGCCACCTTCGAACCTTGTGATCCCGACGTCCAAAACCTTCAAACGAATGTCCCCGAGCTTCGTGAGAACCTCTTAAAGCTCATTGTGAGCTTGGATTGTCCTAAAAACCAACCATTACAAAGTTCATGAATAGTACTCAAATCGGACCTCGAGTTTTCAATGTGAAATCGAAAGGTTTCTTACCTGAAATGGGTATGGGTGAGTTCATAGGGTCCTCAAGAGCACAATGGTGCCGTCAAAACCTTCGATCCGTGCTTGGAGGCTCGATGGTGAGTGTGTCCGTGCGGTTCGAAAAGAGAGAGATACTGAGAGGGAAGAGAGAGACACGGGATAGGAGAGAGAGAGTGATAGGGAGTTGTGTGGTCCAAAAAGCCACCAACCAAAACTAAGAAGGATCTTAGTTCTAATTGGTTCCAAAGATCTCGAAATTAAATCAAACGTAAGTCACACCCCAAATAATGTCCGAGGGTAATTCTGTCATTTCACATTTCCCGATGAAAATCTCGGGACGGGCTGTGACATCCATAGTGTTAAAAAAATTGGTACATTTTACAAAAAAAATAGGTACATTTCACATATAACAAAGTGGTACATTAATAAAGAAGAATGGGTACATTATAAAACTAAAAAGAAAATTAATAAAGAAGAATGGGTACATTATAACAAAAAAATGTTGCAAATTAAAAGTGGGTACAAACTAAAAATATAAATATATGATACAAAGTTTAGACATAAAACATAAATATACCATATGTAATTTTTCTATCATTGATTAAATATACAATATCACGTGACGGTATACACATGGGTACAAATACAAATAAAACTTTAAAAAATTGGGCACAAAAAGAAACTAATATATGGGTACAAATTAAAAATGAAAAGAAAATTGGTACAAATTAAAAAATATTTGCAAATTAAAAATAGGTAGAAACTAAAAATAAAAATATATGATAAAAAATTTAGCCATAAATATAAATATACTAATTGTAACATTTTTAACACTAAATGAATATATTTAAAAATAAAAATATTTTATTATTCAAATAATTAATGATGTTATTAATACCCAATGACCTTGATCAAAAATGGAAAATAAATAGAATTTTAATCAATGGAGTAACAAAAAGAAGGATGTGAACCTAATTTTCCATTTTTTTTAGTATCAGTAATTTGTTGAAATTTTCTCTGCAGGAGCGAGCATGATAGTTTGGTTTATAAGTCGTGAATTATTATGAATTTGTACCAACACGAGCCCATTAATTAGATCTGTTTTTGAAGGAAAAGTTTTGTTTTTATTTTAATGATTGTTCACCCTGGACATGAAATTTCACGTAGTTTCTGGCTTTGTTCTTCTAATCCATTGGGCAACTACATAGGGTCAGCTCGGTAAGTTTAAAAGTTAATGAATTTATGTGGTTTTTATTTTTTAGATTTTATTGAATTCTTTAAAACTCTTATTGAATACCTTTAAATTTCTTAACTCCTTTAAAATTCAAATTTAATAGACCCTTTGATCTCCATAAATTATTGCCACTTCCCTTAATTACTTTAAACTTACTCTCTTAACGTGATCGGCGTTTACAGTCGAAACTTGTCAACAATGAAAAAGAAGGCACAACAATGCATCAACTAATGAATGACCAAATTGGAAAACTCACTTGGACCAAAAATGAAAAATAGGAAGCCAACTTACCAATGTGCCTACATTTTAAGACAACAATTCTAATTTCCAAATAGGTAAAACTCAATTTAATAACTATCAAACTTTTGTAACAAAAAACAAAAAACAAAAACACCCGTACTTTTTTTTTTTTTTGAATAAACGATATTATTTACACTAAGGGGTGAGAGAGTGGATTAATAGGCTAGCAATAATGTGGTTCAAATTTTCCTTTGGCGAAAATCAAACCTAAGACCTCTCACTTACAAGTGAAAAGGAATATCACTAGATTGTAGTACTAAATGGCTAAATGCTCATACTTGAATTCCCATTTACAATATAATTTGATCTAATTGTATAAAATTTTAGTGGTAAAAGCACTTACCTTTACCCTCCTTTCACTCATAAAGTATAATTCACGCTTACATTTAACGAAAAGTTTCCGGTACTGTTCATTTTAATGAAAAACCACATTTTTACATTGAAAAATCAATCATGATACTATTCACTTTATCCCTTATTTTGTCATTGTTGTTAAAACTCAAAGTTTTCAAGCTATTTTCATTAGTCTCCTTTAAATGAAAGCTCCATTCTTACTCTCTTCCAAGTTGCAAAAAACAAGTTATTAAGCAAAAATTTTGCAAATGATTCTATACACTTACGTTTATCTTTTTCTATTAATATTCTCTATTTGATGAATCTAATTGTTATAAACAAACATAAATACGTACAAGAAAAATACGTGTGTAGAAATCACTTGTCAACTCGAAATCTCCACTAATATCAAAAGTGAAAAAAAGAAGTGAAGTCCATGGTAAGGTTCTATAGGGTCTCCCACATCCCAACCCAACTATAATATTCAGGCGAAGAAATAAAGATACACCATCAGTGTCCGATGGAGTCGCACTCGACCCCTCCTCTCGTGTTCCTTCTTTTTCTATTGCCTATATACACCACCCACACCCCTCATTCCATTTCTCACACAATCCCCAGATCCAAATCTCAAACCCTCCTCAGCTCTCTCTCTCTCTCTGGTTGTGGCACTGATGGGTTTCCCATCCAATGGCGCCCAGAAACCGCTCAAGTTCCTGATCTACGGCCGGACGGGCTGGATAGGCGGCCTCCTCGGCAAGCTCTGCGAGGCCCAATCAATCGACTACGTCTACGGCTCCGGCCGCCTCGAGAATCGCAGCTCGCTCGAGGCCGACATCGCCAATATTAAGCCCACCCACGTCTTCAACGCCGCCGGCGTCACCGGCCGCCCCAACGTCGACTGGTGCGAATCCCATAAGGTCGAGACCATCCGGACCAACGTGGTCGGCACCCTGACCCTCGCTGACGTATGCAGAGAGCGGGGGTTGGTCCTCATTAACTATGCGACCGGGTGCATTTTCGAGTACGATGCGGGTCACCCGCTCGGGTCGGGCGTCGGGTTCAAGGAGGAGGACACCCCCAACTTTATCGGATCTTTCTATTCCAAGACAAAGGCCATGGTGAGTCAATCGCATTTTACCATTTCACATTTACCAATTTACGTTTGCATTGTAATTACGTATTTACCCTTGGTAGGATCTCATCTGGGTGTCTTAGATCTAAAGATTTTACCGTTGGATCTGTAATGTTGTGAACCTTTTGGATTGCAAATGTTGTGTTTTTTAATCGCTACGGTCAACACAGCAAGCGAGGGACCCAGTAGTAAGGATGCGGCTTCCTAATAAATAAATAAGTGTGAGAGGTCCAGGTTTGATGCTCCGAACTGGTGAGGCTGCTTGATTGTGGTCAGAAACATGATGTAATTTCTCATAGCCTCTCCGGATCCAAAGAGATGGATAACTCTGACTTGCCACTAATGCAACTAATTGTTAAAAATATTCGCCTTTGTAACTTTTTACCATCAAAATCGGACTTACTAACGTGTTACATGTAGCATTATCGTTACGAGATATCGTAAAATTTGTAGTAGAATATTGATGTCATTGACAATTTTTCAGTTTTCAAATATGTAACATGATCTATAAGAATGCTTAAAAAGTGGGAGTTACTAATTTTGGTACTTGATGATACTTGAAAGGTGGAAGATCTGCTCAACAATTTCGAGAACGTTTGTACTCTGCGCGTTCGGATGCCGATTTCATCCGACTTATCCAACCCCCGTAACTTCATCACGAAGATCACTCGATACGAGAAGGTAGTCGACATTCCAAACTCCATGACAATCTTGGACGAACTCCTCCCCATTTCCATCGAGATGGCAAAGAGAAACCTCACCGGAATCTACAACTTCACAAACCCCGGAGTGGTCAGCCACAACGAGATCTTGGAGATGTACAAGGAATACATTGACCCCAGCTTCACTTACAAGAACTTTACTCTTGAGGAGCAGGCAAAGGTGATCGTTGCTCCTAGAAGCAACAATGAGCTCGACGCCTCGAAATTGAAGAAAGAATTCCCTGAACTCTTGTCGATCAAGGAATCGCTCATCAAGAACGTTTTCAAGCCAAATCAGAAGACTGCCGCAGCTTAAAAGCTTCTAGGTTTGGATTTTTGGTATTCATGTTGCTATTAATTGAATTCAGTTCATGTGATCTCCCCATTATACAGCGCGCCTTCTCCCGGGTGGCATTCACGTCTGCCTTGTTTGTATTGGAATGTTGTATTTGAAATAACTCGATCAATAAACTAGTTACAAGTTTGTACCAAGCACAAACCTTTTTTTCTTCCTCAAGTTATTGACAATGTATTTATCGCATTTGAATTTGCCGGTTTAGTCTTTTGATTCTGTTGATTAGTGTGATCAATGTTGCGACTGAAATAAAGTTTAGTCCTTGATAATTTACTTGTTGGCAGTAAAGTTTATCGCCTGGAGCTATTTTTGTTATATTTTTTAACTGTGATTTACTGTCCGAGGGTCCCCGGTTGTACAACCATAGATATCCAGTTCTGTTTCGTTTCAATCTTGTTCAGGCAGGTGCAGAGTGAAACGGGTTTTGAGTTTTGAGTTTACTCCGAAAAGAATTGGCTTACAAAGAAATCATTTGGTGGCAGTACAGAGTGAAACGGGTTTTGAGTTCACTCCGACGGAGTTGTTGCTATGATTTGAAAGGAATTAGTAGTTGGCTGCGGCTGAGGAACCAATTTATATCGTACAGGGAAGAGCCTTTGAAGCTTGGCGTTTTCTCAGGTATGAAGGAGTAAAATGCAGCACCAGGGAGGAGAGTGTATATAACAATTGGGCTTCTCACTACATGGACCCATCAGTCAATACGATTGAACCAGATACGATTGGGTGCCGTGACAGCGGCGGACTAGGTACCTTCACGGTGAAGGATTTCTTCTTGCCAACTGCGGAAAAATGCAGCGATTATGGTGTTACAGAAATGCTGGAGTCGCGTAACTCAGATCCCACATTGATGATGGAATAGACCGAGTTTCGGGAGCCAACATTGGTGACGGTTTCGGTCAAGATGGCATTAATTGGCCGGCCCAAGCTCTTCCTGGCTTTGTTCTGCCACAGCTGCTGCCATTGTCACCGGTGATAAGCTTTAATGTGGTGCTGTTGTAACCCTGTTTGCAGTGGAAATGCACGTCGTTGTCTGCCTCAGATAGATCAAAGACGAGCCCATTTTTGACTGCTTTCAGAGGGTTGGTGTGACCAGACCCGTAAGCAAATTCGAGTTCATTGTGTTGGTTTGGGTCCATGACATGAGCTATTCATTTCATGGGAAAAACAAAAGGTAGTAGTTTAATAGAGAGAGGCACGTCGAAAACACCAGGAACTGGTTAGTTTCCAGAAAAACAAAAACTAGTGTTTATACGACTGTTCATACATGTAGTCATTAGGGCAGATTTGATTGCGGCAGCCGACCATTTTGGCTGGGCAGTCTTGACATACGCAGCAGCACCGCTAGTATGAGGACAGGACATGGAAGTCCATGAAATTATGTTATAATCGACACCCCTGGTGTCATGGAAGTCAGTGGATGGCGGTGCCATGGGAGACCAAGCAGCAAGTATATCAGCACCCGGGGCAGTGAGATCAGGCTGTACATCATTTATCACAACTAATCAGCATATAATGTGTTCAGAAGCCTAGTTAAAAGGCAATTAAGCGATGACGAAAATGAAAATCATGACATTCATTCGGAATTTTGTCACCTTTGGAACATCTGGGGTTATGGGTTGGGTCCTCTAAAAGAAAACGATACAACCTACGGTGCCATGATGTCCTCCTCTGTCTCAGCAACGAGAATTGTTGCAACTGGATTCTTGAAACAAACAGGTCGGTTTTCTTTCATTAAAATGCATGATGCAGAAAAAGGAATTTTAATTGTGTAAGTTTATATATACTTGCCCTGTTGATCTGATATAGTCCAAAACACTGTGTCCTCATGTGGTGATCAGAGTTGCTGGTAAGGGGCAACTGAATGCAGAATCAGTGTAAAACGAATCAGACATAATTGCACCCGCGCCATCAGCTACTACGATGCCAAAACCAGTCCCGATGGCTTCGCAGAAAACAATCTCTCCCTTCACTTTGTGTGAATTCATGACTCCATTAATCCAATAGCTTGGTATCGCTGGGTTAGCAGTTTGCAGCATCTCCTGCATAAATTAGGGGATATGACTTCCTAAGAAGGTCGAAATTGTTAACGGAGATTCCCTGCATTACATCATTGAACAATAATGGTATGGTATTAATAAGACGATGACTTGTTATGGTACAGCTAGATATAAAAGGTGCAGATCAGTGTCAAACTCACACTGTAAATTTCTGCATTCCCAAGTATGCTTTCGCAACAAACTCTGTCAATGGTGCTGGTACTGGAAACCGCTTTCGGAAGAGGCCCAGAGTTTCCCGCAGAGGTCAGAAACCAAGCAGCAAGTATTCGAGTGGAAAGTCAGAGCCAAGTGAAGTTGATTCCATCTGCTATTGCATCATCAAAAGCAGCAAGGATATCTGGCACTGGCACATCCAGATACCCAGCAAACTTTGTAGACAGCAATCCTAGAATCGGGGACACTGCCTCTGGCAGTTCCGGAAGCTAGCCCAAAGTAACCTGCTGGCACCTCCCTGCCTGCAGCAATCGAAGCAGTGTGGCTTCCATGCCCTTCGGAGTCTCTTGGCTATTCGAAGTCAGTGGTGTCGTCGTTTCCTTCACTATTGTAGAACCGGGCTCCAATGAGTTTACTGTAAGGTCAAATGTTCCATCTCCATTAGTTGCTATTAAGATGAGCCAAAGAAGAGTTGCCTAGGCCATTGGTAACCAACTTAATTAGTTTAAGTTTACAAGTTGATATGTTGGATTGTAAGATCTCCATTGTGTATTTATATAATCACAAACTTGGAAGATTGCAATGTCGTTGCTCGCCGGTCGGACTGCACTGCAAATTCCCTCGTAGAAATCAGTTGCAGGCAGGCCTGTCCTTAATGCTTCTGGTTTTGTAGTTGTCTCCAAACAAAGGTCTAACATGGTGTTTAATAAGATTGAAATGCCACAAATAATCTTTTTAACTGTGTGTTAAAAAAGGTCCCTTTATTTTTTTTATGCGTGGTTCATCTTAGCACGCTCCCTCACGTGAAATTTTATTTAAGCCTAATACATAGACAGTACGCATTGGGTTACGAGAGAACACGTAGATGACTTTGATGGTAATTTTTATTTTCGTCAGGCAAATGGTAATTTCTAGCAGTATTATTCCCTTTGTTCATCAGCCGGCGCCAATCTTCTCACTGAGAGTTTGTCCAAGTAGCTTTTTATTTTTTTCGTTTCAAACTTGTTTGTCTTATCCCTCTAAGTGTACCGGAGAATATTAGGAGAATCAGATTATGATTCTAAATCCTGTTGGGCTAGATTTTAAGTTACTTAGGAAATCTCCAACCCAAGGATGGAAAATCCCAAAATTTAGCTTCGTATTTTCAACTGTTCATCTATACGTATGAGGTAGTCAGTTTTATCCTCTTTGGGTAAGGGACCTATAATTCCCACCCCAACTTTATAATTTGTTAAACCTTTTTCTTTCTTTGATTTTTTTTTTTGCTAATAATTTTGGAATTAGTTTTTGTATAATCTATCTTGTTTCAGTTTTACAGACATTTTGATGCAAAAAAATTCGAATTCCAAAAAAAAAAAAAAAATTGTCTAGATATTTTTTGGTTGGATATTGTTGAAATCCATCTTGCAATTATTTCTGATATATTGTGAACTATCTGTCTGGATATCCTACTGTTTAGGCCCAAAATAATAGTTTGGGCGGCCGAGTATAGAATCATTCTCGGCCCGGAAGGCCTTGCGACAAGGGTGCTATGGATCGTTCAGTACGTGGGCCTCCAAACCTAGGTCGGCTAGGTCATGACGTAAGACAAGTCGAGTCCTGGTGCAATAAGGAGTCTCGGCATGATTAATAACCCGAAAGCGAATCCGGTTCAATAAAGGACTAGGTTCACAGTCATAGTGAAAGTAGGATTGGTCGAGTCAGTGTTTGATCAGGAGAAGAAGTCCTAGTCCGAATAGGGTTTTAACTCGACCTTGGGGGATCCGTTGCTATAAATAGAAGAGGTTGTGCATCGTTCAAACCTCCTCCAATTCAACACGCAACTGCCCTGCGCAAATTCTCTCAACAACTTTGAGATTTTTATTTTCTCTTTTCGCTGGCACATCTTCTGTTGGCATCAACAGCACTGTGAAAGCAACTGGTGATATCTTAAGTCGGCATAGATAGCTCTGTTATCGTAGAATCGGCCGGTCTCACAGTATCTTCCGTTGGCATCAACAGCACTGCGGCGAGGACGGTTGGTTACCTTTCTAAGTCTCGGTCGAGAAGGATTTTCGGATCTTTATTGATTGAGGTCATCTCATTAGCCTTCTTGGCGAAGTGAGGTGTTACGGTTTATCGAGCTCGACGCATTGCACGCCGAGTTATTTTATGATTGGATACTCCCAAGTGGGATTTAGAGTTCGGCATTCGGACAGCCGAACCACGTTCACTATTAAAACTTATATTCGTTTTGAGTATTTGTGTCCTTACACTTTGGTGTCGATTCGGCGAGAGTTTACTCTGACGAATAACATCACTGTGACCGAATCCGACGACGGCGATTCGTGAACTTCGTAAGAATAGTAACCTTGTCTTCAAGTTCGAGAGCCTAAGAGGCCGAGATGTGTTCCTTTCTCGGCCACAATCGCAAGATGCAGAAGTCAACCGCGCACCCAACGTAACATCAACAAATTTACTCATCGGTCGAGCTCGGCCGATGAGTTGGCACGCCCCGCATTCACCGAAGGACATTGTTAGCTTATAGATTACTCGGCCTGCGCGCCACGTAGGTTTGGTAGTTTTTAGGGTCAACATTTTGGCACGCCCAGTGGGACCGAGTGCTAAACTACGAAGTTCATGCCAATTGAAACACGATCGGTAAAAAAGAAAACAGCTATGGGAAAGTCGACAGTCGATTTACCAACTCAGAACATAGGACACAGTGTGCCACAAGTGCAGAATCCCATCAGCGCCGTAACACCTGAGTCCACTAGCGCAACTCGCCGAGAAAGGGAAGTTAATCTCGGCGGTCAGTTTCGCAGTCTCGAAATCCCCGACAGGAACACCTGCGTCCTTAATGAAGGGATAATAGAGGATTGTGACGATGATGGTGGTGAAGGATCTGATCCACCAATAAGGTCGTTTCTTCGAAAACGGCTTGACGAGCAATCTCGGACGGTTGAACAGACGCTTAGTTGAGGAATCGATAAACTTCATGACGTGTTACGCAATACCAATGAGGCACAAACCAGATTACTCGAAATACTGGTTAGTAAGGTCAGCGATGGTAGAACTTTTGATCTTGCCCAGCATTTGCCACCGAGGAATAATCTATTACCAAGTGCACCGGCCGAGCCAATCCCTGCTCGGCTCAAACCAATTAACTTGGAGAGAGGAGAAGGATCGAATAGTAGGTCAGATGGATCCGACCAGAGAGTGGAAGCAACACCCGTCGATATGACCGAGGTCCAACGGATTATCGATTTGGCCATGAAGAAAGGTTCGAAGTTCCCTAAGTTTATACACCCATATCCAGCTTATGTGGAACAGTTCGAATACCCTAGAGGTTTTAAAATCCCAGATTTTAGCCTTTTTACCGGAGAATCATCCTTATCCTCGTTAGAACATGTAGCTCGTTTCACCGCGCAATGCGGAGACGTCAATAGTGACTTTCACAAGCTGTTACTTTTCAATTTTTCGCTGACCGGTTCGGCGTTCACTTGGTATATTAACCTCCCACCGAATTTTGTCCAGAGCTGGGAGGAGTTGGTCAAGAAATTTCATGAGCAGTTTTATCGGCTAGGAATGGAAATGTCAGTATCCTCGCTAGCAAGGATGGCTCAAGCATTTGACGAATCACCAATGGATTATCTTACCAGATTTAAATCAGCCAGGAATTGGTGTCGAGTACCTCTCCCCGAAGTTGAATTCGTCAGACTTGCTCTGAACGGTCTTGACGTCGAATACAAAAAGAAATTCTTAGGGGCAAACTTTCGGGATATGTACGAATTAGCCCAACATGTCGAGCAGTATGATTATTTACTCCGCAAGGAAAAGATTTTGAAAGCTCCATCTCGGGGGACGATTTACAAGAATCCCACTGTCAATTATGCATCAACCGAGGATGAATGCGTTAGTGTGGATGCAGCTGAGATAGTGATAGATAAGCCATACGTTTGCAAGGCACTGACTCAAGTTGACTCTAAGGAAGTCAAAATCCGCTCGGCCACTGAAGGAACACTGAAACCGTCAAAAGTTTATACTTTTGATATTACAAAAGCCGATGCAATTTTTGATCAACTGTTATCAGCGAGGATCATCAAACTTCGGCCTGGGCACAAGATTCCCAAGGCCGAAGAGCTTAAAGGAAAGATATATTGCAAATACCACAATTCAAGCAAACATACGACAAACAATTGCGTCGTGTTTCGAGACAACGTCCAAAGCTGGATTGATAATGGCAAACTGAGATTTCCAGAGAAGAAGATGAGCGTTGATACTGACCCGTTCCCCACGGCAACAGTAAATATGGTCGATGCGTGCCTACCTAAGGACAAAAGGAAAGGGAAGGCCGAAGTTGTTGCGACGCAAAGCTTTCGGAATCAGAATTCTCGGCCACGTTTCATGGCTGATTTTCGTTCAAACGAACCACCTACAGCTTTAACGGGACCCGCTATTGTCAAGCCTATGATGGATTACAGCACTGATGAAGACAGTGCGACGGCGGTTTTATGCAGTAAATGTAGAGCAAAGGTCGACAGTGAGCCAGAGGAGAAGCCCTCTCCGCTTATAACAGAACAACCTACGGCCGCAACCCAGCGAAAGGTAGCCAACGTAGGCCAACATCAAAGGGTTTTTGATAGGCTCGGTCCTAAAGTGAGGATGGAAGAGACACCTTCAGTCAGGCGGCGCCTTGATTTTGATGCTTCATTTTATGACGAGGACTACTATATACGTAACTCTAGCAGCTCGGAATCATCACGGAGCCAAAAAACTTTCAAACCTCCCGAACCTAGAGATCAACGTTGGTATACATATCACTCATCGAAAGGCGTCTACACCGCACTGTCCAAATCCCAAAAACGCCGGCACCAAAGAATAGACTGCATGGCCCGCCGACGGGCAGCCCAAGAAACTTCGGCCCCTAAATGGCGGCCGAAAGACACAATTGCCACCGACTATGAACGACCACCTTCAACAATTATGACAGAGTTGGTTCAAGGGAAACAGCTGGTCAATCAAGATATCGAAACCACGTTTGAAGAGGCTGATAAATGGATCAAACTTCTTCTTCGGCCTGGGGAGATGAAGGCACGTCTTGAGCATTTCAGGCAAGAAGCTGAAAGCAAACTGACCCCGCCAGACACACGAGAGCCCTTGATCAAAATTCGACGGAATTTACATCCACCATTCCTCGGGGAGGCCTTGGAATATATGCGAGAGTTTCATAAGAAGCATTTGGCCAATAATTTGTATGGTTTGCCGAAAGCTTGTCAAGACACAATAGATCTTGTCTTAACCTGCCCAGAAGCCGAGCGAATCATTCAGCGGACTTCGGACCCAAGATTAAAGGCTAGGTTCCAGCACATACGGGAAGCTCGTGTCCTTGGTTTTGAAGTCGACCCATATACTGACATCGATGCAGCCGACCTTCCTTTCTCCATGGAGGACCTTCAATATTTACGATACCATTTCGAAGTTTTTTCGGTCGTTTCTCTCTTCGGCCTTACGGCCGATGAAATAACACGAGTCGCGTGGTTGGATGCCTACCTCGACACCAGGGATGCCCGTATAATGTACCAAGAGCAAGCTCGTATCCTGGCATCGATCCCAGACGCAATTCCGATTTCAGACGCACCGGAGGTATCTGCACAGAACAAACAGGTTTCCAAAGAGACATTGCGAGAACAAACCATTGAAGAAGGCGCAAAAGAATCTCTTAGTACTACTCCACCGCAAGTAGATGCCGCAGTCGGTGGCCAGGAACGAGAAGAGGCGGAAGAGGATGAAGGTAACCCGATGGGCCCGTCGGTCCTGGATAACATGGAAATCAGTGTGGTCCATGTTTTACCCGCTGATTTTCAGTCGAGCACATCCCAACCAAATTTCCTTGCTGGTGATGTAATTGCCAAGGAAGACGGTCACGTTGATTTTGTAACTGTTGCTGATGACGACTCGACAACAAAGGATGACAACATCAAAGCAGCTTTGGCCGAATTGTTTCCTCGCTCATCATCGACCAAACTTCACCATTTAAAGCCATTGTATGTCACGGCCCATATCGAAGGGTATCCAGTCTCCAAAGTTTTTGTCGACTGCGGAGCGACTGTTAATATCATTCTTGTAAACATCATGAAGGCGTTACGTCGCTCCAATGACGAACTCATTCCCTCCGGGATCACAATGAGCAGTTTCGTCGGTGACAAATCCCAATCCAAAGGGGTGCTTCCTTTAACGGTAAATATTACCGGCCGTAACCACATGATCGCCTTTTTTATCGTCGACTCCAGGACCGAGTATAATGCACTGCTCGATCGAGACTGGATTCATCAAACCAGCTGTATTCCTTCATCATTATATCAAGTGCTAGTTTTCTGGGACGGTAAATCGGTCATCGTTCACCCAGCCGATAGTCAGCCTTTCGAAACTAACATGATCCAAGCACGGTATTACGATGACCACGTTGGCTATATCACCCTACAGGGTTTCAATGACGAAGGACGGTCGACTCGGATTTCTGTTAAAAAAGCTATCGAGGTTGGCGCCGAAACTGTCTATCAGGATTCGGCGAGACTCGGTTTAGCTAATTTCATCCCCGAACCCGATGTTTGACACCGATCGGGAAAAACGTAGGGCCGCGGTTTCATCTACTATGGAACGACTGCTGGCCCATTGGTATACTATATCTAAACAACCAAATTCGGGCATTAACCTCGTCGAGTTCCTTGCCGAAGGAAATAATGTGCTTGTCTTGTCTCTTGACAAAATTCAAGCCGCCCCGACCGAGCTCGAAGATAATCGGCCCCAAGTCAAAGATCCCTTGGAAGAAGTTAATGTTGGGATGGCCGATGACCCACGGCCTTTATTTATTAGTGTTTTACTTCCCCAACCTCTGAAGGCCGAACTTCGTGCCTTGCTTGAGGAGTTTAAAGATTGTTTTGCTTGGAGCTATCATGAAATGCCTGGTTTAGATCGTACTCTCGTCGAGCATGAGTTGCGTATTAAACCTGGATGTAAACCTTTCCGTCAACCACCTCGACGCTTCTTGACTGAAGTGCAACTCGGTATCAAGGATGAACTAGTTTGGCTTTTGAAAGCCAGGTTCATTCGGACAACTCGATATGTTGAATGGTTGGCCAATATCGTTCCTGTTTTAAAGAAAAATGGTGCATTGCGCATTTGCATCAATTTCAGAAATCTGAATCTGGCAACTCCCAAAGACGAGTATACAATGCTGATTTCGGATCTGCTAATCGATGCCATGGCGAATCATGCGATCTTATCCTTTATGGATGGACACGCCAGGTACAACCAAATTTTCATTGCCGAAGCTGATGTGCACAAAACTGCTTTTCGCTGCCCGGGGGCACTCGGCACTTACGAATGGGTTGTCATGCCATTCGGCCTCAAAAACGCCGGCGCCACATACCAACGGGCCATGAACACCATATTTCATGATTTAATTGGAACCATCGTCGAAGTCTATATTGACGATGTTGTAATTAAGTCCAAACAACAGTGGACTCATTTGGATGATCTCCAACAGGCTTTCCTTCGTATGCGTCAACACAGTCTCAAAATGAATCCTGCCAAATGTGCATTCGGTGTGTCAACCGGTAATTTTCTCGGTTTCCTAGTGCATCACCGTGGAATTGAAATGGACGAAAATAAAGCATGTGTAATCATCAGTGCTCCACCCCCGACGACGAAGAAACAACTGCAGTCCTTACTCGGCAAGATAAATTTTCTCCGCCGATTTATAGCTAACTCGGCAAGTAAAATGAAAGCGTTCTCGACGCTTTTGAAACTTAAGGACTCAGATACGTTTGAGTGGACCGACGAGCATCAGGCAGCATTTACACAAATCAAAGTCTCCCTCACAACACCACATGTCCTTGTTCCACCCGGGTGCGGTAAACCTCTCAAACTATATATCTCGGCGGCTAAAGAGTCCATCGGCTGTCTCCTCGCCCAAGATAACGATGCCGGGCGAGAGCAGGCTAATTTTTACCTCAGTCGAAATCTTAATCAACCAGAAATCAATTATTCCGCCGTTGAAAAGCTCTGTCTCGCCGTGTTCTTCGCCGTCTCCAAGCTTCGGCATTACATGCTTCCGTCGGTCACACAAGTCATTGCCCAGACCGACGTTATCCGGTACATACTTACCCGGCCAATCGTAAAAGGTAAAATTAGGAAGTGGACGATGGTGTTGCCCGAGTTTAGCTTGCAATACGTGCCCCAAAAAGCTGTCAAAGGCCAGGCATTGGCCGACTTCCTTGCTCAACACCCTTCCCCCTACGGCTTTGGGGACACCGATGTCGAAATAGGCATGGTTGAAACACGCGACAACTACTGGACGATGTATTTTGACGGTTCAAGTACTTCATCCTCGGTCAGCGTTGGCATTGTCATTCAATCTCCTAACCACGATCGTTGGTATTTTTCGCTCAAGTTAGATTTCGACTGCACCAATAATCAGGCCGAATACGAAGCCCTTATCATCGGCCTTGGCCTTCTTCATGACTTGCGGGCCACCCGTGCCCTCGTCCTCGGCGACTCTGAACTTGTGATTAACCAACTTAATGGGTCTTTCCGCTGCATGAGTTGTACCCTGGCACCCTACCATATGGTTGCCAGCTATTTGGACGAATTCTTCGACGGTATTATGTTCGAGCATATTTCCCGGATCCATAATACCGACGCGGACGAGTTGGCTCAAATCGCCTCCTGGGGGGCAAGCTAGGCCGAGAAATACTGGTGTTACGACAGCTATACCCGGCCTTGGTTAACCAGCAAATCCTCCAACGCAACAACGTGATACGCACCAGAGTCATGTCTTTACCTTCGTTGCTAGATCGACACGACTCTATAGAGGTTTGTACTGCCGAGGCAATACCAGATGATTGGAGAAAGCCCATTATGCAGTACCTTGACAATCCCAATGGCAAACATAGTCACAAGACACGAGTTCACGCCACGAACTATGTCATGTATCAAAATGAGTTATACCGAAAAGGCAAGGATGGACTGCTACTGATATGCCTCGGCCCCCAAGAGGGTGCTCAGGCGATCACAGAAGTCCATGAAGGGGTTTGCAGAGCTCATCAATCCGGACGGAAAATGCGATGGCTACTTCGACGACACGGCTATTTTTGGCCAAGAATACTAAAGGATTGTATCGAGTTTGCACGAGGATGCATACAGTGCCAGATACACGGGCCTATACAAAGGGTCCCGGTTGAATCGTTGCATTCGGTCATTAAACCATGGCCGTTTAAAGGTTGGGCCATGGACGTGATCGGTAAAATCACACCATCGTCCGGGGCTGCCAAGCACGCATGGATAATAGTAGCAACCGATTACTTTACTAAGTGGGTCGAAGCGAAATCATATGCCAAGCTAACATCTAAAGAAGTTTGCGACTTTGTGGAGGAACACATTGTGACCAAATTCGGCGTACCAGAAACAATTATAACCGACAATGGCACAATCTTTACAGCCGAAAGGTTTAGAGAGTATACGGTAAGTTTGAAAATTCGGCTTGAACAGTCTACACCATATTACCCACAAGCAAACGGGCAGGCCGAGGCAAGTAATAAAGTGTTGATCGGTATTCTCGAGAAAATAATAAAGGAAAGGCCCGGTATGTGGCATTTAAAGTTGAATGAGGCTTTGTGGGCATATCGAACATCACCCCGATCGGCGACTGGGACAACCCCGTATGCACTAACCTACGGACACGACGCAATGATACTAGTTGAGTTAAGCATAAATTCATTGCGATTGATTGAGCAAAGTAGTTTGGTTAGCGCCGAATATAATCAGTCCATGAGACAGGAGTTGGAAGATTTGGAAGAAGCGCGACTTGATGCTTACAACCTGCTGGTGGCACAAAAACGGATTGCCGAACGAGCCTATAATAAAAAAGTACGGCAGAAAACATTCGGCGAGGGTGAATTAGTTTGGTAAACGGTGTTGCCCGTAGGACTAAAAGACCCTAGGTTCGGCAAATGGTCGCCAAATTGGGAATGGCCGTTTGTTGTGCATAAAGTATACGGCAAGGGGGCATATCATCTTAGAGACCGGACCGATTTAGTTCACAAATTACCAATCAATGGGAAGTTTTTGAAGAAATATTATCCGGTCACATGGGAAATGCCGGAATAGAAAGTCATTTCATTAAAATTGATGAGTATACAAAATGAGTAGGTCGATCAGTTATACATTTAATACATTCAGGGTGAAGGAGGTAGAAGAGTGTCGAGCAGGGCCTTTAGCTCCAACCACCGCACCTTGCCCATGATGACCTCAGCCTGCCGGTTCTTTTTGTCCATTCTCAACTGCTCAACCCGTTTTGTGTTCGCCGCATACTCCGTCAAACAAGCTTTACCAACCGACTCGAAGTCCGTCGCAAGCTCGGAAGTAATAGCCGACCTTCGTCTCGCTAACTCGGCCATTTGACGGTCGAGGTCGGCCAAGGCATCTCTTTTTGCCTTTAAAGCATCAATCTTTGGACGGAGAGTGTCTTGAACGGCCATGGCAGTTTGGAGGTCTTTTTCAGCCCTCAAAGCGTTCTCAAAGACACTAAAGGTCTCCCGAACCCGCTCCAAGGTGAATGACGCCTAAACGATAGCCTCGCCGCTTAGTTGACCATCGGCTCCGAGATCGTTTAGACATACACCCAACAAATCAAGACCTTTGCGCTCAAGGACTTGCGACGCCGAGAGGGACAAAACCTCTTGTAACCGAGCTAGAGCAGTTGAGACAGTGGTTTCGGTCGTGGTGGCCGAAGGACCAGCCCCTCCAGTAGTGCTGGACAAGAGAGCTTTGAATTCGACCTCCCACGAAGCCTGCACACACAAATCAGGTTAAGCTCAAAGAAATCATGAAAAAGATAGCAAGAAGATTTCGTTTCTTTTAACCTGCCGAGAGGAGACTTCGGCCATGTCTTCAGGATCGTTGCTCGAACCTAAAGAGCTTAATGACCAAGCCCAATGTCTTAGGCTGCTTTTCAGTTCACGCGGCCGATGGAGGTTATCTACATTCGATGGCCACTGAGGCGGCCAAGAAATATAGATAACACCCTTCGGCGCATAGAATTTTCGATGAAAAGAGTGTGCAGGCACCTGACATTTAGTATTTTCCTGGTTTAGAGTTTTTACGGCAGAAAACTAACCAAGAAAAGGTGGTAGGAGGTACTTACAAAGGCCGAAGTAACCTCCTGCGGAGCTCCTGCGGAGGAATATTGAGATCCTGATCCTACGGATGAACGGGCGTTTCCGTCGACGCTTCTGGCTCCCCGACAGGTCGTTTACCACGGTCAGCCGTAGACGGGCCGACTCGGACAGTCGCTTTAGACACGGAGTTGAGGTTCTGGTTCTGCGGAGGAACGACCGCTTCTGCCACCACTGTTGGCTCTCCAGCCGGTCGTTTGTCATGTTCGGCCGTCGGAAGGCCGACTTGGACAGCCGCCTCAGACGCAGGAGGAGGTTGACGGTGGGAACGAGGGCGACTTGCTAGAGGAACTTCGTCGCTCCCCTCACTCTCCTCCAGAACGAAGACCGAGGGTTTTGCAGAAGAAGTTTTCTCGATCGCAGGGACTGCCTTTTCCAGGACAGGTGCAGCCTCGACGAAGGGAACAACAACTGGTTTTCCAACCTTAGAAACAGGCCGTGCTTGGACTGCTTCCTCGGCCGGAATTGGCCGGTTCTCGAACAAGGCTTGGGCGACGGAGGGAGAAGGGGAAACGCTGGGAGTCGTCGTTCCCGTAGTTTGACTGGAGATGACGTGAATCTCCCGTTCTTCTTTCCTCACCAGCTTTTTGACCCGTTTGGCGGGCCGATGGGGTTCGACGGTCGGCTCAGCGTCTCGACGAGGCCGTTTGCTCAGCAAGGTCTGCGCAGCAGGCTTTGTTTTCTTGGACACGACCGATTTTTTCTTGGCCGCAGCTGCAACGACCACCTTCACCTTTTTCAACAGCTGACTACCTGAGAAAGTAAAAGCAAATCAGCGAAGCAGATCAGTAGTTCAAAAATTAAAGAAAAAATGAGAAATAAACAGTAACCTTGGGCATGGGAGGCAAAAGCCTTCTTAGGTCGACCGCCGAAAAGCTTGTCCAAAACGGTTTCGACCGGAACACCAAAAAACTCCTGGGTATACTGTTCCCACCAATCATTGAAGGTGTCAGTGCATAGAGATTCTGGAGTGGCCGGTCGAAGGTGAAATTTCTGACACCGCTCATAGAACTCTTTCTCGGCGTCGCTACATTCCTTTTCCGAAGAACCAGTTCCAAGTCCGCGGCTTAGGATAGACCGTGAGGAGAGAAGGGGGACTGGGCAACCTTGGAGGTAGCCAAGTTGTCGAGCAAGGAAGTTGGGATGATACACTTCCCAACTCGCTCGGCGACCCTCACAGCTGAGAGGCAAATCGCGGGCAAGCACGAAAGACCCCCAGGATTGACGAAGGTCAGCATCTTCATCCGCGCCCCACGCTGCTGTTAGAAGCTTGATCGACGAAGGATATTCCCGATGACGACAGACCAGGAATTCGTCATCAGAAAGATTGTCGAGAGCGAAAAAGTATCGGAACACTTCTTCGGCGTGGTGAGAGGGGATTGGTCGAAAAGCCAACTGAGAGCCGAGTGCTTCCTTTGGTGAGAATTCAGCAATCGTCGGTCGAAGAGAAGCAAAGTAGACCTACAGCCATAGTTGGAAGACCCAGAGGGGACCATTCTGCTGTGGGTCAACCTTATCCAGGGTCGTTTCGGCCAAACAACTGAGAAGATGGGCGAGAATGGCCGGGCTGAGTGCTAGAGTGTGACCACTAGCCAGGGCTTCGGCCACTGGCATATTCTCAACCAGACACTTGTTAGATTTGGTACAATAGATAAATTTGTTGTACCAATAAAAGAGGAAAGCTTTGTGCTCTCCTTCTCGCAGCGCCTCTTCTCTTCGGCCGGTAAAATGGAGATAGAGGGTATTGTAGTTGAAGAAGTTCTTATGAAGCTTGTGAACCTCTTCTTTCGGGGGTGTCTGGCCATCACCGCTTAGCGTCTCAAGTACCCGTTTATCGAAGAGCGTCCTTAAGTTGAGATTCGACGGGTACCCAAAAAGAGCAGCGTCGATTGGGATTCCAGTCGGGGAAGTCCCCAGGATAGCAGTAATGTCAAGAACGGTGGGGCCAATGGGGCCGAGAGGGAGGACCATGGTGTTGGTAGCCGAACACCAGAAGCATAAAGCTGCTAGAAGAAGTTCCTTGTCTAGGATGATATCCATGGACGAGAGGTGAATGGCGTCGTAGATGCCTAGGGCCTTCCACTGCTCGCCGAAGAATTTTTCCATTCGTACGACCCAGGCTGCCCTGGTTGTAGTGGTCGAAGGCCAAGAGCCTTGAGGCCTTGCTGCATCCCACTTCGACCAATCGAACCCTTGTAGCAAGGATGATAGGCAATGCTATTGGAAAAGCCCAGTAATGGTTGGTGGTACCACCGCTTTAAAGAGAGGACCTAAGATTTGATGAGGGGTACTTATGTCGCTCTCAAATCAGATAGTCTTGATTGAACTCCGGTCGATGATGTTCTGGCATTGGTCACACTCCTTGGAAAGTTTGGAGATAAAGGAGGCCATGATGGATGGTTTGAAGGAATGATAAGAAAAGAACTTTCTGGGTTAAAGGTTGAAGACGAAAATCTGGAAGGAAGAAATGCACTGGAGAGCAATGGCAAGAAATTCAGAAAATTTGAACGCGTAAAAGTACAAATGAGAGGATTTCGGTATTTATAGGACGATGGAGGGAAGGGCAATCGTTCAAAATTCAAAATGAAGGGTAGAATCGACCGAGAAATTCGCTAATCATTATGAACATTCAGAAAATCCAGTTGAGAAGACCAAGGGTTTCGTGTTTCGGGGGATGCACCATTGCGTGTGGCGGTGAGATTTATGGTGAAAGACGGTTTGGCGTCTACACTATGCTGAATGGTTCGCAGATCGAGGCGGTATGGTGGTGTTCAGCAACAAGGCCATGATGATATGACGGTTCAGGGAGCTGCACGCTCCAAACGTCATTATTAAGGATTAGCCTTATAGAAGAATGCCACGTAGAATGGTGGTTAGCAGAATCAAGATCGTGTAATCGTGTTCAATAAATGCACCTCGGGAATGAGAGCATTTGAGTTTTGAGTCTTAATTTCGCTTCTTCAAGGCCGGAGCTCGACCAGAGGGTTCAGGCCGAAGGCCTCAGAAGCGAGGGGGCAATGTTTAGGCCCAAAATAATAGTTTGGGCCGAATATAGAATCATTCTCGGCCCGGAAGGCCTTGCGACAAGGGTGCTATGGATCGTTCAGTACGTGGGCCTCCAAACCTAGGTCGGCTAGGTCATGACGTAAGACAAGTCGAGTCCTGGTGCAATAAGGAGTCTCGGCAGGATTAATAACCCGAAAGCGAATCCGGTTCAATAAAGGACTAGGTTCACAGTCATAGTGAAAGTAGGATTGGTCGAGTCAGTGTTTGATCAGGAGAAGAAGTCCTAGTCCGAATAGGGTTTTAACTCGACCTTGGGGGATCCATTGCTATAAATAGAAGAGGCTGTGCATCGTTCAAACCTCCTCCAATTCAACACGCAACTGCCCTACGCAAATTCTCTCAACAACTTTGAGATTTTTATTTTCTCTTTTCGCTGACACATCTTCCGTTGGCATCAACAGCACTGTGAAAGCAACCGGTGATATCTTAAGTCGGCATAGATAGCTCTGTCATCGTAGAATCGGCCGATCTCACATTATCTTCCGTTGGCATCAACAGCACTGCTGCGAGGACGGTTGGTTACCTATCTAAGTCTCGGTCGAGAAGGATTTCCGGATCTTTATTGATTGAGGTCATCTCATTAGCCTTCTCGGCGAAGGAAGGTGTTACAGTTTATCGAGCTCGGCCCATTGCACGTCGAGTTATTTTATGATTGGATACTCCCAAGTGGGATTTAGAGTTAGGCATTCGGGCGGCCAAACCACATTCACTATTAAAACTTATATTCGTTTTGAGTATTTGTGTCCTTACACTTTGGTGTCGATTCGGCGAGAGTTTACTCTGACGAATAACATCACTGTGACCGAATCCGACGACGGCGATTCGTGAACTTCGTAAGAATAGTAACCTTGTCTTCAGGTTTGAGAGCCCAAGAGGCCGAGACGTGTTCCTTTCTCGGCCACAATCGCAAGACGCAGAAGTCAACCGCTCACCCAATGCAACATCAACAAATTTACTCCTCGGCCGAGCTCGGCCGACGAGTTGGCACGCCCCGCATTCACCGAAGGACGTAGTTAGCTTATAGATTACTCGGCTTGCGCGCCACGTAGGTTTGGTAGTTTTTAGGGTCAACACCTACATACTGAAAATCTAATCTTTAAGATTTTTTCTCTTACTTTTCTGATTTCCTATAGATTTTTTCTCTTACTTTTCTGATTTCCTATCTTCTTTTATCGTCTATTGTCTGATTTTCTACACATTTGTTATCTTCAATTCCTTCTTTATGAGCAAAAGGAGTTCTAGGCGCGCACACACACCTCCTTAAATCTCGTACTTTTGCTTAAACATTTCATTTTCAAGTTGTGGCAAGTGAATTCAAATGCTAGAAGCATTCGATACAGAGGAAGATAACCATCAATGGGACGTTGTTGTTGTTGTTGTTAGGACATAAACTAACGAGCATCTTTCAACAGCTTGTATACAACCTCCTAGCTGATTCCACCGATCAATATACTAGGGCGCAATTGGGTATTGCTTTTTTCATCAAAAGCTGATTCAAGCAGTAAAAAAGTATTTGATAAAAATAAAATAACCTACTTATTTTAAAAACAATAGTATCTAGACAAAAGCTTTTAAAAGCAACCTACATCTTGTTTTTAAAAGTTGCTTTAATAAAAAGCCAATTTCAGCCTTCAATGAATATTTTTAATTTCTATAATACGCTCATTAACTTCTTTTTTGAAAGTGAATACGATAATTTTATTGAAAATAACTTAAGGAGCGTACATATCTTGGTTGAGAAGCACCCTAATACCATCAGGGGTTCCTCAAACCAATTAACTGAAACACCTTCTACCAAACTTAATTTAGCAAGGCAATGAGCCACACTATTACAAGCACGAGAAATATATGAAAAAGTACATTCCAAAAACTCCGTCAATGGCTCCTGTATATCAGTAACTATAAAACCAATGTTGGAGAAGTCCACGAGATAACTCTTGCACGCCTCAACAGCTTCAACAAAATCTGTCTCAACCTGCACTCGAAGAAAACCAAACTGAGATGCAAGCTTGAGCCCTTCCCTAACAGCAAGCAATTTAACCTACTTCACCGACAAACAGCCTTGGAAACGCCAAGTACCAGCCACCATAAAGTGACCAACCACCACCTACCACTACAAACCTAACCTCTTTCACCACCGTTGCCATTACCACCACCATTGTTGTCACCACTACCACACCACAATCACGTCGCCACCACCACAACCATACCTACCACCATTACCACCAAAACCATAACTCACTATCATCATTGCCGCCACTGCCACTACCATCATTGCTACCACTGCCAACTCCACCACCATGAACACAACTATCACCACAACCACCATAACAACTGCCACCATTGTTGTTGTCGCCGCCCTACTTCTGCAACCTAACCACCACACCCCTTTATTGGCACCACCATCACAACCATTGTCGTCGTCATTGCCCACACGATCATGTCCATTTTGTCATTATATACCATTATATCACTTTTACTTTAAAATTTACCAAATGCTTTTATGTTCCTTTTCTTACTCACAACATTTTTAAAAATACAATTTATCAAACGTTGAACTGCTTCATTTTGTAGCTGATTATTCTTAAAGCAAAGAAAAAACAGTTTTAAAATAAAGCACATCAATCAGAAACTGGCCCTAGGTGTGGATAAGCCACAACTATTGAGGCTCTCATGAAGTTCTGTAAGGCCATTGTAGAGATCTATGGACAATGGTACTCTGGCGCCCAAATCCCGCTGACATTGAAAGGTTACCAAGGAAAGGTGATCGCCTGGTTTTTCCAGGCATCATGGGAGTCTTGATTGCATGCATTGGGAGTGGAGGAATTTCCTTTCCGGTTAGGGTGGCCAATTTACTATGCACCATGGTAGGCCGACTGTGGTTCTTGAGGCTGTGGCATCTTACGATACTTGGATATGGCATGTGTTTTTTGGATCACTCGATCACTAAACGACATCAATGTGTTGGTCAAATCTCCTTTATTTGATGAGGTTGTTAAGGTTTTGCACCATAGGTAGCCTATATGGTTAATGGTATTCCTTACATGTTGGGTTATTACTTGGTAGATGTTGGATATAAGTCAACAATCTGTGATTTAAATATATATGCTAATAAACAATAAATGCAATAGGAATTAACAGAATATAAACTAGAATACGAATTATAAAAACAGACAACTTGAAGATCGAGGCTTGCGTACCGCAATGTCCTTGAAACAGAAATTTCGTCCCTACTCAGTGCTTGTAGTTCTACGGACGTCTGCTTCACCAGGATTCAACGATCTAAGTCAGAAATTTCAGCACCGGAAAATTGACTTCTGGCGAATATTAATGTGGTTCTCTCAGAAAGGATGTTTATGATTGCAGGAGAAGATTTATGATTTTTTCTGTGTTCTAAATGCCATGCAGATGGATGTATATATAATGTGATTATACATGTTCGCAACAGGTATGAGGAAGGGATGCATCTGTTGGGAGACATCTGCTGAAAAGGGTGTTTTTGTTTCTGCGTTTTCACACTTCAGACTTCATCTGAAAAGATGAGTCTGTTGGTAAAAATAATTAATTAATTAATTTAAATTCGAAATTAAAAATAATTAATTAATTCCGAAAATAATCCCAAGACCCATCTTTTGACAATTAAATATATATTAATTATATATTAATTATAATTAATTATATATATTAATTACCAATTAATTAGTACACCCCAAAGCCCAACCCCAAAAGTGAGGCCAATTTTAGTCTCCAGGCCTATTACTCCAATCACTTTCTATAAATGACAAAGCCTTATAAAGTGATAAAATCTTTTGGGAATGGCCAATGTGGGACAAAAAAATTTCTACTCAAACTACTCAAATTTCCAACAATAGATACTCAAGGTGGGCTACACTTGTGAAAACAATTCCTTCACCTGATACATGCAAGACAAAACTCTATGCCAAAAAATGAGAAGCGTATAGGAAAGACGTGGAGAGAGCCTTCAAAAGACTCATGCTTAATGGGCAATTATTAAAGGGCCTTGCCGTCTGTGCGCACCAGCCAACCTACAGTCAATCATGATGACGTGCAGAATATTACACTATATGATTCATGAGAATGAGTATGAGGAAGCAAAAGATGAAAGTGAGTATGTGTATGAGGAAGCAAAAGATGAATAAGTACCACCAAAGTGCTCTTATTAACGTAATGTAGTTTGGGGTTGTTTGTATTTTTAAAAATGTTTTCCTTGTGCTGTGAGAATAAACATATGTGAAATAAAAGTTAAGTGTTTAGTAAACTGTAATGTGATTTTTTTTAGCAAAAAAAAATAAAAAAAGGAGGCCAAATCGAATAAATGATCTCTGTGGTCATAAGGTATTCAGAAGATAGCCCATGTACTAAAAAAACTCATATTTAAACTCCTATGGTGTACTCCGTTAAAAAATTTAGTCCAAAAGTGATTTTTCCGTTAACTATATATTAATACCGAGGTAAAATTGTACTTTGACGTGTGCACCTTCTTCTTCCTCGTCTTTATACTGTCCAATGTATAAGAACAAGGTCTGTAATTTGTACTTCCTCGTCTTTATACTGTCCATTTTTGTGATCATGACGAAGCAGCGGCTCTTGTGTGCGTGTGCGCGTGTATGTATACATGTATATATTTATACGTGTATATGTAAATCCGGGTTTAGGATACTAGTGTATTGGGATTACACGGTGTCCAGCACAAAGTGCAGAAAATGCATAAAAGCAACCAAAACAGAGAGTAAAGTAATGTAATGTAATAAGAGGCATACCCAGATGATTCCAGTGGATTAAAAGGCAGCGGAAGGGGAAGAAATTCTGGCCGTTTCCGTGATCTGGATTCCCCGGCCCCGGCAAGAATTGGAATTTTCCGGAGAAAATTGGAATCAGAAGCGGGGATGAAGAGGCGGACGTGGTTCCAGAGACAGTTGGAGTAGAGCGAGATGGGGGGTTTCAGGCCCTTGGTTTCGGTTCCATCACTCGCTGGGGCTGGACTGACCTCTGCCTCGTCTTTATTCTCAGTTGCATGAAGCTACTAACAACACCATGTCCGAGAAGCTACTAACAACCGCCGTGAAGAAATTGATGCCGGGAAATTCCTTTGAGAGGACGGAGCGAGGAGGAGGAGGTAGTTTTTTGGGTGGGTCACAGTCGAACGCTGATGAATCCGACAGCTGGGTGTCGAATAAGATGTCAAAGTATAATTTTATCTACGTATTAACAGATAGTTAACGAAAAAAAAAATTTTGGACTAAATTTGCTAATAGAGTACACAACAGTGGTTTAAATCCGAGTTTTTTTAGCACAAACGCTATCTTCCGAATACCTTATGATCAGAGAGACCATTTATCCGATTTGGCCAAAAAAAAAGATGGGGTTAAGATTGCTAATATGATAATTTCCTTAATTGATACTGTTCATTTCTTTCCAATGAAGAAAACACTTTTTTTAAAAGCACGTGTAGAGTTGTTTCTACTTTTATGTTGTTTTCGAGCTATGAGTTTGAAAAAAAAAAACAGCATTTTATTTTTCATTTACCAAACACAACCCTAACTTTTTAAGAAACTACTTTTAAAAAAAAATTAAACAATCCCAAACCAACCAGTAATGTAATGTAATTTTTTTTTTTTTTTAATTTAGTCATATTATGTTTTTGTTTACGTTAGCTTGTTTTTTTATTATTAATGCAATGATGTGTTTTTATTTACTTTAATTTGTTTTTTTATTAATGTAATGGTGTGGTTTTATTTCTTTTAATTTGGATGGATTAATATTATTATTTTAATCGTTGGATTTTTTATTGTTAAAATTAATTAAATTAGATATGAGTCGTTGGATTTAAAAAAATAACCGTTGAAAAAAATTCAAAATCCAGGAGTACGCTCTGGCCATTGGATGTCAACGGCATATGTGTTGTGCCCCGGACCTGGGGTCAGTGGAAAATAACCCCGTGTCCGAAACGTAAGCTAAAAACTAAATAAATCAAATGAAACTAAAATGAGGTGGAAAATAAAATTCCTCTTATTTAAAATAATTCAATATTTCTTTACAAGGCTAATAATAAATAAACATAAATTCTAGCCTCACATCTAATTCAATCTCATTCTGTCTACCCACTTGACAGTTTAGTTATTAAACGGCATAACAACAGAGGGGTGAGCTTCAACGGCATATTGACATAGCCTTACCACAGTGAATTGACTATATTAAATTAAGTGTATATCCTGAAATCATATATTTAAACATCAATTTTTTAGCAATAATAATGCATAAGTGTAATGCAAACTCTTTGACTATTCCCGTTAATTCATATAATAAAACACGCGGACCTGCACGTCCCATACCGTGCATTTTACCTCTGCAGTGATGGTTCAAATGTCCTATTATACAAATGAACCCCATGTAATTCAATCATCCCAATTTCCCCTTTTGTTAGTCATCTTACCTAAACTCTTCGTCGCCAGTCCCGAATTACCCTTAAAGAATCCCTGCATTGTGGGCTCGCCTGAGACTTGTTACCTGCTAAGAGTTTGGCTTAACTACACAAAAGATTATTTCCAACTATCCTCATTTTTAGAATTCCTTTCTCAACACTGAACTTCCAACTATTCTCACACATGAGTGATGCAAAAGTGATCTCATTTCATCATTCACATGTACCACAATATATTCTCAACGAATAGCATTTCACCAATAATTTCATGACCAATAACAAGTAAACATCCAAGAGCAGTATATATCCAATTTGCCAACTAGATCACATTAATCAACCAACAAGATCCATAATAATAATATAATATTTCACGAAATTTAATAAAACGAATCTCTGTAAAAGTCTGTTGTATTGCCCCTACCTAAACTCCAAAGCATTACTTCAACTCTATATAACAAGAGTTCACGACCTTGATAAAATCATATTCACAAGTATAAGCAAATCACCAAATGCATATCCAATCCTAATAAAATAACTTGGGAATACTGAATCCACACTACTCATACTCAAAAGGACATTTGGTTGATTTATAACAGCATGGTCATCACTGATGGAACATTTGTGCCAAAATACTTTTATAAAATAAGTAAAGGTATAGTTCTAAATACATAAGTATGTTAAAATACTTTTGTTAGATCCCACGTCACTCAGAGAAGTGGATCATCTATGCCTTATATGTACATGCCCACCTCCATATAGCACGAGGCCTATTGGAAGCTCACTGGCTTCGGGTTTCGTAGGAACTCCGAAGTTAAACGAAAAATGGGCCAGAGCATTTTTAGGATGGATGACTAACTAGGAAGTTCTGCTAGTGTGAGTTCCTAGAAACAAAACCGTGAGGGTGTGGTTGGGGTCCAAAGTGGATAATATCGTGCTACGGCGAAGTCGAGTCCGAGATGTGGTGGAGCCCAGGTCAAGATGTGACAACTTTAGCCAAGCGATATATGATATATAAAAGCATTAATACGTTGGATATATCTACTAATATGAATGATATGTAAAAGTTTGTATATTAAACTCTTTGTATATATGCAATAGACTGCTTTATTTCAAATAGTAAAAAGATATGTTTCGTGTTTGTAGTTTCGGGAAAATAGATATCCCCAACTGAATATCCAACAAATGATAAACTGATATCATATGTATAGCCTTTTGAGTACTAGAAAATAATAACCAAATACGAATACCAGTTTTAATATACCGAAATAGGGTTTAGGTATATGCATATAAAACTAATTTTGCATTAATAACAGTTACTAATTAATACATGATACATATTATAATAAACTGCAAGCAAGGTTTTAAAAGACGTTAGGTGCTAGTTGCTAGTCGGGCAGCGAGCTGGGGTCTGGCACCTAGGCAGATTAGGTGGATTTAAGTAAATTTATTATATTTCGTGTAAATAAGTGTGTTTATACTTAAAATATAAATAATTTCATTATAAACTACAAAATAGAGTGACATATATATTAGGAAGTTTTGGAACATAATGAAAACAAGGGGAACATGCATATAATGTGTATTAATTTAAGTATTCAACAAGTCTCTCACAATTTATTGAAAAAAATAAAATGCAAAATGAAATATATCTACTTTTTGTCTAAGTGAGTCGCAATTTAGGGGTGCCTAGGCGAGTTTGGGTGGCTTAGGTGGGTGCCTAGGTAGTTTAGGCGGACGCCTCAGTAGGTCTAGGCAGGCGCCTCAGCAGGTCTAGCACCCTTTCTTAATTTTCAAATGCCGAGACATTAATCGGAATGATGACCAACCGTCTAGCGCCTAGACGGCGTTAGATGAGGATTTTTAGAATAGTGACTGCAAGTAATAAGAAAGATTGATACAAAACTAACTGTGGAAGAACAAAGTGAGCTGAGAATCGTTACCTATACTGTAGGTTCCATACTATAAAGAGGATCACACAATAAATCAACCCATACCAGGCCAAGTTGTCATTCCGAATCAAGGCTGATTGCTTCTATTAAAGATATCCCATTTCAATCCTCCTACATACAAAACCAGACGAATACAGACGACTGGATTCATCAATTCATAGTCCAATTCTTTATCTTCATCTTCCTTCGAAAACCTAGTTCCAATTCTATATGGTACCACACATGCCACCATCAGTTTCTAGTTTCTCCTCTCTCTCTCTTCCCCGCAAGATACTAATGTTTGAAAAAAATGCAGATGCAGCTCCCTATTTATAGTCGGAGAAGGCAGCAGCTTCTTAGAGTACCGAAAAAGCACTTAAAGCACCTTGTTGGCGACACCCCAGCCATCCTCATTCATAAACTTAACACGTCCAACTTGAAAGAGTGCTTAGTAAGCACTACTAATGGGAAAAGGATCCTCCTGAGGATCCCGTGATCATGATCGTTTATTGTACATCGTGCAGTTAGTTATCATTAGTACTATTTATATTTAGTTTTAAATTTTAAAATGTTTTCTTATCGCACGATATATGATGAACGGTCACAATCATAACATCCCCATGATCCTCAGGAAAAAGATCCGGCGAGGATCCTTTTCCCTACTAATGGTTACCTTGGGAAATTGACACATTATAAGACAAATATAATAATAAAATATAATCTAGTAAAAAATAACTATATAATACACATTGGTGATTTCTCAAAAATACTCCACCCTCATAAATGGCAAATAGTTTTAATTATTATTTTATATATATATATATATATATATATTTAAAATAAGGGTCTTTACCAAGGAAGAAAATATCGGTAATATCGGAAATATCGGTAGTCCAAAAACACGGAAATACCGATGGAAATATCGGGATAATATCGATATCGATAAAAATTACATAGAAACCACGGAAATTGTAAGAAAAACTTGGAAATTTTTATTGAAACTTTGCAGGATGTTTATTTAGTCAATTATCTATTAGTTTATCACAAAAAATTGGAAGGAAATGCATTGCATGATGGATTTAACTGATTTAAGTTGATTATATAGCGAGCTGGCAAACATTGTGAGTGTAGAAAATATATAATAATTAATGAAAGAAGTTTAAACACACCATAATCATTTATATATAATGAATTAGTACAATATTTTACACTTTATACATTGCATGGTAAGATACATGAGTGACTAAGTACCACATAGAGTTCCTATGAGGTTCAAAATTTTCACTATCTTCATCATCACTATGTGTAGAGTAAGTGTATTGTGAAGAGTAGTTAGCAACCATGGCAATGGCTTTCAAGAACTGAAACCCAAAAGTCAATAGGAAACCGAATACTTCGGTATTTTTCGGGATTTCAGGATTACCAAACAAATGGGATTTGGAAACCAATCCCATATCGAAAATTTCGGTATTTTTCGGGATGGTTTTGGTTTGGGACTTTTTCGGTTTGGTTTGGGATTTTCGGGAATTTTTTCCAACCATACATGTAAGTGACCAAATAAAAAATAGAAAAATTAAAAACCACATGCCATTGACTAAGTAATTAATTGACACAATTTAAAATATAATACCACAAAAAATTTGGAATATGTGCAAATTTGTTTCTGGCAAAAAGAATTCAAAACAAAACCATATATATAAATAGTTTAGCATGTTTTCACAAAAACGTAAGTGGTATAGTGGTCAAGTCGCTGAAGGAGTTAGATGGGAGGGGTTCGAATCCCTTTATGTGCATGTTTGAAACTTTTCAGAAAATTTCAAATATTTTTAGGTTCATCTCGCGATATTATATATAATATCGCGATATATTAACGATAATTAAAAAAATACTCACGAAATATCGTTATATGAAAAAAACGATAATATCGGCGATATTTCGCCGATATTATCGATTTTTAAATCTATGGTCTTTACTATATGCCAATCTCAACTGTTGAAAGATTGCTTGTTGTGTGCTCGCCCACAGAGATGATTTGGACCCCAAATTTGAGTTTTGTTTTTTTTTTTTTGGGTAAATTACACAGTAGTCCTTCAGGTTTGAGATCTATTACAACCTCATACAATATCTTTAAAACATTTCACTTTTATACCTCACCTACTATTTTATTTCAATATAGTACCTCCGTTATATTTTCCGTCAATCGATCCATTAAGCGCTGATGTGGCTGCCAAATGTGTGCCACGTGGCAAAAAAATAATTTTTTAATTTGAAAAAAAAAAACTTGAATCTTCTAAAAATAAAAAATAAAACTGAAAAACGTAGGGAATCAAGTTTTTTTTTTTTTAAAAAACAAAAATTAAAAAAACTGAAAAACAGTTCACTTTCTCCCCCTTTGCAACTCTATATTCCCCTCAACTCCTCCCTCCCTCACTTCGATGCACCCACCACCACCCCCTACATCTTTTCGGTCTTCTTCAGCCCAACCCACCCCAATTAAATTCCTTATGAGTCTTGCCGTTTGTTTTTTGATATTCTCTTAGCTCATTCAAATTGGGACTTTATTCAACAGGAAAAGGAATTTGCAGCTGGGGATGTTGGGGTGGGAGAGAGCCAGAAATGGTTGCTAGGTTGTGTAAGATTTGAGATTATAGTGGCGGTGGGTGCTTCGAAGTGAGGAAGAAAGCGGAGTTGATGGCAACCCAAACCACAACACGTTGATTTTAGCTTGTTGGGGTTTGCTCTGACATCGACAATGAGGGCGACTGTGTGTGCAGGATGATTGTAGGTCATTGATCTAACCAGAAAACAATGAGCGCTTCAAGCGCGACTGAGGGAGGCAGAGTAATCGAGGAAGACGATGCCTCGAAATGGCGTCGTTGCTATCTTCAGTCGACAAATCAACGCTGCTGGCGGTGGAGATTGTGTCTAGGGTAGGACCAACGACGTTGAAGCTCCAGTCGATTCAGAGCGGTGGGTTGGAGGCCGTGAAGTAGAGGGGACGAGAGATGCGGCCTTGGGTTCGCCGGTTTAAAGTTTTTGAATGGCACAACAATGGCAGCCATCGATGAGATCTCCCTCGTGCGAGAAAGAGTGTATTTTTTATCATTAATTTATTCTTGCTGCAGTGTCGCCGGAGAGGATCGTCGGTGTTCATCACACTGCCTAGGGCTGCAATGGTGATGGGGAAGGGCTGCGGTGGTGATGGGAGGATAGGGAGGTGGGTCGGGGGGAAGGTTTCTGGGTTTGTTTGCAGGGGTGGGGAGTTTCAAATTGGGGTTTATTTTTTATTTTTTATTTTTAGGGTAAATTATTATAATATTTTAAATAAATAAAAAAAAAATTTGCCACGTGGCACACAGTTGGCAGCCACGTCATCATTTAACGGATTAATAGATGAAAAATGTAACGGAGGTACTATATTGAAATAAAATAGTAATTGAGGTATGAAAGTGAAATGTTTTGAAGATATTGTATGCGATTGTAATAGACCTCAAACCTGAGGGGTTATTATGTAATTTATCTTTTTTTTTTCTTGGTTTCCCACCCCCTGTTAAAGACAGCCTTATACTCAAATAATTCTAGAACAGGAATAAAAGTTGTTATAAACTAAACCAAAAACCAATCAAGCAATAAACAAAACACAACGATTTCAGAGTTCCTCCAATATAGGAGTACCTCTCTAACAATGGATGCTTTATTGATTACCAACAAATACAAGAGAGCTTACAAACACAAAGTGTTCTCAAGTATATAAACTTATGCCTCTCAAAAACGCTCACACACAAAACTCTATCCCACATACATCTATTTATACTAATAGATGTCCTAGGTTTACATAAAGTCCCTAGAATATAGGAAACCAAATCCTATACTAAAACCAAATCCCAAACCAACTAGGAAACACAAATCCAAATATATTGCGTCCAAGATATCCTAATCCTTTTTAGTTTAGGCATGTTGATTTAATGTCAAATCCAACAATCTCCACATTGGCATGAAATCCATAATGAGGCATTAAACAACTTCCGTTGCTCCACCATATCGCAAGATCAAACTTGCTTTAATTGCACCAAATCCAAGCAGTGCTCAAACTTGGCTGCATTAACCACCTTTGTCAACATGTCAGCTGGATTATCTTTTGTAGCAACCTTTTTTAGACGAATCTCACATTTAGCTACCATTTCTCTCACAAAATGATATCGTACATCAATGTGCTTAGTCCTAGCATGATGTACCTAATATCTGGCAAAATAAATGGCACTTTGGCTGTCACAATATACATCCAACTTGTGTTGTTCTACACCTAAATCTCTTAACAACCCTAGAGTTCACATTGCTTATTTGATAGCTTCATCGATCGCCATGTATTATGCTTATGTGGTTGATAGTGCCACTGTTGGTTGTAATATTGATCTCCAGCATATATGATCCTTTGCCATAGTAAACACATACCTAGTCATCAATCTTCTCTTGTCTAAGTCTCCAGCAAAGTCTGAGTCCACATATCCAACTGAGAACTTATCAATTCCTTCATCACATTTTTCAATCAAATACCTTTGTCCCTCATTCCATGTAAATACCTTCATATCCACTTAGCAGCATTCAAATGCTCTCTCCTAGGATTATGCATGAATCTACTGATAATTACAGCTACGTGTGCTATATCAGGATGAGTACACACCATAGCATACATTAATCCTGCGACCAAATTAGTATATGGAATACCATCCATCTTCATCAGTTTTGGGACATTGTTGACTGCTCAATTTGAAGTGTGCACCTAATGGAGTTCCTACAGGCTTAGTGTCTTTTGTTACTCCAAACTTTTGTAACATCTATTGCTTTTGAGACAAACACACCAAACCTTTTTGTCTATCCCTTGTGATCTCCATTCCTAATATTTTATTGGCTTCACCGAGATCCTTCATTTCAAACTCCCTTCTCATATGCTCCTTCAAGTTTTCTATCTCTGAAATATTGCTTGAGGCTATGAGCATGTCGTCCACATAGATTAACAAGTACAAAAACGAACCATCTTTCAAATTCTTGTGATAAACACAATGATCATAGTGACTTCTTGTATAGTTTTGACCCTTCATAAACTTGTCAAATCTTAAATACCACTGCATGGGCGACTGCTTCAAATCATAAAGAGATTTTCTAAACTTACAAACCAATCTTTCTTTGCCCTTCACTTGATACCGAGGACTCTTCATCCAAATTACCATGAAGGAATGTAGTCTTCACGTCTAGTTATACCAATTCAAGGTTGAATTGTGCAACTAGGGCAAGCAATATTTGAATGGATGAGTGCTTAACCACAGGAGAAAATTTCTCATTGTAATATATTCCCTCATTCTGAGCATATCCTTTAGCCACTAGCATAGCTTTAAATCTTACCAAGCTCTTGTCATCCACTCCATCATTCTTTGCATAAACCCATTTGCAGCCAATCGTTTTCCTTCCTCTAGGCAGCTCCACCAATTCCCAAGTCTTATTCTTGTGAAGGGAGATCATTTCATCATCCATTGCATCATGCCATTTACTCTCTTCTTCACTATTTACTATTTCTTCAAAATTAGTGGGAATTTCAACCTCAATTACTGGCAATGCATATACCATACATGCCATGCAATCTTTATATCTCGCAGGTAGGGATATGTCTCTTTTTCCTTTCCTTTTTGCTATGCAATCATCTTGTATCTTTAGTTCTTCTGATGGTATTTCTTCTTCGTGATCACTTTCTTCATGTTCAAGTTGATCATCTTGTCTTTCTTTTTCTACAATTTCCTTGCTTGGCTGTGAATTCACAATTACTTGTTCTCTAAGCTCCACCATCTGAGCATCTTCTTTCAATTTCATGTGACTTTCATCAAATGTCACATCTCTACTTACTATAATCTTGTTCAACTCGGGACACCAAAGTCTGAAGCCTTTTACACCACTATTGAATCCCATAAAGATAGCTTTCTTGGCTCGTGGATCCAGTTTGTTTTCCATCACATGAAAGTAGGCATTACATCCAAACACTCGTAGCTTATCGTAGTCCTGAGCTGGTTCTCTAGACCACACTTCAATGGGTGTTCTACCCTCCAATGATGTTGACGGTAGTCGATTAAGCACATAACATGCATAGCTCAAAGCTTCTGCCCAAAATCTCTTTGGCAGCTTAGCTTGTGATAACATGCAACAAACTTTCTCGAGCAAGGTCCTATTTAGTCTTTTTGCAATCCCATTCTGCTGTGGAGTATGTCTAACACTGAAATGTCTAATAATCCTTTCCTTTTTACACACTTTGAAGAAATGATTAGAGGTATATTCCCCTCCATTATCACTTCTCAGTATCTTAATCTTCTTTCCAATCTTGTCCTGCACCATGTTCTTCCATTCCAAGATATGTCAAAAACCTCGTCCTTTCGTTTCATCATATATATCCATGATCTGCGACAGTAGTCATCAATAAAAGATACAAACCATCTATTTCCACCTAAAGAAGCATTCTTTGCAGGCCCCTAAACATCAGAGTGAACATAGTCTAAAATCCATTTCGTTTAATTAACAGCTAAGACAAATTTCACCTTTGTTTGTTTCCCAAAAACGCAATGCTCACATAACTCTATCTTTCCAATTTTTGCTCCTTTTAAACATCCTTGCTTGATCAATCCTTGCAATCTTTTTTCTCCTATATGTCCTAACCTCATGTGCCAAAATGCAGACAAGTCACTTTTATCACTTTGCACTTCATCAGCTACCATAACCACCCCATTTTCCAAAGTTTTTCCTTGTAGCATATAAAGTAAGCCATTCTGAGGCCCTTTTATGATAACAAGTGCTCCTTTAGCAACTTTGAGCACGTTATTATCGAAGTAAAACTTGTAGCCTTGTCACTCGAGAGTGCCTAGTGAGATCAAATTTTTCTTTAGATTTGGAACATACCTTATACCATGCAATTCTAAAATCACACCATCATGATGCTTGATCCTATTTCAATTCCTTGAGTTGTACATGAGTTATCATCTCCCATATACACAGTTCCATTCATACCTTTGAAGCTTGAAAACCAATGCCTTTGAGAAGTCTTGTGATGGGTATAACCTGTGTTGAGCACCCACTCTTTCATATAATCCACAATGCTCGATGCAGTTATGGCATAAACAAATTCCTCATCCTCGACTTCAACCATATTTGCTTTTGAGTCATCCTTTTTCTTTCTAATCTTTTCTTTGATTTTAGGGCAGTTCTTCTTCCAGTGTCTTTTTTCATGACAAACCTTGTTGTATCAGAACATCTCGAACCTCACATTGTCACATAGCAAAATTGTTTGTTCCTTCGAATTTCTCAATTTCAAACCTAGCACTCTGAACTTTTGTCTTGGTTCCACTAGTGTCAGACTTTTCTTCAACATCATCACTACTAGTGGAATCACCAGTCTTCGTCATTGCTTGATAGTCACAACCCACGTAAGAACCTGGCTCTTGATACCACTTGTTATAAACTAAACCAAAAACCAATCAAGCAATAAACAAAACATAACAATTTCGAAGTTCCTCAAATATAGGACTACCTCTCTACAACGGAAGTTTTATTGATTTCCAACAAATACAAGAGAACTCATAAACACAAAGTGTTCTCAAGTATATAAACTTATGCCTCTCAAAAACTTTCACACACAAAACTCCATCCCACATCCATCTATTTATAGTAATAGATGTCCAAGGTTTACACACAGCCCCTAGAATATAAGAAATAAAACATATACTAAAACCAAATCCCAAACCAACAAGGAAACATAAATCCAAATATCTTGCGTCCGAGATATCCTTATCCTTTTTAGTTTAGGCATGTTGATGTAATGCCAAATCCAACAAAATTAACTATATAGAATACGTTTCTTAACAATGTGTATTGAAATTGTTCAAAAAATAAAAACAAAAACAATGTGTATTGAAAATAGTGAAGACTGACTTGGGTATCAAGTATAAAAGACCACCATGCATGCAGTCTTTAGAGCATCTCCAATAGAGTCCTTATATAGGGACAATCACCGTATAAAGTAAGTAAAAATCAAATATATGGACAAAATGAATCTCTAATTGGTTGGAAAGTAAGTTCTTAAAGTATAGATACTCATCGGATACTTAGTGTATAAACCCACGTACAAGGACTACATAGATATTGAAATGGTAGACCTCTTGGACAATTAAAGTGGTAAAGATGGCCCACCAAATTAAATACTGCTGTGCAGCATGAACTCCAAACGGAATTTTGCATGAAGAAAGGGAAATTTTGGACCTTTGGGTTGAATATCATTTCTACTCAAAAACTTATTTAGGTTAAAAGTATATAATCTATGGTTTAGAAAATATTTTAAATGTCTACAGTAGAAAATTAAATAACTATTAATCTAAGCTGAAACGTAAAATTATTTATTTTCTTAAATTAAACTATTTAAACTAAGTATTAACTTAATGTTTTGTTCATTAGGTATAAAATTAATGTATTTTTTTAAATTAATAGTAAGCTAATGCCATCTTTCCTTGTCTCCAATTATTCCTTATATTTTCACCATTGCCCTGGTTTAATTAAAAAAAGAAAAGAACGAACCACACATTACAATATATGAACTCTAGTTTTTTCATTTTTTTATTATTTTTTATTATGTGCCCAACTACTTACCTAATCAATTTGCAAGGGCATAATCTAATAATGAAGCAATTTGAGGGCATAATTTAATAAAGCTAGGTCGGTGTCCTATGTATCAAAGGCATCTCTATCGATATAGAGTTCAGTTTCAGACCTTGGTTTGGATAATGAAACAAGAATTCCTAGGAGATGAACCAATTAAGGCCTCCTCTAATACCTCATGTCGATTAATTATCGTCGATCATAAAAGTTAAATTAGACTTGTAACCTAGTCAATGTTTTGATGAGTAAAATTGTAACACTTTTTTTTTTTTCTTTCTTCTTGGGCCGGTCAAACTGCCGGTCCCATGGACCTCATGTGAAACACAAAGCCACCAGGCCACAAAGAGACAATAAAATTGTAACACCGACTGGATTGACTACAAACCCGAAATAAAGGAAATATGATGGGTTATGTAACCCAACCACACACTTGGGTTATGTAACCCATCCTTGTCAATCCAATCATATTTCTACGGACCAATCTCATATAGTCCACCAAACAAGCCCTTAGAGGTATCACAACGTCTTAGTGATAGGCTGTACGTCATGACACCCTTATTTGGAAAGAAATCGCTCCTACATGAGTGCCACAATTTTGGCCTCCAAAATAGTAAAACATGTAATGTGTGAGAGGAATTATCCTTTTTTTTCTTTTTTATTTTCAGAAATGGTATTAAATTGAACAAAATCAAAATAAAATCATGAATCGCAGTTAAATGAAACTTTGTAGAAGCCTAGAAGATAAAAATAGTATGCAAAAATCACTCCCCTTCATTTTTCTCTGTGAACTCAAGATTAAAATTATCAACATGATCTGGTCATCATCCATCAGAGTATAGAAAACTACATGCACAAGTTCACATATGACATCATGGACACAATATGCGACGTTAGTTATTCTCACGCATGAAAGTCCTTTTCCTAAAAGATAAATGCTATGTTCACTTGCTAAGTGCTTCAGTGACTCTAATGGTTTGTTTAGAAGTGTTTTTAAAGTGATTGAAATCGCTTTTAGATAAAATAGTTTTGGTTTCCAAAAGCATTTGAAGTACTTCTTATAAAAAGCATCAGTTATGTGCTTGTTACAAAAAACACTTTAAATGTCTTTCCAAAATTCACTTGCACTTTTACTAAAGATTAATTCAAATAACCTTTTCCCCGAAAGCATTTTTAGTCTTTTTCTTCAAAAATACTTTCAACCCTTTCAGAAGTACTTTCAAACAAGCTCTAAAATCCTTCGTGTAAACAGCATTTACAATCACTCACCGATCATGACTCTGTAGTGAACATGGATTTGTACATCAACGGTTCGTAATCACTCATCAATCAGAAGATATCAAAACAAATAAAATATTAGTGATGGGCCACCAGACATGGCAGCCGTCCATAGTAGGACGGAAGGGCCCCACATAAATGTAGTTGATGAATGGAGGTGAAGGGGAGTGGACCCCAAGCTGTGTGCACTCCCCATCTCGATCGGAGCAACCAACCCAACTTGGAAGAGTGCAAATGTGGGCCCAGTAAACATATAATCCTCCAAGTGTAACGAATGGACCCCGCCAACCCCACCCCCACCACATCCCTCGGTGCACGCGACCTCATTGCCCAACCATCTATATTTGACAACTTCAACGATGGCCCACCATCCACGGGGATCACATCTCTCTCGTTGATGCTCCTTCCTTATCAACGCCCTCACAAGGAGCGTGTTTTACACATCCCAACCGCGATAACAATGCAACGTACATATTGATTAAAATATCAGTATCGATGTGTAGATTTGTAAAAATATCGATAGATAAATCGAATATTATTATCGATATCGGTTTTTTCAATGAAGATAATGGAAAACTAAAATGAAATTTTAAAGATTGTCAAATATTAATTTAAACAAAATATAAAAATTTATCTAATATTTAATATACATGTTAGAAATACCGATGATATATGTTGATAATTTCTTCGAGATGAAATACCATATTTTCATATTATTTTCATAAAAATCGGCCGTATTGGGGAAAAAACACTAAACGTACATGACACGCAACTTAGAGGAGCGTCGGGGTGTTTGCGGGGTTGAATTTATTTTTTACCACATGTGCGTACGGTCGTCCCGCAAAAAAAGGTTGTCCAGAAACACGGAGAGTTACTTCCACCTCCGCCTCCGCTACTCCTGAACTCATACCCATCGCGGCATTAATTTGAGTCGACAATTATTTTTGCATGCATTTTTTCAAATTTGTTTGAGAAAATAATATCGCTAGATCGAAATTAAACCACAAAATAAAAACACAAATCATTCACATCTGAATTTTCGGAACAAAAACTAACTTACTAAATTACTCAATCGGACGTGAACCGGTTTCGGTTCAATTTCACTGGGTCTGTTGTTGATGTGCCGGTCCAATGGGTTGACCCATGAACTTCAACTCCTGCTTATCGTAAATTTCCAGAGAAAAATCCCTTAGCATCTGTGTCTTGGTCGTCGCGCCGCTTCCGCTGCCGTTACTGTTGTTGCTCGAGGAGCTCACGCTCGGCGGCGCCATTGTCGTTGACGACCTCTTCGCTGCCCTCGCTCCCACCGTGCTCGTACTCGCCGCCGAGTTCGACAGCGCTGGAGATGGAGCCCGAACATCCACTCCTCCTGCTCCTCCTCCGCTGTTCACTACGAAACTCGATATGGGCCCGGCTGCTCCCGCCATGTTAAAAACCGGTGTCATCGTCGGAGATAGGGCCCATATCTGCGGTTGTGGACCAGGAGATCCCGCCCCCGACCCCACCGGGCCCATCCAGAACGCATTTGCCGGAACGATCAACCCGGCGCCGCCCACTGCCCACACCGGAACAAGACCTTGTGGAGCGGCGGGACCCACCGGAGCAAGGCCCGACGACTGTGACACGGCGTCCTTTCTCACATCCACGAATTCGGAATTGGAGGGGCGTTTTCGCTTCTTGGTTGCGGAGGTTGGCGAGGAGTTGTCCTCGACCGACGTGGATGAGGTGGTGGGTATCTTGAGTGTCCCTCCGACGGAGACGGCGATGGCGGGAACGGTCCCGGTGCCTGTGGCTTCAATGATGGCTTGCTCGGCGTGTTCGAGCAGCCAACGGACGGTTTCTCCGTCGGACTTGTGGCCGAGTTCCCGTGTCAGCTGGAAGATCCTGGCAGCGCAGGTAGCGGGTATTCTGATCCGCCGGCCGCGGCCCTCAACTTTCGTATGGCGGTCCTTGGTGGAGGATCGTCGGGTCGGGGCAGAGACGGGAAGCTGTACGGACATGGGCACGGGCATTTGCATCGTGTCCGGGAGCATTCCGATGGGGTGACCCTGCGGCGGTTGTTGTGGGTCGGAGTCAATGGGCTCCTCCTTCAGCGAATGGAACTCCGTCGTTTCTTCGCAGTTGGGTTGCATCGAAACGACACCGTCTCCGTTGGTATGATCGTTGTCTCCCGGGTCTCCGGTGCTGGTGCTGAGATCAGAGGCACCTCCGTTTTCGTCCTGATCCTCCAAATACGACGTCATTCTTGCAACCTGAATCAGAAGAAACGGAAAATATTTGTATCGAAGGAAACTTTGAGAGAGAATTGGATTGTTTGGTTGCCGAGAAACTGCGGGAAAATGATAAGGGTTTTGATCAGTTTCTTTTTCTGCTGTTCTATATTATCCAATATCCAAACACGCGAAGAAAGGAAGAATGGGATCGAACTGTAAAATATAAAAATATAACGGAAAGAGAAGAAATTAAAAGAATGGAGGCCCCGCCACCCCACACACATCACTGCCCCACTATTTTTGATTTTTTATATCTGCAAATTTCACAAACACAATGCGATCATGGAAAAATGGTGATGGAGATCGTAGGGTGTAGGATGGTGCCACGTGTTCAGACCTACTTGGGGTGGTCCTATGGGGACTTGTGGGGCCTTCTGTTTGTATGATGTGTCCTAATCAAGAGAATGTCTTACATAGAACGGTTTCACTATTATATGAAATTTTTCAGTGTGATCGGAAGATGGAATAAGACACCATGTGTCATTATACTAGTGATGTGATGTGTGTTACACCCAACCTTCAATTATATGTATAAGTATGTGTTTTCCCCAAAAGTTTAATGAAATTTTGTATTTAGTCCCCTTTTCTTAACCAAATCTGGACCATCTATCTTGATTATCAAACTCCCTCAAACTGCCACGTGGTAGCACCCCAACACACCCCATTTCCTTTCCCCCACCTCAAGACCTCTCTCTCTCTCCACACTTTCTTCTCTCTCGAAACCCTCTCATTATTTTCACACTCTCTCCCGTGATCACCTGAGTGCACTTGCACTCACACCATTGTTCCATCGACGGCATCACCATCAAAACCTCATCTTTCTCTCTCTTCCCTTTTCCATGACAAGCACCGATAGGGTGCAATGATGAACTCTGGCGAACTTCACCATTTATGAGTAGGTGAGCCTCAGAAAATCGTTTTACCCTGTCTTAAATTGGACGTTAGTACGAATTTCTGAGTATGTATGCATGTATGTGTGGTTTGTATGTGGGCTGTGTGTGTGTGTGGCATGTTGGGCCGTGAGTGTGTGTAGGTGTGTGCGTGTATTGTGTATATGGTGTGTGTGTGTGTGTGTATGTGTCCATGCGTGTGTGTGTTGTGTGTGTGTGTGTTCATGCGTGTGCGTGTGCGTGTGGTGTGTAGTGAACGTGTGTGGGTGTTGCGTGTGTGCTGTGCATGTGTACATGTGTGATGTGCATACATGTGTATGTGCTGCTGTGTGTGAGTATGTATTGTGTGTGGGTTTGGGCTCAAGCCCAAACCACCCTTTTTGTTCCTAAACCTATCCAAAACCAAGACCCAATAGGTCCTAACCTTATTTAACCTAAACCTACACCCTAATCCGGATCTAAACCCAAGACCCATTTTCCATTACTTGAAATTCTATAGTTGGGTAGTTTGATAAATTGTACATTTTTGTGCTTAGGTGATGTTGCTAGTGAGGATTTCCTTAATCATTCTCCGCACAATTCTACCGTTACGGAGTATTTGTGAGTGGACCCCTTTTAAAATTACATGATTTTATAATTCAATTGCATAAATGAATAGTGTTGATGCACAAAACCGGAGGGGTCTTGGAACAACGTAAATCCAACCGTGAACCTGTAAGAAAGTAAAGAACACAAGATGTATCGTGGTTCACCCCAATGTTTGGGCTACGTCCACACTGATGTTGATTGTATTTCTCTGTAACTGTATGTATGGATTACAAGTGTGAGGGGGGGTCCCTTAGAGAAAGAGAGTTTGAGAGAGCTTTGCTCTGAATATGAGAGCCTCTGTTTGGGGATGTGAGGCCTGAGGATTGTGAGGGTGAGGAGTCCCTTTTATAGACTAAGGGCTCCTCCCCTTTTACATAGATCATGGGCTCAATGTCTGGAAACCCAAGTAACAAGACCCAATATAATATGGTACTAACAAATAGCATGCCTTACGAGTTTATAATTTGATTTTATGTTAAGCATGTTTATTGAAATTGTTAATTTTCGTCTCGTGTTTTTGGTGAGGAATTAATTGTTGGCCTATATTGAGCTATATTTTAAAATATCGTATTTTATATAAAAACCATGAATTGGTAGACTATCTGATAGATGACGATAGAATGCTAGAACATGTTTTAGAAACCCCTATTTATAGTATAGACGATAGATGACTTTATACTATGAAGTGGTCATTTATGAGAGGCGTAACTATTTGTGCGTACCTAGTGGACACTATGCCGCCTGGGGCAAGGATCTGGTGTTGGCAGTTAGGCCGAGATAAATAATCCTTAGCGAAAGGTTGGGGGACACGGAGACAGGCATTGGGCCGAGAGGGAGTTATCTTTGGCTACGGGCACAGAGACTTAGGTGCAGGCATTGGGCCGAGAGTATTATTATTATTATTCAGTGATCCTACCAGCAGCACACCGCACTTACGAGACAATCTACGAGACGATGCACGCGATGATTTATATGATGTTTTTCCGCATTATATCTTTTGAGATGATTTACGACATGCTAGAGTTTCAGAAAACCTATCACTTATTATGATGGTAGTTTTCATTATTTATAAACCTAGGGGTTAGTATGTTCATAGCTGTTTTCATATTATGCATATATATATAAACCTGGTTCACTCACCCTTGTTTTGCACCCCCTTTCAGGATTTAGAATTGAGGTATACGATCCCAACGTCAATACTTTCGCATTGGCTTATTCGAGTCCTCTCGGTGTAGGACCCACATCCTTTTATTTATTAAATTTTACATCAATTCTTTTAGAACTCTAGTTAGTTGTATGCTCTGAACACGTTCCTAAATTATTAATTCATTGTATTTTAAATTCATAACCCTTATTTATTTCTTATTCTTAGCTTTTGCACTCAATAAATGGCTTTCGTCACCCTTGGGTGTCGGCCAGCACGTGTCTATCCTGGTATTTGGGGAATATCGGGATCGGGACGTGTCAATGTGCGTGTTAAAAAGTTAATAACTTAAAAAACAAAATTTTTCATAACTTGCATAAAAAAAGTGGTGTACCCCCATATTCACATCACAATGAAAATTTTCTCCACTATCATATAGTGTTTATTGTTCATTAATATATTGTCATGGATTTGGATCCCATCTTTTTGTGAAGATTCTATGATTACTCACATCATATTCGTCCTTCATACATCGTGCGGTTAGAAATTTTTTTGAAATTTTTTTATTTAAAATTAAACACAAACAATACCTAATGAAAATTGATCTTACGATATATAATGTACGATGAACGAATAGGATGTGAAGATCCCTAGAATCCTTACAAAGAGAATCCTAAAAATAGATCTGTAAACGAGTCAGGTTTATTGGATTTGGATTGGGTTCAACCCAACTTGTTAATTTAACGGGTCACCCAAACCCAACCTATTAACCTAACGGGTCATTCAAACCGAATCCGTTAAACTAATAGATCACCCATTTCACCCGTTAACATTTTTTTTTTTTTTACATTTCATCCAAATCAAATAAATAAACCCAACATGGATTTTGGAAGAAGGTTGAAGAAACACCAAGAATAAACCACCCGCCATAACCAAAACCAAATACATAAACCCAAAACGAAGAACCAGACGATGCGAAACATGGGAAGCTGACGACGAGAGAGAGATTCAAATTAGGGTTTTTGAATTTGCAGAGATGAAGCGCAAGGACTTTGTAGAATTAGACGACGACTTCTTCTCTCCTTTCTCAAAAGGGGTGTGCTATCCACACACACCCATTTTTACTTCTCCCACACCTCTTGTTAATTTCTGTCATTTGATCTTCTTCAAAATCGAGGAGATTGGTACGCTCTCTCCGCTCCCAATTTCTCTTTGTTTTCATTTCAGTTCCCAATCTCCTAGCAATTTAGGGTTTATTCGCTCTCCTTTTGCAATTCTCAACAATTCATTACTAAAATTTGACGTTATGGTTATGGACTCTATTACTAGACCCGGCAGTTTCTGACATGACATAGTGACACGACACGAAAATAACGGATTTCGAGTCAACACGATAACTTATCGGGTCATTATCGGGTGATCCATTAAGAACCCGTTATTAATGGGTTCTTAACGGGTATACACGTGGGCAACCCATTTCGATCCGTTAAGAAAAAAATTATTTTGATAATTTTAAAGTTTAATTACTAAAAGATTTATTATAAAATACAATAGTCATATTAATATATACAATATATTCTATATTAAATATATAGTTTTGAATTATTATTCTATATAAGTTTTAAAAAAAAGTTTTTGTCATTATTTATTTTTATTATGAGAGTTCCTTATTATCATTACTAGGATAAATTTTACTTAACATATTGTCCAAAATTAAAATAAACTAATACAGTATATGTATAGGCAAGAACTAAGAAGACATATATACAAGTATGAAAAATGTGAAAGAATATATAAACACTCGTGATTCATCATTATTCCTCCACGAGTAGATAATGGTTAAACTTAAATTATCATTTAGATTTTTAAAATCCTCCAAACCTTCATGAATAATGTTTTTTATTTGAGGGAAAAATTAATAAAATTAATAATAATTATTGTAGAAGTGTAAAAAATGTAAAAAAAAAATATACAATCACTCATAGTGACAAACTTTACAACTTTCATGAAGGGATAAGCTTCGAAATCCAACAATATAATTCATAAACCTTAAATTTATATTTAACCGTTGATTGCCATTTACGCTTTATTCTTCTTACTGAATTTCATTTTTAAAATTTTCTTTTTTGAAAACATAATCATCTGGCAGATGTAAGAAGATGAATGGTTCAGATCTTTGATATCAAATTTTGATATTTACGGTTAACTGAAATATGAGTCGATGTCATATAGTTTGTAGAAACTTTATAAACATCAAGCAATATTTTCACTAACTGTAAAACTCTGAATATAATATCAACGATCCGAACCGTTCATCTTCCTGCATCCTCTATTAGATCAAGTTTTCAAAAAAGAAAATCTGAAAAAGCAAAATTTGATGAGAACAATGAAGCGTAAATGTAAACAACAATCAGCGGTTAAATTTTGATTTATGATTTATATGATTATAGTGGCGAATTTCGAAGTTAAGCTCTTCATGAAAGTTGTAAAGCTTGTCATTATGAGCGTTTATATATTTTTTTCTATATTTTTTTACACTTCTACGTTAATTAAAAAACTATTAAAGACTTTAGGTAAGTGAAAATATACTTAAAAGAAAAATGTGTTTTTATGTTTTAGATGTGACAATATGATATGTATATACTTATTTAGTGTTATGTTTTTCATTTGATTATTTATTGGTTTAAAATATATTTTCCTTAACGGAGTAACGAGTTGGGTCATATTACCTGTTAATATTATCGGATCAATTTCGGGTCGGGTCATTTTACCCGTTTATTTTAACAGCTATTACATGATACGACCCGTTAAGATATCAGGTATGACACGAAAACGACACGAACACGGAAAACACGACATGAATGCCAGATATATCTGTTACCCACTTTCTGTTTGAGAAATTGCTAAAGTTTTTTAATGTAATTTTTCGATTTTTGTTGTGGAAATTTTGAAGGATGGTGGGTTATTTGCCACGGTAAATGAAGACCAAAGTAGTGCAGCTCAGGTGTTTGAAGAAATGCCGAGACCAAAGGAGGTGGGCATTCGCAGTTGCAAGAAGGTCAAAAGATTAACGGGTGTTAGCGGGTTGGTTCATCCAAAATGACCCGTTATTTAACGGGTAATTAACAGGTTGACCCATTAACCACCCGACCTCTTTATCACTCATCCGAATACTAATTTTAACGGGTTGGATCAGGTCGGGTGGAAAATGCCAGGTCTACCTAAAAGGATCCTTATCCCATTGTCATATGCAAATTTTTCCTTACATAATAATATATTATTAGATCAGAACAGTAATAATATATTATTAGATCGGAACATTACTGTTCTATGTAAGTTGTTATTCTAATGAATAATGCTATGAAGAATAAATTTGGAGACTAAATTTGCAAACTAAATGATATGTTACCAATAGGAATGAGCTCATTTATCAACGCTTAAATAATAAATCAATCATAAACTTACATATCTTTTAGTTTATAAAATTTAATCACTAAATTTAATCTCCTTGGCATCATCCTATCCCAATAAAAGGTGCTTCAGTGGGACGGCACAAAACGAATTGGATAGGCAGAGGTGGAGTCGTTTGGAAAGGTCTGGAAAATTGCTTTTCTGCATTTGAATGGATTTTTCACCGGTGTTGGTTGGCACTAGGCAATTTGGCATCGCCTATCTACCACTGATCGCACGACGTGGTCCATCGCCCCTCCAAAATCATATCCTTCCTACGGTAGGAATCCTACCTTTATCAATTTTCCTTTTTAGTCAAACCCAACGTATTAGCGTGAACATTAATGGTAAAATTTACTTACCAATGTTGGAAAAAAAAGATATTTCTCAATTGTGGTACCGTATCACGTTACGATTAACTATCATCTCACATTACGTGTTATTGAAAAAATTAGGGTTTAATTGCTATAATAAATCCATAAAAAATCAAGAAATAATTCATGCAATTATATATCACAATAATGCATGCACATTAGTAACCAATGTTAAATGAATATGATATAATGGATTAGAAAAACCTGAAAATACGGTCGAGGCAAGTGTTAGACATTTTGTCCTTAAGACAAGTTTACGTCCTACTACGGTGCTCATGGTTGATCGGCACATGTCTTCTAAGATACAACGAACACGTCCTTATAATAGTAGCACTCCAAATCACAAAACTCCATGAATCACAATTGTGTTGAAAACTCTCTCATATGGACTCAATGAGACTCTCTAATATTTAGTATACTCTATGTATGATTATGTAAAACAATGAAAAGTCAAAAGTTGCAACTCTTCATTTGAGTAGATACAACTTTCTACCAAAAAGGCTCCACTTCTAATTTCCATTCAATTAATACATTTAATATAATATTATTATTCTTGAATTTTCCAACAATGCCCCACATGAATGGAAATTGATTCAATACCATGCAAATGACAATGCAGACACTAGATAGAGAATTCATTAGGAAAAGTACCGCATTGGGATAGGTGGTTTTTGGCTTTGAACCTTCCGTAGTGAATTACTATCAGATTTACTTGGCTAATCAGTGAATGCGATGTCTTGAACTGCTCAGCCGTTTGTGTAAACTAAGACAATAGTAATCACAAAATACCCTTCCAGACACCCCATGGTTGCTCGGTTGTGTTCATTTTGGCCCTAAACAATTCTTGGTTTCTCATGAGTGCTTTTAGAGAACTAAGTTCTTCAAAAAATTCTCACATGAGCGGCCCCATTCCTCACTTAAGATAGGTGACTTCCCATTAAGAGTATCATGCAATACCCCACTTGTTATTTCCAAGTATAGGAATCATTAAAAGCAAAGCTTATCCTAAATACGTTGCAGATAACACTGTTTCATCATAGGACGTAGGTAGGAGATTATCTCTGCAGTGCTCCCATTGAATCATCCATAATTTGGTTGTCCCTTTGAACCTAGATCTTGGGATCTCCAGTCAGTTAGGTTGGGTTGCCATTATGGCAATTATTAAGACGTAGGCTTTTAACCCATTCCCCTCGATGATACAACTTACTCTCTAGCTAAACCTTTAAAAATTGGTACCACTAGGTTGACTACTCATTATATGGCCATCACAAACTTTATATCCATGCATGTAAATTATTTCCTTTGAAAGTAGTTGTTTTTCAATGTTAAGTCGTCCAAACATATATTAGGACTTACTGAGTAATTTGTTAACATTTGGGTAAACTCCCCCACATTTAAGGTATTTGCTAGAAGATCTCCAACCTTTCAATACCTTAAAACTTCAATTATAAGAGATAATCGTTGTCTCTTTCTAGAAGCAAATTACTTTTACATTATTTTTAAGTATATCCTATTTCTCAAAATAGCTAAGCCACCAACACAATTCACACATATTACGGTTGCTTTAATGCTATTAGTAACTCATTAATCAAACTTAAGAAGTAGGAAACTATCAAGATGAAGGACAACATCACTCTTCGTGATCATAATCCGGTATCAAATTTGTTGAACTAACCATGACTAACATAAACAAATAATGCAAGACTTTCACCGTGACTAATAGGGGTAACTGCAAGACTCTATTATGATGTTCATAATACTTGACGTTTTTACTATTATTTCTAGTCTCAAGATGTAGTCTGCACATTTTATAGTGCCACAAAGTTACGGTCTGCAAATGTTCCTTCTAATGCCCTGCAACACCTTATGGCAAAAAGAGCATAGGCATTTTATGCTTCAATTTTAGTGACCATCATTTTCTTATTATGATAACTAGCAACAAATATACAAGATACTACTATCATGCTCTGTCCTAAAAATGTTCAAACACCTTCTCTTTACCAACTATATAATTGTTAGGTGACTGCACAGTCCGCAGATGCTTGATACATGACCGAACTCAAATGATCCTTATGCAGTTATCCAGACCTTTTGTTTCTTGAAATTAAACAAGAACCACACTCATAAAATTAATCACAACATTATTATAATAATGGTTAAGACTACAATTAAAGATGTGTCCACTACTGAAGCTAATTCCAAAAGGGCACCAGTGTGAATATATACCACATTTCACGAACATGTATGAGTGTGATGCACCACCGTTTACGTCTTTGGCATAAAGATGATACTGAAAACCTCCGTTTTTACAGTTAAGAGAATTATATGTAACTTTCACATAGTGACTTTTCAAGTACAACAAAGCTAACTGATGCCATTCAAACGGCACCAACATTGCAACCGAAGGTTACAGTTTGAGACGGACCAAATTAATGACTCACGATCGAAGCGATCATGCCTTTTTGTCAAATTCTATCAAGAATATGACCATACTCATGATACCACTCCAAGTTTTAGTGATGCTTGTTAAACACGAATTTTTATGCAACATGCCTTGAGTCAAAACACAGTATTTAATATAACTGCAGTATGTCTGACACATCAAACGAGTCAAAACCAGATGAATGCGACACTATGCATTCACAAGAAGGTATACAAGAAGGTGTTTGCATTTAGAATGCAAACGATGCATCGCTCCTCAGATATATACCAATTGAAACCAACATTTCTTAATTTTGCAAGAACTTACAAACATCATGCATATCACTTATTGTCAGCCATGGCCCAAATATGAACGCTAGACGCATAAACTTAACTATTAAACAAACCAGATGAGTTTATACACACTACACGGGTCATCTATGAATATGTGAGTCATTTCATCAGTTATATAAACATATATGCGAATCATCAATACGAAACCCACGTGAATGATTTCCCAGATTTCATAATACACCATTGAACATTTCACACAGATAAAATGGTGCACGAATATTATGTGCATCCTTGTTTTAATAAGTCTAATATAAAAGCCATGCATACATCAATATATGAATCAAATATGTGAAACAAAACCAAATCAAGTTTTGTTTGCTTGGAAAATGATCAAACCAAATTGAGAAAACCGTTTCCCATAACATTATAGCAAGTTAAACCAATAAACTTGTCTTAAGATTGTTGGAAAAATTAGGGTCTAATTGCTATAATAAATCACATAGAAAATCAAGAACTATTCATGCAATTATATAAAGTTTGTGATGGCTATATAATGAGTAGTCAACGTAGTGGTACCAATTTTTAAAAGTTTGACTAGAGAGTAAGTTGTATCATCGAAGGAAATGGGTTAAAAGCCTACGTCTTAAGAATCGCCATAATGGCAACCCAACCTAGCTGACTGGAGATCCCAAGATCTAGGTTCAAAGGGACTTAAGATTGTTGGAAAAATTAGGGTCTAATTGCTATAATAAATCAATAGAAAATCAAGAAATAATTCATGCAATTATATATCACAATAATGCATGCACATGAGTAACCAATGTTAAATGAACATGATATAATGGATTAGAAAAACCTGAAAATACGGTCGAGGCAAGTGTTAGACACTTTATCCTTAAGACAAGTTTACGCCCCACTACGGTGCTCATGGTTGATCGGTGCATGTCTCCCAAGATACAATAACCACATCCTTGTAATAGTAGCACTCAAATCACAAAGCTCCATGAACCACGATTGTGTTGAAAACTCTCTCATATGGACTCAATGAGACTCTCTAATATTTAGTACACTCTATGTATGATTATGTAAAACAATGAAAAGTTATTTTGTGATTATAGGGGGCTTTCCTATTTATAGAATGTGAGATACCTCTTTGGAAAGTATGTGACTATTCATGAAGAGTCAAAAGTTGCAACTCTTCATTTGAGTAGACACATCTTTCTACCAAAAAGGCTCAACTTCTAATTTCTATTCAATTAATAAATTTATGAGGGTGTAGTCAAATTAGGATTTCGTAGGATTTTAATAGAGTTTAAAATCTAGGAATAGTCAATCATGATTTTGAAAGAGGATTTTAAAAGACTTTGAAATCATGGTGCAGTCAAATTAGGATTTAAGAGGATTTTAAAGAATACATCCAAATCTAAGGGTAATCGATTATGATTTTAAAAAAGTCCACACAATTCTAGGGGTAGTGAGAATACCAAAGATTTGCTAGGATTTTAATGGGCAAGGGATTTTGATGGACTTGAGGGTGGTGGTATAAATACCAAATGCCATCAAGAATCCAACCATTACCCCTATGATTTCTTTTCGTTGTACTGTCTTCCACCAGAGACACAACTGGGTTTGCTTTCTCCTTCTTTCTTCTGTTTGCATGCCAATTTTTCGTCGAATGGGTTTGTTTTCTTCAGAGTTCATTTTGGGATGTATTTTTTCTGAAATTTTTTTAGAGGAGGGAGGTTGCATATATTCACAACCAGGGCGTGTTCTTACCCTCTTTATTTTTCAGTTCACTCTTTCTTCACAGTTTCTAGTTTGATTATTCTTTTGGAGAGAAAACTTGAATTTTTTGGTGTGTAGAAAGATTTTGAATTTACCAAAACTGTAACAATTTTTGGGTGGGTTAGACACATGCAGTTGAAAAAATATTGGATTTTTTTTTTTTTAATTTGGATTTGATTCAATTCGTGTATTTTCCAATTATGTTTGTTTTTGTTTCGTTAGAAAATGGAAAGACATTGTTTTTGGGAATTCCCGTTGTTGGTTTGGTGAGTTAGGGTTACGCAAATTTGGCTTGCAGGTTGTTTGATTAAATGCTTCAAAGAAGTATCTGACGAATCAGTTGGGTTTTTTTGCTCCTCTTTTTTGTCTAATGAAGTTCATGTTGGTTTTAATTGCTTTTTGTATAATATTTGTAATGTTGTGGCAATTTTTTATATGAATTTGATGTTGCTTAGATTTTGGGTTGATATGTATAACTTATAATTTGAAATGGTGGAAGAACAAATTGGGAAGAAATGTATTAGCCACTTGTAACTTGGATGAAAATTCATGAAAGAAGTCTACACAAATCTTAAAAAATCCATACAAATCCATAGAAATATATAATACAAATCCATATAAATTTACCAAAATCTGTAGACTTATAGAATTTATTAAAATGCTTTGAAATCTGTCATTTAAAAAATGTCTATTAAAATTCTTTACAATCCAAATTGACTACACCCCATTTAATATAATAATAATATTATTAAAATTTTCAACACGTATCAGATGCTGTAACTATTCTCTATCAATGAAGAAGAAGAAAATCGAAATCCGAGTATTTAACAAGACAAAGAGAAATATTATTAAATCAGAAATTGATTGATAAGTGTAACGTCACTCCGATTTAGGTGATTGAGAAGAGCATGTAGACTGGAGGGTATTCTAATTTAGTTCTTTGTTGATTTAGGTGATAGAATAATAGTATGTTTGTTAGACCAATTCTTTCACGAGTGGTCAAATGGGATGAAGCCAAAAGAGGGTTTGGATTATGTAGTTTCTGTTACACATATCTGTTTGAGTGACTATGTTGAATTGCTGGCAAGGGGTCAAGTTTATGAGCTCCCCTTGTTACTATAACCACCTAACGTTGTTACGAGAACTTTCATGTCACCAGTTATATATCATTTTTAATCTCAATATCTTTTCACATCTGAATATCTCATACGGAAATAGAAGAAAAAGAAACAGTATATGTTGTTGTAAGTGATTTTCTTTCGATTATTAGCGTCCCAAAATTACAAAATTTCTTGAGAAGGGAGATAAACAAAATGTCCAAAATCAAATATCTAGGTAAATTATTATCCAGATTCCAGAGAATATTCTTGGCTGATTCCTATATTACCAACCCCTAATTGGGTTATGGTGGACAATTAGCATCAAAGTGCATTTTATAATTTTTTGGCCCCTAATCATTGACCGCAGCGCGACGGCTTTGACTGCCCTCATCATACTAAGCTTTTCTTTTTCATTATTAAGCTTGAAACCCAGAAGCACCTTAACTCTCACCTATTCCCAGATTAGACAATAGAAAAACTCTCCTAATCCGGTTTTGTACACCGTCACGTGATGTATCAGAAATGTACAACGGATGTATGAAATTTGTAGAAAGACGCAGTTGGTGTAACCAAGTTTGTCTCCCTTATAAGCCACATATATGTTGAGCATAATGAAATACTACACTTAGTTTGCATGTGATCCAATATCTTTGTAGATAGGGTATTAGGTTTTCATTCATGCTTCTCGAGTTCGAAACTTTGTCCCCTCCTTTAAATTGTTGTAATAATTTCGAATTCTCTCCTTCCTTTTAATAATAATAATTTTTTATTTTTAAAATTAGTACACTTGGGAAATGATTTCCGCTAACTCATTTTCTCCTCCAACATTTGAACCGAATAAACCGAAGGAGAATTTGAACATAAAGCCTCGTTTGACAGCTTGAACTTTACTTACTATTTCAGTTGAATAGGAGAAAAATAATCATCGGATAGTACTAACTAAATCAATCGGACGTTTAGTACTGTATAGGATTAATCTGTCCATTGAATAATACATCGGACTACAATAATATTTTACAAATTTTCACACAATAATTGATGTTATATGGAAAAAATGGAGAAAAACAAAATAAATAAATAAACAAAATTAAACATCATTACACTGACAAAATTTATGAAAGAAAAAAAAAACATACAAAAAAAGGAAAGAAACCCAAGTATCTCTCCCAATCGTGTCTTCCCTTCTTCATCATCTTCCCACGCATCAAATCCTACCCTCCCATACGAACTCACTTCCTCATTTCTTCAATCTCCCAAAATCCACATCGATTCACAAACCAAAACAATACTACTTATTAAATTGAAGATGCAAAATGACGAAGAAAAGAAATCTATTTGCTAGAAAAAAGACGGATCAATTAATTGCATAAGAGAGAGAATAGAGAGGCAAACAGAGAGAGAATGGAGGAAGAGGAGTAAGAAGAACGAAGTATAACAGATGGAATACATGAGGAGGAAGAAGAACAAAGAACATCAGATGAAGTTTGTGATGAATAGGAAGAGAAAACAGAGAAGGTGCAGATTCGTTTGAGAGCGAAGATAGAACGTGAAAAAAGTTGAGGTTTCACTGTAAAACCAATTGACAATATGGGAAGTAGCCCAACCTCTTATAAGCTCATGTAAGGTCATTCCTCCCATCAATAGGAGACTCATTATCAACACACCTCCTCACGTGTGGTGAAATTTCAAGCCTAACACGTGGACAACACAACTTTGATGACGTGAAGCACGTGTACTAATTTTATAAGCTCATGGGACAACCTGCTCTAATATCATGAACAAAGTTGAGATTCCACTGTAAAACCAATTGGCGATATGGGGAGTAGCTCAACCTCTTATAAGCTTATGCAAGGTCCCTCCTACCAATAATGTGTGACTCATTTTCAAGAATCTCAACGGAACGCATTTAAATTATCCCCTTACTTTTGGAGGGTATTATTTAGCAAGTGTGAGCCGTACTAAATAAGTGAGCCTGGATATTTAATTGGCGGCTAATTTAATCCAAAATGGGCCAAACATCTCTCTCGCACCATTATTCCTATTCGTGGTCTAATACGGCTTAACAAACTAGGACAAGGAAATTTTAACCCAAAAAAAACTAGGACAAGGAAATATGAGCAAGGAGAATGAGAAAAACCAACAGGATCCTCTCCGGATTCTTTTGGTGAGGATCCTGAAAATCTATAAATCGTATATGTACATCGTACATCATTTGATCAATCTTTGTCAGGTATTATTTGTATTTAATTTTAATTAAAAAAGTTTAAAATGATTTCTAACCACACGATGTACGATGAACGGATATAATTCACGAATCGTCAGAATCCTCATGTCCAGGAATGCAGCAATCATTTCGTGTGTACTTTTTCAAGAATGCTTTTGCAAGTACAAGTATAAAACCAAGCTACGAGACATGGGCTTGTGATCATGGGCCTGTGATCTTGGTTTTCAACAATCGTGGACAATCATTATCATTCAACAATTTTATTAAAAAGAAAAATAAGAAGAAACAAAAACAATTTTTTAACCTGACAATACTTAGCTGCCAATCAAACTATTGGCTTTTAACATACAAACTTAGGGAGGCCAGCATGTTCTGTTTTACGAGTTACAACTGACATCTAGCAACATAAATCTCAACTTAACCATGTGACCGGCTTGAATTACGTTCATCAGTGACCGTTGGCAACCACACCGTTGGCATTGGTGGTGGCGGCCGCATCCTTCTTGGCATAGAATCTACGGTACTTAGAGTCGACTTCGGTAAGATAGTATGTGCCTGGAAGTAGAAGGCTAATGTCCTGGTTGGTCACAAAGTCTTTGCCTCCATACCTGTGCTCCATGATCTTCATCACTTCAACAAACTTCTCGGGAGGGAACTGCATCAAAAACACACGTTGTTCAATAAATGAATTCCTTACCGAGGTGCTTTTCTAATTTATCAAGCGTGATAACTCGACCGATTTCCCGTTGGACAGCATATGGTTCTAATTTTCAATAGCACTCAACTAAACGTGGTGTTAAATATATCATCATGCATGACAACGTTCAGGGCAGAGGAAAGATGGCTTTCGTGTTGCCAAGGATTTTAACATGGCAGTTTCAAAAACAAAGTAATGAGCAGCATGATTTATTGGAATCACATTGTAATCAAGATTATTACTCAAAGACGCAAGCATTACTTGAGAAAAATAAAGTTTGTTTGTATCTGAATGGTACGACTATGCTTACAGAAAAAGGAGGAAAAAAACTAGTACCTCATGTCTTGCCTTCAACTTCTCTCCAACATTCATCACGGCTGCGATGTTCTCCAAGCTAAAGGGCTGTTGACCAGCATTTAGACGCAATGAGAACATGGTTGCAGTTGAGCCACTTCCATAAGAGAACAGTATCACCCGCTTGCCATCCTGTTATCAAACAAAACTTATTAGGCCAAAAAGTTCAGGAGGAGAAGTCGAGCCTTTTGGATAAGAAATTTATGGGATTTACCAAGGAGCTGTGCTTGTTGTGGAGGAGGGATACAAATGCCGCATAAAGAGATGCAGTGTACATGTTTCCAACTTGCTTTGGTACCAAAGTTGTTGGTACAACCTTAGCGTCGTATAGGGGCTTAGCGACTTGCTGGGATGCCTGTAGTTAAATAAATCGTGAACAATGATCAGCAGATATAAATAAAGACTATGCTCACAATCAAGGGAACCGAGAAAGCTGCAAGTATAATAGGAATTTTCAAGGGTTTTAACAGTACCTTTTCAAGATCCCGGCTATTGTAGCTATCATCACCAGGAAGGTCAGCAAATGGAGCCAGCTTTTCTTTACCCGCCTCATCGATGGAGCTGCGTATGGAAAGAGAGAAAATAAATCACCACGTAAACATACATTAAGAATAAATGTCCGGAGGATTATGATTCTTAGACGGGATTGAGGAAAAACAAGTACCTTGCATTCCTTACAGAGTCATTGAACACCAAACGAGCAAAGCTTTTTTGTACAAGCTGCAACAAATCAAAGCACAAATTATTTTAAAAGGAAAAGAAAAACATTCAAAATCTCAATTGTAAACCAGAAACAAAGATCAATTGCAAGATCACAAGTTCTAAGAATATATACCTTGTTATAGGGAGAATGAAATACAAAGTACTCAGCATCAGCGATGGAAAATTGTTTACCTTCCAATTTCTCATACCTATAGAAAGAAAGAAAACAATTAGGCATTTACATAGGAACAAATAATAGCGAAAACAATACAACAAAGTCAAATGACTTCAGTATTTTTACAAGAACTCACTTTTTACATAATTCCTTGTAGCAAGAATCAAGAGCCTTTAGATAACAAGTCTGAGAAAGCTTTCCGTCAACAACCTACAAACATTTCACAGGAATGATAAATTAGGATAAAAAGGCCTAGAAACCTATCACTCAAGGTTAAAAATATAAATTGTCCAAACTCAATTTGGAAACAAAGAAAATAAGAACAAATGATTCCTACTGTCCCAAACACATATATGTCAAAAATGGTAAGAAGAATTACCGGATATTCACTAGCAAGGTCGGGCTTGTAAAAATCATATACGTGAGCCATATGACTTCCCCTAATTTTGCTCTCAAAAGCAAGAGGAGCATCAGGTCCAATCAGCATGGCAATGGCAGCTGCTCCACCAGTTGGTCGTGCCGGTCCCTCTGCGTAGACCTGAAATAGAAATTCTCCCATAAGATAAATAGAATAAAAGTACAGACATAGAGGTAATGTAATTGGAAATCTGTGTTGGACTATTATCAATGTTATAAATAGGATAAAGTAAACGGTCATACCGCGCTGTCAGTGCACACGACAAGTCCATAGCGCCCATCCCATGAGCTACTCTCCACCCAATTGACACAGTTGAATAAAGCTGCAGTTCCTCCATAACAAGCATTAGTTGAGTCAACACCTTCAATGTCAGTGTTACCGTGTTTCTGCATATTTGATATGAGAAGGAAGTGTCAGAAAAAATTATCTATCGACATTAGCTCATAAAATAGGATACCAAAGAAACATCTTATTAAACAGGGTAAAGACAGAGCATATATCTTCTAACAGGGGAAAAAACAATACCTCAAAAATTGTCATCAGGAAGGTCTTAATAGATTTGCTTTTGTCGATCACAGTCTCACTGCCTACTTCCAGGCGACCAATTTGTTTTGGATCAATCCCATATTTCTCAAGAAGGGAGGTAACCACTGTCAAACTGAAAATTCAAAATTCAAAGTTAATGACTATAGAGTCTCCACAAGATTATCCGTAAAGTGATATAATACATATATAACACAAATATTACAAGGTAAAGCCGTAAAGATACGGTAAAAACCATAAATAGTTTTAAGACTAACATGCACATCAGAAAAGAAATGTGATCAAGAAGATGAAATTATACTATGTGACCTGGTCTTTTTTTCCCAACAATTATGATCATGTCCAAACTGGACTAGAAGGTTGCATTATCAATGCAATTTTTGGTTTTAAATCATCAGCTTTCGACTGATTCAGACAGTTTTCGAATCATGTGCTCTTAAACCTTGTATTTAATACTAAATGCAATGGCAATGAGCGGCTTAATACAATGTATTAGGCTACAAAAACATTGAGGATTGAATGTAGAAATAACTAGTACCTCATTGAGATGACATCCTCCACCTCTGAACAAAACGCCATGCAATCTTGTCCAAGTCCGATTGTGTACTTCCCCTTGCTGGCACCATCATGAGCCTCCAAGGCTTCCTATTTTGCATAAAGAACAAAAACTTTCATTAGTTGACGGAAATCTAACTAGTTTGGTATGGCTAACAGGACATCATGATGCAAATATTGCTAGGAGTAATATTGCTTCAAACACCCTACCGCTCTTCGTGTGCGCGATTGCAATTAAGAAAACATTACATGTTCATTTTATTCTGGAAATTCAATCAAAAACTCCTTTCACTTAAAACTTTTTATTTTATTTCCTAAGATTTGTTTTGTAAATTATGATCAGCTAATCTACAAAGTTGTCATCTTTCCAATTGGACCCTTCAAATTTATAGTCACTGCCTGTAAAATCAAAATTCTGAACAAAAAAGCAAAGCTCAATTTACATTTAAATCAACATATACTTAAGTTCTAATAAATCGATATATATAATAATAATTGTTAATCCAGTTCCAGATCAAAATGTCTAAGAACATTTCTTCACACGTTAATGCAAAAAACATTCAAGAAAAAAAATCAACTACTCAATTAACTGAGTTGCTTTCTGCTTCTTTTTTTTTTCTTCATTTTTTTCTCTGATTTAAGAAAATATCGAAAAAAAAACTAAAATGATTATTAATTTCCATATCCTCACTTATTCAAGCAACGAAAATAAAATTACAAAAATAAAAAAATTACAGGCACGACGAGGAATCGTTGTGAATGTGAAACGAACATTAAAAATTTAAAAGAAAAAAAAAACGAAGGCAGTTTGAGAGTGAGGGATCGTCACCTGCTGAATACAGGTAGGGGGGAAGTAGATGTCGACGGCGAGAATTCCGACGTTCTTGGCCATTTTCTCCGGCGTTCGTTCGAGTCACTCCGACGAATCAAAATCCCTCGTCGAGCTGAGTTTAGAGAGAGAAAGAGTAGAGAGAGAGAGATGTGTGGAGGTTTGGAGGTGCTGTACAAATGGGAGGCTTCGCTGTATATTTATAGGGGGAGTGAGTCGCAGAAATGCAGACTTCGTGAGCTTCGTGCAAAAATACGATGCGATGGAGGGCGCCTTCTATCTTTGACCGCCAACTTTTGTCAAATTTACTTCCCTTGCCCCTACTCTCACGGTGACAAACGGCATCATCCATCCCCCATTCCCCGGTGGTTTTTTAATTAATGTTGTTATATTTTTCTACCCACTTTACATTTATGTATTTGGCTCTCTCTTTTTCGTAGTACTAAATGTCGTCGTGTTTTAGTTGTTAGATTTTATTTCTGTAATTATTAAATTTTTTATTTTTAATCTAACACATTTATTTTTCTTATCACTCAAAGTTATGTAATATTATAAAAAGTTCATATTTATCATAAAGATTTTATAATAATAAGTGGGTGGATAAATAATCCTCTGCCTCAAATATCACTTGCTACCTAGTACTATAATCTAATGGTATCTTCTTCACTTGTAAGTAAGATGTCTTTTATTCTCATTGAAAACGATCGTTTGTTAAAAAATAAAATAAAATATATCGCTTGTAAAAAAAAATCTTATCCTGAATATATTATATCTATTCCAAATACTGAGAGTAATATTTTTGGAAAAAAAAAAAAAAAAAAAAGATGACAGTAAAATATTCCATTTCTAAGATATTATTTATAGGGATGTTTAAAGCAATTGTCGGCTCAAGGCTTCTCAATATAGGAAAAGGTAAATTACATGTTGGGGAAGCAAGATTCAAACAATTTAGGTTTGATGACCTGGCCTCAACCAAATAGAGGCTACTTAAAAGCAAATTAAATAGGGTAGCTTTAGTAACACCCATAGATTTAAAAATCGATAATATCCGTCGATATTATCGTTTTTTTTCATATAACGATATTTCGTGAGTATTTTTTTTAATTAGCGTTAATATATCGCGATATTATCGATAATATCGCGATATTATATATAATATCGCGAGATGAACCTAAAAATATTTGAAAATTTCTGAAAAGTCTCAAACATGCACATAAAGGGATTCGAACCCCTCCCATCTAACTCCTTCAGCGACTTGACCACTATACCACTTACGTTTTTGTGAAAACATGCTAAACTATTTATATATATGGTTTTGTTTTGAATTCTTTTTGCAAGAAACAAATTTGCACATATTCCAAATTTTTTGTGGTATTATATTTTAAATTGTGTCAATTAATTACTTAGTCAATGGCATGTGGTTTTTAATTTTTCTATTTTTTATTTGGTCACTTACATGTATGGTTGGAAAAAATTCCCGAAAATCCCAAACCAAACCGAAAAAGTCCCAAACCAAAACTATCCCGAAAAATACCAAAATTTTCGATATGGGATTGGTTTCCAAATCCCATTTGTTTGGTAATCCTGAAATCCCGAAAAATACCGAAGTATTCGGTTTCCTATTGACTTTTGGGTTTCGGTTCTTAAAAGCCATTGCCATGGTTGCTAACTACTCTTCACAATACACTTACTCTACACATAGTGATGATGAAGATAGTGAAAATTTTGAACCTCATAGGAACTCTATGTGGTACTTAGTCACTCATGTATCTTACCATGCAATGTATAAAGTGTAAAATATTGTACTAATTCATTATATATAAATGATTATGGTGTGTTTAAACTTCTTTCATTAATTATTATATATTTTCTACACTCACAATGTTTGCCAGCTCGCTATATAATCAACTTAAATCAGTTAAATCCATCATGCAATGCATTTCCTTCCAATTTTTTGTGATAAACTAATAGATAATTGACTAAATAAACATCCTGCAAAGTTTCAATAAAAATTTCCAAGTTTTTCTTACAATTTCCGTGGTTTCCATGTAATTTTTATCGATATCGATATTATCCCGATATTTCCATCGATATTTCCGTGTTTTCGGAATACCGATATTTCCGATATTACCGATATTTTCTTCCTTGGTAACACCCCACAATCTTACGAATGCACCTCACATTTTCAGTTCTTGGATGAACTTCCTCTTTTACTTACCCCTATTCAAACTAAATTGAGATGGACAAAAAAAATAAAAACACATCCACACCCCCTATTCAACATGTCGGCAGCCAACCATTGCAGAAAATCTGGGCCAAAAAACCAACACCATACCCCCTCTCTTTCTCTAACGGGGTGAGCGAGTTAGGGTGTTGGACGACATACTTTTGCACTAGAGACTGGTTGAATGGTGTTGACCAACAACTTTCGCAACGGAGGTGATGGGGCTAAAAGGTTATCCAGTTGGATGAGTTGAGGTGATGTGTTGTTACCAACGGCATGGGAGTTTCCGGTTGTGTCGATGTCAACGATGGAGGCATTAGGAGATAGGTGGTTGTCTTATTGGGGCTTGTTTGCCGTTAACTTCTTTATGGGGTTGTGGGTGGGGGGGGGGGTGTCTTCAGAAAAAATGAGGGACAAAGTTGGAATTTTCGAGAAATTTTTGGACCTGGGGTGTTTTCATAAAAATTTGGGGTGTGAATAAAACAACCCATTAAATATCAATATGTGACTTAGCCTTATGTGATTAGATCTTTTTTTTTGGAGAATTTGGATGCGGTCCTTAGTTATGAATATTCTTTGATTGAAACCTTATTGGTTTTTAATTTTTTATCGAGATCCCTCAAATTAATGTGATAATTTATTTATATGTACGTTACTATATTTTTTAAATTAAAAATTAGAAATTTTAGTTGTTTATATAAATGAGATTTTAAATAAATAAATAAACATAATTTGTGGGATTAAAAATATTAAAATATAAATATACTATTGTGTGTGTGTGTGTGCATGGGTACATTCATCAAAATTAACCAAAAAATTTATTGTATAAAAACATGGGTACATTCTTCAAAATCACCAAAAAAAAAAAGATATTAGACTTAATAACATTAGTAAATTTCTTCCATTAAACTTGACATGGATACATTTTAAAATCAAAGAAAAAAGAATGTACCCATATAAGTTTAAAAATGGATTAGAAAAAAAATTGAATAGATTTTATATAAAAAAAAAGGGTACATTTTACATATAACAAATTGGTATATTTAAGAATGAGTACATTTTATGATTAAAAAGTTTACATGAATGGGTACATATAATTAGCATGGGTACATTTAGCAAAATAAAAAGTACAAATAAAATATATATATATATATATATATATGGGTACAAATACAAATCAACTTTAAAAAATATTGGCACAAAAAGAAATTAATATATGGATACAAATTAAAACTGAAAAGAAAATTGGTACAAGGTAAAAAAGAATTACAAATTAAAAATGGGTACAAACTAAAACTAAAAATATATGATAAAAAATTTAGTCATAAATATAAATATACTAATTGTAACATAACGTTAAATTAATATATTTAGAAATAAAAAAATATTTTATTATTGAAATAATTAAAGATGTTATTAATACCCAATGACCGTGATAAAAAATTGAAAATGAATATGATTTTGATCAATAGAGTAGCAAAAGGAATGATGAGAACCTAATTTCTCTTCTTTTTTTTTTTTTTTGTCGAAAGCAAACAATTTTATTGAAATGCAGTGGCACAACATCAAGTACAACAAATAAGCGCACACAATTGGAGAAAGCCAAAGCCCATACAACAAAATGGCAGAATAGCCAAAAACAAAAAAAAGAAAAAGAAAAAAAAAACCATAAATCCTATCCCGCATAGGCAGGAATCAACTGCAGTCATCGACGCAAACACCTCGCTAGCGACCACAAGGGTAGCCACCCAAAGAAAACCAACTCGCCGTTAGACTCGACAAAGGTATCGCATAAAAAATTTCCAACCCACAACAAAGAGAACTCTCCAACCAAATTTCGCCACCAAAAGCATCACACCGGAGAAGAAACACCAGATCTGAACCCCCAACACAAGCCGAAACAAAGAGAACCAAAAAACAAAACAAATGGGAAGGGATTAGGGCTAAAAGGGAATCTAAAACACCCTCGCTTTGGGCTAAGCCACAACACGCTTGGCCCCGTTTTTCCGGTATGCTGGTCAGGGGCAGAACTTTGAAGGGAGGTTTAGATTTGATGGCCAAAAAATGTGAGCCGCTCCTAGTTCATCTGATATGTCAAATTAAACTATTATTTTATTACATAATTGAAGCACAAAGTACTAAAGTATGTTCACAATGCAACAGTCACTCAATCAACAATGAATTATAAGAAATATTTAAGCCAATAAATAGTTAATAAAATAATTAATAATTAAATAAAAATTATTTGAAGCTGCTGTCAAATTTGAGATCAACTCTTTACTGCCATTCCATGTCATGCCATATAAGAATTGGAATTTTGTTTGGAAAACAGTAGTGCTGTCTTCTTTTACTATTATTGATAATGTGGACTTTTTGACAAATTCTTTAGAGATGCTTTTAGGAGTTATGCACCTCCCATTTCATAAGATCCGGTTTACTGAAAAATTATGATGGAATACACCCACCGAAGCTGATAATTAATTGGTGTATCATTTATAATTGATTTTTCAATTTGTCAAATTTGAATACTTGTTTTTTGCCTTTTATGGAAGATTGTTTCAAATATTTGTTATCACTAAGCAAATTTGACTATTTTAGAACCATGATAGGTAAATGCTTGATGCACCTGCCTGATGATACCCAACTTTGAGCCCTTTAGCTTGTCCCCACTATCTTTATCTTTCTCCTGGATTTTCTCTTCTGTTTTTTTTCCCATAAAAAAAACAAAAAAAAAACAAATAGTGTAATTCAAATTCAAATATATGTAGGAAGGAACCAAGAAAAACTCGGGTAGGGATGTTTCGATCACGTCATTCAAAAAGTTTTTCTCATAAAAATATAAAATTTATGTATTTTCGTTTTATCCGACACTTCATTGATTTCACTTGGTGAATCCTACTGAAGATTTTCTCATAAGAACCAATGGAAAAAAAATTAAGATACCGAAACTGTGATAGTATTAGTAGCACAAATAACTTATTGATCTAACGATCCATCTTTCAAATTGTTTTAGGTTACAAAATATTTTGAACATTAAAATTATGTCTATTAACATTTTTTCTTTTAAAGAGAAATACTAGGGATGAGTATTGTCCATTCCAACGTAGGTGGAGAGTCCCTTTAATCATATAGTCCTTAAATATAGGGACAACAAACTTTCAATGGGTCGGAATAGAAGTCTTCAAAGTATCCTAAAACATAAATCTCGCCGGATACCTAAAAAAAATCCTTAAATGTGAAGACTATAAATAAGGACTCAAAAAGTAGGTCCATTGTTAATTTTGAGTGAAAAACAATGGGCCTCTATATAAATGCATTTAAATTAATGACATGAAAATTAAATAAATAGAAAATTATTGAGGTAATAATTGGCTAAAGCACCTTAGTCAAATCTTTAAAAAGAATAAATTTTTTAATCTTAAAACTATAGAAAAAGTGTAGGACGTTCTAATTTTCTCTTAATATTTTTTCATTAGGTATTGAATTAATATATTTCTTTTGGTAATAAGCTAATGTATTTATTTAAACTATTAATTATTACATTTTTCCTAATGAATTAGTTTAATAATGGATCCATTTTAGTTACGTTTGTTGAAGAAACAAATTGTGTTAGAACTTAAAAAAATTTTGGTTGAAATGTAAGCAAAAATATTTTACAACAACGTAATATTAAAATAAGTTAACACAAATAAAAAATTTGTGCCACTTAATACTATGGGGGTCTAGTGATATTCTTCTTCATTTGTAAGTGAGAGGTCTTAGTTTCGATTCTCGCCAAAGATGAACTTGAACCATATTATTGCTAGTTCATTGTGAGGTAAGTCCATCATCTCCTATTTAGTGTAGATAATATCGTTTGTTCAATAAAAAAACAAAATATTTGTACCTAATCACATAAAATCATAAAACATCAAATTTAGGGAAAATGTTGGGACACAAAGACTCCATTTAAGTTCTTAAATGAGTCTTCAAAAGTGATAGTTAGAGTTTATAAATAAGGACTTCCATTGAAGATGCTCGAAGATTAGTACTCATTGTTTATTTATTGTGCTGAGTTTTTTGGGTGAATCTTTATTTGATTACTCATGTGGAAAGGGATCCTCTCCAAATTCCTTTCACCAAGTCTACTAAGTTCATTCATTCATACCCGTAAAATTTGATTCAACGGTTACAAAAAGAAGACTCTTTTAAAAGTTATAATAATTTTAATCATGTGATTAAATTTTAAAAATTTAAATGTGTAAACTTGATGAACTTTGTGGAAAGGATTCGAAGAGAATCAATTTCCGTACTCATGTAACCTTGTGATACCAGTCACTTCTGACTGCCGACAGACACACTCTCTCAGGTCCCAACTACCACTCATGATTCCCCATTATGCACTCTATTATTTACATAATTAAAACTCTTTTGCGACATTTTTTTTTATAATTTAATATAAACATAAATATATGTTCAGTTTAATTATGCAAAATACAAGGGAGACAATTATTTATCCCAACTGTCACATCATATAAATTTATAAAATATAATTTAAAAAGATAATTTTTTTAACATCACGATTATATTATTGGCTCCTTCAAAGTTGTGAATCTGGGTAATTAATCTGAATGGATCTCCCTCTCCCCATTACCCAGGTGGTTAGGTTTTTTTTTTTTTATCCTTAGACAAACTTTATGCTATGGGTTTAAAGTAAGTAGTTTGTAATTTAGGTAGTTAAAAGTTTCGTTTTTGCACCCAAGATTTTGTATTTCAAGCTCTCTTCCTATAGTTTAGATGTTCTTAGTGTAAATTATCCTATTATTTATTATAAAAATACATTATGGGTTTAAATTATTCTCCTTACTTTTAAACTTTCTATGGTACCCTGAAAAATGAGATAGTCCGGACGTTTTAATTTTTAATCTTTAATTATAAATGCGAATATCAAGATCTAACGATTACAACACTTAAGGTATCTCACACACAGAAACCCCAAAAATTAAAAAAGTTAATATAATTTAGGGATTTGTTATTCACACACCTCTTTTTTATGTCTCACACCCCTTATTAATTTTTTTCATTTGATATTTTCAACTCATTCAATCTTACAGCCGAAAATTGAGAAGAATGTGTGAAAGATAAAAAAATGATGTGTAAATAACACCACTTGTAGTTTAAAATTGAAATACCTATTGTAATAAGAAATTAAAAAATTCAATGCATCGCCACCGTTTATCTTGTTTATTGTTAGTTGCAGATATATTTAATATGTTGGGTACCGGCCCACTTCACTTCGGTACAATAAAAATTAGTGTTGGGTTGGAGGAGTTATAGTCATAGACAACCAAATTTGACTATTTCATAGTTCATACGGTTTAGTTTGTTAATATATATTCCCCAGAGGAGGTTTGCAAATTTCAACGTGCTCTTTCTTAATATATATTCTCGAGAGGATACTTTTAAGTTGATTGTGCGGGATATTCTTTTTCTCTTCGATCCAGCTGAAATCTTTGGTAATGTTTTTATCAAGGCCCATTTGTGCACTCTATCCTCTCAATTATGTATGTATTTCGTTGTACTTAAATAAAACTGCAAACACATCCTGCCTTTAATTTCTTCACTTATTATCAACGAAATATGTTTTTTCATAGAACACTCGGATGGTGTATTTTTCACTTGAATGGAGGCCAAATTGATGTAGATTATATTTAAGTCTAACTTAAATTTAAACTCTCTGTAATGCACAAAAGTCAATTTTTTGTATGCATTGAAAATGGTATAACTTGCACTAACACATTTAAAGTAATACATAACTCTATAACTTCTAACTTTTAGATTTGAGATAGCCTAATGCGCAAGAGTCAAATTTTACCCCCATGCATCAGATAACTTTTTAACCTTTGATTTTTGAATCGGAAATAACCTTAACTTGACTTTTAACAGAAGGATGGGACCCGTGGTGATTCACTCCGGCAACCACGATGGGCCCACATCCATCCGAAACGATAATCTATAGCTTCAAATGCTATGTATTGCAAGTCGATGAGCGACACCATTCACCTAGCTATGAGGATCCTCTTCGGATCCTCTTTGTGAGGATCCCAGGGATGCTCCAATCGTATATGTTTATCGTATATCGTGTGGTCAGAAATCATTGTAAATTTTTTTATTTAAAATTGAATATAAACAGTATCTGACAAAAACTGGTCGCACGATGTACGATAAACGGACACAATTGGAGATTCCGGAAAGGATCCTGATTCTTCACCTAGTTTCAATTCTTAGTTTTTTGCTTACTACATTCACTAAATCAATATTATTTTACCTCAATTAATTTTCAATAATGAATTACCTTGAAAGTTTTGACAAACATCTTTCCTTTTTAACAGAGTTAGTACTATAGTTTAGTGATATTTTTCCACACTAGTAAGTGAGTGTAATGACCCGTTCCCAATTTTACGATTTTTATAATTTTAATACGTGAATTTACAAAAATACCATTTGAGTGTGTGGGCGTAAGCAGAATGTAATTCGTACGAAGCTTGAAACGGCAAGGGTATTTTGGTAAATTTCTATTTTAGGCACATGTTGTTTAGGGTTGTGTGCCATGTGGGTCCCACATATTAGTCCCCAATTTTTGGAACTCTCATTCTCTCATTTCTATCCCGTGAGATTTTCTCTCTCTTTTCTCTCTTGAAACCTCACCCTCATCACTCTCTCTGCGTGGCTCTCCTCCATCAATTCTCATCTTGGTCCTCTCAGCTCACCCTCTTTCTCATCACTCTTTCCCTTATCATTTATTTGTCCCTATCTCAAACTCTCCCGCCTTCTGTGATAACCAGTGCAGCCGTGCACTGCACCAGCATTACTTGCCGTCGTTTCCGGCGAGCTCCATTATGCACCCATGAGCCCTACAACCGCAACCTCCCTCATTATCTCTTCTTTGTGGTCAAGCCACCACCACCATTGAACCAGGATCAAGACCCAATATTGAACAATGGCCAATGTCACTGTTCTTTATTTTCTTCGGTGAGTTCCTTGGTTTTCTGACTTGGGTAAGGTTCAAGAACACTTAAAAGTCATTTCTATTGAGTTCTTGGTATGATTTTTTAGTTCCTCATATGATTTGGTGATTAATGGATACAGAAATAGCTCGGAAAATAATTTCCCCAGATTCCAGAGAGTATCAGACAACTTTCGAACCCTTTTCTGACCAACTCCGATCGAGGTCGAGGAAACCAAAGGTATGGTTCGATTCCTTGTCTCCTGGGCTTCAATTTGATGTATAGGGTTGTAATGTTTGGTTGAGTTTCAAGCTCGATCGGAGCTTGTGAGTTCCCGGCCAAAAATCCAGCCTTATTTTTCGTTGGGTTTGACAACCCACGAGTCAACTAGGTCGATCTGACCCATAACCAAAAACCAACCCAACCCATTGTCCAGGTCCAATCCCCTAACCTAGTAGCGGACCCGTCCCAAATTCTTGGGCCATGTAACCTAGCCTAAACCCGGGCCCAATCTATTAAACCAAAAACCCAATCCATTAAACTGGGTCCAACCCATTAGGCAGGCCCAAACCCATCAACCATTAGGCATGCCCAACTTCATCAACCATTAGTTAGGCCCAAGTACATTAACTATCTTCTAGGCCCAAAGCCATTAACCTAATAAATCAACCCAACCCAACAACCTAAGCCTAGATCCGACCCATTGACCTTTAATCTGACTTGACCGTTGACTTTCCATCAGCGTTGACTTTCAGGTTGACTTTTTAAGTTTCAATCGGGACCCCTCCTCAACTAATTTCGACGTCCGGATTCCAATTCTGCACTATGTTTTCTCAAATTCAATCATTTTGGTAGCGTTATATTAAATAGTCTCTATTTGTGGTTAGATGCATTGGTGGAAGTGATTATGTTCACCCTAGTTTGAGCGACTCTCGGGCAATAAAATATTTGTGAGTGGACCCCATCTTAACTTACATGTTTTATAAAATATTAGCCTAACATACATTTTATTCATGATTTGAATATGTTTTATAATAATGCTTTCTAGAATTATATATTATGGTTTATGAAATTTTTATAATTTATCGAAATTACATTTCACGAACGGGTATGAATTACTGGGATTTTCATATATGGAATTCTATGGATTTACGAATGTGATTTACCATGGATTTATGAGATGTGAAAATATGCGAATTTGGTAGCATGAATGAAGTGGTAAGTCTACAGTTCGAAGTGCATATCAAGTGGCTCGGGGATTAGTTGACAATCACGGCAATGGGGCAGCGAGTGCTTCATCCACTTTTAGTGGCGTGGGGGAGAGGTTTTGGAAGAAGCTATGGAATGCAAATGTACCGGGGAAGGTAAAGATCTGTGTTTGGCGTGCATGTTTGGATTATCTGCCTACATAATTGAATCTTAGCAAATAGAGTGTGTTGGGTGAAGAGGTGTGCGTGGTATGTAGTGTGCAAGTCGAATCAACGGAACATTGCTTAGAGATTGTAGCTTGGCAAAGACGGTGTTGTAAGATCCCACATCGTCCAGAGATGAGGATCCTATAAGCTTTATATGTATATTCTCATCTCTACTTGGCACGAGGCTTTTTTGGGAACTCACTGGCTTCGAGTTCCATCGGAACTCCGAAGTTAAGCGAGTTCGCGCGAAAGTAATCCCAGGATGGGTGACTTATTGGAAGTTCTTATGTGAGTTCCCAGAAATAAAACCGTGAGAGCTTGGTCGGGGTCTAAAGCGGACAATATTGTGCTACGGCAGAGTTGAGCCCGAGATGTGGTAGGGCCCGGGCCAGGATGTGACAATTTGGTTTCAAAGCCAATCCCTAGCTAGAAGTGTGTCGACGAGGACGTTGTGCCCCTAAGGGGGTGGATTGTAAGATCCCACATCACCCAGGGGTGAGGATCCTGTAAGCCTTATATGTATATTCCTATCTCTACCTAGCACGAGGTCTTTTTGGAGCTCATTGGCTTCGGGTTCTATTGGAACTCTGAAGTTAAGCAAGTTCGCACGAGAGCAATCCCAGGATGGGTGACCATTTGGGAAGTTCTCGTGTGAGTTCCCAAAAACAAAACCGTGAGGGCTTGGTCGGGGCCCAAAGCCGACAATATTGTGCTACGGTGGAGTCGAGCCCGGGATGTGGTGGGGGCTCGGGCTGGGATGTGACAATTTGGTATCAGAGATAATCCATGGCCTGAAATGTGCCGACGATGACGTCGTTCCCCTAAGGGGGTGGATTGTAAGATCCCACATCGCCTAGGGGTGAGGATCCTGTAAGCCTTATATGTATATTCCCATCTCTACCTAGCATGAGGCCTTTTTGGAGTTCACTAGCTTCGGGTTCTATTGGAACTCTGAAGTTAAGTGAGTTCGCGAGAGAGCAATCTCATGATAGGTGACCCACTGGGAAGTTCTCATGTGAGTTCCCATAAACAAAACCGTGAGGGCATAGTTGGGGCCTAAAATGGACAATATCGTGCTACGGTGGAGTCGAGCCAAGGATGTGGTAGGGGCTCGGGCCGGGATGTGACAGGTGTGGTTTTGAAGCCTGGTGTTGATAGTGGACAATGAGGGTGAACGTATGTCTCTTGCCTAGTGGTTGGTTAATACTGTGCATCAGATTTCTATTGCGGGTCTTGAGTTTTGTTCAATGCTGATATAGGCTTTATGGAAGCATAAGAACGAGGTACTTTGGAATGGGGCTCCGCTGCCACCACACGAGATTGTATTGAAAATTGAGGGATGGATGCATGAGTTTCATAAATGGCATAAGCCTGAGATCCGGAAGGCTGCTAGAGAGATTTAAAAATAGAAGAAACCTGAGGAGGGGTGGCTTAAATGTAACTTCGATGGGGCTTGGAATCACAATGGCCCTCAGGGGATGGGGGTTATGGAGTTGTGGTTAGGGAACACACTGGTAAATTTTTGGCTGCCATTGCAGGTCCCATTGAGAGACCCGTGTCTGCTCTTCACTCGGAGCTTATTGCAGCTCGACGTGCGGTGAGGTTGATTAAGAATTGCTATCCGGGCGACGTGAAGGTTAATTTTGAAGGAGACTCAAGTGTGGTGGTGGCGATCATGAAAGGTAAATAGGAGGATTGTTCTGTTTGGGGTTCTGTTATAAATGATTTCAGATTTTTTCTTACTGAAATGCCGAATGCAATGTGTAGCCATGTCTAGAGGGAAGGCAATTTGGCAACGCACCAGCTTGCTCGAATGGGTCTTGGTGGTTTTTCAGGATTTGGTGTGGTTCGAGGAGCCTCCAGACTTTGATTTAAGACATTTTATTTGAGGAAGGATTGTAATTTCCCATTATATTGTTCATTTAAGGATAGGCCTATTGTTGTGTGGGACATTCTTTTCCTTAGTCCGGATTGAAATCCCCAGCAATGTTTTTATTGAGGCCCAATATGCACACAATCCTCAGTTTATGCGTATTCTAAATTGTTTTAATGAATATCATACTTTCTTCTTCTTCTTCTTCAAAAAAAAAAAAAAAAAAAAAGAGTACTCAAACATGTAATTACTATAGAAAATTTATCATTTGACCAAAAATAAAAAATAAAAAATACATATAAGTACTATCGATCCCATCTTTTGTTTGTTTTTCCTTTACGTATGCATCAATTTTCATGTACAAGTGACTTTCTTAACATCAATAATTAAGTCAACTATGGACTAGTAAATTTATTAAAAAAAATATCTTTTTGTTTGATACGGAACAAACAAGAAAATTGAATTAATGAATTGTTCAATACGTACAAACCAATTTTTCCAGCATTGAAAACTGAAATGATTGTGAGAAGAGAAATGATAAAAACATTTTTTTTGTCTCTTACATACTCCTATTTAATTATAGTTGTCGATTTTGTTTTATTTATTTAATATAATGGTAAGATATAAAGTGTGTGGGAATGACGTGTGAGAATCACTTCTCTTTGAGAATGTGAAGGACAAAGTCTTACATCGGTGTTAGACCAAAACTTACAAGAGCTTATAGTAAGTTGGATTCCTCCTCATATTATCAATTATTTAATTGTAGAACTGAAATCTCCAACTTTCTTCATGATAACACAATTGTACTATTGATATTTTTTTCTTACAGCTAAATGATGTCAATTATTGTTAACCTCATATAAATCAACAAACATTTTACTGTGGTCAACAAGTTCTTATAACAAAATATAGATAATAGAATAACTGAAAAAAAAAATTACATCTAAAAAAAGTATGCATTTCTTCTTGATTTTCATACAAGCACTATAATCTAATGGTAATTTTTAATTTTTTAATTTTTTTAATTTTTTAAATATAAATGGGAAATCTCAATTTGGATTGATAACTCTTTTTCAGATCACAATAATAAAACCTTATAAGTTTGGTGATTGCAACTGAATAAGTGGAGGATATACGTAGTCCTAAATATAAATAAAGCATGCCAATGTTGATAAATTGAAACAAGAAATGGACATCTTCCACTAGGAACCCAAAATAACGTTTCTTTCCAAGTTGGTGGGCAGAAGAAAAAGCTAACGTAGTCAGATTGGAGCTGCTGCGTTTCACATACATAATATATTTACTTGCAATTTATCCACTATATAAATAATAAATAGAGCAATGACTTTGACGAAAAAGAACGATGCATGGTTGGTAAAAGAAGAGGGACCTTGCTAAAGAGACACCTCATCATTTAAGTCAAAGTCAGCAGTGCCACCTAAAGCTCAAGTTATAGTTTTTTTTTTCTTTTTTTTTTAGAAAAAAAATCAGCTAATGATTTCATCATAACAGTCCATCATTCTAGTGATCAGAAAGACATACAAAGATATTTCTACCTCTCATGTCATCGTGCGATTTATTAACATCAAAAATCCAACTCAGGGCGTACCGTCTAAAATACAAACCTACAAGTTATAGTCTAGATTGTAGTCAAGGTGTACAAGCTGTTTTTCTATTACAACAGATGTGTAACTAGTTGAAATATTAGTATGATTTGTTATGCTTGTTTACTACTCATTATTAGAAAAGTGTACATAAACTCAGCTGGCATCGTTATTCATTTGTGGGGAAATATATAGGATATTTCTTATACTTGCTACCTCCAAGTCCAACCTTACAAGCGTTAGTATATAAACAGGGAAGATGATGTGGGAAAAAGGAGACTCCTAATCCCATAGATATATTAATTTAATTAGAATTTAACTTTTTATTAGTTTTTATAATTATTTTGTGAGCTTGGAATTAATCCCAGATACTTCCCTTCCCCCGGTGTTTGTTAATCATTCAAATCTGGTGCAATGTTTATGTGTCACTACTACTTATATTTACAATTATATTTTCATCCACTTAAATAAAATCAAGTTATTGAGATGTAATATTTTTCAATACAAACAATATTCCTACTTTAATCAACGCTTAAGAGAGGAGGGGGTATGGTTTGAACACAGAACAATGTGGATTAAAAAGAAAACTCTATTCACCAGAGCAATCCATGGGATAATGTCAGGGCCGGAAACCAAAATTTTAAACTAAATTTACAAATCAAATGATATATCACTAATATAATAAGCACGTTAATCAATATTTAAATAATAATTCAATTATTAACATTGATATCAATTGATTTAAATTTTTGGTCCCTTCAACCTTCAATTCGCCACTTGTAGACCAAAAAGAGTTATATTTTTAATAAAAACTTGTTTTGGTGGAATGTTTACGTGTCACACATGTACGTAATCAAAATACACATAACTGAATATTGATTGCACCACTTGTACATATAGGCCACCTTTTAGACAATTCTGATATGTAATATTATGCCATGATTTTCAAGTTGAGTTACGCTTTTAAATAAGATTTTTTTTAAAATTTTTTTTAAAGGACTAGTTGGTAGTTTTGTCATGATATTTATCATTTTATGGGCCGGTAAGACTCACAGAGGCATTTAAGTCTCCATCTAGCCACAATCGTACGATTTACCAGCAACATGAATCAAATCTAGGACATATCGTGTCAAATACGGACCTGAAATTTGTTTCCAACCACTGGGCCACCCCGTGGTGATTCTTTTAAATAAGAATTGATCCTATGCATGCATGCATGATATAGAATAACATAAAGATACAATTCATGTACGTGTAAGATATTGATTTCTAAAATTAGTGATTTTCACCCTCTCATTTTTTTATATCTGCACTTCTTCTCTTGTTTTCGTTTCTTAAATTATCTTTTGATTATTCAATTCGAAAGCTAGAAAACAAAAACAAAAACAAACGCAAGGAGAAAAAAAAGTGAGTTATCCCATTATTTTTTTTATCACCAACAAATTAATTATAATTATTCTGGTTTTGTTGTTGGTACTCGATGAGTAATCTGCAATATTCTTGACAAGGGCAGCCTGCTTTGTCCTGCTTCTGTCGAAAGTATGGATTGACTTGCTGGACATCACGAAGTACACGCTCGAAGACATGACGCCTTATCCGGAAGCGATGTCTGAAATCCTCTTCTGTGTACACTGAGTTGGGTTGAAGTAGTTGTTCATCAGATTGGCATGCATCATCGCTCTGTTTTGTGGTTTGTAAGAGCGACCAGCAATAGAGCCACCCTATTGAGGTTGTTGCACAGTTGGCTGACACACCATGGCCGCAGCCATGGCTACTGCTCTGTTTTGTGCGTTGTTCCATGCTTCATCTTCTTTATCAGACTCCTCATCTTCTCGTCTCATATGCCCCCATTTTTTTTTCAATTTGGAATTGGATGAGGACCCCTAGTTGGAATCCGACGAATATCCAAAGTTGAAATTCATTGCAAACTTGAATTGAAATAGATTGAATTCAAAGTTGTATGAATTATAGCCCAATATCCACTCTATTTATAGCCCACAAAAATTCAAATCCAACGGCTATCTGACGTCACTTAGCTGTTGGATTTGAATTTAAGTTGTACTTTTTATATAGGGGTGTGATATCCACACACACCTTTTTACTTCTCTCACACCTTTTTGGCTTTCGGCCGTCGGATTGGATGAATTAAAGAAGATCAACGGACATAAATTAATAAGGAGTGTGTGAGAAGTAAAAAGGAGTGTGTGGATAGCACACCCCTTTAAATAATAAATTATGTTTTGCCCTATGACCATTTGACCCTTGGTTGGAGACGATTTTTTGTGACAGGGCTAAAATGAGCCATTTGGCCATCGGTTGGAGATGGTAAGAAATATGGTCATGTACTGTTCATTAAAATATTAATTTCTTGAAGAACCAAATGGTTAAAACGAATCATCTGGCCAGCCTTTGGTTGGAGATGACCTAACTTATGAATTAGTACTCCTCGTTTGATTTGGGAATATTAAAAAAAAAGGAAAAGTGGTGAAGTATTTGTTTAAAGAATAAACCTTGAAAACTTGCACGTCTGAGATTGAGATGCCTTTGACTTCATCAGCGTGTGATATCTTTTCATGCTTGAAAGGTAAACAATGGAGGCTGCTGGTGACTTAGAGAGTGAGTGAAGCATACTCATTTAACAAAAACCACATATTGTTGGAGTAATTTTTTCTTGAACGTTTTTCATATTTTCTTTAATAAATAGTACGACATTATCAAACCTGAGATCTTCTGTGTACACACCTGCTTGTCACTTTTTGCACACACCTGCTTATTTATGTTTTTTTTTTAAATTTCATTTGTTTTACTTTTCCTATAAATGATATAGTGGGAGAGTATCGAATTTGAGAGTTTGAACATTGGTGTAGAATAAAAGACCTCAGAGAAATGATTTTTCTACATTATATTTCTCTTTCTCCACATCCGTCTTTATTTTTGTTTCTCTACCTCTAATTTGCTTTATTCGATTCAAATATAAGCAATAAACAAGGGTGTGCACAAAATAAAAAGAGTGAAAAATATTTTAATTATGCTTTAAACCACTTAAGCTACAAATTTTATCCTACAATCTTAACATTTAATAAGAAACAAAATTACAGTGTCGGACTTATATTTAAGAATTTAAGAAACAATTTAGTAAATTTACTGTTGTTTAATTTGTAAATAATTAAACTGATTTTTTTATTCTGTTAATAAAATTTGATATTTGAACTCAACATTTCTTTGCATGTAATAAGAAAAAAAGTAAAATACCATTGTACTAAAGGATGAGGATTCTCTTTGTGGTAATCCTAGAGATCCTCACATCCTAATCATTTATCATACATCGTACGGTTAGTTTTTATTAGTTACTATTTATGTTTAATTTTAAATAAAAATAATAATTTATAACTGCACGACGTACGATAAACGATTAAAATATTAGAATGTCTAAGATTTTCACAATTTAGATCCGAATCCAAATCCTGTACTAAAAACTAGTTGTACAAAATAAAACAATAAAGAACGATTTCATTGCTCTACATGTGATTTTGGGTTCACATCTTACGAAACGTTTGGAATCACGACAGAAGCAAAATGCATAATTGCAGATGCCACACCAAAACGGAATTTCCCGTATTATTTAAATCTTTGAAACGTCACATAATATACAAATTAATTAAAAGAAAAACTAATGAAAATTGTTTAAAAAATTTGAGTTTTAACAATAAGAACAAAATAAATTGTAAAATGAATAGTACTAGGATTGATTTTTTAGTATAAAAATATGATTTTTCGTTAAAGTAAACAATAACGAAAATTTTTCGTTGAAATTCCCATTAACTAAATGCATAAAAAAAAATTACAAATTAATTAAACAATTGGAATCTATGCCAGACCTGTCATCTCTCCAAGTTTATATAAACTAATTTTATGAAAACTATGTATCCTTTTGTTTTATTACCCACCTAACCCCTACTCGAATCTATATTCCAAGTCAAAGTTGACGGTGTTAAATTGTTAATCATTTTAGTCAAAGCCAGCCATGCTTAACTAGAGTTAGCAAATGAGCGCTACATACATATGATATATCATAATATAAATTGAAATTAAAGTTGTTTATTCAATTAACAGTAACAAATGAATAAGCGATTCATAATATTTTTATTGATTTTAATTATCTGTTTTAAAACAGTTTGATGATTAAACTAGTTTATATTTTATCAATTTTTTGTACAAATAATCTTTATATTGTGATTTATAATATTAACGATTTCAATTATAAACAGAAAGTTTCGTGAACCAAGCATAAAATGTTTTGAGGAAGAATTTCTCTAATCCTTTGAGGAGCTAGGTTAATTCTTTTGTTTATTTTTTTTCAAAGTCCTTTAACAAATTTTCTTAAATTTTTTAATTTCTTGAACGTCGTTTTCGAAAAATTAGGTGGTGGGGCTGTTAACATCATATCATGATGATAAAGTTCTAAAGCCCAACATAATTTTCTGGTGAAAAACTCGTGCGTAAGTTCAGGCATTATAAAGGAATTTCTCCGGTTCCAACTTCCAAACGTTTTCCCTTCTGCTGACACAAATAATTTATAATCATTCAATTTTTGTCAAACACACAAATTATATACTCGAAAAATCTTTCCATAAGTGGCCATTTTCTATAATGGTGTAAAGGAATTGAGCTTTCGCATGACGGTATGAGTTTGAATCCTATCAGTAGCTAATATAGTATCTAATTTAACAAAATCTATCGTATAACAAAAAAAAAAAAAAAAACTTCTTTTTCTTCTGAAATGGGGCCAGAAGCCCAGGATTGGCCATTCCTTATTACAGCCCGACCCATGCCTTTCAAAGCTGGGCCCAAGCCCAGTCGTGCAAAATATCTACCTTGGAGAGTTAAAAACTCACTAACAATTAGCTTGGTCGGTCCAGAGCATTTATCCTTATACAAGAGTTTTTGAGTTCTTTTCTTTTTCTTCCCCCCTCTTAACATCGATGTCAACCAAACTCTTCTCCCCCCCCCCCTCTCCTTTAATGTTGATATAAACTAAACTCGCTTCTTACAATTTCAATTATATATTAGTCCTAGAAAAATCTCACAAGTTAACTTGACCCCCCCTTTCCTTTAATGTCGATATAAACTAAACTCGCTTCTTACAGTTTCAATTATATATTATTCCTAGAAAAATCTCACAAGTTAACTTGACTTAAGCAATTACTAAGGGAGGGGATCAAGAGAAGGCCTCGTGCGCAAAGGTAAATGTAAACGCTTTAGCATGCTTGAGTTAAAAGTCCTTTGCAAGTTGAAAGTTTTTATAAGAATTGGAAATATAAGTACTTTTCATATTATTTTGAGATGAGGTAAGGCCTCAAACTCGAATATCTTTCATATAATATACTCGTAAATGAGACATTTCAATTATGTCGTTTATTCATATTATAATTTATAACACCACATGACGGTGTTTTCTCAGAATATTTCTTCAAAAGAACGAAATTTCGTTTTCTTTTTATGGTCGGGCCGTTCTTAAGGCTGGCCCTTTGGGCTCAAATGTACGGTCCAAGGGACTAGGGCTAAGTATTTTGATTTATTATTCCGAATCAACCCAAGTAGATTTAGCCTTTTGCTTCAGTGCACTGCTCCCACAAATCAACGAGGGTGCTCTTGTAATTTTGCTAACAGTATAACCACGGGTTGATATTCTCTGGTTATTTTGCTAACGGTCTGACATATTGCGTTTTCGAACTATTATCAATTTAACAATGTAACATGTCACATAGTCCGAGAGTCGAGACTATCTTTTCATAAAACATGTTTAGTGTTGTTCCTCATAAAATAATGTGAAAGAATGAAAGAATTAATTGAAAAACTAATTTACTTCAAATCTCAACAGTCCTTTGATTAAGAGCCATGTATCTCCATCTCTCCTTCTCCACAAAATCTGCATCCAAAAACCTTGAAACAAATACCCAAAGCCTGTAAATGTCTTCAAAGTTTGTCAAAAGCCCTAATGCAGCGGTCAGCACAGATATCCCTTCACTACTGCTTCCTTCCACTTGATCACTTGTACATTTCTCCAACTTTGTTTCCCTCTCTTGCTCGTGCTTGTCCGAGAACAAAATGTGGTTCAAAATCCCGTAACTCAGTGAAATGTTGTTTCGATCAGCTAGCTTTTGCACGATCAACGGATCAATCTTTTCTCCTTTCCAGTCAAACACATTGAATGCCAAGCTTGGTCCCCGATCAAATTCTATCTTTGGTCCATAGATTCTGACCAATTGATGGCCGTATTGTGAGTGCGGATGTTGAAGGCTCATCAATGCATTCACTAGCCAGTTGATCAAGTACCTTGCTCTTCGGCTAATCAGTACTAGACCTAATGAATCGGCATGATCCAAGCCCTTGCATGTGATCGCTGAGTTATCTGATTTGACAGACTGATCGGATTCTTCTCCGTCGAATTCCGTAATTTCTGAAACTAAATGTTCCTTCTTCTTTAGGGAGACTTCTTCGCTTTCATGGGACTTGGAGGTTTCAAATTCGGACTGTTTTCGATCAGTTTCCATGTCCATAGAAATTGAGTACTCCTCTGAAAATTCAGATCGTTTTGATGCCGGGACAAGGCTCACAATTCCTGTACTTGAAGCAAATGTTGGATCCTTTAAGACCGAGGCACTGGATTTCTTGACGAACAGGCAACCAAACCCTGATGGGTTTTCCCCAAAAACTTTGAAGAAAGAGCAAATGAGAAAATCAGGCTTAAAGAGTGAGAGGCCTAAACTGTCCATGTCCTTGGGCCCCAATGAACATGCATCAAGCAAAACATGCCAACCATTCTCCTGCGCTATGCTCATCCACATATACGAATACCGCACTCCTGTCACTCTCGATTGAAGTGGGAAAACAAACAGCCCCCGTTGCTTTTTCCTCGTCTGGTTACCATTCCCAATCCGTCTTCTCAATTTTCGCGACTGAATTCTCATGTTAGGCCATGAGAACTCTGCGGACATGATCCGTCCTCCCTTCTTTTTTGAGCTCTCCTTCATCACATCCACTGCCTCATTCTTGTAGTCATAAACAGTCAAAAGACTTGGATTGTTGCGAAAGGGATACGAGTCGGCTAGAAGCTTGAAAGCGGATGACTGATTGGCAGTGAAAACCATGGAGTAATCGCTTTCGGAGATGTTCATATAATCCATTATTCTTTTCCTCATTTGAAGCTCCAATTCTGATTCTTGCCCTCCATACAAAACTTGGGTGTGCAAGTTTACCGACTTGTACGAAATGTCGAAAAACAATGGTTCTTGGGAGTGAAGCAACTGAGGAGGAGGAGGGGAAGAGGAAGTTGAAGGGATTTGAGACGATGAGGAATTATATTGTGTTTGTTGCTGAGACTGAGAGTAAGAGAAGAGGCAATGTCCAATGTAATCAAAGCAGACATGGTTGGAGAGGGTGAGATGGTAATATTGATGGGCTCTGATGAGGTCAGATTGGTCAGTCTGGTAAAATTGTGGGAATGATTTGGTGAAGGAAGAGAAGGCTTCATGGAGGGAAGGGAGGGACTCGTGATTGGTGAATTGGGTATTTGGGTGGAGAGAAGAAGATATGGCAAGTGTGAAGTCATACCTGAACATGTTGACTTTCTCTGTTGATTTGGGAGTTGAAGAAGCACCATAGGTGGAGGAGGATGAAGCTCCACCGTGTAAGCAGCAACCATGTAAGCAGCTCCTCCCCGAGGCTTCTCTACTGCAAGGTGGTGAGGGCATATTTTGGTATATCTTTTTCCACCTTCTCTATAGTTATTTGCTTCTGGTTTTTCTAATCAATTTGTTGGGTATTTTTCAGTGCAAAAATGAGGAAAGTTATGGTGATTGTGACCTTGTGGGGGTGTGTATACCTTGTTTAGAAGGCAATAGTGGTCGACAAGTCATTGGCACTCAGTTGACCTTTTCTTCCATGAAGTCTCTTGCTCTTATGAGTTCTCTGATATCTTTGTCACATTTAGTTCATCTCCAACCGAAAGAGCTAAACATGGCCTATCCAAAATTATAGTCCAACAAAAATTTATTTTTAAATGAACAAAGTCAATCCATACTCATATACTATCTCCAGTCAAAGAGGCTAACTATAGTCCCTTCAATAATTTATTAGTTTTAAGTTTACTTTAAATTTTATGGTTAATTTAGTTAAACTATCTTTGAATGTTTTCAAATCTAATCGTTGAATTTGAATCAATTATTGTAATTGAGGAGCTCTATAAGAGGGCTTCGTTTGGCTAGAAGCCCCTTTAGCCAAATAATAGTCTGGTGGGCTCTATAAAGTTATAGCCTAATCATCGGTTGAAGATGAGTTTTTGGACAAATCAGATTATTTTTTGCCTTTTGGACTTTTAATCCTCTCCATTGGAGATGACCTTAATTAATTTTGGTAGCTGATTTCAAATACATGGTTGTGTTGAATTCATTTCAGGTCCACCCTCCTAACGAAAAATGAAGTGGTTGTGGTGGTTCCACAAGAGATAATGGATTTTTCTTGGCATCCTTCAAACTTTTTGTCCTTTGAGATGCTGAAATGAAAAGCAAACAAGGAGAAAAGGGCAAGGGTAGAGCTTTGTGATAGTGGCTGGCTGCGCTGGCTGTTGCAGGGTGAAACCTGCTTTGAATTATTCTGAGTGGCCACCTTGCAGCTCAAAGACTAATATTAGTAGCAGTAGTTGCACCTCTTAAATTGGTGTGATGTGTATATATGCCTTTTTGTTCCAATTTGTGACATGCAATTAGGCCCTTCTGGACCCTCCCACTATCTCAGAGGGGTTTCACCTTCGTACTACGTAATATTAAATACTATGAACGTATGCATTAGATGATCTGATTCACCGGATCACAATAAAAACAATAATCAAAATCAATTTAGGTCATGCACATGAAATTTCTGAAGAAAACAAAAATATGACTGATTTGTCTCCATCTTGGATTTTATAGGCGTGTTAAGTTTTGGAACCACGCAGAAAATTCCCAAGGCTGGCGGTTGATGTTGAACGACTCCTTACTTTGGCTGATTTTCCTCCATCTTAATTGCTAATTAAGGTGATTAGAATGGAGTTTGCATTGCGTGGAGTTGAGGTAATGCGTTATTTATTTTTTTATTTTGGGAATTGTTATTGGCACTCTAAAAATTTCATATAGCATTCCAAATTTTCTATATTTAGAAAGAAAAATATACTTGTGAGAATTGTCAAATCAAATTTTTAGAATGCTAATAACAGTTCTCTTTATTTTTAGGTAAAGTACGATATTCATTCATAGATAATAGCAATATGCACATTATTACTAGCACATTGTGATGTTAAACCTACTATTCTCCCATTTAGTATAGATAATATCTTCTGTTCAAAAAAAAAAAAAAAAGGAATGCGTACATAACATGAGGATGGGGTGCACTAAGATGGAAAACGTCTATAATTTGAATTCATTTATAATAACCAATTTTTTCTGCCTAATAAAATGGAAAACGTCTGTAACTTGAATTCATTTATAATAACCAATTTTATCTGCATTTGTTATCTCTGATTCAGGAGACTGATGTGGCCTTTCCAGGTCTACTTATTTAATTCACCACCTGCATATATATAAATTTTGACCATCAAGATACGGACAAATTACAATATATTACGTGTGAACTTAAGTTATATTTTTCTAAATTATTGGATTGTATTATAATATCTCGAAAACCCTTATAATAGTTTTTTATGGCTTTTTCTATTAACACCTTATATATTGTTGATTAAATATCATATACTTAATACACCTCATATTTGTTTTTTCAATTAAAAATTATCTTACTACACCTCACATATTTTCTCATAATACTCTTACACCCCACATTCTCATTCACCTAATATTTTCCACATACACTCCACATTTTTTATACACCCCTCATTCTTTAAATCTTATAATACTCATTTCCAATTTTTATAAATTAATTGACTTAGGATTAATGACACACCTCGACCGAAATCAAGGCATGCTGGCCGTCATGCGAGGGTGACGTAGCTATGTGCACAGTGCGGGAGCATTAAAGATAAGAAATATACGAATAATTAAAAACTGAAACTACTAGAGTGCACTACGAAACAGGAAGTGTTAGGAGTAAGATACAAGAGTAAATACTCCTAATCAGAGCATAGAAAGTCTAGGTGCAGTCCAGTAGGACAAGTACTAATTGTACAGTACCATCAAATGTCCTACAATTATTTTGATATGTCAGAACCGCCGAAATCCTCAAGACCACCAACAACAAGCTTACCTAAAATCTGGAGGGGCGCAAAACAGAAAACGTGAGTGGGCAAAAACAAATGTTTTACAAAACCATTTCATTTATCAACATATCTAACCCCTCGCTGTAAAACATGTATAATTTTTCCTAGAATCAAGATATAAGCATATACATAAATAAATATATATATATATATATATATATAATTATATCATTTCAAATCATGCTTCACATAATCATATTCATATGTATGCCAAGCTAAGATATAACAGAGTAAGTAATTCAGGTGAGAATAATTTCATAGAAATGTAACATGTTAGCCGGAACCCCTGAGGTAGTCTGTACGGCTGAATTCATAGTTCAAAAGTCAATCTAGCTGGAGTCACTACAATGACCCATACAGCAATATACTGCACAAGAGTCGGAACCAAATGAAAGGGTCTGTACGACAATACTGGGTGTAATATAATTATACTTAATACTACTCTCACATAATAGCTGGGCGATAAATCGCTAGTCACCTACGAGTCGGAACCATAGTAAAGGTTTATACGACAAGACTGTGCGCCTAAATTGGATCCAATATGAGCATATGGTGCGGGAAGTGACATTGTAAACAGGCCTGTGTTATATCTCTGGCTAAATCTTAATCACCCTAGGTGTAGTTTTATGAGCTCAACGTTATTCAATCACATATCACATCATCGATAATTCATATAACCAACATAACTCACCTGAGCTTACCTGAGTGTCCACATCACCACAATTATATGTATAATGCATCATATATCAATTCATATACGAATTATAAATTTATATGCATGGCATTCAAGGCATACTCTCATTTAAACATATTTTCTGGGAAAATATCAAGTATATTAATATATACTAAAAACCAAAAGCCCACTCACTGGTATGTCGAAGGGTCGTAGCCCCCGAGTTGCCCTTGAACGCGCTTGTCCTCAGGATAAGTCTCACCTATATGCGAATTAACTATAAAAACGTTATTTAAAGCACATAGAAAAAACTAGCTAATAACTTCTCATACAATGCTCAAATGGAGTGTTTAAATATACCAACGTGATTTACACAACTCCACGAACATCCTTATATTTTTAGAATAATTTTCCGACCACCCACGCGCCGCCACATGCCGGCCTAGGCATGGTAATACGCGCCCCCACGCGCGGCCACATGACAAGCATACTGATGGCGTCAATCAACGTCGTCAGGAATATATCGGGGAATATTCCGTTAAGTCCTAACGGAATCCGTCCAGACTAACTGACGGCGTCAGAATATTCCGTCGTCTCCTACCTCTGAACTCCGGCGACCGTTGTCGGCGTTAGAAAACTGGGAAAATTTTAAACCGTGATATCTTGGCCATTTTTGCACCATTTTTCACGATCTTTATACCAAAACGAAGTGCATGGCGAATAGAATAAGTTTATACCTCTTTCAAGCCTCAAAACCACGGGATCTCGCCGGGAAAATTCGAGAAAAATCGGCTAAGCTTCGACCTCTCGATTTCGACGTCCAAAACCACCCAATGAACTTCTCCGAGCCTCTAGAGGGCCTCCCAAGGCTCCCTGTGAGCTTAGAATTTCCAAAAACACATGTTTTTACGTTAGCCTGAACAATGTTCAAATAAGAGATTCTTGGTTCATGAGGTTTTCAAAGGTTTTCATACCTGAAATTGGTACCATTCAACTCGTATGGACCTCAGGAACACAATGGTATCCTTTAAACCTTCGATCTGCAAGTTTTCTTCTGAATTTGATGTTGTCCGTACATGAGGGAAGGAGAGAGAGAGAGTGAGTCTGAAAGAGGAGAGAGCACGGGAGAGAAGAGATAGGAAGTGTGTGTGTGTGTGAGTGGTCCACGTGGTTTACTAACCAAAACCACATAAACTTAGTCCAATTTTTGTCCAACAATTAAGGAAAAATGCAAGTTTGAACCACCCCTATCATGCATAACACACATCACAACATTCACGTCCAAGGGTATAATAGTCAATTCACATCGTCGAAATTAAATATTCGGGACGGGCTGTGACAATTAAAACCCTAACATTCTCTAAAAAGAGAAGTATACAATCCGGTCTGTTGAGCTTTAATTTCATTGGGTCATCACAACCAATCTCCTTTTCATTGTCTCTTAAGCCTTTTGCTAACAAAAAAGAGGATTTCTGCTAAAAAATGGCAACTGGGAGGAACCTAATAGAGCAAAAGTAAACCCCAGAAGATGAATAAGAAGGGAAAAGGCGTTGCTGGGTTGGCCTCCTATGAAATTGGGTAGTATGGAAAGCAAAAGCAGGCTTAAATAATTACCAATGTCATTGAATAATTAAAACAATAACAAATATGAAATTTTACCTCATGTAAAGTTTCCAAAATATTGATATCGTGTTCTATTTGTTAAATTTTTTCTCGATCAACATGTTTATAGTTTCAATAGTTAGAATTTTATTCAACAATGGAGTGGAGTGTGAGAGGGGTTTTGATAGTTGAAGAAGATAATTAATATGTTAAAAGTAATTTGGGGTATATTTAGAAATTTCTTATTTTCTTTAAACCTCATAAGGTCGAAATTATCATTGCATAGTAAGGTCGAAATTGTCATTACATAGGCCACTTAATATTAAATTTTAACGTGGGGTGCATTCAACATTATGTGGGGTACTAATAAAAAAAGTCTTTTTTTATTAGTGAAGACTCTGGAGAAAAAGATTCAAACTTTTAAAACTTCTTCTGATATTAAAAAAGAAATATTACTAAACTAAAGGTATGCATGACTTGAATGCATAAAAGTACTTTCTATAGAAGATTTTGAGGCACCCTTTGAGGCACCCAAAGTTAAGCTTCTAATTTATAACACAAATTTTTGGATTTACAAGGAATTGCTAGTCTTGCAACATAACTAGTCTAGACCAAAAAGGAAAAGAACAGAGGAGAAAAAAATGAGGGATATCCACTGGCTTACCCTGCTCGCTAGTTGAAACAACTTTTCTCGAAAGAGCATTCTCTGTCTTATTATGAACATTGTGAAAAATAAAATATGCAATTGAATGGATTGGAGATCAATGAATGATATGATTGTTTGGTGCTCTATCTATCTGAAGAAAGAAATATTTAATGCATGGGATTGAGAATGAGCTTATTAACATTTTTAGTACTCTGTTGGTGGCTAATCTAACAAAATCTATTGACAAAAAAAAAAAAAAAAAACATTTTCAGAACATGGAAAATTGTCGAAATGGTATATTTGATAGGATTGACAGAATCCATAACTTTTCAATGGATTTTTGAGAATTTGGACAGATTCTTATCTAGATAGGTTTTTTCGTGAAATATCACCAATACCATCACCCCCAGCCTCTACCTCTCTCCACAAATATGTCCCTCTAGAAAAAATGATTTCAGAGAAAATCCTTCGGATATTGGATTACAGACAGATTGTGATTTTCTGCTCGCCATAAAGTAAAACAAAAATGAATATAATATAAACAATAGGAGGAGAAAATTGGCGATGAAATCCAAAATACAAAGTGGTAATACTTTACAGGGAAATGGGTTTCTTCCATTGGATGCGTCAATGGAGAAACATGGAAATGGGTGTCTTCTTTTGGTTGGGTTTGAATTTTTTGGTGCCATTGATTTGATGGTAAAGTTGTTGTTGCTTTGATTGCACTCTCACCCATACACACAATTTACGCTGTTCTTTTCCTTTTTATGATAATAAGATTGAAGTTGCAACTATTCAAAATTCAAATACAACACAGGGAGAGAACTGAAGAAAAACCCTAGGGAGAGAACGCTGGAAAGTTTGAGGTTCAAACGCAGCAAGCTTTGTGGGAGGAAAATTCAAGGAAATCTTCGGGGAAATGGTGGGATTGTTTTTCTTTTTTCTTTTGGTCGAAAGAGCTAATCACATAAATAGAGAGGCACTAGGCCAAGAAATAGCAGAGAGCATCCCCACAAGCCCAGGAAGCCGAAGACCAGATAAACAAGATACAAATAGATGCCAACCATACAAGATTCCAACGTCGTCCTATCTACCCAAGCAAAAAAACACCCCACCCATTACAACGGAGGACACGGGAGACCGTCTTTGTTCAAAACACCCACGAGGGAAGATGAAGGTCTAACAACCTAGCCGAAGCCACACATCTGCATAGATATATTTCTGGTGACAAAATCTGCCGCCCTATTTGCTGATCGTGTAACCCACGACCATGAGCATGATTGAAAGCTTTTCCCAATCTCCACAGCACGGCTAAGAATTGGGAGCAAATCCCAATCACAACTCAAAAAAGGAGAAATGAGGGACTGAATAATACCTTGTGCATCCAACTCAATGATAACCTCATTCAGGTGTAAATTGTTTGCCATTACGCATCATTCCAGAATGGCAAGAGCCTTAGCCATCGCTGCAGAGGTTGCATGCATCCTCACACTTCTAACCACGATGCAGCCTGATGACTCATCTTTGACCACAATTCCGATTTCCCCACACAAAGAGTCACTCCTCTAATAAGAATCCACATTAACCTTCTGCCAATTAGTAGGGGGAGGCGACCAAAGTGAAGGTCATAGCACCCCAGTAGATGGACTGAAGCTGCTGGCAGCCACCAGGACACGAGTAATTGAGGAGGCAAAAGTAAAGGAATCTAGGGCGGTGGCAATTGCCCTAACAGTTTTGAAAGGAGAGAGCACCATCCCATTAAAAATTATGTCATAAAAGCCTTTCCAAATAAACCAACACGAGAAAGCTAAACAAGATAGGGCACGAATCCGATCCTCCTTGTAGCCCTGAAACCGATTGACTACTAAGCAAACCCAGTCGCCCAAAGTAGTAATTACACTTTGATTAATTTGAATGTGTAAAAGACCTTCTTTCCACACCCTAACAGCCCAAATGCTAAGAAGAATGAGGTGATTCGTAGTCTCATCATAATCCCCACAAAAGGGGTAAACAGGGGAGGAAGCACACCGTCGCCTAAAAAGATTGAAGTATGTGGCACAAGAATTACAGAGAGCTCTCCAAGGGAAGCATTTCATCTTTGGGGGAGCCCTACATCTCCAGACCCAAGCCCACACCCGGGAGTCAATAGCATTAAAAGATGAGGGGTAATCGAGGCTCAATGAAGAGTGACGGTTGTGACTCCGCATGTAACTGGATTTCACAGTAAAAAGACCATTCATTTCATGAAGCCAAACCAGCTTATCCTGTCAAGAATGGGGCCCCATATGAATATTAGTAATGGCAACTCTCTTCGACACCGATACGAAACCGGAGTGGAGATCCAACTTTCATTCCCTTGCAATCGGGTCAATGAATTCCGCGACCTTGGACTCACAACTGATATCCGCATTTGAGGGAGGGGTGGGATGTCCCCCAAGGATGCCCGGGACCCAATTATCCTTCCAAAATCTAACCTCCTGCCTTCCCAACACTTGCCATCGAGCTCCCTTTAAGATAAGGTCCCTCTCTTCTAATAGACTTGCCCATGCCCAAGAGGCCCTTCCACCTTTCTTTGCCTCCAGGAAAGAAACATTTGGGAAATATCTTTCCTTTAAAACACGCGCCCACAGAGAGTCAGGATCATGAATCAAACGCCAACATTGTTTCGCAAGCAAGGCAATGTTAAAATCATATAGATTACGGAAACCTATACCTCCCTCATTTTTTGATTGACCTAACTCCTTCCAGTTAATCCAGTGCATCCCTCGATCTTTATCGGCCCCTACCCACCAAAACCTAGCCATTGCCGCATCAATTTCATTGCATAAGGTGGCCGGAAGTAGAAAGACACACATTGGGTACATTGGTATAGCTTGGACCACCGTTTTAATAAGAACTTCCTTCCCCGCTTGGGATAAGAATCGCCTCTTCCATCCTACAATTTTTTCCATTACCCGGTCCTTTATATATTGCACAACCACATGCTTCGAACGCACCCAAATAGTTGGAATTCCTAAATACTTACCCGGATCGTCCACCTTTGGCATATTTAAAATATTACTGAGCTCCAAAGCCACATGGGTCGGTACGTTTGCACCAAAGTAAACAATCGATTTTTGAGGGCTAACTTGTTGCCCAGATGCAGTGCAATACCCGTGCATCAATGTAGACAGGTTTCGGCAGTTTTACTTAGTCGCCATAAGAAACACCAGGGTATCATTTGCGAACAGTAGATGTGAAAACACTGGGCCCGAGGCTGAGATCCTGATTCCATCCAAGTAACCTTGTTGAACCGCCTTCCTAATAATCAAGGATAGGACCTCGCTAATTATGAGAAACAAATACGGGGATAGGGGGTCCCCTTGTCGGAGTCCCCTTGTAGGTTTGAAAGCTTTCCTAGGCCTCCCATTAATAAGAATATAGAACTCCATTGTTTTGACGCATCGCATTACCATATCAATCCACCCTCTCTGAAACCCAAGGTGCACCATCACCGCCTCAAGGAAATCCCACTCAACCCAGTCATAAGCCTTGTTCATATCTAGTTTGATTCCCATTTCAAACTTGGTCTTAGTTTTCCTCAACTTTAGGTAGTGAAAGATCTCATGAGCCACAATGATATTGTCTTGAATTTGCCAACCCTTAACGAACGCATTTTGACTTGGCGAGATTAAAACATCCAACATAGGTTTCAACCTATTTGCCAAGAGGCTTTGATGTATATTTTCTATCCTAGAATTCACAAAAATGCACCAAAATTCACAATTTAATGAAATCCCATTAAATCTGTAATTTTTTTACTACCTACATTTTTATACACTTGCTTAAAATCCATTGAAATATGTCACTTAGTACTACAGTCTAATGATATTTCTCTTCATTTGTAAGTGAGAGATCTTAGGTTCGATTCTCGTCAAAGACGAGTTTGAACCACATTATTGCTACCACATTGAGAGTCTAAGTCCGCCTCTCACCCTTAGTATAGTTAATATCGTTTGTTCAAAAAAAAAAAAATATCCATTAAAATAGTAATTCACTACAATTGGATTTACAAGGACTTTAAAAATGTCGTTTAAAATTCTGATTGACTAACTTAGAATTTTAAAGTCTTTATCTTGAATCTTTTCTAATTCTTAATTTGACTACATCTCATATGTAGTTTCTTCTTCTACTAGAAATCTTACGGGGTGTTTCTAGTTGTTCCGTATTTTCATTTTGTGGAATATTTTTGAAGCTGTTGAATTTTCCTTCCCCTACATTTCGAATCCAAGCTCTGTCCTAACTACATGTTGGTTGATTGTTTAAACAATCAATAGAACCCTAGCTCCGCCGTTACTTATATAATATGCCTATTTTTATTTTATGCTAATTTACTAGTTATAGTGTTCATAGTTGAGCTCTACACGTGTTACTAAATTTATTGTAGCCACTCCATCGAACTTTCTGTTGAATTGAGCAAAGTGAGTACGTCTTTAGTTTTATAGAGAGATGAAATCACGCAGAGAGTGTATTGAGTCATTGACCACTATAATTTTAGTAATTAATTACTCCCAAAGACTAACTTATTAGGAAAAAATGAACATGCTTTTCGAGCAAACATGGTGTTCTTACATACGTCTTGCACAAATTAATACACCATGATCACAATGGTTAGACACACGTCAAGTAAAAGCAGGCACTTGAATTGAATCTGTACTCTTTGATGAAGCATGAGCTGGAGCCCTTTCCATACATAATCAACTAATTAAGCTTTCCATGGGAACGGCCAGATTCGACACCAGATTTTATTAGGTTCAAACTCTCACTAGTCTCTCTATACTGAAATATTTAATACAAAATTTTATATTAACCCAATTCACAAGCATATTTTAGGAGAAACCCTTATATTTCTATACAAACTCATAGACCATATTTCTCACTAAGTTAACTTCCCACTGTGCCCTTGAGTTAATGAAAAAGAAAATAAATATACTGACAACGTGTTTGTTTTGTGACGGGGATGTGGAAACGGTTGATCACGTGATGAGGTTTTGTCCCCGTGCGACGGTGGTGTGGTTTTCTAGTCCTATGGGTATCAGAAGCCAAGGGGATAGGCGGCAGAGCTTGATGGAATGGATAGCTGCCATTGCTTGTTTGATGTCGAGGGAGAGTTTTGACTTGGTAATGGTTTTAATTTGTGCATATGGATAGAACATAATGCAATGTTGTGGAATGGAAAGGCTCTGGAGCCTTCGTAAATGCACTGTAAAGTGCAAACATGGCTACATGAATTCCATAAAAGGCATGGGCCGAGGAAGAAGACCAACATGGTCACTGGGCAGCCATGGAAGACGCCAGAAAATGGGTGGATTAAAAGTAATATGGATGCGGCATGGGATGAACAGTTAGAGATTGGAGGAGTGGGGATAGTGATCACTATACGGAACGATAGATGGGAATTCATGGCTACAGTATCAATGAGAGTTGAGGGAATTGGTTCTTCATTGTTGGCAGAGATTATGGCAGCAAGGGAAGCAATGATTTTTTCACAACATCAGCAGACTACACACATGGAAGTTGAAGGAGATGCTTTGATGGTGACCACGACACTTCAACATGAGGGCCTAAAGGATTCATCTCCTTTTGAGCACATTATTGCAGATACTAGACATATTTTAAATGGTTTTTCTCAGTGCAAGGTTACATTTGGCCAACGCTCGACTAACAAGGTGGCACGTAGGTTGGTTAGATTGGGTTTAGGCCTTGATACTCTGGTAGCTTGGTTCGAGGAACCTCCTGATGTAATAACAGACCTTTTAATTGAGGACAGTAATCATATGTAATCTCTCATGGTGCAGACACTCTTTTTCCCTTTGTCCGGGTTGAAATCCCTGACAAGGTTTTTATCCAGGCCCACTATATGCACCCTATCCTGTTTGTACGTATTCAATTTTCTATCAATAATATCGTACCTTCACTAAAAAACAAATCTTTCCACTGTGCCCTTGAGTTAATGAGTTAACTTGTAACTCCTAATTTGTTTTTTCTTAAAAGAAAAACTCCTAATTTTTTTTTACTGTGATTTATACAAAATCGTAATCCAAGCAAATTGGCAAAAGTAAATCTCCATATTGGTTCAATATATGTCTTTTTTATTCTTAACTTGAATTATATTTTCATTTGGGATGCTTCTTTTTCTTTCTTTCATACTACTACTGTCATGGTCCGATCCCAACATACGTCCAAGATCCACACATGACGCCTTCAAAAATCCATATCTAACATACCCCGCCTCCGGGATATGGGCACAACTCAAGAATCGAATCACATAGTAATTTTTCGTATGCTTTATAGCTGCATCTAACATCCTCATTAGACTGCCTATGTACCCTAAACAGGGATCAAGCCCCGTAGTTCGTCATTTATTAACTCTAAACTTTCCGTAAAACACTTATAGCAGAAAATATAGAGTACCACACTACACATCAGCCACAAGCCAAACAACAATGCAGGTATGCCACTCACACACATATGCTTTCCAACACTATTCCATAATCATATCAATCAATAACATGTACAATGCACCAAAATGCAAGGCTAGAGCCACACAGTTTAGCTGAAGCCTACATCTCTGAAGAATGGGATTTTGGACCATTCAATGAAATCCAACAACCTCGGGTTCTGTACCACTCAACGGAACCAAAATACCAAACGGGATTCCGAACCACTTAACGGAATCCAAACTAGAATACGATTCCGAACCACTCAACGGATTCATGGAGTAGAAGGGATTCCGTACCTCTCAACGAAATTTGAGTGGATACGATTCCGGACCACTCAATGGAATCGTGGAGTACAATGGATCAGACCACTCAATGAAATACAAGACATGATATGATTCCCGACCACTCAACGAAATTGCGGAGCACGAGGGATTCCGGACCTCTTAACGAAATCCAGACGGAGCAAGGAACTGGACCACTCAATGGAACCCTAGCAAATACCCAATTCCAGATCACTCAACGGAACCGAGCGGAATGCCAAGGAACATATCAACAACTCGAAGAAACAAAACATGAACCAAGCGCTCAATTTGCAAAGGCCCAACGAAATGAACACAAAACACAAGTACTAAATTTAGAACAGATCGACGACCTGAGGAATGAAACAATGAAATGGGTTATGAAACAAGCTTTGAAGCAATAAACCCCATAACAATGGGTTAACAGTCCACTACTAGCCCTCACATTCCATCACATTATACCAATCATGCAAATCAAATCTCATTTCAAATTTGCACATCAAATTACTTTTCATCGAACAATTCAACAAGCACTTCAACTCACATTTCACCTATATCATCAATACACAAGTCAAATCACGACTAATAAACATAGATCAATGACTAATCACATTTCAATAGATTCACATTATATAATCAAATGATATCCAACTAAAATATGATCACCTATTGAAATGTACCAAGTATAACTAACCATAATCACTTTTAGAATGCGTATGGTCTCCTATCGCGGATATATCAAGTAGAACCATAGGCATAATCTCATCGTGCAGGTAGTGATCACCCATCGCGAATATACCAAGCATGATCACCCCTAAATACGTATGGTCCCCCATCGTGGATATACCAAGCAGGATCACATCTTAACTCTAGGTAGTGATCACCCATCGACAATATACCAAGCATGATCACTCCTAGAATGTGTATGGTCCCCTATTGTGGATAAACCACGCAAAACCATAAGCATAGTCTAATCGTGTGGGCAGTGATCACCCATCACAGATATACCAAGCATGATCACCCCTAAAATACGTATGGTCCCCTATCGCGGATTTACCAAGTAGGACCATCCATGTCCCATTGCTACATGGTGCAGTTAGACTAACACACAACCTACCCCTACTTCAACCCCTATGGTTTACAACATAAGCACATGCATTTCGGTTCCACTTATCAACTAGTTTGGTTAACTCACACCCTCCAAAGTTTCTAGGAAGACCTGAACCCAATCCAATTTATAAAAGCACGAACGAATAGTAACACACAATAATCATGGATATTACTAAGCAATGAAGTGACTAATTACAAATTATAAACATGCCTAACATAGACATTATTTTAGTACAACTTATAATTCAAATAACAACATTGATATAAGGCAATGGTAATTTAAAAGAAATTGGCGGAAGAGTTGAGTAAGGTAGAAACAACACTCACCTCTGCACAAAAGCTATAGAAACCACTGTTTTGATTGCCAAGTTAACACTCACTTTTAAACACTCAAAACTAGACCAAATGGTACAAACTTAAAAGAGTTTTGAAGCTCGTTTTGTGTACTTTAAAAACCATATAAAATTTGTAGGAAACAGAGCTCTAAATTGAAAATTATGCTAGATATAAAGTGGGGTCCCAAAACTGAAAATGCAGAACTTGCTGCTGTTTGGTAGCTCTGCAAATCAATTTTGGACTTGGTAGCTCTGCAACTCAATTTTGGACTTGGTTTTGATCAATCAAAACTCAATGGAATTTAGTGAAATCAGATGAGTTTAATCATGGACATGCCTAGTTTTAAAGTACGTAAAATTGGACCAAATAGAATCACAAAGCCCGGGAAATCAAGAGCTAAAGTAATCTACTTGAAAACATAGTTAAGTTTTATGCAATTTTAGAACCCATACTCATTTAATTCAAATTACATCATCAGAACACTTCCAAACAATCCATATATCATGTTTCTAACCTCTATTTATATTCTTCCCAACAATTAGCAAGAATTGACCTTTTAACCCAAACCCAAGGACGTGATATTTGATCAACACACCCATAAAAGAATTGAAAGTAATGAGAATTTCAGTTACTGCTTTAGCCTTGCAATGTTCAAAACCTTGTATTTATAAACAACAACAACAACAACAACAACAAAGCCTTTTCCCACTAAGTGGGGTCGGCTATGTGAATCCTAGAATGCCATTGCGCTCGGTTTTGTGTCATGTCCTCTGTTAGATCCAAGTACTCTAAGTCTTTTCTTAGGGTCATTTCCAAAGTTTTCCTAGGTCTTCCTCTACCCCTTCGGCCCTGAACTTCTGTCCCGTAGTCATATCTTCGAACTGGAGCGTCAGTAGGCCTTCTTTGCACATGTCCAACCCACTCATTCCTAATCTTATCCTTTCTCGTGAGCCTACACCTCCAACGAAGCATCCTCATCTCCGCTACACCCATTTTGTGTACGTGTTAATGCTTCACCGCCCAACATTATGTGCCATATAGCATCGCCGACCTTATTGCCGTCCTATAAATTTTTCCCTTGAGCTTCAATGGCATACGACGGTCACACAACACGCCGGATGCACTCTTCCACTTCATCCATCCCGCTTGTATTCCATATATTCTGTCTTTGATCGGCTTAGGCGAAGACCTTTAGATTCCAACACTTCTCTCCAAAGGTTAAGCTTCGCATTTACCCCTTCCTGAGTTTCATCTATCAACCTTATATCGTTTGCGAAAAGCATACACCAAGGAATAACATCTTGAATATGTCCTGTTAACTCATCCATTACCAATGCAAAAAGGTAAGGACTTAAGGATTGTTGATGCACAAAATCAGTGAGGACTTTGGTACAACAAAAAGTATTAAGTTTGTGACCTTCGCTAGATTGCTCCAGTCATTAGTATGGATAAGTATGTAAAAGGATAGAGACAGGAAAGCAAACACAAGATATACGTGGTTCACCCAGATTGGCTACGTCCACGGAGCAGAGGAGTTCTCATTAATTGTGAAGGGTTTACACAAGTACATAGGTTCAAGCTCCCCTTTAGTGGGTACAAGTGAATGATTTAGTACAAATGGCATTAGGAAATATTTTGGGAGAATGATCTCCTTTTATAGAAGAGAGTTTCTAACCTTGTTCTGACATTGACACGTGTCGTGTTGTGATTGGCTTCTGATGTTGACACGTGTCGTGCTATGATTGGCTTTTGATGTCGACACGTGTCACTCTGTGATTGGCCTCCTAGTTGGAGGGGAAGCTCCTCGGTTGAGGACTTGCAAGATCCAAACCGCTGAGTAATCACGAAACTTCTAAGTACCGAAGTGTGATATCGTCTTCACTTGCCTTATCTGTCTCATAGGTAGATGTGGCATCTTCTCTGGAAGTACTCTTCCTCCGTCCAGGGTGGTATCTTTAACCGGTGGAGATGCACAAGGTAATGTATCAATTTCACTTGAAGCTTACTTATAGTTTCAGGCTTGGTCAAGCGCGATATAAACCATGTAGTAGGAGTCCCCCAAGTCGCCGAGCTAGGGGATCTGTTGAAAGAGGTGACAGACAAGGTAAGCAATTAGAGCTCCAAGCAATCAGTCCCAGATCAGAAGTTTGATTTTGAGTTCCGGCTGATTGTTCTCATTCTCCTTATCTTGCAGGCAGCATGAAGGAAAAAGAGAAGAAAATGAGAAGAGATGATATGAGATACTTTTGCTTTTGAAGAAGTAACTTTCCACAGGCTTATTCTTGAACTGGGCTGGAGGGTTTTCTGGTTACCTCCAGAGTATAAGGCCGACTGAGAATTTGAGGGTCAAAACAAGTCCATCAAATCTAGAGTACGTTCGACTCTGCTGATATGGGATACTTTTGTTGTTGACAAAGTAGTGGAAGTATCGACACGTGTTCTGTTACACTTGTCTCCACATGCTTCCTTGTATCCTTCTCACTTGCCCTATCTGTTCCTCAGACAGATGTGGTATCTTCTCTGGAAACATAAGATGTTGAAGATGAGTACTCGAGAGCAATGCCAGGTAAGTAATCAGGTAAGGGGTTCCAGGCAGTCAGTTCCTGACTGGAAGCTTGATTCCAAGTGCTGACTGATTACTCTCTTTTTCCTTGTCTTGCAGGTAAGAACAAGGCCAAAGGAAAAGACAAGGAAAAAGCATGATATGAGATACTCTTGCTTTTAACCCTGATGATATGAGATATTCTTGCTCTGGTGTAGCTTGTTTGCAGAGGTATTATCGGGGGGGGGGGGGGAAAGAAAGCTGAGTATTTCGAGAGGCTTCGTTAGGAGTGCCCTATCAGATATGAGGAAGGGTTGAGCATTTTTGTAGGTCTGCATGTCTATTGAGGATAAAGGTTGACATATATAGGAGTCTCCCTAACAACAAGTAGTAATGTTATTCCTTTACCCTTCTTGGTCATAGCACTGTAGTGGGAGCTGCCAGCTTCACGTGTTTTAACTTTGTCAGAGCACTTTGAAAAAGTGGTCTGTGGTATCTGGAAAGCTGATGTTACGTGTGAAGATTACAGACAAGCTTTATCCAAGGAGATCTGGCTCTCGAAGTTGAGAAAACGATGTCTCTTTGATTTTCGAACAAGCAATCCTGTCAGGGATTTGGCTCTCGAGATTCGGAGAACGGTGCCTCTTCGATTTTTGAGAAAGCAATCCTGCTGGGAGTCTGGCTCTTGAAATTCGGAGGGCGGTGTCTCTTCGATTTTTGAGAAAGTAATCCTGTTGGGAGTCTGGCTCTCAAGATTCGGAGGGCGGTGCCTCTTCGATTTTGGAGCAAGCAATCTTGTTGGGACTGTTTTCTCGGATGTGAGTAAAGGTTGGGCATTTTTGCTAGTCTACCTTGCCACGGAGCATAGAGGTTGACACACAGGGACTTTCCAATTATCCAGCAGTGGTATGTTCCTTTACCCTTGTGGGTAATACTATGGTAGCTAAACCTTCAAAATTTATATGTCTAAACTTTGTTAGTGCTGTTTCTTTGCTATTCTTTTACCCTTCTTGGTCATAGCGATGTAGTGGGAGCTGCAAGCTTCACGTGTCTAAACTTTGTCAGAGATCTTTGGCAAAGTTATCTGTGGTACCCATGAGCTGATGTTGCGTGTGGAAAGTGGATGATTGAACATTAAGATTCACGTGCTTTCTACTTCACCAGAAATCTTCGACAGATTGCCCGTAATTTCCGCAAAGCTGAGTGTGCATGTGACAGGTGCTGACAAGGCTGAGAAAGCAAGTGCCTCTTCGATTTCTGAGATCAGCCATCGTGGTCTCTGAGCAGCCCAGCTTTTGAGAAAGCAAGCGCTTCTTTGATTTTTAAGATCGGCCCTCGTGGTCTTTGAGCATCCCAGCTTTTGAGAAAGCAAACGCTTATTCGATCTTTGAGATCGGCCCTCGTGGTCTCTGAGCAGCCCAACTTTTGAGAAAGCAAACGCCTCTTCGATTTCTGAGCAAGCGCCTCTTCGATTTTTGAAGCTCCGTCGAGTGTATATTTTTATAGAGGCTGACATTAAGTTCCAAAGCACACTTAAATCTCCACCAGTAGAAGCTCCATTCTTGCACTTCTAAGATCTTGATTTGTCCGACCTCTTTTCTCTTCAACATCTTTGAAAATGTTTGGCCCTTCCGACCATCGTTTTGACTTGAACCTTGGTGAAGAGGCAGCCGCACCTTCTCTAGACAACATATGGTGCCCATCCTTCTTATCCCTTACTGGTCCTCTTACCGTTGGGGATTTCATGATGAAGAATGATATGACCGATGCGGTGGTGGCCAGGAACATTCTCACTCCCAAAGATAACAGACTTCTTTCCAAACGGTCTGATAAGTTGGCTGTTAAGGATTCTTTGGCTCTCAGTGTTCAGTGTGCAGGTTCTGTGTCGAATATGGCCCAACGCCTATTTGCTCGAACCCGCCAAGTTGAATCATTGGCGGCTGAAGTGATGAGTCTCAAGCAAGAGATTAGAGGGCTCAAGCATGAGAATAAACAGTTGCACAGGCTCGCACATGACTACGCTACAAACATGAAGAGGAAGCTTGATCAGATGAAGGAATCTGATGGTCAGATTTTACTTGATCATCAGAGGTTTATGGGTTTGTTCCAAAGGCATTTATTGCCTTCGTCTTCTGGGGCTGTATCGCGTAATGAAGCTCCAAATGATCAGCCTCTGATGCCTCTTCCTTCTAGGGTTTTGTCCAGTACTGAGACTCCAAATGATCACCCTCCGGTGCCTTCTCTTTCTGGGGCTCTACCGACTGCTGAGACTTCTCCTAAGCAACCTTTGTGAAGACCCCCTCTTGTTTGTTTATTTTGACTCATGTATATGTACATATTTGTAACTTATCAGAGATATCAATAAATAAGCTTTGCTTCATTTCAACGTATTGTGTTAAATACACCAAAGCCTTCTTCACTAAGTTCTTTGAATTTTTCTTTTGTTGAAGCTTGTATGTTGAAGCTTTGTGAGTGAAACATGTAGGTTGAGGTAGTGTTCCCTTAAATTCTCAAGTGAGGAAAACTTCTCGGTTAGAGACTTGAAAAATCCAAGTCACTGAGTGGGGTCGGCTATATGAATCTTAGAACGCCATTGTGCTCGGTCATGTGTCATGTCCTCCGTTAGATCCAAGTATTTTACGTCTTTTCTTAGAGTTTCTTCCAAAGTTTTCCTAGGTCTTCCTCTACCCCTTCGGCCCTGAACCTCTATCCCATAGTCGCATCTTCTAACCGGAGCGTCAGTAGGCCTTCTTTGCATATGTCCAAACCACCGTAACCGATTTTCTCTCAGCTTTCCCACAATTTTGGCTACTCTTACTTTACCTCGGATATCCTCATTCCTAATCTTATCCCTTCTCGTGTGCCTACACATCCAACGAAGCATCCTCATCTCCGCTGCACCCATTTTGTGTACGTGTTAATGCTTCACCGCCCAACATTCTGTGCCATACAGCATCGCCGGCCTTATTGTCGTCCTATAAATTTTTCTCTTGAGCTTCAGTGGCATACGGCGGTCACACAACACGCCGGATGCACTCTTCCACTTCATCCATCATGCTTGTATTCTATGGTTGAGATCTCCATCTAATTCTCCGTTCTTTTGCAAGATAGATCCTAGGTAGCGAAAACAGTCGCTCTTTGGTATTTCCTGATCTCCGATCCTTGCCCCTAACTCATTTTGGCTTTCATTTGCACTAAACTTGCACTCCATATATTCTGTCTTTGATCGGCTTAGGCGAAGACCTTTAGATTCCAACACTTCTCTCCAAAGGTTAAGCTTCACATTTACCCTTCCTGAGTTTCATCTATCAACACTATATCGTCTGCGAAAAGCATACACCAAGGAATATCATCTTGAATATGTCCTGTTAACTCATCCATTACTAATGCAAAAATGTAAGGACTTAAGGATGAGCCTTGATGTAATCCTACAGTTATGGGGAAGCTTTCGGTTTGTCCTTCATGAGTTCTTACGGCAGTCTTTACTCCGTCATACATATCCTTTATAGCTTGGATATATGCTACTCGTACTCATTTCTTCTCCAAAATCCTCCAGAGAATGTCTCTTGGGACCCTATCATACGTTTTTTTCCAAATTTATAAAGACCATGTGTAAATCCTTTTTCCCCTCTCTATATCTTTCTAATCTTCGTAAGAGATAGATTGCCTCTATGGTTGAGCGCCCTGGCATGAACCCGAATTGGTTGTTCGAAACCCGTGTCTCTTGCCTCAATCTATGCTCAATTACTCTCTCCTAGAGCTTCATTGTATGACTCATTAGCTTAATACCCCTATAGTTCATGCAATTTTGTACGTCGCCCTTATTCTTGTAGATAGGCACCAAAGTGCTCTTTCGCCACTCATTTGGCATCTTCTTCGTTTTCAAAATCCTATTGAAAAGGTCAGTGAGCCATGCTATACCTGTCTCTCCCAAGACTTTCCACACTTCGATCGGTATATCATCTGGGCCCACTGTTTTTCCATGCTTCATCTTCTTCAAAGCTACAACCACTTCTTCCTTCCTGATTCGACGATAAAAGGAGTAGTTTCTACACTCTTCTGAGTTACTCAACTCTCCTAAAGAAATACTCCTTTCATGTCCTTCATTGAAAAGATTATGAAAATAACCTTTCCATCTTTTTGACCGCGTTCTCTGTAGCAAGAACCTTTCCATCCTCATCCTTGATGCACCTCACTTGGTTTAGGTCCCTTGTCTTCTTTTCCCTTGCTCTAGCTAGTTTATAGATATCCAACTCTCATTCTTTGGTATCTAGTTGCTTATACATATCGTCATAAGCCACTAACTTAGCTTCTCTCATAGCTTTCTTCGCCTCTTGCTTCGCTCTTCTATACCTTTCACCATTTTCATCGGTCCTATCCTTGTATAAGGCTTTACAACATTCCTTCTTAGCCTTCACCTTTGTTTGTACCTCCTCATTCCACCACCAAGATTCCTTTTGGTGTGGAGCAAAGCCCTTGGACTCTCTTAATACCTCTTTTGCTACTTTTTGGATACAACTAGCCATGGAATCCCACCTTTGGTTAGCTTCCCCTTGTCTATCCCACATACACTGGGTGATTACTTTCTCTTTGAAAATGGCTTGTTTTTCTCCTTTTAGATTCCACCATCTAGTCCTTGGGCACTTCCAAGTCTTGTTCTTTTTTCTCACTCTTTTGATATGTACATCCATCACCAACAAGCGATGTTGATTAGCCAAGCTCTCTCCCGGTATAACTTTGCAATCCTTACAAGTTATACGATCCCCTTTCCTCATTAAAAGAAAATCTATTTGTGTTTTTGACGACCTACTCTTGTAGGTGATCACATGTTCTTCTCTCTTCTTAAAGAAGGTGTTGGCTAAGAAGAGATCATATGCCATTGCAAAATCCTAGATAGCTTCCTCATCCTCGTTTCTCTCCCCAAAATTTCTCCTTCGAACTCATATCCAACCCTACTTGAGGTGCGTACGCACTAATCACATTGATGAGTTCTTGTCCTATTACAATCTTGATTGCCATGATTCTATCTCCTACCCTCTTGACATCTACAACATCTTGTGTCAAGGTCTTGTCCACGATGATGCCAACACCATTTCTCGTTCTATTTGTGCCCGAATAACAGAGTTTAAACCTTGAGTTTTCTAGATCCTTTGCCTTAAGACCAACCCACTTAGTTTCTTGTAGGCACATAATATTTATCCTTCTCCTCACCATAACTTCCACTACTTCTATAGATTTTCCCGTTAGGGTTCCTATATTCCACGTTCCTAAACGCATTCTACTCTCTTGAACTCTACCCTTCTGTCCTAGCTTCTTCAACCTCCCCCGTCTAATAGGATCAAAGTACTTCTTTTGTGTGTCCTATGTAAAGTTGATAGGAGCATATGCTCCCAAACAACTTTGAGTGGATTCATTTTCATAAGGATTCGACGTAAACTAGGAGTGCCGGCTGTCGACTACCTGACGCCCTCCCCCTTATTCTTTATCTGGGTTTGGGACCGGCAATGTAAGATAAACTTACATAGCCGGAGTTCTTGTATTCATAAACACATAACTAAAATCCAGGAAATAGCCAAAGTCTTGCATATATTTTTCATCCAAGTAAATAGTACAAATTAAAGCATATGAATACAGATATATGCACACATGCCAATTCGTCAAAAGCACATATGAGCATTCATCCTTTCCAATACATAAATGAGAAATTATAATACTGAATGAGTTTCAACAAAAATAGCAGTCAAACATATCATTACAAGAAAAAATATTAATTGGCCAACCACACATCCTATTATAATTCCACGAAAACTGATTTATTTATAATGAAAACTAAATATTTTGCAACATGTGAAGATTGAAGGCTTACCATGAAGATTGACATGGGTGGACACTAACCCAGAAGAATTCACAAGACTGGGTGTTTATAAAAATCGATAAACAGACTTGTGGATTGATATACTAGCAGTTGAAGTACTCTATGCTAGAGAGCAGAGTGGTCGATCTAATAGAGAACACCCATCAGAAGGCCTCCCCCCTCCCCCCATTCCCCTACTCTGGGAGATTAGAAAAGAAACAAAATCAGAAGCTTCCAGGCCGAATTGGAAGCAGTTCCTTCCTCTCTCATTTCTCTTCTTTTCTTTTCATCTCAACCGTCCACGTATCACTTCCTCAATGCTCCAGATTGCAATCCGTTTGCGGTCATGCGTCCGTATCGACATGTATTATCCAAATATGTAAAGAAATCTGAAAAATTATGAAAGGATCAAATACGTCCGCGAAAATTCTGTTTAGTTCATTAAGGGCATTTTCATCATTTTACTTATAGAAAAATTTATACGCCTCAAAAATATATAAGCGTTGAAACTACGAATACATATACGAAATACGTAATTTTAAATAGTGAAATCCAGGGACGGGATTTCACAACTACTATGGTATTCAGTGGCGTAGCCAGAATTTGTTGGGGGGAGGGGCGAACTTAAAGAGTGCAAGGTTAAAAAAATCGTAACAATCAAATCCTTTTATGGTAATGTTCTCCATAATTTATCAATACAAACAAATTACAATTGTTGCCGAAGACGTTTCATATCATGAAAACTTTGCATATTATGCTCATTATAGTATCGTTCCATTACGTAATTGTATAATGCGAAGAAAAAAAGTCTTAGATTCTTAATCTTAGAGTAGAATATACTATCTGACTAATAACTAATTAAACCAACAATTTCAACTAATCAATATCAATATCATATAATTTATTCAATAAACAAAAATTCAATTAATCAATTAATCTATAATCAAGAATTAAATTTATACCCTAAATAACAATTTCGTTCATCAATAATTATAGAAGTTCTTATCAATAATCAATAATTAATAGTCATGTTGATCAATTATTCTATGATTCTATATAAATTAAACAAAATTTCGTATTAAATAATCAATTAGGGTTAGATATGTTGATGCACAAAACCGGATGTCTTGGAACAACGTAAATCCGACCGTGAATCTGCACAAACGCTCAAGAACACGAAGAACACAAAGAACACAAGGATTTTATCGTGGTTCACCCCAATGTTTGGGCTACGTCCACACTGTAGTTGATTCTGTTTCTCTGTAAGTGTATGGATACAAGTGTTTGGGGGAAGTCCCCCAGAGAAAGAAGAGAAGGGAGAGGAGAGCCTCGGTGGTGTGAGGTCTCTCCTGAATGTAATGAGAGCTTCTCTTAGCCTTCTTAGGCTTGGCTCTTTTGCCTCCTCTAGAATGAGGGGAGGAGTCCCCTTTTATAGAATAAGGGGCTCCTCCTCTTTTACAAAGTATGGGCTTTAGTGTGAGGCCCAAATACAAGGCCCAAGGCCCAAATATACGAGGCCCTAAATATGGTATAAATAGTAGTCCCCCAAGTCTTCAGTCAAGAGAGTCTTTTGGCTGGAGACTTGAAATTCAGTCCATGTGTGGGCCGAAGTAACTAGATGTCGTCTAGAACTAATGCTTGATATGAGGCGGTGCCCAATCTGAAATGATGCTCAACTAGAAGTAGCACATGTTGCGAGGCCGTTCTGCTTGTAGCTTGTGTTGCCTTGGTTGGCTCGGCTTGTGGCGTTTGAAGGTGAGGGAGTCCCTTTTATAGAATAAGGGCTCTCTCCTCAATACATAAGTGATGGGTTAGAGTTGATGCTTGCAGTGAGACAGTTGCTCAGTAGACGGCGATGCTCTCTAATGGTGGTGAGGGAGTCCCTTTTATAGAATAAGGGCTCGCTCCTCAATACATAAATCATGGGTGATCTTTCAATGAAAGTGAGGGAGTCCCTTTTATAGAATAAGGGTTCGCTCCTTAATACATAAATAATGGGCTAGAGTCCCCCAAGTATTTTTCATGAGGCCCAGTTGAGGCCCAATATATGGTACATAATGTAGTCCCCCAAGTCTTCGGTCAATAGAGTCTGTTGGCTGGAGACTTCAAATTGAATCCATGTATGGGCTGAAGTGGCGGTTGTTCGGAGGCGGTATTTGTATACCCTGCACTGAAGCTTTGTAGGTGAAGCTTTGTAGGTGAAGCTTTGCAAGTGAAGCTTTGAAGCTAGAGCTCTGTAAATGAAGCTTTTAAAGCTAGAGCTTTTGTAAATGAAGCTTTTGAAGCTAGAGCTCTGTAAATGAAGTCTTTGAAAGCTAGAGCTTTTGTAAATGAAGCTTTTGAAGCTAGAGCTCTGTAAATGAAGTCTTTGAAGCTAGAGCTCTTGTAAATGAAGCTTTTGAAGCTAGAGCTCTGTAAATGAAGTCTTTGAAAGCTAGAGCTTTGTAAATGAAGTCTTTGAAAGCTAGAGCTTTTGTAAATGAAGCTTTTGAAGCTAGAGCTCTGTAAATGAAGTCTTTGAAGCTAGAGCTCTTGTAAATGAAGCTTTTGAAGCTAGAGCTCTGTAAATGAAGCTTTTGAAGCTAGAGCTCTTGTGAATGAAGCTTTTGAAGCTAGAGCTTTTGTAAATGAAACTTTTGAAGCTGATTGACATGAGTGATGCTCATGAATGTTTATGTTGATTGACATGAGTGATGCTCATGGATGTTGTCATGAGTGATGCTCATGAATGTTAACATGAGTTATGCTCATGAATGTTGACATGAATGATGGTCATGAATGTTTATGCATGATTGTCATGAGTGATGCTCATGAATGTTTATGTATGAATGACATGAGTAGTGCTCATGTATAATTTGGAGTACTAGGCGTACTTTTGATCACCTAGTTGGTGGTAATAGCGGCAGGTTGCCGAATAATTGTGGAGTACTGGGCGTACTTTTAGTCACCTGGTTGGTGCTATTTCAAGCTTATGGGTCTTCGCCTTCCACAACATGTCAGCCCATTTGTTTTGGGCTTTTCCCTTTTTTTTTTTTTTTTTTTTTTTTTTTTTTTTTTTTTTTTTACCCTCTGATGGGTTTATACATATTACCCACTGATGGGGTTTATACATATGTCTCCGAAAGATAATAAATTACATCATTCTGGTAGAATGTTTATTCTTTACTTTTGTTTTTCTCTTTCTTTTCTACTTTTGTAATTATCTCAGTGGGTAGCCATATTTTCTGCTTTGCTCTTTTCCACCGCAAATCTCATGTTGAAAGGGTAGCCATGCTTTCTGCTTTGCTCTTTTACTTTGCTTTGCTTTTGCTTTCACTGTGCTTTCGCTTTCTTGGAGGACCGCGCTTTTTAGGAATAATGGTGCTCGGTGTCTTGTCAATCCAACGTCCCAAGGCACTGACACAAGGGGATGCTGGGACCTTGTAGTGGGATGGCAACAGCTTGGCATCATTAGATGTCTGAATTCCTTTACTTTCCAGCCGTGTGTTTAAAGAAAATCTGCTTTACCTTTACTGCTTTTGCACCACACAAACTCCAATCTTTATCTTTTCTCTGATTTCTCTCTCCTGGTCCTCCTCTATCTCTCTCTTCAATCTCTCTATACGCCGAGAAAGCCGACAACAGTCTATCCGAAAAGATATCAAACGGGACGTTCCCCACGTAAATCTTCCTGGCCGAGACGTCAGCAGCGTTGGGGTTGCTGCTGTTTAAACGACGTCGCTAATCCGGTGGAGGCGAACTGCATGACGCTGACTCTACCGTCGATTTTCTTGCTCGGTTCTTTACGGGACATAGCTCTGACCATCTCCCTTCCTCTTTGATGAACTGGTGACGTGGTGGCCGACATGCTCTTGCTCAGGCAGAGCAGGCAGAGGCAGGTGAAGATCATGGAGCTCAGATCTGATTTTCTACCTCTCTCTCTGCTTCTTAGCTTGTTGGTCGGGATCGGAAATTAGTGGAGACAGTGGGCAAGTTTTCATCGCTGAATAATATTCCACCTGTTTCGACTCCTCGTCCATCTCAGACATCCTCCTCCCAATGATCCTCTTCATGGAGAAGAATGTGTTCTCGGGTTTCACTGGAGTCCCCCATAATGTCGTGCCGCGTGGATTCAGGGAGGCCCACATGAGGGAGTCGAAGCCGAGGCCGAACGCCAGGAAGTTGCAGGGGGCGTGGGACTTGAGGACCTGGAAGGACACGCCGATCTCTTTTCGCGACTGCTGCGTGGTTTGGCGCGACGTGGCGTAGTGGATGATGGCCTGGATCTGGATCGGCGATGGGGTAGAGGACAGAGGTGTCACCTGGCAGAAGCTGGAGATGGCCAGCGCCGCGCCGATCAATGGAACCAGAGTCACGACGAGAAAACCCAGGTCTCTCGGAAAATCTTATTCTCTCTTCTCTGCTGATTGGATGGGTGTGATTGTAACTGACAAATGATGGTAGAGAGAGAGAGAGACAAAGTGTGTTTGTGTATCGAGAAGTGGGGTTTTTGTTTAGCTTCAATGTGTTTTCCAGAGAGAGAGACGAGTGATTTTGAGATCTGGTTTCTGGGTTTTTGCAAATTTTTGCAGATTCACGACGGAGATGAAAAAATGAAAGAGAACCGAGACAGCTTTTCGTATCGATTCCCACAGACGGCGCCAAATGTTGATGCACAAAACCGGATGTCTTGGAACAACGTAAATCCGACCGTGAATCTGCACAAACGCTCAAGAACACGAAGAACACAAAGAACACAAGGATTTTATCGTGGTTCACCCCAATGTTTGGGCTACGTCCACACTGTAGTTGATTCTGTTTCTCTGTAAGTGTATGGATACAAGTGTTTGGGGGAAGTCCCCCAGAGAAAGAAGAGAAGGGAGAGGAGAGCCTCGGTGGTGTGAGGTCTCTCCTGAATGTAATGAGAGCGTCTCTTAGCCTTCTTAGGCTTGGCTCTTTTGCCTCCTCTAGAATGAGGGGATGAGTCCCCTTTTATAGAATAAGGGGCTCCTCCTCTTTTACAAAGTATGGGCTTTAGTGTGAGGCCCAAATACAAGGCCCAAGGCCCAAATATACGAGGCCCTAAATATGGTATAAACAAGATATATAATATAAATTTAGAAATTAAAGATTTCATCTAAAAATTTGGAGAGAAGTGGCCAACCAAACCAAAGGATGGGGCCTGGAAGCTGGGGGTTGGGAGGTGGCTTGAACTTTGGAATCAAGGAAAGCTAACGGGATGTTGCTGGTTGCTGGTTGTTGCTGGGATTTGGAGAGTTGCTCCTCTCTGATTGGTTTGACATTGAAAGTGGGAAGGAACCCCCGGGGGGGGTTTGGGATAGTGAAGGCTACGGGGGACGAGTGGTCTCCCTGGCTTGGTTTTTATAGAAAACAAAAATGAGAACAAACCCAGCAAACACAGATGAATTTCATCACTTCCGATGGGACCAGAGGGGCGGAACCACCGCTCTTGGGCTTGATTTCCGGCGAGGGGAGTGGTGGATGCCACTCCTCGCCCCTATGTAGCTTCGCCACTGATGGTATTTACCTCGACAATAGATATGCAGGGGGTTATCTTATTCGTATTTATCTCTTTTCTAACTTGATTCAAATGATGGCGGGCCTTATCTTGTATCAACATACATATCAAGTCTTCGTCTTGTATTTCTACCCGTTGCAACCTATTTAGTAAATGCCCAATTCTTCTTCTTTCTTTTTTTTTCATTGCAATAGGTACAAAAGTGTGTTTATATATAATTTGTTATAGGCAGATAATGATATCAATAATAGGTAAATAATAGTTTATATCTTAGTCATAAATATATAATTTTTGAGATTGGCTACAATACTTGCATGTAGTTTATACAATCAGTGGTCATATATAATTTATATGAATATATATATTTAACACAATCATCATTTGATCGTTGAGATAATGATTATATTAAATGCATGTAAGTATTGTAGTCAAATCCATAATTTTTCACTTTTATTTCTAACAATTAGTCTCTTCGTCATAGATAGATAAGTGTATCATATGTATGCTTGTAACTTTGACATATATGCATTAGGGTGATTGCATGTCCTTTATAATTACAAAGGAATGATTCAAAATTCAAAATCAAATAAAAAAAAATGCATAAACTAGGGACTTAATTAATTCTTTTAATTTACATTTTGTTTTATGAGATTTATATTTAATTTTACTATAATGGAAGAGATGCAAATTTATGATCTCATTTATTTTTCTCTGTTTACGTGAAGCAGTTCACCTAAATATATATATATATATATATATATATATATATATATATATATATATAAAATTTTATTTTTATTTACACATCTTCCAATGGAGAGCTTTCCAACCAACCAAAAGAAAAAAGGTGTGTTATCCACACATACCATTTTATTTCTCTGTTTACGTGAAGCAGTTCACCTAAATATATATATATATATATATATATATATATAAATTTATGTCTGTTGATCTTCTTCAATTCATCCGATCCGACGGCCAAAAATTAAAAAGGTATGTGAGAAGTAAAATGGGGTGTGTGGATATTACACCCGAAAAAAAAAATATAAAATGCAAGAATTCAGATATAATAAGTCAACTAATTAAACACAATTCAATTCACATACGTTCTGTTTTCAGATCATACCTTTCGTATGTATGGAACACCGTCTTTGTGCCTTCAGATGATCACATTAACTAAGCAGAAGCAGTCGAAGGGCAACTCTCCTTTGGCAGGTTATAGCTCACGAGAGAACAGAAAATCCATGCCCCATGACCATTTATATTTCCTGCCACTGGAGAGAAGCCCTACAACTAATTCGCTCATTGTTTTCGCAATCTACGCGTATATATCATGTCGTCGATCTACTCACCAGTTAAATAAGGTTAACCACCACACTGGTTTCTGACGACCGAGCCGAGGCACTAACTGCTTTATATACAGCTGCATGCTCTTGTAACCTTCAGGCTCAGAAAATGGAATAAGAGCTCACAAAAAATAGCATATGCGATGGATATCCTCCTGTGTGCCTGCTTTCTACGCATTCCCATGCAGTACTGCGCTTCCTTTTATCTGAAAAGCTCTTGTTACTAATGTTTTCTAGCTAGATTCTGTTTCCTCTCTCTCTCTTTCTCTCTCTCTCTCTCTCTCTCTCCATTATTTTCATGTTTTTGGAGATGGAGAGATGGGGAGGGTTGAGGAAGAAAAAAAGGCGAGAGATGCCTTCTTTTTTGTTTGTTAGAGGGCAGAAAAACCGGGTCAGCGAGATATATCCCATGTCATATTCTTTTTTTTCTCCAATCCATGTCATATTCTTTTGGTATACTTGATTTTCTTTTCTGATTTTTATAGGTTTTTATTTTAAAATCTATTGAAAGAAATAATGCCAACCCATTAACGGAAATTTCTTGTTGCAGCAAGAGAATAATTTCTAATAACTTGTATTATCTGATTGATAAAGAAATTTTTTATTGTGTTATCTACATACAATTTGAATGGTTCTTGCCCCTTTTTATCATATGCGATTTGAACATATCAGATACGGCCATAAAATATATTCTATCCGATAAATGCTACTAAATCAGTAACCAAACACGAACTCATTCCCTCAAATTTGGGTGAACCGGGTTATCTAGGTAGGAAGGTTATGTGAGTGAGCTAGGATTAGGGTTTTTTTTTTAATTTATTTTTATGTATTTTATTTATTATTTATTATTGTTAGAAACCAATCAAATGTCACTTATACAATATATATAATTTGCACAGTTTATTTCGAATGAAAAATTCAACAACAGATACAATAAATATCAAAATATAAACACTTAAGTAAATTGCATATAAAATCACAAATCCCTAACTTGTTCTTTGAAGATAGAGGCGTGCAAATGCAATCACCTAAGACAGAAATTCGCCCATACACCCGTGCAGTAGTTCAATGGACGTCTATCTTGCAGGATACAACTATCTAATCCAAGTTCTTGCACTTGAACTTGGATTCTTGGCGAATTGGTTGTGCGTTTCTCTATGTAATATGGAAAAGGAAGCGGAGGAAATTTGATTATTAAGTTTATGATCTTATTGCCATATATATAATGGACTACCTTGAACAAATGTAACTGTTCATTCTTATCAGTTTTAAAACGGACATAACTGTTCAATCAGTTTTATCCTTTCAGAAAAACTGAATCCAAAAAATCAAAACTGTAACTTGTGCTTTTCGTCCATTCGAGCCCAAAAGCCCCAAGGCCCAAGGCCCATCTTTGACATTTAATATTTACACCCAAACCCTCCAAGTGTAAGGCCCAAGGTCCATGGCTTTGGCCCAATTCTTTTCAAACTATAAGTGAGTGAACTCACTTATAAAGGTGACTTGCAATAAAGGTTTGGGCGATGTGGGACTGTAAGTCCCTCACAATCTCAAGTTCCAACAATTATTTATTATTTTTAATGTCGAAAGTAAGATTTTATTAAACCCGAATAGAAACGTTTACATCAAAAGCCAAAGTGTTGAACAACCACTCTAGTTCAAACGAATCTCATATTTGAAATCCTCCCATAAGTAAGACAAAAGACGCCACTAGATTTGTTGTCCAATTACAGACTCGGGGAGCAAAAATAAAATCTATTCACCTCATTTGCATTTGTATACAGTTAATATCAAATAGAAGACCTTCAATCACAATGCTTGGTTGAGTGATTCCGCTGATCATATCCACAAGTTCCTTTGAATCTTATTCCACCTGGACAACATCAAACCCTTTATCCATGCATGGCACCAATCCTGCTCGTATTGCCTTCACCTCCGCCATAAGATTGGATTCATAAAGAATGTTACCCATACCTCCTGCCGCTTAAAAAATTCCAGCAAAATATCGTGCCACCCAACCAGATCCTCCTTGTCCTGTTTCTCTAACCCAAGCTCCATCACAATTAATTTTAATTGTATGAAACGGAGGCCGCTACCAACACGATGACAATACCCTCTCCACCCTAGCTTGCCAATGCCCCACCACCAATCGTGCACCTTGTTCCCCTTGGCTATCTTCTGACTCCCTCCATTGTTGTTGTAACATCCTAACAGCTTCAATTGGTTGAACAATATTCTTCTTAAAAACCAAACAATTCCTGCATTTCCAAAGTCTCCATAATCCACACACCACCCATCTCATTATTTTCCCATTTTCTTCAACGGTCTCATACCGATTGGATAACCACTTCCATTTTTTCAAAAAATCATCTCCTTGAACCAAAGTAGAGTCTAGTTGGATTGGACTCCCAAACCAAAACACTCAAGGGTATGGGAAATGGAAAAATAAATGCTCTTGTGTTTTCACCGCATCCTCACAATTTGGGCATGTAGTATCGAGTCGAATTCTCCGACGGTTAAAATCATCTCCCTGAACCAATGTAGAGCTAGAATTAGGTTACGTTTTAGGATTTGCAAAATCAACCATCTTTTTAGAAGTTTGAAAACTAGTCCATTTTGAAAGGATATTGAAAATGCAATATGCGGTAACACAAAGTCTGGGTAGGGGTGAATAGGCTTAATCCAATTTTCACAAAATTTAATTCTTGATCACGTTGATTGAGCATGCAGCAGAATAGGTTATGAACAATATGTGCAATGAGTGTAACAACCCGTCCCCAATTACTACGGTTTTTATAATTTTATAGCGTGAATTTACGAAAATGACCTTCGAGGAAAAAACATTGACTTTTGTTGACCACCTTGTCGTGTTACGTAAGATTCATTTTCTTGGCGTATCTTTGTAGCACTTGTCACTACGAGCATGTAGGCGCAAGCAGAATTAGATTTGGAGTTACAATGAACTTTTTACGAAATTTTGAAGTCGATGGGTAAAATGGTTAATTCACTATTCTAGATTTTGGGGTGGGATATTTGTATTATTTTATTATTATTTTCTGGTGACTCATGGGGCCCACACCCCACTTTGTCCCTGTGTCCTTCCCTCCCTCAAGCTCTCAGACATTCTCGAACTCTCCCTCACCTCTATTCTCTGCAACCTTCTCTATCTCACCATTCTTTCATTCTCTCTAAGCCCCACCCTTTGCAGCTCCAACGATCACCATGCCACCACCTTCACTAACCTTCCCCATCGATTGAAGTTAGACTCATGAACCTCGAGCTCAGAACGGTTTCCCTCTCTTTTCACAGTGACACTGCCACTATTCAAAGGATTTCCTAATGAATTCCTTGTAGTCCTGACCTTGGTAAGCCTTAGAACTCCTCAAATTCTATTTTAACGATGATCTGGAATCATTTATAACCTTGCTGGAGGAAAGTTATTGCAGATGGGTGATTTCTCTAGTTTTTGCTAGAAATCCGACAACCTTCGAGCTATTTTCCACCCAACTCCAGCCACAGCGAGGGACCACGAAGGTATAATCTCACTCTTTACCTCCCTACCTTTATTTTGGCTTTCGAATTGTTGAAAATTATTGAGATTTGACCCTAAATTGGAGCCGGGGAAGTTTCTCGGCCAAAATCCCAGAATTCCGGTGACCCGCGAGCCCAATCAGGTCAACCCGACCCACAACCCAACTAACTCGGCCTAAACCCAATATGATATCCGGCCCAAATCCATGACCCAAAACCACTAAACCTAACCCTAACCCTAACCCTCACCCAAGCCCAACTCAATACCCCAGGCCCAAACCCAATCCAATAACCTGGCCCATTAACACTACCTAGACCTAACCTAGCAACCTAAGCCCATATCCGAATCAGATCCGACCTGACCCGAACATGAAACCCAGATCTCATGGTCGGCGCTTGTGGGGGTTGTCGATGTTCTACCACCGTCTACGACGGCGACCATGGCAGTGCCAACAACTTTTTTGACGACCCAACTTGGCAAATGGCCTCCCGGGTCGTCGTCCTGTGGCGGCGCATAGGGGAACCCGATGTCCCTCCTTAGGTTTTTCGACGTGCCGAATCAGAATCCGCCGTCCGTTTTCTCAAATTCTAACGTTTTAGTAGAGTTTCATTAAATGTTCAAGCAGTTCCCAGACAATGGAATATCTGTGAATGGACCCTTTCTTAAATTGGATATTTTACAACTATCAGTCTAGCATGCATTTCCTATTTCAAGATTTGAACACGTTTTATATTATGCTTTATGGATTTCCATATTTATGATTACGGAGAATTTATGATTTATTTAGATTGCTTTTATGAAATATTTATGATTATTGAATTTACATTTTTATGAGGTTATGAACTATTGGTTTTATACGTATGAAATTTGGTGGATTTTACGAATATGGATTTGCATGAATTTATTCGACGAGGTTTTGAGCTTTTAAACTCTGATGTTTTGGCATGAGTTTTTGAGATATATTTTCGGTAAATATCTAGTGGGTTATCATACAACGCATCCACACAACATGGGTACGTACGTTTATGGCCATAGGATACAGTTGAGGATATTTATGTTATACCCCCCAACTTCACTGGCGAAACCAGTGTCGGACAGCTTCACTAGCCATGGCTAGTATTGGTGTGTGATGTATATATTTTCTTCTCTGGCGTAACACAAAGTCGTACAACTTCACATTCGGGTAATGGGGCCTGCCATATTTCTTCACTGGCGTAACTCAGTGTCGTACAACTTCACCTTTGGGTGATGGATAGGCATTGCTTCGGGCAACTATGATATCCATAGAGAGTACAATATGGATGAGATTTATGGATTTGCCTTCGGGCGACGACATCACCATTATTAAGCTCTGTTTTACGCGTACTTGTTTTATGAACGATTTCATGGCATGCTAGAGTTTTCAGAAAACTTACTATATGTAGTATTTTATATGTTTTCAAAACAGGGGGTTAATATGTTCAGAAAGAAATTGGGCTTCTATATGTAGTATTATATATAAACTTTTGTCCACTCACTCTTTTGTTTTGCACCCCCTTCAGGAGTTAGAATCGAGGCATTCGATCCTGGCGTCAGGGCATTTTCGGATAGGTATCATCGAGTTTTCCCAATGTAGAACCCACTCCGTTATTCATACATTTTTATTGTAATTCTTTCACATTATTTTTATTAGTTGTATGCTCTAAACATGTTTCCGTGTTGATACATTCCTTTCTAATTACCTATTTTTCTTTGTATGCATGATTAAAAATGGCTTCGTCACCCTCGGGTGTTGGCCAGCACATACCTATCCTGGTATTAGGGATATTGGGATCGGGGCATGTCAATGAGCGAATGCAAATAACAATCAGACTGCAAGATTCAAAGCAAATATCAATCCTGTTGTGTAGATAAATAAATTGCATAAAAATAAATCACAAAACACAAGGATTTGATGAGGTAAAACTCCATGCAGAAACATCCTCAGGCACACAACCAATTAATCAAATCCAATATGAGAAAAGTAACTTTACAAGACTCACCCAATAAACTTACGCAAGCACCATAACGCAATCTTAGGCTAGCAAACAAGGACACCCTCGAAGACACCTAATGAATTATGTGATATCTTGGCTTGAATTTTAGTGGTATATTTCGTTATTGAAGTATTTTAGAAATTTGATTGAAGTTAGTTAAATTCTCCGGTATTGAGAAAAAGTGAAATTAGAGGTATTTTGGTCATTTCGAATTTTATTTAACTGTTTTGGTCAACTCTTGAGTTAGTTAGATAGAGCTCAATCACACGAATGCGTAGAAGAAAACGTTGGCGAAACATAACTTTAAAGGAAAATTACGAGCCACTAAAGTTAGGGTCACTTTTTTTCATTCGACACCTCATATTTATGGAAGGTCCCAGAAAGTTGGAGCAGCATTTCCTCATTTAGAAACCTAGCCTAGGGGTTGACCCGTTTACCCTTATCAACCCACGATCTAACCAGTTACTAGGTGAGTTTTTCGACACTGTTTCCTACAATTTTTTGCGGTAACGATCTTTGTCACCACCTGGAAACGAATTCTATCCTCACCACGACCACTTTCCACCCAAAGTTATCCTCGTTTAACCATAACAGAAGGTGGTTTGAAGCTTGCCATTTTGATTCAACTTCCTCACCAACAATCTTCCATTTTCGACCACCCAACGTCGCACACCACCACTAGTACACTTAACTCAATTTGGGCAACAAAACCTTATTTTTGGATTGGGTGTTAGGGTAGCGACGACTTCATAAGTTTTTCTGCCACTTAGACCTTTTACGGCAAATTTCACTATTTTTCGTCCATATCTTGACTCTGGTGGAGGTAAAACATCTCATCCTTATGCTGAGATTTATGTTTTGGTATATTTTGGAGTTGGCTTGATTCTGGCAATATATGTGCTGCCATGTGCGATGATGCATTACTCGATGACCTAGCTTGTTTTCGTTAGCGAAATTTTATGCCCTGATTTCATTTTCATTGTTCGTTTGGCAAGATTTCATCATTTGAGCATAGTTTCATAATTGATCGTGCACTTGACTTTTGTGATTAGCGCAGATTCGATCGTTGGATTGACATGAAACTGCTTAAGCATGCTAGTAGAATGATTAGAGATCTGTTAAGACTTAGTGGGTCTATGACGTTCCATCTCGGATGATATGCACCTCAATTTTCCTAGAATTATGTATTATTTGTCTATGGAGTTCTAAGACGAGACTAGTGTTTGTTTATAGGCGTTAATCGTATTTGAGCACTTCGATCATGTATTAGGGGTGCTATAGCGCAGACTCTAGGTGAGTGACTTTAATATTATATGATATGTTACTGCCACTTAGGCCCCCCTAGGCACTAGGCAGCTGGCCACCAGCCCGATTAATCCCCTACGTAGGCACCCACCTAGGTTGCAACTCTCACTTAGACAGAAAATAGATAACTTTCATTTTGCATTTTATTTTTCCAATAAATTAGAAGAGACTTGTTGAATACTTGGATGAACACTCATTATATGTTTGTTCCTCATGTTTTCAATATGTTCTAATACTTTATATAGGTCATTATATTTTGAAACTTATGTATCCCAATACAATTATGTTCTTTAAGTATAAGTAGGCATTTATATATATGTCATATAATAAATTCAGTTGAAACTAAAAAAATCGCCTAGGCTCCCCTCCTTGCTGCCCGACTAGTGCCTAGCACTTTTTAGAACCTTGGTTATTACAATGGAAACTCTCTTGTTATATACTATGTGGATATAACATAGATTTACAAATGATTTTATAGAAAATGTGTGCTACTGTATACTTATGCTATGTTTCAAATAATTATGAAATGCGAGCGCTTATAGAGGATCGCTAACCCAGACCTATGGGGTGATATGGTGTTGAGTTTGCACCATATGTGTGTGGTACGTGGATGGTCCTTCTTGGCTAATCCGCATTAGGGGACTATATTATATAAGGGTTGTGCTTGGTTAATGCACATTGGGCAACCCAAGGATTGTGTTTGATTAATCCGCTATGTGTGATCCTTATTACTTATGTATGGTCATTTGTACTTTAGAAGTGATAATGCTTGGTTAATCTTCAATGGGTGATCACTATTTACCATTGCACTCATGAGTGTTCTGCTTGGTTGGTCCATATTAGGGGACCACTTCCACTTTTGATTTGGTTACCTATTGTAGGCTTTGGCAAAACTGTGTCTCTCTATAACCCTAGAATGGTTTTACACATATGAAAAAAGAGACTAAAGACATATGTGGCTCAATCTAAAAAGAGACGATTGAAAACAATTTACATGATAGTGTATCTAAAGTGAACGGATTTAGATGTGAGTCATTCCTACTTGATACAAAAAGAGATGCAATGATGAAAGAGATACCGATCTCATTCCTACACGTGAATGTACTTATGATGGTGTGTCATTCTTACGTGATGAATAATTATTATCTCGAAAGACGTTTGGTGAAATACGGAATTGAAGAATCATTCATATACGTATGTAATGAGGCGTACGGTGATTAAATTATAAAGTAAGTGGCGATTGGATCTTTGTGATTGTTCAAAAAATGATGAAAGGTGAGTGGTGAGTCACAATGCGAAGAAGAATGATGGAATGATAATGAATCAATGATAATGATCAAAGTGATAGAGTGATCAATTATTCAGAGAAAAGTCCTATGTGAGCGCAATCAGTACTTTTATATTCTGATAATTTGATTTTACTTTCAAATGTTTCTTATTATTGTCACTCATACAAGCTTCACAGTTTATCCGAGTTTTTCTTTGCTTGGTGCACCATTTCCACAACCTAGGGTTGTTTAGTGAAGTAATAGGTAGTAGTTAGAGAAGAGGATTTTAAGTTGTGTGACTGGTGTGAACAATGGTCATGAGAGTAGGGATGATTACCTTTTATTGTAAAATATTTCGCTGAGTTTTGATGTATATTGTATGTATGATTAAGTCTCAATGATTCTATGTAATATATTTTGTACAAATAATGTTTTATTGTCACGTGTCAATTTTGGGTGTATCTCCAGATTGGGGTGTGACAATTTACACTAATGTGTCATCTTTCACCATAACGGAAATCTCGCTTCACGATTCTTCTCCACATGATCTTCCACACACAATCTATATATATGGAATTGTGACGAAACACTAGAAAGATCTCAAACAAGGACCATATCTTCTACGACATGATATGTGAGTTTCTCAATATTTCCCATCTTGTATGTTTGTTTATTTGTGTGTATCTTCTACGGCAATACAAGTCAACATATCTATAATGAATCTTTACAAAACCCTATCACATAATGTCAAGTCTAATGGGCTTTATTTTGAAAGCCTTAAGAGCAGTTCCACTGGGGACTCTTTAGGCCGGCACCCAGCCAATCCACTCCAGCCCAGCAGATAGGCTATCACCCAGCCCAAGCTAGTTTCCAGGCCAGTCCAGAATCGACAAAGCCATGGCCCGACTTACATGACATCAACCACCTTTTTTTATTTATTTATTTTTTTTTTTTTTTTGCGCCAAAAAGGGAGTTGTTGTGGAGGCTGAGGAGCAAAGCTGGTCGAGGTGGGAGAGGGTGTCGGGAGGGAAGGAGCCACGGAGGGAGAAGGACGGGAGCTGGTTATGTGATTGTGTTTCTAATGAAAGGGCCATTTGAAAACCGAATCGAAAGCATTTGGGAAAGCATGCATGATGTACAAGCATATCCCATAATTAAGGGATGAATGAACGACTGAAAAATTGCCAAAACCTATGCCAATTGAAACTGATAACATATACTGATTAATGCCAATTTAGAATCCCTAATCCCATTTCGAATTCAAAATCACAATCCTTAACTTTACCTTTGATTTTGAATTCGAAATCCCAACCCCCTAATCCCAATTCAAATAGGAAGGTGCAGTTTCTTACCTTGACCTTGAGGTAAAAGCATGTGCAATGCAGATGCAACAGTCGGACAAGGGAGAAAGAGATTGAGAGACTGAGCCGAGTGAGAGAGAGAGAGAGAGAGAAAGAAACGGAGAAAGAGAAACAGAGAGAGAAACCGAGTTAGAAAATAAACGTCAAATTATTATTTTATAATAAAAATTAATAATATTTTAATAAAATTAACTAGGCTATTTAGTTTTAAGGGTGGAGATGCATTTGGCCTATTACTGCTCATTGGTGTTTATCACTGTTCACTGAGTGGATTAAATGGGTTGGGTGCTGGCGTATTTTTTTAAGAGTGGAACTGCTCTAAATGAAATAAACAAAGACCAACCACTTATGTTAACCCACGACTAAAATCTACGTCGTAAAAGGAAATCTAATATTGATTAACTTAATTCAAGTAAGACTCAAAATGACACTTCAAACATACACACGCAGAAAAAAAAATACATTTGTATGCATCTAAACTACTTAAGAGTATATGTAGGTCTCTAAGTCTTACCATCCTAAACTTGAGATTGTGACTTAGTTACCGTAGAACAATGATCATCAGTTGGGTTTGATCTTCGATAGCTTGAGTAGAACCAATCCTAACATCTAAGACTCATCGTACACAAAAATTTAGGCTAGAAAGCTGCCAATTATGATCGATATGCACTAATAGATATTATCCTACAATACCCTTTTTGAAAAAAGAGAATCATTCTAATAGTATTATTTTGGGGAGGAAATGTTTCATTGTATGTTTAAAGAAATATATAACCTAATACATACTCCTCTCATCCATCTCTGCAATCATTTTAGCAGGGTAGTTATACATAGTAGAAGATCAAATCTTTGCACTCATACAATCAGACATAATAAATTACTTAATTTGATACATCACTAGCAAGCCTCTCATCCAATATTGTTTTTCCCATGTACCTGCACCATCACAAATCATAACAGACCATTAAACATCAACGTGACATATCCATGACATATAACTAATATTAAATTTTGAGTAACCTAATTACGAGTCAACTATGGATTAATTAAAAGGAAAAATAACGAAAATGACTTGAAAACTTTGAGTTTTAATGATAAGGACAAAATAAAGAGTAAAGTGAATAGTACCAGGTTTGACTTTTTAGTGTAAAAATGTGGTTTTTCATTAAAATGAACAGTACCGTGGGCTTTTCGTTAAAACTCCCTTAATTAAAACTGTCCAAAGCCTGTATCGCAGTTAATAAGAGCATTCATCCCTTACACTTGAGGTCCATAATTTAATTTCCCATTCCCTAATGTATAACTTGCATCAGAATGACGTATTAACTTAACATTACATACGTACCTTCCAAGCATCATAACAGTGGCTTGAGGATTGGTTCCGGGGGAATAATTAAACGTCGAACCGTCAATAACTCGAAGAGCATCGACACCAAGAACCTTGTAATCATGGTCAACAACCCTACCAACTTGGCATCCTCCATGGTAATGCCATATGGTCATGACAGTGTCCTTGCAAAACTGATCCAAAGACCTTGACGCATTGGCATGTTTAGGCAACAAATTTACAGGGCTACTTGCAGTAGCGTTCAGCAGAGCTGCTATTGACATACCCTCGTATCTGAACTTAGAGAAGGCCTTTGATTCTATTATTTTCTCAATGGTTTCAATGCCTTGGACACATCTCTCCAAGTCTTGGGGCTCTTTGAAGTAGTTGAATGTGACCGCCGGGTTGTCGTTCGGGTTTCGGGTCCGGAGCTCCATGTGGCCTGTGGAAATTGGACCCATGACTTTCTCAAGAATGAACCCTCCTTTGAAGGCTGCGTCTTCAAGACTGTCCATGTATCTTACAGCTTCGGCTAGGGCTTCTGGGGTCCTTTGCTTTGGTGGCACTGTGGAGAGCTGACCAATCTGCAAAATATGAACAAAATTAATCCACAATTACAAGTATAAATTTTATTATTAGTTGTACTATCACTAAGCTTAAACATGAGGGTTTAATCCCAAATTGGATATTTAAACCCTAAAACGAAGCTCTAAACGACCATCATATACCCTAGATAACTAAACAAAACATGTCTATAAATGAGATCAAAGTTGTAGATAATTTCTGTTGAAACGATAATCAAGTCATAGAAAAACTAAAAACAAGAGAGCCGACCATGGTTGACTAGCGTCTAGATGAGGGACTCCCCATCTCACAGTCGACTCAACAACAGATCAAACTTTTATCTACGAAATATGAATTCATAACTTCCTCTAATAGAATAGAGACTAAAATGAACTATAACGATGGAACAAACTACATATCTTTTAGTCATTTTAGTAATTTGATGTCTTTTTAGGAGTAAATTAAGTTGCAAGTGGCCCTTTACCACAATGGTAAAAATGTGTTGAGCCCTTGCATAACGAAGTGGGTTCAAACCATATCGGTGGCTAATCTAATAAAACCTATCGTTTGACAAAAAAAAAAAAAGGGGAGTAAAGTTTGAATTAAATATAATTGGGTGTGGTGATCAAATTCTTTTTTAGAACCATTTATTGGCCTCAATTAAAGGGATACCTTGGGAGAGAACATTCCAAAGTCTTTGGTAGTAGAACCGCCAGCAAAGTTTTCACCACTGGCAGCTTCAATGTAGCTTCCAAAGTGGGTGATCCCTACCACCTGAATCAGTGAGACCTCCACAGGGATTGGGGAGGGCACAAAAATTGCATTCATGGGGTTGTCAGACATGCCTTGCCCAACCATGGGCTGGTCCACCACCACTGTGATGTTGTGGGCCTTAAGTTGTTCTGCTGGGCCCACTCCACTCAGCATCAGAAGCTGTGGGCTTCCGAGCGCACCAGATGATATAATGATCTCGTTTTTGGACCCGTTTTTTAGATAGGCTCTGTGCTTGGTCCCTGAGGAGTCTCTGAACGTCACCCCATGGGCCAGTGGCCTTGATTTTCCTGTTTAAATATCACAGGACAAAAAATATATTAAAATGATCATAGGGTCTTTTGGAAATAATCCTTTTATATTAGATAATTTTAACGAAAAGCACCCGGTACTGTTTACTTTAACGAAAAACCACATTTTTACACTAAAAAGTCAATCCTGGTACTATTCACTTTACCCTTTATTTTGTCCTTATCATTAAAACTCAAAGTTTTCAAGCCCTTTTCATTAGTTTTTCTTTTATATTAATTAAAACTATATATAAAAAAAATGTTCTAGAGCCATATCAATGTCATGTCGTAATCATAATTAAGTTGATATGTAAGCTAAGGTGGAAGAAAATTTTGGATGCAATTACGGATATATCTCTTTATTTATATCTCTCTATCATATGATAAGAGAGATACGAAGAAATAATATATTCGTTGGATGATAAAATTCCTGAAATTAGAAACATGGAATTAGGTCACATCGTAATCTATGTGTGAATACATCAATCATTTCTTTTCAACAAAAAAACTTTTTTTTTATCACGTTAATTTATATTTTAATACGTGAACATGCAAAAACTTAATTTTTATGTAATTTTTTAACGAATCGTGTCTACAAAGTATATATAACTTTACTTTATAAACAAAGAGGGAAACTCATAATTACTTGTAAAGAGCCACCATCACCATCAATCTCATAAGGGTTAGAATATGATTTGTTCATGAATAAAAGATGAGTTTAGAAGATTCGAACATCACAAACCTTTGGTTCTAAACAAGATCTTATGCACAGCAGCATGCAAGAGCACAGTAAGTCCAGTGGGGTTAGCGTACTCTAATAAATCAGCAGCAGTGTGTCTATGTCCCTCCAGATCAAAAATGGTTCCTCCAACCTTCGTCCCGTAGATATGGTCATAAGTGAAGCCATTGTAAGGCATCACCCCAGCTTCCATCAAACCATTGCGCACCGCGGATTGCCATGCCTGAATTGGCGGCCGAAACGCCACAAGGTGCTCTACCCATTGGTATGATTCGTTAACTAATCTCCCGTCCCATCCAGCTTCCCTAATTGCAGAAGCATAATTCTTAATCATACTTTTACTCATTAGTGATTATATATGTTGAATGAACATAACTACGTATAAGTCACGTGATGATATATCATGTCAATGTTGAAAATTCGTGTCATAATACTAACAAGGAAATTGAACCTTTGACATGTCCTAATCCTAATTCATTATTCTACCATTCTTCGTCACTTGAACTAACCAATTCTTTTTTTATCACAAAATATATTGTGTTCAATTAGTTTACTTTTTACTGCAAATAAGAAGCTTGTATATAAATCCTCATATATATTTTTTTTAAACAAGGTATAGATTGATATTCAACAATTAACAATGTGTGACAACAAGTAAACATTAATTACACCTATGTAGATATTATAAACAAATATATACCTAATGTAGTCAGGGGGAGCGCGAGTGTAAAAACCGGCATTGAGACAGCTCCCGCCACCTAGCACACGGGCGCGGGCGTTAATGACACCATCCTCAGAGATGAAGCGCTGGGAAGGGGAGGCAGGGGAGAGATCAGAGAGTGCACTGCCAAAGGTAGACAAATTTGTAATGTTGGGGTTGCCATAGGGAGAGCCGCCGCGTTCAAGTAGCAAAACGCTGTAATTTTGGGAAAGACTGGCGGCCAAGGGGCAGCCAGCAGTGCCACCACCCACTATAATGTAGTCATAGTATGATATGTCTGGAGCTGTTGTTGCGTTATGCATGAAGGTGAAGTTTGGGGCTGTAAATTAGAGAAGAATAAAAGTATATAGATTACACATCTTATGTAAATTAATGGAAATAGGGCTAACTTTGTCATTAGATTAGTGGAGCTTTATACGTGTCACATAATACACATATATCAAACTATACTTTTCTAAGCAAATAAATGCAGGCAACATTTTTAGGTTTATGCCTTTATTTCTTCTCAATGTATGCATGGTAGATGGATCAGGTCCCCACTCATTCACTACAAAGTGTAAAAGACACTAATAATATAAAGGTCAGTATAATATATAGTTGGAAGTTGGTACATCTTGGGCTAATGAAACTAAAAATTAATTTAGCTTATGCTGCCTTTGGATTGCTGCTATAGGTGGCTCATGATCTTATAATTTTTCAGATTCACAGTACAATATGACGTTTTAAACTACTTCAATTTTTTGCGGGAGGTAGATTCATACTCAAGTACAAAGAGGTGGACACACTGTTGTAATCAACTAACCTCTAACTTATATCTACCACAAGTTTGCATAAATGATATTATGCAAGCAGTAGCCGAATGAGTCTTATGGATCTTTCTTATCACAGTCATCACAAACGCAGATATATCTCACTGCTCTCATTTCATGCAAACAAATTTCTTAATTAATTTCAACATATTCACAAAACGCAAAAAAGAAAAGGAAGAAGGAAGCGAGAAGATCAAGTGTTACCTCTTTCAGCGCCAGAAAAACCATGAAAGAAGAGAATTACAACAACTGCAGCAACAAACAATCTCCACCACCCAAAACCCATTTTTTATAATATCAAGATATATATATCCCACGTACTTTCAAACAAGTACACAGAGGTTTTGTGTGTAGATGTTATGGCCGGCTTAATTGCTTTGCAAACCCTAATTCCTTCCTTCCTTTACAAACCCTAGTGCCTGCCTTCCTTATATAAGTTTCAAGGCAACGATATCAGCGGCTGGAAGTACTGGAAACAAAGCTCACAAAGCCAGTCATGTGTACAGAAAATGAAGCACTGGACCAAAAAAGATTCAAGAAATGCATAAGATGTGATCAAATATATAGAAGCTAGCAAGCTGGCAAGCAAGCAATTAGCTCGGCTAATTTATAGACCAAAAAAGAATGCATGCATGAACTATATAAAAATTGCTAAATATTTGGTTTTTTGGACCTCTTTTATTTCAGCAACTGTCGGTCTTAATCTGCTAGATGTAGTGTCCTAGCAAGCTGGCAAGCAAGCAATTAGCTCGGCTAATTTATAGACCAAAAAAGAATGCATGCATGAACTATATAAAAATTGCTAAATATTTGGTTTTTTGGACCTCTTTTATTTCAGCAACTGTCGGTCTTAATCTGCTAGATGTAGTGTGTGTGTGTTTGAACACAGAGAGAGAGAGAGAGAGAGAGAGGGAGAGAGAGAAGGGAGAGAGAGAAGGGAGGGAGGAGAGCAGTTGGAGAAGGGCAGTTGGGGTTTGTTAAACTCTGGGGCCTTTAGATAGGTATACTGGTGGATAATCACTATCAACTTAATTGTTGGTCATGTGATGTGAGAGTAATTAAGTTAGACCATTCTCCGTAAAAAGTTAAAACTTCGTAAAAAAAAGACTATTTTTATCTTCTTATTCAGTGACTATTTAAACTTGAGACCACTCAGCAAGTAGTTGCAGCTCAAAACCATATACTTCTGCACCCAAATCATATGTTCATTTCCTCCTCCTCCAATATCACGTGTATCTTAATTGACATAGATAAATATTCTTAGACAAAGAACTAATTAGTTAAAAAGCAAAACCACCCTCTCTCTCTCTCCCTCTGTATATACATGTTACGGCAGTGTCAAAAGTTATTTTGTGTTTGTATATGGGAGCGCTATGAAATAACGTTATAATTTATATTTTTAAAATAAAACGTTTGTGCTACTTAATATTACGGTCCAGTGGTATTTATTTTCACTTGTAAGTGAGAGGTTTTAGATTCGATTCTCGTAAAAAACGAATTTGAACTATATTATTGATAGCCCATTATAAGGCTAAGTCACTCCTCTTAGTGTAGATAATATCGTTAAGATGTTTTGTAACTTTATGGGCTAAGCATATAATGTTTAATTTTCACTCAAACTTTTATACATACTTTCCATATAGACACGAGAGCGTTTTGTGATGTTTGTCAAAAAAATCGTGGCTCAATAGCTGCCAATCGTGGGAGTTTTAAAGAAGTTGAACTACTTCAGCACAAGTAGTTGCATCTCAATGTCTCATTTAAAAGTTCCCCACAATTGTACACTAGTGTGGTAATATATGTGTTCAACCAAATATCATTCATTACCTTCATTCCACGGTTCTTGATTAGAATTGTTAAGGAATCCAGACTTTGCTTTGGTGCATAGTTTGTTTAAAGAATTGTTGTAGCCAGCGCTACATCTAGCAAGGTGTTGCGTTTTATCGTGTTTATGTTGTGTTATATTTGTGTCGTGTGAAACTATATATCCTAACCTCAAACACAACCTACTAACGTACTATATCCAACATATAAACCAAAATTCATTAACAATTTCAATGTTGTTGTAAACATTCCTAGTTTAAGTGTGATTACGTAAATCCTAGATTAGATTTGATTCTAGTTATCCTTTTGTATTACAACTTGTATTACTTGGGGAAGAAGGAATATCTTCTCTCCTTTTACTACTATAAATAAAGGCACAGTGTAGAAGGGATAACAACACACATTCCCCTACAATTCTACAAACACATCTCTCTCAATCTCTCTCATTTTGTCGCCGGCCCCTCTTTAACCTTGTTAGATAAAATAGACTACAACATGTTATCAGCACGCTCTTACCGTTGCGCTTAGGAATCTGACATTGAAATTTTTTTTGCATCAAACCAGCTCATCCATATCATCACACAATCAGGTTCTTTCAAAACAATGGTTTTTATCTCGATATTTTTGTAGCCCTAATAGCATGAACATTCACCATGATGCATAACCCAACTTTACGTTTTACGAATTTTAGATTCTACATAAATTGTGTATGCCTCATAATCATAATTGTTGAATTATGTGAATTTGATATTGGTCATGAATTGCATCAAATTATTGAATTGCATATGCATCCAATTGAATTATATATAAATTGAATTAAAATATTACTAATTTGAATATGCATATAATTAAATTGAATTGAAAAAAATTGAAAAAAAAATGGGTAAACCTAGGGTTCTTCGAACCCGTGCACTTGCACCATGCAAGCTGCAAGCAACCAGGCCAGCAGCCTGCAATGGCCCAGCTTAAACATTGAATCCCAGCCGCAAGCTTGAACTAGAACAGTGCGTTTGAAGCACCTTGTCTCGACCCACGGCCTAAAGCCCAGGTCATCCCCGTCGACTTTTCCAACGAAACACGACCGGCATTCGTGCAAATTGGACAAAACCCATCGTTTTCACCAATGATTTCTAGAAATTCCAGAAGAATTTCATGGGTTTTTCGTTTGAATTCAATTGATTTCATTCGGTTCTCTCTCTTTCGACGTTGAGATCTTTTCTCCGTCGATAAACACCTGTTTCTTCGACGAACCATGGCTTGCCTGACCTTGAAACACCGCCCGACTCAGCGCTGTTGACTAAAACCCCGACATTCTTCTCCGATGCGCACACCCAGCATGGCTAGGATGTATGACTGCAGCCCTTTGGGCCCCTTCTCGGCCTAACCCTCAAACCTCAATCAGTTTTGGGCCTGCATTTTGCAGCCCATAACATTTCTTTTGGCCCAAATTTTCCCCGGCCTACAAAGAAAAAAAAAATGAAAACAAAACAAATATGTTTTGGGCTTGCCTGAAACGGCCCGTATGAAAATAATTTTTTTAAAAACCTCTGGGCTTGCCTACAGCAACCCAACCCCCTTGTCCCGTCCTCCCTGTAGGCCTGCACCCTACACTCGAGACCCTCAACCCAATTTTTGGGCCTAGGACATGGATCAAAATTGCTCAGCCCACCCGTGGGCTTTGGCCTATATTTTTAGGCACCCAGCTTCAATTATTTAATATTTTTAAATAATTTGGGTTTTATATTTTTTCACCCACACTTTAATTTGGCCCGAAGTCCAAATAATTAAATTCAATTATAATTATAGACCTAAAGATCCTATTTTTTTGCATATTCTTGTTGCATTTTTCTGTGTATATATTTGTGTTTGCCTGCAGGAATTTATGAACCTGAAGTTCATAATTATTTTCTAACCTGAAGTTTCCATTTAAAAACATCACACATGAAAACCCGAAGTTTTTTCATGCAAAATTAAACCAATACATGTCTATTAGAACCTGTATGTTCTACTCCTATGTAAATGGATTGATTTTTCTCCATTACACTAACCACATCTTGTCCATCTATTTTGTGATAGGCACATGTTGAATTTGAACAAACTCGACTTCACCACTTTGGTGGTCTCTGGAAGGAACTACCTCAAGTGGGTCCAAGATGTTGGCGTCCCACTATTAAAGAAGAGACGGACAACCCTGTTGGCGAAGCTGAAAAAGCCACTGCTATGATCTTCATCCGAAGACATATCCATGATGCTTTGCAAACTGAATATCTTGCTGAGGAGAATCCACGTGTACTGTGGGTCGCTTTGGCTGATCGTTTTGATCACCAAAATGACATATTCTTGCCTGAAGCAATACACGACTGACAGCACTTGTGCTTCCAAGACTTTAAGTCTGTGAATGAATATAATTATGAAGTTTGTTGAATTCGATCACTTCTTAAGTTTTGTAATGAAACTTTGACTGAAAAGGATTTCCTAGAGAATACCTATTTAACCTTCTCTGCTTCTCATATTGTCATGCAGCAATAATATAGAGCTTAGAGGTTCACTAAGTTCACGAATTTGATCTCTGTTCTACTTTTCGCTGAAAAGCAAAACCAACTGTTGATGAAGAATCACCAAGCTCGACCTACTAGGGCGACTGTTGTGCCTGAAGCACACTATATCACTAACCAACGCCCAAAACGCCAAAAGAGGCATGGTAGGGGCGGCCAGAAGTCATCCCACCAAGGTCAACAGAGTCAAGGCCCATCCAAGAGAGGAAACAAAGCCCAGAAGAGCCCAAATCTCACTCCCAAGGCCCCGAACTTCAAGAATACAAGCAAAGCACTTGAAACAAAGGACGTGAATATGCGTTATCACTGTGGTTTAAAGGACCATTGGTCCCTTGTTTGCCGAGCTCCCAAGAAGGTTGTAGATGAATATCATTCTCGTCATAAGAAATTTGAATCAAACTTTGTGCAAGGGGACGAACCAGAGACTACAAAGATGGAGGTTTTTTACTTTCAGATGGATACCACCCCTATGGAAGATTAGAATCTTAGACATAGACTTATCTTTTAGTTGAAATAAGACAATTGGGGCCAAATTTCACTATGTGGCCGAACCCCTCTTTTGTTTTTGGTTGATTTTTGAACATTTTTCCTTTATGTTTGGATTATTAGTTGGTGATTTGTTTTTGGATATTAAAGTTTAATCCTTGAATAAATGAAATTATTTTGAATTGATATTTGTTTTTATGAACTTTTATGCATGTGACCGATTCAAATTAATTTTTCATTCTAGGTATGACTAGAGGGAAAGTTAGTTGTCTGGCAAATAGTGCAACCACGCACACAGTTTTGCGTGAACGCATTTATTTCACTAACTTCATACCTAAGAATGCACATCTGACAACCCTCTCAGGCCCATCCAACCTGATAGAAGGATACGGTAAGGCATGTATAATGTTGTCCAATGGTACTATCTTGACCATTGCTGAGGCACTTTATTCTCCACATTCCGGAAGAACGTTGTTGAGTTTCAAGGACATTAGATATAACAATTACCACGCTGAAACCCACGTAGAAAACGGAGTTGAATTTTTGTGTATAACTTCATACGAATTTGGCTAGAAGCGTATTCTAGAGAACACGAAGCGTATCCCGAGTGGTCTATATACTTCGACCATACGCCACATCGAATGCCACTATGTGGCCGGCCCTACTACTGGGACCACACACAAAATTACACTTTCGCATAATCGTTTAGGACATCCTAGATAAATATCGATACGCCGTATCCTCAAATCATCACACGGGCATCCACTAACCCGAAGTTTAGGTTCGATCCAAGGAATCGCTTGTCAAACATGTTCAATGGGAAAGCTTATTGCTGAGCCTTCTTATGACAGGATTCATTTAAATCCTTCCATTTTTCTACAACGGATTCAAGGGGACATTTTTGGACCGATTTACCTTCCATGCGGACCATTTAGATACTTTATGGTTTTGGTTAACACTTCCACACGTTGGCCACGCGTGTGCTTGTTGTCCACAAGGAACGCTGCATTCTCCAAACTGTTGGCTCAGGTTATCAAGTTTAAGGCCCACCACCCTGATTATTTGATCAAATATATTCGATTGGAATATGCTGGAGAATTCACATCCAAAACTTTTTATGACTATTGCATGTCGGTTGGGGTTGAAGTTGAACATCCTATACCCCATGTTCACACCTTAAACGGCCTGGCAGAGGCTTTCATTAAGTGCTTACAAATGATTGCTTGATCGTTGGTCATACATACCAAGTTCCCGATCGTTGCTTGTGGCTATGCAATATTGCACGCAGCAAAGTTAGTCCGCCTAAGGCCTGTTGTGACACAACCATTTAGTGCCCTTCAATTGGTTACCGGATACAAACACGACATATCACATATGCGCGTATTTGGTTGTGCGGTATATGTGCCGATCTCGCCGCCCTTACGTACAAAAATATGGCCTCAGCGAAGGATGGGAATCTATGTTGTATATAATTCTCCTTCGATTATTCGTTACTTAGAACCTTTGATAGGTGATCTGTTTATAGCTCATTTTGCGGATTGTCACTTCTATGAGACAGTATTCCCATCGTGAGAGGGAGATAAGAACATAACGTTCTTGAAGAACGATGAGAATTATCGTGGACGACTCCCACTTTGTCTCTTTTAGATCCCCGCACCGCTCAGTCTGAAACTGAAGTGCATCGCATATTAGATCTCCAGAGCATGCCAGATGCTTTCATCGATCTAACGCGCGTGACAAGATCATATATTCCAGCTGCGAATACGCCTGCAAAGATGGATGTACCAAATGTACGACGAACTTCCTTCATGGAGGCTCGGGACGCCAATCTTTGGTGATCCACGTACATTAGTAGCTAGCCAATCATCTGCCCCTACATAAAAGCATGGCAGACCCCTTCGTTCAAAGGATTCACACCCCCGAAAGAGGAAATCCATGGCACAAGGTCTTGAAGAGCCTACTGTGAATCCGACTATCGCTTACTCATTTTATCCAACTCATGAGGAAATTCTAGATTATGGAAGCGTCCTTGAAGAGACGAATCCTCATCCCGAGAATCGTGAGATTTCGGTCTATTATGCTAGCTCAGATGATGTGTGGCGTAGAAATGAGATGATTGTCGACAATGCATTAGTATATGCAGTAGCTACTAAGATCATGTTGAGCGATGACATTGAACCACGTTCCATTGATGAATGTCAACGTAGAACTGATTGGTCAAACTGGAACCAAGTTGAACTCGATTCGCTTGCGAAACGTAAGGTGTTTGGACCTGTAACTCTTACTCCTCCACATGTGAAACCTGTTGGCTACAAGTAGGTTTTCGTTTAAAAGCGTAATGAGAAGAACGAAATTATGCATTACAAAGCTCGTCTTGTTGCACAAGGCTTCTCGTAACGCCCCAGGATTGACTATGACGAAACGTATTCACCCGTTATGGATGTGATTACTTTTCGCTATCTTATTAGTTTGTCAGTTTCCAAAAAATTGGATATGCAGCTGATGGACGGAGTAACCGCATATCTCTGTAGAGATCTTGATACGGAAATCTATATGAAAGTTCCCGAATGACTTACCTTGACTAGTTCAAATATTTACAAACCCTGGAACACACTTTCAATTCGGTTGAGGCATTCACTATACAGTTTGAAACAATTTGGAAGAATATGGTATAACCGTCTAAGTGAGTATTTGACTAGTTAGGGATATGTGAATAACGAACTATACCCTTGTGTGTTCATTAAGAAGTCACATTCTAGATTTGCGATTGTTGCAGTATAAGTCGATGACATGAATCCCATCGAACTCCTAAAGAGCTTGCGAGAACTGCCACGCACCTGAAGTTAGAATTTGAATGAAAGATCTAGGTAAGACTCAATACTGTCTCGATCTCAAGATAGAACATTGTTCGGATGGAATCCTAGTACATCAATAGAACTACACCCAGAAGGTGTTGCGTCACTTTAATGAGGATAAAGCGAAGCCTTCGAGTACTTCTATGGTTGTTCGATCGCTAGATGCAAAACGAGATCCCTTCCTTCCGAATGAGGATTTTGGAGCCTCAAGTTCCTTATCTAAGTGCGATAGGCGCTTTATTGTACTTAGCTCAATTCACTAGACCCTATATCTCATTCGCTGTTAATCTTTTGGCAAGATGCAGTAATGCATCAACACGCAGACACTGGACTAGCGTGAAAGACATCTTCCGTTACCTTAAGGGTACTACGGATTTGAGCTTGTTTTATCCCAACGAATCCTCGAATAGTGCTAGTCCCTATGCTCCTAAAATCGATTCTCGCCTTATTGGTTATGCCGACTCTGGATACTTATCTGATCTGCACAAGGCGCATTCTCAAATGGGTTATGTCTTTACCGTTGGAGACACAACAATCTCTTGGAGGTCAACTAAATAGATCTTAGTTGCCACTTCATCTAACCATGCTGAAATTCTCGCCTTACATAAAGCAACTCGGGAATGCTTTTGGTTGAGAGCAGTTGTGGGCCATATTCGAAGCTTATGCAATCTTTATCCCGCCATTAATGTTCCAACGACAATCTTTAAAGACAACACAACATGCATCGAACAGCTCAAGAAGGGTTACATCAAAAGAGACAACACCAAGCACATTACGCCTAAAGTTCTTCTTTTCACATCAACAACAAGATCATCAAAAGATTGAAGTCACACAAATCCGTTCACAAGACAATCTAGCCGACCTCTTCACCAAATCACTGCCAATAACGACGTTTCAGAAGCTTGTTCATGGAATTGGTATGTGTAAACTTTATGAGTTGTAACTTTGCTATTTCTCTTTGGAACCGTGTCAAACTCAGGGGGAGTATCCTGAAGATACTTGCTTGATCTTAATGTACTCTTTTTCCTTATGATTAGGAGAATTTTTCCTACTGGGTTTTTGCTACCTAACTAGGTTTTAATGAGGCACCCACCTTGGGCTGGTCATATCCCTGATGACGTCCCGTAGACATTTCTTTTGACTATGCATTTCTCATACATTTTTCCTTAGACTAGGGATTTTGTCCCTCCTCGAATTTTTGCCATAGCCTTAGGGTTTTTTTTAGTGAGATTTACTACTTATGCAAGTTCCTAACTTATTGAGAATGAGAGTTGTTCCTTAGAATCAGTGCCGACGAGTTGACTTCCTCAACTTCTGCATGATGCTAAATCTACCTTGAGTATTTACACACTCAAGGGGGAGTGTTGTAAACATTCCTAGTTTAAGTGTGATTGTGTAAACATTCCTAGTTTACACAATCACACTTAAACTAGGAGGGATAACAACACACATTCCCCTACAATTCTACAAACACATCTCTCTCATTCTCTCTCATTCTGCCGTCGGCCCCCCTTTAACCTTGTCAGATAAAATAGACCACAACAAATGTGTCCAAATGTTCTATTTTTCTTGTCAGCAATAAAAAAACATAGTACATAAAACAAAAATCTATCTGAATTTAGTACAATTATTGTCATGCGAAAATCGTGTTTTGCGAGTAAACACGAATCCAATCGACCCATTCTTGTTCTTATCGCCAGTAAGCACAAAAGTCTATCGGGCTTAGTTATTACGGTGCCAACCTGTTACGCACGAATCAGACTCAATAATCGTGCAGAACTTTGGAAGGTCTAGTGACTGGTGAGAGCTATGGATTGCTAACCACTTACTAACATTTTTGGAAGGTTATGGACCCTATGCTTTCATTACTCAAAGCTTTGTATATCTCCAAGGGAGGAGTAATTATATAAGAGTAAATTGTAGTAATGGTCCCTCAACTTTAATCAAATTGGAGAAATGGTCCCTCAACTAAAAATTCATTACCATTGGTCCCTCAATTTATCAAAATGTGTAGCTATAGTCATTTTCATCAATTTCGTCAAAATTTTGTCAAAATAAGTTATGTTGGAATAACCATTTATATAATTATGGTCCCTCAACTCATCAAAGTGTGTAATTATGGTCATTTTCGTCAACTACGTCAAATTTTTTGTCAAAACGAGTTATGTTGGAAGGACCATTGCTACAACTGGGTTAAAGTTGAGGGACCATTTCTCTAGTTGAATTAAAGTTGAGGGACCGACGATAATGAATTTTTAGTTGAGGGACCATAGCTACACATTTTGATGAGTTAAGGAATCAATGGTAATGGATTTTTAGTTGAGGGATCATTGCTTCAATTGAGTTAAAGTTAATGGACCATAGCTACAATTTACTCATTGTATAATATCGGTAGATTTTTTATTTGGGATTTTGTACATGTATTATCTAAACTTGCAAGCATGTGCACCAATATCAGTACCTCAATTTTGATTTTTTTTATTTTTACCACCTGAACTCTTTTAATTGTTGAAATCTATCACCTACGTTACTTTCCATCCATTTTCCGTCAAAACATGCCATCTGCCCTTCACGTGAAGGGATATTTTTGTCAATTTACTTCCTAGGGCTCGCTGGAATCAATTTGTACGAAGGCCAAAGGCATTTTTTGTAGCAATGTTGGAGTCAGGTCATGAAGAGAAAGGGAGAAGAACTGAAAATTATACAAAAATATAGTCTTTCATTTATAGTGAGTTTTCAAGATATTTTTTTGTAGGTCAGCAAGTGGGTGTGTGGTTCACCTTAATTTATTCAAATATTAATTTTTCAAACTCTTGTGGAGGGAATTGTCGAACGGAGGCGGTACAAACCTCCAATTTTGGCACCATATTGACTCAGGCAGTATTATTTTGGAGCCAATTTGATTCTAGCCAGCCCTAAGAAGTTAATTCACTAAAATATCCCTACAAGTGGCATGTTTAAACAGCGAAAGATGGCAAGTAACGTAAGTGGTAGATTCCAACAATTAAGAGAGTTTAGGTGGTAAAAAATAAAAATTAAAAGATCATGTGGTATTATCTACTTACAAGTTTTAGGTGGTCCTTACACAATAAAAAAACTTTTGTATAATTAACTATATGTTTTATTCATGGTTATTATCATGAACAGACGTTTGGATTACCCATCAATTTGATCACTCACGTTTCAAATTAATCATTTGCGTCCACGCATTTATGTTCGTCGAAGAAATATGAAAGTTGGCCTAAGAAGACAACGTTTAGTTTTTCAAACATTAATATGATCTTAGAAACCATAATTGCATGATCTACATCGGATTATCTTCACAATCTTGGAACACTTTGATTACCAGATTCCCACCTACACCCACGAATTGTTTGTATCCAACCCTAAATTATTTTTTGGGACCTACAACACATATACCATCTTTTTCGGTGATTAATTAGTTGTGTTCACTTTGTATTGACCGACGACAAAGAAGAAACCCTTTTTATATATTTTTATGGAGAATGTTCAAGATTTAGTGTTTAGGGTAACTCCATCCGTTTTGCCTTTGCAAGCACAAGGACCAGGGCAGTTGCTATTCACGCACAAGGCAGAATTCATTTCACATTTTGCTCATCATCTCTTTGGGCCTTATTTAAACTAATTAGAAATCATTTTGCTCTTCATATCCATGGGCCTTGCTAAACTAATTAGAAATCATGGCTCGAAATTTTTTCACCCCGGTTACATTTTCAAACAATATTGCAAGCGGAGGTACATAATTAGACGCTTTTACTAGACTACTGCCTATCAAGTTTGCACATTAATTTAAGAGCAGCACTGTCCACACACTCATTTTTACTTCTCATACACCTCTCTGAAATTTTGGCCGTCGAGTCGACACACACCCATTTTTGGTTCCCACACATCCCTCTCAATTTTGGTCGTCGAATGACAAATGAATTGAAGAAGATCAATGATAAAAAATTAACAAGGGGATGTGAGAGGTAAATATAAGTGTGTGAATAGCACTATCCTAAGTTAACATGCACAACGGAACAAAAGCCGTTAGATCGATTGGTGCAACTAAAAGAATGAACTGTTGAATGCACGGGCAAATATCAAACACTCAAGGATCCAACGGCAAACAGCGGTGTATCACAAGTGACCCTGTTCTTTCCCAGAATGGCTAGGCTTGACGGGAGAAGAAAATTCATATAAATTGAAGACAAAAACAATGACCTAGTTTGCTACGAATATACAAACCTGCGGCTAAAAATAACAGTGATTCGATAGAAAAGAATTGAGGGGACTTGAATTGGGAAGAGACGGGCATTTTCTGATACATTAGGTATAGATATGAATCAATAGAGAGAGTTGTACGTGTAGCAGGTGGCAATAATGGAAGTAATGCAGATCACGAGGGAAGGAAGCAAGGTGACGTTCAAGAGCTTACTCTCCCCCAAGTATCCGGCTAGAGTTATGGTGGCATCTGCTACTACTCGAGCGAGCGTCCCAGCTTCTGTTGAAAGTAATCCACCATTGTATGTTCCGCGGGAAAGCCTCGATGACATGACCCTAGAGAGAAGTGACAAGTTGACACCTGCACAAATGGCGGTTGAAGATATGTTGAGAATGAGGCAGAAATTGTCCGTGCGTCTCCTGCTACTTAGGAAACTAACATATACTTCGATTCCTATTAAACCAAAAAGTAATTGAACTGAATAAAAATATCTCACCTTCAAGTACTTCAGCTGAAACAAACATGATGAGCCCTGAGCTGACGTATTGTATCACCGAGTACGGATTAAACATATGGAAGCTCATAACTATGCCTATGCAAACCACTATTTCGGATACTAGTAAAATTTGCCTGCAATTATGTCAACAAGATCAAATCCATCAGTTAGCAGTGAAAATAAATATGGATATTATCAACGACCACCTATAAAACAGCACGCACGTAAAGAGAGAACCTAAAGGATTACCTGTCTTCAAACATGTTGCTGATGTAGCTCCCAACAAGAATATTTACTGGAAGAACGGTTAATCCAAGACATGCCAGAAAAATTGCGACTTTGCTGGTATTCCAGCTAAAGTAGTATGTGGTAACAACACTAGATTCTGAAATTAAAATCTCCACAGCATACTTGAGCATGAAATATATCAACAGTTGAACCTGATGAAACCATAAAGAAGTTGGAAGGGTTAAGTAAAAGTAATGTTAACACGGACATCAAAGGCACATTTATTGGATTATCTGTCAAAAAATCATATATGAATTTCAAAATCAATGAAATACCTTTACAGAGGGTGTAAGTAGTCGATATGCGGATCGAATTGAAGTGGCTGGTTGACGAGATTCCTCAGGAGCTTCTTCACTTTCATCAATATCTTGGTCACCATCTTCATCTTCATTCTTGTCTTCAGCACTAATGAGTAATGGTTGTTGAAGACCTTTCTCGAGTGCATCATTTACTGCTGTTCCTGTCAAATTCCAGAATAGATAACTGTTAGCTCCTAGAACTGCAACCATATGCTTTGCATTGGCGAGATGCAGCAGGAAATGGCTCAATCCCACTCTTATACAGCACATTCAGAATCATGGCTACGTGGGCTACGCACCCATTATACACACACTTATATCACGGTAGAATTATTATTCAATGTCTTAATAACCAACATTGATCTGGATACTGAAATCAACAAACTTGAGTTCAAGAACTGCCCACTCATTGAGAGAGGTCTATTCCCATTAATGGATTTAAGGATCCACTCATTGGCAGACATCATGCATGTACACAGCACAATGTCTACATCAATGCCATAAACCATGTTGATACCAAGCTTAACTAACATGTTACTAACGTTTTTTTCTTCTTTAATCTGAACATGTCAAGCTTGTTGAAATCAGTAATGTCAAATAGGTAGTTTGGTTTTGATTTGTTGCAATCAAAATAAATTAGCATGAGACTGACATTTGAATTTGATGATGTGTTTAAGGATGTAATTAAATTTCTCAATACAGCCAAAAAATGCACACAGCAATAAATTGAGAACTATTTGGTCCAATTAGATTAAATCCATGGTGCCATTAGAAGCTTAAGATTTATGAGGAGGACACAAAACATAAATTATTCAAAAGATAAACCGCTGCTGATATGAGTAAACATACCGCTATTAGATCCCTCTTGTACAGGATTCACTTCATCTTCACGAGCAGGTTCTTTGAATGAGATGCACACCCATATCAAGTATAGTAGCCAAGCTATAGCCATAACCCAACCAGGCAAAGTGTCTTGATTGAATGTAAGCTTGTAAATCTTGAAATTAGTTTGAAGTAAGCCAGCAAGAGCAGGACCACATGCCATTCCAAGGGCACTAGCACTAACAAAAGCTGCTGATGCCTGCATGCGGATTTTCAGAGGTACACAATCACTAATATAACGCCTGTTAACAGCTCTTGCAGAACCCAGCCTGAAACAAAAGATAGCTCAAATTTGTCAATTGATTTGATGAAAGACATCAACATTCCTCCAAGTTCCAGAGAAGCCAAAGGAGAAAAGTTAAAGAACTAAAAGCAGTGTCAAAAGAGCAGACCTACAGTACAAAAATGTTTTAGAGCACGGTTTGGTACAACTGTCATTTGTTACTGAGGCAGCTAGTGTTAAGTTATACATTTGGAAACAAGGAGTTGCAAGTATAGCTGTACAGGTTTTAATCAAAGCCAAGAAGTTCCAAAACTCCCTAAACCACTACTTCTAATAAATATTATTGCCATATCCAAAAGAAGAACCAGAGGAACAAGTAGAAGAATTACTTACCCACAGAAAAGACGACCAATCAACAGTACCCATATCGAACTAAGATCATAAGCCAGAGCATACAGGGTGTTTCCCGCAAAAAGAACAATACTGCTAAATACAAGAGGCTTGAAGTATGATCGATTTGACCATGCACTAAAATACACTGAAGAAAACACCTGTGCAACCGCCATTGCTCCAATCACAACACCACAAACTGTTGCTGCAGCACCAAGGCTCATCGAGTAGTCATCTGCTGTAGGAACAATAATATATGTATTGACCATGTAAAGGAACGTGTTCACTAAGTTTAAGACAAGTGACATAAAGTGGTATCTCTGATCATCAACTTCTTCCTCAACTGGAGCAGGCAGCACATCTTCTTGCAGAATAAGTGCATGTTGTCCCAAAAAGTTAAGAAAGTTTGTTGAATTGGTTAACCTGTCCACAGCTGCTTTTACAGAGTCAATGACAGGATCCTGCACATGAACCCTAGTAAGCATTACTATATACTACCAACATTTGACTGCTTCCTGCTCGAAGAGTAACATCACAGTTCATGGAAGAAAATAAGGAAACGACAAAATTGAGGCATCAAATTACTAAATAAACCTGGAGGGGAAGAGCAGGCTGATCATATATTGATAAGTAGCTTCCTTGTCGGTCCTGAAGTTCATGAAGATTGCGAGATATAGCTCCTACAACAGCCCCTATGCCCTGGAAAATTATTTGCCCAAGATAGATCATTTACACTGAAATTACAAGGCTGCAGTTTCTAATAATAAGCCAAGTTATATAATGACTAAAATGCAGAGTTATATAATGGCTACTTTATGTTTTCTGTCATGCTTGCCCCAATATTTTATAACTGCAATTAATACTATACATTAACGGAAATGTTTTAAATGTTTGGAAGGAGAAAGGGTGGAAAGACCTCAGATCAAACATATTACCACATGCTTAAACACTTGCTGCAGCTGTGAGTAAGGATGATTCGCACGAGTTTTGACGTAGTAGTCAGTAAATCTATACCCAAAGCGTTTATCGAACTTCTTCAGTATCTTACGCAGACCTATGGCATTCACCTCAACAAAAAACAGAAGCTTTAGAAGATCACTCCCCACTTGTCTATAAGCTTCTCGTAGTTCAGATATTTTGGATAGATCACGTTGCTGCTGAAGAGCTTCATGCTGTTCTCCAAGCTTGGCTATCCTGCTTGCAAGTAGTCCTTGTTGTTCCAAAAGGAAAAGGACGATAGTCTCAATCTGATATTGAAATAACAAACAAGAAAGAGAAATACATTCGTTATCCACCTCTCATGAGTCATGAATAACAGCAAAAGTCAGAGAAACCAGAATAAAGATTCAAAAGAACCATAATATGCTACAAACTTCCTTCTGATATATATACTACACACACTTATGCAGGTATATATGTATATATACACACCTAAAAGAATGGGCATCAGTATATGTGAATGCATATAGAGTATGCAGGTGGGCAATACACACAAACACAAATATACAAAAGCAAAGTGATGCAGAAATTGACTATAAATGGGAATTTGAGTTCTTGGGTGCATATATTGGTCGAAATGTATATACACAAAAGCCACAGCAACTTATATCAATTCACTTATGATATGCCTACATGAGGCTCTAAAAATTTTCCCACAACTTCCCCAAAGAGACTACTAAAGAGGAAAAGTGAAAGGCACTAAGCATATTTATCTTTAATAAATGAATTAATCAGACTTCCCTACAAACCGCCCAAAAATTAACAGTTCCTTGACAGCTTAGGAAATGCATCTATATGCCAAGATGCACAACTTTCTCTTCTAACATTCTCATATGGTATTTGTGAACGAGCATTAATGACCTGCATACCTGATTATCCAGCATTCTTGAAAAGTCCTTTAGGACGTGCCTCCGGTCTATTGCTCCAACTTTAATTTGTTGAGAATAGTGTTTCACTTTTTTCTTCATAAGTTTATAGTTGATGTAATACCTGAATGAAAATAAGGTGTGAGCACACAATCATTTCAATAAAAATAAATTTATCAATGGAACACACAACACATTTGTCATCAAAGAATCTCATCTTCAGAGCCGTTCTTTAATTCTTTTACCCTTCCACAAGAGAAAAGGTTCAAGATGTCCATCACAATGCACCAAATATTGATGATGCATACTTGAATAAGTGAGATAGATCAAACATACCCCTGCCATTCTTGTACTTGTCTTTCCTTCAGCTTTTTCCCAAAGGCAACCATTTTCTCACTACAAATTAAAAGACACTTGCATTAGCAAAAGAGGAAGATGAAGTGAAAACTACCACAAAGTAGAAAGGAGAACGAATGCAATTTCTCCGAGTTCAATAATTCCACAAGCTGTTCCATTGTGCAAGAAACAAGAAACACCAAAACGCTAACAATTATAGTTATTCTCGTCTGCCAGAGAAGCTGCTTCTACAATTAGCATTCTTCTCCGAGCCTGAGCAATGTTGATTTAGATTGTACATTTTCAGGCCAATCGATTATATACATGATTCAAAAACAAGATTTACCAGATGAGTCAAGAAAAGGTTTTTTTCAGTGGAATAAAGATCGGCCATGCCACAAATCACAGAAATCAGTAGTCGGTTTACGCCTTCGAATAACATAATTAGAGATTTTTAAGTAATTTGAATTGATTAGTAATCCAGATTTCACCATCCTAACGCTCACTGTATAATCATAAACCGCCCAATTTGACCAAGTCCACACTCCACATAAACAAAGCCATCAGTCAACTTGCCGTACCTAAAAGATAAGCTCATACGCCTATCACGTAAAATCGTCTTATCACAATTGATAAATACATACAAAACATAATTAATTCACACACATTTATGATTAATATTTAATTATTTGTAATAATACTCCTAGCAGAATAATAAATCTGATGAGGAAGAACACAAAGAAAAACTATTCCACCAATTAATTGAACAAAAATATTAAAATTCAAAAAGCTTCCGATACCCCTCTGTTTGGTTGCTCAGAAAAAAAAAATACTCGGAAAAGAAAATTCGAACTCAACTCCAACAATCTCAGGTCCCATGCTCCGAATAAAATTCATCGAGCGATGTACAACGCATGAGTTCGAATCTCATTTTCTCGGGAACCAAACAGAGAGCACAAATCCATTAACCAAAAAAATACAGAGAGATTCACAGCTGCATATACATACACACACACGTGTGTGTGTGTGTGTATCCACGCATTCAAGCAAGAAAAATTGCGAGAAAATTGAATTACCCAAGTGAATTCGGAACGCCGCTGCTTGATGAAGAAGCTTATTAGATGACCATCAACGAACACGGCCGCGAAAGAGCAAATCGACGGCGCTATGCTTTGTTCACGCGCAAATCGATATTTTCGAATTTACTAATCAACGGAAACGTTTTGAATCACAAACGTATATGCGAAGACGACGGAGGAGATGGCGAAAGCTCGGAACAAGAAGCTTAGAGAGAGAGAGAGAGAGAGAGAGAGAGAGAGAGAGAGAGAGAGGCCGAGAGTCGTGTATGGTGGTGTACACAGAAAGATCGGATCTTTATGACACTTGGGGTACGGAATGAGAATTGTGAGGGAAGAGGATCCTCTCCTGGCTTAGGATGGGTCCTCTGATCATCGTTTAAATTTAATCCCACGATTCTAAACAGAAAATCTTCTAAAAATTATAATAATTTCAATCATTAAATTAAATTTAAACGGTCCAGATAAGTTGGTCACGAGGATCTCATCTTGAGGAGGAGAGGATCCTCTTCCAATTGTGAGAAATGTAGACTGCGGCACGGTGGAATTGAGTGTACCTTTTTTGAGGTAATTTAGAAGAGGCCAAATCATTTACTAGTAACATTTCTTTTTTACTTTATTCCAATTATTGGAGACTGACTCATTCGGGATTCGTTTTAAAAGTTTATATTAACCTTTTCGTCTCCAACCAAATATAAATTAAAATATTTTTATTTTTTATTTATTTATTTATTAACAAATGACAAGATAACATAAAATGTTCTAAAAATCGGCTTAAACAGCCGCCTAAGCTCCACGATTTAGTGAAAATTTTTTCGAAAAATTGGTCTGATGATAGGCGGCTAGGCGGAGCTCGGCTGTTTGGATTTTTTATTTTTTTATTAATTGTGTGCTTTTTTCTTCTTTAGTTTCATGGTTGTATACTTGTGAAAATTGTGTGCCTAATTTGCAAATGATGGTTATAAAGATTCTCTCATTGACCATGAGTTCATCCGATTGTGAGAGGAATTTGAGCACTTTGGAGGGGATACATACAAAGAAAATGAACAGACCAGATACAACAAGGTTAAATAATTTAGTCTATGTACAATTCAATGCAAGGATCATGAACAAGAAGAATTTAGTCTATCATCCAATAATACTCGTCATTATGATTATATGCTTAATGTTTTTTAAATATTGAAGTTGTTGAATACATTTACTTTATGTATTCTTCTACTTTCGTTTTTGCATTTTATTATTCTTTTATTATCCATACAATTATATTTTTTTAGGGTAAACAACCAATTTAGTCCATGAATTATCACTTTAGTGAAAATTAGGTCTTTAAACTATTTTTTCAGAAAAATTAGTCCCTCAATTATAAAAATCTGCCAATTACATCCCTAATGTTATATTCGAAACTACTATATTCAATTTTTCGTCAATTTAAGTCACGTTACTTGCATGTGATACACATTGGAGGGTAGATTGATAGTTTTTCATATAAAAAAATAGTGTATGGAGTTAACTTTGGAGGATAAATTGATAGTTTTTCATAAAGAAATAGTGTAAGTTAACTTTTAAGGGTAAATTAAACATTAAATTCGCAACCTATATGAAATGTTAAGGGCTTATAGACAAGAAAATGATGGTATTACACTCTAAAGTGTGTCAAGTGACTTAAGTTGACGAAAAATTGGATAAAATAACTTCGAATATAATAGTAGGGATGAAATTAGCAATTTGTAATGAATTTAGGGACTTATTTTACCGAAAAAATAATTCAGGGACCTAATTTTCACTGGGGTGATAGTTTAGGGATTAAATTGGCACTTCACCCTTTTTTTTAAGTATAAATAGGCTCTTATTTACAAGATATAAAATAAATTTATACAAATCCGCCTAGCCGCCCGACTAGTGTTTAGCGCATTTTAAAACCTTGTCTACATTAAGGAGAAGGAAATTCGAACACATAATTTCGAGGGTAAGGGCGAAGGATCTTAGGACATCTCTAATAGAGAGGCTAAAGGTCCAAAAGCCAAAAAATGACCTGATTTGCCAAAAAATCCATCTCCAACCCATGGCTGGGTTATAATTCTATGGAGCCCACTAGGCTATTATTTGGCCAAAGGGTATCAGCTTGCTAAACGTAGCCCCTCTTAGCCCTTTTCTTAGCCCTTTTCTTATGGGGCTTAGCTCTTCACTTGCAATAAGTGATTCAAATTTAACAGATATATTTGAAAACATCAAACAGTAGTTTAATTAAATTGAGCAATAAATTTGAAGTCTAAACTTAAAACTAATAAATTATTGAGGGGTCTATATTTAGCCATTTCGGTTGGAATGGTATATGAGTATGACCTAACATTGTTCATTTAAAAATAATTTGTTGTAGGGCTATAATTCTGGATGGGACTATATTTAGTCCTTTTAGTTGAAGATAGTATTAATCAATTGAGTTACAAGTCACTTGCTATTTTTGTATTCATTTCCCTTGAACCCGAAAACATTTCATGTTATTAACTTTAAAATCGTTAAAATATGTTGGATAATACTTGCATTTTCATAGTGGAATGCACATATTTAACTTATTACAAATTGTGTGTAAATTTTATAAAATAAATAGACAGTGCGAGCACCAAATAACAGATTTAGGATGAACTTTTCATTTTTTTAATATATTTGCATGACTAGAAATATTTGATTTGAATAATTTTTTTTCTTTGTGGAATAATCTTCGAACAAAAATTAAGAAATTAAATGGTTTCGATTATAAAATTTATATAGTTAAAATACATTATTCATAGAGTAGGATATGTGCATTCTCAAGATTCAAGTAATATTCTAAAATGAGAAATGCTAATAAGATTATCTCAAAATTGGGATTCTCCATGAATTTTTTACTACCTCATAATTTAACATTAATCTTGTATTACTATTATAAAATATTGTGCCAAAAATATGAAGTGACAGATAATTCATAAAGAATCATACTTTCAAGAGAATCTACTTAACATTTCTCTTCTAATATAATTGGCACGTGCTCATTCAAACTTATGGTGCGATATTCGAAAGTAGTACTACATTCTATAAAGAGAGATTAAGCTTAGGTAGACATAGTACTCTGGTCGGTTTACCGCACATATGCACATCATGTCATAAACCAAGAACCCCAGTGGCGCATATTAAATGGACATATATTCAATTACAAAAGTCTTATTTTTCTTCTAATATCATTTAATTTTTTAGTTCAACTATAACACCCAAAAAACTGAGATAATAACGAATGTTTGTTGAGTTGATAAGAATCGTTCTTTTCGTTAGGTCAAGGTCTAGATTCAAATTTTGTTGACGATAATCCCTTTTTTTCAACTAATTAATATATGTTATGTTTTATTTCTTCCCTCCCCCCCCCCACTTTGTTTTGCCGTAGGTCTTAGGTTTCAGTACTCCCTCCCCTTTCTTTCTTTCTCAGTTTAGTTTCTTTATTTAAAAAAAAAAACAAAACAAAAGTTATGCACCCACTACAATTCTATCATGGAAAGCAACCAAGAATCTGTAAGTTTCTTTTCTTTCTTTATACAATAGTTGCTTTGATCATGTGACATGAATACAAAAGTGCACACTCCAGATTATGGAGTCAATTTTTTCATATAGTAAGTTTCTATTTTCAAGAAAGTAAATCTCTATCAAATATAATTAAGAACTATAGATAATACTATTTGAATTAAACTTTGATCAAAACATAAGTTCTTAAAAAACATGATATCCAAGGTGAATCTAAAAGTTATTTTGACTAATCGTCAAGCAGCCAGACTATATAAATAAAAAGAAAAAAAAATCCCACATTGTAGATGCAAATTTCTTCCTCCTTGATCTTGGACAATTTTGCACCTACAAAACAATTAACACCTTCGGTTAAGGCCAAGAGCCTCACGCGCTCACGATGAATGGGAGGGGCTTTGGCCAAAGAACCTCCGATGCCAAAGTTAGAATTTAGAGAGAAAGAGTGTTTAGAGAATTTTGGGGTTTTTGCCAAAGTATTGGAATAAATTTTAGGTGAAAATAGGAGCCTATTTATAGGATTAGGCTTGTCTCTTTTCCCTCAAGGTGTGACCGGCCTTGAAGGGATTTTGTGGTTATGATTTTGGTTTAATTAGTCAATTTATTGGCTAATTAAACCCTAAAGAATAAATTGGTGGTTACAAAATTGATTATTTGTATAAATGGGGTAATAAAATGGAGAAAAATGAAAAAAGTTAGGAAGAAAGGGAGGTGGCCGGCCATTGCCTATTTTTAGGGTTGAATGGGATATATTTTGGTGGTTAATTTGGATGATTTAATTGATATTTATGGATTAATTGGGTAATTAATCCATTAATGAACCAATTAACATTATTTTGGAGGTTATCTTGCAAAAAGGGATTTGATTAGATAGACTTTGAATTGTTTACCCCTTTTTTGGAGCATTTTTTACTTGGTTGAGGATGATTGCCCGTTGCTCATGCGTAGGAATCCCAGTATTTTTCAAGGGTATTTTTGTCCTCTTTTGTCCAAAATTCACATGTCGCCTAGTGAATATTTTTTGCTCCACAAATGCCCCCACACATGTTGGGTTGCTCCCAGAAAAGGGCAGTATGTGTAGAGATCACCTTGCTTTAGGAAACGTAGGACTGCTTCCTATTTTGATGTAGATTCTCTCTTTAATAGGAAATTAGGTCCTTCTAGGAAAGGGAAATAAATTTCTCTTAAAGCCTATTTAAGTCCACCTTAAGTGGGCTATTAAATCAACTTTGGAGAACGATTTATTCTACCCTACAAGAGAGAGATAGAGCTTAGAGGATATTTGTTCCCCCTCCTCTAGCAATCTTCTACATCTTACCCCTGCAAAGGACCGTTTTTCGTTGATTTCTTTGTCTTCTATGTGCCGTACCGATGTAAGAAAAATTTAATTTTTTCTTGTCTTCTTCTTGGATAGTGTTGTCACGGAGTAACCGTCCAGATGGTGCAGCACGTCAGTTGGCAGGAGCCTGGAGTCGGCTCGGCATAGGCCGATGATGTGTTGTGGCAGGGACTACGGCTTTAGGCTGATCAGTTTGGCTAGAGCCAAGGGCAGCTTATGCGGCTGGGGTTGCGGATTGTGGCGATGGGGCGCAATGCTAGGCGAGCCACATGGCTCATGTCCTTTGGGCTCTTGGACCTTATTCGGGCCAGGCTGGCGGCTAAAAGAAATGAGAAGGTCGTGGGCCTCATGGATTGTTGTAATGCTGGGAATGCAGGCCTCCTACCTGCTAGAATGCTGGGTTGAGCTCTTCTGCTGAATACCATGAATGTCGTTGGCTACTTAGTTCTCTTTGTCGGGAGAAGGGTAGGCTGCCCCCGAAAAATGAGGTAAAGAAGATCAAGGCGAATGCATTGGCTCGTCTGATCGCTGTCGTAGAGCTTACTATGAATGAAGGTGGAAAGAAGAGATCTTCCCCGCCTGCTAAAGAGATGATGGTTAAGAGAAAACTGAAGACTTTTCCACTGCTGCTCACGATTATCTGTTTGTTATCGAGAGGCTTGTGATTGGCATGACTTCTTCTAATAGGAAGAAAAATGAGGCTGCGAGATCTGAGCATGTGGCATCTTCCATGTTGAGAGTGGCTAGTACAATTGTTGATAAAATTGCTCAGCGTAAAGGTTTTATCATGCCCCCGGTGCCAAAGTCTGTACCAGGATGTTCGTTGGGAGCCAAGTCTGGTTCACCTTTGGAGAGACTTGCTTTTATGAAGAGTGGTAAGGTGAACTATACTGCTAAAGTGGCGCCAAGGCCCACTCCCTTTGCTGCTGAGACTGATTCACCTGCTAGGAAGGAAGCTACTGCTTGCGTGGGCAACTATGAGAAATCCACTAAACCTGCTTCTGGGGAAGCTGCTGAGATCTATGTGCTTTTAAAACTAGATCTACTTGAAGTCATGGACGTTTGTGCCAAGTTTGTTGATAGCGGTAGAAAGATTGTTTGCCCAAGTTCCTTTGTGAAATATACAACCCAATATAGAATGACCACTCTGCTTGCTATGATGCATATATAGCAAGATTGTCAAGAATGTGGCGAAGATTATGGCAGTTGAAGCTTATTCCTTAGCCGAGGAGATCAAGAGGTTGGATTATGAGCTTGTTGCTTTGAAGGGAGTGGATGAGCTACAGCGCGTTCGTGTTAGTCTGCTTGAGAAGTATGAGCAGCTGAAGGGTGAGAATGATGGGCTTGAGGTTTCAAGACCTTCACTATTTCTCCAGAAGACTTGCTTGCTTTTACTTTTGAAGCTTCAATTGGTGAAGTAGTTGGAGACGTTAGTGCCCAGGCTGGGGCAGGTAGGGGTGAAGCGCTGGATGAGGCCGCTGCTAAGAGCATTACGGCTGCTGAAGGTGTGGCGACTGAGTAGTCGTAGGATGTCCAAGCTACTGTAATGTAGTATTTTAGGTAGCCTTTAGGATTTTCTTTGTTTTTCCTTGTAGCTCTTGTTTTGCTTGAACTCCTTCGGCCTTTGCTAGTTGTTTATAAACATGTTTTCCTTTGCTTTTCTTCATCTTCGCTTCTTTTGTTCATGCCCTAACCTTTAGACTTGATAGACCAGTGGTAGGCATGCTATTTTTTTATAAGTAGACAAGCTCGCATAGCCTATGCAGCCGTAGGTGTTGGTGTAGAACTTTGCAAAGTTGTTAGTCATTGGGTTGGCAGCCGAATGCCTTACTTACAGAAGCAGACAAGTCCGCGTAACCACTAGGCTGTTAACCTTGACTTTCTCTAATTCCGTAGGTTGGGTAGCAAATATCACAACACTTTAGGACTTGGTGTAGGTTGTTCCGCGCTTGGCAAAGGTGAAGCTTATCGACTACGTAGCATGTCGGCAGTGGATAAAACTTCGTATATATGCGCTAGCTTGCTTAACCTTTCACAAGAATGTGCGGTTGTATAAGTCGAGCACGACTTTACTGCTCAAAGGGCAAGCCGTAGGCAGTCTTCCAGAATCCGTAGGCTACCTTAGTGCATTCGGTAGCAGCTTTAGGGTTCCAGGGCAGCTGTCTATAGGGCGTACTACGTAATGTGCCCTTTCCGTCTCTAGGACCCGGATCCCTGCAGATTAGGCCAAGAGACCCAAAATCCTTCAGTTAGCTAAACCTTGAAAAAGACCATTGTGGCTAATTCTAGGAATCTCGACGTAAGCCATCATGCATCTAGTTATACTAGGGCAGCCAAGCTCATCCACATCTGGATATTCGGAGTGTAAAGTTTATCCTCTCGTCTTGGAAAGCTAACCCATATAGGTGTCGGGAAATTGGTTTACCCTCTTGCACTGGCAAGCAATTAGTTTACCCTCTCACACTGGAGAGCATGGTTGGTCCCTCGGGAGGCGCAATTCCTGCAATAGGTCCTTAAGAAGGGTGCAGTCTTCTTTTGAAGTGCTGGAGTGATCAGTTGTTGTAAGCATGCAGCCAAGTCGAGTTATGATTACTTCTGAATTCCTTATTGAAAAATGAGTGAAACGAACGAGAGCTTAGCTGTAAGGTAGGAACTGCATAACAACTAGATAGTCGTCGACTTATGAGATGGTGCCCGTCGAGCTTCTTGAGTCTTCGGGCTTTGATGTAGTGGGAGGTCACACATGGTACTTCTTCAGATTGTAGGCACTCCACTACTTTTTGATCTTTTTATCATTTCATGGTGGCAAGGGTGTAATTACTCTTGCCGCCTATTCTGTTGGTCTTGTACGGACCTTCCCAGATGAGATCCATCTTTTTGAAGCCTTTTTTGTGGGCAATGACAAAGGCTTTTCTTAGGACTATATCTTTGGGCTGGAACTGCCGGATCTAGGCCCTTTTGTTGTAGCTGGAAAGGAATTGCTGCTGGTAAGCTGCGAAGCAGGTGATAGTCTGCTCGCACTTCTCCTCTGCCAGATTTAAGCTTGTGGCCATCTCATTTCGGTTGCTCGTCTTTTGGTGGTGCGATATGCCCATAGACATCCAAGGAGTTTGTCTGGCCATTTTCTTTTCTTATTAGTGAGGGATTTCTTATGGTAGTAGAGGATCATCTTAGTGGATACTTTGGCCCGCCTATTACCTTGAGAATATCTTGGCGTAGACATGTGCTACTTGATGCCATATTTTTGGAAGAACTTCGCCAAATCTTTGCCCATGAGTTGCAGGCTGTTGTCGGTGACGATGGATTAAGGGATGCCAAATCGGTAAATGATATTCTTTCATATGAAGCACTCTATGTCCGTCTGAATCGTGGTTGCCATGGGCTCTACTTCTACCTATTTGGTGAAGTAGTCAGTTGCCACGATCATCATGCATTTGCCTCTGGTAGTTTGGCTGGTGATTAGCTGGGAATCGGAATGAATTAAAAGCTTTTTCACTGCCAAGTCTTTTGTCATTCGAATGCCTGTTAGTGGGGCTTCGTACTCTACTTCGTTGTTAGATGCTTTGAAACCTAGAATGATCGCCTACTTGGGCATCTAACCGCCTGGGGTGACAAGGACCACGTCTGCTCCTGAACCTTTGTAGTTGGATGCGCTGTTGACATGCAAATGCCAGAAGTATCCATTGAGTGGAGCAGGCGCGGTTGAAGTGTGCTCAGCTACCTTCGGGGCTTCATTGGGCCGCTCTGTTACGTTGTCAAGGCTAAGCGTGAAGGCGCGGTAGGGAGCCGTGGAACTAGGGCCATGTTACATGTGGTAGGAGATGCTCAACTGCCGATATTGGGCCACTCTAGAGTTGAATAATGGAGCAAGGGTCGGCTAGGGCCATGTGATGCGCAACAGAAGGTAGTGCTTGACTGCCAGTACATGTTGCTTTTACGTAGAATCTTCTGGGGTGACGAGGACAAAACTTGCTTTTGAGTGTTCCTTTTAGTGTTCGTCTGCCCTTAACGTGTCTTTTGGGCCGAGTTGTTGCGTTTGTAAAAAAGCTTTACATCTGCTAGGGTCTACGCCTTTATCGTCGTGGGTTTGGATTCGGCATAATAGTGTGTCATGATGATGACTGCGTGCGTTTGAAGGTAAAACTTAAGCTTTTAGGTTACAACAACTATCGCCAAAGTTAGCTTTTGAATTTTTAATAGCATCGAGGAGAGCTTTTGAACTGTAGAATACAGGTAACTGTAGAATACGGGTAGTTGGGCCCCCAACTCTTCTCGCATGATGGTAGAGCTTATTGCTACTTTTGATACCATCAAACATGCGAATAAGTCTTCCACTGCTTCTAGGGAGGGATGTCGGGTACTTCTTCAAGTCCTTGAATGTGCATTGGCGAGCCTCGTCCCAAAGTGCATGCTTTTCTGCCAAAGCAAAAGAGTCTGCCATAGTTAGATCTTATTTCATGATTAATTTTTCGAATAGCGGGTGGTCTGCTGGAAGGCCTTTTTGGAAGGCTGCTCTAGCTATCGAGTCGCTGCCTTCGACTATTCTTGCCTTATCTGCTTTGAATCTCCTCACATAGTCATGAAGTGACTCATTTGGGTTCTTCTTGATGTCAAACAAATGGTTGGACTTCTTTTTTATCGAGCGATAAGATGAATATTCTCTGGTGAAAACCAAAGAAAGTTCGTAGAAATTCCGGATGGATTGTGGAAGCAGGATGTAGAACCAATCTTGCGCCTCGCCTTGTAAAGTAGTGGTGAATATCTTGCACATGAGGTCTTCGTTGTTTTGATAAAGGATCATTGCACTTCGGTAGTGCTTTAAGTGTCTCTCCTGGTCTTCATCCCCTTTGAAAGATGTGAAATGTGGCATGCTGAACTCACGTGGAGGCTCTGCCTACTCGATCTTGTCCGTGAAGGGTGACCTACTTATGTTGGTCATGTTCCGTCGTAGTGCTTCATCAGTAACCTTGTTACATTAGAAATCGTGCAATCGCTTGGTCAAGAGTCTTTCTACTTCTTCTTGAATTTACCTTTGTTGGGGGTAACGGAACTCTCGGCTGCCCCCAGCCATGACTTGCTGGTCTAGGCAGCTCTTCCATGTGTTTGGCTCGTTTGTGTCGCAGCAGTGCATATGATGCATTCCTAGCAGGCGAGCGAGTTCTTCGCAAGCTGCTGGTTGAACTTGAGCTGGATTGAGTGACTGCTTCTCTCCGTTCGTCGTGTTGCCTACTCCAATATGAGTTGGAGGATGCTCCTTGCGGGCTTAGCCACGAATGAACACTTTGAAGGGATTTTGTGGTTATGATTTTGGTTTAATTAGTCAATTTATTGGCTAATTAAACCCTAAAGAATAAATTGTTGGTTACAAAATTGATTATTTGTGTAAATGGGGTAATAAAATGGAGAAAAATGAAAAAAGTTAGGAAGAAAGGGAGGTGGCCGGCCATTGCCTATTTTTAGGGTTGAATGGGATATATTTTGGTGGTTAATTTGGATGATTTAAATTATGGCTGGGTTCGGTTCTGATCGGTTCGGTTTTTTGTCAAAACCGAAACCAAACCGAAATTTCGGTTCGGTTCGGTTTGGTTTGGTCCAATTTTTTTTCGGTTCGGTTTTTTTTTCGGTTTGGTTTTTTCGGTTCGGTTTCAGTTTTTTTTCGGTTTTTTTTTTCTTCCTCCAAAAATTTAAAAAAAAAATGAAAATATGAAAGTTTACATTCAGAGTCATCCTTTTTCAGTTATTCAACACAACACAACACACACACCAAGCCCATTGTGACCGCTGATGCTCGTCATAGATATTTGTTTGGGCATAAACATCAAGTTTATGTTGTACTGAGGTGTGACTCGGTGTCAACTCTTTTTACAATTACAGATTTTACAGAAGCCTGATGAAAATATAAAAGACGGGTTAACTCTTTTAAAGCAATATAAATAGGAAATGGACTATAGACAATGACAACCAATTCCTTGAGAAAACCAGACAAGACTGAGGTACAATCTAAATTCTGCAACTATGCATGTCAATCTCTAACAAAAGCTATTGAAGACCCTGTGTGTTTTTACTTTTTAGGTAATAAAACAGTAATGTACCCAAAATTTGAGGAGCTTCTCTTTCTCAAACTCGTACTCTATCTTATGGTTGTCCAACTGCACAATTGAATGAGAAATTACAGTAAGTTACATAAGAAAACTCAGAAAAGAAAAAAATTGCATGTAACGGAAAGTGAAGAAAAACATATCTCAACCTCATGGCTTGTCTTTAATTCCACATAAAACCTCCTTCCATCATCAGTTGAATCACAGCAATCCATTTCAGCACCCATCAGAATACGATGAACCCCTAATTTTGTTTTGATCACAGAACAGTATTCAACATTGGCATCAACATTATGTATCGGTCCATCGCCTCTTCCTGGATCTCTCACCCAAGCTATCTGATAATCAACAAACAAACAGACGAAAGCTCACATTTTTCTTTCTGTTTATCTATTTTCTCAGCAACAAAAGAGAACCCAGAAAATTCACGAGAGAAATTACGGAGATGAGTCAATACCTGGAGGACTTTGGGGCCGAGGAGGTGAGAGGACTTTCGGAGGGTATGCGGGTCGGGCAAGGACCTGGAAGAGATGGATTTGAGGTCCATGTTGGTGAGCTCCACTTGGATCAGGATCATCGCCTTCACTTGTTCGAGGTCGCCGAAGCACACGGCGAGGGCGAGGTGTGAGAGATTGAGAGTAAGAAGGGTCGCGCCGTCGCGGGTCGCCTGGATTCAAGACCAAGAGAGACAGAGAGTTTGAGAAAGACAGAGAGGAGGCTCGGCTGCGCGAGAATGTTACTAGGTTAGTTAGGGTTACACTGGCGGTAGGGAAGGGAACGAGAGAGAGAAGAGGAGAATGAATAAAAGGTGTGGCTGCTAGTAGCTAGGGTTAACTTAAAGGGTTTTGTTGATTTCTCAAAAAAATTAAAAAACGTTTTTGAAATGTTGAAGGCATGAGGGTTCGAACCCTTGCGCTGCAACTTGAAAATTTTCCCTGAAACCAACTTGGCAACAGGTTTTGTTTTGTTATGATTGTATGACTAAACTATTTATAATATTGAAAAAAATAATTAAATATATATATATCGGTTCGGTTCGATTTGGTTCGGTTTCCAAACCTCAAAAATCGAAACCGAACTGACCAGATTTGGTTCGGTTTGGTTTGACAGTTTCGGTTCGGTTTTTTTCGGCCTCAGTCTGGTTTGGTTTTCAGTTTTTTTCGGTTTTCGGTTTTTTGAACCCACCCCTAGATTTAATTGATATTTAATGGATTAATTGGGTAATTAATCCATTAATGAACCAAGTAACATTATTTTGGAGGTTACCTTGCAAAAAGGGATTTGATTAGATAGACTTTGAATTGTTTACCTCTATTTTGGAGCATTTTTTACTTGGTTGAGGATGATTGCCCGCTGCTCGCGCGTAGGAATCCCAGTATTTTTTTCAAGGGAATTTTTGTCCTCTTTTGTCCAAAAATCCACGTGTTGCCTAGTGAATATTTTTGGCTCCACACACATCGTCTCTTCAATTCATCCATCTTCAATCCTTGAGCTCTATGTTTTTAGCCTTGCAACCTATTTGTGTAGTTATTTTATCAATCATGTTGTCATTGCATAAGTCTTTAAATAGTGGAAACCCTTGGAAAACAAAAAATCTCGTTGCGTAACATTATTTGATTTATCTCTTCGAATATGCCTTTTACGAAAATTGAACCCCTTCCTCAAAGCATAAGCTTTGCATACCTGAAAAGCTTCAACGTCTGAATGCACCACCATTCCAATTTTCAGATCTTCTTCAAACTCCATTGCCTCAGCAACATATCAATTGAAAAAAAAAATTCAAAGATTAGACTAACATATTAATTAAAGATTCATAATAAAGAAGGTAGTAAACATAGCATATACCCTAATTCATATTATAAATATAAAAAACCAAACACCCGAACCCAAAAACCCCCAATTAAAAGTAAAGAAAATAACCCTAATACAGCTATATATGTGGGTTATTCATGTCACATGATCAAAGCAACTATTGTATAAAGAAAGAAAATAAACTTACATATTCTTGGTTGCTTTCCATGATAAAATTGGAGTGGGTGCATAACCTGTTTTTTTTTAAAGAAAGAAACGAAACTAGGAAAGAAAGAAAGGGTATGGAGTACTGAAACCTAAGACCTACGGAAAAACAAAGTGGGGTAGGGTGGGGGGGGGGGAAGATTTGGGAAGAAAAAAAAATAGGGGGAAAGAAATAAAAAAAAGAAACATAACATTAACATATATAATATATTAATTAGTTAAAAAAATAATTATAAAAATTTTAAATATAAAATAATGATAAAAGATTATATTTAAGACTTGCCATGTAGCGAGTTTTGAGTGGATTGTAGTGCCACTTAGCGAAGTCTAGTGGCAAGTCAAGCCCCACACAAATTTTTCTCCTCTAAATGAGTGATCTATTAAAACAAAAACAAAAAAACAAAAAAAACAAAAAACTAAAACCCCTTCTATAAATCCTTAAAAATGCACATCCTTATCCTTGGCTGGAAAGGGATAATAAATAAATAGAAAAATAAAAGTGGCAACATTTTTTCTGGCTAGTGTCAACATTTTTGGATTACACAAACACAAACTAGTATCGCAAAAACCCCACAAATTATTAATTTTCTTTTTATGTACACTCAAACCTTAACAGGGTCTGGACGTCATGTAAACAAATTCACCATTATGTACCCAGGGTTGGCAGTGGCGAAGCCAGAAATTCTCGAGGGAAGGGCGAAATTTAAAAAGTTCAGGGTAAAATGTGAACATTCATTCCAGGTCTAAGTCTAGGATTTGCAAGAAGATTATTTGCACTACCCATAATATTCATAGGAGAATTTGCTCTAACCAAAATATTCAAAAGAGGATTTGGACTACTCAAAATAGTCGAAGTAGGGTTTAAACAACAATATTATTTGAATGATGATTTAGCACCGTTTCTTGTTGTATTGTCCTATTACTTTTAGTATAATTAGCAAAGTTTTAAAGGATGCTAAGCTCTAGTTAGGTGATGAACATGACTTTACACTTAGGCGAGGACCTAGGCAAATTTGAATAAATTTATTATATACCGTATAAATAATTGGCTATTTATTATTTACCATATAATATCCGAAAAACATTGATTATAAAACATATAATATAAAAATATTGACAAATTTTCTTTATTACTTTGTTGAATTTGATGGTAAGAGAAAAAAAAACAAATAATTACGAGTTTGTAATATTTGACAAATTATTTTTTAAAGCTCATATAAATTTATAGTGAATTTTAAGATAAATAACGGTATCAAACAAGTGGCTTAAAAAATATTGAAAGAGTGGTCAAATTAATTGGACAATAATTAAAAAACAAAACAAATTCTAATATAAATAAGTAATAGCAAGTTAGGTGGTACAAATTGATTGGCCAATAGTTTAAAAAATTGTAATTGCACATGGGTGAGATGGGGGAGAGAGAAAGTCTCTCTTTTTCCTTTCTCTTCTTCTTTGTCAGACAGAACCTCTCCATTTGCAGAAGCTGCGAATTGTAGATCTTTGTTCCTCCCTTCTTTGGCCTAGGTTTTTTTTTTCTTGGAAAAAAAGAGAGCTCGCGATCAGCCCGTGGTGCGATAGAGCAAGGAAACTCAAAACGCCAGAAATCACACGAAATTTCATCACTTCCGACGAGACCGAAGGGACGGAAACACTGATTCTGAGCTTGATTTCCGGAAAGGGGAGTGGCGGCCGCCATTCCTCGCCCTCATGTAGCTTCGCCACTGAGGGTTGGTCCTAAGTTTTTAAATGTTCGGAGCAAAATTTTAAATGGTGTTCTTTGTAGGTTGATTAATAGACATTATTCTTTTTACAAACTAGTTAATTTGATTAAGAATGATGATTAAAAAATAATATGTGGACCAAAAAAGAATTATTGCCGAAACTTATGCGATCTAGAGAGCACACTTGAATACATAAATGATGTCAAGATTAAAAGTCAAATTAAAATAAATTACAGAGCCATATATGAGAGATGAATACCTTCTAACACTCAAAACCCTAAAAATGTACCAAAGATATAAGCATTTGTGCAGATTGCACTTTGTTTAAATGTTGAATTTATGGGTTTATTTGTTCTTATGTTCATGTTTGTATGAATGGCTAAGATTAGAACTAGCTCATAGGCTTGATGAATGACGATTGTTGTAGCATTTGTGTCATATGTTGTACACGTGTTGTGCACATGAGTTGAGTCATGTTGTAGGCGTGATTGGGTTTGCAACGGTCACCTTGCTCATTCCTCTTTGATGAGTAATTGAATCCAAGAGGAGCAACACACTCCATATTCTCACTTCATTCATCAGCTTAAATAATTCCTCATTGATTTTCAATTTTCAATTTATAAAATCAAAGCCTAATTCGAATACAAAATACTAACACCTTTTGGCGGCAACACGATTGCAAAAATCAAAATGAATTTTTTTGAGTTTGGATGTTAATTTGATGATTTGTGAAAAAAGTTTGACGTTAAATCACTAATGAGATGAAGAAAGAGAGTTTAAAATTTTTACTAATTTTTTTTGAAAAAGGGAAGACTATTCATTTGCTAGTTTTCCTTTTCATTTTTAACATATATATATATATATGTGAACTACAAATAATTGTGAAATAATTTGGTTTCCGTTGTAAAAGAAAAATGCTCACGTGTCTGCCAAATCATTTAAAAAATAAAGAAATGAGAGGCATAATGAGTGATCAAGCACACAAACTCATACATACTACAAGACAACAATTATCACTGTTGCTAAAGAAACATTTTGACGATAGATCGATCAAACTATTTACTATTTATACAAATATAACATATACTCATATAAAGTACCATAACATATACTCACGTTTAGTATGCTGAGATTATGTTGAAAATTTTTGTTGCCTTGTAAAAGAGGGTTCAAGTTTGAATCTCCTCGTCTCTAATGTATATTTTTAGTTTTAGTTCATTTCCTAGCTTTCATTTCTTCTCATTTTAGGCAACTTAGAGAAAAGAGGAAAAATGAAAGGAAATTCGGGACTTGCTATTGGTTGAGATGACATTGGAACAATCAGCAAGTGTGAAAATGAGGAGGCCAGTGATTGTAAAGGTTAAGTCATTAGCATTACCATTACTTTCAAATCTTTATATCTTTATATGAGTTAACATACTTTCAAAGGTACTTTCATTTCCTTGATTGAAAGTTTTTAGCATAAATTGAAAAGTACTTTTTTCTGCCAGGCGTTTTTAGAATTGTTTGTTGTTATCAAAAGACACTTTTATTCTCTAAAAGTAAGAGTGATGTTATTTAATTTTTATATATGTTCCTACGGAAATGATTTTGACACGTCATTTTCCTCCTTTGATACTCCTTTTCTTGTAGCTTTTGAGTAGAATAAATCATCAAGTCATGAAAACATGAGAATGAGCGTAGCAGGTAATAACGAGAATGTGAAAACCACTACCTTTTCACTATATCACCTTTTAATAGACCTACTTTTGTCGATGTGTCCCCCGAACTTGTATTGAGTTGTCAATTTTCTTCTTAAACTTTAATTTTAGCCATTACCCCTCTAAACTTTTATAATTAGTCAATTTTCCTCTCATACTTTAATTTTAGCCAATTACCCCCCTAAAATGTTATAAATAGCTAATTTTCTCCTGACGCTAGATTTTAAAAAATTTCATCCAATTTTTCATTCATTTTGATCACGAGAACAACACATGACAAGTGGATGTGGACGAAAAGAATGAAAAATTGGATAAGTGAAAATTGGACGAAGAATTTGAAAATCTAACGTTTGGGGGGAATGACTATTTATAAAACTTTAGGGGGGGTAATAAGCTAAAGTTAAAGTTCAATGGGGAAATAAGTTCAGGGGTTAATCGGCTAAAAATTAAAGTTCTAGGAGAAAATTGACAGCTCTGTACAAGTTCAGATGGCAAACTGACAAATACCTCTTTAATAAAAGTAGATGACAAGTTTACCTATTGGGCAATGACATGTTTATCCAAAATCTTATATGAGATCTAAAAGCAATACCTAATTTGTTTATATATGTTAATTGAAAACAAGTGTCCTCCTTTAATTCTTGACATAGATACTTTCTAGTGATGTATATCACTACTACAATATTAGTTTTAGGTGTCGGACAATTCTGGCGGTTAATAAGTCATTCTGACGGATAAAAAATATCCGACACATAATTTATTTACTGTCGGATTAAAGTTACTTTCTGTCGGATATATCCGACATAAATTACTGGCGGATTTAACCGCCATAAAATTATTATAACCCTCAGTATTTTTGAATTCTTTTCTTTTTTAATATTTTTAACATATTCTGGCGGTTTTTAAGTTAATGGTGACGGTTATAACCGACATAAATTGACTATTTTATTATTTTAAAATGTTATATTGATTAAAAATAAATACATAAATAAACAAATGGTTTAAATCTTTTTCTTTTCACTCACGGTCTCGTTACCTAATCTCTGAATGTTTTTTTTTTCTGCGACTTTTTACACATGCTATCTCGGAGTATATACAAACATATTTGACAGTTGGATCGTTGAAACTAGTTTCGTAGAATACATATCCTATCAAATTGATAGATTTAACAAACACTTAAGAGTTAATGGTATACTTCCATTAAGTATAAAAAATTATCCACTAGTGTAAATATTTTAAATTGAAGATCGAATTTGTTCAATGCATTCTTATAGGGTCGAGGAGTGTAGCTATAAAAAAAATCATCAAAATCGGAGCTAAAATAATCATTAAATTGTGATTTTTCATATATAACCGTTGAAAACTATTGTTTTATTACCTAATATCTGAATGTTTGTTTTTTTGTGATTTTTTAGGTATGCGATCTTGGAGTATATACAAACATATTTGACGGTTGGATCGTTGAAACTAGTTTCGTAGAATGCATATCCTATCAAATTGATAGATTTAACAAACACTTAAGAGTTAATGTTATACTTCCATTAAGTATAAAAAATTATCCACTAGTGTAAATATTTTAAATTGAAGATCGAATTTGTTCAATACATTCTTATAGGGTTGAGGAGTGTAGCTGTAAAAAATCATCAAAATTGGAGTAAAAATAACCGTTAAATTATGATTTTTCGTTTATAACCATCGAAAACTTTTGTTCTGTTACCTAATCTCTGAATGTTTTTTTTTTGTGATTTTTTATGTATACGATCTCGGAGTATATACAAACAAATTTGACGGTTGGATCGTTGAAACTAGTTTCGTAGAATGCATATCCTATCAAATTGATAGATTTAACAAACACTAAGAGTTAATGTTATACTGTAAATATTTTAAATTGAAGATCGAATTTGTTCAATGCATTCTTATAGGGTCGAGGAGTGTAGCTGTAAAAAATAATCAAAATCGGAGCTAAATTAACCGTTAAATTATGACTTTTCGTTTATAATCGTCGAAAACTTTTGTTCTATTACCTAATCTCTGAATGTTTTTATTTTTTTTTATTTTTTAGGTATACGATCTCGGAGTATATATAAACATATTTGACGGTTGGATCGTTGAAACTAGTTTCGTAGAATGCATATCCTATCAAATTGATAGATTTAACAAACACTAAGAGTTAATGTTATACTGTGAAGATCAAATTTTTTCAATGCATTCTTATAGGGTCGAGGAGTGTAGCTGTAAAAAATAATCAAAATCGGAGCTAAAATAACCGTTCAATTATGACTTTTCATTTATAACCGTAAAAAACTTTTGTTCTGTAACCTAATCTCTGAATGTTTGTTTTTTGTGATTTTTTAGGTATGCGATCTCAGAGTATATACAAACATATTTGACGGTTGGATCGTTGAAACTAGTTTCGTAGAATGCATATCCTATCAAATTGATAGATTTAACAAACACTTAAGAGTTAATGTTATACTTCCATTAAGTATAAAAAATTATCCACTAGTGTAAATATTTTAAATTGAAGATTGAATTTGTTCAATGCATTCTTATAGGATCGATGAGTGTAGCTGTAAAAAATTGTCTAAATTGGAGCAAAAATAACCGTTAAATTATGATTTTTCGTTTATAACTGTTGAAAACTTTTGTTCTGTTACCTAATATCTGAATGTTTGTTTTTTGTGATTTTTTAGGTATGCAATCTCGGAGTATATACAAATATATTTGACGGTTGGATCGTTGAAACTAGTTTCGTAGAATGCATATCCTATCAAATTGATAGATTTAACAAACACTTAGAGTTAATGTTATACTTCAATTAAGTATAAAAAATTATCCACTAGTGTAAATATTTTAAATTGAAGATCGAATTTGTTCAATACATTCTTATAGGGTCGAGGAGTGTAACTGTAAAAAAATCATCAAAATCGGAGCTAAAATAACCGTTAAATTGTGATTTTTCGTTTATAACCGTCGAAAACTTTTGTTCCATTACCTAATCTCTAAACGTTTGTTTTTTGTGATTTTTTACGTATGTGATCTTGGAGTGTGTACAAACAAGTTTGACGATTAGATCATTGAAAAAAGTTTCGTACAATGTGTATCACATCAAAACGGTAGATTAAATAAACACTTACGAGTTAATGTTATACTTCCATTAAGTATAAAGTAACATTTTGTGGTATCCAATAGTGTAAATATTTTAAATTGAAGATCAAATTTATTCATTGCATTCTTATAGGGTTGAGGTGTAACATCCCACATCGCCCAGGGGAGCGATCCTTAAATGTATATTCCCATCCCTACCTAGCAAGAGGCCTTTTGGGAGCTCACTGACTTCGGGTTTCGTCGGAACTCCGAAGTTAAGCGAGAAGGGGGCTAGAGCACTCCCATGATGGGTGACCCACTGGGAAGTTGCTCGTGAGTTCCCAGAAACAAAACCGTGAAGGCATGGTCGGGGCCCAAAGCGGACAATATCGTGCTACGGTGGTAGAGCGGGCCCGGGAAGTAGTCTGCCCCGGGCCGGGATGTGACAATTCGTATCAGAGCCAATCCCTGGCCGGAAGTGTGCCGACGAGGACGTCGGGCCCCTAAGGGGGGGTGGATTGTAACATCCCACATCGCCCAGGGGAGCGATCCTTAAATGTATATTCCCATCCCTACCTAGCACGAGGCCTTTTGGGAGCTCACTGGCTTCGGGTTCCGTCGGAACTTCGAAGTTGAGCGAGAAGGGGGCTAGAGTACTCCCATGATGGGTGACCCACTGGGAAGTTGCTCGTGAGTTCTCAAAAACAAAACCGTGAGGGCATGGTCGGGGCCCAAAGCGGACAATATCGTGCTACGGTGGTGGAGCGGGCCCGGGAAGTAGTCCGCCCCGGGCCGGGATGTGACACGAGGAGTGTCGCAAAAAAAATTGAGTGGTGTTCTATTATTTATATAATTGATTTATTTTAGTAAGATAAGACTTCATTTTGTTGTTGTTGTATGGCAACAGTAGGGTGATTTCCAAACAGATTCCATAATAAATAAGGTTTTTTTATTTTATAAAGAACATGGGAAAATATAAAAAAACGTTTACAAGATACAAACAATTAGTAAATAACAGCAAAATGTTCAATTTTTTTTGGAATATTTTAATTGGATTATCCAAATTAACAATGAATATGACCAAAAAAAAAAGTTTACAAGATGTAGTTAATAGTTATCTATTAAACCAAATAATTATTTATTTTCGACAAAAAAAACAATTATTTATTTAATTTTTAAAAACTTATTCTACTTAAATACATTTTATTTATTTATTTATTAAACTAAACAATTATTTTTTTATTTTTTTTAAATAGTAACACAATTTTGGGAGGAATTTAAAATTTTGGGAGGGAATTTTGGGGGGAATATTGCTAGCATTTTTTGTTCTGTCGGTTTTAACCGACATGAATGAAAATTGTCCGTCGGTTTATATTTTAAAAAATGATTCTATCGATTTTAACCGACAGTAATGAAATTTTTTTTATACCCACATCCGGCCCCTTTTGGTTCATTTCTTTTTATACCCACATCCGCCCAATTTCTTAAATCCCTTTCACTGTGCTCCCAAAATCCCCCACCACAAATTACAAACCCTAGATCTCCCGATCCCTAGTCCGGCCGCAGACTAACACACATTCGCCGCTTCAATCCCTCTCGGAGATGTCGCACTTCGGTCGATCCGAACCTCCGGACATCAGAGACACCTACTTCCTCCTCGTCCTCAACATCACTTTCTGTAATTCCCCTTTTACCCTTCTCCTCATTCTCCATCCCTTTACTGAAAGCCCTAACTCTATTTCTCTCTCTTTGTTTGGTTTGTGTTTACCAGGAACCACCGCGGATGACCTCTTCCCGCTCTTCGACAAGTACGGCAAGGTCGTCGATGTCTTCATTCCCCGAGACCGGAGGATTGGCGATTCTCGCGGATTTGCTTTTGTCCGATATAAGTATCAGGACGAGGCGCATAAAGCAGTGGAGAAGCTCGATGGTTCATCTCTCTCTCTCTCATAGGCCTCTTATGAGCTTAATTAGAAGATAGGGTTTTGTAATGAATTAATTGAATTTGATTTCAGGGAGAGTTGTTGATGGAAGAGAGATTATGGTTCAGTTTGCTTGATATTATGGGTATTGTGTATTTGGTATTTTCTCTCTTGATTTGAAGCTCTACCTCCATCACTTGCATTCTTTGCTTGATTTGAATTTTCAAATCTGTCTTTCCTCTTACCAGTTCGAGTATTGTCCAAATTAAAGCTTCCTTTTTTGATATCTTTATCTTTACTTTCACTATCTGTAACACGTTCCTCTGACTCTGTGGACTTAACATCCTTGGAATTTTTACCGTGGGCATCTGGAGCGACAGTAGAAAAGCCGTCTTTCAATGGTAAATCATATTCATCTCTGGCATGCACTATTTTAATTCTGGTATCATCTTTAGTTGCTGAAACATCTGGTTCACTAACACCAAGTCTTTTTTTACTCTGAACATGATCAATGTGTTTTGTTTTTCTTTCATGTGCTTCCTTTGCACTTCGAACATATTTCCTTGCATGCGGACTTGCATCTTTAACCTTTTGGACATGTTGTGGCTCCAATGAACGATTACCAGAATTTTGCTCGGAAGCTGTTTTGAACATGTCCTTGTACGGCCCCAATGAGGAGCGGATGTAAGCTGTTTGTTTGATATTATGGGTATTGTGTATTTGGTATTTTCTCTCTTACTGTTGCTTCTTCTTCTTCTTCCCCCTCTTGCTTCATTTCTTCTGATATTTTCGCTCTCTCTCGCTCTCTTCAAAATCCCACAACAGGTTTCCAAGATTGAGCTCCGGCGAGGTACCGAATGGTGAATGCAGGGGATAAGGAAAATGCCAAAATATTTTTTTATTATTATTAACATATTTTCTGTTGGTTTTATCTGACAGGAATTCATTTATTTATTTATTATAAATAAAAATCCTGTCGGTTTCTGTCGGTTTTAGAGTATTTTCTATCGGAAAATTCATTTCCTGACGCATGCAATTCTGTCGCTTATTATATCCGTCACTGCATCTATTTTCTGTCGGATTTTGCTTAAAATCCGACAGTAATATACGTTTTTTGTCGGTTTTTGAACCGCCAGTTATAGATAATTTTGTAGTAGTATATATAGTTAGACAGGTATGTATGATTAGCATTAAAGGGGAGATTGATGAATCCATATCATGATCTAAAATATCCATAATATCCCGACATTTCCATCTAAATTTCTGTGTTTTTGGACTATCGATATTTCCGATATCATCGATATTTTAGACCTTGCTAAGTCACTCATGTATCTTACCATGCAATGTATAAAGTGTAAAATATTGTACTAATTCATTATATATAAATGATTATGGTGTGTTTAAACTTCTTTCATTAATTACTACATATTTTCTACACTCACAATGTTTGCCAGCTCACTATATAATCAACTTAAATCAGTTATATCTATCATGCAATGCATTTCCTTCCAATTTTTTGTGATAAACTAATAGATAATTGACTAAATAAACATCCTGCAAAGTTTCAATAAAAATTTCCAAGTTTTTCTTACAATTTTCGTGGTTTTTATTCAATTTTTATCGATATCGATAATATCCCGATATTTCCATCGAAATTTCCGTGTTTTTGGACTATCGATATTTCCGATATCATCGATATTTTATACATTGATCCATATATAGTGAGATAGACAAAGATGATGGTAATACATTCACGATGAACCATGGTGGGAGAATATTCCTTAAGATCAGACTCTCTCTGCGACGTATATAGAAAATTTGGGGTGCATGTTTATAAATGTATATTTTTTTAAATATAGAAAGTTTCAATGCAAAATTGACTCTATATCTTTTGAAAAAATATTGTGATGACCCGTCCCGAAATATTTATTTTCAATGGCGTGAAATTACTTATATACATTTGGATGTTTTGTGTGGTGGTGTGGTAGGTTAGATTTTGGACCAATTAGTGCTAAGTCCTATTATTATGGAACCAATTAGGACTTAGATGGTATTCTCTTTGATTTTGGTCACGTGGACCACACACACACATACACTCACTCCCTCTCCCATGTACTCTTTTTCTCCTCCCTCACGGATTTTTCTGAAAATCCGTACAATTGTACAAATGATCTCCAAACCAACCATACACGTACATATCGACATCAAGAAGGTAAGATTCGAACTCCTTGCAAGTCTCTGAGTTCATATATGCCATTTTTAGATCATGAAACCCTCAAAACCCCTAGAAACCATCACCCCCGATTTGAGTATTGGTCATGTGATCGTAATTATGGATGTTTCAGGGGATTTTAAGCTTGTAGGAAGCTTTAGGATGTTCTTACGAAGCTCGGAGAAGAAAAACCAAGCAAATTGGGCATCAGGAACTCGAGTTTGGCGAGTTTGAAATTTGGCCGGAATTATCGTGCCTTCTCCGGCGAGATTCCGTGATTTTTGGAGCTTGAAATTGGTAAGAATGTGTCCTACTCGTTGTAAGCTTCAATTTGGTATAAGTCATGAGTTTTGGTTGCAAAAATGAAGAAGTTATAAAGATTTTAAGATTTTTCCAGTTTTCGACGACGGCAACAGTCGCTGGAGTTCGAAGGTAGAAGACGAAGAATATTCCGTCAAACTTGACGGAATATTCTAACACCGTCAGGTAGATTTAACGGTTTCTGTTGCTTTTTAACATAATATTCCTAACGGCAGTTAAGGATTCCGTTAGGATTCCCTGAGCGTGGCCACGCGTAGAGCCGTGCCCTTGCCGGTGAGTGACGGAGCGTGAGGGCTCTAAAATTATTTTAAAAATTTGGACGTGTTCGTGGAGTTATGTAGGTCACGATGGTATATTTAAATACCTCATTTGAGTAATGTATGAGAAGTTATTAGCTAGTATTGGTTATGTGCTTTAACGTTTATTCAGTAATTTCGCATATAGGTGAGACCTATCCCGAGGATGAGCGCAGTCAAGGGCAACTCGGGGGCTACGACTCTTCGACATACCAGTAAGTAGGCTTTTGGTTTTCAGTATATATTTATATACTTGATATTTTCCCAGGAAATGTGTTTAAATGAAAGTATGTTTTGAAATTCCATGCATATAAATTTATATTCAGCATATGAATTAGTATATGATGTTTGCATATATATATATAATTGTGGTGCTGTGGACGCTCAGGTAAGCCCAGGTGAGTTATTGAATTATGAATGTGAATAACGGTTGTGATTAATTGAGAAGCATAGAGCTCATAAACTTGCACCTCGGGTGATTGTGATTCAATCAAAGATATAGTACAAGCCTGTTTATGATGTCACCTCCCGCACCATATGCTCATATTGGATCCAATTTAGGTGAACAGTCTTGTCGTACAGACCATCATAGGTGGTTTCGACTCGTAGGTGACTAGCAATTTATTACACAGCTATCATGAGACCGTAGCATTGAGCATAACTATATTACACCCAGTCTTGCCGTACAGACCTTTACAGTGGTTCCAACTCATGTGCAGTGTAGTGCCGTATAAGTCACTTGCGGGGACTCCGGCTAGATTGACTAATGAGCTATGAATTCAGTCGTACAGACCTTTGCAGGGGTTCCGGCTAATATGTTATTTTCCATGAATCTATTTTTACCTGAGTTACTTATTCTGTTTTATATTTTTGGCCTGGCATACCTTTGATTATGCATATGTGAAGCATGAATTAATATATATATATATATATATATATATATATATTTCATTTATGGGAAAGTTATACATGTTTTACGGGGTTTTGAAAAGCTTTGTTTTTGCCCGCTCACTCTTTCTGTTTTGCGCCCCTCCAGGTTTTAGATAAGCTTGTTCGTTGGTGGCTCACGAGGATTGATTGGAGGTTTTGACAGACTATCACAAATGTAGGACATCTTTGGGTGTCGTTTAATTTGTACTTGTTTTTTAGACTGAACTTAGGCTACTTACGCTCTGGTTGTGTATTCACTCATATTCTAGCACTTGTTTTATCTAGTACTCTTATGAGTTGGTTTTCATTTATTCGTATTCTCTATCATCATTATTGCTTCCGCACTGTGCACATGGCTATGTCACCCTCACGCGGGTCTGGGTGTGTCAAATATCATATAATAGTTTAGAGTTACAGACAACATAAAATAGTTCTATTTATTTTTATTTTTACACAAGCGTTTGAAAGAGGAGAATTAGACTTTAAATGCAAAAGATAAATTATAATTTTAACTAACTAAGTTACAAATTATAAAATTAAATGGGATAAGGCCATTAGAAGATAATCATTATTTACATGACAATACTTTAAACTAGTTTTAGTCTATATGCATGAAGATTGGCACTTGCAAGAGGGGACCGGAGGGTGGCAGGCAACATTATTCCACATTACTTTTAACCCTCATTACCTAACTCAGTTGATCAAATTCAAGACCAAAATAGATTATGGCAACCCCTGGCCAATGTCCTGAACATTATTCACAGATGGACCTGTATCCAAATAATTGAAATTATAAACACAAATTAGACACATATCCATCTGTGATTAAGTAGAAGTAGGAGCTGCTGAATATACAGCAGCTAAGTAGTGTTCATGACAAAATAAGGTAGTTGGATAGGGATTATCATCGCGCCGGGACAAATACTATGTATAGGAGACAATGTTGACGGTGTACTTGTCCATGTTAATTAAATATGCATCACGTAGTTAATTGTTAATTAAGACATGGTTATAATAAGACTAAATTGTTTAAGATCCGCTAGAAGATCAAAGATTTGCTGCAAAATAAAAACCAAAAAATAAGATATGTATATGGACAGTGACAAAATCATTAAGTAGTCATCAACTACTGTCACTTTTAGAAAATAGTAAGAGCCAGCCATGTTCTTGTTTTACAAATGGATAGTATAATACTCTATTACGTATTGTCGTCAGATCTGAAAAGGCCACGGGTCTCTTGTCCTTATTTTTCGCTCTGTATTGTGTCTCGGAATTGGATCCACTCCGGACTTTGGTGTTTGAAGTTTAAGGATCAATCCATCTGAATCACTGATTAGTGTCTAAAAAAAATTAAGACTGTTAGTTTGTGTGTGGTGAGCCAACATAATGAGTTAATAGAGAATGTTGGATTTAATTTGTGCAGCCCAGATAAGTTGATCCTTAGGCTCCAGACACTAAGGTCCGAGAGCGGATCCAATTCCTTGTGTCACCTTGACACTTATCCTATTATTATTATTTTTTTTAAAAGACGATTGCATGTATGCTACGCTAAGGGGTGGGGAGTGGGCTAGGCCTCATAATGGGTTAGCAATAATATGGTTCAAATTCATCTTTGGCGAGAATCGAACCTAAAACCTCTCATTTACAAGTAAACAATAGTACTAAGTGGCTATTATTTATTGAAAGAAAAAATTAGTTAACTATTGTAGGCCTATTTAATTGAGCGATCTAAGGTTTAGAGAGAGAGAGGGAGGCCGGCCACTTTAGAGAGAAGAGAGATTGATTTAATTGTGAGGTGTATTTGATTCACCCCATTGTGTCTTTATTTATAGTAGTTGGAAGGGTAAATACCTTTCCCTTTATGATTACAACATTTAATAGGTAATCTAATCCTAATAGGAATATATAATACTTTTCCATATTCTCTAGGATTTACACAATCACATTCCTATTCTAAATAGAATTGCAACACTCCCCCTTGAGTGTGTAAATACTCAACAATCCATCGCATCAGATCTTCAGCAGAGAAGGTAGAATAGTTGATGAAGTCATCGGCACAACGGGTCATCACGAGTCTCAAATTTAATTTGAAGTATGCATTTGTAAAAACTCACAAAACCTCACTATGGTAAAACCCAAGGAATGGGGAAAACCCATAGACTAAGGAGAAAAGTAAGAAAATATGCATAATGTCTAAAACAATCGTCAAACTGGACGAATGTAGTGAACTCAACGGAGTATGATCATCCCAGAATGAGTGCCTCGTTAAAACCTAGTTAGATAGCAAAAACCCAGTGGGAAAAATGCTCTTAATCGTAGGGAAAAAGAGTACATTAAGATCATGTGAGTATGCTTCTAGATACTCCCCCCTGAGTTAGACATAACTTCTTAAATAAGAGAACTACAAGCGATTTAATTCTGATAATTTATGCATACCGATTCCTTAGATGAGCTTTTGAAATGTAGACTTGGGCAATGACTTGGTGAAGAGATCGGCCAGGTTGTCCTGGGAACAGATTTGCTTGACTTCAATGTTCTGATGCTGCTGCTTCTGGTATGAGTAAAAGAACTTTGGCGCTATGTGCTTGGTGTTGTCTCCCTTGATGTATCCCTTCTTTAACTGCTCGATACATGCTGCATTGTCTTCAAAGATCGTCGTAGGAAGGTCAACGACTGATGTAAGACCACTAGTGCTTCGAATATGTCTCATCACTTCTCTCAGCCAAAAGCATTCACGCAATGCTTCATGTAAGGCGAGAATCTCAGCATGGTTAAACGAAGTCGCAACTAGCGTTTGCTTGGTAAACCTCCAAGAAATAGCGGTGTTTCCAACGGTAAAAACATAACCTGTTTGAGAATGTGCTCTATGTGGGTCAAACAGATATCTAGCATCTGCGTAACCAACAAGGCAAGAATCAATCCTAGATTCATAGGGGGCGGCAACACTAGGAGATTTGTAGGTATAGAACAAGCCCAAATCCGTAGTACCCTTGAGGTAGCGGAAAATGTCTTTGACACCATTCCAATGTCTGCGTGTAGGCGCATTGTTGTATCTAGCCAATAGATTCACAGCTAAGGAGATGTCGGGTCTAGTGCACTGAGCCAAGTACAATAAAGCACCAATTGCACTTAGGTAAGGAACTTCGGGTTCCAAAATCTCTTCCTCATCCTCCTTTGGACGGAAGGGATCTCGTTTAGCATCTAGAGTCCGAACGTTCATGGGTGTGCTCGAAGGCTTAGCTTTATCCTCATTAAAGCGACGTAACACCGTTTGGGTGTAGTTCGATTGATGTACTAAGATTCCATCTGAACAATGCTCGATCTCCAGGCCTAGGCAATATCGAGTTTTTCCAAGATCCTTCATCTCAAATTCCGATTTCAAGTGTGCAGCAATTTCCTCAAGCTCTTCGGGAGTACCAATGAGGTTCATGTCATCGACATAAACTGCAACAATTGCAAATCCAGAATGTGACTTCTTTATGAACACGCATGTGCATAGTTCGTTGTTCACATAGCCCTGACTTGTCAAATATTCACTCAGACGGTTATACCACATCCGCCCGAATTGTTTCAATCCATAGAGTGACCTCCTCAACCTAATTGAGAGAGTGTTCCGTGGTCTAGAACTATTTGAGCCAGTCAATGGAAGTCCTTCTAGAACTTTCATGTATATTTCCGTATCTAGATCCCCATAGAGATACGCGGTTACCACGTCCATAAGCTGCATATTCAGTTTTTCGGAAACTACCAAACTGATAAGGTAACGGAACGTTATAACGTCTATTACGGGGGAATATGTCTCGTCGTAATCAATTCCAGGGCGTTGAGAGAAGCCTTGCACTACGAGGCGTGCTTTGTATCGCACTATTTCATTCTTCTCATTACGCTTCCTCACGAAAACCTAATTGTAGCCAACAGGCTTCACACATGGTGGTGTAGGGACGACAGGTCCAAACACTTTACATTTCGCGAGCGAATCAAGTTCGACCTGGATTGCTTGTTTCCAGTTTGACCAATCGGTTCTACGTCGGCATTCATCGACGGAACGTGGTTCAATGTCATCGCTAAGCATAATGTCAGTAGCTACTGAGTACGAGAATACGTCATCGACGATCATCTCATTCCTATTCTAAACCTTATCCAATACTGTGAAATGGACCGAAATCTCACGATTCTCGAGAGGCCATCATGTTTCATCTGAAGCATCACCGTAATCTAGAATAACCTCATGCGTTGGAACGAATGAGTCAGTGATGGTCGGATTCAAGCTAGGGTCACTAGTTGGTGCCATTTTCCTCTTCCAGGGTTGTGAATCCTTTGAACCAGGGGGTCTGCCACGCTTCAGGGTCGGAACAGATGATTAGCTAGCCGCCAATGTACCATGCCGTGTGAAGGGTGCGGCCTCCCCACCTTCGGGGACAGCTCGACCTTCCCAGACGGGCTGTTGATGTACACGGGGTACATCTATCCTTGCAGGTGTGTTTACAGCGGGTATATATGATCTTGTCACCTTTGCTAGATCATTAAAAGCATCCGGCATGCTTTGAGCAATGCTCTGAAGATCTATAATTCGTCGCACCTCAGTTTCAGACTGAGCAGTGTGGGATCTAAATGAGACATAGTGGGAGCATACCACGACAATTCGCGGCGTTCTACAAGAACGTTAGCATGCTTATCTCCCCCTAACGACGGGAAGACTGTCTCATCAAAGTGACAATCTGCAAAACGTGCGGTAAAGAGATCTCCTGTCAAGGGTTCTAAGTATCGAACAATTGATGGCGAATCATAACCGACATAGATTCCCATTTTTCTCTGAGGACCCATTTTGGTACGTAGCGGCGGTGTTATTGGCACATAAATGGCGCACCCAAACACCCGTAAATGCGAGATGTCAGGCTCGTATTCAGTGACCAACTGTAACGGTGAATGTGGTTGGGTAGCGATGGGCCTCAGGCGGACCAACATAGCTGCGTGTAATATTGCATAGCCCTAGGCAGATACCGGTAATTTGGTTTTCATAACCAAAGGCCGAGCTATCAATTGAAGGCGCTTTATGAAAGCTTCTGCCAGGCCGTTTTGGGTGTGAACATGGGGCACATGATGTTCTACATTAATCCTTACTGACATGCAATAATCGTCAAAAGTCTGTGACGTAAACTCTCCAGCATTATCCAGTCGAATCGACTTAATCGGATAATCAGGGTGGTGAGCCCTTAGCTTAATGATTTGAGCTAGGAGTTTAGCAAACTCGGCATTGCGTGTGGACAACAAGCAAACATGTGACCATCTTGTCGATGCATCAACCAACACCATAAAGTATCTAAATGGTCCGCAGGTTGGTTGGATAGGTCCAAAAATGTCCCCTTGAATCCTTTGAAGAAATTTAGGAGGGTCTTGATTAATCTTTGTATGGGAGGGTTGAGTATTCAACTTCCCTAAAGAACACGTTATGCATGGCGAGACTGCAACGTGTGGATGTAACTTATGCCCGTGTGAAGATTTGAGGATATGGCGCATCATGTCACGTCCAGGATGTCCCAAACGGTCATGCCAAAGCAACAAAGTGTCCTGGAATTCAGGCATAGAGCCGGCCACACTGTGGGCCTCTATGTTGCGAATGGTTGTGATGTACAACCCACTCGACATACGTTCCAACTTCTCGTGAATATGCTTCTAGCCATATTTGTATGAAGTGATATAAAGAAATTCAGAACCATGATCTTCAGTGGTTTCAAGATGATATTTATTATCTCGAATATCTTTAAAACTCAGCAACATTCTTCCGGAACGTGGAGAATAGAGTGCCTCCTTAATGGTCAATATTGTACCATTAGACAACATGATATGTGCCTTTCCGTATCCTTCAAACAAGTTAGATGAGCCTGAGAGAGTTGTCAAATGAGCTTTCTTGGGTATGAAGTTAGTAAAATAACGTCGTTCACACAAAATGGTGTGCGTAGTTGCACTATCTGCCAGACAACTAACTTCCCCACTAGACATACCTAGAAATAAATTGATTGAATTGGTCACATGCATAAATATAAGTACATTCATTCAATTAAGCAATTTGAGAAAATAATATCCATTCCAATAACAATCCATAATTCAAAACAAACCAAAACCAAACAAATGATTCCAAATACATAGAAAAATTGTTCAAAATTAAACCATAAACCTAGCAAAATAGGGGGTAGGGGCCGGCCACTCTTAGTGGGTTCAGCCACTAGGGGCTAATGCCCTAAAACATGTCTAATTTAGTCTTCCATAGGTGCTGATGCTTCATGGAAGTCTGATATCTCCATTGATGTGGTTGCATCGTCCAGATGATCCACATGTGCAAAGTTAGACTCACAACGGGAATGATACTTGGCAATAGCCTCAGGGGAAGCTCGGTATACGCGTGACCAATGATCATTTGATCCACAGCGATAGCACATATCCAGTTCAATAAAAGCGGCCTGAACGGGAGCTTTGCCCTTGTTCTTGAAGTTTGAGACCTTAGGTGTGAGTGGTGGACGTTGCTGGGTCGCAATTCTTCCTTTAGGTGTGGCACTCTATTGACCTTGGGCCCGTGGTTGGGCTTGCCGCCCATTTCCAGGGCCACGACGGTTCTTTCATCATTTATGGCTGCTAAAATTGGTCGCATATGCTTCAGGCGCAGCGTTTGAGCCAGTGGGTCGAGCTGGATGATTCCTCATCAAAAGCTGGTTCTGCTTTTCAGCAAGAAGTAAAACAGAGATCAAATCCGAAAACTTGGTGAATTTATGTGCCCTATATTGTTGCTGCAGGACAATATTGGTGGCATGGAAGGTCAAATAGGTCTTCTCAATGAGATATGATTCGGTTAGTTCCCCTTTGCAGAATTTCAACAAAGAACGAATTCTACAAACTTCAGAGTTGTATTCATTCACGGACTTAAAATCTTGGAAGCAAAGATGCTGCCAGTCGTGTCTTGCTTCAGGCAAGTATATGTCTTTCTGGTGATCGAAACGGTTAGCCAGAGCAAGCCAGAGGGTGCGTGGGTCTTCCTCAGTGAGGTACTCAGTCTGCAATGCATCATGGATGTGTCTTCGAATGAAGATCATTGCAGTAGCCTTCTGAGCTTCGTCAACAGGTTTGTCGGGGAATATGTGTCTTAATGGTGGCTCTAATACCCTTTGCAGTGAGATGGAGCTTCACGTCTTGAACCCACTTTAGATAGTTTCTTCCAGAGACTTCGAGAGCGGAGAAATCGAGCTTGTTCAAGTTCGACATGTCCCTAAAACAAAGGGGAAAACGTGTGGTAAGCCATAGACATATATCGTAGAACATACTAGTTCTATAGACATGTATTAGTTTAATTTATGCATGAAAACTTTAGGTTTCATGTGGTATGTTTTGAATGAAAACTTCAGGTTTCAAAGGCACTAATTTTGAAACTACAGGTTCAAATTAGTTTTATGAATGATTAGTTCATAATGAGAGGTTCCTGCAAGAAACACAGAATGCAATATACTAACTAAGTGTAGTGGATTTGAGTTGGCTTCGGGAACTTAAGTGTGAGAGCTTCGGTACTACGAAAGTATGTGACGATTCAAAGTATAAAAATAAATTATTGAATCGTTAATGTCCAAAAGTGATATTTAGGTCAATAATTTTGGATTCATTATCAGATTAGTGGACTGCAAGTCACTTTTAATTAATTCAATCAATCGGGCAATACAGGGTTGATTGTAGAAGCAAATAATATTATCATACTGGTTAAATTATTTAAAATGCTAAAATAATAGCTTGTGGGTGGAAAAATGCCCTAAAATAATTTGGGCATAGGTGCCGTGGGTAAGGGAAGGCACGGGGTGCCTTGAGTAAAAACGGCAGGGCCTAATAGGGCCTAGGGTATGGCTGCAGGCCACGGGAGGGACAAAACCCCCAGCCGTAGCTGGTTTAGGTGTTTTGGTCCAAGGGGTCACGGGGGCAAGCCCAAGGCTTGTGAGTTGGTCACGCAGGGAGCCCAGCGAAGCTGGGGCCTTGATTTTGTGGCGCAAGAGGCCCAACCCGAGGGCTGGCTTTGTGTGCCTTGTGTGCATAAGGCGCCCAGCCGAGGGCTGGCAGGTTTTTGATGTAGGCCGAGAAAGGCCATGGGCTGCAGGCCCAGCAAAGAAACCAAAATCAGGCCGAAGCCTGTTTTCCTTTTTGGCACAGGGATGGTGCGATGCACCAAATCCCATTCCCCCTTTTTCTTTTCTTTTTTCAATTCCCTTTAGGTTTTAGGAAAAACCTAATATGCTTCTAATTTAATTTTATACATTGACTCACAAATTCCACGTAACAATTCAATTGTGCGATGCATGAAACAAATATATATAGTGACAAATATATGAACATATACAATATATATATCGGAAGGAAAATATAAATATAGGGGGTTCATGCATCATGGGAATGTTTTCATGCTTCATGGGTCGTTTCAAATATCTTCCTTTATTTTAAGCGTACCTGAGCAGCAGAAAACGAATAAGCCTTTGAATGTGGTGGATGATAGCCTCCTCCTATGATGCTTCAGTTCCTCAGCTTCTGGCAAGAGCGTGCTGATAACGTGTTGTAGGCCTATTTAATTGAGCGATCTAAGGTTTAGAGAGAGAGAGAGGGAGGCCGGCCACTTTAGAGAGAAGAGAGATTGATTTAATTGTGAGGTGTATTTGATTCACCCCATTGTGCCTTAATTTATAGTAGTTGGAAGGGTAAATACCTTTCCCTCTATGATTACAACATTTAATAGGTAATCTAATCCTAATAGGAATATATAATACTTTCCCATATTCTCTAGGATTTAACAATTACATTCATATTCTAAATAGAACTGCAACATTAACCTTTTTCTTTGATTATTTAAAAATTAAAATAAAAAACTAAAATATACAAGCGTATTCTTAATCGGAGCCAATCTCCTTCTCGGTTATCATCTCTCAAACCCTATCCGAGCAAGGAAGAATATTATGGCGGAGGTGAAGAGTCAGAGTTCCTGCAATTCATACAATTGCAATCGACGGATGGACACAATAGAGACACAAAGGAGGGAACAAGAATCAGAATATTAACAAAGAGACATAATAGAGAAAAAAAATAAGGACTTCAGAAATGTGGCCATCTGAAAAAAGGTATGACGTAAAAGCTAACCCATTAATTTACTCAGATTAATGGATTATTAGATGGCTTCAACTAAGTATTAAATTAAAGATCTTAAAGATACGAAGGATGCGTTGCCATTTTCTTGTTTTATAAAAATATAACTAAAAAATAAAAGGAATTGTGGCAATGATGGTTGATTGAGTTGGTAATGATAGTTTTCTTCACTAAATCAAAATCTAGGTAATCAGTATAAAAAAAAAAAAAAAAAAAGAAGATAATTTGTAAATACCAAAATATGGGCTAAGACCCCATCTCTGAGTCCTCAAATAGGCTTGTGGTCTGTCCTGGTCTAGAGATTTTAACAACATTAATCAAAAGTAAACAGTTTTTAATTTGGTTGACTTTTTGCATAGTTAATTTTCAGATTATGACCTAAAATTATATAGTTCCGAATATCATGCAACATTGCAAGACAAAAATAAGAATCGAGAGGTAAAACAAGAAGATATGAATGAGAAGGTTACTACAACATCATACAACCCATCTCAATTTATCGTGCGCCTTGATGCATTGCATCATATATGTGTGCGTGGAATCCATTCCATAAGTTCAACTTTTACATCTTTTGTGTGAGAGTTGTGTTAAAGGTTCTGAAGAGTCAACGGCTCACTATTAATCACATTGATAGTATCAACTAACTTTAGCCAAAAAAAAAATATTATCAACTAACTTAACTACATACACATCTTGAGTTGTATTTTATCACAAAAGATATTAGTGCAATGACGAGTGATATCATTCAATAAAAGTTGTAATTTAGAATAAGAAATGCACACAAAAATAATATTTTTATTATTTTTATTATAATTTGTACTCACGTCAATATTTCAACCATATTACATGGGACAAGGATTGTCTGCCCTCCTAGTTGTGGTGCCCTTCCATGCCCTCCTATTTTATGTGGCCACGGTTAAGCAACGTTAATATTTTATATTTTTATTGTTTTTTGTCTTATTATCTCATTAAAAAATTAATATAAAATATTGACGTGGCTTAACCGTGACCGCACAAAATAGGAGGGCATGGAAGGGCACCACAACTAGGAGGGCAGACAATCCTTGTCCTATTACATGATCAATGGTTCTAGACGACTAGAACTTTTCAAATACTGCCTAAAGGTATGTCCTTCATATAAAGTTTAATCCCAGAGATAATCACAATAAACTTGAGAGGTATCGTTCTTATCATTGTAGCTGGGCCATCGCTGTCATGTCATAAATTTTTGATCCACTATGCGGAGACGTCGCTGTCCGGTCCAAAAAATGCACCTACGTAATTACAAGGAAAGCGACCGTAAGCAGCCGATAACCTTGTAGGCGGCACGGCGAACCTATAGCTCAACCTTTCTTTCATTTTTGGGTTATGATGGGCCCCATATTTTAGAGCGTGTTAGAAGTGCTTGATGATTGAAAGCGTTCTTAGTGAAAGGTTTTTTGGAACAAATTTTTAGTAAAAATGCAGGTGAATTTTGGAAAAGCACTTAAAATGCTTCATATAAAATACACATAACTGGTGAACCCAAAAATACTTGTACTGCAAATGAATTCAATCATTTTAAAAACATTTTCAAACGAGCTCTTAGTGGATGAGTTTCGAGCATTCAAGTTCAAAAAAGAAAATTTTGAACAAGGTCCGCATGTGGGTCTGCTTGATGGGGCAAGGTGGCTTGTACATGTTCTTACACAAGGATTGCCTTCCAGCTCAAGGTGCTCGTGGTAGCTGATTTGGAAATAATTTTCTTAATGAGTTGGAAAGCAAACAATTGAATAGCTACTCGTTTGCTGGCAGATAACATTTTGGTCTAGTGGCATTCGGTTTTGTTTTCTTAGAATTTTTATGTTTGAAATTTAATAGACGAGATTTTGATACATGTTTTTCTTTTACATTAACAGAAAATAGTTGAATTTAAACTGAAAGCGCAGTGAATTGAAGAGAAATAACGTAACCACTGAGACAATTTACCGCTCACAAATTTCGATACACGTTGATGCATTGTGAATGGTATTATTTGTTTGGTTTCCTCTGGTCGACAAGTTGATGAGGAACCCATATGGATGATGGATCCCGCAGGTAGCAGTTGGCAAATCATACACTGCACACAAATCATGCCACCCACAACACCTGTTCATGTCATGGACTCATGTGCCGAAGCTTTGCTCATCATGTGTCGTCGTCTAATTGTTTGACATTCAACTTGGAATATTTGATGGCTCCATGTGGGAATGGCAAAAATATCCGCGGATGCGGATAACGGTGGGGATCTACACCAATGAGCCGGATATGATAATAGCACTCTTAACTACAAAGCAGATCTGCAGGGCCAGTCCTGAAATTTAGGGACCCTAAGCGCCTCAATAATGTTAGTTGTGGCTCGTATCACAATTATGTATCACATGATGCGCACTAGTTTATAATTTTCTCACTTAATGATAACTACGTACAACATATGCCACATCATGCGGTATCAAAATGTGGTACGAAAATGCGGCATGCATGACATGGCACCTTAACTGAGGCAAAATTATGCAGTAATTCGAAAATGTCTAAAAAGGTCGTACCCAGTGCACAAGGCTCCCGCTTTACGCAGGGTCTGGGAGAAGTGAATGTCGGCTAGCCTTAAGTGAATGTCGAAAATGTCTCCAAAAACAAATATTAATAAATACGATTGATTCAGTTGTCAAAATATTACAAGAAGAATAAAGGGGGGCCCAATCCAATGCCAGCTTCCCCTTGCTACTTCCACTAGATCTCTTCCGCCTGTTTCTAAATGTAAGGCAAACAAGTTCCAGTAGAAGTAGCAAAAGGAAGCATAGAGCATTGGAGCCACACAGACTAAGCTTAGACACTTTCATTGAAAACAAAAGCAAAAACGAAAGAAAAATGGCCGACTTCGCCAAGCCCTCTTCAAGCTCAAAATATTCTGTTTCCTTACTAGTTACTCTGGGCCGATGATGGCTCATTTCGTACCCGAGAGCCTATGTATGAACAAGGATTACAGCTTTGATAAAGGTATGAGAACTTCAAAACAGTCTCGTTGAAATGAGTCGCTGCCCTTTTTATGGTTAGATGAGCAAAATTCATGAATACTAACTTTATCCACCGGCGCTGCCCAACAAGCTAACTTTGGATGGAAATTATTTCTTCAGTCTACACCTACTGTACATGCTTGGACACCGGGGAATACACATGATAAGAACCAGTTTACTCAGGTCCGCGGCCAAACCATTTTGCCTGGTAGCTCTTAACCCTCTGAGGTGCTACAATCTCAAGAGCACCCATCACACACTTGTGGTACGAAAAATCTTCAACAGTTCCATCTGTTCGTACCACCATAAAGCAGTGTGCCTCCTCATGTTTAGGGTGAGCGCCGATCTATAAAAGATAGGAAAGAAAATCATCATGAAATTGCATTCTTTCAAGTATTTGTTCATTGGCACTTCAAGATGCATTGCCTGGAAAATGTCAATGCTCTGCATCTTTACGCTTAAACCAGCAACAGCTAAATGCATTGAGCAAGCAATTTTTGTATTATCAAGTTGTTAATATACATAAGATGGCTGAACACACGAACGTACATCTAAATCAAGTTGAAAGCGCAAAGCAGCTATAAAAATACTTTTACCAAGTACCTTGCAACATTTACCAATTTACGAGAGATTCTTTCAAGATAATGTACCTTTATGTCTTGAACTCCAGGTCCAATCTTATCCATTCTATGAGGATGAAAATATAAAGCCGTCATCAATTTTGACTTGTCCTCATCATTTAACGTCTCATTGATTGGATACCTGCATTTACACGAGTTATGTACATGTGAGAAACAATTTTTTATTTCTGTTTTCGTTGGAAACTGCTGGATTCAATGTAATTCAGTGTTAGTATGAGGATGCTCCTAAACATTGTAAGTTGGAAAAAGACTGTTTGCAAGAGAATATCAGCATTCCCAAATGTCTTCACAATGGAGTGCTTAATGTCTCGTTACAACTTTCAAACAAAACAAGCATTTTCAATATAGAATAATTATGCAAGAACTCCTTCAATTCAGTTTGAACTTTGTACAAAAAAAGGGTACTAAAAAATAAAATTTTGAAGAATAATCAAATACGATGTACAAAGGTAGCCAAAATGGAACTTCAAGGATATTACGTAATGCTACAATTTACAAGTGTCTTTTTTTGAAGAACATTACTCTAGAAAAGTACAATTTGGTACAAGTGGAGGTGTAACTGTGCAAGCTCTACCAACAGGTGTGGTAGTGATATAGAAGTCAGATTGAGTATATTTTCTCTGAGTTCTATCTACCAAACAAAGAAAGGGATGGATTTTGATAATACTAATTAGAAAGTGCAAAATGACAACCATACAAAAGCTCAAGATGTGATTAACCTTGACGGAAGATAAGTCAAAGTGGCATCATGCAAGGCAAGAGACAAAATGGACAGGAACATCCTAGGGGGTTAACTTACTTGCGCAGTATGTGCCTCCACGTCTGAGACCACTTGAGGATATCATTGAACTTGAGATACTTTTTAATGACTGATTTGGATATACTCTCAAACTTCTCAAGCCCAACGTGTTTTGCATTTTGGAGCAGATATGGAGAACCACATTTGTCGAGTGAATTGTTCGAAACTTCAGGCATTTTCACTTCATTCTCCTTAATGCAAATGGAACCAATTTGGCATCGAAGCATGTCATAAACATCAAGTGGCTTAGACAAGTTGAGCCCCTGATGATAAAAGAAGAGGATGAGACCTGTAAGTGTCCACTGAAGAAAGTGATAAAATGCCAAACATATTTGAAAAAAAAAAAAAGAAAAAAAAAATTGAGATACCATAGTTCAAACTCTGGAGGATTTTGATAAGTTTACAGATTCAATAAGAATTATAAGTCATCACTAAAATGCGAAGGGACTTGATAATAAAGCTACATGTTACTTTAAAAAACCATTAAGGATTCTGATTAGATTTATAGACAATCTCATCGTTCAAAACCAGTATAATTTCAGCAAAGCGAAGCTCAAGGCATAGGTTGTACTGTGTAGCAAATGCCTTAAATTGGAACCCTATAATCCTCTGCTTTTCTTGAATCGAGGCGAGGAATACTAAATCTCTTTTTACCAAAAGCTTACTCTTGTATCCCTCAAAACACCTTAGTTGGTAGATTAACTTAATTTTCTGCAACTAATTATAGCATAAAATTAGCAAGAACAGTCTAAACTCTACCTTTTGAGAAAATAAAACCTCAAATTGCCTGCCAGTCCCAGAAGGAGGAAGCTTTCCCCATGCCAAGGCTTCCAAACTCCCCGGAAGTTCATCCATGGCTCCAGCCTTGGCTGCTTTTACAAAGCAAGCCCCGGGAGTCTACACGAAGTTTTAGAATGATTACGTGAATTATGACTAAAATAACCTTATTTAAAGGTAAAATGCGATAAAGTAAATAAACCAAAAACTAAGTACGGCACTTACAGAGAAACACGCTTGCATGAATGGAGATGATACAGATGCGTGTTCTTGTTGTTGGGCAATGCCCTTGGCATTTAAGCCCACAAATTCTCCTGTGCATGTGAGGCAATCTGCTACAAGGATCAAATGTTCAGGGAGTATGTTCTTTCCAATGTCATTGCATGTGCTCTCTAAACTCTGCAATTAAAAATGCATTGAATTAGTTAGCATATGAAACATATCTCATTTTGTGAAGGAATAAAAAAACAGAGGAATCTCACATTGAGGAAATAGTTCCACCCAACATCAATTCCATAGGCAAGGCAATACTCATGAACATTATCGGGATGACTTCGTGACCAATCAATCACATTCATAATCTGGATACAACTATCCAAAAGCATACTCCAAAGTCTTTTCTTGCCGCTCTTTCCTACCATAGAAACCTTCAAGTACAGTTCACCGGATGAACCATCAGCTACTTTTGATCGTTTGGGTTGGTCATTCCACAAAATATCCACCTTTTTCACCTCCAATAACCCTAAGAAACATAAGATGAGCACAACGTAAAGGAGGGCATGACTATGCAAAATATGTTTAAGAAAATTTAAACTATCCTCATTCAACAAGTCTCAACAATATTCACAAATAACAAAAAAGGACTGGAGTTGCTAAAAGAAAATTTTACAGAATTTTTATGCTTTTACGATATTTTTTTCCCACCAAATGCTCAATCTAAAACTTCTCTTCAAAAGTAAGGGAAAACAACGTAAAAAGCATCGAATTCATGATCTTATCATACTTATTGGTAAAGTATTCCGAAATTCTAGTGTGGAAATTCTAGTATGGAGAATAGGAAACAGCATGGCCTGGTCAGAGTCAGAGCCAAAGATGGCATTTCCTATCCCCCACTCCATCTTAAAATTTGTCATCCACCTGCAACCTGTATTCTACTTCAACGGGAATCCCATTCCCCATCCCTGCACACACTCTAATTTATTATCCCATCCCGTTCTCGTATAGCCTAAGTGTTCAACGTAAGCCAAGCTTTAAGCAGTGATGCATGCTGAAAAAGGCCTCAAACCCTAAGGATTTGAGATATTTTTCTTTTTCTGCCTACATAAGTTTTCGGTAGGCAAAGGCATTTCCTGTCATTGCGGACACTACAAATTATGCATTCAGAGAAAAATAACTAAATTTCTGCGAGCTATCAAGCCTAAAAATACAAAAATCTAAAGCAGGATGAAAATGATCCTCGGTGCACAACCAACCTTTAACTACTGTTTCAAGCAGGAAAGGTATCACCAAGTCTCGAGCTTTATCCAGCTGTTCAGAAGAACTTTTGTGGTTTTCAGCCATAGTAACAGTGATGCAAAACGTGTCGTTATCTCCCTTGCATGTGTGAGCTTCAGAACAGTCCCTGCCATTTATCAGCCAGGTTAAAAGGGACAGTAAAGACCAACGAGATGGATTCAGTTTAAACTCTAAGACAGAGACATAGCATTAGTGTTGTTGCAAATAGGTGCCGCTGGTGCAACCCAATAATATCATGCCTAGATTCGGTATCCTAAGAGAAATTGGGGCGGGTCCCTGCCTAAGGTGAAGCAAGATGGAGAAGGCCAGTTGCTCATGGCTAATGGGTCGTGATGGGACAGCATAGTAAAACAGAAGGAATTCAGGCCGAAACTTAACCTACTCCTAGACCCAGTTGTAAAATCAAGTAAAAGATCAACAAAGTCGACAGCTTACTTGCTCGTAATCAGCAAACTGCGAAGAATAGCTTTTAGTTCTGGTCTGGCAGAGTTGCACCTAGCATAAAGGGAATTGACAATGGAATGCATCTTCAGTCTCCTCCTCCCCACAATTTCCTGAATGGAAACAAAGTTATACCAGAGAATGGAGCTTGTGTAAACCGAAAAACGCTACACATTACAGCTTGTACTACCTTGCCTATGTGAAAGTGGGTAACCCATGGGCTGAAACGTTTTTTACTCCCGTTTTGGGAGGAGAAGCTGATACCGACAAAAAAAAGAAGTTAAAAAATGTAAATACATGAAAAAATCAAAACAAAAGGGAAGCTAAAATATATGCAGATAAGAAAATGAGTGGTATCTAACATTATCAGGACCGTAGAAACAATATCGGAAAATTTCAGCCCTTCCAAATAGTTCTTAACTTCCAAGGCTGCATACTCGAAACCATGCCTATGTCTTCCAAGCTTCTCAGATAAATATAGAGACATGGTCTGCTTGGCACTGCTTTTCTTTGAACCACATTCCAAGATATTCTGCACAAGTATATCAGCTCAGAAATGCCACAAGTATTTCCAGAACAGTATAGTTGAATCCGTGTTAATTATCGTCAATTTATAAGCATTATTGTCGCATGTAACGAGAAGTAATATAATTGGGACCAGAGAGGGAGAGTACCTTCAGATTTAGAAGTGGAGAAGTTTCGAGAAGACTAACTGGCTGATCTAGAGCGCTGTATGCAGCTTCAGATATGGCACAGGCAGACAATGAGCCAACAGGTTGACCACCTACACCATCACAAGCAGTAATACTCTCGTCATCTCCAGTACTAGCACTATCTGGAGAGGATATGTCATAGGAGAACTGAACAACCTTGTTCCCATATGCATTTCTCACCGTTCCATCATAAGCAGTGCACAAATCCCTCATGAAAAACATAAGCTTTCGTGTCAAAGTCCCAGGAAGATCAGCATTTCCACTAAAAGAACTATCTCGACTTGTTACTGAATGAATGAAACATTCTAATGGATTTAAGCCTGTCAAGAAAGAGTTTTCAACCACGGCAGAGGGGATGTAGGACTCAACACATTCAGAACTTCCCTCAACCTTCTGATCTGAACTGATTGCCTTTTGATTATTCCATGCAGCACACGAGAGCTGGTTGGGAATTCTGAATGATAATGGAACTAGTGAGTTTTGCAAACCAAGGCACATACTGTGCTGCACTAATTTCTGCATATTACCCTTGCTTCCAGCCTTGAGCATATTCATCAAAGAGTTGTCCGTACCGGCATATTTGTAAGCTAAATTTTGAATATCCCGGAAAAATTGCTTGAAAGCATCGTGAACAACCTGACTGAGGGCAGCAGATTTCTGCTTCTCATGACAGAAGTAGTCGACATCCGAAGTCACGGGACTTTGATTCTCTTCAGCACATCCCATAAGAAGTTCCCGACTACTATCCACCAACAACTGTCTAAATATACATGCCTGCTCTGCTTCTCGCAACCCACAGAAAATTTCCTCCATCAAGTTATTCCTTGAACATGAGTCAGAAGCGAGGTATAAGTCCGAGAGAGAGACAGTCAAGCCCCTCATTGACAACCACTCACAAAAAACTTCCTGAGCAGCATGCAGGATGTCAAGTACCGGACCCTGGCAATGTTTAATGAGACTCTGATAAAGATTTCCACTCATATCTCGCAACCATGAAGAACCTTCAGAAGATAGCAGCTCCCCATTTCTAACGCAAACTCCATCTGGAGCAAAATCATAATCAAAACCCAAAGGTAGGAGCATGCTGAAAACTTGCTTTCCGGTCCAAGCAGGGCCATTAAGTGAAGGAGCTTTAATAATTGCCGGTGATGGCAGTTCATTGCAACAGAACCTTTGCAACTGTTGCATTTGAGAACGATTCAAGAGAACACCATCCTCCAGGATCAGATGGGCAGCCGTTAAGCTATCCTGACTAAGTGAAAGTAGGTTGGTACCGCTCTGCCCATTAATCAATTGCTTATCTAAAGCAACAAGCTCCCTAAGCTCAACTTTGGCATCAACTGATTGAGGAACATAGCCATGAAGGCAATCACCATCAAAATCACCACGAAATGGAGAGCAACAGAGTGGGTTTATAGATACAACAGGCGCTGCCGGAAGTATCTTGACGAATAAAGCAATGAGAGAGTGTTGATGTATCGATGGAGGCCTATTTATCAACACAATGTCTCCATCACTCAGAGGCCTGTAAATAGCATCTCCCATCTGCAGTTCATCTGTCTGGTGTACCAGAACGATGCTACCTTTTCTACGAACATGCATCACTTGTTTGAACATTAAAAGTAGATTGCAGGTGGCACCCAACCTTTCTAAGTTCCATCTGTTCAGATTCTCCGCTATATGCATCCTCTCTGCAATATTTGAGGGTATACCAATTTCACTGAGCTTTATGTTTGGATCACCAACCACCACCGTGCGAAAACAGTGATCAGTTCGCTTCCCAAGAAAGACATCTTTGATCCATCTCAAACCAGATGATTTTGAAGGATCGTCTTTGACATTTTTTAGCTGAGCGGCAATCAAATCATTGCCCGGTTTCTCAGAGTTCAACTGCATTTAAGAAGGATGACCATAAGCAAGAACCGTAGTCTTATCTACATAAACATGAAAAAACAAATAACTGACTAGCTTGCCTTGGAAATTTTCAGGCATTCTAAAACACGAGAACCCAGCTCATTAGCTACACCTTTGAAATCAACAAGTTTCCTATAAGCCGTGGTCCGATGATCCTACAAACATTCGTACAAGCAGGCATAGAAGGAAAGCAAAAACAAAAGCAAGGAATTATTTGGTAGTTTACTAACCAAATCAATCAAGACAAGCATAGTAAAGAAAAAGACTTACAAACATCAACCGCTGCCCATTAGCAAAAGCATGCATAAATTCTGTCACGCGATGACAATTTGGAGTTACAAGGAAAGAATCCATAGAAAGTGAATCTGTTATTGGGACAAACTTCGCAACGAAATTTGGATCAACATCCTTCAACAAATGATGAACCTGAAAGCCAGAAAGAGGGCACCATGTTTATGAGTGATCTGCATAAGAACTCGAAAGTGCAGCCCTAATGTTACACCTATCTGCTTAATAAAAAAAAGATGGTAGTTTAGAGAGAGAGAGAGAGATCGGATCAAGCATGGTTTGAAAATGAATGGACAGGAAAGGTAAGAAAACTGAAATGCACTATTTTGATTACACACATCCTTTAACTCAAATGCTGTGAACGCTATGTTGATATCAAAATGCAAAGTCGTAGTCTTGAAGCCACAATGTTAAATAACTATTAACAAACAGTGTGGATGCTACAAAATCAATCAGAGAAACAGCAATCATTTTTGGTATTTATAATCTGGAGATAGATTGGTATGTCTACTTTCACGGTTCATATGGTAACAATTTGTTGTAACAGTTAGTTAAGACACAAATCTCCCATAAATTTGTTTCTTAACCTGCATTCCATATGCAATAAGGAGAAAATGAATGCTTAACTATTCCAGTGTAAAAGCAGGTACAAACAACCTTCGTTTTTTGTTTTCTTACAAGGAATGATGGCTTAAGGAGGAGAACATCATATTTAAAAACAAGTTCATAAACTTCATAATTCCGTCTCCTAATGGCATACCTAAATGCTCTAAAATGTACTCCACTCCACAGAAGCAAAAATGTAGGCGTACGTGCATTCATACATACAGTTATGTAGTGTGCATCACTACACGTCTGTGCATAAGCATGCATCTGACTGATTTAGCAGTTTGATGGATTTATGAATAAGAAAAGTAGTTATGAGTTTGAAGAAATTGTCTCATAGATACCACATAAAAAATATGCACATCAATGTTAATTCTAAAAGATTGTGCAATTAAGACATGCACATATAAGAAGGTCAAGTTACCTGGGCATGAGATAGAATTCTTTTGTTTGGTTTAACGCAACTCTCGTCTTGCTGTGCATCTTTGGGAATAAAATCCCAATAGTCAGAAGGCAATATTCCGCTTGCTTCCACGATAATACAACTTCTTTTAAAGAGTTCTCTCGTAGAAACTCTGAACTTCATTCTTGGGTAGCTTAACGAACTTCCCTATTAATTGAAAAACTCACTGAAGTTACAATGGTGCACACAGAATGAAATTACGCTCAAAGAGACAAACAGACTCACCTTACAATACTTGCAGCCCTTGCGCTCCTTGTGCTCCTGGCGCTTTCTCTTACCACTTAGAGAATCAGCACCCTGATGCATGCATAATAGGAGATAATTAAATAACTAATTCCATCGAATACACACACGAGAGATATAGGTTAATGTGGATAACCGTCAGTAATCACAACAATTTTCAAAACTAAGCAAACATATCGCCTTTTAACCTTTAACCATTAAGGAAAATAAATAGCAACAAAAGTTCAATAGTGCCAAACTGTAAGTCACATCTCAGTGATCAGCACGAATAGCGTGGTAGCTGACCTTGGGCTTTAGATCCTGCTTAACAGATTTACATCCTACACAAATCTTGTTTAAGATTTGAACAACTTCCGGAAGATAATATGGATGGACTATTGAGCATGGAAACTGGATACGCCCATAATGACCTAGAAATTAAAATGATTGATCAAAACCAATTACAATACTGAAGATAACCGCATCAAGAATTATGTTAAATGTTCATCCACACCTTCACAGTTCTGTAACTTGTTTTCGGCACCACAAGTAGAGCACTGACCAGATGGATTTGGAAGTCCGAACCTAGGATCAGTGACCTCACTGGCTGAACTGATTGGTGTTTCTTCAGATATCCTTAGCTGTTACAGAATTATTAAGTATTAATAAATTCTCATCTGATATATCAAACGCATCATGCTAAATTTAAACCACGAAACTATAACCCCTTCACACTTGTACAGTTGTACTGACACACATATTATTGTCACATGATAAAATGTTCAAACACACTCCAGAAGTAGATTTCATACATTAAAAATGCCTATGACTATAAATAACACTGGACAAACGGATGAAGAAGTGGAAGATATCGTCTAATAAGAGTGCCAATACAGCTTAATGAGATGATAAAAGAACATAGTTCAGAAAGACCTATTCATAGTGGCATATATGTAAAGAATGTAGTTCAACTCTGGGGGGGGGGGGGGGGGGGAGAGAGAGAGAGAGAGAGAGAGAAGTGTTTAAGCTTAAAACCAAATACGAAATGATTAAAGAAACAAAATCAAATAAAAGACAGTCTGAGTTGTATAAATTCAAATGCCACACTCATGTTTTATTGTCACGTGCTAGTCAAACAAAAGCTCAAAACAAACGCAAATGCACGCGTGGGCACACATTCATAGGCATCTATTATTACATTATAATGAAATTGGAAGGCATTAAATAAGAGTATGAACTATGAATACAACTTAATGAGATGCCAAAATAACATAACTTGGATACCTATGATACATATGCGGATAAAATGGCTTGAGTCTTATATTAAAAACTTGCTAAAAAAACCAAAAGAGTACCAACTAGACAAAAGAAAATATAAGGAAGCAGACAAGAAAGGGAAAAATACTTACAATATCTTCCCCAGTTGTAACATTTAGACGTATGGCAGTTATAATACCAGATCGAACTGGCTCTTCTTCATACAATTCACTGTCCATGGGGTTTGATTAACCCCTGCTACTCAAAAAATCACACAACCTGCAATGATAGCCAGAGCGTTAAAACAATGAAGAGTAGACAACCATAAAAGCTTACTGTATAAGAAAATAAGGGCTTCCTGTGGAAATCCATAGCGAACACCCCCCAGATATTTGTACACATAGTTTCGGTAATAATGGTGAGTTCACTCACAAGTTTAAGGCCAAAACCAAAAGATGGCCTTTTGGAGAAATTAAAGCTGATGTAAAAATTAATGGTGCTGATCCAATATGAAATTATCCTGTAAGAAACCTATATATGAGAAAACTAAACCAATCCTTGAAACAGGTAACAAGTCAATGTCAATAAATAACTTGATTCGCGTTGCAGACACGTTCTGAAGCATCCATATCAAACACGAAACTGAATGGAATCGGATATAACACACTGAAAATACAAATACAAATACAAATACAAAAAAAAGAACAACAAAAAACAGCTGTGATGAATAGATATTATGTCCACACCAGTATAACAATCACTATGTTTACAAGTTACAAGTTCATGGCTAACGACAGAATTTAGCATTATATCATCAATGCATAGATGCTAATTTATAAAATTTAGCTGGAAACTCTAACTCCTACCGGTACAGAATGTGTGGTGGCACACTCAAACAATGAAATACATGTGGAAATTAGTCGCAAACAGGGATTGTCAGATGAATTACCAAATGGACAACAACCGCACCCACCATAAAACTGACAAAACACACTTCCTGCTTTAGTGATCAAACCGTAATCAATAGACTACAATTCAGCTACAAAAAGACAGGTAAGACATGATTTTTTTTATATGTTCGAAACAATCCATTACAATGGTACCACGGGAATGATCATTGTAAACTGGAAACCTAACAAAACAAAATATTCATCCCAAAATTGACCACATACCATCATTGTTGCTCAATCTCATTAACCCCTAGGCAATAGGAAAACAGAATACCTTGCTTTCACCACCTTATATGTTCATAAATCAAACAAAATTACATCAGATACACCAGAAACCACGATTGTCTCAGACACGCTAAAATTCTAGCATTTCAATCAACATATCTTACAAATAACACAAGATTTCAATCCACATTGTGCAAAGGTCCATTTTTTTTAACCTCCCCAAATGATCAAACCCAACATGCAGACCACCAGAGCCAAATTTTCCCATGCACATTGCCAAAACCATCAAATTCCAACAAACCCACAAACCAGGATGTCAAGAAACACAAGAAAATACACTTATCACCCAAAAGAATCAAACTTTCACAGAAAAATCAATGAAAGCACATAAAAAATATCTTAAAAAATCAACATGATCATACACAAACAACCATGTAGCAGCAATCCCAGGAAACCAAAACACCAAAGTTCTAAAAAGATACCAAATTTCAGACAGGTATCTGCAAAAGCATGTGCCTTTTTCCCAGAAACAGAAAGGTTTGCTGTAAAACTCAAAGAAAAAGGTGACCCAACAGAGGAAAATAGCAAACGGGAAAAAAAGCAGGAGAGAGAGAGAGAGAGAGAGAGAGAGAGAGAGAAAGAGGGAGGTTTTTCTTACTGTGATGAGTAAAGCGACGCCGCCGGGTCGCTGCAGCCAACCAAAAGACAACTCCGATTTCAAGAAGGGGAGTTGGAAGGAGACCAATGCCGAGAAAGACTTGTTTTCTTTGTTGCTTGGGTTTGTGTCAGAAAAAGAATCCCCCAAGGCTTCTGTGTGAATTTATCACTACTGAGTACTGACCATGCTCTTTTATATCTCACTGTACTCGCTACCTGACAACTTAGACTGACCGGAAATTACCATTCGACCCTATTTGATTTGGATTTTCGGGATTTTGAATGAGAGTTTATGATGAAATTTCCGAGTTTTTGTTTAGGGTTTAGGGTTTTCTCTAAGTAAAAAAAAAATTATGAATAGAGTTTAATTTTGGGGTTTAGGGTGTAGGTTTTGTGGAATACAACACTTATGCTAAATGACAATTTTTGAACTTATACTAAAAAATTTACGCTAAAAACTAAAAATGCTAAAATAGGTAGCGATTTTTCGTTATAGCTTTCCTTTTTTTTTTTTTGGCATTCCTCTTTTTGGGTGGGTTTCTCTTTCTAGAGCAGCGTTAAGTTTTGAAACAAGTTTCTGACTATCATGTGAAGTTGAGCAGGATGTCAATTTTTACGGCAGGTATATTCTTTGACCAAATTAAGGTTATGGCACGTGTTTATTGTGCGTAATTAATCAATAGGATCATGATCCTCTCTAGATCTTGAATGTGAGGATCCTAGGAGTATCTTGTAGTTCAAGCGTTCACTACAAATTAAACGGTTATGAATCAATCAATATATTTATTTTATTTATATTTTAACACAAGTTAGATCCCACCAACCCGATAAGCCCTTAGATTTCAGTCTAGGAAACCAAATGCACAGCAGGGCGGCATCATAGGTGCCGCAAATTCTAACGGCTTGGGGGTGCTGAAATAGTGTTGCATGATTTGAATATCTCGCCATACATCTTCGTAGTCCTCCCGGAAGAGAAGCTTGCGTTTGGGGATAGACTTGCAGGGGTAGGGACGTCTAGAGGAAATTTCAATGCAACGGTGGGTGGTACTGAACTGGCCATGGCCAAGGACCCTCCCCAAAGAGTAGAGGTCAGTGAGGTTTTGGGTTTTGTAGGGTAGGAAGAAAGGCCACGAGGAAAAGTATCGGTAGGTGAATCGGAGGTGTTTCCGGTGGCTGGTGAACTTATTGACTTCCACTTCTAAGGAGTTCAAAGTTACCTATCTATATATATGTCATGCTTTAGGCATGCAACAGTTTAATTCATGCTACTTATGAGACAAAAAGTGGATGTATCAACTATGGTTCACAACATTCTTAAAACCGTCATTTCTCCCGCTAACAGTGGAATAATTGTTTCACCATATAGTGATAGTCCACAAAATTACGGTAAATATATATGAGCACAACTAAAAAATACATCTACTTGAATCCCAATTTTAATGGGTGAAACCCATCTTTGTGTACATAATTACTTGTTGGTTAGAAAATTAACTTCAACCGAACTAATCAGGATGATGCAAGTGATCAAGATGCATCTCCCAAGCAGAAAATTATTAGTAAATAGAATGCTTAAAGCTTGTGGTATACCAAGAAAAATTGTGCACTCAAAACTAATCCCAAACGGAAAATTTGGGAATTGCGCTAATAATAGCAAGCAAATAATTTAATGACCATCTTGTAGATATACATCTAGGCCATTGGACAAATAATCCACAATTATATGTTGAATAAGCTCACAAATATGCTTTTATATGAGCGAAGCAATATGAGGATCCAAGGTTAATTTTGACTGAGATGGTCTGAAGACCAATTACTCGTGTCAACAATCCTTGCGAGGACATGCACAATGCACTTTGTTGAGGACTCAAAATATGTTCATACAAATCTGTAATAATCCGACACATTATAATGGATCATGAATAACCATGATAATCATGTCCTCATTTGGTCTATGAACTTTGGGTTCATGATATGTGTCCATTACTTCTATGACTGTGCAATACAACTCTTTAGAGAAAGTAGGAGCTTTTTTGAAAAAATGAATTCGACGAGATTAAAATATTACATCTTGATGTAAAAAGAAATTCAATTAATGAATCCATAGTAACATAACAAAAAGAAATAACTATAATTGAAATCAACCACATGAAAGTGCTAAAAAATAAATAATAAAGAGCCAAGTTATTAGAAGATAACGCAATCGTTAGTTGCTTGCTTAAGCAAAGTGGGAGATAAAAGTCAACCACAAATAATGGAATAAAAATGAGTTTCCATTTGTAGCAGGAAAAACAAGTTAGAATTCTTGACCATCCATTGAGTTCAAAATTAAAGGAGAATTGTCAATTTGTCTCAACCATCTTTTATTTGTCTTTAATAGAAACTTGTCATAAAATCCACCAAATATTTTGGCATGCGATAGAATCATGCCCAATGCCTAATTGCAATAGCATAAATACTACCACAAATTTTTTTTGTTTGGTTTGGTTATTCAATTAAACCAAGGAACTACAGACCCTCAACTTAGAATTAATGAACTCTACATACAAATATGCAATAATTTGACATCTAGGATGTGCAATTCCATTCCTAGTAAAATGGTCAAACTTATTTTCTCACTAGTGTCGAAAAATACTCAAGGCTTGACTATCCACCAAGTTCGACATATCCATATACCCATTTTGATTATGGGTACAACAAGCTATACGCTCCCAATTGCTTTGTACATGAACTTTAAATTTATTTACAGGGATGTAGGTTTCCCACTCAACATTGTGTTGAGAATTAAGGATTCAAGGGACTATCATTGTGATGAGTATTAAGGATTCAACAGACAGAGGTCCGGATCCAATTATATGATGAAAGTTAGAGAGATTGAGGGCCAATTTGGGGTTGACGTGTTTTTTTTCTAAAAAAAAAACAATTGCTTCTCCGTGCTTTAAGAATAATCATTTGTAAAATAAAGCAGTTGAGCGTTTGATAAATTGTATTTTTTTTAAGTGCTTGAATATGAAAAGCAATGTAAAAGTGTTTGGTAAATTTCAATGTAAAAATGATATTGTGATAGAATTATATATAAAGACAAAACTAGACATGGTAGTGGATGTGGTGACAAGGATATCGGTGCTAGGGGTTGTAGCAATCATGGCAGCGCCAATGATGGGGGTGGTGCCAATAATAGGTTGTGGTGGTTAGGGTGTAGAGGTAGCAGTGGTGGCATTAGTAGTGTAGTTGTTTAGGTGTGGAGGTAGAGTGCTGGCAACAGTGGTGGTGGCGATTGTAGCGTTGTTGGTTGTGGTAGGATGGTGGTGGTGATGGCAGCAATGGAGTGATGATGGTAGTTGCAGTCGTAGGTGGTGGCGACGATAGGGATGGCGATAGTAGTGGCAAGAGCAGTGGCAGTAGTGTTGGGGCCGATAATGACGATGGTGATGACAGTAACAATTGTAAGGGTATAGTGGTGGTGCTAATAAACTTTTGTTGCTACTAGTGGCTGTATTGGTTGGGTTGTGGAGGTTACAATGGTGGTGGTGGCAATGGTGCCGTTTGTGGTTGTGGTGGTAGAAGTGGTGACAATTATGGTAACAATTACGACAACGATGGTGAAGATAATGGCAGTTATGGTTGTGGCGCTAGTGATGGCGCTTATGGTTGTGGTGATGGTAGTGATGGTGGTAGTGGTGGTGACGGTTGTAGTAGCAGTGGTATGGTGGTGGTAATGGTAGTGGTGATTTAAGGTTAGTAGTTGTAGTGGTAGGTGGTGGCAGTTATTTTGTTCTCCAAGAGAGAAATGTATGTAGAAGGATAAATAACGTCATTTTTAAAACTTAATAAGGATATTACATGAAAGAAAAATATTCATGAAAGACTGAACTCTATTTTTTTTATTAAAGTAACTTTCAAAAAGAATCTACAAGCTGCTTCTAAAAGCTGATATCTGGAGGTTATTGCTTTAAAAATAAACATGATATTTTATTTTATCAAACACTTTTTTGTTGCTTAAGTTTAAAGTGGCATGTCACTTAGTACTACGATCTAGTGGTATTCATTTTCACTTGTAAGTGAGAGGTCTTATGTTTGATTCTCGACAAAGGCAAATTTGAACCACATTATTGCTAGCTCATTGTAAGGCTTAACCTACTTCCCCACTCCCTTAGTTTAGATAATATCGTTTGTTAAAAAAAAAAAAAATCTTTAAAGTGAAATAATTTTTGGTGAAAAAACAAAACCAAGCAAACCCTGCATGTCCTAGCCTCTTAAAAATTCATCATCATAATATTGATTTAATGACATAGTAATTAAAAGGGTAATACTAGAGAGATCATCTTAAATCATATTTTGTAAACTATATTACGTAGTCATTGATAATTAGATTATTACTTAAAAAATTAGTCTACCTAGCATTACTTATAATTAAATTCATAATCTTGTAGTGGAGTTAGATAATATAGAAAGTCATACGCTTTTAATTGATTAGCAAATATAGGTAATTGAATTGATCTTCCAAATGCACATGCCGTGTAATAGAGAGAAAGTAGAAAGATGAGATTATTGAATTAATAACCAAAGCAAACCAACATCCGTTCATGGTGGATGTCTTACAAGCATATTCCACATCTCCTCTTTTCTACTTTCATCGTCTGGCAACGCAGCAAAGTGTAGAACACTTATTTTTCCTCATCAATTAATGAATCTGCAAGAAAAGCTAAAATATTATAAGAAATGTTGTGAAAGATAAGTAATTAGTATTATCAGTGCAAAAGCTTCAACAAGAAATATAGAGAGCATAATCTCCAAAGAATACTTGTTTTTCTCCCCTCCTTTGATCTTGTAGTTTTGTGTGACTCTCTTTATGTCTGTATTATCTAAAAATCAAAATTAAGAATACATTCGTATGACCGTTGGAAATAAAATATAGAAAAAAATAAAATAAAGAGAAATATACAGAGACGAGAGATTATGAGGAGAAATCAAAATGTGCTTTCGTTCTCATCAGAAGTCTATTATGTTGATAAATTTTATTCCATGTTTGATTGAGCTGATAAATTCGCTTCTCAAACTAACCTTTGTTGCAAATAAAATAAAATAAAATAATTAAATTGAGGGTTAAAGAAAGTTGTTATTTGGAAATCGACCCGCAGGTCCGAGGGTACTTTGGTCATAAAACTTCTTGAGATTTGAGGTTTGCTTTTGCCATGAAAAAGAAAGATAGAAAGAAAGAAAGTTGGCTTCTGAATCGGAAGGAAAGTGGGGCCCACAATCACGTTTCTATTGCTACTCCAACATCATTTTAGGTTTATTACGGGGACAAAAGCATAGAGAATCTAAATATAAAAGTAACTATTCACATCGTTTTCGAAACTACTTAATTTCGAAAATAAAATATTTAATTACTTAATTTAGAATAATGTTAAAAAGATTAAATTTGTAAATAAAATTTATAAATTAAATAATGTGTCACCTAGGAATAAGCACTTTATATTTAATCTCCGTAGCATTATCCTGTTAGTTTATGCACACATTTTTTTTTAGCCTGACCTTTAAGTCTGCTTTTGATTTTTCAATCGAATCATTTAAGAAAAAAAGCGTGCAAAGAATAAAAAGTGTAGAAATTTTCTAATTAAAAACCAAAAGCTGGTATCAATAAAAAGTTTCATAAAAATATTTCAGAAAAAAAAATATTTAAATTGGAAGCATTTGAGTGTGTGGGAGCAGCGAGAAGGATTTATACTTTTATTTATGACTCCAACAGAAAAGGTTGAAACGGCCCACAAGGAATCGAAGAAAGTTTGCCACGTGGCGAGCATGCAATGGGTCTGTTGAGGGAAGGAATCCTGATTTGTGAGAGCTCAGGTAGGAGCGAAACAGTTAAGCTTTTTCTCAGATAGTGAGTGGGGAGTGAGTGCTTTTTCAGCATTTTTGTCAGAATATTTTGGATTATTGGTTTGCTTAAAAAATAAAAGCAATGAATAATTCCAAAACTTTTCTCATCAATAATTGGGGTATTCTTGGGCAGTGCCTTTTTTAGTAATTTTGTCAGATTTTTTTTAGAGTAATTTGATCTGAAGAACAGAAAAGCATTGATATTTTCAAGCCCTTTCTTATTAATACTTGTTAGATTTTTGTGCACAACATTTCTACGTACAGTTGAGATCAATTGTCAAGGACTCAACTTGTTCTTCATTCCACATGTTTAATTTCTTTATCATTGAAATATTGTCCATTTTTTTGTTTCTCTTCCTTTTTGTGTAAGTTTTTTAATCCGAAATGTTAGCGATTTTCATTAAAGGTTAAAACACAATTATAACACGATTACAAAGAGGGTGCCAAATTGAGTACATTTTTTTAGTGACCAAATCATTGATCTGAAAAGAGAAAAACATAGCAAACAAACATAATAAATTCCCTACATGGCCACCACAAGCAACACGATTTACAAGAACTATTAGTGCAAATCTGCCATAATAGATTAGTGGTGGCAAATTCAAGACTGAGGAACCCACAAAGCCATCATGAAGTTGAGGCCACACAATCGCTAGGATGCTTGTGGCTTATCTCTAATAAGAAAAACAGGGCATCTCATTACGAAAACGCGTATTTACGTTAGTTCATTATATATTTACGTAAATGGTTTCGTTTCTAGGTGAAACACATCGCAAGGATCTTCAATGCCTGCGAGGCGGGTTCAACCCGAATACATGTCTTGTGAGTGGGTCTTTGCATTTAAATATATTTAGTTTCCATTTATATATTTAATAAAGAATTTTCTGCACTATGCCTATATTAGATTAACATTATAAGAAATAGCTCATTAACGGAGTATGAAATTATGCTACGTCCTATGGGATGCATATGTATGCAGTGGCGAAGCCAGAAATTCTCGAGGGGAGGGGCAAAATTTAAAAAGTTCAGGGTCCCAAAAAAATGTGAACATTCATTCGAGGTCTAAGTCTAGGATTTGCAAGAAGATTATTTGCACTACCCATAATATTCATAGAAGAATTTGCACTAACCAAAATATTCAAAAGAGGATTTGGACTACTCAAAATAGTCAAAGTAGGGTTTGAACAACAATATTATTTGAATGATGATTTAGCACCGTTTCTTGTTGTATCGTCCTATTACTTAACTGTATAATTAGCAAAGTTTTAAAGGATGTTAAGCTCTAGTCAGGTGAGGAACATGACTTTACACTTAGGCGAGGACCTAGGCAAATTTGAATAAATTTATTATATACCGTATAAATAATTGGCTATTTATTATATACCATATAATATCATAAAAACATCGATTATAAAACATATAATATAAAAATATTGACAAATTTTCTATATTACTTTGTTGAATTTGATGGTAAGAGAAAAAAAAAAAATAATTACGAGTTCGTAATATTTTACAAATTATTTTTTAAAGCTCGTATAAATTTATAGTGAATTTTAAGATAAATAACAGTAGCAAACAAGTGGCTTAAAAAATATTGAAAGAGTGGTCAAATTAATTGGACAATAATTAAAAAACAAAAAAAATTCTAATATAAATAAGTAATAGCAAGTTAGGTGGCACAAATTGATTGGCCAATAGTTAAAAAAATTGTAATTGCACATCGGTGGGATGGGGGAGAGAGAAAGTCTCTCTCTTTTTCCTTTCTCTTCTTCTTCGTCAGACAGAACCTCTCAATTTGCAAAAGCGGCAAATTGTAGATCTTTGTTCCTCCCTTCTTGGAAAAAAGAGAGCTCGCGATCAGCCCGTGGTGCGATAGAGCAAGGAAACTCAAAACACCAGAAACCACACGAAATTTCATCACTTCTGACGAGACCGGAGGGGCGGAAACATTGCTTCTGAGCTTGATTTCCGGCAAGAGGAGTGGCGGCTGCCATTCCTCGCCCTCACGTAGCTTCGCCACTGTATGTATGCGTATTATTATGGGATGCCTTAATAATATTTATGGCCATGAATAGTATTATGTTGACTAGAATTATCGATTTATCGTGCATGATCATACTCATGTCATTGCCCATCGTGCATGCTACATGGTGTTAGTAATCGCCTAGGCTAGAGCCAGTCTTCATGTGTATGTTCACATCTCACCGTACACTCACTTTGGATCCATTATAGGTGCCAATCCTTTCCTAAATTGCTATAGGCAATTAGGACTCGTATAGGACCCATATAGCGCCAGTCTTCACGTGATTGTAGTACTATAGTGTAAATCATTATTACATCGAGTCATGTTCATGCCAGAATACCTCTACATGAACTCTTGTGTCAGTATATGTCGATGAGCACCCGATATTAAATGTTCATTTATGCGAGATATTGTGATTACTAGTTGTTACATGTCTTATATGCGAATATTGTGTTTCATCATATTTATAAAATATTGCTGTTACGGTAAGTGTTTTCATACTATATGTAGTATATTTTTGGAACTATACTTGTTTAACGACAAGGGGTTATACATTTTTGAAAAGGTTTTTACGAAACTTTATTTTCAGGCCCACTCACCCTTATTTTTTGCCTCTCCAAGTTTTAGTGGCAATGCTCTTGTCAACGAGGATTTATGGCAAATGCTATTATAGGAGATTATTTACGATGGTATAATTCTTATTCTAATTTTACTGTACTTTACTTATGTTCTGAAATCACGTGTGAAATGAGTTCAATCTCACTCACATGCGCACTCTTGTACTTAGTCACTTTTAGGTTTAAATTTAGTCACAATTTTCCATAACACCACACTTTATGACTATGTCACCTTCCTGGTGTCGGCCAGCAGAGCTCGATTTAGAGTGCAGGTGAACATTCCGGGTTGGAGTGTGTCAGCTTCGACCTATTAGAGCCATAATATTCACATGTCTTAGTGTTATTTGCATGGGACACCATCGTGACTCTAAACTTGTGCCATACAAGTTGTTCTCTACTCCCCCACCCAATTAGACACACTTGTCTCAACCTTCCAACTTGCTCCAAACCTTGAGCTAAAATGAGTTTTGGGTTAAACTAATTTTTGGGGAAATTTTAACCCAAGAAATCGGCCAAGGTAAAGCCCCTAGCTTACTCCTACGCGTGGACACACCCAGGAAATATGTGAGCCGCAGCTCAACGACGCACGAGATGTAGAGAACACGCCAAGACTGACAATGATAGGGCCTCATGCTGACGTCAATGTCGGCCACAATCAATGAGCCTAACAGCTTTTTTTTCGATCCAACAACTGTGATTTTTGGACAATTTAAAAAATACACTAAATCTAATTGTTGAGATCCAGTATTATCAAATCTAACAGCCCAAATTAAATCCAACAGCTTAAACAATTTAAAAAAAATTATTTAACTCAAATTAAAAAAACTCTATAAATATCTATGTATTTGTTTAACTATCAGAATCTAAATATTTTTAGGTTAAAATGTTCATAAATAAATTAGGATAGTCTAAATAAATTTATTTTTCAAAAGATTATTTTGAAAGAAAAAAAGTCTAAAATCATTCTTTTATAATCTCGGGATAAAATTTTAACCAATAATGGTTGGAGAAGAAAAACTGTTTTTGAGTTAAAATCTAAATTTTATGGATTAAAAATTTTAGGTTTCAACCCAAGGGTTGGAGATGGTCTTAGTGTAGATAATATCGTATGTATTGAAAAATATTATCTATATGTGCATGAAATTAATGTGACATTCCTAATTGACATAAACCTAATTAATGAAATTATCTCATTGATTAGGTTAAAAACAAAAATTGGTCATTGATATTTAGTTAATTAGTGAAGATTCAATGATTTTTAACTTTTCTTACAATGATCTATTTATACTAAGGCTACGTTTGGTATGTGGAAAGAAAGTCAAGAAAGTAAAAATGTTGTCTTTCTCATGTTTGGTAAGTTCGGGTTTGGAAAATGATTTCTTGGCCAATGAAAAATAGGGGAGAAAGTGAAGCCCTCCACCCCCTTTGGTATTCAATTTCCTTCCCAATGGAAAAAAGATATTATCATTAATTGCTATATTTTTATGACAAACATGTCATCATTGACAATTAAATGCCCACTGATCTCGAAAAAAGGGAATGTTCTATCTACTTTCGCATCGTTACCAAATACATGAAAGAAATTTTACATTTTCCTTCTCCAAATAAAAGACATGGGTAATCATTTATCAAGAATTCTTTTCCACGTACTAAACGCAACCTAAGGTGTCGAGAATTGAGTTAGGTCGCAAATTGGGCCAACCATAATAATTGGTAACAAACTCACCATCCATGGGAGTAGATCAAATACCTCACACTTACACGTAGAGAAGAATATCACTAGATTCTAGTATAAGGTGGCAAAAAATGAGTTGAATATGAAGTGTTATTATGGGTGTAATTGGCTTTTAAGTTTTTAATAAGGCCAATGTTGTCCTAAATAAACTTAAGAGCCGTTTTGAGAGTTAAATCAAGCTCTCAATGATAGTAGCAATTTGTGATGGTAAAATTTTATCATCTTCAGATTTGATGAAATTATACATACAAAATAAATTAAAGACATTTCTTACAGCCAAAGCCACACACCCAGTGAGGGGAGGTTGGTCACTAAACCTCCGATGCGTAAATCAGTTTATTTGAAGGGAGAAGGTTGAATTGCGTAATATCAACTTACCAGAGAATGAACTGGGGATGGGGTATTTATAGGAGCTAGGCTGGGCACATGTGTATGGTTTTACATGCCATGTGTCTACGTTTGATTGGCTAAAGTGTGTCATCTGTTGTGTGGTAACAAAAAAAATTCCACCATTTTACATATTTGACAAAATTTGACCTACAAAACAAATTAAACACATTTGGTTAAGGCCAAAGCCACTCACGTAGAGAGGGATGTTTAGTCAATGAACCTCTGATGCCCAAGTCAGTTTCTCTGAAAAGACAGAGAGAAAGATTTAGGTTGAATTTTAGAGAGTTAACTTCAACTTGCTTGAGAAATGTGTAGAATAGGTATTTACAGGGAGCTAAGATCGGCCACATGTGTAGAGTTTTTCATGCCATATGTCTATGTCCGATTAGCCAGAGTGTGATCCGTTGGATGCAGTGGGAAAATATCTTTAAGATGTTGGAATATCTTAAAGATACTTGAGTATAATCCTTGGTGATATTATTAAATAAATAATAATATATAAGAATTATCTTTAGAGAAGAATGTGATTGTGCTTCTTTGAATAAATAAATACTCTTCAATAAGGAAAGTTTGAAAGGTGGAATTAGTTATTAATTCTACCTTTGATTCTCTTACCTTATTTTCGAGAAATTGTAGTCAGCAGCTGGTAGTTAAACTGCACATGGAACAGATGTATGCCTTACCAATTTAATGAAGGACATTATCATTAACTATGAATAAAAGTCCATGTATCAGCTCTAGGATTCTCTGAATTATTTTTGGCTCCATACATTGGATCTAGTATGAAAGTATCTTTAAAATTGTTCTAAATTCGTCCTAGGCGGCCTAGGCGGTTCAGGTTTAGTGTTCCACTATTTTTTAGTTTTTTAATTAAATTAATGGTTTTCTGGGTAACCTACCCAAAAAGAACTCATATTATTTCTCTCGCATTTTTGTGTTTCTCTTCTCCCTATCTCATTGAGTACACGCGTTCTCTCTCTTTCTCTCTCGTCTCCCCTCACGCTGACTCTTACTCTGCCTACACTATCTCTTGCAGTTTCCGTCCCCTAGTATGTGATGTCAAATTTAGTTTAATTTGTTGGGTGTAAGTAGCTTAAGTTTTAACTTTCTTAAATTCTCAATACAAGTATAGTTTTTCTAGAGTGTAAGTAGGCCACAATTTATATGTTATATAATAAATTTAATTAAATTCGTCTAGCCCTCCTAGGCCCCGAATTAACCGCCTAGGCGTTAGGCTCCAGCTCATCGCCCGACTAGCACCCAACATCTTTTAGAATCTTGATCTTTAAGATGTTGAAATATCTTAAAGATGCTTGAGAATAAGGGAGTTTTAATGAAAAAGAGCTTCTAAATTTTTTTTATTTAACCAAAAACCACATAATAACTTTATTTAATGAAAATGACTTAAATTTTAATGAAAAACTAAAAGATTTTATATAATAAAGAAATAAAATTGACGCGTGAGACTTGTACTTCTCCCTTTCTCCCTCTTCCACCCTCCCTGTAACCCCTTTCTTTTCATTCACCCATCACCAACATCTATCCTTTCACACATCACCATCTCTCTCTCCTCTTTCACCCCCCATCATCAACATGTCTCTCCGCTTTCACCCATCACCATTTTCTCTCTCTTTTCTTTCACCCATCACCATCATCTCTTTTTTCTCTCTTTCATGTCATTTCTTCCTTGCTCTCTCATTTTTTAATTTTTTGTTATAAGTTTATTAATAAAAGATATTGTTTCTCAAAAATAATAAATTTCTAAAAAAACTAAAGAAATTCATTCAAGCCATTTTCTTATTATATTTGTCAGCTATTTTATTTTTATTTTTTTTAAATGGTGATACTATTTCTAGAAACAGTTATAACTATTTCTACAAACAGTAACACTATTCTAAACAGTGACACTAATTTCAAAATCGGTGCTACTATTTCTATAACGACGACAATGTTTTTAGAAACAATGACACTATTCTAGAATGGGTGTCAGTATTCTAAACAGTGACACTATTTTTAAAAATAGTGACTCTATTTTTAGAAATATTTTTAGAAAGAGTGACACTATTTTTTGAAAATGTGTCCTTGTTTCTAGAAAAAGTGTCACCGTTATAGATATATCTCTACATATATAAAGGGAGCATGTAACGACCCGTACCTAATTATTATAATTTTTAAAATTTTAAAAAGTGAATTTACGAAAATGCCCTTCAAGGCAAATGCGTTGACTTTTGTTGACTGCCTTGTCGAGTTACGTAAGATTCATTTTCTTCGCGTATCCTCATAGTACTCGTTGTTACGAACACATGGGCGTAAAAGGAACATGATTTGGAGTTATAACGAAAGAGATATTAGCGAATGAAGTTGATGGCAAAATTGTAAATCCATTATTTTATGGAATACTCCAGATTTTTGGAGTAAAGTCTTGAAAGCCACGTGTGTGGCCCAGATTAAAGGAAAAAAATGAGGGGCGGTGGTGATCAAAGATAAAGGAGAGAAAGGAGGAAAGAGCAGGACCAATTAGGAAAGGGAGAAAATGAGAAAACCAATGGGAGATAGGAGAGAAATGAGGGGAAACGAGAGGGAAGAGGTACACTGGATCACCTTGATCCATTTCCAACCCGCCGACCCGATTACTTGACCCGGTCCTATCTCCTCTGTTCGAACTCCGTTTTGGGTGATCTTGGTGTCCATGGAAAGCCCTTAACAAGCCCTACATCTCTGCAGTGCTAGATTACCTAATTTCTTTCCCATTTTTCTAGTTCGAAGCCACAAATCTCACGACCTTTCTAGCGGCTTTAATCTTTTTTTCCGGTGACTCCGGCGAGCTTCATCGTTAATGAACACCACCAAAAGACTTCTCTCAACTCCAGAAGCAAGGCCCAAGCCTTGGTTGAGGTGTCAGAGCTTGTTTGGAGGACAAATCAAGAAATACCCAAATTCTAGGGTCCCAGCGAGTTTATGGCAATTTGAGGCTTTTCACAGCCAAATTGGACTTGGCTACATGAGCCGATCGTTCGTGACGCCTTGATGTTTATGTTAGGGAGTTGTAGCGCGGACTTCAGGTGAGTGGGCTTTTGGTTTTTTTATATATACGTATATATCTTTTCTATTTTCCCAGAAATTGTTTTAAATGGATTTACGTTTTTAAATGCCATGTCAATTGCATTGCATTTTAGTATATGTATATTATTGCATGACGCTGCGGACGCCCATGTAAGCTTCAGGTGAGTACATATTGATGATAGTGATTGCATAGTGTATGGTTATGTTTGAATGCATTTAGTGTTCATTATCCTGCACTCCGGTGTTAGTGCTTTGCCCGAGGCCAGGGCCAGCCTTCACATGATCGTTCACCTCTCGCACCGCACGCTCACCTTGGATCCAAGGCAGGTGCCAGCCTGCTGTACAGACCACATTAGGTGGTTCTGACTTGTAGGTGACTTGCGATATTTCGCACAGCCTTCACATGATCGTAGCACTTGAGCGTATTTATTTACACCCAGCATGTCGTACATACCACATTAGATAGTTCCAACTCGTGTGCAGGAATTGGTTAATGAGCTATAAGTTCAGCTGTACAGGTCACGTTAGGTGACTCCGACTGGTATATCATTTTACATTGATTTATTTCACCTGGCTTAATTATTTCATTGCTGAGATACTTGACATGACATATATTTAGTTTTCATTACTCTTGTTGATGCACAAAATCAGTGAGGACTTTGGTACAAGAGAAAGTGTTAAGTTTGTGACATTCGTTAGATTGCTCCGGTCACTAATGTGGATAAGTATATAAAAGGATAGAGACAGGGAAGCAAACACAAGATGTACATGGTTCACCCAGATTGGCCATGCCCACGGAGTAAAGGAGTTCTCATTAATTGTGAAGGGTTTACACAAGTACATAGGTTCAAGATCTCCTTTAATGAGTACTAGTGAATGATTTAGTACAAATGACATCAGAAAATATTGTGACAGAATGATCTCTATTTATAGAAAAGAGTTTCTAGTTTCATTCTGACATTGACACGTGTTGTGTTGTGATTGGCTTCTGATGTTGACACGTGTCGCGCTATGATTGGCTTCTGATGTCGATACGTGTCGCACTGTGATTGGCCTCCTGGTTAGAGGGAATCTCTTCTGGGTCATTGACGGTATAATGTTGACCGGTGCTAAGTAGTTTCGGGATTGGTCAAGTATGGTATAAACAGTACTCCCCTAAGTTCCCAAGTGATGGAAGCTCATCAGTTGGGGACTTGTAAGATCCAAGCCATTGAGTAATCACGAAACTTCTAAGTACCGAAGTGTGGTATCATTTTCACTTGCCTTATTTGTCTCATATGTAGATGTGGCATCTTCTCTGGAAGTACTTTTCCTCCATCCAGGGGTGGTATCTTTAACCGATGAAGATGCACAAGGTAATGTATCAATTTCACTTGAAGCTTACTTGTAGTTTCGAGTTTGGTCAAGTGCGATACAAACCTATAGTAGGAATCCCCTAAGTCGTCGAGCTAGGAGATTTGCTGAAGGCGGTAACAGACAAGGTAAGTAATCAGACTTCCAAGCAAGCAACCTGGATCGGAGGTTTGACTTTGGCTTCCGATTGGTTGTTCTCATTCTCTCTGTGTCGTAAATAGCAACAAGGATAAGAAGAAGCAAATGGAGAAGAGATGATATGAGATACTTTTGCTTTTGAAGAAGTAACTTTCCACAGACTTATTCTTGAACTGGGCTGGAGGGTTTTCTGGTTTCCTCCAGAGTATAAGGTCGACTCAAGAATTTGAGGATCAAATCAAGTCCATCAAATCTAGAGTATGTTCGACCCTAATGATATGGGATACTTTTGTTGTTGACAAAGTAATGGATTTATCGGCACATGTTATGTTACGCTTGTCTCCACATGCTTCCTTGTATCCTTCTCACTTGCCCTATCTGTTCCTCAGGCAGATGTGGCATCTTCTCTGGAAGCATAAGATGTTAAAGATGAATACTCAAGAGCAATGCCAGGTAAGTAATTAGGCCAAGGGTTCCAAGCAATCAGTTCCTGACTGGAAGCTTGATTCCAAGTGCTGACTGATTGCTCTCTTTCTCCTTATCTTGCAGGTAAGAACAAGGCCAAAGGAAAGGACAAGGAAAAAGCATGATATGGGATACTCTTGCTTTTAACCTTGATGATATGAGATACTCTTTCTCTGGTGTGGCTTGTTTGCAGAGGTATTATTAGAAGGAAAATAAGCTAAGTATTTCGAAAGACTCTGCTCTGAGTGTCATCTCGGATGTGAAGAAAAGTTGAGCATTTGTTTTATTTGCAAGTCTGCCTGGCTGTGGAGGATGAAGGTCGACATATATAGGAATTGTCCCAACAGCGAGTGGTAACGCTGTTCCTTTACCTTCTCGGTCATAGCAATGTAGTGGGAGCTGCAAGATTCATGTGTTTTAACTTTATCAGAGCACTTTGAAAAAGTGGTATGTGGTATCTGGAAAGCTGATGTTGCATGTGAAGATTACAGACAAGCTTTATCCAAGGAAATCTAGCTCTCAAAGTTCGGAGAGTGATGCCTCTTCGGTTTTTGAACAAGCAATCCTGTTGGGGATCTGGCTCTCGAGATTCGAAGAACGGTGCCTCTTCGATTTTTGAGAAAGCAATCCTGTTGGGAGTCTGGCTCTTAAGATTCGGAGAACGGTGCCTCTTCAATTTTTGAGCAAGTAATCATATTGGGAGTCTGGCTCTTGAGATTTGGAGGGCGGTGCCTCTTCGATTTTTGAGCAAGTAATCATGTTGGGAGTTTGGCTCTCGAGATTCGGAGAGCTATGCCTCTTCGATTTTTAAGCAAGCAATCTTGTTGGGAATGTTTTCTCGAATGTGAGTAAAGGTTGGGCATTTTTGCCAATCTGCCTTGCCACGGAGCACGGAGGTTGACACACATAAGGACTTTCCAGTTATCAAGCAGTGGTGTTGTTCCTTTACCCTTATGGGTAATAGTAGGGTAGCTGGACCTTCAAAATTTATATGTCTAAAATTTGTCAGATATCTTTGGCAAAGTTATCTGTGGTATTCGAGGGGCTGATGTTGTGTGTGGGGATTGTCGACATATTTTACTCAGGAAAATCTTATTCTCGAAATCCGGAGAGTGGTGCCTCTTCGATTTTTAAACCAACGGCCATGTTGCCCTTTCTTTTATAGGGGCACCAATTGTGTGCAAGAAGTACGTTCAGAGAGTTATTACTTCTAGGAATTTTCCCCTTATTTTTGTACTTCAGAGATTTATAGCACCTCATTTCTCCTTCATCATTTCTGAGAATGTCTGGCCCATCTGACCGTTGTTTTGACTTGAACTTTGGTGAAGAGGTAGCCATGCCCTCTCAAGGCAACATATGGCGCCCATCCTTCTTATCCCCTACTAGTCCTCTTACCGTTGGGGACTCTGTGATGAAGAATGATATGACAGCTGCGGTGGTGGCTAGGAACCTTCTCACTTCTAAAGATAACAGACTATTTTCCAAACGGTCTGATGAGTTGGCTGTTAAGGATTCTCTGGCTCTCAGTGTTCAGTGTGCAGGTTCTGTGTCTAATATGGCCCAACGCCTATTTGCTCGAACCCGCCAAGTTGAATCATTGGCGGCTAAGGTGATAAGTCTCAAACAGGAGATCAGAGGGCTTAAGCATGAGAATAAACAGTTGCACAGGCTCACACATGACTATGCTACAAACATGAAGAGGAAGCTCGACTAGCTGTAGGAATCTGATGGTCAGATTTAACTTAATCATCAGAGGGTTGTTGGTTTGTTCCAAAGGCATTTATTGCCTTCGTCTTCTAGGGCTGTACTATTGGAAGTATGCCCACAGAGCCACTCATTTGATGTAATAGCTTTTGGAATACTTATTGTATTAAACGTTTATATGTTTAATGAAGGGCAAAGCTTATTGTTAATCACTATTTATTGTATCATGTGTTTAAGCAATAAGGGAATCCAATGAATGTATTTGATCTAAGAAAGAAGTGATTTAAGTAAGTTAGATTAACGAGACATTTCTCTTATGTTCATTCCTAAAACGTTCCTAGCCATAGGATTGCCAATTGGACATTGACAATCCGCTAAGGTTAGTATGTGTTATGTCAACTCAAGCGTGAGTATGACTAGTCTCAAGTCATTTAGTGTTGGACACTAAGACAAACACATAGGTGCTTGAAAGAGTAATCGAGTACACTGAACAACGATCAAAAGAGAGTTCGAACATACATGTCATGTAAGAACTCGTTAGTTGCAATATGCAAAGTAGTCCTTTGACCTGAGGCATCATAGATGTCTAATGGTTAGGTCCTTGATCTTTGATCATGTCAAAGGCATTCCATCGAGAGTGTCCACGGCATTGTTGGGGTCAAGCTATCTAGTCATGTAGGCATATGAATGCACAACAAGGGATCTCTAACCTTCCATGGTGGAAGGAGAATACTCTAAGATATGATTCGGGAGTCTTTAGCCAAAGCATACGAATATGACTTAGGAAGTATGTTCCAAATCATATTCAATTGAATCATATAAAGAAGTATCACATTTAATAGTAGACATGAAACAAACTATCATTCAAACAATGTGATTAAGAGTATTGTATTATAGAAGGACCGTATTGCATTGTAATTGTAACTGGATAGGTTCTCCAACCACTTCTACTTAGCTTAGGTAGCCATGATATACTGCTAGGTGTCACTCATGGTTTGTGGAAGCCTGAAGATTAGCAAACACTAATCTTCAACAAAGGGAGAATTGAAATGTTATTTCAATTCACAATCGATTGTTAAGAGTAACAATCGCCCACTGCCTCGCTAATTGGAACCTAATGGATCGTACACCGAGTAAGGGTGAAAGTGAAGAAATATAAATGAGATGGATAAGTGATTAAATGGTTTAATTGAGAATGGTCAAGATTAATTAATTAGTTAATTAATTTTACGAAAGGTTCGTATTGGGCTTTTAAGTTGGTTTTGGGTTTCGGGGCCCAAAAGTGTTTTGGTCCACAAGGCCCATTATGTTTAAGTTGTATGACAACTAAAACAAAATGGGCAATTAGCCCAATAACAAAGACAAGGCCCCCCATAAGGGTGAGTGGATGCAAACTTGAATTAATTACAAGTTTGCCACTCAAATGTGATGTAGTATAAAGTCAACTTTATAACTATTTCTCATTAGGGTTTTCTTGAGACAAAGAAGAGAAACATTTTCTCTATTTTTCTCTACAAGGAGGCCGGCCACATAGAGAAGATATAGCTAGCAATCTTTTCTTCTCTAAGTCATCCATTTTATCTTCACACCTCATCCTTGGTGTAGAGACTTAGAGACACCAAATCTTTGGTGTTTTGGAGATCCTTTCCTCACATCCTTAAGGAGCAAAGGAGCATCAAAAGGAAGAAAATCACAAGGAAGATCCAAGGAGCTAGGAAGTGACTTGAAGGCCCTCCACTTGGGTGAATCCCTTGTGTAAACAAGGATGAGCTTCAAGGGTAATGAATCTCTAAAACCTTCTTTCTCTTTAATGTTGTTAAAGAGTCTTGTGGTTCACCATTCATTAGGCTTTGAAAGTCATGGGTTTTAGAATTGTTTTTTAATGCATGCCTACTTTAATGTGTTAATAGTTTGCATATGTGTTCAAATATTCTCACATGTTCTTAGCTAGGACAAAATTTTTCCTTCATGTACCGCGTAATGAAGCTCCAAATGATCAACCTTTGGTGCCTCCTCCTTCTGGGGTTCTGCCTAGTACTGAGGCTTCGAATAATCACCATACGGTACCTCCTCTTTCTGGGGCTCTGCAGACTGTTGAGACTTCTTCTGAGCAACCTTTGTGAAGGCTCTCTCTTGTTTTTTTATTTTGATTCATGTATATGTACATATTTGTAACTTAGCGGAGATATCAATAAACAAGCTTTGCTTCATTTCAACGTATTGCGTTAAATACACCAAGGCCTTCTTCACTAAGTTCTTTGAGTTTTTTCTTTTGTTGAAGCTTGTATGTTGAAGATTTGTGAATGAAGCATGTTTGTTGAGGTAGTGCTCCCTTAATTTCCTGAGTGGGGAAAACTTCTCGGTTGGAGACTTGAAAAATCCAAGTCACTGAGTGGTCGTGAGACTTCCAAGTATCAATGTGTTGTAGCATTGGTAGGAGTCCCCCAAGTCTCCGGTCGAGGGAGTTGACGAATGAGGCATTTCCTTTCTGAGTGGTAGCCCAAAACTCCTCCTTCATAAATATTTGTTATGAAAGTTGTTAGGCCCAAATAAGAGGAGGCCTAGATATTTTTTATTTTTTATTTTTTCGAATTTTCGAATTTTCGAATTTCCAAAAAAAAAAAATATATATATATATATATATATATTTTAAAAGCTTTGGAAGTGAAGCTTTGAGGTTGAAGCTTTGTTGGGTACCATGAATTAATTTTGCTTCACACTATATTGATCAAGATAGTGTGAAGCTTTTGTGTTGAAGCTTTGTAAGTGAAGCTTTTGTAGGTGAAGCTTTTGTAGGTGAAGCTTTTGTGGGTGAAGCTTTAGTGGTGGGTGAAGCTTTTGTTGGTGAAGCTTTTATGGGTGAAGCTTTTGTGGTGGGTGAAGCTTTTGTAGGTGAAGCTTTTGTTGGTGAAACTTTTGTAGGTGAAGCTTTTGTGGTGGGTGAAGCTTTTGTAGGTGAAGTTTTTGTGGGTGAAGCTTTTATGGTGGGTGAAGCTTTTGTTGGTGAAGCTTTTAAGGGTGAAGCTTTTGTAGGTGAAGCTTTTGTGTTGAAGCTTTTGTATGTGAAGCTTTGGAGTTGAAGCTTTGTAGGTGAAGCTTTAGAGTTGAAGCTTTTGTTGGGTACCATGAATTGATTTTGCTTCACACTATCTTGATCAAGATAGTATCAAGATAGTGTGAAGCTTTTAAGAATTTGTAGTTGTCATCCATTGATGAAGCTTTGTTGAATTTCCCTTTTTTTTTTTTGTTTGGGAAAACTAGAAATTTGTTGAATTTCCCAATTTCTTTTTCTTTTTCTTTTTTTTGGCAAAACTAGAAATTTGTTGAATTTCCCAATTTCCTCTTCTTTTTTTTTGGGAAACTAGAAATTTGAAAATGTGGGAGAGACAACATATACAAATTTTGCTTCCACACTGTTGAGCAAGAGATTGTGATGCAAGCCACACTTTGTAGTAGTTGAAGGTTTGGATGAACCATATAAATTGAATTTGCTTTGAACAGTCTTGATCAAGAGTGTGTAACTTTCTATAAGTTGTAGTTGCCCTTCATTGATGAAGCTTTTGTTGGCACCATAAATTGGTTTTGCTTCACACTGTCTTGATTAAGAGTGTGTGAAGCTTTTGAGAATTGTGGTTGAACTCTTTTGATGAAGCTCTTGTTGGCACCATAAATTGGTTTTACTTCACACTGTCTTGATCAAGAGTGTGTGAAGCTTTTGAGAATTGTGGTTGCCCTTCATTGATGAAGCTTTTGTTGGCACCACAAATTGGTTTTGCTTCACACTGTCTTGATCAAGAGTGTGTGAAGCTTTTGAGAATTGTGGTTGAACTCCTTTGATCTTGTTGGCACCATAAATTGGTTTTGATTCACATTGTCTTGATCAAGAGTGTGTGAAGCTTTTAAGAATTGTGGTTGCCCTCCATTGATGAAGCTCTTGTTAGTACCATAAATTGGTTTTGCTTCACACTGTCTTGATCAAGAGTGTGTGAAGCTTTCTACGAGTTGTAGTGTTTGCATTGTTACAGAGGAGAAATGTCTGAAGCAGATGTAAGAGGGTTGAATAGCTTAATCTTCTTATGTCATGCACTGAAGTTGTTGTTGGCTTGCAATAAGACTTTGTTGGTGACTATAACTCTTGTTAGGCATAAGTGCACCCCTAGTTGAGTTGTCAAGCTTGATGGTTTTTGATTATTTGTAAATGCTAGGAGTTCACATGTACAAGTTGTAACACTCTTCTTCTGGTAGGTGCAATGAATGGTGAGTTGCTTTCATCACTTGGTTGGTGGTACGAAGATGAGTTTCTTCATCACCTTTCATCACATTTCATCACCTGGTTGGTGGCACGAAGATGAGTTCCTTCTTCACCTAGTTGGTGGCATGAATGGCAAGTTGCCAAATGATATTAGAGTAAGGGTTGTACATTTCATCACCTGGTTGGTGGCATGAAGATGAGTTCCTTATTCACCTAGTTGATGGTATGAGTGGCAAGTTGCCAAATGATATTAGAGTACGGGTTGTACATTTCATCACCTGGTTTGTGGCATGAAATAGAGTACAAGTTGTATATTTCATCACCTAGTTGGTGGCATGAAGATGAGTTCATTCTTTACATTTCATCACCTGGTTGGTGAGAATAAGGGCAAGGTGTCGAGGCACATTGTAGCAAGTGTCGAATGACACAAAGTATGTTGAACCCTTTCGAAGCACAGTTGGCTTATGTATGAATGTGTTGGAATGTATGATTGAATGAATATACTGTGAAGCTGTTCGTTTATTTGTATAGTCTTGTTGACATAGACTTTGTTTCATGTTGGAAACATTTATGTTGAAGCTTTGAACCCGAGTGTTTCATTGCTAGGAATGTAAGAGGATTAGGACCGAGTCGTCTAAATCACCTCTTTATTGAATTCATGCCAAATAGTCTTCGTTACATAGGATGCCGAACGGCTGCAGCTTAACATTTGTACAATGTGAGTTTACTTGTAATAGTACTTCAAGTGATCAGCATTCCATAGATGGCCAAGGGTCTTGCCATCGGAGCTTCTAAGCTTGTAGGAGCCAGGTGACTGATGCCAACAACTTCAAACGGTCCATCCCAGTTTGGACTAAGTGTTCCTTCACTCGGGACTCTGTCGCAGAGTAATCTTTTCCTCAATACCCAGTCCCTCACTTTGAAAGAACGAGGTTTGACTCTTGAGTCATAGTAGTTGGAGATGCGTTGCTTGTAGGCGACATTCCTCAAGTGAGCCTAGTTTCTGTGTTCCTCGACTAAATCTAAGTTGAGGGTAAGTTGTTTGTAATTTTCACTTTGCACGTAGTTCTGGATTCGGAACGTTGCTTGCTCAAGCTCAACTAGGACAACTGCCTCTGTACCAAAGGTAAGTGAGAATGGGGTTTCTCCTGTTGATGTCTGATACGAAATGCGGTATGACCAAAGAACTTAGGGTACAAATTTTGGCCAACAACTTGTAGCCTTGTCCAAGTTGGTTTTCAAAGTTCGTTTGATTATTTTGTTGATGGCTTCAACTTGTCCATTAGACTGGGGATAAGCTGGGGAGGCAAAACATAAGTTGATGTTAAACTTAGAGCAAAATATCTTGAACTTATTGTTGTCGAACTGTCGCCCATTGTCAATGACTATCGCATTAGGAATGCCGAATCTACAAAGGATGTTCTTCCATACGAAGCCTTCTATTTTTACCTCAGTAATGGTTGCCAAGGGTTCTACTTCAGCCTACTTTGTGAAGTAGTCAACTGCAATGATTACATAGCGGACCTTACCCTTCCCTGTAGGCATTGGGCCGATCAAATCAAGGCCCCATTGGGCGAAGAGCCAATGGTTGATCATATTTTCAAGAGGGGAGTGAGGAATAGTTGCGTAGCGTTGACACTTATCACATAATCGAGATATTCTAATGGCATCTTGGTGAAGTGTTGGCCAGTAATATCCTTGGCGAAAAGCCTTATGTGCTAGGGATTGAGATATAGCATGATTTTCGCGAAAAACCTTCGTATCGTTCAATGTCATAAGATCTTCGCTTCTATCTCACCGGCTTGGTCTTGGGGTCAATACTCAAGCGATGACATATGATATTGGGAGAGATGCCTGGCATGTCCTCGTATGACCAGGCAAAGACCTCAGTGTTCTTTTGTAAAAAAAAGATCAATGCCAACCGAATGGGTGGTGACAAGGTGGTGCTAATCTTTACCATGCGATCTGGATAATCTTTTGAGATAGAAACCTTCTTCAACTCTTCAGCGGGTTGTGCTTGCTGGGTGAAAGAGTCGTTTTGAGGATTGTCGGGTTGACTATTGCCACCATGAAGATCCAATTGGCTTCATTCGAGCTGGTTTTTATGACATGGTCATGTATAGAAAGGGTTTCCTTCCTTAGGCACAGAAAGGTGTTGTTGTTTGACCGAAGTGTTGTAACACGACCGTGCACTAAGTTGATCTCTTTTGATGTAACCATTGCTATAGGGGGTTGGAAATTTCATCAACAACATATGTGTAGATACCATGGCATTGAGATCATTGATGCATGTGCGTCCAAAGATGACATTATATACCGTTGGGCAATCAACCACTAGGAAGTTAGTGGTAATGGTAGCTGTGTAAGGGCCTATACCAATGGTGAAAGGTAAGTGTATGCTCCCCAAAGGTTGCACGATATCACCGGAGAAGCTTATTAGAGGAGAAATCGAGCGATCGAGCAAGTGTTCAGCTACATTAAGTACCCTGAAAGCTTTAGCAAACATGATATTGACAGAAGCCCCCGTGTCTACCAGGATTCGTCGTACTTCAAAGTTGGCTATGTGAGCTTCCACGATCAGTGGGTCATTGCGAGTGTAGATGATGATACCTTTTTCTTCCTCAGGGTAGAAACATATTGGATCCTAGTTAGGCTTTTGATACTTGCCTCCCTTGATGTCTTCCACGTGAAACACTTGGTGACTAGGCTTTAAAGCTCGTTCGTTGTTTTTCATGGCTCTGTTGGAAGATTCAGATATGGGTGTGCTGCCGCTTATGGAATAAATCACATTCACTTGGTGTTGGTTACGGTTATCCCTTGAAGGATGAAGGATGAATTGATCAATTTTTCCTTCACGCACCAAAGCTTCAATATGATTACGAAGGGTGATACACTTCTCGCCATTATGGCCGTTATGCTTTTGGTAGCAGCAAAACATGCCCGTGTTCTTCGTGGGCTTGTAACCTGATTGTCTCAGCATTGGCTTCAGTATCAGGTGTGCTATGCTGGGTTAAATGGCCACGCATGTGGAGTTCAAAGGTGTGTATGTCTCATACCTCGAGGCAGGGCATGTCCTGACACGTGCTTGGCCCACTGTGTTGACTGCCTTGAGGCGGGCATTATCGTGGCGATACCCTTGGTTATCGCGATAGTGTCCCTTACTCCTTTTACTAAAATAAGACTGGTGAGAATGAAAATCTTTCATTTCACCCTGAGGTTGATATGTCTGTTGACTTGGCAAAGTATTAAGTAAGTCAGGGGGAGGCACTGCTGCCGTTTGGAAGGTCAAGATTTTCTCATTTGGTTGGACCTGGCTTTCAATTCCTACTTGCTGATAAGGGGTGGATGTGGGGGCTTCCCTTGATATGTCCTTAGGCATGGTTGTAAGCTTGTGCCATCACCTCAGAGTAAGTCTTCCAAGTGTTGGCATTGATCATGTACTTAAAGAAACAGTCACATAGTCCTGCCGTGAAGGCTTTGAGGGCAGTCTTATCGTCTGCTTCGGCACAACGGGAATACTCATGGCTGAAGCGGTCAGCATACATACGTAATGACTCGTTTGGCTTCTGGCGAATAGTGTACAAGTCATCCGCAAAGTGCAAGCAATCGGTCTGGAAAATGTGTTGAGAAACAAACAATTTCCTCAATTCCTCAAATGAGTCTACCGTCTCAGGTGGAAGATGGCAATACCAGTTTAGTGCTCCGCCAGAGTGAGTTGAGGGCAAGAAAAGACATCGCTCTCATCGGTGTGCATCCGATATGCCATGGTGGACTCAAAGAGGTTAATGTGTTCAATCGGGTCCTACTTTCCAGTATAGAGTTGCAAGCCAAGCTTTTGCTTTGTCTTTGCTTGGAGGAGGGTGTCGAGGATCCTTCTTGTAAGAGGGCCAGGCCTAGGTTGGTTCCAATCAGGTATCTCAGCTTGTCGTTCGGCCTTCAACTTGTTTACTTCCTTAAGGAGTTGTAGGACAAGAGGGTTCTGAGTGGAGTCATGTACCACTGAAGCTTTCTTTCGTAAATCTTTATCTCCTCTTGGAAGTAGGAAGGTTTGATCAAGAGATTATTTCTGAGTCCCCTTTCCGTACTGACTTCCAAGGTATGTCTGTCGGAACATCTCTGAGTCCTCTATACCTTCGTGTTTCTCTAAGACTTGTTGCCCTTTCCCTAAATTGGTAGCCGGTCTAAAGCATAGGAGGGGACCGAGTCTTTTAGAGACTCTTGGGTCATTGATCTTCGAGCTTATATGGATGGGATTGTCTCGACGTTGGTTTAGGAAGTCTCGACAGTCGCGAAAGATGGTTTTCGATCCTTCCACTCCTTCTATAAGGAGGTGTCTTCCTCCACTCCTCTTACTTTGGGTCGAAGCAGCTGGGTTGAGAGAAGTCTCATGTTGGTCGCCATTTCGATGAGTATCTCGCTCCTCAACAGGAATACCCATGTCGAGGGCAAATGACATTCCGTGTTGGGGGGCACCTAGTTGATGGTTGACTTCCACATGGGTGATGAGCTCATGTGTTTTAGTATACCTAGCCTCGTGGAGCATCTCGAATACCTTCTTATACTACTCTTGGAGGATCTCATTCTTCATCGCTATCTTGTTGTTCTAAGCCTCCAACTCATCGACTTTAGCCTGAAGAGCAAACTTCTTTTGTTCTTTCTTTCGTTGCTTCGCACCAGATGCAAAAGGGGTGTCATTCTACGTGTTGTGGCTTCCTTTGCTTCCCATGTTGGAGAGGGATGCTTGGTCAAAAGAGAGTGTACGAATGGTGGAAACCAACTTGACAAAGCTGAAGAGAATGGGAATAAGTGTCGCTCCCACAGACGGCGCCAAATGTTGATGCACAAAATCAGTGAGGACTTTGGTACAACAGAAAGTGTTAAGTTTGTGACTTTCGCTAGATTGCTCCGATCATTAGTGTGGATAAGTATGTAAATGGATAGAGATAGGGAAGCAAACACAAGATGTACGTGGTTCACCCAGATTGGCTACATCCACGGAGTAAAGGAGTTCTCATTAATTGTGAAGGGTTTACACAAGTACATAGGTTCAAGCTCTCCTTTAGTGAGTACTAGTGAATGATTTAGTACAAATGACATTAGGAAATATTATGAGAGAATGATCTCTATTTATAGAAGAGAGTTTCTAGTTTCATTCTGACATTGACATGTGTCGTGTTGTGATTGGCTTATGATGTTGACACATGTTATGCTATGATTAGCTTCTGATGTCGACACGTGTCGCGCTGTGATTAGCCTCCTGGTTGGAGGGAAACTCTTCTGGGTCCTTGACGGTATAACATTGACCGGTGCTCAGTAGTTTCGGGATTAGTCAAGTATGGTACAAACAACTCTCGAGCATGATTTCTATATACATATGTATTACTATTTTCTGGGAAATTATACGGGTTTTACGGCGAGGGGTTATAACGTTTTCAAAAGGTTTTTAATAAAGACTTTATTTTCAGGTTCACTCACCCTTGTTTTTCCACCCCTCCAGGTTTTAGCTGCTGAAAGTTTGTAACGATGAGGATTCTTGGAAAATCTCAGTATAGGTGGCTACCTCGAAAGTACGATCCTTACCCTTACTACTGTACTTTACTTATGCTCTGACGTCGCGTGTGAAATGGGTTCATTCCCGCTTACAGCGCACTCTTGTCTTTAGGCACTTTTAGGTTTAAATTTATTCACATTTTTCACATCATTATACTTTATGGCTTCGTCACCTTCCAGGTGTTGGCCAGCACAGCTCGATTCAAAGTCCTAGTGGACATTTCGGGTCGGGGTGTGTCACAGCACCCCAAAATGGTGAAGCATTCTAAATACCATAAATTGCCCCTAAAATTTTAAATATTATAATTGAATTAAAATGAGTTAAAGAAATTCAACACACTTTAATTTTGAATGAACTTAAAATTTAACAATGTTAGTGGGTGTTTTATGGTTAACTTCCAGTTTATTTTTGAATTTTTTTTAATAAAAAGGCTTAAATTTCCTAATTTTATTTGTAAAAAAATTTAACACAAAAAAATTTATTTGTAGGGAATTGATAGGAAGTGGGAAATGGATAGGAGGAGAGAAGACAGAAAGGAAAAAAAAGAGAAGAGAAGTGAACGGGAGAAGAAAGAAGAGAAAGAAAGAAAGCGAGAGGGGAGGTGGGGCCGGGTGGAAGAGGATAGAGAGAGAGAAAGAAAAACGTGACTAGGGTTGGGTGGAACAAAAAAGAGGGAAAGAGAAAAATTGTAGTTAGGCCAATTTTATTGGGATGTTAATGTTGAGTTTTACTTTAAGAATAGTCCTTAAAGACATGGGTAGGCAATGGGTGTGTCGGTTCCGGTTGGACCTAAATTCGCTGGCCGACCCAATGGGCTCGAGTAGTGATTTTTAGAACACATTTCCAACCGCTCAAACATGTAAACCAACCTAACCAACCCATTGTTATGCGGGTTGGGTTGGGTGGGTTTCTCAGTTTGAGCTTCATATTGTTTTTTAATAACAATTTTATTATTCTTCACAAACAAACATTAAAATCATTCAACCGAGTAAATCCAAATTTCCTTAACAAAAATGAACTTGAAATCTCAAATACTTTATTTTTGAACTTAAAATCCACGTTCCAAACTTCAACCATGAAAGAAAATCAACTTAACAATTCTATAATCTTAATAAAATCCAAAGCTAAACATAAAATGACATATCAATCCCAAAATTATAATAAAATTCAAAACTTAAACATAATGAAAAGCTTTAAGATAGTAGCAAGGGTTGGCGACCATTAGCAAGCTGAGACAACAACTACTAATTTATTCCCAAAGTCAAAGGTCCAAAGCATTCAAAAGGGGCTATAAGCATGCAATGGATTCCAAACATTCATTAAATCATTAGTTAACCATGAATAACAACACAAATCATTAGAATTTGGATAGAAGTTTACATTGATTAGTTCATAGAAATTGCAAAGTACCTTAAATCGACCATGTACTAATCAACGGTATCCATTTCAGATGTGGAGGCAACTGAAAGTTCTACACGACATATATAAATTAAAATAAAACAAGTCAGAAAGTATTTAATTGAAAAATGAAAACCAAATACAAGTTTAAATAATTTGTTACCTGATATTATCTGCTCATGGATTTCCATCTCCTCAATGGCTGATGATTCAACTTCTGAAGAGATAGGAGATGACTTAACCAGTTTTAAGTGCAAATCAGTGCCTCTACCATCTTAAGAGTTAGGGAACTCCTATAATCATCAAGAATACGCCTTTCAGTGCTAAAGGTATATTCAAATGCCACTGTGGAAACCGGTATTGCAAACACATCCCTTGCAATCTTAGCTAAATTGGCTATTTTTCCTAGTGAACCTTCCACCATTTCAAGCATTTAATTGCTTATCCATTGGATTCTCATGAGGTTCCAATAAGAACCTATCCACCTCATTTCTTAACTCCTCTATTTCTTTGTTTTCTTATCTTTAGAAACTGAGACAACCTTGCATCTTTAATAGAACTACCATCAGTAACTTCCATTGGCACACTGTTGCTAGATGAACCAACATTAGGAGCTTGGGGAGCTTGTTCATTAGAATTCAAATAAAAGTCATAAAGCTGAACTAACACATCTTTAATACAATTGGTCAATGTAGTCACTTCATCTGCACCGTATACAAAACTGAAGCAAAATGAAACATAATCCAATTTAAATCTTGGATCAAGCACCATTGAAATAATCAGTAGCTTATTAACATTTCCCATAGAACCCCAATATTTGTCTTACTTGGATTTCATACTAATGACCATTTTTGTAACAAATGATCACCATTGCTATTAAGGACTGTTAATTCTTGTTATATCAAGCACATCTCATGAAATGCAATATTGAAGTTACAGTTAAAGTCCACTGAACTTAAGTGTCACATCATCTTCCTCCAGCCTTTCAAAAACCTAACAAAAACTTATGCATTATCCCAATCATCACTTGTATGAGGAATAGACCCTTTTTTTTTTTTTTTTTTTTGCATCACCATGTATAAAGTAAGTAACAAAATGTCTATCATCTTCCTCCAGCCTTTCAAATGCTTTTTGGTACTTAAGGGCAGCAACCAACATTAAATAGGTGGAATTCCACCTTGTTGGTACATCTAAAATCACAAGACCCTTAGACTCTATTTTCACATGTGTTGGAAGTATGCCCACAAAGCCACCCATTTGATGTAATAGCTTTTGGAATACTTATTGTATTAAACGTTTATATGTTTAATGAAGGGCAAAGCTTATTGTTAATCACTATTTATTGTATCATGTGTTTAAGCAATAAGGGAATCCAAGGAATGTATTTGATCTAAGAGATAAGTGATCTAAGTGAGTTAGATTATCGAGACCTTTCTCTTATGTTCATTCCTAAAACGTTCCTAGCCATAGGATTGCCAATTGGGCATTGACAATCCGCTAAGGTTAGTATGTGTTATGTTGACTCAAGCGTGAGTATGACTAGTCTCAAGTCATTTAGTGTTGGACACTAAGACAAACACATAGGTGCTCGAAAGAGTAATCGAGTACACTGAACAACGATCAAAAGAGAGTTCGAACATACATGTCATGTAAGAACTCGATAGTTGCAATATGCAAAGTAGTCCTTTGACCTGAGGCATCATAGATGTCTAATGGTTAGGTCCTTGATCTTTGATCATGTCAAAGGCATTCCATTGGAGTGTCCACAGCATTGTTGGGGTCAAGCTATCTACTCATGTAGGCATATGAATGTACAACAAGGGATCTTTAACCTTCCATGGTGGAAGGAGAATACTCTAAGATATGATTCGAGAGTCTTTGGCCAAAACATATGAATATAACTTAGGAAGTTTGTTCCAAATCATATTCAATTGAATCATATAGAGAAGTATCACATTGGATAGTAGACATGAAACAAACTATCATTCAAACAATGTGATTAAGAGTATTGTATTAGAGAATGACCGTATTGCATTGTAGTTGTAACTGGATAGGTTCTCCAACCAATTCTACTTAGCTTGGGTAACCATGACATACTGCTAGGTGTCACTCATGGTTTGTGAAAGCCCTAATGATTAGCAAACACTAATTTTAAGGGAGAATTGAAATGTGGTTTCAATTCACAATTGATCGTTAAGAGTAATAATCGCCCACTACCTCGCTAATTGGAACCTAATGGATCGTACACCGAGTAAGGGCGATAGTGAAGAAATTAAATGAAATGGATACGCAATTAAATGGTTTAATTGAAGAATGGTCAAAGATTAATTAATTAGTTAATTAATTATACGAAATGTTCGTATTAGGCTTTTAAGTTGGTTTTGGGCTTCGGGGCCCAAAAGCGTTTTGGTCCACAAGGCCCATTATGTTTAAGTTGTATGACAACTAAAACAAAATGGGCAAATTAGCCCAATAACAAGGTAAGGCCGGCCATAGGGTGAGGGGTTGCAAATTTGGATTAATTACAAGTTTGCCACTCACTTGAAATGAAGTATAAAAGCAACTTTATAGCTTTATTTTCTTCAAGGGTTTTCTTTGAGGCAAAGAGGTGAAACATTTTCTCTCTTTCTCTCTACAAAGAGGCCGGCCACTTAGAGGAGATTTAGCTAGCAATTTTTTCTTCTCTAAGTCATCCATTTCATCTTCACACCTCACCCTTGGTGTGGAGACTTAGAGACACCAAACCTTTGGTGTTTTGGAGATCCTTTCCTCACATCCTCAAGGAGCAAAGGAGCACTAAAAGGGGAAAATCACAAGCAAGATTCAAGTAGATTGGAGGTGACTTGAAGGCCCTCCACTTGGGTGAATCCCTTGTGTAAACAAGGATGAGCTTCAAGGGTAAAGAAACTCCAAATCTTTACTTCTCTTTAATGTTGTTAAAGAGTCTTTTGGTTCACCATATACTAGGCTTTGAAAGTCATGGGTTTTTATGAATTGTTTTTTAATGCATGCCTACTTTAAAGTGTTAATAGTTTGCATATGTATTCAAATGTTCTTACATGTTCTTAGCTAGGACAAAATTTTTCCTTCAACATGATCCACATATTCCTTAAACTTCTTTAGCCTTGAAGGCGAAGACCTCACATACTTGACAGCGGATCAAATTCTTAATATTGACTCATGCAATTCCTTTAACCCCTTAGACACAATCATATTCACAATATGAGCACTACATCGTATATGCATGTACACACCATCAAGAACAAGAACATCAGTTTTCCAATTTTTCAATTTCCTTTTCACATACTTAACAACCTGATCATCTGCTGTAGCATTTACAATTATAGTGAACACATTTTCTATTCCCCATTCAATCAAACACAATTTAATTAGTTTTCCAATTGTTTCCCCTTTGTGATCAGGTACAGGGCAAAAATTCAATATGCGCTTATGCAAATTCCAATCACAATCAACAAAGTGAGCAGTTAAAACCATATAACTAATGTCTTGTGCAAATGTCTAACAATCAGTGGTAAGGCAAACTCTTTGTGCATTTGTGGTCAACACATTTTTCAAAAGTCTCCTTTCATCCAAATACAATTGAAACACATCTCTCGCAATAGTTCTGCGTGAGAGAGGGGTAAATTTTGGGGAACTAATACCACATAAAAGCTTAAACCCTTCATTCTTAACAAAGCTAAAGGGTAGATCGTTAAAAACTACCATCTTGTTTAACCCAACCCTACAAGCTTCCTTACTAAAGCCAACTGCCATAAGGCTACCATCTTTCTCCCGAAAGCTAAGGATTTTTTTTATTTTGTCCTCAACCCGATGAGGATACCTTTTACATTGGTTAGACAAATGATTCCACAAACTAGAGGTCCCATACTTCTTAGTATCACAAGCATAACTCTTCTTGTAGTAGTTGCAAGTAGCTCTAAGGTCATTGGGATCAAAAGATTCACCACCATCAACTTTGGTGAAATGATCCCACACTGTGGACATTTTCCTACTTGGTTTTTTCTTCTTACCACTATCCACCAGTGGAGGAAGTGGCATTGATGAAGCATCAACATCAATCAAAGTATGAGAACTTACTATTTCAGTAGCTTCAACACACATATCTTTCCCAGCCATTGTATTCCAAAAAGCTCACTCAATCTAATATAATACAATACAATATGAATGCCAAATAATACATAGAAAACCAGTGGAAAAAACAAAGAAAAAAAAAACACTCTAACATGCATAATATAATTTGAATGTGCAGTATTGATTCAATACACCAATATTAGTCTATTAGATATCAAAATATTCTGGAAATTAACAAACCCAATATAGAATACATAAATTTACAACTTATACATAATACATGATTTTCTATTAATAAGAAAGATGCTTGTATGTTTTGGAAATTAACAAACCCATTATACAATATATCAGTAACCAATATATTGTTAATTAAAATTTACTCAATACATAATACATGAATTTACAACTTTTACTCATAAACATTCTGCAAATTTTCACAATAGAAATTTGATTCACTTAAATTTAACCAAAGCATCATCACAATCAGATCATGATATTACCAATACTCAAATTAAGACTCACCGAAAGGATAAAGGTTAAGTCTTTATCACCCAGGAATATAAAGCCTTAGAAAACTGCACCAAAAAGAGACAATCGAGTTTGAATTTCAATCTAGTTGAACATGAAAATAAATTGAAGAAAAATTTGAGGGAAATACTAAAATCATCACCCAAAAGCAGCAGCCAACTAATCAAGAATGATAAAAACTGAGATATTAGGGTTTTGGGATGCAGTGGTGCAAAGAAAAACAATAAAATTATAGGGTTTTTATAGATTGAGAGAAAAGGATGGATCAATCTCGAAGAGGCCATAGAGAATAATCAGGGATGAAATTGATTCTTGCGTGATTTTCCAATTGCTTGATTTCTGAAATTGTGTATGCGGGTTGGACAAAAAGAGGAGATTGAGTAATTGAGAGAGGAAATCGTGTAAATGGGCTAACATATATCTATATTTGGGTGACCGGGTTTCAATGGCTTTGTAATATTGCAACTCGTGTAAGATTAGCCATGACTTCACGTGTGACGACCCATCCCGAATATATATTTATTTTATCCCAAAAAACGTGGAAATGTCGATTTAACCCTTGAGTGTTGGGATATGAATGTATAAATGGGCTAAGAAATGGACCAATTATCTTATGCCTTATTTCTTTGGACCCAATGAAAAATTTGTAGGGTTGTTAGGACTAAATTCTTCATCATCCGTACAATATGTACGGTCATTCAACCAACCACCCTCAAAACGTCGCAGATCAAGTAACACTAGGTTGTTTTTGGACTCCTTTCAAGCTTAGGAGTCGAACCATACCTTTAGTTTGACGTGAGGACTTCAGAAACTCGAGACACCCGAGCTTCGGCAAGGGGTGCAAATTGCTCTATGGTGATCGCGAGTGTTTCGTGGAGTTTTAAAGTTCTAGGAGATCTTAAAACTACTTCATGAAGATTGTAAAGGAATTTTGGAAGGTTTTGGACATCGGGACACTCAAGTTCGTCGAGTTGCAGGTGTGGCCGAACTATCGAGACTTTTTCTAGCTAGTTTTCGTTGGTTTTAGGACGTAAAAGTGAAACCGGCAAGTGAAGCTATGACCGGCACCGGACTCCGGCAAACCATCGAGGGAGAAGGAGAATATTCCGTCAATTTTGACGGAATATGCTAACTACGTCAGGTGAGATGTTTCCGGAGGACGAACGCAATCAGGCTAGACTCAGGGATTACGACCCTGCCACATACCAGTGAGTGGGCTTTTGGTTTTTAATATATGTATATATGCATTACATTTTTCCCAGAAAAATTTAATTAAATGATTTTGCGTTTTTATGCCATGTCAAATGCTTTATATTTTAGAATATGCATTAGTAGTTATGTATGTTAGTATTTGATGTTGCGGACGCTCAGGTAAGTTCTAGGTGAGTATATGTGTTATTGATTGTGAGTTGCATTATGATGGTCATATATAGATGCATTTAGAGCTCATAAACCTGCACGCTGGTGTTAGTGCTCCCGCTCGTGGCCAGGGCACAGTCCTTCACATGATGTTCACCTCCCGCACCGTACGCTCACCTTGGATCCAAGTTTGGTGCACAACCCTGACGTACAAACCACAATAAGTGGTTTCAACTCGTAAGTGACCCGCGATTTATCACAAAGCCTTCACGTGATCATAGCACTTGAGCGTACTTATTACACCTAGCTTTGTCATACATGCCACATTATGTGGTTCCAACTCGTGTGCAGGCATACTTGATGAGCTATAGGTTCAGCCGTACAGGCCACAATAGGTGGATCCGACTGACATATCACTTTTCATTGATTTACTTCACCTAGTTTACATATTCATTATGCTGAGATATTTGACATGGCATACATGTGGATTTTGGTATTTCGAGTATGGTTTCGATATATGTATTTATTTTATTTTCTAGGAAATTATACGAGTTTTACGGTGAGGGGTTATTATTATTTTTGGAAAAGAGAAATGAGTTTGAAAAGCTTTATTTTTGTCCACTCACACTTTTTGTTTTGCACCCCTCCAGGTTCTAGGTAGGCTTGCTTATTGGTGGCTTACGAGGAGTTGACGGCGGTTCTGACAGACTGTAATCAATGTAGGATCATATCTCTGGTATTGTATAATTAGTACTTAATCTACTGGACTGCACTTACATATTTGTTTAGTGTAAATTAGTTAGTTTGGTTTTTATTTATTCGCATTTTATATCATTATCACTTCCGCATTGCGCACATGGCTACGTCACCCTCATGTGACAGCCAACACGCCTTGATTTTGGTCGAGGTGTGTCAGTTTGGTATCAGATCCTAGATTTGGCAGTCCTGCATATTTTGTAAGTATTCTAATTATTTTGGTGTCTTCTGTCAGAACCATGCCGCTTCGTAGAGAGCCACGTGCTTCAACTAAGTTTAGTTTCCCCGATATTACTCAACTTGGGGAAACGATTGCTAATGCCATTCATTCTTTATTTCGTTCTCCCCAGAAGACTCCCTTGGAGACTGTGTATAATCTGAAGTTAAATAACTTTGTGGGTAATGAAGGGCACGAGAGAGCTGAGTGTTGGCTCAATCATCTTCAAAAAACTTTTCGATTGATGCATAGACAAGGAAATCTTCCCGAGGATAGATGGGTCGAGACGACCACTTGGTTTTTAGGTAAGGAACCTGCATCTTGGTGGAGGCAAGAATCATTTCAGTTGTCATCAGAGGAGGCTACTGATTGAGAGGTTTTGAAGCGATTATTCCAGAAGAGATTCATACCTCCAGAGTATATAGATCATAAGAAGCAAGAGTTCATGCATTTAAAGTAGGGGAAGATGTCAGCTAATGAGTATTACAGGAGTTCACTGATTTATCTCGTTATTGCTATGAGATTGCTATTAATCCTGCAGAGATGCTTCATCATTTTAGATTGGGTACTAAAAAAAAGTGGCGTTCTATGGCGACCATGACTCCATGTGCTTTATATCAGGAGTTTTATGAGATTCTGTTACGGGTTGAGGATTCTGAAAATATGCCCAGTGATAGTGGAGAAGAGGAAGAAAAAGATAATAGTCAAAAGAAAATTGATAATAAAGATAAAGGTCAATCATCATAATGACCTCGTAAGACGCAGAGTTTTAAGAGAAGTGGTACTAGTTCCAGTTCTTCTAGCGGGGGTTTGAGTTCCATTGCACAGAAGAGAGGTGGCCGGTTTTCAGGAGTATCTATATTTCAGAAACAGATGGATTCCAGCGGCACAGGTGCTCCTTTATGCTGTAGGTGTAATAATCGACATTTTGGGGAGTGTAGGCGAGGTAGCAGCGGATGCTTTACTTATGGTCAGTTGGGACATCAGGCTATTCAGTGCCCACATAATCAGCAGAAGCCCTAACCACCTTCCTTACCACCACCAGTTCCGATTCAGCAGGTACCAGGGCCTAGTGGTTATACCCAGACGGGTCACGGGGTTGCTTATCATTATCAGGGGGAGATATCTCCATATTCTGAAGGACAGTATCAGTATCCATATGATCCATATCATTAGAGTGGCTATGCTCAGTATCCAGAAGGTTATGCACCATATCCGCCATATTCAGCTGGGGGATCACAATGGTATCCCGGGGGACAATCCTAGAACGTGGAGGTTACTTCTAGTAGTGCAGGTTCATCGAGGCAACCTAATCATTCTGGTCAGGGACGTAGTTTACAGGGACGTGGAAATCAAGCTAATAGAAGTCGTGAAGGATGACAGCAGACACAAGGTCGTATTCACCATATTACGTTGCAGGATGCTCAAAATAATCCTGACTTGATCATGGGTACGTTAAATATTCTTGGCCTTTTTGCTAGAGTATTAATTGATTGTGGTGCTACACATTCTGTTATTTCTCATACATTTGCTCAAACGATGCAACCTCATCTCATACCTCTCGGGCATGATTTAGAGTTTTCAATGCCTATAGGGGAAACATGTTATGTGAGCTGGGTGTATCCAGGATATCCAATGTTGGTAGAGGATGTTGTTATGCCAGCTGATCTCATTCCGTTATATATCGTTGATTTTGATATTATTTTGGGCATGGATTGGCTGCATTACAATCGTGCCAAGATGGATTGTTACGAGAAGACAGTCACCTTCCATCATCTAGGCATACCTATGGTCACATTCGTGGGTGAGCGTAGTGGAGTGAGACATGACGTTATTTCTGCCATGAGGGCTAAAAGGTTGTTAAAGAAATGTTGTCAAGGATATTTGGCTTATGTGGTGTTGAATGACAATACTCCTAGTAGTGTGGAGGATGTACGAGTGGTCAGGCATTTCCCTGATGTATTCCCTGATGATTTACCTGGACTGCCGCCAGACCAAGACGTGGAGTTCACTATTGATTTACTTCCAGGTACAGATCCTATATCTTTAACTCCTTATCTAATAGCTCCTGCTGAATTGAGGGAATTGAAAATTCAGTTACAAGAATTGGTTGATAAGGGTTTTATTCAGCCTAGTACTTGACCTTGGGGAGCTCCAGTTTTATTTGCATGGAAGAAAGACGGGACTTTAAGGTTGTGTATTGATTATCGGTAGCTGAATCGGGTAACAATTAAAAACCGTTATCCTTTTCCATGTATAGATGATTTATTTGACCAACTTCGAGGCGTCTGTGTGTTTTCTAAGATTGATTTAAGGTCTGGTTATTATCAATTAAAGATCAGAAGTGGAGATGTTCCTTAAACAGCTTTTGGGACTCGATATGGTCATTATGAGTTTCTTGTGATGCCCTTTGGGTTAACTAATGCGCTTGCAACTTTTATGGACTTGATGAATCAAGTATTCAAGCCATATCTTGACAGGTTTGTCATTGTATTTATTGACGATATTTTGGTGCTAAAGAAATTGAGGGAACACCAATTATATGCTAAGTTTAGCAAATGCCAGTTTTGGTTAGATCAAGTGGCATTTTTGGGGCATGTCATATTAGCTCAAGGCATTTAGGTGGATCCACAGAAGGTAGCGGCTGTTGAGAACTAAGAATAGCCACGAACCGTCACCGAGGTACTGAGTTTCCTTGGCTTAGCAGGTTATTATTGACGGTTGTCAAAGACTTTTTAGTCATAGCTTTACCACTGACGAAGTTGACTAGAAAAGATGTTAAGTATGAGTGGGATGATAATTGTGAGTAGAGTTTCTAGCAACTAAAGTATTGTCTCATTCACGCACCTGTTTTGACACTTCCAGACAACATTGGTAATTTTGAGATTTACAATGATGCTTCTTTGCATGGTTTAGGCTGTGTACTGATGCAACATGGTAGGGTGATTGCTTATGCTTCGCGACAATTGAAGCCTCATAAGATGAATTATCCAACTCATGATCTTGAGTTAGCAGCCATTGTATTTGCCTTGAAAATATGGAGACATTATTTTTATGGAGAAAAGTGTAAGACTTTCACATATCATAAAAGCCTTAAGTATCTTTTCACCCAGAGAGATCTTAATCTTCGCCAGCGGAGGTGGATAGAGTTGCTCAGCAATTATGATTGCACGATTGAGTATCACCCTGGTTGTGCAAATGTGGTGGCGGACGCGCTAAGTAGGAAATCTCAAGGCCGAATTAATGCTTTATATGCTTGTAGTGTTCCCTTTCTTGCAAAGTTGAGATCCACTGGAGTGAAGTTAAGGGAGGAAGATCAGGAAAAAGCTTTACTTGCTAGTTTCCAGGTCAAACTAATTTTAATTGATCGTGTGCTCGAGGCTTAAATGAATGATAAGGAGACTCAGGAGTTCATTCAGGCAAGATCACAAGGAAAAAAGAAAGATCTCAAGATTCGGGAGTCTAACGGTATGCTTATGCAGAAAAGTCGAATGTACGTGTCGAATACTGTAGAATTAAAGAAAGATATTTTCGATGAAACTCATATTTCGGCATATGCAATGCATCATGGGAGTACTAAAATGTATCACACTATTCGACCTTTCTACTAGTGGCCTGGCATGAAAAGAGAAATTGCCGAATATGTGAGTAGGTGTGCAATTTGTCAACAGGTCAAAGTTGAGAGAAAGAAGCCTTTTGGGCTAATGCATCCACTTCCCGTTCCCCAATGGAAATGGGAGGATATTACTATGGATTTCGTGTATAAGCTTCCTCATACACGAAATGGTTACGATGGCATTTGGGTCGTAGTGGATCGGCTTACTAAATCAGCACACTTTATACCAGTAAGGGAGAAATATTCCTTAAGCCGATTAGTTGAGTTATTTATATCGAAGATTGTTAAATACCACAGGGTTCCGGTTAGTATCATTTCTGATAAGGGTCCTAGATTCACTTCTAAGTTATGGGTGGCATTTCAGGAGGCTCTTAGTTCGAGGTTACTCTATAGTACGACATATCATCCATAGACAGACGGGCAATCTGAAAGGACTATTCAGATGCTAAAGGATATGCTAAGATCTTTAGTATTGCAATTTGGTGATGCTTGGTATAGGCATTTGGATTTGATGGAATTTGCCTACAATAATAGCTACCATTCGAGTATTGGTATGTCACCTTTTGAGGCACTCTATGGTAAGTCTTGTCGTACTCCTTTATGCTAGTCAGAGGTTGGTGAAAGAGTATTGGTGGGCCCTAAGATCATAGATGAGACTACACAGAATATTCAGGTAATTAAATATAACCTAAAAGTGGCCCAGGATCGACAAAAGAGTCTAGCAAACAAGCACGCCATTGACAGAGTGTATAAAGTTGGTGATTAGGTATTTTTGAAGCTATCACCGTGGAAAGGGGTAGTACGGTTTGGGAAGAAGGGTAAGTTAAGTCCTAGATACATCGGACCGTACCAGATCATCGAACGAGTCGGTGAAGTCACTTATAGGCTTGAGTTGCCTCCTAAATTATCTAAAGTGTACGATGTTGTTCATGTTTCTATGCTTCGTCATTATGTCTCTGATCCATCACATGTAATACCTCCTCAACCACTGGAAATTAATCCAGATTTGACTTATGACGAGGAGCCGGTGACGATTTTGGATTTGAAGGATAAGGTTCTGAGGAATAAAACTGTACGCTTAGTGAAAGTTTGTGGAGGAATAATTCAATGGAGGAAGCCACCTAGGAAACAGAGGATCATATGAGAGATATGTATCCATGTTTGTTTTATGAATATTAGTGAATTGTTATGTTATTGCATGAAATTTCGGGGATGAAATTTTCTTAAGGGGGTAGGTTGTGACAACCCGTCCCAAATATATATTTAATTTATCCCTGAAAACGTGGAAATGTCGATTTTACCCTTGAGCATCGGGTTATGAATGTATAAATAGGCTAAGAAATGGACCAATTATCTTATGCCCTATTTCTTTGGACCCAATGAAAATTTTGTAGGGTTGTTAGGACTAAATTTGGTAGCCCAATTGGAATTTAAGTTGATTTATATGTATGCCCAATTCGAACCATCACACACACACTCACATGTGCACACGTTGACTTCTCTTTCTCTCTCTCTCTCGATTCTTCATCATCCGTACAATCTGTATGGTCATTCATCCAACCACCCTCAAAACGTCGCAAATCAAGTTAGACTGGGTTGTTTTTGGACTCCTTGCAAGCTTAGGAGTTGAACCATACCTTTAATTTGACGTGAGGACTTCGGAAACTCGAGCTCCGGCAAGGGGTGCAAATTGCTCCGTGGTGATCGCGAGTGTTTCGTGGAGTTTTAAAGTTCTATGAGGTCTTAAAACTACTTCACGAAGCTTGTAGAGGAATTTTGGAAGGTTGTGGACATCGGGACACTTGAGTTCATCGAGTTGCAGGTGTGGCCAAACTATCGAGACTTTTTCCGGCCAGTTTCCGTTGGTTTTATGACGTAAAAGTGAAATCGGCGAGTGCAACGATGACCGATGCCGGACTTCGGTGAACCATCGAGGGAGAAGGAAAATATTCCGTCAATTTTGACGGAATATGCTAATGGCGTCAAGTGAGACGTTTCTGGATGTCGAACACAGTTAGGCTAGACTCGAGGGTTACGACCCTACCATATACCAGTGAGTGGGCTTTTGGTTTTTAATATATGTATATATGCACTACGTTTTTCCTAGAAAAAAATTAATTAAATGATTTTGCATTTTTATGCCATGTCAAATGCTTTATATTTTAGAATATGCATTAGTAGTTATGTATGTTAGTATTTGACACTGTGGACGCTCAGGTAAGTTCCAGGTGAGTATATGTGTTATTGATTGTGAGTTGCATTATGATGGTTATCTATAGATGCATTTAGAGCTCATAAACCTGCACCCTGGTGTTAGTGCTCCCGCCCGTGGCCAGGGCACAATCCTTCACGTGATGTTCACCTCTCGCACCGCACGCTCACCTTGGATCCAAGTTTGGTGCACAGCCCTGTCGTACAGACCATAATAGGTGGTTCTGACTCGTAGGTGCCCCGCGATTTATCGCACAGCTTTCACGTGATCTTAGCACTTGAGCGTACTTATTACACCTAACCTTGTCGTACAGACCACATTATGTGGTTCCGACTCGTGTGCATGCATACTTGATGAGCTATAGGTTCAGCCATACGTGCCACAATAGGTGGATCCGACTGACATATCACTTTTCATTGATTTACTTCACCTGGTTTACATATTCAATATGATGAGATATTTGACATGGCATACATGTGGATTTTGGTATTTCGAGTATGGTTTCGATATATGTATTTATTTTATTTTCTGGGAAATTATACGGGTTTTACGACGAGGGGTTATTATTATTTTTTGAAAAGAGAAATTAGTGTGAAAAGCTTTAGGGTAAAGTACAAAAAACTACCTCAACTATTGGTGTCACGACACTTTCATACCTCATCTTTTAAAATTGACAATGTCATACCTCATTTTACGCATTTGTGCCAATGTCATACCTTCTGTTAGCCTGACCGTTAATTTGTCAGTTAAATGCTGATGTGACTTGATTCGGGACCCACTTTCTATTAAAAAATTATTCAAAACTAAAAAAGATTATTTAATATTTTTTAAATATTAAAATAATAAATAAAAGTAAAAACAAAAAAAACAAAGCTTCGTCCCTCCCCACCCTCTTCTTCCTTCCTTCCTCCTCCCTCCTCTCCTCTTCTCCCCCATCTACCAGCTGCAACCCAGAAAAAAGAAGGAAAAAAAAAAAAAAAAAAAACCTACCTTCGTCCCTCCCCCCCCCCCCCCCCCGCCCGCCGGCATCATTCTCTCTTCTCCCCCATCCCCCTCCCACCCCCTTTGCAACCCAAAAAACAAAAGAAGAGAAGGAAAAAAAAAACCTTTATCCTTTCCCCCCCCCCGCGCCCATATCCGGTCACATCCCTCACCGCACCAACCCCACCCCTCCCAAGATTCCAAGATCCACACACCTGCAACCCAAAATCCACCAGCCCCCAACCTGAAGAAGAAGAAGAAGAAGAAGAAGAAGAAGAAGAAGAAGAAGAAGAAGAAGAAGAAGAAGAAGAAGAAGAAGAAGAAGGAAGAAGAAGAAAGAAGGAAAGGAAAAAAAAAAAGGAGGAGGAGGAGCAGTTTGTCCGTCCCCCACTCCCCCCAACCTAACCTCCAGAAGAAGGAGAGAGAAAGGGAGAAGAAAAAAAAAAAAAAGAAGGAAACCAGTTCGTCCATCCCCCAACCCAACCTCTTGAAGAAGAAGAAGAGAGAGAGAGGAAAAAAAAAACCCCAGTTCGCCCCTCCCCCCTAAAGCCAACCTGCAACCCAGAAAGAAGAAGAAGAAGAAGAAGAAGAAGAAGAAGAAGAAGAAAGGAAGAAGAAGAAGAAGAAGAAGAAAAAAAAAAAAAAAAAAAAAGGAGAAACCCATCTTGTCCGTGCAGAAGAAGAAGAACAATAGAGAGAGAAGAAAAAGAAAAAAAAGGATGTAGAAGAAGAAGGAGAAGAGAGAGAGAAAAGAAAAAGAAAAAAAATATATATATATATATATATTTAACTTTTCTTCATTATTTTAATATTTAAAAAATATTAAATGATTTTTTTTAGTTTTTAATATTATTTTATTAATTTTTTAATAAAAAAGTATGGTCTGAATCAAGCCACGTCAGCATTTAACTGATAAATTAACGGCCAGGCTAACGGAAGGTATGACATTGGCACAAATTCGTAAAATGAGGTATAACATTGTCAATTTTAAAAGATGAGGTATGAAAATGTCGTGATTCCAATAGTTGAGGTAACTTTTTGTACTTTACCCAAAGATTTATTTTTTCCCACTCACACTTTTTGTTTTGCACCCTTCCAGGTTCTAGGTAGGCTTGCTTATTGGTGGCTTACGAGGAGTTGACAGCACTTCTAACAGACTGTAATCAATGTAGGATCATATCTCTGGTATTGTATAATTAGTACTTGACCTGCTGGACTGCACTTAGGTTACCTACGCTCTGAATAAGTGTAACTATACTTAAATATTTTCACTCGCACTTACATATTTGTTTAGTGTAAATTAGTTAGTTTGGTTTTTTTTTACTCGCATTTTATATCATTATCACTTCCGTACTGCGCACATGGCTACGTCACCCTCACGTGACGGCCAATACACCTTGATTTAGGTCGGGGTGTGTCATCGCGTGGCCAGGTTTAAATCCGGGAATTATTTTTTGAGCTTTCTAACCGATGCAACCCAATTAATGTCGAGTGGGTTGGTCGGGGTGGTCGGTTGACCGGCACAAATGCCCACCCCTACTTAAAGATATTATTAAATTAATTAATAGGGTTAATATATTAAAAATTATTTTTAGAGAATCCTTGATTCGATTTGATTGCATTTTTTTAAATAAAGGAATATATCTTCAATTAGGAAACTTTAAATGTAAGGAATTAGTTATCAACTCTACCTTTAATTTCCTTGACTTATCATGAGCAAAGGAGTTTGGGGACTTCGTAGTCAGCAGCTTAGGTTTTTTTTGTTAGTTAAACTGTGTGTGAAACGAATACAAATCTCGCTAATTTAATGAGAATTTCCCGTATTATGAATAAAAATTACGTGTCAAATTTAAGATTTTCTAAATTATTTGTGGCTTCACAACCCGCATTAACATCCCGTGCTTCTCTCCTTGATGACTAACTTTTCGTAAAGTAGTAGGTTTCTCGAGCTCCCAACTTACGGCGGAAAACTGGAAAAGGTTGTCCCTGTTCGTAGAGGCATAGAACTTTAGTTTGGTTCAACAAGAAAAAGAAAAGGAAATGTTTAGCTCATAGTCTTATGAGCTCCTCAGTCCCTCATTCAGAAAGGCTTTTATTTTATTTTTATATTATTTGTTTAATTTGTTAAGTAATCATTTAATAATTTTATTTTAATAAAAAATAGCACACATTATATTGTTAGTTTGCTACCTACTCATAGTGGGTAGTACGTTTTACTAATCCAAGTAGTTTAAGACGTGCTTAAGGTGATCTCACAACATCATATGGTGGCAAACAAATTTCAAACACCATACTTTACTTGGCTTAGGCTTAATCACTTTAATGTACTATCTAAATACAAACATACGCACGAAGCTCTGCACACACATTATATTGTGATTGAGCAAACTAATAAGCTTCATGCAAAATAAAAAATAATCAAAATGACTCTTTCAAAAAAATTAATAATAATAATATCCGCTTGTCGTAGAAGTCAAATAATTCGACCTTGCTCACACAAAAATGAATCTATGTATTTTTGTTTCTTCCTTCTCAACTCCTGGTTGCACTCATTTGAGAGAAACAACATGCAATAGACGTACACAATATTCCATCTCTAGTCTAGATATAGACACAAAAATTCATCATTCATTTGTATTTCAATTAATAATTCGACCTGATTACGACTGAAATTTAGATTACGTTCATTCTTTATAGATGATATTCAAGTAATACAATCAATCATGCACCTTCATTTGGCTAGGGTTTCCCCTTTAAAGAATTTTGTTATCGATCTAGGCTGTAGGAGATATTATGCATAAATCTTTTTTACAATGTACACATTGCAATCTTAACCCTAGCTCATGCAACTTCTACTTCTCAATTTCCAACTTTCCAACTTCTCAATGTTTATTTTCCAAAACATTATTCGGAGTTCCCTTCACGCTAATAATTTGGTCTATTTGGTCACCTATTGAAATTCCAGTCCGTTGGGAATTTCCAAGTTCAAGTCTATTCAAAATGAGGCTTTTCTCAAGTTCTTAATCAAATTGCTGGGAGATTTTTTAATGTGCTTGAAACACAGGATGATACGTCATGTGTTTTTATACAAGTAGAGAATTTTTCTTTTTTTAAATGTCTCTCCACTTATACAATGACATAAAACGTATGTACTCATGTTCCACGCACACTAAAAAATCTTTCAAAATTAAGAGATCTAGAGAGACAAAATAAATATTGGCGTGCTCCTCACCTATTTTCTTTTGACTATATATAATCTGACGGTCATATGGTCCATTTCTAATCAACTGACTTTTAATCGCACGGGAGCGAAGTTTGCCGAAACAAAAAACTACATAAAAATAACTATTTATACAGAAAGTTCCATTTAAGTCGAAGCCAATATACTCGTGGCTCAGACAGCTATTTTACACCCAATCGATTCTTCAATTTCTTCTCCTACCAACATCGATTCTCTAAAAATGGACCCCCAACTCAGATTTGCTGCACCCATCGTACATTACACATTACTAATACACCTACCTAGCAATCCCACTTGGCCACAAATCAAATGATGCATGTGGACTCACTCTTACTGTCACCAAATAATATGTAAATATATATATATATATGTATGTATTATTCCCGTGGTCTTAGTACTCATAGTTCGAGAAAATTATGGTTACTCGCCGTTTAATTTTAATTCAACGGTAAAAAAGAAAGTACAACAACAAAATTAAATGACAACATACCATCAAATTAAAATCGAGCAGTAGGAGACAAATTTTACTCAGACTATGGGCTATGGAGTACGGATCTATTTATATGTCTTAGGGTGGCGGAGTAAGATTCTCTCCCCTCTTATTCCTATCTTCTTCCCTCCCCTCATGTCACACTTTGTTTTTTGTCTTTTTATCCTTATAAAAAAAACAATATAAGATATTAACATAACTTAATCGTAACTGTTCAAATAGGATGGGAGTGAAGAGGAGAGAGATTAGGAGGAGAGAGAATCCTCCTCCTAGGATGGCATGATTAATAAAACTGCAACTGGTCATCGGATCACTTGTGGGTCCCACCAAGGAGGTATCCAACATTTCCAACTCATGGAGAGAATTTTTAATGTGAACAAAACACGTGGCGTAATACTATATATCATTATACGATTCAAGGGATACTTGAAAAAAAAATTTCCCTCCAACTATTTGATGATATGTGGTATTTCGTCTCGTGTTCCGGACTTACTAAAAAGTCTATTCAACTCATGATAGGCAACCTCATTGTCCACCATGCTTCCCCCTCCACTAAAAATATTCGAATTTCACAATCAAATTATTAATAAAAAGAAAACGTATCAAATTATTATGCAGAGAGGATGGAGAGAGCAAATGCTGTCTCCACTGGGAGGTTGGGGACGTGAGAGCTTATCAATTGCCACGTGACTGTTGGGACGTATAGGTAAATAGAAAATATTGTGGGGGAGATTTTTCAAATTACCACCTGAATTTGTCTGTAAAAAATAAGTACTTGTGAGTTGTGATGCAAAACTGAATTTTTTTTTTTTTTCCGATGCCGTTAACCATCGGAAAACTGAATTTTAGTTGTATTCAGGTAAATGTTGAGATTTTCTAATATGTTTTGAGGTCGGGAATACCTTATGCACTAAGATTTTTATTGTTAAAATTTTAGTCAAAGATGTAATAACAACCAAAAATCCGGGCATAGAGAATAGAACGTAGCATAGTAGAACTGTAAGTTTACATGTGACAATTTGAGAAGATTTCTAGTTACCAATTGGAATTTAAGAACACGTATTGGATGAATGTGGTCAATGAGTAAACAATATTTTATTATTGTGGTATTATTAAAAGGTTGCATATATTTTACTTGACTGTAAATCAAAACAGGTTTCCCGGTTTCCGGTCAAGACAGAAAAAGGGCACTTTTGAAGCAAGTGAGAAGCCGATAACTGGGTTTTTGGAGGCTTTTTGCCGTAACGGACCTGTTCTGCAATGTCTCTTCAACCAGGTTACTCTCTCTCTCTCTCTCTCTCTCTCTCTCTCTCATCAGTGTGTGAAAAATGTGAGTTCTTTAGTGCGTTTTCTTATTAGTGTTTCAGAAAAACAATAGCTTGCATGGTTGTTCTGGTATATGGGTTTGCTCTAGTTGCAAAATTATGAATCTTTGTGTTTTATGGGATTTATTTATTTTTTGCCCTTTTTTTTTTTTGGGGGGGGGGGGGGGGGGTTCAATCTTACTGGGTGAAGAACTTTTGTGTTTAGTATTGAATGTTAAGGTATTGACTTTGTGTCAGAACACATAGAATTAAGGTGGTGGGTGATTACAATGCGTTGTTTGAACTGTAAATTTATTTCTGGATTTATTTTTGTTGCCAAATTTGAGAGATGGGATTAATTTAATGATGTTATCTCCCACCCCCCCCCCCCCCCCCCCCCCCCCAAAAGAAAGTAAATTCATGAATTTTACCAAATGGGATTTAAGCAAGTTATCTTAATTTTGATCAGTTTGTGGTATGCAGGAGGTGATTGATGTCGATCATCGAACGTTGCCGTTTGCACAAAGTAAATGAGTTTATATTTTCTCCAACCATGTTGTCCACCATGAGAGTATGGCTAGATGATTTTTTATGTCGATTTTGAGCACGGTTTTTTCCAGAGGGCTAAATGACGATAGCTTTGTTCTAAGAACCACACTACTTAACATGCTGAATTTTTGTGACATTGAGAGTTGAGGATACTATTGAGGTTGCGTGGTATGGACACAGCCAACAACAATGAGACTAGCCAGCCTTCGATCCAATTCTGCAATTCTTACAGAGTGGCAAGCCTTTTCGACACAATTCTGGAAGCAACCCAAGTGGCAGATTTGAAAGACCGGTATATTCTAGGTGAAGAATTGGGATGGGGACAGTTTGGTGTCATTAGGGCATGCTTGGATAAGTTTACTGGTGAGGTTTTAGCTTGCAAGTCTATCGCCAAAGATAGATTGGCCACGCACAATGATGTGCGCAGCATCAAGCTTGAGATTGAAATCTTGTGTAGGTTGTCTGGGCACCCGAATGTTGTAAATTTAAAGGCAGTTTATGAGGAGGAAAATCATGTGCATTTGTTGATGGAGTTATGTGCTGGAGGGGAGCTTTTTCATCGGCTTGAGAAGCAGGGAAGATTCTCAGAAACTGATGCTCGGGTTCTTTTTAGACATCTGATGAAAGTTGTTAAGTATTGTCATGAGAACGGCGTTGTTCACAGAGATTTGAAGCCGGAAAACATTCTCTTGGCTACAACTTCTTCATCCTCACCAATTAAGTTGGCAGACTTTGGCCTTGCAACCTACATCAAACCCGGTGAATTTTCATTTTAATCTCAACTTTGTACCCCATTCCTTCTGTTTAGATTTTTCTACTAGGCTTAATTATCTGTCGCGTTCTAATCACCTTGGTGTTTGTATCAGCAGGGCAGAAACTGCATGGGACTGTTGGCAGTCCATTTTACATAGCTCCAGAAGTACTTGCAGGAGGTTATAACCAGTCTGCTGATGTATGGAGCGCTGGAGTTATTTTATACATACTTCTTAGTGGGGTGCCTCCTTTCTGGGGGAAGACTAAGTCAAGAATTTTTGATGCTGTAAGGGTTGCAGATCTGTGGTTCCCTCCCGATCCTTGGGGTCACGTATCTGCATCTGCCAAGGAATTGATCGCTGGAATGCTTTGCGTTGATCCTTCCAGAAGGCTCACAGCTGCACAGGTTCTAGGTACATCATTGTGTCATTGTTATATTGTAGCCCGTACCCCGTACCTGTGGTAATTGCTAAAACATTCTATATCAGTTCTCTTTATTGAGAATCTAAACTTGTCACTAAGGATATGATTCAGATATATTTTATGATAATTGAGGCTTTCCAAACACTTTAGATTAGGCCATTAATCCTATCCCTTGGGAGCGATCACAATTATGCGAATTGAAAATATTCATAAATACTTTTAACTCTTTTGGAGCGGGGTGTATGGTTATAGAATCTTATCTGCACGCCATCAATCCACAAGTTCGTCAATCTTGAGTTGTAACGTGCTGTCACAAGTTAATGCAGTTTTTTGTTTCCTGTAACCAGCCAACACAAGAATTCAATCCTCCCAAAACTGCCCATGAAATGTCATCACGCATGTCTTTTAAATTGCTAAAATATTGATTCTAGACGTTTATTCTTAGTTTCATTCATAATTATGTTTGATAATGCAGCTCATCCATGGATGGAAGATCGTGCATATGCAAGTCAAGAGACACACAAGCTGGACAATCAATTTCACAAACAGCTGGAAGTGGGTGGAGGTTCTTTCTCTACACCATTTATCTATACGAATCAGAACTTTAGCTTAGATGATGGCTCACCCACAGCTGGTGATGTGGAACTGTGGCAATCACCTGCATTCACATGCAAATCATCTTCGTCGGGTTTTCTAGTTGACAACGGTAGTCTTTGCCCTGCATCTGGAGGTTTTTCTTTTAGCAGCTGTTATGAATTAAGTCCGCTGGAGTTTTCTTCACCAGTTCCATCGATGCCTAGCTTTACCTTCTTCAGTCCAAGTTCTGCGGTAGAGCAAAGAAACATCTCGTTAAGATTTAAAACCAACATGGCGACATTAGATACGGCGTATGTAGGTATACATTTCTTATTCCCTAGCTTGTTTGTTTATTCGAAGCTGGCTACAAATTAGGTACGTTGTTGCTAAAATGACTAATCAGCTGGTTTATCTGTCCTTAAAATCCTTAATGGGGTTATTTCTTCGGAGAAACGCAGAGTCAAGTGTGGAGAAGCTAATTGTGCTGACAGATTGCTCAGCTGTCAAGTGTGACGGTGGAGAAGTAGAGCGCAAAGAATTTTGGAGAGGCGGAACAAACGGGCCTTCTAGGGTTGCTGGAATCCACAGCAAGAGGAACAACACGATTGGACTTGGCGAGCTTGATCAGCTTAATCTGGTTGTAGCCGAATCAGTCATACGTTGGGCGTCATGCACGCATATCCCTACTGTCCCATCGCTTAGATTGTCGCTCGTCTGCTAGACCGGTGAAGCATATGAAACAGCCGTTGAGGCACACGTAATTCACACCATGTAATGTAAATGAGAGAGACACAAAAGCGTTGTGGTGTTTAATCTTGTGGTGTAGTGGAGGGGTGATGCTTTTCTACTTCTTCAAGTAATTGCTCCATTGTTTCTTGTTATCATTCCGCAACTAGCCTTTTGTCTAGAACTATATTTCCTCATTGAAAAATCAAAACAAAAATAAAAGTGCATTTGATAACCGCCGGGTGTTGGATGTGGTGGCGGTGGTTAAAACCTAGTTCCGCCACTGGCTGCGGTGGCCGTTGTGGTTTAGTATCCAATGAGAGAGCTCCAAGATCAAGCATTTATCTCCAGGTGTAGGTAGACATATCAGAATCCCTTGCTTTCTTCTCTCCAGTTAGCAAGTTACAACATTCTATAGAATGACAGCAAAAACCTTGCACATGAACATGGTTATACAAGTAAAAGCAAGCAACGTGCACAACAAGTAAAAGGCGAACATCTCAACGGAAAAAATGTACACGGGGAACAATCAACGACGAAAAACGGTGAAAAATTGATGCATATATGATCCAACAATTGTCAGGTAAATGGGATAAAGTGGATAAATAACAACTTTGATAGGTATTTTGGTGATACAAGGTTGCTAGCTTCTTAAACACACTAATTTTATTGAGTCTAACATCAAAACTGACCCTGCTCGATTCAGAGCCTCAAAAAACACGAGCCAGCTAAACAAGCCGCCCTTGCAAAATTCTAAAAAAAAATAAAATAAGAGTGAAGAATTAAAATATTTCCCAGTAGTACACGATTACGTTGTTGTAGCTCACGGTACATCAACTGGCTTTCAGGATGCAGGGGCATATTCTTGGATTGCTGTGGCCAGTTTATTTCTATCCTCCTCTGTTTTCAACCTGATTAAAAAGGTACGCGCCACGACATTTCCATCACTGTCGCCCTACAAAATCCAAGAGAAATTGCACATATTGTCACATGATATGAACCACAAGTTAAAATATACATGCTTCACCGAGTACCTAGCATCATCCTAAATTACGTAGAAGGCAATTAAGCCCCACTACTGAATAGGATCCTACCATATTTCTTGTTCTTAGATTTAATTAACACATCAAATTCTTTAATCAAACCCACCCTAACACAAACTATAATTTCAAATTTCCCCACTGAATGTGTGTATTTCTCTCAGATCTACGAGGATAAAACTAATCAATGAATCATGTAACAACTAGAGAATCCCAGAGAAAACAATCAAGAGTATTTTTGGCAGCTAAACCGCTTATAATAGCCTTTTTGTGGGCCAGATGTTTAATTGATAGTCGTCTAACCCTGCCGTATTTTTTTTTCTTTGTACAGTTAAATTGACCAAAAATTCTAATTAAATATCAAATACCAGCATTGTCTTACCGCAGTATGAAATATTGCAACAAGGGAATTCTTCTGTACATTTGTCTTAATGCCAGAATATAACAAAGCATTAAGCTGCACTCTTCCCACCTGCCATCAGTAAAGAGAATACAAAGTGAAACTTCTGCTGAAGACATACATGACTTTTAAATGCAACAACTTCAACAACGAAAAGGGTCAACAAAAATAGAAAAGATTAATCTTTAAAAGAACAACGAAATGGGAATAAAGCTACAGAAATGAAGATTTTCTTGTTCTCTCAAACAAAAGCAAATCCAATAATTACATCCCTTTGCCAACATACCACACTTCTGAAAGCACACAAGAAAACTAAAAAAACAAAATTTAATGTGTCAGACTGCATTCTAATACTCAAAACCATATATGTCTGGAAGGAAACATACATCATTTCGGACAATGATTGTTGGTTTTGATTCTTTTGTACCCTTGCTGATACCCTCTTTGCATTTAATAGATAGCTGCCCCGTGCCTTTATCTTTCCATGCATCTTTATCTGCTGGATCACTTGACTGGAATATCCGAAAGAAAAATGGTGTTAAAATCAGTGAGAATGTGGAAGCTACAAATGGCGCTTGGCATGTACAATCTCAAGTTACAAATGTGAAACAGACGTAAATTGCATCACAAAAATTTCCTAGGGAAAATTGGTACAGCATGTGCTTCAAATGTGGCCCAGTCTACGCCACTTCAGCACTTAACGTCTAATTAGATGGGGAAACTAACGGAGGGGTTAAATTGCTGCAATTCAGAAACCACATGGTGTAATGTGCAAAAACTAAAACCTCGTTGCTCATTTCGCAAATGATCCCCAAACCTTGTAGTGTAAAATGCAGTCCAATTTCTAAAGGATGAGACTGTCCCGCCTTATTTATTTGTATGCTGCTTTTCTTTTGTTGGAAACCAATACAATACCGGACAATAAAATATTAGCATCGGTAACTGCAGTAAAGGAGTTGAGATTACAAAATGCATAACTTAACCCTGATGCAGCAATCCACAAGTGTAAGTCTACCAATGTGTATTGTTTAAATACTATATTCTGTACATATGGAAATGGATATGTCTTGCATGATAACATCTTCGTATAACCCAAACTTGGAAAATCTAAGGGAGGTATCAATAAACTGATACCATCACACATGCTTATAAACTTTGAACGAAAAAAGATCAAATGCATGGAAAAGAAAAAAAAAGATCAATTACAAAATTTGGAAATCAAGAAAGGGTTTTTTTTGGTAGAGTGTGAACAAATTCACAATGCTATTTATGAATGTTATAATAGAAAATATTACAAAATTTTATACGCATATACCTTCACATAAAGTTTGCACTTGACTTCATGGACAACAACAACACCCTTCTCTTCAGATTTTTCCACAGAAGGGCTGCCAGGTTGCTCCAATTCATTTTCTGAACCAGAACAAGAACATTCAATACTTAAAAAGAATCAAAAAGACCATATCGAGATAATTCCTACAATTATCAGCAAACGTAACCTTCACCATTAAACTTTAACAGCTATAAAAATGGCGAAGTGTTGTACAATGCAAACCCTATATGTCCACAAGCTTGGACCATGAACCTGACATGGAAGCATAAATATAATCATGTCTTGCAAGTTGCAACATAGACACCACTAGTAGAAAACTAAAAGAAATGCACTTTGGAGAGACAATAAATTCAAATTTAATGACCACGAATTCATAGACGAATGAATTTCCTTCCCTTAAATTCTGAAAATCAAGAAAAGCTTCTTTATACTGTCAGGAAAAATACAACATGACAGAAGCATTTGAATATGATAAGCCAAGTTGCAACAGAAAAATTATTTTGTTAACTCCTGACTTTGCAAGTCAAGGAAGTGCCTTTATTTGTTGATAGTCTTTGAAAACAAAAACAAAACAAAGATGGAACAAAAAATAAACCAATTGTCCCAGATTTCTTAAGTGAGGTGTCCTGAATGTGTCAATTTCGTCCCCAGATTACGCTTTTTTGAATTGGATGTCTACGAAACATGTTAGTGCTGGAGGACTCAACACGAATGATACAGGTATTTACTGATGGGTCGACATGTGCACCAATTTAAAACATAGTTATATTTTATGTTGCAGCAATAGCCCTTAAGGTTTCAAATTAACTGACAAATTAAAAACTGAATCAAATGCCGAGCCCTTAATAAAAAGGAGCAAAAAAGAGGTGGTATTAGCAATCACAAAGTCTTCTAACAAACCGAATTCAAACCAAACATCGGAAGCTTAAAAGCTTCCCTCAGAGAAACGTTTCTATATAACAAGTTGAGAACTCATTCATCAAGACAATAACTATAGTTAGAAGCTTAAAGCATACAAAATAAAAACAAGGCATGAAATCAAACATACATGAAGAATAAATTGAGGGAGAAAATTAACAGAAAATAAGAGCAGTGAAAGGTAAAATAGCAAAAACTTATTGTCTCACCATCATCAGCTTCATCTTGCTTTGGAGGAACTGAACTTTGAAATCCTGGTAAGAATTACCAAAAAGAAAATAAGGATGTCAAGTATACATCAAATTCACACAAGTAACACTTCTCTACTAGAAAGAGTATTGCTGCTAGATTTTCAAGGGTGCCATTTCTCCTTAACATTCTATAATTCATGATATTAGTGATAAATCAATGAGAGCAAGAAAGCAAGTAACAAGTTAACTGTGAAAACATAACAAGCTACTTGCTACCATTTTCAACGGTAGATTTAACATTCTGAACTTTTTAGGAATCTACAAATTTTATCATAAATACTTCGGAAAGCACTCTAGAAGTTCAGTATTTTCTCCTAGTCAGCATACCCTAAATTACTTGTACCATGTTCTTTCTGTCCATCAAAATAATTCAACATAATTTAGGACCACCGTGTAATCTGAATTTATAATTGGATCTACTATGAAATACATCAAGAGTCGAGACCATTTATAACATAAATGAAACATGTCGTTAATATGATACCTACCAAACATGGAAGGGGGCTGATTGTTGGAAGACAGCCCAGGGCTTTGACTGTTGGATAATAATCCAAAACTGGGAGTGTTGGAGAAAGCCGCTGAACTCTGAGTATTGGAGGACAACCCTGAGCTTTGACTGTTGGAGAAAAGCCCAAAACTGGGAGTGTTGGAGAATGCCGCAGAACTTGGACTACTAGAAAATACTCTGGAGCTTTGATTATCAGAAAATACTGCCGAGCTTTGACTATTGGTAAACATTCCAAAGCTTTGAGTTTTCTTTTGATCTGATCCTGTGCTCTGACTTGTGGAAAACATTCCAGAACTTTGAGTATTGGGAAATAGTCCAGAGCTCTGACTAGTCGAGAAGACTGGTGAGCTTTGGCTGCTGAATATTCCTGAAGAGCTTTGACTGTTAGAAAATTCTCCCGCAGAAGTTTGGACGGTAGGTGTTACTCCAGTAGAGCTGTGGTTGTTGGAGAAGGCACCTGCAGAGCTTTGGCTGTTGGAGAAAACTCCAGAACTCCATGAAGTTGTAAAGCTAGCAGTTGTACTAACTGGTGAAAACAGGGGTTTTGTCTGAATTAATTTCGTCTCACTATCCGTGGACACGGGAACTATTTTCTTTTCAGAAGTCATACAAGATCCTCCTGCTGCCAAATTCTCTCCTTTTGCAGCAATTACTTTAAGCCAGTTAACAACATCACTGAATTTCTCCTGAAATGAGAGGGTGAATACAGAAAATATAAGTGGGACAACACTAAATTTGATAAACATTTTGTTTTTCAGTACAATAGAGAAAGACAACACCAATGGCAGAACTGAAACAAAACAAGACGGTGTCTGGCTAAACCAGCCCTATCGTCACCAAGCATATCAATAATGCTATGACAGAAGCATTCATTTAAAGAGAAAATGAGAAAGGAGGAAGGGTGGGGGGAGAGATACAGAAACTAATAAAGACAAGAGGGAAAAAAGGGTATGCAGGTGACAACATTTTCCATCCCCACCCTACCATGCCAAGGGGAAATAATTAGGAAGGAAATATAGGTACTGAACCTACAATTATTGAATGAACCGATCCAATTGGCTTCTGTGAAGAATCTTTATTCAACACCTCGTCTGATTGCAAAGAATGTAGAAGTACTAGACTGGATACATATCCTTTAAAACAGATATAAAGTTGAAGAGAATTACCATAATGTTTGAAGCATGGGCTAGGTAGTCATGGACACCCTCTTCCCAAAGTTCATCAGGATGATTCTTTAGTTGTGTTTGTACCCAACTGTACAAATAGAGGCATATTTATAGCGAAAACATTATCAATTCTGGAAGGTCCAATAAACATAAGACAACTGAGGGCTATGTGTCTGAGTAGCAGGAATAATTTCGAGAACAAATAGGAAATTCAAATAATGTAGAAACTTCAAAATTATATGAAGCATATCAAGTCATACTGAATAATAGAATGTGCACATCATATTTGATAAAGAAGAATACTGTCAATAAAAAGAAACCGATTTTGTTGGAACCCTAATAAAAAAACTTAGACATATTCATATACAATATGATGAAAGCATATAGTTGTAGAAATAGAAATAAGGCGGACCTTGCAAATTGGTTATTCAGAGCTCTCACATGCTGCCGAGATGATGCAGCCCGCTGTGCATCCAAAGGAGCTGTATCTGCCAATTGCTCTTGAGAAGGCTCTGCCCTATTAGAGTCAAATGAGGATCCCGCCATAATCCTTTTATTCCGGAACTGCATATTGTTGAAAGAGAAAATATAATATACATCAACATACTGAAATTCCAAAATCTCTAACCCCCACCAATAAAAGAAAAACTATTGAAAAACTTAAATGTGGAGATTTGAAACCACAAACAGTCCGTTTGAAGTCTTGCATAAGATCCATAGTCACCGATAATATTTGTCTCATATTATTTGACAGCCATTGAGCCTACGTTGAGAGGCAACTGAGGAAACAATCCATCAAACATTGCTTAACTAGAAAGAGAATTTTCCTCCCTTTAATTAGTGAATATTAAGATTTCAATGAAAGCCCACAATTCAGTACAGCACTGAAACAATGAGTGTTGAAATACAAACTGACAACAAACCAACCAACCAGACGCAAACGAAATAAATTAACAACAGAAAGCCTAACTTATTCGCTTCCAATAAATACAGATATACACCTTCTCTATCGAAAGGTGAAACTTTAATATTACTCCAAGTCGAAGCTCATAAACCTAACATCTTCCTTGACATCAATAAAACCTGCTCATTGGTTGCATCGACCATAACTTCTCCGTCTACCCTTCTCCTAAATCCCCACTAAAGAGAATGGCAGCCTAACTGCTTGTTTAAAGTCTGCACATCTTCCACTACTATTCCTACTTTATTACTTCGTCTACCCCCAATTCCTTGGTCAGCTCAGGAATCGACCAAAACTGAAATTTTTCAAAACATCCACAATCCCAATCTGAAAAACTAATAAAAACCCCATAACCCTTTTAGATTATACAGTCCTTAATTAATAACATAATGCAAAATTGCAACCACCATAAGCTAATTGCCCCCTAAACAGCTCGACTTATCAGCTTAAAATTCAAACCCTTTGGGATTTATTCACACAAAAAAAAAAAAAAAAAAAAAAAAAAAAACATAAAAGCCCCAATACGCAGGGCCTCCAATACACTTCAATCCACAAAACAGAAACTAGAAATTAGGTTTTTTTCCCCTCAAATTTTCAATAAAAACAACAAAAAGGTGAAATTTTTGAAAGGGAAAGTGGTACTTACGGCCGAGTCAGAGTTGAAGTCCGATACAGAAAAACGTTTCGGACCTTTCGTCATCATGATTCGAGCTTTCAGGGTTCAAAAAGCGGAATAGGGTTTTTCAGAATTTCTCTGTTTTGGCTTAACACCAGCTACACTGCAAGCAAAACGAGGAAAAATTAAAAAGCATTTTTCCATTTTTATATTAAATTAAAAAAATAAAAGGAACGGTGATTAGAGCCTTTGGATCAAGTGGGGAACCAAATTTTAATTTGGACCGTCGGATTGGGTTCCCACTACAGTATTATTTCACATGGGTCTTTGTATTTATTGGGATTTTTTTTAATTTTAAATAATCGATATTATGATATTATCCATGCCAAGTGATAAGAGATGTAGGCTAGGCCTTACACTGAACTAGCCATAATAATGTGGTTCAAATTCGTTTTTAGCGACAATTAAACGTTAGACCTCTTATTTACAAGTGAAGAAGAACACCACTAAATTATAGTACTAAGTGGTTGTATCAATGGGGATTTGGGATCCCCCCCCCCCCGGGCACCTAATTAAAAAACCCACTACACCCCTCCCAATCCATAGCTCAAAAGGAGTGAAGTCAACAGAAGGAGAAGCTATTGAATCTTGTTTCAGAAGGGCTACTAGACTATAAAGAAGGGATCGATCCCAGACCGGGAATCCTGGATTCCTAGATGGCGAGAATCAGCCCTTTTTGGCGCTTTGGGCATAGCATAGATGTTGGTGAGAGAATGTATTTTAGAATACGAATTATCTATTTCTAAGTAAAGAAATCCAGTAGACGTTTCAAGGTTTGTCTCAATTAGATGCATCAGAGGCACCAAAGGTGTGATGGGAGGCTTGAAAAACTGCTCATGTCTAGCCACAGAGCAGTTCGCAGAAGGATCTTTCTCAGGACTACCGTCCTGCCTCAGTCTCCTCTCGTCTCCTTTCTTTCATTCAGCGACTGGGTGCGCGCTTCGCCATGAAAGATCTTGGTGATCTTCATTTCTTCTTGGGAATCGAAGCCAAACGTACATCGACTGTTCTAGTCTTGACTCAAGGCAGGGTAGATAACCTTCTAACTGAGACCAAGAGAGATTCTTTTTTTCTTTAGATTTCGAGCTAGCTCTTAATCATGCCTTCCCAGATAAAGATGCATTATTTGTTGTTCTAGTCCGAAAAAAGAGGCTTGGCCTAGATCCCCAGCTTTTCACCTAGACAAAAATCCCTTGACACAATACCTAGCTGATTTAATGCCAGACTGACGTCAGCCACATGCAGCCCTTTTTTTTGCACTAGATGTGTGGGAAACACGCGCGTTCCCGATTGGTAGCCAGCCCGAATGGGGGGTTAGGGGTTTGGTAGAAGAGCAACGTGGCACTCACGAATTCGGTAGAGGAGCAATGTGGCACAACGTTGATAGCTGGATTTCTAACGACTAGTTTTCTGGACCGTTGGATTTCCAGTGATAAAAAAAATTAAAATTTAAAACCAACGATTAGTGACATGGCACAATTTGGATTGTTTGGCTTCCAGATCGACAGTCCAGGTTTTTTAGCCTAAAAATATATATAAAAAAAGTCAGAAATCTTACTGTTGGCCATGTATCCAAATTTGGGTTGTTGGATTTCAATCTTTTTTAAATCCAAAGGTCCAGATTAATTAACTCAATAAAAATTTATAAAAAAGGTTAAAAAATAGAACAAAAAATTGTAATTTTTCCTATAAATAACTAACCATTATCTTCCACCTTACACCACATTCAACATTTTCAATACTTTCAACCAAAAATTGTTCTTTTGATTAATGACACATGACGTGACAAGATTAGTTAAAATCCCATCCGAAACTAAAAATGAAATTATTTTATTAAAAAAATTTAATAATATTTTAATACGAATTGCCTAGGAAATTAGGGGTGAAGATGCACTTGGGTATTTACTATTCATTTGGATGGATTGAATTGACTATTGCCTAGGGGATTTTTAGGGGTGGAAATGCTCTAAGGAAAGATTTTTAGGTGTACTAGAAATGCGGTCTGGTTCTCTAAGTGACATGATATAAGTCATGGAAAACATGTTTTTTAAGTATCTAATAACTTGTATTATGACACTTGATATACCAGATCGTATTCTTAGCATGCTGAAAAATTTATCATTTGTATTGACCAATACTTGAAATTGCAAAATTATGAAGGAATTTCATAAAAATACTTTGGGGTGATTCACGAAGCTTTATATACTAAAGATTATTTTTATGAAAAATTTAATTAATACTAAGTGGCAACAATATTACCAAATATTGTGGTTGATCTTTTGGAAGAAACTAAGAGCATCTCCAATAGAGACTCTAAATGGAGTCCTCACAACTGTACGACCCTTAAATATACGGACAAAGAGCTTTCAATGGCCAAGAATAAATGTTCTTACCAGTATCTCAATGTATAGAAACTCACCGGGTACATCAAAAAAATCCTCACATGTGAGGACTACATAGTGACTAAGTTGGGTGCGACTCGATTGAATATTTAGGGGAAAAAAGGCCCATGCGCAAGATGCAGAGCAGCCATGATGACTTAAGCGTCAAAGCATGTGTCCTGCAGCCATATGCTATGTTACTGATTTTTATCGTTCAAAAAATCCAGTCCATATTTAATTTGAGTTTTTTTTTTCTTCTTTACCGTTGGAGATCAGCTAACGAAATTATATAAAGATCAAATTTAGGGTTTTTACTATAGGAATTCTTTCATTGGAGGCAATATTCTTTTAGGAAAACTAACGAAAATGGCTTGAAAACTTTGAGTTTTAATGATAAGGACAAAATAAAGGGTAAAGTGAATAGTACCATGATTGATTTTTTAGTGTAAAAATGTGGTTTTTCGTTAAAGTGAACAGTACCGGGTGCTTTTCGTTAAAGTTCCCTCTTTCTTTTAAGGATACAAAAATTCCGATTAAATCTCTAAATGAGTCCTCAATAGTAGTGGTGGGAGTCCTTAATTGAAGATGCTCCAACTCCTAGTCATTTCCCTTCACAATGCTCAGAATCCTTGCCACCTCATCTTTCCTTTCTTTTATCCTTGGATGTGTAGAGAACTAAATTCTAAAAAAGAAAATAAAAAGGACAAAAAAAGGTTGAAAAAGATTTTAAAAAAAAATCAAGAACAAAGGAAACTGCAGCCCTCAATACATCAGAAAACTATCAACTAATCAGAACGGTTCGTTATTAGACCGTGGTCTTTGATTCGCCAAATACATCAGTTTTGTATACTCTTTCATATGTATAGATCATTATTGTATACATCATTATTGAAACTCTTCAGTTTCATTTTCTGTTTTCCTCTTCCCTAGTTTGAAAGATTTTGCATATTTGGCAACAGTATGAGAGATCACACCCCGACCAGGGACTTTGTTTTCGGGAAGCGTCTTCATTGTGATTCCCATGGCTATCAGCAGCAGCCCTGTCCCGTGTTGGCCTGTCAAGGGCTTTGTAAATATCATGTATGACAGCAACAATGTGACCGCCTTTCTAGCCGTTGTAATCTGCATTACCAGAACGAAGGATAAACCCACCAGTTAAATGTGTGCATCGATTTCATAATGTAGTTTAAAATTACGAAGATTAGGAGGCGAAAATTACGTACCATAGCAGTGGTGGCAGCTCCGAAAAGGGCAATGAGGGATAGCACAGATACTTGTCCAACGTATGTCGCTAGGGCTTCAAACACTAAAACCCCGTACACATAAGGATGCTGCAAAATCATTGACAAAAGAATAATTAACATTAGAAACAGTTTAGTGTAACTTAAACACTTTCGGGATTTTCATGGGGTATAATTGTGATTGATTCATAATCTCTTTAACATTTTCCGACTTAAGATCATTAAATCCTAATTGTCTGTCCATCACATAGAACACCAATTGGCAATTGGTTCTGATACCACTTGTTACGACTCAAGTCAATAACTTTAACCTTCTACTGGTATCAGTGGAGTGAATTTTTGTCTCAGAAAACCTCAATATGCAGGTAAGATACCCCATTTGATATATATATATCAATGCATGTGTGTATGGTCATGGATCTCCATGATGAATTCCGAATAGACAGGCATGGTGAGCACGTCATTAATGACTTGACTCCAATGCAAATTCATGTGAAATATATAAATTAAGCAAAGATTAGACATTACTAATTCGTAATTACTTACCTCAGAACAAGAATTCCAGGCCTTAACCAATTCTCCTGTAAGAATCATGGGTGGAAGCAAAAATGGCAACCCAACTACTGTTGAGCAGAACAACATCTCTGTCTGTAAGAAGTTAAAAAGTAAGACATGATTACTAAGACAAAGAGGTAACTTTTTCGTTTATTCCTAAGTTCTATAGCATTTGAAGAACCAGTAAAGAAATTACAGGCACCGAAGATTTACCTGTGTGGTACCAGGATTCAAGGTAAAAATTGCTTCTTGCAAGTTACCCAAAAAGGCATCCATGATTAGAGCACCAGATATCATTATCACACCAGCCATGCTAAAATTGGGAGATGTTTTTGCATCTGCTAAGGTGAAAAGGATCAAACCCATTACTAGAAGCGTTGCCGAGATGTATTCCTGAATCGGGTATTTCCTTCTCAATCCCGGAACAAATGCACCCATCACCATCACCGGTAGTACCTGAGTTTTCGACAAATTTTTTTACAGCAATCAGCTCTAACTGAAAATGTCACAGATTATGTAAATTTATTGACAGTTTTACCTTTGTGGATTTGAACATTATCTGTGCAGGGTAATTAAGCCATGCCAAGGATCCCTTGGTCAGTCCTTGAGAACCCATAAGAACGGCGGAGAGCTTCACATACGTCTTCCATGGATTCACCATTTTCTTAGGGGTGAAGCCTTGAAGGTACATTAGTGCAATATACACAAACCCTTGTACAAAAGTGAAGTACCATCCATAGCTGCAAAATTAGAAAATATAAATAATTAAGGGCCCCTTTGGAAATGCTTATCTAGTAAGCAATTTTGCTCGTAAATGATTTTTTTGCATGATTTTAACTTTTCTACCAAATGCTGCCATAAAGCGCTTCTAGTGATATAAAATCTTTTTAACCATTCTAAAGCACTTTCAAACAAAACTGTATTTCTAAGCGAAATTGAAACAAAGAAAACATGTCATCAGATCAAGGGTAACTAACCTGAATTCGAGACGATTATACACGTATTCCTGCGATCAACGAAAACATGTTAACACAAGAAAAATAAGGGCTGCTTTTAAATTTGGATAAAAAAAAAAAACTAACGAAAAATCTAAAAAAAAATCCATGAATATTAATTAAATTATTTATGAAGTAGGACAAGGGAATTCAAGGCCTGCCACAGAGAACCAAAGGAATGACACTAGAGAGGCATAACAAGAAAATAGCAATGAAGGCATGTTTTTATCCAAACATTCTACCAAACTCTGTTTGCTATCGGAGAAAATCAAATAACAGTATAGTAACAAAATAAAACTTGACAATGAACAAGAAGCAAAATTCATAATACGAAACAGTTAATGGTAAGTGATTTCTGCGCGCCTTTTTCTTCTTCTTTATCCATTGTTTATTTCTAACATTTGAATTAAATAATGCACGAAGAATACGAAAATCTCTATCCATTATTTATTTTTTATGTTTGAATTAAATAATCAATGAAGAATATTAATATATTACGAATGTGAAGGTGTACAACTATTTTTCCTAATTATATCTTCGAATTAAGCAAAAACTGTAGAAAAAAATGACCAAATAAATATAAAACAAACCTCGCAGATGCCATTGACAAGGTAACCAAAGAAGAAGCCAGAAGAGCAAATGATGAACTGCTGCCACCTCGGCCTATCAGACAGTGAAATCCCAAACAAGAACCTCTCGTCGTCCTCGTTCTTCATCTTCCCCACAATCCAATCAAAACCCAGAAAACTCCAACCTCTGATAAATCACAAATCCAAGAGCTTTCCAGCTTTTATACTGCAAAGCTCAAGTTTTTATGAAAGAGGTCGGTCTTTTGGATGAAGAAAAAAAGTATAGGGGAGAGAGGGGAGAGAGGGGAGAGAGAGAGAGAGTGTACGAATTTTCAACTCTCCTCCTCTTTCTCTCTGCCTCTTCGAAAGGGAAGGTGGCACCTAGCAATGAGGCTTTTGAGGGCTTTGAAAAGAGGATGGTTTGAAGGGTTTTTCCACACCAAGAATCACGGTAGAATTTGGAGGATTTGAAGGGTTAGTGTGTGTGCAATTTGGTTTGTCAAAAGGGAGAGACTTGATGGATTTGGGGGGTCGGTTTGGTTTTTGGTCACTGGTCTGTTAATAGTATTTGACAGAAGTGTGCCTGAAAAAAGAGTAAATACTAAATGGGGTTGCATTTTTCATGCCACTTTGCCTAAACAAATGAGCTGAAACTTGATTGTTATTAACTGTATTATCATGTGACCACTTAAAAAATCTGAAAAATAGTAATGAGAGGCCACATGAAATTTGTGTGCCAAATATAGTATTGATGGTCACATACCATGAGAAAAGGTAAATTGAGATTAAACACTTAATGTAACACTTTTCCATATTTAGGTTTTCGTAGTTGTTGCAAAGCCATTTTTAAACAGTTTCGATTATATGATGAAAGTATTACTAATCAGGAAGAGAAAGATAAATGGAAGAGGTCGGGGAAGAGTAATACGTAATCATATAAATTTTAACCAACTGATGTAACATGAAAAATAATAGAAGAATCAACGTACATTGAATCTGTTAAGCGACAAACTTGAACAAAACTAATCTCTCTAGTTTCCAAAACCTAATTTCTCCAATTTTTAATCTATTGGCATGCCATACGAATTTTTACAATAATAAAACTTAAACAAAACTGATCTCTCTAGTTTCCTGCATGAAGCTGGAAGTTACATTACATATGTAAGTCATTTTTCAAGTCAATGACCTGTCTTTGAATACGACACCGTTTAGCTAGCTAGATAACCAAATCAAGTAATAATTCTTTAAGCAAAGAATTCCAAACCTCAGCCTCCAACTCCAAACCCACCTCCTGTCTTTCACAATCCAACTCTTTACAACTCCCCCACTCATTTTCCATATCTTTCACATAAACTTTTCTTCCTTCTTCCACCTCCCATCCCAACAGCAACTCCTGTGACTCACCATTTATCCAATCCTCCACCGCCTCTCGCATCACCGCGCTTTCGTCACTTTTTTTCTCAACGATTGTCTCCCTGCACAAATCCATCACTACCTTTTCTGCCTTCAAGCTCACCAGTTTATTTGATGTTTTTTCTTCTGTTTTGTTAACTTGCTCTGCATGGCAATTTGCAGTATGCATGAGTGATGCGCGTGCTTCGGCTTCGGCCTCTGAATCCATTATCGCTTTCATTCGTTGCTCTAAGTCCACTGGTTCCTGTTGAGCTAGGTTTTCGATCCGTCTGATATTTCTCATAAGTTTTTGTTGAGTACCTGCACAATGATCATAAAATTAATCAGTAAAAACAAGCACTCAAAAGTACTGTTATAACATAAACGCTTCTAGGCTTTTTTGTCTTCAAAAGCGTGTTTGATCATTTGAAAACAATTTTAGCCTTTTGAAAAGCCATGTCAAACAAACTCTAAGTGACGGTTTTATGTGTCATTAATTTGTGCCTAACCTTATCGCATGATCATCATGAGACGAAAAATAGACTCCTATATAGATATAGACGACTCAAGGAGAGAGAGAGAGAGAGAGAGAAAAAAAGAGGGGGGGGGGGGGAAGGGAGGGACAGACCTTGCATGCATGCAAGGCTACGACTGAAGGGTGAGCGAGCATGGTCATCATCTTCGTCTTCAAATGGACAATCCAGTACGGACACTGGACTAAACTGTTCCTTCTCCTCTTTATTATTCAGCCATCCCTCCTGTGTCATTGTTACAAAAAAAAAATGTATTAGATATTGCCATGTGTGTGAGTTGACAAGAAAAACAAATGAAACGTGGATTTAGTTTTCAAAATTTTATTTACAAATTTAGTTTTTCTAGTATTATTTTTTTCGATATTGTCCACTTGCTTAATTTTGTCCATTAATTTTTTTTTTTTCCGTTTTCCCTAATGACTAAAAAAAGAAAATGGATCACTCCCAACAAGTATTGGTCCGTGGGTTCACTTTATGAGTTATGGACTGAGGGTCAACATTTTGGTCCACTAAAAAAGTTCGAAGAAATTTGAAATGAATGACCCACCAAAAAGATTTAGAAAATAAATAATCCCACCAAAAAGATTTAGTTAATAAATAATCCAACCAAAAATACCTAATTAATCAATCAGACCGGACAATAAAATACTACTGGCGGTTAGAGATGCCAAACCTAGCAAAATAACACGACTAGGCCAAAGCCCACCAACCCACGCCTTTCCATTCAAACGCCTTTGTTCGACAGGGGCTTTATAGTAATATCACAATTATAAGATGGAGGAAAAATCTGGTATGTTGTGTAACATGATACTAGTTAGCCTCACGCTTTACGACGCCGTATAGCCCGCAGGTCAACATGAAGTCGCGGGATCGTAGGCGTTGAAATTCTCGAAGTAAATTTTAATCCTATAGCTTTTAGAAGCAGCTCGTACGATTTCCCAGATATACCACACATGTGAGAATCCACTTTTTTCCCGCTAACCCCACAATTTTAAAATTCCCAACACATCCCTTGCTAATTCCACCCTATATACTATACCAAATGTAGTTTTGGCCCCCTTCTAGCTTTTATTTAGTTTGTGCCTCCACAATTGGGGGAGGGACTCAAGACTTCCATGGCATGGTTTGACCTCCATCGTGAGACTATAGGTTAACGATACCGTATGTGGAAGTTTCTCACAACATAATATTGTATTGTTAACATGAGATATCACAACAATGATTTGTAACGGACACGAGTATATGAATTAAAATGTGGTAGTGTAGCATTATTCATAACTATTCTTTAAGTTAAAATCTTGTTGAACTGCATGGATTAAAAGTGGGATTTAGTGGTTAGATCAATCAATTAACCAAACGAAATAGACCATTCGGGTAATGCTAGGAAGATTAAATTTGTAGACAAAATTTACAAACTAAATGATGTGTCATCAATAGGAATCATGCAAGTTTATCAATGTACAAGTAGTAATCCAATCATCTATTTACATGTCATTTAGTTTACACAATTTTATTTACAAATTTAGTCTTGTATTACTCTAGACCACTCTTTAGCCGACAGAGAGGAGAGATTTTTTAATGTGACCGAAATACGGGATGATGCACCACGTGTTATCATACAAATGGTGGGATATGTGTGTTAAAAAGCTAATAACTTAAAACATGGAATATTTTATCACTTATATAAAACACGTGGTGTACTACTCGTATTCCGATCACAATGAAAAATTTCTTGAGACGAACAATCCATGACCAAAGAAAATTTTCAGTGTGATCGGTACATGGGGCGGTACACCACGTGTCATTATACAAATTATGAGATATGTGTGTTAAAAAGTTAATAACTTAAAAAATAAATTTTTCCACCACTTGTATAAAAATATGTGATGTACCACTCATGTTCTCATCAGAACAAAAAAAAATTTCCCATGACCATGCGAAGCATTAAATAATAAAAACCCATTTGGTTAACGTACCTTATCGTTTTGAGGTGAGCAGGAGGTGGTGGTGGTTGGCCATGCCATGGAAACGGAGTCCTCACCCACTTCCCCCTCACCCACTTCCCCGCCAACTTTCTCGCTGACTTTGTCTTTCACTAAATTCGTCGTTTTGACATCCACGCCGTCGTTTCCACCTGAACTCTGGGAGCTCAAAGTAAACTCGCTCTCCGCCCAACTGTTACTGCTGCTACTGTTACCATCACTTCCACGGCTTCTGGTACTGGTAGAATGTCTGGAGACCGTGACTACGGTTTTAGCTGTGGTGGTGGTGTTTTGATCGGACGGAGGAGGTTCGTCGTGGAGGAACTCACTGAACAATCTCCACCGTCCGATGTCATTCTCTTCTTTCTTCTCTTCCTTGCTCTGTTTTTTCCAGAATCTCTTCCTCCGCAGCCGCCGGGAAAGGCTTTTCGGAAGAAGCAAGACCACTCCTCTCCGTACGGACGGGGGGGAAGGGAGGCTCTTGACGGCGTTAATGAAGGCGTCGCAAGCGGCGGCGGCCCTGGACCGGCTTCGGTGGAGGACTGGCTTTTGCGAAGTAATCCTACTGGGATACTTGTGAGTGGACAGTTGAGACGACGACGATGAGCTCTTGAATTCGATGTCGAGGAGGAAGCGGACGGTGGTTGTGCAGAACTGGCGGCGAGGGAAGGATTTGAAGCCGTTGGATGAGCAGGAGCTGAGATCGTCCATCAGAAAATCTTTCAGCAGCACCGGCCTCTGCTGGATCGCATTGGGTTTTCGAAAATCCATTCCGAAACTTGAGACTTTACGACAAAAAGTCAAATAAAGATGCAGCGAAGCAACTGATAGAGAAATTCAGAGAAAAAAAAAAACAGAAAGCTGTGTTTCTAGAGAGGTAAAAGCTAAGTGGGGTAGTTAGTTGAAGTGGGTTATATAGTGAGGGTGAGGAGAGAGAGAGAGAGAGGGGGGGGGGGAGGGAGGAGAGAGGTAGGTTCTTGTGATTAAGGAGGTGAAGATCTCAAGGTGGGAGGGGAGACAAAGGACCCAGAAGAGAAGAGAGTTGCAGCAGATGAAGAGGAAGAACCGGAGAGAAACTGAGAGGAGGAGGAGGAAGAAGGAGCTGGGATGGTTCTTGGGGTGGAATTTGAATCCAAGATTGGAGTATTTTAATGATATAAAGATTTGAACTTTACTAGGAGATTGAATATTTTTTGATGCAGATACGAGAGGGTTTGAAATCGTTGAATATTTTATGGGAATTTTTTAGATGTGGAAATTTAATGCGGTTTCTGTTTTTAGGTTTTGGGGTGTATGAGACCATAAGTTGACCTTGTAACGATTTTTTATTTGTTTATGGTATTCTGTCTTCATTTTCCACACCAGAAATCTGTCGACCTTTTCACACGCTTTGACACGTTGCCATGCATCTTTCCTCAGACTTTCATCCAGCTCTCAACTCTCTCCTTTGTTTTTGTCCGGTTTCTCATCTCTTTGATGAGTGTCAGTGAAATAGTGCATCTGGGGGTTACAAAAATGGACTTGGATTATCTGCCTTCCAATTTCTGTGCCCTCATCGTGCCTTTCTGTTTTTGTGGTCACGGTTAAGCCACGTCAACATTTTATATTACTATTTATTTTTGTTTTATTATTTTTATAAAAAAATAATATAAAATATTGACGTGGCTTAACCGTGACCACACAAAACAGGAGGGCACGGGGAGGGCATCTAAATGGGAGGGCAGACAATCCAAGTCCTACAAAAATATCACCAAAATGTCGGCTTCCACCATAAACTAGCAAATTTTTTGGGACCAGGATCCTCTCCTGAGCTAAGGATGAGGATCCTCTTAATCAATGAGTGTGGACCGTTGAATTTTCATCCAACCGTTTGATTTTCATCCAACGGCCAACATAACTTGATGAGGAGGATCCTCATCCTTAGCTCAGGAGAGGATCATGGTCAAATTTTTTGTTGTGTCAACAGATAACATAGTTGAAAAACGAATTTGAATCATATTATTACTAATTTATTGTGAAGTTAAATTTATTCTTTTTCTTAATGTAGATAATATCATATGTTAAAAAAAATGATAAATGTTATTTAATAATAAGAAATTATCTAATATTTAAATCCATCATTAAAATTAGCATGATTGAGAATTATTGAACCAGTGTACTTGTTTGTTTGTGGTAACTAAATATCTTTCAGTTTGAGAAAGAAAAATAAAGAGTGCTCAACCTTATTTTCCTACCCATTTTTTATTGAAAATTTTAATGACATATTTAACCTTTTGTAAAATGACTTTTGAAATCCTAACAAAATTAATTATTATATATATTTTTATGGTCAAAATAACATAAATTCAACATTTTGTTTCCAATTTAAAAAAAACATTGTTATCTTTAATATGGAGGAGAAGTCGTAAAAAGCAAAGAGAGATTTGAGGAAAAGGATATGAGAAGCTGTGAAAAAAAAATGGCGGATGCAATCAACACACTAGCTCTAGTTGCTGCCTTGTTAAAAGTAGAAGAAAAAACAAGACAAAAATTGAAAATTAGAAGGAAAGCGAAGAGCCACGCTCACCCCGTCCAATCTGACGGCAACCATCATCCACTGTTTTGGTGTCTCATCCCCAACTTAATATTTTCTTTTCTCCATCTTAATTGAACCCACTAATAAACAAACTCAACCTTAACCCAAATCGTCATTACCAGTCCAGAAACGACGATCGATTTGACTGAGAATGTCACTCATTTTCCTCATTCCCATTGAAATGGGCCATGTCAAGGCCCTCTTTTCCTCCAAATTTCTAGAGAGAAAGTTGACTGGCGGTGGGAAGGGGGTTGCCATCGAATTGGGTCAAGTGGCGTGGTTTTGAATTTCAATTTTTGTATGCTGTAGGAAAATAGTTGAAAAATGTATCAAGGACATTCTAGGAATAATTGTGGGTGTAAAGAGAGTATTATGTGTTTTTAACTTTTTTTGGTGGGTGAGAATAAAAGATGGGTGAAAAGATAGCATTAAAGAGCCGACGTATTAGCACTCAAAATAAATTTCGAATTTCTACATATAACATTAGTGCATTTATACGCATTTAATAAAAAGTTAAACATTAGATTAATCTAATGATTTCTGTCAATCCACATCTGCAAAATTATATGGCACCTAACACCAATCCCATCTCTCCTTTCTGTATGTTTCCTCGTCCTTCCCAAGACTTCTTCCATCTTTAATTCACAGACCAAAAATCGCAATCCGTGTCTGAACTATCCCTCCCTTTTTTTCAATCTCAATTTCAAAGGCCAAAAGTGCCTTCCCCTTCTTTTTTTTTTTCCTGAAATCAGCAAAAACAAAAAAAAAAAAGAATTTAATATATCTGGCCCATAAGGGAGATTAAAGAAAAAAAATTTTGAGTTGGAAAGTTTTTTTTTTTTTTTGGATTTATTGGTTTCAATGTATAATTTTGGAAAAACATGAAGAGATAAAGCAAACTAAATTCAGTTTTATACCTACATAATTGCTGCAAAGAGTTTTAATAAAAATGGAAGAGTGAGAAAGGTGAACTGGAAAGGAAAAATAGGATGAAGGGAAGAAAGAGATCCAAATAATTGAAAGTGATACAATTATAGGTTATTCATTAGATTAATCCAATCGTTATGATTTTGTTAAATACGTGTAAATGCACCGATGCTAAATATTGAAGACTTGGAATCCAAGAAAAATACATTTTCAATTTGGCTGATTCCTTGTAAGGTTATTTTACTTAATAGAAACCCTAAAAATGAACGGTTGGGACCTTCAAATTGCATTAGTGGATTTATATTATATATGGGAAGGGGTGCGTACAAAAAATGTTAGTGAGGTCCACATATGAGATCAAATTTATGCACCGCTTTCGTGAGTGACATCTATCACTGATTGACACGTGTTAAGTTTATGACAACAAAGTTAAGAAGCGTTAAGTTTATTAACACGTGTCAATCAATAATAGATGACATACACAAAATCGTGCAGAAGATGTGAACTCACAATATATAGGGATAGGATCAAGGGACAAACATTTTTACAAATATTTTTACTCTCTTTTTAAGCCTTTAGATTACATGACATCCTAGGGTCATAATTTATTAAGGGTAAATTACATAGTAGCCCCTCAGGTTTGAGGTCTATTACAATCTCATACAACATCTTTAAAACATTTCACTTTCATACCTCAAGTACTATTTTATTTCAATTTCATACAACCGTTAAAAATTCTGTTAAGTTAACCATTAAGTGATGACGTGGCAAATATGAGGTCCCCATTTGTGCTGATGTGGCTGACACATTTATGCCACGTGAATAAACACTTAATAAAAAAATAAAAAAATTAGAATAATTAATTAAAGAAAAATATAAATTTATAAAAAAAATTAAAAAAAAAAAAACCCAAAAATCCCCTTCGTCTTCCCCACCCCTTCCCCCCACCAGAGCCCATCCCCCCAACACCCACCCCCTTCTCCCATCCCCCATCACCCGAGCCTCCCCCGCAACCTTCAATCTCCATCTTGCTCCAGATCTGTCAATCTCCATCCCAGAAGCCAAAAACTGGAAAAGTTCCAAATTTTCCCACACTCAACAGAACACATAGAAATCCAAACATTTCTTACCCATTTTCTCTCAATTTCCCTCTAACTAAACACACCATGTTGTCTTTCGAAAGAATATGCAAAGCCTACCTATTCAATTTCAAATCCTCAAAAACCCAACAAAACCAAAAAACTAAAATATCCAAAATTTTCCCCTCACCCTCTATCATTTTCTCAGCAACCAAACACAACCCAGAATCCCAATTAAAAAAAAAACCTTAATCAAACAAACCTATTTAGTTGAAACCCATAAAAAAAAGAAAATAGAAAGCAAATTCAAGAACAATGGGAAAATTATCAGCCGTTGGAACGCAAATTCAAAAGCATAATAGATTTGATTCAACTCGGAATTTGACCGAGCAAGCCCACCGTGGTCCATTGGAAGCATCGTTGATTGTAAGACGTCACTGGCAGCTATTTGGCGGAGTTGAGGTTGCTCGGTGCGGTGTTTGATGTGTTCGGGGACAAACTGGGCGAACATAGCCTGAAGAGGTGGACCAGATATTCCAGCTCTTGCTCTGCGAGTCCAATGACTCTTCCCCTTATTTGAATCGGACCAGCCTTTAAAACCTTTAGTGCTCGAGTTCGACCCGACCCACGAACCCCCATTGCGACGAGGCTTCAATCCACTCCCAGATCTCTCATTGCCTTGAGCAACACAGAGCACTCGAGCTCGATGACTGAGCTTCCCTAGTTGCTTGGTACGAGAATGGAAGAGGGTTTACTGCAATTTAGGTTTTTACGAGCTTGAATCGTAGAGAGAGAATATTAGGGTTTTTAGCTTAAATCGCAGAGAGAGGGGGAAGCTTTGGGTTAGGGAAACTGAAATTAAGGTTTTTACAAGCTTGAATTGCAGAGAGAGAAGATTGAATTGTAGAGAATTGGGTGTGATTTCGAGGGTTTTGGATTAAATGACAAGGGTGCATATGTGGTTTTGGGGGTGAAGGTGGGGGAACAGATGGAAGGGGAAGGAATTAGGGTCCATATGTGGTTTTGGTGGTGAAGGGAGGGGGACGGACGGAAGGGGAACCGACAGAGGGGGAAGTTGAGGTTTTGGTGGGGAAAAGAGGGGCCGAACGGAGGGAGGTGAGTTGGGGGGGAAGATGGGTTCTGGGAGGGAGAAGATGGATGGGGAGGGGTTGCGGGGAAGGTGGCAACCACGTGGCACACAGGTGGCAGCCACGTGGTACAAATGTGGCAGTCACGTCAGCTTTTAACGGATCAATGGATGGAAAATGTAACAGAGGTACTATATTAAAATAAAATAGTAGGTGAGGTATGAAAATGAAATGTTTTAAAGATGTTGTATGAAGTTGTAATAGACCTCAAACCTGAAGGGTATTATGTAATTTACCCAATGAACATTAAATGACATTGATGCTTATGTGGATTTTAACTAATATTAAAAATAAAGTAAAACTGAAAAAACATAAAATCTATAAGGAAATTAAATATAAAATTAAAAAAGGAAGATAATTTAAAACTAAAATTGGTGCTCCCATTCCCATTTCAATCAAGATTTGGATTCACACCCTAGCTGTTGTGAAAACATTACTATCCCATCCCAGAATAATTCATCTCATTCACAAGTAGGTATTCACCTCATACGAAATAGTCAAAAGTTAAATATAAACATCAATTGAGGAACTGAATAACTTATTCAATGAAAATTAAAACTGAATATATCCTGTACAGATGATCAATTCATATGCCCACTGATGAATTAGTTTGAATCAACATTAACGATACGTTTAGTTATATAATTATAATCAAACTTACGCAAATTTAAAGCAAAATTAAACTCGGATTTCATGGTAATTATCTGGGTTTCAGAATACATACCCTGATGAATGAAAAATCAAACATCGCGTAGCGGAAGGAAAAAGCAAATATATTTACACCCTATTTGATAGTAATGTTTTCACGACATCTAGGGTGTGAATCCAAATCTTGATCGAAGTGGGAGGAGCACCAATTTTAGTTTTAAATTATATTTCTTTTTAAAATTTATATTTAATTTCCTTATAGATTTTATGTTTTTTCAGTTTTATTTTATTTTTAATATTAGTTAAAATCCACATAAGCATCCATGTCATTTAATGAATAAATTAATTAAATTAGGTGTCACATCCCGGCTCGAGCCCCCACCACATCCCGGGCTCGACTCTACCGTAGCACGATATTGTTTGCTTTGGGTCCCGACCATGCCCTTATGGTTTTTTTTTCTGGGAACTCACAGTGGTTCACCCATCATGGGATTGCTCTTGTGCGAACTCACTTAACTTCGGAGTTCCTAAGGAATCTGAAGCTAGTGAGCTCCCAAAAAGCCTCGTGCTAGGTAGATATGAGAATATACATATAAGGCTTACATGATCCTCACCCCTGGGCGATGTGGGATCTTACAATCCACCCCCCTTAGGGGCCCAACGTCCTCGTTGGCACACCTACGGCCAGGAATTGGCTCTGATACCAAATTGTCACATTCCAGCCCGGGCCCCCACCATATCCCGGGCTCGACTCTACCGTAGTACGATATTATCCACCTTGGGCCCTGACCACGCCCTCACGGTTTTGTTTCTAGGAACTCACATGAGAATTTCCCAGTGGGTCGCTCATCATGGGATTGCTCTCGCGCAAACTCGCTTAACTTCGGAGTTCCTAAGGAATCCGAAGTCAGTGAGCTCCCAAAAGGCCTCGTGCTAGGTAAAGATGAGAATATACATATAAGGCTTACAGAATCCTCACCCCTGGGTGATGTGGGATTTTAGGACCCTAGGATGTCATGTAATCTAAAGGCTTAAAAAAAGTGTAAAAATATTTATAAAAATGTTTGTCCTGTTGTGGTCTATTTTATCTGACAAGAAGAGAAAGGGCTGACGACAAGGAGAAGAGAGAGAGAGAGAGATGTGTTTGTAGAATTGTAGGGGAATATGTGTGTTGTTATCCCTCCTACATTGTGCCTTTATTTATAGTAATTTAAGGAAAGAAGATATTCCTTCATCCTAAGGAATACAAGATACAATAGGAAATGACTAGAATACAATCTAATCTAGGATTTATACAATCACACTTAAACTAGGGATGTTTACAACACTCCTCCTTGAGTGTGTAAATACTCAAGGTAGATTTAACATCATGCAGAAGTTGAGGAAGTCGACTTATTGGCACTGATTCTAAGGAACAACGCTTATTCTCAATAAGGTAGGAACTTGCATAAGTAGTAAGTTTCACTAAAAAACCCTAAGGCTATGGCAAAAACCCAAGTAGGGACAAAATCCATAGTCTAAGGAAAAATGCATGACAAATGCAAAGTCAAAAGAAACATCTACAGGACGTCATTAGGGATATGACCAGCCCAAGGTAGGTGCCTTGTTAAAACCTAGTTAGGTAGCAAAAATCCAATGGAAAAAATGCTCTTAATCATAGGGAAAAAAGTACATTAAGATCAAGCAAGTTTCACTAAAAAACCCTAAGGCTATGGCAAAAACCCAAGTAGGGACAAAATCCATAGTCTAAGGAAAAATGCATGACAAATGCAAAGTCAAAAGAAACGTCTACAGGACGTCATTAGGGATATGACCAGCCCAAGGTGGGTGCCTTGTTAAAACCTAGTTAGGTAGCAAAAATCCAATGGAAAAAATGCTCCTAATCATAGGGAAAAGAGTACATTAAGATCAAGCAAGTATCTACAGGATACTCCCTCTGAGTTTGACATAATTCCAAAGACAAATAGCAAAGTTACAACTCAGAAAGTTTACGCATACCAATTTCATGAACAAGCTTCTGAAACATCGTCTTCGGCAGTGATTTGGTGAGGAGGTCGGCTAGATTGTCTTGTGAACGGATTTGCGTGACTTCAATCTTCTGATGCTTTTGTTATTGATGTGAAAAGAAAAACTTCGGCGCAATGTGCTTGGTGTTGTCTCATTTGATGTAACCCTTCATGAGTTGTTCGATGCAAGCTGCGTTGTCTTCAAAGATTGTCGTCGGGACATCAACGGCAGGATAAAGATCGTAAGAGCTTCTAATATGGCCCACTACTACTCTTAACCAAAAGCATTCCCAAGTTGCTTCATGTAAGGCGAGAATTTCAGCATGGTTAGACGAAGTGGCAACTAAGGTCTGTTTAGTTTACCTCCAAGAGATTATGGTGCCTCAAACAGTAAAGACATAACCCATTTGAGAACACGCTTAATGAGGATCATATAAGTATCATGCGTCGACATAACCAACAAGGCAAGAATTGACTAGATAAGCATAGAGTGCGGCATCATTCGAGGATTTGTAGGGATAGAACAAGCCCAAATCCGTAGTACCCTTAAGGTAATGGAAGATGTCTTTCACGCTAGTCTAGTGTCTGTGTGTTGGTGCATTACTGTATCTTGCCAAAAGATTAACAGTGAATGAGATGTCGGGTCTATTGCATTGAGCTAACGCCTATCGCACTTAGATAAGGAGCTTTAGGCTCCAAAATCTCTTCATCATCCTCCTTCAGACGGAAGGGATCTTGTTTTGTATCTAGCGAATGAACAACCATAGAAGTACCTGAAGGCTTCACTTTATCCTCATTAAAACCGCGCAACACTTTCTGGGTGTAGTTCGATTGATGTACTAGGATTCCATCCGAACAATTCTCTATCTCGAGACCGAGACAGTATCGAGTCTTACCTAGATCTTTCATCTCAAATTCTGACTTCAGGTGCGCGATAGTTCTTGTGAGCTCTTCAGGAGTTCTGATAAGATTCATGTTATCGACATATACTGCACCAATCGCAAATCCGGAATGTGACTTCTTAATGAACACACAAAGGCATAGTTCGTTGTTCACATATCCTTGACTAGTCAAATATTCACTTAGACGGTTATACCACATTCTTCCGAATTGTTTCAAATCGTAAAGTGAACGCCTCAGCCGAATTGAGAACGTGTTCCGGGGTTTGGAAATATTTGAACCAATCAATGTAAGTCATTCGGGAACTTTCATATAGATTCCCGTATCAAGATCTCCACAGAGATACGCGGTTACTACGTCCATCAGCTGCATATCCAGTTTTTCGGAAACTACCAAACTGATAAGGTAGCGAAAAGTAATCACATCTATAATGGGTGAATTAGTTTTGTCATAGTCAATCTCGGGGTATTGTAAGAAGCCTTGTGCAACAAGACGAGCTTTGTAACACATAATTTTGTTCTTCTCATTACGCTTCCGAATGAAAACCCTGTAGCCAACGGGCTTCACATGTGGAGGATTATGAGTTACAGGTTAAAACACCTTACGTTTTGCAAGCGAATTGAGTTCGCCTTGGATTGCTTGTTTCCAGTTTGACCAATCAGTTCTACGTCGACATTCATCAACGGAATGCGGTTCAACGTAAGCGATAGTCAGATTCACTGTAGGTTCTTTAGGACCTTATGCCGTGGTTTTCCTCTTCCGGGGGTGTGAATCCTTTGAACCAAAGGGTCTGCCACGCTTTTTGTGTAGGGGCATATGATTGGCTAGCTACTAATGTACGTGAATCACCAAGATTGGCATCCCGAGCTTCTAAGAGAGTAGTCCGTTATACATTTGGTACATACATCTTTGCAGGGGTATTTACAACTGGAATATGTAATATGCGCTGCACTTCAGTTTTAGATTGAGCAGTGCGGGGATCTAAATGAAACAAAGTGGGAGTCATCCACGATAATTCGCGTCGTTATTTAGGAATGGTGACGTTCTTATCTCCCCCTAACGATGGGAAGACTGTCTCATAGAAGTGACGATTTGCGAAACGAGCGGTAAACAGATTGCCTGTCAAAGTTTCTAAGTAACGAATAATCGAAGGAGAATCATATCCGACATAGATTCTCATCATTCGCTGATGCCCCATTTTTGTACGTAAGGGCGGTGAGATCAACACATATACAACATAACCAAATACGCGCAAATGCGATATATCGGGTTCGTATCCGGTAACCAACTGAAGGGCACTAAATGGTTGTGTCACAACAGGCCTCAAGCGGACCAACTTTGCTGTGTGCAATATTGCATGGCCCTAAGCAGCGATTGGGAACTTGGTACGTATGACCAACGATCGAACAATCATTTGTAAGCGTTTAATGAAAGCCTCTGCCAGGCCGTTCTGGGTGTGAACATAAGGTACATGATGTTCAACTTCAACCCTAACCGACATGTAATAGTCATCAAAAGTTTTAGATGTGAATTCTCCAGCATTATCCAATCAAATAGTTTTGATCGGATAATCAGGGTGGTAAGCCCTGAGCTTGAAATCCTGAGCCAATAATTTGGAGAATGCAGCGTTCTTTGTGGACAATAAGCACACGTGTGGAAGCGTAAACCAAAACCATAAAGTATCTAAATGGTCCGGAAGGAGGGTGAATCGGTCCACAAATGTCCCCCTGAATCAGTTGTAGAAAAATGGGAGGATTCGAACGAATCTTGTCATAAGAAGGCTTAGTAATAAGCTTTCCCATTGAACATGTTTGATATGCGATTCCTTGGATCGAACCTAAACTTCAGGTTAATGGATGCCAATGTGAATATTTGAGGATACGGCTCATCGCTATTCGTCCAGGATGTTCTAAACAATCATGCCAAAGTGTAATTTCATGCGCGGTCCCAGTAGTAGGGCTGGCCACATAGTGGCATTCTATGGGGTGTATAGTCGTAGTATACAGAGCACTCGAGATACACTCCATCTTTTCTAGAATACGCTTCTGGCCATATTCGTAGAAAGTTATGCACAGAAATTCAACTCCGTTTTCTACGTGGGTTTTAGCGTGGTAATTGTTATCTCTAATGTCCTTGAAACTTAATAATGTTCTTCCGGAACGTGGAGAATAGAGTGCCTCAGAAATGGTCAAGATTGTACCATTAGACAACATTATACGTGCTTTACCGTATCCTTCAATCAGGTTGGATGGGCTGAAGAGGGTTGTCAGAGGTGCATTCTTAGGTATGAAGTTAGTGAAATAGATGCATTCAAGCAAAACAGTGTGCGTGATTTCACTATCTGCCAGACAACTAACTTTCCCACTAGTCATACCTAGAATGAAAAATTAATTTGAATGGGTCACATGCATAAAATTTTATAAAAACAAATATCAATTCAAAATAATTTTGTTTATCCAAGGATTAAAAACTTAATATCCAAAACAAATCACCAACTAATAATCTAAACATAAAGGAAAATTGTTCAAAAATCAACCAAAAACAAATGAGGGGTCCGTCCACTAGGTGGAATTCGGCCCAATTGTCTTATTTCAACTAAAAATAAGTCTATGTCTAAGATTCTAATCTTCCATAGGGGTGGTATCCATCTGAAAATAAAAAACCTCCATCTTTGTAGTCTCTGATTCGTCCACTTGCATGAAGTTTGATTCAAACTTCTTATGACGAAAATGATATTCATCTACAACCTTCTTGGGAGCTCGGCAAACATAGGACCAATGGTCATTTGAACCATAACGATAGCACATGTCCGCATCCATGGTTTCAGGTGCTTTGCCCTTATTCTTGAAGTTTGGGGCCTTGGGACTTGGGAGCGAGGTTTGGGCGCTTTTAGGCTTTGTTTCCTCCCTTAGATAAGCCTTGACTCTGTTGACTTTGGTGGGATGGCTTCTGGCCGCCCTTACCACGCCTCTTTTGGCGTTTTTGGCATTGGTTGGTGCTATAATGTGCTTCAGGCATAGCAGTCGCCCCAGTAGGTCGAGCTTGATGATTCTTCATTAACAGTTGGTTCTGCTTTTCAGCGAGAAGTAAAACAGAGATCAAATCCGAGAACTTGGTGAATTTCTGAGCTTTATATTGTTGCTGTAGGACAATATTAGAAGCAGAGAATGTCGAATAGGTCTTTTTTAGGAGATTATCTTCTGTCAAAGTTTCATTGCAAAACTTGAGAAGTGATCAGATTCGACAAACTTTAGAATTATATTCATTCACAAACTTAAAGTCTTGGAAGTGCAAGTGCTGCCAGTCGTGTCTTACTTTAGGCAAGAATATGTTCTTTTAGTGGTCAAAACGATCAGCCAAAGCGACCTATAATGCACGTGGATCCTCCTCAACAAGATATTTAGTTTGTAGAGCGTCATGAATATGTCTTCAGATGAAGATCATAGCAGTGCCTTTTTCAGCTTTGCTAACAGGCTTGTCCGTTGCTTCTTCAATGGCAGGACGCAAGTTCTTTGCAGTGAGGTGGAGCTTCACATCTTGGACCCACTTAAGGTAGTTCCTTCCAGAGACCTCCAAAGCGGTAAAGTCGAGTTTGTTCAAATTCGACATGTTCCTATCACAAAATAGATGGACAAGATGTGTTTAGTGTAATGGAGAAAAAATCAATCCATTCACGTAGGAGTAGAACATACAGGTTTTAATAGACATGATTTGGTTTAATTTTGCATGAAAAAGCTTTGGGTTTTCATGGGTAATATGTTTAAATGAAAAACTTCAGGTTTTCAAACAAGGCATGTTTATAAGAAATTTCAGGTTTCAAAATAATTATGACCTTCAGGTTCATATATTCCTGCATGCAAACACAAATATATATGCAACAAGAATATGCAAAAATATAATATTTAGGTTTACAATTATAATTAAATTTTAATTACTTGGACTTCGAGCCAAATTAAAGTGTGAGTGAAAAAATATAAAACTCCTTGGGCCTAAAATAATTAGGCAAATAAAATTCGGGGCCCAAAAGAAATGCATAAGCCTACGGGGTGGCTTAATAAAATGGGTGCCATGCTTCCTAGACCCCGAAATTGGGCTAGGGGTCTTAGGTGCAGGCTGCAAGCGAGCCCAAAAGCCAATTTTTATTTTTATTTTTTATTTTTTTATGCAGGCTGAGGGATGGAGCACAATAGGGCTCGGGTCATACATCCCAACCATGCTGGGTGTGCGCTGCCAGGAAAGAACACCGGGTTTGGTTGACGACGCTGCGTCAGGAGGTCAGCGTTGGTACAATGATGCTTGGGACAAGTCCATGGGTCATCAAAGACCTCAAATATGAACGGAGATTTGAAAAAAAATCTCGACATTCGTTGTAAAACCCTAGAATTTTGAATTGGGTTTTTCAAAAAAAATAAAAATTAATGAGATTCAATTGAATCTCGGTCAATTGGTGTTGGCGATGAGCTTCAGGTCGTCGAACATGGTGATTCGAGGTGTGAGGATGGGCTGCAGGCCATCCTGCAATGGTGAGGACGCCGTGGTGGGTGTTGGGGTGTGCTGGGTTTCAACCTGTAGCCTACGGCTTCGGCTTGGGGACACGATGCAGGTTGCAGGCCTAGCAAAGGAATGGGCTGGGCCATCGCAGGCTGCTGGCCTGGTGGCTTGAGGCCTTGCATGGTGCAAGTGCACGGGTTTGAAGAACCCTAGGAATCCCGATTCCAGTTTTTTTTTTCAACCAATTATATGCATATAAATAATTTAATGTAATTCATGCATAATTCAATTGATGCATATATATATATATATATATATACATTTTTTTCTTTTTTTTTTCAACCAATTATATGCATATAAATAATTTAATGTAATTCATGCATAATTCAATTGATGCATATATACATACATACATATATATATGATGCAATTCATAACCAATATCAAATTCACATAATTCAATAATTATGATTATGAGGCATGTACAATTTATGTAGAATCTAAAATTCGTAAAACGTAAAGTTAGGTCATGCATCATGGTGAATGTTCACGCTATAAGGGCTGCAAAAATATCGAGATAAAAACCATTGTTTTGAAAGAACCTGATTACGTGATGATATGCATGAACTTGTTTGATGTAGAAAAATTCTTCAACGTCAGATTCCTAAGTGCAGTGATAGGAGCGTGTTGATAACGTGTTGTGGTCTATTTTATCTGACAATGAGAGAGAGGGCCGGCGGCAAGGAGAAGAGAGAGATGTGTTTGTAGAATTGTAGGGGAATATGAGTGTTGTTATCCATCCTACATTGTACCTTTATTTATAGTAATATAAGAAGAGAAGATATTCCTTCATCCCCAAGGAATACAAGATACAATAGGAAATGTGATAACTAGAATCAAATCTAATTTAGGATTTACACAATCACACTTAAACTAGGAATGTTTACAACATGTCCCTTCATCCTATCCCATATATATATATATGTAGTTACAAAATCCGGGAAATAAAGTTGTGTTGTAAAATTGACGGTGTGTGCATTGGAATAAATAAACAAGACACAAAATTTACGAGGTTCCTCTACAGTCAGTGTGATTGGAGTACGTCCTTGGGGCAGCAGTGGTGCTTTCATTATAATCTGAAATAATAAGAGTAAAAAAATAACTCTCTATTATCTCCTCTCCTCTTCCTCTCTTTTCTCTCTTCCTTTTCCTTCCTCCTTTTTCTTTCTTTCTTTTCCTTCCCCTATCTCCCGTGAGTCCCTCACATTCATCTCCTATCTTTTGTTGTGTTCCATAAGACTTGCTTTTATAGAAGCAAATCATAAGCAACATAGTGAAAGGCTTACTATATGCATGTGGGCATACATTCCCACTATTTACAACACTCCCCTTGGATGCCCACATAAGTCTTTCAATTAACTTGTTAAAATCTTGATCTGTTTTTGGATGCTCCCCCTGACGAGTATCTCCCCCTGATTTCAACTTCTTTAGGCTAATCATTGATCATTATGCTTCAGTCCCTTAGCGAGTAGAGTTGCCTAAAAAGGTGCTTTACTTATTGTTAACTTTCCACATACTTGTTCTTGAACTGGGCTGGAGGGCTTTCTGCTAGACTTGAATCAAAGGTCTGAATTTACTCCTTTTATCTAGAGTGGAATTTGATTCAAGGGTGGTGGACAATTGATCTTGAATCAGACTTGTGATTTCTTTAAGGACATTCGAGGCTTGATCTTGAATGAAACTGGACCATGATGAGCTTCATGTCACAAGTGATCTTCGGCTTTGTCGGGGATGAATCAGCACGTGTTCGTTGCCCTTGTCTCCACATGCTTCAATATATAATTTTCACTTGCCTTACTCCCCATGCATGTGTGGCATCTTCTCTTCTAGGATTTGTCCACTGATGCAGAAGTGGAATGCAACCCTTTCATTTGAATGGTTCATCACTTCTTGGTGACTCATCCATGTGTGGTAGCTTCAGTGTAAATATCCAACATCATATCAATAGTTGAAGATGAGTACTCAAGAGCAATGCAAGGTAAGCAACTAGGCAAATGTTCTAAGCAGTCGGTTCCTTACCGGGAGTTTAAGTGGAGGTTCCGACATATTACTTTCTTTATCCTTGTCTTTGAAGGTAAGCACAAAGACAAAGGAAAGGACAAGGAGATTGCATGATATGAGATACTTTTGCTCTCGTCCCTGATGATATGAGATAATCTTGCTCTGGTGTGACTTGTTTTGAAGAGGTATTCTCGGAGAGAAAGAAAATTGAGTATTTCGAGATGCTTTGTTGAAGATGCATTCTCAGAGATGCGGAAGAGTTAGGTATTCTTGTAGGTTTGCCTTGTTATGGAGAACGGAGATCGACATATATAGAGATTTCCCCAATAGCAGGTAGTGGTGTGGATGTGGCTTTGTCATCCACGCTTGTCGGCAACAGTGTTGTAGTTGGAATAGTAAGATTTACGCGTTTTCAACTTTGTCAGAAATCTTTGACAAAGTTGCACGCGATAGCAGAAAAATCTGAGATTGCGTCTGAAAAATGCCAACAAACTTTATTCAGGAAAATCTGGCTTTTGAAATTTGGAGAGCGGTGTCTTTTCGATCTCTGAACGAGTGGCTCTGTTGCCTCTTCTTTCATAGAGACATCAATAGTGTTCAAGAGTATGCTCAGAAAGTTGCTGCCTGTAGAAATTTTCCCCTCCTTGCATTTCTGAAATTTTATTTGACTTCCTTTTTCCTTCATCATTTCTGAAAATGACTTGCCCATCTAATATTTGCTTAGATTTCAGTTTTAGGAGTGATACAGACGAGCAGCGTCAAGATAATATATGGCGCCTGTCCTTCTTATCTTCTAATGGTCCTCTTACGGTTGGGGACTCTGTGATAAAGAATAACATAATCGCTACTGTGGTAGCTAGGAATCTTCTTACTTCAAAGGATAACAGAATCCTTACAAAACGATCTCATGAGTCGGTCATTCAAGACGCCTTAGCTCTTAGTGTTCAATGTACGGGCTCTGTATCCAATATGAGCTAACGCCTACTTGCTCAAACTCACTAAGTTGAATCATTGATGTCTGAGGTGGCAAGTCTTAAACAAGAGATCAGAGGGCTTAAGTACGAGAATAGAGTGTTACACGTGTTTGCAAATAATTACTCGACAAGCATGAAAAGAAAGCTTGACCAGCTGCAGGAATCCGAAAGTCGGATTCAAAGTGATAACCAGAGGTTTGTTGCTAGATTCTGAAAGCAATTGATGCCTTCCCTTTTTGGTGTTTTGCCAAGTACTGGGGTGCCACATAATCAATTTCCAGTGCCTCCTCCTTCTGGGGTACTGCCGAGCACTGAGGCTTCACATGAGCAACATTTATGAAGGCTTTATCCTGTTTGTTTGTTTTAACTCATGTGTATGCACATATTTGTAATTTCTCGGAGATATTAATAGATAAGCTTTATTTCATTCAATGTATTGTGCCAAATACAATAAAGCATATACTTCACTAAGATGTGGTACTTCTGGACCAAATATCAATTTATCTTTACCCTCATGAAGATAAATGATCATTCTTAGTGTCGACATTATTTGAGTATTTAACTCATAATCTTCAATCCATATGGTTCTTTAATATCATAAACATCATGGATAAGATTCGTGTTGGTAGATTTTTCGATCTGCAGCTCGAGACAATATTTCTCTCAACACTTTATAATCTTTCTTGACTTTTCAGGAGTCTCAATTTAATATCATTAACTCTTCAGGAGTTCTAATTTAATGTCATTGACTCTTGCAAGAGATTTTAGTATGTTGCAATAATATCATAATGATAGTATTCATTAAGGCAATTTATACCATTAATTGGTATTGAGTACATAATTTATGCTTTATTCTTCGGAGGCTTACTTCAAGCAATTTGAATCCTTCAGGGGCTTTCTACACTTCATGACACATTTTCCTTTGGAATTTATACAGAGCAATTTGCTCCCATGTATACTTAAGGGACTTACTTATGGAGATATGATGTTGGCGACTCACAACCCTTCGTATATAATTCTCCATTCATATGAACTCGTTTACAAGAGTATAATTTCAGGTTTCAATTAGTAACCTTGTGTCATATCATGTGAGTGTATTACACTGTATTACAAATGCCCATATGAAACCTCCTTAGTTCAACATCTTTTGGCTATTTGTATTGCATTCAAGTATATAGGTCCATTTTTCCACATTCTTAAAAAATTGTAATGGAATTGCCGTTCTCCATTTTTTTTTGGCAAATAATTTTGATGACGAAAAAGAACGGGACTCAATGTCAACACAGCTCATTGATGAATTTAGAAGCTACTTATAAAAACCAAAATCACCATTGGTTATCATCAATCCGTGATCCCATATTCTCATGTGCATGCGCATGCATAAAAACTTTTCATTTTTTTTTTTGGATATCCATTGCCTCTTCAAGGGCATTACACTATCTCTTCCAGGATAATCGTAATTTAGAGAATGCGGATCATAACCTCTTCTTGAGCGTTATAGAGCTTGGATTTTAATCTCCACTTCCGGGAGTTGAGTCATTGGAACATATATGTCTATCATGCTTTATGCATGAGACATGAACATTCCCATGTCTGCGGATTGTCTTTTCTGGGACGTATATCTATGCGGCGACTGTCATGCTTCTAGCATGCAACAATTATGCTTCAGGAATGCAATAGTTAAGTAGTGCCATATTCTTCCTCTTTTGGATGACTGAATCTTTTTGGGTCTGAGGGTCTACTACGCTTCAAGCGTGCAACAGATAAATCATTTACTGTCTCATTATTTTGTCCAATAGGGACATCAATTCTTGTAGGCATATTTGCAGTAAATATATGTGATTTCATCACTTTCGTTGCATCATTAAATGCATCTGGCATTTGATTGATATATCGTTGCATCATTTAATTATCCTTACTTCATTTTCTCATTGATTGCTTCATGAATCAAAATAAGACAAATTCTCTTCGTTCTTTTGGAACGGTCTTTTCTCATCATTCTTTTGCAATGATGTTATTTTTTCCCCCTAACGACGGGAAAATTGTCTTATCAAAATGACAGTCCGCAAACCACGCGGTAAACATATCCCCAGTTAAGGGTTCTAAATATTGAATTATGGATGATGAATCCAACATAAATTCCTAGTTTGTATTGATGCCTTATTTTAGTACGTTATGACAGTGCAATAGGCACATAGATAACATAACGAAAAACTCATAAATGTGTAATGTTTGGCTGGTGCCTAAACACGAGTTGTACTGAGGAATATCGATGGTTGGTATTTGGTCTCAACCAAACTTAATAGTGAATTATGTAAAATGGCATGTCCACATGTAGAAAACTTTCAATTTCGTTTTCATGAGCAGAGCGCGGTGAATCAATTTCATCCGCTTGATAAATGTTTCTGCTAAACCATTTTGGGTATGGACATGAGGAATATGGTGTTCAATATCAATGCCCAATGACATGCAATAATCATCAAAACATTGAAATGTAAACTCTCAAACATATATACATTATATCATCATTTACATAAATCAAGGAACTTCTGGTCCTTATTTAATAGCCTATGCATTGGGATTCTCATGGCCTTTATGACAATTAAGTTGTGGCACTTTGGCTCATCAAACTTACGATGCTCATCATGTAACTTCATGTCCGATCTTGAGGATCTAGGAACCTCATGCTGGATCTTTTTGCATGATGGAACTTCGGGTCCAATCATTTTATGTGATGAGGATCAAGAAACTTCAGGTTTTGATCCGATCAAGGAACTTCGGGTCCAGTATGTACTCATTGTAACAAAAGAAGTACAATAAATAAATTAAAGCAATAGGCGGTAATTCCAGCCATGGTAAATAAATTGCATTTAAGTAAATAAAGCTTGTGACAAGGGCTTTGATTCAGCACCATTCACATAAATATCAAAGCTTTAAAGCAAAGGGTAATAATTCTACCCACTGTAAATAAATTGCTTTAAATAAATAGAACTTGTGACATGGGCTTTAATCCAACACCATTCACATAAATATGCCGAAACAGAAAATGCAATGATCAAGTCCTCATCTTTTGCTTTTTTCTTTTTCTTGGTTTGCCACTTCTTTTATTTCATCACTTTTATTTTTATTATTATTTCACAGCTCAAAGTCATTTTAGTTATCCAGGAAATAATAGTAACACTAAGTTCCAATTGGTGTTCCTCCTCCGGTGAGTTTCGAAAGAGTCGAAACGGTTCCCGTAAGTTTTAGAGTCAAGAGTGTTTGCAACTTATGAGAAGACCAAACCGTTATATTTAGTTCAAATTTTAGTATGATATGGATAAGAGGATACCGAACAACTTTCATGAAGAAACAATTTTGATCTGAGCTACTGAAATGGAGTTTTGGTACTCATAAGGTGCCTGTCCAATTTTTTGCGGAAATTGGAAACTGGTTTGGTATTTCAGGCATCTGCGACGATTGCAATGTTGAAATTTTCTAAAAAATTTATATGTTGTAGGTACTGGGCGGACGAACAACTTTGAAGAAGAAAGTATTTCAATCCGAGATCTGGAAGTTGGAGTTCCGAGGCTGTTTACATGGCTGTCAGATTTTCTACGAATTTTGGGTCTGTACTCTTTTGCTTCTGCAAAGGATGATATACAGTCATACAACAACATATATACATTTGCTTTATGAAGATCAGTAGTACAAAGATTTTAAGATGAAATGAAAAGATTTTCTTATCTGTGAGATTCCAGGCGACAGAGGTGAACATGATTTGTGGCGTTATACTTTCCACTGACACGAGAGCATCTTGTGCTGATAACGTGTTGTAAAATTGACGGTGTGTGCAATGGAATAAATAAACAAGACACAAAATTTACGAGGTTCCTCTACAGTCAGTGTGATTGGAGTACGTCCTCGGGGCAACAGTGGTGCTTTCATTATAATCTGAAATAATAAGAGTACAAAAATAACTCTTTCTATTATCTCCTCTCATCTTTCTCTCTTTTCTTTCTTTCTTTTCCTTCCTCTCTCCCCCGTGAGTCCCTCACATTCATCTCCTATCTTTTGTTGTGTTCCATAAGACTTGCTTTTATAGAAGCAAATCACAAGCAACATAGTGAAAGGCTTACTATATGCATGTGGGCATACATACCCACTATTTACAACAAGTTGACATTTACTTGGAATTATTTGGATGATGATATTCCTCTTTTTTATATTTTATTACATTATAACGTAATGAAATCTTGACCTTTCATCACCATCATAATCCTAGAGCTTTGACATAATCATTATCACATGATATTTGTGCCGTGTGGTGGTCTCAATGGAGCAAGAATGCAATGACTTTGACTTTCATGTATCAAATTGGTAATTAGAAAACGTGACTATCCTTGCAAGGACAACTGATGGGCTAACTAATCATAGATTTTTTTTTTCAAGCAAGAGAACCTCCATTACATTAAAAAATAGTACAAGGTTAGAACCAGGTAAACAACAACAGATAAAGTAATAGGCCCAAGCAAAATGAGAGTTGCAAGCCAAGATACAATAAGAGACCCACACAAGCTTAGGCCCAGAAGCTGCAAAAACAAACAACAAAAACCATAATCTCAAGCAGCATAAACTAGAACGCCGCCGTCGCAGACACCAGATCCAAGTCCCATTTCACGAACCTCTGCAAATATATACAAACATAGTATCTTATGGGTAGAAAGTGAGGCAAAGGGGTATGTAATATGCTTAACAGTTGGTCTCGATAAGGATCTGGCATGCCAGTTAGGGAGCAGTAGTGGATTTTATATCCAATTTCTAATCGGAGCCCGCTGATTCGAGCACATGGGGGGATAGGGATGAAGGATGAAGGAAATTTAAAAGACATAAAGTAGTAAAAGGTGGGGGAAAATGCCAAATAAGGGGCATGAAGCCCAAATCTTAGACAAACTCAGGGGATAGTTGAGACTCAGCTCAGGGAAAATTGAAATAAAACTCAGGGGGAATCGAGAATAAAAACGAAGGAAGGAGACCATAAAAAGGGAAGGAAAATGAGGTGGATGAAGGGAGGGGGAAGGGGATGAGGAGATGAGATGAGAGGAAATGAAGGAAATGGCAAAGGAGATGCGAGGGAAGCAGGGGAAAATGCGGGGTAACAGGCTGCCGCCATCCTTAGCAAGAGCAAATGGCGGCAGCTAAAACTTAAAACTAGGGTTGGTGTGCTTCTGGATCTAAGATTTGAAGTTCACAGAGAGCGAGAATATTCATAGAATTATAATGGGGTTTTGATGAGGACCTGGACTAACCATAATAGTTAGCAATTAACAAGTACATGATATTCGAGTGAAAATATTCGTAGAGTACCTCAACGTATAGTACACATTGTTGAGTTTAAGTATAATATTTACGTTCCTTCATGGAGGATTGTGCATAACTTACTTCTTTCGAATAATGAATATTAACTGTATAAACTCTGTTGATGCATAAAATCAATGAAGACTTTGGTACAACAGAAAGTGTTAAGTTTGTGACCTTCGCTAGATTGCTCCGGTCACTAGTGTGGATAAGTATGTAAATTGATAGGGACAGGGAAGCAAACACAAGATATACGTGGTTCACCCAGATTGGCTACGTCTACGGAGTAGAAGAGGTCTCATTAATTGTGAAGGGTTTACACAAGTACATAGGTTCAAGCTCTTCTTTAGTGAGTAGTAGTGAATGATTTAGTACAAATGACATTAGGAAATATTGTGGGAGAATGATCTCATTTTATAGAAGAGTTTCTAGCTTTGTTCTGACATTGACACGTGTCGTGTTATAATTGGCTTCTGATGTTGACATGTGTCGCACTGTGATTGGCTTCTGATGTCGACATGTGTCGCACTGTGATTGGCCTCCTGGTTGGAGGGAAACTCTTATGGGTCCTTGACGGTATAACGTTGACCGGTGCTCAGTAGTTTCAGGATTGGTCAAGTATGGTATAAACAGTGCTCCCTTAAGTTCATGAGTGAGGGAAGCTCCTCGGTTGGGGACTTGCAAGATCCAAGCCGCTGAGTAATCAAGAAACTTCTAAGTACCGAAGTGTGGTATCGTCTTCACTTGCCTTATCTGTCTCGTAGGTAGATGTGACATCTTCTCTGGAAGTACTCTTTCTCCATCCAGGGGTGGTATCTTTAACCGGTGCAGATGCACAAGGTAATGTATCAATTTCATTTGAAGCTTACTTGTAGTTTTAGGCTTGGTCAAGCACGATACAAACAATATAGTAGGAGTCCCCCAAGTCGCCGAGCTAGGAAATTTGCCGAAAGAGGTGACAGACAAGGTAAGCAATTAGAGTTCTAAGCAATGAGTCCCAGATCAGAAGTTTGATTTCAAGTTCCGGCTGATTGTTCTCATTCTCCCTATCTTGCAGGCAACAAAAAGGATAAAGAGAAGAAAAATGAGAAGAGATGATATGAGATACTTTTGCTTTTGAAGAAGTAACTTTCCACAGGCTTATTCTTGAACTGGGCTAGAGGGTTTTCTGGTTTCCTCCAGAGTATAAGGCTAACTCAAGAATTTGAGGGTTAATACAAGTCCATCAAATCTAGAGTATGTTCCCTGATGATATGGGATACTTTTGCTGTTGACAAAGTAGTGGATGTATCGGCACGTGTTCTGTTACGTTTATTTCCACATGCTTCCTTTTATCATTCTCACTTGCCCTATTTGTTCCTCAGGCAAACGTGGTATCTTCTCTGGAAGCATAAGATGTTGAAGATGAATACTCGAGAGCAATGCCAGGTAAGTAATCAGGCAAGGGGTTCCAAGCAGTCAGTTCTTGATTGGAAGCTTGATTCCAAGTGCTGACTGATTGCTCTCTTTCTCCTTGTCTTGCAAGGAAGAACAAGGCCAAAGGAAAAGACAGGGAAAAAGCATGATATGGGGTACTCTTGCTTTTAACCCTGATGATATGAGATACTCTTGCTCTGGTGTGGCTTGTTTGCAGAGGTATTATCGGAAGGGGGAAGAAGCTGAGTATTTCGAGAAACTTTGCTGAAAGTGCCCTCTCGGATGTGAAGAAAAGTTGAGCATTTTTTTTATTTGCAGGTCTGCTTGGTTGTGGAGGATGAAGGTCGAAATATATAGGAATTGTCCCAACAACGAGTGGTAACGTTGTTCCTTTACCCTTCTCGGTCATAGCAATGTAGTGGGAGCTGCAAGATTCACATGTTTTAACTTTGTCAGAGCATTTTGAAAAAGTGATTTGTGGTATCTAGAAAGCTGATGTTGGTGTGAAGATTGCAGACAAGCTTTATCCAAGGAAATCTGGCTCTCGAAGTTCGGAGAGCGGTGCCTCTTCGGTTTTCGAACAAGCAATCTTGTCGGGGATCTGGCTCTCGACATTCGGAGAATGGTGCCTCTTCGATTTTTAAGAAAGTAATCCTGTTGGGAGTCTGGCTCTTGAGATTCGGAGAGCGGTGCCTCTTCGATTTTTAAGAAAGTAATCTTGTTGGGGGTTTGGCTCTCGAGATTCGGAGGGCGGTGCCTCTTCGATTTTTGAGAAAGTAATCCTGTTGGGAGTCTGGCTCTCGAGATTTGTAGGGCGGTGTCTCTTCGATTGTTAAGCAAGTAATCCTGTTGAGAGTCTGGCTCTTGAGATTCAGAGAACGATGCCTCTTCGATTTTTGAGAAAGTAATCCTATTAGGAGTCTGGCTCTCGAGATTCGGAGAGCGGTGCCTCTTCGATTTTTGAGAAAGTAATTCTGTTGGGAGTCTGGCTCTCGAGATACAGAGGACGGTGTTTCTTTGATTTTTGAGCAAGTAATCTTGTTGGGAGTTTGGCTCTCGAGATTCGGAGAGTGGTGCCTCTTCGATTTTTGAGCAAGCAATCTTGTTGGGAGTGTTTTCTTGAATGTGAGTAAAGGTTGGGCATTTTTGCCAGTCTGCTTTGTCACGGAGCACGAAGGTTGACACATATATGGCATTTCCAGTTATCAAGCAGTGGTGTTGTTCCTTTACCTTTGTGGGTAATAGTAAGGTAGCTGGACCTTCAATATTTATGTGTCTAAACTTTGTCAGGGATCTTTGGCAAAGTTATCTGTGGTACCCGAGGAGCTGATGTTGCGTGTGGGGATTGTCGACATATTTTACTCAGGAAAATCTGCTTCTCGAAATTTGGAAAATGGTGCCTCTTCGATTTTTGAACAAATGGCCCTGTTGCCCTTTCTTTTATAAGGGCACCAATTGTGTGCAAGAAGTACATTCAGAGAGTTATTGCTTGTAGGAATTTTCCCTTTATTTTTGTACTTTAGAGATTTATTGGACCTCATTTCTCCTTCATCATTTCTGAAAATGTCTATCCCATCCGATCGTCGTTTTGATTTGAACTTTGCTGAAAAGGCAGCCTTGCCTCCTCAAGACAACATATGGCGCCCAACCTTTTTATCCTCTACTGGTCATCTTACTGTTGGGGACTCTATGATGAAGAATGATATGACCGCTGCGGTGGTGGCCAAGAACCTTTACACTCCCAAAGATAACAGACTACTTTCCAAACGGTCTGATGAGTTAGCTGTTAAGGATTCTCTGGCTCTTAGTGTTCAGTGTGCAGGTTCTGTGTCTAATATGGCCCAACGCCTATTTGCTCGAACCCACCAATTTGAATCATTGGCGGATGAAGTGATAAGTCTCAAACAAGAGATTAGAGGGCTCAAGCATGAGAATAAACAGTTGCACAGGCTCGCACATGACTATGCTATAAACATGAAGAGGAAGCTTGACCAGATGCAGGAATCTGATGGTTAGATTTTACTTGATCATCAGAGGTTGGTGGATTTGTTCCAAAGGCATTTCTTGCCTTCGTTTTTTGGGGCTGTACCGCGTAATGAAGCTCCAAATGATCAACGTCCGATGCCTCCTCCTTCTGGGGTTCTCTCCAGTACTGAGGCTTCGAATGATCACCCTCGGGTGCCTTCTCTTTCTGGGGCTTTGCCGACTGCTGAGACTTCTCCTAAGCAATATTTGTGAAGGCTCCCTATTGTTTGTTTATTTTGACTCATGTATATGTACATATTTGTAACTTATCGGAGATATCAATAAATAAGCTTTGCTTCATTTCAACGTATTGTGTTAAATACACCAAGGCCTTCTTCACTAATTTCTTTGAATTTTTTCTTTTGTTGATGCTTTGTGAGTGAAGCATATAGGTTGAGGTAGTGTTCCCTTAATTTCCCGAGTGAGGAAAACTTCTCGGTGACTTGAAAAATCCAAGTCACTGAGTAGTCGTGAGACTTCCGAGTATCAAGGTGCAGTAGCATATGGTAGGAGTCCCCCAAGTCTTCGGTCGAGGGAGTTGACGAATGAGGCATTTCCTTTCTTGGTGGTAGCCCAAAACTCCTCTTTCATATATATTTGTTATGAAAGTTGTTAGGCCCAAAGAAGGGGAGGCCTAGGCAATTTTTTTTTTTGAATTTTCGAATTTCCAAATTTTCAAAATTTTGAATTTTTGAATTTCTGAATATATATATATATATATATATATATATATATATATTTTTTTTTTTAAGCTTTGTAGGTGAAGCTTTGTTGGGTACATGAATTGATTTTGCTTCACACTATCTTGATCAAGATAGTGTGAAGCTTTTGTGTTGAAGCTTTGTAGGTGAAGCTTTGGAGTTAAAGCTTTGTAGGTGAAGCTTTGGAGTTAAAGCTTTGTAGGTGAAGCTTTGGAGTTAAAGCTTTGTAGGTGAAGCTTTGGAGTTAAAGCTTTGTAGGTGAAGCTTTTGTGTTGAAGCTTTGGAGGTAAAGCTTTGGAGTTGAAGCTTTTGTTGGGTACCATGAATTGATTTTGCTTCACACTATCTTGATCAAGATAGTGTGAAGCTTTTGAGAATTTGTAGTTGTCCTCCATTGATGAAGCTTTGTTGAATTTCCATTTTTTATTTTTTGGGAAACTAGAAATTTGAAAATGTGGGAGAGACAACATATACAAATTTTGCTTCCACACTGTTAAGCAAGAGATTCTGATGCAATCCACACCTTGTAGTAGTCGAAGGTTTGGATGAACCATATAATTGAATTTGCTTCGAACAGTCTTAATCAAGAGTGTGTGAAGCTTTCTACGAGTTGTAGTTGCCTTCCATTGATGAAGCTTTTGTTGGCACCATAAATTGGTTTTGCTTCACACTGTCTTGATCAAGAGTGTGTGAAGCTTTTAAGAATTGTGGTTGCCCTCCTTTGATGAAGCTCTTGTTAGCACCATAAATTGGTTTTACTTCACACTGTCTTGATCAAGAGTGTGTGAAGCTTTTGAGAATTGTGGTTGCCCTCCTTTGATTAAGCTTTTGTTGGCACCATAAATTGGTTTTGCTTCACGCTGTCTTGATCAAGAGTGTGTGAAACTTTTGAGAATTGTGGTTGCCCTCTATTGATGAAGCTCTTGTTGGCACCATAAATTGGTTTTGCTTCACAATGTCTTGATCAAGAGTGTGTAAAGCTTTTGAGAATTGTGGTTCCCTTTCATTGATGAACCTCTTGTTGGCACCATAAATTGGTTTTGCTTCACACTGTTTTGATCAAGAGTGTGTGAAGCTTTTGAGAATTGTGGTTGAACTCCTTTGATGAAGCTCTTGTTGGCACCATAAATTGGTTTTGCTTCACACTGTCTTGATCAAGAGTGTGTGAAGCTTTTGAGAATTGTGGTTGCCTTCCATTGATGAAGCTCTTGTTGGCACCATAAATTGGTTTTGCTTCACACTATCTTGATCAAGAGTGTGTGAAGCTTTTGAGAATTGTGGTTGCCCTCCATTGATAAAGCTCTTGTTAGCACCATAAATTGGTTTTGCTTCACACTGTCTTGATCAAGAGTGTGTGAAGCTTTCTACAAGTTGTAGTGTTTGCATTGTTATAGAGGGAAAATGTCTGAAGCAGATGTAAGAGGCCTGAATAGCTTGATCTTCGTATGTCATGCACTGAAGTTGTTGTTGGCTTGCAATAAGACTTTGTTGGTGACTATAACTCTTGTTGGGCATAAGTGCTCCCCTAGTTGAGTTGTTAAGCTTGATGGTTTTTGATTATTTGTGAATGCTAGGAGTTCACATGTACAAGTTGTACCACTCGTCTTCTGGTAGGTGGAATGAATAGTGAGTTGCTTTCATCACTTGGTTAGTGGTACGAAGGTGAGTTCTTTCATCACCTTTCATCACATTTCATCACCTGGTTGGTGGCACGAGGATGAGTTCCTTCTTCACCTGGTTGGTGGCATGAATGGCAAGTTGCCAAATTATATTAGAGTACGGGTTGTATATTTCATCACTTGGTTGGTGGCACGAAGGAGAGTAAGGGTTGTACATTTCATCACTTGGTTGGTGGCATGAAGATGAATTCCTTCTTCACCTGTTGGTGGCATGAGTGGCAAGTTGCCAAATGATATTAGAGTACGGGTTGTACATTTCATCACCTGGTTGGTGGCATGAAGAAGAGTACGGGTTGTACATTTCATCACCTGGTTGGTGGCATGAAGAAGAGTACGGGTTGTACATTTCATCACCTGGTTGGTGGCATGAAAGAGAGTACGGGTTGTACATTTCATCACTTGGTTGGTGGCATGAAGATGAGTTCCTTCTTCACCTGGTTGGTGGTATGAGTGGCAAGTTGCCAAATGATATTAGAGTACGGGTTGTACATTTCATCACCTGGTTGGTGGCTTGAATGAGAGTATGGGTTGTATATTTCATCACCTGGTTAGTGGCATGAAGGAGAGTACAGGTTGTACATTTCATCACCTGGTTGGTGGCATGAAGATGAGTTCATTCTTCACATTTCATCACCTGGTTGGTGAGAATAAGGGCAAGGTGTCTGGGCACATTGTAATAAGTGTCGAATGACACAAAGTATGTTAAACCCTTTCGAAGCACAGTTGGCTTATGTATGAATGTGTTGGAATGTATGATTGAACGAATATACTGTGAAACTGTTCGTTTATTTGTATATTCTTGTTGACATAGACTTTGTTTCATGTTGGAAGCATTCATGTTGAAGCTTTGAACCCGAGTGTTTCATTGCTAGGAATGTAAGAGGATTATGACCGAGTTATCTAAATCACATCTTTATTGAATTCATGCCAAAAAGTCTTCATTACATAGGATGCCGAACGGCTAAAGCTTAACACTTGTACAATGTGAGTTCACTTGTAATAGTACTTCAAGTGATTAGCGTTCCATGGATGGCCAATGGTCTTTCTATCGGAGCTTCTAAGCTTGTAAGAGCCAGAGCGACTGATGCCAACAACTTCAAACGGTCCATCCCAGTTTAGACTAAGTGTTCCTTCACTTCGGACTCTGTCGCAGAGTAATATTTTCTTCAATACTTAGTCCCCCACTTTGAAAGAACGAGGTTTGACCCTTGAGTCATAGTAGTTGGAGATGCGCTGCTTGTAGGCGACATTCCTCAAGTGAGCCTGGTTTCTATGTTCCTCGACTAGATCTAAGTTGAGGGTAAGTTGTTTGTCATTTTCGCTTTGCATGTAGTTCTGGACTCGGAACGTTGCTTGCTCAAGCTCAACTCGGACAGCTGCCTCTGTACCAAAGGCAAATGAGAATGGGGTTTCTCTTGTTGATGTCCGATACGAAGTGCGGTATGACCAAAGAACTTGGGGTACAATATCTGGCCAACAACCTTTAGCCTTATCCAAGCTGGTTTTCAAAGTTCGCTTGATTATTTTGTTGATGGCTTCAACTTGTCCATTAGACTGGGGATGAGCTGGGGAGGCAAAACATAAGTTGATGTTGAACTTAGAGCAGAACATCTTGAATTTATTGTTGTCGAACTGTCGCCCGTTGTCAGTGACTATCGCATTGGGAATGCCGAATTTGCAAAGGATGTTCTTCCATACGAAGTCTTCTATTTTTGCCTCAGTAATAGTTGCCAAGGGTTCTACTTTAGCCCACTTTATGAAATAGTCAACTGCAACGATTGCATATCGGACCTTACCCTTCCCTACAAGCATTGGGCCGATCAAATCAAGTCTCCATTGAGCGAAGGGCCAAGGGATAATCATAGGAGTGAGCGGCTCGGGATGGGAGTGAGGAATAGTTGCGTAGCGTTGACACTTATCACATGAGCGAGATATTCTGATGGCATCTTGGTGGAGTGTTGGCCAGTAATATCCTTGGCGAAAAACTTTGTGTGCTAGGGATCGAGATCCAGCATGATCTCCGCAGACTCCTTCATGTATTTCCCGAAGGACAATTTCCGCCTTTGCGGGCGTAAGGCATCTTAGGTATGGTAGGTTAAAACCCCATTTGTAGAGTTGGTCATTAATGATCAAGTAATGGGTAGCCTTGTATCGAATTTGCTTAGCATGAACTTTGTCATTCGGAAGGGTGCCATGAGCAAAGAATCTATAAATTGAGGTAATCTAACTATCCCCTTGTTGTAAGTTGCACACTTCCGCAGCCATGGTGCTTGGTGCTACCAACAATTCGACCTAAATTTTTCTCCCAATCTTGTCTTCCACCACTGAGGCGAGGCAAGCCAAAGCATCTGCATGACTGTTTGCTGCTCGAGGAATTTGGGTGATCTGGTAGTGGAAGTGCTTGAGCAACAATTGTGTTTGTGCCAGATATGCTACCATGAAGCTATCCTTAGCATCAAAGTTGTTGGTGACCTGGTTAACCACTAATTGGGAGTCACTGAAGATATCAATTCGTTTAACCCAAGGTGTTTGGCCAAATGTAAGCCTGCTAAGAGGGCTTCATATTCGGCCTCATTGTTCGACGCTTTGAATTTGAAACGAAGAGCATACTTCATCGCCACTTTGTCAGGGGTCGTAAGGACTAGTCCTGCTCCACAACCCTTTTGGTTAGATGAGCCATCAACGTATAGACTCCATGCTGGGGCTGTTGGTTTTATTTTCTGAGCCTCCGAGGGTAATGAAACCACTTCTTTAGGCGTAAAAACAATGTGAACATGATATGTGAAGTTGGCGATGAAGTCTGCCACTGCTTGGCCGTTCTCAGCTGGCTTTGGTTGGTAGAAGATGTCAAACTCACCCAATGCTATCGTCCATTTGATCATTCGTCCGGAAGTGTCAGGACTTTGGAGTATCTATCGAAAATGATGATTGGTAAGCACGATGATGGCCAATGCTAGAGCCAATTTCTCAATGTTGGAGTATCGTGTCTCCACATCTTGTAAGGCCTTGCTAGCATAGTAGACAGGCCGTTCGACATTACCATCCTTTCAAATTAGAACAGAACTTACTGCTGAAGCCGATACCGACAGATAGATAATGAGAGTGTCACCAACCTCAGGTTTGGAGAGCAGATGAGCTTTACTCATGTAGTCTTTGAGGTTCTTGAATGCCTCAGCACGTTCATCAGTCCATGTAATGTACTTCTTACTTCCTTTAAGTGCTTTGAAGAAATGAGCACATCTATTTGTGGCATTTGAGATAAACCTAGTTAAGGCTGCCACCTTGCCAATAAGGTTTTGGATGTCTTTTGAAGTTACCGATTCCTTTATGTCGAGGATTGCTTTGATCTTCTTGGGATTAGCCTCAATGCCTCGTTGGCTTATCATGAAGCCTAAGAATTTACCAGAGCCTACGCTGAAGGCACATTTGTTAGGTTTCAACCTCATTCGATACCTTTTCAGAATGGTGAAAGTTTCAGATAGGTTGGTGATGTGTTGGTCAGCGTGTTTGCTCTTGAATAGCATATGATCAACGTAAACTTCCATGCTCTTCCCAATCTGTTCGGCGAACATTGAATTGACCAGTCTCTGATAAGTCGCTCCTGCATTCTTTAGGCCGAAAGGCATGACTTTATGGCAATATAGTCCCCTGTCAGTAGTGAAGGTTGTGTGTTCTTGGTCCGGAGGGTTCATGAGGATTTGGTTGTATCCTGAGTAAGCATCCATGACGCTCAGGAGTTCACACCCTGCCATAGAGTCTATAAGTTTGTCTATGAAAGGAAGAGGAAAGCTATCATTCGGGCATCCTTTGTTTAGGTCGGTGTAATCGACACACATTCTCCACAAGACCTTTTGGAGCAAGAGACTTTCCTTGGTCAGATTTTTCTTAACAAGGACAATATTTGCTCCCCACGTTGGATAATTGATTTCGTAGATGAAACCTATGCCTTTGAGTTTTTTAACTTCTGCCTTCATTGCCTCGTACCATTCAGCGTCATAAGATCTTCGCTTCTATCTCACTGGTTTGGTCTTATGGTCAATACTTAAGCGATGACAAATGATATCGGGAGTGATGCCTGATATGTCCTTGTATGACCAGGCGAAGACCTCAGTGTTCTCTTGCAAAAAAGAGATCAATGTCAACCGAATGGGTGGGGACAAGGTGGTGCCAATCTTCACCATGCGATCTGAATAATCTTTTGAGATAGAGACCTTCTCCAACTCTTCAGTGGGCTGTGCTTGCTGGGTGAAAGAGTCATCTCGAGGATCGTCGGGTTTACTGTTGCCACTGTGAAAATCCAAGTTGGCTTCATCTGGGCTGGTCTTTATGACTTGGTCATGTATAGAAAGGGTTTCATTGGGTACAGGCAGGTGATGTTGCTTGACCGAAGTGTTGTAACATGATCGTGCACTAAGTTGATCTCCTTTGATATAACCATTGCCATAGGGGGTTGGAAATTTCAATAACAACATATGTGTGGATACCATGGCCTTGATATCATTGATGCCTATGCGTCCCAAGATGACATTGTATACCGTTGGGCAATCAACAACCAGGAAGTTAGTGGTAATGGTAGCTGTGTAAGGGCCTGTACCAATGGTGAAAGGTAAGTGTATGCTCCCCAAAGGTTGCACGATATCACTGGAGAAGCTTATTAGAGGAGAAATCGAGCGATCGAGCAAGTGTTCAGCTACATTAAGTGTCTTGAAAGCTTCAGCAAACATAATATTGACTGAAGCCCCCGTGTCTACCAGGATTCGTCTTACTTCAAAGTTGGCTATGTGAGCCTCTACGATCATTGGGTCATTGTGAGGCTAGATGATACCTTTTTCTTCCTCAGGGTAGAAACATATTGGATCCCAATTAGGCTTTTGATACTTGCCTCCCCTGATGTCTTCCATGTGAAACATTTGGTGGCCAGGCCTTAAAGCTCGTTCGCTGTTTTTCATGGCCCTATTGGAAGATTCAGATATGGGTGTGCCGCCGCTTATGGAATATATCACATTCACTTGGCATTGGTTACGGTTATCCCTTAAAGGGTAAAAGAGGAATTGATCAATTTTTCCCTCACACGCCAAGGCTTCAATATGATCACGAAGGGTGATACACTTCTCGCTGTTATGGCCGTTATGTTCGTGGTAGCAGTAAAACATGCCCCTGTTCTTCGTGGGCTTGTAACCCGACTGCCTCGGCATTGGCTTCGATATCAGGTGTACTATGCTGGGGTAAATGGCCATGCATGTGGCGTTCAAATGCGTGTATGTCTCATACCTCAGGGTAGGGCTTGTCCTGACACATGCTTGGCCCACTGTGTTGACTGCCTGGGGGCGGGCATTATCGTGGCGATACCCTTGGTTATCGCGATAATGTCCCTTACTCCTTTTACTAAAATGGGACTGGTGAGGATGGAAATCTTTCCTTTTGCCCTGAGATTGATATGTCTGTTGACTTGGCGAAGTATTAAGTAAGGCAGGAGGAGGCACCGCTGCCGTTTGGAAGGTCGAGGTCTTCTTATTTGGTTGGATCTGGCTTCCACTCCCTACTTGCTGATAAGGAGTGGCTGTGGGGGGTTTCCCTTGATATGTCCTTGCCTCAGCGGAGGCATGGTTGTAAGCTTGTGCTATCACCTCAGAGTAAGTCTTTCAAGTGTTGGCATTGATCATGTACTTGAAGAAACAATCACGTAGGCCTGTTGTGAAGGCTTTGAGGGCAGTCTTGTCGTCTGCCTCGGCACAATGGGAATACTTATGGCTGAAGCGGCCAACATACATACGTAATGACTCGTCTGGCTTTTGACGAATAGTGTACAAGTCATCCGCAGAGTGCAATCGGTCGGCCTTGAAAATGTGTTGAGAAACAAACAATTTCCTCAATTCCTCAAATGAGTCTACCGTCTCAGGTGGAAGACGACAATACCAGTTTAGAGCTCCGCTGGAGAGGGTGGAGGGGAAGAGAAGACATCACTCTTCATCGGTGTGCATCCAGTAGGCCATGGTGGACTCAAAAAAGTTAAAGTGTTCAATCGGGTCCTCCTTTCCAGTATAGAGTTGCAAGCCAAGCTTTTGCTTTGTCTTTTCTTGGAAGGGGTGTCAAGGATCTTCCTTGTAAGAGGGCCAGGCCTAGGTTGGTTCCAATTAGGTATCTCAGCTTGTCGTTCGGCCTTCAACTTGTTTACTTCCTTAAGGAGCTGTAGGACAAGAGGGTCCTGAGTGGAGTTATGTACCATTGGAGTTTTCTTTCGTAAATCTCATTTTCCTCTTGGAAGTAGGAAGGTTTGATCAAGAGCATGTGATTTTTCCCTGGACTCACCGTACTGACTTCCAAGGCATGTCTGTCGGAACATCTATGAGTCCCCTATACCTTTGTGTTTCTCTAGGACTTGTTGCCCCTTCCCCAAATTGGTAGCCGGTCTGGGACATGGGAGGGGACCGAGTCTTTTAGAGACCCTTAGGTCATTGATCTTCGAGCTTACATGGATGGGATTGTCTCGACATTGCTTTAGGAAGTCTCGACAGTCGTGAAAGACGGCTTTCGATCATTCCACTCATTCTGTAAAGAGGTGCCTTCCTCCACTCCTCCTGCTTCGGGTCGAAACATTTGGGTTGAGAGAAGTCTCCTGTTGGTCACTACTTCGATGAGTAGCTCACTCCTCAACAGGAATACCCAGGTCGAGGGCAAATGACCCTCCGTGTTGGGGGGCACCCAGTTGATGGTTGACTTCCACAAGGGTGATGAGCTCGTGTGTTTTAGTATATCTAGCCTCGTGGAGCATCTCGAAGACATTCTCATACTGCTCTTGGAGGATCTCATTCTTCATTGCTATCTTGTTGTTCTGAGCTTCTAGCTCATCGACTTTAGTCTGAAGAGTAAACTTCTTTTGTTGCTTCGCACCAGGTGCAAAATGTGTGTCATTCTGTGTGTTGTAGCTTCCTTTGCTCCTCATGTTGGAAATGGATGCCTAGTCAAAAGAGAGTGTAGGAATGGTGGAAACCAGCTTAACAAAGCTGAAGAGAATGAGAATAAGTGTCGTTCCCACAGACGGCGCCAAATGTTGATGCATAAAATCAGTGAGGACTTTGGTACAACAGAAAGTGTTAAGTTTGTGACCTTCGCTAGATTGTTCTGGTCACTAATGTGGATAAGTATGTAAATGGATATGGACAGGGAAGCAAACACAAGATGTACGTGGTTCACCCAGATTGGCTACGTCAACGGAGTAGAGGAGTTCTCATTAATTGTGAAGGGTTTACATAAGTACATAGGTTCAAGCTCTCCTTTAGTGAGTACTAGTGAATGATTTAGTACAAATGACATTAGGGAATATTGTGGGAGAATGATCTGCTTTTATAGAAGAGTTTCTAGCTTTGTTCTGACATTGACACGTGTCGTGTTGTGATTGGTTTTTTATGTTAACACGTGTCGCGCTGTGATTGGCTTATAATGTCGACACTTGTCGCACTGTGATTGGCCTCCTGGTTGGAGGGAAACTCTTATGGGTCCTTGACGGTATAACGTTGCCCGGTGCTCAGTAGTTTTGGGATTGGTCAAGTATTGTACAAACAAACTCCATAAGCGGAACCATTCAATTTCTTAATCTTCATTTGAAAATCATCCCTATTAAAAATCATTTGAACCGGAGGTTGTCTAGTCATCCATAATTATTGAACAAATCGATGGCGTAAGTACCAAGTAATATATTCATGATAAACCATCCATTTATTTTAAGGACCTAAGAGCTGGATATCAGTTTCGTTTTCATTACTCATTTATGCCATGGAAATAAACCTACTTTTCACGATTATTGGAGCGGAAATTGGTTATAATCAAAATCTTATTATAGATCAAAATTTTTAGTTTGATATATTGAACTCATGAGTGTGATCCCTATATAATAAATTATACATGATCCCTTAACAATAAATTATAAGAGAGAAAAATAAGTAACCAATCATAAAATTGAGAAACATAAAAATTAGATGGGTCCCACATTTTATATAGAACCAAGGTCTAAACTATTGATATTATCCCGATATTTCTATTGAAATTTCTGTGTTTTTGGACTACCGATATTTCTGATATCATCGATATTTTGGACCTTGATAGGAACTCTATGTGGTACTAAGTCACTCATGTATCTTACCATGCAATGTATAAAGTGTAAAATATTGTACTAATTCATTATTTTTAAATGATTATGGTGTGTTTAAACTTCTTTCATTAATTACTACATATTTTCTACACTCATAATGTTTGCCAACTCACTATATAATCAACTTAAATCAGTTAAATCCATCATGCAATGCATTTCCTTCCAATTTTTTTTGTGATAAACTAATAGATAATTGACTAGATAAACATCCTGCAAAGTTTCAATAAAAATTTCTAAGTTTTTCTTACAATTTCCGTAGTTTTTGTTCAATTTTTATTGATATCGATAATATTCCGATATTTCCATCGAAATTTCCGTGTTTTTGGACTACCGATATTTCCGATATCGTCGATATTTTAGACCTTGTATAGAACTCACTTCTATCAAACTCACAACATTATGATTATAGTAGTGTGACTAGAATCAAACTTATGGTGGATAATTCTTATATATTGGAATTCACACTCACCTATATTATTGAAAGACCTTAATATGGTTATCTTAATTAGGATTTATTTTGTTTATATTTGATTTGGAATTTAAAACACTTATTAGGGTTTGGTGCGTCAAATCCTCGCTTCTTCTTCCTTGAGTGATCGAGGGAATCTTCATGGTGTTGGTGTGAAAAAATGAGGGGTGAGTGTTACTTTATCCATTTCCAGGCGCACAACTATGTGATCAAGATGCTCATACTGAAGTTTTTCTCAAGTAACAAGCCTGACATAGATGAGATTTGAGATTATATAAATAGACTAGTCTCAAAGATGATATCCACAATCTTTCGAGGCCTTCTTACAAGGAAATGGATCTTTGCCATATCCTTTTTCTGGATATCCGAGGGATCCCGTGATTGTATCCGTTCATCATATATCGTGCGGTCAGTTTTCGTTAAGTATTATTTATATTTAATTTTAAATTTTAAATCATTTCTGACTTCATGATGTACAATGAACGGACACGATTACGGGGATCCTTTGGATCCCCAGGAAAAGGATCCGGCGAGGATCCTTTTCCTTCTTACAAAAATAAATTGGTCCCCACTTTGATTTTACACATTACCTTCAAAACTTTACAGGATTCGATATTGAACCCTAGTACATCACGGAAAGGGATAATCTCCGAATCCCTTCCACCAAAGTCCACTCATCCGGGCCATTGAAATTTGATTCAACGGCTTAAGTTATTATAAATTTTAAAGGAACCCCTATTTGTAGCCGTTGGATCAAATTTCAATGGCCCAGATGGGTGGTGACACGCCCCGATCCCGATATTCCCCGAATACCAGGATATGCACGTGCTGGCCGATACCTAAGGGTGACGAAAGCCATTTATTGAATGTAAATGTTGAAAACAAGGAATATATAAGACTTATAAATGTAAAAAAATAATGAATATGCATTTAAGGAATGTGTTTAGAGCATACAACTATCTAGAACACTAAAAGAAATAATATAAAATTGAATGAATAAAAGGATGGGTCATACACCAAGAGGACTCGAAGATGCCGATGCGGAAGTGGCTTGACGCCAAACGCCAAAATTGTATGCCTCAATTCTAAGTCCTAAAAGGGGTGCAAAACAAACATGAGTGGACCAAATTGATATATATATATATATATACACACACACACACACACACACATGTATATAATAAAACTGTTATCAACATACTAATCCCTAGGTTTTATGAAAACACATATAGCATGATAAATAAAATAGGTTTTCCAAAACCTAGCATGCCGTGCAATGTCTCAAAACATATATCGTATATATTGTAATCACTAGTGAATGTCCAATATCCCACCAGGCCGTATGCCAGCTCCCCGTCTCTGTGCCAATTGCTAGAGGAAAATCGCCCCCAAGACCCGTGCCAGCTCCCCGTCCTTGTGCAAATTGCCAAAGGAAAAACCCTTCAGGCCCTATGCCAACACCGTAACCGTTGCCCGGGATGGAATCTATCCCTCGTCCCTTAGCGAAATTGGGATCACTAGGTAAGTACAAAACCATTGAACATACATTTATTTGAAAGGCAACTTCATAGTATAAAGTCATCCGTCATCTATACTATAAAGAGGTGTTCTAAACATGTTCTACATATTATATCGTCATCGATCAGATATTCTATAAAGAACACGGATTGTAGGAAAAATAGTAATAATTCAAACTAACCTCGATAAGCATGTTATCTCATAAAACGTAATCATTAAATCATGCTTTTCATGTATGCATTTCTACTATTAAAACGTGCATTTTTAGAAGGGGTCAACTCACAGATACTTAACCGTCAAAGAGCCACGCAAACTCGTAAACACAGAATCGTCACAATATATGCACCTAAGCACATAGAGGGTCCAATTAATAAAACTCTATTATAACAATTGAATTTGGGAAAATAGACGTCGAAAACAGATTCAGGACGTCGAATTACCCTAAGAAGGGTCCCGGTTAAATTTCTGAAAAGTCAACAAAAGCCAACATGAAAATATTCCAAGAATATTCTAGGAACATTTTGTCTCATGGGTTGGAGGGTTTGGGCCGAAGGGCCCTAGCGTTTTTGAGCTTAGGTCCATGCTTCACACAGCCCAAGGGCCTTAGTTCACTTAGGGTTTTGGGTTGGGTTTTAGAATTAGGAAATTGGGTTGGGTTTAGGTAAATGGGCTAATGGATTTAGGCCTATCGGGTTTTGGGTTTCTAGGTTAATGGGTTAGAGAATTGGGTTGATAAAAGGGTCTGGGGAAATTAATTGGGTTTGGGCTTAAAATGGTCACAGGTTGGGCTAGAAGCCCGTGGGTTTTGGGTTGGTTTCAAAGGACTTGGGTCGGGTTGACCCGTTTTCAGGCCAACGAATTGGCCGGTTTCTGGGCACCATTTTGAACGCCCATAACTTCTTTTTTACTCATCCAAATCAAGTGATCCAAATATGAAAGTTATAGTACTCGACGAGATGAAGAGATTGATACCCTACAAATCAGCCAACATGCCGTGGTTTGGCCAGAAAATGCCTCGAAAGGGGCAGTGTTGGTTAGAAAACTGGGTTTTTTTGGCTGAAGGTTTGGGCAACTTTCAAAGCTTCGTAATTTCTTCGTTACTTAACCAAATTGAGTGATTCAAAAGCCAAAATGTAGTTAGTAATGTGGAGAAGAGATTCATACCAAGTGGGGACCGAGTGGTGGCCGGAGTTAGCTGAAAAATGACCTAAAAGATGGCCAAACGACCATAGTTTATCGCCGAAATCTGGCTTTAGCTCCTCCGAGGTGTTTCTTCGTAGTTTGATGTCCAAAACACATCAACGTGGTCAGAAATGAACTACAGGGACTAAAAGAGAAGTATTTGGAGTGTTTTGAAGCTCATAAGTTAAGCCATTTTATAACAGGCCTATAAGTTAGGCCCAAACTTAAACATAACTGTTTTAAATCGAACCAAACCAAAATTCAATGGTTCTTTTTTTTTTTCATTGTCAAAATGAACTAAACCTGCAATAAATTTTGATTTCGATTTTAATCTATTTTGAATTGCACCAATATGTGCCCACTCTTATTGCATATTATGGGACACGTACAACATTGTGTTGTATTTGTAAGTGCTTTTGTTGAAGTACTTTTTTAAAAGCACAATAATTTAATACCCAGACGTTTTATTAAGTCCCCACATGTTTTTAATACACTCCAATAAAAAATTAATACTAAATAACCTGCAACTCTAGTATGAAAGGACTATTCAAGCCCTCACAGCCACTCTCACTGTCACAGCCTGTCCCGGAAAATAATTTTGTTGATGTAAATTGACGAAAATGCCCATGGACGTTAAATTGTGTAATGTGGTTTAAGTGTTGTTTTTGGGTCAATATTCTTAAATCCTAATTGTTTGGAACCAATTAGGATTAGGTTATTATGTATTTTGATTGTTGACCAATCCTAGACCACACATGCATCATCTCTCTTCCTTCCTGTGCTTTCTCTCTCTCTCAGACTCACTCTCTCTCTTCTCTCTTGTACGGACGTCACCCAAAACCCTTTGAAACGTGATAGATCGAAGGACTTAAGCACACCATTGTGTTCATGAAGCTCGGACGAATCGATTGGTACCATTTATAGGTAAGGAATCCTCCGATTTCACATTGAACCATAAACCACCGATTTTGTCATTGTACATGCATACATGAAATATTGTTTTTCAAGGAATTTGAAGCTTATAGGAAGCTTAAGGAGGTCCTCACGAGTCTCAAGGTATTTCGTTGGAAGGAAATGGACGTCGGAGGGCTGAGATCGATGCGTATCTAGGTAAGCCGAACTATCGAGCTTTCTCGGGGACAACCTAATAAATTTTAAGCCTTGACTTATATAACGTGATTCTACATGTTATTAGCTTCATTTTGGTACCAATTTTGTGGAAAATGGTGAAGAAACGAAGGATAATAAGCGTTTTAAAGTTTTACCTAGAATCGGCGAAGTCATCGGCGACTGGCGACTCGCCGGAGAAGAAAGAAGTATATTCCGTCAAGATTGACGGAATATGCTAGCGCCGTCAGTCATCTTTAACTGTTACTATTGGGCTTTAATGGAATATTCCCTAGAATATTCCTGACGACATTAACTGATGCCGTCAGTGTGCCTGGCAAGTGGTGGCGCATTAGTGATCGGAATTTTTTTCTAAAAATATGGGGATGTTCGTGGAGTTGTGTAGATCACTTTGGTATATTCAAACACCCCAATTGAGCATTCTATGAGAAGTTATTAGCTAGTTTTGTCTATGTGCTTAAAATAACATTTTTATAGTTAATTCGCATATAGGTGAGACTTACCCTGAGGACGGGCGTGTTCAAGGGCAACTCGGGGGCTACGACCCTTCGACATACCAATGAGTAGGCTTTTGGTTTTCAGTATATATTTATATACTTGATATTTTCCCAGAAAATGTGTTTAAATGAGATTATGCCTTGAATGCCATGCATATAAGTTTATAATTCGTATATGAATTTGTATATGATGCATTATATATATAAATGTGGTAATGTGGACACTCAGGTAAGCTTAGATGAGTTACATTTGGTTATCTGAATTATCGATGATGTGATTTGTGATTGAATAACGTTGAGCTCATAAAACTGCACCTAGGGTGATTGTGATTTAGCCAGAGATATGGCACAGGCTTATTTATTATGTCACTTCCCGCACCATATGCTCATATTGGATCCAATTTAGGTGCACAGTCTTGTCATACAGACCTTTATTATGGTTCTGACTCGTAGGTGACTAACGATTTATCGCCCAACTATTATGTGAGAGTAGTATTGAGCATGATTATATTACACCCATTATTGTGGTACATACCTTTTCATTTGGTTCCGACTCTTGTGCAGTAAATTGCCGTATAGGTCATTGTAGTTACTCCAGCTAGATTGACTTTTAAGATATGAATTCAGTCGTACAGACTACCACAGGGGTTCCGGCTAATATGTTATATTTCTATGAAGTTATTTTAACCTGAATTGCTTACTCTGTTATATCTTTGCATGGCATACATATGAATATGAGTATGTGAAGTATGATTTGAATTGATATATTTACATAATATTTATGTATATGCTTATATTCCGATTCTGGGAAAAATTATACATGTTTTATAGGGAGGGGTTAGATATGTTGATAAATGAAATAGTTTTGTACAACATTTGTTTTTGCCCACTCATGTTTTCTGTTTTGCACCCCTCCAGGTTTTAGGTAAGCTTGCTGTTGGTGGCTTTGAAGACTTCGTCGATTTTGACATATCTAAATAATAGTAGGACATTCCTGGTACTGTATAATTAGTACTTGTTCTACTGGATTGCACCAAGACTTTCTATGCTCTGATTAGGAGTATTTACTTTTGTATCTTACTCCTAACACTTCTTGTTTTGTAGTGCACTCTAGTAGTTCGATTTTTAATTATTCATATATTTTTTTATCATTATTGCTTCCGCACTGTGCACATGGCTACGTCACTCTCATGTGACGGCCAACATTTCTTGATCTTGGTCGAGGTGTGTCAGTTTGGTATCAGAGCCTAGGTTTAGCAGTCCTATTTAATTCTTGAATATTCTAATCCTTGTGATGTCTATTGTCAGAACTATGCCGCCTCGTAGAGAGCCCTGTCACTCAGCTCAGCCTAGTTTCCCTGATATTACTTAATTAGAGGAAGCTATAGTTACTGCCATTCAGTCTGCATTCGATCCTCCTCAAAGGAAATCTCTTGAGACTGTGTAAAACCTGAAGCTGAATCACTTTATAGGAAATGAAGGCCATGAGGGGGTAGAGAAATGGCTTAATCATATCGAGAAGACCTTTCTTATGATGCAGAGTCAGGGGAATCTTCCTCCTGATAGGTGGGTCGAGACGACTACCAGGTTTTTAGAAGAGCAGCCTCCATCCTGGTGGAAACAGAAGTCTTACCAGTTGACCCCAGCGGAGATCGTGGACTGGGGAGTATTTAAAGAATTGTTTCAAAAAAGGTTCATTCCTTCTGAGTATATTGATCATAAGAAACAAGAGTTTACCCATTTGAAGCAAGGAAAGATGTCAGCTAATGAGTATTATAGGAGGTTTATTGAATTGTTGCGATATGATCCAGAGGTTGCAGCTAATCCGATAGAGATGTTTCACCGTTTCAAGTTGGGTACTAAGAAAAAATGGCGTTCTATAGCGACATCGACTTCTTGTGTCACTTACCAGAAGTTTTATAAGGTTTTATTGCAGATTGAGAACTCAGAGAACATGCCCAATGAAAGTGAGGATGAGGAAGAAAAGAATGGGAACCAGAGGCAAGATGATAAAGGAAAAGAGCAAGCATCTTAAGGACCTCGTAAGACCCAGAATTTTAAGAGGAATGGTGGCAGTTCCAGCTCTTCTAGTGAAGGATTGAGTGCTAATATGAAAATGATAGGTGGTAGGTTTACTGAAGGCCCTAGATTTCAGAGGCAAAGAGACTTTGGTGGTTCAGGTGCTCCTTTATGCCATAGGTGTAATAATAGGAATTTTGGGGAGTGTAGGAGAGGCAGCAGTGAATGTTATACTTGTGGGAAGATGGGTCATAGGGCTGCTTAATGCCTTTAGAATCAACAGAGACCTCAACAGCATTCCTTCCCACCACCTGTGCCGACCCAGCAGGTTTCAGGATCTAGTGGTTATGCCCAGACTGGACGAGGAGGTGCCTAACAATATCAGGGTGACGCCGCTCCTTATACCTCAAGACAACATCAGTACTCTCAGAATCCTCAGTATCATAGTGGCTACCCTCAGTATCAGGGAAGATCTATGTCATATCAGTCACTCAGCCGGTGGATCTCAATGGTACCAAGGGGGACAACCTCAGCAGGTCGAGATTGCTGCTAGCAGTGCAGGATTTTCTAAGCAGCATGGTCAGTCTAGACAGGGATGAGGTTTTCATGCTAACAGAGGTCGCGGTGGACGAAAGTAGAATCAGGGGTGTATCCATAATATGTCACTGCAAGATGCTCAGAACAATCATGATTTAATCATGGGTACGTTAAATATTCTTGGTCATTTTGCTAGAGTATTGATTGATTGTGGTGCTACGCATTCTGTTATTTCTCATACATTTGCTCAAGTGACGTAACCCTATCCTACACCTCTAGGATATGATTTAGAGTTTTCTATGCCTAGAGGGGATAGATGTTTTGTGGATCGGGTATATCTAAGATGTCCATTGATAGTAAAGGATGTTATTATGCCAGCTAATCTTATACCGTTGGATATTATGGATTTTGATGTGATTTTGGGCACTGATTGGTTGCACTATAATCGTGCCAAGATAGATTGTTATGGAAAGACAGTGACATTTCATTATCCTGGATTACCTGAAGTCACATTTGTAGGATAGCGTAGTGGGGTGAGGCATGGTATTATTTTAGCCATGAAGGCCAAGAGATTGTTGTCGAAAGGTTGTCAGGGATATTTAGCTCATGTGGTGTTGAATGATAATGCTCCTAGTAGTGTGGAGGATGTACATGTGGTCAGATATTTTCCAGATGTATTCCTTGAAGATTTGCCTGGATTGCCGCCAGATAGAAATGTGGAGTTTGTTATTGATCTGCTTCCAGGTACAAATCCTATATCTTTGACTCCTTATAGAATGGCTCTTGCTGAATTAAGGGAATTGAAAGTTCAGTTGCAAGAATTAGTGGATAAAGGTTTTATTCAGCCTAGTACTTCACATTGGGGAGCTCTAGTCTTATTTGTGGGGAAGAAAGACGAAACTTTGAGGCTGTGCATTGATTACAGGCAATTAAATAGGGTAACAATTAAGAACCGTTATCTGTTACCTTGTATATATGATTTATTTGATCAACTCCGAGGTGCCTGTGTATTTTCTAAGATTGACTTGAGGTCGGGTTACTACCAGTTAAAGATTAAAAATAAAGATTGTTGATACACAAAACCAGAGGGGTCTTGGAACAACGTAAATCCGACCGTGAATCTGCAAGAAAGTAAAGAACACAAGATGTATCGTGGTTCATCCCAATGTTTGGGCTACGTCTGCACTGATATTGTATTTCTTTGTTTGTGAGAGGATTGTGAGAGAGTGAGAGCCTTTGAGGGTAAGAGAGCTTTTTCCCATGGCCTAAGAATTGGCCTCCCTCATTGTGAGGGTAAGGAGTCCCTTTTATAGAATAAGGGCTCCTCACTAATTAGATATTTGCCCCTTCCTTTATTAAACATAATTACATTTGAGTCCCCCGAGTATTTATACGAGGTCTAAATACGGAGGTCATAAGTATGGTACAAACAGTAGTCCCCCAAGTCTTCAGTTAAGAGAGTCTTTTGGCTGGAGACTTGAAATTCAGTCTATGTGTGGGCCGAAGTAACTAGATGTCGTCTAGGACTGATACTCGATATGAGGTGGTGCTCAATTTGAAATGATGCTCAATTAGAAGTAGCACATGTTGCGAGGCTGCTCTGCTTGTGGCTTATGTTGCCTTGGTTGACTCGGCTTGTGCCATTGAAGGTGAGGTAGTCCCTTTTATAGAATAAGGGCTCTCTCCTTAATACATAAATGATGGGCTAGAGTTGATGCTCGCGGCAAGGCGGTTGCTCAGTAGGCGGCGATGCTCTCTAATAATGGTGAGGGAGTCCCTTTTATAGAATAAGGGCTCGCTCCTTAATACATAAGTGATGGGTTAGAAGTGAAGCTCGCGGCGGGGCGGTTGCTCAGCTAGCGGCGATGCTCTCTAATGAAGGTGAAGGAGTCCCTTTTATAAAATAAGGGCTCGTTCCTCAGTACATGAATAATGGGTTAGGAGTAATGCTTGCGGCGAGGGGGTTGCTCAGCTGGCGGTGATGCTCTCTAATGAAGGTGATGGAGTCCCTTTTATAAAATAAGGGCTCGTTCCTCAGTACATGAATAATAGGTGCTCTTTAATGAAAGTGAGGGAGTCCCTTTTATAAAATAAGGGCTCGCTCCTCAATACATAAATAATGGGTTAAGTCCCCCAAGTATTTTTCATGAGGCCCAGTTAAGGCCCAATATATAATACATAATGTAGTCCCTCAAGTTTTCAATCAATAGAGGATGTTGGCTGGAGACTTCAAATTCAATCCATGTATGGGTCGAAATGGCGGTTGTTCGGAGGTGGTATTTATATACCCTGCACTAAAGTTTTGTAGGTGAAGCTTTGCAAGTGAAGCTTTGAAGATGGAGCTTTTGTAAATGAAGCTTTTGAAGCTGAAGCTCTCGAAGCTGGAGCTCTGTAAATGAAGCTTTCGAAGCTGATTGACATGAGTGATGCTCATGAATGTTTATGTTGATTGACATGAGTGATGCTCATGGATGTTGACATGAGTGATGCTCATGAATGTTGACATGAGTGATGCTCATGAATGTTGACATGAATGATGCTCATGAATGTTTATGTATGATTGACATAAGTGATGCTCATGAATGTTTATGTATGATTGACATGAGTGATGCTCATGCATAATTTTGGAGTACTGGACGTACTTTTGATCACCTGGTTGGTGATAATAGTGGCAGGTTGTCGAATAATTTTGGAGTACTGGGCGTACTTTTGATCACCTGGTTGGTGATAATAGCGGAAAGGTGCCGAATAATTTTTGAGTACTGGACGTACTTTTGATCACCTAGTTGGTGATAATAGTGGTAGGCTGCCGAATAATTTTGGAGTACTGGACGTACTTTTGATCACCTGGTTGGTGATAATAAAGGGCCTGGCTCTTTTGGGCATATGGGTCTTCGCCCTCCACATAACATTCCAGCCCATTATTTTGGGCTTGCCGTTTTGTTTTTTTTTTGTTTTTTATGATTACCCTCTGATGGAGTTATACAGATGTCTCCGAAAGATAAGAAAAGTAAATTACATCAAAAAAAAAAAAAGCTGTTGCAGACAATGGGTATGGCAGATGGTTAGATAGTGGGATAACATCTGCACAATTGAAGGAAATTTGAGCTTTTTCTTTCTCTTTTCCACCGCACCTCATCTCTCCACCTCCAGACATACTCACATGTAGACTTGCTTTTGTTTTTTCTTTTCACTTTTGTGGGAGTGGTTGAGCTGTCTGAGGGATAAATGCATGCTTTTTCTTTTCACCTGCAGACATACTCACCTGCAACCTTTCTTTTTATTTTCTGCTTTTGCTTTTGCTAGCAATAGAGCAGATGGCCCTGCCTTGGAGTAAAATCCGACCAACGATCTTATTGCTTTCTCTATCTCAACGTAAGATTCCTCTTGAGCCATCTCTTGTTGTCATCTCCAAGTGCTCAAATACTCTTGAATCGATTCCTTCGCTGCATCTGCAGTTCGTCAAAATTTAGCATTATCCTTGGTGTCTTCGTTTAGTGATTCATGCAGTGTCTTCAAAACCTCTTTTGCCGACTTCAAGTAAGCATTTGGCAACACTTTTCTGGATTTTGTTTTCTCATTGGGATCGAACAGCGTTTTAAAAGCACCTATAACTCCATCATTTTCCTCTTCGCCATTTGACTTGTCATCAGCCCAAATCGGCGATGGTGCTAAGATATTGATGATGGTTAAAACCGTTGCAATCGAAGCAGCAGCACACATTATAAAATGTTGGCAATTTGATGAAGCTTCTTGAGAGGGTAGCTCACACCTGGATAACACTTTATACAGTTTGGCAGGTTTGAAGGTTTTATTTTCCCTCGTCCTGAAAAGTACGGGGAGGCAGATATTTTCTTCAGTAGGAGCAGCTTGTGGAGTTTCTGCCTCAACTTATTGCTTCTATCCAAACTCTGCGTCTTCTGGTTTATCTTGTTGCCGGTATTCTAGACTGCAGAAAGCTGTGTCACTTCTGTGCATGTAAATATCGCAGCCAGGAATAAGGCGGCATTTGCAGAAACCACAAGCCTTCAAGAAGTGGGCAGTTTCTCAAAAAATGTGAAGCAGCCAGGAAATTTTGCAACGTTCCAGTAAACAGTTGAACGATACTGTGGAAATGATCATTTCGAAAGTATTTGTGTTTCAAGATCGTCAAAGATCAACGAGCTGGTGGAAGTTATATCCGGGTTTGCTGTTGATTTCTTACGTGACTGAGACGATGACGATGTCTCCTCCAACAAACTGGTACCACCAAATTTTCCAGATGCATGCATCCTCGGCCTTGGTTTTGTTAGTGCCTTCTCATTTAGGTGGACCGTTGAGGAGGATAAACTGGTTGGTGGCTTTGTGGCGTCTGCAGATTCTGGTCTCTCTGAAATCCCTGGTTGTAGATCAAGTAGGATCTCGGGTTGTGCAGATTCACGGTGGAGTGTGGTGAGGTCTCACGGTGGTGAGATAAAAAAATGAAAGAGAACCGACATAGCTTTTTGTGTCGATTCCCACAGACAATGCCAAATGTTGATGTACAAAATCGGAGGGGTCTTGGAACAACATAAATCCGACCGTGAATTTGCAAGAAAGTAAAGAACACAAGATGTATCGTGGTTAACCCTAATGTTTAGGCTACGTCTACACTGATATTGTATTTCTCTGTTTGTGAGAGGATTGTGAGAGAGTGAGAGCCTCTGAGGGTGAGAGTGAGGCTTCTGAGGGTGATAAGTCCCTTTTATAGAATAAGGGCTCTTCACTAATTACATATTTGCCCATTCCTTTATTACATAATTACATTTGAGTCTTCTGAGTATTTATACGAGGTCTAAATACGGAAGTCCTAAGTATGGTACAAACAAAGATGTCCCTAAAATCGCATTTAGGACTCGATATAGTCATTATGAGTTTCTTGTGATGTCATTCGGGTTAACTAATGCACCAGCAGCTTTTATGGATTTGATGAATCGAGTATTCCAGCCATATTTGGACAGGTTTGTTATTGTCTTCATTGACGATATTCTAGTATACTCTAAGTCTAAGGTTGAGCATGCTAGACATCTGAAATTGGTGTTGAGCAGTTTGAGGGAACACCAACTATATGCTAAATTTAGCAAATGTGAATTTTGGTTGAATCAAGTGGCATTTTTGGGACATGTTATTTCTGCTCAAGGCATTCAAGTGGATTCTCATAAAGTGGCAGCTGTGGAGAATTGGGAACAACCTCGAACCGTCGTCGAGGTACGGAGTTTCCTTGGCTTAGCAGGCTTTTATAGATAGTTCGTTAAGGATTTTTCAGTGATTGCTTTGCCATTGACGAGGTTGACTTGAAAGAATGTTAAAATTGAGTGGGATAATAATTGTGAGTAAAGTTTTCAGCAGTTGAAGTACTATCTCACTCATGCACCTGTTCTAGCACTCCCAGATGATAGCGGTAATTTTGAGGTTTATAGTGATGCTTCTTTGAATGGTTTGGGTTGTGTATTAATGCAACATGGTCAGGTGATTGCTTATGCTTCGAGACAGTTGAAACCTCATGAGAAGAATTACCCTGCACATGATTTGGAGTTAGCAGCTATCATCTTTGCTTTGAAGATTTGGAGACATTATCTTTATGGTAAGAAATGTAGATCTTCACAGATCATAAGAGTCTTCAATACCTATTTACTCAGAGAGATTTTAATCTTCGGCAGCGAAGATGGATTGAGTTACTTAGTGACTATGATTGCACGATTGAGTATCACCCTGGTTGTGCAAAAGCAGTGGCGGATGCACTTAGTAAGAAGACTTCAGCTAGACTTAATGCCATCTATGATTGTCATGTTCCTCTTCTAGCACATTTGAGGTCCACTGGAGTGGAGTTAGAAGTGGAAGATCGAGAAGAAGCGTTACTTGCTAATTTTCAAGTTAGGCCAATTTTAATCGATCGAGTGCTCGAGGCCCATATGAATGATGAAGAGACCCAGGGAATAACTCAAGCAAGGAATCAAGGCAAAAAGAAAGATTTCGGGATTCGAGAAACTGATGGTATGCTTATGCAGGAAAATAGAATGTATGTGACAAATAATGCAGAGTTAAAGAAAGAAATTTTGGATAAAGCACATATTTCGGCATATGCGATGCATCCAGGAGGCACTAAGATGTATCATACCATTAGGCCATTTTATTATTGGCTGGGTATGAAAAGAGAAATTGACGAATATATGAGTAAGTGTGCCATTTGCCAACAGGTTAAAGCTCAAAGGAAGAAACCGTTTGGGTTGATACAGCCAGTTCCCGTTCCACAGTGGAAATGGGAAAATATTACTATGGATTTTGTGTACAAGCTTCCTCGTACACATAATGGATATGACGGCGTTTGGGTGATAGTTGATCGGCTTACTAAGTCAGCACATTTTAATCCAGTGAGGGAAAAATATTCGTTAAGCCAATTACCTAAGTTATTTATATCAAAGATTGTGAAGTACCATGGCATTCTAGTTACTATTATCTCGGATCAAGATCCTTGATTTACTTCCAAATTTTGGGTAGCATTTCAGGAAGCTCTTGGTATAAGATTACTTTATAGTACGGCATATCATCCTCAGACAGATGGACAATCTGATAGGACTATTCAGACATTAGAGGATATGTTGAGATCTTCAGTGCTGCAGTTTGGAGATAGTTGGCATGATTGTTTGGATTTGATGGAGTTTGCCTACAACAACAGTTATCATTCGAGTATTGGTATGCCACCATTTGAGGCACTTTACGGGAAATCTTGTCGTATGCCTCTATGTTGGTCAGAGGTTGGCGAAAGAGTTTTAGTAGGCCCTGAGATTGTGGACGAGACTACTCAAAATGTTTAGGTAATTAAGTCTAACTTGAAAGCGGCCCAGGATTGACAAAAGAGCTTAGCAGACAAGCATGTCACTGATCGGAAGTATAATGTAGGTGATTGGGTATTTCTGAAGTTATCACCTTGGAAATGTGTTGTACGATTTGGAAAGAAAGGAAAGTTGAGTCCTAGGTACATTTGACCATATATGATTAGCAAGTGAGTCGATGAGGTTGCTTACAGGCTTGAGTTGCTTCTAGAGTTGTCCAAAGTGCACAATGTGTTTCATGTTTCGATGCTTCGACATTATGTTGCAGATCCTTCACATGTGATTCCTCCTCAACCATTGGAAATTAATCCGGATTTGACTTATGATGAGGAACCAGCAACTCTTTTGGATTGGAAAGATAAGGAACTAAGGAATAGGACCGAGCGCTTGGTGAAAGTATTATGGAGAAATCCTTCAATGGAAGAAATTTTATGATTATTAGTGGATGTATTGGTTGTGTGTAATTTCGAGGACGAAATTTTATAAGGTGGGTAGATTGTCACAGCCCGTCCCGGAAAATAATATTGTTGACGTAAATTGACGAAAATGCCCATGGACGTTAAATTGTGTGATGTGGTTTAAGTGTTGTTTTTTGGTCAATATTCTTAAATCCTAATTGTTTGGAACCAATTTGGATTAGGGTATTATGTATTTTGGTTGTTGACTAATCCTAGGCCATACACACATCCTCTCTTTTCCTTCCCATGCTCTCTCTCTCTCTCAAACTCACTCTCTCTCTTCTTTCTAGTTTGGTTTTTAATTATTCATATATTTCTTATCATTATTGCTTCCGCACTGTGCACATGGCTACGTCACTCTCACGTGACGGCCAGCATGCCTTGATCTCGATCGTGGTGTGTCACTCACTCTCCATTATATAACAAAACCCTAAAAACAAAAACACATTGGTGAAGAAATATTATTTTTGACAAACGGAACATAAAATCGAGTTTTGGCTCCTCGTGCATTTGCTGGTGTTGGCATTTAAGAAATTATTTAAATTATGGAATATAAATTGACTTTTTGCGAAGCTCTACTCTAAATGAAATCCATGAAATAGGAAGAAAAGTGGAGAATGTTGTAAAATTTAAAATATAATTAAATGTATTATTATTGTGGCTGTTTAATGATGAAGAAATTCAATGTTTTGGCTGGTTGGAATGGAAGCAGTGCCATTAGATAATAACCTTTCAAAGGAATTTAGAATTGGTTATCATCTTTCATAAAATGATGTACGTCCGTTGGCAGTTTTTAAACAAACAAATGTGTTTCTTTTGCAAATCTCAGGAAAGCCATTTATACAAACTGGCATGACCAACAGTTCCAACTGTCTATGCATCAGGTTTTTTGGAATCCAACCACTAGTACAAAAACATACTTGTGCGATGGAGCAAATTGCATCGCGCAAAGTGTGTTTGCGCAACGGTGACAACAAAACGTCACTCAAAAGAACTTTGTGCAACGAAGACTGTCGCCAAAGCTGTTTTGCGCGATGCCAAACTTCATCGCCCAAAACTGTTTTGCATGAAGACAGTCTTTGTCGTGCAAAGTGACCTTCTGTAAACCTTAATGAATGGTTCCAAAATTAAATTATTTCTTCCATAAAATTTTGTGGTATTCACTAGTGTAATTATTTTGAAATTGAAGATCAAATTTATTCATTGTATTCATATAGGATCAAGGAGTGTAGCAATAAAAAAAATCATCAAAATCAGAGTTAAATAACCGTTAAATCATGATTTTTTGTTTATAATCGTCGAAAAGTTTTGTCTCGTTACTTGATCTCTGAATGTTTATTTTTTACGATTTTTGGCGTATGCGATTTCGAAGCATATACAAACAAGTTTGACAGTTGGATCGTTGAAACTAGTTTCGTATAATGCATATCTCATCAAAACAATAGATTCACTAACACTTAAAGAGTTTATTTATACTTTCATCAAGTATAACATAAGATTTTGTGGTATCCATTAGTGTAAATATTTTAAATTGAAGATCAAATTCATTTATTGTATTTATATAGGATCAAGGGGTGTAGCTATAAAAAAATCATCTAAATCGGAGTTAAAATGACCGTTAAATCTTGATTTTTCGTTTATAATCGTCGAAAAGTTTTGTCCCGTTACTTGATCTCTGAATGTTTGTTTTTTGTGATTTTTGGTATATGCGATATCGAAGTATATACAAACAAGTTTGATTGTTGGATCGTTGAAATTAGTTTCGTAGAATGCGTATCCCATCAAAACGATAGATTCACTAATTAAAGTTTATTTATACTTTCATTAAGTATAATCCACTACTGTAAATATTTTAGATTGAAGATCGAGTTTGTTCATTGTATTTAAATAGGGTCAAGGAGTGTAGTTGTAAAAAATCATCAAAATCGGAGTTAAAAATACCGTTAAATCGTGATTTTTTGTTTATAACCGTCGAAAAGTTTTGTCCTGTTACTTGCTCTCTGAATGTTTGTTTTTTACGATTTTTTGCGTATGCGATCTCGAAGTATATACAAACAAGTTTGACGGTTGAATCGTTGAAACTAATTTCGTAGAATGTGCATCAAGTTGAATGGTGTGTGTGTATATATATATTTATTAAGTAGCTTTAAATTTATTTATTTTGTACGTCTTAAGAAATTGAATGGTATGTATATTTTTTAAATAGCTCCTTAAATTTATTATTGTAGTTTGGATTGGGTTTTTGTTAGAAAAATAGATTATTGTGGATTTTATGTAAAAAAAATTGAATTTGAAAGGAATAAAGTTACATTTTCAATAAATTTTATAATTAAAAAAAAAAAATATATATATATATAGGCTTGTTTTATTAACACCCTACATTTTGTTGACTACACCCACATACTTAATATATCTCATATTTATTTTTTAAATTAAATTTTTTCTTAGCACACCCCACGTATTTTCCAATAGTACCTCACACCTCACATCTCACACACCCCACAATCATCAACTAATTAACCACACATCAAACTCTTCATCTCTTTCGAACAAAAGAATAATCCACATTTTAAAGACAAGAAAAATGAATTAAATTGTTGTATAAAATCTTCATCTTGCCGTTTGATTTATAAACATCTGTCAAATTTTCTTGAACAATCACGTTGGATTCTAAAAAGCCTGATGGACAAATGGTAGGAATTGTTCTTATAAGGTCATGTCTGTTCCAAGTTCCAACTAGCCAAAAAACATTGAATTTCTTCATCATCAAATAGCCACAAGAATATTACATTTAATTACATCTTAAAATTTTACAACATTCTTCAGTTTTCTTCCTATTTTTTGGATTCCAATGAGAGTAGAGCTTTGCAAAAAAGTCAAATTTTTGTTCCATTATTTAAATAATTTCTTGAATGTGAAAACCAATGAATGAACGAGGAGCATAACTCGATTTTTTGTTCCGTTCATCAAAAGATATATTTTCATCAACTTATTTGTGTTTTTAGGGTTTTGTTCTACAATAGAGGGTAAGAGAAGCTATGAGGGCTTAAATAATCATTTTATATTAGAGTTACAAGTTGTTTAATATTATATTTTTAAGTGAGGTATATTCAACAACATGTGGGGTGTTAATAAAAAAAACCATATATATACAGATTGCTTAAGGGAAGGGATCTCCATTTTTTGAAAAAAATGGGGATTAGGTGTGGGGCCCACTCCACATCAAATTTCAATGATCCGAACAGTCTATTTTGTTAATCTCGATTCATAGATCATCCTTGCAAAATATTAGCTAAATCGGAAATGTTTAAGACATCTAATTGGGTTCAAGGAAATGAACGAATACTTTGTTATATAAGAAAAAATGAAATTTGATCTTGATAATTAAATAGGCAAACGGTTTCGGATTGAATTGAATTTTTGCACGGATGATCTATAAATCGAGACTAACAAAATAAACGGTTCGGATCGTTGAAATTCGATGTGGAGTGGGCCCCACACCTAATCCCCATTTTTTTTTCAAAAAATGGGGATCCCTTCCCTTAAGCAATCTATATATATATAACTAGCGCGACGCCAAAGTGTGGTCGTTGCACGAAGAGCCTTTGTGCGACATCATAATGAATACATGCGTCGTGCAAGCGGCTGTAAAAATTAGGCGCTCTTTTGAATTGGACAAAATGGGGTAAAATTAGGCGCTTGTTATAAATAGGCAAAAGTAGAGAAATAACTTTTGCCAAGGGCGAGGACGAAGTGGTGCAAAATATCACACTGACAAAAGTATTGCAGATATTAAAAAATGAGGGATACTGAGAGTATTATATTTATTCATTTTCTCTTCTTGATATTCTCTAAGTTTGAACAATCGAAGTGCTCTATTTATAGAGTCATTTCAATGGAAAATTACATACCCACTATTTACAACACTCCTCCTTGGATGCCCACATATCAGTATTAGTTGCCTCGTTAAAACTTTGCTTGGAAAAACTCAGTGGGAAAAAAAAAACCATAGCAAAGGAAAAAGAGTACAACTTTACCTGGATGGTGTTGAGCATGCTTATGTTGCCTCGTTAAAACCTTGATACGAAAAACCCAATGGGAAAAAAATCCTAATCGAAAGAAAAAGAGTACAACATGCATGTATCATGGATGCTCCCCCTGATTCCGCATTCTTCAAATTTGTAAGCCGATGTAATCCGATTCCCTGCACTAACTTCTGAAATGTGCACTTTGGTAGAGATTTGGTGAACAAGTCTGCTAAATATTCATTGGAACGGATTTGTCTGACTTCAATAACTTTACCCTTCTGAAGCTCATGTGCACTGAAAAATCTTGGAGATATATGTTTAGTCTTATCACCTTTGATGAATCATTCCTTCATCTGGGCGACACAGGCTACATTATCTTCATGGATGACAGTTGGAGTGTCTGTCTTTGAAGGTAGACCACATGAATTACGGATGTGATGGATCATTGATCGTAACCAAGAACATTCAAGACTTGCTTCATGTAAAGTAATTATTTCCAAGTGATTGGAAGATGTAGCAACTAGCGTTTGTTTCGTTAATCGCCATGAAATTGCAGTATCTCCATAAGTGAACACATATCCATTTTGTGAGCAGGCTTTATGCGGATCAGAGAGAAAACCAGCATCTGCGTATCCAACAAAGATCTATTCATTTATGGGCTTGTCTAAGTAGAAGATACCCATATCTGTTGTCTCACGAAGGTATCGTAGAACATCTTTGACTCCCTTCCAATGACGAATTGTTGGAGCAGAGTTATACATGGCTAAAAAGTTAACTGAAAAAGCTATATCTGGTCTAGTACATTGTGCTAAATACAATAAAGCACCTATTGCACTCAAATATGGTACTTCTGGACCAAAGATTCTCCATATAGATACGCGGTGATGACATCCATAAGTCGCATGTCAAGTTTTTCTGAAATCACCAAACTTATTAAGTAACGGAACGTAATTGCGTCCATTACAGGAGAGTATGTCTCTTCATAATCAATTCCAGGTCTTTGTGAAAAACCTTGTGCAACGAGTCGTGCTTTATGTCTTGCAATCTCGTTTTTCTCGTTATGTTTCCTTGTGAATACCCATTTGTAACCTACGGGGTTCACACTAGGCGAGGTTTGAACTACTGGTCCAAAAAACACTTCATCTTTCCAAGGAATTTAATTCTGCCTGGATTACATCTTTCCACTTAGGCCAACCTTGTCTCTGTCTGCATTCATCAACAGAGCGGGGCTCAATATCATCACTTAAGATAATTTCAGTAGCTATTGCAAATGCAAACATGTCGTTGATGATTATTTCATTTCGATCCCACAATTCATTAGTACATGCATAATTTATGGATATTTCTTTGCTTTCATGTACTTCTGTTTCTTTAGGGACATGTGTCTCATCAAGGACATTTTCTTTTTCTGGAAGTACAGAATCACGAATTGTGGATTTATCATTCAATTTCTTTTCTTGAATGATATCATTTGGGTTCAACTGTGCCCTCATCTTTCTCTTTCGAGGGGCTGAATCTTTTGAACCTGGGGGTCTACTACGCTTCAGGCGTGCACTGGATGAATCATTCGCTGCCACTTTATTTTGTCCAACAAGGATATCAATTCTTGCAGGTACGTTTGCAGCTGGTTTATGTGACTTTGTCACTTTCGAAGCATCATTAAATGCATCAGGCATTTGATTAGCAATACCTTGAAGATGAACGATCATTTTCAGTTCATTTTCACATTGAGTGCTTCGTGGATCAAAATGAGTTAAGATGGAAACAACCCATGTTAGCTCTTGCCGTTCTTCTAGAACGGTCTTTTTTCCCCCTAACGACGGGAAAACTATCTCATTAAAATGACAATCAGCAAAACGAGCTGTAAACATATCACCAGTCAAAGGTTTCAAATATCTAATAATAGATGGTGAATCAAAACCCACATAAATTCACAGTCTGTGCTCAGGTCCCATTTTAGTTCGTTGTGGCGGTGCAATAGGCACATAAACAGTATAACCAAAAACTCATAAATGTGAAATGTTTGGCTGATGTCCAAACATGAGTTGTATTAATGAGTATTGGTGGTTGGCTATAGGTCTTAGTCGAACCAATGATGCTGCATGTAAGATGGCATGTCCCCATACAGAGACTGACAATTTCATTTTCGTGAGTAGAGTGCAGGCTATTAATTGAAGCCGCTTGATAAATGTCTCTACTAAACCATTTTGGTTATGGACATGAGGAACAAGATGTTCAACATCAATGCCCAGTGCCATGCAGTAATCAGCAAAGGTTTGCGACGTAAGTTCACCAGCGTTATCAAGTCGAATGGACTTAATGGGATGATCTGGGAACTGTGCTCGCAACTTAATTATCTGAGCAAGAAATCTCGCAAAAGCTACATTTTGAGTAGACAATAGGCAAACATGTGACCATCGGGTAGATGTATAAACCAAAACCATAAAATATCGAAATGGTCCACAAGGTGGTTGAATAGATCCACAAATATCCCCTTGAATTCTTTGCAAAAATAATAGGGATTCATCATCAACCTTTAGTTGTGATGGTCTAATTACCAACTTCACTTGGGAACAAGCCTTGTAAGGGTTATCGTTTGAGACATCACCGTGTCTGCTCAATAATAGATGTCCATTAGAGTTGGTAATGATTTTACGCATCATGATAGATCCTAGATGACCCAGACGGTCATGCCAAAGCATGTAAACCTTTGAATTAATAAACTCTGGTTCATGACAGTATATGCCTCAACTGTCTTTATGTATGTATAATACAATCCACTCGATAAACCATGCAACTTCTCCAATATACGCTTCTGGGTATCATTGGAGGTAATGCATAAATATTCCACATTTTCTACACTTTTCGTTTCAATGTGGTATCCAATTAGACGTATGTCTTTAAAACTTAACAAATTTCGAATGGATCGAGTAGCGTATAATGCATTCTGTATGGACAATATTGTTCCATTTGGTAACATAATCTGAGCTTTTCCTGAGCCTTCAATTACATCTGATTGCCCTGGTATTGTTGTTACCTTTACTTTTGCAAGTACCAAATTCGAGAAATACTTTCGATCTCGAAGTATTGAATGCGTGGTTGCCCTGTCTGCAAGACAAAAGTCTCCGCCATTGATCTTGTTTTGAGAATAACCATAATTTTTATCCATGTTCTCTGAGTAAAGAAAAAGCAGTTTATTCATACTGGAATACTACTTTTATTGAATTGAAAATGCGAGCACTAAACCACAAGTTCAAATAACAAGAGTACATTAAACATAAATAATTCAATCGGACCCATAAACTTCATTCCCTCTTTCATTAATAAAGTCTGTAGCATCCATATGGGCTGTGTTTAACTGTCCTGATAAATTGGTCACTGGATTAGGAGTTTCCATTGGTTGAGCCTGATCGAAGAAATTGATCTCGACACCTTTCTCCTTGAAGGAAGCTTGATACAGCTCCACCAGATGCTTTGGGGCGTGACAAATACACGCCCAATGTCCGTTGCCACCATACCTATGCCAAACTCCTTCAGGATTTCTAAGAGTGTTCATATGAACTTTTCCTTTCTGGTGATTTTCATTTTTAAAGCTCGAGCTTGGATTATGCCTTGGAACCTAGTTGTGAAACTGGACACCATGGTTCTTGCCTTTCCCATTCCACCAGCCTCATTTGTGACCACGTCCTTGTTTGTAATTATTGTCAGGGGAAGATATGTTATTCCTTTCAAGGGAAGCAGCATTCACTTCTGGGAACGGTGTTGATCTAGTAGGTCGGGAATTATGGTTTTTCATTAGGAGCTCATTGTTCTGTTCAGCTACCAAGAACATAAATATCAACTGGTTGTATTCGGTGAAGCCTCACGCTCTATACTGCTGCTGCAGAAGCATGTTAGAAGCATGAAATGTGCTGAAAGTCTTTTCCAGTAACATTTCCTCAGTAATAGTATCCCCACACAGCTTCATCTGAGAGGTAATTCTGAACAACGCATAATTGTACTCAACCACTGACTTGAAATCCTAGATCCTTAGGTGAGTCCAGTCATAGCAAGCTCTTGGAAGAATCACCGTTGTCTGATGATTGTATCTGTTTCTCAAGGCCTTCCAGAGGGCTAACGAATCTTCAACCGTTAAGTACTCGCTCTTTAGTGCCTCATCAAGATGGCGACGAATAAATATCATGACCTTCGCTCGATCTTGAGAGGATGAGCTGCTCTTTTCCCTGATGGTATCTCCAAGATTCGCTACTTCCAGATGGATCTTGGTATCCAGTACCCAGGTAAGGTAATTCTTTCCAGTAATGTCCAGGGCAGCAAAATCAAGCTTTGCCAAGTTTGCCATTTTCTTTTCTGAAAGAAAAATGAGGTGTGTAAGAACTTGCAATAATATGTGTTCTGGAGGAATATATTGTTAGAACTTTTGGTTCTTACAAATTTTTTATCTTCAGGCCAAAATGTTAAGTACTCGAAACTTCAGGCTTGAGATTTACATGATTAATGAGAAGGACAATTGACCGCACTATTCTCATCGAAACAAATATAGAATGGGCGATTATTCCGCACTACTTTAAACAACATGAAAATTTAAATATGTAGAGCAAGGTGGATGATTTTACCACACCACTTAAAATTGCGATAAATTTAAATATGCAAAGCAGGGTGGACGATTATATCGCACCACCTAAAATTGTGATAAAATTTAAATATACAGAGCAGAGTGGATGATTATTCCACACCACCTAAAATTTCGATAAAATTAAATAGCAGGTAAATTTAAATATGCAGGATAGGGTGGGGGATTATACCGCTCCACTTAAAATTTGCAGTAAAATTAGATCTGCAATCCAAGATAGGCGATGATACCACACCATCTTAGATTGCATAAATAAACATTGGGTTTGTAGTCAAGAGTTACACCAAACAAAAAATCAAAGACATAAGTAATTGTTAGGTTGAGAACTGGAAGTAAACATGGTGCAAACAGTTCTTCGCGAGGGTATACCCAACAATTAAGGCAGAGGAAGAAGAAGAACAGTAAAAACCTTAGAGGAAACATTTTTTTTCTTTCGGTGAAGGGAAATGAGAAATGATTAAAGAGTCGTACTGATAACGTGTTATAAATAGGCAAAAGGAGAGAAATAACCTTTGCTAAGAACAAGGACGAAGTGGTGCAAAATATCACACTGATAAAAGTATTGCAGATATTAGAAAATAAGGGATACTAAGAGTATTATATTTCTTCCTTTTCTCTTCTTGATATTCTCTAACTTTGAACAATCGAAGTGCTCTATTTATAGAGCCACTTCAATGAAAAATTACAAAATGATTACTATTTAGCTTGTGAGTCTGTACGGGCAAACATACCCCCTATTTACAAGCTGCAATTTTCAATCGTCCAGACAGCTCTCTTTCACTCGGTCTCTCGCTTCCCTCTCTCTCACTCCGGTCGTCTTTGTCTTCCTTCATCATTTTCGAAGACGCCAGACATCCACCTCATGCAATACAGTGCATGAGGAATTCGTCGCCGTTACCCACCCATCGTTAGACGAAGACAAAGGTAACTGGGTAATTAGGAAACCCTAATTATCATATATACACTTAAATTAGGGTTTTATTTGTTGTTACTTTAAGTGTAATTAGGGTAATTAGGGTTTTACTTGGTGAGTGTTGCAGGAATCTGTTTTTGCTTTAATCCTAAATTAGGGTTTTATTTGAAAGCTCTGTGTATATTGAAAGCTTTGGTTGCAAATCTGTGATTTTTTTAATTGGTTGCGGGGCAAATGCAAAGGTAACTGGGCTCAGGAAAATGGTATGAAGGAAAGCTCTGAAATTAGATATTGCTAATAGTATGTACTAGAAACTACAGTACCCTTTTGTTCCTCCTCTGCACACTTTTTACAGCTGCTTATTAATCACTTATTAATAACTTAACATGCTTAGCAAACCACTCTTCTGCACACTTTTTACAGTTGCTTCATCTTCAACATTGTACCTCATGGTCCAACTTTTGGAAGTATCTTCAGATAGCTTGTTTTAGTTTTCAGACTACATGCTAATTAATGATAGAACTTGTGGAAAGTGGCTTGATCTTGTGCATATTGAGCATAAGCAGAACCCTTGCAAAAGATGGCATATAATTAATAGTACAAAGATGCAACTCTACTGTTGTGATTTGATTACTTACTAGCGTAACTGAACCGGCGATGATGGGGTTGATTAGGCTTTGTTGTCTTGTCAAGTTGGCCAAAGGAATTTGTAATCCTTTTAGAAAAAAATATGTATATAATATAACACATTTAAGAGAATTAGTGCATTCCTATAACAAGTTGGAGATGGACTTGAACCAAAAGTTGTTATGTTCCACTATGAGGACAAAGAAATGTATAACCAAACTCTGTAAAGCAAGCAGATGAAAATTACTAAATGAGAATTTGAAAATAATAAATAATGATAAGAATTTGAAAATTACTAAATGAGAATTTGAAAATAATAAATGAGAATTTGCAAAGTGCCTATGTCGTAAGATACACTTTTAGGATTAATAATTGGATTAAGGCAGATTTCGATTATATAAATCATGTACCAATTACCAACTATGACCACCTCTTATCCTTTCGAACTTTCTGTCTACCTTAGTTGGCTAGCTATGAACTTGATGATATTATCATGATGTCAATCAGTTTAATCATTGAATTACTGCTTTTATTTCAAATGGTAGCTACAAGCCAAACTTGATGATATTATCATGATGTCAATCAATTTAATCATTCCATGTACTTAAGCTTTCAATTTGCTTTGAGAACTATTAAATGTAATGAACCTTGGTATTGCCTTTGTTACCTTAATCTGTATATTTCCTTTTTTTTTCCTATATCTTCTCTGCAACCTATTGGAGTCCTCTCATGTTTTCAATTGCTCTAATTTATTATTACTTGGTCTTCTCTGAGTTCTGTTTCCCTCCAAATTGCTAGTGCTTTGCTTTCTCATATTTCTTGCTTCGAACATTGAACAACGACTGATTCTTGAACATTTCTTCAACTATCAAGGGGGGCGCTTAAGAGGGTTTGACATGCAGATGTAGGTGTAGATATATGTGGTTGAGAGGTATTAACATGTAGGTGTAGATATATGTGGTTTGACAGGTAGGTGTAGATTTTTTGTCCCCAAGTGTCTATCATTGCTTTCTCTTGTTGCTTTTCAATGATCTGGTATTGTGGTTGATGGGAGCAAAGCAAATGTGAGGATGAAACATAATTGCTATTTAATACTTGTTTGTGACATGTGGTTTATTAGATGTCACTTGGTTCCATTTTCTATTCTGGTTTGCTCTGCTTCTGTTTTTTGTTGGTTAGTAGATATAGTGGACTGGGATTGGTTACACAGTACAGACCATAACTTCCCTTATGCATTTTGAGCTAATTTATTGATAAGGATTCCATATGCATACATCTTCTTTCTGTTTCCCCACTCTAAAGAATCAGATACCTCTCTACGTTTTGCTACTGATTGGTTCAGACTGGTTGATGCCCTTGTTAACATTCTATCTTGTATGCGAGTCGAAAAGGAATTTGTTGGGTGGCATCTTTTTTACTATTTTCTTCTTTCTACATGTTTCTTGTGTGAACTTTACAGGAACCTCTTTTGATTGATTTTCTTCAAGCACTACTACCTCTATCTTTTTTGTTCCGTGTAATTTTCAAACCTAGACCTCATGCCATCACCATCACATGGATCATTCCACATGATTCATTTACTAGAACACTAGGATTTTCTTTGTGTATGAGACAAACAGACAAAACATTGTGGGTTGAAAAAATATGAATGCAAAGACCTAGAATATTACTTTGTATTGATTGAATCGAATACCTGTTACTTTGTATTTTTTTTTCTTCTGAAATGATTAGTTTCAAATGCAAGAAAGGATTAGTTTCTAATGTTATATTTTTATGGTTCAAAAAGTGTATAGATGTCGCAGTTAATCACTCGTTGTCGGAGTATGACCAATGTGCCTCTTGATTGAGGATCTCATTGTATACGAGGATCCAGGTTTTCAGATCCTGAATGAGGTCTTGGATCAGAAGTTCGGTCGTCGTCATGGCATTGTTCGGTGTATGGGGAAGGTGCGGGTTCATGAGACGGGTGCCTCCTTTTCCAGATCGACCACATGAGAGGTAAATGCCCTGAAGGAGGAAGTGACAACCCTAAAAGGTCAGCTTGCGGCCCAGGGTGAGCAGATGAGTATTATTGTATGGGCCTTACAGATGTTTGACCTCCAAATCTCGATGCCAGCACCTAATCTTGCTCCACCTTCGACCTCCCAGCCACTTCGCCCAGCTAATACCCAGTAGCCTAATGTATCAAACCTAGAAGACCACTTGTAGTGTTTTTCTTTTTTGTTCGGACATCTTGTATGTACTTTGCGTGATGCATGTTACTTCTTCGTCGCACAAACCCTGCTTTCACTACCTTGGCACGACGGTTGGTGTGCGATGAAGGTTTCATTGGGTTAATTTTTGTGCGACGTTTTTTGACTTTGATCGACGAAGGACCTATGTCGTGCAAACTGTTTTTTGTACTAGTGAACGTGATTGTTCAAGAAAATTTGAAAGGGTACTTGGATGTCTATATAAATCAAACGGTAGGATGGAGATTTTATACAACAATTTAATTCATCTTTCTTGTCTTTAAAATGTAGATTATTCTTTTGTTTGAAACAGATGAAGAGTTTGATGTGCTGTAAACTGATGATTGTGGGTGTATGAGAGTGTGAGGTATGAGGGTAGTAATGAAAAATATGCAGGATGTGTTAAGATGAGCTTGGATGTGATAAGATGAGCTTTAATTTAAAAAGTAAAGGTGGATGTATTAATTATGTGAGGAGCAGTCAATAAAATATGAAGTGTTAATTAAACAACTCGGTATTTGCTCTCGTTTTTGTTAATATGTATTGCTATTTGATAACAAATTAAGGAAACAAATTCTTATGATATTTTGAAGTTATTCTCTTGAAAATTTTTCCTTTTCTCTTTCACTTAATTTAGTAAATATAAGCGGAAAGCTATAGTTGTTGGTGTATAAACAAGTAAAAAAAGTTGGAAAAGGATCATCGCCGGATCCTTTTCTATGATCCTAGGGATTCCATGATTGTGACCGTTCATCGTACATCGTGCAGTAAGAAATTATTTCAAAATTTAAAATTTAAAATTAAATATAAATAGTACCTAATAAAAATTAACCACACAATGTAAGATGAACGGTCATGATGGTGGGATCCTTATGATCTCTAGGAAAAGGATTCGGCGAGGATCATTTTCCTAAGAAGTTCACCAAAAACAAGTAAAAAGTGATTTCCGTTCCTATGACCACATGCGTATCATGGAAGAAAGCAAGCTCATTTCACTACTAAACCACATACTAGGACAGGGCAGGATATTCCAGACAAGAACAAGATATCTCAATCATACAAAATTAGATACCTTTATATTCAATCACTCCAAATTTAGTAACTTTATGTAAAATATCTTGTTTTAGACCGTTAAGGGTATTCATGGTATATACAAGACAATGTTAGTGTGAGATATTTAGAATCAACTAAAATGTAACGCAAACAACCTTATAAATTATAATTATCTTTACGCGCATAAACAACGGACGCTATTTTATCTAGTAGTAAAAATTGAATGAAAAAATAAACGCAAAGTGCAATGTATTAATTTGAGAAGCTTCACGGACTGGCGTCAGCATTGCTTTCCATGTCATCCCCGTAAATGCAGCCACCGAAGAGTGAGGTGAACATTTCCTCCTCATCCAACTGATAAAAGACTTGCTTTAAAAATACCTTTTGCAATAGTTTTCATCCTTTAGTATTTTATTTGTAGTTTTCTTGTTTTGTAGGTCTAAATGCAAAGAAAGGAATTTTGAGCCTGAGTGGAGGAGTTTTGAGAGCTTAAAGATGGTCCATGAACGTTCAAAGGAAGATTGCGGGATATCAAAGCGATGCCTAAAACCCGGAGGTGAAACAAAATTTGGAAAATCTGAAATGTGGTAGTTTCTGCCAAGCGACTGCAGTAGGCTGCCATTTATGCATCCAGAGAAACCAGATTGCATAGCACATATGGATGGAAAGCTAAGGAAGTCTTCGTTCCAATGGCGCTAGAATCATGTCAATCCGATATTCGTCCAATGAATTATGGTCGTTTTAGTGACCGCTGTCCGGATTTCAAAATTGTGCAGTCCGTTTGAGCTGGGGATTTAAACCCCAGCTAGAGAACTATTCTGACCATTTTTGTAGGAAAGTTCGTGCTTCCCTTTTATGCCCAATTTTAAACTTCATATTCCTCACTAAATTGACAAGTGGAGGGCTGAGATCAAAACCGAAACAATTGGGATTTAAAGGAAGATTCCAAGCGATGAAGGGAAATAAAAGGAGACGGCTGCATGCCTGTTTTGGAGGAAGAAACTGTTGGAAAATTTAATAATAATATTATTATATTAAATTTATTAATTGAATGAAAATTAGAAGTAGAGCATTTTGATAGAAAGATATATTTACTTAAATGAAGTGTTGCAACTTTTAACGCTTCATGAATAGTCACATATTTTCCAAAAAAGTATCTCACATTCTATAAATAGGGAAGCCCCCTATAATCAACAAAAAAACTTTTCATTGTTTTACATGTACTAAATATTAGAGAGTCACATTGAGTCTATATGAGAGAGTTTTCAACACAATCGTGGTTCATGGAGCTTTGTGATTTGGACTGCTACTATTACAAGGATGTGGTCGTTGTATCTTGGGAGACATGAGCTGATCAACCATGAGCACCGTAGTAGGCATAAACTTGTCTTAAGGACAAAGTGTTCAATACTTGCCTCGACCGTATTTTCTAGATTTTTCTAATCCATTATATCATGTTCATTTAGCGTTGGTTACTCCATGCATTATTGTGATATATATAATTGCATGAATTATTTCTTGATTTTTCATGTGATTTAATATAGCAATTAGACCCTATTTTTCCAACAATCTAAAGACAAATTTAGGTTTGATTGCTATACTTTAGGTCTTGAAAAACAATTGAATATCTGTCTCACGATTTAGATATATGCGTGCGTGATAGGTCATTAGAGTGTTCTATAGTTGCTTAATTTTCACATTGGATTATAGGAATATATATTTGTGTATATTTTCTTCATTTGCTTCTGGTCCTTGTGAGTACACTTTGGAAAGTGGAACGGTGCTTGTGTCTCATGAAAGGTAATGAATATTGTCTGTTTGTTTGTTCTCTAAAATGTCATTTTGCAATGTTAGTTTTGACACGTAATTTATTTGAACATATGACTTACATTTCTTTTTAGAACTATTTTGACCTGTGAACCCTTTAGATGTATATATGCATCTGTACATAATGTATCTGTCTACATGGCTGGAAATTGCATCTTTCTGTCAAGCCCAAACTGTTTTAATCCGAACAAATGTGTGAAGGAAAGGGATGCCCTCTTTCCAAAAACGCTGGAAAAACAGAAAAGATCGATGATGTTGTTTGAGTGGTATCGATCAGTTGGCTTTGTTGTATATGCGAAAAGCCACATTATGGCAGATATTTTCTTTACCGTAAAAGCAAAGATGTAAATGGTGGTGCGTCTTGGACTGCAGAAATAAAAATGCATTTTTTGTGGCATGCATATTTGTGTTCCTATGTGTGCGAGCGAACACAATCTTTCAAATGAGAAAATGGGTCTCTTGGAAAGTTTATGGAAAAACATGAATGGAGCATATTCTCGTTCATGGAGAAACATATGGTGAAGAAATATTTCACTAGACATGTCTTTGTTCAATTTCCTACCTTCATGTATGTCCCATACCTTGAAGCCAAGCGGGCGAGATGCAGATCATGGCAGTTTCTCTCGAGGCATGTCAGTTGCCATTAAGGAAATGGCTACCTGTTCAACTATGCGGCTGATGTATTGCGGTCGAATAAGAGAAACCGCAATTAATATGCACTTTCAAATGAAAATGGTCGACTCTTTTATCATAAGAGTTGTGTCAGTTAAAGGAATAGATGCAGATTATGCAGTGATATATATTTGGCATGCTTTAGAAGATCTGCTATGAGTCATACTAAAGTCCAATGAAATTGCAATGCGAGTGATAACAACTCAAGTGATGTTTTCTCATTGGAAGGCACATTAGACATAATTGGTTCTAGCATGAGAAGTTTGAAAGTTTAAAGACTAAAGACAAAAAGTGCTAGCAGTGTTTCTCCTAGGAAAGTTCTTGACACACCCCAATCCTAGAATCAAGGCGTGCTGGCCGTCACGAGAGCGTGACGTAGTCAAAAGTGCGACACGGAAGCAAGATATAACAGAAATATGAAGGAATTTAAACCAACTACTAGCAGTAAAACCTACTAGCATAAAAGAGGGAATTATAAAGTAAAACACACGAATTCAGAGCGTAGGTATCAAGTGCAGTCAAGTAGGACCATAATTAAAAGTGCAACACCCGCAGGTGAGTCCTACATGCAGTACGTCTGTCAGAATGCCGAAAAAGACCTCGAGAGCCACCAACTGCTAACTAGAACCTGGAGGGGCGCAAAACAAAGATGAGTGGGTCAGTAAAACCAAAATTTTCCAAAACATTTCATTTAAAACATTTCTAACCCCTCACCATCCATTTAATCCCTAACCACACAATATTTTAGAAACCAATAATTTTAATCCAAAACTTATATAAAGTTAATCCAAATAACGTCACACACACATACCTTAATACCCGCTAAGGGTAAATCCGTCATTTCACGTCCCCAAATATAAAATCCTGGGACGGGCTGTGACAGTTCTAGTCAGGATTTTGAGGCCTAATAAATGAAAATAGACCAAGTGAACATACATACATATATATATATATATACATACATACATATATATATATATATACATACATACATATATATATATATATATATATATATATATATATATATATAAAGCCTTTAAGGGAAGGGATCCTCATTTTTCAAAAAAAAATAGGGAACATCTTCTTGACCGTTAGATTTAGCTTTAATGAAATTTTGTGAGGACATTCCTATATCTATCTATCTATCTATCTATCTATCTATCTATCTGTCTATCTATCTATCTATCTATCTATCTATCTTCATATGTTCCTATTTCATGAAAAATGAGAAATTGATAGCATTAAATAGCAACCATAATGTGAGGGAATTGTTGGGGTGACTTAGCTATTTTTGGGAAATAGGATATACATAAAAAGAATGTAAAAGGTATTTGCTTCTAGAAAGAGATAACCTTAAATGTGGGAGATTTTACCCAAGTGTTAGCAAAATACTTATCAAGTCCAAAATACATGTTTGGAGAAATTACGTTGGAAAACAACTACTCTCAAAGCAAATAATTTCCATGCATGGATATAAAGTTTGTGATGGCCATATAATGAGTAGTCAACCTAGTGGTACCAATTTTTAAAGGTTTGACTAGAGAGTAAGTTGTATCATCGAGGGGAATGGGTTAAAAACCTACGTCTTAAGAATCGCCATAATGACAACCCAACCTAGCTGACTGGAGATTCCAAGATCTAGGTTCAAAGGGACAACCGAATTGTGGATGATTCAATGGGAGCATTGCGGAGATAATCTCCTACCCAATGTCCTATGATGAAACAGTGTTATCTGCAGCGTATTTAGAATAAGCTTTGCTTTTAATGATTCCTATACTTGGAAATAACAAGTGGGGTATTGTATGATACTATTAATGGGAAGTCACCTATCTTGAGTGAGGAATGGGGACATTCCTGTAAGAATATTTTGAAGGGCTTAATTCTCTAAAAGCACTCATGAGAAACCAATAAATTGTTCAGGGTCAAAATGAACACAACCGAGCAACCAGGGTGTCTGGAAGGGTATTGTGTAATTACTATTGTCTTGGTTTACACAAACGGCTGAGCAGTTCAAGATATCGCGTTCACTAATTAGCTAAGTAAATCCGATAGTAATTCACTACGGAAGGTTCAAGACCAAAAGCCACCTATCCCGATGCGGTACTTTTCCTACTGAATTCTCTCTCTAGTGTCTGCATTGTCATTTGCATGGTATTGAGTCAATTTTCATTCTTGTGAGGGATTGTTGGAAATTTTAATAATATTATTATTATATTAAATTTATTAATTGAATGGAAATTAGAAGTGGAGCCTTTTGGTAGAAAGATATGTCAACTTAAATGAAGTATTGCAACTTTTGACTCTTCATAAATAATCACATGCTTTCGAAATAGGTATCTCACATTCTATAAATAGGGAAGCCCCCCTATAATCACCAAAAGAACTTTTCATTGTTTTACATAATCATACATATAGTGTACTAAATATTAGAGAGTCACATTGAGTCCATATGAGAGAGTTTTCAACACAATCGTGGTTCATGGAGCCTTGTGATTTGGAGTGCTACTATTACAAGGACGTGGTCGTTGTATCTTGGAAGACATGAACCAATCAACCATGAGCACCGTAGTGGGGTGTAAACTTGTGTTAAAGACAAAGTGTCCAACACTTGCCTCGATCGTATTTTCTAGGTTTTTCTAATTTATTATATCATGTTCATTTAACATTGGTTACTCCATGCATTATTGTGATATATTTAAGTACATGAATTATTTCTTGATTTTTCATGTGATTTAATATAGCAATTCGACCTTATTTTTCCAATAGAAACGAACGAGAAAAGACGAAGATCGAAATGAGAAAAGACACGCATACCTTCCTTAAGGGTGCCATGTTTGTAAAAGGTGTCTTGGGCTGGAGTTTTTTTCTGTTGGCAGTGGTGTTGTTTATATACTTTCTTCACTTGTGCCATTCATTTTTTATGTTTCTCTGTAAAAGGTAGACTCTTGGGTTTATCTACCTTACTCGAAAGTACGTATTTTCTGGGTGAGTTATTTCATGGAACTTTGTTCACCTGTGTAAGAGGTGGATTGAACCCTAAACCCTAAGACAGTAAGACTATGGTGTCCTACGTTCATTTTGGTGCTGCAGTGGAATATATAATCTACCTCAGCAACAGGTGTGAGTAAAAGTTGGGGATCTGGTAGAGTTTTGTAGTGCCTGGGTCTCTCCCTTGTGTTTCCTCATATGTTAATCGATTAATGTCGGGTTTCTCATGAGCACGTACGATTAAAGTAAGAATTCTTTTAAAATAATTGAAATCGTTATAGGCGATAGGTTCTAAAAATACTTGAAATACATTTTAAAAGAAAAACTAATTGTAGACAGTATTTCAACTGCATTTTAAGATTTACTTATATTTTTGCTATAAATTAATTCTAAAAACATTTTTACAAAAATATTTTCTATTATTTTGAAAACACTTCCAAATAAAATAAAATAAAGGGAACATAGAGCCACGACGTTCAGATTAACCAATAGGGAAGAAACAGGGACAAGGAAGGAAGGCCAAGTCCAGAATGTTAACACCCAGGCCACCAATTCAACAGATCAACTCATGCAATACCTGACACGTGTAAGGACTTATGACCACAGACGTAGGGGTGGGTTCGGTTTAATTCGGTTTGGTTTTTTGCCAAAACCGAAACCAAACCGAAATTTCGGTTCGGTTCGGTTCGGTTCATTTTTTTTTCGGTTTTTTTCGGTTCGGTTTTTTTTCAGTTCGGTTTTTTTCGGTTCGGTTTCGGTTTTTTGTTTTTTTTTTCTTTCAAAAAATGAAAAACATTGAAATTTTAAATTTTAACGTATCCAACACAATCATAACACAAACATTCTAACTATAATCAAAGACAATGAAAATAAACATTTAAAGTTGAACTAAAATCATCAATCAAGTCTTCCAAAGTCCAAACTAACAACATCACAACACAAAAATCGTACAAATGACTTAGAAAAGTTAAATTGTATGATGTTGTTCAAAGATCAGGGTTGTTTGCTTGTAACTGCATGTTGACAACTTGATTAGTAAAAGAAATGCGTGGGTGGATTTATTTAGTGTGTGTTGGATTCTTTTCCATCACAAATTCCCTAAGTAATCTACCCGAAATAAATGTTTATAGATTCTGTTACATGTTATATGAGAGTAGATTTGGAAAAGAAAGCTGAGACAAAAGTAGACAGTGCTATGGAGATAGATGTAGGTACTTCAGGATGAGGTTTGGCTCCGGAACCTTATATGGGGGATAAATAATAGGTTAGGGTTTAAAGATTTTATAGGACTTTTTTTTAATATTTTGAGCTTAAAGTTTGGCAACACATTGGGTTTAGCATATTTTAACTTACAAATTGGGTTTAGAAAATAATATCCAAAACAAATAATTAAATAAAAAAATTAATTTAATTAATTCGGTTCGGTTCGGTTTGGTTCGGTTTCTAGATCATTAAAACCGAACCGAACCAAAAGAATTCGGTTCGGTTCGGTTTTTTCAATTCGTTTCGGTTTTTTTGTTCGGTTCGGTTTTTTCGGTTTCGGTTCGGTTTGGTTTTCGGTTTTTTTCGGTTTTCGGTTTTTTGAACCCACCCCTACACAGACGTAACATGGAGGCAAGCACCTCACTTCACTACTACACCACATACTGAAATAGGGCAAGATATTTCCATAAATGGGCAAGATATTTCCATAAAAGGGCCAGATATCTCAATCATACAAAATTAGATACCTTTATATTCAATCAATCCAAATTTAGTAACTTTATTGATAATGAACCCAAATATCTCACACTAACACTGTATTAATTAGTACCATCAAATACCCTTAAAGGTCTAAAACAAGATATTTCCCATAGAATAAAATATGACGCAAACAACTATTTATAAATTATAATTGTTTTTACAGGCATAAACAATTGACATTATTTTTTTAGTGATAAAAATTAAATGAAAAAATAAGGGGAACTTTAACGAAAAGTTCTTTATACTGTTTATTCTAACAAAAAAATCATATTTTTATACTAAAAAGTCAATCATGGTACTATTCATTTTATATTTATTTTTTTCATATCATTAAAACTTAAAATTTTTAAATCATTTTCATTAGTTTCTTAAAAATAAACGGAAAGTATCCTTCGGGATGATGGATAGACCTGTGTAAATATCTATTGCTTTGAGAAGCTCCACAGATTGACGTCATCATTGCTTCCCATATCATCCCAATTCATGTTGCCACCTGGACGGCGACGTGTAGAGAGCAGAAGCCCTTCGGCCATACTATCAAGCAACTTTGGCATGGCGAACATTTCCTCCTCATCCAAGTAAAACGAGCTGCCACTTTGCTCCGCACCTCCACAATCCTTCTCCCCCTCCATTTTCTTGCTCTCCTTCTCATCATCCCCACTTTCCGACACTCCGCCAAACTCAGCTGGCCTGAATGTCTCTGCAGCCTCCTCGGCCGCCCGCCTGACATCCACTGAATCAATGGAAGCCGGAACAGGCAGGCGCCATGCGAAGTCTGCAAAATTGAGGCAGGCAAGCCTCCCTCTAAAGGCCAATGCTGCCACGTCATGCACCCGAGCTGCCATCTCTGCAGTTGGATAAGTTCCGAGCCATATCCTCGACTTCTTCTTGTTTGGTTCTCTCATTTCGCACACCCACTTGTCGTTGTTCCTCCTCCTCGCTCCTCTGTAAACCGGGTGCCTTGTCTCGTTGAAAACTCTCCTCCCCGCTCGCTTCTTCGGCGTGCTGGATGCCAAAATGACCTCCTCGTCGGAGAACGAAGCCAGCAGCAGGTTGATATTCGATTAAATAAAGTTGGGGATCTGGGAAAGTTTTGTAGTGCCTGGGTTTCTCTCTTGTGTTTCCTCGTATGATATTCGATTAAATATTGGAAAGCATTTCGAAGTTTATTTGATCTATTAGAGGTTGATGTTTCAAGGTAACGACCCTACTTGTGTTCATTTTCATGTACCTTTTTGATAGGTATTTTGTAGTTTCTTTTATTTGTTTGATATTATATGTTTTGGGTGACGAATGACTTGTTTAGATGTACTTTTAAAATGACTGAAAACGTTTTTAGAGAAAATATTTTTTGATTTCAAAAGCATTTAAAGTGCTTTTTGTAAGAATCATCAGTTATGTGCTTCTTTGAAGAAGTATTTTAAGTGTTTTTCTATAACTTACTTGCATTTTTACTAAAGATTGGTTCCAAAAATATTTTTACCAAAAAAACTTTCGATCATTTCAAAAGCAAGTCCAAACGAACTCAAAAAAGTTCCTTAAAAATGTATCAATCAATTCCTTATTAGCAACAAATAGGTTCCTTAAAAATATATCAATTAATTCCTTAAAAAAATCGATGAAGATAATACAAATTTAAATCATAAGGACAATATTGGTAAGAAAAATAATATTTTGATAAAAAAACAAAACTGACTCAGCAAGACAAGTGTACAGTCATTGGACCTAGTGAAAGAGTTTTTAGATTCCATAAACATTTTGACTGTATTTTAGAAGAAACACAAATTGTAGAAAGCACTTATTTTTGTTATAAATTAATTCTAAAAACATCTTTATAAAAAAAGTAAATACTCTCTTAATCATTTTGAAAGCTCTTCTAAACACACAAAAAAATAAAAAAAAATAACATAGAGCAACGACGTTCAGATTAACCACGAGGTAAGAAACAGGGAGAGGGGAGGAAGGCCAAGTCCAGAAAAGTTAACACCTATGAAATAAGAAACCCAGATAAATGAAGCAAGTCAACTCATGCAATATAAATTGACTTTTTGCAAAGCCCTGCTCTAATTGAAATCCAAGAAATAGGAAGAAAAGTGGAGAATATTGTAAAATTTCTAAATATAGTCAAATGTGTTGTAGGCATAATTTACTGAACAATTATGGAAGCTTTAGAGAGAGAGGGGGTGCGGCAATAGAGAGAAGAATAGAGATATGTGTAATTGTGGGTGTGTATTATCTCACCCCATTGTGCCTTTATTTATAGTAGTAGGAAGAGTAAAACCTTTCCCTTTAGGATTACAACATTTAATAGGTAATCTAATCCTAATAGGAATATAAGATACATTCCCATATTTCCTAAGATTTACACAATCACATTCCTATTCTAAATAGGACTGCAACACTCCCCCTTGAGTGTGTAAATACTCAAGTAAATGGCGCATCAAGTCTTCATTGATGAAGTAAGTACAGTTGATGAAGTCGTCGGCACAATGGGCAAATGCGAGTCTCAAATCAACGGAAGAATGCATAAAAAGTAAAACTCACAAAACCTCGCTATGGTAAAACCCAAGGTGGGAGAAAAACTTATAGCCTAAGGAGAAAAGTGAGAAGTTGTATTAAGTCAAAACTATACATCTTTTGGACGCAAGTAGAAGAGCTCTTAAGGGTATGATCAGCCCAGGATGGGTGCCTCGTTAAAACCTAGTTAGGTAGCAAAAACCCAGTGGGAAAAATGCTCCTAATCGTAGGGAAAAAGAGTGCATTAAGATCAAGTGAGTATACTTCTCGATATTCCTCCTGAGTTTGACATAACTTCCAAATGAGAACTACAAGCATTGCATATGAGTAGTTAGGCATACCAATTCCTCGGACAAGCTTCTGGAAGGTTGACTTCGGCAGTGACATCGTGTAGAGGTCAGCAAGGTTGTCTGGGATCGGTTTGCACGACTTCAATCTCTTGATGCTTTGCTGATGTAGATGTAGACGCAATATGTCTTGGTGTTGACTTCGTTGATGTATCATGGCTTGGTCGAGTTGATACATGTGGCATAATCTTCATGGATCGTCGTTGGGACTCAACGATGGATGAAAATATAGCAAGTACTTCGAATATGCTCAACAAGAACTCCTAACCATGTCTCACTTGTGGCATAGTGAAGTAAGGTGAGTCTTGGAACGATTCGAAGGTTTTGCAACTAGGGTCATATCGTGGACCTCCAAGATATTGCGATATCCCTAACGGTAAAGACATAACCATTCGGGGATTTTGCCTTGTGCGGGTTTGATAAGTAACCAGCGTCAGCATAACAAACAAGGCAAGCATCATTTTGAGGATCAGGGGGGTTAGATCCGCTCAAGATGCATTGGGATTTGCCCACGTAATACCTTCAGGGTACGTCTTTAATACCAATTCAGTGGTTGCGTGTAGGCGCGGTGCTGCATCTTTACCAATATCAACAGCGAAGGAGATGTCCTGTCTAAATACAATGAGCTAAGTACAACGAAGTGCAAAGTTGAACTTTTAGATATGGAATTTCGGATTCCATAGACTCTTCAAGAGTCTCATTTGCATATAACGTATGGACGATCATGGGTATACTCAAAGGTGACACATTCTGGGAGTAGTTCAACTGGTAGACCAAAATACCGTCAAAACAATGCTTCAACTTCAGGTCAAGGCATAAACGAGTTTTCCCAAGATCCTTTATCTCAAATTCCATCTTCAGGTGCGAGGCAGTTTTCTCAAGCTCTTCCAAAGTCTTAGTGAGATTCGTGTTAACGACATAAACTGTAACTCTAGCAATTTGGAATAAGACTTCATAGTTTAAACACACAAGGGCATAATTCATATCCTTGATTGATCAAATAATCACTTAGGCGGGTATACCACATCTGTCGGATTTTTCAATCCATAAGTGAACACCTCAAAACGAGTTAAGAGGGTGTTCCGTGGTTTGGAACTATTTGAACCAGTCCATGTAATTCTTCGGGAACTTTACACGTAAATCTCCGTATTTATATCCCCATGGAGAAATCCACATTTCATAATGCTGCTATCAATCACAGGACGTTTTAAGAGAAACCTTGCGTTGTAAGGCGTGCATCATATCGCACTATTTCATTCATCTCATAACGTTTCCTTTCCCACTTGTAACTTAACAGGGTTACCTTGGGCAGTGTAGGAACGACAGGTCCAATACACACTTTGGTAAGGAATTTGACCTGGATTGTAACTTTAGTTGTCCAATCAGTTCTACATTGTCACTTAATCAACGGAACACGGTTCGATATCGTCGTTTTTCATTTATGTTTGTAGCTACAATATAAGTGAAAACATCATCGATGATAATCTCATTTCAATTCCATTTTCTCATCCAAACTAGTATACTGGACCAAGAACTTCAAGTCTCGGGAGTAATCCGGATTAATCTCATGAGATGGAAATGATTTGAGACAGCGATCGAGTTTAGATTCATTGTTGTGTCGTGTCTTCCTCTTCCAGGGAAGTGAATCCTACTATCCGCAGGTGTACCGGACCGTCCAACAGGGGCGTCCAAACCATCCAACATGGGTGGCACACCCTCCAGGGATGTTGACTAGATGTCCGTTAAGTATGTCTATCCTTGCAGGCATGTTTACAGTTGGTATATGATCTCATCACTTTAGCTAGATCAGAGGAATGCGTCTGGAGCAACATTCTGAAATCTAGAATTTGTCGCACTTGCTTATCATACTTGTGCGGTATGGGGATCGAGATGAGACATAGTGGGCAACGTCCATGCAAATTCGCGCCGTTTTACAGGAACGTTGACGTTCTTATCTCCCCCTAACGGCGGGAAGACTGTCTCATTAAAGTGACAACCCACAAATAAGCGGTAAAGAGATCGTGTGCAAGGGCTCGAAAGGAGCTAGTGTGAAGGAGAATCATGATCGACAAAAGATACACATTCTTCTTTGAGGACCCATGGTGGTACGTTGCGGCGGCGCAACTTGGCACATGGAATGCGCACCCAAATGCGTAAATACGAAAGTCGTCAGGTTCGTACCCAATAACCAATTGTAACGTCATATAGGTTGGGTGGCAATGGGCCTCAAGGCGGACCAACATAGCTGCGTGCAAGATTGCATAGCCCTAGGCAAAGATCGAAAACTTGGTACGTTTACCAAAATTCGGGCGATCATTTAAATTGCGCTTTATGATCGCTAGGCTAGGCTATTTGGGGTGAACATGGGAATGCGATGTTCAATTAAAAACCCAAAATGACATGCAATACTTTATCGAAAACCGTCAATATAAACTCTCTGGCATTATCCAGTCTTCCAGACCTTAAGGGATAAGTAGGGTGGTGAACCCTTAATCGACCAAGAGGTTTAGCAGTAATGTGTGTGGACAAACATGTGACCAGTTTGTCGATTCATCAACCAAAACAATAAATATTTATATGGTCCGCATTTTGGTTGGATTAGTCCACATATATTCCCTTGAATCCACTGCGAAAATGGAGTCGTGTCATATCTTTGCAAGAAATGATATAGAAAATCAATTTCCCTAATGAGCAGGATTGGAAAAGTGTGCTTGTAGGCGCAAAATCCTTACTTCAGATAAGGAGATGCATTGTAGCATCATTGTTCGACCTAAGTGTCCCAAAAGGTCGTGTTAAAGTAAGTAAACTGCTCAATCACCATGCTATAAGCCGGCCACATGTTGTGTATTCCCAGTTGGGAGACAACCCATTGGCCCCAAATCAAAGCTTCAGGCTCATTTTTGAAGGTGGTGCAAAGATATTTCACTCTATTTTCTTCAGTGGTTTCATTTATGATCATTGTCATCTCGAATATCCTTAAAAACTCAATGTCAGGAAGAATTTAAGGTCCTTTAAATGATAATTCAGTATCATTCATACAACGAGGAGCGTGCCAATGCTCTTAATCAGGTTGGATAGACCTGAAGTCGTTGTTAGAGATGTGACTTAGGTGTAAAGTTAGTGTGCGTAGTATGCATTCATCCAGACAACTAACTTTCCCACATTCCTACCAAATCACGTGTTTAATTGAATCGGTCACATGTATTAAGAAACATGATTCCATTAACTCATATTCGAGGACAATATCAATAAGATTATCCATAAGTAAAACATACACCAAACTTGAATCCAAGAACATGGAAAAATGTTCACAAAGTAAATTTACTAAGGGGATTCGGCCAATAAGGCCATCCATGTCGAAATTTTGTTCTACCAACGATGTTCAGTGGAGCAAAATCAATCTCACATATTGACTACTAGAATGGTACTCCTCAACAACATTGGTAGGGGCACGAACAGGTGCATAACCAATGATCTATTCCATCAAGACGGGAGTAGATTCTTGCAAGGTTGAGGTTCGAGGATATTATCCCTTATTCTTGAAGTTTTAGGTCTTATGTACCAAGGATCATGCTTCGAGCATGATGCCACACCTTGGCAGGCCCTGATTATACTATATGTTTATGAACACAAACTCGAAATTGTATTGTGAAAGAATATGCCATTCAGTGTATCCCTGCCGAAGCAGTGCATCACCATTTGGTTAGGTTTTGACCGAACTGGGTCGAGCCATTCTGTAAACTCCAGCCGAACTGGGTCCATACCTTTCTCTCACGTTTGTGGCAGTAATCAGATCCGAGAATTTGGTAAATTTCCACTTTCTACACTGCTGCTTCAGGAGCGAGTTAGAAACATGGAATGACGAGAAAAGTATTCTCCAGTCAAGATTCGATCGGATGTATAAAATTCATAATTGTACTCATTCATGGACGTAATCATGGTTTGCTTCAGGCAATTTCTTTCATGGTTAGACGGTCTATAGAAGCGAGCCAAAGAGCCATGGAATCCTCATTCGGGAAGTATTTTCATTTGTAATGCTTTGAGCATAAGTCTTTGAATGAAGATTATGGCGGAGGCTTATTCAGCTCTTCCTTGCCATTGTTGGCATCAATGGTTTCTCATCTTCTTGATAATCAAGTGGAGATTCACGTCTTGTACCCCACCTAAAGTGGTTTCTATTAGAAAACGTCCAAATCAGGAAAATCAAACTTGTGACGGTTCGACAATCCACTGAATTGGAGGGAACAAGATTGTGATTGCTGCTATGGGAATGAATCATCCATAAGCATGAAAGTTAGAACATTCGAGTTCTAAGACATGGTTTTCATGAAAAACGTCGGGTTTTCATGGGTGTATTGTTTTATGAAATCTTCGGGTTTCAAAGGCACTAAATTTGAAACTACAGGTTCAATTTAGTTTATGAACGTTTAGTTCATAAATGAGAGGTTCCTACAAGAAACTCATAATGCAATATACTAACTTAGTGTAGTGGATTTGAGTTGTCTTCGGGAACTTAAGTGTGAGAGCTTCGTTACTACGAAAGTATGTGATGGTTCAAAGAAGAGAAATAAATTATTGAATCGTTAATGTCCAAAAGTGATCTTCAGGTCAATAATTTTGGATTCATTATCAGATTAATGGACTGCAAGTCACTTTTAATTAATTCAATAGATCGGGACCATTTGGGGTCGATCGTAGAAGCAAAATAATATTAAAATAATATTATTGGATCGAAAATAGAGCCCTAAAAATAATTGGGCTTAATGCCATGGGTTAAAAGGCACAGGTTGGGTGCCTTAAGCATAAGACGAGGCCCAAATGTTTCTTTGGTGGTGGCTGCAGGCCACGGGTAAGGAATGGGAGACCCTAGCCGCAACTGGGTCGTGTTTTGGGCCACAAGGGAGTGCACGGACAGGTTTAGCACAAGCTGGCTTGTGGGTTGTCACGGGGATCCCAGCGAAGGCTGGTTGCGTGAAAGCAGCCCCATAGTGACTGCAGGTCACAGGCTTGGGTATGAGTGGCGCAGTGACAAGCTCAGCATATGCTGGCTATATGTATGCGGGCCAGAGCAACAAAACCCAGCAACCAAAAAGGTTGCAGCGTGTGTATGGGATGACAGCCTAGACAATTGGGTAGGTTGGATGGCTGCGGGCCAAGGCCAGTGTGCATAGGCTCAGGGCCGCAGGCCCTACTGAGGTAAAATCCAGGCCTAGGCCTGGTGATTATTTGCACAATGATGGTGTGGTGGTGTGTCGCACCATGTCTTGATTCCCCTTTTTTTTTTCAAATCCTTTAGGGTTTAGGAAAACCCAAAACATGCTTCTAATTTAATTGAATACTTTGACTCACAAATTCTACATAGCAATTATTGCGTAATGTATGAAACAAATATATATATTGACAAATATATGAACATATACAATATATATATCGGAAGGTAAATATAAATGTAGGGGGTTCATGCATCATGGGGAATGTTTTCATGCTTCATGGGTCTTTTCAAATATCTTCCTTTATTTTAAGTGTACCTGAGTAACAGAAAACAACAAAAGCCTTTGAATTTGTAGAAGATCATTCTTGAAAGCCGGAATTCTCCAATGCGTTGTATCACGTTCAACACAGAAAAATTAAATTGAATCAATTGCATGTAGATCAATTTAATAAAATAATAAATTAATCATGAAAAGAATGATTAAAACGTAATACTCCCCAAATTGAAGATCAAACTCTCTTGTTAGCGTAGCGTCAAGAGCGTGCTGATAATGTGTTGTAGGCATAATTTACTGAATAATTATGGAGGCCTTAGAAAGAGAGGGGGTGCGGCAATAGAGAGAAGAATAGAGAGATGTGTAATTGTGGGTGTGTATTATCTCACCCCATTGTGCCTTTATTTATAATAGTAGGAAGGGTAAAACCTTTCCCTTTAGGATTACAACATTTAATAGGTAATCTAATCCTAATAGGAATATAAGATACATTCCCATATTTCCTAGGATTTATACAATCACATTCTTATTCTAAATAGGACTACAACAAAATGTATTATTATTGTGGCTGTTTGATGATGAAGAAATTCTATGTTTTTGCTGGTTAGAATGGAAGCAATGCCATTTGGTAATAACCTTTCAAAGCACTACAATAGTTTGGGTCTTTTACGACTTGAAATATACGGCGTACAGACCGGCATGGTTTAAATGATATTATTCATGACATTCATAAAGTTCATATTGTAATACTTGCGCATAACCTTGCATTCACAACATCACTTTTATGCAAGTCGTTAAATAAAAATATTTATGGCTTAAGCGTTGTGTGCCATATTTGACAATTTATACGACACACTTTCCTTCTCTTTTAAAGCTTCATGTTATATTGTAAAGTGAATTCTCTATATATTTGAGTACCTACCTTTTATGGCACGAATAATACGTCGTAAATACCTTCCCTCCCCACGTGTTCTTTTATTTTTCTTTAATAAATGAGGAACCGGTACCCGGCTTGGACCGTTGATTTCAGATCCAAATCATCATATTCAATCTACACCTTTCATTTACCACACATATCCCAGGTCCTGTCTGTCTCTCTCTACCTCTCTCACGCAGTATCTCTCTCGATTTTCACTCTCTCAGATTCGTATCTCCCATTCCCAGCGGAGCTCCTCCATTCGTCCATGTCTGTCGAAGTCTTGCTGACTTGCTCTCGTATCTCCCAATACTAGCGGCTTTGATATCTCTCTTGTCTCCAACCACGGTACCACCATCATCTCCTGTCGACTCTCGACTCTCTCCCACCACCTGCACTTGACGGTCCTAACTCTTGACCACCATTTATGTTCCAAATAAGGTATGTAGTTAGGTATTTAAGAATGAAATAAATTGGGGTTTTCTAGATTTAGGTATTTGAATTTGAATTTAGGGTTTTGGATTTGGATTTGGTCAATTCTGGAATCAAATGTTAATTATAATTTGTTTAATTTTTGGCAATTTGAGTGCAAAATTAGGGTTTTGTTATTTCAAGTGTTGACAGTAAGACCCCTTGTCAATTAGTCACCACTTAGTGCTTGTTTTTTATCTGTCATCGAATACAAAATCACGACTTTTGATTTTCAGTTTACAAGTCATCATAAGGAATAGATAATTGTAGAATTATAGTGCAAACTCTTGATTTTCAGTTTCGTACTTGGTTCTGTTTCAGAATTCTGAAGAGTTTTAATTATATTGTTGGGGATTTGTTAATTTTGCTCTCTGTATGTGTGATCTGGTTAGGATTGCAGAGTGACTTGGGTTTCTTTGTATGCATATCTCGAACCTCCAGGTCACATGGGGTACTCAGCAAGGTTCTACTTTTGCAAAGGAGATGAAGATGTTACAGACTTACAGTGATATTGCAATCCAAATAATATGTGAGTATGTTGTAGTAGTAGAATAACACTAGGGCTTAGCCCACTAACTAAATTATTGTCTTTGTTGCTTAGCCTGGTACTCTGTGAGTCTGTTATAATAGTAGTGTAGTACTTTGTTTAGTTTGTATAATTGGATAAAAATGATAATTTGATTGAGTTCCTTTTGTATGATTTATATTCACTTATTTATTCTATTTCTTTTTACTATTTTTTAGGTAGCATTCAAGTCTTTGGTGAATTTTTAAACGAAGAGGTTGCAAATGCAGCGGTAATTAGTGGAAAAGTTTATACTTAATTTTATTAGTATAAAAGTCTTTATCAATTTCTAAGTTAACATTTTGTTTTGACTAGCTCTTAACTTACCAACTGAATCCATCTCCTTTGACTAGCTAGAGTATCTTAGTTGGGAACTCTATCCGTTCCCAGCGCCTAGTTTCCAAAGACGAAGTTGAGATAGGTTGGGAACTCTCTCTTTCTCTCCTTTTGTTTTAGTTCCCAAGAAAGTTGATTGGATTGAAGAAAATGGAACAAAAGGAACTGAAAAAAAATTGAAATTTGTTGGTGCTTCTGTTGATATTGAAGTTGTAATATATTAAGACCCAAAAACTAGATAAATGACTAACTTTGATGTAAATTGATAACAGAGGTCAAAAAACAGTGAGTCTTACCTTAGAGTTTTTGGGGATATCATATTTGATAACCATATGATCTAGAAAATAATATTATGGGGGTCAATAAGAATAGTGCGCGCAGTGCACTATTTTTTTTTTAACAGAAATAGCATGCATATTGTCATTTCATCGAGTCTTGGTAGGCCTGAAGTCATTTGGAAAGGCATACTGCACACCTGTTAATGCCTCATTTGCGTGGATAACTAAAATGTTCCAAGGCTGCTCTCATATGAATACTTAACAAAGAAACACACTTATCTTGAACACACTAACAATGTTGGATATCATTGCATCACATTAATATGTTTGTCCAAGAATGATGATGCTTTGTTATTCTCTAAGATCACCATTTCATTTACTTTGCATTTTTGGATAGTCTTTTGCTTGGTTATTTTTTTTCTGCCTACAATTGTAATTACAACCAACAAACAAGTCATAGGTAAATAATTTTAGGACTAGACTGTAAAGGGGTAACACCTTTCTAATGCATTTTATCAAGCAGTTGAAGGGCATATATTAAGGACAATTCCAACCTTTAAAGGGGCAGCACCTAAGTCATCCATGGACATTCACCGAAGTTCGGACGATCAACACTCAAGTTATCCCTGGACATTTACTGAAGTTTGAGGGGGGGGGGTCAGCTAACCCCCGCCCCTTAATGCATATGCCAGTGACCATATCCATTGATCAAATATCCAATCTTCTACTTGCCGCATCAATTCTTCATGCGTGAAATGTTAGAGACTCATAAATTTATCTAGTTACAAGTATACGATTTTTATGCAGGTTATAGGAAACAATAAAACTGTAAAGGCATAATATGTGTATATTTTAGTCATTTGATACATGTATGAGTGTAAAACAATAAAACTGTGAAGGCATAATTTGAGATTTAAGTTTGTATGACAATGATTAGGTTTTCTTTAAGTATTACATTTCTTACTTGAGATTAAATTTGTATTTTTACATATAGCAGTACAATAGATTTTGTTTTGCTCCATGTGCTTATGTCTATGCAGATAGAGATAACAATTAGTGTGGTTCAAGCATTAGGAGCAGTATTTCACTCTCAAAGGACTTCGTTTGGAGGTGTTCAAGGAAAAGTGAAGTATTTCAAGTGACAAATTTCTTACCGTATGCAAAATAAGCAGTAATTGTTAATGCTAGTCTTCGTTTACAATGTACGACGTATGCCGTAATTGCTTTCACAGTACTACGACACTCAACAAACGCCATATTAAATATAAATTACGGCACACAGTTATGCTATAATTATTTTCATAGTATTACGACACTTCATTAACGCCGTATCTAATACCAATTAAGGTGCGCAAGGTACACTTTAAAGAGCATTTACGACGTATTTTGCTTAAATTATTCACGGCTACTAGAGAACGTCGTATTTGACAAAACATCTTTTACGACAGGAGCTTTTACTGCTTGGGGGCTCACGTCGTAAATAACCATTTACGATGCTCTTTGTGCACCGTAAAAGACCAATTCTGTTTTAGTGAAGGAGTTTAGAATTGGTTATAATCTTTCATAAATTGATGTACGTTCGTTGGCAGTATTTAAACGAACAAATGTGTTCCTTTTGCAAATCTTGGGAAAGCCATTTATACAAACTGATATGACCTTACAAGAATAGTTACTACGTTTATGCATCAGGTTTGGAATCCAACGTGATTGTTCAAGAAAATTTGAAAGGGTATTTGGATGTCTATAAATCAAACGGTAGAATGGAGAATTTATACAACAATTTAATTCATCTTTCTTATATTTAAAATGTAGTTATTCTTTTGTTTGAAACAGATGAAGAGTTTGATTTGTGGAAAACTGATGATTGTGGGTGTATGAGAGTGAGGTATGAGGGTAGTAATGGAAAATATACGGGGTGTGTTAAGATAAACTTTAATTTAAAAAGTAAATGTGAGTGCAATCAACAAAATGTGGAGTATTAATATAACAATCTGTTACTTGCTCTCGTTTTTGTGTGAATGTATTGCTATTTGATAACAAATTAAGGAAGCAAATTCTTATGCTATTTTGAAGTTATTCTCTTGAAAATTTTCTCTTTTTTACTTAATTTAGTAAGGGGTGTGCTATCCACACATCCCATATTACTTCTCACACATCCTTGTTAATTTCTATCCGTTGATCTTCTTCAATTCATCCGATCCAACGGCCAAAAATTAGAATGGCGTGTGAGAAGTAAAATGGAGTGTGTGGATATCGGACAAGGATTGTCTGCCCTCCCACTTCCGGTGCCCTCCCACTTCTGGTGCCCTCCCACTTCTGGTGCCCTCCCATACCCTCCTGTTTGTGTGGTCACGGTTAAGTCACATAAACATTTTATATTATTATTTATTTTTACCTTATTATCTCTATAAAAAATAGTATAAAATGTTAACATGATTTAACCGTAACCATACAAAATAGAAATGTATGAAAGAGTACCAAAAGTGGGAGGGTGTGGATGTCACACCCCTTTAGTAAATATAAGTGAAAAGCTATAGTTGTTGGTGCATAAACAAGTAAAAAGTGATTTCCATTTCTATTATTATAGGCCACGTGAGCACGAATCCCATGCAATACCTGACACGTGTAACGATTATGACCACATGCGTATCATGGAGGAAAGCAAAGCTCATTTCATTACTACACCACATACTAGGAAGGACAAGGGCAAGATATTCCAGACAAGAACAAGATATCTCAATCACACAAAATTAGACACCTTTATATTCAATCACTCCAAATTTAGTAACTTTATGTAAAATATCTTGTTTTAGACCGTTAAGGGTATTAATGGTATATAAAAGACAACGTTAGTGTGAGATATTTATGATCAACTAAAATGTAACGCAAACAACTTTATAAATTATAATTATCTTTACACGCATAAACAACGGTTACTATTTTATCTAGTGGTAAAAATTGAATGAAAAAATAAACTCAAAGTGCAACTTATTAATTTGAGAAGCTTCACAGACTGACGTCAGCATTGCTATCCATGTTATCCCAGTAAAGGCGGCCACCGAAGGGTGAGGTGAACATTTCCTCCTCGTCCAACTGATAAATGACTTGCTTTAAAAAAAAAGAACTTTAACAAAAAGCTTTCGGTGTTGTTCATTTTAACGAAAAACCATATTTTTATGCTAAAAAGTCAATTCTGATACTATTCACTTTACCTTTTATTTTGTCCATATCGTTACAACTGAAAATTTTCAAACCATTTTCATTAGTTTTCTTTTAAAAATACCCTTTGCAATAGTTTTCATCCTTTAGTAGTTTATTTGTAGTTTTCTTATTTTGTAGGACTAAATGCAAAGAAAGGAATTTTGAGCCTGAGTGGAGGAGTTTTGAGAGCTTAAAGATGGTCCATGAACGTTCAAAAGAAGATTGCGGGATATCAAAGCGATGCCTAAAACCCGGAGGTGAAACAAAATTTGGAAAATCTGAAATGTGGGAGTTTCTGCCAAGCGACTTCAGTAGGCTGCCATTTATGCATCCAGAGAAACCAGATTGCATAGCACATATGGATGGAAAGCTAAGGAAGTCTTCTTTCAAATGGCGCTAGAATCATGTCAATCCGGTATTCGTCCAATGAATTATGGTCGTTTTAGTGACTGCTGTCCGGATTTCAAAATTGTGCAGTCCGTTTGAGCTGGGGATTTAAACCACAGCTAGAGAACTATTCTGACCATTTTTGTAGGAAAGTTCGTGCTTCCCTTTTATGCCCAATATTATACTTCATATTCCTCACTAAATTGACAAGTGGAGGGCTGAGATCAAAACCGAAACAATTGGGATTTAAGGGAAGATTCCAAGCGATGAAGGGAAATAAGGAGACGGCTGCATGCCTGTTTTGGAGGAAGAAACGAAGGAGAAAAGACGAAGGCAGAGAAGAGAAAAGACACGCATACCTTCCTTATAGGTGCCATGCTTGTCTTCCGCTGTAACAGTAAGACTATAGTGTCCTACGTTCATTTTGGTGTTGCAGTGGAATATATAATCTACCTCAGCAACAGGTGTGAATAAAGTTGGGGATCTGGTAGAGTTTTGTAGTACCTGGGTCTCTCTCTTGTGTTTCCTCATATGATAATCGATTAATGTCGGGTTTCTCATGAGCACGTACGATTAAAGTAAGAATTCGTTTGAACTACTTTTAAAATGATTGAAATTGTTACGAGTGTAAATATTTTTAGGTTCTAAAAATACTTGAAGCATGTTTTGAAAGAAAAATTAATTGTAGAAAACACTTCTAACTGCATTTTCAAAATTCACTTATGTTTTTGCTATGAATCAATTCCAAAAACATTTTTAACAAAAACGTTTTTGATTATTTTGAAAACACTTCCAAATAAAATAAAATGAAGGAAACATAGAGCCACGACGTTCAGATTAACCAATAGGTGACAAGGAAGGAAGGCCAAGTTACACCCAGGCCACCAATTCAACCCTGAATAAAGAAACAAGTCAACTCATGCAATACCTGACACGTGTAAGGCCTTATGACCACAGAAGTACCTCACTTCACTGCTACACCACATACTAAAATAGGGCAAGATATTTCCACAAAAGAGCAAGATATCTCAATCATACAAAATTAGATACCTTTATATTCAATCAATCCAAATTTAGTAACTTTATGGATATTGATTCTAAATATCTCACACTAACAGTGTATTAATTAATACCATCAATACCCTTAAAGGTCTAAAACAAGATATTTCCCTTAGACTAAAATATAACGAAACAACAATATATAAATTATAATTATTTTTACACGCATAAACAACAGAAATTTTTTTTTTAATGGCAAAAATTAAATCAAAAAATAAACGCATAGTGTCCTTTAGGGATGATGAATAGACCTGTATAAAATATCTATTACTTTGAGAAGCTCCACAGATTGACGTCATCATCATTGCTTCCCATATCATCCCAGTTCATGTTGCTACCAGCTGAACGGCGAGGTGGAGAGAGCAGAAGCCCTTCCGCCATACTATCAAGCAACCTTGGCATGGCGAACATTTCCTCCTCATCCAAGTAAAACGAGCTGCCACTTTGCTCCGCACCTCCACAATCGCTTTGCTCCGCACATCCACAATCCTTCTCCCCCTCCATTTTCTTGCTCTCCTTCTCATCATCCCCACTTTCCGACACTCCGCCAAACTCGGCTGGCCTGAATGTCTCTGCAGCCTCCGCGGCCGCCCGCCTGATATCCACTGAATCAGTGGAAGCCGGGACAGGCAGGCGCCATGCGGAGTCTGCAAAATTGAGGCAGGCAAGCCTCCCTCTAAAGGCCAATGCCGCCACGTCATGCGCCCGAGCTGCCATCTCTGCCGTTGGATAAGTTCCGAGCCATATCCTCGACTTCTTCTTGTTTGGTTCTCTCATTTCGCACACCCACTTGTCGTTGTTCCTCCTCCTCACTCCTCTGTAAACGGGGTGCCTTGTCTCGTTGAAAACTCTCCTCCCCGCTCGCTTCTTCGGCGTGCTGGACGCCAAAATGACCTCCTCATCGGAGAACGAAGTCGGCTGGCTTCGAGTCGTGACGCTTTCGGAACTCGATTCGGGCCTTTCGGCGGAATCGGAGAGTTGTCTGGAGATCGTGTTCATTTGTTCTGCTGCGTCGGAGAAAGCTGTGAGTTGAGAGTGTGTTTTAGCACAAGTTTTGGGGTTGCAGGCTGACAACTGGGGAGAGAGTGAGGTGGCTTTTATAGCTTTGGATTGGGAGGGTCTTGAGTGGGCCCCGGGTCCATGCGAGTTGCACACGGAGAGTGAGGAGGACGCCACGTGGAGAAATGTTGCCCACATAGGCAACTTCCGGTGTTCCCACACACAAAAACAGAGTGTGACAATGTAGAGAAAATATATAGAATGATTTGACTTTGACATTGTGAGGACCGTTGGAAGCTGGCAGAAGGAAACCTACCCAACTAAGTATAGTTCGTATTTTATTTTATTTTAAATATACTACGGAGAATTTAAAATTTAAAAATATTACAATAAAACATCATTAATCACAAAATAATAAGTAAAACTCAAATACTGGTCCGAATTCATCATAACTGTACGTGTTATTCATTTTTTCTTTTTTGTTACTGAAATTGTGGCACCTTTTAATGTCGATGTGTTGTGTGTGAAGTGTGTGTGCTGTGGATCCCAGGTAAGTTCCTTGCCGTAACATTTTTCCGGTTGTCCCTTTTTGCTCTCACATGGAGGAAACCACTTCTTGATATATATTTGAATACAATTGTTATCTCATACAATATTTTTAAAATATATATTATATATTCAAACTTTTATTTTAATTACAACTTCATATATTAGTTAATCAAATTGTTAATTTGATCGTTAAATCAAACTGTGTGAACTGTTCGTCACGCTTTTTTGTTGATGTGGGAGTCAGTAATATGCCACATAGGACACAATAGCAATTCACGGGTTTTGGCACTATTCATAAGTTACAGTAAGATTAGGTTGATTTTGATTTATCTACCTTTTTGCCATTCTTCACAAAAATGGGTTGATTTTGTTTTATTTACCGTTTTGCCATTTCGACTTTTGGGCCTAATGTGGCCTTCGGTTTGGATTTGGCCTGGTTTCAAATCCAACGGGTGAGGGTGAAAGATGGGTGGGCACGAGGGAGGAGAGCGGCACCAGGTGGGGAAATGTTGCTGGCATATATGGTCAAGTTCCGAAGTTCCCAACACACGCACACAAAAATAGACACAATGTGGAGAATATATAGATTGATTTGACTTTAACCATATGAAGACTGGGGACAGGTGGCAGAAGGAAGCTTACTGAATTAAGATGGTGATTTTTAAGAAAGTACCGGATTTCGTTCGTAAGTTGATACAACGGCATATGAAATTATGAATACATGCACTCGGTTTCATAAGATTTCTTGCAAATTAGATTCAAAAATAAGTTTTTTAAGTTAAAACGATATTTAAGATTTGCTTAACTTTTACTTCGGTTCCTGAGATTTGAAATAGATAGAATTGGTCCATGAGTTTATTCATAATCAATCATTTTAGTTATTCTGCGAAAAATCTCTATAAAATAATAAAAATACTCTCAATTTTAGTCAAATTATTTTGGCATATTGTTTATTAAATTGAGGATAATTCTGTCATTTTGATCCGTATTTAACATAATTTTTCACTTAATGACCAAAATGATTGATAGTGGACAATCTCATGAACCACTTCTATTGATTTCAAATTTCAAGGATCAAAGTGAAGAGTTATACAAATTTTGAAAATCATTTTGACCGAAAAACATTAAAAATATTATAATAAAGCATAAGTAGTTACAAATTAATGAGTAAACTATAAGCACAAGAAGAACCGCACACGTTATTTACTTGTTTTTTTCTTTTTGTACTGAAATTGGCACGTTTTGATGTGGATGTGTTACGTGCGAAGTGTGTGCTGTGGATCCCAGCTAAGTTCTTTGCGGCAATATTTTTTGCGGTTGTCCATTTTTGCTGTCCCACTTGGAGGAAACCACTTCATATTTACATTATCGGATAACAGAAATCTCATACATTTAAAAAGAAATAAATAAATAAATCTCATAGACAAACTTGTATTTTAGTTGTAATTTTCTACATCTGTTACTCAAATCTTCAAATTAACATAGAAAATAGAATTTTTTAGAAATGTTAATCTAAGAAGGAAAATATTTTAAATATAATTTGTTTTAAAGAATAACCTAAATCACGCTGTCACTGATGGCACCTCTTTCTGGAACTTTTGCAACGGACTCGAATCCTTCTTATGCGGAGCCAGCGGACGGTTTTATCCTGGCCGTTGATGTACAATCCTGCGGCACAAATTAATTCAATTATTTTTTCACTTTTTCGGGGAACCTCGCCGTCGTCCGCAACCCAACCCTTCCCCGCTACCCTTTCGTCACCGAATTTGCTAGAAGACTAACCTTCATATCTCCAGAAATCAGAAGTTGCAGAAAAGATTCCATGAAATTATTGTGTATGCTAGAAGATTGACCTTCATATCTCTAAAAATAGAGCAAAAACCAACAAGGAAAAAGGGGGAAAAAATCTCACTAGTTGCGCAATCCATAGAGAGGTTGGGGATTTTGTGTGAATTGTTGGGTGAGGGATGAGATGGGTTTATGGGAAGAGGAGGTGATGAAGATTGAGGGTTTTAGTTGCACCTGGTCAGGCAGATGGAGAGACTCTGCCATTAATTTGGTTGCATCGCTTGTTTGGGTAGAGAGAGACGGTGAGAGAAGGAGGGCCGGTGGAGTATCATTTTCCGTGAAAACGCAGTAAATATTGGTATTGATTTTTCTACACCTTTGCAGACCTCTGTCGAGCATCGTCATCATCATTGACTATCACCAAACGAAAATTATAAATACAAGAAATTGACAATCACAACGCAGTCGGACTTCAGCCGGAACTCGGAACTTGATTCTAATCTCTCTGGCGGTGGTTCAATTTCCGGTAGGAGGTCCTGAAGTCACATTCAACTTCGATGAGCTGCTGTGTCGCAAATTTTCAACTTCAGTAGAGAAGGGATTTAGAAGCTCAAGGCTCGAACCAGCAACAATAAATGGTAAAAAAATGAAGAAGTTTGCTGAGCGTCGTTGAGATTCTTAGGACCCTCAGTAACGATGTCGATTCTCTAAAATTGGTTCAAAATCTTTGTTTGGGTTAAAACTGGAACTTTGGGCTCAAAAAGAAGTTAGCCCAGAAGAAGGTCTAGAAGGAAGGAAGCCCAAGGCTCAGTCGAAGCCCAGAAGGCGGAAGAAGCCCTTTTCCCGACTAAGTGCAGATCACTTGAGTCACTTGCTCACCTACCTAGAAGTCAAGTGGTGTAGATTAGCCAGCTAATCAGCCCAAAAGTACTTTACAATGGCAGTACAAGTAAAAAGCTGATGAGTCACTACCCTTTAGCCGCATTTAGGCAAGATCGATGCTGCAGGCAGCCAAGCCAAATCATCTATAAAAAGGGAAAGAGAAATCAGAGATAGGGACACTCAATCAAACAAACAAATACACAAACTCTGCTCAAGTCAGATTTGCATACGAAGCTGTAGTCAGTACCAAGCCTTCATCATTTTCAGGATCAACCTTCACCAAAAGCCTTTGTAAAAGCTCTGCTACCTTTCTGAATCTTGCTGTAGTATCAATCCCCTCATGTAAACTCATCTCTCAATTTCCCATTCTAGCACTCAAACCCTTTATAAATCACAAAGAGAGGAAGTTGCAAGACGATCAGCCTTGCCCAACAAGGTGAAACCTTGCCCGACCCTGTTTGTTTTGTCTTTTCATTCATAAATCTAGTAATATGATGTATACTTCCTTCTGTATCCAAGTTATTTCTAGTAAGGTTATGATTAAAAGGCTTCTTGGTTTTTGGATCTGGTCGGTTTAATGGTGCCCAACCATGCAAAAGATAAAGTTGGAATCTGCACTCATAGTTTGACTAAATCTAAGTTCTAACCTTTCGGGCATAAAAGATTTATCAATCAAAAGTCCTTGGTCTCAAGGCATAAAAAAGAACTTTATGTGGGCTTAACCCATCCACAACAATCCTTGATAACAAGAAGTCCGAAGTTACTTGGGGCGCAAGTAATCAGCCTATTTCTTAGTTTTACTTCTGTTATATTATGATTGCCACAGAACGTTTGAGTATAGAATTAATTCTGATGGGAAGCCTCAAGGCCTATACTTAAGGCCTTATAAAGGCACCTATCTGGGTTCGTTTTGCTCTTCGGGCTCGAGTGATTAAAGTATAACAGTTGTAATATTTCTGCAATAATGAATCAACCACTATATGTTCGAGTACTTGGTTAGTTTTGATTGCGAGCCTCAAGGCCTACACCTAAGGCCCTACAAAGGCACCTTTCATAGCTAACTTGGTCTTTCGGGCATATACAATTAAACTAAACATCTGTTTTACATCTGTCATGCTAAAGATGGTAGTGGCACGCCTGAACACCTAAAGTTAATTTTGATTGTGAGCCTCAAGGCCTACACCTAAGGCCCCACAAAGGCACCTTTCAGAATTAACTTTGTCATTCTCTTACAGCCCGCCAATAAGCAGAAGCCCGACCAACAATATCAACCGGCGCCAACCTCTTGGGGAGCTGTGTGCTTGTCGGCCAAGAAACGTCCCCATCAGAAATTCCTCTAAACGAACATAGTTTTGCACGCCTGATGAGATCTCTTGATCAAATCTTACTTGTCAAAGAAATATGTCAAAAATACCTGAAGATTTAAAAAGGCTGGCTGTTCTAGAAAAAATAATTAATGAAGGCTTGCAAACTACCTTGTTGCAAATGTTGCAAAGATTGGAAAACGCCTTCGCATGCTTCAGAAGGAAAACAGACTTGGTTATGGGACCAACTATTCTCATATCTTTACCTCTACTTGGGGAAAAAGATGATGGGGAAGAAGAAAGAAAAAAGCTTGAGGCCAGCCAGCTAGATGAAGAAATGACCTTGGTAAAAAACCCATCTAGCCCATTAATATTCTTACAGAAAGATCAGGGGCAAGTCGAAGCAATAGTGGACAAGCATGCAGATTCCTTTTCAGAGGCCCCCGTAAATATGATTAATTTAGCATGGGTCGAGAAGGGGAATGGAAAGGTTGCAAGAGAGACAGAAGAAGAAAGGCCGACTGACAAATCCACAAAAGGGGTGATCAACTTGCCTGAACATCCAAAAGCAGCTATAATCAAAAGGATGGTTATGTGCAGTAGATGCTAATGCGAGTGTGAGCTTGAAATACTGCCAGCAGGAGTCCTCATTGATCATGAGCTGATCAGGAGGAAATAAGAAGAAGAAAGAAAAGAAGCCCGCAAGAAAGCTAGGCGGACAGCAGGAAGAGATACTTCCCGAAGTGTTTTTCAGCGGTTGGAAGAGGATTCCCAACCTAGAGCTTTATCAGAAGTGTTTCGCAATCATGAAGCTTCTGAGGAGGCGGAAGGCAAGGAGGCCAAAGGTCCAAAAAAGAAGGAGATAGGGCATCCTCAATATGGCCATACAGGAAGAGAAGTCAAAAGGAATGATAGGATAACAAATCCTGTCAAAAAAGATAATCCTGCCCATCTCGGGCGAAAATGGTACATGGTCGGGAAAAATGGGCAACCCGCCAAACAAATGGGAGCCTCCATTATTAGAAGGGTCCAGAGGCAGCACAAAGCCTACATGAACTCTTTAAAGACTCCCGCGACGTCTGAAGCCTCTAAGAATCAAAAGTTTGAAAAAACATCATCTGGGGGAAGTAGTAAGTTCCACTAGAGGAGTAAAAAAGAGGTAGAGAGGGCTAATAGCAAAACAGAAGGCGAAGGAAACCATGTACCAAAAAGCCTACACTCTGGGAAGTACAAGATCTTGAGGAGAGCTCAAGAAGATATGATAATGATGCCAACTCCCGGATGGAGGACAGAACCTATTTGTTTTGGAACTATTTCACCCGAAAAGAGACTCCCTTCTATATCATTAGTGGATCATTTCGACGAAGTGCCAAAGTAGATACTAGATTCAGGCATAAATCAACAGGAAGGGGTATTAGAACCACTGCTCCCAAAAGATGCGATTGCCTGGTTAGATGAGTTTATGGGCCAAATCGGGAGCAAGAAATAAGACTTTCCAGAGCCTAGCAATTTTCATATCAACATGATGTATGTGTTATCCGTCATGTTTGGTGCCGAGCCTGATCAGCCCGCCACTATGGAAGGTGACTATTTGACAGCAGAGCCAATGATGGCCCATATCAGTGTTAAAGTAGCTAGAAATGGAGAGTTGGGAAAAATTGAATCATCCGAGACATCCAAAGATAGTCCATTAAGGATCTATACAGATAAAATAGTGTTCAGCCGCCCAAACATGTTACTAGCTAACCATCTTAAGCCAATATATGTCGTAGCTCATTTGGATGGGGTGCCCTTTAAAAGGGTTTTGATTGATGGTGGAGCAGTTGTTAACGTACTACCAGCCAAGCAAATGAAGAAGATGGGGGAAAGGTGTAGAAGATCTCATTCCCACGGACCTCACGGTTTCGAGCTTCTCGGGCGCTATCACCAAAACTCATGGGATATTGCCCTTAGAAGTGGACTTAGGATCCAAACAAATCATGTTGGCATTCTTTGTGGTGGATTGCACTTCCACCTATAGAGCATTACTCGGAAGGGACTAGATACATCAAAGTCTCGCCATACCCTCCACTCTACATCAGCAAGTTGCTGTTTACCATTAGCCAGAGACGGAAGGACCAGGCTTTTGGGGGATGATGGAGGCCGAATCACGACCATTTCTCCCTACCATCAACGTTGCGGAGGCAAGTTTCTACAATCCCAATGTAGGAATTCTGCAGTGTTCAGGAGCAGATAAGAACGACCGCCTTACCAAGGTGACGGCCCAAAAACTCTTAGAACAAGGAATGCTCCTCACTGTAGAGGAATAGGATAGACCCTGCATCATCCCAACATCCCAACGCCATCAATGACAGAACAAAAGAGAAAGGATTAGGTAATGGCAGTCAAGTCCTTGATAAAAAAATTGTTGGTGTATGAGAGAGGAAGAAAGCAAGAAATTGAGCTCTTAGAAAAAGAAGAGCAGGAATGGCAGCTAGAAACTCCAACCAGCCAGGATAAAAGCAGAGAAGAGCTTTGTGGAAAAGAATTGGATGCGGCTATACGAATGGCTGAGTGCATATATGACTTCGATGGGCCAGACGACTTGCCCGAAAGCCCGGAGTTAGTTGAATTTTTATGCGCAGAGCTTGACAAGCCACTACCAGAAGTTCAAGATCTTTTGGAAGTCATTGATTTGGGGACAAAAGGAGATCCAAGACCTATACAAATCAGTGGCTTGTTAAAGACTAATGATCGGGCAAAGATTGTCTGTCTTCTGTAAGAATTTAAAGATTGTTTTGCTTAGCATTATACTGAGATGCCAGGTTTAGATTCAACCTTGGTGGAACACAGAATGCCCATCAATGAGGGACATAAACCTGTTAAACAAGCGCCACGAATGATGTCAAAAGAAATAGAAGAAAATGTTAAAGAAGAAATTGAAAGACTAGTAAAAGCTGGATTTATTAGACCTGCCAAATATGTGGAGTGGTTGGCCAACATTGTACCCGTTTTAAAAGCCATAACAAAACCAGTACGATGTTGTGTTGATTACAGAAATATTAATGGCGCTACACCAAAAGATGAATATCCCATGCCCATGGCTGATCTATCCATAGATGCAGTGGCAAAACACAAAGTCTTATATTTTATGGATGGAAATGCTGGTATAATCAGATAAAGATGGCCCAAGAAGATATACACAAAACAACTTTTAGGTGTTTCAGGCATGTGGGATCATATGAATACCTAGTCATGCCATTCGGGCTCAAGAATGCTGGTGAAACCTATCAAAGGGAAATGAATGCCATCTTTCATAATTTGATTGGCCAGAACATGGAGGTGTACATCGATGACATCGTGGTGAAATCCAAAACAGAAGAGCAGCATCTGATAGACCTCAGACAAGCTTTGACAAGGTTGAGGATCCATAAACTAAAAATGAATCCAAAGAAGTGCGTGTTTGGAGTGAGAGCGGGCAACTTCTTGGGATTCCTGGTTCATCAAATAGGTGTAAAAGTGGACAAAAACAAGTCTCGGGCAATAATGGAGTCACTTCGCCCATTAACATGGTGCAACTTCAGAGGTTGCTAGGCAAAATTAATTTCTTAAGGAGATTCATTATCAATTTAGCGGGCAAGATCCAGCTGCTGACTCCTCTGCTGAGACTGAAAGATAAAGAAAATTTTGAGTGGGGACCACCACACCAAAAGGCTTTTGACAGCATCAAAGCCTATTTGACTTCTCCACCAGTGTTGGTACCACCTCAAAGAGGAAAACCCTTGAAACTATATATCTCTGCTTCAGAGAAATCAATCGGGAGTTTACTAGCCCAAAACAATGAAGGCGGGAAAGAACAGGCGGTGTACTACCTCAGTAGAATTCTGACTGAGGTAGAAACAAGATACTCCCTAGTAGAAAGATTGTGCATAGCTCTGTATTTCACTGCTAGTAAGTTGAGGCATTACATGTTACCTTGTCACGTGCACATCATTGCCAAAACAGATGTGATAAAGTATATGTTGTCAAAACCAATGCTAACAGGAAGGATTGGGAAGTGGATTCTAGCATTATCAGAGTTCAGCTTTTAATATGTACCCCAAATGGCGGTCAAGGGCTAAGTAATTGTCGACTTCTTGACAGAGCATCAAGAGTCTCAAGATGAGATTATTAATATCCAGGGGACCCTGGAGGTGACTAGTGTTTGGATCCCACCAGGCAAGGGCATCTCGGGCAAAGAAGAGTGGGTTCAACAAGAAATAAAAAGAGTTACTGGCCTATGAATTACTCCTTGGATGCTGTATTTTGATGATTCTTGCACTCAGAAGGCTTTTGGAGCTAGGATTATCATCATAAATCCCCAAGGGGTTCACCATTATTACTCGTTCCTTCTATATTACCAAGGGAGCACTAACAATCGGGCAGAATATGAAGCCTTAATAATTGGCTTGGAAATCTTGATAGATCTGGGGGCAATGGAGGTAGAGGTGTTTGGTGATTCAGAGTTAGTGATAAACCAGCTAAATAAAGAATACAAGTGCAGACATATCACCATGGCTGGGTATTATTTGGCGGCCACGCAATTGTTGAGCTACTAGGATTCAAATATATCAGTTAATCATGTCCCTAGGGGATCCAATCTGGCGACCAACGAGATGGCACAAGTTGCCTCAGGAGTACCAATCCAGGAAAGGAAATATGGAGTAGATGTTGAAATTCAAAGAAGAAATCTTCCTTCTATCCTAGAAAAGGGATTTAGTCTAGATGTAATGGTTCTAAAAACCGAGATGAAAGACTGGAGATCGCCTATCATTCATCATTTAAAATATCCTTCTTCACCCACAAGAGAATAATAGATAGCAAGCAACTAAGTATGTCTTATGAGTGAAGAACCTGCTAAGGAAAACTCCAGATGGGCTATTATTGAAATGCCTAGGCCAAGAGGAATCTATGAGAGTAATGGCCAAAGTACATGAAGGAATATGCGGGGCACATCAAGCTGGAACGAAGATGAGGTGGTTACTTAGGAGGTATGGGTATTTCTGGCCCGACATAGAAAAAGATTGCAAGTCCTATGCTCGAGGCTGTGAAGAATATCAAAGGCATGGACCCCTCAAACATGTGCCTTCAGTACCTTTAAATCCAGTGGTCAAGCCTTGGCCCTTCAGATGGTGGGCAATGGACTTCATTAGGCATATTTATCTAGCTTCTAGCAAAGGGCATACTTTCATAATTGTGGCGATGGATTACTTTACCAAATAGGTAGACGCCTCGGCTGTAAAGACCATAACCTCAGCTGCAGTCAAGAAATTTATTGAGACCAAGATTCTGCACAGGTTTGGGGTGCCCGAAACTATAGTCACGGATCGTGGGCCATTTTTTATTTCAAAAGAAGTTGAAGAATTTGCAAACAAATATAAAATAAAGATGGTCCAGTCCAGTCCTTACTACCCTCAGTCAAATGGCCAGGCAGAGGCTAACAACAAGATTTTGATAAACATTATTAAAAGAATGGTGATAGATAGTCTAGAAAGGTGGCATGAAAAGCTAGGGAATACTTTATGGGCATACCGAACCTCTAAGAGGGCAGGAACAGGGATAACTCCTTATGCTTTGACTTTCAGGCAAAATGCGGTTCTTCCCATGGAAATCAATGTAAGTTCTGTCAGAATTCAAAATCAATTTGGGTTACACAGTGAAGAGTACATAGAAGCCATGTGTCAAGGGATTGAAGACTTAGATGTAGCTCGAATTGAGGCCTTAAACCAGATTCAAGAAGGGAAAAGAGTTGTTGCCCGAACTTATAACAAAAAGGTAAAGCTGAAGTCTTTTAAGGAAAAAGATTTAGTATGGAAGGAAGTCATCCCTCTAGGAGCTCAGTTTAGGGGCTTTGGGAAATAGAGCCCGACATGGGAAGGTCATTTCATTGTTAGCCAAGTATTAGACAAGGGAGGATACTACTTGGTAGACATCGGAGGAAATTGGCAGAAACATCCCATCAATGTCAAATTCTTAAAAAAGTACTGTCCTACATTATGCGATGTTAGGGATTGTTATATTGAAGAAGATGTAAAATAAAGTAGGCTCTGGGGTGCCGGAGTGCAGTGTTTGTTCATCAACCATTCAAGAAAACAGAAAGATAAAAGTTGTTAAAATGATGTTTTATTCATTTCGAAAAATTGGTGAAATTTACATCAGATTCAGCTCCAATGTGCTATGCTCGATTCCTTCTAGTTACAGTGGTGTCTCGACCAGTTTTCTGGTGTCTTCATGGACAAAACCCAATCAGGTGATCAGGTTGTGCGGCTAAGATGAGCCTAGTAGATGACCTTCAATGCGAACCTTCACCAGGTATGATGATGAAGTCTGATTTATCGAGGTAACTACCAGGATGGTGATCCCTCGACCAAACTTGTAAAAGTTCAAGCTCAGAACGAGGAAACCGCCTGACCAAAAGTGTTGGGGATAATGGGGTGTTTGACCAAAGGTGTTGGAGATAGTAGTTATTTGACGAAAATCCTTTTTCTCACGTTTTAGGAAACTCCACATGAGTCTTGAGGAACCCATTTCCCTAGTTTTAGAAGAAATCTTAGAAGGCAGAAACGCCCGAGGGAGATAAAGGGGAAGGTTGAAGATGATCTGTTGGCTTGACATAAGAAGCTTTTGGCTTAAGTTATTTGTTAAAAAATGAAGATTTGAGACGAAATTGATAGGAACATTAGAGGATAGCTCAAAGGTCGTGGGCAGAGCAAGAAACGCGAAATTGCATTAATCCCGTCCAGAAGACACAAGTTCCGAGAGCAGGCGTACATACACATGCGGCTATTCAATCAATATTGGCACCTGGAATTCCAGCCTGAATATTAATTGAAGGGGGCACTGGTTAGGTTAAAACTGGAACTTTGGGCTCAAAAGGAAGTTAGCCCAGAAGAAGGTCTAGAAGGAATGAAGCCCAAGGCTCAACTGAAGCCTAGAAGGCGGAAGAAGCCTTTTTCCCGACTAAGTGCAGATCACTTGAGCCACTTGCTCACCTACCTAAAAGTCAAGTGGTGTAGACTAGCCAACTAATCAGCCCAAAAGTACTTTACAATGGCAGTATAAGTAAAAAGCTGATGAGTCACTACCCTTTAGCCGCATTCGGGCAAGATCGATGTTGCAGGCAGCCAAGCCAAATCATCTATAAAAAGGGAAAGAGAAATTAGAGATAGGGACACTCAATCAAACAAACAAATACACAAACTCTGCTCAAGCCATATTTGCATACGAAGCTGTAGTCAGAACCAAGCCTTCATCATTTTCAGGATCAACCTTCACCAAAAGCCTTTGTAAAAGCTCTACTACCTTGTTTGAATCTTGTTGTAGTATCGATTCCCTCTTGTAAACTCATCTCCCAATCTCCCCTTCTAGCACTCAAACCCTTTGTAAATCACAAAGAGAGGAAGTTGTAAGATGATCAGCCTTGCCCGACAAGGTGAAACCTTGCCCGACCCTCTTTGTTCTGTCTTTTCATTCATAAATCTAGTAATATGATGTATACTTCCATCTGTATCCAAGTTATTTCTAGCAAGTTTATGATTAAAAGGCTTCTTGGTTTTTGGATTTGGTCGGTTTAATGGTGCCCAACCATGCAAAAGATAAAGTTATAATCTGCACTCATAGTTTGACCAGATCTAAGTTCTAACCTTTCGGGCATAAAAGATTTATCAATCAAAAGTCCTTGGTCTCAAGGCATAAAAAAGAACTTTATGTGGACTTAACCCATCCACGACAATCCTTGATAACAAGAAGTCTGAAGTTACTTGGGGCGCAAGTAATCAACCTATTTCTTAGTTTTACTTCTGTTATATTATGATTGCCACAGAACGTTTGAGTATAGAATTAATTCTGATGGGAAGCCTCAAGGCCTATACTCAAGGCCCTACAAAGGCACCTATCTGGGTTCGTTCTGCTCTTCGGGCTCGGGTGATTAAAGTATAACAGTTGTAATACTTCTACAACAATGAACGAACCACTATATGTTCGAGTACTTGGTTAGTTTTGATTGTGAGCCTCAAGGCCTACACCTAAGGCCCTATAAAGGCACCTTTCATAGCTAACTTGGTCTCTCGGGCATATACAATTAAACTAAACATCTGTTTTACATCTGTCTTGCTAAAGATGGCAGTGGCACGCCTGAACACCTAAAGTTAATTTTGATTGTGAGCCTCAAGGCCTACACCTAAGGCCCCACAAAGGCACCTTTCAAAATTAACTCTATCCTTCTCTTACAGCCCGCCAATAAGCAGAAGCCCGACAGATAATATCAACCGGCGTCAACCTCTTAGGGAGCTGTGTGCTCGTCGACCAGGAAACGTCCCCATAAAAAATTCTTCCGGACAAACAATCTTAAACTCGAAATCCAAAACGACGATCGATATCTCGTCATCTCAGTTGCTTGTGAGTGCTACTTTGGCCATCCATGACGCGCGCCAAAAAGTTTCTTTCTTCCAAAATGACGTTGTTTAGATTGACGATGAACTGCCGGCACATGCTGAAGCCGAAGCTGGATGGATTCTACCTCGGGAATGCGATTAAGAGCATCTCAACTTACACGGCGCCGGGGGAGGTGCTGTCGCACGACACACGGTGGTGCAGCTGGAAAAAAATTTATATTTTAAAAATATTTTTCCATATTAGATTAACATTTCTAAACAAAATCTATTTTTCTATTTTGACTTATGTGGCATGTTATTAACTGTTACATCAACAAAAGAGTGGGACGCGCAATTGTCACATAATCACTTAATCGTCAAATTGATGGTTTGACTAACGGATGTATGAAATTGCAACTAAAATAGAAGTTACCCTACGATGATGTTTTTATTACAATTTCTTCCTTGAGCAAGGAATTATATTGCTCAACATGCTTGGCTAGTTTGTACATGTCATGAAAATTCAAGCCAAGGAATTTCTTTTAAAACTCCATTTGAGGCTGTTCTGAGCTATCTTGACATACCCTTTCTCAAGAAGGGGAACGTTGCACCAATTCTTTGCTGTTTTGAAATGATAAAGATACTCGACAGGTGGCTTGTCTGATGCCTCAGCCATCATTGCCAATGAGGATACTGACACCTCCATGCTAGCTTGGTAAGACTGGTCATGAAATTTCCTGACCAAGTCATCCCAAATTTGCACCGAGTTTGACGGCAAGTTGGTAGGCGACTGAAGTCAAGGAGAAGTTGAAAAGTTGCAACTTGTGGAAATCGAGATTGGCATATCCACATTGAGTAGTGTTGATGCACAAAATCGGAAGGTCTTGGAACAACGTAAATTCGACCGTGAATATGCAAGAATGTAAAGAACACAAGATGTATCGTGGTTCACCCCAATGTTTGGGCTACGTCCACACTGATATTGTATTTCTCTGTTTTTGAGAGGATTGTGAGGGAGATAAAGCTTCTGTATATGAGGATGAGAGCTCTTGCCATTTGTGAGGGTAATGAGGCCTTTTTATAGGCTCATCACTTATTACCTATTTGCCCCTCCATTTATTACATAATTATATTTGAGTCCCCTGAGTATTTATACGAGGTCTAAATACGGAGGCCCTAAGTATGGTACAAACAGTAGTCCCCCAAATCATCAGTCAAGGGAGTCTTTTGGCTGGAGACTTGAAATTCAGTCCATGTGTGGGCCGAAGTAACTAGATGTCGTCTAGAACTGAATACTCGATATGAGGCGTTGCTCAATGTGAAATGATGATTAACTAGAAGTAGCACATGTTACGAGGCTGCTTGGCTTGTGGCTTATGTTGCCTTGGTTGGCTCGGCTTGTGGCGTTGAAGGTGAGGAAGTCCCTTTGATAGAATAAGGGCTTGTTCCTCAATACATGAATGATGGGCTAGAGTCGATGCTCGCATCGAGGGGGTTGCTCAGCAGGTGGTGATGCTCTCTAATGATGGTAAGGGAGTCCTTTTTATAGAATAAGGGCTCGCTCCTTAATACATAAGTGATAGGCTAAGAGTTGATGCTCGCGGCGAAGCGATTGCTCAGTTGGCGGTGATACTCTTTAATGATGGTAAGTGATGGGCTAAGTCCCCCAAGTATTTTTCATGAGGCCCAGTTGAGGCCCAATATATGGTACATAATGTAGTCCCCTAAATCTTTAGTCAATAGAGTTGTTGGCTGGAGACTTCAAATTGAATCCATGTATGGGCTGAAGTGGCGGTTGTTCGGAGGTGGTATTTGTATACCCTGAACTGAAGCTTTGTAGGTGAAGCTTTGAAGATTGAGCTTTTGTAAATGAAGCTTTTGAAGCTAAAGCTCTCGAAGCTGGAACTCTGTAAATGAAGCTTTCGAAACTGATTGACATGAGTGATGCTCATGAATGTTTGTGTTGATTGACATGAGTGATGCTCATGAATGTTGACATGAGTGATGCTCATGACTGTTGACATGAATGATGCTCATGAATGTTTATGTATGATTGACATGAGTGATGCTCATGTATAATTTTGGAGTACTGGACGTACTTTTGATCACCTAATGGGTGATAATAGCGGCAGGCTGCCGAATAATTTTGGAGTACTGGGCGTACTTTTGATCACCTAGTTGGTGATAATAGCAGTAGGGCGCTGAATAAATTTGAAGTCATAGGGCCTGACTCTTTTAGGCATATGGGCCTTGGCCCTCTACATAACATTCCAGCCCATTATTTTGGGCTTGTCGTTTTTTTTATTACCCTCTGATGGGGTTTATACAGATGTCTCCGAAAGATAAGAAAAATAAATTACATCATTTAAAGCAAGGAACCCTTATCTTCCTCTTGGGTCTTCCCGTAGCTTTCTCAGAGAATGGGCAGGGAACATGCATTCCCTTTCATGATGAAAGTTTCATTGTTGGTAGGCATCTTCTTTGGTGGTCGACAAAATATTGATGCGCTGATAATAAAGATAATAAAGTTATCTTCTTCCAGTGGTCGACACTCTTTTTTGTTTGTGGCTTTTCACATGTTAGAGCATAATTTCCCACTTCCTTTCTTTTCTCTTTTTGCTTTTGCTTTCTCTATGTTCACTGCACCTTTCTTTCTATCTCTCCACCTCCACCCTCTCTGGCAGACTTGCTTTTGCTTTTGCAGACTTGCTTTACAGCAAACACATCCATAACGTTTTTGTGGGTGGTCGACAAAAGCCATCCATATGGGTGGTCGATTAAACCCTTCAGATTCACCATTTCCGATGGCATCACTGCCCACTTTCACATCTCATCAGGCGTGGAGGTTTCACAAAATTCAACGTTACGAAAGGCATGTCTGTCTCAGTTCCCACCTGGTCCACCAAAGAGGTAACCCAAAGGAGTTCTACTAGCTTGGAAAGAGCGAGCTCATAGTCGTTACTGGCAGCAGAGCGAGCTCATTCGCTTACCTCTTCTTTAAGTTTTGCGTGGCAAACAATACCTGCTTTCATAGCCTTACTCTCTTTTCGTTTGCCAACAAGGAAAACAAACTCCATTTGTTTTCACACCATTCTGTGGCAGTAATGTTAGTGACATACAACCCCTTCTTCCTAAACCGGTGCAAAAACGAGTCAACTACCCGAGTCTTCTTCTAGGCACTATTTAACCCACCCGAATCCTCAATATCGGGTTTGGAACAACCCGACAGCCTCTTTTTCGACAAAGCGGTGATCAACTGAATAGACCTGACGCTGTTGTGGAATGAAAGCGTTGATGACCAAATTGCAGGGATGGCAGAAACGGAAGCGTGAGCGGAAACAATAGTAGGTTCGAGCAGAGCCATCTCTTCCTCGCTTACAATCTCGATTAGGATTTCTGGCACGATTGCATCGTTCCCCTTGTTGCTGTGGTTGAAAGATGAGTCGGAGATTGACTCGGACGGTGACTCGATCATTTCAGACGAGTCTGGGGAAATGTGACCATCAGAAGCGCCACGCTTATGGGCAAGTTATCGTGGTGGTTTTTAATTTCAAAAGTGTCGGAATCTCGCTAGAGCGGCTCGTCGTCATTCGCGAGACCTCGCCAGAGCTCGTCGCGCTCTTATTGTCCTTGGAGGTGAGTACAGAGGACAGGCTCATGCTCCAGCTCGTCGATGTCAGTTCGATGTTGGGAAGTGAGTTGACTCGCTCGAGTTGCTCGACCTCTGTGGAGTCCATGTTCCGAAGCAAGCGAGCGAGCGAGCGAAAGAGAGAGAGAGAGGGAGAGAGCAAGACAGAGTTTGGTGCAGCCAAGTGTGAGGGAGGGTTCGTGCTCCTAGATGCAGCACGTGCGACTAATGCACCTTCATGCTGCTCATTCCCATATGTGGTGGGTGGAGTCTGCGAAGATTTTCTGGAAAAGCCCAAAGAGTGAGGTTTTTTTTGGGTTCTCGGGTTTCTGTAGATTCATGGTGGAGGTGAAAAAAAAAGAAATAGAATCGACACAACTTTTCGTATCATTTCCCACAGACGGCGCCAAATGTTGATGCACAAAACCGGGAGGTCTTGGAACAATGTAAATCTGACCGTGAATCTGCAGGAATGTAAAGAACACAAGATGTATCGTGGTTCACCCCAATGTTTGGGCTACGTCCACACTGATATTGTATTTCTCTGTTTCTGAGAGGATTGTGAGGGAGAGAGAGCTTCTGTATGTGAGGATGAGAGCTCTTGCTGTTTATGAGGGTGAGGAGACCCTTTTATAGAATAAGGGCTCCTCACTTATTACCTATTTACCCCTCCATTTATTACATAATTACATTTGAGTCCCCTGAGTATTTATACGAGGTCTAAATACGGAGACCCTAAGTATGGTACAAACAAGTAGTAAATTAGCAATATGCTACAACGAAAAGAGGATTGACTCGCCTAAGAATAAATTGAAATAAGGAATTCTAAAAGCTCGGGGATTGTTGAATATCCAAAACCATTTTTTTAACCCAACAATTGGAGTTGGTTTAAGAACTTTGAATACACGATTGCCAAATGTAATTTGTTTTCCTATTAAACAATGTAACTAATTTGTTTGCTTATAAGACAACTAGTCTCTTGTCACACACGTAAGCGTTGGCAATTTGTTTTTTTTTATTTTTTTATTTAAAATATTTTTGTTTTCTATTAAAATAATATTTTAAAAAAATAATGAACTTAGATGTTTTCTTAATTTTGTTTTTTTTTTTGAAATTTTGATAGAAATATTAGAATCCTTAAAAGAATATTTTGTGCAATGAAAAATCTTTATATAGAGACTAAAATATTAAAAATTATTTTTTTTATTGAAATATTGTGACCATTGATAAAAACTAAAAAAAATATCTCTACAATTAATTTTTCAAGAGTTAAAAAAAAAAAAACCCAGAAGAGAAAACCAAAATGACAAGCTCTCCCGTGGGTGGGTTCAGAAAACAAGAAAAATAACAAAAAGAGCAGCAGTTGCTGCACAGTATGCACCCCTCCTACCCAAAATTAAAGTAGGGCATACTCTATTTAGTGAGTCTTCATATTTGATAATTTATTTGGTATTCTCGTGTTTTAAAAAAAATTGTTTCTGCTGTGCTGTAAGAATAAACAGCTGTAAAATAAAACAGTTGAGTGTTTGATAATTTTTTCTTATAAAAATACTTTTAAAAAAAATATATTGTAACATGTCAAATGACTAAAATAAGTATGATATTAAATATAAAATAACAATTATTTTATTTATTAATATTCGCTATAGAATCTCTCATCATCTTCATTTATTAATAATCCATGTAGAAGTCTCCCGACCCTCCCCCACTCCCCCAATTTTCTGTCTTTATTTTTTTTATTTTCTATGCTCCTTCATCTTTTTTATTTTCATTTCCTCCTTCATCTAGCCGACATAGCAACTGCCATCGGAGCAAGTTTGCACTTCGACGTTGTGGCTATGCCCATTGCACTACTCCCCTCAACGCCATCTTTGATGGGTTGTTCTTCAAGCTCTCTCACCTATCTCTCTCCCCAACCCCCTCTCTGAATAAATTCCCTAGATCTTGATGAGATAGAGATTGTCGGATCGGGCGTGCGGCGTGGACAAAGAAGGAAAAAGTTTGCAATTGTTCCATTTCTTGTGCAAGGGAACAAGATTGAGTCGATTGACATCCCTTATGCTGCTTGAAGATGAACTTCTGCTGAGAAGGGGAAGATGAATCTGACCAATTTTGGCTCAGTATTTTTGTGGTAATTTTCCTACGAATTTGTAGTTTTTTACCACAATTGTAATGGAAGAGAAATTTTTTATTTGAGTTTGATCAGATTGATGGGTTAACGAAGAGAATTTAGAGTTTGTTAGTTGGCAGCACCATGGGGAGTGAGGTGATGGAAGATGATAAAAGCATATGGATATGATGTGTAAATTATTTAATTGCTTAACGTGATTTTGGGTATTGGAAAGTTTCATTAAAGGCATTAGTGCCTCTCGCGAGATCAGTTTGCGCAAATTTGCTCCTTTGACTTTTCGGCTTTTTTTACTTTATTTTTTCACCCAAATTGTGAAAAAGAAAAAACGCTGCTTTCTAAGAGATTTACCAAACAAATAAAAACGTCAAGGCATTTCTGATACCTGCTTTTTTATAAATCACAGCCGTACCAAACTGCACTTAGTCATGTGTAATCCATTGCGAGGAGAGGTGTGGGAATGAAGTCAAGAAACCGTTTGTCGACAGCTAATCGGAGTCTTAGACAGGGGTTTACGCACGGGACATGTGGACAATGTGGTTAATTTTTTGGGTTTCCATGTCTATAAATCCAGCATCCCCTTCAAAGTGCTTTGGGCTGAATCGGTGGGGTTTTAGAATGTCCAACCTCTAATTGGCAATGGATGGAAAGATTCAAATTATTTTTTTAACAAACGATATTATTTATATTAATGAGAGAGGGGGTGAGATTAGCCTCACAATAAGCTAGCAATAATGTGGTTCAAATTTTCTTTTGACGATAATCGAACCTAGAACCTCTAATTTATAAGTGAAGAAGAATACCACTATATTGTAGTACTAATTGGCAGATTCAAATTATTTATTTTTTCTAATAGAATGATACACTAACACTAAGGAGTGAGAGATTGAGTTAAGTCATACAATGAGTCTGTTATAATAATTTGATATCGAACTCACAGTTAATGGGAGTCGATCCACCTCACCACCTCACTTAAGTGACGAATCAAGTCATTTTACACTGGTGTAAGGATTTACTCCCCTGAAGTCAGATCCCTTAAGTCACTTGAGTATTGCACATGGACAATTCATATTGCATGAATTGAGAGGGTGAACAATTCTCGTTAATACCCTGACAAAGTTTAGATAAATGTTTGATTATTTCACCCAAATCCAATTTTGTCCATCTAACAACTCAGGGTGTATGATGGTCCAGCCCATCAAGTTGATCCAACCATTGTTTAGCATTATTGGGCTGCTCAGTGAGCTGTATTGGGCTAGTTCATTTGATTATCACAAGTAAGATTGGAATTAACCTAATTAGTATAGTTTAATTTTATTTAAAAAATACTTTAAAATGACTGAAAACGTTTTTTGTGATTTTTTCTTCTTTTTGTGTGGTGGTTTGATGAGGTGGCGATAGTGCTCATTTAGACTTGAGTAATGCTAGAGAGACTAAATTTGTAGAAAATTTTGTAAACTAAACGACATGGAAATTGATTATTGAATTATTACTTATGTGTTGATGAACGTAATCATTTCTTGTTGGTGACACATCATTTAGTTTACAAATTTAGTCTACCTAACATTATTCTTTAGTCTTATGAGTTGTTGTAGGGTTTTCACTATTAATACATTTTGGCTAGAGATCATTCTTAGTTTTAGGTTTATATGGACACCCTTTTTTTCTCGATATTCTCTGGATGCCCAAGATATGTTGTGAGTTATTTATTTATTTATTTATTATTTATTTTTTAAGAATACCTTTTCTTTTACTTAATTCGATTGTTTTTCTTTATACACTCATCTTCTCCATGTATATTTTGTATCTTGTAACTCTAAAACTTTTCAAATTTATTAAGCAATATAATTTCCAATTGTGGTTAACTTTTGAGTATATATCCTAATAAATAACGGTTTGTTGTAGGCCTAAGTTACTGAATCATTATAAAGGACACAGAGAGAGGGGCAATAGAGAGAGAAGAGAGAAATGTGTAATTTTGAGGTGTGTGTTATTCCATCCGATTGTGCCTTTATTTATAGTAGTAGGGAAAGTAAATTTCTTACCCTCAATAGGTTTACAACTCTAATAGGAAAATATCTAGTCTAAGAGAAATGGTAGAATCGCACAAGAATATCCCAGATATGATAGGATTTACACGATGACATTCCTAAACAAATAGGACTGCAACACTCCCCCTTGAGTGTGTAAATACTTAATTAAAATGGCACGTCAGGTCTTCAGCAATAAAGTAAGTACAGTTGATGAAGTCGTCAGCATAATGAGTGAATGCGAGTCTTAGGTCAACAGAAGAATGCATAAAAGGTAAAACTCACAAAACCTGGTTGTGGCAAAACCCAAGGTGGGAGAAAAACCCATAAACTAAGGAGAAAAGTGAGAAGTTGCATTAAGTCAAAACTATATGTCTATTGGACACAAGTAGAAGAGCTCACAAGGGTATGACCAGCCCAAAATGGATGCCTTGTCAAAACCTAGTTAGGTAGCAAAAACCCAATGAGAAAAATGCTCTTAATTGTAGGGAAAACGAGTACATTAAGATCAAGTAAATATACTTCTGGATACTCTCCCTGAGTTTGACAAAACTTCCAAATGAGAACTACGAGCATTGCATATGAATAGTTAGGCATACCAATTCCTTAGGCAAACTTCTGGAAGGTTGACTTCGGCAGTGACGTCATGTAGAGGTTGGCAAGGTTGTTAAGGATCAGCTTGCATACCTTCAATTTCCTGATGCTTTGCTGATGTAGATGTAGACGCAATGTGTCTTGGTGTTGACTTTGTTGATGTATCATGTCTTGGTCGGGTTGATACATGCGACATAGTCTTCATGGATCGTCGTTGGGACTCAACGATGGATGAAAACAACAAGTACTTTGAATATGCTCAACAAGAGCTCTCAACCATGTTTCACGTGCGGCATCATGAAGTGTGGTGAGTCTTGGAACGGTTTAAAGATTTCGCAACTAAGGTCATACCATGGATCTCTAAGATATTGCGATATCCTTAACGGTAAATACATAACCATTTGTGGATGTGTCTTGTGCTAGTTTGATAAGTAACTTACGTTAGCATAACAAACAAGGCAATCATCATTTAGATGATCAAGGGGGTCGAATCTGTTCATGATGCGTTGGGATTAGCCGAAATTGATAGTACATATTTACTAATAGATCAACAATGAAGAAGATGTCTTATCTAACTCAATGAGCTAAGTACAACAAAGTGCAAAGTTGAACTTAGATATGGAACTTCAGATTCCATAACCTCTTCAAGGGCCTCATTTGCGTATAGTGTTGGAAGATTATAGGTATATTCAAAGGTAACACTTTTAGGGTGTAGTTACATGTAGACCAAAGTACCATTAGAACAATACTTCAACTTTAAGTCAAGGCATAAACGAGTTTTCCCAAGATCCTTCATCTCAAATTCCTTCTTTAGATGCGAGATAATTTTCTTAAGCTCTTCTAGAGTCTTAGAGAGATTCTGTTAATGACATAAACTGCAACTCTAGCAATTTAGAATAAAACTTCATAGTTTCACATGCAAGGGCATAATTTCATATCCCTATCTGATCAAATAATCACTTAGACAGGTATACCACATCCGCTGGATTGTTTCAATTCATAAATGAACACCTCAAACGAGTTAAGAGTGTGTTCCGTGGTCTAGAACTATTTGAGCCAGTCTATGTAATTCTTTGAGAACTTATATTTAAATCTCTGTATTAATATACCCATGGAGAAACACTAACCACATTCCATAATGCTATTATCAATCATATAACGTTTAAGAGAAACTATAGGCCGTACGGTGTACATCATATCACACTATTTCATTCATCCCATTACGCTTCCTTTCCCACTTGTAACATAACAGGGTTACCTTAGGTAGTGTAGGAACGATAGATCCAAACACAATTTGGTAAGGAATTTAACCTTGATTGTGATTCGGTTGTCTAATCAATTCTACATTGTCCTTAATTAACGGAACGATGTTCAATATCTTCGCTTTTCATTTATATTAGTAGCTACCATATAAGTGAAAACATCATTAGGGAATGTTGACTCGACGTTCGTTAAGTATGTCTATCTTTGTAGACATGTTTATAATTGGTATATGGTACGTTGCGGCAGCGCAACTTGGCACATGGAATGCACATCCAAAATGCTTAAATACGAAAACATCATGCTCATACCATGTAACCAACTGTAATGCCATAAATGGTTGGGTGGCAATGGGCCTCAAGGCAGACCAACATAGCTACGTAAAAGATTGCCTAGCCCTAGGCAGAAACCGAAATCTTGGTGCATTTACAAAGGTTCAGGCAATCATTAAATTGCACTTTATGATCACTCTGCAAGGCTGTTTTGGGGTGAACATGGGAATTCGATGTCTAATTATAAACCCAAAAGAAATGCAATACTTGTCGAAAACCTTCAATATAAAATCTTCGGCGTTATCCAGTCTTCTAGACTTTGTAAGGTAGTGATCCTTTAAAATTAACCACGAGGTTTAGCAACAATGTGTGTGGACAAACATGTGACCATTTTGTTGATACATCAACCAAAACCATAAGTATTAATATGGTTCACATTTTGGTTTGATTAGTCCACATATATTCCCTTGAATCCACTATGAAAAGAGGGTCGTTTCATATCTTTGCAGTGGATGATATAGAAATCAAATTTCCTACGAGCAAGCTTGGAAAAGTGTGCTTATAAGCATAAAACCCTTACTTGGGGTAAGAGGATGTGTTGTAGCATCATTGTTTGACTTAAGTGTCCCAAAAAGTGGTGCCAAAAACAAAAACAAGTAAACCGCTCAATCACCAGGCTTCAAGCTGAGCATATGTAGTGTGTTCCAAATTGGGAGATAGCCCATTGGCCCTAAAGCAAAGCTTCAGGTTTATTTTTTGAGGTGGTGCAAAAATATTCCACTATATTTTCTTCAATGCTTTCATTCATGATCATTGTTCTCTCGAATATCCTTAAAAACTCAACAACGCTCTTCCGGAACGGGGAGAATATAAGGTATTTTAAATGGTAATGTAGTACCATTCATATGACAAGAAGCAGGCCATGCTCTTAATCAGCTTAGATAGGCCTAAAGTTATTGCTAGAGATGTGATTTAGGTGTAAAGTTAGTGTACGTAATATCCCATTCATCCAGACAACTAACTTTCCCACATTCGTACCTAATCACGTGTTTAATTGAATTTGGTCACATGTATATAATAAACATGATTCAATTAACTCATATTTGAGGACAATATCGCTAAGATTATCCATAACGAAAACAAACACCAAATGTGAATTCAAGAACATAGAAAAATGTTCACAAAGTAAACCAAAGTTACTAAGGGGATTCGGCCAACAAGGCCATTCATGTCAAAATTCTACTATTCCAGTAGTGTTTGGTGGAGCAAAATTAGTTCCACATATTGACTACGAGAATGATACTCATAAACAAAATTGGTAGGGGGCATGAACTAGTGTATAACCAATGATCTCTTCCATCAAGAGAGAAGTAGATACTGCAGGGTTGAGGTTCTTGAACATTATCCCATTTTCTTGAAGTTTTAGGTCTTAGGTGCCAAGGATCATGCTTCAGGCATGATGCCACACTTTGGCAGGCCTGATTCAACTATACGTTGTAAAAACAAACTTGAAATTGGATTGTGAAAGAGATAGACCCAGACTTGGGTTTGAAATGTTCCAACCGAAGCTGGAAAGGTCCGTTCGGTACGCTTTTGTTGAAGCAAAGCATACATTTCAGTTGGCTTTGACTGAGCTAGGTTGAGCCATTCGGTAGACTTCAGCCGAATTGCGTTTATACTGTTCAGTATACTCTAGCCGAAGCTGGGTCTGTACCTTTCTTTCATATTTGTTGTAGTAATTAGATTCGAGAATTTGGTAAACTTCCGTTCTCTATATTGTTGCTTGTGGAGCGAGTTAGAAATATGAGAGGATGAGAAAAATATTCTCTTGTCAGAATTCTATCAGATTGATAAACTTCATAATCGTACTCATTAATAGACGTAACCATGGTATGCTTTAGGCAATATCTTTCATGATTAGACGGTCCGTAGAGCGAGCTAAAGAGCCATGGAATCCTCGTTTGGGAGGTATTTCTGTTTGCAATGCTTCAAGCATAAGGCTTTGAATCAAGATTATGGCGGAGGCTTATTCAGCTCTTCTATGCCATTATTGGCTGCAATGGTTTCTTAGCTTCTTGATAGTTGAGTGGAGATTCACGTCTTGTACCCACATAATGTGATTTCTGTTACAAACGACCAAATCAATGAAATTGAACTTGTGACGGTTTGACAATCCACTGAATGGAGGGAACAAAATTATGAATAGTGTTATGGGAAATAAGACATCCATAACAATCAAAGTTAGAACATTCGGGTCTAAGACATGATTTTACATGAAAAACTTTGGGTTTCCATGGATGTATTGTTTTATGAAAACTTCAGGTTTCAAATGCACAAAATTTGAAACTACAGGTTCGAGTTTAGTTCTGAACTTCTGGTTCATAAAGGAGGTACCCGTAAGAACACATAATACAATTTACAACTAAGTGTAGTGGATTTGGGTTACTTTAGGAACTCAAGTCCGAGTGCTTCGGGACTACGAAAGAGAGTGAGTGGTTCAAAGAAAAGAAATAATATATTGAATTGTTAATGTCCAAAAGTGGGTTTCAGGCCTATAATTTTGGACGTCTTGCCAGATTAATGGACTGTTGGTCACTTTTACTAAATTCAATTGATCGGGACTATACGGGGTCGATCGTGGAAGCAATATAATGACATGTGGGTCATATTAGCTTCGATTGGCGGCAAGTCAAACGGCAAGTGAATTATAGCTTAATTAGCGTTAACAAAAACGTCCCAAAAATTATATGGGTATGGTTATGAAGTGGGAAGCCAAAATATGGCATTGGGTCAAAAAAAGTATGTAACCCAGCATCTGGTTGCTGGTTGCTGGTTGCAGTTGGTCACCTGCAACAAGCTATAGGCCTTTGGGTTTGAGATAAGGGCAGTAGCAGCAGCCTATCAAGTTGCAAAGCAGCGGGCCGAGTTGGGAGCAAAACCCAGCAACGCATGGATTGCTGGATGGTGGATCGAGGTGCGCAGGAAGCCCAACGAATTGTTGGCTTTGGGCAGTTGCGTGAAGGAAGCCCACTGGCTGCTTGCTTCAAATTTTTTTGGCCGAAACACAAATGCCCAATGAAGTTGGCTTTTGAGAAGCAGGCCAAGTTGTGAGAAGCCCAACATAGGTTGCTGGGTTCAGGAATATACCGAGGGCGTGAAGCCCATGCATTAGGGATCCAAGCAGTAAACCTGGTCCAATTTGAGTAGTAAGCCCAGAGGGCTGCCCTGTCGCTGACCTAAGCTTCAGGCTTGGCGTGGTTCTCATGGCGTCGGCTCGATGTGGCTTGGGGTCGCGTCTCAGTCGCAAAAAACCCTAATTGCTTCTAATTTCTTTCGATTCTTTGATTAACAAATTTCACATAACAAAAATTGCGTAATGCACAAACATGTATATATATATATATTGACAAATATATGATAAATATATATATATATATATATATATATATATATATATATATATATATATCGAAAGGTAAATGTAAATGTAGGGGGTTCATGCATCATGGAGAATGTTTTCAAGCTTCATGGTCGTTTCAAATATCTTAATTTATTTTAAAAGAACCTGATTGGTAGAAAACAATTGAGGCCTTGAATTTGTAGAAGATCATTCTCAGAAAGCCGAAATTGCATCTCCAATGAGTTGTATCACGTCCAATAAAGAAAAATTAAATTAAATCAATAACATGTAGATCAATTCAATAGAATAATAAATTAATCATAAAAAGAATGATTAAAACTTAAGACTCACCTGATTGAAGATCAAAACTCTCTTTAGCACATAGTCAAGAGTGTGTTGATGACATGTTGTAGGCCTAATTTACTGAATCATTATAAAGGATAGAGAGAGGGGGTGCGGCGGCAATAGAGAGAGAAGAGAGAGATGTGTAATTGTGAGATGTGTGTTATTCCACCCCATTGTGCCTTTATTTATAGTAGCAGGGAATGTAAATTCCTTACCTCAATATGATTACAACTTTAATAGGATAATATATAATCTAAGAGATATGATAGAATCCCACAAGAATATCCCAAATATGATAGGATTTATACGATCACATTCCTAAACAAATAGGACTGCAACATGGTTCTATTTTTACGTTGTATACCTAGCTTATTTTCAAAGGAAAACTAATGAAAAGGGCTTGAAAACTTTGAATTTTAATAATAAGGACAAAATAAAGGGTAAAATGAATAGTACCAGGATTGACTTTTTAGTGTAAAAATGTGATTTATCGTTAAAGTGAACAGTACCGGTGCTTTTCGTTAAAGTTCCCTATTTTCAAATGCACAAAATTAACTTGAAGTTTGAGAAAGTGGATTGCTGTCCATGCATGTGTACACTTCACTTAAACACAATTACATGTGTCAATTATATTACTGAGCCTTCTCCACTGGAGCTTCAATGCAACGTAATAGCAGAGTAACTCGTAAAAACACAGAAAAAACTTGTATACATTACTCATCTTCGTACTTACCATTGATGTCGATCGATTTCTTCTTCCATTGTGTTTTTTCATCGAACCTTACATACGAGGAAGTGGAAAATGGTTGTTTATCCTAATAAATAAGGTTTATACTTTTGGCATGGGATGCAGCTGGTTTTAGCTCTTTCGTCATGGAGTAGGATTCTCTCCCCTACTATTTCCATCCCCTTCTATCCCCTCCTCTCACACTCTTCTTTTTGTCTTATTTTCTATATAAAAAAATCAAAACAAGATGTAGACGCAACGTCGCAATCGTTTAAATAGGAGGGGATGGAATGGGAGAGAGATTAGGAGGAGAGAAAATCCTACTTCCTTTCCTCTTACTATCTACTTTACCCTTATTGATGATCTTTCTGGTATTTCTAGACAGAGACCCATTTCTGGTATTCCTAAGTTAGTTGTTTCTTTGGTGTTTTAAACCTTACAAGGAAAATATCAAATTTTTCTAGATTAGAAGTCTTAAAGTTTTAGAGAGATGAGCCAAATGGTCTAAGAATGTGTGGTGTTTTATTTTAGGCCTAATCGGATAAATGGTCCCCGTGGTGATAAGGTATTCGGATGATAGCCCCTGTGGTAAAAAAATTCGGATTTAAACCCCTGTGGTCTAAGTCTATTAGGATTTATGCCATTCTGTTAAATAATGCTGACGTGGCTGCCAAATGTCTGCCACGTGGCAAAAATAATATTTTTTAATTTTTTTTTAAAACCTGAATTTTTACAAAAAAAAAAAAAAAAAAAAACCCCAGAAACTCCCCCCGCCCTCCGCCCTCCGCCCGTTCCCCCCCCCCCCCGCCGGACTTCTTCTCCTTCTTCTTCCCGTCGGAGGCTAGCTCCCCCCTCCGCCGGAGCCTAGCTCCCCCCCCCCCCGCCGGAGCCCTCTCCCCGCGCGACCCTCCTCCCTCTCCTTCTTCCTTCTTCTTCTTCTTCCCGCCGGTCTCCCTGCGCGACTCCTCCCTCTCCCTCTTCCTTCTTCTTCTTCTTCTTCTTCTTCTTCTTCTTCTTCTTCCCGCCGGAGACCAGCTCCCCCCTCGCCGAAGCTCTCTCCCTCTCCCTCTTCCTTCTTCTTCTTCTTGCAGATCTGGGTTTAATTTTTATTTTTTATTTTTTTTGTAAAAATTCAGGTTTTAAAAAAAAAATTAAAAATTATTATTTTTGCCACGTGGCAAACATTTGGCAGCCACGTCAGCATTATTTAACAGAAGGGCATAAATCCTAACAGACTTAGACCACAGGGGTTTAAATCCGAATTTTTTTACCACATGGGCTATCATCCGAATACCTTATGACCACGGGAACCATTTATCCAATTTGGCCTTTATTTTAAAAGACCTCAGTGTAATTTTGAATTGAATCACTTGTATATAAATTGTAATTTAGTTTGTCAAATCTTCAACGTGGAATGTTCAAGCAGAAGTGCCCCATCTTGAAAAGTTAAAGATGAATCAAATTGAACAAATGAATGCTAATACATGTTTACAATCATGACCACTAACAAATCAAAAGAAGATAATTATAATGGTGATCATTCAGAAGCCATCTTCCGTGGACCACTATAGTTGCTGAGTTTGAGGACCTCTCAGCCTTCTGTGAGGGGAGTTCGTTTCTTCTTCCCGGGGCCCCAAACATAAACATTGACAATGTCTTCCATCCTTTCAAAATTATGAATGTACAAGGATGTGACTGTTTTTACATTGAAAGCTGTTCCCCTAAAACACAGACGTTTTGGGACGCTAACCTTCTATTGTCCTTTTCATAACTATATATAAATGTTTTTCCCTTTTCGTTTTTAACCCCTTTGTGCCTTTTTTACCCAAGTCGAGTCCTCGTCCAGATTGTGCTCTAATTATCGTAACCATACAAAGCATATTTGTCTTCTTTTTTGGATTTCATGTTTATTCTATGTCATTCTGGATTTGATTTTTTTTTTTTATGTGGTCTTCCTCTCACAGAATAATTTAGTAGCAAAAATTTGGATCCGACCATATTTAGCGTTAGTGCATTTACATGCATTTGGAATAATCTTAACCATTTAATTAATATGATGGTCATTAATTATTCTACGCCATGCATGTAATATCCAACTAAAACACCTTATCACTCACCCTTTTCTTGTTAAACAAGAGTCCACAACATCCTCAACAACCTTCTTGAGTTGGTTGTAATTCACATTTAATACTTTATCCTTGTTTATCAGATTGTATTGGGAGGTTTGTACTCCCTTTAGGACTCTGTGTTACATCAATATACTTGAAACTATATGTGTAACAATTCAAGGAATGGAATAGAATAACTTCCACAAATATTTGCCCTGTTTTTTCTTTTTGTTTCCTGCAGCACAGTGCTTCTCACGCTGCATTTCTACATTTCTTCTGGATCGATCTCCCAGTGACGTGAAACCGTCGGTCACTTTCATCAGAATTATACTCAAAATTTGAATTCCTAAACTGATATACAGTTTGTACAAATTAAGATAAGGTATTACTCTAGCCTTCGTTTGTATCAGATGACTCTGAACAACTGATGGATATGAAATCTAATAGAGTTGCTTTTGGGTCAGATTGATCACTCATCCTCTTTTCCAAATAAAAAATAAAAAATAAAAAGCAATAAGCCGTAAGGGTTCAATTACTTATCTCAGATAACTTTATAATGGGAAAAAGTAAGGAATCGGTATGCGAAGAACTCATTCCCATTAAGTTGTTTACTAACCACATAAAATTACAATAAAAAAGTAACGGGTTCTCATTGTCATTGTTTACTAACTCTAAAGAATCGGAATGAAAATAACTTGATTACTAATATACTCTTGCATAAAATTATTCAAATCACTTTAACGATAATTATAATCACTTTAACAATAATTATACTGTTATAAACTTCTTATTTAAGTGTGATTGTGTAAATCTTAGATTAGATTTGATTATAATTATTCTTTCCTATTAGGACTTGTATTCCTTAGAGGAGAATGATTTCTTCTATCTCTTATAACCATAATTAAATGCACTGCGTAGGAGGAATATCATCATCCTCTACATAACCCTACAAACACATCTCTCTCTATTTTCTCTGTGTCGTCGGCCCCCTCTCATTGTCAGTTAAATATAGGTCACAACATGTTATCAGCACACTCCTACTGTTGCGCTTAGGAATCTAACTTGGAAGTTTTTTTTGCATCAAACCAATTCACCAATATCATCACGCAATTAGGTTCTTTCAAAACAACGGTTTTTATCTCGATATTTTTGCAGCCCTGATAGCATGAACATTCACCATAATGCATGACCCAACTTTATGTTTTGCGATTTTAGATTCTACATAAATTGTGTATGCATTATATCCATAATTATTGAATTATGTGAATTGATGTTGCCATGAATTGCATCATATATCTGCTCATGCATTGAATTAATTGAAAAGAAAAAAAATTGAAGATTTTTAGGGTTTTTCGAACCCATGACCCGAGCCACGCATGGAGCCATCATGCTCCACTAGGAAAACCCGACGCATATGGCGTCTAACCCAGATACCCTAACTCACCTGCAGCGAGACCACGGCCTTGCCTTGCAAATTTATGGCAAAATCCAACGTGGTGTTGTGATTTTTGAACCAAAATCATTGAAATTCCAAAAGAATTTCATCGAATTTGGGTGAAACTCAAGTTTGAATTTCATGGGTTTCCCTTTTTCTTTTCTCCTGACATCGAGGTACCCTCTCCGTCACTAGGAAATGGCTCACCATCGAACCCATAACCTTGCACCGAGAACTGTGTCTCCAAACCCAGCCACTTGAAGAGGTGGCGCTGCTTTCTTTCCCCGACAACACAACCTAGTTCTAACCTGGGGTGTTGACCCAAGCCTACTTGGGCTTTATTTCTCTCAACCCATATCACAGAGCCTAATTAGGCTTATGTTGGACTCAGCTCGCGACACCAGCCTATGGTTATGATGTCCCTGTGTCCTGCAATACACGCGTCTCCCTGGGTTCATATATCTGCGTCACACTAGATTCCAACTTGAAGCTGGAACACTGGTGCACTGCACCGTGAAGCACCAGAGCACCCCTCTAAGTGGGCTTACAGCCCTAGCTTGCTCCTTACCACACCTGATTAGTGCCCCATATGGGCCTTCCATTTTTTTGGGCCTATTCCTGCAACTCGTTTGTTGCTAATGGGCTAGCAGCCCAATTCTTTTGGGGCCTAATTAGCTCGTGTTCACCACAGCTCATTTTTTTGGGCCTAGACCACGACATCAATTTGATAAGCCCACTCGTGGGCTTTGGCCCATTATTTTGGGTCCCCAATTTTAATTGTTTATTTTTAGACAATTTGGATTTTATAATTTTTCACTCACACTTTACTTTTGGCACGAAATCCAAATAATTAATTCAATTATTATCTTTGTATATAAAATTGTGTTTCTCTATAGAAACATATGAACCTGAAGTTCATAATTATTTCGAAACCTGAAGTTTCTAGAAACATGCCTTGTTTGAAAACCTGAAGTTTTCCTTAAAAACATCACCCATGAAAACCCCAAGTTTTTTCATATAAATGGATTGAAAATGAGAATGGATTGATTTTTCATAGGTTTTCAACATGTTTGACAACCTGATGTTCCAAACCTGATTTGATTTCTGTTTTACTTCTCGCTGAAAATGATAATTAGTTGTTGATGAAAAATCATCAAGCTTAACCTACTTGGGCAACTGCTGTGCCTGAAGCACACTATAGCATAAACAAATGCCTAAAAATCCAACATAGGTTTGGTAGGGGCTGCCAGAAGCCATCCCGTCGAGGTCAACAGAGCCAAGGCTCATCTATGGGAGGAAACCGAGCCCATAAGTGTCCTAACCTCGCTCCCAAGGCCCTAAACTTCAAGAATAAGGGCAAAACACCTAAAACCATGGATGCGGACATAAGCTACCGTTGTGGTTCAAAGGACCATTAGTCTCGTGTTTGCCGTGCTCCCCATAAGGTTGTAGCTGAATATCATTCTCGTTGTAAGAAGTTTGAATCAAACTTTGTGCAAGTGGGTGAATTGGAAAGTACCAAGATAGAGGTTTCTGAGTTTCAGGAGGATACCACCCCTATGGAAGATTAGAATCTTAGACATAAACTATTTCTAGTTAAATTTTAAAATAATGAGGCCGAATTCCACATAGTGGCCGAACCCCCCTTGTTTTTTGGTTTAATTTTGCACAATTTTCCTTTTATGTTTGGATTATTTGTTGGTGATTTATTTTTGGATATTAAGTTTTTATTAATTACCATCCTTGAATACTTCAATTATTTTGAATGGATATTTGTTTTCAGAACTTTTATGTATGTAACCGATCCAAATTAATTTTTATTTCTAGGTATGACTAGTGGGAAAGTTATTTGTTTGGCAAATAATGCAACCATGCACACCGTTTTGCGTGAACACATCTATTTCACTAACTTCATACCTAAGAATGCACCTCCAACAACCCTCTCATGCCTATCCAACCTGATCGAATGATACGGTAAGACACGTATAATGTTGTCCAATGGTACAATTTTGACCATTGATGAGGCACTCTATGCTCTGCATTTTAGAAGAACATTGTTGATTTTCAAGGACATTAGAGATAATAATTCCCATGCTGAAACCTATGTAGAAAATGGAGTTGAATTTTTGTGCATAACTTCTTACGAATGTGGCCAGAAGAGTATTCTAGAGAAGATGAAGCGTATCCCGAGTATCTGTAAACTACGACTATACGCCCTATAGAAAGGCACTATGTGGCCGACCTTACCTCTTGGATCGTGCATGAAATTACACTTTGGCATGATCATTTGGGACACCCTGGACGAATAGCGATGCACCATATCCTTAAATCATCACACGGTCATCCACTAACCCCGAAGTTTAGGTTCGATTCAAGGAATCGCATGTCAAACCTGCTCCATAGGAAAGCTTATTATTAAGCCTTCTTATGACAAGATTCATTCTAATCCTCCTATTTTTCTACAACGGATTAAGGGGGACATTTATGGACCAATCCACCCTCCATGTGGACCATTTAGATATTTTATAGTTTTGGTTGACATTTCCATATGTTGGTCACACATGTGCTTGTTGTCCACAAGGAACGCTGCTTTCTCCAAACTGTTGGCCCAGGTTATTAAGCTTAGGGCTTAGGGCTTACCACCTTAATTATTCGATCAAATCTATTCGATTAGATAATGCTTGAGAATTCACATCTAAATTTTTTGATGACTATTGCATGTCGGTTGGGGTTGAAGTTGAGCATCTAGTACCCCATGTTCACATCCAGAATGGCCTGGCAGAGGCATTCATTAAATGCTTACAAATAATTGCTCGATCATTGGTCATATGTACTAAGCTCCCGATCGCTACTTGGGGCCATGCAATATTGCATGTAGCCATGTTGGTCCACCTGAGGCTTGTTAAGACCCAACCGTATAGAGCCCTTCAGTTGGATATCAGATATGAACCCGACATATCGTATTTGCACATTTTTTGTTGTGCGGTCTATGTGTCGATGTCACCGCCCTTACGTACAAAAATGGGGCCTTAGTGAAGGATGAGAATCTATGTCGGATATGATTCTCCTTCAATCATTCGTTACTTTGAACCTTTGATAGACGATCTGTTTACCGTTCGTTTCATGGATTGTTACTTATATGAGACAGTCTTCCCGTCGTTAAGGGGAGATAAGAACGTCAACGTTCCTGAAGAATGACGCGAATTATCATGGATGACTCTCACTTTGTCTCATTTAGATTCCCACATTGCTCAATCTGAGACTGAAATGCAGTGAATATTAGATCTTCAGAACATAGCTTAGAACATGCCAGATGCTTTCACCGATCTAGTGTGAGTGACAAGATCACATATTCCAACTGCGAATGTGCTTGCAAACATGGATGTACCAAATGTACGACAGACTTCCCTTCTGGATTCCTAGGAAGCCACTTTGGCCGATCCACGTACATTAGTGGCTAGCCAATCATCTGCCCCTGCATAAAAGCATGGTAGACCTTTTGGTTCAAAGGATTCACACCATCGAAAGAGGAAACCCACAACATAGGCCCATGAAGAGCCTACTGTGAATCTGATTGTCGCCTATTCATTCTATCAAACTCATGAGAAAATTCTAGATTACAGAAGCATCCTTGAATAGACGAATCCACCTCTCGAGAATCATAAGATTTCGGTCCATTATGCTAGCGTGGATGATGTTTGGTATAGAAATGAGATGATTGTCGACGATGCATTAGCATATGTAGTAGCTACTGAGATCATGTTGTGCAATGACATTGAATCCCGTTTCGTTGATGAATGTCGACGTAGAACTAATTGGTTAAACTGGAAACAAGCAATCCAAGTCGAACTCGATTTGCTTATGAAACGTAAGGTGTTTGGACCTATAGCTCCTACTCCTCCACATGTGAAGTCCGTTGGCTACAAGTGAGTTTTCATTAGGAAACGTAATGAGAATAACGAAATTGTGTGTTACAAAGCTCATCTTGTTGCGCAAGGCTTCTCACAACGCCCGAGGATTGACTATGACGAAACTTATTCACCTGTTGTGGATGTGATTACTTTTTGCTACCTTATCAGTTTGGTAGTTTCCGAAAAACTGAGTATTCAGTTAATGGACGTAGTAACTGCATATGTCTATAGGGATCTTGATAAGGAAATTTATATGAAATTTCTTGAAGGACTTACATTGACTGGATTAAATATTTCCAAACCCCAAAACACGCTCTTAATTTGGCTGAGACGTTCACTCTACGATTTGAAGCAATCTTGAAGAATGTGGTATAACCGTTTGAATGAGTATTTGACTAGTCAGGGATATGTGAACAATGAACTATGCCCTTGTGTGTTCATTAAGAAGTCACATTTCAGTTTTGCAATCATTACAGTTTATGTCGATGACATGAACCTCATCAGACCTTCTTAAAAGCTTGAGAGAATTGCTGCACACCTGAACTCGATACTGTCTCGTCTCGAGATAAAGCACCGTTTGAATGAAATCTTAGTACATCAATTGAACTACACCCAGAAGGTGTTGAGTCGTTTTAACGAGGATAAAGCGAAGCCTTTGAGTACTCATATGGTCGTTTGATCGCTAGATGCCAAACAAAATCCATTCCGTCCGAAAGAGGATGATGAAGAGATTTTGGAGCCTGAAGTTCCTTATCTAAGTGTGATAGGAGCTTTATTGTACTTAGCTCAATGCACGAGACCCGACATCTCATTCGCTGTTAATCTTTTGGTAAGATACAGTAATGCACCAGCACATAGACGCTAGACTGGTGTTAAAGACATATTCTGTTACCTTAAGGGTATTACGGATCTGGGCTTGTTTTATCCCTATGGATCCTCAAGTGATGCCACACCTTCCTTATCTCGAGTCGATTCTCACCTTGTTGCTTATGCCAATGCATGAAACTTATCTGATTTGTATAAGGTGCGTTCTTAAACGGGTTATGTCTTTACCGTTAGAGGAACCACGATCTCTTGGAGGTCAACTAAACAGACCTTAATTACCATTTCGCCTAACCATGCTGAAATTCTCACCATACACGAAGCAACTCGGGAATGCTTTTGGCTGAGAGCAGTTGTAGGCCATATTTGAAGCTCCTGCAATCTTTACCCTATCGTTAATGTCCCAACGACAATCTATGAAGACAACGCAACATGCATCGAGCAGCTCAATAAGGGTTACATCAAAAGAGACAACACCAAGCACATTGCGCTGAAATTTTTCTTCTCACATCAACAACAAGAGCATCAGAAGATTGAAGTCATGCAAATCCATTCACAAGACAATCTGGCTGACTTCTTCATCAAACCACTACCGAAGGTGACGTTTTAGAAGTTTGTATAAGGAATTAATATGCGTAAACTTTCTGAGTTGTAACATTGCTAGTCCTCTTTGGAATTATGTCAAACTCACAAGGAGTATTCTGAAGTATACTTGTTTGATCTTAATGTACTCTTTTTCCCTTCGATTAGGAGTATATTTCCCACTGGGTTTTTGCTATCTAATGAGGTTTTGACGAGGCACCCACTTTGGGTTGATCATATCCTTGATGACGTCCCGTAGAGGTTTTATTTGACTTTGTATTTCTAACGCATGTTTCCTTAGACTATGGATTTTGTCCTTACTCGGGTTTTTACCATGGCCTTAGGGTTTTTTGTGAGATTTACTTCCTTGTGCAAGTTCCTACCTTATTTGAATAACGTGTTCCTAGAATCAGTGCCGAAGAGTCGACTTCCTCAACTCTACATGATGCCGAATCTACTTGAGTATTTACACACTCAAGGGGGAGTGTTATAAACTTCTTATTTAAGTATGATTGTGTAAATCCTAGATTATATTTGATTCTGGTTATTCTTCCATAATAGGACTTGTATCCCCTGGAGGAGAATGATTTCTTCTTTCTCTTATTACTATTAAAAAAACATTGTGTAGGGGGAATATCACCATCCTCTACTCATCCCTACAAACACATCTCTCTCTATTTTCTCTGTGGCCCGCCTGCCCCCTCTCCTTGTCAGTTAAATATAGGCCATAACATATACAAGCTAATTGAAAGCATATTAGTAATCAAGTTGATGGGAGATCAGATTAACTACACCCTCCTAGTTAATCAAATTCTTAAAATTGGGTTATTCTATTATGGATTTTAAGTAATTCCATTTTGGATGCTAATTTCTTACATGCAAGCAGTGGCGGAGTCAGGATTTTAGGTGAGGAGAAGTCTAACATAAATGTTAAAATAAATAAATAAATAGATAGATAGTATTAACAAGAGAGTATAATACATAGTTGGAGTTGTGAGCTAATTAATTTTTTTAGAGTCTAAATGTTTTTTTCTATGTTGAAGTTAACCTCCAATATCAAGTCAATATAGAGAGTAATTAATAAAAAAATTAAAGAGCATTAAAAGAAATTAACCTTCTAATATCAAGCCAATAAAAATGCTAGAGATACCATGCTTTTAGACCACATTCTGAAGGCCACATGATGTATCGGTTGATGATTGGATTTCTTCTTTAATGATTTAAACAAGTAGTCTAATTATTAACTGCTATATAATCATGTGGTCTCAAAATATGAATAAAGTAGATGATGTTTCTAGTATCACCCCAAGTCAATATAAAATAGATTGAGAATTTTTGAAACAAAAAAAAAAAAAAAAAAAAATGAGAAGAATGGATTGAGAATTTGGAGAACAAAATATATGAAATTTTGAAAAGTAGTAAAATGTTAAAGAGAATAGAGATATTTACAAAGCTTAATATTGTTGTGAGTCGGGAATTGGAAGGGAAAAATATATGAAATTTCAAGAAGTGGAGGAGGAAAAACTATAAGTTTATTATTCTTCAATTGACAATGTAAAAGAATATTTAAAAAAAAAAAAAACTAGACTTTAGGTTTTAATTTTAAGAGTTATTGTTTTGTTTATAAAACAAGATGTTAAATTTAGTTTTAGGATGAGTGTTGGGATTGAAAAGGAAAAAAGACCTCTTATTTGAACTATTGATGATGAATACAATTTAAGAGTTTTTAGTAAATTAAAAGAAGTATGATACTAAGTTTATTTAAAAGGGTGAAAGAGTGAGGGTAGGCTTGGGCCTATGGTGTACTTATAGTTCCTCCGCCCTTGCATGCAAGTAAATGCAGGAGAAGTCATGAAGGGAACTCATTCTCTTTCTTTTCATTCCCATTACTGATAAGTAAACTAACACTATAAACCTTTCAAACTCCATACTATTTTCCCAATTTGCGTTTGTGTCATATTGGATACCATTAAGAATTCTACTGATTTCAGAAAAGAAAAACACTCTTTAATCACAACGTACTTGGAAAATTATATTCTGATTAGAAAAAAAGGGCTTTTAGATTCAGGTCCAAAAACATAGATTGTTTTTAGGAGTGATTATATGTTTTTATTTCTTTTACACTCATTTTATATTTTTCTAAAAATATTAAAAATCAATTAAAATCTTCTAATATTATGCATTTTCTAATTCCAAAAAATCTAATTAATATCTTATAACAAAAAAACTAATATACTAACACATGAAGCCTTTAAGGGAAGGGATCTCCATTATTTATTTATTTATTTATAAAAATGGGGATTAGTTGTGGGGTCCACACCACATTGAACTTTAACGATCTGAACCGCTAATTTTCAAGTTGTACCTCAGAGATCATCCTTGCAAAATATTAGCCAAATCGGAAATATTTAAGACATCTAATTGGGTTCAAAGAAATGAACGAATACTTTGTTATATAAGAAATAATGAAATTTGATCTTGATAATTAAATAAGCAAATGGTTTCGGATTGAATTTAATTTTTCCAAGGATGATCTATGAATCAAGACGTACAAAATAGATGGTTCAGATCGTTAAAATTCGATGTGGAGTGGGCCCCACACCTAATCCCTATTTGTTTTTCCAAAAAATGGGAATCTCTTTGCATAAGGGGCCTGTACTAACATAAATCTATATGCAAAACATTATTCTACCCTAACTCAAGTAACAAATATATGAGTGTATTATACCTATACATGAGATATGAAGCCTAACTAAAAGGTAGAAAAAAACATAACATACGTACTAACAAGACACATTTATCTGTGATAAGTTGATTATAAAAAAAAAATGTCATATAGTAGATAAATACAATTAAGTTGTGATATAGGTGATTATAAAAAATAAAAATAAAATCTATAAATGGGGTTTAAAGCAGGAGGACGAACAAGAAATAACGAAAAATAAAATAAAAAGAAGTAATCAAAGAGATAATTAGGAAGAAATTTTATTTTTATAATTAATCTTATCATTGAAGAGAAAATTATGGATAAGTAAATAATTAAATTTAAGGAATTGGACTTATTTTAATAAACTGGACTATTCCTACTATTAACTAAAAAATTAGACTTATATCAAGTTCCCTCTAGAAAAAAAGAAACTATAGATTTAAAGAGATCGCACTAGAGAAGAGAAAATGACCACGTGTGAAAAGAAAAAAAGAAAAGAGGGAAAGACATGAATAAATGGCGTTTGGGTTTGGGAAGCTCACATTCTATTGTCATTTTCATGATTAACTAAATGTTTTTCCCTTATTGTTTTTAACTTTTTACCCATTTGTTTTTGCTTTTTACCCAAGTCAAGTCGTGGTCCAATTGTACCCTAATTATTACAACCATACAAAGCATGTTCTGCTAGAAATCGAATTTCTTCTCTCTTTATAATGGGGTAATATTTCATGTTTATTTTCAAAATTCTATGTCGTTCTCCATTTGATATTTTTTAAGGGGTTTGGACTCGGTTTAGTATTTAGAGTTTAAGTTGGAAAAATAATTAAATGGCTCTAATAAATCGAGACATGTAAGTACCTGCCAAAATATACAAGTACAGCCAACTAACATGGTAGCATCTGATTTTAGAAGTGCTATAGGATAGGCTTAACAAGTTCATTCCTTCGGGAAGAATTCTTACTGTTGGCAATTGTTTTCCCTATTCTTACATTTTTTTTTTCTTTCAAAATGTAGTATTTTTAATGGAATCAACTTTTTTTAATGTCTTTTATTTCAAATTGTATGATTTAGTACTACATATATATTTACTCCTACATTTGCAATAAGAATTCTTAGAACTTAGGTGCTTTTCAGGTTAAAGTTCAATCCGTAACGTGTTTTTCTTGTTTTTGTTAAAATTCAATCTGTGCACCTTCAACTTACTAATTAATTTTGGGTTAAATCTTTAATTGAATAAAATCTATTAAATTATGGTGTAGATCAGATGAGGGAGTGAATAAAGAATTAGATAGAAATGCACAAAGTCATAAGCAAAGTTCATTAAGCATTGCAGATTTAGAGCTATGATGTCCATTTTAGGCCAATGACCCAATATTTCAAAGAGAATGATGTCACGATAAGAGTTGAAAGTTTTGGTTGAATTCTAATGCTTACAAGCCCAAAGTAACGTGTAATTTTTGTGTGTCTCTAGAATACGATTATGTGACATTAATTACTATTCTACTCAAACCATAACACGTGAGTTTATATTTTATTCATATACAGCTAGAAACAAAACATATCAACTTTTTTATTAACCCTTTTTTTACGTGAAGTGGTTAAAATTTCGCAAAAATAACATTCTAAAATTTGATGACATTTTTGGTAATTTGTTTACTTAGATCCCTAGCAACGCTAGGGCTACAGTAGCCTATAAATTCATTCTTTGGTGGTATTAGGGTTTTATCATTCTTATTATTCAATAAACAACTTTGGAGAATTCTTTAGAAGTTAGAACCCAAAGAAAGAAAACATGTTGCAATAGATAATAGTTGTCTGCTTCATGGTTTGTATGGAAAGCGCGGCTGACGAGAGAGCGATGTATCACCTACTGCTACTGATAATTGTGAGGAAGGAGAAAAGTGTTTGGGAGGCGATGTCGGCCATACTTTTCCCCCACAGTCAAAGAACGTACTCTTTTCTCTTTTGTTCGCTCATTCAAAATTGTTCCAAGGATTTCAACTGCAACTACTGCTTGTTTTTTTGCATCTGAGAAAAGCCAACAGACATACTTTTTGCCCTTTTTTGATTTTTAGGAATGAAGGAAAGGTACCTACAACTACAAGACTACTAACTACACCTTTTCCACACTGAATTTGCCCTACCCTTTTAGATTAATTTCAGATTATATGCATGCATGGCCGACTTGCTACCACACTTTATTATTCCTTCTATTTATAATTCACATGATTCATATCATGTATATATAGCCAATATGATTAGGGAATCTTGAACAATACCTTTCAACTAAAAAATAAACATGCAAAAGTGTGTATTATTTAATATGTATCAATGGTATTAGAGTATGTTAATCCATATCATGTGTCTGGATAAATTTTTATTATTCTAATATGTTCATTTTAGTGTGTTCAGTTGTTGGTCAAACTATTATTTTGTGTTTTGAGAGGAGAGCATAATTGAGAGATATGATCAATGATGTGAGTTTAAAATATTTTTTTGGGGTCAAATCTATTTTCTATATTGGGGGTGAAACTTTGCTCCACAGCCAATATAATAACATCTAAAGAGCACTAGCCGACCTCAAGGTGAACCAATCTAGGCCCCTTTTTAAGGAAAAACTTTTGAAATCAAGAGGCGTTCAACTCATTTCTTTGACATTCTCTAGGAGACATTGATGGATTAAGTCGTTTGATGATTGTTGCGTTTAACGGTTAATTTTAAGCTTTATCATGCTTAATTACAATCAATAAAAGTTAACTTTAGTTTTACTTTGTTAAACTGATTGAAGCATACTAGCTAGTTCAAATCTTGTTTACAAAAACTTCTTGAAAAAAAAATGAACAAATGAGTTAAGGCTTGAATTTTTCTAAATACATGCGACATTATCTATATTAAGGGATGGGGAAGTGAGTCAAGTCTCACAATGGGTTATCCATAATAGTTTGGTTTCACTTTTGATGAGAATTGAACTTAAAACTTCTCACTTACAGTTAAGGCTTCAAATCTTAAACTCAAATAACATACATCTCCTTCTAGCAAATAGTAGATTGCTCTAGTATTTAGAGCAGTTTTGCTATACCCATCGCATTTCGAGTTTAAATTCTCGCTTTTTTTAATTAAGAAAATCATTCATGTCCTCCCTTTTTATTTGAGTATGATGATCATTTTTGGGATCTTAAATTTATTTTCCTACTTTTCACTATATTATTAATAAAAATTATAATACTACGTGACGATGGTTGTGAAACATACACATATTTCTCCCTTACGAAAATAGATTGCTTGATATCAAGAACGATCTCCTTGTATGTCATAAATATGGTGGCGATCCATAGGTGTCGCATTGTCCTCAACTTGGCTTTGGCTAGGTGTGTGCACATGCTGCTGAGGTCTGACCATTTTACAAGAGTCAAACTTGTTGGCATTGCTACAAATCGCTTTGTGCTTTGTGCTTTGATCTTATTTGTGTGGGGAACATAGAAAAAGGGCCTACTTCATCAGATCCTGATTTGACAATTGACAGAGATGTGCGTCTCCTTAAAGAGATGAAATCGTCCCGGAGGCCCTCACGGGTGTGATTGCAGAATTGGAACTCAACCTTTCAATGCTTGACACGTCAGTTAGTAGTAAAATGATTTAAACACACACACTACACAAACATGGTTTCAGTCAGGGATGATGAACATGATATAACACAAAACCTTAATCATACCAAGCCGGTAGGGCAAGGATTATGGGTGAGGATGACAAAGAAAGTCCCACGTTGAAAGTATATTAAATTTTGCTTATACTTATAACGAGTCAAGATGCTTTGCAGATTATCGATTGTTTTATAATAAGATTTCAAATCTCTTTACGATATTAGAGCATATTGATTCATACATGAATTTCAACGGTCTTTTTTTCCATGTCAACCAATTTTTTGTTATAGGGTTGAAAATTCATCACACGTGAAATGACGTGTGAGGATTTAAAGAATGTTCTGCATTGCCACACTAGAAATGCACCAAACTTTTCATGTGCTTATAAGAAGTTGAGTTACTTCCAATATTGCTAATTGATTGTATAGTAAAATCTTCACTTCTTTCGTTATCAGGCCAACTCCAACTCATGGCCTAAAACCTATAATTCCCCTTCTATACTCCCCCCAATCCATTCCAACCCAAGTTTTAATTTGGACATAAAACCTAAAATCTAAAAAAAAGCCAGATTTAGGCCAAGATTAGTGGTGGAGCCCCCACGCACATGGGTGTGTCTCCCACTTGTCTGCCAATAAAATTGAGCCCAACGACTGTTTTGGTTGATCAACAGCTCACATTCAAATGGGCTGTTGGTTATCCAATGGTTCACATTTAATTTAGTTAATATTTTTGTTTTATATTTATAAATTTATTGAATCCAACGACTGAGATCGAATATGATCAAATCTAACAGTAAAAAAAATAAAATCTAACGGCCCAAATTTAAATTCAACGGTTAAAATAATTATAAAATTATTTAACTCAAAATTCACCCAAAACTCTATAAATACCAATATATTTGTTGAAACATCCACATCAAACTTAGTTTTCTCTTACAATTCTTCCAAATTTTATACCATCTTCCAAAACCATGTGTTTGCTCTTGTGTCTTGTATTTATACATCTCTATCATGTGTTTCATATTCTTCTATAGTGTTTCATGAGTTTCATGTGTTTAGTGATTTTTCAATGTTTATCGGAATTTAAATATTTTTAGGTTAAAATGTTCATAAAATTCTTTTAGGATAATCTACATAAGTTTTTTTTAAAAGTTAATTTAAAAAATAGCCTAAATTCATTTTTTAATAATCTAGGGCTAAAATTTTAGGCCTGAAGGGTTGAAGCAAAAAAAAACTGTTTATGGGTTAAAACCTAAATTTTTTGGGCTAAAAAATTTTAGGTTTTAGGCCAAGAGTTGGAGATGGTCTCAACATATGAGCTACAATCATGTTAACGTTTTCTTTTTTCTTTTTTTTACTAATCACCGTTTACTCAAACGCTAATCAAATACTTTGATTACATGATTAAGTCTGTTTGTACCATACTTGACCAATCCCGAAACTACTGAGCACCAGTCAACGTTATATCGTCAATGACCCAGAAGAGTTTTCCTCCAACTAGGAGGCCAATCACAGCGCAACACGTGTCGACATCAAAAGCCAATCACAACACGACACGTGTCAATGTCAAAACAAAGCTAGAAACTCTCTTCTATAAAAGGAGATCATTCTCCCACAATATTTCCTAATGTCCTTTGTACTAAATCATTCACTAGTACTCACTAAAGGAGAGCTTGAACCTATGTACTTGTGTAAACCCTTCACAATTATTGAGAACTCCTCTACTCCGTGGACGTAACCAATCTGGGTGAACCACGTACATCTTGTGTTTGCTTCCCTGTCCCTATCCATTTACATACTTATCCACACTAGTGACTAGAACAATCTAGCGAAGGTCACAAACTTAACACTTTCTGTTGTACCAAAGTCCTCATTGATTTTGTGCATCAACATTTGGCGCCGTCTGGGGGAACGACACTTATTCCCACTCTCTTCAGCTTTGTTAAGCTGGTTTCCACCATTCGTACACTCTCTTTTGACCAGGCATCCCTTTCAAACATGGGGAGCGAATGAAGCCACAGCACACAGAATGACACCCCTCTTGCACCTGGTGCGAAGCAACGAAAGAAGGAACAAAATAAGTTTGCTCTTCAGGCTAAAGTCGATGAGCTGGAGGCTCAGAACAATAAGATAGCGATGAAGAATGAGATCCTCCAAGAGCAGTATAATAAGGTCTTCGAGATGCTCCACAAGGCTAGATATATTAAAACACACGAGCTCATTACCCATGTGGAAGTCAACCATCAACTAGGTGTCCCCAACACGGAGGGTCATTTGCCCTTGACATGGGTATTCCTGTTGAGGAGCGAGTTACTCATCGAAATAGTGACCAACATGAGACTTCTCTCAATCTAACTGCTTCGACCCGAAGCAGGATGAGTGGAGGAAGACACATTCTTACAGAAGGAGTGGAAGGATTGAAAGCCGTCTTTCGCGACTGTTGAGACTTCCTAAAGCAACGTCGAGACAATCCCATCCATGTAAGCTCGAAGATCAATGACCCAAGGGTTTTTGAAAGACTCGGCCCCCTCCCATGTGATAGGCCGGCTACCAATTTGGGGAAAGGGCAACAAGTCCTAGAAAAACACCAAGGTATAGGGGACTCAGAGATGTTCCGACAGACATACCTTGGAAGTCAGTATAGTGAGTTCAGAGAAAAATCACATGCTCTTGATCAAACCTTCTTACTTCCAAGAGGAGATGGAGATTTACGAAAGAAAGCTCCAGTGTTACATGACTCCACTCAAGACCCTCTTGTCCTACAGCTCCTTAAGGAAGTAAACAAGTTGAAGGCCGAATGACAACCTGAGATACCTGATGGGAACCAACCTAGACCTGGCCCTCTTACAAGGAGGATCCTAGAACCCCCCTCTAAACAAAGACAAAGCAGAAGCTTGGCTTGCAACTCTATACTAGAAAGGAGGACCCGATTGAACACCTTAACCTTTGTGAGTCCATCATAGCCTACCGGATGCACATCGACGAATAACGATGTCTTTTCTTCCCCTCTACCCTTTCTGGTAGAGCTCTAAACTGGTATTTCCGTCTTCCACCTGAGACGGTAGACTCATTTGATGAATTGAGGAAACTGTTTGTTTCTCAACACATTTTCCAGACCGATCGCTTGCACTCTGCGGATGACTTGTACACTATTCACCAGAAGCCAGACGAGTCATTACGTATGTATGCTGGCTGCTTCAGCCATGAGTATTCCCGTTGTGTCGAGGCAGACAACAAGACTGCCCTCAAAGCCTTCACGGCAGGCTTACATGATTGTTTCTGAGGTGATGGCCAAGGCTTATAACCATGCCTCCGCCGAGGTAAAGACATACCAAAGGAAACCCCCCACAGCCACCCCTTATCAACAAGTAGGGAGTGGATGCTAGATCCAACCAAATGAGAAGACCTCGACCTTCCAAACGGCAGCGGTGGCTTCCCCTACCTTACTTAATACTTCGCCAAGTCAACAGACATATCAACCTCAGGGTAAACGGAAAGATTTCCATCCTCATCAGTCTCATTTTAGTAAAAGGAGTAAGGGACACTATCGCGATAACTAAGGGTATCGCCATGATAATGCCCGCCCCCAGGCAGTCAACACAGTGGGCCAAGCACGTGTCAGGACAGGCCCTACCCCGAGGTATGAGACATACACACCTTTGAACCCCATATGCGTGGCCATTTACCCTAGCATAGCATACCTGATACCGAAGCCAATGCCGAGGCAGTCGGGTTACAAGCCCTCGAAGAACACAGACAAATTTTGCTGCTACCACGAGCATAACGGCCATGACAGCGAGAAGTGTATCACCCTTCGTGATCATATTGAAGCTTTGGTGCGTGAAGGAAAAATTGATCAATTCCTCATTTATCCTTCAAGGGACAACCGTAACCACGCTAGGTGAATGTGATATATTCCATAAGTGGTGGCACACCCATATCTAAATCTTCCAACAGGGCCATGAAAAATAGTGAACGAGCTTTAAGGTCTGGTCACCAAGTGTTTAACGTGGAAGACATCAGGGGAGGCAAGTATCAAAAGCCTAACTGAGATCCAATATGTTTCTACCCCGAGGAAGAAAGAGGTATCATCTACCTTCACAACAATCCACTGATCGTGGAAGCTCACATAGCCAACTTTGAAATACAATGAATCTTGGTAGACACGAGGGCTTCAGTCAATATCATGTTTGCTGAAGCTTTCAGGGCACTTAATGTAGCTGAACACTTGCTTGATCGCTCGATTTCCCCTCTGATAAGCTTCTCCGGTGATATCGTGCAACCTTTGGGGAGCATACACTTACCTTTCACCATTGGTGTAGGCTCTTACACAACTACCATTACCACTACCTTCCTGGTGGTTGATTACCCAATGCATCAATGATCTCAAGGCCATGGTATCCACACATATGTTGTTGATGAAATTTCCAACCCCCTATTGCAATGGTTACATCAGAAGAGATCAATTTAGTGCACGGTCATGTTACAATATTTTAGTCAAGCAACAACACCTGCCTGTGCCCAAGGAAACCTTTTCTATACATGACCAAGTCATAAAGACCAGCCCGGACGAAGCCAACTTAGATCTTCACGGTGGCAACAGTCAACCCAAAGATCCTCAAGATGACTCTTTCACCCAGTAAGCACAACCCGCTGAAGAGCTGGAGAAGGTTTCTATATCAAAAGATTATCCAGATCACATAGTGAAGATTGGCACCACCTTGTCACCATTAATTCGGTTGGCATTGATCTTTTTTTTTGTAAGAGAACACTGAGGTCTTTGCCTGGTCATACGAGGACATGCCAGACATCTATCTTGATATCATATGTCATCACTTGAGTATTGACCCCAAGACCAAGCCAGTGAGACAGAAGCGAATATCTTATGATGCTGAATGATACAAAGCAATGAAGGAAGAAGTTGAAAAACTCAAAGGCATAGGCTTCGTCCGCGAAGTCAATTACCCAACATGGGTAGCAAATGTGGTCCTTGTTAAGAAAAATTCGACCAAAGAAAGTCTCTTGCTCTAAAAGGTCTTGCGAAGAATGTGTGTCGACTACACCGACCTAAAGAAATGATGCCCGAATGATAACTTTCCTCTTCCTTTCATTTAAAGACTTATAGACTCTACGACAGAGTGTGAACTCCTGAGCTTCATGGATGCTTACTTAGGATACAATCAAATCCTCATGAACCCTCTAGACCAAAAACACACAACCTTCACTACTGACATGGGACTATATTGCTATAAAGTCACGCCTTTCAGCCTAAAGAATGCAGGAGCGACTTATCAGAGATTAGTCAATTCAATGTTTGCTGAACAGATTGGGAAGAGCATAAAAGTTTACGTTGATGATATGCTAGTCCAGAACAAACATGCTGACTAATACATCACTAACCTATCTGAAACTTTCACCATTCTAAAGAGGTATCAAATGAGGTTGAATCCCAACAAATGTGCCTTCGGCATAGGCTCTGGCAAATTCTTAGGTTTTGTGATAAGCCAACGAGGCATTGAGGCTAATCTCGAGAAAATCAAAGCAATCTTCGACATGAAGGAATCGGTAACTTCAAAAGAAATCCAGAGCCTTACTGGCAAGGTGGCAGCCTCAATTAGTTTCATCTTTAAGGCCACAGACAGATGTGCTCTTTTCTTCAAAGCATTTAAGAGAAGTAAAAAGTACATTACATAGACTAATGAATGTGTTAATGAATGTGCTGAGGCATTCAAGAACCTCAAAGACTACATGAGTAAAGCCCCTCTGCTCTCCAAACCTGAGGTTGGTGACACTCTCATAATCTATCTGTCGGTATCGGCTTCAGCAGTAAGTTCCGTTCTCATTCGAAATGATGGTAATGTCGAACGCCCTGTCTACTACGCTAGCAAGACCTTACAAGATACAAAGACACGATACTCCAACATTGAGAAATTGGCTCTAGCATTGGTCATGTCCGCTCGAAAACTTCACCCTTACTTCCAAGCACACTCCATCATCGTGCTTACCAATCATCCTATTTGACAAATACTCCAAAGTCCTAACACTTCCGAGTGAATGATCAAATGGGCAATAGCATTGGGTGAGTTTAACATCTCCTACCAACCAAAGCCAGCTGAGAAGGGCCAAGCAGTAGTAGACTTCATCGCCGACTTCACATATCCTGTTGACATTGTTTCTACGCTTAAAGAAATGGTTTCATTACCCTCGGAAGCTCAAAAAATAGAACCAACAACCCCAACATGGAGTCTATATGTTGATGGCTCGTCCAACCAACAGGGTTGTGGAGTAGGACTAGTCCTTACGACCCCTGACAAAGTGGCAATGGAGTATGTTCTTAGTTTCAAATTCAAGGCGTCGAATAATGAGGTTGAATATGAAGCCCGCTTAGCAGGCTTACGTTTGGCTAAACACCTTGGGGTTAAACGAATTGATATCTGCAATGACTCCCAATTAGTGGTTAACCAGGTCACCAACAACTTTGACGCTAAGGATAGCTCCATGGCAGCATATATGGCATAAGCACAATTGTTGCTCCATCACTTCCACTACCAGATGCTTTGGTTCACCTCGCCTCAGCGGTGGAAGACAAAATTGGGAGAAAAATTCAGGTTGAATTGTTGGCAGCACCAAGCACCATGGCTGTAGAAGCGTGCAACTTACAATAGGGGGATAGTTGGATTACCCCAATTTATAGATTCCCTGCTCATGGCACCCTTCCAAATGACAAAGTCCAAGCTAAGCAGATTCGATACAAGGCTACCCGTTACTTTATCAATAATGACCAACTCTACAAACGGGGTTTTAACCTACCATACCTAAGATGCCTTACGCCCGCAGAGGCAGAAACTGTCATTTGGGAAATACATGAAGGAGTCTGCGAAAATCATGCTAGATCTCGATCCCTAGCACACAAGGCTTTTTGCCAAGGATATTACTAGCTAACACTCCACCAAGATACCATCAGAATATCCTGCTCATGTGATAAGTGTCAACGCTACGCAACTATTCTTCACTCCCTCCCGAGCCTCTCACTCCTATGATCAGCCCTTGGCCCTTGGCCCAATAGGGACTTGATTTGATCGGCCCAATGCCTGCAGGGAAGGGCAAGGTCCGCTATGCAATCGTTGCAGTTGACTACCTCACAAAGTGGGCCGAAGTAGAATCCTTGGCAACCATTACTGAGGCAAAAATAGAAGACTTCATATGGAAGAACATCATTTGCAGATAAGGCATTCCCAATGCAATAGTCACTGACAACGGGCGACAGTTCGACAACAATAAGTTCAGGATGTTCTGATCTAAGTTCAACATCAACTTATGTTTTGCCTCCCCAGCTCATCCTTAGTCTAATGGACAAGTTGAAGCCATCAATAAAATAATCAAGCGAACTTTGAAAACCAGCTTAGACAAGGCTAAAGGTTGTTGGCCAGAATTTGTACCCCAAGTTCTTTGGTCATACCGCACTTCGTATCGAACATCAATAGGGGAAACCCCATTCTTACTTTCCTTTGGTACAGAGGTAGTTGTCCAGTTGAGCTTGAGCAAGCAACATTCCGAGTCCAGAACTACGTGCAAAGAAAAAATGACAAACAACTTACCCTCAATTTACTGACCAAGAATGTGGCCCTAGCTGTAGTCGTAAGAGAAAGTACAAGGAAGAGGTTGGCATCATTCATTGGAAGGACTTAAGGGTTGCCATGCAACGAATCAGATCGTGACCAGATGATGAGGCTATCTTCTTATGTAAGTGTTACTCTATCATTTCTTTGCTTTCTTCCCTCTTTTTCCTGGTAGTGACGATCATCTTGTCATGTAGGTCATGACTGAGTATGATGACAGATTACGAGAGGTAAAGTGATACAAGGCAAAGTTTAAAGAGAATAAGCAGCTTGTGAATGACGCTATAAAAATGAGCAAAGCTTTGGCTGATGCCATTCGCCTTAAGGATGAAAACTTTGAGAGTTTGAAGAGGTGAAATGGTGAGAACGTGAGGCTCAAGAAACAATTGGAAGCGACTAAGGAACAGTTGGAGACAACCATCCTTGAGGTTTCCAAGGTTAAAGGGGAGTTGGATAGTGCCTTGGTTGAGGTTTTTGGGCTGAAGATGAGTATCCCAACTGAGAGGTACGCTGCTATGCAGGAATTCTTAGGTTCCTAGGCCTTTCACGATGCCTTTAGACCTCACTCCATCTGGGCGGCTAATTTTGAGAAAAGGAAATGGATGGCCGTCCTTGAGCATTACGACAATGGAAACATTATCCGAAAGTACCGTGATGAGATGGATGAGTACCAACAAAAGGATGAAGCCTTCGTCCTCGCAGTTGATCCTAGTAGTGATGATGACTCTGATAATGAGGCTAGTATCAGTGAGCAGTCTCAGGAGAGTGAGGATGGTCCTGAAGATGCTGAGGAAGGTGGTGATGGTGGTGGGGTTGAAACGCAGAGTGATATTGTCAGGGGTTCAGCCTCAGATGAGGATGACACGTAGTGCCCTCTTTTTCTACATGTACTATGGATGTACGAGTTTGTTGTTTGTGTGGAATGTGCCATGTACTCTGGATGTACTAGTTTATTATTTATGTGGCTTGTACCATGTACTCTAGATGTACTAGTTTGTTGTTTGTGTGGCTTGTGCCATGTACTCTGGATGTACTAGTTTGTTGTTAATTACCAAGTATTTGCATTATCATTGATGAATGCCTAGCTATGTTTGAGCAAATCCTTTGTTTAGATATAAGCCATAACTTGGGTTAGATTGAACGAATATACTGTGGAGCTTTTCGTTTATTTGTATAGTCTTGTTGACATGTACTTAGACTTGATTTCATGTTGGAAGCATTCATGTTGAAGCTTTGAACTCGAGTGTTTCATTGCTAGGAATGTAAGAGGATTAGGACCGAGTTGTCTAAATCACATCTTTATTGAATTCATGCCAAATAGTCTTCGTTACATAGGATGCCGAACGGCTGAAGCTTAACACTTGTACAATGTGAGTTTACTTGTAATAGTACTTCAAGTGATCAGCGTTCCATGGATGGCCAATGGTCTTGCCATTGGAACTTCTAAGGTTGTAGGAGCCAGGCCGACTGATGCCAACAACTTCAAACGGTCCATCCCAGTTTGGACTAAGTGTTCCTTCACTCGGGACTCTGTCGCAGAGTAATCTTTTCTTCAATACTCAGTCCCCCACTTTGAAATAACGAGGTTTGACCCTTAAGTCATAGTAGTTGGAGATGCGCTGCTTGTAGGCGACATTCCCCAAGTGAGCTTGGTTTCTGTGTTCCTCGACTAGATCCAGTAGACTCTATGGTTAGAGGAAATATGGGATTGATGGTAGGAAGAAGAGGTAACAGTCGTCTCTCCTCCCCTGCAACTATGGCAGCAGAACACCCGATGGCCTCAACTTTAACTTTCTTTGAGGCAGCAATCTTGAAAGCCTCCTCTTACGATCTAAGTTTAGGGGTTGGCCTCACCCGGTGCTTATGAGCTCCCTTATGAAACAAAATGTCCTCTACGGGAACTAACATGGGTGCTTTCCCTTTCTTGGTGTTAGTCTCCCCTTTCTTGCCCACTTTCTCCACTGAACAAGAAAAATTAAAGTAAGGAATGCAACTTTGTAAAAGAAAAAGGGGGCAAAATGAAAGACACAACTTACTTGCTCGTCTCTAGCACTCCGACACTAGGGGCTAGAAATCGTACTTTCAAAATAAGGGTCGTAGCTTGTCCAAATGTCTATCCTCTTTGGGCACCCTCAACACTTTCTCTATGTTAGCTAGCTCCCGTCCAGATAGCTTGATGGTCCCTCGTGTCATTGCACGAAGAAAAAATGTTAGAAGTAAGAGAAAATCACAACAAATAGCAAATAATGCAAACAATGGATATATTACAACCTAGAGTCTAGAAGTAAGTAGGAACACGTTGCTCAGGCGTGACACCTTTAGCATACTCCTAATCATTATAAAGAAAGCACCAACGGTTTTTTCAAGTGCAGTACGCCTTTTTCTTACCAAAGATAATACAATCTTTCTCACTCCGACATGCATACTCAGCATACCCAGTGCATGCTTTCACCGAGCGCATCTTATAGCAGTAGCGCCACTGATGAAATGAAGGCTCACTTAACCCACATTCCATCCAAATAATATAAAACTCGATCAAGGTATCCCAAAAACTAGGGTAGAGTTGCCCAGGCACATATCCAATGAAAGATAGCATCCGTTGCAACCACGGGTGCAAAGGTAGCTTCACCCTTAAAGTTAATAATACTTGGGTATAGAACATAACATGACCCTTGGGCGGTTCAGATGACAATTCTTCATGATGCACCAAACGCATTTCTACATTACGGAGGATACTACATGATTGCCTTAGAGCCTCAAGCTGCTTTTCGCTATCTAACAAGTTTTGCACTAAATGGTCTGCTGTGAACTCAGAGCGAAATATGGGTATGGCGTCACAAACAACCCCTTCACCCACTGACATGCAGAAGGAAGAACCAATATTGGCTAAGGCTTGACAATTGCGAAGATCACCCAATCTCGAATTTTTTGTACAAGACTCTAACAAAGGCCCTGAAGACTCCAACATTACAAGCTCAAACCTAGAGTTAGAGTTAAGGGAGCCCCCATCATTAGGACTTCCAAACTATGACATCTACAACAAACAGAAACAAACTTTATCACCATATGAAAGATCGAAACATAAGGAAGTTCCTAGGGCATGGAGAAAAGCTCAATCGGTTCATTATGTTCTCAACCAAATATATGAACACTCAAACAATTTAACAAGAGTGAAAGCATGTGATCTAAGAGTGAAAGCATGCAATCTAGTGGAGAAGACTACTAACCTGAAAATGGTGCAAAGCAATGTCAGAATCCCTCTCAACTATAAGAGCACTTTGTCTAAAAAAATCACTACAAAATGAGCAAATGAAGACAATGAAAAGAGTGGAAACTTATCATTCTTATAGGGTTCAACATGGCCAAAGAAATTCAAAATTCAAAATTCAAACCATGAGAAAACCCCACATGGAAAGTCTTCAAACTTCCACACAAGCTAGGGAGTTTTCAAATTTCAAACTTGCATCATCCCTTCTCCCCCTCAAAAAATAAATTTTTTTTTAAAAAAAATTCAAAAAAAGGGGGGAGGAGGTGAACATATTAGCTTCATCAATGGAAGGCAATCACAATTCTCAAAAGCTTCACACACTCTTGATCAAGACAGTGTGAAGCAAAACCAATTTATGGTGCCAACAAGAGCTTCATCAAAGGAGTTCAACCACAATTCTCAAAAGCTTCACACACTTTTGATCAAGACAATGTGAAGCAAAACCAATTTATGGTGCCAACAAGAGCTTTATCAAAGGAGTTCAACCACAATTCTAAAAAGCTTCACACTTTTGATCAAGACAGTGTGAAGCAAAACCAATTTATGGTGCCGACAAAAGCTTCATCAATGAAGGGCAACTACAACTCGTAGAAAGCTTCACACACTTTTGATCAAGATTGTTAGAAGCAAATTCAATTTATATGGTTCATCCAAACCTTCGACTACTACAAGATGTGGCTTGCATCACAATCTCTTGCTCAACAGTGTGGAAGCTAAATTTGTATATGTTATCTCTCCCACATTTTCAAATTTCTAATTTTCCTAAAAACTTTCATAACAAAATTTGCACTAAATTGCCTAGGCCTCTTCTTCTTTGGGCCTAACAACTTTCATAACAAATATATATGAATGAGGAGTTTTGGGCTACCACTTAGAAAGGAAAATGGTGAAGTTTTGTTACTTTAGAAACTTGGCTACTAGCAAGACACCTCATTCGTCAACTCCCTCGACCAGAGACTTGGGGGACTCCTACCAATGCTACTGCACCTTGATACTTGGAAGTCTCACGACCACTCAGTAACTTGGATTTTTTCAAGTCTCTAACCAAGAAGTTTTCCACACTCAGGAAATTAAGGGAACACTACCTCAACATACATACTTCACTTACAAAGCTTCAACAAAAGATTCAAAGAACTTAGTGAAAAAGGCTTTGGTGTATTTAACACAATACGTTGAAATGAATCAAAGCTTATTTATTGATATCTCCGATAAGTTACAAATATGTACATATACATGAATCAAAATAAACAAACAAGAGGGAGCTTTCACAAAGGTCGCTCAGGAAAAGTCTCAGCAGCCTGCAGAGCCTCAGAAAGAGTAGGCACCGGAGGGTGATCGTTCGGAGCTTCAGTATTGGGCAGAACCCCAGAAGGAGGAGGCATCGAATGATCATCATTTGGAGCTTCATTATGCGGTACAACCCCAGAAGACGAAGGCAATAAATGCCTTTGGAACAAACCCACAAACCTCTGATGATCAAGTAAAATCTGACCATCAGATTCCTGTAGCTGGTCAAGCTTCCTCTTCATGTTTGTAGCATGGTCATGTGCGAGCCTGTGCAATTGTTTATTCTCATGCTTGAGCCCTTTAATCTCCTGTTTGAGACTTATCACTTCAGCCACCAATGATTCAACTTGGCGTGTTCGAGCAAATATGCGTTAGGCTATATTAGACACAAAACCTGCACATCGAACACTGAAAGCCAAATAATCCTTAACAGCTAACTCATCAGATTGTTTGGAAAGTAGTCTGTTATCTTTGAGAGTAAGAAGGTTCCTGGCCACCACCGCAGCAGTCATATTATTCTTCATCACAGAGTCCCCAACGGTAAGAGAACCAGTAGGGGATAAGAAGGATGGGCGCCATATGTTGTCTTGAGGAGACATAGCTGCCTCTTCATCAAAGTTCAAGTCAAAATGATGGTTGGATAGGCCAGACATTTTCAGAAATGAAGAAGGAGAAATGAGGTCCAATAAATCTCTGAAGTATAAAAATAAGGGGAAAATTCCTACAAACAATAAATCTCTGAATGTACTTTTTGCACACAATTGGTGCCCTTATAAAAGAAAGGGCAACAGGGCCATTGGTTCAAAAATCGAAGAGGCACCACTCTTCGGATTTCGAAGAGGCACCACTCTCCACACACAACATCAACTCCTCGGGTCCACAGATAACTTTGCCAAAGATCTCTGACAAAGTTTAGATACATAAAATTTGAAGGTCCAGCTACTCTACTATTACCCACAAGGGTAAAGGAACAACACCACTGCTTGATAACTGGAAAGTCCCTATGTGGCAAGGTAGACTGGCAAAAATGCCCAACCTTTACTTACATTCGAGAAAACACTCCTAACAAGATTGCTTGCTAAAAAATCAAAGAGGCACCGTTCTCTGAATCTCAAGAGCCAAACTCCCAACAGGATTACTTGCTCAAAAATCGAAAAGGCACTGCCCTCCGAATCTCGAGAGCCAGACTCTCAACAAGATTACTTTCATAAAAATCGAAGAGGCATCGCTCTCTGAATCTCAAGAGCCAAACTCCCAATAGGATTGCTTTCTCAAAAATCGAAGAGGCACCGTTCTCCGAATCTCGAGAGCCAGATCCCCGACAGGATTGCTTGTTCGAAAACCAAAGAGGCACCGCTCTCCGAACTTCGAGAGCTAGATTTCCTTGGATAAAGCATGTCTGCAATCTTCACACGCAACATCAATTTTCCAGATACCACAGACCACTTTTTCAAAGTGCTCTGACAAAGTTTAAACACGTGAAGCTTGTAGCTCCCACTACATTGCTATGACCAAGAAAGGTAAAGGAATAACATTACTACTTGTTGTTAGGGAGACTCCTATGTATGTAGACCTCCATCCTTCGTGGAGGACAGGCAAACTTGCAAAAATGCTCAACCCTTCCCCATATCTAAGAGGGCACTCCTAACGAAACCTCTCAAAATACTCAGCTTTCTTCCCCCCAATAATACCTATGCAAACCAGCCACACCAGAGCAAGAGTATCTCACATCATCAGGGTCAAAATCAAGAGTATCTTATATCATGCTTTTTCCCTGTCTTTTCCTTTACCCTTGTTCTTACCTGCAAGACAAGAAGAAAGAGAGCAATCAGTCAGCACTTGGAATCAAGCTTCCAGTCTGGAACTGATTGCCTGGAACCCCTTGCCTAATTACTTACATGGCATTACTCTCGAGTATTCATCTTCAACATCTTATGCTTCCAGAAAAGATATCACATTTGCCTGAGGAACAAATAGGGCAAGTGAGAAGGATACAAGGAAGCATGTGGAGATAAGCGCAACAGAACACATGCTGATTCATCTATTACTTCGTCAACAGGAAAATATCCCATATCATCAAGGTCGAACGCACTCTTGATTTGATGGACTTGTTTTGACCCTCAAATTCTTAAGTTGGCCTTATACTCTAGAGGAAACCAGAAAACCCTCCAGCCTCGTTCAAGAATAAGCCTGGGGAAAGTTACTTCTTCAAAAGCAAAAGTATCTCATATCATCTCTTCTCATTTTTCTTCTCTTTATCCTTCCTACTGCCTACAAGATAGGGAGAATTAGAACAATCAGCCTGAACTTGAAATCAAACTTCTGATATGGGACTGATTGCTAGGAGCTCTGATTGCTTACCTTGTCTGTCACCCCTTTTGGCATATCTCCTAGCTCGGCGACTTGGGGGACTCTTACTACATGGTTTGTATCGCGCTTGACCAAGCTTGAAACTATAAGTAAGCTTCAAGTGAAATTGATACATTACCTTGTGCATCTCTACCGGTTAAAGATACCACCCCTGGATGGAGGAAAAATACTACAATAGAAGATGACACATCTACCTATAAGACAGATAAGGCAAGTGAAAACGATACCACACTTCGGTACTTAGAAGTTTCGCGATTACTCAGTGGCTTAGATCTTGCAAGTCCCTAACCGAGGAGCTTCCATCACTCGAGAACTTAGGGGAGCACTGTTTGTACCATACTTGACCAATTCCGAAACTACTGAGCACCGGTCAACGTTATACCGTCAATGACCCAGAAGAGTTTCCTTCCAACCAGGAGGCTAATCATAGTGTGACACATGTCAACATTAGGAGCCAATCATAGCGCGACACGTGTCAACATCAGAAGCCAATCACAACATAACATGTGTTAATGTCAAAACAAAGCTAGAAACTCGCTTCTATAAAAGGAGATCATTCTCCCACAATATTTCCTAATGTCATTTGTACTAAATCATTCAGTAGTACTCACTAAAAGAGAGCTTGAACCTATGTACTTGTGTAAACCCTTCACAATTAATGTGAACTCCTTTATTCTGTGGACGTAGCCAATCTGGGTGAACCATGTACATCTTGTGTTTGCTTCCCTGTCCCTATCCATTTACATACTTATCCACACTAGTGACTGAAGCAATCTAGCGAATGTCACAAACTTAACACTTTCTGTTGTACCAAAGTCCTCACTGATTTTGTGCATCAACAAAGTCTAAGGGTAGTTCTATTGATTTGAATTCCTCCCAATCTAGTTTACTTGTCTTTTTTTTTTGGGCAAATAGTTTACTTGTCTTACTCATAAATCGGAATAGTTTGAATAATAACGATTGGTTGGAGTTACTTGAAAAATTAAAATTAAGATATACAATGAGGTAATTAACTCACTAACTCAGGTAAGAATGATCTAAAAAATGTTGACGAAATTTTGACAAGATGTTGACCGATTTAGTGAGACTGAACTGCAATTACTTTTGAGAATGGACGTCCTAACCATAGGTCTGAGGATAATTGTTTTTTTAGGAATCGATGTTGACCGATTTGGTAAAGACCGATCTCGTAACTACTTAATTTTTTATTTTTTTTTACTGGCTACTTTTTTTTTTCTCTCCAAAAGGGAGATCGGAATGAATATGATAATATATATATATATATATATATACACACACATACTGGCTCTTTAAGGAGAGAAATCTCTATTTTAGCTGAAAAATAATGGGGATAGTATGGGAACTGCCCGATCTCTTTTAATTTGATTGTCCGGTTGCAATTAAACACATGAGGATAATATTACAAATTTATACTTAAATATCAATAACTGAGACTAACTCAATATTCAGCGGAAGTATGGTAAATCTATTGAGTTTTTGCTACAAGATTAGTGAATCCGGTGGTGATGAATCTGATGATTTAACTGTGCCAACCCTCACCGTACATTTTAGCAGTTTGTAACCGGCTAACACCTTTATTAGGGTTAGTGAGGAGGCTGTTGTGTTAAAAAAGAAAAAGAAAAAGGAGGCTGTTGCTTTGCTTTTGGTGCTTACGAATATATATATATATATATATATATATATATATATATGAGAGACTTTGGATGCGGTCTTTAGTTATGAATATTTTTTTATTGAAACCTTGTTAGTTTTTAATTTTTGAATGAGATCCCTGAAATTAATGTGATAATTTATTTCTACGTTACTATTTTTTTAATTAAAAATTAGAAATTTTAGTTTTTTGTATAAATGAGATTTTAAATAAAAAACCATAATTTGTGGGATTAAAAATATTAAAATATAATATACTATTGTGTGTGTGTGTGTGTAAACATGGGTACATTTTTCAAAATCACAAAAAAAAAAAAGGAAAAAGATATTTGGCTTAATAACATTAGTAAATTTTTCGGTTAAACTTGACATAGATACATTTTAAAATCAAAGAAAAAAGAATGTACCCATATAAGTTTAAAAATGGATTAGAAAAAAATTGAATAGATTTTATATTAAAAAAATGGTACATTTTACATATAACAAATTTGTATATTTAAGAATGAGTACATTTTAAGATTAAAAAGTTTTACATGAATGGGTACATATAATTAGCATGGGTACATTTAGCAAAATAAAAAGTACAAATAAAAAACAAATATATGGGTACAAATACAAATAAACTTTAAAAAATATGGGCACAAAAAGAAATTAATATATGGGTACAAATTAAAATTGAAAAGAAAATTCGTACAAATTAAAAAAAAAATTCAAATTAAAAATGGATTCAAACTAAAACTAAAAATATATGATAAAAATTTTAGTCATAAATATAAATATACTAATTGTAACATTTTTAACATTAAATGAATATATTTAGAAATAAAAAATATTTTATTATTGAAATAATTAATGATTTATTAATACCAAGAACCTTGATAAAAAATTGAAAATGAATAGGATTTTAATCAATGAAGTAGTAAAAGGAAGGATGAGAACCTAATTTTTCCTATATATATATATACACAGAGTTAATTGATTTTTACAGTGAAATTTTAACTTTTTCACATTTGAATATTCAAGGTTGCATGAATATAAGCATAATATTACCACAAAAAAGATATCAAGAAGACATCGTTGAAAGAGAGAGAGAGAGAGGAATTGCAGCAGACAATTGAACAGTGTAGAACTTTAACTAAAAAGAGAGACAATCTCTAGTTACTCGAAGTCGAAGCCACAATCTTTACTTTCAAATTACAATCTTGCATAAGGGGATACTGACACTTTATAGGCTAAAGGGGACCCATTGGTTTTTGACTCAGGATAATTCGTGTTCCGGAAGGTCGAAAATCTTCGAATATTAACTGCCTAGCTAGTGAATGAAATGATTAGATCATTAGACTGAGAAAGCATATTAAAATAAAGAAGTTCAAATATTGATTGTACTCTGTGTATTAATCTATTTATAATTCTCAGGAGAACTGCGCCTGATTTGGCTTGCTTTATTTGAACCCCCCCTTTGCCAGTGAGTTATATTCATATATTTTGGGTCAACTATATTTCACACCTTTTAATTTGAGTTGAATTTCAAAATGAATTATGAGATTCTAATTTTTTTTAAATATTATACTGTGAAGTTTTGAAATCGTATCAATTTATATCTTTTGTCTTTTTAAATATCTAATTTTCCATTTAGATGATAAGCTTCTTTATTTTTGCCATAAGATACAAATGTGGCTTAAACAGTAGCCCATATTAGGGTTTCTTGTTGATCATGTCATCAATTTAGTGAATGATCAATTGGCTAAAGCCATAAATTGGTACAAATTTTAATACCTTGTAGTACGGAATGAGAAAATGAAACTTCATGTTCCATTTTAAAGAGCACCCGAAACTCGAAAAGCGTGAAATGTAATCAGCCCTAGATTTTACGTACAAGAACTAATAAGTTACCATTCTCATCATGTTCTGAGGTTTGAGTTTAATTACGTTGTGGAGGAGCTATCTTGGATTGACCCACAGAGACAAGGACATCCACTGTAAATAAGAAGTTGAAGCATATATATGCAGTTTTTGTTACGCGCCCGTGCATATGAAAATCCTAGGAAAAAGATAGGAAGAACTCACATAAAATTAAGCAGTAATTCAGAAGGAAACCGCACAATCTTAATAATACAAAAGAAAAAGAAAAGAACGAAGAAAAATATCAAAGTCCTCGCACAACAATTGTACATGCACTCATAAATCATAACTAAGCAAAAGACCCCAAACTCATGAACTCACTTCACTACCTGCCTCAGTTTTAAAATTTGACCTCTGCCTGGTTGATAAGTATCATACCCTCTAACCATGCCATCGATCGTGTTGTTATTTACATCCTCCGAGGTACGCACGCCTTCTACATATATAATTCTCTCTTTTTCTGTTTCCTTTTTCATGTTATAATTATCTTTATTTTTGAGCGTGAATTAATTTAGGGTGTGAGCTGCATAATCACTAATAGCTCCACAGACGACCTTCTCTTCCGTCTGAATTTCCCGGCAAGTCATCATAATCAGACGGTGGAGAGTCGTTCATTCTCGGCGGAGACACCAGCATTCCCTCTGCCATGTCCACCAGCAAATTCGGCATTTGGAAAAGCTCTTCCTCGTCCATAAAGTATCCTACAGAAGAAGCCAAACTTGTACTACTCATCATCATATCATCAACCTCGTGTTTCTGCATCTGTCCCATTTTTGGACTCTCCATCTGGTCACTATTATTTCGTAGCGCTGCTGCTGCAGTAGTGGCGGCAGTACGAATATCAAGTGCCGATGTGGACGGTGGCACTGGATACGATCCAATTAAACTAGGAAAGTTGAGAGCAACATCGGTACCTTTGAGTGTAAGTGCGGCCACATCATACGCGGCTGCAGCCATCTCCGGAGTTGGGAAAGTGCCAAGCCAAATACGCTTGGTCTTCCGTGGTTCTCGGATTTCAGATACCCATTTTCCTCCCCTACACCTGATGCCGCGGTACCTGGGGTGCTTCCCGGAAGAGCTTGAGGCCATGGTAGCAAGTTTTGGTAGTGTTTGAACTTGTAGTGGTGCCCTAGCGGAGGGAGAGGGCATTTCAATAGTTTCACACGTCTGGTGGTGGAGAGGAAGAAGAGAATGTGGGAGGACTTGGTGCGGTGGAGGAGGGTGAAAGTCAAGGGGGAACACTACTAGATGTGGATAGGTGGGTGTGGATTGGTCTAACGTTTGATGCACGATATTGGAAGTGTTTGGATTTGGATTTGGGTCAGCCATGATATATAATCACTTATTCATATATAGATATAGATTTATGTAGCTAGCTAGGTGGGGATATATGTAAATTTTGGATGTGGGGATTATAGAAGGAAGGTAAAGACATAACTCCCTGGGAGAGAGAGGGGGGTTGGGGGGGGGGGGGGGGGGGTTGTCACGAGGTCATGGTTGAGAGATTTGAATATATATGTGTGATTAGAGAGGCAAAAGCGTGGGGATTTCGTGGGAGGGACTCACTCAAAAAGTCGTGGCAATGCACCCAGCAGAGTGAGTACAGTGTCATGGGAAACTAATGATTTTAATTTCAATAAGTTTTAGGAAAATTGCAGTGTGCTTTTGGTGAGCACACGCATTAGGCACAGGCTACCAATTAGCTGTTCTCTATTCTTACGCTTAGTGCCATATACGATATACCCTCTCTTAGTCTCCCTCACTTGGTGGTGCAGAGATTTTTCTGTGGTATCCGGAACATCATCGCATAATGTTTTTATCCTTTGTTATGTATTTGTTTTATTTATTAATGTACTCTCAAAAGTGAGACATATAAACTATCGTCTACCCATATTATTATAATATGTGTAATAATACACCACGTAACAAATGTTCTGAAAACAGCTATAAATTCCTTCAGTTCATAATCCATAAGCTTGATCTAATATCACAACAACATTTGTCACAGAGATGATGATTAACATTATAAAAACATGATTACGGTGGAAATTGTTTTTACGTTCCATTTCTGAATCATTTTCTGATGAATCATTAATTAACTGGTTATGGAATGAAAACGTTTATGCTTAAATTTGGTTACACATTTAAATATTATATGTATGTGTGTGTGTGTGTAAACATTAAAATTATGTTGGTTTCTAGGGATTTTTTATTTTTTTTTTAATTTTTTATGGATCAGCTAGTGGTTTTTTCACAGCAATTCACATTTTTGGAGTAATATAGAGGCATTTCGGCCTTCCTTTGGCCATTATCCAAGACTAAGAATCGAATCTAGGACGTGCCGTGTAGAATATGGACTTGAAATTCGTCCCCAACCATGAACTAGGAATTAGAGAAAGAAATTTGGAAGCATTCAAATATGAATCACCAACAGAAGATCGATCAATTTGACATGATTAATCAAGCATAGGTCTCTTCTGTTGATTAGTCTATTTGCCTAACATTAGGAGAATCATGACTATTTTCGTTAGCAATGAATTAGGTTAGAACCCAATCAAGTGCACCAAACAGAGATATTAGCATCTGGTTAGTGCTAAATATGTGAGCACAGTATTACATGTATAACTACATGCTCTCATGCTTCTTTTTGAACATTCTTTTGCATCCCAATTTCTTTTGGAATCAATTAGTTTTATGGTTTTTAAGCATTTTTAAGTCTTGCAACCATAAGATCACGAAAAGCTATTCACGTTACTTGAGATAAATAATTTTGTTAAGTCAAACGTCGTTTTTGTTCATTGGTGGCTGACAATATTGAATGTATACACACTCCTTGGACGAGATTTGGCCAACAAGGTACCTCTCATACATGGCTCCAAGCACACTGGGGCCTGCTGTCTCACACATGAATTTTATATACCTAATTGAGTAACTTCCCTTTAACGGAATCCTTAATCGAATTGGTTCTTTTGGGTAATAGCATTATTATACTAGAGGGACAGAGGATTTTTCCATATACAAAACTGATTTAATTATGTTTTTGTGGACCTTTCAAATCCATTATAAAACTTACATCCGAAGGTGAAAGAAAAGCTTCATTCAAATAAAAGAAAAGAATGTAGATATAATATAACCAAATTAACAAGAACATTGCGGTTTTTTTTCTAAAAGATCATAGCGCTGCGGTAATGCTTGAAATGTCTCTCCGAATTCTCGTCTCTATTGAATGGAGTTAAGTGAGGCAAAGTTAACTTGCAAGGTGGATCTGTTCACTCAATCTCATCCGTGAATGGTGACCTGTTCATGTTGGTCACGTCTTTTTACAGTACTTCATCCGTGGTATCAATGCAGAGGAAATCACGCAGTTGCTTAGTTAAGAGTGTTTTTACTTCCTCCTGGAGTTGTCTTTGTTAGGGTAATGGTGGCTCGGGCTGCCTTCGACGATGGTCTGCAAGTTTGAGCTGCTCTTCCCGATGATGTGCTTGTTCATGCCATGGCTACGAGACACATGATTTATTTCTAGCCAGTGAGCGTGCTGCTCGTGGTTTGGCTTGGCGAGGAGTGCCAGTTGAACTTGATCAAAAGTTCACTCGAGGTTCTTCCTTCTTTTTGTAAAGTTTTATTTATTCTCTTTCTTCTTTTTCTCTTTTATGACCCCACCATATATACCTTAAATTCTCACATTATACATCAATATTGTGTTATTCTTAAAAAAAAAAAAAAACATAAATATTATCCGAACAATTCTCTATCTCAAGACTGAGACAGTATCGAGTTTTCCCAAGATCTTTCATCTCAAATTCCGACTTTGGGTCCAGGGTAGTTTTCTCAAGTTCTTCAGGAGTTCCGATGAGATTCATGTTGTCAACATAAATCGCAAAACCAGAATGTGACTTCCTAATGACCACACAAGGGCATAGTTTGTTGTTCACATATTCCTAACTTATCAAATACTCACTCAGAGGGTTATACCACATCCGCCTGGATTGCTTCAATCTGTAGAGTGAACGCTTTAGCCGAATGGAAAGCGTGTTTCGTAGTTTAGAATTATTTGAACCAGTCAATGTAAGTCTTTCGGGAGCTTTCATATAAATTTCTGTACCAAGATCTCCATACAGATACGCGGTTACCACGTCCATAAGCAGTGGCGAAGCCAGGATTTGCCAAGGGGAGGGGCGAAATTCAAAAGAGTGCAAGGTTTAGTCGAAGCGGTTGCTTTCACATTGGAGAGTGCAAAGTTTTGAGTCAATATTCATAGCAGAAAATAGTCTCTTCACCAAAATGGTTGTAAGCAATAATATAAAAGCCAATGTAAGAAGCTTCAATTGTCTAGGTTTAGATCTTAAAAAATGTTAGGTGCTAGTCAAACAGCGGATTGGGACCTAGCAGCTAGGTGCCTAGGCAAGATCTAGACAAGAGCCTAGATGGATTTAAATTATCATAAAATAAGCATTAAACAATATTTACATTGTTTGGAGGAGGATTTATGCACTGTTTCTTATAGTACCATTCCATTGCCACTAGGTCTGCCAAAATTGCTTCAAGTTTTAACACAACCTACAAACCCAGAGACTAAATCATAAGCTGTTATAGCACATACTACATTTACATTGTTCTCCAACATTTTAATGGTGCTCCCAGTTACCTCCAACTAATCAAATGGTATCCAAGAAAATAAAACTTCGAAAATCGCAACAGCATAATAAAAGGACCAAACTTTCTAAATTCCAAGGATCAAGTGGAGAATGCAGATGGATTCATTGCAAATACTAGAACACATTTAAATCTACAGACCCACATAAATAATCACAGAAATCACACCAAAATCACCACCTAATCATCAAAATCAATGAACAATCCCGGAAATTACTCAATGGCCATTAGCACAATTGAATTTAAATAATAGCAATTAAATCCCAACGAAAAATTAAACAAAAAGCCAACATACTAGTAAGAAGGGGCCAAATGGAAAGGCGCGGGTTTGATGCTGGGAAATCTTATTTGTTAGGTTGGAAATTAGGGACGAGGAGGAAGCCGAGAGGTAATGGGGGACAAGTGGTCCTCCCATCATATTTAATTTTTTTTTTCAAATTAAGCCCAATTGCCCAAACACACCGTTTCACTTACTTTTCCAGGATCGAAACGATGTCGTTTCATCCTGGATTTTTTTTTAAAGAAAAAAATAAAAGAAGTTTTCCCTTCCCTGCGCAGCTATGGCGAATTGCTGTAGTTGCGACAATTGTGAGCTGCAATCCGGCAAAACCAGAGGGGCGATGGGGCAGCAAACCATGATTTCTGGGCATGTTTTCCGGTGAGAGGAGGGCGGACTCCTCCCTGCGCCTTAACAGCTTTCGGCCACTGCGCGCGCAAAGTTTGTGTAGCTGCAGCAAAAAACATGGCTTCATTTCCGGCGAGAGGAGGGGCGCGCACTCGCTCATGGGCTTCATTTTCAGCGAGGGGAGTGGCGGCCGCCACTCCTCGCCCTCACGTGGCTTCGCCACTGTCCATAAGTTGTATATCTAGTTTTTCAGAAACCACCAAACTGATAAGGTAGGGAAAAGTAATTGCATCCATAATGGATGAAAAACTTTCGTCATAGTCAATTCCAGGGCATTTAGAGATGCCATGTGCAACAAGATGAGCTTTGTAACACACTATTTCATTCTTCTCATTACACTTCCTAATGAAAACCCACTTGTAGCCAATGAACTTCATATGTGGAGGAGTAGGAGTTATAGGCCCAAACATCTTACGTTTCACAAACAAATCGAGTTTGACTTGGATTGCATGCTTCTAGTTTAACCATTAAGTTCTAAGTTGACATTCATCAACGGAACAAGGTTTAATGTCATTGCTTAGCATGATCTCAGTAGCTACTACATATGTTAATGCATCGTCAATTATCATCTCATTTCTACACCAAACATCATCCAAGCTAGCATAGTGGACTAAAATTTCTCGATTCCCAAGAGGAGGATTCGTCTCTTCCCGGACGCTTCCATAATCTAGAATTTCCTCATGCATTAGATAGAATGAGTAGGCGATTGTTGAATTCATGGTAGGCTCAACAGCCCATGCCGTGAGTTTCCTCTTCTAGGGTTGTGAATCCTTTGAACTAAGGGGTTTGCCACATTTCTGGGTAATAGTAAAAGATTGGCTAACTGCCAATGTACGTGGATTAGCCAAATTGGTGTCTCTGACTTCTAGAAAGGAAGTCCATCGTGCATTTGGTACATCCATCTTTGCAGGCACATTCACAACTAATAGTTCATGTCGTTCTTCTAGAACGGTTATGTTCTTATCTCCTCCTAACAACGGGAGACTGTTTCATAGAAGTGACAATCTGCGAAAGTTGTAAAAAGATCGCCTATCAAAGGTTCTAAGTAACGAATGATAAAAGGAGAATCATAACTGACAAAGATTCCCATCCTTCACTAATGACCCATTTTATACATAAGGGCAGCGCAATCGGCACATGGACCACACAACCAAAGACGCGCAGATGCGATATGTCAGGTTCGTATCCGATAATCAACTAAAGGGCACTATATGGTTGGTGTTGGTATATTTCATTAATATATATATATATATATATATATATATATTATAATAATAATATATAAGATACAATGGTGTCGTATGTGTAGGAAGTGAAACTTCCATCTGACATGTCTCTTGGATTGAAGGATTGAAGAAATACAATTAAGGGATATGTCCCTTGGTTATTGAATCAGAAAGTTATGACTTTTGGTAAAAGATACATACATGAACAAGCAATGGGATTGTATCCATTCGGGGAAATGAAGGGATGCAATAGATTATGGTTTTTTTTATTAAAGGATGTATCCATTCGGTGGCAATGATGCAAGAAAGAACATGACCTTTTATATGCACAATTTGATCTATCTTCAACGGGTTCCATTGTATCTATATATAGCCCATGTTGGGTGCATATTTGGATATACTTTTTCAAGCAACAATTTCTTATCCTCTTTTTCTCCATCTAAATTATACAGTTTCCTTTTCAAAGGTTGTAAGTGAATTTTAGTTCTTACTAAACTAAAATTTCAAACTTTGTTGTATCCTGGAAGTGATTTGTTTTAAACCCATTAGCAAACTCATATTAGAGTGGGGACAAATATCACTTTAAGGAAAATGTATCAACGTGCCTCAAAGTCAATTTTTTGGTCAAATTCTCAACCTTATTCTAACAGTTGGGTCACGAAGGGCCTTAGGCAAACCAATATGGTTGCATGTAATATTGCATGGCCATAAGCAATGATCAGGAGCTTGGTACGTATGATCAATGATCGAGGAATCATTTGAAGGCGCTTAACATGCCTCAAAGTCATTTTTTCTGTCAAATTCTCAACCCTATTCTAACAATATTAAAGTGATATTCGCAATGGAGAAGATGTCTGAAACTATGGCTTTGTTTGCAACGAACAACATTGCGTTTTGGAAATCTACAAGTTTGACGGAACCAATTTCATAAGCTGGAATGACAAGATACGCTGGATGTTGATGACACTGAAAATTGCATGTGTTCTTGATCCAAATTTATGGGCAATATCTGAACCTAATGATGCAGATACTGAACAAATTATTGCATACATAAAGAAGCGTGAAGACGATGAATTGATGTGCAGAGGACATATCCTGAATACTTTGTCAAATCGGCTCTACAATTTATTTTCTACAACTCAATCTCTAAGGGAGATCTGGAATGCTCTTGAAGAGAAGTATACATCAGAGAAAAAGGTACTGCTAAATTTATCATGTTTAAGTTCTATGAATTCACTATGACTGATGGCAAATCCATTGTGGACCAAGTTCAAGATTTATTACTTTTGGTCACAAAGCTTTGTGAAGTCAAAGTAATTGTTCTGGATGCAACACAAGTAGGGGCGATCATGTCAAAATTACTCCCTGGTTGGAACAATTATAGAAAGAAGCTTTTGCATATGGCAGAAGATATAAATCTCCAAAATCTCTTGAATGGGATCCAAATTGAAGAGGAAACGAGAAAACGAGAAAAATATTTTTCCTCAAAAGATTTCACTAAGATTAATTATGTTGAAGGGAGCAATAGTAAGTTCAAAAAGAACTTGAAAGCGAATAACATAGGAAAGTTCAAAAAGACATCTTTAGGCACCAACAGTGGCAAGAAAAATGCAAATTGCCACCATTGTGGAAAGAAATGCCACTTTATTTGTGATCGAGGTTCAAGAAAAATGAGGACGCCAAATTAAACAAAGTAAATATGGTAGAGGAAACTTATAATGAAGATATAATTGATATGGTGTCTCAAATGCAAATTGGCATGATCACTGAATTGAACATGGTTGCAGCCGTTAAATCTTTTGACTAGTGACTTGATTCTAATGCTACCATACATGTTTGCAAATGATAGAGTACAATTCAAGATCTACAAAATCGAATAGGATGGTCAAGAAGTACTAATGGGCAATCACAATGGTGCTAAGGTTCTTGGAAAAGGGACTGTTGAACTACAATTCACTTCTGCAAAAATAATGACTCTGACAAATGTTTTTCATGTCCCAGACATTAAGAAAGATCTTTTATATGTAAATCTACTATGTAAAAATGGTATTAAAGTGGTGCTGGAAGCCGACAAATTTATACTGTCAAAGAATGATGTATTTGTTGGCAAGGGTTATCCATTTGATGGAATGTCCAAACTCAGTATTAATAAAGTGAATTCTTCCATTTATATTGCTGACTCTTTTTCTACTTTATGACATTCTTGTTTAGCACATTTGAATTATAGATCTTTAAAATATTTGTCTAAACATGGTTTAATTTCTTGTAAAGATATTACATTTAAAAATTGTGAAATCTGCACACAAGCTAATACAAAGAAACCTTTTCAAAAAGTACAAAGAAAGATTGAAATATTAGATTTAGTTCATTATGATATATGTGAGTTTAGTGGTGTTTTAACTAGAGGAGGAAAATGCTATTTTATTATTTTCATTGATGACTATTCTAGATTTACTTATGTTTATTTAAAGTCTAATAAAGATGAAGCCTTTGAGTTTTTCAAACAATATAAGGCTGAAGTTAAAAACCAAAAGGAAAGGAAAATTAAATCCTTCAAAGTGATAGGAGTGCTGAATATTTTTCAAATAAGTTCTCTTTGTTTTGTGAAGCAAATGGAATCATTTATCAGAAAACTGCACCTTACATTCCACAACAAAATGGCTTAGCAGAAAGAAAGAATAGGACACTTACTGATATGATTAATTCAATGATCATAAGTGCAAATGTTCCTACATATTTATGGGGTGAAGCTCTTCTTGTTGCATGCCATATACAAAACAGAATTACCTCTAAGAGAACTCATGTGTCACCATATGAAGTATGGAAGGGCAAAAAGCCAAATTTGGATTATTTAAGAGTTTGGGGATATTTGTCTTTTTATAAGTCTCACGACCCTAAAAGATCAAAATTAGGTCCTAAGGCCCAGTTATGGGCGCGAATCCTGTACGGTCAAGTGCAGCAGAGAGCTGAAGACTTACAAGGGGCACAATCCGCTGCAGCACATGCACAGATGCACCAGCAACAGGTGCTGGGATCAGATGCAGTGCGGAGCACGGATGCACCAGCATAAGGCTGGGATCTGGTACGACGCAAACACAGTGGACACCAAGCCTTACTGGCTAGTGTCCTATAGGCCTGACAAACGGGTCGTGTCTGTCATGTTTGTATCGTTTCGTGTAACACCTGTTATTTTAATGGGTCGTGTCGTGTCACACCCGTTATCTTAACGGGTCCTTAATAGGTTGGGTCACTTTACCCAATGGGTAAAGTGACCCACCCTTATATTTGCACATACCACACATCGTCACATAAATATTACTTCAAAACATTAAAACACATTTGTCGTTTAAGTACTACATTTACACTTGAAAATAAGAGTCAAATAAACAAACATCCATACACTACTAGTCTATTACAAAATATTAAATGTGCAAGGATATGGAAAATGAAAGAGTTTTTGTTTTCAAGGTTGTGAAGCATTTCTCAAAAGTGTAAACCTTGCTAATGGAACTCAAAGCTTGCATGTTATTCCTTTTACAAAATCCTCAATTTTCATCGATCATCATGATCTAGTGTAAATATTTTAAATTGAAGATCAAATTCATTCACTGTATTCATATAGGGTCAAGGAGTGTAGCTGTAAAAAATCATCAAAATTGGAGTTAAAATAACCGTTAAATCGTGATTTTTCGTTGATAATCGTCGAAAAGTTTTGTCTCGTTACTTGATCTCTGAATGTTTGTTTTTGACGATTTTTGGCGTATGCGATCTTGAAGTATATACAAACAAGTTGACAGTTGGATCGTTGAAATTAGATTCGTAGAATGCGTATCCCATCAAAACGATAGATTCACTAACGCTTAGAGTTTATTTTTACTTTCATTAAGCAGAACATAAGATTTTGTGGTATCTACTAGTGTAAATATTGTAAATTGAAGATCAAATTCATTCATTGTATTCATATAGGGTCAAGCAGTGTAGTTATAAAAAATCATTAAAATTGGAGTTAAAATAACCGTTAAATCGTGATTTTTCGTTAATAACCGTCGAAAAGTTTAGTCCCGTTACTTGATCTCTGAATCTTTGTTTTTTGCAATTTTTGGCGTATGCGATCTCGAAGTATATACAAACATGTTTGACGTTTGGATCGTTGAAACTAGTTTCGTAGAATGCGTATTCCATAAAAAAATAGATTCACTAACACTAGAGAGTTTATTCATACTTTCATTAAGTATAACATATCCACGAGTGTAAATAGTTTAAATTGAAGATTGAGTTCATTCATTGTATTCATATAGGGTCAAGGAGTGTAGTTGTAAAAAATCATCAAAATCGGAGTTAAAATAACCGTTAAATTGTGATTTTTCGTTGATAACCGTTGAAAAGTTTTGTCTCGTTACTTGATCTCTGAATGTTTGTTTTTTGCAATTTTTGGCGTATGCGATCTCAAAGTTTATATAAACATGTTGACAGTTGGATAGTTCAAACTAGTTTCATAGAATGCTTATCCCATCAAAACAATAGATTCACTAACACTTAAAAGAGTTTATTCATACTTTCATTAAGTATAACATTCTAGTATAAATATTTTAAATTGAAGACCGAGTTCATTCATTGTATTCATATAGGGTCAAGGAGTGAAGCTGTAAAAAATCATCAAAATCAGAGTTAAAATAATCGTTAAATCGTGATTTTTCGTTGATAACTGTTGAAAAGTTTTGTCCCGTCACTTCATCTTTGAATGTTTGTTTTTTGCGATTTTTGGTGTATGCGATCTTGGAGCATATACAAACAAGTTTGATGGTTGGATCGTTGAAATTAGATTCGTAGAATGCATATCCCATCAAAACGATAGATTCACTAACACTTAAAGAGTTTATTCATACATTCATTAAGTATGACATAAGATTTTGTCGTATAGGGTCAAGGAGTGAAACTGTAAAAAATCATCAAAATCGGAGTTAAAATAATTGTTAAATGGTGATTTTTCATTGATAACCGTCGAAAAGTTTTGTCCCGTTACTTGATCTCTGAATGTTTGTTTTTTGCGATTTTTGGCGTATGCCATGTTGAAGTATGTACAAACAAGTTTGACGGTTGGATTGTTGAAATTAGTTTCATATAATGTGTATCTCATCAAGACGATAGATTCACTATCACTTAGAGTTTATTTATACTTTCATTAAGTATAACATAAGATCGGAGTTAAATTGAAGATTGAATTCACTAATGCAAATATTTTAAATTGAAGATCGAATTCATTCATTGTATTCATATAGGGTCAAGGAGTGTAGCTGTAAAAAATCATCAAAATCGGAGTTAAAATAACCGTTAAATCGTGATTTTTTATTTATAACCGTCGAAAAGTTTTGTCTTGTTACTTGATCTCTGAATGTTTGTTTTTGCAATTTCTGGTGTATGCGATCTTGAAAGGGTAATTAAGTTGGCTATTTCCTAGCAAATGTAAAGAGTCTGTAAGTTGGCTATTTCCTAGTCTTAGGATTAATTATAACTTGCAAAGGTTGGAGCTTGCGTTAAATGAGGAGCATGATTGACAAATATTACACGACAAAGTTTTTTTTTCTGGTAAGAATCATTTGCATTCATATAGGATTTGTGTTCCCTATTAAAGATTGATTTGGTGTGGGATTCTAGGTGTCTATTCAAATCTACAGTCTTAAATAAGGAAGAGGTTTAAATAAGGCCAATCTCTTTGTTTATTAGGTAAAAGAGTTAACCTAGTATATAAGGGGTTGTGTTGGGAGTTTTATTGTAGACCTTTTGCACGCTAATGATATTTGTGAGATTGTTTTATAAGGTCAAGGGGGAGGAACAAAAGACTGTTAGGTTCTTAGCTTTATCTAGGTGAGAGTTTGAGAGCATAACACATCATTCATTCATCATGGAACTTTGTGTAAGCTTTGCCTGTGAGGAAGATCATCAATCTACGTGAATCGGTGTTCATCCAAGAGAAGGTGAAGAAGACGTGGTCTACAAGACAAGAATATTTGATCAAGCTTCTGTTGTGGTGTAAGAAAGTATCAATTGAGTCTTGTATTATGTCCTTAAGTTTTTAGTGAAATTGGCTGTGTGCCTTGAGGTTTTTCTCTCCTGTGTGGAGGGTTTTTTCCTCGTGTGAGATTTCGTACAAATCCTTTGGCTTCGTTTATTTACTCTTTTGATTTTGTTTTGTTGTGAAAAAATCAGGATTGAAATATATTTCAATCTTGCATATTGCATTTAACCTTGATCCATCCAGATTTACAATTACAATTGGTATCAGAGCAGTTCTCTAAAATTATTTAGAGTGATCCTAGGGACTACTGTGATGGATCGAGCAGCTGGATCAATCTCACATCCACCATACTTTGATGGTGAGAACTATGGCGCTTGGAAAGCAAAGATGAAGGCTTTTCTTTGGTCACTAGATGCGTGTGTTTGGAACACGGTAGTTTTTGGTTACTCCCCTCCAACCAAAACTATAATACACAAATCAAAGAAAATATCTGAAGAAGGTAAGGCAGATAGTGATGTTGTCGCTGAGGAAGTTGTTCTCAAACCTCATGAAGAATGGACACTGGCTGATCAAACTCACTCCATGAATAATCAAAAAGGGTTAAACGCTCTATTTACTGCCTTATCTCCTGATCAGTTTTCTAATATTTCAAATTGTGAGACCTCCAAAGAGGCTTGGGATATCTTGCAGGTCACCTATGAAGGAACAAATGCTGTTAAAGAGTCAAAGCTTCAAAGGTATGTCACTCAATTTGAAATTATTAGAATGGAAGAAGATGAAACCTTTTCTGATTTCTATGCTAAGTTAAATAGTATCGTCAATGCTTGTGCTAATCTTGGGGATAAAATTCCTGAATCTAGAGTTGTCAAAAAGGTTCTTAGATCACTACCTTCTAGGTTTCAACCTAAGAAAACTGCAATTGAAGAAGTTAGAGACTTAAACACAATGAAAATTGCAGAATTAGTTGGGTCTTTGAAAACTTATGAAATGGAGCTTCCTACTGTGAAGAGGAGTAAAAACATTGCCCTAAAAGCTGTAAAAGAAGAATGTGAAGAAAGTGAGGAAATTGGTGATGAGGAATTTGCTCTAATCACTAGACAGTTTCCAAAATTTCTCAAGAGTAAAAATTTTAAGGGCAAAGGAACAAGTTCAGGATCTAAATCTTTCAAGTCAAACAATTTTAATTCTGAAAAAGGTTCTAGACTTATTAAACAAACTGAGGGTCGAAAATGCTATGAATGTCAGGGTTTTGGACATGAGGCAAAAGAATGTGCTAACACCTTGAAGAAATTAAAATCTGAAAAAAAACAAAGCCATGAAGAGTACTTGGAGTGACAGTGAATCAGATTCAGATTCTGAAGGTGAGATAGTTGCATTTGTGGGATTTGCAAATATCAATGATCTTGAGGAATCTGATAGTCAGGAGCTTGATGCTGAAGAAATACTTCAAAAATATAATGAACTTTATCATGTCTCTGTAAAAATTAGAAAGCATAGTTCTGATATGAAAGAAAAATTGAAAAATCTGGAAACTGAGAAAAGTAGGATCGAAACTGTGTTTCAATCTCGGTTGTCTGAACTTGAGAAAGAAAACAAGTCATTAACTTCACAACTTGAGGCTTCTAAAGAAAAAATCATAAGATTAACCATTGGCGCGGAAAAGATTGACAAAATGCTCAGTATTGGAAAATCCAGTGGAGATAAAACTGGTTTGGGTTTTGATGGTTCCACTGATAGTTCTTCGAGAACAAAATTTGTGAAAGCTTCAGGTACGTGTGCTATGCCTAAGACGTGTGTTCTTACTTGTCATGCTTGCGGTGAGGTAGGTCATATTCGACCTCATTGTGACAAAAAAATACTTGAATCATTCTGATAATTTTTCTGTTGGTACTGCACGTACTCATCTCTCAAATCTCTTGAGAGAAGTGAATAGGTTGTCTAAACTCGTTCATATTCCAAATTCCCATTTGCCTAAGATGAAACTTGTGTGGAGAGAAAAGAAAGGGACTAAATTAGTGAATGAATCACATTGCTGCTTACTTGCTCATTCTTCAATTGAGTCTAATGATCTCAAATGTTTTGTTGCCTTTACTGCCTTGGATTCTTGCAACTCTAACAAGTGGTACTTTGACAGTGGTTGTTCAAGGCATATGACAGGTGATAAACGTTGGTTTCAGTCATTCTCAGATAAAAAGGTAAGAGGCACGGTAACCTTTGGTGATGGTAAGAAAGCCAAGGTTTTGGGTGAAGGTACAGTTAAAGCTCCTGGTTTACCTGCTTTGCATAATGTTTTACTTGTTGAAAGTCTTACTGCAAACCTTATGAGTATTAGTCAACTATGTGATGTCTTTGGTAAGGTTATATTTGATGAAATTGAATGCATAGTAAGTACAAAAACAGGTGAAAAGGTCATTTGTGGACCAAGGTCTGATGATAATTGCTATTGTGCTATGGCTAATGGTTTGAATGTTTGCTACAGGGTTGAAAACAATATCACTAATCTATGGCATCGAAGATTAGGACACATGAATTTTAGAGATCTAATCAAAATTTCAAAGAAAGAATATGTAAGGGGGCTGCCCACATTAAGTGGAAAACAAGAAGGAGTCTGTGGTGATTGTCAAATAGGAAAGCAGACCAAAAGCTCACACAGTCCCACCAACTTCTCATCAACATCAAAACCATTGGAACTTATGCATATGGACTTGGTTGGTCCAATGCAAACTCTAAGTTTGGGAGGTAAAAAGTATATACTGGTTCTTGTGGATGATTTCACTCGCTTTACCTGGGTTGCTTTCTTGCATGATAAATCTGAAGCATTTAAATCTTTCACTGTTTTATGCATGAAAATTCAGAATGAAAAACATGATAACATTATTAGACTAAGGACGGATCATGGGACAGAATTTGAGAATCATTTCTTTTCTGAATTTTGTGATGAACATGGCATTGCGCATGAATTTTCTGCTCCTATCACACCTCAACAAAATGGGGTGGTTGAAAGGAAAAATAGAGTCTTGCTTGACATGAGTAGAGTAATGCTTAATTCTGCAAATTTGGCAAAACATTTTTGGGCTGAGGCAATATGTTCTGCTTGTTACACTGCTAACAGAGTGTATTTAAGACCAAAGTCAAAAGCAACTCCTTATGAACTTTGGAAAGGGAAAAAGCCTAATGTGAGTCATTTGAGAGTCTTTGGGAGTACATGTTACATATACAAAGATAGGGAACATCTCGCTAAATTTGACTCTAGGAGTGACATTGGTGGTAGTAATTATAATGCACCACAAAGTAGCACACAATAATCCAATTAATTTTCCTTATTAACACTAAGATTTGTCAATTGTAGCATATGAAAATAAGGGTCTTTCCCGCAGAAGATTGTTTTATCCAAATACTTAAAAATGTCACAAAAACAGGGTGGCTGTCTCCACTGACCAGCCACCGAACAATAATTATTAAACTAACTTACACTTATCCAAATGCAACGAAATTTTATACACATAAACTAGACACACATTACAACAGTCTCACAAAGTTTTGGGATTTTTGGAGTTGATTTGCTATTTAAATTAAATCGTACAAAAACAGTACAGAAACAGATTTTAAATAATACCAATAGATTTTAATTCACAAGTTAAGAAAAGGAGTTAGGGGAAATGCTATCCACCACCAAATAATCATGCAAGCATGTTATTTTTCATTAAAATTCCTTTTATTTCCGGATGAAGATGCTCAAGTTGGCTCAATGTTAGAACTCAACCTATTACTCTTTCTTACGTAGTATGTTAAGAGAATGGCGTTTTCAACTTAACTTAGTCCCTAGCATGCAATCTAGAATGGCGTGTTCATAGATTTAACAAGTAGAAATCATTAAGAATAAAAAGAGTTTGAGTCATCACAAGGCATCGTAAGTACTGGTGTTGTCTTACTTATCCTAGAAATCGTTTCACATGTTAACCACAATTAACAAGTGCTACTCTAGAACATATGTAGGTCCTCATTCAACAAGGGCAGACACACATATATTCATAGCATTAAAATCCTAGATATGCTCACTATGTATGCATCCATAGAAACACATAAAGAATTTATCAATGACATAAGTAGTGAAACAATTTTCATCCTTTCATAAAAGTCATTCAAACAAAATATCACAACATACTTACAATCCTATTCGGGGCTTCAAAACAGCCCCTAACTACTAAAAATTAGTTACACATCATTATCAAATTAAACCAAAAGTAAAATATCAGTTTGGGAAAATAGAACCGAAATAAAAGAGTGCAGATGTTTCCTCTTTCCCTTGCCAAGCAGTGGTGTGAGCTCTCTATTTTTCTTCTTCTTGTTTTTCTGCTCTCCGTTTTCTCTCTGCGCTTCCTCTGCTTTCGTTTCTTCCTCTCTGTCTTCTCTCTAATTTTTCTGCTCTTTTTTCTTCTCTTCTTCCGTCTCTCCCTTCTTTCCTCTTCTTTATATTTTTTTCTTCTTTTCCTTTTCTTCTTTTCCTTTTCTTCTTTTGTTTTCTTCCTCTCTATCCGTTCATTTTCTTCTCCCTTCAAAACATGAATCATGATGATGTTTCCAAACATCATCATGACTTATCATTATCTTTTTTTTATTTAATTTAAAAGCTGATCTACACAGACAGTTTTGACGAATTTATTACATAAAATTTCACTTGTTCTATTTTTATTTTCTTTGCTAGACAAATCCTATAATACGCAAAAACAAAGTAAATAGCTCAAAAATATAAGGAACTAACTAATAAAAGACAAGTGAAATTTATGTAAAATATATATAAATATGAACTTATCAATTGGTATTTTTCTTGGTTATTCTCTAACTAGCAAGGCTTATAGGGTTTATAACACTCGAACTAAGGCTGTAATGGAGTCCATAAATGTTGTGATTAATGATTCTGATTTGAAGCAGGTCAAACAGATGAAGGATGATGATGATCTTACTGGAATACAAACAGAAAGTAGGAGTGATCAAGTTGCTGTAGTGAATGATGCTTCAAGTATCACAAACTCAGAAGACATCCATGACACATCATCTCAAACACTTATAATTGGAGCTAAGCAAGTAAAAAGAGATCACAAGCCTGAAAACATCATTGGGAAGCTCAATGATAAAATGAGAACTCGAAGTCATGATGTTGAAGAAATAAGCTACTTGTGTTATGTCTCTCAAATTGAGCCAAAAAATGTCAAAGAAGCCATGGTTGACAATGCTTGGATCTTAGCCATTCAAGAGGAGTTAAACCAGTTCAAAAGGAATGATGTTTGGTACTTGGTTCCACGGCCCAAGGATGCCAATGTTATTGGTACCAAGTGGATTTTTAGAAACAAGACAGATGAGAAAGGGAATGTAATTCGCAATAAAGCTAGATTGGTTGCTCAAGGTTACACTCAAGTGGAAGGTCTTGACTTTGACGAAACTTTTGCTCCAGTAGCAAGATTGGAATCAGTAAGATTATTACTAGCAATTGCATGCCATCTCAAGATCAAGCTGTACCAGATGGATGTCAAAAGTGCGTTTCTGAATGGGGTGTTGCAAGAAGAAGTTTATGTGGAACAGCCAGCTGGATTCAAAGATCATTTTCATCCTAGTCACGTTTACCGACTGAAAAAAGCATTGTATGGTTTGAAACAGGCACCCCGGACTTGGTATGAGAGGTTGTCATCGTATCTGCTTCAAAATGGTTACACTAGAGGAGCAATTGACAAAACTTTGTTTGTCAAACGGGTTAAAAGTGATTTAGTTGTTGCTCAAGTTTATGTGGATGATATTGTGTTTGGTTCTACCTCCAATCTTCTAGTTTCTGAATTTACTAGTATTATGAGTAATGAATTTGAGATGAGTATGTGTGGAGAATTGAATTACTTTCTTGGTTTGCAGGTCCAACAACTTAAAGATGGCATGTTTCTTTCCCAAACAAAATATGCAAAGGAACTTGTCGCTAAGTTTGGTTTGGAAAGTGCCAAACAAGTGAGAAATCCCATGAGCACCACAGAGAAGATCCACAAAGATCCCACTGGAGAACCAATTGATCAAACGTTGTATAGAAGCATGATAGGGAGTCTACTATACCTTACTGCTAGTCGTCCTGACATCTCCTTTAGTGTTGGTGTTTGTGCACGATTTCAATCATGTCCTAAGCAATCACATTTGACTGTTGTTAAAAGAATAATACGATATGTAAGTGGCACTTTAAGCTTTGGAATTCATTACTCATTCAACTCAAATGTGGAAATTGCAGGATTTTCGGATGCAGATTGGGCTGGTAATATAGATGATAGAAAAAGCACTTCAGGCGGTTGTTTTTATCTGGGAAACAACTTAGTCGCGTGGCATAGTAAGAAACAAAATTGTGTCTCACTCTCCACCGCCGAGGCTGAATACATTGCTGCTGGAAGCTGCTGCACACAACTGTTATGGATGAAGCAGATGTTGTGTGACTATGGTATAGTGCAAGGTAAGTTGATCATTTTTTGCGATAACCAAAGTGCCATTAATATCTCAAAGAATCCTGTTGAGCACTCTCGCACTAAACACATTGATATAAGGCATCACTTTATACGTGATCTTGTAGAAGACGATCTTCTTGCATTGGAATATATTCCCACTGATAAACAACTTGCTGATATCTTCACAAAACCACTGGATAATAATCGATATGAACACCTTAGACAATCCATTGGTATGTGCTCCATTGCCTGACTCTGTAGTTTTCAAAATGCCAGTAATGCATGTCTTTCGTCTGCATATGTGTCTTTCTATATATATATATATATATATATATATATACATATATGTCATCCCTCTGTGCTGCTACTATTCTTTTGATCTCAGATTGGATTACTATTATGGTTTCTCTGCTCCATTAGATATAAGGTGTTATTTTGTCTATCGAGAACCGAACATTGCTATTTCCTATTTTGTTTGTTTTTGTCATGTCTCAGTTTCTCACTATCTCAAGTGTTTGTGGGGGTACGAATTCATGATCAATCATACCTTTCTAATTAGTGGGGCACTTACGCTAGTTTTTTTGTCCCCACTCTGGTTGCCTATACGCACTTTGCAAAAAATAAAAAATAAAAAAAAAAGTGCATGTATTGCAATTACAATAATATTCATTTGGTCTCTTGTCTAAGACATGCAATAGAAAGTTCAAAGTTGCCAGGCACACAACGAAGATATGTAAACGTCTCACCGTTGTGACAACCGCTAGCAATAATGTGTCTCAAATAAATGATGCAAGGCACACAACGAAGATATGTAAACGTCTCACCGTTGTGACAACCGCTAGCAATAATGTGTCTCAAATAAACGATGCAAGGCACACAACGAGGATATGCAAACGTCTAAACGTTGTGACAACTGATAGCATCTGTGTCAATTATCAGTTTGGTTATCTCATTTCATTGCTTTAATAGAAATTTACAATATGCCCAGAGTTTGGACAAAACAGTTAGTTTGTATGGGCTCTTATGGTTCGTAAGGGGTGTTGACTATGGTTCCTTAATCCCACATTCTTGAGACACACACTACATCACACAAGCTGTTTAAATTCCCATACTCTTTCCTTGGTTTTCTAGTTTTTAAATTTCATCTTATCTCCTGTGGTTTTAGTTAAACTAAATGGACTATCCTGTATGCTGTGCCTAAGAGGAACTAGTACTGCACTTTGGGATTGGCATTCTATTTTATTCCTATTTATCTCATGCATTTCTCTCTCTTTATCTTCTTACTGGCAATTTGAACTATCATTTATTGGCATGGCATACCTTAGCTATGTGATTTCTGATCCGCTGCATGTGAACTCTGTTGCTTGGTTATTTTTGGATTTCCCTTGACAAAAAGGGGGAGTACTAATATGCTTATTGTTCGTTAGATTCAGGGGGAGAATATGTTCTGTCACTCTTAATATATCTTTTGTTATTTATCTTTTGTGCTTCACTGGTAATTCGTGCCTGTGCAGATAAATGAGATCCTCTGGAACGGTTGTTATTTTTTTGTATTGGGGATTTTGTCTAGGAAATGCCAAAGGGGGAGATTGAAAGGGTAATTAAGTTGGCTATTTCCTAGCAAATGTAAAGAGTCTGTAAGTTGGCTATTTCCTAGTCTTAGGATTAATTATAACTTGCAAAGGTTGGAGCTTGCGTTAAATGAGGAGCATGATTGACAAATATTACACGGCAAAGTTTTTTTTTCTGGTAAGAATCATTTGCATTCATATAGGATTTGTGTTCCCTATTAAAGATTGATTTGGTGTGGGATTCTAGGAGTCTATTCAAATCTACAGTCTTAAATAAGGAAGAGGTTTAAATAAGGCCAATCTCTTTGTTTATTAGGTAAAAGAGTTAACCTAGTATATAAGGGGTTGTGTTGGGAGTTTTATTGTAGACCTTTTGCACGCTAATGATATTTGTGAGATTGTTTTATAAGGTCAAGGGGGAGGAACAAAAGACTGTTAGGTTCTTAGCTTTATCTAGGTGAGAGTTTGAGAGCATAACACATCATTCATTCATCATGGAACTTTGTGTAAGCTTTGCCTGTGAGGAAGATCATCAATCTACGTGAATCGGTGTTCATCCAAGAGAAGGTGAAGAGGACGTGGTCTACAAGACAAGAATATTTGATCAAGCTTCTGTTGTGGTGTAAGAAAGTATCAATTGAGTCTTGTATTATGTCCTTAAGTTTTTAGTGAAATTGGCTGTGTGCCTTGAGGTTTTTCTCTCCTGTGTGGAGGGTTTTTTCCTCGTGCGAGATTTCGTACAAATCCTTTGGCTTCGTTTATTTACTCTTTTGATTTTGTTTTGTTGTGAAAAAATCAGGATTGAAATATATTTCAATCTTGCATATTGCATTTAACCTTGATCCATCCAAATTTACAATTACAGATCTCAAAGTATATACAAACATGATTGACACTATGGATTGTTGAAACTAATTTCGTAGAATGCGTATCCCATCAAAACAATAGATTCATTAACACTTGACACTATGTTTGGATGAAGCAATTTAAGATTACTACGGAATTTTAAAATGACGGAAATTGAAATGACGTGATTTTATTTTGTAGGATTTGTGAATTTTCTTGTTTGGCTAATCTAAAAGAACAATGGAATTGAATTCGGAATTTGTTATTTTTAAACTCTCAATCATAGAAATTGGGAAATGACACCTATTTACATGGAATTTAAACTTGGGAATTGGAAGTTCCAAATTCCAAGTTGTTTTTCCATGCGAAAATTCTAAATTTCTATGTTTATGAATCCAAACAAGGGAATTGATGTATGTCAATTATAAATTCTGATTTTAATTCAAATTTCATGTTTATTTCCATCATCCAAACATAGTGTTACACTATAGTAAATATTTTAAATTGAAGATCGAGTTTATTCATTGTATTCTTATAGGGTCAAGGAGTGTAGCTGTAAAAAATCATCAAAATCGGTGTTAAAATAACCGTTAAATTGTGATTTTTCGTTGATAACCGTAAAAAAGTTGTGTCCTATTACTTGATCTCTAAATGTTTTGTTTTGCGATTTTTTGCTGATGTGATCTCGAAGCATATACAAACAAGTTTGACGGTTGAATCGTTGAAATTAGTTTCGTAGAATTCATATCCCATTAAGTTCAATGGTATGTGTGTGTATATATATATATATTTATGAAGTAGATTTAAATTTATTTATTTTGTACTTATAACACTTAAGAAATTGAATGGTATGTATATTTAAGCCGATCCAATGGTCACCAATTTTTAATATTTAATTTAATATATATATATATATATATATATAATTATTACAGTTTTTAGGGGTATAAAATTGTTAAATTAATATATATATATATATATATAATTATTATAGTTTTTTTAAGGTTATAAAATTATAAAATTAATATTTTGCTTATCGTGTATCGTGTTACCCATGTGTATACCCGAACCAACCCGTTATCATAACAGGTGCTTATCTGGTTTTCTGATAACGACCCGATTCGTTATTGTGTCGACTAGAACACCTGTTAATTTAGTGTCGTGTCGTGTCGAGTTATCGGATCGTGTAAGGAATTACCAGACCTAGTATCATGCAAGCTGAGCCGAAGGGTTGGGCCACTGTAGGCGAGCCCATTGAAGAAATATTTTTTTTTTCTTGCAGGCCGAGATGGCAAGCCCAATTTGGGCTTCACGTTATTTCTTTGGCATTTCATTTTTCACTCCGATTATTAATACATTTGTTATTCAACTCTTTACGGTGATTTTAGATTTTTATATTTTTTATTATAATATTTATTTTAATAAATTAATTAGAATGTGTAAAACCTAGTTGTCAGGCACATAAGTGTGGAGCCAAAAGAATTCAAGAGGTGACACATGGATTTTTGGGTTAAAAGGATAAAATTACCCTCGAGGCACATCGAGATTCCTACGCGCGAGCAATGGACAATCATCCCTCAATCAAGTCAAAAATGCCCAAAATAGGTAACAATTCAAAACTGATCTCATCAAATCCCTTCTACAAGGTAACTCCCACCTATTTCATTCCATATATTTTTTTACCTCTTTCTCACCTTTTTAGCTAATAAATTAACTATTTATTTTAATCATTCCTTAACCTTCAAAACATTCCATATAAATTGAGTTAATTGGCTAATTAATGAATTTATGTCTAATTAATCCATTAATTACCAATTAAATCACCCATTAACCACAAAATACACTAAAAAACATCCCAAAGGTCCGGCCGCCTTTTCTCCAAAGGGGACCGGGCATGCCCTATATAAACTACCTTATTTTCTCTAAAAACCTAGGTCCACACTCTTGAAAAACTCCAACAACTATCTAAACACTTTTCTTTCTAAATTCTAACTTTGGCATCGGAGGTTATTCAGCCAATGGCCCCCATTCATCGTGAGCGCGTGAGGCTCGTGGCCTTGACCCTAAGGTATTAATTGTTTTGTACGTGCAATTTTGTCTAAGAAGGAGACGGAAATTTGTATCCACAAATTGGTGCTTTCATTGAGAGAAGAGTCACACACTTGTAGAAGACTCCCGCATCAAAAAGTTTTTCTATTTTCTTGTCCATTTGTAGATTTTTCGTACGTTCTTATTATTAGAATTTTTTATTTGCAAAGATTCTTTGATAAAACGTAAAAGAGAAATAAAATGGCTAGAAATTTAGAAAATTCCACAAGTGAAAATTCCAATATTCAAGAAATGGGTCCACTGCAATCCACGAGGCTAAATGTGATCATAGGAGAGGCACCATTGCTACGGGGTTCCACCATGGCAACCACCGCGGTGGCCACCACAGTCATCACTATTAGCGGCAAGGTCCATGGCATTGCTACCACGACTCGAGCCGTGCCATCCAAGCTTGCAAGGGCCTAAGCCCAAGCCGTGACATCCAAAGCCCATGGCACGAAAGCCACAACCTAAGCCTCGCACTCGCATGCATCATGCACCGAGCAGCCTGCTCTCGTGGCTAAGACTGCTATCATGACCAAGCCTGCTCTCGTGGTTTCCCAAGCAGCCCAAGCCGGCCCAAGACTATCTCAACCATCCGTACCTACCATTGAGCCGGGGGTATTTTCACCATATTTCTCCACGGATTTGACATTTCCCAACTCAAATCTCATGCCTAGAGTCTACCATCCTTCCATTGCTTAAGGAGGCACATTCTTTCCAAGCACTTCCAATCCAAATAGCAAGCAACACTTGTCCCGTCAAGTTATAGAGTTGATGAGCACCCTTGCACAACAAACGACCTTGGTGAATCAGCTCCTACAACGCACTGAAATACAATGTGCCCCAGACGAGGTGTCCCACACTAGGACATAGGCAGATGAAGAGCCTTTCCAGCAGCGTTCTGGTAAACAACCACTCGACCAACCACGAAACGAGCATTCAGGCAGCATACATTCCCAATTGGGCCCCCGAGATAACGTATACTCCCGTCTTAGCGCGCGAAGGAGCGTGCACTCTTAACTAGGCCCACAGGCAAGTATTCATTCACAGTTAGGGCCACGTTTCGATAATCAACATGAGCAGCCTTCTAGGCAAAGCGTTCATTTGTGGCTAAGCCCGCAAGGAGCATTTTCCACATCGTATCGAAGCAGACAACATGACGGACGGAGAGAAACAGTCACTCAATCTTGATCAAGTTCAACAAGTAGCCTGCAAATAATTCCCTTGTTTGCTAAGGATAGACCATATGCACAGCCACCGCGGCATGAATAAGCCAAAAGCATGGAAGAGCAGCTCAGACCAGCAGGTCAAAACCGGGGGCAGCCAAGAGTTCTGCTACCATAGCAAAGGTAAATCCAAGAAGAGGTAAAGAGACTCTTCAACGAATGATTGCGTGATTTTCAACGCAACGAAGTGGTCAATGAGGCACTACGGCGGGATATGACCAATATAAGTAAATCACCCTTCACGGACGAGATCGAGTAGGCAACGCCTTCATGTAAGTTTAGCATGCCACATTTTACATCTTTCAAAGAAGATGGAGATCCAGAGAGGCACTTGAAGCACTATCGAAGCACGATGATCCTTTATCGGAGCAACAATGCCCTTATGTGCAAAATCTTGGCCACTACTTTACAAGGCGAGGCGCAAGATTGGTTTCACACCTTGCCACCACGTTCCATCCAAAGTTTGATGATCTTTCCTTGGGTTTCACCAAAGAATACTCATCCTACTGCTCGATTAAGAAAAAGTCCGACCACTTGTTCAATGTGAAGAAGAACCCAAAGGAGTCACTTCGCAACTACATGAAGAGGTTCAAAGCGGAGAAGGCGAAGATTGTTAGATGCAACGACTTGATAGCAAGTGCAGCTTTCCAAAAATGACTCCCAGCAGACCATACACTATTTAGAGAAATGATCATGAAAGAAGATCTAACTCTAGCAGACTCATTTGCTCTAGCAGAGAAGCATGCACTTTGGGACGAGGCTCAGCGAGCAGAGAAGGCACCCGAGCAGCCTCGAAAAGAGTTGGTAGTGGCTAACAGGACGCAGGACGGGAAACATTCCAACAAAAGCAGGTAGGAGGCCAAGCGTAGGGACCGACCTATGAACAAAGAAAGCTTGACGACCAAGAACTATTCTAAGTTTTCAATTTCGATCCACCAAATCCTTCTTGACATCAAGAGCGATCCATGGTTTAAACTGCTGAAATAATCAAAGGGGCATATTTCCAAGTTGGTTCACACCAAGTATTGCGCATTCCATCGAGGTCATATTCACACAATTGATGACTGCTACACTTGGAAGAACTACCTAGAAAAGCTCGTGAAAGAAGGCAAGGTTTACAAATACTTAGACAAGCCAGCTGCGTAGCCTAGAAAGAATGCAAACAACGATGAGGAGTCGCCAACCAAGATGATTCAAATTAATGGCATCTTCGCCGAATCGGAGCACTTGAAGGACACCAACAATTAAAAAAAAAATGAAGATTCAATAGGCTCTACTAGTCTCACAGGTCCAAGTAGCCGACATCCAACTTGGACCCATCATTGGCTTCATCGAGCAGGATGCAGAAGACGTTGACTTTCCACATGACGACGTACTAGTGGTATTTGTCCAACTAGCCCATGCTATATTCGACATAATGATGGTCGACAATGGAAGTACAATCAACCTACTTCAACTTTCGGTCATTCAGAAGATGGGCCTGGAAAGCACAATCATACGCCGAGCAGAGGTACTTACTGGATTCAACGGGCATACCTCAATTGTCATCGGCCATATCACACTTGACGTGAAAACATCTCCGATTGTCTCAAAGCAAACGTTCACGATCGTAAGCAACATATCTCCTTATAATGGGATTCTTGGAAGACCTTGGTTGATCAAGCTCGACGCCATCATTTCCGTCAAGTACTAAAAAATTCAATTCCGCATCCATGAAAGATGAGTCGGAGAGATCAAGTCTAACCAGGTAACATCCCAACGATGCACCATGCAAGTATTGAGGGAATCAAAGAAGAACGCCTTTACTCCCGTAGAGGCTACTGAGATCCAAACGGATGAAGAAGCTACCAAATAGCAATTACAACAAGCAGATCGAGAAGATGGCACCCAAACAGACGAGATAGGATGGAAACCTGAAGAGGACACTGATGACATCATTCTTGATCCCCAACAGCCAAAAAGGATGGCTAGAATCATATCATGTCTAAACCCAACCGAGAAGGAAGAACTCACGGCTTTCTTTAAGGAAAATCGAGATGTTTTTGCATGGTCACCGTCTGACATGCCCGGTATCAATCCTGAGGTAGCCTGCCACAAGCTGCACGTCGATCCTGCTGCCAAACTGGTGATCCAAAAGATGAGACATTTGGCACCCGAACGAGTGGCAATCATTGAGGTGGAAATTGACAAGCTATTGGAGGCTAGATTCATAGAAGATGTAACACATTCAGCATGGCTTGCTAACGTCGTACTAGTTATGAAAAAAGAAAAGGGCAAATAGAATGTTTGCATAGGTTACACTGACCTCAACAAGGCATACCCAAAAAATCTTTATCCTGTCCCTCGGATCGATTTATTGGTAGATTCAACTTTTGGGAACCAGTTGCTCAGTTTCTTGGACCCACACTCAGGCTACAACCAAATAGCCATGTATGAACTCGATAAGGAGAAAACCACGTTCGTAATCGAGTGAGGTACCTACTGCTACAAAGTTATGCCTTTTGGCCTCAAGAACGTGGAAACCACTTATCAAAGGTTAGTAAACATGATGTTCAAGAAGCAAATTGGGGTAACTATGGAGGTTTATGTCGACGACATAATGGTAAAAAGAAAACAGCGGTCATATCAGATCTGCAACTTGGCAGAAACTTTCAGCATCCTCATAAAGTAGAAGATGAAGTTCAACCCCACTAAATGCACATTTGGGGTATCTTCATAATGATTCCTAGGGTACTCAGTAACCCAACGAGGAATAGAAGCATATCCCAAGCAAATCTGAGCGATCCTAGAAATGAAGTCTCCAATTACCTTGAAGGAGATCCAAAGCTTGACTGGACGAGCAGCTGCCTTCAATCGCTTTTTCTCACTGTCTATCGATCGATGCAAGCCCTTTTTCAAGGCTATCAAAAGGGCACAATGAGACAAGTGGGATAAAGAGTGCGAAAAAGCCTTCCAAGACCTGAAGAAGTATCTCACATCACCTCATTTATTATACAAGCCAAAAGTAGCAGAAGATTTATATACCTACTTGGCAGTCTCCGAAGTAGCAGTAAGCTCTGCCCTCATATGAGAAGAGTTGGGGGCCCAACTCCCAGCATTCTACACTTCTAAAGCTTTTCTCCATGCGGAAACAAAATATCCGAAGATCGAAAATTAATTTTGGCACTAGTTGTTGTGGCTCAAAAGCTCAGACCATACTTTCAAGTTCATACAGTCATTGTCATGACTCAATATCCTGTACGATCAATCTTACATGGTCCAGACGTTTCTCAACGAGTGATGAAGTGGGCGTTGGAACTTGGCCAATATGGTTTAGTTTTCCATCCCCGCAAGGCAATAAAGGCCCAAGCCTTGGCAGATTTCATAGTGGAATTCATGCCTAGCTTAGGTAACGCAACAGAGCGGCCCCAACGACACCCTAGAAGCAGCCGAACACACCTTAGCTGCACTTGCTCCATCTGATGGAGTCTTCTGGCATTTGCATGTCGACTGAGCATCCAATTATAAAGGCTCAGGAGCATGCATGGTCCTTGTCACCCCAGAAGGCTCAATGCTCGAGCAGGCAATCACTCTAGGCTTCAAAACATCATACAACGAAGCAGAATATGAGGCTCTACTGGCAGGCCTTCGAAGGGCAAAAGGCTTGGCAGTGAAGAAGCTTGCAATTCATTCCAATTCTTAGTTAATCACTAGCTAGACTACTAGGAAATACACGGCAAAACATTCAATGATGTCACAATACCTAGAGAAGGTACGCAAGTAGCTTGAGGCATTTCAGATTTACACTCTTACTCAAGTCCTATGGGCTGACAAAGCCCACGCAGATGCGTTAGCTACCCTAGGCTCGGCCATCGACGACCAATTCAAACGCTCTATTCTATTTGAATATCTAGACAAGCCAAGCATAGAGGCGGAGCTAACGACCGAAGTGTAACAGGTTAGTATAACTCCCAACTGGAAAAGTTCTATTATAGACTACCTAGTCAACGGCACGCCACGGTACACTCCCCTTGGAAAGATTAGAGTCTAGAAAGCTCCAAAACAAGGTAGCATGCTACTATAAGTGGAACAACATTCTCATCCGAAGATCCTACACCGGACCATATCTCCGCTGCCTAGCACCTTCCGATGACTTGAAGGTTTTAAGTTCAATCCATAAAAGTGTTTGTGGAAATCACTCTCGAGGTCGATCCTTAGCATAAAAAGCTTTTAACGTAGGCTACTATCAGCCTAGCATGCACCAAGATGCTAAGGAATTAGTATAAAAGTGCAACTGTTACCAACGTTATAACTTGGTACCAGTATTGTCTACTAACAAGCTACATCTATAAACGAGCCCTTGGCCGTTCATGCAATGGGCAATCGACCTGGTAGGACCTATGTCGTTTGCCACTAGGGCAGAGGCATGATGATCGTGTCAACCGACTACTTCACCAAATAGGTAGAAGCAGAGCCCATGACCACCACGACTTAGACGGACATATAGCGCTTCATATGGAGGAACATCATTTGCCGATTTGGCATCTCTCAGTCCATCATCACTGACAACGGCCTGCAATTCGTGGGTAAAGATTTGGCGAAGTTCTTCCAAAAGTATGGCATCAAGCAACACATGTCCAAGCCGAGATACCCTCAAGGTAATGAGTAGGCCGAAGTATCCAACAATATGATCCTCGACTGCCTCAAGAAATCCCTCATCGACAAGAAGGGAAAATGGCCAGGCGAACTTCCCGGATGTCTATGGGCATATCGCACCTTCAAAAGACGAGCAGCCGGTGAAACTTCTTTCTCTTTGGCATTTAGCTAAGAAGTAATCACTCATCCCAATGTCATCAAGCGAAGTATCACCGCTCTACTACCAAACATTGAGCAGAATAGTAAGGAGATAGCCATAAGCTTAGATCTGGTAGAGGAGAAATGTGAGTAGACCATTACTTGCATCGTAGCCTATGAGCAACAGCTCATTTCTAGCTACAACAAAAGGGCCAAGATCTAGTAGTTCCAGCCTGAAGATCTAGTCCTAAGAAAAGCCTTCATCACTGCCCGCAGATAATGCTCCAAAAAGATGGATCCCATCTGGGAAAGTCTGCATAAGATCAGTAGAGTAGGCGGCAAAAGTAATTACACCCTCGCCACCATGAAATGATAAAAAGATCTAAAAATAGTGAAGCGCCTACAATATGAGGAAGTACCATGTGTGACCTCCCGTTACATTAAAGCCCGAAGACTCAAGCAGCTCAACGGACACCACCTCACAAGCCGATGACTATCCAGTTGTTATGCAGTTCCTACCTTATAACTAAGTTCTCGTTCGTTTCACTCGTTTTTCAATTAGGAATTCAAAAGTAATCATAACTTGGCTCGACTGCATGCTTACAACAACCGATCACTCCTGCACTTAAAAAAAAACTGCGCCTTTTTTAGAGACTCATCGCAAGAATTGCGCCACCCGAGGGACCAACCATGCTCTGCACTGCGAAAGGGTAAACCAATTCCTCGACACCCACATAGGTCAGCTCTCTAAGATGGGAAGATAAACTTTACACTTCGAATATTCAGACATGGATGAGCTTGGCTGTCCTAATACAACTAGATGCATGATGGCTTGCGCTTGGATTTCTAGAAGTAGCCATAATGGTCTTTTTCAAGGCTTAGCTAACTGAAGGATTTTGGGTCTCTTGGCCTAATCCGTGGGGAACCGGATCCTAGAGACTAAAGGGGCACATTACGCAGTACCCCTACAAACGGTTGCCTTGGAACCTTAAAGCTGCTACTGAGTGCACTAAGGTAGCCTACGATTTCCGGAAGACTGCTTATGGCTTGCCCTTTGAGCAGTAAAACTATGCTAGACATATACAACCGCACAATCTTGTGAAAGGTTAAACAAGCTAGCGTGCATATACGAAGCTTTATCCACTGCCGACATGCTATGTAGTCGCCTCTACCAAGCGCAGAACAACCTACACCAAGTCCTAAAGTGTTGTGATACTTGCTACACAACCTACGAAATTGGAGAAAGCCAAGGTTAACAGCCTAGTGGTTATGTGGACTTGTTTACTTCTGTAAGCAAGGCATTCGGCTGCCAACCCTATGGTTAACAACTTTGCAAAGTTCTACACCAACATCTATGACTGTATAGGCTACGCGGGCTTGTCTACTTATAAAAAAGTAGCACGTCTGCCACTGATCCATAAAGTTTAAAGGTTATGGCATGAACAAAAGAAGTGAAGATGAAGAAAAGCGAAGGAAACATGTTTATAGACAACTAGCAAAGGCTGAAAGATTTCAAGCAAAACAAGAGCTACAAGGAAAAACAAAGAAAATCTTAAAAGCTACCTAGAAGACTACACTTTAGCAGCTTGGACATCTCACGACTACTCGGTCGTCACACCTTCAACAACCACGACACTTTTAACAGTAGCATCATACAGCACTTCACCCCTGGCTGCCCTAACCTGGGCACCAACTTTTTCAACTACTTCATTAATGGAAGCCTAAAAAGTAAAAGCAAACAAGTTTTCTGGAGAAATAAAGAAGGTCTTGAAACCTCGAGCCCATTCTTCTCACCCTTCAAGTACTTATCCTCCTTGAGCAGACCAACATGGACGCGCTGTAACTCATCCACTTCCTTCTTCAGACTTTTGTTGATCTTCAGTACACCTTGAAGTTCCAACACTTGGGCTTCAAGCCAATCGACAATTCTCTTGAAATGGATCACTTGATTATAAGAAACAATCAACTCTTCATCCTTTGCATAAATAGAAAAACAAAGCTTAAAAACTGCAAACTCGAGATCTTGAATCTGAGGTATGTAACATCCAATTTTCTTCTCTGCACTTTCATACTTAACTTGGATTGTGTTAAACTTAGTCTTTAAGTTAACAATATCTTGGTGAGTGGTCTCAAGTTGCAGAGAAGTGAGGGCAAAAATATTAGACCCATTCAAAGTAACGAGCTCAGAATCCAACCTTTTGATCTCCTCGGTCGAGGAATAAGCTTCAGCTACCATAGTCTTCGTCACTTTCTTGGCAACCTTGCTATATCTGTATCATAACAAGCAGAGCAGTCATTCTATATTGGATCGTATGCTTCACAAAAGAACTTGGGCAAACAAACCTTTCTAAACGCCATAAACAAACTTGGCACAAGCGTCCATGTCTTCAATCAGATCTAGTTTCAAGAGCACACAGATCTCAGTAGCTTCCCTAGAAGCAGGCTTCGTGGATTTCTTACAGCTGCCTACATGAGCAATCTTCTCCTCCCTAACAGGCGAATCAGTTTCAGCAACAGAATGAGTGAGCCTTAGCGCCATTTTAGCAGCATAGTCCACCTTATCACTCTTCATAATAGCAAGCCTTTCCGAATGAGAACCGAACTTTGCTCCCAACGAATGTCTTGGCACATAATTCGGTACTGGGGGCATGACAAAACCTCTACACTGAGCAATACTATCAACAATCATACAGGCCATTCTCAACATGGCAGGCGCCACATGCTCAGATCTAGCAACCTCATTTTTCTTCCCATTAGATGAAGTCATGTCAATCACAAGACTCTCGGCAACAGGCGGACCCTCACAAGCAGCAGAGGAAGTCTTAGGTTTTCTTAATCGGCATCTCTTGAGTAGGCGGGGAAGATCTCTTCTTTCCACCTTCATTCATAATAGGCTCCACGACAACGTTCAGACGAGCCAATGCATCAGCCTCGATCCTCTTTACCTTCTATCTCAGGAGCAGCCCACTTTTCTCCTAGCAAAGAGAACTAAGCAGTTAACGCCATTCACAGTACTTAACAGGGGTGCTCAACCCATACTGTCTTTTCTCTCATTTTTTCTCTCAGACCAGTAGTCATAAGGCCTACATGCCCAGCATTCTAGCAACCCATGAGGCCTACGACCTTTACATTTTTCTCAATCGCCGGCCTAGCTCACGTTAGGACCAACACCCATTCGCAAGTTGCCTTTGGCATTAGCCAAGCCAAGCGGCCCAAGCAGTGGTCCCTGCCACAACACCTCCTTAGCCCATGCCGAGCCGATTGCTGGCCCCTGTCAGCCGACGTGCCGCACCACCCTGACGGCTGCCCTGCGACAGTACTATCCAAGAAAAAGACAAGAAAAATTAATTTTTTCTTACTTTAGTGCAGTGCGGAGAAGACGAACAAAGCAACGAAAGACGGTCCTTTGCACGGGCAAGATGTAGAAGATTGCTAGAGGAAGGGGAATAAATATCCTTTAAGCTCTCTCTCTCTTGTAGGGTAGAATAAATTGCTCTCCAAAGTTGATTTAATAACCCACTTAAGGTAAACTTAGATAGGCTTTGAGAGAAATTTATTTCCATTTCCTAAAAGGATCTAATTTCCAATTAAAGAGGGAATCAACATCAAAATAGGAAACAATCTTATGTTTCCTCAAGCAAGCAGATATTGACACCTGCTGCCCTTTCTTGCGCGCAGCCCAACAAGTGTGGGGGCATTTGTGGAGCCAAAAATAATCAAGAGGCGCCAGGATGATTTTTGGGTAAAAATGACAAAATTACCCTCGAGACACATCGAGATTCCTATGCACGAGCAATGAACAATCATCCCTTAATCAAGTCAAAAATGCCCAAAATAGGTAACAATTCAAAACTTATCTCATCAAATCCCTTCAACAAGGTAACTCCCAAAACCTATTTCATTCCATATATTTTTTAACTCTTTCTCCATTTTTTAGCTAATCAATTAGCTATTTATTTTAATCATTCCATAACCTTCAAAACATTCCATATAAATTGAGTTAATTAGATAATTAATGGATTTATTCCTAATTAATCCATTAATTACCAATTAAATCACCCATTAACCACAAAATACACTCAAAAACATCCCAAAGGGTAGGCCACCTTTTCTCCAAAGGGGACCAGCCATGCCCTATATAAACTACGCACTCAAAAAACTCTCTAAACACTTTGATGAGTAGATTTTATATTATATATTTTACCCTAATCTTAGTATATTTTGGTTAATATATTGGAAGAATTTTGATACTTTGAATTGTATTTTCAATATAGGACTTTCGACTTCCTCTGGAGCAAAACAGGACCAAATGGACGAATTTTGGAGTAATTCCAGTTGGAGGACGTTCGTTAGTCACTTAGCTTGATCATATCAAAATTTGGGATTTTTCCACCAAGCGGTGATTTTCTGACGATGAAATAAAGAAGCAGTGCGCAGTGCTGGAAAGTGACGTTTTTGGGCTTAAATTGCGTTTTTGGAGCCCAAGATGACCTCGGATGGGTTCGTGGCCTTCTGGAAAAGTGTTCAGAATATTCCAAACATTAAATCCAGCTATATTGGGCCAGTTTTGGAGCAGCTTATGGGCCAAAACATGGCTGTTCAGTTTTTAGACGAATTTTATTATTTAATTTAGGGTTTTGTTTGCTAGGGTTTGTGTGGTGGCTTAGCAGATATATTGCTTGGCCGTCTACAGTTTTAGATTACGCTTTATTTTATGCAATATTGGAGACAGAGAGAAGTGCTAGGATTTTGAAGATTTTCTACTTGAAGGTGTTTTCAATCATTTTCTTAATAATATTTTCTATGATTTCAATTATAAGTAATTGGTAAAAATTCATAGGATTGCTAGGTGATGGTGGAACCCTAGTGCTTTCTTAATTTGATTTTCTCAAAATTGTTTTCTTCTCTCTATTCCTAATATTGCAGATTGTTTATTTTAATTCATTAAATTCGTTTTTATTTTAATTAGGTTATAAAATCAATCACTTCAATTTCTATTTTACAATAATTAAATGGAATCTGATTAGTTCGAATTATTTAATAATCCCTGTGGAGATGACCTTGCGAAATCCGTTTATACTATTAGGTCATCTCCACAGGGATTATTAAATAATTCGAACTAATCAGATTCCATTTAATTATTGTAAAATAGAAATTGAAGTGATTGATTTTATAACCTAATTAAAATAAAAACGAATTTAATGAATTAAAATAAACAATCTGCAATATTAGGAATAGAGAGAAGAAAACAATTTTGAGAAAATCAAATTAAGAAAGCACTAGGGTTCCACCATCACCTAGCAATCCTATGAATTTTTACCAATTACTTATAATTGAAATCATAGAAAATATTATTAAGAAAAGGATTGAAAACACCTTCAAGTAGAAAATCTTCAAAACCCTAGCACTTCTCTCTGTCTCCAATATTGCATAAAATAAAGCGTAATCTAAAACTGTAGACGGCCAAGCAATATATCTGCTAAGCCACCACACAAACCCTAGCAAACAAAACCCTAAATTAAATAATAAAATTCGTCTAAAAACTGAATAGCCACGTTTTGGCCCATAAGCTGCTCCAAAACTGGCCCAATATAGCTGGATTTAATGTTTGGAATATTCTGAACACTTTTCCAGAAGGCCACGAACCCATCCGAGATCATCTTGGGCTCCAAAAACGCAATTTAAGCCCAAAAACGTCACTTTCCAGCACTGCGCACTGCTTCTTTATTTCATCGTCAGAAACTCACCGCTTGGTGGAAAAATCCCAAATTTTGATACGATCAAGCTAAGTGACTAACGAACGTCCTCCAACTGGAATTACTCCAAAATTCGTCCATTTGGTCCTGTTTTGCTCCAGAGGAAGTCGAAAGTCCTATATTGAAAATACAATTCAAAGTATCAAAATTCTTCCAATATATTAACCAAAATATACTAAGATTAGGGTAAAATATATAATATAAAATCTACTCATCACACTTTTCTCTCTAAATTCTAAGTTTGGCATCGTAGGTTCTTTGGCCAAAGCCCCCCCCATTCATCGTGGGCGCGTGAGGCTCTTGGCCTTGACCCTAAGGTGTTAATTGTTTTGTAGGTGCAATTTTGTCCAAGAAAATGGAGACAGAAATTTGCATCCACAATAAGTATAATAAAGGTACATTTTGTTGTACGATTGTTTGATTATATCGATACGTTTAATTACCTAGAACATGAGAACATTTGGTTGATGATACATTTGAATTTTTAGTATATTTGAGATCTCAACGTACCAAAAATCGGTATGTTTGTTTTCAAATGAATCATTAAGTTTTAATTACTTTTTTTTTTACTAATAATGAGGAATTACTCAAATTATATATATATATATATATAAAGTCATTGAAAGCTAGGGACTCAAAGGATTAGGAAAATTAATTTGGAATTCAAGGGATTAGGGAAATTAGCTTTCCTAGATTGTAGGCAATTAGTTGCAAGGTGATTATGCTTTCATACTAATGACCTTTAATCTAAAAAATAGAAAATTGAAGTGCCAATCGGTCAAACCCTCATAATAAAATCTTAAAATGGAACTAATGTTTGATCTTAAAAGTATTGAAATATGCAGGGTATTCTAATTTTTCTTAATATTTAATTATTTTTTGTATGATATATAATAAATTAACTAAATCAGCTTAGGTTCTCGCTCAGGCCCAGCCTGACACTAGTCTCAACTTGTCGCCCGACCAGAGTCTAACGTCTTTTAGTTCCTTGGCTGCGCTTGTGGTGGTTGATTAATTTATCTAAGAATTGGTTTTCGATTCGAAAGAATCGAATTTTTGCAGGAATCATTAGAGGGTAGGTGAATCTTTTATTGAAATTTGAGGAGTTGTGCATTTTGTTCCTAAATTTGAAGTGGCGACACACTAAATGATTGATATTTCCTGGTGGATATTTTTGTCGGTATTTAGTGAAGCAACTGTAAATGTCTAGATAATTTTATTTGAGTTTATATTATAGAAAGAAATTAAATAGAACTAAGATTTTGACTAATAAATCATGTGCTTGTTGTAAACATTCTAGTTTAAGTGTGATTGTGTAAATTCTAAATTAGATTTGATTCTAGTTATTCTTTCATATATGGACTTGTATTCCTTGGGGATGAAGGATTTATTCTCTCTCTTATTACTATAAATAAAGGTATTGCGTAGGGCAGTAACATATCCTCTACACATTCTTCTACACAACCCTAAAAACACATCTCTCTCTTTGCCGCCGGCCCCCTTCCTTGTCAGTTAAAATAGGCTACAACAAGTTATCAGCACGTTCCTACTGTTGCGCTTAGGAATTTGACGTGGAAGCTTACTGCATCAAACCAGTTCACCAATATCATCATGCAATCAGGTTCTTCCAAAACAACAATTTTTATCTCAATATTTTTGCAGCCTTGATAGCATGAACTGTCACCATAATGCATGACTCAACTTTACGTTTTTCGAATTTTAGATTCTACATAAATTGTGTATGCATTATATTCATAATTGTTGAATTATATGTATTTGATATTATCATGAATTGCATCAAATATATGTCCATGCATTAATTTAGTTGATTAAATATGCCTCGAATTAATTGAAAAAAAAATGAAAAAAAGTCAAAAATTTTAGGGTTCTTTGAACTCGTGACCCCAAGCAAACATGGAACATCAAGCTGCACTAAACCCCGACACCTATGGCGTCCAACCTAGAAAACCCCACTCGCCTGCAGCGAGACCACAGCTTTGCCGTGCAATTTTCTGGCAAAATCCGACATGCTGTCATGATTTTTGAACCAATATCATTGAAATTCCAGTTTGAATTTCATGGGTTTCCTTTTTCCTTCCCCTCGATGTCGAGGTACTCCATCCGTCACTAGGAATTTGCTCATCATCGAACCCATGGCCCTGCACCGAGAACCATCTTCTAAAACACGGCCGCCTGAAGCGGCGATCTTGGTCTTTCTTCCCTGACGAGTGGACCCAGCTCTGGCTGGGGTGCTTTTGGCTAAAACCCAAGCTTAAATTAGGACGGGCCTCTCGGCTTGTGAAAAAAAAGGGATTTTTTTTTGTGACTGGGCTTTCCTAATGTGGCCCAAGCCATGGCTCAGCTTACAACTCGACACCAGCCCATAGGGCTATGGTGTTCGTGTGTCCACATCACATTACATTCTAGCTTGAAGCTGGAATACCGGTACAGTGCACTGTGAGGTAGCAGAGTGTGCCTCCGAGTGGGCTTACAACCTCAGTTTGCTCTCCACTGCACTTGATTAGCGCCCATCTGGGCCTCTACTTCTTAAACCCAGTCCTTGCAACCCGTTTGCTGCCATTGGGCTTATAGCCCAAATACGAATTGGTGCATGATCAGCCCGTGCCTATCCTAACCCAATTTTGGGCCTAGACCTCACAGAACCAATTTACTCAGCTTACTCACGGGCTTTGGTCCAAGATTTTGGACCCCGAGCTTAATTATTATTTTTCGACAATTTCGGTTTTATAATTTTTCACCCACACTTTAAATTTGGCCCGATCCAAATAATTAATTCAATTATAATTCTAAACCTGAAGTTCTATTTGCATATTTATGTATATGTATTTGTGTTTGTTTACGGGAACATATGAACCTGAAATTCATATTTATGCGACCTAGTTAGCTTGTTTTCTTGCATTTTCATAGTTAGTTTCTATTAGTGTAGTGTTTTAAGCTATTTTCGTGTGTTTGTAGGTCCAAATGACAAAGTTGGCAAGAAAGTGCAATTTAGAGCCTTTTGAAGCAGTTTTGGGCATCAAATGGATAGCTTATGAGTAGAGCAAGATGGATGGACGAATTTGAAGTTCAAGAGAGGCTAGGAACGTGCTAAAGAGTTGAAGAAATTAATTCAAGACATTGAAGATAAGGAATCAGCTCAAAAGAATGAGACATTATCCAAACTGCCTTATCTTATCCAAAACCTTATCCAACCTTATCTTATCTAAACTAACCTTATCTTATCCTATCCTATCCTAATCTTATTATACCTTAATTCCAGCTGCAAGGGGGGATCAATTACACATTAAATCACCTAAATACCCCTTTCTAGAAGCCTTATTACCTGCCCTAGATGGTGCCGCACCTTTTATTGCTTTACTTTTAGAAATCAGCCAGATATTCTATTCTAGAAGCTTTGGCCAAATTTCCTAGTCCTTTTTCCCTAGGATTGTGTAATCCTTTTCCTCCACTACTTTGCGCAAAACCCTAGCCTATAAATACATATTTTCTGCCACAATTCAAACCACCACCCTTTACCATTAGATCACCACACCATCCACCACACACAAGAGCCGAAATACACAGAAATTCATGAAGTAACACATCAAGGAAGGAGGGAGAAGAAGGAGCTTTGTGCCATAGCTTGCAATCTAAGGAGGGTTCGAAATCTGCCATTGGAGTTGCTGGGACGTTCTTGGTTCTTTCTATCCTTAGATTTATTTCAATGTTGGTTTTAATGTTGTTTTTAGTTTCTAAAGACACGTGGAACTAATTTCTTTATAGTTGGAGGTGAATTCGAAGCCATGATAATATACTTTATATGAATTGATTACATCCAGTTATTGTTTCTTGAGTCTTGAATGTGATTTGCTTATCTGCGTTATCAAAACTTGTTTATGTATGTTGATTGGGATGCATACTTGATTTGAATGCATGAATTTGATGCTAGAGTATAAGGGAGTTTCACCTAATCGTTATGAACTTATGTTCACAAGTAGTGGAAGTCACTAGTCATGATTGTGTTAAGTAAATCCTTGGTAGGAGTTTCATGCTTTTCATAGTTACGAATGCCTCGTCAATACTTATGATTTTCAAAGAACTTAATGACCTTTGATATGTCTCTCTAACATGCGTTTCATAGTTAGGGAACTTGATAAGGATAATTTGGTTATGATGTGTATCCCGTCCAGTTCAATGAGTTAAGGAAAATCTGATGGTTAATTTGTGCTGTCACGGTGAACTTGGGGTGTTGTCATTCATAGTCTAAGGGAACAATATTGGAAATTGGTTTATATGCATATGTCATGTGTGGAGAAGGATCCTCTGGCTAAGTTTTCACCATTCAAATCACCTAATTTACTTTGTTTTGTAATCTGTTTAGTTTTGTTAAATTTCGTCCAAATCAATCCCCCTTTTAATTAAGTGTCTTAGATTAGTTAGAAGAGTGTTTAAATTCAATTGTAGTAAAGATGTAAGTAGGGATCATTCTAGACCGAGGATTAACTACAGATGCTAATCTACACAAATTAAACTCTAAAACACTAAACTAGACTTAGAAACACTCAACAAGACTCTAATGACTCAAAACTGACCAAATTGACTCAAAACAACAAAACTAAGTTAAAAAGACTCAAAACAAACTCTAGGAAGTTATTTGGACGAATTTAAGACTGGTAAGACTCAAAACACTATATTAGACAACTTTTGGGAGAGACAGGTATAACATGGCTCACTGACCTTTTCAATAGGATTTTGAAAACGAAGAAGATGCCAATTGAGTGGCGAACGAGCACTTTGGTGCCTATCTACAAGAATAAGGGCGACGTACAAAATTGCATGAACTATAGGGGTATTAAGCTAATGAGTCATACAATGAAGCTCTGGGAGAGAGTCATTGAGCATAGATTGAGGCAAGAGACACGGGTTTCGGACAACCAATTCGGGTTCATGCCAGGGCGCTCAACCATGGAGGCAATCTATCTCTTACGAAGATTGATGGAAAGATATAGTGATGGGAAAAAGGATTTACACATGGTCTTTATAGATTTGGAAAAAGCGTATGATAGGGTCCCAAGAGACATTCTTTGGAGGATTTTAGAGAAGAAATGAGTACGAGTAGCATATATCCAAGCTATAAAGGATATGTATGAAGGAGCAAAGACTGCCGTAAGAACTCATGAAGGACAAACCGAAAGCTTTCCCATAACTGTAGGATTACATCAAGGCTCATCCTTAAGTCCTTACCTTTTTGCGTTGGTAATGGATAAGTTAACAGGACATATTCAAGATGATATTCCTTGGTGTATGCTTTTCGCAGACGATATAGTGTTGATAGATGAAACTCAGGAAGGGGTAAATGCAAAGCTTAACCTTTGGAGAGAAGTGTTGGAATCTAAAGGTCTTCGCCTAAGCCGATCAAAGACAGAATATATGGAGTGCAAGTTCAGTGCAAATGGAGGCCAAAACGAGTTAGGGGTGAGGATCGGAGATCAAGAAATACCAAAGAGCGACCGTTTTCGTTACCTAGGATCTATCTTGCAAAAGAACGGAGAATTAGATGGAGATCTCAACCATAGAATACAAGCTGGATGGATGAAGTGGAAGAGTGCATCCAGCGTGTTATGTGACCGCCGTATGCCACTGAAGCTCAAGGGAAAATTTTATAGGACAGCAATAAGGCCGGCGATGCTGTATGGCACAGAATTTTGGGCGGTGAAACATCAACACGTACACAAAATGGGTGTAGCGGAGATGAGTATACTTCGTTGGATGTGTGGGCACACGAGAAAGGATAAGATTAGGAATGAGGATATCCGGGGTAAAGTAGGAGTAGCCGAAATTGAAGGAAAGTTGAGAGAAAATCGGTTACGGTGGTTTAGACATGTGCAAAGAAGGCCTACTGACGCTCCGATTAGAAGATGCGACTATGGGACAGAGGTTCAGGGCCGAAGGGGTAGAGGAAGACCTAGGAAAACTTTGGAAGAGACTTTAAGAAAAGACTTAGAGTACTTGGATCTAACGAAGGACATGACACAGGATCGAGCAAAATGGCGTTCTAAGATTCATATAGCTAATCCCACTCAGTGACTTGGATTTTCCAAGTCTCCAACCGAGAAGTTTTCCTCACTCGGAAAATTAAGGGAACACTACCCCAACCTACATGCTCCACTCAGAAAGCTTCAACATACAAGCTTCAACAAAAGAAAATTCAAAGAACTTAGCGAAGAAGGCTTTGGTGTATTTAACATAATACGTTGAAATGAAGGAAAGCTTATTTATTGATATCCCCGATAAGCTACAAATATGTACATATACAGGAGTCAAAATAAACACACAAGAGGGAGCCTTCACAAAGGTTGCTTAGGAGAAGTCTCAGCAGTCGGTAGAGCCCCAGAAAGAGAAGGCACCGGAGGGGGATCATTTGGAGCCTCAGTACTGGACAGAACCCTAGAAGGAGGAGGCATCAGAGGTTGATCATTTGGAGCTTCATTACGCGGTACAGCCCCAGAAGACGAAGGCAATAAATGCCTTTGGAACAAACCCACAAATCTCTGATGATCAAGTAAAACCTGACCATTAGTTTCCTTCATCTGGTCAAGCTTCCTCTTCATGTTTGTAGCATAGTCATGTGCGAGCCGGTGCAACTGTTTATTCTCATGCTTGAGCCCTCTAATCTCCTATTTGAGACTCATCACTTCAGCCGCCAATGATTCAACTTGGCGGGTTCGAGCAAATAGGCGTTGGGCTATATTAGACACAGAACCTGCACACTGAACACTGAGAGCCAGCGAATCCTTAACAGCTAACTCATCAGACCGTTTGGAAAGTAGTCTGTTATCTTTGGGAGTGAGAAGGTTCCTGGCCACCACCGCAGCGGTCATATCATTCTTCATCACGGAATCCCCAACGGTAAGAGGACCAGTAGGGGAGACGAAGGATGGGCGCCATATGTTGTCTGGAGAAGGCGGGGCTGCCTCTTCAACAAGGTTCAAGTCAAAACGACGGTCAGAGGGGCCAGACATTTTCAAAGGTGTTGAAGAGAGAAGAGGTCGGACAAATCAAGATCTTAGAAGTGCAAGAATGAAGCTTCTACTGGTGGAGATTCAAGTGTGCTTTGGAACTTAATGCCAGCCCCTATAAAAATCTGCACTCGACGGAGCTTCAGAAATCGAAGAGGCGCCTGCTCATAAATCGAAGAGGCGTTTGCTTTCTCAAAAGCTGGGCTGCTTAGAGATCACGAGGGTTGATCTCAGAAATCGAAGAGGCGTTTGCTTTCTCAAAAGTTGGGCTGCTCAAAGACCACGAAGGCCGATCTCAGAAATCGAAGAGGCGCTCGCTTTCTTAAAAGCTGGGCTCCCCAGAGACCACGAGGGCCGATCTCAGAAATCAAAGAGGCACCTACTTTTCCAGCCTTGTCAGCACCTGTCACACGCACACTCAGCTTTGCGGAAATTATGGGCATTCTGTCGAAGACTTCTGGGGAAGTAGAAAACACATGAATCTTACTGTTCAATCACCCACTTCCCACACGCAACAATAGCTCATGGGTACCACAGATAACTTTGCCAAAGTTCTCTGCCAAAGTTGAGCACGTGAAGCTTGCAGCTCCCTCTACATCGCTCTGACCAAGAAGGGTAAAAGAATAGCAAAGAAACAGCACTAACAAAGTTTAGACCCATAAATTTTGAAGGTCTAGCTACCATATTATTACCCACAAGGGTAAAGGAACAGTACCACTGCTGGATAATTGGAAAGTCCCTGTGTGTCAACCTCTGTGCTTCGCGGCAAGGTAGACTAGCAAACATGCCCAACCTTTACTCACATTCGAGAAAACACTCCCAATAAGATTGCTTGCTCCAAAATCGAAGAGGCACCGTCCTCCGAATCTCGAGAGCCAGACTCCCAACATGACTACTTTCTTAAAAATCGAAGAGAGGGTAAAGGAACAGTACCATTGCTGGATAATTGGAAAGTCCCACTTTTTCAAAAGTGCTCTGACAGAGTTAAAACATGTGAAACTGGCAGCTCCCACTACCGTGCTATGACCAAGCAGGGTAAAGGAATAGCATTACTACTTGTTGTTAGGGAGACTCCTATATATGTCGACCCTCATCCCCAACGGACAGGAAGACCTGCAAAAATGCTCAACCCTTCATCATATCTGAGAGGGCACTCCCAACGAAGCCTTTCGAAATATTCAGCTTTCTTTCCCCCCGATAATACCTCTGCAAACAAGCTATACTAGAGCAAGAATATCTCATATCATCAGGGTTAAAAGCAAGAGTATCCCATATCATGCTTTTTCCCTGTCTTTCCCTTTGGCCTTGTTTTTACCTGCAAGACAAGGAGAAAGAGAGCAATCAGTCAGCACTTGGAATCAAGCTTCCAGCCAGGAACTGACTGCCTGGAACCCCTTACCTGATTACTTACCTGGCATTGCTCTCGAGTACTCATCTTCAACATCTTATGTTTCCAGGGAAGATTCCGCACCTGCTTGAGGAACAGATAGGGCAAGTACGAAGGATACAAGGAAGCATGTGGAGACAAGCGTAACAGCACACGTGCCGATACATCCATTACTCTGTCAAAAGCAAAAGTATCCCATATCAGCAGGGTGGAACGTACTCTAGATTTGATGGACTTGTTTTGACCCTCAAATTCTTCAGTCGGCCTTATACTCTGAAGGAAACCAGAAAACCCTCCAGCTCAGTTCAAGAATAAGCCTGTGGAAAGTTACTTCTTCAAAAGCAAAAGTATCTCATATCATCTCTTCTCATTTTTCTTCTCTTTATCCTTCATGCTGCTGCAAGATGGGGAGAAGGTGAACAATCAGTCGGAGCTCTGATTGCTTACCTTGTCTGTCACCTCTTTCAGCAGATCCCCTAGCTCGGCGACTTGGGGGACTCCTACTACATGGTTTGTATCGCGCTTGACCAAGCCTGAAACTACAAGTAAGCTTCAAGTGAAATTGATACATTACCTTGTGCATCTCCACCAGTTAAAGATACCACCCCTGGATGGAGGAAGAGTATTTCCAGAGAAGATGCCACATCTACCTATGAGACAGATAAGGCAAGTCAAGACGACACCACACTCCGATACTTAGAAGTTTCGTGATTACGAGATCATTCTCCCACAATATTTCCTAATGTCATTTGTACTAAATCATTCACTTGTACTCACTAAAGGAGAGCTTGAACCTATGTACTTGTGTAAACCCTTCACAATTAATGAGAACTCTTCTATTCCGTGGACGTAACCAATCTGGGTGAACCACGTACATCTTGTGTTTGCTTTCCTATCTCTATCCATTTATATACTTATCCACACTAATGACCGGAGCAATCTAGCGAAGATCACAAAAAGCGACCGTTTTCGCTACCTAGGATCTATCTTGCAAGAGAACGGAGAATTAGATGGAGATCTCAACCATAGAATACGAGCTGGATGGATGAAGTGTAAGAGTGCATCTAGCGTGTTGTGTGACCGTCGTAGGCCACTGAAGCTCAAGGGAAAATTTTATAGGACGGCAATAAGGCCAGCGATGTTGTATGGCACAGAATGTTGGGCGGTGAAGCATCAACACGTACACAAAATGGGTGTAGCGGAGATGAGGATGCTTCGTGGGATGTGTGGGCACACGAGAAAGGATAAGATTGGGAATGAGGATATCCGAGGTAAAGTAGGAGTAGCCGAAATTGTAGGAAAGATGAGAGAAAATCGGCTCCGGTGATTTGGACATGTGCAAAGAAGGCCGACTGACGCTCCGGTTCGAAGATGTGACTACGGGACAGAGGTTCAGGGCCGAAGGGGTAGAGGAAGACCTAGGAAAATTTTGGAAGAGACTCTAAGAAAAGACTTAGAGTACTTGGATCTAACGGAGGACATGACACAAAACCGAGTGCAATGGCGTTCTATGATTCATATAGCCGACCCCACTTAGTGGGAAAAGGCTTTGTTGTTGTTGTTGTAACATGCTTGAAGGAAGGAACTTAAACTAACGCTACAACCCTGAGAGACTTGAGCCTAAACTTTGTTTAGAGAGTTATTAATCTGTGTCGTTGCATGATCTAAGTATTTCTTTGCTTGGTTGTTACCTAGAATGCATTTCATCATTTAGTTCCAAATACTAGAACTCATGCCCGTTTCATTCAAAGCTTAAAATTGAGTACATAACATATAACAAGATGAAGTTGTTTAGTAGTTACCACCAGAGCCAAAAAGCCTTAATCCCTTGCATATGTTTTGTAGGTTTAACCCCTTTGAGCCTTCTTTAGCCTATTTTCTTTGTTAGCCACATTATCCCTACCTAGCCTAGAATAGGACTATCTATACCCTTGTTCTTAAAGTATAGTGGAGCATGAATTAGAGGGAATTCCTTTTGATCAAACAAATTGCAGAAATCAAGTGTGAGGGAAGGTTATGTACACAAGTAGAAAGAGAAAAGAAAAATAAAAGAAAAGAAAAAAACTGTGAAAAAGAGAAAAAAAGAAGAAAAAGAAAGGAAAAAAAATTGTGAAATAAGTGAGAAAGAACTCACAAGTATTGGTTGTTGAAGAAAGGGACCAAAACGTTTGAATATGACCCTAAGTATGTATGAAATCCCCTTAATGTTTCAAGTTATTTGCTGCATTCAAGAGTTAATTCTAAGTTGATTTCATTACTTTGCTTACTATTGCTTTAAGAACCTTCGTTTATCCTTACCTTTCTTTGTTAGCCAATACCCTAAGCCCCATTACAACCCTTAGACTTTAATCTTGGTTGTTGTGTGTTTCAATCTGTGGAGTTTATGATTGGTATGAGCATATGGTATCCCTGGTTCTTGCTTCTAAGTAGTGGCATTCCGTTCATGAGATCATATATATGTATATGCATTAATAATTCCAGAAAGTGCTTTCTTTGATTATAACATATGTGAGTGTTAGTCTACATGTTTACATTAATCTTCTCACATATACCTAGTATAGGGAGTGTAGTCAGAAAATCTGTGTGAAAATAGAGTGTACATCTGGTGACGAATTGAGGGAATTCTCTAAGGCATGTTCCTACCATCAAAACCATGTTTTAAATTGATTTAATGCGAGCTAGTGAGTGGTGACTACGATTAAGTATGTGCTCCAGGGTAAGGATAGCTAAAATTTGTAGAAGTAGTGATTTTTAACGTGTCATGTTTCATTGGAAATCCCTGAGGCAATTTTTGGAAGGTCTAGGTTGTGTTTTGTTTTCTTTGTTTTGCTTGAGGACTAGCAAAAGCTAAGTGTGGGAGAATTTGATAGGAGCATAGTTATGCGACTTAGTTAGCTTGTTTTCTTGCATTTTCATAGTTAGTTTCTGTTTATTACAGTGTTTTAAGCTATTTTCATGTGTTTGTAGATACAAATGACAAAGTTGGCAAGAAAGTGCAATTTGGAGCCTTTTGGAGCAGTTTTGGGCATCAAATGGATAGATTACGAGTGGAGCAAGATGGATGGACAAATTTGAAGTTCAAGAGAGGCTAGGAATGTGCTAAAGAGTTAAAGAAATTAATTCAAGACATTGAAGATAAGGAATCAGCTCAAAAGAATGAGACATTATCCAAACTGCCTTGTCTTATCCAAAACCTTATGCAAACTTATCTTATCTTATCCTATCCTAATCTTATCATACCTTAATTCCAGTTGCAAGAGGGGATCAATTAGACATTAAATCACCTAAATACCACTTTCTAGAAGCCTTATCACCTGCCCTAGATGGTGCCGCAGTTTTTATTGCTTTTCTTCTTGAAATCAGCCAGATATTCCATTCTAGAAGCTTTGGCCGTATTTCCTAGTCATTTTTCCCTAGGATTGTGTAATCCTTTTCCTCCACTACTTTGCGCAAAACCCTAGCCTATAAATATATATTTTTTGCCACAATTCAAACCACCACCCTCTACCATCATATCACTACACCATCCACCACACACAAGAGCCGAAATACACAAAAATTCATCGAGTAACGCAGCAAGGAAGGAGGGAGAAGAAGGAGCTTTGTGCCGTAGCTTGCAATCCAAGGAGGGTTCGAATCTACCATTGGATTTGCTGGGACGTTCCTAGTTTTTTCTATCCTTAGATTTATTTCAATATTAGTTTTAATGTTGTTTTCAGTTTCTAAAGACATGTGGAACTAATTTCTTTATAGTTGGAGGTGAATTCGAAGCCATGATTATATGCTTTATATGAATTGATTACATCCAGTTATTGTTTCTTGAGTCTTGAATGTGATTTTCTTATCTGTGTTATCAAAACTTGTTTATGTATGTTGATTGAGGTTGCATACTTGATTTGCATGCATGAATTTGATGCTAGAGTATAAGGGAGTTTCACCTAATCATTATGAACTTATATTCACAAGTAGTGGAAGTCACACCATTGAAGATGAGACGGAGAACTGATCGGATCATATTTATATATATTTTTACTTTAAATTCACTCGTCTTTTCTTGGTTAGTTCCTTATATTTTTGAGCTATTTATGTTATTTTTGTGTTTATAGGATTTGTTATGCAAAGAAAATAAAAATAGAACAAGTGAAATTTTATTCGTGAAAAGCAAATTTAAATTACAATTTTGCTAACCCATTGTGACGCTAAATGGTAAACCAATATTTAAACTATATATTTCATCATTTTATATTTCTTTTCTTGTCTAATTTATTTGGAAGCTTTAAGTATTTATGATACTTTTGATATATTGTGTTTGTAGGAGTAACATGATCCAAAGAACTTATTTTTCTGCTATGTGGGGCTGCTAGAAACTAAATGAAAATAAAAGGAGAGCATCGGGAGGAGAATATAGAGGAAAGCAAGCTGCCTTTGCAGCTGGAGGAAAGCAGGTCAGCGACAAAGGGATCCAAGGAAGTCAGAAGAATTAGGGGACAGCAACTGGCAAAGCAGAGGAAATGGAGGAGTCCACACGGGGGACGGAAAAAGAATCCAAAGAAGGTGTGCGAGAATAAAAGAAGTCAGACGAACGGGTGAGAAAGGGGGGCCTCGGTGAGAAAGGGGCTGCCCTTTGGGGCAGCTCGCAGAGACCAAGAAAAGAAATAAGCAGCACTTGCTGCTGTGAAAAAGAAGCTACCTTTGGGCAGCGTGAGAGATGGACCGAACCAGAGGCGTGAGGGGGGGGTGAGATAGAAGAAAAAGGGGGAGCTGCCTTTGGGCAGCTCGCAGAGACGCAAGGGGGATAGCGGGGAGAAGAAAAGAGCTGCTTGAGCAGCGTCAAAGAAAAGAAAAAATATAAAAAAAAAAGAAAGGAAGAAGCAGCGAAAAAGACGTGAGGCAAGCAAGGGAGATAGGCAGAGAGAAGGGGAGAGGCGCAGGAAGAGTGGGGAGAGAAGAGACTGGCAGCGTGCAGGGGACAGAGGACGGGACAGCAGAAAAAGCACAGAGGCTTGCCAGCGCAGAAACGCAGGGAGAGGGAAGTCAGGGAGTGAAGAAAGCTGCAAGCTGTTCTCTCTCTCGGTTTAAACTTTCCAAACTTCTATTTTATTTCTGTTTTAATAATATGTAATTAAATTTATCTTGGCTAGAGGTTAATTCAAAACTATGAATATATTTGTAATATGAATTGATTACCTTCGGTTGTGATTTCATAAGTTGTGATTTCAATTTACTTATCCGTTCGTATAAAAACTGATTTGTGTATGTTGGTTGAGAGTGCACGCTTAATTTACATGCATGAATTTGATGCTAGAATATAAGTGAATTTCACCTAATCGTTATGAACTTATTTTCACAAGTAGTAAAGGTTGCTAGTCACAATCACGTTAAGTAAATTCTTGGCAAGAGTATCATGCTTTTCATAGTTACGAATGACTCGTCAATGCTTATAGTTTTCACAAAGTTTAATGATCTTTGATTGTATCTCTATTGTGCTTTTCACGTAGGGGACTTTTGAAGAATGTTTTGAATTGTTGTATGCGTTTTCCCGTCCAATTCAATAACTTAAGGAAAACTTGAAGATTAAAAAAGTGCTGTTCACGGTTAATCTGAAGTGTTGAGATTCACAATTCATTGAAAGAACAACTGAAAATTAATTTAGGTTGCATATGTGTCATGTGTGGAGAAGAACCCTCTAGCTAGTCCGTCATTTATCATTTTACCTTAATTTTATGTTTTTGTCAATTCTGTAATTTAATTAAGTTTAATTTACTTTTCATCAAAACCAAACACCCATCCATTATTAAATTATATTATTTAGTTAGTTTTCTTTATTGTTAGTCTTTTAATTCAATTTCCGTCCATTTCAGTTCTTAGTGTTTAATCAGATCATTTTCATTATTTTGAGTCATCCTAAGTGTGTTTCGAGTTATTAGAGTTTTTAGCCTAGTTTTGTATCATTGAGTCTTGTTTAATATTTTTAAATTAATTTAGAATAGATTAGCAATCCCTCCTAATCCCCGGCCTAGAACGATACCCTACTTACATCTATACTACAATTGTCAAAAAGAGGGTTTAATTTGTGTGTCAAGTAATTTTCACATCAAGAACCCGGTTGGCGAAGCTGAGAAAGCCACTGCTATAATCTTCATCCGAAGACATTTTCATGACGCACTACAAACCGAGTACCTTGCTGAGGAGGATCCAAGAGCATTATGGGTCGCTTTGGCTCATCGTTTTGATCACCAAAAGGACATCTTCTGGCCTGAAACAAGACATGATTGGTAGCATTTGCATTTCCAAGACTTTAAGTTCGTGAATGAATATAATTCTGAAGTTTGTCGAATTCGATCGCTAACCAAGTTTTGTAACGAAACTTTGACCTAAAAAGATCTCCTGGAGAAGACCTATTCGACATTCTCTGCTATTAATATTGTCTTGTAGCAATAATATAGAGTTCAAAAGTTCACTAAGTTCTCGGATTTGATCTCTGTTTTACTTCTCGATGAAAAGCAAAATAAGCTGTTGATGAAGAATCATCAAGCTCAACCTACTGGGCAACTAATGTGCCCGAAGCACATTATACCATGAACCAATGCATGAAACACCAAAAGAAGTGTGGTAAGGGTGACCAAAAGCCACCCCATCAAGGTCAACAGAGCCAAAGCCCATCTAAGGGAGGAAACAAAGCCTAGAAGCGCCCTAACCTTGCTCCCAAGGCCCCAAACTTGAAGAATAAGGGCAAAGCACCTAAAACCATGGATGCAGACATGTGCTATCATTGTGGTTCAAAGGACCATTGGTCTTATGTTTGCAGAGCTCTCTAGAAAGTTGTAGTTGAATATCATTCTCGTTGTAAGAAGTTTGAATCAAACTTTGTGCAAGTGGACGAACCGGAGAGTACCAAGATGGAAGTTTCTGACTTTCCAAAGGTTGTTATCCCTATGGAAGATTAGAGTCCTAGACGATAACTATTTTTCCAGTTGAAATTTAGACAATGGGGCTGAATTCCACCTAGTGCCCAAACCTCTCTTGTGTTTTTTGGTTAAATTTTGAACAATTTTCCTTTATGTTTGGATTATTTGTTGGTGATTTGTTTTTAGACATAAAGTTTTTAATTAATTACTATCCTTGAATACTTAAAATTATTTTGAATGGATATTTGTTTTTAGAACTTTTATGCATTCGACCGATTCAAATTAATTTTCATTCTAGATATGACTAGTGGGGAAGTTAGTTGTCTAGTAGATAGTGCAACCACGCACACCATTTTACGTGAACGCATTTATTTCTCTAACTTCATACCTAAGAATGCACCTCTGACAACCTTCTTAGGCTCATCCAACCTGGTCGAACGATACGATAAGGCACGTATAATGTTGTCCAATGGTACAATTTTGACCATTGATGAGGCAATTTATTCTCCATGTTTCGGTAGAATGTTGTTGAGTTTCAAGGACATTAGAGATAATAATTACCACGCTGAAACCTATGTAGAAAATGAAGTTTAATTTTTTGTGTATAACTTCCTACAAATATGTCCAAAAGCGTATTCTAAAGAAGATGGAGCGTATCCCGGGTGGTCTGTATACTACGACCATACGCCTCACAGAGAGCCACTATGTGGCCGGCCCTACTCTGGGACTGTGCATGAAATTACACTTTGACATGATCGTTTCAGACACCTTGGACGAACAACGATGTGCTGTATCCACAAATCATCACACGGGCATCCACTAACCCAAAATTTATGTTCTATTTAAGGAATCACATGCCAAACATGTTCTATGGGAAAACTTATTATTAAGCCTTCTTATGACAAGATTCGTTTGAATCCTCCTATTTTTCTAAAAAGGATTTAGAGGGATATTTGTGGATTGATTCACCCTCCTTACAGACCATTTAGATATTTTATGGTTTTGGTTGACGCTTCCACACTTTGGTCACATGTGTGCTTATTGTCCACAAGAAACGTTGCATTTTCTAATCTTATCAAGCTCAGGGCTTACCACCCTGATTATTCGATCAAATTTATTCGATTGGATAATGTTAGAGAATTCACATAGAAAACTTTTGATGACTATTGCATTTCGATTGGGGTTGAAGTTGAACATCCAGTACCTTGTGTTCACATCCAGAGTGGCCTAGTAAAGGCATTCATTAAGTGCTTACAAATAACTGCTTAATCGTTGGTCATACGTACCAAGCTCCCAATCGCTGCTTGGGGCCATGCAATATTGCACGCAACCATATTGGTCCGCCTGAGGCCTATTAGAACCCAACCATATAGCACCCTTCAGTTGGTTACCGTATACAAACCTACATATCGCATCTGTGTGTTTTTGGTTGTGCGGTTACATAAAAAAATGGGGCCTCAGCGAAAGATGGGAATCTATGTCGGATATGATTCTCTTTCGATTATTTGTTACTTAGAAACTTTGACAGGCGATCTATTTACCGCTTGTTTCGTGGATTGTCACTTCTATGAGACAATCTTCCTGTTGTTAGGGGGAGATAAGAACGACTCGAATTATCATGGACGATTTATTTAGATCCCAGCACCGCTCAGTCTAAAAATAAAGTGCATCGCATATAAGATCTTTAACGTATAGCTTAGAGCATGGCAGATGCTTTCACCGATCTAGCGTGAGTGACAAGATCAAATATTCTAGCTGCGAATGTGTCTACAAAGATGGGTGTACCAAATGTACGACACGCTTCCTTCCTGGAGGCTCGGAATGCTAACTTTGGTGATCCACACACATTAGCGACTAGTCAATCATATACCCTTAAACATAAGTGTGACAGATCTCTTTGTTCAAAGGATTCACACCCTTGGAAGAGGAAACCCACGACACAGGCACTTGAAGAGCCTACCGTGAATCCAACTGTCGCTTACTCATTCTATCTAACTCATAAGAAAATTCTAGATTATGGAAATTTCCTCAAAGAGACTAATCAACCTCCCAAGAATTGTGAGATTTCGAACTATTATGCTAGCTTGGATGATGTTTGGTGTAGAAATGAGATTATCATCGACAATGCATTGGTATATTCAATAGCTACTGAGGTCATGTTGAGGGATGACATTGAACCCCATTCTATTTATGAATGTCGACGTAGAACCGATTGGTCAAACTAGAAACAAGCAATCCAAGTCGAACTCGATTCGTTTATGAAGTGTAAGGTGTTTGGACCTGTAGTTCCTACCCGCCACATGTGAAGCCCGTTGGCTACAAATGGGTTTTCTTTCGGAAGCATAATGAGAAGGACGAATTTATGCGTTACAAGGATCATCTTGTTGCGCAAGGCTTCTCACAATGCCCTGAGATTGACTGTGACAAAACTTATTCACCCTTTATGGATGTGATTACTTTTCGCTACCTTATCAGTTTGGTAAATCCGAAAAACTAACCATGCAGCTGATGGAAGTAGTAACTACGTATCTCTATGGGATCTTGATACGGAAATTTATATGAAAGTTCCCGAAGGATTTATATTGACTGAATCAAATATTTCCAAACCTCAGAACACACTATCAATTCGACTGAGGCATTCATGCTACGGCTTGAAGCAATCCAGAAGAATGTGGTATAACCATCTGAGTGAGTATTTGACTAGTTAGGGATATGTGAACAACGAACTATGTCCTTGTGTGTTCATTGAGAAGTCACAATCTGGTTTCGTGATAGTTGTAGTATATGTCGATGACATGAACCTTATTGGAACTCCTGAAAAGCTTGCGAGAATTGCCGCGCACTTGAAGTCAGAATTTGAGATGAAACATCTAGGAAAGACTCGATATTGTCTCGGTCTCGAGATAGAGCACCGTTCAGATGAAATCTTAGTACATTAAACGAACTACACCCAGAAGGTGCTGCACCACTTTAATAAGGATAAAGTGAAGCCTTCGAGTACTCCTATGGTCGTTCAATCACTAGATGCAAAACGAGATCCCTTCCGTCTGAAGGAGGATGATGAAGAGATTTTGGAGCCTGAAGTTCCTTATGTAAGTACAATAGGCGCTTTATTGTACTTCTCTCAATGCACTAGACCTGACATCTCCTTCACTGTTAATCTTTTAGCAAGATACAGTATTGTACCAACATGCAGACATTGGACTGGAGTTACAGACATTTTCTGCTACCTTAAGGGTACTACGGATATGAGCTTGTTCTACCCTACAAATCCTCAAGTGATGTTGTACCCCCTTATCTCAAGTCGATTCTCGCCTTGTTGGTTATGCCGACTCATGATACTTGTCTGATCTGCACATGGGGAGTTCTTAAATAGGTTATGTCTTTATTGTTTGAGGCACCACAATCTCTTGGATGTCAACTAAACAGACCTTAGTTGCCACTTTGTCTAACTTTCACCTTACATGAAGCAACTTGGGAATGCTTTTGATTGAGAGCAGTTGTGGACCATATTCAAAGCTCCTACGATCTTTATCTCGTCATTGATGTCCCGACGACGATCTATGAAGACAACGCAACATACATCGAAAAGCTCAAGATGGGTTACATCAAAGGAGACAACACCAACACATTGCACCAAAGTTTTTCTTCTCACATCAACAACAAGAGCATCAGAAGATTAAAGTCACTTAAATCCATTCACAAGACAACATGGCCTTCACCAAATCACTACCGAAGATGACGTTTCAGAAGCTTGTTAAAGGAATTGGTATGCATAAACTTTCTGAGTTGTAACATTGCTAGTTCTTTTTGTAATTAAGTTAAACTCAGGGGGGAGTATCCTGAAGTAACTTGCTTGGTCTTAATGTACTCTTTTTCCTTACGATTAGGAGCATTTTTTTCACTGGGTTTTGCTACCTAACTAGGTTTTAACGAGGCACCCACCTTAGGTTGATCATATCCCTAATGAAGTCCCGTAGACGTTTCATTTGACTTTGCATTACTCATGCATTTTTTCTTAGACTATGGGTTTTTACCATAGCCATAGGATTTTTTAGTGAGACTTACTTCCTTGTGCAAGTTCCTACCTTATTGAGAATATCATGTTTCCAGAATCAGTGCCGACGAGTCGATTTCCTCAACCTCTACATGATGCCTAATATACTTGAGTATGTACACACTCAAGAGGGAGTGTTGTAAACTTTCTAGTTTAAGTGTGATTGTGTAAATCTTAGATTAGATTTGATTCTAGTTATTTTTTCCTATATGGACTTGTATTCCTTTGGGATGAAGGATTTCTTATCTCTCTCTTATTACTATAAATAAAGGCACTGTGTAGGGGGTAATATATCCTCTACACATTCATCTACACAACCCTACAAACACATCTCTCTCTCTTTGCCGCCGGCCCCCTTCCTTGTCAGTTAAAATAGGCTACAACAGTGCTTAGAATAAAGTCAACATTTTGGAGTCTGATGCAAAGCAAGTCATCTCTAGTCTACGGGGTGGTACAGATGTCACACATTGGGAGATTGCCCATGTCCTCTCTCGGGCATTGGATATCGGTGCCTCATTGGAATCTTGTACCTGGTCTTGGATTCCAAGATCAAGGACCGAAGCGGCGAATTTTGTGGCATCTTATCACTTTACGGGGATGAGCGATTTTGTTTGGGTCGATCAACCCCCATTTCATTTGTAAGAATCTTAAACAAGGATCGCCCCCCCCCCCCCACAAAATTAGCTAGTTTTTGTGTGTGGGCGAGGTGACACTTTTGCCATTTGTGGAGGTGTCCTCTAGTCCCTGCCCTCACTGTTTTGTGCTTTGTTTGCCGCATGTCGGTATTCTTTGTATCATTTCGCTGTTTGGCTTGTTAATATCATTTCCAGTTCCTCAAAAAAAAAAAAAAAAAAAAAAAAAAGCGAATTAAACTGTCTTGCTGGATATTTTTGCAGAAGCCTATGATGCTCTTGATCCAACTGGGAATATTAATGAATAAATGGAATGTCATCAGTTGGATTCCGAATGGTTAGTTGTATTGATAATTATAAATGATATTAATATTGTCTACAATCTAAAAGGATTTGGTCGTCTACATTTTTATGAGACCTTTTACCCATTTAAATTTTGCCCATCTCCTCGACAATTTATGTTTTGGCCATTGCTTCCACTCAATATCTTTTCCAAGAAAACCACACAGTACTAATCATGGCTCCAACCATTTGCTCGTTCGTCAAATAACAACTTCTCCAAAGCCTCAACTGCTGCTTTGCTTGTAGGCCTTGGCCTCGACACTACTACTTCATCCAATGACTCGGTCGTAGCCGCTTCTGACGCAACACCAACCCTTCCATTTCGTACTCTTGTAAGCATGGCTTCAGTATTTCAACCCCAACGCTCAATAGGTGAAGTTGAAATGAATCCAGTCTTTGAATATCAGCAGAAAGCACGACATTATTTCCCTGCCTTACATTTAGTGAATCCCACTCTGCTTTTAATTAATCTTGTGGCCCGTTCCTCCGGTGGCAAAAGATCATCAAAACAAAGCACATTATTCAGCCTTACAAATAGTAATTCCAACTCTTAATCCAGTCGAGTCAGTTCTCTACTTAGATCCGTTGCTTTAGTGGCTTGTTCCATTGCTTCGTGTTCCAGATTCGCCCGGAGTGGATCAAAATCAAATTCTTGCATTCTTTCAAGGGTAACACGATTTAGCCTGACGCCGCGTTCGAAAGAAGTGAGACTTGACGAGCCTCAAGTTATTGACTAACAAGGTCATGCATCTTAAACTAATAATTGAAGTTTGTGGTGTGTATATGGCAGCTTTAATTCATTCTGAGGTATTGTTATATAATACATCGAAACCTATTATATAATACATCGGAAACTACTAGGACTAGGATTCCTTTTTACACTAGGAATAGGCAACACTTTTGTTTATAACACATTGAGTACTGGTTTGGTACTGAAGTGTTTTTATAAAAAATGGATATAAAAAAAAAAGCTGAGCTAAAAAAAGTGTTTGGTAAACATTTCAAACTAACTTATTTTCACAGTTTGGGGTGAAACAAAAAGCTAAAAACATGAAGCAGCAAAAATGAGTTTATTCTTACAGCACAACAGAAGCAATATTTTTTCAAAGCACAGCAATACCAAACCAGCCTTGAAACCTATTGCTAAGAAATACATTAAAGGCCACCTTATGGGCTTCTAAATCTTAGATTTCAATTTTAAGGTTGTTCTTTATTTAATTGTGTCGATCCTAAAAACTACTTAGCCTACATGGCTCGCAAGTTGTGTAACTAATGAGCTAACTACGTTCTTCTGGTGAATGTGGGTGTGCCAACTCGCCACCAAGCTTGGTCAGCTAGTAGAATGATTGTGGTGGTGATTTCGAATGCGCTACTGACTTTTGTATCCGAGCGATCATGGTCAAAGAAGGAACATCACTACTAGAAAATATCATTTCGTTGACAAATTTTAAGCCAAGAAAGCAAAATTTTGTCGGCACAAGAGTTATTTTCTGACAAAAAATTTTAATTTATCGGCTCATAGTTGTTGAACCTATGCCGACGATAAATCTGTCGGCATAAAATATTTGCATTGACAAATAAACTGACAGTCGCAAAAGCATGCAAGTTTGTCGTCTCTGACAATTAAAAGAAGAGCGTGGACTAAATCATTCTTGCGCCTTCTCCTTTTTGGTCTTTTAATTCACTCGCTTCTTCTTTTTTCCGATAAATTCCCCCTTAGTTCTATAACCGCTGTATTTTTTTTTTTTATAAAATATAAAGAGAAAACATTGTATTTTTATTCCACCCTAATATTGTGGATTAGGTCTGGCAATTCCTGACACAACCCGATAACCCGACACGATACGACACAAAAATAACAAGTGTTCGGGTTGACACAATAACGAATTGGGTCGTTATCGGGTAACTCGATAAGCACCTGTTAAGATAACGGGTTAGTTCGGGTATATACGTGGGTAACACGATACACGATAAGCAGAATATTAATTTAAAAATTTTATAACCCTAAAAATTACTATAATAATTATATATAATTATATATATATATATATTTTTAAATTAAATTTTATAACCCTAAAAACTATAATAAACGTACAAAATAAATAGATTTAAATCTACTTAATAAATATATATATACCATTCAACTTGATAGGATACGAAACTAATTTCAACGATCCAACCGTCAAACTTATTTGTATATGCTTTGAGATCGCATCAGCAAAAAAATCGCAAAAAACAAACATTCAGAGATCAAGTAACGAGACAAAACTTTTCAACGGTTATAAAATGAAAAATCATGATTTAACGGTTATTTTAATTCTAATTTTGATGATTTTTTTACAGCTACACTCCTTGACCCTATATGAATACAGTGAATGAATTCGATCTTCAATTTAAAATATTTACACTAGTTATGTTGTACTTAATGAAAGTATGAATAAACTCTTTAAGTGTTAGTGAATCTATTGTTTGGATGGGATACACATTCTACGAAATTAGTTTCAACGATCCAACTGTCAAACTTGTTTGTATATGCTTCGAGATCGCATACGCCAAAAATTGCAAAAAAAAAAACCATTCAGAGATCTAGTAACGGGACAAAATTTTTCGCTAGTTATAAAACAAAAAATCACAATTTAACAGTTATTTTAATTCCGATTTTAATGATTTTTTACAGTTACACTCCTTGACCCTATATGAATACAATGAATGATTTCGATCATCAATTTAAAATATTTACACTAGTGGATACTACAAAATCTTATGTTATACTTGATGAAAGTATGAATAAACTCTTAAGTGTTGGTGAATCTTTTGTTTTGATGGGATAAACATTCTACGAAACTAGTTTCAACGGTCCAACCGTCAAACATGTTTGTATATACTTCGAGATCGCATACGCCAAAAATTGTAAAAAACAAACATTCGAAGATCAAGCAACAGGACAAAACTTTTCGACGGTTATAAAACGAAAAATCACGATTTAACGGTTATTTTAACTCCGATTTTGATGATTTTTTACAGCTACACTCCTTGACCCTATATGAATACAATGAATGAATTCGATCTTCAATTTAAAATATTTACACTAGTGGATGAAAGTATGAATAAACTCTTAAGTGTTAGTGAATTTATTGTTTTGATGGGATAAACATTCTACGAAACTAGTTTCAACGATCCAACCGTCAAACATGTTTGTATATACTTTGAGATCGCATATGCCAAAAATTGTAAAAAAACAAACATTCGGAGATCAAGAAACGGGACAAAAAATTTTGATGGTTATAAAACAAAAAATCACGATTTAACGGTTATTTTAACTTCGATTTTGATGATTTTTTACAGCTACACTCCTTGACGCTATATGAATACAATGAATGAATTCGATCTTCAATTTAAAATATTTACACAAGTGGATACCACAAAATCTTATGTTATACTTAATGAAAGTATGAATAGACCACGAACCACCAGAAACCCTTGAATTTGGGTGTGTTCAATTCGACCTCAAAGTAACTCTGACGCCCCTAAACTTGTTTGGGCTTTGTTCCCCACCTCAAAAGGAGTCTAATGGTGGTGGAATTGGACTTGAGTAGTGTCAAATTTTGGGTAATTCGAACCCAATACCGCCGCACCCACCGTGCGGGTTCTACCCATTTCAAGCTCAAATCCCATGATTTTTTAGGTGTAGTAGGAAGAGGGAAGGTTATGGAGGGTTTTACAATGGTTAATTTGATGTAATTCACCTGAAAAAATGGGCGAAATCCCACCGGAAAAAACAAAAGGCCCGATCGGGTCGAGTCCGGTCCTCGGGTCACGGGATCCCCCGCTGCCCCCTTTTCTCATTTTTCCTCCCTTCTCCCTTCCCCATTGGTCCTCCTCCCTCTTCTTTCCCTCTTTTCTCTCCTTTCTATTCTTTTCTTTTAATCACAACCATCCATCTTTCATTTCTCTTTTCTTTTCTTTTATTTCTGCCACCCACGTGGCACCATCAGGTTTTGCTCCACAATCTAGAGTCTTCTAAAAATAATTAATTGACCATTTAGTCCCTAACTTTGTTCGTTAATAACTTCTTCGTTATATCTCCAAATTACGTTCTGTTTGCGCCTACGCATTCGTGAAATCGAGCTCTATTCAAAAATATAAATTGTGACCTCGAAAGGTCTACGGATTTTAAATAATTACTTTCCAAACTTCAAACTTCATAAGTAGTTTAATTTAAAACTAATCCAAATAACTTAATATAAATTCTCAAAAACTAAGATAAAATCTTAATCATGAAAATATTTAAATTTTAATTATTTCCGTAAACCAAAACTTAAAAGTTCTCAATTAATTTATCCATAACCATAAATCAATTTATTTCCGTTTTTCCCCACATTTCATAATTATGAATATATAATTCATATATTTAAATTTTTAGGGTATTACACATCCCTTCTTGGATGGTCAACATCTTAGGAGACTTGAACCGTAATAAGTGCGGTTACGATTGTTGGGTACAAGCACAAGCATATGATGCCCTAACCTGGAAGTCCATTGCACCATCCAGCCTTTGAAAAGTTCTACAACTAGCAAGTTATGGGTTCTAACATTCAAACTTGGACTCTACGCCATTCGAGAGAACAGTAAAAAAGGCGATTCGAATCATCTCAAGGTGGCTCTAAACTCCAACCCCGAGTAGGACGACTTCTATCCCAGACCAACATACTAAGTGAAGTATATCTTGCAACATCGTATGCTAACATGTCCGTATGAGGCATCCAGGCTACGAAATCCTCAGGAGGAATTTTATTCCAATAGAGCTTCGATACGCATAAATGCTTTGGCTAAGCCAAGCCAAGGTAATTCAATTGGAAACGCTTAAGTCTGACAAAAAGATTTAAAAAGTGTTTCCGACCACATGCCGATAACTAAGTCTCTAAAGAACTTTTGTGTAAGCTTCACTGGAGACGGACATGCAATCCAGTCTAGGAAGAGAAATGTCTCCTTAGATTACATTGCAAGTAATGAAATCCTTGACCCAAGAACTGGGGCAAGGTAAGGAATAATTATTGTTATTAATTTGATCCTTGCAGATCGTTTTAAGTATGGTATGAACTTCTTAAATATGATAAATGCGTTACTAAGCATGAAACGAAGGATTCTTCATGGGTTTAATGTTTAATTTTGGTATCGAAGTAAGGTGATACTCTGACGATCGCAATGAAAATACATTACAATGCTAAGTTTGAGAGGTAATGTTATTCAAAACTAAAGTTAGTGATAAGGCTTCTAAGTTCTATCCCGGGCCCACAAACTTACTCGCATTCTGCTCTATTGCTTATTTTATTTTTCAAAGTTGATTTACTTTAGAAAAGTTTATCGAATTAAGAATTTTCATGGATAAGAAGACACCAGACAAGTAAATATTCACACAAGAACATGTTTATTATCAAAACCCCTAATAAAAGTGTTCAAGTTGGTACAGGGGTTGCGGGGAAACAAGTCCTCACCCATGGCAAATGAAGATTTTGAAAACTGAACAACATACTTGGTCAAAGAACATCAATCCTGATGGAGTTTCTATCGCTAGATCAAATGCGTATTATGCCTATCTTGCAACTTTCTAAGCAAGATACTACATTGAGGGCGAGTATTTGAACAAAGATTCACCACCGTCATTGTTCACAAGCAAAAGAAGATAGCAATGACGAAGAACCCTCTAAAGAATCTCAACATATTGCTGAAATTCAACCTATGTGCAAAGACTACTGGGAGAGTGCTATGAGGGGATGAATGTTATGGAACAAATCACAAGAAGTGAGAAATATTAGCATGTAATTATGCCTAAATTGCGTATTCCATAACCCTATTTGGCAAAGATTGGTGAGGGAAAAAAAAGAGATTTTTTAGTTTGAGGATTCTGTACATCGAAGCATCAGAGAGGAAATTGGGTATGGGAGGAACGTTTTGGTTAAAGTGCAAGAACCCCATGGTATGAAGATTATAATGATTAGGAAATCTCAAAGGAGAAGCAACTATTTAAAGGCAGATCGTTGGAAAATCTCACCATTAAAATGGAGAGCTTTTTTCTTAGAGATCGACGCGTGCAAGGATCGAAGTCAATCAATATCATGCGCATTCAATTCTTTGAGAAACATGCACATGAAATGGGGGTGTTCGTCATTATTACTGTTTATTTTGCACGATTTTAAAGGATGTGTGACGGGAGTCGTAGTGACTCAACTACCCCACTTTAATGTCAAGAGTCAGCCAGAGCTCACTCGTGCTGATAACATGTTGGAAATAAAATATAGAGAAAGAGAAAATAGAGAGGGAGAGGGAGAGAGAGAGGTTGGGAGGAGAAATCAAAGTGTGTACCTTCATTATCATTAGACCATTTTATATAGGGCATCAAATTCATGAGTGGTAAACCAAAATGCTCTCTACATTAATATGATTGTTTATGATGGTTTATTACCATACGTTGAATAAGGACTGCCACTATTTATGTTTCACAACAATTTGTAGACATAAAAGCTTTCTTCACTCTCTAATAGAGATGAACTTTAACATTATATGTGGAACCCACATGTAATATTAGAGAATGTGTTGGTTTTTTTTTTTTTTTTTTTTTTTTTTTGCCTCTAGATAATATCACCCTTTAATTATATACAAGACCAGCCTTGAGCGTAACCGAAGTAGACGCCGGCCAAGGACCTCCACCCGGGAGGGACCCAAATTGTTTATATATATAAATATCTATATATCCAAGACAAATTATGGTTGTTTCCCAAATGCATGCTGCTTATAGAATTTTGTTAATCATACCAGTTACATTTGCCTCTGTAGAAAGAAGTTTTTCAAAATTAAAGTGATCAAATCTTATCTTCGATCAATTATGCCACATAAAAAATTGAATGGGTTAAGGGTTAACTATTTTATCAATTGCAAAAGAATTGATTGAAAAATTAGACTATGTAAACTAAATTAGTGCATTTGAGTCTAAAAACGCGAGACGTGTAATATTTAAGTAATGTTTGTATATTTTTCTTGTTTTGATTTAATTTTAATGTTATTTGATATAGGAATAGACTTTTCATGTATTTAGCGAATTCTTTATTATACATATTAATGTGCAAAGGGTCTTGGGTCAGAGAACTCCAAGATCCCACTTTGAAGGCTCAACTAGGGCTTCAAATTCTCAGAGTCGGCCCGACTATATATGTTTGGCAAGAAAAATTCCTAGAAAAAGAGAGAAAATTAATCTTTCATAATTGTCAAATCAGTGAGGGTAAAATGCACGTCTATATATCAGATTATTCCATTCATAAAGTTGAAAATTATGTGACGGTAACAAATCAGCAAAGTGCTAGTCTATGTGCCATATAATCGTCACTGAAAATTCAGAGACCTCCTTAATTTTCTAGACAAATGTTTCATTAGAGTACGGACTGTTGACTGGACTGAATATGAATCTCAGATGAAAGTCCACAAACCCACCCAGGTATCCCCAGGATTGCGTTCTAGAAAATCATGATATTTACGTATTCGTTGGAATCATATAGCTGTGAAGAATTGTCTGCATGCCTATGTAATGACCTCGATGGTTCTAATTGCACTATTGAGTATCTATGTTTACTTTGAACAAGTATAATAAGTTGTCAAGTTGAGGCAAATTAGTCATTTCCCTGACATCTCAGAAAGCACGAAATTATCATGTCTTGGGTCCCCAATATTGTAATTACGTTCTAGATAATCATGATAAATTAGTATACATTAGAATCTTAGCTGTGTAGAATTGTCTGCATGCATGTGTAATGGCCGCGATGGTTCTAGTTGCCCTGTTGAGTATCTATGTTTACTTTGAACAAATCTTAGAAAGCAAGAAATTATCTTTTTTGGGTCAATGTGAAATTATTATTAGATTTTTCTTTGCTGTGATCTACAGGGTTGAGATGGTCTTTGTATGAAATTTGAGTCTTTGGGAGCGCATACAAAAATGAATTTTAACCTCTTACCCCTTAGTGTAAAGTATATCGTTTAAATAAAAAAATTATTATACAAATATCTTTGTATAGCAAACGTTACATTATACAATGACATTAATTGTTATTACTAAAATTTGATTTTACAATGTCGATTGTCTATTAGACTACCAATGTAGCTATTATATGTGCGAACATCTCGCATTACATAATCATAAGTGCAAGCATGTGGCCTTTTACCACAATGGTGGAAAGGTGTTGAGCCTTTACATGACGGCATGGGTTCAAACCTCGTCGGTAGCTAACCTAACATCTAATCTAATAAAATCTATCGTTTGACAAAAAAAAAAAAAAAAAAAGAATCATAAATGCAAAGTAATATCAATTCATTGAAAGAAAAAAGAGTACCAATACATTAAAGATAAAAGCAAACCACATACCAAGCCAATTATTATTTTGCTCTTCGATAATATTTTAGCTAGCACTCCATAATAAATTTACTATAAATTGTATCCATACGCATTTCAGGTTGTGTATCAATATATGTACCTTAAAGTTGTATAGTAGCTTGTTTCAATAATAGCCGTTGTTTCTTATTTATTTTTTTACTGGAGAAATTAGGGTATCTTCCCTTATTTTTCTATTTTATTAATTAAAACCTTATTTTTTTTAATAAAAGAAAAAAGAAGGATATTACATAAAATAGGGATATATTTCACAATTTGTAACTTCCATAAAAATTAATATAGGTAAACATTTCATTAATATTAATATCGTGAGGTATAGAAGGTCAAATGACTTTAATAAAAAGGTGAAAACCGATAATATTTCACTCAAAGAACAGTGGTGGATACAAGCCACATCCAAAGTATCCTTTTTTTAAGACATAATCAGTTCTAAAGTTTAGTCCAAGTTTTCTTTCATGTTTACTTACAACATGAAAGAAGATTATATTTTTGTACTACATTTTAACACTACATAGTGAATCTTGTTACATCATGAAGTATTAATATTTAGCAGAAAAAATATTGGTTGCCAACCTACTTTATTTATTTGATACAAAAAGTTACGCTTGTAATCAAATCATGACGTGTTCAAGTCTTACTAATGATCCTTTTGGAAATAGGCTTTAAACCTCAAAAACAAGTACCAACATTAACCAATGTTGGGATATGTCAGTATGAAATCTTGTGACTTACTATGCAAAAGAATAAAACAAGCTTATACTTACGATCATGCATTGAAAACGCTCAAAAGCTGTTGTGTTTAAAAGTAACACTCCATGGCATGACGAAATGGTACAACTCCACCTTACATTAATCGTATTTAACGTGCTTTTTTTAAAGCCTAAATTAATCACACAAAAAAATGTCTTCAATACGTCAATTAAACCCCAGATGAACATATGTACGTACATGCAACAACATAATGGAGAATGTGAGTACCCTTTTCACATGCAATATACATACATATATATATATATATGTAGATGTATGTGTGTGTGTGTATATGTATATGTATGTATGTATGTATACAGTATATCCTTAGTCTTTCTCTTTTGTCAATCGAACAGATCAAGCATGCATAAGGCTTAATTCCAACCAGTCCCCAATGGCATGCAAGCCGCCCCCCCCCCCCCCCCCCCAAGCTACCTGCAGCTAGCATATGCACCAAGACAATCATCGCCTAGTACTTCCTGTTAGAGATTTCAATAATAATAATAATAATAATTATTAATATATATATATATTAATATATAATATTTATGAATATATAAATATATAAATATATATGACCTAGTGCTGCTGCCATCCGCAGCATGCATGCGGCAACATGTATTGAAAGGTTGGATTGAATTCAACCTTGTACCTTTTGGTTGAATTACAACTTTTGGTTAAAAGATATGATGTTTACTCAAATTGTATGAGTAGAATTAAAGGATATAATTAGTCAATATTTATTTTCTGAAAATTCTAAATAGAACACATGTCTTTTGGGTCAACACTATTAAGAAGAGTTGTGTGTCTTCAACTAAAATGAAATGGCTCGATGAACGGGTACTTTGATGTCTATAAATACATGTTGTGGTATAATGTTTCATACACAATTCATTCAGAAATTTGTTGTCTACATAATTTCTTTGCTCTCTTTTCTCTATTCATCACATTCATACAATTTCTTTTTAGTTATTTCTAAGGGAATATAATTCGGTTTTGCTAATCGAATATTCCATACTTTGTTGTATCCTGGAAGTGATTTGCCAAGAACCCTTTAGCAAACTCATTCGAGTGGGAGCAAATAACACTTTAAGGAAACGATTCAAGTCGTACCTCAAAGTCATTATTCGGATTATTCTCCATAATTCTATATTTAATCTAACACTTCCATATGTGTGCATAATTATCTAGGTTTGATGTAACATCTCGTACATATTTTAAATTTGGATTTTGTTTTCAAGTTGATTTTATATTCTATCCGGTAATAAAGGAGAGCATACATCAATTAGTCTCTTAATTAGCAGGCTACTAACTAGCATTAGGAGGCATCATTCAGTAGTTAGAGATGTTCTTCTTACTGAAATCCTACCTACCACATATGAGGGTGCAGATTTTTTTTTAATCCCATACATGCATAGTTTTTGTTGGAATCTTATCTAACCGAAGAGCCTAACTAACTTTGGATTGGTGTGTTGTGTTTTTTCATATGTTTTGGATAAGCCACTAGAAAGTGGGGTTTCAATTAAAGCCAACTCAATGCTTTGGTTTAATAACAAGTTGTGCTTTGACTTCGAGTATATTAAAATCTCTTTGTAGTGATATTATATTATTTAGTAATAATTCATCTACTTATAAAAAAACAACTTGGTTTCAACTTGGGGAGTTAAAAACTTTCACATTGTAAGAAGTTATATTAGGTCCCGTCTCAAGTAATTTGCCTCTACACAGTAGTAATCATCAATAAAACCTTTAAGATGTGTTTTACATATCTTCCTAAACCACTATATACATGAACTAGCTATTTGTAACTATAACTTGATAAGTAATAACCTCCTTAAAGCATCTCCAATGAAATATACAAAATGTCTTGAAATGTGCATTTTATATATTCTTATTAACCGAAAAGTTCTCCAATGGATAAATTTTTGGGAATTTTAACGAAACGCTCTCGGTACTGTTCACTTTAACAAAAAACCACATTTTTACACTAAAAATCAATCCTAGTACTATTCATTTTACCCTTTATTTTGCCCTTATCGTTAAAACTCAAAGTTTTCAAACCCTTTTCATTAATTTTTCTTAAATTTTAAGGCATGTAAACTACCCATCTTAGCGGGAAATGTACATAATGTAAAGTTTACATCTTTAGGAGGTAGCTAGGCTTCACGCCTCCACCAATTAAAGAGAGAAAAGGTGGCAAATTTGGATTGGTATGTACATTTACATCTTTTAGAAACAAAAATGAGATGTAAATATAGTTTTTACATCTCAAATTTGTACTCTCAATTGAAGACACTCGGATAGCTATAAATTTGTACTCTTTGTTTTCTTAAGGGTTCTTTAGATATAAACCCTTGAAACTCCTATTTCTCAAATAAAAGCCCACATAAATTTAAACATTCAAATAAAACCAAAATTTCAAATAGACTGCCATGCATGTAGACAAATATATGACCAACAATTACAATACATTTACAACTTATGCCACAAAATCCTAATTTGGTCAATAAATGTTATTACTCATCCTAATTATGATGAGCAATTAAATTCATATGGATATTTTACCTTTGTTGTATCATAAATATTAGCTACATATATAAATCAATTTACCAAATTAAAAAAAAAAGAAAAAGAAAAAAGAACACATATCTTGTAAGGAAAAAAATAATATTGTTTGAATCATGTAATTACCTACATACAAATTAATTTACCTACTTATAAAATATTATACTAATTTACCTGCATTTTGAATCATGTAATTACCTACATACAAATATTATACTAATTTACCTACATTTAAATTAATTTACCTACTTATAAAATATTATACTAATTTACCTACATTTAACTTAATTTAGCTATTGTAAAAAAAAAAAAAAAATTAGTGATATTAGATAATGTTCGAATGTTGTGGGTTTGTGCTTGTAGGCAATTAAATAAACTTTTAATCTAATGCACATAAATCATGTAGGTAAATTGACCATTTTGGAAGTAAATTAGATCCTTTAAATTTTGGTTTGATGGAATAGATAAATTAGACTATTTTGTAGGTAAAAATTGCGCGGAACATATAGCTTTTGTTTTGTGTATTAGGAGTTGGAGTATTAGCTGAAGCTATTTTAGGTTTATTGTTGTGTTGGTAGGTAAATTAACTTATATATTTAATGTACAAAATTCTGAAATTAGTATTATTATTTTTCAATCGGCACGTTATAACAATTTGAAAGTTAATACATTGAATATACAATGAATGTCATGAATTATTTTGTAAAATATATAAAATTAATTAAATGGATATAACAAGTAACTGATCCAAAAATCTTATCCAAGTATTAATAGGGGTATTTTAGGCATTCGAAAATACACAATTTGAAAAGTCAAGCTCAATGAAAAGAATTTGTTTAGTTGAAGGCTAGTCAATGGGCTTTATTCAAGAAAACAAAAGGAGATGAATTTTAGTCGAGGAAAATATAGTTTCAAAGGGTAATGTCAAATTTTCAGTTTTCTTAATTTACACAGTCTTTTCTTTAAAACTGTAATTGGCATAATTAAGGTACAAAGTTTTGACAAATATTTTACAACTTTTTAAAGCCTTGTTTTTTTCTTTTTTGAAAGGGGGACAATTGGTGGCAAGCCACGATTATACACCACCATTTCTGGGGGCCGGAAGATTCACAGAGGCATTTCAGCCTCCCCCTGGCCATAAGTGGTACTCATTTATTCATTAAATGACATGGAATAGGGTTAGTTTTGTTTTGGTCCTAATCAACCTAATTGGTAGAATGAACCCTTATTTGTTTAAATAGTTTGATCAAGGTCCCTAACATCATTTAAGGGATTTAACTCCCGCATTTATGCATTAAATATCCCACAAATTATGAAATTTAAACAAATTCAAATAATATTTTTACAATATGACAATTACTTAAAAACCAATAATAGAGTAATATTGTTCTTCACATGGTTCTAGCAAGAGAATAGTGTGCCCATGTAATTATTAATTTATTTTAAGAAATAAATATTAAAATAATATGGGTACAAATTATATTAAATTATGGGTACATATTAGAATTCAAAATTATGGGTACAAATTAAAACTAAAAAGAATATTGGTACAAATTTAAAAAGGGTACAAAATAAATAGAAATATATGAAAGACAAATACTAAAAAGATATATTTGGAAATGATTAATAAGTTTTTCATTTTTAAATTGTCATATAATCACTTGTAAATAATTTAAAATTCTAATAATAACATGGAGAAAAGTCAAGGGGCCTTGATCACAAATGAAAAAAGAATAAGGTTTCAATTGATGAGAAAGAAAGATGAGGGATGGTAATCTAGTTTATCCTATTTTGAAACATAAAATAAATACATAAAATTAGCGTGAAAAAAATTATGGGTACAATGCATTGGTATTGACATTAGATTGTTTTCTAAAGATTCATCACATCTGGCTATACATTAGATAAAAGTCTTACTACATGGAAATAAAATCAAGATGTTGTAGACATAATTTACTGAACGATTATGGAGGTCATAGAGAGAGAGGGAGGTGCGGCAATAGTAGAGAGAAGAAAGAGATGTGTAATTGTGGGTGTGTGTTATTCTACCCCATTTTGTCTTTATTTATAGTAGTAAGGAAGGTTAATTCCTTACCCTTTAGGATTACAACATTTAATAGGTAATCTACTCCTAATAGGAACATAAGATACATTCCCATATCTACTAGGATTTACACAATCACATTCCTAATCTAATAGGACTGCAATACTCCCCCTTGAGTATGTAAATACTCAAGTAAATGGCGCATCAGGTCTTCAGTAATGAAGTAAATACAATTGATGAAGTCATCGCCATAATGAGCGAATGCGAGTCTCAGATCAACGGGAGAATGCATAAAAAGTAAAACTCACAAAACATCGCTATGGTAAAACCCAAGGTGTGGAGAAAACACATAGACTAAGGAAAAAAGTGAGAAGTTGCATTAAGTCAAAACTATACGTCTTTTGGACACAAGTAGAAGAGCTCACAAGGGTATGATCAACCCAGGATGGGTGCCTCATTAAAACCTAGTTAGATAGCAAAAATCCAGTGGGAAAAATGCTCCTAATCGTAAGGAAAAAGAGTTCATTAAGATCAAGTGAGTATACTTTTGGATACTTCCCCTGAGTTTAACATAACTTCCAAATGAGAACTACAAGCATTGCATATGATAGTTAGGCATACCAATTCCTTGGACAAGCTTCTGGAAGGTTGACTTCGGAAATGACGTCGTGTAAAGGTCGACAAGGTTGTCTGGGATCAGCTTACATGACTTCAATCTCCTGATGCTTTGCTGATGTAGACACAAGATGTCTTGGCATTGACTTTGTTGATGTATCATGGCTTAGTCGGGTGGATGTATGCAATATAATCTTCATGGATCATTGTTGGGACTCAACGATGGATGAAAACACAGCAAGTACTTCGAATATGCTCAACAAGAACTTTTAACCATGTCTCACTTGTGGCGTAGTGAAGTGAGGTGAATCTTAGAATGATTCGAAGATTTCGCAACCAAGTTCATATCATGGACCTCTAAGATATTGCGATATGCCTAACGGTAAAGACATAACCATTTGGGGGATTTTTCCTTGTGCGGGTTTGATAAGTAACCAGCGTCAACATAACAAACAAGGCAAGTATCTTTCCGAGGATCAGGGGGGTTGGATCTGCTTGAGATGCATTGGGATTTGCCCATGTAGTACCTTCATGGTACGTCTTTAATACCAATTAAGTGGTTGTGTATAGGCGTGGTGTTGCATCTTTACCAATAGATCAACAGTTATAAAAAAAATTACTGTAATACGAAATAATTAAAATGAAAATTCTAATTTTCATTTTTTATCTTCATAAAATTTTATTTAAAAATTTGAATTTAATATTAACAATTCAGTATTAATAAAATTAAATACGTATTTATTTTTCACTAGTGACTTATTGGAGATGTCCTGTCTAAATACAATGAGCTAAGTACAACAAAACGCAAAGTTGACTTTTATATATGGAATTTCGGATTCCATAACCTCTTCAAGGGTCTCATTTGCATATAACATATGGATGATCAAAGGTATACTCAAAAGTAACACATTCAAGGTGTAGTTCAATTGGTAAACCAAAATACCATTAGAACAATGCTTCAACTTTAAGTCAAGGCATAAACGAGTTTCCTAAGATCCTTCATCTCAAATTCCATCTTTCAGGTGCGAGGCAGTTTTCTCAAGCTCTTCTGGAGTCTTAGTAAGATTCGTGTCAACGACATAAACTGTATTTCTAGCAATTTGAAATAAGACTTCATAATTTAACATGCAAGGGCATAATTCATATCCCTGACTGGTCAAATAATTACTTAGATGGATATACCACATCCATCAGATTGTAAGTGAACTCCTCAAAAAAGTTAAGAGGGTGTTCTGTGATTTAGAACTATTTGAACCAATCCATGTAATTCTTCAGGAACTTACATGTAAATCTCCGTATCTATATCCCCATGGAGAAAACACTAACCATATTTCATCACACTGCTATCAATCACAGGACGTTTGAGAGAAACCTTGCGCAATAAGGCGTGCATCATATTGCACTATTTCATTCATCTCATAACGTTTCCTTTCCCACTTGTAACACAATAGGGTTACCTTGGGCAGTGTAGGAACAACAAGTCCAAAACACACTTTAGTAAGGAATTTGACCTGGATTGTAATTTCGATTGTCCAATTAGTTCTATGTTGTCACTTAATCAACGGAACATGGTTCGATATCATCGCTTTTCACTTATGTCGGTAGCTACCATATAAGTGAAAACATCATCGACAATAATCTCATTTTAATTCCATTTAGCTCATTCAAACTAGTATACTGGACCAAGAACTTCATGTCTCGGGAGTAATCAAGATTAATCTCATGAGATAGAAATGATTTGAGATAGCGACCAAGTATGAATTCATTGTTGTGCCATGTCTTCCTCTTCTAGGGAAGTGAATCCTACAAACCAAGTGATACGTCGTGCTCCAAACCAAGAAAGATTGATTGGCTATCCGCTGTGTACCAGACCATCCAACAGAGGCTGTACACACTTCAGGGATGTTGACTCGACGTTCGTTAAGTACGTTTATCCTTGCAGGTATGTTTGTAACTGGTATATGATCTCGTCACTTTAGCTAAATCAGGGAAATGCGTCTGGAGCACCATTCTAAAAGATAGAATACATCACACTTGCTTATCACACTTGTGCGGTACGAGGATCGAGATGAGACATAGTGGGAAACGTCCATGCAAATTCGAGCCGTTCTCAAAAAACGTTAACGTTCTTATCTCCCCCTAACGGCGGGAAGACTATCTCATTAAAGTGACAACCACAAATGAGCAATAAAGAGATTGCAAGCAAAGACTTGAAGAAAGCTAGTGTGAAGGAGAATCATGATCGACAAAAGATACACATCCTTCTTTGAGGACCCATATTGGTACGTTGAGGTGACGCAACTTGGCACATGGAATGCATAGCCAAATGTGTAAATACCAAAATTGTCAGGTTCATACCCAATAACCAACTGTAATGTCATATAGGTTGGGTGGCAATGGGCGTCAAGGTGGACCAACATAGCTGCGTACAAGATTGCATAGCCCTAGGCAAAAACTGAAAACTTGGTACGTTTAACAAAATCCAGGCAATCATTTAAATTGCGCTTTATAATCATTAGGCGAGGCTATTTGGGGTGAACATGGGAACTCAATGTTCAATTATAAAGCCAAAACACATGCAATACTTTATCAAAAAACCATCGATATAAACTCTCAAGCATTATCCAGTCTCCGGACTTTAAGGGATAAGTAGGGTGGTGAGCCCTTAATCGGCCAGAAGGTTTAGCAGCAATGTGTGTGGACAAACATGTGACCAGTATGTCAATTCATCAACCAAAACCATAAGTATTTATATGGTCCGCATTTTGGTTGGATTAGTCCACATATATTCCCTTGAATCTACTGTGAAAAATGGGTGATTTCGTATCTTTGCGAGGAATGATATAGAAAATCAATTTCCCTAATGAGCAGGCTTGGCAAAGTGTGCATGTAGGCACAAAATCCTTACTTCAGGTACGGAGATACGTTGTCGCATCATTGTTCGACCTAAGTGTCCCAAAAAGGTCGTGCCAAGTCAAGTAAACTGCTCAATCACCAAGCTCCAGGCCAGCCACATATGGTGTGTTTCCAATTGGGAGACAACCCATTGGCCTCTTCAGGCTCATTTTTTAAGGTGGTGCAAAGATATTCCACTCTATTTTCTTCATTGGTTCATTTATGATCATTGTCATCTCGAATATCCTTAAAAACTCAACGACAAGGAGAATTTAAGGTCCCTTAAATGGTAATTCAATACCAGTCATATAACGAGGAGCGTGCCAATGCTCTTAATCAGGTTGGATAGACCTGAAGCCGTTGTTAGAGATGTGATTTAGGTGTAAAGTTAGTGTGCGTAGTACACATTCATCCAAACAACTAACTTTCCTACATTCCTACCTAATCACGTGTTGAATTGAATCGGTCACATGTATTAAGAAACATGATTTAATTAACTTATATTCGAGGACAATATCAATAAGACTATTCATAAGTAAAACATACACCAAACTTGAATCCAAGAACATGGAAAAATGTTCACAAAGTAAATGGTTTACTGAGGGGAGTTAGCCAACAAGGCCATCTATGTCAAAATTCTACTCTTCCACAATGTTCGGTAGAGCAAAATTAGTCTCACATATTGACTACTAGAATGGTACTCCTCAACAACATTGGTAAGGGCACGAACAGGTGCATAACCAATGACCTATTCCATCGAGACAGAAGTAGATTCTGCAGGGTTGAGGTTTGGAAATATTATCCCTTATTCTTAAAGTTTTAGGTCTTAGGTACCAAGGATCGTGCTTTGGGCATGATGCCACACCTTGGCAGGTTCTGATTCTACCATATGTTGTAAAAACAAACTCAAAATTGGATTGTGAGAGAGTATGCCATTCGATGTATCCCTACTGAAGCAGTGCATCACCATTCGGTTGGGCTTTGACTGAACTAGGTCGAGCCATTCAGTAGACTCCAGCTGAACTAAGTCTATACCGTTCGGTAGACTCTAGCCAAACTGGGTCTATACATTTCTCTCACATTTGTGGTAGTGATCAAATATGAAAATTTGGTAAACATCCGTTTTCTACACTATTGCTTCAGGAGCGAGTTAGAAACATGGAATGACGAGAAAAGTATTCTCTAGTCAAAATTCAATCGAATTTATAAACTTCAAAATTGTACTCATTCATGGACGTAATCATGGTGTACTTCAAGCAATATCTTTCATGATTAGACGGTCCGTAGTAGCAAGCCAAAGAGCCATGGAATCCTCGTTCAGGAGGTATTTTTGTTTTTAGTGCTTCGGGCATAGGTCTTCGAATGAAGATCATGGAAAAAGCTTATTCAACTCTTCCATGCCATTGTTGGCTTCAATGGTTTCTCAGCTACTTTAATAGTTAAGTGGAGATTCATGTCTTATACCCCACATAAAGTGGTTTCTATTAGAAATGTCCAAATCAGGAAAATATAACTTGTGACAATTCGACAATCCATTGAATTGGAGGGAACAAGATATTGATTAGTGCTATGGGAATAAATCATCCATAAGCATCAAAGTTAGAACATTCGAGTTCTAAGACATGGTTTTCATGAAAAACGTCGAGTTTTCATGGGTGTATTGTTTTATGAAAACTTCAGGTTTCAAAGGCACTAAATTTGAAACTACATGTTCAATTTAATTTATGAACGTTTAGTTCATAAAAAAGAGGTTCCTACAAGAACACAGAATGCAATATAGAACTAAGTGTAGTGGATTTGAGTTTCTTCGGGAACTCAAGTGTGAGAGTTTCGTTACTACGAAAGTATGTCAACGGTTCAAAGAAGAGAAATAAATTATTGAATCATTAATGTCCAAAAGTGATCTTCAGGTCAATAATTTTGGATTCATTATCAGATTAATGGACTGCAGGTCACTTTTAATTAATTCAATAGATTGGGACCATCTGGGTCGATCGTAGAAGTAAGATAATGACTTACGGGTTATATTAGCTTCAATTGGCGGCAGGCCAAGTGACAAGTGAATTTTAGCTCATATAAAGTTAACCAAAAACGTCCCAAAAATATTTGGGTATGGTTAAAAAGCACGGGATACCAAATAATTGGCATCGGGTCGAGAAAAAAAAATAAATGGCACAACCCATCACGTGTGGGCTGGTTGTGTGAGGCACGACCCTGCAGAAAATTGAATGGCTGCAGGCCATGGGCCATATGTTGGGAAGAGCCTAGCAACTTAGAAGCTGTTGGAAGTGGGGTGAGCAAAAGCCCAACATGCATTGGCTTTTGGGTCAAGGGTCGAGGGCGTGAAGCCCAGCCAGTAACAGGCTCGTTATACGTGGGCTAGGACACGGGACAAGCCTAGCAGCATAAAGGCTGCTAGTTTGGGCCAAGGGCGTGAGGGCAGGGCCCAGCATGCAGTTACAGGCCGAGCTGGAGGTGAGCTAGGGCTTCAGGCCCCATTGAAAGACCTTCCTAGGCCACAGGCCTAGTCAGTCTCGCACGCAGGAAGCCCAAAAGGTTGCTGCCTTTGTCCGGATGTCAAATGCCATAAAACAATTCCCAATAAACTTTTTTTTTCTTTTCAACATTCCTAGGATTTGAAAAACCCTAAAGCTTCTAATTTATTTTAATTCTTTGACTCACAAATTCCACATAGCATAATTGCGTATTGCATGAACAAATATATAAACATATACAATATATATAGATATATATTGGAAGGTAAATATAAATGTAGGGGGTTCATGCATCATGGGGAATGTTTTCATGCTTCAAGGTCGTTTCAAATATTTTACTTTATTTTAAGCGTACTTGATTGACAGAAAACTACAAAAGCTTTTGAATTTGTAGAAGATCCTTCTCATAAAGCAGGAATTGCATTTCCAATGCGTTGTACCATGTTCAACACAAAAAACTTAAATTGAATCAATAGCATGTAGATCAATTCAATAAAATAATGAATTAATCATAAAAAGAATGATTAAAACGTAATACTCCCCAAATTGAAGATCAAACTAGATTGAAGATCACACTCTCTTTAGCGCAACGTCAAGAGTGTGCTGATAACGTGTTGTAGGCATAATTTACTGAATGATTATGGAGGCCATAGAGAGAGAGGGAGGTGCGGTAATAGTAGAGAGAAGAGAGAAATGTGTAATTGTGGGTGTGTGTTATTCTACCCCATTGTGCCTTTATTTATAGTAGTAAGGAAGGTTAATTCCTTACCCTTTAGGATTAATTACAACATTTAATAGGTAATCTATTCCTAATAGGAATATAAGATACATTCTTATATCTACTAGGATTTACACAATCACATTCCTAATCCAGTAGGACTGCAACACAAGAATTTTATTTTTTTTATCCCAAAAGTGAGAAGAATAAAGTACTTCGAATCAATGGAGTTCTACCTCCTTTCTTGTTTTCACACTCACAAGTTTCTTCCTTTTTAATTTTATTTTTAATTTTCTTCTAGAATTTTTTTTTTTTGTTTTATTTTTGTATTTTTAATATTAGTTAAAATTCATGTAAGCATCCATGTCATTATGTCATTTATGAATGAATGAGGACCCTTTATGTTATATAATATAAAAGCTTAAAAAAGTGTAAAAATATTTGTCCCTTGATCCTATCTCTATCTTAATTTGTGGTATTATACCTATACTATTCCCTAAAATATTTTTTCATCCATAGCACATAACACAAACAACTATATAGACACATTATTGGGTGAAAAAAATTAGTTAAGTTATGATTCAAAGAATGCATCCGAAGACAAATATCTGTTTACCTTTTAATTTTTGGACAATTTGCACTGAATTCTTATCAAATAAAGCGAGATAATTTTGAACTTCAGTACAAATCATCGAGCACATTGTTCTAATCAAAGTGGCTAAACTTATGTTTGCAAATATCGGTTTACCCTGGGTAACCTGACCATTGAACCTCAAACAAATTTATCTTATGTAGCCTAGCCATTGAACCCCAAACCATTTTTTTTTTTTTTTTTACTAAGCTCTAATTACATTGTTTTCTCTTACCACTTAGTACTACGGTCTAGTGGTATTCCTCTTCACTTGTAAGTAAGAGGTTTTAGGTTCAATTCTTGCCAAAGGTGAATTTGAACCACATTATTGCTAGCCCATTGTGAGGTTTAACGCCATTCTCTCACCCTCTTAATGTAGATAATATCGGTTGTACAAAAAAATAATTACATTATTTTCTCTTAGTTAACTACCTAATAGTCACTTAATACTATGATCTAGCACTTGTAAAATGAAATGTTTGAGTTCAAATTTCGTGGTTGGCAAGTTCAAAACTATTTTTTTTTCCAACCCCTTTCTAAATATTTTTTATTATAAAAAAATAAATTTAACTATACCTAGTAATATCGCCTTTCTAAATTTATTTAATCAGGGAAGTAACATCCTCATTAAGTTAGGCTATTTATTATTATTTTTTTAACAAATAAATATTATTTACACTAAGTGGTGGGGGAGTGGGTTAAGCCACACAATAGGCTAATCAATAATAATGTGGTTCAAATTCGCCTTTAACGAGCCACTTGGTACTATGGTATAGTGGTATCCTCTTCATTTGTAAGTGAGAGGTTTCAGGTTCGATTCTTGCGTTGGCGAATTTGAACCATATTATTGCTAGCCCATTGTGAGGGTAAGCCCACCCCCTCTCCCTTAGTATCAATAATATTGTTTGTTCAAAAATAAAAATAAAAATAAAAATAAATTCGCCTTTGATGAGAATCGAACTTAAAACCTCTCACTTACAAATGAAGAAGAATCTTAGTACTAAATGACTCATTAAGTTAGGCTATGAGTTTATAAAAATAAAATAAACAAATAAAGTTAGGGCTCCCCTCCCGCTCTTTCAAAATTTGAAATAATTGATTCACATAAATCTTTTACTAGTTCCATGCTTCATAAGTATGGTTGATCACATATCTCATAGGACTTATAAGGATATCAAATCTATGTACCTCTTGTGTATTTCACAGAATTGTTCACATGGTTTATATACTAAGGAACACTTGATGGGCACGAAAAATCCTAAATCATATCTCCAAATATATGCACTCAATCCCCAAATATTCTCACAAACAAAATTAGAAGGATCTTTAGCAGTTGCTTGGTTGTCACGGCAGGATATTGGCAATTGCTTGCAGTGCCTCTTCCTTGCCATTTACTTGTACAGCACATGAAGATGATGTGCCTTACTCCTCGTTATTACCATTTCTACAGCACATGACGATGATGTGCCTTACTCCTCGTTATTACCATTTCCAGTCCAGTCCCTAATATTGTCTTGTTGACATTTTTTTTTTTTGGAGAGTAATGTGTGAGCCTCGCTTCTATTAATTATACCGTGAAAATAATATTTGTGTAAGTTATAAACAGAAAAATTTACCAAATTCGTAACAACACCAAACTTTACAAACCTTTGTCACTGTATACGCTACCACCTCAATAAAGATTTTAAATAGTGGGGTTTCAAAATTTGTTATTTATGAATACCTCATTGATGTTTCATTTAATTTTTGCCCTACTAAACTATAGATGCTCTGTTTGTGTGTGTGTGTACCCTCTCTTTAAAAATGGGCAGAAAACCGTCCGACCTAAATTTTGTCTTGACAAGAAGAATCCTAAACTGGAAACGTTCTTCATGCCTCTTAAACAGCACCATTGTGAAACCAAAAAAAAAAAAAACGGCACCATTATGTTAATAAATTGACAAAGAAAAAAAAAACCTTAATAGTAAGTTTGACTCGTAGTATTAAGTTAGACAAAAAATTAGGCCTTTAATTGGGGAGCATTTTTGCTCACCACCATTTAATGTGGTGTATGCTTACCACCCTATTTATCATTGTTAGATGAGTTTGAATTTTCAAGATTCGTGTAGTGGATAAGCACAAATCTCAAAATTTAAAATCATCTAATGGTGATAAATAGGATGGTGAGCATACACCACACTAAATAGTGGTGAGCAAAAATACACTCCTTTAATTGAGGTCAGCATGCATTCACGTCTTTCGGTCCATTGGAATTAGCAACTGAATAATATTCCTATTGAGCCTGCAGACCCCCCAGCATTGTCATCAAGCTTTGGTCATAAAAAGACGCTTGAAACTCCCAAGAAATTCAGAAATTGCTCTGTATAATAAGCTCCGAAGTCTCTATTTCTTTTTCATTTTTTTTTCCACAATGGCCGTCCAAAAGTCTTGAGTTTTTGTTTTCTTTTCATTCCTATAAACCTCCCCTTTATATCCCATACACACTTCTGCACATACCCAATTGAGCAATCTCTCTCTCTCTCTCTCTCTCCCTCTAAACATGGACAAAGCTCCTTTGATCCCAGAAAGCCCAAAACTTGAGCAATACAACCAGAATCCCCACAAAACCCATCTATCTTTAGCTCTCACAGAAGCCAAATGCATAGCCAACATAGCTTTCCCAATGGTATTGACGGGTCTATTACTCTACTCTCGCTCAATGATCTCCATGCTCTTCCTAGGCCACCTCGGCGAGCTTTCATTGGCTGGTGGCTCGCTTTCCATAGGATTTGCCAACATCACAGGTTATTCTGTTCTCTCTGGCCTTGCCATGGGGATGGAACCCATTTGCGGCCAAGCTTACGGAGCCAAAAAATTCAAACTTTTAGGCCTAACCCTGCAGAGAACAGTTATTCTTCTTCTCTTAACTTCAATCCCAATTGCATTTCTGTGGTTCAACATGAAAGCGATTTTGCTTTTTTGTGGCCAACAAGATGAGATTGCAACTGAGGCTCATTCTTACATTCTTTACTCTCTTCCTGACCTCCTTGCTCAAAGCCTTTTGCACCCTTTGCGAATTTATCTTCGAACTCAATCCATAACCATGCCTCTCACATTCTGTGCAGCTTTGGCTATTCTTCTTCACATTCCCATCAATTACCTTCTTGTTCATGTTCTCAATCTTGGGATCAAAGGCATGGCACTAAGCGGGGTTTGGACTAATGTCAACCTCGTTGGATCATTGATAGCTTACATTGCAATCTCTGGTGTGTACAAGAAAACATGGGGTGGTTTTTCCAAAGAGTGCTTCACAGGGTGGAAAAATCTAATGAATTTGGCCATTCCAAGTTGCATATCGGTTTGTTTAGAATGGTGGTGGTATGAGATCATGATTTTGCTATGTGGTTTGTTGCTTAACCCTCAAGCAACTGTTGCTTCAATGGGAATTCTGATCCAAACCACAGCGTTGATATACATTTTCCCATCTTCCTTAAGCTTTGGTGTGTCAACAAGGGTAGGAAATGAGCTTGGTGCTAACCGCCCCGAAAGAGCAAGACTTGCAACAATTGTAGGCCTATCTTATAGCTTCATATTGGGATTTTCAGCATTGTTGTTTGCTGTGACTGTGAGGAATATTTGGGCCAGCATGTTCACCAAAGACTCGGAGATTATTGCATTGACATCAATGGTGTTGCCAATTATTGGCCTATGCGAGCTCGGAAACTGCCCACAAACTACAGGTTGTGGTGTTTTGAGGGGAATTGCTAGGCCAAAATTGGGAGCAAACATAAACTTGGGTTGCTTTTATCTTGTGGGAATGCCTGTTGCTGTGTGGTTGAGTTTTTATGTACAGTTTGATTTTAGAGGACTTTGGCTTGGTCTTCTGGCAGCCCAAGGCTCATGTGTTTTGACCATGTTGTTTGTTTTGTTTAGAACCAATTGGGATCTTCAAGCCCAGAGAGCCAAGGAGCTCACAGGAACTTTTACCATTGATGATGATGATTTTCAAGATTTCGATAAAGCTAGTGAGTCTTTGAGTTCATTTCAAAACACAGAAGAATGCAAAAATTTATCTCTGGTGTGACTGTAAGCATTGACCAATTGTTGGTGTAGGATTTCTGTTATGGGAAATTTAATACAATTTTGTTTCCTCCTTCAAAAAGATAAGCAATTCTATTGTAAATGACATTGAGATTTCTTTTAAGAAGGGATATTCATAGAACCAATGTCTATTTCTTTTCACAGATTCTTGTGGAAGTAACATGCTTATTTTCATTTACAATTGTTTAATTATGTGTCAAATGGGAAAGCATTGTTGTTGCTTTGTTGCCTATAACATTGTTTAGTGGGATTAATTTGTCTTATTTATTGTCTACCAATTGATGGGGATATGGAAGAAGATCAATGTTGTTTTTGTTTCTTATCTTGTGGCAGTTTAGTTGTATTTTGTGCCTTAAATGCTTTGGAAATTTTAAGTTTTGGATTCTAACATAAGTGGCTAGGGTTTCGCTACCATTCGACTGCCGTCTCCATACCCCATCCTCCCATCTGTGCTTTACCATTTTCGCACTTACTCATTCTGCAATTCTTTAATTATTTTTGTCAGCCGAATATGTCAAACAAATATGAGATGATATGTCTTGAACTTTTCTAGTAACTAATTAAATTGCCACATGGACACTTGGTTTAATCAATTCCCAATTCTTAGAGAAGTGGGAGTGAAAAGTATAGTGTGGTGCCATACACACATATCTTTTTATCTTCGACACTCTTTCAATTTTTGGTTGTCAGATTGAATGAATTAAAGAAGATCAAATGACAAAAGTTAACAAGAAGTGTATAGAAATAAAAAGGGGTGTGTGGATAGCACCGTCCAATAAATATATAATTATAAAACTAATTTATTCGTCCATAACATCAGGAAAAAAAAATAACACTACTCTAGTTGTGGTGTTTCTCCATATCGGGCTACGTCATACTTCCACTGCAGGTAAGCCTCTTGAATATATCATCCACAAAACTCATTAGGTTCGACTCCATTTCATCAATAATATACCCCTCCTTTTATGCAAAAAGAATTTAAAATTAAACATTATAATATATTATATAACAAAAATAGTTACTAATATATTAACTCCCATCCTCCGGCACCTTCTTTCAAGACCCCTACTCGGCCGTAGGACATTTGTTTAGTAATACATACCCAATATCATGCGCAAGTTCGGTGTTCGACTCCTTCTTAGATCTCGTGAAATCATTCAAGTTGATTCGCTTGCGCCCGTCATTATTTCCTCTTCTGCCACATGTATGCGTAATCTTTACCTTCTTTTTTCCAAAGCCTTCTCCCTAACACCCCTTACTTAGACTACTGGCGGAATCGGCCATTGTACGAACTAGGACAGGAGGGATTTTGGGGCAAAAGAAAACGAGGGGAAATAGAGGTCTTTGGGGAAAACAATGTGAGCAAAATGGGGAGAGAACCGAAAACGTCCCAAACCGAAAATCACGAACCGTTCGGTAACCAATCCTGAAAAATTCAGTATGGGATCTAAATCTCATATGCCTTTGTTCTGTAATCCCGAACCAAACCGATAAATATTTTAATATAATTTTATATACAGTTGAATTAACAACGGCCATTGGATTTAGTTGAGATTAAATCTCAACCGTTGGTTACTCTCTGTCACCTCACTTCCTCAGAGACTTCAAACTGTCCGATCTCCCTCAACTTTTGAAGACAAAGTCCTGCAATTTCTATTCCCTCCCAACCCCCAAAACACTAAATTCCCAACCCTCATCGTCTTCTTCCAGAGCCCAATTGTTGAATTTTTAGATCGTCGGGCCCGTCCTACTCTAACGACACCGATATAGTCCCCAACTTTACCACCTGCTCAATCTGTCAGGTGTGAGGTTTTACCACAAAAGGTCTCGGTATTAGTTAGAGTAGGGTAATTCTATTTAAACCCCTTGGTTTCTTTTGCACCCACCGAAGTGAGACTTTAACACTCCCCCTCACGTGTAACCTCATCAGATAGTCCCCCCAATTCTCTATTGGATTTTTTTTAGTATCAAGATAGAGCATACACAACAACATTATACAAGAGATATGCTAGATGAAAAATGGAGAAGACAGAACAAGTTTTCTTCTTTCTATAGAAACCAGTCTCTTTCTTTTTCTTCTCAGACAGAGGAACCGAAACTTGGTCTTGCAATGTTTCCACCCAAAGAGAAGTTTTACACAGAGGAATCGAAAGCATAAAGCTTCCTACACCTTAGCTATCATCATTATGTCTGGAGCATAATGACTTTCAACTAAACCTAACATTCGTGTCGTGTTTTCCGTGTTTATTTCGTTTTCAAGACATGCCCGATATCTTAACAAGTCGTGTCGTGTAACACCTATTAAAGTAAACGGGTAATATGACCAGACCTGAAATCGACTCATTAATATTATCAGGTAATATGACCCAAACTATTACCTGTTAAAGAAAATATATTTTAAATTAATAAATAATGAAAATGAAGAACATAATTTGACCCAAAAAATGGAAAACATAATATAAAATTACTATATGCATACCATATTACCACATAAACATTACTTCAAAATATTAAAAATAAATAAATAAATAACAACATTTGTCCTTCAAGTATTACATACTCCAAAATAAGAGTCTAATGAAAAAACATTAGTACATTATTACAAAATACCAAATGTTCAAGGATGTGCACAATGAAAGGAATTGTGTTTCAAGGTTGAGGAACTTTGCACGTTTATATATGCTTTCACATTTTTTCAAACTTGTATATTAATAATTAGGGTAAATTACATAATACCCCCCAAGGTTGAAGAACTTTGCACGTTTATATATGCTTTCCCTTAAAAATACTATTCATGAGGGCTTGTATGGTTTTAAAAATTCAAACGACAATGTACCTATACTCGAAGCTAGAGGATGCGATCACAAGCATTTGCATATTTTTTTCACATTTTTTGCACTTGTAAACTAATTATTATAATTTTTTTTAACATGTTTGATATTTTTATATTACTTGATATTTTTATTTTTAATTGTGTTGTGTAATTTTTTAATCTCACTCTTTAACTATGGTATATTATAAAACTAAATTAATTAATTAATAAAACGCCATTCTTATATATTTCCTTTAAAAGATGCAAAAGGTGTTGATGACACACCCCGACCTAGAATGTCCATTAGGATTCCGAATCGAGCCGTGCTAGCCGACACTTGGAAGGTAACGAAGCCATAAAGTATGATAATGTGTATAATGTGAATAAATTAAAATCTAAAGTGCCTAAGTACACGAGTGAGCGGTGAGTGGGTCTGGACCCATTTTTCACTTGATACAGAGCATAAGACAAGTACAGTGAGCAAAGATAATAATTATACCATCATAAGGAGCCACTTGAACTAGGAGTGCCACAAGTCCTCGTCGATACAGAACCTTGCTACTAGTACCTGGAGGGGTGCAAAAATAGAAAGTGTGAGTAGTCAAGGCAAAGATTTCCAAAATCATTTCCATTATCAAAGGTAGTAACCCCTCGCAATAAAACACGTATAGTTTCCAGCAAATCATACTACGTAGAAGTATGAAATCGAAAGTATACTAACAGTAAACCCAGAAGTATACCACTACCCAACATCTCATTAGCAATATAAATAATCATGTACTTAATAGACCATACTAGCACGCATGTCGGAATCACCTATGGTGACCTGTACGACCGTACCCCTATCACTTCAATTAATGCTAGCACATAAGTTGGAGTCACCTCCAGTGACCTGTACAACTTATCCATATCTCATCACATATATCATCAATCATTGCTAGCACATAAGTCGGAATTACCTTTAGTGATCTGTACGACCACATTCATATCTTATGGATCATTGCTAGCACATAAGTCGGAACGACTGCATTCATATCTCATTGATCATTGCTAGCACATAAGTTGGAATCACCTCTAGTGATCTATACGGCACTACGCCTACACACGAATCAGAACCACAATAATGGTCTGTACGACAGGCCTGGTGTAAATGAATACGCTCAAGTGCTACGATCACGTGAAAAATGACCTACGAGTCGGAACCACCTATAGTGGTCTATACAACAAGCCTATGCACCTACCTTGAATTCAAGGTAAGCGTATGGTGCAGGAGGTGAACCTTATGTGAAGGACTGTGCCCTGGCCACGGGTGGAAGCACTAACGCCGGGATGCAGGTTTATAAGCTTTAAATGCATCTATTACAACATGTACGACTCATAAGCAACCTGTACGACAATGTTGGAGTTGCTTACTATTGCAATCTATACGACAATGTCGGAGTTGCTTAAAATATAAATGTAGTCATACCATAACCCCATCAAATCAACTAATACCGTATACTTACATGAACTTACCTGTGTGTCTTGCGTTCACCTTTGCACTTCAGAGCGTTAACAATAATCATGTGCAAGGAATATACATATGAATATGCCATGATGAAATCTAAAATTAAAACATTTCTTAGTATTTCCAATTATATAATACGGCGTAGTAACTATTAATTACCAAAACATAAAGTTAAAACACACAGTTTTCACCAATATCCTTCACATTGCTCAATTCCCCAAACGATGCTATTGTCTCAATTAATTAATCTCATTTATTATATGGCTGCATCTAAAGTCTCGTTAGACTGCCTACGTACCCTAAACATGGATCAAGCCATTCGTAGTTCACAATAATTATTTGTAGGTGACATGCATAACTCAATTTAGAAGCGTTTGTGGAACAATCAATTTTATACATATGATAAAAAGTAAAAGATCTACTCATCTGGAGTCCACGCTATGATTCTCTAGCACGCACATCAAGTCGTCCCGAACGATTGGCGCCTATAACAATTATCGAATCACATCTCATAACTCTTATCAATAGAATACGTAATTCACATAAGGCACATCCTCAAGGATATTCTAAAATAGTTTGAGACTTATTGCCCATAAGTCAACCGTTGATCAAAGATCAACGGTTTGGTCTACAACCCTGTATAACTAATCCGGAAGATCTGCATATCAGATTTCCAATCCGTAACTTCCAAAGATCCAAATTAAGCTTCCAGAATAACATATTAAAGTTTCATTACGATCCAACGGTCAGATCTCTGCTAATTGCCCAAAACCAAGTGACATTTAACGTTTTATTTTATTAACTTACAAATCCAATTTGGAAAGATCCGTGCATCGGATTCCCAATCCATAAGTTCCTACGTTCTTTAAATATTACGTACTACAATGTATCAAGGTTTGGTGATGATCCAACGGTCGGATCGTCGATTCATATAAATACCTATTAACGTATCGTAGAGAATTTAGGTTCCAACGATCAACCTACGTCATTAAAATATCAAAACTGAATTCCTGACATTTATCATAGCCTAAAAATAGCATTGGCGGTCCACTGGCCAAGCACCGTCGCACACGCCTCCATCGGTGGCGGTCGGCCGCCCCGACTCGCCGGAAAATCCAACTATTTCCAAAAATTACCAAATTTCACATAAATGAAGATCTCAATGAGTAGAGCAAGTTTTATACCGGTGGAAAAGTCTAATTTGGCCTGGAAAGGCCCCAATTTCATCAAACCCGCCGGAAAACCCTAGGATTTGGGTGTTCTTGAATCATCCTCAACTCAACTCTGACACTCCAACCAATGATTGGGCATTGTTCTAGGCCTCAAGGGAAGTTTAGTGATGGTTCTAATTGGAAGAAATTACTTCAGAATTGGGAGAATCGACACAAGACCCACCGATGTCACCATCGCCAAATGTCACGGATTTGACCCAATTTCCATTGAATCTTGATAGAAAAATGAAGGGTAAGAGGTATAGTGATGATTGCAAATGAAAATGGGATGAAATTTTCTTGAAAATGGCTCAGAATCGTCGGAATTTCACTGGTTTCGAAACCGGGTTGGGCGCAAGTGAACGGGTCACCGAAAAGGGTTGGGTTGGGTGCTTTGCGCCTCCCTCCTTTCTCTCCTTTCTTTTCTTCTTGATTGGCCACACCTGATCCTAGGGGTGGGCGCGGTGCGGTTTGGTGCGGTTTCGAGTGAAACCACAACCGAAATCGAAACTTTTTGCGGTGCGGTTTTGAAGCCAAAACCGAAATGAAACCAAACCGTTTGGTTCGGTTCGGTGCGGTTTCAAACGGTTTCGGTTTGGTTTTTGAGAAAAAAATGTACAATTTAAAATATACACATATTTATGCATAAGATGGTCTTATTTTTCTTGTATATTAATTAATGAATATGCACCAAAATTGCACCAAAAACAGCAACAACACCAAAAACTGCACCAAATCTGCAGCAAAACAACACCAAGAACTGTACCAAACCTGCAGCAAAAAACTGCACTGAAACTGCAACAAAAAACTGCACAAAACTGCACAAAAAACAGCAGCTAAACAGCACCAAAACTGCACAAAAAACAGCAACTAAACTGCAGCAAAAATTACACCACAACTGCACCAAAACTGCACCAAAAAATTGCACGAAAACGCATCACATAATTCACATCTACTAAAATTCAACTTGAGAAAGAAAGCAAAGCAGCTTTGAATCTCAGCTGCTGAATACTTTGTTCTTCCTCCCCAACTCCTCCATAACTCCCATAAGAGAAATTTTCTGCGACCACTTTCCAGCAGCTGCAAAAAAGATATCAAACTTAAATACGAATTCCAAAAACAAAGCAAGAGAGTGCATTTGGACGTTGGTTTGGGTGCAGAGGCGGTGGAGGGAGGGTGGGTCGGTGGACCAGTGGTGTAGGTGGTGAAGATGGGAATGGATGGTGATGGGTTCGGGTGGGCTCCCCATTTAAGGGTTTGAGTTAGTTTGGTTGGGTTGCTGCCGGCTAAAGCTAGAGCCTTGAGAGGGAAGGTGGGTGTATTGAGAAATAGGACATATCAGATTGGGGAAATTAGGGGTTTTGATGGAGAAGAAGGGGAGGGGGAGAGAAATTGGGTTGAGAAGGGAAGCTGCCATTTCGTGAGGAATGACAGATACAATCCCCCAAAACATGCACCCACTTTCTGCGACCAAACCCCTCTCCTCTTTCCCCAAAATCCCAAAATCACGCCCCCAAATCTCTGCGTCCAACCCCCTCTCCTCTCTCCCCCAAATCACGAGATCAGATCTTCTGCACCTAAACCCCTCTCCTCTCTCCTCTGTCCCCCAAAATCACGCCCCCACCCTTCGGCCCCAAAAACAACAGTGCAACCGGCTGTTTTGGGTGATGCACAACCCACGTATAGACAATGGCAGAAACATAATTAATTCAAAATCAAGTTTATTGAGTTGATTGTAGATGATATTTTTAAGAAACTGTTCAACATTTCATCAAGTGAAAGGGGACAAATAACTAAGAAATTATCTTACCATATTAGCTGGTAAGCAATGACTCAGTGAGGTTGCAAGGCAAGGCAGAGATGAAAGCAAGCAGTGACTCAGTGACTCAGTGAGGTCGCAAGCAGAAGCAGTCGCTCGCAGACAGCCGCAGAAGCAGATGCAGAAGCAGTCGCGACTCGCTCGCAGGCAGGCAGGCAGAAGCAGTCGCTCGCAAGCAGGCAGGAAGAAGCAGATGCAAGCAGGTAGTCAGGTGACCAGGTCGCAAAGGCAGATGCGGAGATGCAAGGAGGCGGCGCAGAAGCAGTCACTGAAAGTGCAAACCCACTCGGTGCAAACCCAGAACCGCAAAACCAAATGTATAAGTATAACCTAGTTGAATGAACTAAATAAAAATAAAAAAGTGCGGTTTCGGTTTCGGTTTCGGTTTCGGTTTCGGTGCGGTTTTGAAAACCCAAAACCGAAACCAAACCGTTTTATGTGCCGCGGTTCGATTTTGAAACCGAAACCATTTCAAAACCGCAAAACCAAACCGTTTGGTGCGGTTTGATTCGATTCGTGTTTCGGTTTCGGTTTTCGGTTTCAAGTGCCCACCCCTACCTGATCCCTTCTAGTTATTCTCTCCCATTTTTCTAATTGGGCGGTGCCCAATCAACTTTCTCTTCCTCTCCTCCGCTTCCCTCCTTTCCCTTTTTTTTTTCTTCTGTTTTTCCTCTTAATTTTCTAACCCCTCAATTAATAAAACATAAGAAATGAATAGAATAATGAATAAAAACCCTTAAAATTTTATAAAATCATAAAATTTGGGACGGGTTGTCACAGTTAATATGTCTTATCTGCACAGAAAGGTTACCCTCTTCCACGCATTACTGGTGGATGCTATAGCCGCTAACACTTTGGCTGCAGGAGGGGAATGGTTAAATGAAACTCTCTCCTATATCTGATAGGTTTAACTAGCCACTACAAAGAAATTGCCATAGATCGAAACTTATTCCCATACTTAGTATCCCCAAGCTTTGATTGCTAATCCATGTGGAAATGCTATTTATTACGAATCATGTGCAAATGCAATCAGGCATTCCATAAGACCCCATTCTCTGATAAAGAACCTTGTTTGCCTAATACAATAATACATATTTAAATTACAATATATACATATATATTATGGCTATTGTATTTTATAATAAGTTTTTCAACAGTTTAGAAAATTAAAATCTTCAAAATAAATTTTTTCTTAACGTGTCAAAACGGATTACCTACGTGTCACCTTCGTGTAAACCTATTAAGGACCTGTTATTAATGGGTTCTTATGGTGACCTGAAAACGACCTTATTAGTTATCGTGTTGACTCGAAACCTGTTATTTTCGTGTCATTTACATATCATGTTAACGGATCATGTGAGAAATCGCCAAGTCTACTTCCACCTCTTTGCTAACACCTAGACTCTAGGCATATTGACTTTCAAAAATAAAGCAAAGACAACTTGGCCTTCACAATACAAAACTAATGTGCCTTTCATACAGACACAAGTAAAACTAAAACATTATAACTGATCATTAATTTATATTTAACATTCTCAACTCGCTTCATACCTTGATATTCTTTCTCTCTCCTCCCTCTGAGTTCTCTATGTTTTCTCCATCGCCCAGCCAGACCGTGCAGCCACCACGCACCACCACCAAATGACTTTGTCGTACAGCCACCACATGTCCATCACCACATCATGCAGCCACCATGACTCGCTTATTGCTTCTTTGTCTCTCGATCTCTCATCCTCTCTTATTCTCCACCTCTGTCAGTCCATGGCGGTGGGAAATCTTTGCACGAAAAATGGTCAATCCTAAACCGTATCGAAAATCCAAAAAAAATTGAGAATCTCGAAATAGATTGGTTCGGGATTCGGGTTATGAGTTTTGATTCGGGATCCCGTCTTGAACCACCCCTAATTGTCATGATTGGGCCGTTGTGTAGTTTCTTTCTTGCCTAATCCTCTATAGTCCATGCTACTTGAGCTCTATACAAGTAACTCTATACGTAGCAAAACTCATCCTTTTGTGCAAACGGAAAGGTCATACATTTCAGTTTGGATGTTGTATACTAAGAGGGACAAGTTAAGAAATATATTATGCACCGATATGTTGTCTTTGCCAAACCATAGCAGGCTTGAATCTTCTTAAACAAAATATATTCTTCAACCAAACTCTCTATGTTCTTGGAAGAGAAAATGTTATTTCTGTATTTCAAATTGTAATTAACTTAATAATAAGCATTAACCTAATTTCGTACGAGGGCGTTTGTTTGCCCTACTAAAGATCATCAGATTGGACAGGACTAAGGGTTAGTCCAGTCTCAAGTTTGTTCCCATTAGGGATTAGATTGGCTTTTTAGCCAAAATGATCCCTGAGATTTGCATAACACATCACTTTGGTCCCTGAGATTGAAAATCAATAGAAATGGTCCCTGAGGGGGTTAGTGAAGTAGTTAGTACGAGCCCCCGCACGATGCCACGGGTTTAAAGACCGTTCAAGGCATCGCGCAGGTTTAAAGACCATTCAAGGTGGTATTATTTTACATGTATAACATGTTTAACACAAAGATGATATTTTTTTATTGTGTTAATTACAAAATATAATACTATATACAGTGTTGTTTACATTTATAACATTTTTATATGCTGCTTTTCATGTTGTAGTAAGTCTTGTGCTATTTTACATCTATATTGTTTGTAAGGTTTTCTCTTCTGAGTCATACTCTGCAAGAGTTTTCAATTGGCTGATACAAATTTTGAAAAATAGAGTTGTTAGTGATTAATTCGAAACAGTAGAACATATGAGAAAACAAATGGGGACAATATAAGTAAAAGCTAAGACACAGTTTATTTGTCATCCTGAAGGTACATAAAATCCTTAATTTCCCTATTTTTCATATGCTCTATCGTATTAAGCAAAGCAGTAACAAAGTTGGATATGCTAATCCCTTCACTAGACTATGATTAAACAGAGGTCCACAATCTCTCCAACAGTGCCTCTACATTGCTACTTGTTTCCTAGGTCCTGAACTAGAAAATCCCTAAACGAGCAAATCCAAATTTTATCATCAAAACCAAAATTATAGTAAAAAAAATAATCATTTTTTCCAAAACCCTTTTAAATGGCTGAAAGAGAGAGAAAATACAATTTAAGTTTGGAAACCTGCATAGGGGTTTTGGAGGAGGAGCAGAGAGGAGGAGAGGTGTGACCACTATGAAGAATCTAGGTCAGTCATCCTGGATTCAGTTTGCAGCATAATTGCTGCTTCTTGCGGTGAATCACCTATCATTGTCTGGCGAGCGAAAACCCTACAAAGACCAAAAATCCCCAAAAATTAGTATATTTCACTCCCTGTAAAACTCCAAAATCAGTAAATTAGAAAAATAAAACTTGATAACGTTATACCTGAAGAAACCCCAAATTTCCATTCAAAGGGAAATTAGTACGATCTCTACAAAAAATAATCAGGAGACAAAAATTCAAATCCCAGAAAAAAGAATCAGCAAATTAATCATATAAATTGTGATTTGGAAGAAAATTTAGGAGGAGGAGGGTAAGATTGAAATGCACTGAGAGGCCAGCCTTGTATTTCTGCAATCCTTGTCCCATTGGCCCTTAACAAACTTCTCTGAGAACCAACTACACACAGAAACGACATCTATTAAACCCTTTCCAAAAAATAAAAAATGAATGTTAGAGGGAGGAGAGAGAGAAATTATTTAAAAGCAATAATTGAAACTAATTTTATGCTAAGAAGACCTGGTGAATCAATTGTGGTAGGCATCTTTGAGATTTGCATAGGGAGAAATGGAGGAGCTGCAAGAGAGTCCGAGAAGATGGACTAAAGACAAGGGAATCAAGACGGTTTTGAGCAAGACGATGTTGAAAGCTCGAGAGATCTATATGCAAATGCAAAAGCGTATTGGAACCTTCGAGAGAAGATTTGGGCTTCCATCCTCCAACACACGTCCACCATCAACAACACGTGTAACCCAGGCAAAAATGAAATTATACAAACAAAGTAGGGGCAATATAGCTATACAATTCTATCATCGCAAGCCACAAATCATTTTTCTATGGATCCCTGGAAAAAATAAATAAATAAATAAAGGTGAATCAAAAATGTATTTGCCCTAAAGTATATTTAGCATTTGCCATATTTTTCCTTCAATCTAGACATTTTAGCAGACGGGCTTTGCTCAAAAGCGAAATTTCTTCCAAGTTTTCAAATTTCACTCTAAATTCTTCAAGAAACATGATAAGATGGTGTTCTCGTAAATATAAATTGTTTATTATATAATACTTATTGACTATTCAATGAACCATCAATATGAGAGAATTTTGTACAAAGATCTGTATATCAATTGCGTTAGCATGCTAAGCATAAATTTTGTGGTCGTGGTATGTTGATGGTCATTTGCATCACAACAAATGGAAGCTCATTATAAGCAGAGATGGTCACCATATATACAACCTGATCCAACCACACTATCAAAAGGAACTAAAGTCTGAAACAATGGTAGGAAAAACGATTATACTTACATAATACACAGCCCAGTGGCAGACCTCATACTTCAATTCTGAATCCAATTTCTTCAATAACTCATAAAGCAGCCTGAGATAATAGCAAATATTAACTTTCAAATTAAATTCAGCAAAAACTGTAGAAACAGAAACAAAGGAGCACTTTATTTAAAAACTGGTGTTTTTCTTTTTTTATAAATGAGAATTACATTGCTATTACAAATTTTACACTAAAAATTTATAGAGGCATTCCCAAGGTTTTGTATGGAGTTTATGATTTATCTAACGATCTAGTCTTCTCAATTTCATTCATGATTCATACAATATTTGTACATGTAACCATTCTTTCTTTCACATCAGAGTAAGTTAAGCTTTTGTTCAGGTAACGTTGTCAGGTGATGTTGTACAATATTTGTTTATTGTTCTTAAACGAATATATTGTACAAAATTGGGTCAATTTTCAGATTTTCACCAACCTAGCAAGTAACAAATATTGTTTTCATCTTACTTATTCTCCCAAAAGAAAGAAAAATAATGTCAAAGATCCAAATACTTCAATTTCAAGAAATTCCCATATCAATTGCAAGAAATGGCTTTGACCTTGTATAATTCTTCAATTTTCAGAAGAAAAAAAAATTCAAAGAATTATGTTAACAAATTCACCTTTTATCATCTAAATCATTGACTAAGTTCAAAACTTGGAACGAAACTAGCACCTTTGACACTTACTGGCTTCAAGGCCAAGTATTTGCATGACCATAAATATGATATTGACACCAGTAACAACGAAAGGATATTTCCAAGCAGCTTGCTTTCCTCCCTACTTTTTCAATAAATACTGGAATTATGTTTTGCAACAACATAAATAAACATATTTAGACAGCCTAACATGGTTGGAACATTAAGTATATATCAGTCGAGCACATTAGCCATAATAACACATGTATTTCAAGCTTCGTAGTTTCTTGTTATGTTGGGAGTATGCGAAACCTATTTCTTGTTGTTCAAACTTTCTAGTTACATATCAATGTTTGAATCTTACCGAAAAAGTCTTCGCAAAGAACAGCAGGTTCTCCAAAGAAATGAATCCGTATTTTCTGCCAAGTAATCCAAACTAAGCAAATAAGAGAATGGACAACAAAAACTAAGCAATAAGATAATGCAATTAAACTGTAATAATTAGATAACTATACTTCAGTTTGAATGGATGAACAGAACCATTGTAATCATTTTGTTTACCTCCATCATTATGTCTATGTATATTAGACTAAATTTCAATAAGGGATATATAATTGAACGGATCAAAAAGTCCAGCACAAATTGGAAGATCAATTATTCACCATACATTGCACAATGTGTATAGAGCAGTACAAATTATAACAACAGAATTTTGATTCATCCATTTCATAACAATCCAAACCTAAAAACCTAAAAACCCAGAAAAGATTAACAATTTACAGATGTTTAAAATGCAAGTGTACAATATAACAAATGGGTTTCTCAATCGAACTCAGATGCTTCAATTTTCCAAAACGGAGAACCAGAAAAATCAGAAAACTCAAACCAGAACATAAGCATAAGAGTGACTACTTTCCTGCAAGACTCTCAAGCATAGAAAGGTTTTTTGTTGACAGAGTGATAAAATTCAATAGTAAACCAAAATCAAAAGGACTAGAGAGTAAAATTTTATTCTCTCTGGCAAAATTGAGAAAGAATCAAATGTACAAATCTAAAAATGTATCCGAGCAGCAAATTTTAGTTGTTAGTTTACTCATGCAAAATTTATAACATCCCAAAGATATGTAAGAACAAATTACCTTGATATGAGGGTGCAAATGATTGTGACATGTTTTTCTGCACTACTTGCCAACCCTACCCATCAACTTCTCAACTATTTATGCCTATTTTCCCACTCCATACTACTTCACTAGCCTGATCAGCTTCCTGAAAATTTAACCATACGAAAATAAAACAAAACCAAACAAAAAAGAGGAAAACCCATTCAATTTTACATATTATTTGATTGCTTCGAAACAAAAAAAGGAAAGAAAATAATGAGTTAAGTGGGACAAATAAAAAGGAATGGAGATTCAACTTTACCAAATGACGTGTCCAGGCGTCCGGGACGAACATGGCAGAAAATCAATAACCCGACAACCCTAAAACCAATCACTAATGATGTCACTTTTCGAAGATGATTAACAAAATAGATTCAATCAGAGGCTAGAAAGATTGAGCGGAACAGAGAGAAAAAAATAATCCCAAACAAAATTCTAGAGAGAGAAGACTTAGGGGTGGTTTGGGAGTGAGGTGGTTAAAAAAAGCACCCATGAAAAAAAGCTGTAAAGGTTTTAGGTGTTTGGTAAACTAAAAAAAATGGCTTATTTTGGAAGCTGTTGTGAGAATAAGCTGAAATCAAAGGAAAAAGTTAAAGCTGTTATTTGCAGCTTTGGAAAACTGGCTTTTTTTCAAAGCACACGGAGCTACAGTGCTCCTTTAATGAAAAGACCCACTATCAAACTGCTTTTTTTTTTTCAAAAGCACTTTTACAAAAAAGTTTACCAAACACTCTGATGATTTATATCACAGCCGCTTATTCTCACAGCACAGCCACTTATTCTCACAGCAGTTTTTTTTCAAAGCACAGCAATACCAAACCAGCCCTTACCCTGCAATCAAAGTTGTCTTGGGTGATCTCACCGAGCTGAACGGGGGTGGTAGAGGCAACATCTCCTCCAACCTCCTGGCCCGCTGATGGTGGTTGTTGGACGAAAAAGTTAACATAGTGAATAAGGTAGCCAAAGAGAGGCTTGTGTATGCCACAATCATCTCTTTCAGTGTTCCTCCAGCTGAGATTTTTGAGAGAGAAAGTGGAATGAGATGGAGAGTGGAATGATAATCTCCCTCCCACCCCAGATGAATCAACACGCGTATATTCTACCTCTTTTCATTCCTAGATGACCCACACGTGTACATCGAGATCCTTCCCTTCTCAAATAGACAAAAACGAAGCACAAGACTTGAGAAGAGCCAAAAGACCAAAGAAAAAATGAAAGGGTAAAAACGAAATCACACTATACAATAAACAGTAACTAAAGAAGCAAACAAGGGGTAAAAAAGGAATTACACTGTAGAAGGAACGGTTTTAGTATGTGTGTGTGTGTGTGTGTGTGTGTGTATAATTTTTCTCAAATGTGTGAGAATGGTATTGCATAGATTGTTGAGTTGTATGTTGAGTTGAAGGTCTTCTGTATGTTGCAAAACCACTTCTTTTTATACAAGTGAATTCTATGATAGTCAAGTCTGCTGAAGTAAAGTTCTATCATAAATGTAACTCCTCAGCACACCTGGATACCCTTGGCACTTATCTCAGCAAACACCTATCATGCCAAGACTTTATTTCTATCCAGATTCGGCTTTTTCGACTTGGACTAGGACTCTGAATCTAGTCTCCTTCTACGCTCATTTCATTTTTTTATATGATCAGTCATAGGTTTTGATTCTGAAAATAATTTGAATCTTACCAAAACTCATTATGGTCCTTCAACAATCCTAACCCAAACAGCATTCGATCGAACAACTATCACAATCTGATCCTTTAACAATCCTAATTTCACTAAGACTCAGTCGAATTGCTGGCATTCTATTTCTGAGCTGAGAATGTTGCATGGACTGAAATTCATTATTGGGTTGAGAGTCACAGCCTTCCATCTTGATTTATTTACTCTCAGCCCATATCTGGATTTCATGTTTTACTGAATTTGATTAACATAGTGAATCTGCAGATAATATTGTTTAACTTTTTATTTTTCTTTGTCAGAACATGTAGGCAGCATGCTCGATATCATATCACATCTTCTAAAGTCAAACCTACTTTTCTATTATTTTTGTATGGTTAATCAGAAGGGTATTTATTCCACTATGATTTTCTGCAATTCTTTAATTTCCAATAGCAGCAATGCGGCCATACAGGAAACAAGGGATCTTTTGTGGTTCTGCATGCTTTAATTCCATATACTTGTTTAATCATAGATTCATAACCAGTTGTGAAAAATAAATAGGCTATAAATAATTGAAAAAAAAAAGAAAAAAAAAAAGATGAACTGAATGGTCCAATCCTTTGGTCCCTAGACAGACGGAGTGTAGTTAACAAAATAAAAGTCGTACCCAGTGCACAAGGTTCCCGCTTTACGCAGGGTCTGGGAGAGGTGAATGTCGGCTAGCCTTACCCCCATTTATGGAGAGGCTGCTCCCAAGTCTCGAACCCGAGACCTACCGCTTATGGGCGAAGGTACTTGCCATAAGTTATTTTACATATTTGCAAATAGCCAACCCCAAAAGTAGAGAAAAAGAAATGAGATACCAGTTAATTGTAACAAATGGAAAATCAAACGAGGAACAATGTATTTAATTATACATGTTTTAACAATGCAATTCTCATTGTTTTGGACTCTAATTTGAGGAAGAACTTACTCAAACAACTTCTAATTAGCCCTTTTGGTTTTAATCAAAAGTTTCCCATTTTGTTGTAACTACAACTGAATCAAAATTCTTCTCTTGTTGCGGCTGCATCACTGGATTTTTTTCGTACTGCAATTTGATTTTATCCCCATTGCTGCTAGATTTGGAGTTCTGATGCTTTAACATGTCCAGAATTTCTATTTACTTCTGAACTCTTGTCACCTTCAACTTTGTAAACCAACAATTAGAATAATACAAATAATGTGCAAGTAGAATACATTTTAAAGATGTTGAAATTTATAATACATGCACTCTTCTCTGCAATTTTAGATCTCTGTCGGCAACAATTCCATCGTTTAATCAACTCCATCATCAGAAGCTCAGTCCATTTCTCCACATCTGTCTCGGAAACTTTCCCACCTGTAGAAGCTGTTGTTTCCAAAGATGTGACCTATTTACAACAAAAAAGATATTAATAAAAACAATTCAGTAGATAGCGGTTAGGCCAGTTCGTCGCTGCACGCTTGCGCCCAAGTTCGAGTTCTTTTCCCCGCAAATATGATTCAATTTCATTACCTGGCCTACAAGCTTGTCCACTTCCAAGTTGATTTCGGCTGAGGATTTATAAGATTTCTCTGCATTTGAATTTCTGAGCTAGGCACCTTTTGTCTCTGCCCAAAATGTCTTCCACCAGCACAATCCTTGATCCTTGTTTAACTCTTGCCACATACTCTTTGGAGTCCCTCTCTTTCTTTTTGTATATTAGCTTCTGATCCAGATGGTGCAATTTCGTTGGCTCTGCCAACATTTTCTTCAACTCCCCTGCAAATTCAAAACCAAATTCAATTAAACAAAACAATTCCAAAACAAAAGCTTATGGATTCGAAATTTCAAAGTAGTACCAAAGCTTGCTTGGGAGCTGATTAGAATTTCGTGGTACGAAGAGCCATAATGGACGCTAATTTTGATTGTGGGGATTGAAATAGAACTGGGATTCGTCTCAACGGTTCGCTTTTGCACCAGCATTCCCCCCGGCCTGATTTCCAAGCCTGCACTATCGAGGCATCCACTGCCATCGTCATAAGAGCGCTTGCTTTCCGAAGAAAGCATTTTCATGCGATGTTCTTTGCTTGGATTCAAAGTAACCCATCGTGGAATCAAAGAAACCCCAATGGTGAAAGAATTGGGAAGAAATGGTGCAAAACAAAAACAACAATTACAAGTAATATTTATAGCCTTTTTCTATTAACGACAATAGCAAAAGTAAACAGAGGATTAGACGAGCAGAACTATAAACTAAGTGAGACAGATGACGGAAAAGTGACCAAAACTTTGTCAAGAGTGAGAGATCTAATCAAAGCAATAGAGAAACAATGGAAATTGGTAAATAAAAAGGAGAGAACTAATGGCCAGCAGAGAAAGAAGGTGAAGTGAGTGAAGGGAATAAAATTTTTATACAAAAAATGGAAAAGAGGGGGTAAAGGGAAAAATCCACATCAGTTTACGTGAACGTAAGGAGAAGGACAAAAAATAGAGAGAACCATTTGGATTTTTACGTGCAGAATTCAGATCTTTTAACTCTTTTTTTTTCTTCTTGTTCAAGACTGTCGTGTGTGTTCATGCAAACTCAAATCCAACACCAAAACAAAAGAAATTAAAGCAGGAAAAGATTATACAACGAGATATATGTTTCTGTCCCCATATCAACGGGTAGACAACTGCATTGGTGTTCGTAATGAAAATACAACGCTATGTGGAGAGAAACCATGTCGTTACAACTTTTTTTTTTAACAAATAATATTATTTATTCTAAAAGAAGGGGAGTGAGACTCAGCCTCATAATTAGTTTGCAATAATGTGGTTCAAACTCGTTTTTAACGAGAATAAAACCTAAAATCTTTCATTTATAAATAAAAAAAATATCACTAAACTGTAGTACTAAATAAAATCATATTGTTACATTATTAATACAAAACGACACAATAATAATGAATTTGTACTATAAAAGTTGTTCTCCCCTGTACATAATTGAAAAGGAAAGCCAACGTAGAATTAAAAAGCGGAACATGCAAGGCCAACTAAGCAGAAAGAAAATCCCAGCCAGTTGGCACCCATCTGGTTGCGTAAATGTGGTCGTTCTGAGGGACATTACTGTCTTGTCAAAAGAAAATAATTGGTATTTATTTATGAAGCTAAAAATTATTTTATTTTAGAGAAATACTAAGCTGACTCTAAAAACAGAACTTTACATGAATTCTCTGTCATCTCATATTTTAACGTTAATTTTCGTGCTATTATTATAAAGTATTGTGCCAAAATCATGAGACAATAAAAAGTTCATGAAGAATTTCATATTTAACATAATCTTCTTAACATTTCTCTACATTTTATAAAAGGTGCGACGCACTTTTTCATGTTTGAAGTAAAGCTTAATTAAATTAATAATCCACGTGACAGAGAGAGTAGTCAAAAGATAAACTCTCTCATTTTTGCACACCAAAGCGGTCTCTGCAATCTCATTGGTTAAAACATCAATTCAAGTTTATCAAAATAAATACGAACATTTTTTTATTGGTCGATGCCTTTAACCAGACTTCAATTATACTATATTTTTACGATTAAATCTTTGATCATTGGGTCTTTAATTAAGGCTTTGACGCTGAAATGCTCGACTCTAAAACCGACATTGGTGCATCAAGCAATTATGAATCAAACCTAATTCCTCCAACATTGTCCCTCAAGTTTAATTTAAAAGATGTTCGTGTCGGTTCAACTGTAAAATTGGCACCAACAATCTTATTTTCCAACACTGCTCTAAAAATCTTCTTCTAGCACCGTCTAAGCCTTGCCTAAGTGCTAGGCAACTAGCCACCGTCCCGATTAGTCCCTAAGCGTTTGAAAGTTAAGAAAGTGCACTTAGACCAGCTTAAGAATCTGCCTAGTTCCCCTAGGCACCTACCTAACCCACCTAAACCCACTTAGGCACCCGCTAGGTTTCAACTCTCACTTAGACAGAATATTGATAGCTTTCATTTTACATTTTATGTTTTCAATACTTAAATAAACACTCATTATATACTTGTTACCATGTTTTGAATATGTTCTAATACTTTATATTGTCATTTTATTTTGCAATTTATATAAACAATTATGTGTTTTTATAAATGGGAATGTATTTATTTAATATTTAATAAATTTACTTAAATTAGCCTAGTCTGCCTATCCACCTGGGCGCTAGGCCCAAACTCACCGTCCGACTAGCACCTAACGTGTTTTAGCACCTTGTTTTCCAATAACATCTGTTTGGACAGCAAAATAATTGCTATTCCTAAGCTACTACAATTGCCTTCCGGATCGTTGTTCGCGTGATTTCGCTTATTGAGGTTGACGCTACAAAAGATGAAACAGATGCTCTACTCAAATAAACATTGATTCGGAAGTTATCATGATCAACATTTTCGGTAGAACAGATGTTACAACCATTGTGAAACAAGGTGAAGTAAACTTAGAAAAGAAGTGCCTTCTTATCTCATTGCAGCAGACGACCTCACTCTTCCTTCCGGGGCTTTGATTTCGCAGGCCTTGGAGGTTTTATTACGTAACTCAGTAGGATCAATGCTACGGGAAGAAAGGTTCCGATGAAATGCACGCTTCCATACGAGGCCAGTGTTTCACGAAGGCTTAATACCTGTACCATTTGAGACGGATGCATGAGAAAATTTAAAGCATCAGAGGGTGGTATGTGTTCATGTACATGCGTGTGTCGTGGTCATGGTATGTTTGGATGACGTCCTCATATGCATGCGTGTCTTAATCGCACGTGTTCATGTACATGTGTGTGTCTAAAATGGCATGTGTATGTGCGAGAGACAGCGAGAGCAAGGACTAACAATGAAACCAACACAGGAGTAGTTCAGAACCAAGACGGTGTAAGCAAAGTTGATGAACACCAATATCTTCTTAACAACATCCATAGTTGGAGGTACAGCTTGCTGCCATCGGTAAATCACTGCTTGCGGAACAGGTAGAAAACGATACAGATTAATTATCTTAAAAAAGGAATAATTAGTATATGCTTGCTTATTAAAGCACAGATAGTAATTTAAGGAAACAAAGAAATAAATAGTGAATTAGAAGCGGAGAGACCAATACCTCTTGATCCAGCAATCATCAACGCTGACTGAACAAAGAATATGATGTAGCCAGGATAGAGGCCCTGCAGTTCAGAAAATAACCAATATGATACAGAAAATTCAAGTTTGAACCGTGCGAAAAATCAAACATATTCCGGAGATAAGAGAGCACAAGGCTATGAAACAAAAGTAAGCCAACTAGTTAATGTAAGAGAAACTTAATGGGTCCAAGCACAAATTTTTGGAACTTGGCTTGACAACACTGCATGGTGAATGATCAGAAATTATGACGTTAACATTGCAAGTACATGAAACTATAAGGTCTGCACAATGAACTACCCTCCCACCCAAAATAAATATCATTTCACTTTAGCAATTTGAACATAAATGGGCACCAGACATTGGCACAACTAACGTACAATATAGACTGCCATATTTTTTTGTTGAAGAAATTGCCATCAATCATTAGAATGGTATAACTCCTAGGTGTTCTAGAAAACTATAGAAACGCATGTAATAACACAAGAAGCATAATTATGTTTAAAATAACACGTCACGGAAATCTATTCAGAGCCAAAAGTGGTGACATGAAACACAAAACTGGAGGGCATCTTGTTACCCCATCCCCACCCTACCAAATTCTACTCTACCCAGCCATCTATTTTCACCTAGTATTTGTTAAAGGCACAAAACCTACACACAAGATTTTAACGTAAAATGCATTGAACCATGTAGGTTATATAAACATTGAATTTCCCACACAATTTATTACATTGCAAAACTAAGAATTAAAAAGTGTACTGAATACTCTACTAGAGGAACAGTAAATCATCCTTTCGGTGCCTTAAAACAATCAGTCCCAGCATCCTTATTAGGGAACAGAACACTACAAAGTAACAAAGTTCACACATAAGTTACACGAGGAAACTGTTTATTTTTTATTTTTCTCATTTTTTAAATTATAAAAATGGAAAGAAATCCACTCTGTAGAATGAATGCATTGCAGCAGAGCTATTGTTTGAAGAAACAAAATCTAAAATGGACACAAAATCAGCAAATGACAAAAATACACATTCAGGATGAGGGTAAAACAGTTTATACTCACATGCCAAACAGCACTGACAGTCTGTGTAGCCAGCAACTGGAAGAAACCAGGCTTCTTTCCAGGTTTAACAAGCCTATCATAAACATCTACAGAAGGATAATATGTTAGTTAATTAAACAAAATATGCGCTTTCTTGCTCACAGCTGAAAGTAGAAAATATCTCAGCAATGAAATACAACAGGAAGAAAACTGAAGAAACTATTGACCAGATACCAAACTATATGATCAATTATTCATATAGTTCTTTGAATATAGAAAGCTTCAACAGAATCCAACTCAGTCCTAACTAGGATTCATAGTTTGGATATGCAAAAATAGTTTCCTGGGAAAAAGTTGGGATTTTATGTTACTGACAAAAAAGAAAACTTAGGAAGCAAAAGAGATGCTCACAATGGCGAAGCCAGGTGCTGACTTGTATGTTCCAAACAAGTGGTAACTGAACTGAACTCTTTGCAAACTCAACGCCTATAATATCAACATTTTTTGCACGATCCCATCGAGGTTTTGGTGGTGAGGACTCTGTCCAGCCACTGAAACCGAGGCCAGAAAGAATGATAGAAGCCTCTGATATTGACCAAATGAAATAATATTTCCACCTTGCTGTGAATCCAGACATATACTGGTAGCTCAGTCGTTTCCAAAACCCCCATTCTTGGTATATGGCCTCAGTAAATCTTGACAAGGGAAATTTGGGTACCAAATATAAATACAAGGCCATACAGAATGCAGCTTGGAGAAGAGCTCGAATTGTTGCTCCATAGGGTGATGGAGACGGTCCTTTCTCTGAGTGGCTCCATATCTGAAAATGATAATTAATAAAAGCCAACGTATGAGAAAAGATCAATTCAAGAAAACAGAACTGAGAAGAAGATTAGACACTTGGTACATAATAAGCATACCCCTTTTCCTTCTGTCCAGTCAAGATAATCCTTTATTTCATAAACTGGACCAGCAAAGTGACTACCACAGCAGAGGCAGTAGCCAAAGTACTCGATCAAGGAGGGTAACTTAATCAACCGGTTTTTCTTCTGAGACTCACGCAGACCTTCCTCTTTCAAAACCCCATCATTGTAATTGATTGCACACGAGATGACCTTCAGTGTTAACACCATTAAGGCCCCTAAGTATGAGAAGGAAGTTCAAACTTAGCTAATGCACATAAAAAGTAAAAGTGCTTAGACAGATATGGCCATTCAAAATGTCAACTATATACATTTTTAGTCGTGTTAAGAATTCATTAGAAGAGTCCATGAATTCTAGTAAAAAAATAAAAAAGAAACGGAAGTCATCAATGACCAAAAACAGAACCCGCCATTTTCTTACAGGAGAACGACACTCGTTGCAACCTGGTAAAGAGCAGAAAATTAAGGAGGAAACGCAAGCTGGCTAGAAAGGCTGATATTGTGCTTACCAGTTGCATCAATTCCTCCTTCCTTCCATGCGTCCCCACTCATGTAAAATACATGGCTACACATAGAGACACATGTTTACACATGATCAAGAATTATCAAATAAGACCTTTAATAAATCCCTAGATACATAAATATTAAAATTATCGCATATAGATAGTGTTATCCGTTCAATACTGTTTAGGATTATTGAAACAATGTTAGCATCAACAAAGAGCACAAAGATCCCTATACAATTCACATACTGTTAATGGTGTCATCATGGTTTCTTGCAAACATCATAAGTGATTGAAAGTTGAAACATTAAAAATGCATTTTAAAGTTCAAAGACATCATTTTGGGACAAATCAAATCAGTAAAACTTAAAATGTAACGCTCTTCACTGATTGCGCATAAAGAATCAGAATTTTCATGAAATTAACAGGTTTTATACATGCGTCCCGAGTTAGAAACTTTCGCCTCACCTAAATTATTGTAATCATTGCGAACTCTCCCCCTCCCCTAATAATAATACAATTTTTTAATTAAAAAAAAAAAGATTACAACCAAAAATAACACGAATTAATTGGATTTCATGACAGTTACACAAGCATTGTCAAATTTAATCATCCATAATTAAAAAAAAAAATTAATAACACTACAAATCATAACATAACCATACCAATCTACCAACATGAACTATCCAATAACAATCTTTGAAAAATCAATAAAAACCCGAATAAATTACAAAATCAGCGACACAAAATAATACTATCCACCAAATTATTCTCACAAAACTCGATTAACAAACTCACAAATAAGGAATCAAATTCTTCAAAATTACGAATCGGAATCAAATATTAGTCTTCGTGTTTTGGAAACGTACCAGCCGATGAGGTAGCCGAAGCCCAGTACGAAGGTAATGATTCCGCAATGGTTTCGGGCGAAGACCATGGAAGCATAGCCGAGGAGCATTGGGACTAAGAAATGGAGGTTGGAAGAGAATCCGAAGGAGAGGTAAGAGAGGAGAGCGCCGGAAGCGGCGGCGTAGAGGTGCTTGGCGGGTGGACTGGGGACGAGTCGCCAGATGAAACTGACGGGGATGGTGGCGACGAAGCAGAGGAGGAAACGGAGCACCGAGACCGAAACGCCGATCCCGGCGGCCATGGATTCCATCTCCAGGGCCATGGCTTGTAGTATCAATCTGCAAATCGAATTGAGAAACCTGTCCTGACTTTTATATACGGAAAATTAGAAGGAGAACAAAATCCATTTTTCAGTTTGGACTTGCTGAGTGAATGACCGATATGCCCCTCGGCGGACTTTTTACTGTTTGCGTGGGAGTCAGTGTTTCACACGATTTGGATTTGGTGATGAAAGCTGCGGGGGAGAACGCTGGTTGGTTGTCTGTTGGAGCTGAAATGACGATAGTGTCCTTGTACGGTGTCTTTTCCTATTCCGTAACTTCTTGAAGTCATCGAAAGCATTTATTCACGGCTGGCATTTTCTGGTTGATGGATTTTGAGTCTCTCCATAATATGGGTGCATTTATACGGGTTAAAATCATTACTTTTAATCGAATATGCTTTTAAAAAATATATTTTTGGAAAAAATATTTTTGGATATCAAAAGCACTTACAGTACTTTACGCAAGAAGCATCAATTATGTGCTTCTTTAAGGAAGCACTTTAAGTGCTTTTTAAGGATTTACTTGCATTTTTACTAAGGATTGGTCCTAAAAATATTTCTACAATAAACGTTTTCAATCATTTTAAAAGCACATCAGAATGAGCTTTAAATCAATGTAATATATTTTGAGTTCCTACATATAATATATGTGCATTTTATGCGCATTTATTTTATGCGCATTTAATAATATCGGTGCACTTTTTTTCTCATTTCACAAATCAAAAAGGTTTCAAATGGAAAAATCCCAATCTGTTTTTCACTTCTCTTACAGGTTTTTTTGGCTGTATGTTCAAGTTAAAATGCCTCTCGCTTGTTTCTCTGAAATCAGCAGGAAAATTTAAAGGGAATAAATCTCATTGAAGTCATCGAAAGCATTTATCAATGTCTGGCATATTCTTGTTGAATGGATTTCTAGAGAATTAAGGGCCGGTCCAAAGATTTTTGAGGTCCGGGGCGACGTAAAAAAAAGTGCTCTAACTTCATATAAGAAAATTATTTATTTTCACACATAAGACATCGAAAAAATTATACTTAGAAAAACACTTCAAACTCAATAATTTAGAAACACAGAAAAACTAATTTATTTTGTATTGAGAGAGGGAAACAAAAAAACTTCGGGCTTACAAGTAGATAGATGATGAGTTTTGTTTTCCATTTGAACTTTGAATGTGTTTTTGAATAAATCGTGAGGTGTTTTTTTCTTATTTACTAACCTTGTCAATATGGGACTAAAAAATAATGATGTTTTCGAGTCTTTAATTGATATGTATTATTAATGAATGAGCACTAAATTAAACATTTTGATGACACGTCATATAATTTGCAAATTTGGTCTACGTATTATTCTTTGTTGAAGATTAGACTTGAATTAAAACGAATATTTAAAAATAACAACCCACATAGCTACTAGATAGTAACTAAAAATAAATTACCAACCAAACAAAAATTTGTAAAAATTGAAAAGAATAAACATGCACATAGCATTTCGAACTTAGGACCTCTTGTTAATTTTAAACAACAAAAATCATTGTTTCTAATTAAACTTCTTGATCCTTTAACCAAATTTTCTAAATTTATACTCTTATAAAAAGAAATTTGTAAAAAAAAGGAAAGTAAATAAGCACACATGGTGTTTTGAACCCAAGACCTCCTTATTATTTTCAAATGACAAACCACCACTTCTAGTTAAATTTCTGTGTCTTTGAATTAAATTTTATAAATTTATACTCTTATAAAAACATATATAAATATACCGCCCTAATAATTTTGGTGCCCCTAATTTTTTTGGGCCCTGGACGGTCGCCCCTCCTGCACTGGGCCTGGGCCGGCCCTGATGTTGACCTGTTTGGGCCCAAAATAGCAGTTTGGGCCGAGGGAGGTATCACTTTCGGCCCGGGAAGACTACGGCGAGAAAGTCATGGGGGCTTCAGCTCATGGGCTTCTAGGCCTAGATCGGTTAAATCAGAGTGCAAGTCGAGTCCTAATACAATAGGGACCCTCGACGAGATCAGTAAAACTAGAAGGCGAATCCGGCTCAGTTAAGGACTAGATTCGTAGTCCTAGCAGAGGTAGGACTGATTGAGGTAACGTTAATCCGGAGAAGGAAACCTAGTTCGAATAGGATTAGAACTCGGGCTCGGTGTTCTGCTTCTATAAATACAAGACATTCAGCAATGGAAAAGGCCCCACAAGAATCAATACAAAATTGCCCTGCGCAAACTCTCACAACTTGAGATCTTTTTCTTTTCCTTTTTCGCTGACACATCTTCCGTTGGCATCAACAGCACTGTGGAAGCAACCGGTGATATCTTAAGTCGGCATAGATAGCTCTGTCACCGTAGAGTCGGTCGGTCTCGCAGTATCTTCCGTTGGCATCAACAGCACTGCGGCGAGAACGGTCGACTGCCTATCCAAGTCTCGGTCGAGAAGGGTTTTCGAATCCTTGTTGGTCGAGGTCATCTCATTAGCCTTCTCGGCGAGGTGAGGTGTTACAGTTATTACATTCGGCACATTGTAAGCCGAATTCGGTTCGTGAACTTTGTAAGAAATAGCAGCCTTGTCTTCAGGCTCGAGAACCCAAGAGGCCGAGACGCGTTCCTTTCTCGGCCGCAATCGCAAGACGCAGAAGTCAGTAGCGCGACCCAACGCAGCATCATCAAATTTACTCCTCGGCCGAGCCTCGGCCGACGAGTTGGCACGCCCCGCAATCACCGAAGGACGTAGTTAGCTTAAAATATATTCGGCCTACGCGCCACGTAGGCTTTGTAATTTCTAGGGTCAACATTTTGGCACGCCCAGTGGGACCCAGTGCTAAACTACGAAGTTCATGCCAATTGAAACACGATCGGTAAAAAAAAAAACAGCTATGGGAAAGTCGACAGCCGATTTACCGAGTCAGAGCATAGGACAGAGTGTGCCACAGGCGCAGAATCCCCTTAGCGTTGGGACACCTGAGTCCACGAGCGCGACTCGCCGAGAGAGAGAACTTAATCTCGGCGGTCAACTCCGTGGTTTAGAGATCCCAAACAGAAACACATGCGTTCTCAATGAAGGGATAATAGAGGAATGTGATGAGGATGGTGGTGAAGGAACAGACCCACCAACAAGGTCATTCCTCCGAAAGCGACTGGACGAGCAGTCTCGGTCAGTCGAGCAGACGTTCAGTCGAGGCATTGACAAGCTGCAGGACGCGATACTCAGTGCCAATGATCGGCAAACCAAACTGCTCGAAATGCTGGTTAGCCAAGTTGGTGGCAGCAGGCCTTTCGATCTTCGCCAAACTTGCTTACCAGAAAACAACCCGGCACCGATTGTACCGGCCGGGCCTATTCTTGCCCCGCTCAAAACAATTAACTTAGAGAAGGGAGGAGGGTCGAACAGTAGGTCAGACGGGACCGACCAAAGGATCGAAGCAGCATCTGTTGATATGACCGAAGTTCAGCGGATGATCGACTCCGCTATGAAGAAAGGGCCGAAGTTTCCCAAGTTTATTCATCCATACCCAGCTTACGTTGAGACGTTTGGATACCCGAAGGGCTTCAAGATCCCAGATTTTAGTCTTTTTGCTGGTGAATCGTCCCTGTCTTCGTTGGAGCACGTGGCTCGTTTCACCGCGCAATGTGGAGATGTGAATAGTGATTTCCACAAGTTACGGCTGTTCAATTTTTCATTGACCGGCTCGGCATTTGCCTGGTACATCAATCTCCCGCCTAATTCCGTCCAAAACTGGGAGGAGTTGGTCGAGAAGTTCCACGAGCAATTTTATCGGCCGGGGATGGAGATGTCAGTTTCTTCATTAGCACGGATGGCTCAAGCGTCTGATGAGTCACCAATGGATTATCTTACTAGGTTTAAATCGGCTAGGAATTGGTGCCGAGTGCCTTTACCCGAAGTCGAATTTGTCAGACTTGCTTTGAATGGTCTTGACGTCGAATACAAAAAGAAATTCTTGGGGGCAAATTTTCGGGACATGTACGAATTGGCCCAGCATGTCGAGCAGTACGATTATTTGCTCCGCGAGGAGAAGACTTCGAAGACTCCAACTCGGGGAACGATTTACAAGAACCCTACTGTCAATTATGCATCAACCGAGGATGAATGTGTTAGTGTGGATGCGGCTGAGATAGTAATAGACAAACCATACATTTGCAAGGCATTAACTCAGGTTGATTCTAGAGAAGCCAAAAGTCGCTCGGCCACTGAAGGAACATCGAAACCGTCAAAGGTTTATACTTTTGATATTACCAAGGCTGACGCAATTTTTGACCAACTGTTATCAGCAAGAATCATTAAGCTTCGGCCTGGTCATAACATTCCTAAGGCCGAGGAGCTTAAAGGAAAGGTGTATTGCAAATACCACAATTCGAGCAAACACACGACAAACAATTGCGTCGTATTTCGTGATAACGTCCAAAGCTGGATTGATAATGGCAAACTGAAGTTCCCCGAGAAGAGGATGAGTGTTGATACTGATCCGTTCCCCACGGCAACAGTAAATATGGTCGACGCGTACCTACCCAAGGACAAAGGGAAAGGCAAGGCTGAAGTGGTTGAGACACAACGCCCGCGGAGTCAGAATGTTCGGCCACGGTTCATGGCCGATTCGCGTTCAAATAAACTATCTGCGGCCTTAACGGGGCCCGCTATTGTCAAATCTTTGACGGAGTATAGCGCCGATGAAGATAGTGGGACAGCGGTTCTGTGCAGGAAATGTAAAGCGAAGGTCGACAGTGAACCAGAAGAGAAACCTTCTTCGCAACCCGTGGCCGTAACTCGGCAAAAGATAGCCAATGAAGACCAACATCATGGGGTTTTTGGGAGGCTCGGTCCTAAAGTACGGATGGAAGAGACACCCCCGGTCAGGCGGCGCCTCGATTTTGATGCTTCATTTTATGACGATGATTACTATAAGCGTAATTCTAGCAGTTCAGGATCATCACGGAGTCAAAAGACCTTCAAGCCTCCTGAGCCTAGAGATCAACGTTGGTATACGTACCATTCTTCGAAGGGCGTCTATACCGCGTTGTCCAAATCTCAGAAACGCCGGCATCAACGGATGGATTGCATGGCTCGCCGACAAGCAGCCCAAGAAACTTCGGCCCCTAAGTGGCGACCGAAGGATACAGTTGCCACTAATGAAAAGCGACCACCTCCACCAATTATGACAGAGTTGGCTCAGGGAAAACGGCTGGTCGGTCAAGACGTCGAGACCATGTTTGAAGAAGCCGATAAGCGGATCAAACTTCTCATTCGACCAGGGGAAATGAAGGCACGTGTTGAACATTTCAGGCAAAAGGCCGAAAGCAAATTATCCCCGATAGCTATCCAAGAGCCTTTGGTCAAAATTCGACGGAATTTGCACCCCCCGTTCCTTGGGGAGTCTTTGGAATATATGCGAGAATTTCATAAGGAACATTCGGCCAACGATTTGTATGGTTTGCCGAAGGCATGTCAGGACACCATTGATCTTGTCTTGGCTTGTCCGGATGCTGAGCGGATCATCCAGAAGACCTCAGATCCAGGATTGAAAGCAAGGTTCCAGCACATACGAGAAGCTCGTGTCTTTGGATTTGAAGTTGACCCGTATACCGATATCGATGTCGCTGACCTTCCTTTCTCGCTAGAGGACCTTCAGTATTTACGGTATCACTTTGAAGTATTTTCAGCAGTTTCTCTCTTCGGCCTTACGACCGATGAAATCGCCCGTATTGCCCGTCTTGATGCTTATCTCGACACTAGGGATGCTCGGCTACACTACCAGGAGCAGGTTCAGGACTTGACCCCAAGCTCATTGTCAATCTCGACCTTACCTGAGGCGGTCACGCGGAGCCAACAAGTGGCCGAAGCAGCTCCGCCGGGTGACATTGTTGAAGGGACGGAAGAATCTCGTTGTCCGACTCTGACGACAACCAAGTCCGTAGTCGCTAACCAACCGAACGAGGAGGGTCTCGACCAGATGGGCCCGTCCGTCCTGGATAATATGGAAATTAGTATGGTTCATGTATTACCTGCCGATTTTCAATCAAGCACGGCTCAACCAAATTTCCTCGATGGAGATGTGGTTGTCGAGGAACCTGGTCATGTTGATTTTATATCGATTGCTGAAGGCGAGTCAACAGCAAGAGATGATAGCCTAAAGGCCGCTTTGGCCGAATTGTTCCCTCGTTTATCATCGGCCAAGCTTCACCATTTAAAGCCATTGTATGTAACGGCACACATCGAGGGATATCCGGTTTCTAAGGTTTTTGTCGATTGTGGAGCTACTGTCAATATCATGCCCCTGAACATCATGAAGGCCTTACGCCGTTCCAATGACGAACTTATTCCGTCAGGGATCACAATGAGCAGTTTTGTCGGCGACAAGTCCCACACCAAAGGTGTGCTTCCGTTAACTGTGAATATTGCCGGTCGCACCCATATGACCGCCTTTTTTGTGGTTGATTCCAAAACCGAGTATAATGCATTGCTCGGCCGAGATTGGATTCATCAAACCAGCTGTATTCCTTCCTCATTGTACCAAGTGCTTGTCTTTTGGGACGGCAAATCGGTCACTGTTCATCCGGCCGATAGCCAGCCCTTCGAAGCCAACATGATTCAAGCATGGTATTATGACGATCACGTCGGCTATATTACGTTGCAAGGCTTCAATGAAGAAGGACGGCCGACTCGGATTTCCGTTCAGAAAGCTATCGAGGTTGGCGCCGAGACTGTCCAGCAGGATTCGGCGAGACTCGGATTAGCTAACTTTCTCCCCGAAACCGATGTTTGACGCCGATCGGGAAGCACGTAGGGCCGCGGTTTCATCTACTATGGAACGACTGCTGGCCCATTGGTATACGATATCCAAACAACCAAATTCGGGTGTCAACCTCGTCGAGTTCCTTGCTGAGGGAGATAATGGGCCTGTATTATCTTTTGATAAAATTCGAGCCGCCCCGGCCAAGCTCGGAGATCATCGGCCCCTTGTCAAGGACCCTTTGGAAGAGATTAATGTTGGGACGGCCGATGACCCACGACTTTTGTTTATTAGTGCGTTACTTCCTCAACAAATGAAGGACGAGTTGCGGGCTTTGCTTACGGAATTCAAAGATTGTTTTGCTTGGAGTTATCATGAAATGCCCGGCTTAGATCGTGCTTTGGTCGAGCATGAATTACGTATTAAGCCCGGATTCAAGCCTTTCCGTCAGCCACCTCGTCGATTCTCGACCGAAGTACAACTCAGTGTTAAGGACGAATTAGTTCGGCTTTTGAAAGCCGGGTTCATTCGGACAGCTCGATATGTCGAATGGTTGGCGAATATTGTTCCTGTATTAAAGAAAAGTGGTGCACTGCGCATCTGTACCGATTTTCGCAATCTGAATCTGGCAACGCCCAAAGATGAGTATACAATGCCGATTTCAGATCTGTTAATCGATGCCGCGGCGAATCATGCGATCTTATCTTTTCTGGATGGACATGCCGGCTATAACCAAATATTTATTGCCGAAGCCGATGTGCACAAAACTGCTTTCCGGTGCCCGGGGGCACTCGGCACTTACGAATGGGTTGTCATGCCATTCGGCCTCAAGAATGCCGGCGCCACGTACCAACGGGCGATGAACACCATCTTCCATGATTTAATTGGCACCATCGTCGAAGTTTATATCGACGATGTTGTCGTCAAATCTAAACGCCGACAGACACATCTGGACGATCTCCGACAGGCTTTTCTCCGTATGCGTCAGCACAACCTCAAGATGAATCCTGCCAAGTGTGCCTTCGGTGTATCGGCCGGGAATTTTCTTGGTTTCCTCGTACATCATCGTGGGATTGAAGTCGATGAGAACAAGGCACGCGCAATCATCACCGCCCCACCCCCAACAACGAAGAAACAATTACAGTCCTTACTCGGCCAGATCAATTTTTTACGCCGATTTATTGCTAATTCGGCAGGTAAAATGAAAGCCTTTTCCACACTTTTGAAGCTCAAGGACTCCGATAAGTTCATGTGGAATGAGGAGCATCAGGCGGCGTTCACACAGATCAAGGTTTCCCTTACAAACCCACATGTCCTGGTCCCTCCTCAGCGCGGTAAGCCTCTCAAGCTGTACATTTCGGCGGCCGCCGAGTCCATCGGTTGCCTCCTCGCGCAAGACAATGATGCCGGCCGGGAACAGGCTATCTTCTACCTCAGCCGTAATCTGAGTCCTCCGGAGATCAATTATTCCGCCGTTGAGAAGCTCTGTCTCGCCGTGTTCTTCGCTGCATCCAAGCTTAGGCATTACATGCTCCCGTCGGTCACCCAAGTCATTGCCCAGACCGACGTTATCCGGTACATGCTTACCCGGCCAATTGTGAAGGGCCGAATTGGGAAATGGACGATGGCGTTGTCCGAGTTTAGTTTGCAATACGTGCCGCAAAAAGCTGTGAAGGGACAGGCATTGGCCGATTTCCTTGCCCAGCACCCTTCGCCTTATAATTTCGGGGGTGCTGATGTTGAGATTGGCATGGTGGTGACCCGCGACAACTATTGGACGATGTATTTCGATGGTTCCAGTACTTCGTCCTCGGCCGGTGCAGGCATCGTCATTCAGTCTCCTCACAACGATCGTTGGTATTTTTCGCTCAAATTGGATTTTGACTGTACCAATAATCAGGCCGAGTACGAGGCTCTGGTCATTGGTCTAGGCCTCCTTCTTGACCTACATGCCACTCGTGTCCTCGTCCGCGGGGATTCTGAACTAGTAATTAACCAAATTAATGGGTCTTTTCGCTGCATGAGTTGTACTCTGGCGCCTTACCACATGATCGCCAGCTATTTGGCCGAGTCCTTTGACGGCATTACATTCGAGCATATTTCTCGGGTTCATAATACCGACGCAGACGAGTTGGCTCAAATCGCCTCCGGTGCACAACTCCTGGGGGGCAAGCTAGGCCGGGAGATACCAATATTACAACAATTATACCCGGCCTTGGTTGATCAGCAAATCCTCCGTCGAGACAATGTGATACGCACCAGGGTCATGTCCTTGCCTTCGTTGTTGGATCGGCAGGACCAGGACTCTATAGAAATTTGCGCGGCCGAGGCAGTACCAGATGATTGGAGAAAGCCCATTATGCAGTACCTTGACAATCCTAACGGAAAACACAGTCGCAGGACACGGGCTCACGCCACGAACTATGTCACGTACCAGAGCGAGTTGTACCGAAAGGGTGAAGATGGTTTGTTATTGCTATGCCTCGGCCCTCAAGAGAGTGCTCGAGCGATCGCAGAGGTTCATGAAGGGGTATGCGGAGCTCACCAGTCTGGACGAAAAATGCGATGGCTACTCCGACGACACGGTTATTTTTGGCCGAGAATACTGAAAGATTGTATCGAGTTTGCACGAGGATGCGTGCAGTGCCAAATCCATGGGCCTATACAAAGGGTCCCGGCCGAATCGCTACATTCGGTCATTAAGCCGTGGCCGTTTAGAGGATGGGCCATGGACGTAATCGGCAAAATCACGCCGACTTCTGGAGCTGCTAAGCATGCATGGATAATAGTCGCAACTGATTACTTTACTAAGTGGGTCGAAGCAAAATCATATGCCGAATTAACGTCTAAAGAAGTTTGCGATTTCGTGGAGGAACACATTGTGACCCGGTTCGGTGTGCCAGAAACGATCATAACCGACAATGGAACAATCTTCACAGCCGAAAGGTTTAAGGAATACACGGCCAATTTGAAAATTCGGCTGGAACAGTCCACACCGTATTATCCACAGGCGAATGGGCAGGCCGAGGCAAGTAATAAAGTGTTGATTGGCATCCTCGAAAAAATAATAAAAGAGAGGCCTGGCATGTGGCATTTGAAGTTGAACGAGGCATTATGGGCATACCGAACGTCGTCCCGATCGGCGACTGCAACAACCCCGTACGCATTGACTTACGGACACGATGCGGTGCTACCAGTCGAGTTGAGCATAAATTCGTTGCGATTAATTGAACAAAGTAGTTTGTTTAGCGCCGAATATAATCAGTCCATGAGACAGGAACTAGAAGATTTGGAAGAAGCGCGACTTGACGCTTATAACTTACTGGTGGCACAGAAACAGATTGCCGAGCGAGCCTATAACCAAAAGGTACGACAGAAAACGTTCGGCGAGGGTGAATTGGTGTGGCAAACGGTGTTGCCCGTAGGAATAAAAGATCCTAGGTTCGGCAAGTGGTCGCCGAATTGGGAAGGGCCGTTCATTGTGCATAAGGTATACGGTAAAGTGGCGTATCATCTTAAAGACCGGACTGGAGTAGTTCACAAATTACCAATTAATGGGAAGTTCTTGAAGAAATACTATCCGGTCACATGGGAAATGCGTGAATAAAAAGTTTGTTGTAGGAAAAGTCATTCCATTAAAATTGACAGGTATTACAAAAATGAGTAGGTCTAAATACATTCAAGGAGACGAGGGAAGAAGAGTGCTGAGCAGAGCTTTCAATTCCAACCACCGCACGTCGGCCATGATGACTTCGGCTTGCCGATTCTTTTTGTCTAGCCTCAGGCGCTCGACCCGTTTTTTGGCCGCCGCATACTCAGTTAGGCGATCCTTCCCGCCTGACTCGAAGTCCCTCGCAAGTTCAGAAGCAATGACCGACCGGCGTTTTGTTAGTTCGGCCATCTGACGGTCGAGCTCGGCTAACGCTTCTCCTTTTGCCCGTAGATCGTCAATCTTCGGACGGAGGGTGTCTTGAACGGCCGTGGCGGCTTGCAGGTCCTGTTCGGCCTTCAGAGCAGTCTGGAAGATGCCAAATGTCTCCCGAACGCGCTCCAAAGCAGACGATGCCCGAACAATGGCATCTCCGCTTAGGCGACCGTCGGCCCCAAGGTCGTTCAGACACACGCCGAGCAGATCAAGACCGTTGCGCTCAAGTACTTGCGATGAAGAGAGCGACAGGACTTCTCGCAACTGGGTTAGGGCGCTTGGATCGGCAGCCTCAGTTGGAGCGGCCGAAGGGCCAGACTCTGCAGTCGTACTGGAGAGGAGAGCTTTGAATTCAACCTCCCATGAAGCCTGCACGAATAAACAAGGTTAAGCTTAAAGGAAGTCATGACAAGAATAGCAAGAAGGTGTCGTTTTTTAACCTGCTGAGAGGAGACCTCGGCCATGTCCCCAGGGTCGTTGCTCGAACCTAAAGAACTCAATGGCCGAGCCCAGTGTCTCAGATTGCTTCTCACTTCACGAGGCCGATGGAGGTTATCTACGTTTGATGGCCACTGAGGCGGCCAGGAAATATAGATAACGCCCTTCGGCGCATAGAATTGACGGTGAAAAGAATGTACAGGCACCTGACATTTAGTTTTTCCTTGTTTAGAATTCTAAAGCAGAAAAGCAATCAGGAGGAAAATCGAAGGTACTTACAAAAGCCGAGGTAACCTCTTGTGGAGGGATGTGGAAGCCTTGGTCTTGAGGATGGATCGGCGATTCCGCCGTGGCCTCGGGTTCCTCGAGCAGGCGTTTGCCACGGTCGGCTGCCGATGGGCCGATTGGCGCAGCTGCTTCAGTGGAGGCAGGGACGTCCTGGTCTTGAGAAGGAACGAGATGTTCGGCCGCCGGGGTCGGTTCCTCGACCGTGTGCTTGCCACGATTAGCCGAGGAGGGGCTGGGTTGAACCGCCATCTCGGATACTGGAGGAGTTCGTTGACGAGTAGGAGGACGACGCGCCAGCGGGACCTCGTCGCTCCCCTCACTCTCTTCCAGCACGAAGACCGTGGGCTTTGGATTCTTGGGAGAGGTTTCCTCGGTCGTAGGAACCGCCTGGTGTGAGACAGGTGCCTTCTCGACAGAGGGAGGTACGACTGATTCGCCGGCCACAGAAGCAGGCCGCGCTGGGATCGTCTCTATGGCTGAAGCCGGCTGTTTCTTGACCCCAGAATGGCCGGCGGCGGGAGAAGGGGAAGCACTGGGAGTCGTCGTGTGGCTGGAAATAACGTGGATCTCCCGTGCACCTTTCTTCGCCAGTTGCTTTACCCGCTTGGCAGGCGGGGAAGGCTTGATAGCCGGCCCGGCCTCTTGGCGAGGCCGTTTGGTCAGCCCGGCCCTACCAGCAGGTTTGTCCTTTTTGGCCACGACCGATTTTTTCCCGGCCATAGCAGCGGCAACTACCTCTGTCTTTCTCAAAGGCCGACTACCTAAAAGGATAAAGACAATTCAGTAAGGCGTACAACAGGCAAGGTTGAAGAAAAAGGGGGAATTGAACAACTACCTTGAGAATGGGGGGCCGGGGCTTTCTTAGGTCGGTTACCGAAGAGCCTGTTTAGTACATCCTCGACCGGCGCACCGAAGAACTCTTGAGTGTAATTTTCCCACCACTCACCGAAGGTGTCAGTGCAATGGGTTTCTGGGGTGGCCGGTCGTAGGCGAAATCTTTGGCAGTACTCTTGAAACTCCTTCGCGGCAGTCCTGCACTCGTTCTCTGAAGAGCGAGGCTCGCGTCCGCGGCTCAATACTGTGCGGGAAGAGAGAAGGGGGACGGGACAGCCCTGAAGATAGCCGAGCTGACGGGCAAGGAAGTTCGGATGGTACACTTCCCACCCCGACCGTTTCCCGTCGCAGCCGAGAGGAAGGTCGCGAGCAAGCACGAACGACCCCCAGGTTCGGCGAAGAGCGGCGTCCTCATCTGCCGCCCACGTAGAGGTAGGCAGTTTGATGGAGGGGGGGGTAATCACGACGACGACAAATCAGGAATTCGTCGCTTGTGAGATCGTCAAGGGCAAAGAGGTACCTAAACACCTCTTCGGCCTGATGAGGAGGCGTTGGTCGGGAGGCTAGCTGAGGACCAAGAGCCTCTGTTGCTGAGAAATCAGCTATAGCCGGCCGAAGGGAGGCGAAGTACACCTGCAACCAGAGCTGGAAGACCCAGAGAGGGCCATTCTGGTGGGGGTCCACCGTGTGGAGAGTCGCCTCGGCCAGGCAACGGAAGAGGTGGGCAAGAATATTAGAACTTAGCGCCAGGACGCGACCACTGGCCAGGGCTTCGGCCACTGGCATATTCTCGACCAAACATTTGTTTGATTTGGTACAACAAATGTATTTATTGTACCAGTAGAAGAGGAAGGCTTCATGCTCTCCTTCTCGCAGGTCCTCTTCCCCTCGACCGGCGAAGTGAAGGTAGAGGGTGTTGTAGTTGAGAAAGTTCTTGTGGAGCTTCTGTATTTCATCCCTCGACGGGATGTGACCGTCACTATTCAGGGTCTCGAAGGCTCGACGGTCGAAGAGCGTCTTCAGATCGATATTCGACGGGTGCCCGGAGAGGGTCGCGTCGATAGGGATCCCGGTGGCCGAGGTCCCCAAAATGGCGGTGATGTCCAGGATGGTGGGACCAATGGGACCAAGGGGAAGGACCATTGTGTTGGTGGCTGAGCACCAGAAGCATAGAGCGGCTAGGAGCAGCTCCTTGTCAGGGACAATGTCCATCGACGAAAGGAGGATGGCGTCGTAGATGCCCAGGATTTTCCATTTTTCGCCGAAGAGCCGTTCCATTCGGACAACCCAGGTCGCCCAGGTGGTGGTCGTCGAGGGCCAGGAGCCTTGGGGCTTTGCCGCCTCCCATCTCGACCATTCAAACCCTTGGAGCAAGGGTGTAAGGCAGTGTTCCTGGAGAAGACCAGTGATGGTCGGCGGGATTGTTGCCTTGAAGAGAGGACCCAGGATTTGGTGGACGGTGCTCATGTCGTTCTCGAACCGTATATTCTTGATCGAGCTCCGATCAAGGATCTTCTGATGCTGGTCGCATTCCCGGGAAAGCTTGGAGATGAAGGAGGCCATTGTAAAAGCACAGCGTAAGGAGGTTTTTTGGGTTGGGGATTTGAGGACGAAAGCTTGGAATGGAGGAATGCACTTGAGAGCAAGAGTAGGGGATTTCAGGAAGTTTGAGAACGTAAAGTACAAATGAGGAAATTTCGGTATTTATAGAGTAATGGGAGGAAGAGCAATCGTTCGAAATTCAAAACAAAGGGCAAAATCGACCGGAGGAATCGTTGATCATGATGAGCATTTGGGGAATGCGGTTGAGAAGACCGACGGTTTTAGGTTTTGGGGGCGCACGATCGCGTGTGACGGCGAAGTTAATGACGAAAGACGGTTCGACGCCTGCACGATGACAGGAGGGCTTACGGACTGATGAAATGGCTCGCGGATTGAGATAGTGGTCATAATGACGAGACGGTTCGGGCAGGCGCACGCTTCAGACGTCATTATCGGGGATTGGCCATGTTAGGGGGTGCCACGTGGCGAGTGGTTTAGCAGGATCAAGATCGTGCGAGCATGTTCAATAAATACGCCTTGGAACTCGGGTATTGGGATCCTGAGTGGTAGATTCGCTTCTTCAAGGCCGAAACTCGGCCGAAGGTTTCAGGCCGAGGACCTCAAAAGCGAGGGGGCAATGTTTGGGCCCAAAATAGCAGTTTGGGCCGAGGGAGGTATCACTTTCGGCCCGGGAAGACTACGGCGAGAAAGTCATGGGGGCTTCAGCTCATGGGCTTCTAGGCCTAGATCGGTTAAATCAGAGTGCAAGTCGAGTCCTAATACAATAGGGACCCTCGACGAGATCAGTAAAACTAGAAGGCGAATCCGGCTCAGTTAAGGACTAGATTCGTAGTCCTAGCAGAGGTAGGACTGATTGAGGTAACGTTAATCCGGAGAAGGAAACCTAGTTCGAATAGGATTAGAACTCGGGCTCGGTGTTCTGCTTCTATAAATACAAGACATTCAGCAATGGAAAAGGCCCCACAAGAATCAATACAAAATTGCCCTGCGCAAACTCTCACAACTTGAGATCTTTTTCTTTTCCTTTTTCGCTGACACATCTTCCGTTGGCATCAACAGCACTGTGGAAGCAACCGGTGATATCTTAAGTCGGCATAGATAGCTCTGTCACCGTAGAGTCGGTCGGTCTCGCAGTATCTTCCGTTGGCATCAACAGCACTGCGGCGAGAACGGTCGACTGCCTATCCAAGTCTCGGTCGAGAAGGGTTTTCGAATCCTTGTTGGTCGAGGTCATCTCATTAGCCTTCTCGGCGAGGTGAGGTGTTACAGTTATTACATTCGGCACATTGTAAGCCGAATTCGGTTCGTGAACTTTGTAAGAAATAGCAGCCTTGTCTTCAGGCTCGAGAACCCAAGAGGCCGAGACGCGTTCCTTTCTCGGCCGCAATCGCAAGACGCAGAAGTCAGTAGCGCGACCCAACGCAGCATCATCAAATTTACTCCTCGGCCGAGCCTCGGCCGACGAGTTGGCACGCCCCGCAATCACCGAAGGACGTAGTTAGCTTAAAATATATTCGGCCTGCGCGCCACGTAGGCTTTGTAATTTCTAGGGTCAACATGACCTTAAAGATTACTTAGCTTACGTGACGTGCAAGTCAAATAGTTAATAAGTTAACTATGTCATTTTGTTGAATGCGAGGCATACCAACTTGTCGGTCAAGCTCGTTCAGGGAGTAAATTAATGTTGTTGCGCCGATGGGCGTGCTGATGACTTCTAATCTTGCGATTGCGGTTGAGAAAGGAACACGTCTTGGCCTTTGGGTTCTAGATCTTGAAGATGAGGCTGCTAGTTACTATGAAGTTCAATAAATATTCGACTTCCAGTGTGCCAAATGATGTAACCTGGTAATACCCCAACTCGTCAAAAGGTTAGTGGGACGACCTCTTCCAACAAGGACTTAAATATTCCTTGTTGACCAAGACTTGGATAGATAATCAGTTGGTCTTGAAGTAGTATTGTTTATCCAAACAAAAGGTGTTCATCAGCCGCCTGATTCTATGGCTCCAGTGCTATATATCCAAACAGAAGATGTCGCTGATTGCCTTCATAATGCTATTTATCCAAACTGAAAATGTGTTGGCGATAAAAACAATAAAATAAAATTTTCAAGAGGTTTAAGAGGTTTCGCGTAGAGTGTGAGTTTGCACAGGGTAGATTTTTGTGTTGAGTTTAAGGGGCTTTGAATGATGCACTCCTTTCTCTATTTATAGTAATAATCTCCTACATGACCGAAGTAGAATCCCACTCGAATTATAATTCCTCGAACTCTCCTTCATCCATTCTGAATGGGCCTCGGTCTATCCTAACAATTTAGGACTCTGAACTCGGCCTCATTATCTTCCAGATTCAATCCCCAATTCTCAATAAATGCTCCTTGATTCTCAAGGCATTATCGACATCTAAAGACTCCTTATTGTATAAGGACTAGGCCGACTCTGAAACTAACTCTTCCACGGGACTTCTACTTTGGGCCGAGCTCATAATTTCTCTCGGCCCAAAACTATTAATTTGAGTCCAAATAGTTTCGTACCGACAAAATTGTTCTATCCGAATTCATTAGTTTATCCTCATTTATCTGAATGATCGGTCTTAACTCAGGAGGAAGAACTAGTAATATACATAAAACCAAAAATTTCCTTCTTCCAACTTTTCGATCTTCCCATTCATTAACCGTGGGGCCCTCTTCCCCTAATTCTTTTTGGATCACTACTAGAACAATTCCAACTTGTAGTAGCTTCACTGTCTTCATAAGAGTTTTCAAGTCTCTAATCAGAAACTGTGTAGCTAGCTCATCATGGGCATCCAAGAAGATTTCAAACTTTAACTTTTGAGACCAAGAAGCATAGTTTGTCACATCAAAGTATGAAGGTGCATTGCAGGAACCAACAACTCTATCACGTTTCATGGTAAGATTCACCTAATACCAACAAGTTTCCAGTGATAATATGTATGTTAAGAGCTGACTCTTTGATGCCAATTGTAAGTAGTATCAGGCGAAATCGCTGCAATAACATGTAATAATGGATAACATAGTAACTATTTCTACCCAAAACCACCCCAAAATAACTCAAATACACAAGAAAAACTACACAAACATTTAATAACAGACATGAACTTGACTAGTCACAATATCATAGTCAAACATGTACAAACCATACAGACGTCAATTGTCAGAGACAAATGAACTCTACATTATGATATACATCCAAGATTAAAAAAAATCATTTAACTAAATATTTCCAACAACGGTTAAGATTAAAAGAGGTGTTAGTCACACACAAGGATTGTACCTTAAAAATTCTTAACTGGTAAAAAATCGAGAAAACTTTAGGGATCTCCATCCACTGGTAGAAAACAAGTTCATACAGAGAATCGCACGCACATAAACTCAAATTCCAAGTTATACTAAAGGAGCAGCTTATACACAAGGATTGATCTTCACAATGGTGGCAACTTTGGCTCGAGCTCTTCACTTGTGGCACCAGTGATATGAATAAGACTTAAGATGAGATGCAAAATGTGAATCTAGCAACAAACAAATCTCCTCAATCGAACATCAACAGATTGAGAGGATTTGATATGGATCTTTACTAATGTTACGGTTAGCACTAGCTAGGAATTGACATTAGGTTAACGTTATGGTCAGCACATAGAACCTTGACAAGCTAAAGATAATCAGCCCGGTTGCAGTCCTCAGCTAAAACGCAGAGCCGTGCAGCGTGCTTCTTGACAAGGAGGAGAATTCTCTCCCCTCCTAATCTCTCTCCCCTTTCCTCCCCTCCTACTTGAACGGTTATGGTTAAATCACGTCAACAATATTATTATTTTTTATAGAGACAATAAGACAAAAAATAATATGTGAGAAGAGGGAAGAAAAGATGATAGGAGTAAAAGGAGAGAGAATCCTACTCCTCTCGATAACCGTTGCACAAGAAGATGTTGATGAACAAAGGATCAAACAATTGCAAGTGCATAACTGCATATGTTGCGCAGAAACATAAACACATTAAGGAAACCTACAAGTGTATTCCGGCGTAAATATTTTGGGCCTAATTGGATTAATAGTCTCCGTAGTGATAGGGTAGTTAGAAGATAGCCCATGTAAGAAAAAAAGAAAACTATAATTCAAACCCATGAGATAAAATTTGTTAGGATTTATGCCCAAAATTGAAGAATTTTCTATAATTATTAACACGTGAGCCGTACATATTAGGCTAAAACGGAACTCTACATACACATATTAAGCTAAAACGGATTGTTAAAACATGAGGTTGGCTCACATGCTAATAATTAACAGAAAGTTGACAAAATTTTCAATTTTAAACATAGATCCTAACAAACTTTACCACAGAGGCTTAAATACTAGTTTTTTTATCACGTGACTATCTTCAAACTACTCTATCACCACGAAGACTATTAACCGATTAAGCCAATATTTTGATTACAAAATCCCATATGAAGCAGAACAGAAGCCCTTAACTTGGAAGACAGCCAGACTTACAAAATCTTAATCCACAGTCACTAATTAAATTAATCAAACCAAGAGATGAATTTACAGATTTCTTTGCTTAAATACACAGGACACGGGACACATTCGCTATCTAATTTCGCTTTCTTCTGAACACGACCTGACCTGACCTACCTCTATAATACAGCGCTTCCTACCCGATAAAAAGCTTACGCGCAAACTAAAAATGCTTTAGCCTTTCTCTAAATTCGCTAGGGTATATAAGTACAGAGTCTAAACAGAGACCGCCTTTGGTGTGGGTGCAATCAATCTGGGTCATACAGAGTTTAATCTTCGTTGATGCATTCGGCTTCTCCACAACAAAGTCCCCAACATGGTAGTAATTCCATTTTCCAGGTTCGGTTAAAAAGCATTGAGACGAGGCATAGTGACCTTCTGAAGTCCAAAGCTGGAACCTCACAGGTTTTATGTCCCAACCGTGGACATGCTCAATGTTGCAAACTCGGCGACCAAACCTCTTCTGAGAAGACCGTCCCAGCTGCAACCTGAAGAATAGGCTGTATGTCCCGACAGGAAACGGGAACTCAACTTCCCCATCAACTTCAAACCACCATATTTGCTGAAGATATGCAACTGAGCAAAATCTGTGTTGAAGCAAAGAAAAATTATGAATTAATTCCACAAATACTTGTAGTTAAAAGGTAAATAGGCAAAGCATCTTATTCCAGTGAGGCAACCTCAATCTGAAGACTCAAGAACCAGGGGACTTGGGGGCATCAGAGCCACAACAGAAGTAAGCAATCCACAACCCCTCGGTTTATTTCACATGAACACATTAAGATGCATTGTATTAGTCATGAGCCCAAATGAGAACCAGCATAAGAATAACCATAAAAATACACACCAACCTCGTATTCTATATGCTTTGGGTTTCATTTTGTAATCGCGTTTAGAAACCTTTTGTAGGACAAAATCAACTTGTAGGAAGGCAACCATAAATGCAACAGTAGAAACAAATTCATAAAATGGCTTGATAGCAATTCAAATACGCTCAAATCCAGGAATAATCTCAAATTTTTCTCAATACTGGGAACTTTTAATTTTTGAAGAGTTTCACTTGCTTTTAAATAAGCTGAAAACGAGCCATTTCAATATCAGATGCTTCAACTTCTGACAAGCTTAAATAACATCAACTTCACGAAGGAACCATGTGCGACAAAAACTTTGTAATCTAAAGGGACCGGGCACATCGTCCTCAAATAAGATATTAGCCCATTCTCATTATTTTCTGTAACCAAATAAACTTACATATTTATAGAATCCTCCCTCCTGTCCTTTCAAGAGCAGAAAGGAAATACCTCTACATGCAGATAATGAGATAACAGATTATGTTTACCCAAACAGTTAACATAGATCATTAGAATGATTGCGATCATACTGAAAAAGGTGATCACCTCGAAAAAACGAGATTGCCACAAATTCTTTTTTATTTTTGGCATGCTTGACCTGAAAAACTTCAAGGGTCATTAACAAACCACATACAATCACAGCCTCAAACTTCCATACCCCAGAATCATGCATTAAAATCGCAATATTATTCAGAAAAGCCATAAAGTACCATCAATCCGTAACATACAAATTTTCACATTTCTCCAAAATCCAATTACTAAAAAAATGTCATTGTTCATACCTAGATTCTTCAGTTGGAATATGATTCCAATATCTTCGATCATCAATGCCGGTAATTGCTAATCCCTTCGACGAAATTGACAGGCAAACCGATCCTGTACTTTTATCCAGCCAAACTGTCTGCACCCACAACACAAAATCTATCAAACACCGCACCAAATCCAAAAACAAAAGGATAAACCAACAAACAAATTAATAAATTTAAAAGATGAAAAATAATAATTCTTACGGAAAGTCAATTAGTTGAATTTCTAGTCCCGGAACATGAAAATATCTAAACTTTCAATAATAAATTTTCATCTTTCAATACGTTTTCTGCTAAACAAAAACCGAAAACGAAATTCTAAGTTATGAGAAAACATAGAAACCAATCAAAACCCACACCACAATGATGCAATTCAATTCAAAGGCTCTAACTTTCCCAATTTTCCCACGCTTTCTCGGCACCCAAACAGAAAATAAGAAACAAAACCCGGAAAAACAAAACGAAAGATGACTCACCTTGGTACCATCATCGAAAGAATTAGGCTGACAAAGCCTCGTATAAACATCTCTCTTACCCAGATTTTCCAATCCATCTCCGAACACTTTACCCACAATAGTTTGATAATTCGACGGCAATTTCGATTCCCAAATGAAATCAGCCCAAGAAGCGCCGCGAAACGCCCGATTCAGATTCGCCAATTTGCAAATCTCCGGCGGATCCAAATACCCCAGAATCAGCGCCGCGCAGCTCTCCGGAAGATCGCCGAGACCGGGTTTCGATGGCAACGATAGGACTACAACTGGGTTTTCCGATTTGGAGACAGAGGAGAAACTGGAACCCATAGTTAAACAGAACACAGCAATTGTAGAGAGATAAAGAGAGAGAAAGCTTGAAGAATTGAGGAGAGAGAAGTGGGCATGGTGGGAGTGGACATGGGGGATTTATTGGTGGCAAAAAGTACGAAACTTGGTGATGATTTGTAGAGGGGAGGTGACGCGTGGAATACAAGCTGTGGGAGGATTGTGTTTGGCTGTTTGTTTCCCGAGAGAAAAGGAGGGAGAGAGAATTGCGGTGTCTGATGTGTAAGAAAATATGAGGAGAGGGAGAGAGAGCATCATCTTGTCGTTGTTTTACTTCTTTATTGGGATTTTTTGTTAGCTGTGGACTTGTGGTTGGTTCGCACAGAAAACCGTTTCTGGTTTTGGAATTTATCCTTTTGGATTTGGTTTCTCCAACAAGATCCTTTTGGTAAGGATCCTGATGATCCGTAAATCGTGTATGTTTTTCGTACATCGTACGATTAGTTTTTGTGAAGTACTGTTTGCATTTAATTTTAAATAAAAATATTTAAAATAATTTCTGACCGCACGATATACGATAAACGGATATAATTGACGGATTCTTAGAACCCTCACAAAGACAATCTGGTGAGGATCCGGATTCTTGGTTTCTGACTTTGTTTTCTTTCTTTAATGGGGGTGATTGAGCTTGACAACTTTCAAGTTCACCATCGGTTAATGAGACTAGCCTTAAAACCCACCTCATCTCAACAACTGACTTTGGAATTTTCCCTGGGTTTAGAATTATAATGGTAAGTTGATCAAACACCAGAGTCTACCAAAATGGTTTTATTTTTTTTATACATGACATTTCTTGCCGTCCTTGGCAAGTTGGCATTAAAAAATGACTCGATAGCTAGGCAATTAATCAACAAATATAAAAGCTCTCGATCGAGTTCGAGTGTTTGTCGACAAAAACATAAAATGCTAAGTAGCTCTTCTTTCATTCAATTGGAAATCCATTATATAACACCAAATTGGGAGTCATATGATCCACACTCATACTATTTAATGAAAAAAAGCCATCACTCCTGCCCCCTAGTATTTTTTTTTTCTAAGAAAGAGGACTAACTGGTAGCTTTGCTACAACAGTCCACCTTTTTAAGAGTTGAAAATATTCACATAGGTATTTCAGTCTTCTCCTGTCTACCATCTTGTAATTCACACAACACTAGGAATCGACCCAAGATGTGTGTTGTAAATTGAGAGTTTCAATATTCATGCAACATCATAATTGTATAAGAGTCCTAGTCAAAATATATATACAAGAAGAAAGGAACCGAAGCCTATGGCTCCTTGATTTACGCCTAGTCCTAGTCAACTAGTTACAATCCCTTGAAATAAAGACAAAAGATAAAGCCTACATGCTGAAAAAGCTGATGCCATGCTGCATAAGTTGATGCCATGATGCACAGTACTACTTTTTCTGCTGAAAAGCCTGCACAGACAGTACTACTTTTTCTTCCAATACTCCCCCTCAAGATGGATCAAAAGGATTGATTGATCCAAGCTTGAACAAAATGCGTTGAAATGCAGTGAAAGATAGCCCTTTGGTAAAAATATCTGCAAGCTGATCATGGCTTCATGTGTAGTGGGTATCGATAATGTTCAACTGAACTTGTGCTCAAATATAATGACAGTCAACCTTTATATGTTTTGTGCGTTCGTGAAAAACTGGATTTGATGCAATGTGCATCACAGCCTGATTATCACTGTACATAGACATTGGCTGACTATGGGAGAAGCCTAAATCCAGGAGAAGACCCTTAAGCCAAATGAGTTCTCAGGCTGTAGAGGCCATGGCGTGATACTCAGCCTCGGCACTAGACCTTTCAACAACGCTTTGCTTCTTGCTTTTCCAGGTAACCAAATTGCCTCCCACAAAGGTGCCTACACCAGTGGTGGATTTACGATCAATGGAGTTGCCCGCCCAATTAGCATCAGTGTATCCTAAAATCTGTGTATGTCTATTAATTTCATCAATATTCCGCGTCCAACATAACCCTTTAAATAACGAAAGATGCGATGAACAATTTTGAAATGAGCCATGGTTGGAGAATGCATGAATTGGCTAACAATACTCACCGCATAAGAGATGTTAGGACGTGTAATGGTAAGGTAGATGAGTTTGCCAACCATTCTTTGTTAGTAGCTCAGATTAATGATTGGATCATCATCAGGTTCCATCTTAAGATTGGTATCCAAAGGTGTTCAAGTTGGCTTGCAATCCGTCATTTCAGCTTCTTGAAGAAGATCAAGAACATACTTGCGCTGATTTAAGAAGAAACCTTTACGAGAGTGTGCCATTTCAATTCCCAAAAAATATTTGAGATTGCCAAGATCTTTGATGGCAAATTGGTTGCTGAGATATTGTTTGAGGAAGGTGATTTTTGAAACATTATCTCTAGTCACAATAAGATCATCCACATATATAAGCACCACCAATTTTTCCGCTGAGTTAGTTCGAACAAACATTGAGGAATCAGCATGACTCCTACGAAACCCAACTTGTTCAAGAACAAAACTAAGCTTAGCGTACCAAGCTCGAGGAGACTGCTTTAGACCATAGATTGCTTTGTGGAGTTTGCACACCAAATTTGTGTCATTGGATTGAGAATAACCTGGAGGAAGTTTCATATAAACCTCTTCTTCAAGGTCACCATGCAAGAAGGCATTCTTGATGTCCATTTGAAAAAGAGGCCATGCATGATTAATTGCAACTGATAACAACACCCTAACTGTGTTCATTTTTTGCAACCGGAGCAAATGTCTCCTTATAATCCACACCATAAGTTTGAGTGAACCCACGGGCAACCAAACGTGCTTCGTCTCTCTCAATGGTGCCATCTGAGTTAAACTTGGTCTTATAGACCCAACGACTTCCCATTGCTTTCTTATCCTTGGGAAGTTTGACAACCGTCCACGTGTGGTTCTCGTGGAAAGCTTGAAGCTCATTGGCCATGGCTTTTCTCCACTTAACATGAAGATTAGCCTCCTGAAAGGTTTATGGCTCATGGACCCCAGTGATAGTACTTAGAAACGCAGCATAGGTAGGTGAGAATTTGTTATAATCAATGGCATTAGTCAAGGGATACCTGGCTATATAGGTTACATAATCAAGTAACTTGGATGACGGGTGCCTTTCTTGAGTAGGATTGCGACGAACAACATCGGGTTGATCTGGGGAATGAACTATTGAAGGAGCCTCAGGATTTGAACTGGTGGTACTAGTAGGAGTGACTTGAACTTCAAGTGTTTCCTGTGCATTGGTGACATCTTGTTCAGTTTGCATTTTTTGGAATATTGACAATGCAGGATCACTAGGAGAAAATGTTGGCGCATCACAACCAGAATATGACATAGGGAAGAGTTCACTTAGATGCTCCCCCTGCCGAGAATAATCTATAGGTCGTGAAAAATAAAGAGTGCCTTCATCAAACTTAACATCCCTTGAAACCACCATTTTTTTAGTTATGGTTGTAGCATCGATACCCTTTTTGCGTGGATGAGTAACCTAGGAAGACACATTTTACAGCTCTAGGATCTAATTTGTCACGGTTTGGGGCTTGAATATGAACAAAACATGTACACCCAAAAACCCTCAAATGCGTCAAATTGAGTTTTCTTCCTTTCAAGACTTCGTAGGGTGATTTGAAGTCCAAAACTTTACTAGGTAATCTATTAATGAGATAGGTGGCTGTGAGCACTCCTTGGGACCAAAACTTCTTTGGGACATTCATATTGAACATAAGTGCTCCAGTTTTCTCAAGAAAATCCCTATTCAGCTACCCCATTTTGTTGGGGTGCTCCAACACAACTTGTTTGATGTAGAATGCCATGCATGCTCAAGTACCGTGAAATGTTATGGGACATATATTCGGTGCCATTGTCTGATCTTAAAACATGAATGTGTGAAGAAAATTGAGTGGTGACAAGTTTATGAAAATCTTTAAAAACATTCACAACTCACTTTTAAGTTTCAAAAGATACAACCAAGTGATCCTTATGAAATCATCCACAAAGGTTACAAAATATTTGTATCCATCAAAGGATTCCAAAATGGGTCCCCAAATATCAGAATGCACGATTTCAAAAGGATTACTAGCTCTTGACATAGAGGAAGTAAATGGTAATCTAGCAAACTTAGACAAGTGACAAACATCTTAAAGATTTGTAATTTTATAGAAGCTTGGAAACAAAGTGGACAAAACTTTTCCAGAGGGATGCGCTAGTCGCTAGTGCCAAAGTTGTTGTTCTTGCACTAAGCTTGAATTAACTTCAAAGACTTTGGGAACTTGGGTTTCCTTGGGTAGATAATAGAGACCATTTAAGAGGAAACCCTCACCAATCGTCTTCTTGGTGGCTAGGTCCTAAAAATTAACATTGTGAGGAGAGAAGTTAGCAAGACACTTTAGTGAATTTGTGATTTTTCCAACAGATAAAAGTTGGAAAGGAAAGGAGGGGACGTAAAGAGCATCAGACTCTACGTTGTTAGAGATCAAATTCACTTTTCCCTTCCCTAGAACTGAGGCACCCTTGCCATTGGCAACTGATACATGAGAAGGAATTGGCAGTTTTTGAAAATCATGCAAGGTTGTAAATTTATTTGTCATATAATCAATGGCACCTGAGTCTATAATCCAATAATCATACACACTACCAACTTTGAGAGCATTTGAAAAGGAGTTCAAGATACCTGAGATATCTCTTGAAAGTATGCGTTCATTTTCAGCCAAAAAGCCTGCAAATTTTCCAAGTAGTGTTGTCTCATTGTTGTCACAATGGTGGATTGTCCTTTCATAATCACTACTTCCTTGTTTCTTATGAAGAAAAGCTGCAAATTCATTAATTAATGCAGTTGGGTAGGAAGTGAAACTTGAAACCCCTTCTGTAGACGAGGAGACTGCATGATTTGCATGGTTGGCTTTGAAAGGAGAATGATTGGATTTGAAAGGAGAATTGTGAGAGAATTTTGAAGGGCCCTTCTGATCCTTTGACAACTTTGGTTTTAATTCTGGATGTAAAATCTAACACCAGTCCCTTGAATGTCCACTCGCATTGCAATAACTACACTTTAAGTCTTTTTTCCCTTTGTAGCTCTTTTCCTCGGCACCCTTATGATTAGAAGCATAGGCCCTGACTTCTGGCATGTTTGACTTAGCTTCTATGTTCATTACCTTTTTGTGTACCTCCTCTCGCTGAATAGTAGCATAAACATTGGAAAATGAGGGCAAATCATGGTTTATCAAAATATGGCTTCAAATGTCTTCAAACTCAAAACTGAGACTTGCCAAAAGCTGGAAGATTTTATCTTCCTCAGCCCTTTTAATTAGCACCACAACATCAATGGTGTGAGGACGATAAACATTCAATTCATTCCACATGCTTGTTAGCTTCCCAAGATGTTGCACGAAAGATTGTCCTTCTTGCTATACGCCAGAAATATCTCTCTTTAGTTGGAAAACACGAGCTAAGTTGTTTTGGTTTCCATATATTTCTTGAGATTCTTCCAAAGATGCATGGATGACTCAGCATAACTGAAAAGCTCGGCAATTTTTCGCTCCATTGAGTTGAGCAACCACGACATGACCAGCTGGTCCTTGTATAACCAAGCATCGTAACTTGAAAAAGAGATTTCAGGCATTTTAATGGCTCCATTGACATAGCCGAGTTTAGACTTTCCCCTAGAGCTAATGTAACAGCCCTTTCCCAAGGAAGATAATTAAACTCGTTTAAAAGCACTGAACTAAGACGTTGGTTTGGGTTAACCTCAACATCAGAAAAAACTGAAGATGGAGAAACATGGGAACTCTCTCCTTCAAGACTTACAGAACTTTCTTCAGCCATGGTTGTGGGTTGAAGAACAACTCAGAGAACTATCAGAAAAATATACAGAGACAGGTCTGTTAGGGTCACTGCTCTGATACCATGTTGTAAATTGAGAGTTTCAATATTCATGCAACATCATAATTGTACAAGAGTCCTAGTCAGAATATATATACAAGAAGAAAGGAATCGAAACCTATGGCTCCTTGATTTACGCCTAGTCCTAGTCAGCTAGTTACAATCCCTTGAAGTAAGGACAAAAGATAAAGCCTACATGCTGAAAAAGCTAATGCCATGCTGCACAAGCTGATGCCATGATGCACAGTGCACAGTACTACTTTTTCTTCCCATAATGTGCCATGTGAATTACGAACTTATAATTCGTCCAAACCTTTGGACCATCTTGTGGTAGTTTCCCTACTCCCTAGTATTAGTTAAAATGTTTTGTTACTTTTGTATCCCATTAATTCAAAAGAAATGAGTGGTTTTTGAATTCCAAAATCCAAAGAACTGCAAGTATACGTAGACAAATCGTCCAAAATAATAAAGTAATAACGGGAAAGATGTGGACCAATGGGGATGCTTACAAGAAGCAAAAAGCACATTGAGGATGGAAAAGGAACCTCGCCGGATTCTTTTCTTAGGGATCCTTTTCCATTGAGGATATCAACGTGGATATATATGAGTCAGCTCAAATGCTTAATGATAACTTTTTAGGATTTTCATGGTCAGGGATTGAGTTAGGGTTTTCTCTCAAATAAAATAGAGAATGCCAGCCTTAATAAGAGAGTAAGGCAAATTTTTTATTTTTTATTTTTAATTTATGTGCATGATGAATTCGTATGTTAGAATTAGTTTGTATCACAGTTGTTAGTTGGTATCTTAGCATGGTTGGCAGTTGAAATCTATTGCAAAAGTTTTATTAATACCATACTAGCATATGGGCACACACGTATGAGAATTTTTTTTTTTTTTTTTTTTTTTTTTGTTTTTGAAATAGGAGAGAGGAAGTGAGTGATAGAGAACATGAGAGTGGGAAGTTTTTTATTTTTTATTTTTATTTTTATAATTAGAGATATGTTAAGATTTTATGTAGGTGAGACTTCGAAAACAAAAACAGCAAAATTTGGTTGTGTGAAATTACATTTCTACCCCATATTTCTTATTCATGTTCTGTTTTAATTAGAGGGTTAAACTAGTAATTTCATAGGATTTTGGTTGACAATGAATGTTTTATTAATTAGTAGAGATTAAACCGAAGTTGACAAACTTTTGAATCGAAAGACAAATCCTCTCAATCGATTATACTTTGTCAATAATATTCAAAGCATAACATAAATAATGCATGTAGGTTATTTTCTAATTTTTCTCTTGAATACTGTTGACCCTAAAAACTACCAAGCCTACATGGCGCGCAGGCCGAGTAAATAGTAAGTTAACTACGTCCTTCGGTTGTATGCGGGGCGTGCCAACTCGTCGGCCGAGCTCGGCCGAGGAGTAAAATTTGTTGATATTGTGTTGGGTGCGCTGCTGACTTCTGAATCTCGCGACTGCGGCCGAGGAAGGAACTTGTCTCGGCCTTCGAGTCTGAAAACAAGGCTGCTAACTTAGCGAAGTTCAATATCAAATTCGGCTTTCAATGTGCCGAATGTAGTAACTTGTAACACCTCACTTCGTCGAAAAGGCTAATGAGATGACCTCGACCAATAAGGATTCGGAAATCCTTTTCGACCGAGACTTGGATAGATAACCAACCATCCTTGCTGCAGTGTTGTTGATGCCAACGGAAGATGTTGCGAGATCGGCTGATTCTACGGTGACAGAGTTATCTATGCCGATTGAAGATATCACCGGTTGCTTTCACAGTGCTGTTGATGCCAATGGAAGATGTGTCAGCGAAAAGAGAAAATAAAAAATCTCAAAGTTGTTGAGAGAGTTTGCGCAGGGCAGTTGTGTGTTGAATTGGAGGTCCTTTTCTCATTGCCATTGCCTCTATATTTATAGGACTGAGGTACTTGCTTGGCACGGCTTAATAATTAAGTAGAGTTCATCTGCAACTCAAACTAGTACAGCTGATCCATGCCATAGGCTAAGGCCTATCCCCTTTTTAGGCTTGATATCACGTCACCACAAATAAACAAGTTTATCTCCATAAAATAAACAAGTTTATATCCATGCAATCACTTCACCAATCAAATCCATCATGTATGTTTCCCCCATGAAGACCACATGCCTGCATGACAATTCCTTCATCAGCTTAAACTCTGACAATTCCTTCATCAACTTAAACTCTGAAAAGCAATTGATGAAATTCACCACCATATCCCAAGACAAAGCCACGTGCTTCAACCTTGTCCATAAATTCAAAGTCCATTCGAATTGTACCACCCACATCCATATTAAGAATAGAACTTAGGCTTTGAGAATAATTTGCCACGTAGGAGATTGCATGCACTTGATCTCATGAATATTAAATTCATTTTAATTATCACCATATAGATAATAACCTGTTCAGACTTCAATCCCATTAGTAGCTCCCAAGACTTCAATCCCATTAGTAGCTCCCAAGTGACGTCATAATATCATCATGTTCTGCATACTTCATCATCTGAAGCTGTGTGTATTTATCTCAAATAAGAAAAGTGTCAAGATAATTATTATGATTAAAAATCATAATATTATCCTAACAACAAAATTATCCTAACTTTTCTATCTGACGGTGTGGAGCTATGCTTACTCAACGGCCTCGATTACTTGGGCCGATGATGTAAAATTGGGTCCAAACAACTACATATATTAACATAACACGTTAGATTGTAAAACTAGTTATCAATTGATATAATAAATAATAACTATATGTTATTAGTTCCATAGTAAATAATGTAATTTATCAAGTCATTCAGATTAATTATCTCAAATGATAATAGTGGGTGGAAAAACAAGTTGTTATAACTACGTTTTTGGTCAATAATTTTGTAGACATCGAAATTTCGGTAAATAAATGTTGACCGATAAATCAAAGTGTCAACGCTCATGTATTACATAAATTTTACACGTAGCGTGTGATTAAACGAAAATTGAAATGAGTTGGAAAAGTCATCAAATAGGACACGTGTCAACACCTGGCAGAAAAGACTTATTTCATCTGGGATATTATATTCAAAATTAGGCCTTGGAAAATTCTATAAATACAAGCCCATTTCATTCATTTGGGAGGACCAAAATCATTAGGCAAAACTCTTGAAACTCTTGAAGCTCTGAAACTCTGAAACTCCGAAGCTCTCAAGCATCCAGGTTCCCGAAGAATCAAGAAAGCGTTCTTCGTTCATCGTTCATCTTAAGATCAAGCCCCAACGGTCATTTGGATCAACAATCATCCACCAATTCAAGATCAAGCCCCGACGACCCTTGAAGAAAGTGTTCTTCGTTCTTCGTTCTTCGTTCATCGCTCTTTCAAGATCAAGCCCCGACGGCCCTTGAAGAAAGCACCATCGTTCATCATCCGTTCATCCAAGATCAAGCCCCAACGACCCTTTGGATCAACAAACGTCGACAAATCCACACACATCCAACCGTTCTTCAAGATTAATCCCAAAAGCCCTTGAAGATCTGTTCATCACTGTTTCTTCAAGATCAAGCCCAAAAGCCCTTGAAGATCCGCTCAAATCCACCTTCAAAGATCAAGCCCACGGCCCCTTGAAGAAACTTCCAACAGTTCATCCAAGATCAAGCCTCAATGGCCCTTGGATCAATCACACATCCACAAATACACACCTTACGAAGATCGAATCAAAGGATCAAATTAAAGAGAGATTGTAACCCAAAATCATCAAATACAAATATTTGTTTGTGCACGTTCGTTCTTGTCTCTTTCGTTTCAGGAAATTTCCGTGTTCACAAATTGGCACGCCCAGTGGGACAATCTCTGCCTCTTATCTCTTTCTCCGTTCAAGAAATTCAAGCGCACTTCCAAAATTAATGGCATCAAGGAAGGCTCAAACTGTTCCCGCAACCGGCGCAAAGAACAAAAGCGTCCTCGTCGCAACTGGTGTCACTTTGGGCATCACGACTTGAAGCATGGCAAGAGCTACTTCTGCCGCCTCTTTCACCTCTGCATCAACTCTGCCAAGGGAACAAAAACACCCAAGGCACGAGCCTTTGATCACCTTAGCCTCACTAAGGGCACCAAGGGGGGAAAGCCCAAGGAAATACTCCGAATCCATGCTCTCCGATGCTGATTCAAGCGACAGTTCAGCCATGCAAGTCATGACCATTGGAGCAACCTCAATCGATGAGCAGCTGGCTTAAATGAATGAAGCAATCGCAAGGCTAACCCGAACTGTGGAAGAAAAAGACTTGCAAATTGCAGCATTAGTCAACCGACTGGAGGCGCAGGACGGCGATAAACCCGACCCAGAGGATGATCCACTAAAGGGAGGAGCTGGCGGAGACGAAGAACCCTCGGTGAAGAAAATCGATGGGAAGCCGGAGCCAGACCAAGCAGCGGCACTCATGGGATCTTTTTCTATCCAGCAGCTGCAGGAGATGATCACCAACACCATCAAGGCACAGTACGAAGGGAGCTCACATACCTCATTGTTCTACTCGAAGCCCTATTCCAAGAAGATTGATGCCCTAAGGATGCCAAGGGGTTATCAACCACCAAAGTTCATGCAGTTTGATGGAAAAGGAAACCCAAAGCAGCATGTTGCACATTTCGTCGAAACTTGCAACAACGCAGGGACGGAGAGAGACTACCTCGCCAAGCAGTTTGTGCGCTCGCTGAAAGGAAATGCCTTTGAGTGGTACACGGACCTAGAGCCTGAGTCCATCAACAACTGGGAGCAATTGGAGCGGGAATTCCTCAACCGCTTCTACAGCACCCGCCGCACTGTGAGCATGCTAAAGCTAACGAGCACAAAACAGTGGAAGGACGAGCCAGTCATTGACTACATCAACAGATGGCGCACTCTAAGCCTCGACTGTAAAGACAGGCTCTCGGAAACCTCTTCAATCGAGATGTGCATCCAAGGCATGCAATGGGGTTTGCAATACATCATTCAAGGCATTAAACCACGGACTTTCGAGGAATTGGCCACTCGCGCCCATGACATGGAGTTGAGCATCACCCATCATGGGAAGAAAGAACCGATCGCCGACTACAAGAACGACAAAGTTCTTGGGCCAAAGTTGGAGAAGACTGCGTGGAAACCCACCAAGGAAGCAATGACGGTCAACATAGCTCCCGTCAAAATCCCTACACGAGGCAAGGCGATTCAAGCCGAAGGCTTTCGTGATCAAGAGATGCGTAGACACACTTTGAAGGAGCTTGAGGAGAAAACTTATCCATTCCCCGACTCTGATGTGGTTGCCATGTTAGAAGACTTGCTGGAAAAGAAGGTGATCGGCTTGCCTGAGTGCAGACGGCCAGAAGAGATGAATCGCACTGACAGTCCAAGGTACTGTAAATTCCACCGCTTCATCAGTCATCTGACAGAAAAATGTTTCGTGCTGAAAGATCTCATCATGAAGCTGGCTCAGAAAGGAATCATCGAGCTAAATCTTGACGATGTGGTGAACACAAACTATACCACCTTCACTTCTGGCTCTTCCGACTCGAAGTTTTCACCTCAACCGCTGGGGGCATCCTCCAAGACAAGCAAAATTGAAGGATGGACTCAAGTCACTCCTAAGAAATTGCACAAGAAGCATACGTCTCCTCCACAAGTCCGCCAATCGGAAAGGGAGCAAAGTAGCTCTTGTCAACCTTCAAAGCAACGTGAACGTGTTGAAAATGATGAAATTTCGACACATAGACCGTCCATCCCCATCACGATGCGCGACTTCTTGCCCGAAAACTTCTTCAAACACGCGGTCAAAGCTCCTTGCTATGAAGATTGCGAGGAACGACTCTCTCAGATCGCTTGACGAACCAACCAATTCTCCTCGCCCGCACGAGTCTAAACTGCATGGCACAAAGCTCCTGGTCTGCACGAGCATAAAAGGCAACACCAATGCTCCTTGTTCGCACGAGCCTAAACTGCATGAAACAAGCTCCTTGTCTGCAAGAGCCTAAACTGCAAGACACAATACTCCTCGCTCGCACGAGCCTAAACTGCATGGTACTAAGCTCCTGGTCTGCACGAGCATAAAAGTTAACACCAACGCTTCTTGCCTGCACGAGCTGAAACTGCAACACGGCACCAAACGCTCCTGGTCTGCACAAGCATAAAAGGCAACACCAATGCTCCTTGCCTGCATGAGCTGAAACTGCAACACGGCACCAAATGCTCCTTGTCTGCACGAGTTGAAACTGCAAACACACCAACACTCCTTGCCTGCATGAGTTAAAATTGCAAACGGCACAAAAAGAAAATACCAAAAATATGTATGTATTTGAACTACGTTTTGACTTGATCTCTTTCTCTGGAAGGGTACGTAGGCAGCTCGAGCATTCAATTTCGAGTTCAGTCACATCAAAAAAAAAAAAAAAAGGGTTTGATTAAAGTCTCATTAATGAAGGTCAATTTTATTACAAATTTACTTGCAATTTTCTTGGTACAAAATTAAATTACAGTTTCTTTGAAAAAATAAAATAAAATAAAAAAAATAAATATATATATATATATATACATTGTTTAAAAAAAAAAATATATATATATATATACATGTCTGAGCCCAGCTACAAAATCAGGCCCGTCTCCATCTCTCCTCAGACCCAAACCGTGAACCCAACCTGCCCAAATCCTCAGTATTGATCCATCATGTCCACATCGCCACCTCGACGACATCGAACACGGCGTCGTCACAGTACCAAAACCAAAGAGGATGAGGATCTGCTTTCTCTTGTGAATGATGGAGCGACGCCCGTGCCCACCGTGTGGATGGTGGACAATATGGTCGATGGTGCAGCGCTTCGACAACCCGCAGGCGTACAAACATTTTGTCAAGAGCTGCCACGTCATCGAGGGCATCGGCGACGTGGGAATGCTGCAGGAGGTGCAGGTGAAATACACGGAGTAGTCATCGAGTCAACCAAGATCCTCTCGGGTCGGATCGACGACCTCCAGTCATTTCGGGTCGGATCGACGACAGCGGCTTGGGCTGCACCAGTTCACCCACAAGTTCTCTGACCTGAAGGCCATGCGCAACGCACGTGACCTCTTCCTCTCTATCCCGAGACCCGACCTTTTTCTCTTCAACATCGTCATCCGAGGCTCCACCACCATACCAAAGGGCCACGGACGACTTGGCCAAAGTGAAACGGTTCAGGAAAGACCTTCTGGGTTGTTCTCGATGACTCGGACACCGACCACACGACTTGGACCTCGGCTCGGTCATGAAAAGCTTCGAGGAAGTCCAAAGTCGCCAGACTCCTTCGTCCTCACTCCACCCAAACCCCACCTGTGTACACATGGTGCGCACACCCGGAGCAGCCATACCGTCTACCCAGCCGCCGATCTCAAGGTCTTCATTCTCGGCCTGCAGCTCCAACAAGACCAAGTCCGAGTGCCAGTGGTGCGTCGAAACACTCCACCATTCGTTGCTCATTCTACAGGACCCTCATCTTCCCTTTTCTAAATCTCCATCCGCCAAGCCTAAGGCGAAACCGAAGGCAAAGCCCGCAGCTAAGCCAAAAGCTGCTGCTCCGAAACCCAAAGTGGCTGCTCTGGTTAAGTGTAAACCTACAGCCTCCTTCAGCCGGTCTGCATCAAATTTTCAGCACAAATCTCCCATTCCTCGGTTAACATACCAGGCCATTTATTCTGAGGATGATCACATAGGCAACACAGTACCACATGTGAATTCAACTAGGAAAAGAACGAAGAATCATGTTGGCAGAGATCCTGCCTCGAACATAAGCCTGTTGCAGGGGTTCAATCTCTCAGCTCCTTTGGTGGCGACGCAGCCACAGCAGCGTCAGCAGTTTTATCAGATGGGCGGCGGTAGGAGCAACAATCTGGTGGATCAAGCTGGTCCATACCCATCTGAGAATGATCAGTGGCCCCCCAGAACCTTCTGCTGGACAAGAACGGCAACTTAAAAGTCTCGGATTTTGGACTCTCCGCTTTACCCGATCAGCTCAGAAACGGGCTGCTCCACACCGTCTGTGGGATCCCCGCGTACACGGCGCCCGAGGTGGTTTACCGACGCGGCTACGACGGCTCCAAAGCCGACGCGTGGTCGTGCGGCGTCATCCTCTTCGTCCTGCTTGCCGGTCGCCTGCCTTTTGACGACAGCAATTTGATCGCCATGTATAAGAAAGTCCAGAGACGGGAGTACGAGATTCCGGCTTGGATTTCGAAACCAGCGGGTCGGATCATATACCAGCTGCTCGAGTCCTTCAGAGTCTCTGGGTTGCTGCTGCTGCAACCACGCCCACCACCCTCCTCGGCAAATATCAACTGGGCCGGCTGTTGGGTCGAGGCGGCTTCGCTAAGGTCTACAAAGCCCAATCCCTCATCGACAACACCGCCGTCGCCATCAAAATCATCGACAAGTCCCAAGCCGACGCCGCAATGGAGCCCCGCATCCTTCGAGAAATCTCCGCCATGCGCCGCCTCCTGCCCTCCGCTGCTCCAGCTTCTGTGCATGCTTCATCCGTCGTCCTCCTTCGTCCGCTCCCTGCAAATTCCTCTACCCACCACCCAAATTTATACAGAAAAAAATATATTAAAAAAAAAAAAAGGGGATGGTGGAGCAAAGTGGTGCTGGCACCACGTGAAAAAAGAAAAGAAAAGGGGAATGGTGGATCAGCAACATGTGAAAGCAAAAAAAAAAAAAGAAAAAAAAAACAAACAAACAAATAATAAAAATAAATAAATAAATAAAAAAGGAGAGAATGTGGATTCTTGGTGGCTAGCACCATGCAAAGGGGAAGGGTTTTGGAATGGTGGATCAGTCCACGTGGAAAAAAATATACATATATATATATATATACATACATAATATATGTATGTATATAGCAAAAAAAAAAAAAAAAAAAAAAAAAAAAAAAAACAAATGCATTGAGAGAAATAGAAGTCCATTTTATTTATTTTTCTGGAAATTTTACATAAATTTGCATTATACATACCTTAAAAAAAAAAAAAAATCAAATCAAATTTACAAGAGGGGATCTTCAAGGACGATCAGGTGCCGCCTCACCACTCGGCAGAGCTCCAGAAATGAGAGGCGCCGGAGGTTGATTGTTTGAAGCCACACCACTCGGCGGAACTCCAGGAAGAGGAGGTACCAAAGGTTGATCATTTGGAGCTTCATTACGCGGTACAGCCCCAGAAGACGAAGGCAAATGTTGTTGGAACAAACCCACAAACCTCCGATGATCAAGTAAAATCTGACCATCAGATTCCTGCATCTGGTCAATTTTCCTCTTCATGTTTGTGGCATAGTTATGTGCGAGCTTGTGCAACTGTTTATTCTCATGCTTGAGCCCTCTAATCTCCTGTTTGAGACTCATCACTTCAGCCGCCAACGATTCAACTTGACGGGTTCGAGCAAATAGGCGTTGGGCCATGTTGGACACAGAACCCGCACACTGCACACTAAGAGCCAAAGACTCCTTAACAGCCAACTCATCAGACCGCCTGGAAAGTAGTGTGTTATCTTTGGGAGTGACAAGGTTTCAGGCCACCACCGCAGCGGTCATATCATTTTTCATCACCGAATCCCCAACAGTAAGAGGACCAGTAGGGGATATGAAGGATGGGCGCCATATGTTATCTGGAGAAGACGAGACTACCTCTTCACCAAGGTTCAAATCAAAACGACGGTCGGAGGGTCCAGACATTTTCAAAGGTGTTGAAGAAATAAGGCGTCGGACAAAATCAAGATCTTAGAAGTGCACAAAGGGAGTTTCTACAAGCGAAAATTCAAGTGAGCTTTGAAACGAACTGCGTGCCTCTATAAAAAATCAACACTCGACGGGATTTCAGAGATCGAAGAGGCGAGCTCAGAATTCGAAGAGGCCAATTCAAAAATCGAAGAGGCAAGCTCAGAAATCGGAGAAGCATCTTGCTTTTCCAGATGCGTCAGTACCCGTCACGCGCAAATTCAGCTTTGCGGAAATCACGGGCAAGTTGTCGAAGCGCCGATCCCAGATATCGAAGAGGCGCCAGTCTTTTTCAGCCTCGTCAGCACCCATCACGCGCAAACTCAGCTTTGCGGAAATTACGGGCAATTTGTCGAAGCGCCGATCCCAGATATCGAAGAGGCGCCAGTCTTTTTCAGCCTCGTCAACACCTGTCACATGCACACTCAGCTTGACGAAAATTACGGACAATTTGTCGAAGATTTCTGATAAAGAAGAAAGCACGTGAAGCCATACTGATCAATCACGCATTGGTTGCCGACACGAGTAAAAGAATAGTACCTCTACAGGTACTAAAGAATTTCCTATAAATGTCCACCTTCACCCTCCATAGCAAGGCAGACATACATAACTTTTCTTCATCTCCGAGTACCTTTCTTCATCTCCGAGAATGTCTTCCCAACAAAGCCTCTCGAGTCACTCAGTGTTTCTTATTCCTTGGGGTACCTCTGCAAACAAATGACACCAAAGCAAAAGTATCTCATATCACCAGGGTAGAAAGCAAGAGTATCTCATATCATGCGTTCTCCCTGTCCTTTCCTTTGTCCTTGTTCTTACCTACAAAGACAAGGATAAAGAAAACAATATGCCGGAACCTCCACTCAAACTCGGATGCCACATTTGCCTGGAGAACAGATAAGGCAAGTGAAAATGATACCTTGCAGCATGTGGAGACAACGTGCAGAAGAAACAAGCAGAGAAGAATGCAGTCTTCACAGTCAGCTCAGCAAAAGGAGTCCGAGTTGAGGAACTCAAGAAGCTGCCACATCTGCCTGAAGAAACAAGCAGAGAAGAATGCAGCCTGCACAGTCAGCTCAGCAGAAGGAGTCTGAGATGAGGAACTCGAGAAGATGCCACATCTGCCTGAGGAATAGATGAAGGAAATGAAAATGATACCTTGAAGCATGTGGAGACAAGTGCAACCAAGCACGTGCTGATTCATCCGCTACTTCGTTAAAATCAAAAGTATTTCATATCATCAGGGTGCAATCACTCTGGACGGTGGACTCGTTTTGACCCTCAAATTCTTGGGCCGACTTGCTAGGCGTTGTGGGCTGCATATGCCGTTTCACCACCCTTGAATCAAATCCTTAGAGATCAAGCCACCAACTGGAAGAAGAGCCCATCAATCTTGAAGATCATACCGTTGACCAAACTGCTCAGGTGTGAATTAGAAAGATTGAACAAAGCAACAAGTCGTCACCTTCACCTCGTGCCTGCTTGCCATGTGTTCGAGTCAGCCTTCAAGAATCAAGCCCCAACGGCCCTTGAAGAAGCTTCCAGCCAAATTCAAAATCAAGCATCGACGGCCTTGGAAGAAATCACAAGTCCGATTCAAGATTAAGTGTCTACCACCCTTGAATCAAAACCTAGTTCAAGAATAAGCTGTGGAAAATCAACAATTGGAGGAATCCAGAAAATCCTTCAACCCAGTTCAAGATCAAAGCTGTGGAAAGTCAACAAGCGCAACAAAATACGTGCCGATTCACCCACTACCAAAGCCAAAGATCATCTACCACATGAAGCTCCTTGTGGTCCAATTTCAACCTTCAAGATCAAGCCTCGACGGTCCTTGAAGAAATTTCAAATAAAAGTTCAAGAACAAGCCTCAACGGCCCTTGAAGAAATTTCAAACGAAAGTTCAAGAACAAGCCTCAACGGCCCTTGAAGAAATCTCAAGCCCAATTCAAGATCAAGCCTCAACGGCCCTTGAAGAAATCTCCAGCCCAATTCAAGATCAAGCATCGACGGCCCTTGGATCGACATCTACAGTAAGGGACTTCAAAACGCATCTCCTACACGTGACAAGCACATGTATACGACGTGCCTTGAAGTGGGGGCATTTGTAGACATCGAAATTTCGGTAAATAAATGTTGACCGATAAATCAAAGTGTCAACGCTCATGTATTACATAAATTTTACACGTAGCGTGTGACTAAACGAAAATTGAAATGAGTTGGAAAAGTCATCAAATAGGACACGTGTTAACACCTGGCAGAAAAGACTTATTTCATCTGGGATATTATATTCAAAATTAGGCCTTGGAAAATTCTATAAATACAAGCCCATTTCATTCATTTGGGAGGACCAAAATCATTAGGCAAAACTCTTGAAACTCTTGAAGCTCTGAAACTCTGAAACTCCGAAGCTCTCAAGCATCCAGGTTCCCGAAGAATCAAGAAAGCGTTCTTCGTTCATCGTTCATCCTAAGATCAAGCCCCAACGGTCCTTTGGATCAACAATCATCCACCAATTCAAGATCAAGCCCCGACGACCCTTGAAGAAAGTGTTCTTCGTTCTTCGTTCTTCGTTCATCGCTCTTTCAAGATCAAGCCCCGACGGCCCTTGAAGAAAGCACCATCGTTCATCATCCGTTCATCCAAGATCAAGCCCCAACGGCCCTTTGGATCAACAAACGTCGACAAATCCACACACATCCAACCGTTCTTCAAGATTAATCCCAAAAGCCCTTGAAGATCTGTTCATCACTGTTTCTTCAAGATCAAGCCCAAAAGCCCTTGAAGATCCGCTCAAATCCACCTTCAAAGATCAAGCCCACGGCCCCTTGAAGAAACTTCCAACAGTTCATCCAAGATCAAGCCTCAACGGCCCTTGGATCAATCACACATCCACAAATACACACCTTACGGAGATCGAATCAGAGGATCAAATTAGAGAGAGATTGTAACCCAAAATCATCAAATACAAATATTTGTTTGTGCACGTTCGTTCTTGTCTCTTTCGTTTCAGGAAATTTCTGTGTTCACAAATTTGATTCACTTTATATTGTAACAAGGGGAAAACCTAACCTAAACCTATGATAGGCTTTTGGCTTAATTTAGGACCATTTGGAATTTGATTTTAAAAGAGTCAAAATCATTTATGGAAAAAACACATGATATGTATTTTCTCCACAAAATTATTTGAAGCTTTTTTATTGAAGTGATTTTAAGCATATAAAAGGTGCTAGTCTTTATGTAATCACTTTCAAACAAGCCCTGATTAGAATTGGACCAAATTCCACTTAAAAGGAGCTTAGTCAGCTAGAAGTAGGAGAACTATTTAAATTCAAGACCAATGAAGACTTGTTTGAAAATTAACTAAAGTTTGTCTATGGTAGTGAAAACTGAAAACCACCCACCAAAAGTTGTGAAAACTGGCAAAGTTGGCATAATTAACTAGGTCAAGACTTCTAGTAGTTTTCAACTTTTTGCATTGGAGGAAACTGTCTGCCAATATCATGACACATGCAGCACGTAGAAAGTTAGAAACTAAGAAATTAATCAACAAACAACAACGAATATTAGTCAATAATGACGTGCTCGGGTAAGAAAAATTAGTATGGAGTACACATGTTTAGCTTAATCATTTTGTCTTCTCTAAAAAACATGGGAATTACTCTTGGTCGTTTCATCGTTGTCAACTTCTTTTCAAGAAAATATCCCAACTTTTTATCAATTTCAATTGAATTATGTCGGAGAAATGTCTAGAGAATATCCCCAACTCTTTATCAGAGTCAGTCTTGAGGGTGTGCAAAAGGTGCCACCGCATAAGATCTCGATTCGGGAGGGCCTCCAAATTTTATTTACATGTAAACAGATATATATATATATATATATATATATTATATACTTAAATGTGCAAGATAATAATAATTACCGTACCAACGCTAGTGGTGTAGGCCTTCAATTTTCTTGAACATGGCCTGGGTCCTTGTGGTACAATTTTGCTATTTTTAAGTTTTGCAAATTTATTAACTTAAAAAGTTGATAAGTTTTACACAAAAAACCACGAGTCCTTGTGGAACAATTTTGCTATTTTTAAGTTTATCAAATTTATTAACTTAAAAAGTTGACAAGTTTTACACAAAAAACCATGCAACATATTTCTAATTGAAAACCTTTCAAAACAAGAAATGCTCTTGTCCACTCAAATAATACTTATAATTTGGTGCTCTAATTTGTAGTATTTAAATTTTATAGATACAAATTTAAAAGGATCAGTTGATGGCTTTGTTGATGCACAAAATCAGAGGGGTCTTGGAACAACGTAAATCCAACCGTGAATCTGCAAGAAAGTAAATAACACAAGATGTATCGTGGTTCACCCCAATGTTTGGGCTACGTCCACATTGATATTATATTTCTGAGGGAGAGAGAGCTCTAAATATGAGAGTGAGAGCTTTGAGAGAGCTTAGAGCTTAGGGGATGTGAGGAGGCTTAAGAAATGGCATCCCTTAATGAGAAGAGTGAGGGGTCCTTTTATAGAATAATGGCTCCTCACTTATTACATATTTGCCCTTTCCTTTATTACATAATTACATTTAAGTTCCCCGAGTATTTATACGAGATCTAAATACGGAAGCCCTAAGTATGGTACAAACAGTAGTCCCCTAAGTCTTCAGTCAAGAGAGTCTTTTAGCTGGGGACTTGAAATTCAGTCCATGTGTGGGCCGAAGTAACTAGATGTCGTCTAGGATTGATACTCGATATGAGGCGGTGCCCAATCCGAAATGATGCTCAACCAGAAGTAGCACATATTGCAAGGCTGCTCTATTTGTGGCTTATGTTGCCTTGGTTGGCTCGGCTTGTGGCGTTGGAGGTGAGGGAGTCCCTTTTATAGAATAAGGGCTCGCTCCTCAATACATGAATGATGGGCTAGAGCTGATGCTCGTGGCGAGGCGGTTTGCTCAGTAGGCGGTGATGCTCTCTAATGATGGTGAGAGAGTCCTTTTTATAGAATAAGGGCTCGCTCCTTAATACATAAGTGATGGGTTATGAGTGATGCTCGCGGTGAGGCGGTTGCTCAGTAGGCAGTGATGCTCTCTAATGATAGTGAGGGAGTCCCTTTTATAGAATAAGGGCTCGCTTCTTAATACATAAATAACGGCTAAGTCCCCCAAGTATTTTTCATGAGTGCTCTTTAATGAAAGTGAGGGAGTCCCTTTTATAGAATAAGAGCTTGCTCCTCAGTACATAAATAATGGGCTAAGTCCCCCAAGTATTTTTCATGAGGCCCAATATATGGTACATAATGTAGTCCCCCAAGTCTTCGGTCAATAGAGTATGTTGGCTGGAGACTTCAAATTGAATCCATGTATGGGCCGAAATGGCGGTTGTTAGGCGGTATTTGTATACCCTGCATTGAAGCTTTGTAGGTGAAGCTTTGCAAGTGAAGCTTTGAAGCTAGAGCTCTGTAAATGAAGCTTTCGAAGTTGGAGCTTTGTAAATGAAGCTTTTGAAGCTAGAGCTCTGTAAATAAAGCTTTTGAAGCTGATTGCTTTTGTAAATGAAGCTTTTGAAGCTAGAGCTCTGTAAATGAAGCTTTTGAAGCAGATTGACATGAGTGATGCTCATGAATGTTTATGTTGATTGACATGAGTGATGCTCATGGATGTTGACATAAGTGATGCTCATGAATGTTGACATAAATGATTGTCATGAATGTTTATGTACGATTGACATGAGTGATACTCATGAATGTTTATGTATGAATGACATGAGTGATGCTCATGTATAATTTTGGAGTACTGGGCGTACTTTTGATCACCTAGTGGGTGATAATAGCAGCAGGTTGCCGAACAATTTTGAAGTATTGGGCGTACTTTTGATCACATGGTGGGTGATAATAGCGGCAAGTTGCCGAATAATTTTGGAGTACTGGACGTACTTTTGATCACCTAGTTGGTGATAATAGCGGCAGGCTGCCGTATAATTTTTGTAGTACTAGACGTACTTTTGATCACCTGGTTGGTGATACTAAAGGGCCTGGCTCTTTTGGGCAGATGGGCCTTCGCCCTCCACATAACATTCCAGCCTATTTATTTTGGGCTTTGCCTTTTCTTTTTTTTTTATTACCCTCTGATAGGGTTTATACATATATCTCCGAAAGATAAGAAAAATATATCATTCAAAAATAAGAAAAGTAGATCACATCATTCTGGTGGGGTGTTTATTCCTTGCTTTTGCTTTCTACTTTTGTTTCCTACTCCATTTCCAAACACCTTTTGCTTTTCCTTTTCTCTTTTTGCTTTTGCTTTCTCTTTTGTTTTTTTTTTTCACCGCACTCTCTCTGTCTCTGCACCTGACAGACAAAAGGAATCATGATAGAATAATAATAGGAAGCTTTATCTTTTGCTTTTATTGATCTCTCCGCTCCTTCTCTGTCCACCCATTATCTATGGCCTTGGAGACCATTTGGCTTTAAGCTTTTAATTGCCACTGTAATCCTTGACCCGGGTTTCGCTGGCCCTGTCCCATTTTATCTATGGCAGAGGAAGGTGCAGTGGTCACGGTACACATTGTTGCTTGTTTTGATCCTCACTATCTGTGGCAAGTGCAGGCCGGGGCCAAATGAGCTCATCACGTAGTAGATGCAGGCCGGGGCCAAAAGGGGGTCGTGGTAGGTGCTGCTGAAGATCCTGGAAAACGACGGCGTTCTGGGTTTGTACGCAGGGTACTTTACGACATTGTTGAGGAACTTGCGTGCGGGTGTGTTGAGCTATTCTTCGTTCGAGTACCTGAAATCGGCGGTTCTGAGCAAGACAAAGCATACCAATTTAGAGCCGATATAGAACGTGGTGTGCGGGGCCTCTATTACGATGTCGCTGGATGTGGTGAAGACGAGGCTGATGACGGGTGATGCGCAAGGTTGCTGGTGGCGGTGCACTTGGAGTCAAAGGAGGCGGTGCGGTGGATGATGGTGGCGTAGGCGTAGAAAGTGCCAGAGCTGTGGGGGTGGCGGCGAGATTGTGTTGGTCGACGGCGTCGGAGCCGACATTGTGTAAATCAAATAAATCCTGGACGTTGATTAGTACCTACAACAACAACAGCAAATTCTTTGATCTTTGTTCAAACAACATTGATCCCACGATCATCACTAGCATTGAGCTTTAGCACGCTAGACTTGTAAAGTTCAGGTCTGAAAAGCTGGTGAGCGGTGGTGGTTTTTCCAGTACCCGGCAGACCATAGAAGGGCATGTGAGGACAATTTAATGTCTCGAGGGTATTGGTGAGGACTCGGACCACCTCATCCTGCTGTGGTGCCATGGATGTCTTTTTTTTTTTTTTTTTAGTTGTTGTTTGTTGTAGTTTGTGCGCGTTTTCAGCCATTACTAGTGTCTGTAGGCTGTAGGGGAGAGAGACAGAGAGACAGAGAGATATTTTGAGTTTGGGTTTTGGGATTGAGAAATTTGGATCTGTGGTTTTTAGGTAAGCAAATTCACGGTGGATATTGTGGTGAGGTTTCACGGTGGTGAGATGAAAAATTGAGAGAGGACTAACATAGCTTTTCGTGTCGGTTCCCACAGACGGCGCCAAATGTTGATGCACAAAATCGGAGGGGTCTTGAAACAACATAAATCCGACTGTGAAACTGCAAGAAAGTAAATAACACAAGATGTATCGTGGTTCACCCCAAGGTTTGGGCTACGTCCACACTGCTATTGTATTTCTGAGGGAGAGAGAGCTCTGAATATAAGAGTGAGAGCTTTGAGAGAGCTTAGAGCTTAGGGGATGTGAAGAGGCTTAAGAAATGGCCTTCCTTAATGAGGAGAGTGAGGGGTCCTTTTATAAAATAAGGGTTCCTCACTTATTACATATTTGCCCCTTCCTTTATTACATAATTACATTTAAGTCCCCTGAGTATTTATACGAGATCTAAATACGGAGGCCCTAAGTATGGTACAAACAGGCTTCGTCACATAGCACACCCTTCCAGGGATCAGAAGACTCATAGAGGCATTTCAGCCTTCCTTAGCCACTATCGTGTGATTTACCAGCGTCTTGACGTGCCATGTAAAATACTAGCCTGAAATTCATTCCCAATCACTGAGTCATCCGTGGTGGTTATGTTGGCACAATTAGTTGGTATAACATGGTTGGCAGTTGAAATCTATTGCAAAAGTTTGATTAATACCATATTAAACCGAAATTGACAAACTTTTGGATCAAAAGTCAAATCTTCTCGATCGATTATATTTTGTTAATAATATGAAAAGCATAACATAAATAATGCATGTAGTGTTGAAAATGTTGGTGGGTAGTGAATGCCCACAGTGACTTTGGTAAAGTTCTTCAATGCCCTCACAGATTGGTTTTCAGCATTGGCATTATTATACACACACATTTTCAATGCCCATGAAATTTACAACCCTCAACTTTGAAAATACATTCCTGAAACAAAGTCTATTCCAATTTCATGGGCATTGAAAATGTGTATGTATAACAATGCCAATGTTGAAAACTAATCTGTGAGGGCATTAAAGAACTTTACCAAAGTCACTGTGGGCATTCACTACCCACCAACATTTTCAACACTCCCCCTTGGATGCCCACATATCAACATCAGTTGCCTCATTAAAACCTAGCTTGGAAAAACTCAGTGGGAAAAAACCATAGCGAAGGAAAATGAGTACAACTTTACCTGGATTGTTGATATAGTGTTAAGTATGCTTATGTTGCCTCGTTAAAACCTTGATAGGAAAAACGCAGTGGGAAAAATCCTAATCGAAGGAAAAAGAGTACAACATGCATGTATCATGGATGCTCCCCTTAATATGTATCTCCCTATGATTCCGCATTCTTCAAATTTAGCTGTTTGGTAAGTCGACGTAATCCGATACTTTGCACTAACTTTTTAAACGTGCATTTTGGTAGAGATTTGGTGAATAAATCTGTCAGATTTTCATTAGAACGGATTTGTCTGACTTCAATAACTTTAGCCTTCTGGAGCTTATATGCACTGAAAAACTTTGGAGATATGTGTTTAGTTTTATCGCCCTTGATGAATCCTTTCTTCATTTGGGCAACACAGGCTGCATTATCTTCATGAATGACAGTTTGAGTGTTTGTCTTTGAAGGTAGACCACATGAATTCCGAATATGATGGATCATTGATCTTAACCAGGAACATTCACGACTTACTTCATGTAAAGCAAGTATTTCTGAATGATTTGAAGATGTAGCAACTAATGTTTGCATTGTTGAGCGCTATGAGATTGTTGTATCTCCATTCTTAAACACATATCTAGTTTGTGAGCGGACTTTATGAGGATCAGAGATGAAACCAGTATCTGCATATCCAATAAGGACCTGGTCATTTGTGGAGTTCTTTTAGTATAAGAGATCCATGTATGTTGTCCCACGAAGGTATCGCAATACATCTTTGACACTCTTCCAATGACGAATTGTTGGAGCAGAGTTATACCTTGCTAACAAGTTAACTGAAAAAGCTATATCTGGTCTAGTACATTGTGCTAAATACAACAAAGCACCTACTGCACTCAGATGTGGTCTTCTGGACCAAGGACCATTTCATTATCTTCTTTTGGACAGAATGGATCTTTCTTAATGTCCAGAGAACGAACGACCATTGGCGTGCTGAATGGATAACCTTTGTTCATGTCAAATCGCTTCAGGATTTTTTCAATGTAAGCTGATGTGAACCAAAATTCCATTAGCACAATGCTCAATCTGCAGGCTAAGACAAAATTTTGTTTTCCCAAGGCCTTTCATTTCGAATTCGCTTTTCAGATATTCAGCAGTTTTATTGAGCTCTTCAGGGGTTCCAACTAGATTCATATCATCAACATATACTGTCACTATAGCAAATCCAAAGTTGGATTTCTTAATGAACACACAAGGGCAAATGACATTGTTGATGTATCCTTCTTTGATCAAATACTCACTGAGACGATTATACCACATTCATCCAGATTGTTTTAGCCCATACAATGATCGCCTTAATTTGATCGAGAGCATACCTCATGGTATGTTACTTGTTTCAGGCAATTTAAGTCCTTCTGGGACTTTCATATATATGTTAGTATCTAATTCTCCATATAGATACGCGGTGATGACATCCATAAGTCACATGTCAAGCTTTTCTGAAACCACTAAACTGATTAAGTAACGAAACGTAATTGCGTCCATTATAGGAGAGTATGTCTCCTCATAATCAATTCCAGATCTTTGCAAAAAACCTTGTTCAACGAGTCATGCTTTATATCTTGCAATCTCATTTTTCTCATTGCGTTTCCTTGTGAATACCTATTTGTAACTCACGGGGTTTACATTAGGCGGGGTTTGGACTATTGGTCTAAAAACATTTCGCCTTTCCAAGGAATTTAATTCTGCCTAAATTGCATCTTTCCACTTAGGCCAATCTTGTTTCTGTTTACATTCATCAACAGAGCGGGGCTCAATATCATCACTTAATATGATTTCAGTGGCTATTATGAATGCAAACATATCGTCAATGGTTATTTCATTATGATCCCACAATTCATTAGTACATGCATAATTTATGGAGATTTCTTTGCTCTCATGTACTGCTGTCTCTTCAGGGACATATGTCTCATCAAGGACATTTTCTTCTTCTGGAAATCCAGAATCATGAATTGTGGATTTGTCATTCATTCTGTCTTCCTGAATGATTTCATTTGAGTTGTGCCCTTGTCATTCTCTTTCGAGGGGCTGAATCTTTTGAACCTAGTGGTCTACCACGCTTTAGGCGTACACCAAATGAATCATTCACTACCACTTTATTTTGTCCAACAGGGACATCAATCCTTGCAGGTGCATTTACAGCTGGTATACATGATTTTGTCACTTTCATAGCATCATTAAATGCATCTGACATTTTATTGGCAATGCTTTGAAGATGAACGATTCTTTTCACTTCATTTTCACATTGAATGTTACGTGGATCAAAATGAGACAATGTAGGAACAACCTATGTCAGCTCTTTCCGCCCTTCTGGAACGGTCTTTTCTTCCCCTAATGAGGAGAAAACTGTCTCATCATAGTGACAATCAGCAAAATGAGCTGTAAACATATCACCTGTCAAGGGTTCCAAATAATCTAATGATAGATTGTGAATCAAAACCTACATAAATTCCCAGTCTACGCTGAGGTCCCATTTTAGTGCGTTGCGGGGGTGCAATAAGCACATAAACAGCACAACAAAAAACTCGTAAATGTGAAATGTTTGGCTGATGCCCAAACACGAGTTGTACTGAGGAGTATTGGTGGTTGGCTATAGGTCTTAATTGAACCAATGATGCAGCATGTAAGATGGCATGTCCCCATGCAGAAACTGATAATTTTGTTTTCATAAGTAGAGTGCGGGCTATAAACTGAAGCTGCTTGATCAATACTTCTGCTAAACCATTTTGAGTATGGACATGATGAACGAGGTGTTCAACATTGATGCCCAATGTCATGCAGTAATCATCAACAGTTTGAGACGTAAATTTACCAGCGTTATCAAGTCGAATTGACTTAATAGGATAATCTGGGAATTGTGCTCGTAACTTAGTTATCTGAGCAAGAAGTCTCACAAAAGCTACATTCCTAGTAGACAAGAGACAAACATGTGACCATCGGATAGATGCATCAACCAAAACCATAAAATATCGAAATAGTCCACATGATGGTTGAATAGGTCCACAAATATCCCCTTGAATTCTTTGCAGAAATGATGGGGATTCAGCATCAACCTTTAGTTGTGATGGTCTGATTACCAACTTCCCTTGAGAACAAGCCTTGCAAGGGTTATCATTTAAGATAGCAATATGTCTGCTCAATAATGGATGTCCATTAGAGTTGGTAATGATCCTATGCATCATGGTAGATCCTGGGTGACCTAGACAGTCATGCTAAAGCATGTAAACTTTTGAATCAATGAACTTCTGGTTCATAACAGTATGTGATTCAACTGTCTTTATGTATGTATAATACAATCCACTCAACAAACCATGCAACTTCTCCAATATACATTTCTGGGTATCATTGGAGGTAATGCATAGATACTCCACCTTTTCTACACTTTTCGTTTCAATGTGGTATCCATTTAAACGTATGTCTTTGAAACTTAACAAATTTCGAGTAGATCGAGTAGCATACAATGCATTATGTATGGACAATATTGTTCCATTTGGTAACATAATATGGGTTTTCCCTGAGCCTTCAATTACATCTGATTTGCCTGATATTGTTGTTACCCTTATTCTTGTAAGCATCAATCTTGGGAAATACTTTCAATCTCGAAGTATTGTATGCGTAGTTGCGCAATCTACAAGACAAATATCTTTGCCATTTCTCATGTTTTGAGAATGAACATAGTTTTTATCCATACTCTCTGAGTAAGGGAATCAGAGTTAGAAGCAAGTTATAACATGAAATTTACATGCCATTTTTATTGAATCTGAAATGCTAGTTTTAAACTACAAGTTCAGCATAATAAAAGTACATCAAACATAAACGATTCAGTCGGACCGGTATACTTCATTCCCCATTTCCATAATGAAGTCTGAAACATCTAGGTGAGTTGTGTTCAATTGTCCTGATAAGTCACACACTTGATCAGGTATATCCATTGGTTTAGCCTGGTCGATAAAATTAGTCTCGACACCCTTCTCCTTGAGGAGGGCTTGATACATATCCACCAGATGTTTTGGGGTACGACAAGTACGTGCCCAATGTCCATTGCCACCACACCTATGGCAGGCTCCTTCAGAGTTCCTAGAAGCATTGTTCATGTGAGCTTTGCCTTTGTGGCGATTCACATTTTTAAAGCTCGGGCCTGAATTATGCCTTGGAACCTAGTTGTGAAACTGACCATCATGTTTCTTACCTTTCCTGTTCTACCGAACTCATTTGTGTCCATGTCCTCGTTTATGATTATTGCCACCAGAGGATGTGGCGTTCATTTCAAATGAAGCAGCATTCACTTCTGGGAATGGTGCAGATCCAGTAGGTCGAGAATGATGGTTTTTCATCAGGAGCTCATTGTTCTTTTCAGCTACCAAGAGTACAGATATCAGCTGGCTGTATTAAGTGAAGTCTCGTGCTCTATACTGCTGCCGTATGAGCACATTAGAGGCATGAAATGTGCTGAAAGTCTTTTCCAACAAATTCTCCTTAGTAATAGTATCCCCACAGAGCTTCAGCTGAGAGGTAATTCTAAACAATGTAGAATTGTACTTTGCCACTAACTTGAAATCCTGGATTCTTAGGTGAGTCCATTCATAACGATCTCCTGGAAGAATCACCGTTGTTTGGTGATTGTATCTGCTTCTCAATGTATTCCAAATAGTTAACGGATCTTCAACCATTAAGTACTCGCTCTTTAGTTCCTCATCAAAATGGCGACGAATAAAAATCATAGCCTTCGCCCGCTCTTGAGAGTATGAGCTGCTCTCTTCCCTGATGGTATCTCCAAGATTCCTTGCTTCCAGATGGATCTTAGTATCTAGTACCCAGGTAAGGTAATTCTTCCCGGTAATGTCCAGGGCAGCATAATCAAGCTTCGCCAAGTTCGCCATTTTCTTTTCTAAAAGAAAATGAGATGTGTAAGAACTTGCAATAATATGTATTCCTGGAGGAATATAGTGTTAGAATTTCTGGTTCTTACAAATTTTTCATTTTAATCTTCAGGCCAAAATGATAAGCATTCAAAACTTCAGGCTCGAGATTTTCAAGATGAATGAGGAGGGCGATTGTACCACACCATTCTCATTGAAATAATGTAACATAGAATGGGCGATTATTCCACACCACTCAAGTAGCAGGAAAATTTAAATAATCATAGCAGTGTGGGCGATTATACCACACCACCTAAAATTGCAATGAAATTAAATTGCAGGCAAATTAAATATGCAGGGTAGGGCGAGCGATTATACCGCTCCACCTAAAATTTGCAGTAAAATTAAATATATAGTCCAAGATAGGCGATGATACCGCACCATCTTGGATTGCAGTAAGATGAAATTTGCAGTTCAAGATGGGTGATTGTACCACACCCTCTTGGATTGCAGTAAAAATAAATATTGGGTTAGTAATTGATATCTATACCAAACAAGAAATCTAAGATGTATGTAACCATTAGGTTGAGAACTAGAAGCAGGCATGGAGCAAACAGTTCGTCGCGAGGGTATATCGCGCAGTTGAGGCAGAGGAAGAAGATGAATAGTAAAAACCTTAGAGGAAACATTTTTTTTTGTTCGGCGAAAAGAAATGAGGAATAGTTATATTTAGAGAGTCGTGCTGATAACGTGTTATAAATATGTAAAAGTTGGAGGGATAACCTTTTTAGTGAATGGAGCGAAGCAGGCGTAAAATGTCATACTGAAACGATAGCACAAAAGGATAACAAATAAAGGAGGGAGGAATGGATACTGTTATTGATCTTTCTTTTTTTCTGTATGTTTTGATTGCAATAGAGTGCTCTATTTATAGAGCAACTTGTATTACTACATCCCATGAAATTGGAATAGACTTTGTTTCAGGAACGTATTTTCAAAGTTAAGGGTACATATTGAAATTTACAACCCTTTTAATTTTCGGCCGTTGGATCGGATGAATTGAAGAAGATCAAATGACAGAAATTAATAAGGGGTGTGTGAGAAGAAAAAAGGGGTGTGTGGATAGCACACCCCTTAGATTTATAGCCGTTTTATGTTACAGGAAGAGCAACAAATCATGGACCCGGCTGCTCTGTCCTCCCAGTTCTCATACACTCTCATCCTCTCATATTTTATGTGATCACGGTTAAGCCACGTCAACATTTTATATTGATTTTTTTATAGAGATAATTAGACAAAAAAGAATAGTGATATAAAATGTTGATGTGGTATAACCATGACCGTACAAATAGGAGATGATGAAAATGTATGGGAAGTGGGTGGGCAGAGAAGCTTGGTCCCCAAATCATTGTCGAGGATGTCATGGCAACCATCACATGCATTGCTGTACTAACGTGGACGAAGAGGAAGAAGACAAAGAAGATGAATAATTGACAACAACTTGAACAAATTGACACCGCCAAATTTAGGTCTTGATATCGACGTTAGCGGCAAATCTAAGGAGGAGGGGCCATCTCTGCAGCAAACTGTTCTTCCAACTTTGTATTGATATTATTACCCTGGCCGGTGCCATACAACAATGTCATGCAGATGATCAAATCAACAACCTTGTGGCTCAAATTTAGGTTTCTTTTCTGCATTTGGAGGTTGTCAGCGTCAAATGTTTTATTCATGATTATAAACGATAGAATATCTATAGAGCAATTCAGATAGAACAGAACAATTCGTCCGTAATAGTCGCACGATAAATATACAGTTGAACTCAACAAACAAGTAGTATCCAACTTACATCTATGTGCATGTGCTTTGGAGTCGGGACACTATAGTCAAATAGAGGCAATTGCCTACTACTAAAGTAAGCATCAAAACTTTACCTAGGTGAGATTTTTTGTTCCACTAGATAATAGGAGGCAAATTATGTTGATTTTGAAGAAAGTTGAGATTCACCGTAAAATCAATTAGCAATATGGGAGTAACCCAATCTCTTATCAGCTCTTATAAGGTTTTTTCTTTCACTGATGTAAGATTTTTTTATCTTCACATCCTCACAGATTTTAATTTATAATGAATAAGATTTCCCTGGCTATTGTTCCACCGGGTGGTGCTAAGTTCGGTTTCGTATTAATTTAGCATGGTCCGCTATAGACAATGAAAGAGGAGACTAAGATCAAATTATAATTATATTATTCTAATCCTAGATAACTTATTTTAATTCTATATTATTCTATAACATAGAGGCATCATGATATCATATAAAGTGATAAACAATGTTGTTGACGGCTGGAAATTTGTGAATTTCAAAAGAAGTGTCAGATGATTCAAATACTAAAAAGATTATCTCTCTAACATCAAATATATAATGATATGCTGACGGTAACATTTGAAGATGACTTGAAAACTTAAACCAAACAAAACATTTTATGCTACCAAATGTGAAAGCATCAAAACAAGAAAAACCCAATCCAATTGTTTTATTGGGCCTACTTGCCCATTCTTATTACCAAATTTTCGCATCAAAACAAGGTGCTTCCAAGCATTTTTTGTTTTTTTTGGAGTAGCTGAGACTTGAGATGATACTTGTCACTTTTTGTATGTATGACACTGTCACTCCTTAAGTATGTGCCGGTTGCTGCCGGATTCATATAGGGGCCTGTATGCCTTTTATTATTACACATGAGAAATTGTCCAATGTTCTTTTGATCTTCTCTTTGAGCATGACTGTCACGACGAGAGCGAAAAACGCTTGACAACTTGCTCCAAAAACGACTTGCCAAAATTGCGTGCGAACGCTATCTTTGCCTTAAGAGATGCTTATGGATTTCGAGACTTGAATTAAAACATTAGAAATGAATGCAAATAGTTGAATTTAAACAGAATTTTCTTCCATTTTCTGATAATATCTGCACATAACCACTGTTTGTAAATGCAGACTAACAAATGCAGAGAGGGAGAAGGAGGGAGGGAGGGAGGGAGGGAGGGAGAGAGAGAGAGATGAACAGCCATATCATATATAACAATGGAATTTTCAGCTACATGATCCATTAATACAAAGTAGAACAAATGACCAATCAAATAGATAATGTGACTTCACTTCACTTGACTTATTTAAATAAAGAATTTCAACATTACATAAAGAATCAAAGAATAAACAGAAATTCGATTGACTCTGAATACTAACAACAACATGGACTGCAAAGACTTGAAATCAAATATCAACCTACAACTGCTGTAATTCTTACAAAACAAATGATTCTGACACTATCGGACGAAGATTTATCTGCAACAAAAGAATGAATGAATACTTGTGACAGATTTCCCCTACCTACAAAGAATTCTGTATCCCTTTTTTCTGTATGCAACAATGGAATCAAAAGTGACTGTATTGTGTACGAAGAAACTAAAATCCACGGCTATTTAACTTGGTTGCGAAAATGATGACGAGCTGCCTGCTGCTGCATCAACTGGTGTCCATGCTGAGACTGTGTAAAGAGGCTGATCCATCCAACTTAGAGTAAGTGCTTCTGCTGCTCCGTTTTTCTCTTGCTTCTTCACGGTGTAATTCTCACTAGCATACATCTTTAACAGAAACTGGCTCTGAAGCATTTCCCTCTCCGTTATCCCTACGCATCGAAACCCTTCTTGCTCCATCAACTTCCTCCACTTCTCAAAGCTCTCGTGCCTCTCCAGCCTGTCGCTTCCTTCACAAGCAATGATGTTCCTAATTTCTTGTGCAAACATCTCCTCTACTTTGATCCTGGCCTGGCTCTCCAAGGGAAGACTAGAACCAATCGAGTCAAAGATGGCAGAGTAGTACTTCAATGAGTTGGAGACTCTTGTCTCCAACTTAGACTCATTGTGCTCGGCCTCTTGCTCTGCCATAAGGACTAATGTCGGGTTTGTACTTCGAATGAGTCCCAAAAAATCCCTCAGCGCTCCTCCTGTCGTGTCATAAAGCGTCTTGTGCAGTTGGAAAACACAATTCACAGCCACACTCTCATGCTCCTTGACATGAAGCATCCAAAGCCTCACATCCTCCAACCTATCCACAACCGGGTGGAACTCAAAAGGTAGGTTCAGTGCCCCAGCAAATCCAGCAAGCCTATCTCCTGTCTCGTTGAGCTCTTGCTTCGACTCCCCTATCCCCGTGATCCTAACATGGCTCGGAGGATTGGTCCTTGACACCAAACTCTGGAACAAACTGGGCCACTGCAGCCCTTGCTTGATGTCGAAATCTATGATGTGAACCCTGTCCTTCCCTTCAAAAGCTCTCAGCAGTATCTCATTTGAAGTGAAATGAACAAATTTTGGAATTGGGCTAACCTGGTTTAGAAGCCTCAGCTCAATCCCAGAGTCCTCATCCCTTCGATCAAACTTTCGAGGAGCGTTGATCTGAAACACATGAGGCCAAAGCCTTGTGACTCTCAGAGATAATGCCTCAGTGTAATAAGCAGAAAGCCGGCTTATAGCGCTTCCTTTCGGCGAAGCAAGCTCCCCCAACTTAGCTATAAAATGGTTGATTGCTGCAATGTTCTTCAACCCAATTGCCTCCACACAAGCTGTAAGCAAGCTGACAAGCTCAAACCCTAGATGCTCTGCCTCACTCTCATCATCCTCCTCCTCCTCTGCCACAACCCCTGCTCCTCCATGTGGGACAAAAGGATTCCGAGTACCGTTACCCGTGTCGTGTTCGGAGGCACTCACATTTACCCTCAAAGCCAAGCGCTGGCTCTCCGATGAAGTACTCGACCCTGCTGACCCTTCCCCCACCAGTCCACGGCTAGCCTCGCCGCCGCCATCCTTCTTCCCCAAGTCAGTAATTTCAGTCACAATTGAGTCCAACCAAGGATTGTTCGACAACGGAAGAGGCTGCGAAATCTCCTCTGCCGGAACATAACAAACCCTCTCTTCATCCCCTGAACATGTCAGAGAGAACGGAGGCTGAGTCGTCGTTGGAGGGAGATGGAAGCCAGGCTGAAACCAAAAATTCCCACCACCCAATTGGCCTAAACTCAAACCACCGCCGCCTTCGCCGTCACCGCCATTATCCCCACAACCCCTTTTCCTCTTTGCCCTTTTTCTGAAAGACTCATCATCATCCACCGGGTCCGCGAACCTCTTCCCTCTCTTCTTCTCCCCCCAAAACTGATCATGATTCTCCTTCCCTGTCTCCACGAACGCCGCTGTTGCCGTCACAGGACCGCTGGTAGCCAGAGGAGGCAGCCGGATGCTCTGCTTCAGAGAACAACCGCCCGCCTTCGAATCGATCGATTTCTCAACCGAAAGCCCCACAGGCCTAATGGGTTGCGACCTTGAGGTGTCCTTGCGGGGAAAACTGCATGGTAAGTCCAATCTCTGCGTGCTCATCGATGGTAGCTGGAAACTGCAAGCTTGTAACTGGGCCGCTGCTTCACTCCTCAATCTATGCCTTGGTGACAACAATGTGGAACTAGAGCACCCAGCCAACATATTCTATGATCTTCCTAATTTTTTTTTTCAATTTTCTTCTGGTAATCTTTGGTTAATTTCTGTGCAGCTAAAGATCCACCCACCCAATGTTTTTTGTTTCAATTTCTTTTTTGATCTCCCTAGCTTTCTCTTCTTCTTTTCGGGTTTCGAAAAATGTATGAACTTTTGAATGAATGTGTGAGATTAAAAGAGAAAATCCAGAGAGATAGACTATGTGAGTGAGTGTGTGAAAAAATCAACAAATAGGAATCCGATGAGTGAATAAATCAATCAAATGGTGTTTGTGTATAAGTGTTGTTTTTCCTATATGTGTGTTTTTTTAATGCAACAAAGAAGAGATTATGCTAAAAAATTCCAAACCCAAATCAAAGAATCAAAGAATTTTCATAAATTCCTACAACAACAAGATCATCGGATTCCGAAACGTTCAAAGAAAGCTCATTGGGAAGAAGAAAAGGTCTGATTTTGGATCACCATGGAGAAAAAAACGGAGTGATATGGAATAATGCAGATACATACATGGCGGATGATCAAACTCTGAGAAACTTTGAGGCCCAGACCAGCATTTGAATCCCCCATGGAGAACAACACCATGGATGAAGCAGAACCCAAAAACACTTTAAGCTTGCATGCGTGAAAAAGATGAAGATCAAGCAGCTCTCTCTCTCTCTCTCTCTCTCTCTCTCTCTGTCACTCTCTGTCACTCTCTCTCTACCCAAAAGAACCGAAAACCATAGAACACTTGTGTTTTTATATATTAACAGGGCTTTTGGCCCTCTCTCTCTCTCTCTCTCTCTCTCTAGACAATCTCCATGACTGTCTCGATCATGGAAATTTTTATTTAATTTTGTAAATTGTGAAAAAAATGGAGGGCAAAGAGGAGTGAAAAGGGTGTTGGGAAAAGACTGAGGGGGGAGTTGGGATTTGTGGGCCGTGTGATTGAGATCCGACGGCGGAGAGAGATGGGGTATATGACCGTTGGGGGTTGTCGGTGAAATATGACCGTTGGGGGGAAGGGGGGGTTTGGTGTACGGAAATGGGGTTGTGTGGACACGTAGTGCGCACGTGCCTGTGCCTGCTTTCCTCCTGCCTGCACTTCACTCGACCGTTCGAGTACAATCATCATTGGGGCTTTTTTTATATTTGGATTCTGTTTAATTTCCACTTAACTTAATTAAGTATGGTTTAAACTGTTAAAGCATACTTAATTAAGTTAAGTGGAAATTAAACTTTAACTTCCTTAACTTCTTTCAGGGCCCCCTGAGTCCTGACCAAGCAGATTTTTGACACGTGGTGGCCAAAGCTTCTGCCATGTATACTTCTTCCACTTCTGTATTTATATTGTTTTTAACATCTAGGAAATATATTAATATGGAAAATAAATTCGAATTTAGAATTTCTTTCGACACGTACGCATTATCGATTTCTATTTTTAAATAACGTGAATCAAACCTACAAAGAGCTGACATGCATTAAAGGCGAGTAATCAACCTTGTGCTCACATCCAACTAATTTTTAACATTCTCTTTCGACATTCATACGATAAAAACTGTTAAAACAACATCTAGTTAATACGTGATTATGTAGTAAACTTTATGTGCATCCTCTTGCAAACAAAACATTTTACATTACGACAATTCTTAGTTTCTAACCGTTTAGTCTTAGAACCCAATTTTCATACCCCAAATGGACTTTTAATTTTCATACCCCACTTGTTCTCTTAATTTCAATGTTGAATGACCTTTTCACATTGTAAAAAATAGATAGAACCCAAGAATTATTGAGTTTGAAAACAAGAGGACAAATGCTGTAGTATTATTCGTCCACTTCACTGAGCAAGAAAATGAACTCTTCAACGGTCAGGATTCAAGTATTATCCTATTACGCTTAAGAGTTTAAATTATAATATATCAATCTACATGTTGTTTCTGCTAGACAATCAATGTATATTCATAAGTGTTGATGTTTATCCTTGAGTTTTTGTGTTATCATATATATAAGATGTGAATTATAACGATGAGTAATACATTATCTTAAAATCCGTTAACGTGTAGCATTCTTATGTTAGATATCTAAATTACCAATCTTAACTGAACTACCTATTTGTAGCATTACAAAGTAAATTGTTACACATCTGTGAAGAAAGTTTTTCTCAAATTTATATAAAAGGGAGGTATTCGTTGATTTATCCTCTGAACTTATATCGAGCTGTCAATTTACTCACTCAATTTTTATTTTCGTCAATTACTACCCTAAACTTTTATTAATAGCTGATTACCACCATGCCGTTAGATTTTCAAATTTACCATCTGTTTTACCCACAATTGTGGGGAATCTGATTGGTATGTGATAAATTTTAACAAAAAATTAAATGGAAAATTGGAAAATCTAACGGCATGATGGTAATCAGCTATTAATAAAAAAAATCACTAAGGTAATTAGTTAAAATAAAAGTTGGAAGAGATTAAATTGGCAGTTTAGTATGAGTTCAAGAGGAAATTGACTGATACTTTTATAAAAGGAGTAATGTTTCAAAACTCATATGGTGGATGAGAGAGAGAGAGAGAGAGAGAGAGAGAGAGAGAGAGAGAGTAATGACCCTTGCATTTGCATAGAAAAGGTACAAGGCTAGGGTAGGGGGAAGTTTGGTTGAGCTTTTACCATGGAGAGATGTCATTATACAAGTAATGGAATATGTGTGTTAAAAAGTTAATAATTTAAAAAATAAAATTTTTCACCACTTTCATAAAAACACATGATATATCATCCGTATTCTCGTCAAAATGAAAATTTTCTCTTTACCATGCAACATTATTGATAATCCCCAAATGCTTACAAATAGGATTGGGAGAGATTTTTCAGTGTGACTGGTACACGGGATACTATATCACATGTCACTATATAAATGGTAAGATATGTGTGTTAAAAAGTTAATAACTTTAAAAAATAAAATTTTCCAACATTTATATAACAACACGTGATGTATCTCTCGTGTTTCTGTCACAATAAAAAATTTCTCCTAAAATGAATGGAATTACAACCCTATAGGTAATTAGGTAATTAAGTATAGGTATAGAGGCCATAATAATTCTGCAAACTCTTTTGATTTGAAACGAAAAACGTCAAAAGTGTAAAAAGACGGTTAAAGTAGTAGTCTAAAGATGCTGTAAGATATAACGTATATGATTGACAACACCGAAAACGAATCCACCAAAACGATAATATTCCTCCTCTACACCCAAAAAGTCCAATGTCTCTTGTTTTGTGACCCTATTTCTTTACCGTTTACCCTTTCAACTTTCTGCTTTCTTCTTTCTTCTTTCTAGAGGATTCGGATGCACAGTTAACCAGAAAACGTAATTAAATCAAACAGCCGAGTGACTTCGGTGATACGGGTAGAACGTTAATATGACGTCTTGTACTGTACAAGTTACTCTTCTCACGAAGCATTAACGGTATAAAATTCAAGGGTCAGCCTCTACACCCAAAGGTTCCAACAGGATCTTGCATATTAGCATTCGTTTCTCCTTCTGCGCATGAAAACAAATTTGAAAAGATTTTATATGGTACTCGTTAAAAAGGATCCGACGCTCTGAACATTTTTATTCTATAATCTTTGATCAAAAACACAAAAAATTTAAAATATAACAGTTATAAAATTCAAAATACTCTAAAACACCGGAGAATTTCTGAATATTTTGATGAGTTATTGACATCTTAAATTTTCAAGTATCCAAAGGGTTTGTTCCGACCTAATGCCTAGGTTGAGCGATGGGTGGTCGGAATTGAGTTTATACAAATTAAGAGTAGAAATTGTCTTTATGCCGTAGCCGTTTAACATTATATGATCAATGCTCCCACAGCTTAAATCCAGGGGACGAATAGACACAACGAAAGATCATGCAAAAAACGGCAGTAGTAAGAAAACGACATCAGAACACATCGTTCCAACTTCCAAAAGCTAGGAGTGCAACTCAAGTGCGTTGGGTTGGTTGGATCGTCAACCCAATCCTAACCCAACATTCCTAACTTGGGTTTCGATTGGGATTGAGTTCATGCGGGTTTATTTGGGTAGGGTTCGGGTTTGTGCAATTTTATTAAATACAATCTTTTAACACATTATTTCATAAGATAAATCTCAAATTTTGAACCAAATAACGCAAAGCTATTTAAAATTCAATTTTACACATCTCCATTCATACCGAAAACAAGCCAAACGCATATTTCAAGTTTCAACCATGCAAAGTTGAAATTAAATGAAAAAACAATACCAACGTTTTAACAAATAAAACATAAAAGTGACTATCATTTATTTTCAAATGAAAAGCAAACAACATTCAACTATAGCTCTCCCAAACTTGTATGTAGCTCACATAATATGAAGTGGAACGGGTAATGCGTGCATGAGCAATTCGAACAAGAAATCAGGTTGAATATGGGTTGACATGAACGGGCAAAACAAGAGCCAAATCCAACCCAATAAATAATCGGGTTCAGATTGGGTTGGGTTTAAAGCCTTTTAAGCGGGTTTTTACTTCATTTTAACCTACTCAATCAAGTTTGAAATCGAATTAAACATGGGTTGATTCAGGATGACCCAATCTAAATTGAACCCCTACCAAACGCGTAGGATCGAAGTTCAACCTAATGTCGTACCACGGATAAACAGAAAAAATTCCAGGAAACTTGTTCACTATAACGGCACTGATAGAAACATACAATGAGCATAATTATTCTGCTTTTCAAATTTGATTCTGCCCATGTCTTCAAATCCATGTATTAAGCATTTCATATCCAAACACCCCCCAAAAGCCAAATGAAAACCAAGATTTCGTTCAACAATATACGCGGATCAAATGAAACTGTTCTATCTTTTCTACATTTTGGAGCCACCTGCTATATCGACTCCAAAAACAAAGCTTCTTGTTTGCTGGTAAGCCCGAGTTCATTCAATGTCAATGCACTTTCTCCATCGCTAAAAGCGCGCCTGGGGAATGGCCTCACCTGTTTACCAAGATGTTTAGTATTCACAGCATTCAAATGCAGTTTTGTTCTATTTTCTCCATGAAAACAACTAAAAATCGATATAAAATTTTGCAAAGATTGATAACATGGGGTTACGGAAAGTGAAATGGGTATTCAATTAAATGCAAACATTGCTCACCACTCTGTAAGAGCCGGGTTTGACCCTTCTGCCAATATCAATAAAGTCGAAAAGAGACTGCAAACAGAATCAAACTCTGGTTTAGCGAGGATGGGCAAAGTGATGATTCAGTTAAATACATGTACATTCACAAAATTTTACCTGCAGCTTGTCTGTCCTGAGAAATCGACGCCCATGGCGGCTACCATCTGGCATTCGCACCAGTAGGGTTACAGCATTCTCATCATCTGATGCTGGTTCTTGAGGGAGAGTAGCTTCTTTTGCTGCTAATTGTCTCTCCAATTCCTGCAAGGAAGGATCATAGAGAATAAAGATATCAGCAACTTTGAAAGTAGAACTCACCAAAAAAATGAGTTGTCCATTACTGATGACGAGGAATGCGCTAGCGTCTGAAAGAAATATGAGCAGGGCCCAATTATGTCTCAGTACATACAAACATAAGCGGTGGATGCACATTTTTCATATTACAGTACTAATTGCCCACCATATTTGGGAAATGTAATCCCATCTGAGTAGAAAAGGGTCAATCATATTCATATCAAAACAAAAACTAACACTAAAGCCATGGATGAAAACCAGAAGTTCCAAAATGCTTAAATTAGCAGTCTTCTATTACATAAAAGTAAACTAATTCTTTTCCATTAATTTCTTTGATTCAGTCTCCATAATAAACTGTCATACCTAATTCCGGCTGGCTTCAAAATACAGAAATACTATATAATTCATTGGATTACAAACTACTAGTCATTTTCCATCTCAAATGTCAAAAAGCTTGAAATTTTATTGGCATAAATCCTACAAATATTTATAGAGAAGTGGCTCCATTCATTCCCATCCTAAATTTCAAAATACTCATTCATTCTAAAACTCCCACTTCTTATCATTTTTCAATTTCAAAAATGAAGAACAGAAACACAAAAAGTAAGGGTGGTGAACTTTTCAAATGTTGAGACTTGGAGAATAAAAGTTTGAAAATAAAAGAAAAATAGGATAGTAAAGAAAATGTTAAAATGCCACATATGGAGTAGAGCCACTTTTCAGAGAACTCACAAAACAAATTAAAATAAATGAATGGAGAAAAATGGTACTGTTTAGAGCCGAGTTACTTAACCATACAAAATACTGCTAATTAGATTAATTTAGAAGGAAATATAAAGGATGAACAATCTTTGCAAGAGGGATAGACACAGAAAAAGGGAGTAACATAACCAGCACCAGATAATCTAAATCTAAGCAAACATGTGTGTGTGTGTGTGTGCATATAGTACCTGCTCCTCCTTGATTTTCCTTCGAGACTCTTCCTCTTTTAGTCTGTCTTCTTCACGACGAGCTTCAGCTTCCTCAATAGCCTTCAATTCTTTTTCTCTGTCAGCTTGAAGTGATGCAAGATATTCATCGTCCTGCATGTATCAAGTTAGTACAACCAGTCACACCACTTTTGGTGGCCAACTTTCAGACATTATTTCTGGTATTCAAACCTGTTGTTCACGTATCAACCGCTGTGCTGTAAGAGAGGGTGAAGGAGGACGAGGTGATGGTCGGACGTATGAACTGTCAGGCCGCATAAAATGATGTGGTGTGTAGGGACGGTGATATCCAGTCCCTTCAGGAATTCCACCAAACATTGCAGCCTCAAGCATCACTGCTTCGTCGTGCTCCTCTGAAGAAATTCCTCCCCACTTCAATTACAAAAACAAGGCCAAATTAATTGGTGTAATATGATTAAAAGGTCGTACCCAGTGCACAAGGCTCCCGCTTTACGCAGGGTCTGGGAGAGGTGAATGTCGGCTAGCCTTACCCCCATTTATGGAGAGGCTGCTCCCAAGTCTCGAACCCGAGACCTACCGCTTATGAACGAAGACACTTGCCATCGCACCAAGTGCGACCTCTTGGTGTAATATGATTAATTAACAAAAATTTCAGAGACTCATTCAGAAATTCTAATAACTTACAAGGGAAGATACCTCATCTGAAGGGAAGACACCGCCATTGTGCCTAGGATGATTATCCATATCCTGCTCTTCAGGACTTGAAGGTGCACTATCCTCATCAGCTCCAACTTCTTTTGCAGTCTCCACAGAGCCAGAAGACATGCGCCTGGACCTGTGTCTGACAAGAGGCTGCTCCTCCACATCTTCAGTTTCTTCTTGGATGGATGAACTTCCTGCCTCCAACCTAATTCACCCACACCACCCTCATCAGGAAAAACGTGTATAACACTCCAAAAGTAACACAAGATATATACCTTCCATTTGATGCTGCTAAATTTTTCAGCTCCACCTCTGCTGCCTTAGAAGCCCCAATATATGATACGCCAACATTTTGTCCCTGGCCATGCAATGCTTTCTCTTGCTCTGCTGTCTGGACTCAGTTCATGTTAAACGATATAATATGGATACCACTAAGGAGAATTAAAAAAAAAAAGGAAAGCAAACCTTCAGTGACAATGAAACTGCATGTGCAAGTTCAGGATCCTCTAGCTGAGGTGGCCTTTGCTGAGGTTCATTTTCATCAAACTGTGAGATCAAGAAGAGAATCAATACAAAGACAATCACTTAGTATATATACCATAAACACAGGGTCCAACTCAACAGCTGTAGGCTATTGTCACATACATTTGGAGCACCAAATTGTTGATTTGGTTGGTTTTCTTCAACTTCCTGTTTTGAAGCCTCGATTGCAGCTCGAATCATTTCTTCTTCAATATCATTGCTATAATCCTGCGGATCATCAAATCGAGGAGCACTAGATCCAAAATTTCGGTGATGATATCCATCACCTGAAGAGATATCTTGCGGTCCACTCCTTTGCCCAGCCTGAACAGCTGGGGCAGCTTGAATATCGTCATCATCTTCCTCATCGATTATAACAGTGCCAGGGATACCTGGGCCATCTGCCTCCTCTGTTCCAGTGACATCATCAATGATAGGAGCATGGCCAGAATGGCCAGATGGATGATCGCCATCTTTGACTTCAATGGGGATCTCCCTCACCTCTCTTGGATGAGTAACAAATGGTGTACGGTTTGTAAAATGTGTACCACTATCAAATATGGTTCTACCAAAATCTGGAATAAGAATAGAAAAGGGATTCACATCACCAGTTGCAGAGGGAAGCGATAAAGGATCTCTCCGAGATCGAACAGGAACCGGATCATCGATATCCATAAAATCGTCTTGAGCTGAAACAGGTGTATCATGCACACTGGACATGAAAAGTCATAAATGTTAAAGCTGGAGACATCATCCAATAGCTGATGATATGTCATACTAAATATTTAATAATGAGCAAAAGCAGATGAAAAGCATACTTCACCGATGTGCTTCTATCTCCTTCAGTAAAGTATGCATTTGCAGCTGCATTGAGATCGCCACCATGCTCCTAATTGCAAGCAAAGACAACAGAAGAAGATCTATGAGAAATAATAATAAAGATTCTTTTTATTTATTCATTTTTCGACTTCGTTGTCTATTAAGTCAAATAGGAAAGAGCTCCCTAAAAAATCCAAGAGACTAAAACACAAACCTACTCAAATAAGAAGCTAAATAGTTCGTTTTGTAATAGTGGTTGGGAGATCATATGAAGGTTGTATCAGATGAAGCTGAAGTGAGTTTTTCTCACCACAAAGCATTGAGGTAAATCCATCACAACTCCAAGAAAAAACAGTTGTACCATAGCTACAACAAGATACATTCAGTCGAAAATTTATGCTTCAAGGGTTCTAATCAGAGACACTTGGCCCGACTTTTCAACACCCAAAAAGTTGTTGAGGTACCAGTCCATTCACAACACCTCCAACTTTTTATCAAACATATAACCAACCGTTCGCTACCCTGGGTACCCATATTTCTAGCATTGAACCAGTCAAATCGAAAACTAATTCTTTAACGGTACAATGGTAATCTCACTGTGCTAAGAAAATCCATCTATTCCTCTACCCACTCCATCCGTTCACAACCCTAACAAAAATATTCAATTACTTTCGTGATCAAACGAGTAGCGCAAGCAACTCCCTTTCTACCTTAGATTTCCAAAATGAAAGAGCCCACCATTTAAGTATAATTTTTCATTAACTTCAGCACAACAGTAGTTGATGAATAATACAATCAAATAGCATCCCAACTAAATACACACTTTATCTCAACGTACCATTAAACTCAAGCCAAAAAACACCATCCCAACAAACTAAAGTCCACATCCAAATTTCAAAAATTCATAATAAAAGATCAATCCAAACACTGCCCAACAAAAAATTCCCAATTAAAATTCATTGCCCAGTGCAGTAAAAACCTTAATAGCAACATTACCCTAGAAATCGAGAAACAATTCGGCGATTCTGATCAAAACCTCAGAAATTAAATTCGGAACTTGAAGAAATTACCTCGAGCTTTTGCACGGCTATGGCTTCGGAAGCGCCGGTGATGCTGATGAAGGTCTCGATCGCTTCCTGATTAGGCCTCGCCATGGAAGAACTTGAAGTAATTTTTTGGAGGTCGGATTCTCAGTGTTTGTGGGTTTTATGAGTCCAATTTTGCTCCGGAGAGATGGTAGTAAATAAATTAGCGAAGAGATATTTTTGTGTGGAAAATATGGGCTGTATTTTATGTGTTTATGCATATAGAGGGGGGAACTAAGGCCGCGTTTGGATGAGAGTTTATTAGGGATTTAGAAACTATGGAAGTGCTTTTCGGTCGTCCTTCTCCAGTCTTCTACGTCTCTCTCTTTGGAGGGTAAAGCATCCGGGGGACACATCACCACGACCACACCGGGATGACTTGTTGTCTAAGCAGGCTATAATGGACACATCGACTAGGGCTACGGACGAGGCTCTTTTCTTTTAGAAAAGAAAAAAGACGATGCGAGTAAAAAATTTGTAGTCTCAAAACTCAGTGGGTCGAAAATTTTGAGTTTAGTTTTAATGCTAGAATCAAATTTATGTGGTACGTGAAAAAACTTCAGCTCAATAAGGGTGAGTTTTTTTTTTTTTTTTTCAAACAATAAGGGTGAGTTTAATTCTTATAAAACATGACTCTTACCACTATTAAATAAGTGTTGTGTTATGCACACACTCATTTTTACTTTCTACATATCTTTGTTAATTTATGTTTGTTGATTTTCTTCCATTCATTCAATTCGATGGTAAAAAATTAAAAGGGTACATTAGAAGTAAAAAATATTGTGTGAATCGCACTACCTTTAAATAAGGGGTGTGATATCCACACCCCTTTTTACTTCTCCCACATCTTTTTGGTTTTCGGCTTTCTGATTGGATGAATTAAAGAAGATCAACGGACATAAATTAACAAAGGATGTAAGAAATAAAAAGGAGTGTGTAGATAGCACATCCCTCAAATAATTGTGCTATAAGAGCACAACTCACGTAAGACAATGTGAAAGGCTTTTAGCTTATTGGAAGGTAGAGTTGGACGTTAAGTTTTGATTAAAATATGTAACAAATAAATTCGTTCCAATATAACAAGAAAAGGTAAGTTGAATTGCCGTTATGACCATTTTTTATTTTTTGTTTTCACTTTTTTTGAAAATTTAAAAACCAAAATATTGTTTAGTAATTATTTTCAGTTTTCAAAAAAAAAAAAAAAACTAAAAACTACTCCCTTGAGTTTTCACTTTTTGATTTTCAATTTTCATTTTTTAAAATAAAACTTAAAGTACTTACAATACAAGATTTTAGTTCTCAATTTTCAAAAAAGTGAAAAGTGAAAACCAAAATCTAAAAACTGAAAAACAAAATGGTAATCAAACGGTCCTAAATTTTAGTTGTAAAATTATAAAGGAAATAATATTGCATGTGGTGTTAAATCCTTATTCTCGCAATTTAATGAACTTAATATAATTATCATATCGTTTATCAAACAAATAGATAAAACAGTATGTCCAGTTGTACCAAAACTCTAATTGTTTGAGGAGACTTTGTGTACATATATCATAAACCACATGTGTTAGAAAAGAGAATTACTAAGAAGAGCATATGTCTAGTTGCACAAAATCTCTATTTTATAGAAGGATATTCTAAGTCAAACTCCCATAAATCAAACAATCGCTTAATGAAAAAACTACTAAGACTATATTTTGTATTATATTTGTGTACCACTTGATGAGACAAATATTAAATAGTGTAAATTCATGTGAATCAATGATTTTTTTCTTTCAATAAATATAGATTATATAAATAATACTACAATGTGGTTATCAAATATCATTCGGTATTTTGTGAAATTTTATGGTCAAATGATTGATATTCCAATCCTTGTTTATGTTGTTAATACCATGACAAAAACATTACTGTGTTAAAGGTAGGGCAAACAACACCACAAAATGATTACGATTGTTACATGTTTAACAACCACGGTTCTTCGGTTTGGTAGAACATTGCAAACTGTATTCTAAAACTTGAGCACTCAATATGTAAGTTGTTTTTATTTTTAAGGGGCAGTTTGTTTTAGGTCACAATGTAACGACTCGTCCCCAATTTTTAAGGTTTTTACAATTTTAATACGTGAATTCACGAAAATGTCCTTTGAGGCAAAGACGTTGACTTTTCTTGACTGCCTTGTCGTGTCACGTAAGATTTGTTTTCTTTGTGTATTTTTGTAGTACTCGTCGCTATGGACGCATGGGCACAAACGGAACGCAATTTGGAATTATAACGAATAAGATATTAACGTTTAAAATTTGGGACATTTTAATAAATTAATTAATTTCAAGAAAGCTCCAGATTTTTGGAGCAAAATTTGGAAAGCCACATGTGTGGCCCAGATTAAAAGGAAGAAAAGATGGACGGTGGAGATGATAGATAAAAGAGAGAAAGGAGGGGTGGGACGCCCATTTAGAAGATGAGAGAGAAGAGAGTGACCAATGGGAGAGGAGAGAAAGGAGAGAAAGGAGAGAAGGGGAGAAGAAGAGGAACACGGCGGGTTCCTCTTGACCCATACTCGACCAGGCGGCATCCATGTTTTCCGATGCCATTCAGGCGATTTTTCCGATGAATCACGTCCTACCACCACTATTAAACATCTACCCGAACTCCCCTCGTTCATTTCCACCCATAATCCACCTAGTTTGACCCCGTTTTGAGGAAGAACGAAACCCGTGGGTTCCGAATGTGTCACGACGGAGATCCACCCATCATGAAAGCATCCTCGACCATTACCACCATCAAACCACTCACCTTGAACCCAAGAACAAAGCCCAAACAAGTTTGGAGGCGTTGGAGTTCGAATCGAGGTCGAATCAAAGCGACCCAAATCTAGGGTTCAGACGGGTTTTTGTGAAATTGGGGCTTTTCTCAGCCAAATTGGACTTGGCCACATGTATAAAACTTACTCACTGAGATCTTCATTTATGTGAAGTTTGAGAATTTTTAGAAATAGTTAATTTTTTCGGCGAGTCCGGGCAACCGACCGCTGTGTATGGTAGCACATGGGCCGAGGCATTCCTTGACCTTCCTAAACTAAGTTTGATACCCCAATTCCATAGGTGAAGTTAGATTGATGAAATCTTATCTTATGAGCATAGTTTTGATAGAATCTGCCACTTGATTATTATAGCAATCGACGATCCGATCATTGAATCGTCACCAAACTTTAATACATTATAATACGTAATATATGAGGATCATAGGAACTTATGGATTGAGAATCTGATATACGGATCTTCCTGAATTGGATTTGTAAGCTCGTAAAATAAAACGTTAACCGCCACTTGAATTTACAATTGGCGGATATCCAAACGTTGGATTGTAATGAAACTTTAGTATGATGTTTTAAAAGCATAATGTGGATCTTTGGAAGTTATGGATTGGAAATTTATGATGCAGATCTTCCGAATCGAGTTACGTAGGGTTGTGGACCCTATCGTCGATTTTTGACCGACGGTTGACTTTTGGTCAATGAGTCCTAAATCACTTTAGAACATCCTTAGAGATGTGTTTTTATGTAAGTTATGTGTTCTTTCGATAAGAATTCTGAGACGTGACTATTTGTTCTAGGCGATGATTATTCGGGATGCCTCAATATTTGTGCTAAGGAGTTGTAGCGTGAACCTCAAGTGAGTGGGCATTTGTTATATATATAAGCTTTGATATTTCCAAAAAATGTTTTTAAATAAATTTATGCTTTGTATGCCATGTCTATACCGCTTATTACTATATTGTTGCATTAGTATGAATTGTGAATTATATTATTTGATGTTGCGGAGGCTCAGGTAAGCTTCAGGTGAGTTAGCATGTGATTGGTCTTGTTGCATTGCATATTGCTATGTATTTATGCATTTAAAGCTTATTATACTGCACCTCCCGCCCGAAGCCAAGGCACAACTTTCACGTGATTGTTCACCTTTTGCACCACATGATCACCTTGGATCCAAGTTTTTGTGCTATCTTATCGTACATACCACAATAAGTGGTTCCGACTCGTAGGTGACCTGCAATTTATTGCACAGCTTTCATATGATCATAGCACTTAAGCGTACTTATTTACACCCAGCCTGTCGTATAGGTCACATTAAGTGACTCCGACTCGTGTGCAGACATATGTTGATGAGCTACTAGTCCAGTCATACAGGTCACGTTAGGTGACTCCGACTAGCATACTATTTTATATTGGTTTCACACCTGACTTACATTTATTATATTATGACATGGAATACTTCAGTTTTCGCTGGTTTTATGCATTGGTTTTCATACCTACGTAGTATTATTATTTTCTGGAAACTATACGGGTTTTACGACAAAAGGTTATAATGTTTTCAAAAAGGTTTTTATTAAAACTTTATTTTTAGGCCCACTCACCCTTGTTTTTCACCCATCCAGGTTCTAGTAGCAGAGTTTTCGTACCGACGAGGATTATTGGCAGATCTTGGGCTAGTCGATTACCATCGATGGTATAATTCTCACCCTATTTTACTGTACTATACTTATGTTATGTCATCATGTGTGAAATGGGTTCATACCCGTTCACCGTGCACTCTTGTATTTAGGCACTTTTAGGTTTAAATTTATTCACATTTTCCACATCAATACACTTTATGGTTTTGTCACCTTCCAGATGTCGGCCAACACAGCTCGGTTCGGAGTCATAGTGGACATACCAGGTCGGGGTGTGTAACACAATATATTTTTAATATTAATACTGAGTTGATCAATATTTTGTTCTTTTAAGTAGAAGTTGATAAAGAGAAATATTTTTTTAAACAAATGATAGTATCGGGGTGGAGTAGTGGGCTAAGTCTTACAATAAGCTTACCATAATAATGTGGTTTAACTTCACATTTGGCGAGAATTGAACCTAAGTCCTCTAGAAAAGCAGTAGAAAAGTAGAAGCAATGTGTTTATACCATACTTAGGGCCTCCGTATTTAGATAAATACTCGGGGGACTCAAATGTAATTATGTAATAAAGGAATGGGCAAATATGTAATAAGTGAGGAGCCCTTATTTTATAAAAAGACCCCTCTCCCTCACAATTGGGGGGAGGCTCACTCTCACCCTCGGAGACCAATTCTTAGGCCATACCCTCACCCTTTCAGAGCTCTCATCATCACAGAGAAGTTCTCTCTCTCCCTCTTCAACATATCAGAGAAATACAATAATCAGTGTGGACGTAGCCCAAACATTGGGGTGAACCACGATACATCTTGTGTTATTTACTTTCTTGCAGATTCACGGTCGGATTTACGTTGTTCCAAGACTTCCGGTTTTGTGTATCAACATTTGGCGCCATCTGTAGGAATCAACATGAAAAGCTATGTCGGTTCTCTTTCATTTTTTCATCTCATCACCGTGAGACCTCATCAATGTCCACCTTGAATCTGCAAAAACCCAAAAACCCAAAGCTTTCCCATAAAACCCAACGATTCATTCTCTCTCTAACTTTCTCTCTTCACATTCCACTTTCAATCACTCACTCTCTCACGCCACCAACTCCAAACGCCCATCCCTTTCTCTCCCCCCTTCATCCCTCTCTCTTATGCCCCAACTCAGCACCTAATTCACCAGATCTGAGCCCGACCACACCAAATCGAACCCTAGAGTTTCTCCGATGGAGGAAGCGCTGGAGCTCGCTCATGCCAAGGACACCAAGAAGCATATGGCGGGAGTGGAGCGCCTGCATCAGCTTCTAGAAGCGTCTAGAAAGAGCCTGACGTCGTCGGAGGTGACGTCGCTCCTCGACTGCTACTTGGATCTCCTCAAGGACAACAACTTCAGAGTCTCCCAAGGCACTTTGCAGGCCCTTACCTCCGTCGCTGGGCTCTCCGGCAACCACCTCAAGCTTTGCAGGCCATTGCCTCCGCCGCTAGGCTCTCTGGGGACCACCTCAAGATCCATTTCAATGCGCTTGTTCCCGCTGCTGTTGAGTGTTTGGGCGATGGCAAACAGCCCGTCCTCCGAATCCGATTGCAGTTTCCAATTTCTGGAATTTCAAATGTTCCCACAGTAGTATCCGATAAATAGTAGCCACTTGCAATATGATCTGTGACCCTTGCTTTTAGACAACTTCAAGGGTTTGATTTCTTGCTTTGTCTTCAAGTTTGTTTATCGGTGCTAGTTTCATTGTGAAGAAGAAGAGAAAGGCTGGGGTGTCTTCTCATCGGTTCCTTTTACAAATCACAAAACCAGAAACGGAAGGAGATAGGGCAGAAATCTGAGTTTTCAATTGATATAGTGATTGGGTTGCTAAGGTTTCTCTTTCTGTGAAAATGGAGGGGGTGGATCATTTAGCGCAAGAACGGAGCAAAGCGCAGTTCGATGTCGACCAGATGAAGGTCATCTGGGCCGGCTCTTGCCACACCTTGGAAGTCTTCGATCGAATTGCTCGTCTCGTCGCTAGCGATCCGGTCTTTAGAAGGGATAACAGAACATTGTTGAGTAGGAAGGATTTGTTTAAAAACACTCTGCAAAAAACGGCTCATGCTTGGAAACGGATTACAGAGTGATGGCTATCTAAGGAAGAGGCATACTGGTTAAGGCATTATGTGGATCAACTAGCGTATACGGATCTTCACTGAAGACCCCAAGGAGGCTAAGGAAAAGGAAAAGATGCTGAGTCGACTCAAGCAACTTGGACGAGTTATGAAGCGGAGACGCTGAGTCAAGCTGATGAGTTTTACATTTAGAACTCCATATTTGAACAGGGGAATGATAATCATGTGTTATGGGTCCTCTTTCAGGAAAAAGAAAGAAAAGCAAAAGTAAGAAAAAGAAAAAGGAGGAAGATATTTCTTGACCAGGCTGCACATGCTCTAACTTTTTCTGAAGAAGCTACTGGAAAGCAAGATAATTCTAATACTTTGAAATCTCAACTTGACCAACGGAAAGCTACTGTTGATAATCTTGTGTCTAATACACAACTTTTAGAAAGCAAAAGGGAGGCACATGGGGACACTGCAAAAGCAAGGAATAAACACCCCACCAGAATGATGTAATTTATTTTGCGTATCTTTCGGAGATATCTGTATAAACCCCATCAGAGGGTAATAAAAAATAAAAAAAAGGCAAGCCCAAAATAATGGGCTGGAATATTATGTGGAGGGCGAAGGCCCATATGCCCAAAAAAGTCAGGCCCTCTATTACCACCAACCAGGTGATTAAAAGTACACCAGTACTCCAAAATTATTCGGCACCCTGCCTCTATTATCACCAACCAGGTGATCAAAAGTACGTCAAAAATACGTTCAGTACTACAATTATTCGGCAGTCTGCCGCTATTACCACCAACCAGGTGATCAAAAGTACGTCCAGTACTCTAAAATTATACATGAGCATCACTCATGTCAATCATACATAAACATTCATGAGCATCACTCATGTCAATCATACATAAACATTCATGAGCATCACTCATGACAATTATACATAAACATTCATGACCATCATTCATGTCAACATTCATGAGCATCACTCATGTCAACATCCATGAGGATCACTCATGTCAATCAACATAAACATTCATGAGCATCACTCATGTCAATCTAGCTCCAAAAGCTTCATTTACAAAAGCTCTAGCTTTAAAAGCTTCATTTATAGCGCTCTAGCTTCAAAAGCTTCATTTACAAAAGCTCTAGCTTCAAAAGCTTCATTTATAGAGCTCTAGCTTCAAAAGCTTTATTTACAGAGCTCTAGCTTCAAAAGCTTCATTTACAAAAGCTCTAGCTTCAAAAGCTTCATTTACAAAAGCTCCAGTTGCAAAGCTTTACTTGCAAAGCTTCTCCTACAAAGCTTCAGTGTAGGGTATACAAATACCGCCTCAAAACAACCGCCACTTCGGCCCATACATGGATTCAATTTGAAGTCTCCAGCTAACAGACTCTATTGACCGAAGACTTGGGGGACTACACTATACACCATTTATTGGGCCTTAACTGGGCCTCATGAAAAATACTTGGGGGACTTAGCCCGTTATTTATGTATTGAGGAGCGAGCCCTTATTCTATAAAATGGACTCTCTCACTTTCATTATAGAGCACCCATTATTCATGTACTGAGGAGTGAGCCTTTATTCTATAAAAGGGATTCCCTCACCATCATTAGAGAGCATCGCCGCTTGCTGAGCAACTACCTCGCCGCGAGCATCAACTCTAGCCCATCATTTATGTATTGAGGAGCGAGCCCTTATTCTATAAAAGGGACTCCCTCACCATCATTAGATAGCATTACCGCCTGTTGAGCAACCACCTCACCGTGAGTATCAACTCTAGCAACCGCATCGCCACGAGCATCAACTCTAGCCTATCATTTATGTATTGAGGAGCGAGCCCTTATTCTATAAAAGGGACTCATTCACCTTCAATCGCCATAAGCCGAGCCAACCAAGGCAACATAAGCCATGAACCGAGCAGCCTCGCAACATGTGCTACTTCTAGTTGAGCATCATTTCACTTTAAGCACCGCCTCATATCAAGTATCAGTTCAAGATGACATCTAGTTACTTCGGCCCACACATGGACTGAATTTCAAGTCTCCAGCCAAAAGACTCTCTTGACTAAAGACTTGGGGGACTACTATTTATACCATACTTAGGGCCTCCGTATTTAGATCTCGTATAAATACTCGGGGGACTCAAATGTAATTATGTAATAAAGAAATGGGCAAATATGTAATAAGTGAGGAGCCCTTATTATATAAAATGACCATTCACCCTCATAATTGGGGGGAGGCTCACTCTCACCCTCGGAGGCCAATTTTTAGGCCATACCCTCACCCTCTCAGAGCTCTCATCCTCACAGAGAATCTCTCTATCTCTCTCCCTCTCCCTCTCCATCTCCCTCTCTCTCTCCCTCTTCAACATCTTAGAGAAATACAATAATCAATGTGGACGTAGCCCAAACATTGGGGTGAACCACGATACATCTTGTGTTATTTACTTTCTTGCAGATTCACGGTCGGATTTACGTTGTTCCAATACCCCTCCGGTTTTGTGCATTAACACAAGGTCTAGCATGCTTCTAAGAAAAGTGCTTTTATTTTCAAAGCATAATAATTAGTGTCTATTTTCTAAAAAATTTAAATGCCAAGATACCCCCAACATATTACTTAGGTCTTCACCAATAAGGACCTTTTATACTAACAATCTTATATGGAACAATCAAATAAAGACACGTGTCTTGCTTTGAACTTAGTTAAAACTGGTTGCCAAACAATTAATATTGTAGTATCCAAACAACTTTTTTTCTCCCTCACCAACCTTTGCCAACCTTTGTTCTCATTCTTGTCATTGTCGGGCGATATCTCAACCCCGTCTACTCTTCTTCTCAGTCAACCACATCCACATTTCCCTCTCCGGCATCTCTTCTCTATCAACCCCACCCACCTCTCCTCCTCTAACAAACCTTGTCGACCCTACCTTCAATCCATCATCTTCTTTTCCGATGCGACCATGGCTGCAAGGAGAGGAAGATGGTGGCGAGTCGTAACCAATGAGTGGGCAGGTGCAGAGGTGCTTCCATGGCTTCAACAGAAAGAATTGAGGGATTTGAATGAGAGGTTAAATAGGGATGTGGGTAGGGTCAACGTAGGAGAAGTTAGAGGAAGGGATGGGGTGGCTAACTCTCCATGGTATAGGCGAGAGGAAGAAAAAGAAGGGTGTTTGGTTAAATGTTCAAAAGTGTTAGTTGGTGTTTGGTTATGAGGTGGAGTTTTAAATGAACACATGTTATAATTTTATCGGGTCACATAATATGGTCAGCAAATTGGGTGTTTCCCAGTGAGTACTTAAGTATTTTCCTTTTATAAAAATTACAATCATTACTACTACATTATTCCTTTTGACAATTATTATATCACATTAAATAACATGTCATTTTTAGTCATTTAATATATTTACAACAATTCATATAAAAGTTGAAGATGGACGTTTTATGATCGACATGGTCTTTGATGATGAGCCTCCTATTTTCCATGAGGACACTGCAGTGGATGAAGATGTCAAAGTGGCACTACATGATGATATCCTCTTGTGCTTTCCTACTCATGTGATTCAAGAAAAGGAAAGTACAGATATTATGGAAAGGTGAACAACGAATGGTGGTGGATGGATCGAATGAGGAAGGGTGGACTACGGTGGTCCCTATTACACCTAAGGTCAACTACAATTCACTAAACAAAGGTTCATCTTGTATAGTGATTGTGGACTCATAGAAGGATATTGACTAGACGTTTAATGTATCATACTCGACTCTATAAGCTACATGCATTCCTAAACTGACTTACTCGTGGCAACCTTCCGGCCGCCCAACGACCTATAACGCTAGTCACTACTCCCACTGGGGCTAGGAAGTAAGCCCCACAACCCAAAGCGGCGAAGAACAAATAACATTTGCTACAAAAGCCAGCTAACGAGGGTATTCCTGTGTATGAGAACATAGTAATGGAGAAGTGAAAAATGGCAGTGTGGAGCCTGTTTGGGAGGATAAAGCATAAAAAAAAAAAAAAAACGAGTAAGGCACCTAAATGCAAATGGGTTGCAAGATCGGATTTGGTATAAGACTGGATGAGAGCTGATAAGAATATGGAACAGGATCATGATGTAATCAACTGGCTATATATTGAGTTAAATGTTAGCTTTGCTTGGAGTAGTGGTTTGTATCTTGAATGTTGTTTATTGTACATGATTACGATGAATGACTCTAGGTTAATTATTGTGATACATACATGGTACTATTGGCATTTATGTCCTGTTGTTGAGAGTTTTTATGTTGCATGCTTAAATAATTGGTTTGGTGTAATAATGTATTCTCAGGATGAGATTATCTAGGAATGAAGTAGGGATGTGGGTGATAACAATCAAGCCATAGGAGATGATGTGGCATCTAACAAGGCTGTTGAAGCTAGGCTTTTTGTCCAATAAGCCAACAATGGGGGTTCTAAGTCCTAGGAAATGAGTTAGAGATGAGACCGCTGAAGCAAGTTCAAGTTACAAGGACCTACTTAAAGAGATAGACCGATGAAGTGCTTATCATGGAACTATAGAAGTCTAGGTAGCCATGGTTTTAGAAGTAATTTTAATTTTCTGTGTAGTAGTTTATATCTGGACCTTTTTTGTATGATGGAAACTAAAATGGATGTCAACAAGGTCCTTAGTCTTTGTGGAAGATGGTTTGATACCATGTTTAGTTGCCCTCCCTCTGGTAGAGTCGAAGGCTTATGTTTGCTATGGAGCTTTTCTAAAATCTGTCAATGTTATTATCTGTTAGGGTAAATATTAGTTTACTACCCTCATGTTTCATGGTTTTCAACATTTAGTACATCAAATTTTTTTCGTCCCAGAGTCATACCTAAAATGTAAATTTTGGGACAGTCTCATACATCCGTTAGTCAAACTGTTATTTCCCGTTAAATGATGACGTGGTGCCCATGTGGACAATGACTGGGCACCACATGTCATTAAGGGGTCCACGTTGATTTTTTTTCTTTTTGTTTTTTTGTTTTTATCTTTTTATCTTTCTTTCTTCTCTTCAGAGGTGACGTGGCTTTTTTTTCTCTCTTCTTCTTCTTCTTCTTTTTCTTTTCTTTCTCCTAACCCTCAATTCCTTCTTCCCTGCAACCCACACCCCCCCAGCCTTCCTTCACCACCAGTTTCCCCCAACCTTCCTTCTTCCCTCTGTAATTTCTTCCCCATCCCCTCTCTTTAAAATCACTACAAGCCTAACCCATGTGGATATTTCTCCTCCTACCACAATTTCTTCCCCAGTCCCCTTTTTAAAATCCCTTTCTGCAACCTGCAATCTGCCATCTCATCTAACACACTCAAATTATAATTTGTAAAACCTTAATTTCTACCCATTTATATATCCGCTGGTCCAAAAAAGAAAAGGTAATTTCCATTGGCGAAGTGACGAGAAGAATTGGGGTTGCGGAGGAATCGAAGATCGAAGCTGGGGAGGGGTAGATGCATGTCATAGGAGTAAAGGAAGGAAGGTGGGGGTTCCTGCACTTCATATTGCAGGTTGCCCAAGGATTCGACCCCTTTCTGAAAGCTCCCGCCTTTCTTTCAATCTCTCTTGGCTTGCGTCAACGATGAGAGCTGGATCCCTCTCCTCAAACTACTCTCCGACCGCCTCTCTCTCGGGGAAGACAACCGCTGCGACGATGACAATGACCAGCCCGGGTTTTTTGGGTCCGAGTCCAAAGTGTACTGATTGGAGAAGGTTTTTCTGGTTTATGCATTGGGATTTCAAAGAGAGGGGGATGGGGAAGAAATTACAGAGGGAAGAAGGAATGTGGGGGAAAGTTGGGGAGACTGGTGGTGAAGGAAGGTTGGGGGGAAGGTGAGGGTTGTAGGGAAGAAGGAAGGGAGGGTTGAGGGAGGAAGAAAGTAAGAAGAAGAAGAAGAATAATAAGAAGAGAGAAAAAAAATCCACATGACCTCTGAAGAGAAGAAAGAAAGAAAAAAACAATTTCAACGTGGACCCCTTAATGACACGTAGCGCCCAATCATTGTCCATATGGGCACTACATCATCATTTAATGAGAGACTTAACAGTTTGACTAACAGATGTATGAGACTGTCCCAAAATTTATACTTTAGGTATGACTCTAGGATGAAAAAAAATTGATGTACTAAATGTTGAAAACCACGAAACATGAGGGTACTAAACTGATATTTGCCATATTTCTAATGCACGCTTTATCTATTGTTTAGTTAAGGACTTGCATAATGATATTTACACCTTAGTATATGCTTTTCCACAAAACAATTACAACCTGCCATTTGGGATGGTATTCTTAGACTTAATCCTAACAATGGCCCTTGGTGTCTCATGGGACATTTTAATAATATCCTTAGCCTTGGTGAAAAAAAAAAGGGTGGTTACCAAATAACCAACTACCACATGAATAATTTCATTACCTTCTTAAACAAAGGTAATTTGATTTCCTTAGATGATAATGGTTTGCCTTATACCTGGTATAATGGACAAAAAGGCAGTAACAGAATATATGAACGCTTAGATAGATGCGTTGCAAACTCGGATTGGCTAAACTCTTTCTCTAATTATAGACTCCAGATTTTTCCCATGTTTGGATCTGATCATGGTCTGAATTTACTTAGTTTTATTGTGAATTACAACACCTAGGGTTCATTGGGCTATATCCGCCCATTTAAGTTTAAAGCCATGTGGCTTTTACATTCGGAGTTTAAAGATTTTGTGAAGAATACTTGGAAGAATGTGGATAATCTCAACCCCCTTGATAAGTTTAGAGCTTGCACCGGAACATTTACTTTCCTAGTCAAAAGATGGAACCAAAATACTTTTGGCGACTTAAAAAAGAGGAAGGAAAGCTTGATCTATGATATTGAGGTGATTCAAGATAGAATCATGAAAGACTATAGCCATAACTTAACCAGAGACTTCGAGGTTAAGAGTAAGCTTACTGACGACCTACATGCAATTCTAAAACAAGAAGAAACTATGTGGGCCCAAAAAGCTAAGGCTAATTGGCTTCAACTTGGAAACAAGAATACTAGAATTTTCCACACTACGACAACAATTAGGAAAAAGAGGAATGAAATTGTGAGGGTGAAGAATAATCAGAAGATTGGTGAAGGGCTTGAACATGTTTTTGTGCAGGACTTTAAAATGCGCTTTTCTTGTGTTGCCCCCTAGCTTGGAGAATATTGCGAACATGGCCAATATTATTAACCCTTGCATTACTAGAGAGCATAATGACTTCCTTATTGAGGAGGTGGATTATTTAGAAAATTGGGAGGCAGTCAAAGGTATTGGAGCTTTTAAAGTCCCGGGCCATGATGGTTTAATTGCTAGGTTCTATCAGGGTTGTTGGAAGGTAATTAAAGGTTTTATAATCCCTATGGTGAATGATTTCTTTCAAAATAATACTAGCCTTACACTGATTAACCATACAAATATTGCCCTAATTCCCAAAGTGGACAACCCATAAGTGGTAAGTAACTATAGACCCATAAATCTTTGTAATGTTGGTTACAAAATTATAACGAAAATCATAATTAAGAGAATAAAGCCTTTGCTTGACATCTGCATCTCTGATAACCAAGGTGCCTTTGTACCGGGGCAATCAATACAAAACAATATTCTTATTGCCAATGAATTGTTTTCTAGTTTCAAAGGTAAGAAGGAAGCCACTGGTGTTATGGGAATAAAGTTGGACTTGGAGAAAGCTTATGACTACCTTAATTGGGATTTTATCATGTATGTTCTTTTAAGATTTGGCTTTGCCAAGAGATGGGTTAATTTGGTTATGGAATGCATAAATTCTACTTCTTTTTCTATGATGATTAATGATGGTGCACATGGGTATTTCTTTCCAAAGAAAGGTATTAGGCATGGTGACCCTCTTTCCCCTTACATCTTCATTCTATGCATGGAACCTCTTATTAGACACTTCAATAAATTAGCTTTGCTTCCTAAGTCCTATATTGGCATCCTCTCTTCGCCTAGGGGCATTCGTTTGGTTTACCTGGTTTTTGCAGATGATTGTCTTCTGTTTGCGAAGGCTACCACCAGGGGTGCACACAAGGTTCTTGACATTCTTAGCCTATTTGCAATGGCTGCAAGGCAACATGTAAATTTTCACAAATCTTCTCTTTATTTCTCAAGCAACACAAGCAATCAAGACAAGATTGCTATTGTCAATATACTGAATATCCAACACAAAACAACTATTGGTAAGGACCTTGTTATTCATAATATTGTGTTTTGGAAAGATCTAGTGAATGAAATTGAACTAATTAAAAGGATTGAACACAAGTTAGCAGGTTGGAAAGCAAATACCTGTCGAAGGCAGGTAGGTTAACCTTAATAAAATCCAACCTCTCTGGTATGCCTCAAATGTCTGTAAAGAATAATGAAAAAACTAAATATGGAGTGTATAGATTTTTGTTTGGGGAAAAGAGAGAACTCTATCCAATTGGGTGGAGTAAGATTTGTAAGGCTAAAGACTGGGGTGATCTGGATATACGTAGGGTGGATCATTTTAATAATGTTTGTCTGGCTAAACTAGGATGAAAAGTTTTAAAGGATGAGGATAATTTATGGGTGAAAATTAGAATTAAAAAGTTTTTAGACTGTAAAATCAAGCAAAAACTACTCTCTTGCCTGGAAAGGTATCCTAAAAAGTAGAAAGGTTATTCGCAACGTTTTGAGATGGATTATGGGTAATGGAGAAAATATCCTCTTCTGGACCTATCATTGGGTTTTTCCTTACCCCATTTTCCATCTCATCCTAGAGGATACCGTAGCACCTTGAATTGGAACCTTAAAGTGAGTGAATTTATTAAGAATAATTGTCGGAATCGAGATCGTCTTCAACAAGTACTGATAGGGATATTGTTAGGAAGATATATATAATAACTATACCAAGATATGACACAAAAGATTTTTTTTTTTTTGTTTGGGAGCATTTTGCTAGTGGGGATTTATTCCTTAAGTCGGCAACGTGAATACAGAGCAATGATAATCAAGAAATCAATAGAAATAAATTGCTGAAGAAAATGTGGAATTTGAAAATGCCTCCCAAAGTCAAGATGTTTGCTTCGCTGCTAACTTTGGAAAAACTACATGCCAGGTTAAGAATAAGTAGATATATACATGACATTGACAGAAGTTGCCCTATTTGTAGCAGGGATGAAGAAAGTCAAAATCACCTCTTTTTATTGTGCAACCATGCTTTACAAATGTAGAGCTTATCAATGGTGAGTCCATAGAAGCATAGTAATTATCAAATTAGTAATGTAATTGAAGTTAACTACAACTACTCAACCAAAATCTACTTACCAAAGACATAAGATTTAATTTCATCTTATTCATCAAATTTCTTTCCTTAAATCAACTACTCAACCAAATACAATTCTCGATTATTTAAGGCTGCATCTAACCTTGTTAGACTGCCTACATACCCTGGAGCAGGATTAAGCATTTCGTAGTTCACCATTTCTTTTTAAACCATTTTCGAAAATATTCTATTAACCGAAAAATCAAACATTCTTATTACTAATTGAAACACATCAAATGGATGCCAAATACGTAATTGGAATATCAAAATTTACATAAAAAGGTAGCGTCGGCTCACTGGCCACGAGCAGCCGCGCATGGTGGTCGGCCGCCCTGACTCGCAGGAAAATTCAACTATTTTAAAAAATTACCAAATTTCACAAAAATGTATATCTTGAGTGGAGCAAGTTTTATACTTGTGTCCAAGACCAACTTGGCTAGGAAAAGCCCCAATTTCCCTCGAACTCGCTGGAAACCCTATAATTTAGGTGGCCTCGATTTGAACTCCCCGATACTCCGCGCCCCCATCCAATGTTTGGGCTTTGTTCTTGGGTTCAAGGAGAGTCTAATGGTAGTGGAGATCAAAAGAAAACGTTTCAGAAATCGTGGATTTCGTCATGGTGCACCCGTGTACCCTTTGGTTCAATCTGACCAAATTGAAGTGAATTCTTATTAGTCTTTGAGTGGAAAAGGAAGAGGAAGCTATATGAAATGTTTTCTAGGTGGAGGCGAGCTTCAACTCGCCTGAAAACAGCTGAAAAAAGGTCGGGAAATCACGCGGGTTCGATGGGTATACGGATTAACCCGTTTCCCTTTCTTTTTTTCTTTCCTTTTTTCCCCTCCTTTCCCTTCTTCTCATTCGTCCCTCTGATCTTCCTTTCTCTCCTTTCTCTACCTCTCTTTTCATCACAGCCGCACACATGGCACTCCCATTGCTCTAGAAAATATGGAGCCTTCTAGATTATGAATTATGATCAAATGACCATTTTATCCTCAACTTCGATCGTTAATAACTCATTCATTATAATTCCATTTCACGAACGGTTTTCGCCTACATGCTCGTGAAATCGAACTCTATCTAAATACGATAAAGTATATGAGGATAAAATACGTCCTCGTAAAATTACGTTTAACCAACTAGGGGCATTTTCATCTTTTTCACTTATCGATACAATTTTACCGCGTAAATTATAATAATTTCCGGAAACAAAATTTTAAAAGTTCTCAATTCAATTTTTCATAACCATAATCAATTTATTTTCGATTTTTCTTCACATATTCATATTTTTAAATTTTTAGGGTATTACATAAGTGACTCAGTAAATCAATCGTAATTTGTTGTCAAATTTGGCAAGACAGAAATAATAAAGTTTTTAATAGCATGAATCCGATTGCTTTTAAGAGATTTAGTGTGGCTTCAAAGGTGGGTGATGCGTTTTCTCTGGCAAACAAGGAGGTCAAGACGGTGGCTTTAAATCAGGATCATATTATCAAATGGTCCCCCTTCCCTTTCGGATTTTTTTCAAGCTTAACTTCGATGATTTATTGGAGTTGTTGCATTCATTCTAAGAAATCCGAATGGACTCCCTATTGGGGCTGGTGCTATGTGGCTTGAGCATACCACTATCACTGTGGTTGAAGCTATGGCTTTGAAAGAGCAGTTGCTACTTTCCAAGAGGAAATGGATTTAGAGGTTGATGGTGGAAGGAGATTCTTTGCTCGTTATTCAACTTGCTCGCAGTTAATGGAAGCCCCCTGGCACATTAGCCAGGTTATCATAGATATTAAAAGATTAACTCTCGAATTTGCTAAGATTTCACGTCATCACATCTTTCGAGAAGCAAACTTTGTTGCTAATGCTCTAACTCACATTGGTTTGTTAGGCCATCTCCAACCGAAGGGTCCAGAGGGCCAGAGGGCCGAAAATAGCCCTAAAACCTTCTCCAACCGAGGGTTAGGCCAGAGGGCTCTGGAATCTGGGAGGGCCCCACGGGATCGGAGAGGGCTGGAGGGCTGGCTGCTTTCGGCCAGCCAACCAGCCTCGGGCTGGCTATTTTTTTTTTTAATGATTTCCTATTGCTGTCGGTTAAAACCGACAGCATTAAAGACCTTTTTTTTAATAGTTCTGCTATTAGTGTCGGTTATAACCGACACTAATAGTTTGAAATGTTTTTGAATATAACGGCTAGCTGAGTCAGCTAGCCGTTGGTTGTTGTTTTTTTTTTTTTTATTTATTTATTTTAAACATTACTAGCCGTTGGTTTTTTTTGTTTTTTTAATTTATTTTAAACATTTTTTTCTTCTATAAATATAGTGAAGTTCTTTCAATTCTTCACTTCATTTGCAATATTTCCTTCTTCAATATTTTTCAATATTTCCTTCAATATATTTCTCAATATTTCCTTCAATATATTTTCTAATATTTCCTTCATCTATAATATTTTCTTCAATAAATTTTCCAATATTTCCTTCATCTATAATATTTTCTTCTATAACATTTGCAATATTTCCTTCAATATTTCCTAAATTTTTTTTTCAAAAAAAATGGCCTCATCTGCAATGAAAGGTAGGGCTTGGACCCGAAAAGAAGATGAAGCTCTTTGCAAGGCTTATAGATGGATCTCAGAAGATAGTGTGAGGGGGATTTCTCAAACAAGTGAAGGTGTTTGGACTCGTGTCTCCAAAAAATACTTAGAGTTCTACGAAGGCACCATTCCACCGAATACCCGAAACCACGAAAGTTGTTCTTCAAGATGGAAGAAACATCTTCATCCATGTTTGAATAAATGGCATCAAGCACTATTAGCAGCAACACGTAGACATGAAAGCGGCGCCAATTACTATGACGAAGTTAGTGTTTTTACAGTTTATTTTAAATGTTTAAATGTTTAATTATATTACATTAATTTCGTGAATTAATTTCCTAAAATTTGTTTAATTATATTTTCTAGGTACGCCAAGCGGAGGAATTGTATATGGAGGGCAGCTCAAAACCCTTTCAGTTTCACGGTTGTTGGGAAATTTGTAAAGGGTGGGTGTTATTTGAAGATCCACCTCAACATAGAGTGGATCCTTTGGAAGCTGCATCCCCATCTGTAGATATGAATGAAGATGGATCTCCTACCATTCAACAAACAAGGGTAGAAAATCCGACTCCGTCCGAAATTTCTTTACCTAGGGCTATGGGTGTTAAGCCTCATGTTCGGGATCATTGTCTCTCCCATGACACTTTGAATGCCCTTAGATTCGACTCTGGGGCTAATAGTTGTATTAGATGTCTTCATCTTTAATATAATTTGGTTTATCAAATATATATATTTTTTGTTGAAAACACTTTTACAAAAATAAAAGGTTTCCCAAACACTTACCAAATTTATCTTATATTTGAAAAAAAGAAAAGAAAAGAAACCTTATGAGTAAAGCTATTCATACTATGTTTTTATACCACATTTCTATACCACCTTAGGTAGCATCTGATGTCGACAGCCACGTCATTTAAAAAATTTGCAAAACCCAAGGAAAGGAAGGAGAAAGACTTATCGTATACCACAATCATCATTTAATTAACTAGTTTTTCTTAATTATTAGTTTATTAAATAATGAGCTAAATTTAAAAATATGATTAATTCAAATGAGGTGACTGTCCACATTAAATACCAATTAAGGTGGTATAAAAATATGATACAAAAACATGGTATGAATAACATTACTCTTATCTTATAGTGTTTTTTAAAAAACACAATACCAAACCAGCTATAACAATCTGAAAGCGTGAAAACGCAGTCGTTTTATCCTTTCAAACTCGTCCGAGTGGTCTCCCTCCTCTCCAACTGATCTCGCTCCCAAAATACACAGCAAAACTGTCAGAAAAATGGACTTGAAGACGGAGGAGCAGAGCACGAAAAGGAAGAGGCAGAAGCAGAAGCCCGGAAGCTTCTGGACATGGGCGGCGGCATCAGTGCTATTCAGGCTCGTTCTCATCTACTACCCAAAAATCTCAACCTTTCCTCTCGCCCCGAAGTCTCCACTCCTCTCACCAGCCTCCGCCGCCGTACTCTCTCTAGCTTGCTCAAAACCCTAAATTTTCAATTTAACTTATATTTTGCTTTAATTTGGTAATTTTTTTTTCAGTTGCTGAGGGTTACTGGTTGAAGCAATCATCAATGTCTCCCTATGCAGGTTTTTTTTTTATTTAAATTTATTTATAATTTACTCACTTTCCTAAACTTTATGTTTAATTTTGGAAATTATAATCTTTTTGATCATATTTTTTTCTTCATCTGTTGCGGTTTTTTTTTTTTTTTTTTTTTGCAGGATCTATGTACCATGGATCTCCTTTGTTGCTCTCACTTCTCGGGCCACTCACAGTCAAGCGGTACCGTTCCAGCTAAAGCTTTTCCCTTTTTCAAATTTTGTTCCCATTGGCATTACTCTGTGACTTATGTTGGGTCATGATTGGTTGCAATGAATCCCAATTAAGTGAATGTGAAATTTTGGTGGTTGATTTTTTTTCTTTTATGTTTTTCAGTTGGTAATTTGTTGAATATTTTGATTGGTGCTGCAGATTTGAAGGGCAACCTAATCATCTTCTCTGCAGGTAAGAATTATCTTGTATCTTTTCCGTAGTTCTCTCCTGAGCCGCCCAATCTACGAATTCATGTGCTACATGATTTGTTTTCCTTTGTTGTTGATATGGACTTAAAGAAGATCTTGAAAGCTCTAAATTGCAGCACGACCACGCTCTATAATTCATCATGACAGTACATTCTAGTCAATGTTGTGAATTTGTATTGCAGTAATATGATTTGTCGGATTTTTTTTACTTTTAAGTTTTGATTTGATTTTACTTGATAACTTACCAAACTGAATAAAACTGCACAGGCTCAATTGTGACAACAAATTCATCTTTATGTTGTATCACTCTGTTACGTTATACGTTCCAATAATTTAGAGTTCCTTAGTTTTCTTTCGTTGTTTGACTTATTCTGAATATCTAGACAGACAGTTGATATCAACACATTTTTGGATACAGTTTGGTTTATGTGGTTGCAGATGTATTGAATGCAATGCTTATTCGTGCTACTGGTCAGACTCTTCAGGTTGCATACCGGCAGAGTTTGAAGTCACTAGATCTTGATACGACATTAGAAAGCATTGGTAAGCTTACCATTTAAAGTCGAGATACCTTAAATCCTAATTATGAGTAGCCATGTTTTTCTTGTATAAATTCCTCGAATGAAATAGAAAACTGTTATACAACAAAGCAACTAGATATCCGTGGATGCAGTGATAGTTTTGCCTACCCAATGCCATTCACAGGCTAATGCATTGCTCATATTTGTTGTTTTCAGAGGTGCTCCCTTCTGGGGATATTGCTGCTCTTGTGTATCTATGGAATCCTTTCACAATAGTTGCATGTGTGGGTTTGTCAACATCTCCAATTGAGAATTTTGCGATCATACTGGCCTTGTATGGAGCATGTAAAAGTAAGTTAACGATAATCCTTCTGACTTGATTGTTTCTGTTGGCTATTTGTAAATATTTTTGTTTTTATTTTTTACTCGTCGGTATTTTTCTTTCTAGTTTCTGTGTGTCATTTTGTTCAGGAGAATTGTTCTTTCCTTAAAATAATAATGTATATATTCTCAACTTTGGTTACAAGATTTCTTGTTTACATATTTGAGACTACATAGGCTTTCATGTTGTAAGCATTACCCACACAAGTCCCCGCCTTTATATTGTTGTGAGTTGTGACATAAAGTTAATTACAGACAAATTATGATCTTATTACAGGAGACAGCTTTATTGTGCATAAACATTTTAGTTCTTTAAAATTTCATTATAACTCTAAGTGAAGCAGTATCAATTGATGACACTGAAAATGCGGACTTAAGTGGTATTGATACCATGCAGTTCCAGTCATATGATCTTAGCACATCTAATCATGATTGATTAATTTTCTGATTCCAATGTTCTAAACTTTCTCAAGGAAGATATTCTTTTACTTGTGTTTGACAAATATTTTTCCCAAATTTATGCTTTAAGGTGAGATATTAGAATTTGATTCAGGAATGGGTGAAGGCATTTAGGTCAATGGATTGGGCTGCTTTTTACATAAAGTTTCCTATCTGATATTCTTCTTCTGATGTACTGCAGGACTGGTTCCCTTGGCTGCTTTTGGGTGGGTTATAGCAACACATCTGTCTCTTTATCCTATGATTCTCCTAATTCCAGTATGCCCCTTTTTTCATTGACTTATCATGCTTGATGTAATTAAGAAATTATCTTCCAATCTGTTAATGAAGTTAGAAGTTATGTTTCTTATCAAATATAAAAAAAATCTAAAAAGATGATTTTCTGGCATGTTTCGTATGTTTCTTGCCTACTCATGCGTATTAAAAAATATTCACTTTTGTGCCAGATGATTCTTTTATTAGGATATGGTCCAGATACTCCTAGGAAACTGTTGCTACTGAGGAGATATGGTGAAGTTGAAGATAACTCCTCAAGTGATAGTTGTCAACAACAGGAGAAAGTTATTAATCAATCAGAGCTACCCCCTGTTTTCTCTTGGAGACCTGTCGGACTTTTCTTATTGTGGGCTATTATGTGGTCAGCCTACGTGTTATTTCTCTGTGGCGTATCTGCTAAACAGTATGGCGATCTCTGGGAGATGTTTGAAAGGTATCAACGGCACATTGTACATATATGCATTTCTTTCTGCCCAATTTTCTAGGTGTTTGTGCAAAATAAGATTTGAAAAATCTGTTGAAGGGAGTGGACTGATCATATGAGCATTATGACTGGTTCAAGTCCTTTATGAGGTTGATTAAGATGTCAACTGAAATTTTCAAGTCTATTTAAAAAGCTATTTTACAGTTCTTAAAAGGTCATCCAGTCCACTTGTAAAACTCTGGATGGTGAACAATGAGCAAATAGAATTGCATATAAAAATCAATTTACACAAAAACAAACTAAAGATTGCGGAGGTTTCAAAGCTATTCCAATTTTCCAGGACAATTATGGTAAATTAGCACCAAGAGAACCGCATCTGCATATGGACTAGAGCTCTGCACAGGGTCCTGGTGTTTGCTATGGTTGCTGCTTCTATAATGATCCAGAGCACTTGAAGCCTGTACTTAGGTGAATGGCTCACGGTAGTAACCACATGATTGATGCTATCTCGTAGTCTCCATTCCTGCCTTCCCTCCCAACTCACCAACAAAAGAAAGTAAAAATGAAAATTGAAGACTGATGCAACTAAAAGGTTATTCCTTCTAAACAATGATTTTATCCAGTTATGTCCCAAGGTAGCCTTATGATCTTATCTCCTATGCTGAATAGCCCACCATATGAAACAGTTGTAACAGAAGTAAATCCTTTGTTGCTTGGTCCTTATTGCGTGATTTATTTCAGAACATGATTAACAGGCCAATAACAAATGTGGTTAGACTTTTATGCTTGCCTTTAATGTTATGGGTGTTAGCTTTTTGCCTCATAAATGCTGTGCTTCCTCTGATATGAAGGGTTGCTCTTAGAAATTTTATTTTATTGTTAAATCAGTAATCTATTTTTTCCTAAAATTTATGGCTTGTTCTTGCAGAATGTATGGTTTCATTCTCACTGTGCAAGATTTGTCTCCAAATATAGGTGTCTTATGGTAAGCCCCAAATTACCTTGCAACTGGATTTTGGAGCAGTTAAATTTCTCTTTGAGATGTGGCATTAATTTAATCATTCATTTAATATTTTGATGCAGGTATTTCTTTGCAGAGGTCTTCGATTTTTTCAGAAATTTCTTCCTGATAGTTTTCCAAATGAATATTCTCTTTTTGATATTTCCATTGGCCATACGACTGAAGCATCGTCCGTGCTTTCTTGCTTTTGTCTACATCACCATCTCCTCAATGCTTAAGTCTTATCCTTCTGTAAGTTCCCCATTTGCTTTAGAAGTCTCCCACTTTACACTGGTACTGAAGCTAAAGTCTCAATGCCTGTGCTTCTTATTTTGTGATGGGCGACCTGATATTTTGTTCTTGCTTTGTCTATTATTCTTGAAATATCGCTTAGGTTGGGGATTCAGCTCTGTACTTTGGTTTGTTGGGCTGGTTTGTTAATGAACTGTCAGGCAAGTCAGTAGGTTCACTTTTTTTATTTTTTTTTCTTTCACTTTATGCATTTTACATGGTTTGACATATTAAAACTTGTATTTTACGATATGCAGAAATGCGATTCTCTTTCTGCCTCTTCAGTGTTTATGTTGGCATTTCCCTCCTTAGCCCTGTGATGCACAACCTATGGATATGGAGGGTATGGCTCTCTCTATAGTTCACTTGTTCTGAATGTTGGCATGAAATACAAGTGATTCTTATGAATAAGGACTTTTTTCAAACTTGCAGGGCACTGGCAATGCAAATTTCTACTTTGCTACTGCAATTACTTATGCTTGTTTGCAGGTTTGTAAACTCTGACCTATTATTCTTCGTCCATTAATACTTTAGAGCATCAGATGATTCGTATAAGAGTTCTATGGCAGAAAAAATGTACTTCCGTTATTATATAGTTGATTCATAGCTAGATTTTCGTGAAATAAACGATGAGAGGAAGTCATCACCCTGCTATACATACTTCCACACTTGAATGAAAAAGTCTTGTTAGCATGATCATTTCGTATCAGCTTGAATACTTTGCACAATGACCACTAGTATTAATTGCCAACATAGTTGAGAAGGGAAATCAGGTTTCTTCATGTTGGATATTACTTTACGGTTTTCCAAGGTACTATTTAGTTCTAAAACTCGTGTTGATGTAGTATGAGCATGATACTTTTGTGTAACATACCTACATGATAATAAAAACTTCTGTACATTATTCTTGTATATATTGAAAGTTGAGAATTGTCTTCGTTGCATTAAAGATTTGGAAAAAGCGTATGATAGGGTCCCAAGAGACATTCTTTGGAGGATTTTAGAGAAGAAAGGAGTACGAGTAGCATATATCCAAGCTATAAAGGATATGTATGAAGGAGCAAAGACTGCCGTAAGAACTCATGAAGGACAAACCGAAAGCTTTCCCATAACTGTAGGATTACATCAAGGCTCATCCTTAAGTCCTTACCTTTTTGCGTTGGTAATGGATGAGTTAACAGGACATATTCAAGATGATATTCCTTGGTGTATGCTTTTCGCAGACGATATAGTGTTGATAGATGAAACTCAGGAAGGGGTAAATGCAAAGCTTAACCTTTGGAGAGAAGTGTTGGAATCTAAAGGTCTTCGCCTAAGCCGATCAAAGACAGAATATATGGAGTGCAAGTTCAGTGCAAATGGAGGCCAAAACGAGTTAGGGGTGAGGATCGGAGATCAAGAAATACCAAAGAGCGACCGTTTTCGTTACCTAGGATCTATCTTGCAAAAGAACGGAGAATTAGATGGAGATCTCAACCATAGAATACAAGCTGGATGGATGAAGTGGAAGAGTGCATCCGGTGTGTTATGTGACCGCCGTATGCCACTGAAGCTCAAGGGAAAATTTTATAGGACAGCAATAAGGCCGGCGATGCTGTATGGCACAGAATGTTGGGCGGTGAAACATCAGCACGTACACAAAATGGGTGTAGCGGAGATGAGGATGCTTCGTTGGATGTGTGGGCACACGAGAAAGGATAAGATTAGGAATGAGGATATCCGGGGTAAAGTAGGAGTAGCCGAAATTGAAGGAAAGATGAGAGAAAATCGGTTACGGTGGTTTGGACATGTGCAAAGAAGGCCTACTGACGCTCCGATTAGAAGATGCGACTATGGGACAGAGGTTCAGGGCCGAAGGGGTAGAGGAAGACCTAGGAAAACTTTGGAAGAGACTCTAAGAAAAGACTTAGAGTACTTGGATCTAACGAAGGACATGACACAGGATCGAGCACAATGGCGTTCTAAGATTCATATAGCCGATCGCACCCAGTGACTTGGATTTTCCAAGTCTCCAACCGAGAAGTTTTCCTCACTCGGAAAATTAAGGGAACACTACCCCAACCTACATGCTCCACTCAGAAAGCTTCAACATACAAGCTTCAACAAAAGAAAATTCAAAGAACTTAGCGAATAAGGCTTTGGTGTATTTAACACAATACGTTGAAATGAAGGAAAGCTTATTTATTGATATCCCCGATAAGCTACAAATATGTACATATACATGAGTCAAAATAAACACACAAGAGGGAGCCTTCACAAAGGTTGCTTAGGAGAAGTCTCAGCAGTCGGTAGAGCCTCAGAAAGAGAAGGCACCGGAGGGGGATCATTTGGAGCCTCAGTACTGGACAGAACCCTAGAAGGAGGAGGCATCAGAGGTTGATCATTTGGAGCTTCATTACGCGGTACAGCCCCAGAAGACGAAGGCAATAAATGCCTTTGGAACAAACCCACAAATCTCTGATGATCAAGTAAAACCTGACCATCAGTTTCCTTCATCTGGTCAAGCTTCCTCTTCATGTTTGTAGCATAGTCATGTGCGAGCCGGTGCAACTGTTTATTCTCATGCTTGAGCCCTCTAATCTCCTGTTTGAGACTCATCACTTCAGCCGCCAATGATTCAACTTGGCGGGTTCGAGCAAATAGGCGTTGGGCCATATTAGACACAGAACCTGCACACTGAACACTGAGAGCCAGCGAATCCTTAACAGCTAACTCATCAGACCGTTTGGAAAGTAGTCTGTTATCTTTGGGAGTGAGAAGGTTCCTGGCCACCACCGCAGCGGTCATATCATTCTTCATCACGGAATCCCCAACGGTAAGAGGACCAGTGGGGGAGACGAAGGATGGGCGCCATATGTTGTCTGGAGAAGGCGGGGCTGCCTCTTCAACAAGGTTCAAGTCAAAACGACGGTCGGAGGGGCCAGACATTTTCAAAGGTGTTGAAGAGAGAAGAGGTCGGACAAATCAAGATCTTAGAAGTGCAAGAATGAAGCTTCTACTGGTGGAGATTCAAGTGTGCTTTGGAACTTAATGCCAGCCCCTATAAAAATCTGCACTCGACTGAGCTTCAGAAATCGAAGAGGCGCCTGCTCAGAAATCGAAGAGGCGTTTGCTTTCTCAAAAGCTGGGCTGCTTAGAGATCACGAGGGTTGATCTCAGAAATCGAAGAGGCGTTTGCTTTCTCAAAAGTTGGGCTGCTCAAAGACCACAAAGGCCGATCTCAGAAATCGAAGAGGCGCTCACTTTCTCAAAAGCTGGGCTCCCCAGAGACCACGAGGGCCGATCTCAGAAATCGAAGAGGCACCTACTTTTCCAGCCTTGTCAGCACCTGTCACACGCACACTCAGCTTTGCGGAAATTATGGGCATTCTATCGAAGACTTCTGGGGAAGTAGAAAACACATGAATCTTACTGTTCAATCACCCACTTGCCACACGCAACAATAGCTCATGGGTACCACAGAAAACTTTGCCAAAGTTCTCTGCCAAAGTTGAGCACGTGAAGCTTGCAGCTCCCACTACATCACTCTGACCAAGAAGGGTAAAAGAATAGCAAATAAACAGCACTAACAAAGTTTAAACCCATAAATTTTGAAGGTCTAGCTACCATATTATTACCCACAAGGGTAAAGGAACAGTACCACTGCTGGATAATTGGAAAGTCCCTGTGTGTCAACCTCTGTGCTTCGTGGCAAGGTAGACTAGCAAACATGCCCAACCTTTACTCACATTCGAGAAAACACTCCCAATAAGATTGCTTGCTCCAAAATCGAAGAGGCACCGTCCTCCGAATCTCGAGAGCCAGACTCCCAACATGACTACTTTCTTAAAAATCGAAGAGAAGCTTCGTGGCAAGGTAGACTAGCAAACATGCCCAACCTTTACTCACATTCGAGAAAACACTCCCAACAAGATTGCTTGCTCCAAAATCGAAGAGGCACCGCCCTCCGAATCTCGAGAGCCAGACTCCCAACATGATTACTTTCTCAAAAATCGAAGAGACGCTGCTCCCCGAATCTTCGAGAGCCAGACCCCCAGCATGATTGCTTTCTCAAAAATCGATGAGGCATCGTTCTCCGAATCAATCGAAGAGGCGCTCGCTTTCTCAAAAGCTGGGCTGCTCAGAGACCACGAGGGCCAATCTCAGAAATCGAAGAGGCACCTACTTTTCTAGCCTTGTCAGCACCTGTCACACGCACACTCAGCTTTGCAGAAATTATGGGCATTCTGTCGAAGACTTCTGGTGAAGTAGAAAGCACATGAATCTTACTGTTCAATCACCCACTTCCCACACACAACAATAGCTCATGGGTACCACATATAACTTTGCCAAAGTTGAGCACGTGAAGCTTGCAGCTCCCACTACATCGCTCTGACCAAGAAAGGTAAAAGAATAGCAAAGAAACAGCACTAACAAAGTTTAGACACATAAATTTTGAAGGTCTAGCTACCATATTATTACCCACAAGGGTAAAGGAACAGTACCACTGCTGGATAATTGGAAAGTTCCTGTGTGTCAACCTCTGTGCTTCGTGGCAAGGTAGACTAGCAAACATGCCCAACCTTTACTCACATTCGAGAAAACACTCCCAACAAGATTGCTTGCTCCAAAATCGAAGAGGCACCGTCCTCCGAATCTCGAGAGCCAGACTCCCAACATGACTACTTTCTCAAAATCGAAGAGAGGGTAAAGGAACAGTACCATTGCTGGATAATTGGAAAGTCCCTGTGTGTCAACCTTTGTGCTTCGTGGCAAGGTAGACTAGCAAACATGCCCAACCTTTACTCACATTCGAGACAACACTCCCAACAAGATTGCTTGCTCCAAAATCGAAGAGGCACCGCCCTTCGAATCTCGAGAGCCAGACTCCCAACATGATTACTTCCTCAAAAATCGAAGAGACACTGCTCTCCGAATCTCGAGAGTCAGACCCCCAACATGATTGCTTTCTCAAAAATCGAAGAGGCATCGTTTTCCGAATCTCGAGAGCCAGATACCACAGACCACTTTTTCAAAGTGCTCTGACAGAGTTAAAACATGTGAAACTGGCAGCTCCCACTACCGTGCTATGACCAAGTAGGGTAAAGGAATAGCATTACTACTTGTTGTTAGGGAGACTCCTATATATGTCGACCTCCATCCCCAACGGACAGGCAGACCTGCAAAAATGCTCAACCCTTCATCATATCTGAGAGGGCACTCCCAACGAAGCCTTTCGAAATATTCAGCTTTCTTTCCCCCCGATAATACCTCTGCAAACAAGCTATACTAGAGCAAGAATATCTCATATCATCAGGGTTAAAAGCAAGAGTATCCCATATCATGCTTTTTACATGTCTTTTCCTTTGGCCTTGTTTTTACCTGCAAGACAAGGAGAAAGAGAGCAATCAGTCAGCACTTGGAATCAAGCTTCCAGCCAGGAACTGACTGCCTGGAACCCCTTACCTGATTACTTACCTGGCATTGCTCTCGAGTACTCATCTTCAACATCTTATGTTTCCAGGGAAGATTCCGCATCTGCTTGAGGAACAGATAGGGCAAGTGCGAAGGATACAAGGAAGCATGTGGAGACAAGCGTAACAGCACACGTGCCGATACATCCATTACTCTGTCAAAAGCAAAAGTATCCCATATCAGCAGGGTGGAACGTACTCTAGATTTGATGGACTTGTTTTGACCCTCAAATTCTTCAGTCGGCCTTATACTCTGGAGGAAACCAGAAAACCCTCCAGCTCAGTTCAAGAATAAGCCTGTGGAAAGTTACTTCTTCAAAAGCAAAAGTATCTCATATCATCTCTTCTCATTTTTCTTCTCTTTATCCTTCATGCTGCTGCAAGATGGGGAGAAGGTGAACAATCAGTCGGAGCTCTGATTGCTTACCTTGTCTGTCACCTCTTTCAGCAGACCCCCTAGCTCGGCGACTTGGGGGACTCCTACTACATGGTTTGTATCGCGCTTGACCAAGCCTGAAACTACAAGTAAGCTTCAAGTGAAATTGATACATTACCTTGTGCATCTCCACCAGTTAAAGATACCACCCCTGGATGGAGGAAGAGTACTTCCAGAGAAGATGCCACATCTACCTATGAGACAGATAAGGCAAGTCAAGACGACACCACACTCCGATACTTAGAAGTTTCGTGATTACGAGATCATTCTCCCACAATATTTCCTAATGTCATTTGTACTAAATCATTCACTTGTACTCACTAAAGGAGAGCTTGAACCTATGTACTTGTGTAAACCCTTCACAATTAATGAGAACTCTTCTATTCCGTGGACGTAGCCAATCTGGGTGAACCACGTACATCTTGTGTTTGCTTTCCTATCTCTATCCATTTATATACTTATCCACACTAATGACCGGAGCAATCTAGCGAAGATCACAAAAAGCGACCGTTTTCGCTACCTAGGATCTATCTTGCAAGAGAACGGAGAATTAGATGGAGATCTCAACCATAGAATACGAGCTGGATGGATGAAGTGTAAGAATGCATCCGGCGTGTTGTGTGACCGTCGTAGGCCACTGAAGCTCAAGGGAAAATTTTATAGGACGGCAATAAGGCCAGCGATGTTGTATGGCACAGAATGTTGGGCGGTGAAGCATCAACACGTACACAAAATGGGTGTAGCGGAGATGAGGATGCTTCGTGGGATGTGTGGGCACACGAGAAAGGATAAGATTGGGAATGAGGATATCCGAGGTAAAGTAGGAGTAGCCGAAATTGTAGGAAAGATGAGAGAAAATCGGCTCCGGTGATTTGGACATGTGCAAAGAAGGCCGACTGACGCTCCGATTCGAAGATGTGACTACGGGACAGAGGTTCAGGGCCGAAGGGGTAGAGGAAGACCTAGGAAAACTTTGGAAGAGACTCTAAGAAAAGACTTAGAGTACTTGGATCTAACGGAGGACATGACACAAAACCGAGCGCAATGGCGTTCTAGGATTCATATAGCCGACCCCACTTAGTGGGAAAAGGCTTTGTTGTTGTTGTTGTTGTTGTATTTGACTCAAGTTCACGTGTTCGAAATTGTCAATCTAAATGGAGAAACTTAAGGTTACCACTTTAGATCAGCTGATTATGGAAAACCAATTAATACATGAAGCTATGTAGGCTGTACGATATTTGATAATCCCAATTGCTGATTTACATTTTTGATTCATCAGTTAATTTTACGGAATACTTGGGCTTATCCCTCTCTACTAATTTGCCTCTGCACCCTGCAGATTGTTTTGGTGATTGAGAGTGTAAGTGCAATGCTCAATCATGACAGGAAGCTAAGAAAGTTATTGAACACAAAGATTCATGTTGACAAATCTTAATTACTTCCTACAAATGAAGATTGTCTCTGATCATTCTTCTCAGTATCCTTGCAGCACCAAGAATAGAAGTGGTTTAACAACAGTGGTTCTTCTTTCTTGCGTGCAATAAATAATTCAAGGCTGTGTTTATAACGGGTAAGAAGGTCATTACCAGTTTTTGAACACATTTTCTTCACGATCTATGTAGGGTTTTAATTAACGGTGGGGGGTTTGTGTTCACATAGAGGATTTGTACGACGTGATACAGTATTTCACATGTTTTTTTATTCTTCCCGATGCGTATGAGTACACAAACAGAGATTATTTTCAACATATTATAGATTTCCCCTCCAATGAGTTTAAGACAACTTTCGGTAAATGAGAAAGTATTGTCTTCGAATCTTTCTTTCATTTGTACTTCAGTTTCAAATTTTACAAAATTGGTTATAGTAGTAATTGAGTCATGCCGTGTTTTTTTACGTGTTAACTTTCTGAACAAAATTCTATAAGAATACATTGAGAGTCTACAGTGCCTGTTCAATGTATTCTCAACGCAAGCGCCAAACTGGGTGTACATTTTAGATGGCAGTTTCCAGTAACATTTTTGTGCCACTTAAATTACATTGCACAATGCACATGAATCGTACTGTCTTTGATACATTACTGTTTGTTTAGCTAACTGCACGTTACGGTCTGATTTAGTTAATGACTAACAACGTCGTTTTGTTTCACTCTGTTCATTCCAGACATGTTATAAAAAGGTAGCTCAGTTCATGTTCTTGTTAAAATGTAGACAGTGTCTTGAAAAATGCTTTCTTGCTTACCGACAATTAGGTATTGTATACTTGTGACCTGTGAATCTCCCCATGTATATTGTCCCATATGTTGTATATGATGCCTATATACTTTATCACAACTGATTAGGTGTGTCCTTATAATAGGAAGGTGATCCTCACACACATCTTTTGCTTGCATGCTCTTTTTTTATTTCGGACCTTTGGGTCGAATAAATCAGAGAATCAACAGAGACAAACATGAGTGTATGGAAGAAGAAAAATGATCTTCTGAAAATTGTTTTACCATAAGAATCAATCTTAGAGAATGTGTTTTGTATAATGAATTGTTATTAGCGCACATTAATGGTCATCTTGCGATTGTTCTCTTATTTTATTCATTAGGAAGAGTGCAGAATGATTATTAGGGAGTGTTTTTTTTTTTTTTTTTTTTGATATAGATGCCTGTTTGTTGTCACAATTTAATATCATTTTGATTGCCAACATAGCATCCGCATGGGATTGAGAATTAATTTGTATTCTTGTTATGAGAAATTATTCAGTGTGATCGTATCATCGGAACTAAATCTCTCTCTCTCTCTCTCTCAAAGGTACTTCCTCTAGTTTTTTTTTTCAGTAATGTTATTTGTACAAACAGACGACACTGCCAACACTTTATAATGCAGGGTGAGGAACAAAATCTGAATTAAATGAAGCAGGAGATTTTCCCATCAAGCCCATGCCAAATTGCCAATGCCATCAGATTTCTTTAGAATTTTCCAATATTTAAAAAAATACTACGGTATAGTGATTAGGCTTGGGTTCGGTTCGAAATGGTTCGGTTTTTTGTTAAAATCGAAATCGAACCGAAATTTTGGTTCGGTTTGGTTCAATTTTTTTTGGTTCGGTTTTTTTTTTGTTTTTTGTTTTTTGTTTTTTTTTTGTTCGGTTTTTTTGTTTTTTTTTTTTTTTCGTTCTTCCTTTTCTTCTTCAGTAGCGAAAAGAATTCCAAATTGCTTAAAAAATTGAATACATTCTTCAATCGGTCCTCAAATGCACTTCTTAAGATACCTTAAAAACAAACATATGCAACTGGTTGTTGGCAAATTATATCTAAACCAATCGGGAAACATATGAGATTTAAGTTGCTCATCATCAATTAAACAACAATCCTTGCATTTCTTAATTTCCAAGTGAATCAAATTACATTCAAGAAATTTGAATTATGCATTATAGCTGGTATCTACCATTTCACCCTTCTACTACCATGCACAATCAAGAAAAGCAAGAGCATAAAAATACAAATCAATAGATAAATATGAGAGATTGGGGATCTTCGGTGAAGGGAGGGTTGCTGCGGGTTATGGAGAAGAGGGTAACGAATCAAAACCCAATCATTCAATCACAAATTAAACAAATTTACAAGATTGGGAACAAAATCGATGAAATTGATATAGCGAGAGTATTGTTTTTGAACCTGAACTTTTTGAAATAGGCATCGTGGCGGTGACCCACCTGAAAATGATGAACAGATTGCTGCAAATCCTTGTATAAATCGCTTACCGTTGCAGACATTCTAGCGTTCAAAGAAGAAATCATTCGAGCAGTAAGAATTCGATGGTGGGAGAAAGATGCTAAGAAGTCAGAGAAGATGAAATGGGAGTAAATGGGTGGACGACTAGGGTTTTGTGTTTACAAATCTTATAAAGAATTAAAGTCCAGAATCAGTATAAATATTTTACTAATACAAATATAGGGCTTGCTGTCAAGTTGGCTGAAGCAAGTAAGCAAAAGCCCTCAACCAGGAGGTAAGGGGTTCGAAACCTAGCCTTCAGATTTTTGAGTATTTGTATAATTAATATATGTTAAATAATTAAATATAAATTGGTTCGGTTTGGTCTGGTTCGATTTCTGGACCATCAAAACCGAAACTGAACCAACCTATTTCAGTTTGGTTCGGTTCTGTTTTTTTTTCAGTTTTCAGTTTTTTAAACCGACCCCTACTAGTGATATTTATCTTCACTTGTAAGTGAAATGTCTTAAGTTCGATTCCTGGCAAAGGCGAATTTGAACCACATTATTATTAGCTCTACTAGTGATATTCATCTTCACTTATAAGTAAATGGTCTTAAGTTCGATTCCTGGCAAAAGCGAATTTGAACCACATTATTATTAGCTCATTGTGGAGCACACTAAAATCAAATACAAACAAAATACAATGCATATGTTGGATTGTTGGCTGACAAATTTCCAGCATTTAGCCGCCAAATTAGGTAGGCTTCTAATTCATTACTGCTGACGTTATGAATGGCAAACCTTCCATAATTACATAATTAGTTGAGCTAGTCTTAATAATTCATAACTCTTTGACATTGGTTAATGGGCCATGATATTTTAAAAGAGACGGGTTCGAGCTCATTATTTTCCAAAAATGTTTGACTCTTCAAGAATGAGGAGAAAATCCTTGGAAAAATATTTTATGGTTGATTCGCAGAAATTTGTGTTTCTAATCTGAAAGGATTATGTTGTCAATAACTATGTAAAGATTATCTAGGTAAAACCAATGTTGTTTAATCAATTAACTATAGAAAATAAATAGACAAATCGAAATACTTTTACATATTCCGACCATCTATTTGTATATAGTTCAATGATTAAATGATACCATATTTTATTAATTTTCTGCATTTTTACTATGAAAATTTCGATTAAAACCATGAAATTTTGTGAATAGCTTAATTATTGTTTTGAAGAGTTTCTGCTAATTCTTTGAGGAGCTGAAGTTAATTTTTTTAGGGTAAAAGACTGTTTATCACCCTCATGTTTCGTGGTTTTCAACATTTAGTACATCAAGTTTTTTTCGTCCCAGAGTCATACCTAAAGTGTAAATTTTGGGACAGTCTCATACATCTGTTAGTCAAACTGTTAGTTCTCCCGTTAAGTGATGACGTGGCGTCCTGATTGGACGCCACGTGTCATTAAAAAAATAAAAAATTTATTTAAATAAAAATAATATTAAAAAATATTTAAATAATAAAATAATAATAAAATATATTTTTTTCCTTCTTCTTCTTCTTCTTCTTCTGGGTTCGGTTCTCTCTTTTTTTTTTCTTTTTTTTTCTTCTTCCTCCTCCTTCTCCTTCTTCTTCCTTCTCCTTCCTCCTCCTTCTTCTTCTTCCTTCTCCTTCCTCCTCATTCTTCTTCTCCTTCTTCTTCCTTCTTAAGAAGGAAGGAGGAGAAGGAAAAAAAAAGAAAAAAAAAAAAAAAGAAGAGAAACCGAACCCAGAAGAAGAAGAAGGAGGAGGAAAGAGAAGGAAGAAGGAGGAGGAGGAAGAAGGAAAAAAAAAAAAAGAAGAAGAAACCGAACCCAAAAGAAGAAGAAGAAGAAGAAGAAGAAGAAAAAAAAAAGAAGAAGAAGAAGAGAAGAAGAAATTTTTTATTTATTTATTATTATTTTAATATTTTAATATTTAAATATTTATTTAAATATTTTTTAATATTATTTTTATTTAAATAAATTTTTTATTTTTTTAATGACACGTGGCGTCCAATCAGGACGCCACGTCATCACTTAACGGGAGAACTAACAGTTTGACTAACAGATGTATGAGACTGTCCCAAAATTTACACTTTAGGTATGACTCTGGGACGAAAAAAACTTGATGTACTAAATGTTGAAAACCACGAAACATGAGGGTGGTAAACAGTCTTTTACCCATTTTTTTAATACGAATATACACTACTTTTGAATAAATTATTGACATACACTTTATGTCTACCACCAAACAAGTCAAGAAAACACTTTATGAATAGAGGAAGATAATGAAGGCAGAAAGAACTGTTTCATGTTGATGGTGGTGTTTCTTGACAACGGTGATGGGGTGGTTGAAATTGGGAGAGACGATGGTGATGGTGGTTGTTAGTGGTGATCGTAACTCGTAATTTGCCAAAAAGAGGGAGACGAAGACTGAGTCGAGGGCTGTGGAGTCGGAGAATTACTGATGGATGACTGTTGTCGAGGACTAGACTTGAGTGACTTGAGTCGTGAATGAATGGGAGAAGGGGAGACTGAATGACTCAATCTCTGTCTAAGTCTCTGAGATGAGGAAAAAAAATCCAATCCAATGGTGGAGAGTATAGGATTGATTAATCAATAAATCCAATCCAATTATCCCATGCTAGAAACGGGTCGGGCCGAGCTCCTGTTTACTCAGATTTTTGGATCTGCCACATCATGCTAATCACGTCAATCCGTCTTTTTTTATGTTTAGAATTATTGGACCCGCCCTGTACCCGTCTTAAATCGCATGGACCCATCTCGACCCGTGGGTCGTGGACCCGTTTGCCTACCCCTACTTTCATCCCCACAATAAATCTCCCAATCTTAAGGGTTAATTGCCAATTTAGTCCCTGAATTATCACTTAAGTGAAAATTAGGTCCCTAAACTATTTTTTTTTTAAGAAAAATCAGTCCTAAAATTAAAAATATATGCCAATTACATCCCTAGTATTACATTCGAGACTACTATTCAATTTTCCGTCAACTTAAGTCACGTTATTTGTATGTGATACACATTGGATGGTAGATTGATAATTTTACATAGAAGGGTAAATTAGACGTTAGATTCGCAACTTATATGAAATGTTAAGGGTTTACAGGCGAGAAAAGAACGGTAACACACTCTAAAGTGTATCAAGTGACTTAAGTTGACGAAAAATTGGATAAAATAACTTTGAATATAATAGTAGGGATGAAATTAGCAATTTTTAATGAATTTAGGGACTTATTTTATAGAAAACATAATTCAGGAATCTAATTTTCACTAAGATGATAGTTCATAGACTTAATCAGCACTTCACCCCAATCTTAATAATAAATTGGATCGAGCTAACATGCTCAGTGAATGGAGCCCAATGTTGTGAATAAGTTTAGAGGGCTATTGTTAATTCGCTCAATTTGGGGATCTTGACTAATTAGGCTAAGATATTTGATCTCAAGCTTGTTGGATTTGAAGCTTATGTGATGGATGGTGAGCAAAATCAGAGGCATTAAGGTAAAGAAAGTTTCATCTGGACACTGCTGGGATTTATGTACATGTTTCATATGGATGTTGTTTGTACCATACTTGACCAATCCCTCAAACCAGGAGGCCAATCATAGCGTGACACTTGTTGACATCAGAAGCCAATCATAGCGCGACACATGTCAACATCAGAAGCCAATTACAACACGACACGTGTCAATGTCAAAACAAAGCTAGAAACTCTCTTCTATAAAAGGAGAACATTCTCCCACAATGTTTCCTAATGTCATTTGTACTAAATCATTCACTTGTACTCACTAAAGGAGAGCTTGAACCTATGTACTTGTGTAAACCCTTCACAATTAATGAGAACTCCTCTACTCTGTGGACGTAGCCAATCTGGGTGAACCACGTACATCTTGTGTTTGCTTCCCTGTCTCTATCCATTTACATACTTATCCACACTAGTGACCGGAGCAATCTAGCAAAGGTCACAAACTTAACATTTTCTGTTGTACCAAAGTCCCCACTGATTTTGTGCATCAACATTTGGCGTTGTATATGGGAACGACACTTATTCCTACTCTCTTCAGCTTTGTTAAGCTGGTTTCCACCATTCGTACTCTTTTTTTTTACCAGGCATCCCTTTCCAACATGGGGAGCGAAGGAAGCCACAACACACAGAATGACACCCCTCTTGCACCTGGTGCGAAGCAACGAAAGAAGGAACAAAAGAAGTTTGCTCTTTAGGCTAAAGTCGATGAGCTGGAGGCTCAGAATAACAAGATAGCGATGAAGAATGAGATCCTCTAAGAGCAGTATGAGAAGGTTTTCGAGATGCTCCACGAGACTAGATATACTAAAACACACGAGCTCATCACCCCTGTGGAAGTCAACCATCAATTAGGTGCCCCCCAACACGGAGGGTCATTTGCCCTCAACATGGTATTTCTGTTGAAGAGCGAGTTAATCATCGAAATGGCGACCAACATGAGACTTTTCTCAACCCAACTGCTTCGACCCGAAGCAGGAGAAGTGGAGGAAGGCACATCCTTACAGAAGGAGTGGAAGGATCGAAAGCCGTTTTTTATGACTGTCGAGACTTCCTAAAGCAACGTCGAGACAATCTCATCCATATAAGCTCGAAGATCAATGACCCAAGGGTTTCTGAAATACTCGGTCCCCTCTCATGTCCTAGATCAGCTACCAATTTGGGGAATGGGCAACAAGTCCTAGAGAAACACGAAGGTATAGGGGACTAAAAGATGTTCCGACAGACATACCTTGGTAGTCAGTACGGCGAGTCCAAGGAAAAATCACATGCTTTTGATCAAACCTTCCTACTTCCAAGAGGAGATGGAGATTTACGGAAGAAAGCTCCAGTGGTACATGACTCCACTCAAGACCTTCTGGTCCTACAACTTCTTAAGGAAGTAAACAAGTTGAAGGCCGAACGACAAGCTGAGATACCTGATTGGAACCAACCTAGGCCTGACCCTCTTACAATGAGGATCCTTGACACCCCCATCCAAGCAAAGACAAAGCAGAAGCTTGGCTTGCAACTCTATATTGGAAATGAGGACTCGATTGAACACCTTAACCTCTTTGAGTCCACTATGGCATACCGGATGCACATTGATAAAGAACGATGTCTTCTCTTCCCCTCCACCCTCTCTGGCGGAGCTCTAAAATGGTATTACCGTCTTCCACCTGGGACGGTAGACTCATTTGAGGAATTGAGGAAACTGTTTGTTTCTTAACACATTTTCCAGACCGATCACTTGCACTCTGCGGATGACTTATACACCATTCGCCAGAAGCCAGACGAGTCATTACGTATGTATGCTGGCCGCTTCAGCCATGAGTATTCCCGTTGTGCCGAGGCAGACGACAAGACTGCCTTCAAAGCCTTCACGGCATGCCTACGTGACTGTTTCTTTAAGTACATGATCAATGCCAACACTTGGAAAACTTACTCTGAGGTGATAGAGCAAGCTTATAACCATGCCTCCACCGAGGCAAGGACATACCAAGAGAAACCCCTAACAACCATCCCCTATCAGCAAGTGGGAAGTGGAAGCTAGACCCACCAAATGAGAAGATCTCAACCTTCCAAACGGCAGCGGTGCCTCCTCCTGCCTTACTTAATACTTCGCCAAGTCAACAGACATATCAATCTCAGGGCAAAAGGAAAGATTTCCATCCTCACCAGTCCTATTTTAGTAAAAGGAGTAAGGGACACTATCGCGATAACCAAGGGTATCGCCACGATGATGCCCGCTCCCAGGCAGTCAACACAGTGGGCCAAGCACGTGTGAGGACATGCCTTACCCCGAGGTATGAGACATACACGCCTTTGAACGCCACATGCGTGGCCATTTACCCCAACATAGCACACCTGATACTGAAGCCAAAGCCGAGGCACCCAGATTACAAACTCACGAAGAACACGGGCATATTTTGCTGCTACCACGAGCATAACGACCATGACGGCGAGAAGTGTATCACCCTTCGTGATCATATTGAAGCTTTGGCACGTGAAGGAAAAATTGATCTATTCCTCATTCACCCTCCAAGGGGTAACCGTAACCAACGCCAGGTGAATGTGATATATTCCATAAGTGGTGGGACAGCTATATCTAAGTCTTCCAACAGGGCTATGAAAAATAGTGAACGAGCTTTAAAGTCTGGCCACCAAGTGTTTCACGTGGAAGACATCAGGGGAGGTAAGTATCAAAAGCCTAATTGGGATCCAATATGTTTCTACCCTGAGGAAGAAAGAGGTATCATCTACCCTCATGATGACCCACTGATCGTGGAAGCTCACATAAGCCAACTTTGAAGTACGACGAATCCTGGTAGACACGGGGGTTTCGGTCAATATCATGTTTGCTGAAGCTTTCAGGGCACTTAATGTAGCTGAACACTTGCTCGATCGCTCGATTTCCCATCTGATAAACTTCTCCGGTGATATCGTGCAACCTTTGGGGAGCATACACTTACCTTTCACCATTGGTACAGACCCTTACACAGCTACCATTACCACTAACTTCCTGGTGGTTAATTGCCTAATGGCATACAATGTCATCTACGGACGCACATGCATCAATGATTTCAAGGCCATGGTATCCACACATATGTTGTTGATGAAATTTCCAACCCCCTATGACAATGGTTGCATCAGAGGAGATTAACTTAGTGCACGATCATGTTACAACACTTCGGTCAAGCAACAACACTTGCCTGTGCATAAGGAAACCCTTTCTATACATGACCAAGTCATAAAGACCAGCCTAGACGAAGCCAACTTAGATCTTCACGGTGGCAACAGTCAACCCGACGATCCTCGAGATGACTCGTTCACTTAGCAAGCATAACCAGCTAAAGAGTTGGAGAAGGTCTCTATCTCAAAAGATTATCCAGATCACATGGTGAAGATTGACACCACCTTGTCACCACCTATTCGGTTGGCATTGATCTCTTTTTTGCAAGAGAACACTCAGGTATTTGCCTGGTCATACGAGGACATGTCAGGCATCTCTCCCGATATCATCTGTCATCGCTTAAGTATTGACCCTAAGACCAAACCAGTGAGACAAAAGCGAAGATCTTATGACGCTGAACGGTACGAGGCAATGAAGGCAAAAGTTGAAAAACTCAAAAGCATAGGCTTCGTCTGCGAAGTCAATTATCGAACGTGGGTAGCAAATGTTGTCCTTGTTAAGAAGAATCTGACTAAGGAAAGTCTCATGCTCCAAAAGGTCTTGTGAAGAATATATGTCGATTACACCGACCTAAACAAAGGATGCCCGAAGGATAATTTTCCTCTTCCTCTCATAGACAGACTTATAGACTCTACGGCAGGGTGTGAACTCTTGAGCTTCATGGATGCTTACTCAAGATACAACCAAATCCTCATGAACCATTCGGAGCAAGAACACACAACCTTCACTACTAATAGGGGACTATATTGCTATAAAGGCATGCCCTTCGGCCTAAAGAATGCAGGAGCGACTTATTAGAGATTGGTCAATTCAATGTTCACCGAACAGATTGGGAAGAGCATGGAAGTTTACGTTGATGATATGCTAGTTAAGAGCAAACATGCTGACCAACACATCACCAACCTATCTGAAACTTTCACCATTCTGAAGAGGTATCGAATGAGGTTGAACCCCAACAAATGTGCCTTCGGCATAGGCTCTGGTAAATTCTTAGGCTTCATGATAAGCCAACGAAGCATTGAGGCTAATCTTGAGAAGATCAAAGCAATCCTCGACATGAAGGAACCGGTAACTTCAAAAGACATCTATAGCCTTACTTGCAAGGTGGCAGCCTTAACTAGGTTCATCTCTAAGGCCACAGACAGATGTGCTCATTTCTTCAAAGCACTTAAAGGAAGTAAGAAGTACATTACATGGACTGATGAATATGTCGAGGCATTCAAGAACCTCAAAGACTACATGAGTAAAGCCCCTCTGCTCTCCAAACCTGAGGTTGGTGACACTCTTATTATCTATCTGTCGGTATCAGCTTCAGCAGTAAGTTCCATTCTCATTCGAAAGGATGGTAATGTCGAACAGCCTGTCTACTACGTTAGCAAGGCCTTACAAGATGCAGAGACACGATACTCCAACATTGAGAAATTGGCTCGAGCATTGGTCATGTTTGCTCGAAAACTTCGCCCTTACTTCCAAGCACACTCCATCATCGTGCTTACCAATCATCCTCTTCGACAGATACTCCAAAGTCCTGACACTTCTGGGTGAATGATCAAATGGGCGATAACATTGGGTGAGTTTGACATCTCCTACCAACCAAAGCCAGCTAAAAAGGGCCAAGCAATGGCAGACTTCATCCCCGACTTCACATATCCTGTTGACATTGTTTCTACGCCAAAAGAAGTGGTTTCATTACCCTCAGAAGTTCAGAAAATAGAACCAACAGCCCTACCAAGGAGTTTATATGTTGATGGCTCGTCCAACCAATAGGGTTGTGGAGCAGGACTAGTCCTCATGACCCCTGACAAAGTGGCGATGGAGTATGCTCTTTGTTTCAAATTCAAGGCGTCGAACAATGAAGCCAAATATGAAGCCCTCCTAGCAGGCTTACGTTTGGCCAAACACCTTAGGGTTAAACAAATTGATATCTTCAGTGACTCCCAATTAGTGGTTAACTGATAAGCTCATATTTATATATATTTTACATCAAATTCACTTGTCTTTTCTTCATTAGTTCCTTTTTGAGCAATTTACTTTGTTTTTGTATTTTCTAGGATTTGTCAAGCAAAGAAAAGAAAAATAGCACAAGTTGGATATTAAGTAACAAATTCGTCAAAACTGCCTGTGCAGGTCAGCTGACTTTGGAAGCAAGTTGTGAACAGATCAAAATGAATTAGAGAATGAGCCTTATATTCTTAGAAAGCTACAGATGTCTATTTTCTGGATCATTTTGTGGATTGTTAATATCATTTTTGTAGAAGAAGTTATGGCCGTTTTAACACTGAAAGGTTCACAAGAGACTGGGCAGTTTGTAACTGCAATGAAAGCAATAAACCCAATAAATCTAGCAGCCAAAACTGATGCAGCCAAGAACAAGCCAGCTGATACCTATTCAAATATAAGAGGAAATGAAAATAAAGATGAGGATTAAGTGGGAGTAATTGGCATAAAGGCTACCCAAAGAGTTACAATTGTTTTACCATTTCCTCTCACTTATTGTCATCACTAAATGGCTGTTAGTGGGGTGAGTTATGGAGCAAAAATGGGGCAGCAAGCATGGGTATAAAGGCTGAGGTTGCAGCGGCAAAAGAGGAGTTTTTTTTGAGGAAAAAAAGATAGGAAAAAAAGGAAGGAAAGGAAGAAAAAAAGGCAAGGCTGCTGCGTTGAGAAAGGAAGGAAAGGAAAGAGGAAATCTTGGCATTCTCTTCTTTCGATTTTATCTTCTCAAACTCATGTCTTTCTTTTGGTTTAATTTGCGAACTATGTGTAACTTAATTTGTTATGACATTTCGTTTGAATTACTTTTATGAATGGATGAAAATTGGTTCACTACTTGTCTCATTGATGAATTCTTTATTTGTTTTCTATGGATGCATACTTAATAAGCATATCTAGGATTCTAATGCTATGAATATGTGTGTGTCTGCCCTTGTCGAATGAGGACCTACATATGTTCTAGAGTAGTACTTGTTAATTGCGATTAACATGTGAACCAATTTCTAGGATAAGTAAGACAACGCCTGTACTTACGATGCCTTGTGATGACTCAAACTCTTTTCGTTCTTAATGATTTCTACTTGTTAAATCTATGAACACGCCATTCTAGATTGCATGCTAGGGACTAAGTTAAGTTGAAAACGCCATTCTCTTAACATACTACGTAAGAAAGAGTAATAGGTTGAGTTCTAACATTGAGCCAACTTGAGCATCTTCATCCGGAAATAAAAGGAATTTGAATGAAACATAACATGTTTGCATGATTATTTGGTGGTGGATAGCAATTCCCCTAACTCGTTTTTCTTAATTTGTGAACTACTTAAAATTTGTTTCTGTCCTGTTTTTGTTCAATTTAATTTAAATAGCAAATCAACTCCAAAAATCCCAAAAATTTGTAGGAGTGTAGCTCTGTGTGTCTAGTATCTCCATATAAAATTCGTAGACTTTAGATAACTATAAGTCGGTCTAATAATTATTTTTCGGTGGCTGGTCAGTAGGGACATCAACCAGTTTTTGTGACATTTTAAGTAGTTAGATAAATCAATCTTTTGCGGGAAAGACCTTTATTTTCATATGCTACAATTGACAAATCTTAGTGTTAATAAGGAAAATAAATAGGACATTTGTGTGCTACTTTGTGGTGTGCTTTTAATCCTATCATTAACCAGGTCACCAACAACTTTGACGCTAAGGATAACTCAATGGCAGCATATCTGGCACAAACACAATTGTTGCTCCAGCACTTCCACTACCAGATCACCCAAATTCCTCTAACGGCAAACAATCATGCATATGCTTTGGCTCGCCTCGCCTCAGCGGTGGAAAACAAGATTGGGAGACAAATTCAGGTCGAATTGTTGGCAACACCAAGCACCATGTCTGCGGAAGTGTGCAACTTACAACAGGGGGATAGTTGGATTACCCCGATTTATAGATTCTTTGCTCATGGCACCCTTCCAAATGACAAAGTCCAAGTTAAGTATATTCGATATAAGGCTACCCGTTACTTGATCATTAATGACCAACTCTACAAATGGGGTTTTAAGCTACCATACCTTAGATGTTTTACGCCCACAGAGACGGAAACTGTCATTCAGGAAATACATGAAAGAGTATGCGGAGATCATGCTAGATCTCGATCCCTAGCACACAAGGCTTTTCGCCAAGGATATTATTGGCCAACACTTCACCAAGATGCCATCAGAATATCCTGTTCATGTGATAAGTGTCAACGCTACGCAACTATTCCTCACTCCTCTCCCGAGCCGCTTACTCCTATGATTAGCCCTTGGCCCTTTGCCCAATGGGGACTTGATTTGATCGGCCCAATGTCTGCAGGGAAGGGTAAGGTCCGCTATGCAATTGTGCAGTTGACTACTTCAGAAAGTGGGCCGAAGTAGAACCCTTGGCAACCAATACTGAGCCAAAAATAGAAGACTTTGTATGGAAGAACATCCTTTGCAGATTCGGCATTCCCAATGCGATAGTCACTGACAACGGGCGACAGTTCGACAACAATAAGTTCAGGATGTTTTGCTCTAAGTTCAACATCAACTTATGTTTTGCCTCCACAGCTCATCCCCAATCTAATGGATAAGTTGAAGCCAACAACAAAACAATCAAGCGAACTTTGAAAACCACCTTGGACAAGGCTAAAGGTTGTTTGCTAGAATTTGTACCCCAAGTTCTTTGGTCATATCGCACTTTGTATCGGAAATCAACAGAAGAAACCCCATTTTCACTTGCCTTTGGTACAGAGGCAGTTGTCCCAGTTGAGCTTGAGCAAGCAACGTTCCGAGTCTAGAACTACGTGCAAAGTGAAAATGACAAACAACTTACCCTTAACTTAGATCTAGTCGAGGAACACAGAAACCAGGCTCACTTGAGGAATGTCGCCTACAAGCAGCGCATCTCCAACTATTATGACTCAAGGATCAAACCTCGTTCTTTCAAAGTGGGGGACTGGGTATTAAAGAAAAGATTACTCTGCGACAGAGTCCCAAGTGAAGGAACACTTAGTCCAAACTGGGATGGACGTTTTGAAATTGTTGGCATCAGTCGTCCTGGCTCCTACAAGCTTAGAAGCTTCGATGGCAAGACCCTTGGCCATCCATGGAACGCTGATCACTTGAAGTACTATTACAAGTAAACTCACATTATATAAGTATTAAGCTTCAGCCGTTCGGTATCCTATATAACGAAGACTTTTTGGCTTGAATTCAATAAAGAGATGATTTAGATAACTCGGTCCTAATCCTCTTACATTCCTAGCAATGAAACACTCGGGTTCAAAGCTTTAACATGAATGCTTCCAACATGAAACAAAGTCTATGTCAACAAGACTATACAAATAATCGAACAGCTTCACAGTATATTCGTTCAATCATACATTCCAACACATTCATACATAAGCTAACTGTGCTTCAAAAGGGTTCAACATACTTTGTGTCATTCGACATTTGTTACAATGTGCCTCAACACCTTGCCTTTATTCTCACCAACCAGGTGATGAAACGTATAACCTGTACTCTCTTTCATGCCACCAACCAGGTGATGAAATGTACAACCCGTACTCTCTTTAATGTCACCAACTAGGTGATCAAATGTACAATCCGTACTCTAATATCATTTGGCAACTTGCCACTCATGCCACCAACCAGGTGAAGAAGGAACTCATCTTCATGTCACCAATCAGGTGATGAAATGTACAACCCGTACTCTAATATCATTTGGAAACTTGCCATTCATGCCACCAACCAGGTGATGAAATGTACAACTCGTACTCTCCTTCATGCCACTAACCAGGTGATGAAATGTACAACCTGTACTCTAATATCATTTGGCAACTTGCCACTCATGCCACCAACTAGGTGAAGAAAGAACTCATCTTCATGCCACCAACCAGGTGATGAAATGTACAACCCGTACTTTCCTTCATGCCACCAACCAGGTGATGAAATGTACAACTCGTACTCTAATATCATTTGGCAACTTGTCATTCATGCCACCAACCAGGTGAAGAAGGAACTCATCCTCGTGCTACCAACCAAGTGATGAAATGTGATGAAAGGTGATGAAGGAACTCACCTTCGTACCACCAACCAAGTCATGAAAGCAACTCACCATTTATTCCACCTACCAGAAGACGAGCGGTACAACTTGTACATGTGAACTTCTAGCATTCATAAATAATCAAAAACCCTCAAGCTTAACAACTGAACTAAGGGAGCACTTATGCCCAACAAGAGTTATAGTCACCAACAAAGTCTTATTGCAAGCCAACAACAACTTCAGTGCATTGCATGCGAAGATCAAGCTATTCAGCCCTCTTGCATCTACTTCAGACATTTCCCCTCTGTAACAATGCAAACACTACAACTTGTAGAAAGCTTCACACATTCTTAATCAAGACAGTGTGAAGCAAAACCAATTTATGGTGCCAACAAGAGCTTCATCAAAGGAGTTCAACCACAATTCTCAAAAGCTTCACACACTCTTGATCAAGACAGTGTGAAGTAAAACCAGTTTATGGTGCCAACAAAAGCTTCATCAATGGAGGGTAACCATAATTCTCAAAAGCTTCACACACTCTTGATCAAAATAGTGTGAAGCAAAACCAATTTATGGTGCCAACAAGAGCTTCATCAATGGAGGGCAACCACAATTCTCAAAAGCTTCACACACTCTTGATCAAGAAAGTGTGAAACAAAACTAATTTATGGTGCCAACAAGAGCTTTATCAAAGTAGTTCAACCACAATTCTCAAAAGCTTCACACACTTTTGATCAAGACAGTGTGAAGCAAAACCAATTTATGGTGCCAATAAGATCTTTATCACTAGAAGGCAACCACAATTCTCAAAAGCTTCACACACACTCTTGATCAAGACAGTGTGAAGCAAAACCAATTTATGGTGCCAACAGGAGCTTCATCAATGGAGGGCAACCACAATTGTCAAAAGCTTCACACACACTTGATGAAGACAGTGTGAAGCAAAACCAATTTATGTTGCCAACAAGATCTTCATCAAAGGAAGGCAACCACAATTATCAAAAGCTTCACACATTATTGATCAAGAAAGTGTGAAGCAAAACCAATTTATATGGTTTATCCAAACCTTCGACTACTACAAGGTGTGGCTTACATCACAATCTCTTGCTCAACAGTGTGAAGGCAAAAATTTTATATGTTGTCTCTCCCACATTTTCAAATTTCTAGTTTCCACAACAACAACAACAACAACAACAAAGCCTTTTCCCACTAAGTGGGGTCGGCTATATGAATCCTAGAACGCCATTGCGCTCGGTTTTGTGTCATGTCCTCTGTTAGATCCAAGTACTCAAGTCTTTTCTTAAGGTCTCTTCCAAAGTTTTCCTAGGTCTTCCTCTACCCCTTCGGCCCTGAACCTCTGTCCCGTAGTCACATTTTCGAACCGGAGCGTCAGTAGGCCTTCTTTGCACATGTCCAAACCACCGGAACCGATTTTCTCTCATATTTCCTTCAATTTTGGCTACTCCTACTTTACCTCGGATATCCTCATTCCCAATCTTATCCTTTCTCGTGTGCCCATACATCCCACGAAGCATCCTCATCTCCGTTACACCCAATTTGTGTACGTGTTGGTGCTTCACCGCCCAACATTCTGTGCCATACAACATCGCTGGCCTTATTGCCGTCCTATAAAATTTTCCCTTGAGCTTCAGTGGCCTATGACCGTCCCACAACACGCTGGATGCACTCTTACACTTCATCCATCCAGCTTGTATTCTATGGTTGAGATCTCCATCTAATTCTCCGTTCTCTTGCAAGATAGATCCTAGGTAGCGAAAACGGTCACTTTTTGTGATCTTCGCTAGATTGCTCCGGTCATTAGTGTGGATAAGTATATAAATGGATAGAGATAGGAAAGCAAACACAAGATGTACGTGGTTCACCCAGATTGGCTACGTCCACGGAATAGAGGAGTTCTCATTAATTGTGAAGGGTTTACACAAGTACATAGGTTCAAGCTCTCCTTTAGTGAGTACAAGTGAATGATTTAGTACAAATGACATTAGGAAATATTGTGGGAGAATGATCTCGTAACCACGAAACTTCTAAGTACCGGAGTGTGGTATCGTCTTGACTTGCCTTATCTGTCTCATAGGTAGATGTGGCATCTTCTCTGGAAGTACTCTTCCTCCATCCAGGGGTGGTGGTATCTGTAACTTAGAAGCTTCACCCACCACAAAAGCTTCACCTACAAAAGCTTCACCCATAAAAGCTTCACCAACAAAAGCTTCACCAACAAAAGCTTCACCAACAAAAGCTTCACCCACCACAAAAACTTCACATACAAAGCTTCAACCCAAAAGCTTCACATACAAAAGCTTCACATTATCTTGATCAAGATAGTGTGAAGCAAAATCAATTCATAGTACTCAACAAAGCTTCAACCTCAAAGTTTCACCTACAAAGCTTTTAAAATATATATATATATATATTCAAAAATTCGAAAATTCGAAAAAAAAAATTCAAAAAAAAAATCGAAAAAAAAAAGATTCGAAAAAAAAAAAAATTGCCTAGGCCTCCTCTTCTTTGGGCCTAACAACTTTCATAACAAATATATATGAAGAAGGAGTTTTGGGCTACCACTTAGAAAGGAAATGCCTCATTCGTCAAATTTCTAGTTTCCAAAAAAAAAAAAATTAATTGGGAAATTCAACAAATTTCTAGTTTTCCCCCAAAAAAAAAGGGAAATTCAACAAAGCTTCATCAATGGAGGACAATTACAAATTCTCAAAAACTTCACACTAGTGTGAAGCAAAAGCAATTCATGGTACCCCATAAAAGCTTCACCAACAAAAGCTTCATCAATGGAGGACAACTACAAATTCTCAAAAGCTTCACACTATCTTGATCAAGATAGTGTGAAGCAAAATCAATTCATGGTAACCAACAGAAGCATCAACTCCAAAGCTTCAACTCCAAAGCTTCACTTACAAAGCTTTAACACAAAAGCTTCACCCACAAAAGCTTCACCTACAAAAGCTTCACCAACAAAAGCTTCACCCACCACAAAAGCTTCACCTATAAAAGCTTCACCAACAAAAGCTTCACTCACAAAAACTTCACCCACCACAAAAGCTTCACCTACAAAAGCTTCACCCATAAAAGCTTCACCAACAAAAGCTTCACCAACAAAAGCTTCACCCACCACAAAAACTTCACCTACAAAGCTTCAACCCAAAAGCTTCACCTACAAAAGCTTCACATTATCTTGATCAAGATAGTGTGAAGCAAAATCAATTCATAGTACTCAACAAAGCTTCAACCTCCAAGCTTCACCTACAAAGCTTTTAATATATATATATATTCAAAAATTCGAAAATTCGAAAAAAAAAATTCAAAAAAAAAATCGAAAAAAAAAAGGATTCGAAAAAAAAATAAAATTGCCTAGGCCTCATCTTCTTTGGGCCTAACAACTTTCATAACAAATATATATGAAGAAGGAGTTTTGGGCTACCACTTAGAAAGGAAATGCCTCATTCGTCAACTCCCTCGATTGGAGACTTGGGGGACTCCTACCATATGCTACTGCACCTTGATACTCGGAAGTCTCACGACCACTCAGTGACTTGGATTTTTCAAGTCTCCAACCGAGAAGTTTTCCTCACTCGGGAAATTAAGGGAGCACTACTTCAACATACAAGCTTCAACAAAAGAAAAAACTCAAAGAACTTAGTGAAGAAGGCCTTAGTGTATTTAACACAATACGTTGAAATGAAGCAAAGCTTGTTTATTGATATCTCTGCTAAGTTATAAATATGTACATATACATGAATCAAAATAAACAAACAAGAAGGAACCTTCATAAAGGTTGCTCATAAGAAGTCTCAGCAGTCTGCAGAGCCCCAGAAACAGAAGGCACTGGAGGGTGATTATTCAGAGCCTCAGTACTAGGCAGAACCCCAGAAGAAGAAGACACCGAAGGTTGATCATTTGGAGCTTCATTATGCGGTACAGCCCTAGAAGACGAAGGCAATAAATGCTTTTGGAACAAACCCACAAACCTTTGATGATCAAGTAAAATCTAACCATCAGATTCCTGCAGCTGGTCGAGCTTCCTCTTCATGTTTGTAGTATAGTCATGTGTGAGCTTGTGCAACTATTTATTCTCATGCTTGAGCCATTTGATCTCCTATTTGAGACTTATCACTTCAGCTGCCAATGATTCAACTTGGTGGGGAGCAAATAGGCGTTGGGCCATATTAAACACAGAACCTGCACACTAAACACTAAGAGCCAGAGAATCCTTAACAGCTAACTCATCAGACCGTTTGGAAAGTAGTCTATTATATTTGGGAGTGAGAAGGTTCCTGGCCACCACCGCAGTTGTCATATCATTCTTCATCACATAGTCCCCAATGGTAAGAGGACCAGTAGGGGATAAGAAGGATGAGCGTCATATGTTGTCTTGAGAGGGCATGGCTACCTCTTCACCAAAGTTAAAGTCAAAATGACGGTCGGATGGGCCAGACATTCTCAGAAATGATGAAGGAGAAATGAGGTGCAATACATCTCTGAATTACAAAAATAAGGGGAAAATTCCTACAAGCAATAACACTCTGAACGTACTTCTTGCACACAATTGGTGCCCCTATAAAAGAAAGGGCAATAGGGTCGTTGGTTCAAAAATCAAAGAGGCACCACTATCTGGATTTCGAGAAGCAGATTTTCCTGAGTAAAATATGTCGACAATCCCCACACGTAACATCAGCTCCTTGGGTACCACAGATAACTTTGCCAAAGATCTCTGACAAAGTTTAGACACATAAATTTTGAAGGTCCAGCCACCCTACTATTACCTATAAGGATAAAGGAACAACATCACTGCTTGATAACTGGAAAGGCAGATTGGCAAGGCAGATTGGCAAGGCAGATTGGCAAAAATGCCCAACCTTTACTCACATTCGAGAAAACACTCCCAACAAGATTGCTTGCTCAAAAATCGAAGAGGCATAGTTCTCCGAATCTCGAGAGCTAGACTCCTAATATGATTACTTGCTCAAAAATCGAAGAGGCACCGCCCTCTGAATCTTGAGAGCCAGACTCCTAACATGATTACTTGCTCAAAAATCGAATAGGCACATCTCTCCGAATCTCAAGAGCCAGACTCCTAACAGGATAACTTGCTAAAAAATAGAAGAGGCACCACTCTCCGAATCTCAAGAGCCAGACTCCCAAAATGATTGCTTTCTCAAAAATCGAAGAGGCACTTTTCTCCAAATCTCGAGAGCCAGATCCCCCACATGATTTCTTGTTCGAAAACCAAGAGGCACCGCTCTCCTAACTTCGAGAGCTAGATTTTCTTGGATAAAGCTTGTCTGCAATCTTCACACGCAACATCAGCTTTCCAGATACCACATACCACTTTTTCAAAGTGCTCTGACAAAGTTAAAACACGTGAATCTTGCAGTTTCCACTACATTGCTATGACCAAGAAGGGTAAAGGAACATCGTTACCACTTGCTGTTGGGACAATTCCTTTATATGTCGACCTTCATCCTTCACAACCAGGCAGACCTGCAAATAAAAAAAAATGCTCAACTTTTCTTTACATCCGAGGGGCACTCTCAGCAGAGTCTCTCGAAATGCTCAGCTTATTTTCCCCTCAATATTACCTCTGTAAACAAGCCACACCAGAGCAAGAGTATCTCATATCATCAGGGTTAAAAGCAAGAGTATCCCATATCATGCTTTTTCCCTATCTTTTCCTTTGACCTTGTTCTTACCTGCAAGACAAGGAGAAAGAGAGTAATCAGTCAGCACTTGGAATCAAGCTTCCAGTCAGGAATTGACTGCCTGGAACCCCTTGCTTGATTACTTACCTGGCATTGCTCTCGAGTACTCATCTTCAACATCTTATGCTTCCAGAGAAGATACCACATCTGCCTAAGGAACATATAGGGCAAGTGAAAAAGATACAAGGAAGCATGTGGAGACAAGCGTAACAGAACACGTGCCGATACATCCACTACTTTGTCAACAGCAAAAGTATCCTATATCATCAGGGTCGAACGTACTCTAGATTTGGTGGACTTGTTTTGACCCTCAAATTCTTGAGTCGGCCTTATACTATGGAGGAAACCAGAAAACCTTCCAACCCAGTTCAAGAATAAGCCTGTGGAAAGTTACTTCTTCAAAAGCAAAAGTATCTCATATCATCTCTTCTCCATTTGCTTCTTCTTATCCTTGTTGCTATTTACGACACAAGAAGAAGGAGAACAATCAACCAGAAGCCGAAGTCGAACCTCCGATCTAGGTTGCTTGCTTGGAAGTCTGATTGCTTACCTTGTCTGTTATCTCTTTCGGTAAATCTCCTAGCTCAGCAACTTAGGGAACTCCTACTATAGGGTTTGTATCGCACTTGACCAAGCCCAAAATTACAAGTAAGCTTCAAGTGAAATTGATACATTACCTTGTGCATTTTCATCGGTTAAAGATACCACCCCTGGATAAAGGAAAAGTACTTCCAGAAAAGATGCCACATCTACATATGAGACAGATAAGGCAAGTGAAAGGATACCACATTTCAGTACTTAGAAATTTCGTGATTACTCAATGGCTTAGATCTTGCAAGTCTCCAACCGAGGAGCTTCCCTCACTCGGGAACTTAGGGGAGCACTGTTTGTACCATACTTGACCAATCTCGAAACTACTGAGCACCGGTCAACGTTATACCGTCAAGGACCCAGAAGAGTTTCCCTTCAACCAGGAGGCCAATTATAGCGCGACACGTGTCAACGTCAGAAATCAATCACAACACGACACGTGTCAATGTCAAAACAAAGCTAGAAACTCTCTTCTATAAAAGGAGATCATTCTCCCACAATATTTCATAATGTCATTTGTACTAAATCATTCACTTGTACTCACTAAAGGAGAGTTTGAACCTATGTACTTGTGTAAACCCTTCACAATTAATGAGAACTCGTCTACTTCGTGGACGTAGCCAATCTGGGTGAACCACCTACATCTTGTGTTTGCTTCCCTGTCTCTATCCATTTACATACTTATCCACACTAATGACCGGAGCAATCTAGCGAAGGTCACAAACTTAATATTTTCTGTTGTACCAAAGTCCCAACTGATTTTGTGCATCAACATATGTAATTTTGACGAGTTTGATGTTTGTTTCCAAATTCATATTTATATGGACTTTAATGGAAGCTCATTTGTAAAGGATACCTACATATCGAATTTAAGGCAAGCTTTCATGCATGCACATGTTTGTTTGAAAAAAACAAAATCTAAACTTAATTGCACGTTATGAGTAAGATAGGAACATAAAAGTATCAAAGCGGAAATTGTGAAACTTTCCGTGTTCCAAACTCTTTCACATTGATCTATGTTTGCTTGCATCATGCATGTTTATGTGCAGTGATCGAATTTGAAATCCAATATCAACACACACACACACACACACACACACACACACACTCTCTCTCTCTCTTTCTCTCTCTCTCTCTCTCTCTATATATATATATATTTTTTTTCTTTTTTTTTTCCCAGTTCATTTTGTATATAGGTTGAATTCTGTCCAATTAGACCAGTCAGTCCCTTAATATGCAAATATATGTAAAGGTCAGGGTCAAGCAAAAGCTAACTCTCTCTGATACGTCGATCCAATGTTAATCAAGGAACATGTGCCCTTCATTGTAGCTAGGCTTGTAGCTGAATCAAGATCCTGTTGAATAAATACATGAACTTGAATGGAATTGGATTGTTTTACAAGGCAAAGCTCATATTTTCAAGGGAAAATTAGGTTCACATCCTTCTTTTTGTTACTTCATTGATTAAAATCCTATTCATTTTTAATTTTTAATCAAGGTTCTTGGGTATTAATAACATCATTAATTATTTGAATAATAAAATATTTTTATTTTTAAATATATTCCTTTAATGATAAAAATGTTACAATTAGTATATTTATATTTATGGCTAAAATTTTTATCATATATTTTTATTTTTAGTTTGTACCTATTTTTAATTTGCAAATATTTTTTAATTTGTATCAATTTTCTTTTCATTTTTAATTTGTACCCATATATTAGTTTCTTTTTGTGCCCATATTTTTTAAAGTTTTATTTGTGTTTGTACCCATGTGTATACCGTTACGTGACATTTAATCAATGATAGAAAAATTACATATGGTATATTTATATTTTATGCCTAAACTTTGTATCATATATTTATACTTTTAGTTTGTACCCACTTTTAATTTGCAACATTTTTTTTTTAAATTTGTAGTATTTTGTTTTTAGTTTTATTTTGTACCCATGTATTAATTTCTTTTAGCGCCTATATTTTTAAAAATTCATTTGTATTCATAATTTTTAATCTTTTATCTGTACCCTAATTTATTTCTAATGTACCCATTCTTCTTTATTGATGTATCACTTTGTTATATGTGAAATGTACCAATTTGTTTGTAAAATGTACCAATTTTTTTAACACTATGGATACATTATTTTGACATTTATTATTTATTATTTTTACATAGTTTTAATCCATTTATTCAATCAAAATGTTTGAATTTTTTTATTGTAACCATTTCTAATAGTATTATAATGAGGGATTTTAAATTTATAGGATTATAAATCTCATAAAATATCAAACAATTAATGTCAAAACTATAAAACTATAAATATTAATAGTAATATAATGAGGTGAACAAAATCAAGGGACCTTGATCAAACTTTGAATATTATTAAGATTTTAATAAAAGAATGTTAAGAATTAGGGACTGCATCCAAAGTATCCCTATTTTCAAACCCTACCAGCTTATGTTTCTTAGGGTCTAATTGACCATTTAAATCCAGCTTTGCTTAGCTCGTGTACCTTCATTTCTTTATGGAGCATATGCATTTAAAAATTAATGAAGACCCGAAGTGAAATGTTTGGAACCTTTTGGATGCAAGAAATATAACATATATATATATATATATCTGTGTGTTTTGTACTTGAGCATTTGCATTGCAGTTGAATAAGACCACATAATCTGTAGTGGCTCAAACAAACCAATTCTGCAGCATGGATAGCAATGTTAGACAAACTATTAGCCTCAAACCTTAAGAAATTGGGTTTGCACTAGTCCAGTGCAAGTCTTTGGACAAATTGGTACTAGGTGCACTAATTTTAAGGAAGTTCACCCCACTCTGGTAAAATTGGTTCAATCCACTCACTGGCGGATCAACATTAGGGCTACTTTTGATGTTCTCTTTGAGCATGCGTTTCATAAGGGTAGAATACGTGACAAAATGCGTCAAAAAGGGCAGAGGCAGGGCATGGAGCCAAGGGTAACTAGACAAAGTAACGGTGCGAATTCCATCTTGCCCCTAGAAGAAAAATTCCTATATCTACCATTGATTCCACCTAATAGCTCCTAAGACAGCGCCAATCAACGGGCCAACATTTATAGACAAGAATAAAAGATTATAGCCCACATGGTTGCAGCATTAAGCTAGCATGCTTCCAACAAACCACCAGAAAGTAGTAGTGATTCGGGTTGTGACTTAGGACTGCTAGCAAAGAAGGCTCTAAACAGATTAAACAATGTCCACTAGAATTACAAATCTTCGATTGTTAGAAAATTGATCAACAAACTATATGCAGTATTTACAATCAAGAGGTTCTGTATTAAGGTGTTCTGGAGATATTAGTAGTCTTCTAATCGTCCCTTAAACTTTTCAGGTACTTGCTTACGTGCATAGCAAACTAAACAAGTGGTACATGTTCATATTTTTTATTATTGTAATTATTATATATGTACGTGTTCTCAAATAAAAGAAATGTATGTGTACGTAATAAGAACAATGGCTCTTTGACTGGCTGAAGAGATGACCAAAAAAACTAAAGACGCTTACGCTTAAAGCTACGCTGAGACTAGAGCTTCTAAATCTTACAATAAAACATCGGAATTATCGATTTCAGTATGGTCATTAATTATTTAGATATATAGATTAGATTAATTGCTTACGCCTCACTCCCGTTGTATTGGACTAAGTCATATGTCTTACAAAATATAGTTTAAATTGATGGTCTTCCGCATTATTCATTTCCATAAGAAAAATTGATGCAAATCTTAGTGCTGGTTTGAGATTGTAGCGTTTTTTAAAAAATAGCTATTAAAAAATCTAGAACATCAAATGTGTTTAGTTAAAATAAAAAAAGTGCTTTTAAAAAAAAAAAATTTGTCAAAGACAGTAGAAAAACATAGAAAAGCATCAATATCCCTAAACCCTAATAAAAGCTACTTTTTTTTCCTCAAAGCATAGTAATCAATGTCCATTTAATAAAATTTCAAATAGCAAGTATACCCTCACATATTTTACAAAATTACAATTTTTCCCTTACATTATTGAGTTTGACAATTATTATATCACCTTAAATACCATATAATTTTTAGTCATTTAACATATGCATAACAATTTATATAAAAATTTACCAATCACTTAGACTTTTTCTTTTGGTTAAAAACAATTTTACAAAAAAATTTACTAAACACTCAACAACTTTATTTTATAACTGTTTATTTTCACAACACAGTATGAACAGTTTTTTTTTAATTTTTTTATTTTATTTATTTTAAATCACAGCAATACCAAATTAGCCCTTAAGCTGTCATTAATTTACTAATGCCAGATTATTGGTACACGATTCAGGAATTATGTACAAACATGCATGTACGATACGTATATTTGCTAACCATGTGTATACACATGCATGCATTTACAATATTAATCGTCACTTTCCAATGACGAAGAAACAAAGAAGCTAACCAGGTACCTTAATTAATTCTCCATGTATCAACTTATTCTTAGTTCTTCTCTATCTAACTGGTTTTTTGCTTACATATATCATCAAATCATTAACACATGATACGTACCAGTGTACAAGGCAACTTGAGGGCACAAGTTGGAACATAATACACACACACACACACACACACAATATGATCGTATATACGTGTGTCTTATTAAATCTCTGAGTAATGCTATTTATAAAACTGACCCCATTCTTGATCACATTCCTGGCAAAAAAAAATTTTCTAATACAAGGGAGGTCATATGTCTAGGTAGGTCACAACGTGAGGCCCATCTCTATTAAAAGGGTGACGACATATAATTAGTTTTATGTCTCTAGTTAATGTGTTGTATGTTTGGTTGAACACTATCTGGTTGAAGAATTAACTTTAATCTCTTGGATATGATTGAATAATTTTGGCCAGAATTACACAAAAGAGTATTGTTAGGGAGACGTATATTTGTACCAAATGACATTTGACAAATGATGCATACAATTAACATTCAATAAAATAAACTTCTGCCACATTAGGTGATACATACAAAATTATGGTATTCCTAATATCTGCCTAATGTTGTAGAACCAAAATTACATACTTAAAAACAATAATCTTTACAGTAACAAATGTACTCACAAGTGGTGAGTAGGGTTTTTCACTTCAACGCATTGCTAGATTAAAAATCTTCTCTCTTTTCTTTATCATAGTTTAGAGTAGTAGTATGACTTGTAATAATAAAAAAAAGAAGAATGTATTTGTGTTGGTAAACTTGGCTACAACAGTTCTACCTATATAATTGATGTCCTTAGGACTTAAGTCTTTTCTGGAAAGGGTTTGATAGTCGTGTCATAATTTAGGGAAGATGCTGAGGAATAAACAGTAAAAAGCGGTTTAGTCATTTTGACTACTACTACTACTATTTACTTGTTGCTTATAGTTTTAATTCATAGTACATTCCCAATGCGCACCTTATAGATAGAAACAACTTTCTCCTCAATCTTCTCCTTCTCGAGTAACTCGAAACCCATTCACCAAGTAACAAATAATTTGCTCCTAAACTCTTTCAGCACATAGAATCAAGTTATCTTGTTACACTGTTAATTTGATCCGATACATTATTGAAGTAAAATTTATTTTATTTATTGATGATTTAAAATAAATATTTTGACTAGTATTTTAAATTATATTATACTATGAAAAGAAAATATTTCCCTTATTCGATTGTATACTCACATAACACGTCAAGTTGTTTGAGAAGAGAGTACTATACTTCAATTCAAAGAATCAATTTTTAGGTAAAATTTTTGCTGTAAATGTTTTCTAGGGTTGATGTTTAATGACACCTCACAAAGTAGTGCCACCCCGTAATTATAAACCAACCATATGGATCTTCATACACCGTCCACTGGTAGACAAACTGAGATCATACACCTTCCAACTGGTAGACAAAATGAGGGCGGCGAAGTCAACAAAGATAATTGAAACTAAACATAGGAGATCTCTAGACGTGGACCCTTTCCCACCACCAGATCTAAGATAATTGAAACTAAACATAGGAGATCTCTAGATGTGGACCCTTTGGATTGTTTTCCCCTCCTAATCTCTCTGTACTTCTCTCCCCTCTTATTTGAACGGTCACAGTTAAGTCACGTCAACATCTTATATTGATTTTTTTTATAAAGACAATAAGACAAAAAACAATGTGTGAGAGAATGAGAGGGAAGAGAATGAGAATAGGAGGAGAGAGAATCCTACTCTTTGTTTTCCCACTATCAGATCCAAGTCCCCCAATCGTGATCATTTTCATTTTCCATTTCAAACAATAACAAAGAATTGAAGAAACAGCCTTTTAGGTCAATTCCTTATAGAAATATTTACTCGTGTATTTTGAGGTTTTAAATTTGAATTTCGCTATGCATAAGGAAAATAAATCAAACAAATTGAAAAGAAAACTAAAAAAAAGTTTAAAGGTCTAAGAGATCGTCAGCTATCATTAATAATATTAACAATCTCTACCTAGACTATACCTATGTTTAGGAAGAATTGCAGTAAAGGAGAATATACGTGAGAAAAGCTAGGGAGTAAAATAGAGAAAGCTGAGTGTAAAATTAAAATTTAGCCTATTAAAACTCTTGCAACTTGAATTACTATAATAGTCTTGATTTGTAACACAAATATTAAAACTCCTATGATTGCAAAGGTTATAATGGATATTTAACAATTTTTTTATTAAGAAAATACTAGAGACTACATTTTTGCACCACATTAATGTACGATTTGATTTGGCAACTGATTTGTACATGTTACGTCAATTAATGAATTTATATGATTGAATGTTGGTTGTATGAATTATTTGTCACATCATATAGTACAACAATTTGGTATAAATATAGGGATGTAATATTCACACACCCTATTATACTTCTCACACACTTTTTTAATTTTCGGCCATCAGATCGGATGAATTGAAGAAGATCAACGGACATCAAGGGGTATATGAGAAGTAAAATAGGATATGTGGATATCACATCCCTAAATATATGTCTCCCTAGCATTACTCGGTTGGTTAACAAGTAATTAACTTGATAGATATCGATAGATTATGAATCTTGAGCAAGCTTTCCAAGCCTTAAGTAGTTAACTTATCTTCATAAAAAACAAAAGTAGTTAAGTAATCTGTGTCATCCTATATTTGTATTGTATGCAAATATAATATTTTCTGAGTAGGGTTTTGAGATGGTTGAATGAGTTTAAAACTAGTCAAAAAAATAACAATCACCTGCAGTCAAAGTTGGAGGATCTCCATCCTTATGCTTTCTAACTAAGCCCTAAGCATAGCCTAATATGTTTAATTGATGTACATGTGAAAATTGCCTTCTCCTGTGGTATGGTGACTGATTGGACTACTCGTATTATATATAATGATACTGCTTATCATTGTGGATCATGATCCACGTACAGTGACCTACACCTACATTTGTGGTTGCAGTTGTTGCATCCCGTTCAGTCCGTGGCTCAATGGGGGCGGTGCTCTATGTGTCCAAATGGGTCAATGCAGTCAAATTAGCATGCCTACTCTTAAAGATTATGCAAGTTTCTACCCAAAATTTACGCTAGTGTCCATATTTGGCTAACATAATCATTCTGTTCCCCTTGATAAAAGCTGGGGAGGAGGATTATAACTTAAGACCTCGAGTGTAAGATAAATGTTTTTAATTACTTGAGTTACAAGTTATTTGTGATTACAATAATGATATAATAAATTGTAAGCGGTGCATAGTTTATTTATACGGTTTGTTTATAAATATCGACTATTCGTTATTCTATTGATTCAACTCAGGATCCACGTATCAATGTCCACCGAAGGGCCTTGGGTGCATGTAGGTAAATGACGTTCGTCAATCGACAACAATTTCCTTGTGCAGACAGATCGTCCAACATCGCCGACGGGTAGGAAGATTGACAAATGCTCGATATGGAAACTGCCGATGACCAAAGAGTACCAATTTACGTGACGAGCATTAATTGGTTATCCTCGTAACAAATGAGAGGTCTCCTTTGTTACCAGTCATGGAACCAACTAATTAGGGACCCGTGTCACTATCAAGCATCAGAAGCTCTTGGACTGGAGAAATTTTTTGTTGTGACAGGAACACGGATGGTACACCACGTGTTTTTATGTAAGTGGTGGAAAATTTTAATTTTTAAGTAATTAACCTTTTAACACATATATTCCACCATTTATATAAATACACATGAAGAACCATCTTATGTGACAGTCACACTGAAAAATTTCTCCTTGAACTGGTATAACACCGGTACTCATGGCTTTCTCCTAGCAGAGTCAGCACACTTTACATTGGTCAAAATTTTGGCATCAACACTAATAAACTTGGACCTTAATATTTATATAGAGGATGTTTATCAAGATTAGACGGTAAATTATTAGCATTATTAAGACCAAATTAGGTCAAATATACTACAGGTTGGGCTACTAAACCAAATTAGGCATTACTAAGTCCAAATTAGGCATTATTAAGATCAAATTAGGCATTAACTAAACTACATATTAATAGTATCCTCGTTGTCAACCAAAATCATATGAAATTATCAATTTAACCCTCTAATTAAAATTGAATATGAATAAGAAATATAGACAGAAATGTAACTTCACACAAACAAAATTTTGTTGGTTTTTTCAAAACCTCATTTACATGTGATTTTAATATATATCTGATAAAATAAAATAAAAATAAAAAAAATGAAAAATGGAAAAAATAAAAAATAAAAAATAAAACTTTAAAGCTCGCTCCCTACTCCCACATTCTCTCTCACTTTCTTGGTCTCTCCTTCTACTTTAAAAACAAAAATAAAAATTTTCACACATACTTTCTGTCGGTATGCTAGATAGACATTATTAAGACCAAATAAGCAAATGCATACAAAATCACAAGTGGTAGTAGCAATATTTGAGATCACAACTGATATATGCGTTAAGATTGAATACATTTGAGATCACCATTGATGTATGCATTAAGATTAATGAGGGTTTGATATTTGCTAGTATTAGTATGATCCATCAGGCAAATATCTAGGGAGAGATCTTATTCTAACAAACAAATTAAGAAACAAAGAAAATGAAACTGCAACGTCACATAGATATTGTATCATATTTAGCATTGATATTTGATAAGATTTCAGATATTGGTAAAACCCATTAGAGACACATGCTGTGAACCTCTATCTACTCAAAATCTAGGGAACTGTCCTGTTCCTGTAAAATCTCCTTAAAAATGGCCTGAATTCTGGCCTATCAATAACCTCAAATCATTGAGAGAGAGAGAGAGAGAGAGAGAGAGAGAGAGGAAGCATCCTGTGAGGTTCATGGTCATGCAACGCTTAATCTTTAATCAAATTTCTATAGAGGGGGTTGACAAAGGGTAATAAGTATTCTCTAGACAGAATTAATCCATAAATATTTATTCTATCTTCAACCAATATATAATTGAGCAACCAACTTTACCATACAAAAGAAAGCTGGAATGTAATATTACTAATATTTCTGACTAGTTGATGACTGGTTTTTATGCTCTTTTTGAATACTTGGAAAGCGTTTAATTGATAGTGACGTTACTAAGACTAAACTTAGTTGCATGAGAAAATATCTTCTATTTAAGAAGATCTCCTAATCAGATACATGCCAGCACTTCCTTTTCTTCCTGTCTGTCCATTCTTTCATTTCAAGCAATCTCAAGCTGTCCATTTTTTCCCCTCTTCTGTAAAAAATCAAGTGTTTGCAGCAGCATAAAAATCTGTTGTTAATTCTTCACTTCAAGATCTCTTGAAGCTGAAGTAGAAGTGAGAGTTTGAAAAGATGTGGGCTTTGTGCATTACAGCATTGGTTGTTATAAGCATTACACATTGGGTTTATAGGTGGAGAAATCCCAAATGCAATGGCAAACTTCCACCAGGCTCAATGGGATTGCCACTACTTGGGGAAACTTTACAATTCTTCACTCCCAACACCTCTTCTGATATTCCTCCCTTCATCAAGGAAAGAATGGAAAGGTGAAATTTGTGATAATTTGTGCGGGAAATGATTTGCGCGCTCCCTTTTTTCTCCTTCTGTACTCTTCTCCTTGTTTCTAGTCTCAGAATTGAATAAATCAAATGAGAATCAATGGAAAACAATGAGTGTAGGGCAGGAGAAACTGAGAGCGTGAAAATCATTGCCTCTTGCAATCTTCGACTCTCTTTTCTCTTTCATATTTTTAACATGCATTCTGAATTTTTCTGTTTCCAGATATGGACCAATTTTCAGGAGTAATTTGGTGGGAAGGCCAATTATCGTATCAACTGACCCGGATCTCAATTACTTTGTGTTCCAACAAGAGGGAAATTTGTTCCAAAGTTGGTATCCAGATACATTCACAGAGATTTTTGGCAGACAAAATGTTGGCTCCTTGCATGGGGTCATGTACAAATACCTCAAGAACATGGTCCTGCATCTCTTTGGCCCTGAAAGCCTTAAGAAAATGATCCCGGAAATTGAACAGGCAGCACTTAGCAGGTTACAACAATGGTCATCTCAGGACAGTACAGAATTAAAAGACTCAATTGCAAGCGTATTTTTCTGATAACCTTTCTTCTTTTTGACTTAGCATTCACTAAAACTTAGTGTCTTGTTTGAACTTTTGAGTCTGATTATCTTTGGTGTTTGCAGATGATATTTGATCTCACTGCAAAGAAACTTATTAGTTATGAGTCAAATAAGTCCTCGGAGAACTTACGGGAAAACTTCGTTGCGTTCATACAAGGATTGATCTCCTTTCCTATGGACATCCCTGGAACATCTTATCACAAGTGTTTAGTGGTAAACATATTTCTTTTGCACCATAACACTTGTTTGTTGCATTTAATTAGCCACAAAAATTTAAACGGTTCAAGTACGAAATAGTTTAATAGTGAAAGCATTCTAGATTCTAGTATCTAATTTATTATCTTGGTTTTGACAATCAAAAATTTCTCAGGGTAGGAAAAGTGCAATGAGAATGCTTAAGAACATGCTGCAGGAAAGACGAGCAGAGTCCCGGAAGCAGCCAATTGATTTTTTCGATTACGTGCTTGAAGAACTTAAGAAAGAGGGAACAATACTTACAGAGGGAATTGCTTTGGACTTAATGTTTGTGCTGCTTTTCGCGAGCTTCGAAACAACTTCCCTGGCTATAACATTAGCCATGAAGTTTCTTACAGACCATCCTCTTGTGCTAAAGCAATTGACGGTGCGAAAAAAAAAAATTCAAACTATGCTAGTGATTGATTTCAACATTTCAAAACATGTTAAAATTTTCTTTCTTGTGACAGGAAGAGCACGAGATGATTTTAAAGCAAAGGGAAAATTCCGATTCTGGACTCACATGGAAAGAGTACAAATCAATGAAATTTACGTTTCAGGTGAGTCTCACACTTCAACTTTCAATTCTTAGTTAAAAAAATATAGAAAAAAGAATTTCATATTCATAGCTCTGTCTAACAAACTGACAATTTCAACCTGCAGGTCATCAGCGAAACAGTTAGGCTGGCGAATATAGTTCCAGGCATCTTTCGAAAAGCAGTGAGAGAAATAAAATTTAAGGGTATGTAAGGAGTGATTAAGGAGTAATATATCTTTTTTTCTTCAATTATACAATAAAGTTACAATCATGAAAGTCATCCTAATTTTACTTGCTATACAAATTTGTTATGGTTCAGGATATACAATTCCAGCAGGTTGGGCAGTTATGGTTTGTCCACCAGCCGTACACTTAAACCCAGCCAAATACGAAAACCCAGTAGCCTTCAATCCATGCAGATGGGAGGTCAGTTCAATATCGGAGAATGGACAGTTCTAGTTCATCTGCAATCCTCTTTTTGGTACCATAATTTTAGTCCTCAGTTGTACTTCAAAAATGGATTAATGCAGGGCGTAGAAGTGTGCAATGCATCCAAACATTTCATGGCTTTTGGTGGTGGCATGAGATTTTGTGTTGGAACAGAATTTACTAAAGTGCAGATGGCTGTATTTCTACACTGCTTAGTTACCAAGTGCAGGTAAGAATGTCCGAACGCCGGCTTTTACAATTTGCAAATGGTAAGGTAGGGAGGGAGACTAATTACATGTTTACATCCAAAATTTTTAGGTGGGAACCAATCAAAGGAGGAGATATAGTCCGAACGCCGGGTTTACAATTTCCAAATGGTTTTCATGCGAAGATAATGGAGAAAGAAAAACAAGCAACAGAAAAAAACACATAATTCTCAAGCTGCAAAGAGGGATGGCATTTTAACATCACTATATTTGGTGAATATGTACAAAGAAGAAAAAGCAATTTCCATTGTCACTCTCCACAAACAAAGACCAACTCAAGTGTTTGTTTAGGGTCACATACAAAATTTTATGCTTCCAGTGCAATTTTTTTCTCCATTTTTCAATTGTGTGAAGGTGGAAGGAAAAAAAAAAGGAGAAAAAAAGAACAAATTAAACTATTTAAGAGATATGGATCCAACAAAAAATGCAATTTAATCAAATGGAGATAACTTGTAACCTTTTGTACGAAAATGCTCCAGCATGTTCTTCTTTTTCTTTTTTTTATTCGAGTGAAAAATGAGACCTACCTATTGCAATACCACATAAATGCTTAAGGGTAAGACCTCGTGTGGTATGTACGATTGGATTGGAATTGATAACTCTCTAATTTAAGGACCCATTGAGGTGAGTAATGAAAAAATTATGTCCAACTAAAGGGTAGAAGATGAATTACTCATGAAGAAAACTCATCTATTCCAATCATTTCCAAAATGGTAGGATTAAAAGAAATGAGTTTTCATCATGTCTAATCTCTTGTAGTCCCCTCCAAATAAAAAATCATTTACTTTTGCTTTCAATATACCTTGAAATTAGGGAGTTATCTATTCTAATCCAATCAAACATAACAACAAGCCCTATATAAATGGTGTCAGTTGGATAATAATAGTAATCATCATATCAGGCCCTTTAAGAGAGGGATCCCCATTTTTAAAAAAAAAATGGGAACACCCTCTTAACCATTAGATTTGACTTTAATGAAATTATGTGGCTGAGATTAAATCACAGACCACAGAATCTCAACCACAGGATTTCATTAAAGCCAAATCTAACGATCAAGAGGATGTCCCCCTTTTTTTTTTTTTTGAAAAATGGGGATCCCTTCCCTTAAAGGCTTCCATCATCATATAATCAATGTCTCATGAAGTGAACCGGATCGGTTTGGGGCTCATAGGGGTATGATGAGAAATTTTGGAACTTTTAATCTTTGGGTGCTGATAGGATTTTTACCATTACAAAAGTAAGGATAAAAACATTTAAAAAAACTTGTAAGAGAACAAAATACTTGTAATAAGATTGCTCAATACAAGGTCGTTCCCACAAAAATTATTTAAAACAATTTATGTAAAAACTAAATTTTAATTAATTATTTAAAACAAATTTTGGAAAAGGTTGATTTTGGAGTTTAAAATAATAAAAACGAATTTTAATTAAAACAAAGAAAAACTAACGAAAAGTCCAAAAAAAACTTTAGTTTTAATGAAAAAATGACAAATAAAGGTGTAGTGAAAAGTATCAGGGAAAGGTAAAAATGTGGTTTTTCGTTAAAAGTAAACAGTACCGGGAATGTTTCGTTAAAACTCCCTTAAAACAATTAAAGAAATGGGCAAAGTAAAGAAAGCAAAAGAAAACAGTTTTTGAAAATAAAATTGTAAAAAGCACTACGGTCCACCATCACATTAACAATCTTATGTAATTCTTCCAATCACTTATAACTTATATATACATATTTTGAAGGTTAGGTGTTCCTAAAATATGCTCTACTTGGACCCCAATATAGAATTATATCAAACATGCAATTCGTCTATGGTATTTAGATCAAATCTAAACATGCAAGACTCATTAAGTTTTATGAAAACCCTTTGAAAAATCATGAAACTGACACACCCTGACCCAGAATGTCCACTAGGACTCCGAATCAAGTTGTGCTGGCCGACACCTGGAAAGTGACGAAGCCATGAAGTGTAGTGATGTGGAAAATATGAATAAATTTAAACCTAAAAGTTCTTAAATACAAGAGTGCTATGTGAGCGAGAATGAACCCAATTCACATGTGATGACAGAGCATAAATACTGTACAGTAAAATATGGTGAGAAATTATATCATCAAAGGTAACCGTCTACCCTAAAATTTGCCAAGAATCCTCGTCGATATGAAATCTCATCTACTAAACCTGGAGGGGTGAAAAACAAAGGGGAGTGAGCCTGAAAATATAATTTTAATTAAAAACCTTTTGAAAACGTTATAACCCCTCGCCATAAAATATGTATAGTTTCTAAAATATACATACTACGTATAGTATGAAAATACTTATCGTAGCCTGCAAAACGTAAATAAGACATGATATCCCAAAATCACAAAATCTCCACAGTAAAATCAAGTGCTCAACAACCTATGCTAGCACATCAGTCCGAGTCGCCTAATGCGACTTGTAAGACAGGATTGGCACCTACTTGGATCCAAGGCGATACGGTGCGGGAGGTGAACATATATGTGAAGGATTGGCCCTGGCTTGGGACGATAGCACTAACACTAGGGTGAAGCAATGATGAGCATTACATGAATATAAGCATGCCATAATGATGCAATAATTCTAACCAACATAATAACCTTACCTGAACTTACCTGCGCATCTCGTAGGATCATTTTGGCATTTCACAATTTCACAACAATGCAACATTTCTTAATCATGGCATGAAATGCATAAATCAATTCAAAAGCATTTGTGGAAACTATAAAATATATATATACACACACACACACACTATAAAAAGGAAAATACCCACTCACCCGAAGTCTGCGCTACAACTTCCTAACATGAATATCGAGGCATCACGAACAATCGTCTCCTAGAATAAATATCAAATAACGTCTCAGAATTCTTATTGATAGAACACGTAACTTACATAAAACGCATCTCCAAGAACGTTCTAGAATGATTTGAAACCCATTGACCAAAAGTCAACCATCAGTCAAAGGTCGACGGTAGGGTCCACAACCCTACGTAACTCGATCCGAAAAATTAGCACCTCAGATTTCCAATCTATAACTTTCAAAGATACACATTATGCTTCTAAAACAACATACTAAAATCTTACCATAATCCAACGGTTGGATCTCTGCCAATCACAATTCAAGTGGCGGTCGACGTTTTATTTTACGAACTTACAAATCTAATTTGGGAAGATCCATACCTCGGATTCCTGATCCGTAAGTTCTTAATATCCTCAAATATTACGTACTATAACGTATTAAAGTTTGGTGACGAACCAACGGTTGGATCGTCGATTCATTCAATATCCAAGTGGTGGTCTCTATCAAAACTATAGTCTTAAGATGAGATTTCGTAGATCAAACGCCACATATGAAGTTAGAGTAACCAAATTAGTCTAGGAGGGGCAGGTGGGGCCTTGGCCCACGCGTTGCCGCATGCGGCCTCCGGCTGCCCCGGTTCGTCGGAAAATTCAACTATTTTTAAAAATTACCAAATTTTACAAGAATGAAGATCTCAACGAGTAGAGTAAGTTTTATACCTATGGACAAGTCCAATTGGCCGGGTAAAGCTCCAATTTAACTCGCACCCATCGAAAACCCTAGAATGGGTGTTCGTCGATTCAACTTCTCAGGTGCTCCAACACCCCTTTCACTGGTTGGGTCTTGTTCCTGGGTCCAAGGGGAGTTGATTAAGGGTGGTGGTGTGTGGTGAAACTCGTCGGATCGGAGGAGTCACCATCGAGCACCTCCGATGCCCTAGTCAGGTTCTACATGGTTTTGGACCTTAAAACCTTCGAATTTGGGTGGAAATGGTAGAGGGGAGGTTGTGGAAGAGATTGTAGGTGTTGGATGATGGTGGTTCGACGGGAAAAATGGCGGAAACCGCCGGAATTTGGTCGGGTGGGTGCACAGGTTTACTGTCAACGGGAAGGAGAGGCTGAGAGCTTTATCTCTCTTCCCCACATTGGCTATTGCCTTTTTCCCCTCATTTTCTGATTGGTCCTTGCCTTTAATCTGATTGGTCCACAATAATTCATACCTGATTGGGCCTCTTTCCCACAAGGTGGGAGTTTAATTAATTTCTAATTTAAAATTTAACAAAACGACTTCAAATGTCTGTAACTATATCTTTAAAACTCGGATTCACAAATGACTTTGGCCTATGTGCTTATAGTGACAAGTATTACGAGGATATGCTAAAAGAATGAGTCTTATGTCTCTCTAACCGATGGTCAACAAAAGTCAAAATCTTTGTCTCTAGGGGCATTTTCGAAAAATCACTATTTTAAAATTTATAAAACTTAAAATTAGGGACAGGTTGTCACACAACCCTTAAGACGTGGTATTCATCCTTAGTGAAATTACAATTATTAACCACAAAAAGCCTTTGTCAATTTCAGGAACAACCCTCCAACCAAAATTGCATCAAATTATATTTCTAAGTATCTTAGTAGTGATCAAGCATTAAGACAATTAGATAGTTTCTGTGACGACCCGTCCCGAATTTATATTTATCTTATCCCTGATAGTGTGGAAATGTCGATTTTACCCTTGAACGGTTGGATTGTGAATGTATAATTGGGTTAAGAAAAAGGGACCAATTATGTTATGTCCAAATTCTTTGGACCCAATAGGAATTGGGGTTGTTTTAGATGTTTTTTTTAGCCTATAGTGGCAACCCAATTAGAGTTTAAGGATTGTATGTGTGTATACCCAATCCGGGTCAAGACTCACACATACTCACACATGTGCAACCTTCATCTGTCACTCTCTTTCTCGAACCCTGTCCGTACAGTCCGTACGCACAGGCTCCAAACTAGCTTCATCTTGCACAGATCGAGATATTGGAGACCATTTCCAAGTTCCTTGCAAGCTCAGGAGCAGAACTATACCCTTAGTTGGGAGGATGGACCCCGGGAACTTGAGAACCAGGGAGCTTCGATGAGGCGTCATGTTACTCTATCGTGATCGCGAGTGTTTCGTGGAGTTTTAAGGTTCTAGGAGGTCTTAAATCTAATTCGCGAAGCTTATAGGAGAATTTTGGAAGGTTTTGGACGTCGGGACACTCGAGTTCGTCGAGTTGCAGGTGTGGCCAAATTATTGAGACTTTTTCGACCAGTTTCCGTTAGTTTTGAAGACGTAAAAATGGTAAGAATGTGTTCTCCTAGTTGAGAACTTCATTTTGGTATAAATTTCATGGAATTTGGTGCTAAAATGAGTGAGATATTAAGATTCGAAGTTTTTCCAGAAACCGGCGAGTGCAGCGGTGGTCGACACCGGAATCCAGCGAACCAAGGAAGGAGAATGAGCATATTCCGTCAATTTTTATGGAATATTCTTAACGGCGTCTGGTATATCTAACGGTATATTCCATTATTTAACGAAATATTCCCTAACACCGTTAGGGAATTTGTCAATGTGCCAGGCACATGCTTGTGCGTGGGCAGCGCTTGTTGCATTGCCTTGGCCGGCGTGATAGGGCGCGTGGGAACTTAGAATTTTTTTCTAAAAATATGGGGTTGTTTGTGGTGTTGAGTAAGCTACGATGATATATTCAAATACCTCAATTGAGCAACGTATGAGAAGTTATTACCTAGTTTTGGTTATGTACTTAAAAATAATGTTAAAATCGTTGTTTTGCATATAGGTGAGATGTTTCCTGAGGACGAGCGCAATTAGGCGAGGCTCGAGGGTTACGATCCTGCCACATACCAGTGAGTGGGCTTTTGCTTTTCAGTGTATATATATATGCTTGGTATTTTCCCAGGAAACTTATTTAATGGTTTTATGTTTTGAAATGCCATGCCAAATGGTTTATACTTAGAATATGCATTTAGTAGTTGCATATATATTATTGTTAATGCTGCAGACAGGTAAGTTGCATGTGAGTTTATAGATTGTGGATGTGAGTTGTATGGTTATGATTACATTTGATGCATTTAGAGCTCATAAACATGCACCTCGGTGTTAGTGCTCCCGCCCGTGGTCAGGGCACAATCCTTCACGTGATGTTCACCTCCCACACCGCATGCTCACCTTGGATCCAAGTTTGGTGCACAATCCTGTCGTACGGACTACATTAGGTGGTTTCGACTTGTAGGTGACCCGCGATTATTCGCACAGTCTTCACATGATCGTAGCACTTGAGCGTATTTATTTACACTCAGTCTTGTCGTATAGACCACATTAGGTGGTTCCGACTCATGTGCATGCATATAGACGAGCTCTAGGTTCAGCCGTACATGCCACAATAGGTGGATCCGGATGACATATTACTTTTCGTTGATTTACTTCACCTGGTTTACTTATTTCATTATGTTGAGATATTTGGCATGGTATACATGTGGTTTTGGCTATTCCGAGTATGGTTTTGATATAGATATGTATCCTAATTTCTGGGAAAGTATACGGGTTTTACGGCGATGGGTTATTATTTTTGAAAAGAGAAGTGTTTTTGAAAAGTTTTGTTTTTACCCACTCACACTTTCTGTTTTGCGCCCTTCCAGGTTTTAGGTATGCGTGCTTGTTGGTGGCTTGCGAGGAGACTACAGTAGTTCTGACAGACTGTAATTAATGTAGGACCATCCTTCTAGTATTGTATAATTAATATTTGTCCTGCTGGACTGTACTTAGGCTACCTATGCTCTGATTATGTGTGTTTACACCTAAGTCTCGTCACTCGTACATATTTATTCGTCTAGTGTAAATTAGTTAGCTTGGTTTTTATTTATTCACATTTTTATGACCTTATCAATTCCACACTGCGCACATGGCTGTGTCACCCTCAGGTGACGGCCAGCACGTCTCGATTTAGGTTGGGGTGTGTCAGTTTCAACACGGTGACTAATAATTCAAAACATATATGCATAATATTATAAGTAAATTGAAAAGAAACTACATATTCTTGCTAAGGCTCTTGGCATCGCCCTACCAAAAGTAAGTAAGTTACACATAATCATAATTAAAATCAAAGGAAAATTTACTGAATAGAAAAAGGATATAAAACACGTTGAAAAATAAAGTTGAATCGTCAAAAGCTCTATAAGTCGAGTTCTCCAAAGTAATGCGTAGAGAATGGATAGATAGCCTTATTTATCCTGCTGCAAAATAAATCTTTTCTAGAAAAGGTTTTCTAAAAATTAGGAAACAAAATAAGTTAAGAGATTAGGAAACAATCTCCTAGTCAAACATGAAGAAACTGCCTAGCCACAAAACAATCATGTTCTGAGCCTTAGACACCTCCAAAACAGGCCTAAGATGACATTATATGAGCTTAGCCCATCCGAATAGGATTTCTAAGTTTTGCTCTCTATAAATATAGCTTATAGTTTAGTATGAAGTTAAGTTAGTCAAGATGTAACCTCTTGGGATTTTATAGCCGTTTCGGCATTCTCGTTTATTTAATAATATTCTTATTATTTTGTATTCTTATTTGTCACACACATTGATCTTCAGCACCCTTCAGGGGCAATATATCCCATGGTCCACACAATCGTTTTCATTTCTCCAGTTTCCTTCCCCCTGGCCGCCTCTCCTCCCTTTTTCCCATGCATTCTCACTTGATTTTTAATTTAGAAAGAAAAACTAATTGTGAAAAATGAAAAATGTTACCAAATGGACCGTTAGAGCCTCGATAAATTGCCTGAGAACATTCTAAAAAGAAAAATTGCATGTAAATTGAACGTTAAAATCCCATTAGTGGAGAATGGTAGCTAGCAGCCCTCTTTTGGTCCTCAAATGAAAAATTGGCCCTTGTTTGATTAATTAAGTTTCTGGACTTATTTTAATTCTGTTTAGCGGGACACATCTTCATTGATCAAGAGATCAATAACTAAATAACATGTTTAATTAATATCCTACAGTGTTCATGAAGAGGATTTTTTTTCCTTTAAATGATGATAATAGATTAGACGAGTCGAGCCACGCATAAGGCTTGGTCGTCGGCTATAATAGTAGAAATTTTACTTTCTAAACCAGCACAAGGTGGAAAGAAAGAACTAAGACCCCAGGATTAGCCATCAACTATAAGTAGACTTCCTTCCCGCTCAGAATGATTAGAAAGAGTTAACTCCCTGATAGAACGACACCCCCTCCCACCATCCTCTGATCCCCTATCTCTGAAATTTATTAAATGAAGAACCAAAAAAAAAAGAAAAAAAGAAGAATGTGCAAGCGGAGGGACATAGCCAAAACCTGTGAAGAGAGAAACAAAGAAAACATCAACAAAAATGAAAAATAGGACGAAACTCAAGGTCACAACCATAGACGGCATCTACAAAATCCAAAGCAGTGGACCACCAATAATAAGCACTACCAGCAGCGCCAAAAAAAGCTAGGGCATCATCAACTTGATTACCCTCCCGATAAATGTGTGTGCAAAAAATACTTAACTGATGAGTGGCCATAAACAATTGTTCCAATCAACCAAGAGAAACAAATTATTGTATTATGGGAATTATAAGGATAGTGAATAACCAATGTAGAATTAGTTTCAATCCAACTATGCTTCCAATCTCGAATCCAAGCAACACAAATAGCCTCAATGAAAGCTAATATTTCTGCAGCCACTAACAATCTCCGTATTTGAAGAGAAAGAACAAGCACATGTCCATCCAAATTATGAAAATTCCCACTAAAACGACACAACCATTTGTGCAAGAACCATTTATATTCACCTTAACCCATCCAGATTACGGTGGGTACCAAATCACCGGAATGAAGGAGGGGGCAACAACGGAAATCGGGGAGATGCCCAAAGTTGAGTAAATAGGAAGCACAGTTGGGGATGGGCTACGATGAACGAAACGAACCAGGATCCTCGCCGGATCCATTCCCTAGAGATCCCACAATCCTGTCCGTTCATTGTATATCGTGCGGTCAGTTTTCGTTAGGTACTATTTACATTTGAATTTTAAATTTTAAATTTTGAATGATTTTTGACCGCACGATATAAAATGAACGGATAAGATAAGTTGTTTCACAAAATCGAGTTAATAGCCAACACTTGGCGAAATTTATTTGGGCAGCTTTCCTTCAAAACTGAATCTGATTACAAAGTGACCAAATTCCCCAAATAAAAGTACATACCACTAAAACCAAAGCTTTCTAGAAGGGAGGTGGATTGTCTTCCCTCTCATTTCCATACCCTCCCCATGCCCTCTTGTGATGTGTGGTAACGGTTAAGCCACGTCAACATTTTATATTAATTTTTTATAGAAATAATAAAACAAAAAGTAATAGGAATATAAATTGTTGATGTGGCTTAACCGTGATCACACAAACAGGAGGATGAAGAGAGTATGGAAATGGGAGGGCAGACAATCCCGAGCCTCAAAAACCAGCAATAAAAGTCTCAGAAAAAAAACATGTAAGAAAGCATATCGGGAAGACACCGAAAAAGAGCCAACAACCATTTCCATAAAGTGATTGTCCAAGAGCATTCCAAAAAGAGATGCGAAATAGAGAAGCCGAATGGCATAGAGAATAACAAGAAACTAACATAATTCCCATGCGTTGAAGAGTCGAATCAGTGAGAAGGCGTCCCTGCAACACTTTCCAAACAAGAAGACTTTTTTACGAGGCTGAACTCACCGAGACCAAATTATCTTCCCCTAAGGCATCTGGCTATCAAAACTAAGTAGATGAAAATAAGCCTCTTTCACCGAAAGGATGCTAGACGACGAGCCCGACCAACATAACGAATCTGTAGATGCTTGTAAAGGGAGAGGAGGGGCGCCAATTAAAGCCGCCACCTTGGAAAATAAGTTAAAAAAGGCGGCAGGCAAATCCCAATGAACACCAGTAATGAAATCGCACACAAGCACATTAAATAGATTAGCAAGAGCATCAGGAATCTCAAGATATGATACTAAAGACCTACCCAACAATTATCTATAAAAAAAAAAAGAAAACTAATGAAAATGGCTTGAAAACTTTAAGTTTTAATGATAATGACAAAATAAAGGGTAAAGTGAATAGTACCAGGTTTGACTTTTTAGTGTAAAAATGTGGTTTTTCATTAAAGTGAACAGTACTGTGGGCTTTTCGTTAAAACTTTCTAAAAAAAAAATGAATGGTCCCTGAAATTAATCCTCACCATCAAGATGATCCTTGAAATTAAAAATCAATCAATGTAGTCCCTGAAAATAAGTGTCGCAAATCAATCACAATTATGTTAAAAATTATGTTTAAGTGCTGATGTGGCACACAAATGGGCCCCACAAGATTTAGTAAGGCCTACTCCGAAGAGAGATCATTTCCATAAATTCTCAAAGGCACAAGGCTTAACCAAGGCCTAAGAGGGGGTGTGGAAATATTTTTCAACCAACAATAGACGCGCCTCGGTTATAACCTCATTGTCTCAAGGTAGATCTTGTCGTTCTTTACATTACCAGACCATCATGGAAGTGCTGAATAAGCTCTCCAAGATTAAGGTTGTGAGGATGTTGATCGCCTAAATGTTAACGGTGATGTCCCAGAAGTCGTTGCCAATGGGCCAAGCCATCACCAAAGGTGATTTTGATCAAAGTTCAATTAAGTGAAGGTTGTCGAAGTGTGTAAAAATGTGTGTATTGATATTTTTTTAGAGAATAGAGAGCGAATGAGGTAGAGAAATATGGACTGGGATCGAAGGTGATTGCTACACTGGGTTTTTGGGTTGACAATTTTTTTTATTAACTATTAAATTATTAAGCCTATTTGTAATTTTTTTTAATTTAATTAGACTTGTGTGACCCATTTATGTGTCACATCAGCACATAATAGAATTTTTGACAGAATTGTGACGAAATAGCTACATTGTTTTGAGACACTTACTTGATGGATTACATTGATCAATTTTCCATTTCAGGGACCATTTTGATGTAATTGGTCAATTTTAGGGACCATTTTAATGTCATAGGTCAATTTCAAGGACTATTTGTGAGAAAAAATGACTTATGAGGCCCATTTATGTGTCACATCAGCACTTAGCATAATTTTTAACAAAATTGTAATGGAAGGACCACATTGATTTGCACCTATTTTCATAGACTACATTGGTTGATTTTTAATTTCAATGACTATCTTGATAGTGAGGGTCAATTTCAATGACCATTTGTGATAAAACCCCTAAAAAAAATTGTGAACCATCCCAAGGGCCAAGTCGAATTCGACGATATAATGGGGATAACATTCTTAAACCCAAGCCAAACGGAAGACTCTTTATACGTGGATAAGGAAATCAAACCTCAATGCATGAAACGGATGCGCATAAAAACCGCCATCAATTAAGGCGATATAAACATATCCCAACAACATTTTAAAAGGAAAGACCGATTCAGAATAAACAAATCTTTCAAGCTCAAGCCTCCGAGATTCTTTGGACGACAACAGACATGCTAGGAGACAATAGGAACACCACGAGAATCGGGATCACCACTACTACAATATTAGCTTTAGGTTTCGGACGATCCTGACGGTTAATAAGTCATTCTGACGAATAAAAGATATCTGACACATAATTTATTTACTGTCGGATTAAAGTTACTTTCTGTCAGATATATTCGACATAAATTCCTGGCGGATTTTTCCTGACGGATTTAACCGCCATAAAATTATTATGGCCCTCATTATTTTTTAATTCTTTTTTTTTAATATTTTTAACATATTCTGGCGGTTTCTAAGTTAATGGTGGCGGTTATAACCGACATAAATTGACTATTTTATTATTTTAAAATCTCGGAGTGTGTAAAAATAAGTTTGACAGTTGGATCGTTGAAAAAAGTTTCATATAATGCATATTACATTAAAACTGTAGATTAAAAAACACTTAGAGTTAATATTATACTTCTATTAAGTATAAAATAAGATTTTGTGGTATCCACTAGTGTAAATATTTTAAATTGAAGATCAAATTTATTCATTACATTTTTATAGGGTTGAGGAGTGTAGCTGTAAAAAATCATCAAAATCGGAGCTAAAATAACCGTTAAATTATGATTTTTCTTTTATAACCGTTGAAAACTTTTGTTCCGTTACCTAATCTTTGAATGTTTGTTTTTGACGATTTTTTTACATAAGCAATCTCGGAGTGTGTACAAATACGTTTGACGGTTGGATTGTTGAAAAAAGTTTCGTAGAATGCATATTACGTCAACACAGTAGATTAAACAAACACTTAGAGTTAATATTATACTTCTATTAAGTATAAAATAAGATTTTGTGGAATCCACTAGTGTAAATATTTTAAATTAAAGATTGAATTTATTCATTACATTCTTATAGGGTCGAGGAGTGTAGCTGTAAAAAATCATCAAAATCAGAGCTAAAATAACCGTTAAATTGTGATCTTTCATTTATAACCGTCGAAATTTTTTGTTCTGTTACGTAATCTCTGAATATTTGCTTTTTACGATTTTTTACGTATGCAATCTCGGAGTGTGTACAAATAAGTTTGACGGTTGGATCGTTGAAAAAAGTTTCGTAGAATGCATGTTGTGTCAAAACGGTAGATTAAACAAACACTTGAGTTAATATTATACTTCAACTAAGTATAAAATAAGATTTTGTGGTATCCACTAGTGTAAATATTTTAAATTGAAGATCAAATTTATTCATTACATTCTTATATGGTTGAGGAGTGTCGCTGTAAATAATCATCATAATCAGAGCTAAAATAATCGTTAAATTATGATTTTTCTGTTATAACCGTCGAAAACTTTTGTTCCGTTACCTAACCTCTGAATGTTTTTTTTTTTACGATTTTTTACGTAAGCAATCTTGGAGTGTGTACAAATAAGTTGGACGGTTGGATCGTTGAAAAAAGTTTCGTAGAATGCATATTGGGTCAAAACGCTATATTAAACAAACACTTAGAGTTAATATTATACTTTTATTAAGTATACAATAAGATTTTGTGGTATCCACTAGTGTAAATATTTTAAATTAAAGATTGAATTTATTCATTACATTCTTATAGGGTCGAGGAGTATAGCTGTAAAAAATCATCAAAATCGAAGCTAAAATAATCGTTAAATTGTGATTTTTCGTTTATAACCGTCGAAAGTTTTTGTTCCGTTACGTAATCTCTGAATGTTTTTTTTTACGATTTTTTACGTATGCAATCTTGGAGTGTGTACAAATAAGTTTGACGGTTGGATCGTTGAAAAAAGTTTCGTAGAATGCATGTTGTGTCAAAACGGTAAATTAAACGAACACTTGAGTTAATATTATACTTCAATTAAGTATAAAATAAGATTTTGTGGTATCCACTAGTGTAAATATTTTAAATTAAAGATCGAATTTATTCATTACATTCTTATAGGGTCGAGGAGTATAGCTGTAAAAAATCATCAAAATCGGAGCTAAAATAACCGTTAAATTGTGATTTTTCGTTTTTAACCGTCGAAATTTTTTGTTCCGTTACGTAATCTCTGAATGTTTTTTTTTTACGATTTTTTACGTATGCAATCTTGTAGTATCTACAAACAAGTTTGACGGTTATATCATGAAAACTAGTTTCGTAGAATGCATAAATTTGCCTAAATTTTGAAGTGGGAAAAGTAATTTGTGCTAAATTTTTATTTATGTTTTTCAAGTATTTATTAGACAATATTTAGTTTGTGCGATGACATTTTCATTGTACAATTCTCTTTTTGTTTCTTTATCGCATATTTTACATGGATTATTATCTATTAAACCAAAAATGTAAAAATTATCTATTAAACCAAACAATTATTTATTTAATTTTTAAAACATATTCTATTAAAATATATATTATTTATTTATTTATTAAACCAAATAACAATTATTTTATTTTTTAAAATTGTAACAAAATTTTGGGAGAAAATTTAAAATTTTCAAAGGGAATTTTGGGAGATTTTTGCCGCTATTTTTCTTCTGTCAGTTATAACCGCCATTAATGAAAAATTTCTGTCGGTTTTTATTCTAAAAAATTGTTTCTATCGGTTTTAATCGACAGTAGTGAAAATTTTCCACAATATAACCCCTCATTCTCTTCCTTACGCCGGTGACTTCTCCCTTCCTCCTTTTCACCTCTCCTCATTTCCTTCTCCTTTTTATATTTTTTGTTAAGCTTAGAAGCGCACCCACGAGGCCATGGGAGATGATCCTCCGCAGAACTGCTTTTTGATTTCCATCTAAGGCAACCAGAGCTCGATCCTCAACGATTTTCGAGACCGGCCTTATCAGAAATGGGGTTCTCTCTGTTTCCAACCCAACAGGTGACCGACGGCACTGAAATGTTGTACTACTAAATTCCGACGTACCGGAAAGATGACCTCCCCGGGCTGAAGAAACCCAATTCGAAACTTTTGTCGAATGCATGCAATTTTCAAAGTTCACGAAATGGGCATCATTAGCAAAAACCCAGGTTCCAAATTTTACATTTTCTCATACCTCTGCATTCTTTGCTTTCTTGCTCTGATTTGCTCTGCATCTAGTTCAATTTCACAGGGTCAATCTTTAAAAAATCATCAAATCGTTTACCGGACATACCTGTCAGATATTGGGGACACTGACATGGAAGTAGAGGATGGTGGTGATGAGCCTCAATTTGTATCGGCAAGTAAATCGTCCATTGAGGAGTTGAAGAGGACGACAGTTGAAACCTCAACAATGTGTTCTATTTGCAGGGAGGAGATGATGATTGGCTTAGAAGCAACTCGGATGCCGTGCTCACATCTTTACCATGGAGATTGTATTGCGGAGTGGGTGCAGAGAAGCAGGATTTGCCCAATTTATTATGCAATTTGGTCTTTTTGAACCTAATTATGCTCTCATGTTTTTTAATTTTTTTTAAATATATTCTCTGTAGTCTGTACTGCTTTTGAAGATTGTATGTTTGATTGAATAAAGACTTATCCATGAACTAGGAAAACACACCATAATCTGTTCACTTCTTTTCTTTCTTTTGGCTTTATACAGAAAGCAAGCAAGTTCCAAAGTGTGGTCAGAATGCTTTTTCAGAAAAGCACATTTATTAAGCCAGAAGGCTCAGAACTTCAATTACAACACCAGTTAGAAGTTTAATTATAAGCAGTAAACTATTTGCCAGTTAGAAATTATATTTTCTGTCGGTTTCATCCGACAGAAAATGCGCTTACATTCATTATTAATATATTCTATGTCGGTTATAGCCGACACAAGTTCTGGCGATTTTATATTTTCTGTCGGTTTTATCCGACAAAAAATGCTGTTATTTATTAATTATTAATATATTCTCTGTCGATTTTAGAGTATTTTCTGTCGGTTTTTTCTGACAGATATTTTTGTCAGTTATATCCGACACAATTTCTGTCTGTTTTAGAGTATTTTCTGTCGGAAAATTCATTTCCTGACGCTGGCAAATCTGTCGCTTATTATATCCGTCACTGCATCCATTTTCTGTCGGATTTTGCTTAAAATCCGACAGTAATAACATTTTCTTGTCGTTTTTATTTGTGCCAATAATGGGTAGTTTTGTAGTAGATCGTGAAACATTTCTCACCCAACGTTGTACTTGATTCATGAAAAGACGCAGCCAAGCGTAAACCTGTAAGCAATAAATGAGAATGCTCTGAATGCCAGAAGGGATAAGTAGAAGATGCCTTGTTTGAGAAAGCATATGTCCTTTCCATGCTGATAGCTTACACTTAACCGTATCCGGAATGTCTTGAAAGAAACTGCGTAGGGGACGACATGAAAGATTGGGACCCTTAAATAATTAAAAAGAAAAGAACCCAAACCAATTCCAGTAAGTTCATAATAGACCTATGTCTTGGATGAGCTTATTTGCCCAGAAACACTAAAGATTTAGATTTATTAACTTGTTGATCTAAGTTGAGCCCATATTCAACAATAAAGCGTTTAAGACAACGAAGATTGCAACAAGAGCCACGTAAGAAAATCATACTATCATCTGCAAAAACAAAACGTGTGAATGAGTACACAGACCACGCTAGGCATGCATAGGTACCAAATTCCCAGAAGAGAGTGGGATGGGCAAAATTTACCTGCTCATTTAAAGTTTACGGTTATGGTTATGAGTAACCATTTAGGTGAACAAACGGTTATGGGTATAACTGTTTATCCGTGAAATTTAAATGGATGGTTATGAGTATTACCCGCGGTTATAACGGGTATCCATTGATTATGGGTATTACCCAACGTTATAACGGGTATCCATTAACCCATTTAATTTAATATATGTAAAATTAAAAAAAATATTAAAAACCCTAAATTTTCAATCTCTCCGCCAAACTTAGAGTCTCAAACGTCTCGTCCCCGCTCATCTCTCCCTCCTCGTTTCCTCTCTCTCATCTCCGCCGCTCATCTATTAAATTAACAAATTTCCCTAATTAATCCTTTACAAACATTGACATGCAAGAAGTTGTGTATATAAATATTCTTGCTATAATTAGCTCCTCCAAAGTGATTAACGGAACCTTCAATCTTTCTCTCAGGGAAAAAGATAATTATGACTTCAGGTATGTTTCTTTTGTGCTGGCTTTAGTTCTTATATGGGTTCTGCATAAATTTATGAGTTTAGGTACGTTTCTGGGTTCTACAGTTCTACTTAAAATTCGATCTTCAGGGAATGAAAGATGCAAATTAGGGTTTCAATTTTTTGGTTAGTAAGGGAGGGATTCTATGTGTGTGTGTGTGGGATTCTATGTGTGTGTGTGTGTGTGTATTGGGGGATTATGATCAATTACTTATTGCATAAAACTATGTTTAGAAACAGGAACATATCTCCTTCTTCACTATTATAATTAAAGACTTGATTGGGTGTAGCAGAAAAATATCGTTCGTAAACTATTATTTCAATTATTGGAATTGTATGATGACTTAAATGATTAAAGTAGGGAAATGCATGCTAAAATGTACATATAACGGTGTTTAATTATCAGAAAATGAAAATTATGACAAATTTTTCTTTTATAATTTTCAAGTTGTTAAAAAAGAAAATATGTATACAGGTGAAAAAATGGGTAAATAGGTAAAAAAAATGATAAACGGGTTCAAAAACGAGTAAATGGTTATAGTTAAATGGGTGAACGGTTATGGTTAAATGGGTACACGGTTATGGTTAAATGGGTACACGACACGGTTATGGGTATGGTTAACCATTTATAAACGGTTATGTGTATGGGTACAACCATTTATACAATTATCCAACGGATAAACGGTTACGCGAATATGAACATAAACGGTTATGGGTAAATAACCGCGGTTACCCGCCCGTTATAATTGTTATCAATCCCTATAAGAGACCAGTGAAGTTAAACCACGACTAAAAACTTCCTCAGCCAGACAAAATAAAAGAAGGGAAGGTGGATCTCCTTGGCGAACCCCTCTTTAGCAATTGGAGAAGCCCCGAAACTTGCCCACTGATAAAAAAAGGGAACTTTAACGAAAAGCACCTGTTACTGTTCACTTTAACGAAAAACCACATTTTTACACTAAAAAGTCAATCCTGGTACTATTCACTTTACCCTTTATTTTGTCCTTATCATTAAAACTCAAAGTTTTCAAGCCCTTTTCATTAGTTTTCCTTAAAAAAAATAGGGTGCGGAGAACGAAGCAACTCTTCAACCCAATTAATGAAAACATGTGAGAAACCAAAAGCAGTCAGAACCCTTAACAAAAATGACCAATCCAAAGTGTCAAAATCATTGTGGATATCCAACTTTATGGCAACATTTTACCCCACATATTTCTTATCTAAATTATTCATGTATTCGGAGGTACGAATATTGGCATCTGAAATAAAATGCATGAAGAAAAGCATGTTATTGAGGGGAGACAATCCTAGATGCAATTGGCCCGAGTCTATCAGTGAAATTCAAGTGATTACTTTGAAAACAAAGTTGGCCTGTGTAATAGGATGAAGTTGTGAAACTGAATCTAATTTTAGGAATAATAACCACCAACTTAGAATTTAAATGAAGAGGACTTCGCCCATCAACAAAAAAAATTTGAATAGCCGAAAACACATCTGGACCAACAATACTCTAATAAGCAACAGAGAAGCAACCACTAAATCCATCCAACCCTAGGAGAATTGGAAGGATCCAAACTTTTAGCAGTTGAAAAAAACGTCCTCAAGGGTGGGGACCCTAAGAAAGAAATATCCTCATCCACCGTCACCAATGAGAGAATTACTCTTTCAACAACCCTAAAATTTACTGTACCATCACTTGAAGAAAACAAATTTTTGTAATGGTACACAACGTGATCTTGAATAGCCACTTGGTCATGCAAAAGATCTGAACCATCGGGAAATGAAGCCAAAGATTAATAAAGCTTTTTTTGTATGCACCTGTTTGGGCCCAAAATAATAGTTTGGGCCGAGGGTAGGATCACTCTCGGCCCGGGAGGCCGTGCGGCGAAAGGGCCATGGATCGTTCAGCTCATGAGCTTCCAAGCCTAGGTCGGTTAAATCAGAACACAAGCCGAGTCCTAGTACAATAGGGACTCTCGATGGGATCAGTAATCCAGAAAGCGAATCCGGCTCAGTTAAGGACTAGATTCGTAGTCCTAGTAGAGATAGGATTGGTCGAGGTGATGTTGATCCAGGGAGGGAAACCTAGTCCGAATAGAATTGTAACTCGGACTCGAGGACCAGCGCTATAAGGGAGGTGATGTTGATCCAGGGAGGGAAACCTAGTCCTAACAGAAACACCTGCGTTCTCAATGAAGGGATCGTAGAAGAGTGCGATGAGGATGGTGGTGAAGGATCTGATCCGCCAACAAGGTAGTTTCTTCGGAAGCGACTAGACGAGCAGTCTCGGTCAGTCGAACAGACGTTTAGTCGAGGCATTGACAAGCTGCATGACGTGATACTCAGTTCCAATGAGCGACAAACCAGATTGCTCGAAATGCTGGTTAGTAAAGTCAGTGACAGCAGGCCTTTCGATCTTCTACAGCACTTACCACCAGGAAACAATTCGTTACCAATTGTACCGGCCGAGCCAATTCCTGCTCGGCTCAAACAAATTGACTTGGAAAAAGGAGGAGGGTCGAATAGTAGGTCAGACGGAACCGACCAGAGGGTCGAAGCAACACCTGTTGACATGACCGAAGTTCAGCGGATGATCGACTCGGCCATGAAGAAAGGGCCGAAGTTTCCTAAGTTTATCCATCCGTACCCGGCCTACGTGGAAACATTCGGATATCCGAAGGGTTTCAAGATCCCAGATTTTAGCCTTTTTACCGGTGAATCGTCTCTGTCCTCGTTGGAGCACGTGGCTCGTTTCACCGCACAATGCGGGGATGTTAATAGTGATTTCCATAAGTTACGGTTGTTCAACTTCTCATTAACCGGTTCAGCATTCGCCTGGTATATCAATCTCCCTCCTAATTCCGTCCAAAACTGGGAAGGGTTGGTCGAGAAATTCCACGAGCAGTTTTATCGGCCAGGAATGGAGATGTCAGTTTCCTCATTAGCAAGGATGGCTCAAGCATCTGATGAGTCACCAATGGATTATCTTACCAGGTTCAAGTCAGCCAGGAATTGGTGCCGAGTGCCTTTACCCGAAGTCGAATTTGTCAGGCTTGCTTTGAACGGCCTCGACGTCGAATACAAAAAGAAATTCTTGGTGGCAAACTTTCAGGATATGTACGAATTAGCCCAGCATGTCGAGCAGTATGATTACTTGCTCCGCGAGGAAAAAATGTCGAAGGTCCAACTCGGGGGACGATTTACAAGAATCCTACTGTCAATTATGCATCAACCGAGGATGAATGCGTCAGTGTGGATGCAGCTGAGATAGTGATAGATAAGCCATACGTCTGCAAGGCATTAACTCAAGTTGACTCTAGGGAAGTCAAAAGCCGTTCGGCCACTGAGGGAACGTTGAAACCGTCAAAAGTTTATACTTTTGATATTACAAAGGCTGACGCAATTTTTGACCAACTGTTATCAGCAAGAATCATCAAGCTTCGGCCTGGTCACAACATTCCCAAGGCCGAAGAGCTTAAAGGAAAGGTATATTGTAAATACCACAATTCAAGCAAGCATACGACAAACAATTGTATCGTGTTTCGAGACAATGTCCAAAGCTGGATTGATAATGGCAAATTGAAATTTCCAGAGAAGAAGATGAGTGTTGATACTGACCCGTTCCCCACGGCAACAGTAAATATGGTTGATGCATGCCTACCTAAAGACAAAGGGAAAGGGAAGGCGGAAGATGTTGTGATGCAACGCTTTCGGAATCAGAATTCTCGGCCACGTTTCATGGCCGATTTTCGTTCAAACAAACCACCTACAGCTTTAACGGGACCTGCTATTGTCAAACCTATGGTAGATTATACCACCGATGAAGACAGTGGGACAACGGTTTTGTGCAGCAAATGCAGAGCCAAGGTCGGTAGTGAGCCAGAGGAGAAGCCCTCTCCGCTTATAACGGAACGACCTACGGCCGCAACCCAGCAGAAGATTGCCGAAGTAGGCCAACATCAAGGGGTTTTTGATAGGCTCGGTCCTAAAGTACGAATGGAAGAGACACCCCCGGTCAGGCGGCGCCTCGATTTTGATGCTTCATTCTATGACGATGATTACTATAAATGTAATTCTAGTAGTTCAGAATCATCACGGAGCCAAAAAACCTTCAAACCTCCCGAACCTAGAGATCAACGTTGGTATACATATCATTCTTCGAAAGGTGTCTACACCGCGTTGTCCAAATCTCAGAAACGCCGGCATCAAAGGATAGATTGCATGGCCTGTCGACGGGCAGCCCAAGAAACTTCGGTCCCTAAATGGCGGCCGAAGGACACAATGGCTACTGATGATGAACGACCACCTCCAGCCATTATGACAGAGTTCGCTCAAGGGAGACGGCTGGTCGACCAAGATGTCGAAACCACGTTTGAAGAGGCCGATAAACGGATCAAACTTCTTCTTCGACCAGGGGAGATGAAGGCGCGCCTTGAACATTTCAGGCAAGAGGCCGAAAGAAAATTAGCCCCGCCAGCTATACAAGGACCTTTGATCAAGATCCGACGGAATTTGCACCCCCCGTTCCTTGGGGAGGCTTTGGAGTACATGCAAGAATTCCATAAGAAACATTCGGCCAATGATCTGTATGGCTTGCCAAAGGCGTGCCAGGACACCATTGATCTAGTCCTGACTTGTCCTGATGCCGAGCGAATCATCCAGAAAACCTCAGACCCAGGGCTGAAAGCAAGGTTCCAGCACATACGAGAAGCTCGTGTCCTTGGATTTGAAGTTGACCCATACATTGATATGGATGCAGCCGACCTTCCTTTCTCAATGGAGGACCTTCAATATTTACGATATCACTTCGAAGTATTCTCGGCTGTTTCGCTCTTCGACCTTACGACCGATGAAATAGCACGTGCTGCGCGTCTGGATGCTTATCTCGACACTAGGGATGCCCGGCTACACTACCAGGAACAGAAGAGTCTCGTTGTCCAACCTTGACAGCAACAGAGTCCGCGGTTGTCGACCAGACCAGAGATGAAGCTAGTGAGGAGGGTCCTAACCCGATGGGCTCGTCAGTCCTGGATAACATGGAAATCAGTATGGTCCATGTGTTACCCACCGATTTTCAGTCAAGCACGACCCAACCGAATTTCCTCGATGGTGACGTAGTCGCCGAAGAAGCCGGCCACGTTGATTTTGTATCTGCTGTTGAGGTTGAGCCAACAACAAAAGATGATAGTCTAAAGGCGGCTTTGGCCGAATTGTTTCCTCGTTCATCATCGGCCAAACTTCACCATTTAAAGCCTTTGTATGTGACGGCCCATATCGAGGGGTATCCAGTTTCTAAAGTTTTCGTCGACTGTGGAGCTACCATCAATATCATGCCTCTGAACATCATGAAGGCCTTACGTCGCTCGAATGACGAACTTATTCCGTCAGGGATCACAATGAGTAGTTTCGTCGGTGACAAATCCCAAACCAAATGTGTACTTCCGTTAACTGTAAACATTGTTGGTCGCACTCACATGACCGCCTTTTTCGTGGTTGATTCCAAAACCGAGTATAATGCACTGCTCGGTCGAGACTGGATTCATCAAACCAGCTGTATTCCTTCATCATTGTATCAAGTGCTTGTATTTTGGGACGGCAACTCGGTCACTGTTCACCCGGCCGATAGCCAGCCCTTCGAAATTAACATGATCCAAGCACGGTACTATGATGACCACGTCGGCTACATTACATTGTAAGGCTTCAATGAAGAAGGACGACCGACTCGGATTTCGGTTCAGAAAGCTATCGAGGTTGGCGCCGACACTGTCCAGCAGGATTCGGCGAGACTCGGATTAGCTAATTTCCTCCCCGAAGCTGATGTTTGACACCGATCGGGAAACACGTAGGGCCGCGGTTTCATCTACTATGGAACGACTGCTGGCCCATTGGTATACTATATCTAAACAACCAAATTCGGGAGTTAACCTCGTCGAGTTCCTTGCTGAAGGAGATAATGGTCCTGTCTTGTCTCTTGATAAAATTCAAGCTGCCCCGGCCGAACTCGAAGATCATCGGCCCCAAGTTAAGGACCCCTTGGAAGAGATTAATGTTGGGACGGCCGATGACCCACGGCCTTTGTTTATTAGTGCGTTACTTCCCCAACAAATGAAGGACGAGTTTCGTGCCTTGCTTACGGAGTTCAAGGATTGTTTTGCTTGGAGCTATCATGAAATGCCCGGCTTGGAGCGTACTCTGGTCGAGCATGAATTACGTATTAAGCCCGGATGTAAACCTTTCCGCCAGCCACCTCGTCGATTCTCGACCGAAGTGCAACTCGGCATCAAGGACGAATTGGTTCGGCTTTTGAAAGTCGGGTTCATTCGGACAGCTCGATATGTTGAATGGTTGGCAAATATCGTGCCTGTTTTAAAGAAAAGTGGTGCACTACGCATCTGTATCGATTTCAGAAATCTGAATCTGGCAACTCCCAAAGATGCGTATCCAATGCCGATCTCAGACCTGTTAATCGATGCTGCGGCAAATCATGCAATCTTATCCTTTCTGGATGGACACGCCGGGTACAACCAAATATTCATTGCCGAAGCCGATGTGCACAAAACTGCTTTCCGTTGCCCGGGGGCACTCGGCACTTACGAATGGGTTGTTATGCCATTCGGCCTCAAGAATGCCGGCGCCACATACCAACGGGCGATGAATACCATCTTCCATGATTTAATTGGAACCATCATCGAAGTTTACATCGACGATGTTGTCATCAAATCTAAACGCCGACAGACACATCTGGACGATCTCCGACAGGCTTTCCTCCGCATGCGTCGGCACAACCTCAAGATGAATCCTGCCAAGTGTGCCTTCGGCGTATCGGCAGGGAATTTTCTTGGCTTCCTCGTGCATCACCGTGGGATTGAAGTCGATGAGAATAAGGCCCGCGTAATCCTCAATGCTCCACCCCCAACGACGAAGAGACAACTCCAGTCCTTACTCGGACATATCAATTTCCTTCGCCGATTTATTGCCAACTCAACAGGTAAGATGAAAGCGTTCTCCACGCTTTTGAAACTTAAGGATTCAGATAAATTTGTGTGGAACAACGAGCATCAGGCGGCATTTACGTAAATCAAAGTCTCCCTCACGAACCCACCTGTCCTAGTTCCTCCTCGGCGCGGTAAGCCTCTTAAGCTCTATATCTCGACGGCCGAAGAATCCATCGGCTGCCTCATTGCGCAAGATAACGACGCCGGACGAGAGCAGGCTATTTTTTATCTCAGCCGCAATCTCAGTCAACCGGAGACCAATTATCCGGCCGTCGAGGAGCTATGCCTGGCCGTGTTTTTCGCCGCTTCCAAGCTTCGGCATTATATGCTCCCATCAGTTACCCAAGTCATTGCTCAGACCGACGTCATCCGCTACATGCTCACCCGACCAATCGTAAAGGGCCGCATTGGGAAATGGACCATGGCACTGTCCGAATTTAGCTTGCAGTACGTAGCCCATAAAGCTGTCAAGAGCCAGGCACTGGCTGATTTCCTTGCTCAACATCCCTCCCCATACGGTTTTGGGGGCAACGACGTTGAAATCGGCATGGTTCAGACGCGCGACAACCACTGGACGATGTACTTTGACGGCTATAGTACGTCATCTTTGGCGGGCGTGGGAATTGTCATTCAGTCCCCAAACCACGATCACTGGTTATTTTCGCTTAAGTTGGATTTCGAATGCACCAACAATCAGGCCGAATACGAAGCCCTAATCGTCGGCCTTGGAATTCTTCATGACCTACGGGCAACCCGCGCCCTCATCTTCGGCGACTCCGAACTTGTGATTAACCAACTCAATGGTTCTTTTCGTTGCATGAGTTGTACCCTGGCGCCTTACCACATGATCGCCAGCTATTTGGCCGAGTCCTTCGACGGTATTACATTTAAACATATTTCCCGGAGTCTTAATACCGACGCAGACGAATTGGCTCAAATTGCCTCCGGCGCGCAACTCTTGGGGGGCAAGTTAGGCCGAGAAATACCCGTGTTACGACAGCTATACCCGGCCTTGGTTAACCAACAAGTCCTCCAGCGCGACAACGTGATACATACAAGAGTCATGTCCTTACCTTCGTTATTAGATAGAGACGACCCTGTGGACGTTTGTGCCGTCGAGGCAATACCAGATGATTGAAGAAGGCCCATTATGCAGTACCTCGACAATCCCAATGGTAAACATGATCGCAAGACGAGAGTTCACGCCACGAACTATGTCATGTATCAGAACGAGTTATACCGAAAAGGCGAAGATGGTTTGTTATTGCTATGCCTCGGTCCCCAAGAGAGTGCTCGGGCGATTACAGAAGTTTATGAAGGGATATGCGGAGCTCATCAATCCGGACGGAAAATGCGATGGCTACTTCGACGACACAGCTATTTTTGGCCAAGGATACTAAAGGATTGTATCGAGTTTGCACGAGGATGTGTACAATGCCAAATCCACGGGCCTATACAAAGGGTCCCGGCCGAATCTTTGCATTTGGTCATAAAGCCATGGCCGTTTAGAGGATGGGCCATGGACGTAATCGGCAAAATCACGCCGTCTTCTGGAGCCGCTTAGCACGCATGGGTAATAGTCGCAACCGATTACTTTACCAAATGGGTCGAAGCGAAGTCATATGCCGAACTAACATCTAAAGAAGTTTGCGATTTCGTGGAGGAACACATCGTAACCAGATTTGGCGTACCAGAAACGATCATAACTGACAATGGAACAATCTTCACAGCCGAGAGGTTTAAAGAGTATACGGTAAATTTGAAAATTCAGCTCGAACAGTCTACACCGTATTATCCACAGGTAAATGGGCAAGCCGAAGCAAGTAATAAAGTGTTGATCGGCATCCTTGAAAAAATGATAAAAGAAAGGCCTGGCATGTGGCATTTGAAGTTGAACGAGGCATTATGGGCATATCGAACATCGCCCCGATCGACGACTGCGACAACCCCGTACGCATTGACCTACGGACACGATGCAATGTTACCAATCGAGTTAAGCATAAATTCGTTGCGATTAATCGAACAAAGTAGTTTGTTTAGCGCCGAATATAGTCAGTCCATGAGGCAGGAACTCGAAGATTTGGAAGAAGCACGACTTGACGCCTATAACTTACTGGTGGCACAAAAACGGATTGCCGAGCGAGCCTATAATCAAAAGGTGCGACAGAAAACATTCGGCGAGGGTGAATTAGTGTGGCAAACAGTGTTGCCCGTAGGACTAAAAGATCCTAGGTTTGGTAAGTGGTCTCCGAATTGGGAAGGGCCATTCGTTGTGCATAAAGTAAACGGCAAAGGGGCGTATCATCTTAAAGACCGGACCGGTGTAGTCCACAGATTACCAATTAATGGAAAGTTTTTAAAGAAATATTATCCAGTCACATGGGAAATGCGGGAATAGAAAACGGGTCCATTGAGATTGATAAGCATTTACAAAATGAGTAGGTCAGACGGTTTACAATCAAATACATTCAAGGTGAAGAGGGTAGAAGAGTGCCGAGCAGGGCTTTCAGCTCCAACCACCGTACTTCACCCATGATGACCTGGGCTTGCCGGTTCTTCTTCTCCAGCTTCAACTGCTCGACCCGTTTTGTATTCGCCGTATACTCGGTTAAGCAAGCCTTGCCACCCGACTCGAAGTCCCTGGCAAGATCGGAAGCAATGACCGATCTTCGTTTTGATAGTTCAGCCATTTGACGGTCGAGGTCGGCCAAAACTTCCCCTTTAGCCTTCAAAACGTCAACCTTGGGACGAAGAGCATCTTGAACGACCAGGGCAGCCTGCAGGTCTTGTTCGGCCCTCAAAGCATTTTTGGAAACATTGAATGTTTCTCGAACCCGCTCCAAGGTAGTTGACGCCTGAACGACAGCCTCGCCGCTCAGCTGACCATCGGCTCCAAGGTCGTTTAGACATTCTCCCAGCAGATCAAGACCTTTGCGCTCAAGAACTTGCGACGCCGAAAGCGATAGGACTTCTCGCAGCCGGGTCAGAGTAGTTAAATCAGCAATTTCGGTTGCGGCGGTCGAAGGACCAGCCCCTCCAGGGGTGCTGGATAAAAGAGCTTTAAATTTGACCTCCCACGAAGCCTGCACACACAAATCAGGTTAAGTTCCGAAGAAGTCATGGCAAGAATAGCAAGAAGGTTTCGTTTTTTTAACCTGCCGAGAGGAGACCTCGGCCATGTCCCCAGGATCGTTGCTCGAACCTAAAGAACTCAATGGCCGAGCCCAGTGTCTCAGATTGCTTCTCAGTTCACGCGGCCGATGGAGGTTATCTACGTTTGATGGCCACTGAGGCGGCCAAGAAATATAGGTAACGCCCTTCGGCGCGTAGAATTGTCGGTGAAAAGAATGTACAGGCACCTGACATTTAGTATTTTCCTCGTTTAGAATTCTAAAGCGGAAAAGCAATCAAGGAAAGACGGTGGAAGATACTTACGAAGGCCGAAGTAGCCTCCTGCGGAGGAATGTGGAAGCCCTGGTCTTGAGGATGAACGGGCGATTCCGCCGTTGCCTCGGGTTCCTCGACTGGTCGTTTGCCACGGTCGGCTGTGGAGGGGCCGACCGGGACAGCTGCTTCTGAGGAAGGAACACCCTGGTCCTGAGAAGGAGCAAGGGGTTCGGACACCGCCGTTGGTTCATCGACCGGACGCTTGCCACGATCGGCCGTGGAGGGGCCAGCTTGAACCGCCATCTCGGACACTAGAGGAGGTTGTCGGCGAGTATGAGGACGATGTGCCAGCTGGACCTCGTCGCTCCCCTCACTTTCTTCCAGAACAAAGACCGAGGGCTTTGGATTTTTGGGGGAGGTGCCCTCGGTCGCAGAAACCGCCTTCTGTGGGACAGGTGCCTCCTCGACGGAGGGAGGCACGACTGGTGTGCCGGCCCCAGAAACAGGCCGCGCTTGAACTATCTCTGCGACCGAAGCTGGCGGTTTCTCGACCAAGGAATGGCCGGCGGCGGGAGAAGGGGAAGCACTGAGAGTCGTCGTCCCCGTAGTATGACTAGAGATGACGTGGATTTCTCGTGCACCTTTCTTCGCCAGTTTTTTCACCCGTTTGACAGGCGGGGGAGACTCGACAGCCGGCTCGGCCTCTGGGCGAGGCCGTTTGATTAGCACAGCCCGACCAGCAGTTCTGCCCTTCTTGGCCACGACCGATTTTTTCTCGGCCGTAGCAGCGGCAACTGCATCCGCTTTTCTTGAAGGCTGACTACCTGAGAAGATAAAAGCAATTCAGCAAGGTAAATCAGTATGCAGAGTTGAAAGAAAAGAGGAGAAATGAACAATTACCTTGAGATTGGGGGGCCGAGGCCTTCTTCGGTCGGTCACCGAAGAGTTTGTTCAGCACCTCTTCGACCGGAGCACCAAAGAACTCCTGGGTGTAATCTTCCCACCATTCACCGAAGGTGTTGGTGCAAAGGGTTTCTGGGGTGGCCGGTTGAAGGAGGAATTTTTGGCAGTACTCTTGGAACTCCCTCGCGGCAGTTTTACATTCCTTCTCCGAGGAACGAGGTTCACGTCCACGGCTTAGGACTGTTCGGGAGGAGAGAAGGGGAACAGGGCAGCCTTGAAGATAGCCGAGCTGTCGGGCAAGGAAGTTCGGATGGTACACTTCCCAACCCGACCGTTTCCCATCGCAGCCGAGAGGGAGGTCGCGAGCGAGCACAAACGATCCCCAAGTCTGACGAAGCTCGGCATCCTCCTCCGCGCCCCACACAGAGGTAGGTAGTCTGATGGAGGAAGGATAGTCCCGACGACGACATATCAAGAATTCATCGTTGGAGAGATCATCAAGAGCGAAGAGGTACCGAAATACCTCTTCGGCTTGGTGAGGAGGTGTCGGTCGGGAGGCCAGCTGAGGTCCAAGAGCCTCCGTTGGCGAAAAGTCAGCTATGGCCGGCCGAAGGGAGGCGAAGTACACTTGTAACCAGAGTTGGAAGACCCAGAGGGGACCATTCTGGTGTGGGTCGACCTTGTGGAGGGTCGCCTCGGCCAGGCAACGGAAGAAATGGGCGAGAATGTTGGAACTCAGTGCCAGGACGTGACCACTAGCCAGGGCTTCGGCTACCGGCATGTTCTCGACCAAACACTTGTTCGACTTGGTACAACAAATGTATTTGTTGTACCAATAGAAGAGGAAGGCTTCATGCTCTCCCTCTCGCAGGTCCTCTTCTCCTTGGCCGGCGAAGTGAAGATAGAGGGTGTTGTAATTAAAGAAGTTCTTGTGGAGCTTCTGAATGTCTTCTTTTGACGGGATTTGACCGTCACGGTTCAAGGTCTCGAAGGCTCGTCGATCGAAAAGCGTCTTCAGATCAATATTCGACGGGTGCCCAGAGAGGGCCGCATCGATTGGGATCCCGGTTGCCGAAGTCCCCAGAATGGCGGTGACATCAAGGATGGTGGGACCGATGGGACCAAGAGGAAGAACCAGGGTGTTGGTGGCCGAGCACCAGAAGCACAAGGCGGCTAGGAGAAGCTCCTTGTTAAGAATGACATCCATTGACGAGAGAAGGATGGCGTCGTAAATGCCGAGGGCTCTCCATTGCTCACCGAAGAGCCGTTCCATTCGAACGACCCAGGCTCCCCAGGTTGTGGTCGTCGAGGGCCAGGAGCCTTGGGGTTTCGCCGCATCCCACCTCGACCATTCAAACCCTTGGAACAACGGTGTTAGGCAGTGCTCCTGGAGAATGCCAGTAATGGTCGACGGTATTGTAGCCTTGAAGAGAGGACCCAAGATTTGGTGGACAGTGCTCATGTCAGTTTCAAACCGTATGTTTTTTATCGAGCTCCGATCAAGGATTTTCTGGTGTTGTTCACATTCCCTGGAAAGCTTGGAGATGAAAGACGCCATTATAGGAAGGAAGCACGGCGTAAAAGGTTTTTTGGGTTGGGGGATTTGAAGACGAAGACCTGGAAAAAGGAATGTGCTGGAGAAGAAGGGCAAGAGATTTCAGAAAATTTTGAGAGCGTAAAGTGCAAATGAGAGAATTTCGGTATTTATAGAGTTGTGGAGGGAAGAGCAATCGTTCAAAATTCAAAACAAAGGGCAAAATCGACCGAAGGAATCGTTGATCATGATGAACATTTGGGAAATGCAGTTGAGAAGACCGAAGGTTTCAGGTTTTGGGGGCGCACGATCGCGTGTGACGGCGAAATTTAATGGCGGAAGACGTTTCGACGCTTGCACGACGACAGGTGGACTCACGGATTGAGATAGTGGCTCGCGAATTGAGGTAGTGGTTAAGTTGACGGTTCAGGCAGCCGCACGCCTTAGACGTCATCATTAGGGTTGGCCGTGTTGGAGGACGCCACGTGGTAAGTTTGGTTAGCAGGATCAAGATCGTGCAATCATGTTCAATAAATGCACCTTGGAACTCGGGCATTAGGGTTCTGAGTGGTAGATTCACTTCTTCAAGGCCGAAACTCGGCCAAAGAATTCAGGCCGAGGACCTCAGAAGCGAGGGGGCAATGTTTGGGCCCAAAATAATAGTTTGGGCCGAGGGTAGGATCACTCTCGGCCCGGGAGGCCGTGCGGCGAAAGGGCCATGGATCGTTCAGCTCATGGGCTTCCAAGCCTAGGTCGGTTAAATCAAACCACTCCAAGCCGAGTCCTAGTACAATAGGGACTCTCGATGGGATCAGTAATCCAGAAAGCGAATCCGGCTCAGTTAAGGACTAGATTCGCAGTCCTAGTAGAGATAGGATTGGTCGAGGTGATGTTGATCCAGGGAGGGAAACCTAGTCCGAATAGAATTGTAACTCGGACTCGAGGACCAGCGCTATAAATAGGGGAAGCTGTACATTAAGGAGGCCCCTGCAAATCAATACAAAATTGCCCTGCGCAAATTCTCACAACTTGTGATTTTTCTTTTTCCTTTTTCGCTGACACATCTTCCGTTGGCATCAACAACACTGTGGAAGCAACCGGTGATATCTTAAGTCGGCATAGATAGCTCTGTCACCGTAGAATCAATCGGTCTCGCAGTATCTTCCGTTGGCATCAACAGCACTGTGGCGAGAACGGTTGATTACCTATCCAAGTCTCGGTCGAGAAGGGTTTCTGAACCCTTATTGGTCGAGGTCATCTCATCAGCTTTCTCGGCGAAGTGAGGTGTTACACGTTATTACGTTTGGCATATTGAAAGCCGAATTTGATATTGAACTTCGTAAGAATAGTAACCTTGTCTTCAGGTTCGAGAGCCCAAGAGGCCGAGACGTGTTCCTTTCTCGACCGCAATCGCAAGACGCAGAAGTCAGCCGCGCACCCAACGCAACATCAACAAATTTACTCCTCGACCGAGCTCGACCGACGAGTTGGCACGCCCTGCATTCACCGAAGGACGTAGTTAGCTCATTAATTACTCGACCTGCACGCCACGTAGGCTTTGTAGTTTTAGGGTCAATAGCACCATAGAAGGAAATAAAAGTAGTATTTGTTGTATCCCCAACGACAACCAGCAAACCTGATACTTATCTTTTAGAAAAATTTCTTGTCGCTTTATAGCCTCATGACTTGCACCCTGGGCTAAAGAGTCCCTAGCAAACCTTTCTTCCGAGGGACAAAGGGAGGCTATTTCCTCTTGAGCCAAATCTAAATTTCGGTATGAATTATCCACCTAAGAGTTGACCTCATCAAAGGAAGTCCAATTCCATGTTCAAAGTTTACTTTTGAGAGCACGCAACTTGCCAAATAAAATAGACAAAGGGAAACCATGAAAATGAAGGCTTGGCCAAAATTCTGAAAGGAAAACTAATGAAAATGACTTGAAAACTTTGAGTTTTAATGATAAGGACAAAATAAATGATAAAGTGAATAGTACTAGGATTGACTTTTTAGTGTAAAAATATGGTTTTTCATTAAAGTGAACAGTACTAGGTGCTTTTCGTTAAAGTTCCCAATTCTGAAACCAAAGGTAAGAACTCACAACTTTCTAACCACATCTATTGGAACCGTGACAATGATCCGAGGATAACCGAGACAAACTACTACATTCGGAATAAGCCCAAGAATCCATCCAACAAAAATTACTAATACAATGATCCAACTGCATTTCAACATTTCATCGTAGGCCACGACGAACCCAAGTAAAATAAAGCCCTTTAGTGGGAAATGAAAGTCCGAGGAAGATAGATGATTGGGAAGGCCATCTCCTTTTTCTCGTGAGCACCTAAGACGCAGTTGAAATTGTCAGTAGCTACCCAAGGGTGCTAGCCATGAGAAGAATCAATGGCACTAAGCTCCACCCATAGAACTCGACGATCAATATATGTTGTCTTGGCGTATAAAAAAAAAAAAAAAAAAAGCAAGACACAAAATCTAAGGTACAAGATATAGTGAGTTGTTGTGATAAGGCCGAAATAACCTTTGCCAATAAACTCAAAACACACAAAAGCCAAATTTTACTCCAACGGAGTCCGATCATTAGTAGCAATAGGAAATAATTGTAAAGAACGCCAAAAAGATTGATGAATAGAAGCAAGAGTAATAAAAGGTTCCCAAAATACATACCATCATTAGAGGTGAACCCAAACCAATTTTTTCAATTCAAACGCCCGAAAAGGATTTGAGTATGGAATAATTTTCATGTATATACTTTGTTATGAATATCACGTTTAAGAATGAAAAAAATAACCAAGATAACCAAGATAATTCACAACCAAAATTAACGTGATATACAACTAGTACAATAGCCTTTATCTTTTTTCTTTTCTCTCGCACACACTTTGCCCTTCTCTCACTCTAACTCTTAGAGTGGTATACAACTTATTGTTTGGCTTCAATTCAAAACTAGTACAATAGCCCCTTTATATAGACATAATAAAGGTCTTCTTCAATAAGAATACTAATCCTAATTGGAATCTAGTTATGAATCCTTCTCCAATTGGGTAAGCAATTTAAATTGGTAAACAAACTTCAATTGGGTAAACAACTCCATTTGGGAAAATGACTCCAATTGGGTAACCAACTCCAATTGAGAAAACCACTGCAATTGAGAAACAACTTCAATTGGAAAAACAATTTAAGCCTCTAAGACTATTTTCCAAGTAGCCTTAGGACAACTCATCATCTGCTAGAACAACACAACAATTTCCCTCCAGACCATGAGGAAGGTATACCAAAATAGGATTGCACCTCTTTACCAAACTCTAATTGATCGAACTTCTCATAACTAGGTTTCCCCTGATTGAACTACTCATGACCAGACTATCCCTGATGTAACTACTCATAACCAGGCTCCCCCTGATTGAACCATTCATGACCATACTCCCCATGATCAAACACCTTTTTAACCAAGATCCTATTAAATAGATTTCTCTTGATCAGGCCCCCCTGATCACAATACCAATAACTAGACTCCATCTGATCAAACATCTCTTGACCAAAATTCTCTTAAACAAACTTCTCTTGATCAGACTTCCCTTGACTAGAATCACCATTTTCATTGGGAAAGGCAATTATAGACTTCTTTGCCATAAAGCATCGATCATCTTCATCTTGGTCCAATTAGCATCAGACATACTAGTTGGCTTACTCTTAACACCTTCAGTAAACCATCTCCTCCATTCTTGATTTCCACGTAAACCTTTGATACCACTTGTTGAGATTATCGCATTTAAGAATACGAAAAAAGAAAACTCAAGAAATTGAAAACAAAATAAACTAAGATAAATCACACCAAGAATTAACATGATTCATCTATATGTGTCTACGTCCACGGGGCAGCAATAATAATCTTTCACTATTCAATAATGAGTACAACAAATAATCTTGCCAAGCTTCTAGGACTAAGACTTGATGAAAAACTTGAAAGAATAAGAAAAAGAAGTGTTATTGGCACTCCAAAAATCTCATTATACACTCCTCACAAATGTATTTTTCTTTCCAAATATAGAAAGTTTGAAGTGTAAAATGAGAGTTTTTGAGTGGCAATAACAATTTCCAAAAAGAAATACACTTTTTATCTCTTTTCTTTTCTCTCTCATACATTTTGTCCTTCTCTCAGTCTAACTCAAAGAGTGGTATACAACTTATTGTTTAGCTCCAATTCAAAACTAGTACACTAACCCCTTTATATAGACATAATAAAGGTATTCTTCAATAAATCCTAATTGCAGTCTAGTTATGAATCATTCTCCAATTGAGAAATTAACTCAAATTGGGTAAACAATTCCAATTGGGAAACCAACTCAAATTGGGTAACCAATTCTAATTGAGAAAACCACTCCAATTGAGAAATAACTTCAATTGAAAAAACAATTTAATCCTCAAGACTCTATTCCCAATAGCCTTAGGACAACTCATCATGGGCTGGAAAAACCCAACATACTTGAATGAAGAGGAGCTAATGATAGGGATTTTACCACCTGCGAAAGTAGGGATAAAAACATTTAAAATACTTGTAAAAGTACAAGGTAATTGTAGTAGAGATGGCTCTAGCAAGGTCAATCTCCACAATGATTGAATGAATAATTTTATCAAATCAAATCTTAATTAATTACTTAAACAAAGTTCGAGAAAAAGTTGATTTTTTTATTTCAAATAATAAAAACGAATTTAATAGAAAATAATTAAATAAAGTGATAAAATAAAATAAACTAAAAGAAAATAGTTTTTGAAAATTAAATTGTAAAAGCCTAGGGTCCCGTCGTCATCTTAACGTAGTTCTTCCAATTACTTGTGAATTACACATGCCTATTTTGAAGGTTTTCCTAAAATATGCCTACTTGGACCCCCAACATAGAGTGTATATCAAACATGCAACCCGTCTGTGGTATTCAGATCAAATCTAAACATGCATGACTCATTAAATTTTGTGAAACCTTTTGAAAAACCATACAACCCTTAAAACGTGGTATTCATCATAAGTGAACTTGCACATATTAATCACAAGAAACCTTCGTCAATTTCATGGACCGACCTCTGACCAAAATTGCATCAAATTACTTTTCTAAAGATCCTAATGATAGTTAAGCATTAAGACAATTAGACAGTATAAACTGGTGATTAATAATTCAAAATCTGCATGCATAATATCATAAGCAAATTGAAAATAAACTACATATTCTTGCTAAGGCTCGTGGCCTTGCACTAGCAAACGAAAATTAGTTACGAACAATCATAAACAAAATATTATTAAAAACATGGATAGAAAACACCTTGAAAATAGACTTTAAAAGATCTCTAGAGTGAGTGCGTTCTCTTCTTTTCCCTCTCTGTCTCTCCTTAAAAAATCATAATGGCTAAAAAGCCTTATTTATACTACTAGAAAATAAAACCCTACCTATAGAAGGTCTTAGAGTAATACTAGGAAACATAATAAAATAATAAAACAGAAAATAAAAGGTTTCCTATTTGAACTTAAATTCGGACTTCTCAGAAAATCAGACTTTTGAAAGCTGAAGGCGGGACCTACAAATCCTCAAAAGGAATCTTCCTCAAAATATGCTATATTGACCTCCAAAATGCCCAAAACATCTAGAAACGTCAATCTTGGAAAGCTGCGCGCTGGGTTTTTATTTCATCACCACGGTCAACCAGCTTGGTAGAAAAAACTGAAACTTTGATACAATCATCTTGAAAGACTCATGAACATCCTCCGATTAGAATCACTCCAAAATTCGTCTGTTTGATCACTTTTTGCTATAGAGGAAGTCGAATGTCCTACATTAAGAATATAAATCAAACTATCAAACTTCTCACAAAATAACCAATACATTAATACTAACAATAGGGTAAAATATATAGTAAAATATCGACTCATCAACTAACGAAATATTTGATGCAAAACTGAGCACAATAGCGTTTTAAGATTCATACAACTATACTCGAATAATGAATTTTGTACTATAGCTTTACATGAATATGATTAATTGATCCACCAACCCATATTCATTTTGAATACAAAAATCCAGAAATTCTTGGAACTTGTGAGGGACAATTGTCCCACTTCGCCCATACATCTTCACAACATCATCTTTATAAGTGAGTAGACTCACTGAACAAGACGAATAGGAATGAAGCACACACCTTGGGCCAAAGAGTTGGGTCGGATTTGGGTGGATGGGCTCAGCAGACAAATCACTCAATTCAAGCATGGCTTTCACATTTAAGTTTTTTTTTTTTTGGAAATGATAATATTGTTTACTTGAAACAGTTAGAATCCTATTGAAAGGAAGCCATTATAAATAAGGAAAACTAATGAAAATGGTTTGAAAACTTTGAGTTTTAACAATAAGGACAAAATAAAGAGTAAAGTAAATAGTATCAGGATTGACTCCTTAGAGTAAAAATGTGGTTTTTCATTATAATGAACAATAACAAGAGTTTTTCGTTAAAATTCCTTTATAAATATGGTTGTAGGATCAAAAAAAAAATAATTCGATTCCAACATTCTTTCATTTTTCATAAAGAAACACAAATCAATTCACAGAGAATTCAAGTTCGAGTGTAAGAACTTGGGTTAGATAGATGTATCCTGCAAGATAGACGTCCAAGAACTACTGCACAAGTGTGGGGGCATATTTTTGTCTTAGGAGATTGCTTATGCAAGCCTCTGTCTCTTTGGAAAACAAGTCAATGATATTTGTTGTGATTTTATTTACAACTACATTTATTATTCATATTGTGATTTAAATATATAGTGATTTCTGTATACACTGTGTAATTATTTATATTTTATATAATCTGTATTTGATTGGTTCTAATAGAAATGTGTGGGAGCAGTAAGGGTAGTGTTAGGGGCATATGTACATTCTTGTAGGACTTCTAGAGGCAAAGGATTGGTAGTCATGGTTAAGTTATCCTTCTTCCAAAGTTTTTTATAGCAACTGATACGAAATTGTTCATTCCTAACTAATATTTTATGAGTGCTGAGTATCCCAGATCCATGATGTTTATTGATTCCACCGAGCACCCAAGCCCAGCTACATCCCAAATTATTGTGTTTTGTTAATGATTTGTTTCATCTGCCTAAAATCGAAGTAAAGTTTGGCCGAATAATTAGTTTTGCCTACGAATTAATTGGTTTTGTTAGGCAAGTGTTGGTATTCCATACAAAATGCTTTGTTAGAATCCTTTTGAAGGGAAGCCATTATAAATAAGGAAAACTAATGAAAATGATTTGAAAACTTTGAGTCTTAACGATAAGGACAAAATAAAGGGTAAAGTAAATAGTACCAGGATTGACTTCATAGTGTAAAAATAAGGTTTTTCATTAAAGTGAACAGTACCAAGAATTTTTCGTTAAAGTTCCCTTATAAATATGATTGTAGGATCAGAAACGAATAATTCGATTCCAACATTCTTTCATTTTTCATGGAGAACCACAATTCAATTCACAAAGAATTCAAGTTCGAGTGTAAGAACTTGGGTTAGATAGTTGTAATCTGCAAGATAGACGTCCAAGACCTACTGCACAAGTGTGGGGGCATATTTCTGTCTTAGAAGATTGCTTCTGTAAGCCTATGTCTCTTTGGAAAACAAGTCAATGATATTTGTTGTGATTTTATTTACAACTACATTTATTATTCATATTGTGATTTCAATATATAGGGATTTCTGTATACACTGTGTAATTATTTATATTTTATATAATCCGTATTTGATTTGTTCCAACAGAAATGTGTGAGGGTAGTGTTAGGGGCATATTTACATTCTTGTAGGACCTGTAGAGGTAAAGGATTGGTATCCATGGTTAAGTTATCCTCCTTCGAAAGTTTTTTATATCAACTGATACGACATTGTTCATTCCTAACTGTTAATCTATGAGTGTTGAGTATCCCAGATCCATGATGTTTCTTATCCCAACCGAGCCCCCAAGTCCAGCTACATCCCAAATTATTGTGTTTTATTAATGATTTGTTTCATCTGACTAAATTCGAAGTAAAGTTTGGCCGAATAATTAGTTTTGCCTACGAATTAATTGGCTTTGTTGGGCAAGTGTTGGTATTCCATACTAAATGCTATGTTAGAATCTTTTTGAAGGGAAGCCATTATAAATAAGGAAAACTAATGAAAATGGTTTGAAAACTTTGAGTTTTAACGATAAGGACAAAATAAAGAGTAAAGTAAATAGTATCAGGATTGATTTCTGAGTGTAAAAATGTGGGTTTTCATTAAAGTGAATAGTACCAAGAGCTTTTCGTTAAAGTTCCCTTATAAATATGGTTGTAAGATCAGAAACTAATAATTCGATTCCAACATTCTTTAACTTTTAATAGAGGAACACAAATCAATTAAAAAGGAATTCAAGTTCGAGTGTAAGAACTTGGGTTAGATAGATGTATCCTGCAAGATAGACGTCCAAGAACTACTGCACAAGTGTGGGGGCATATTTTTGTCTTAGGAGATTGCTTATGCAAGCCTCTGTCTCTTTGGAAAACAAGTCAATGATATTTGTTGTGATTTTATTTACAACTACATTTATTCTTCATATTGTGATTTGAATATATAGTGATTTCTGTATACACTGTGTAATTATTTATATTTTATATAATCCGTATTTGATTGGTACTAACAGATATATGTGGGAGCAGTAAGGGTAGTGTTAATGGCTTATGTACATTCTTGCAGAACCTGTAGAGGTAAAGGATTGGTAGCAATGGTTAAGTTATCATCCTTCCAAAGTTTTTTATAGCAATTGATACGACATTGTTCATTCCTAACTGATATTCTATGAGTGTTGAGTATCCCAGATCCATGATGTTTATTGATTCCAACCGAGCACCTGATGTGTAAATTAACTTAACACACAAATTAAACCCTCTTGTTGACAATTGTAGTATATGTATAAGTAGGGATCGTTCTTAAACCGGGGTTAGGAGGGATTGCTAAACACTCTAAACTGACTTAGAAACACAAAAATAAACTTAAAAACACCTAACAAAACTCACAAGACTCAAAACCAACTTAAAAGACTCAAAACAAGCTAAAAACACTCAAAACTGCCTAAAAACACAAACTGGGCAGTTTTGAGCTCTAAACACAAGTTGGACGAAATTTGGTTTTCTAATGACTCAAAACACTTAAAAACACAATCTAAGACAAGTTCTAACTAATATGACTTAACAAAGTAAAGGGGGTTTGATTTTGGACAAAAATAAGTAAATTAAGACAAGAACAATGTAAACAGATTCTTAGACAAAATTAGGTGAATTGATGGGTGATAGACTAACTAGAGGGTTCTTCTCCACACATGACACACTAGCATTCAAAGTTGATTTCCAATTGCTTCTTTCAATAAACCATGAACCTCAATGCCCCAGGTTAACTGTGATAGAATTTTTTTAACCTTCAAGTCTTCCTTAAGTTATTAAATTGGATGGGAATGCACATACAACAACTCAAAACATTCTCTAAAAGTCCCTTACGTGAAAAGCACAATAAAGGTACAATCAAAGATCATTAAGCTTCATGAAAACTATAAGCATTGACAAGGCAATTGTTACTATGAAAAGCATGAAACGTTTGCCAAGAATTCACTTAACACGATCGTTTATAAGTGACCTCCACTACTTGCAAATATAAGGTTCTAACTATTAGGTGAAACTTCCTTATATTTTAGCTTCAAATTCCTGCATGAAAACTAAGTTGGCCACCTTAATCAACACACAAAAATAAGTCATCAATCAAACGGTTAAGCAAATTGAATTCACAATTCATGTAATAACAATTGGAAGTAATCAGTTCATCTTGCAAGTATAATCATGGTATTGAATAGCCCCCTAGCCAAAAAGGCTTAGTTCCTCATGTTCACAAAACAAAGGAAAACAGATTTATACATTGTAAACATAAGAAAGAGAACACCTAAATTCTCCAACGATTCAATGTTGAACAGCTAGAACCTTCAAGCACTTCTTCTTCCTCTCATTTGCTGCGGCACAAGGGTTGGTGGTGAGTTTTGGGAGTTATGGATGATGTAGAAGGATGAAATTAAGGTTAGGATGAATGTAGGGGACAACAATGTTTGTTTCTAGGCAGAAAATATGATGAATAGTGAAGTATGGATGTGGTAGAGAGTGGGGATAGCTTTCTAGCGTGAATGGTGAGTGAATGGATGATTTGTGGCTGCAAAAATGAGGTTTATTTAAAGGATTTCAGGAATTAAAACCCTAGGTTATTTAGGTAAACAGAAATTAAGTTATAAGCTTCTAGAAATAGGAAATCAAATCAGAAACTTAAAGGAGATTGACTAAAAGGTGCGGCAAGGGCATAAAACACAAAAGGAATGTGTTTTAATGCAAGGAAATAGGAAAGAACCCTCTTCCTTGCACAACAAGGAAGAGGAAAGGTCAAGGGAGGTGCGGCAAAGGTCCATAAGGGTTCTAGGGCCTTTGTTTTGTGTCCTAGAATGCATATGAAGTCTTCAAAGTGGCTGTAACATAAGGACTTTTAGAATTAGGAAAGGTCAAACCAAAATAGGAAACCTTGGCTTAACTTTCCTACTTCAAGTAGGAATCCTTGTTGGAGTCGGAATCCTTGTTCTTCTAGGAATTCTCATGTGAGTAGGAATCCATCTTCAATTAGGAATCCTTCGTTGATTAGGAATCCTTCGTTGATTAGGAATCCAAACTTCTTCAAATCTTCAATTACGTCCATTCCTTTTGCTCCAAGCTTGTGATAATCATTCCAAGCCCAATTTTCTCCAAAAGGCACCAAATTGCATCCTTTGCCCTTAGAATCTGAAAACACACAAAAATGACTTTAAACACTAAAAATAACTAAGGAAACACAACGTAAATGCACGAGAACAAGCCAATTAAGTCGCATAAATATGCTCCTATCAGCACCCAAGTCCAGCTACATCCCAAATTATTGTGTTTTGTTAATGACTTGTTTCATCTGACTAAATTCGAAGCAAAGTTTGGCCAAATAATTAGTTTTGCCTATGAATTAATTGGCTTTGTTGGGCAAGTGTTGGTATTCCATGCTAAATGCTTTGTTAGAATCATTTTGATGGAAGCCATTATAAATAAGGAAAACTGATGAAAATGATTTGAAAACTTTGAGTTTTAACGATAAGGACAAAATAAAGGGTAAAGTAAATAGTACCAGGATTGACTTATGAGTGTAAAAATGTGGTTTTTCATTAAAGTGAACAGTACCAAGAGTTTTTCGTTACAGTTCTCTTATAAATATGGTTGTAGGATCAGAAATGAATAATTCGATTCTAACATTCTTTCATTTTTAATAGAGACACAAATCAATTCACAAAGAATTCAAGTTCGAGTGTAAGAACTTGGGTTGATAGTTGTATCATGCAAGATAGATGTCTGTCTCTTTGAAAAACAAGTCAATGATATTTGTTGTGATTTTATTTACAACTACATTTATTCTTCATATTGTGATTTAAATATATAGTGATTTTTGTATGCATTGTGTAATTATTTATATTTTATATAATCCGTATTTGATCGGTTCTAACAGAAATGTGTGGGAGCATTAAGGGTAGTGTTAGAGGCATATGTACATTCTTGCAGGATTTGTAGATGCAAAGGATTGGTAGCCATGGTTAAGTTATCCTCCTTCCAAAGTTTTTTTTATAGCAATTGATACAATATTGTTCATTCCTAACTGATATTTTACGAGTGTTGAGTATCCCAGATCCTTGATGTTTCTTGATTCCAACCGAGCACCCAAGTCCAGCTACATCCCAATTGTGTTTTGTTAATGATTTGTTTCATTTGGCTAAATTCGAAGTAAAGTTTGGCTGAATAATTAGTTTTGCCTACGAATTAATTGGATTTGTTAGGCAAGTGTTGGTATTCCATGCTAAATGCTTTGTTAGAATCCTTTTGAAGGGAAGCCATTATAAATAAGGAAAATTAATAAAAATGGTTTGAAAACTTTGAGTTTTAACGGTATGGACAAAATAAAGGGTAAAGTAAATAGTACTAGGATTGACTTCTGAGTGTAAAAATGTGGTTTTTCATTAAAGTGAACAGTACCAAGAGTTTTTCGTTAAACTTCCCTTACAAATATGGTTGGAGGATCAGAAACGAATAATTGGATTCCAACATTCGTTCATTTTTCATAGAGGAACACAAATCAATTCACAAAGAATTCAAGTTTGAGTGTAAGAACTTGGGTTAGATAGTTGTATCCTGCAAGATAGACGTCCAAGAACAACTGCACAAGTGTGGGGGCATATTTCTGTCTTAAGAGATTGCTTATGCAAGCCTCTGTCTCTTTGAAAAACAAGTCAATGATATTTGTTGTGATTTTATTTACAACTACATTTATTATTCATATTGTGATTTAAATATATAATAATTTCTATATACAATGTGTAATTATTTATATTTTATATAATCCGTATTTGATTGGTTCTAACAGAAATGTGTGGGAGCAGTAAGGGTAGTGTTGGTGGCATATGTAAATTCTTGCAGGCCCTGTAGAGGTAAAGGATAGGTAGGCATTGTTAAGTTATCATCCTTCCAAAGTTTTTTATAGCAACTGATACAATATTGTTCATTCCTAACTTATATTCAATGAGTGTTGAGTATCCCAGATCCATGATGTTTCTTGATTCCAACCAAGCACCCAAGTCCAGCTACATCCCAAATTATTGTGTTTTGTTAATGATTTGTTTCATCTGACTAAATTTGAAGTAAAGTTTGGCCGAATAATTAGTTTTGCCTACGAATTAATTGGCTTTGTTAGGCAAGTGTTGGTATTCCATGCCAAATGCTTTGTTAGAATCCTTTTGAAGGGAAGTCATTATAAATAAGGAAAACTAATGAAAATGGTTTGAAAACTTTGAGTTTTAACGATAAGGACAAAATAAAGGGTAAAGTAAATAGTGCCAGGATTGACTTCTGAGTGTAAAAATATGGTTTTTCATTAAACTGAACAATACCAATAGTTTTTCGGTAAACTTCCTTTATAAATATGGTTGGAGGATCAGAAACGAATAATTCGATTCCAACATTCTTTCATTTTTCTTAGAGAAACACAAATCAATTCACAAAGAATTCAAGTTCTAATGTAAGCACTTGGGGTTAGATAGTTGTATCCTGCAAAATAGACGTCCAAGAACTACTACACAAGTGTGGGCGCATATTTCTGTCTTAGGAGATATCTTATGCAAACCTCTGTCTCTTTGGAAAACAAGTCAATGATATTTGTTGTGATTTTATTTACAACTACATTTATTATTCATATTGTGATTTAAATATATAGTGATTTCTGTATACAATGAGTAATTATTTATATTTTATATAATCCGTATTTGATTGGTTCTAACAGAAATGTGTGGGAGCAGTAAGGGTAGTGTTAGTGGCATATGTACATTCTTGCAGGACTTGTAAAGGCAAAGGATTGGTAGCTATGGTTATGTTATCCTCCTTCCAAAGTTTTTTATAGCAAGTGATACGACATTGTTCATTCCTAACTGATATTTTATGTGTGTTGAGTATCCCAGATCCATGTTGTTTCTTGATTCCAACCGGGCACCCAAGTCCAGCTACATCCCAAATTATTGTGTTTTGTTAATGATTTGTTTCATCTGACTAAATTCGAAGTAAAGTTTGGCCGAATAATTAGTTTTGCCTACGAATTAATTGGCTTTGTTAGGCAAGTGTTGGTATTCCATGCTAAATGCTTTGTTGGAATCCTTTTGAAGGGAAGCCATTATAAATTAGGAAAACTAATGAAAATGGTTTGAAAACTTTGAGTTTTAACGATAAGGACAAAATAAAGGGTAAAGTAAATAGTACCAGGATTGACTTCTGAGTGTAAAAACGTGATTTTTCATTAAAGTGAACAGTACCAAGAGTTTTTCGTTAAACTTCCCTTATAAATATGGTTGTAGGATCCGAAACGAATAATTGGATTCCAGCATTCGTTCATTTTTCATAGAGAAACACAAATCAATTCACAAAGAATTCAAGTTCTAGTGTAAGAACTTGGGTTAGATAGTTGTATCCTGCAAGATAGACGTCCAAGAACTACAGCACAATTGTGGGGACATATTTCTGTCTTAGGAGATTGCAACTACAAGCCTTTGTCTCTTTGGAAAACAAGTCAATGATATTTGTTGTGATTTTATTTACAACTACATTTATTATTCATATTGTGATTTAAATATATAGTGATTTCTGTATACACTGTGTAATTATTTATATTTTATATAATCTATATTTGATTGGTTCTAACATAAATGTGTGGGAGCAATAAGGGTAGTATTAGGGGCATATGTACATTCTTGCATGACCTGTAGAGGCAAAGGATTGGTAGCCATGGTTAAGTTATCCTCCTTCCAAAGTTTTTTATAGCAACTAATACGACATTGGTCATTCCTAACTAATATTCTATGAGTGTTGAGTATCCCAGATCCATGATGTTTCTTGATTCCAACCGAGCACCCAAGTCCAGCTACATTCCAAATTATTGTGTTTTGTTAATCATTTGTTTCATCTGACTAAATTCGAAGTAAAGTTTGGCCGATTAATTAGTTTTGCCTACGAATTAATTGGCTTTGTTAGGCAAGTGTTGGTATTCCATACTAAATGCTTTGTTAGAATCTTTTTGAAGGGAAGGCATTATAAATAAGGAAAACTAATGAAAATAGTTTGAAAACTTTGAGTTTTAACGATAAGGACAAAATAAGGGGTAAAGTAAATAGTACCAGGATTGACTTCTGAGTGCAAAAATGTGGTTTTTCATTAAAGTGAACAGTACAAAGAGTTTTTCGTTAAAGTTCCCTTATAAATATGCTTGTAAGATCAGAAACGAATAATTCCATTCCAACATTCCTTCATTTTTCATAGAGAAACACAAATCAATTCACAAAGAATTCAAGTTCGAGTATAAGAACTTGGGTTAGATAGATGTATCCTGCAAGATAGACGTCCAAGAATACTGCACAAGTGTGGGGGCATATTTCTGTCTTAGGAGATTACTTCTGCAAACCTCTGTCTCTTTGGAAAACAAGTCAATGATATTTGTTGTGATTTTGTTTACAACTACATTTATTATTCATATTGTGATTTAAATATATAGTGATTTCTGTATACACTGTGTAATTATTTATATTTTATATAATCTATATTTGATTGGTTCTAACAGAAATGTGTTGGAGCAGTAAGGGTAGTGTTAGGGGCATATGTACATTCTTGCAGGACTTGTAGAGGCAAAGGATTGGTAGCCATGGTTAAGTTATCCTCCTTCCAAAGTTTTTTATTGCAACTCATACGACATTGGTCATTCCTAACTGATATTCTATTAGTGTTGAGTATCTCAGATCCATGATGTTTCTTGATTCCAACCGAGCACCCAAGTCCAACTACATCCAATATTATTGTGTTTTGTTAATCATTTGTTTCATCTGACTAAATTCGCTATAAAGTTTGGCCGAATAATTAGTTTTGCTTAAGAATTAATTGGCTTTGTTAGGCAAGTGTTGGTATGACGTGAATGGCATACAGCAAATAATTGATACGTGTATATAGTTTCTGGGTCAAAAATAATGTGTTAAGAATTGAACCTCACAACGCACGTTATTGTTAAATAGATAAAACCACTAGACCTTTTAAACAATGGTAGTGCTCTAGTCGTTAGATCCTAGAATTTAAATTCTTAAACAAGGATTGGAAATGGGTTAGAATTAGGCTTACGTCTAGTACTCGATTCCCTTCTAAGGTAATGTAAAATAAATAATGATAAACAAGAATTGGAACCTAGAATTTAAATGCTTAAACAAGGACTGGAAACAAATTCGCTTAGTTTATGGTTCAATGATAACACGTCTGATGTTTTTTTTTTCTTCTGAACAATCAATATTATCTACACTGAGTGGGGATGAGCTTAGCCTCACAATGGGTTGACAATAATGTAGTTCAAATTCGCCTTTGGCGAGAATCGAGCGTAAGACCTCTCACTTACCAGTAAAGACGAATATCATTAGACCGTAGTATTAAGTGGCTCGTTTGATGTTAATATTGCATACATTTCCAATAGGATCCTATTTGTGAGTATCCTGGGGATTCGTGAATCGTGTCCATTCATCGTACATCGTGCTATCAGTTTTTGTCAGGTACTGTTTGTGTTTAATTTTATATAAAAAATTTAAAATGATTTATGACTTCATAATGTATAATGAACGGACATGATTCACGTATCCCCGAGATCTACACAAAGAGGATCTGGACTCCATACATTTTACTCCAACCTAAAAAGCACTAAAACTTCTGAGCTCCCCCGACCTAAACCCCCTCTCTCTTACTCCACAACTTCAACGTTGTTCTTCAAACTAACGTGACACATCAATCAACATACTCTTAAATAGTGAGTTGATATTTTCCACAATTGTTGAGATTTGATTAGTTCAACTTTTACACCCCATCACAATCCTCATCCTCTGGGTGCTAAACAGGATTCCAAAGTGGAAAATTTATTATTCTAGTTGCGAACCATCAACTCTCGTTTCCGCCAAAAGACTTAAAAAATCAACCATATGAATTTTCTTCTATTTTAAGTTCCACATCAATCAGTACCAATGTCTAAAATATCGTTGATATCAGAAATATTGGTAGTTCAAAAACACGGAAATTTCGATAGAAATATCAGGATATTATTGATATCGATAAAAATTGAATAAAAATCAAGGAAATTGTAAGAAAAACTTGGAAATTTTTATTGAAACTTTGCAGGATGTTTATTTAGTCAATTATCTATTAGTTTATCACAAAATATTGGAAGAAAATGCGTTGCATGATGGATTTAACTGATTAAGTTGATTATATAGCGAACTGGCAAACATTGTGAGTGTATAAAATATGTAGTAATTAATGAAAGAAATTTAAACACACCATAATCATTTATATATAATGAATTAGTACAATATTTCACACTTTATACATTGCATGGTAAGATACATGAGTGACTTTGTATCACATAGAGTTCCTATGAGGTTCAAAATTTTCACTATCTTCATCGTCTCTATGTGTAGAGTAAGTGTATTGTGAAGAGTAGTCATCAAATGATAAATCCCCAAAATAGTTTTGCATGTAATTGTTAACATGTCACCCATATGGATCCAAGATTGGTTGACGTTATCCATAAGCAAAATCATTTGAAAATTTAGTCTCAGATTCTTTCCATGAGTTGCTCGATTCCATCCCAACAGGAATGGGATATGAAAGGTAGGAAATCGTTGGTTATGAGTATAACCATAGTTACTACTTCTCACTTCAACAGAGTCCGAATTTATAGATAACGAGTCATCTTCCTGACTTGACAAAGTCCCCTTGCCTCTTTCTCTACGAGTATAGTCATTTCTTATGGCACAAATTCCTGGTCCTGGCCGCCCACTGCCATGTTCCTCATCCTGTGTTGCATGCGTGAAGTTTGCCTCACCAGTGAAGGGGCTCATAAATCCGGGAGGTGGTCCAACATAGTTTCCATATCCACCACTACCTCAAGCTCCACTATATCCTTCATCATTCCCACCTCCGGTGGTAGGTGAGTCTCCTGATCTTGTACTAGAGCTATCATTAGTATCAGCAGGATCTTGTGGTTGTGTAGGATTGGAAGAATGTGGAATTCCAGTGTTTCTTGGTCTTGGGCGCAAAAGTTCTTCGAAAGAGTCAGCGCTACTAGATCCCACCTCCTCCTCTAATACTCTTTCTACGTTATCCCTTCATTACGGGCTTCTTCAGCAACTCTTGGAGCTGGGTTGCCTTCATCATCATCTAAATGAAGAGGTCTAATCTATTGATAACGTTGGTATATCGGTAATATCAAGATAATATCGGTAAAATAAACATAATAATTCAGTGTGTGTCAGTGTGTGTGTGTGTCAGTGTGTGTGTGTGTGGTGGTGTGTGTGTGTACATTTATCTTATATGCTTTAGGTGCATGGCGTGCCAGTGTGTGTGTGTGGTGGTGTGTGTGTGTGGTGGTGGTGTGTGTGTGTGTGTCAGTGTGTGTGTGTGGTCTTGGTGGTGGTGGTGTGTGTGTGTGTGTGTGGTGGTGTGTTTGTGTGTGTGTGTGTGTGTGTGTGTGTGTGGTGGGTTTTAGAGCTTGCAAAGCTTACATAATATAATATATAATATATATAATATAAATCCCCCAAGATCATCACACCTCTATTACACCTTTTCATTTCTTCTTCTTCCCTTAGCCCTTTCAGAGCCTTTCCAAAGCCCTTTCAGAGCTTCAACACAATGGGTTCCATATTTAAGGTAAGTTTACAAACTTATATTTATATTATTGTAATTTATACAACAACAAAAAAAATTGTGTGGACCCGTACATGTGATCTAAGAACCAAATAATACTTGCATGTTAATTTTTTGAAGTAATTAAGTAATGTTGTATAATTATTCCCTAGGATAATTTTAATATGTTTAATGTTATTTATTATTTTATTATTTTATTACTATTAGGTTTTATTGTCAAATTAGATTATTATTCATTAATATTAGGTTTTTTAATTATCAAATTGGATTATTATTCATTAAATTGGATTATTATTCATTAATATGTTTCATATTAGGATTATTTTATTATCAAAATTGAGGTTTTATTATTCCATATTATTTTTATAATTACTTAAATTCTTACAATCATTTTCTTTACTTCGTATTTAATTCTTCTGTAGAATAACTTTATTATTTAGGTTCTCTTATATAACCGTCATCACTACTATATTTTTTGGCCAAAAAATAATTGCCTAATTTCCATGAAAAATAAATATAGGTACGTTTAAGATGTCTAGTGGAGTTACTAAACGTGATCCAGCTTAGGAACATGGAGACCCAATAGACGGAAACAAACATGGCACAATTTGCAAATATTGTGGTCGGGTAATGAAGAGTGATGGAGTGACACGACTTAAGTACCATCTTAGTGGATTAGATCCAGGAAATAATGTCCAACGATGCAATAATGTCCCCCAGAAGTGAAGGCATTCATCACCACATTATTAAAAAATAAAAAACACCAAAAGGAAAAGAAAACACATGGAATGGAAAATATTCGAGCTGGGCTACGAGGAGAAGTCATTGGCCAAGCAGTTGACAGTGATGATGATGACGATGAGGACGAATGTGATGATGACATAGGACCTGAAGAACGACGCAATTTCAAACAAGCATTATGTGCCTCCAAACAGTCAGCATGGGAAAGAGAACACATTTCATAAAATTCCTAATAGAGCACAAGGTTCCGAGACAAGTGATGGTGCACAAATGAGACGGGGAGCAAGTGTTAGATAATCACAACCAACACCACCAATAGCCCCAAGTTTATATAAGTCATCTAAAGCACGTCAAAAGAGTGTTTGGAGTTATTTCACTGGAGGTAATGTGAAGGAGGGAATGGGGCGTCTAATTAGCAAGTTCTTTATCTATGAAAATGTCCCTGCTGAGAAGGCATCATCACATCATTTCAAAAATATGGTATTGGGATGTTAACATGCCGGTGTTAGAGTACAACCTCCCACTCCCTATGAGGTAAGAAACAAATATTTGGAAATGGAGTATAAAGACATTGGCGAGTATGTTAACAAGTTGAGGTCAAAGTGGGAAACTAATGGTTTTACAATCATGAGTGACGGATGGACTGGCCCGACCAGATTGTCTATCATAAACTTCATGGTATACTCCAAGGGAAAGACAATTTTTTTTAAGTCCATTGATGCTTCAGACCATATAAAGAACTACAAGTATATTTACAAATTATTGAGGGATGTAATCATGGAGGTGGGAGAGCATAATGTTGTCCAAGTCGTGACCGATCACGGTTCTGCATTTGCCAAAGCTGGAAAAAAGTTAATGAAGCATCATAATGTGTTTTGGACATCATGTGTAGCACACTGTATTGATATCATGTTTGAGGCAATGAGGAAGAGAGAGAATATTGCTAATGTCGTAAAAAGAGCTAGAACGATCACAAATTATATTTACAATCACGGTTGGTTGTTGGCAAAGATGTGTGAATTTTGCAAAGGAGAAATTATTCGTCCAGCTACCACTCGATTCGCCACCAACTATATTGCATTAGACAGCCTACTTAAGAAGAAAGCAGGGTTGAAGCAACTATTCACTAGTGACGATTGGGTCAACCACAATTTCAGTCGCTCAAATGCAGGTAGTATGGTGGAAAGTATAGTGCTTGATCATGCTTTTTTGACTCAATCAGAACATGTGTGCCAACTGTTTAAACCTCTTTACAAAGTTTTACGGATCGTTGACACAGAAGTGTATCATACTATGGGGGCAATATATGAGTTGATGCGTATAGTGAAGGAGGACTTGGAAAGAAAACATGGTGCAAGGTGGGTCATAAAGATACTTGATGACTGATGGTATAAAACATTATACCACGATTTGCATGCAGCATGCATAAATTATGTCATAATTTGCAATTCATTTCTTTAGTTGAATAAGTATTATTTCTCTTATTAGAGTATGTGTTTCTTTGAATAGCATATTATTTGAATCCTCGATACCAATACAGACCCAGTGTTGGAGATGATGTTACCCTTATACGTGTTGTACATAATGTATACTCTAAATTCGACCCTGCATCACCAGCAGTTGGCCAATTTGGAAATGAGGTACACAATTACTTAAATTATAATAATTACATTATTGGATTAAACTAACACGATTTATTGAATTCAGCTAACATGGTTTAAATATGCAAGAAGAACTTTTGGAGAACCAACATCAGTTGTTGCTCGAACAAAAATGTCTTCTAGTGAGTGTAAACATATTTCACTATCAGTTTATAATAGAATTTGTTGGAGTTATTAGGCTTATCAACGTTGTTTTTCATTATAGCTGAATTGTGGATCATGTATGGGATTGATGCACCAACTGTGAGAAAGTTAGCAATCAAAGTATTATCACAAACAGCTTCCTCATCTGCTTGTGAAAGAAATTGGAGTACATTTGCACTCATACACACAAAGCAAAGAAATAGGTTGGCTCATAGTAGGTTGGAAAAATTAGTTTATTGCTACTACAACATGAAGCTTCAAATTCGAGATAAAGAAGCAGAAATAGATCATGTCGACCGTGGTGACCCACTAGATGTGTTTGATATTGTTGTTGAAGATGATGATACAGAGGGTAACCAACTTTATCAATGGATTAGACCTCTTCATTTAGATGATGATGAAGGTAACCAAGCTCCAAGAGTTGCTGAAGAAGCACGTAATGAAGGGATAAATGTAGAAAGAGTATTAGATGAGGAGGTGGGATCTAGCAGCGCTGACTCTTTCGAAGAACTTTTGCGCCCAAGACCAAGAAACACTGGAATTACACCTTCTTCCAATCCTACACAATCACAAGATCCTGCTGATACTAATGATGTTGGAAATGTGCCCTAAAGCCAATCATATGATGATACTTTACGGACATTTCACATGTTAAACTAATCTAGTTTAAATATAAAGGGCAAATAATATTGTTTGAGCCGTCTCATATAAATGTTATAACGATAAAGTCCAAGGAATATGTGATTGGGAGAATGCAATCTAATGAAGTTAGATTCATGAGACCATTCTTTCGTAGACACATCCTAAATGTTCCTGATCATAGGATTGTCAATTGGGCATTGACAGTCCGTCAAGATCGGTACGTGCTATGTCTTCTCTCAGGGAGAGTGACTAGTCTCGAGTCATTGGTGTGTGTGACATCAAGACAAGTACGTAGGTGCTCAGTAGAGAATGAGTTCACTGAACGCGATCAACGAAGAGTTCTCATACTCATGTCACATGAGAACTCATGGTTGGGATAATGCAAAGTAGTCCTTTGACCTGAGGCATCACAGTTGTCTTGTGGTTAAGTCCTTGATCTTTGATTATGTCAAACGTCATTCCATTGGAGTGTCCACGGCATCGTTGGGGTTAAGCCACTTAGCCATGGAGGCAAGTGAATGCGCAACAAGGGATCTCTAACCTTCAAACTGTTGGAAGTATGCCCACAAAGCCACTCATCTGATGTAATAGCTTTTGGAATACTTATTGTATTAAACTTTTATATGTTTAATGAAGGCAAAGCTTATTGTTAATCACTATTTATTGTATCATGTGTTTAAGCAATAAGGGAATCCAAGGAATGTATTTGATCTAAGAGATAAGTGATTTAAGTAAGTTAGATTATCGAGACCCTTCTCTTATGTTCATTCCTAAAATGTTCCTAGCCATAGGATTGCCAATTGGGCATTCACAATCCGCTAAGGTTAGTATGTGTTATGTCGACTCAAGCGCGAGTATGACTAGTCTCAAGTCATTTAGTGTTGGACACTAAGGCAAACACATAGGTGCTCGAAAGAGTGATCGAGTACACTGAACAACGATCAAAAGAGAGTTCGAACATACATGTCATGTAAGAAATCGAGAGTTGCAATATGCAAAGTAGTCCTTTAACCTAAGGCATCATAGATGTCTAATGGTTAGGTTCTTGATCTTTGATCATGTCAAAAGCATTCCATTTGAGTGTCCACGGCATTGTTGTGGTCAAGCTACCTAGTCATGTAGGCATATGAATGCACAACAAGGAATCTCTAACCTTCCATGGTGGAAGGAGAATACTCTAAGATATGATTCGAGAGTCTTTGGCCAAAGCATATGAATATGACTAAGGAAGTTTGTTCCAAATCATATTCAATTGAATCATATAGAAAAGTATCACATTAGAGAATGACCGTATTGCATTGTAGTTGTAACTAGATAGGTTCTCCAACCACTTCTACTTAACTTGGGTAATCATGACATGCTGCTAGGTGTCACTCATGGTTTGTGGAAGCCCTAGAGATTAGCAAACACTAATTTTAAGGGAGAATTGAAATGTGGTTTCAATTCACAATCGATCGTTAAGAGTAACAATCGCCCACTACCTCGCTAAATGGAACCTAATGGATCGTACACCGAGTAAGGATGTTGATGAAGAAATTAAATGAAATGGATAAGCAATTAAATGGTTTAATTGAAGAATGGTCAAGGTTAATTAATTAGTTAATTAATTATACGAAATGTTCGTATTGGGTTTATATGTTGGTTTTGGGTTTCGGGGCCCAAAAGCGTTTTGGTCCACAAGGCCCATTATGTTTAAGTTGTATGACAACTAAAACAAAATGGGCAATTAGCCCAATCAATTTGATATGGCCGGCCATTAGGGTGAGAAGTGTCAAACTTGGATTAATTACAAGTTTGCCACTCACATGTGATGAAGTATAAATTCAACTTTATAGCTTTATTTTCATTTAGGGGTTTTTCTTGGAAGAAAGAGGTGAAACCTATTCTCTCTTTTTCAACAAGGAGGCTGGCCACTTAGAGGAGATTTAGCTAGCAATCTATTCTTCTCTAAGTCATCCATTTCATCTTCACAATACATCATTGGTGAAGAGACTTAGAGACATCAAGCTTTTGATGTTTTGGAGAACAAATCCTCAAATCATCAAAGAAGCAAAGGAGCACTAAAAGGAAGGAAATCACAAGGAAGATCCAAGGAGCAAGGAGGTGACTTGAAGGCCCTCCACTTGGGTGAATCCCTTGTGTAATCAAGGATGAGCTTCAAGGGTAAAGAAACTCTAAATCTTTCCTTCTCTTTAATGTTGTTAAAGAGTTTATTGGTTCACCATATACTAGGCTTTGAAAGTCATGGGTTTTATGAATTGTTTTTTAATGCATGCCTACTTTAATGTGTTAATAGTTTGCATATGTATTCAAATGTTCTTATTTGTTCTTAGCTAGGACAAAATTTTTCCTTCAAGTACAAGATCAGGAGACTCACCTACCACCGAATGTGGGAATGATGAAGGATATAGTGGAGCTTGAGGTAGTGGTGGATATGAAAACTATGTTGGACCACCTTCCGGATTTATGAGCCCCTTCACTGGTGAGGCAAACTTCACACATGCAACACAGGATGAGGACCATGGCAGTAGGCGGCCAGGACCAGGAATTGGTGCCATAGGGAAAGACTATACTCGTAGAGAAAGAGGCAAGGGGACTTTGTCAAGTCAAGAAGATGACTCGTTATCTATAACTTCGGACTCTGTTGGAGTGAGAAGTAGTAACTATGGTTATACTCATAACCAACCATTTTCCTACCCTTCATATCCCATTCTTGTTGCGATGGAATCGAGCAACTTATGGAAAGAATCCGAGACTCAATTTTCAGATGATTTTTCTTATGGACAACGTCAACCAATCTCGGATCCATATGGGTGGCATGTTAACAATTACATGCAAAACTATTTAGGGGATTTATCATTTGATGACTACTCTTCACAATACACTTACTCTACACATAGAGATGATGAAGATAGTGAAAATTTTGAACCTCAAAGGAACTCTATGTAGTACTAAGTCACTCATGTATCTTACCATGCAATATATAAAGTGTAAAATATTGTACTAATTCATTATATATAAATGATTATGGGAGGTTGTACTCCAACACCGGCTTGTTGAAATCCCAATACCATATTTTTGAAATGATGTGATGATGCCTTCTCAGCAGGGACATTTTCATAGATAAAAAACTTGCTAATTAGACGCCCTATTCCCTCCTTCACATTACCTCTAGTGAAATAAATCCAAACACTCTTTTGACGTGCTTTGGATGACTTATATAAACTTGGGGATATTTGTGGTGTTGGTTGTGATTCTCTAACACTTGCTCCCCATCTCATTTGTGCACCATCACTTGTCCCGGAACCTTGTGCTCTATTAGGAATTTTAAGGTGTTCTCTTTCCCATGCTGACTGTTTAGAGGCACGTAATGCTTGTTTGAAATTGCGTCGTTCTTCAGGTCCTATGTCATCATCACATTCGTCCTCATCGCCATCATCATCACTGTCAACCACTTGGCCAATGACTTCTCCTCGTAGCCCAGCTCGAATATTTTCCATTACATGTGTTTTCTTTTCCTTCAGGTGTTTTTTATTTTTTAATAATATCGTGATGAATGCCTTCACTTCTGGGAGGACATTATCGTATCGTTGGACATTATTTCCTGGATCTAATCCACTAAGATGGTACTTAAGTCGTGTCACTCCGCCACTCTTCATTACCCGACCATAATATTTGCAAATTGTGCCATGTTTGTTTCCGTCTATTGGGTCTCCATGTTCCCAAGCTGCATCACGTTTAGTAACTCCACTAGACATCTTAAACGTACCTATATTTATTTTTCATGGAAATTAGGCAATTGTTTTTTGGCCAAAAAATATAGTAGTGATGACGGTTATATAAGAGAACCTAAATAATAAAGTTATTCTACAGAAGAATTAAATACGAAGTAAAGAAAATGATTGTAAGAATTTAAGTAATTATAAAAATTGTCACAGCCCGTCTCGAGATTTTCTATTCAGGACGTGAAATGACGGAATTGCCCTTAACGGGCATTAAGGTTCGTGGGTGTGTGACATTATTTGGTCTAATCCTAGTTATGTTTTGGAAGAAAATAAATAAGATAAGTTGACTTATTAATTTTGGTTCTTGTTACTTTGGGTAGGAAAGAATTGGATGGTGTGGATTTGTTGTTAGACCACACACTCACTCCCTGCCATCCCTCTCTTCCCCGTGCCTCTCTCTCTCCTCCATCCAGACTCTCTCTCTCTCTCTCACACACAAACGTACGGCCTCACCCAAAAACCTCCCAAATCTCGGTGGATCGAGGCAACCAAGGTATGCATCGTCATCCTTGAGTCATTTTAAGTCGATTGGTACTAGTTTTAGGAAGTGAAACCCTCGGAATCACATGAAACTCGAACCTCCATTTTTTGTCACTGTTCATGCAAACGTAAAATGTTGTGTTTCAGGGAATTCTAAGCCTATAGTGAGCTTAGTGAGGTCCCAAGGAAGCTTGGAGTGCTTCGTTTGAAGGATTTGGACGTCGGGATCACGTGGTTCAACTTTGGCCGGTTTTCTTGGAATTTTTCCGGTGAGATTTCTTGATTTTTAGAGCCTTAAACTAGTCTATCGTGATTCTACATGTTTGGGGCTTCATTTTGGTATAAAATACGAAGCAAATGGTTGAGAAACGAAGGAGAACGAAATGTTCAAAGTTTGGCCGAAAAAACCAGTCCGGCGACTGGCTGAGGAAGAAGGTGCGCGTGGACCCGTGCCACCCACGGGGCGTGGGGGCGCGTGGCACCTCCAAAAAATTTTCTAAAAATTACTCAACGTCCGTGACGTCGAGTAGGTCGATGTGGTATATTCATATACCCAAATTGAGCATCGTATGAGAAGTTATTTCGAATTATTGGTTATGTGTTTAAAATTAACGTTTTTATAGTTGTTTCGCATATAAGTGACACCTATCCCGAGGACGAGCGCATCCAGGGACGCCACGGGGGTTACGACCCATCGACTTATCAGTGAGTGGGCAGTTTTGATTTCGTATTACCTATATACAACTGTTTTTCCCAGAAAATGCGTTTTTACGAAAGTTATGAATTAATTTGCCATGCATGCAATTGTTGAGATATTTAGTTTGATAATTGATGCATATATATGTGAAATGATGCGGTGGACGCACATATGAGTTTTATTATTATTCAGCTGAGTTATTTTATATGAATTGCATTGAAAGCTCATAACCTGCACTTAGGTGTTAGTGCTTATATTATTATTCACCACACCGCACGCTCGTCTTGGATCCAAGTAGGTGGATGTCGTACAGACCATGTGAGGGTTCCGACATGCTAGTCGTACAGATCACTAGATGTGATTCCGACTAGTGGGTGACCTAAGTTATGCGCGCTGATGATTGATGAGAGAAGCACTAGAGCGTATTTATACACCTTCATCATACAGACTACTATATGTAGTTCCGAGTGACGTGCAGAGTTGGACCGTACAGGTCACCGAGGTGACTCCGGTTGGATTGGATGTTGAGCTTTAGAATCAGCCGTACAAGACCATTGTAGGGTCTCCGGTTGATTTATCACTTCACCTGATTGATATTGATGCATTATGATTATATTTTGGGCATGGCATATCATTACTGAGACATTATGTTGATGGATGTGAGCTGAGTTTTGTTGATGTGTATATATATATGTTATATACTATTTTCTGGGAAAGTATACAAGTTTTACGGTGAGGGGTTATAAATGTTTTAAATGAAATGTTTTGGGAAACTCTTTGGTTTTACTGACCCACTCATTTTGTTTTGCGCCCATCTAGGTTCTAGTTAGCGGTTGGTGACTCTCGAGGTCTTTTTCCGGCATTCTGACAGACTCTTGGCATGTAGGACCCACCTGAGGGTGATGTACTTTTATTTTAGTCCTACTTGACTGCACTTAAACCTATGCTCTGAATTTATGTGTTTACTTTATAACTCGTCCTGTTATTCTAGTAGGTTGTTCTGCTAGAGTTTGGTTTGAATTCCTTCTTATGTATGTTATTGTTTCGCTTCCGTGTCGCACTTATGGTTACGTCACGCTCACGTAACGACCAGCATGCCTGGATCCTCTGGATCGAGGTGTGTCAGTTTGGTATCAGAGTCTAGGTTGCAGTCATGTATAATTGTTAATGCTTTAATGATCTTTTGATGTTTTCTGTCAGAATTATGCCGCCTCGTAGAGAGCGTAGGGAGTCCCGCCGTACTCCTGACCCTAATTTTCCGGATCACTCAGTTAGTTGGGGGAAGCAATGGCTCATGCTTTTCAGAATGTGATTCGTCATCCTCCCCCACCTCAGAGGACACCCCTGAAGACCATGTACAATTTGAAATTAGATCGTTTTATGGGTGATGAAGGTCACGAGGGGGCAGAGAAATGGCTAGATCATATTGAAAAGACGTTTCACGTAATGCAAAGTCAGGGGGATTTTCCGGCTGATAGGTGGTTGGAGACTACTACCTGGTTTTTGGGTCGAGAGCCGGCAAGTTGGTGGAGGAATCAGACTCAGTTTATATCCCCAGCTATGGCATCTGATTGGGAGGTATTTAAAGATAATTTCAAGAAAAGATTTGTTCCCCCAGAGTATATTGACCGCAAGAAACAGGAATTTACTCGGTTGAAACAGAAGAATATGTCAGCTTATGAGTAGTACAGAAAGTTTACTGATTTGTCTCGCTATGACCCTGATACAGCTGGTAATCAGGGAGAGATGCTTCGGCATTTCAAGTTGGGATCTAAGAAAAAGTGGCGTACCTTTGCCAGTGCACTTCCCTGCGCCGATTACCATGAATTTTTCGAGATTTTGGTTAGAATGGAGGACTCTGATAATCTTCCCAGTGAGAGTGAAGATGATGAAGACAAGAATGACGGTCAGAAGAAGGATGATAAAGGTAAAGGTATTTCTATTCTGGGACCTCGCAAGACTCAGAATTTTAAGAAGAATGGAGCAAGTTCGAGTTCTTCTAGTGGTGGATTTAGTGTTACTGGCTCGAGGAGAAGTGGTGGTAGATTTTCTGGTGGGCCTAGATTTCAGAGACAGAGGGATTCTGGTGGTGCTGGTGGTTCTGGCACTCCGTGGTGCCGCCGTTGTAATTTTCGTCACCATGGTGAGTGTAGGAGAGGTAGTGGTGCTTGCTTTACTTGTGGGCAAATGGGACATCGGGCTTCTCAGTGTCCCCAGGGTCAGCAGAGACCGCAGCAGACCAATATGCCACCTCCAGTACCGATTCAGCAGAGTTTTGGACCAGGCGGTTATGGCCAGCCGAGTCGTGGTGGTGCCTACCACTACCAGGGGGATGCTGCTCCATATGCTCCCGGACCTTATCAGTATCCCCAGGAGCCTTATTCTCAGGTTGGGTATTCTCAGGACTTTAGAGGTTATTCTTCTTATTCATCTATGCCAGCTGGTGGATCGCAGTGGCATCAGGGAGGTCAGCCCCGTCAGGGGGAAGTTGCTACCGGTAGTGCAGGATCATCCAGGCAGCCTAGTCAGCCAGGCTAGGGACGTACTCCTCAGGGACGAGGTAATCAGGGTAGTAGAGGTCATGGTGGACGACAGCAAGCTCAGGGGCGAGTTAATCACATCTCACTACAAGAGGCCCAGAACCATCCAGACTTGATCATGGGTACGTTAAATGTTCTTGGTCATTTTGCTAAGGTTTTGATTGATTGTGGTGCTACGCACTCTGTGATTTCTCATACGTTTGCTCAAATGACCCAACATCACCCTTCACCTCTAGGATTTGACTTAGAGTTTACCATGCCTAGAGGAGATAAATGTTTTGTTGATAGTGTGTATCTTGGGTGTCCAGTGATGGTAGAGGGTGTAATTATGTCAGCTGATCTTATTCCGTTAGATATTATGGATTTTGATGTGATTCTAGGGGCTGATTGGTTGCATTATAATCGTGCCCATATTGATTGTTATGGTAAATCAGTTACTTTTTATCGTCCTGGACTACCCGAGGTTACTTTTGTGGGCGAAAGAAGTGGGGTGAGACATGGTGTCATTTCTACCATAAGAGCAAGGAAATTATTATCTAAGGGTTGTCAGGGATATTTAGCACATGTGGTGTTAAATGATGTTGTTCCTCCTAGTATAGAAGAAGTTGGTGTGGTCAGACATTATCCTGATGTATTTCCTGATGATTTGCCGGGGTTGCCGCCAGAAAGAGAGGTGGAATTCTCTATTGATTTGCTTCCAGGTATTGACCCTATATCTCTAACTCCTTATAGAATGGCTCCTGCTAAGTTGAGAGAATTGAAAATTCAGTTGCAAGAATTACTTGATAAAGGTTTCATTCAACCTAGTTCGTCACCTTGGGGTGCCCTAGTATTATTTGTGAGGAAGAAAGATGGAACTCTACGATTATGTATTGACTATAGGCAATTGAACCGGGTAACGATTAAAAACCGTTATCCATTGCCTCGCATTGATGATTTGTTTGATCAGCTGAAAGGTGCGTGTGTTTTCTCTAAGATTGATTTGAGATCCGGTTATTATCAGTTGAAAATTAAAAAGGAAGATGTACCTAAGACGGCCTTCCGAACCCGTTACGGACATTATGAATTTTTGGTTATGCCGTTTGGGTTGACTAATGCACCTGCAGCTTTCATGAGGTTGATGAATAAGGTATTCCAGCAATATCTTGATAAATTTGTTATTGTTTTTATTGATGATATTCTGGTGTAGTCTAAATCTAAAGTAGATCATATCCGGCATCTTAACTTGGTTTTAAAGAAATTGAGGGAGCATCAGTTGTATGCTAAGTTCAGTAAATGTCAGTTTTGGTTGACTGAAGTGGCATTTTTGGGGCATGTTGTATCGGCTCAAGGAATTCAGGTTGATCCTCAAAAGATAGCAGCAGTGGAGAATTGGGAACAACCTCGAACCGTCACTGAAGTACGAAGTTTTCTTGGTTTGGCAGGTTATTATCGACGGTTTGTTCAGGATTTCTCTATGATTGCTTTGCCGTTAACGAAGTTGACCAGGAAGGATGTTAAATTCGAGTGGGAAAATTGTGAGCGGAGTTTCCAGCAATTGAAATATTGCCTCACTCATGTTCCAGTGTTGGTACTTCCTGATGATAGCGGTAATTTTGAAATTTATAGTGATGCTTCCTTGAATGGATTGGGATGTGTTTTGATGCAACATAATAAGGTGATTGCTTATGCCTCTCGACAATTGAAAAATCATGAAAGGAATTATCCTACTCACGATCTTGAATTGGCAGCAATTGTTTTTGCTTTGAAAATTTGGAGGCATTATTTATATGGTGAGAAGTGTAAGATCTTCACAGATCACAAGAGTCTTCAGTATTTGTTTTACTCAACATGATCTTAATCTTCGTCAGCGAAGGTGGATGGAATTGCTAAGCGATTACGACTGTACTATTGAGTATCATCCAGGTCGTGCTAATGTGGTAGCGGATGCACTGAGTAGAAAGCCTCAAGGTAGACTCAATGCTTTATATGCTAGTCGTGTTCCTCTTCTTGCTGAGCTGAGGGTAACTGGAGTAAGGTTAGAGTTGGAAGACCGAAGTGGAGCTTTTCTTGCTAGTTTTCAAGTCAGGCCAGTTTTGGTGGATCGTATACTCGAAGCTCAGATAGTGGATGAGGAAATTCAGGAGTTGGTTCAATTAAGAAGTGAAGGGAAAAAGAAAGACCTCAGAATTCGAGAATCAGATGGTATGCTTATGCAGGAAAACAGAATGTATGTTCCGAATAATGAGGAATTAAATAAGGAAATTTTGGATGAAGCGCATTGTTCAGCTTATGCGATGCACCCGGGAGGAACTAAAATGTATCATACCATTCGACCATTTTATTATTGGCCGGGTATGAAAAGGGAAATTGCTGAGTATGTGAGTAGATGTATTATTTGCCAGCAAGTTAAAGCAGAAAGAAAGAAGCCATTTGGGCGAATGCAGCCACTTCCCGTTCCCCAGTGGAAATGGGAAAATATAACCATGGATTTCGTGTATAAACTTCCTCGTACACGAAATGGATTCGATGGTATTTGGGTGATTGTGGATCGACTTACCAAGTCAGCGCATTTCATTCCAGTGAGGGAGAAATACCCTCTGAATAAATTGGCTAAGTTGTTCATTACGAAGATTGTGAAGTATCATGGAGTTCCGGTGAACATTATTTCTGATCGAGACCCAAGATTTACTTCTAAATTCTGGGTGGCTTTTCAGGAAGTTCTTGTACTCAATTGCTTTATAGCACGGCTTATCATCCTCAAACTGATGGGAAATCAGATAGGACTATTCAGACGTTAGAGGATATGTTGAGATCTTCAGTATTACAATTTGGTGATTCCTGGCATGATCGTCTGGACTTGATGGAGTTTGCTTACAATAATAGTTTTCACTCGAGCATTGGTATGTCACCATTTGAGGCACTCTATGGTAGGGCGTGTCGCACGCCATTGTGTTAGTCTGAGGTTGGTGAAAGAGTGTTAGAAGGCCCCGAGATTGTGGATGAGACAACTCAAAATGTTCAGGTGATTAAGTCAAACCTGAAAGCAGCCCAGGATCGATAGAAGAGCTTAGCGGATCGACATACTACTGATCGAGTGTATGATGTGGGTGATTGGGTGTTTTTGAAATTGTCACCTTGGAGAGGTGTGGTACGATTTGGAAAAAGAATGATGCTAAGCCCGAGATACATTGGACCATATGTGATCACTGAAAGAGTTGGTGAAGTTGCCTACCGGTTGGAGTTGCCTCCGGAGCTATCTAAGGTCCATAATGTGTTCCATGTCTCTATGCTTCGGCATTATATTTCTGATCCTTCTCATGTGATCCTTCATCAACCGCTAGAGATTAATCCAGATTTGACATATGATGAGGAACCAATCACTATATTGGATTGGAAAGATAAGATTATAAGGAACAAGACGGTGAGCTTGGTGAAGGTGTTGTGGAGGAACCATTCCGTAGAAGAAGCTACCTGGGAGACAGAAGATCGAATGAGAGAGATGTACCCAAGGTTATTCTACGAGTATTAAATGGTTTAATTAGTTGTGGGAATTTCGGGGACGAAATTCTATAAGGAGGGGAGATTGTCACAGCCCGTCCCAAGATTTTCTATTCAGGACGTGAAATGACGGAATTGCCCTTAACGGGCATTAAGGTTCGTGGGTGTGTGACATTATTTGGTCTAATCCTAGTTATGTTTTGGAAGAAAATAAATAAGATAAGTTGACTTATTAATTTTGGTTCTTGTTACTTTGGGTAGGAAAGAATTGGATGGTGTGGATTTGTTGTTAGACCACACACTCACTCCCTGCCATCCCTCTCTTCCCCGTGCCTCTCTTTCTCCTCCATCCCGACTCTCTCTCTCTCTCTTTCACCCTCAAACGTACGGCCTCACCCAAAAACCTCCCAAATCTCGGTGGATCGAGGCAACCAAGGTATGCATCTTCATCCTTGAGTCATTTTAAGTCGATTGGTACTAGTTTTAGGAAGTGAAACCCTCGGAATCACATGAAACCCGAACCTCCATTTTTGGTCACTGTTCATGCAAACGTAAAATGTTGTGTTTCAGGGAATTTTAAGCCTATAGTGAGCTTAGTGAGGTCCCAAGGAAGCTCGGAGTGCTTCGTTTGAAGGATTTGGACGTCGGGATCACGTGGTTCAACTTTGGCCGGTTTTCTTGGAATTTTTCCTGTGAGATTTCTTGATTTTTAGAGCCTTAAACTAGTCTATCGTGATTCTACATGTTTGGGGCTTCATTTTGGTATAAAATACGAAGAAAATGGTTGAGAAACGAAGGAGAACGAAGTGTTCAAAGTTTGGCCGGAAACCAGCCGCCGGAAAAACCAGTCCGACGATTGGCTGAGGAAGAAGGTGCGCGTGGGGGGCGCGTGGACCCGTGCCACCCACGGCGCGTGGGGGCGCATGGGACCTCCAAAAAAATTTCTAAAAATTACTCGACATCCGTGATGTCGAGTAGGTCGATGTGGTATATTCATATACCCAAATTGAGCATCGTGTGAGAAGTTATTTCGAATTATTGGTTATGTGTTTAAAATTAACGTTTTTATAGTTGTTTCGCATATAGGTGACACCTATCCCGAGGACGAGCGCATCCAGGGACGCCACGGGGCTTACGACCCATCGACTTATCAGTGAGTGGGCAGTTTTGATTTCGTATTACCTATATACAACTGTTTTTCCCAGAAAATGCGTTTTTACGAAAGTTATGAATTAATTTGCCATGCATGCAATTGTTGAGATATTTAGTTTGATAATTGATGCATATATATGTGAAATGATGCGGTGGACGCACAGGTGAGTTTTATTATTATTCAGCTGAGTTATTTTATATGAATTGCATTGAAAGCTCATAACCTGCACTTAGGTGTTAGTGCTTATATTATTATTCACCACACCGCACGCTCGTCTTGGATCCAAGTAGGTGGATGTCGTACAGACCATGTGAGGGTTCCGACATGCTAGTCGTACAGATCACTAGATGTGATTCCGACTAGTGGGTGACCTTAGTTATGCGCGTTGATGATTGATGAGAGAAGCACTAGAGCGTATTTATACACCTTCATCGTACAGACTACTATATGTAGTTCCGAGTGACGTGCAGAGCTGGACCGTACAGGTCACCGAGGTGACTCCGGTTGGATTGGATGTTGAGCTTTAGAATCAGCCGTACAGGACCATTGTAGGGTCTCCGATTGATTTATCACTTCACCTGATTGATATTGATGCATTACGATTATATTTTGGGCATGGCATATCATTACTGAGATATTATGTTGATGGATGTGAGCTGAGTTTTGTTGATGTGTATATATATATGTTATATACTATTTTCTGGGAAAGTATACAAGTTTTACGGTGAGGGGTTATAAATGTTTTAAATGAAATGTTTTGGGAAACTCTTTGGTTTTACTGACCCACTCATTTTGTTTTGTGCCCCTATAGGTTCTAGTTAGCGGTTGGTGACTCTCGAGGTCTTTTTCCGGCATTCTGACAGACTCTTGGCATGTAGGACTCACCTGAGGGTGATGTACTTTTATTTTAGTCCTACTTGACTGCACTTAAACCTATGCTCTGAATTTATGTGTTTACTTTATAACTCGTCCTGTTATTCTAGTAGGTTGTTCTGCTAGAGTTTGGTTTGAATTCCTTCTTATGTATGTTATTGTTTCGCTTCCGTGTCGCACTTATGGTTACGTCACGCTCACGTGACAACCAGCATGCCTGGATCCTCTGGATCGGGGTGTGTCAAAAATAATATGGAATAATAAAACCTAAAATTTGATAATAAAATAATCCTAATATTAAACATATTAATGAATAATAATCTAATTTGATAATAATCCAATTTAATGAATAATAATCCAATTTGATAATAAAAAAACCTAATATTAATGAATAATAATCCAATTTGATAATAAAACCTAATAGTAATAAAATAATAAAATAATAAATAACATTAAACATATTGAAATTATCCTAGGAATAATTATACAACATTACTTAATTACTTCAAAAAATTAACATGCAAGTATTATTTGGTTCTTAGATCACATGTACGGGTCCACACAAATTTTTTTGTTGTTGTATAAATTACAATAATATAAATATAAGTTTGTAAACTTACCTTAAATATGGAACCATTTGTGTTGAAGCTCTGAAAGGGCTCTGGAAAGGCTCTGAAAAGGCTAAACGAAGAAGAAAAAATGAAAAGTGTAATAAAGGTGTGATGATCTTGGGGGATTTATATTATATATATATATATATATATATATATATATATATATATATATATATATATTATGTAAGCTTTGCAAGCTCTAAAACCCACCACACACACACCGACACACACACACACCACCACACACACACTGACACACCATGCACCTAAAGCATATAATATAAATGTACACACACCGACACACACACTGACACACACCGAATTATTATGTTTATTTTACCAATATTATTCTGATATTCCCGATATTATCGATATGATCCCGATATTACCGATATATTGACGAAAATAAGGTGGATACGTGTGAAAATATCCCCTCTCAAAAAAACGATATTATCGCCGATAATATCGATATTTAAAACCTTGATCAGTACCCTACCATTTAGAAAATGAGAATTCTTGCTTCTTCTAAACCATTTCATATTTTTTGGCTTTTTAATGAATGTTTGACTCCATGATTTCAACGTTATTCTTCCGATTAACGTGACACATCAGTTAACCTACTCTTAAATAGTTATTTGATTTTTCCAAAATTTGAGATTTAATTAGTTCAACTTTTACACTTGTGAGTTGTGAACCATTAACTCGTGTTTCAATGTCGTTCTTGGAATTAAAGCGACACGTTAATCAACATACTCTTTTAAATAGTTAGTTGATTTTACCAAAATTATTGAGATTTGGTTAGTTCAACTATCACAATCTTCATCCTCTAGACGCCAAACAGGATTCCATGGAAGACGATCCTGAAGAATGCATAGATCATTACTATCATCTTCCTTGCTCGTGGGTCCAATATGGAACTCAATCAATGAAAAGCTGACTTTGCCGTATGCGCTTAGGCAAGTGGCTCTATTATTTGCCTTTGTAATAGTCAGCAAGAAATTGAGTTATTTATTTGGAAAATGAAAGAAGGAATTGACTAATTTATATTTATGACATGCATACTTTATAGGGTGAATGGTGATGGTTGCACCACGTGCAGGTCAATGGTACATTCCACTCCACTTGGACATCTCTGTTTTTCAAGGAAGGCCTTCAATCATTCAGTAATAAGAACATCCCAGTGAGGGGTTTTATAAGTTGAAAAAGTTGTGAATATAATTTATTTTAGAGTTTCCAGAAATTTTTGGGATTTTATAAAAAAAAAAATTTCCCAGTGATTATGCAATAATTTACTTATCATAATAAAAGAATCTTTGGGGTTATATATATTTATTTATGTCATAATTTTATTATACAATAATTTTTTTTTGTGCTAACTTTTTTTAAGTTAATTTTTGGACGTATTATCTTTTTTTTTTTTTATGAACCCTTCAACCTAAAAAATTCAAATTGTGACAAAGTTAGATTTCATCACTAATAAATCATTCGTTCGATTAGATTCTCTTATCTCAATCTCATCCGTTGAAAGATACAAACTCTCATTTCGCCCTTTGAAATAATTTGATTTTCACATACAACACAACAGTTTACCTAGCATCAATTGGTAAATTAATATTATACGATTTTGAAAAAAAATTATTTTAAAATTTCACCCATCATTATCCATGAAAGTTAAATTAATTGAAATTTTAATTCTTATGGAATTTAAAACAATCATTAATTAGTCAAATTGCAAAAAACAATATGTAAGAAAAAAGAATTTAAAAAAAAAACAATAAAGGAGAGTATAACTGTATTTGCAAGTGGATTGAGTGTAATAGAATTTTGGGTAAATTACATTTTGCATCCTCAAATTTGAGTGAAATTGCATTCCCATACAACATATTTAAACATTTCAATTTCATACATTATCTATCATTTTATTTCAATATCATACATCCGTTACACATTCTATTAAATTTTCCTGTTAAATAATGACGTGATAGTTAAATTTGTCCATATATATAAAAAAACAATTATAAAATAATAAAAAGGGCCCACCCTGCATCTTCTCGAGCAACCTCGCCGCCTTTCTTTCTCCAAACTCGTTTTCCTCCTCCTCTTCATCCATTAACAACTTCAAAAGCTCCAAATTGATGAAATTGTGTTTTTTTATGAATTCCTTTGATTTGCAATTTAAAAAATTGAAAATATTTTGAAAATTTCATTTCAACTCTGTTGATGCACAAAATCAGCGAAGACTTTGGTACAACAGAAAGTGTCAGGTTTTATGACCTTCGCTTGGTTGCTTCGGTCACTAGTGAGGATAAGTACGTAAATGAATAGAGACAGAGAAGCAAACACAGGATGTACGTGGTTCACCCAGATTGGCTACGTCCACGGAGTAGAGGAGTTCTTATTAGTAGTGAAGGGCTTACACAAGTACAAAGGATCAAGCTCTCAATTTAGTGAGTTCTTGTGAATGATTTCACACAAAATGGCATTAGGCAATATTGTGGGGGGATGACCCCTATTTATAGAAAAACTTGTAGCTTTGTCACATTGACATGTGTCATGTTATGATTGGTTCTTGATGTTGGCACGTGCTGCGCTCTGATTGGCTTCTAATCTTGACACGTGTCGAGTAGTGATTGGCCTCCTGGTCGTAGGGGAACTCTTCTGGGTCCTTGACAGTATAGCGTTGGCCGGTGCTCGGTAATTTCAGGATTGGTCAAGTATGGTACAAACAGTGCTCCCCTAAGTTCCCGAGTGAGGGAAACTCCTCGGTTGGGGACTTGCAAGATCCAATCCCTTGAGTAATCACGAAACTTCTAAGTACCGAATTGTGGTCTGATCTTCATCTGCCCTTCTCTGGAAGTACCTTTCCTCCATCCGGGAATGGTGTATTTAGCTGATGTTGACGCACAAGGTAATGTATCAATTTCACTTGAAGCTTAGTTGTAGTTTCGGGCTTAGTCAAGTGTGATACAAACCCTATAGTAGGAGTCCCCCAAGTCGCCGAGCTAGGAGATCTGCCGAAAGAGGTGACAGACAAGGTAAGCAGTCAAACTTCCAAGTAAGCAACCCAAGATCAGAGGTTTGACTTCGGCTTCCGGTTGATTGTTCTCCTTCTCCTTGTCTCTCATTCAACTGCCAGGATAAGGAGAAGCAAATGGATAAGAGATGATATGTGATACTTTTGCTTTTGAAGAAGTAACTTTCCACAGGCTTATTCTTGAACTGTGCTGGAGGGTTTTCTGGTGCCCTTCAGAGTATAAGGCCGACTCAAAAATTTGAGGGTCAAAACAAGTCCATCAAATCTAGAGTATGTTCGACCTTGATGATATGGGATACTTTTGCTGTTGACGGAATAATGAATGTGGTATGGAAAGGTGTCGTGCTGTAGTGATTTGTTTCAGCTCACCGTTGAACCTTCTGCTTCAATCTTTTGCATGGCAGAAGTGGTGTGCAACCTTTGCATTTAAATGGTCCTTCAGAACATTCCTTCATAGTGACTCATCCACGCTTGGCAGCTTCAGTGTAAAGAGCCAATATCTGATCAACTGTCATGAGGTATTTGCCGGTGGAATTCGTGACCTTGACAGCAGTTGAGGATGAGTACTCGAGAGCAATGCTAAGTAAGCAACCAGGCAAAGGCTCCAGGCAGTCAGTTCCAAATTGGAGGTTTGATTTCAGGTTCCGACTGACTGCTCTCTTTCTCCTTGTCCTGCAGGTGTGGACAAGGACAAAGACAAAGACAGGGAGAAAGCATGATATGGGATACTCTTGCTTTCGACCCTGATGATATGAGATACTCTTGTTCTTGGTGTGGCTTATTTGCTGAGGCATTATCGGGGGGAAATAAAGCTGAGTATTTCGAGAGGTTATGTTAAGGGTGCCTTTTCGAATGCGAGAAAGGGTTGAGCATTTTTGCAGGTTTTTCTGTCCGTTGAGGAGGGAGGTCAATGTATATAGGGATTTCCCAATAACAAGTAGTAATGCTATTCCTTTACCCTTCTTGGTCACAGCAATGTAGTGGGAGCTGCCAGCTTCACGTGTTTTAATTTTGTCAGAGCACTTTGAAAAAGTGGTATGTGGTATCTGGAAAGCTGATGTTACGTGTGAAGATTACAGACAAGCTTTATCTAAGGAAATCTGGCTCTCGAAGTTCTGAGAGTTGTGCCTCTTCGGTTTTCGAACAAGCAATCCCGTCGAGGATCTGACTCTCGAGATTCGGAAAGCGGTGCTACTCCGGTTTTTTAGAAAGTAATTATGTTGGGAGTATTTTCTCGAATGTGAGTAAAGGTTGGACGTTCTTGCCAACCTGTCTTGCCGCAAAACACGGAGGTCGACACACATAGGGACTTTCCAGTTGTCAAGCAGTGGTGCTGTTCCTTTACCCTTATGGGTAATAGTAGGGTAGCTGGAACTTCGAAATTCTCGTGCCTAAACTTTGTCAGAGATCTTTGACAAAGTTATATGTGGTACCCGAGGAGTTGATGGTGCATATGGAGAGCGGTGATTGAACAGTAAGATTCACGTGCTTTCTACTTCACCAGAAATCTTCGACAGAGTGCCCGTAATTTCCGCAAAGCTGATTGTGCATGTGACAGGTGCTGACGAGGCTGAAAAAGCAGGTGCTTCTTCGATTTCTGAGATCGGCCCTCGTGGTCTCTGAGCAGCCCAGCTTTTGAGAAAGCAAACGCCTCTTCGATTTCTGAGATCGGCCCTCGTGGTCTCTGAGCAGCCCAGCTTTTGAGAAAGCAAACGCCTCTTCGATTTCTGAAGCTCCGTCGAGTGCAGATTTTTATAGAGGCTGACATTAAGTTCCACAGCACACTTGAATCTCTACCAGTAGAAGCTCATTTCTTGCACTTCTAAGATCTTGATTTGTCTGACCTCTTCCCTCTTCAACACATTTGAAAATGTCTGGACCCTCCGACCGTCGTTTTGACTTGAACCTTGGAGAAGAGACAGCCACGCCTTCTCCAGACAACATATGGCGCCCATCCTTCATATCCCCTACCGGTCCTCTTACCGTTGGGGATTCTGTGATGAAGAATGATATGACCGCTGCAGTGGTGGCCAGGAACCTTCTCACTCCCAAAGATAACAGACTACTTTCCAAACGGTCTGATGAGTTGGCTGTTAAGGACTCTTTGGCTCTTAGTGTTCAGTGTGCAGGTTCTGTGTCTAATATGGCCCAACGCCTATTTGCTAGAACCCGCCAAGTTGAATCATTGGCTGCTGAAGTGATGAGTCTCAAACAGGAGATTAGAGGGCTCAAGCATGAGAATAAGCAGTTGCACCGGCTCGCCCATGACTATGCTACAAACATGAAGAGGAAGCTTGACCAGATGAAGGAATCTGATGGTAAGGTTTTACTTGATCATCAGCGGTTTGTGGGTTTGTTCCAAAGGCATTTATTGCCTTCGTCCTCTAGGGTTGTACCTGGTAATGAAGCTTCAAATGATGAACCTCCAATGCCTCCTCCTTCTGGGGTTTTGTCAAGTACTGAGGCTCCGGATAACCACCCTCCGGTGCTTTCTCTTTCTGGGGCTCTACCGACTGCTGAGACTTCCCCTAAGCAACCTTTGTGAAGGCTCCCTTTTGTTTGTTTATTTTGACTCATGTATATGTACATATTTGTGGCTTATCGAAAATATTAATAAATAAGCTTTGCTTCATTTCAACATATTGTGTTAAATACACCAAAGCCTTCTTCATAAAGTTCTTTGAATTTTTGCTTTTGTTGAAACCTGTATTGTTGAAGCTTTGTGAGTGAAGCATGTAGTTTGAGGTAGTGTTCCCTTAATTTCCCGAGTGAGGAAAACTTCTCGGTTGGAGACTTGAAAAATCCAAGTCACTGAGTGGTTGTGAGACTGTCGAGTATCAAGGTGCAGTAGCATATGGTGGGAGTCCCCCAAGTCTTCAGGCGAAGAGAGTTGCCGAATGAGGTGTCTCGCGTGTTACTAATTTGTCAAAGTAACGAATCCTTGTTTCGATGTCACACATTCGTATATGCTTTATCTAAAAATATTTCCAACTTTTGTGTGTTTGATGCTGCATGCTATTGACTAGACAAGATCAAGTGCAATTAGTAGCTTTTCTCTCTTTTTCATCTTTTCTTTGGTGGAATTGCTTTTCGTTTCCACTAATCAGCCTGAGTGGATGCAAGATAACACCTTTCTCTATAGCTCAGATTGCAAAGTCGTCTTCATGAAAGTTTTTCCTTATCTTGTGAACTACAACATATCCAAATTTGAGATCCATCGGAGTAGTACAACTTCAGAAATTCAAGTATGATGAGTAACTGTTCATCAATGTTCTGTTAATCCGTCAGACTTGTTGTGAGCTTCGAAACTCCATTTTCTCTTGTTCAGATCAACATACTTTCTTCATCGAAGTTATTCCTCAGCTTGTGAACTACAACATATCCAAATTTGAGATCCCTCGGAGCAGTATAACTCCAGAAATCCAGGTATGATGAATGACTGGTTATTATTTTTCTGTCAACCCGTCAGATTTGTTGTGAGCTTCGAAACTCCATTTTATCTTGTTCAGATCGGTATGCTTTCTTCATTGAAGTTGTTCCTCAGCTCGTGAACTACAACATATCCAAATTTGAGATCCCTCGGAGCAGTATAACTCCAGAAATCCAGGTATGATGAATGACTGGTTATTATTTTTCTGTCAACCCGTCAGATTTGTTGTGAGCTTCGAAACTCCATTTTCTATTGTTCAGATCGGCATGCTTTCTTCATTGAAGTTGTTCCTCATCGTCTCTTTCATAACATATCAAAAATTCAGAATGAACTAATGGTTAAATATTTCCAGATCTTCGAAACATCACAGCAGCTTCGAAATCTGCAAGAATCCGACTGTCATGTTTGGAGCTTCAACACTTTAATTTCCGTCGCTCAAACAGAAATGGTTCCTTCTTGAAAGTTGTTCATATGCTCAAGAACTATAGGGTGTCCAAAATTCAGCTCCATTGGAGAAGATCAGAGGTTGCAGAAATTTGATAGATGAAAGGAGGCGGAAGAGGGAGAGAGAGAAAAAGTCTCTTGGGTTGGATTTCTATTTTGGGGCAGATTCCAATTTTTGTAGCACCTTCATTATTGATGAATTGCTTGTACTTTTGTCCATTATGAAACTTGGGACTTTGGCTTGTTGTTGGATCTATTATAATATGTTTGGGAACATATATAAGTGAATAAATAAGAAGGAAAATTTTGGGCCCTTGTGGGTGTAAAACAAAAAATGTTTATGTTTACCCAAGTGTTTTTGTACAAGTTCAAGGGCATCTTGGGTTTTGTGAACAAAATTTGTTTATTTGGAGCAAGGTTTTGTGTTGAAGCTTTGTAGGTGAAGCTTTGGTGTTGAAGCTTTGTAGATGAAGCTTTCGAGGTGAAGCTTTGATGGTGAAGCTTTGTAGATGAAGCTTTCTGGGTGAAGCTTTGATGGTGAAGCTTTGATGGTGAAAGTAAGTAGAGGGAGCTTTCTAGGTGAAGATTTTTTAGGTGAAGCTTTGTAGGTGAAGCTTTTTTAAGTGAAGCTTTTCGGGTGAAGTTTTTTTTTTTGGGTGAAGCTTTGTGGGTGAAGCTTTTTAGGTGAAGCTTTGTGGGTGAAGCTTTGGAGGTGAAGCTTTTCGGGTGAAGCTTTTTGGGTGAAGCTTTTTAGGTGAAGCTTTGTGGGTGAAGCTTTTTAGGTGAAGCTTTGTGGGTGAAGCTTTGGAGGTGAAGCTTTTCGGGTGAAGCTTTTTGGGTGAAGCTTTTTAGGTGAAGCTTTTCGGGTGAAGCTTTTTGGATGAAGCTGTTTTTTTTTTTTTTTTTTTTTGGCGCTTGACACGGTCTTCATTTGCTTGTTTTGTAGTGACTGTGGAAGACGGATTGCTTTCTGATTGAGAAGGGTTCCGGCATCGCTTGCTATGAATGTAAAAGAGTGAGGGCTGAGTTGGCTAAATTACCTCTTTATTGAATTCATTGCCAAATGGCCTTCATTACATAGGATGCCGAACGGTTATAGCTCAACACTTGTACATCGTGAGTCTATTTGTAGTAGTACTTCAAGTGATCAGCGTTCCATGGATGGCCAAGGGTCTTGCCATCGGAGCTTCTAAGTGTGTAAGAGCCAGGGCGACTGATGCCAATGACTTCATACGGTCCATCCCAGTTTGGACTAAGTGTGCCTTCACTCGGGACTCTGTCGCAGAGTAATCTTTTCTTTAAGACCCAGTCTCCTATTTTGAAAGAACGAGGCTTGACCCTAGAGTCATAATAGTTGGAGATGCGCTGCTTGTAGGCGACATTCCTCAAGTGAGCTTGGTTTCTGTGTTCCTCGACTAAATCCAAGTTGAGGGTGAGTTGTTTGTCATTTTCACTTTGAATGTAGTTCTGGACTCGGAATGTTGCTTGCTCGAGCTCAACAGGGACAACCGCCTCTGTGCCAAAGGCAAGTGAGAATGGAGTTTCTCCTGTTGAAGTCCGATATGAAGTGCGATATGACCAAAGAACTTGGGGTACAAATTCTGGCCAACAGCCTTTAGCTTTGTCCAAGCTGGTTTTCAAAGTGCGCTTGATTATTTTGTTGATGGCCTCAACTTGTCCATTAGACTGGGGATGAGCTGGAGAGGCAAAGCATAAATTGATGTTGAACTTAGAGCAGAACAACCTGAACTTCTTGTTGTCAAACTGTCGCCCATTGTCAGTGACTATCGCATTGGGAATGCCGAATCTACAAAGGATGTTCTTCCACATGAAGTCTTCTATCTTTGCCTCAGTAATGGTTGCCAAGGGTTCTACTTCGGCCCACTTTGTGAAGTAGTCCACTGCAACGACTGCGTAACAGACTTTGCCCTTCCCTGCCGGCATTGGGCCGATCAAATCAAGTCCCCACTGGGCGAAGGGCCAAGGGCTGATCATAGGAGTAAGAGGCTCTGGAGGGGAATGAGGAATAGTTGCATATCGTTGACATTTGTCACATGAGCGGGATACTTTGATGGCATCCTGGTGGAGTGTTGGCCAGTAATATCCTTGGCGAAAAGTCTTGTGTGCTAGGGACCGAGATCCAGCATGATCTCCACAGACTCCCTCATGTATTTCCCGAAGGACGATTTCCGCCTCGGCAGGCGTAAGACACCTTAAGTATGGCAGGCTAAAACCTCGCTTATAGAGTTGATCATTGATGATCAGGTAGCGGGTAGACTTGTATCGAATTTACTTAGCCTGGACTTTATCATTTGGGAGGGTGCCATGAGCAAGGAAATTATAGATCGGGGTGATCCAACTATCCCCCTGTTGTAAGTTGCATACTTCTGCGGCCATGGTGCTTGGTGTTGCCAACAGTTCGACATGAATTTTTCTTCCAATCTTGTCTTCCACAGCTGAGGCGAGGCGAGCCAGGGCGTCTGCATGACTGTTTGCCGCTCGAGGAACTTGGGTGATCTGGTAGTGGAAGTGCTTGAGCAAAAGTTGTGTTTGCGCAAGATATGCTGCCATGGAGCTGTCCTTAGCATCAAAGTTGTTGGTAACCTGGTTGACCACTAATTGGGAGTCACTGAAAATATCAATTTGTTTAACCCCGAGGTGTTTGGCCAAACGTAATCCTGCTAGAAGGGCTTCATACTCGGCCTCATTGTTTGATGCCTTGAATTTGAAACGAAGAGCATACTCCATTGCTACTTTGTCGGGCGTAGTCAAGACTAGTCCCGCTCCACAGCCCTGTTGGTTGGATGAGCCATCAACATACAGACTCCATGCTGAGGTCGTTGATTCTACTTTCTGAGCTTCCGATGGTAATGAAGCTACTGCTTCAGGTGTAGAAGCAATGTCAACAGGATATGTGAAGTCGGCGATGAAATCTGCTACTGCTTGACCTTTTTCGGCTGGTTTTGGTTGGTAGGAGATGTCAAACTCACCCAATGTTATCGCCCATTTGATCATTCGCCCAGACGTGTCAGGACTCTGGAGTATCTGTCGAAGAGGGTGATTGGTAAGCACGATGATGGCGTGTGCTTGGAAATAAGGGCGAAGTTTCCGAGCAGACATGACCAATGCTAGAGCTAATTTCTCAATGTTGGAGTATCGTGTCTCCGCATCTTGTAGGGCCTTGCTAGCGTAGTAGACGGGCCGTTCGACACCACTGTCCATTCGAATAAGAACAGAACTGACTGCTGAAGTCGAAACCGATAGATAGATGATGAGAGTGTCACCAACTTCTGGTTTGGAGAGCAGAGGGGCTTTACTCATGTACTCTTTGAGGTTCCTGAATGCCTTGGCACATTCCTCCGTCCATGTAATGTACTTCTTATTTCCCTTGAGTGCTTTGAAGAAAGGAGCACATCTGTCTGTGGCCTTAGAGATGAATCTGGTTAAGGCTGCCACCTTGCCAGTAAGGCTTTGGATGTCTTTTGAAGTTATTGGCTCTTTCATGTCGAGGATTGCTTTGATCTTTTCAGGGTTAGCTTCAATGCCTCGTTGGCTAATCATGAAGCCTAAGAATTTGTCAGAGCCCACGCCGAAGGCACATTTGTTAGGGTTCAACCTCATTCGATACCTCTTTAGAATGGTGAAAGTTTCAGATAGGTCGGTGATGTGTTGGTCAGCATGTTTGCTTTTGACTAGCATATCATCAACGTAAACTTCCATGTTCTTCCCAATTTGTTCGGCGAACATTGAATTGACCAGTCTCTGATAAGTTGCTCCTGCATTCTTTAGGCCGAAAGGCATGACTTTATAGCAATATAGTCCCCTGTCAGTAGTGAAGGCCGTGTGTTCTTGGTCTGAGGGGTTCATGAGGATTTGGTTGTATCCTGAATAAGCGTCCATAAAGCTCAAGAGCTCACACCCTGCCGTAGAGTCTATAAGCCTGTCAATAAGAGGAAGAGGGAAACTATCCTTCGGACACCCTTTGTTTAGGTCGGTGTAGTCAACACACATCCTCCACAAGACCTTTTGAAGCGAAAGACTTTCTTTGGTCGGATTTTTCCTAACAAGGACCACATTTGCTACCCATGTCGGGTAATTGACTTCGCGGACAAAGCCTATGCCTTTGAGTTTTTCAACTTCTGCTTTCATTGCCTCGTATCGTTCAGCGTCATAAGATCTTCGCTTCTGTCTCACCGGCTTGATCTTGGGGTCAATACTCAAACGATGACAGATGACATCGGGAGAGATGCCTGGCATGTCCTCGTATGACCAGGCGAAGACTTCAGTGTTCTCTTTCAAAAAAGATATCAATGCTAACCGAAGGGGTGGTGACAATGTGGTGCCAATATTCACCATGCGGTCTGGATGATCTCTTGAGATAGGTACCTTCTCCAACTCTTCAGCAGGTTGGGCTTGCTGGGTGAAAGAGTCATCTCGAGGATCATCGGGTTGATTGTTGCTATCAGGAAGATCCAAGGTCGCTTCATCTAGGCTGGTCTTTGTGACTTGGTCATGTACAAACAGGGTTTCCTTGGGTCCGGGCAAGTGTTGTTGCTTAACTGAAGTGTTGTAACATGATCGTGCACTAAGCTGATCTCCTCTGATGTAGCCGTTGCCATGGGGGGTTGGAAATTTCATCAACAGCATATGCGTGGATACCATAGCCTTGAGATCATTGATGCCTGTGCGCCCAAAGATGACATTGTATGCCGTTGGGCAGTCAACCAATAGGAAGTTAGTGGTAATGGTAGCCGTGTAAGGGCCTGTACCAATAATAAAGGGTAAATGTATGCTCCCTAAGGGTTGCACGATATCACCGGAGAAGCTTATCAGAGGAGAAATCGAGCGATCGAGCAAGTGTTCAGCTACACTGAGTGCCCTAAAAGCTTCGGCAAACATGATATTGACCGAAGCCCCTGTGTCTACGAGGATTCGTCGAACATCAAAGTTGGCTATGTGAGCCTCCACGATCAATGGGTCGTTATGAGGGTAGATGATGCCTCTTTCTTCCTCAGGGTAGAAACATATCGGATCCCAGTTAGGTTTTTGATACTTCCCTCCCCTGATGTCTTCCACGTGAAACACTTGGTGACCAGGCCTCAGACTTCGTTCACTGTTTTTCATGGCCCTATTGGAAGATTCAGATATGGGTGTGCCGCCGCTTATGGAATATATGACATTCACCTGGCGTTGGTTACGGTTATCCCTTTGAGGGTGAAGAAGGAATTGATCAATTTTTCCTTCTCGTGCCAAAGCTTCAATACGATCACAGAGGATGATACATTTCTCGCTATCATGGCCGTTATGCTCATGGTAGCAACAAAACATGCCCGCGTTATTCGGGGGCGTGTAATCTGGGTGCCTCGGCTTTGGCTTTGGTATCAGGTGAGCTATGCTGGGGTAAATGGCCGCGCATGTGGCATTCAAGGGCGTGTATGTCTCATACCTTGGGGTAGGGGGTATTTTGACGCGGGTTTGACCCACTGCATTGACTGCCTGGGGGCGAGCGTTATTGTGGCGATACCCTTGGTTATCGGGATAGTGTCCCTTACTCTTTTTACTGAAAGGAGAGTGGTGAGGATGGAAATCCTTCCTCTTGCCTTGAAATTGATATGTCTGTTGATTCGGTGAAGCATTATACAAGGCATGGGGAGGTGCCACTGCTGTTTGGAAAGTCGAGGTCTTCTCATTTAGGTGAGTCTGGCTTCCACCTCCCACTTGTTGATAAAGGATGGTTGTAGGGGGTTTCTCCTGATATGTCTTTGCCTCGGCGGAGGCATGGTTATAAGCCTGCGCCATCACCTCAGAGTAAGTCTTCCAAGTATTGGCATTGATCATGTATTTAAAGAAACAATCACGTAGGCCTGCCGTGAAGGCTTTGAGGGCAGTCTTGTCGTCTGCCTCGGCACACCGGGAGTATTCATGGCTGAAGCGGCCAGCATACATACGTAATAACTCGTCTGGCTTCTGGCGGATAGTGTACAAGTCATCTGCAGAGTGCAAGCGATCGGTTTGGAAAATGTGTTGGGAAACAAATAGTTTCCTCAATTCCTCAAATGAGTATACCGTCTCAGGTGTAAGACGACAATACCAATTTAGAGCTCCACTAGAGAGGGTGGAGGGGAAGAGAAGACATCGCTCTTCGTCGGTGTGCATCCGGTATGCCATGGTGGACTCAAAGAGGTTAAGGTGCTCAATCGGGTCCTCTTTTCCAGTATAAAGTTGCAAGCCAAGCTTTTGCTTTGTCTTTGCTTGAAGGGGGGTGTTGAGGATCCTCCTTGTAAGAGGGCCAGGCCTGGGTTGGTTCCAGTCAGGTATTTCAGCCTGACGTTCAGCCTTCAACTTGTTTACTTCCTCAAGAAGTTGTAGGACAAGGGGGTCCTGAGCGGAGTTATGTGTCACTGGAGTTTTCTTTCGTAAATCTCCATCTCCTATTGGAATTAGGAAGGTTTGATCAAGGGCATGTGATTTTTCCCTGGACTCGCTGTACTGGCTTCCAGGGTATGTCTGTCGGAACACCTCTGAGTCCCCTGTACCCTCATGTCTCTCTAGGACTTGTTGCCCCTTCCCTAAATTGGTGGCCGGCTTGGGCCGTGGCAAGGGACCGAGTCTCTTAGAAATCCTTGGGTCATTAATCTTTGAGCTTATATGGATGGAATTCTCTCGACGTTGCTTCAAGAAATCCCGACAATCGCGAAAGACGGCTTTCGATCCTTCTGCCCCTTCAGCAAAGAGGTGTCTCCCTCCACTTCTCATGGTTCAGGTCGAAGCAACTGGGTTAAGAGAAGCCTCATGTTGATTATCAAGTCGAGGGGTAATCTGTTCCCTATCAGGGATATCTATGTCGAATGCATGTGACCCTCCATGTTGGAGGGCACCCAGTTGATGGTTGACTTCCACGGGGGCAACAAGCTCGCGTGTCTGAGCTTGCCTAGCTTCGTGGAGTGTCTCGAAGAGCTTCTCATATTGCTCCTGGAGGACCTCATTCCTCATTGCTATCTTGTTGTTCTGAGCTTCCAACTCATCGACTTTAGCTTGAAGAAGAACTCGTTTTCCTTCCTTCTTTCGTTGTTTCGCACTATGTACAAGGGGGTGTCATTCTGTGTGATGTGGCTTCCTTCGCTTCCCATGCTGGAGAGGGATGCCTGATCAAAATAAAGTGTACGAATGATAGAAACCAGCTTGACACAGCTGAAGAGAGTAGGAATAAGTGTCGTTTCCCACAGACGGCGCCAAATGTTGATGCACAAAATCAGCGAAGACTTTGGTACAACAAAAACTGTCAGGTTTTATGACCTTCGCTTGGTTGCTTCGGTCACTAGTGAGGATAAGTACGTAAATGAATAGAGACAGAGAAGCAAACACAGGATGTACGTGGTTCACCCAGATTGGCTACGTCCACGGAGTAGAGGAGTTCTTATTAGTAGTGAAGGGCTTACACAAGTACAAAGGATCAAGCTCTCAATTTAGTGAGTTCTTGTGAATGATTTCACACAAAATGGCATTAGGCAATATTGTGGGGGGATGACCCCTATTTATAGAAAAACTTGTAGCTTTGTCACATTGACATGTGTCATGTTATGATTGGTTCTTGATGTTGACATGTGCTGCGCTCTGATTGGCTTCTAATCTTGACACGTGTCGAGTAGTGATTGGTCTCCTGGTCGGAGGGGAACTCTTCTGGGTCCTTGACAGTATAGCGTTGGCCGGTGCTCGGTAATTTCGGGATTGGTCAAGTATGGTACAAACAAACTCCATTTAAAATTGATGAAATAGGATCTGGGCTTGAAGCCCCCTTTCACCACGAAAATAGAAAATAAATGAGAATTTGGCTTGAGACAGGCGCTAGACTGTGGTAGTCTGATGCGGGATGCGGGATGCAGGTGCAGGGGGTCTGGGCGCGGTGGTTCAAACAGATTGCAGCAGAGGTCATCGCGACAATCAAATGGCAGGTCTTTGTGGTTCATCGGGTCTAATATCGTGGCGATGGTTCAGAACAGATTCATGGTTCAGAATCAATCAGGTGCGGCGGTGGTTTGGGCTTCAATCAGATTTATGGTCTGGGTTTCAGTAGCAGGTCGAGATCTGGTTGCAGGTCCTTGCGTGAAGGGATGAAGGCATGTGCTAACGATCCGTGAAATTTGCCCCATGGCTGATCGTAGATGGGGCTATGCCAATAGAGAGATGGAAGCTGTGCGCGTTTCTCTTTACGACTAGGGTTTCGTAGGTGGGTTGGTGGTGGTGCTGGAGGATTTAGATTTTTATTTTTGATAGTAGGGATTTAGATTTTTATTTTAAATTGTTTTTGTAGTTTTTTAATATTTTAAACAATTAGGTTTTTTTTTCTTTTTTTTTTGGTCCGCATCAAAAAGTGACAGATAAATTGACATAATATTTAACGGATGTATGATATTGAAATGAAATGATAAGTAAATGTATAAGATTGAAATGTTTTAAGAGCATTCCCAATGGAGGCTTTATCCTCCATGAGACTACTACGGGGCTAGCAACTTCCTTTCTTGTGTAGCATAAAATTGGGCTACATCTAGCCCCAAAAAACAGTGGGTTTCACAAAAAAAGTAGCAACCCATGTGAGCAAAACTCTATCAATCTCCATCCACTTGCAAATACACTTGTACTCTCCTTTTATTATTATTTTAATTCTTTTTTCTTACTTATTTTTCTTGCAATTTGGCTAATTAATGATTGTTTTAAATTCCATAAGAATTGAAATTTCAAATTGATTTAATGTTCATGAGCATTGATGGGTGAAATTTTCAAATAATTTATTTTCAAAATTGTATGATCCTAATTTACCAATTGGTCCTAGGTAAATTGTTGTGTTATACGTCAAAATCAAATTATTTCAGAAGGCGAAGTAGGTTTGTTTCTTTCAACGGATGAGTTTGAGATAAAAGAATATAATCCAACGAACGATTTATAAGTGATGAAATCTAACTTTGTCACAATTTGAACTTTTTAGGTTGAAGGGTTCATAAAAAAAAAATTAAGATAGCACGTCCAAAAATCAACTTAAGAAAAGCTAACACAAAAAAAAAAAATCATGGCTTAATCAAATTACTACATAAATAAATATATATAGCCCCATATAGAGCCCGAAAGATATAGCCCCTCATTGGGAGAAATTATTTTATAAAGCACCAAAGATTCCTCTGAGCTCTAAAATGGGCTATATCTACCACTTTTCCAGCCCCATGTAGAGCCCCTCACTGGGGATGAGATTGCAATTGCACCCAAAATTGAGAGTGCAAAATGTAATTTACCCTAGACTTTTGCTCACATTGGTTGCTACTTTTTTTTGTCGGACCCATTATTTTTTGGGGCTAAATGTACCCAATTTTATGCTACCTAAGAAAAGAAGTTGCTAGCTCCAGTGGTGGATCTACCCCATTTTTCGGCTCATTGGGAATAAAATTTCTTACTAAGGCTTGAAATGTAGTAGCCTCATAGAAGATAAAGCCCCCACTTAAGATGCTCTAATGCAGGAGCGAAGCCTCATGGGAAGCTGGAAAGGAACTACGATCTAGACTTTGAAGAAAATTCAGTAGTGTCCTTCCTTTTTTTTCTCTTTTGATTATAAATGATGTTCATAGCCTACATTAAAAAGGGAAAAATGTAGTGGGTTAAAGAAGAAAACCCTAACTACAAAAAGAATTCAACAGTTGTCAACAATATCATTTCTAGTAGTTTATTTATTTCCTCATACAGATCATTGTGTAACCAACATTTTCTTATTTGATTTTGGTGGAGGTATGGATTAAACTTGAGACGTATTTCAATACTCTGAAAGAGATGTTAATAATTCAATTAGTACCCTACCATTTAGAAAATGAGAATTCTTGCTTTTTCTAAACCATTACATTTTTCTTTTGCTTTTAATGAATGTCTCACTCCATGATTTCAACGTCGTTCTTTAAATTAACTTGACACATTAGCTGATTTTTCTAAAATTGTTGAGATTTGATTAGTTCAACTTAAATAGTGTTGATATTTCCAAATTGTTGAAATTTCATGAGTTCAACTTTTATACCCCAATCAACATCCTCATCCTTCAAGATGCCAAATAGAATTTCAAAGTTAAAATTTCATTATTCTAGCTGCGAACCTATAACTCTTTTTCCCCCAAAAGACATAAAAGTTAATTAAAAGATTTTTCTTCTATTCTAATTCTTGCGTCAATGAGTACCCTATTGTTTCAAAAATGAGAATTCTTGCTTCTTCTAAACCATTACAGTTTTTTTGCATTTAGTGAATGTCTCGCTCCATGATTTTAGTGTCCTTCTTTAAATTAACATGACACACCAATCAGCGTACTCTTAAATAGTTAGATGATAAAACCAATCTGCTTTGCTTTGATTCAATATACAGTGTATGCACTTGTTTTAAATAAATTGAACACATGGATCTTTATGCTAATTATAATTCAATAAACTCTTAATAGGTTAAATATAGAGATAATACTTTGAATCTTAACTTGGTCACTTAAATGATAAATATAATTCATCGAATCTTCATAAGCGAATAAGGATAATACATGTTAACTGTTATGCAAAAACAAAAAATAAAAATAAAATATCTTTGTAATTAATACTTTTATCTATAAACTGATGAGTAATGCTAGTAGGTAGACTAAATTTGTAAACTAAATGACGTGTCACAAATAAAAAATAAGCACGTTAAAACACTTAAGTAATAATCCAATCATCAACTTTTATGTCATTAGTTTACAAAATTTAGTCTACATATTTAGTCTCGCTAACATTACCCTAAATGAATTTCTCACCAAATTAATAGAATTGAGGTGGTCCTAAGGTTGTTAATGTACGTTTTAGGGAAGCACAACACATAGAAACCCAAGGTCCTTGATTCTCTTGGCATTAAGCGAAAGAAATATTTGTGGCAAATCATGTGATGATATAATTGGATTATGTCTTATTTTAGAACCGATAATTTGAGAATTCTTTTGTTTCTACAGCAATCATTATGTGGTCTTAGACTATCTCCAATCCTGACCTAAAACCTAAAAATATTTAGCCTAGAAAATTTAGGTTTTAGCCCAGAAACAGCTTTTCTACTCCAACCCTTTTGGCCTAAAATTTTAGCCCCAGATTATCAAAAAATAAATTAAGGCTATTTTTTTTAAATTAACTTTTTTTAAAAAAAAAATTATGTAGACTATCCTAAATTAATTTTATGAACATTTTAACCTAAAAATATTTAAATTCCGATAAATTTTGAAAAATCACTAAATCAATACATAAAAATCATGATAAACCACATAAACTTTTAAAAAAAAAATTATTCTAGCCGTTGGAAAAAAATATTTAAATTCCAATAAATTTTAAGATTATTCTAGCCATTGGATTTAAATTTGGACCGTTAGATCTTTTTTTTACCGTTAGATTTGATTATATTCGATTTAAGCCGTTGGATTCAATAAATATATAAATATAAAACAAAAAAATTTGAATGTGGACCATTGGATTAACCAACGGTCCAATTACCACCACCACCCGATGAAGAAAAGTAGCCGTTGGCTACAGGACAAGGCCCACTTTTCACTCTCATCCGTGGGTCCCAGCAGCTTTTGTGAGCTAAATTTGTGACCTATATTTGCCTTCATTTTAAGTTTTAGGTTTTAGGTTTGGTTTAGGTTTTGGGTTGGAGTGAATTTGGGGGGGGAAGGGAAAATTTAGGATATAAGCCACCATTGGAGATGGTCTAAGGCGACTAATGTTGTAAAGATATAATTAGATGAAAGGACAAATTTGCCCATGTGGTCCAACATAATACTCATATGCGTTAAAGGCAAGTGGCTCTGTTATTTGCCTTATACTAGGCAGCAAATTCGAATGGTTTCCTTTTTTTTTTCTTTTAATTATAACCGATATTCTAGGCGGCTAGTGACGCGGTTTGGCCTAAGCAAAAGGCGATGAACTCGGACGTGCGTCGTGGTGGAAGTGCAAGCGGCACTCTGTTTGCAATCTCTGCGTCGTCACCGAGAAAACGAAGGACGGAGGAATCAGGGGAGAAAAGAAGGGAGTGAGGGATGGTTCTAGAAAAGAGAAATTTTTATTATAAAATAAATTGTTTTTTTTAATTATTTTTTAAAGAATTTGTTCATGTGAATTGCCGGGGCAATTTTTTTAAAGGATAGAGATGCCCTCGAGCAATTACTGATCATTAAGGCAATATTTGCCAATAGCCCAATAACTGGGCCAATTATCGCCCTAAGAGTAGAGTTGCTCTAATGCCACTAGTAGATACTTGTGGATATGCTACAGGTAGTTACTAGTGAATATTCCATATTTTCCCACTCAAAGTCTTCTGAGTTACAGTAAAAATAATCAGTCACGCTGAAGTCCAACATCTCTGTCCATTTCTTCAGCCAAAGGATAGATAAGTGTAAACATGAATTAATGTTTTCATATATTCTGCAGAAATCAAGAATAAAATGAAGCAGAGGAAGAAGATTAGAGAAGAGAGAAAGAGAGAGAATTTCTACATAGAGTTGTTTGTTGTGATTCACACTTCGCACAACTGAGAGTTCGTTACAGACTGTCTAGCACATACACTCTTCACACGCAGCTGCACTAATAGCAATACTAAATGCTTAACTGCCTAATTATATTTTTTTAACAATATCAGGCTTTAATCTATTGACACGTGTCATCATCTAAACCATTGAAATATTTACAATAAGAAGTTACGTACAAAATCCTAGACAAAGGAAACAAATATTATACAGCAATTATTGTTGGGGCCCTTGTACAAAATCCTAGACAAAGGAAACAAATATTATACAGCAATTATTGTTCTCTTTCTCTCTTTTTCAGGTCATGAATTAATACAAGTTTTTCTTGTAGTTAAAAAAAGTTGTGGCCTGCCTTTATATAAACATCTCCTCTCTCTCAACCTTCTCACTTTTAGAACTATCAGAGTGAGAGTTTGGCAAGATGTGGGCATTGTGCATGGCAGCCTTAGTTCTTATAAGCATAACACATTGGGTTTACAGGTGGAGGAATCCCAAATGCAATGGAGAACTTCCACCAGGTTCAATGGGATTGCCATTACTTGGGGAGAGCTTGCAGTTTTTCACTCCCACAACCTCATCTGATATTCCTCCCTTCATCAAGAAAAGGATGCAAAGGTGAGATTTATGACAATAATTCACTGTTCTAAAAAGCCTGCCTAAACACTAAGCTGCTGGCTACAGGCTCGAATAATCTTTAGACGTTTGAAAATTAAGAAATGGCGCCTAGACCTACGTAATTAGGTGTCCGCCTAGCCCGCCTAGGTCGCAACTCTCATTTAGACAAAAAATCGACAACTTTCATTTTGCATTTTATTTTTGTTCAATAAATTGTAAGAGACTTGTTATATACTTTGATGAACACTCATTATATGCTTATTTCCCATATTTTCAATATGTTTTAATACTTTAATCTATATGTCATTTTATTTTGCAATATATGTATCCCAATACAATTATTTATTTTTTAAGTATAATAATGCACATATTTATATGATATAAATAAATTTACTCAATATTTTAATGTGATTTTAACGGAAAATAATATTCATACATCCATTTTATCTTCATGCACACTCGTGTTTAATTATAGTCTTTGGACTGAATAAATTAAAAAAGAAACAATAGACATAAATAAATGGGGGTATGCAGAAGGGAAACGGTGTACGGATTAATATACGATCTTTACATGAAAATTTTAATTAAACGATTGCACTTAATGCGTAGATATGGGCCAATATTCAAAACTAGTTTGGTGGGAAGACAACTCATAGTATCAACAGACCCAGATTTCAATCACTATATCTTCCAACAAGATGATAAGTTGTTTCTAAGCTGGTATCCAGACACCTTCAAAGAAGTTATGGGCAAGGAAAACATGGGTACCCTGTACGGTTACATTCACAAATATGTCAAGAACATGGTGTTTGATCTTGTTGGCCCTGAAAGCCTAAAAAGGATGCTCCCTGAAATCGAACAGGAAATGGAGAAAAAATTGCAGCAATGGTCGTGTCAGGACATTACAGAATTGAAAGACGAATGTGCTAATGTAATTTCGTTATCGGGCTAACCTTTCTTCTTTTATATTTCGTACTTGTTTTAAGTCTGATAAGCATATTTGGTTTTTTTTTTTTTTTCAGTTGATATTTGATCTGAATGCAAAGAAACTCATTAGTTATGATTCAAAAACATCTTCGGATAATCTCAGGGAAAACTTCGATGAGTTCATTCGGGGATTGATTTCCTTTCCTTTAGGCATCCCCGGAACAGCTTATCACAAATGTTTACAGGTAAATATAATTCTGCAACACTAGTATAATTCGTATATATATATATAGAATTCATTTCTTCCTTTTAATTCTTGGTTTGATCATCTTCAACAATTTCTCAGGGAAGAAAACGGGCAATGAGGGTGCTGCAAAACTTGCTGCAGGAAAGACGAGGAAAGTCCCGACAGCAGCCCATCGACTTTTTCGATTACTTGATCGAAGAGTCTGACAAAGAGGGGACGCTCATGACAGACGAAATTTCTCTAGATTTGATTTTTTTGCTGCTTTTTGCAAGCTTTGAAACAACCTCAACTGCTATAACTCTTGCCGTCAAGCTTCTTTCAGACCATCCTCGGGCGCTTGAGCAATTGACGGTCTGATCTTTCAAACTATTTCAGATAGTTTATACCAACATAAAAGAGGATATTTAGGACCGTTGTTAACATTTCTACCTTATTACAGGAAGAACATGAAATGATTTTAAAACAAAGGGAAAATTCAGATTCAGGACTTACATGGAAAGAATATAAATCAATGACATTTACATTACAGGTGAGTCAAGACCCTTTCACTTTTGGAGCTTCAAAGGACAGAAAGTAACTGTGGTTTTTTTACAAACTGACAATTCCAATTTGCAGTCCATTAACGAAACGATTAGGCTGGCAAATATAGTTCCAGGCATCTTTCGAAAAGCAGCAACAGATATAAATTACAAGGGTATGTAGGAATAATTAAAGTATTGCTTTCCTTCCCTTACAACTAATGAGTCATTCCTTCTTATCTAAAAAATACAGTTGAAAATATATTGAACTGAAATACCAAAATAATAGTCTCGGCAAAACTGCCTAAATGTGAGGCTTCTTACATGTGACAATCATATGTATTTGTATAGGAAATCATTTTTCTAAGGAAACCTCGACGGTATGAGTGAGATTTTATTAAAAGTTACATGCACCTAGGGGGATATAAATCACAATCCTTATTGTGGTGGGGTATACTGAGGGAGATTTTATAGGAAATCATTCTTATTTAACATATTTTACCTGTTGTTGTTGTTGTAGGGTATACTATTCCAGCTGGTTGGGGAGTTATGGTTTGTCCCCCAGCGGTTCACATGAACCCAGAAACATATGATGATCCTTTGGCATTCAATCCATGGAGATGGGAGGTGGGTTCAATATCTGAGAATGTTTTGTTCTAGTTAATCTTGGACAAACAAAATAATAAGAAAGAGAAAGCTTCTTACCATTAATTCTTAGTCCTAAGTTGTACTAATTATACAGGGAATGCAAATACACACCGCATCCAGAAATTTCATGGCCTTTGGTGGGGGCATGAGATTCTGCGCAGGAGCGGACTCTGCTAAGGTGCATATGGCTGTGTTTCTCCATTGCTTAGTTACAAAGTACAGGTAAAATTAATAAGAGTACGTATTCCTTCAATGATTGTAAGAAAAGAGATCGAGTCGTAAAATTCACATTTATTTGCATTCAAAACTGTCAGGTGGGAAGCAATTAGAGGAGGAAATATAGTCCGAACTCCCGGTCTACAATTTCCGGAAGGTTTTCACATTCGAATGAAAGAGAAAGAATCAAGCAACAGGAAACAACCTATAAGTCTTGAGACTTGAACCAGATATATATTGTCAATATGGGTGATGTAGCCAGCGACAATCTGCTTTTCATATTGTCAAGATTTGAACTAAATAAAACCTCTCATTGACAAGCGAAGATGAATCACTTGATCACATATTAAGAGGCTCATATTGTCAAGTATTAAATATTCGTAAGTTGTACCTTCCCTGTCATTTTGAATGTTTTCTATCTTGCTTAGGATGCATGCGAAAGTTCCGTGTTTCTACGTAGATCTTTCTCAATATTTAGTTGAGTAAAGGTGGGAAGTAGAAAAAGGAACAGGCATAAAATGTATCGATCCGATATGTAAGAGAAATTTGCCAATAAAAACGTCCTTGTAACATTCTGTGGGAAAATGTTTCAGCCTCAGCGTTTTACTTTCTTTTTTATATACAGCTTTGTATTCCAATAACATCACAGAAATGTCAAGATCTAAGTTTTTCTCTCCGATCTATGTATATATAATACTGTGATGTTTAATTCCATATACAAATGTACGTGACACAGAAAGTTAATTGTCCCAATATTCTCTCTGCATTGTTATTGAAGGGGATTTTACCAACAAAAATAAGGATAAAAACACTTTAAAATATTTGCAAGAGTACAAGGTTATCGTAGTATAACAGCTCAAGTAAGGTCGTTTTCTGCAGGAATTGAATGAATAATTTATGTAAACACCAAATCTGAATTAATTAATTGAAAACAAAGTTTGGAAAATGTTGATTTTATGACCTAAACTATTAAAAATGAATTTTAAATTAAAACAATTAAAGAAAAAAGAAACCAATGGGAACAATCTTAGAAAATAATAATAAAAGAACACTAGGGTTCTGCCGTCCTCTTAACAATCTTATGTTGTTTTACTAATTACTTATGAATTACACATGCAACTTTGAAAGTTAGGTTTTCCTTATGCATATTCTACTGGTGGCATTCAAGCTAGAATGTACATCAAACATGCAATCTGTCTGTGGCATTCATATCAAATATAAACATGCATGACTCATTACGCTTTGTGAAAACCTTTTGAAAAACCATGCAACCCCTAAGACGTGACATTCGCCCTAGGTGAAATTACAACTATCAATCACAAGAAGCAATACTCAATCCTCCGGTGGCATTCCGACCAAATTGCATCGAATTACTTATCTAAATATCCTAATGGTAGCTAAGCATTAAGATATAGAGATAGTTTAAACACAGTGATTAATAATTCAAAGCATGCATGCATAGTATCATAAGCAATTAAATGAAGACTATGTTTGTACCATACTTGACCAATCCCGAAATTACTGAGCACCGGTCAACGTTATACCGTCAAGGATCCACAAGAGTTTACCTACCAAGAGGCCAATCACAGTACGACACGTGTCAACACCAAGAGGCCAATCACAAGGCGACACATGTCAACATCAAAGGTCAATCACAGCATGACACGTGTCAAGACCAGAACAAAGTTAGAAACTCTCTTCTATAAAAGGACATCATTCTCCCACAATAATCCCTAATGTCATTTGGACTAAATCATTCACTAGTACTCACTAAAGGAGAGCTTAAACCTATGTACTTGTGTAAACCCTTCACAATTAATGAGTACTCATATACTCCGTAGACGTAGCCAATCTAGGTGAACCACGTACATCTTATGTTTGCTTCCCTGTCTTTATCCATTTACATACTTATCCACACTAATGACCAGAGCAATCTAGCAAAGGTCACAAACTTGACACTTTCTGTTGTATCAAAGTCCTCGCTGATTTTGTGCATTAACAATTGGCACCGTCTGTGGGAACGACACTTATTCCCACTCTTTTCAGCTTTGTCAAGCTGGTTTCCACCATTCGTACACTCTCTTTTGACCAGGCATCCCTCTCCAACATGGGGAGCGAATGAAGCCATGACACACAGAATGACACCCCTCTTGCACCTAGTGCGAAGCAACGAAAGAAAGAAGGAAAGAAGCTCGCTCTTCAAGCTAAAGTCGATGAGCTGGAGGCTCAGAACAACAAGATAACAATAAAGAATGAGATCCTCCAAGAACAATATGAGAAGCTCTTCGAGACGTTCCACGAAACTAGACGTACTCAAACACGCGAGCTTGTTGCCTATGTGGACATTAACCATCATCTGGGTGCCCTCTAACACGGAGGGTCACCTTCATTCGACATGGGTATCCCCAATAAAGAGCGAGCTAATCATCAAAACATTGATCAACATGAGACTTCTCTCAACCCAGCTGCTTCGACCCGAAGCAGGAGAAGTGGAGGAAGACACCTCCTTGCAGAAGGGTTGGAAGCATCGAAAGTCGTTTATCGTGATTGCCGAGACTTCCTAAAGCAACGTCGAGAGAATCCCCTCCACATAAGCTTGAAGATCAATGACCCAAGGGTTTCTGAAAAACTCAGTCCCCTCCCACGACCCATGCCAGCTGCCCATCTAAGGAAGGAACGACAGGTCCTAGAGGAACATGAAGGTACAAAGGACTCAGAGGTATTCCGACAGACTCGCCTTAGAAGTCAGTACGGCGAATCCAAGGAAAAATCACCCGCTCTTGCTCAAACTTTCCTACTTTCGAGAGACGATGAAGATTTACATAAGAAAATTCCAGTGGTACATGACTCTACTCAAGACCCCCTTGTCCTACAGCTCCTTGAGGAAGTAAACAAGTTGAAGGCTGAACGTCAGGCCGAGATACCTGACTGGAACCAACCCAGGCCTGACCCTCTCACAAAGAGGATCCTCGACACCCCATTCAAGCGAAGACAAAACAAAAGCTTGGTTTACAACTCTATACTGGAAGGGAGGACCCGATTGAACATTTTAACCTCTTTGAGTCCACCATGGCATATCAGATGCACATCGACAAAGAGCGATGTCTTCTCTTCCCTTCCACCCTCTCTAGCGAAGCTCTAAACTGGTATTGTCGTCTTCCACCCGAGACAGTAGACTCATTTGAGGAACTAAGGAAACTGTTTGTCTTTCAACACATCTTCCAGACCGATCGCTTACATTCTGCAGATGACTTGTACACTATTCGCTAGAAACCGGACAAGTCACTACGAGAGTATGCCGGTCGCTTCAGCCATGAGTATTTTCGCTGCGTTGAGGCAGATGACAAGACCGCCCTCAAAGCCTTCACGGCATGCCTACGCGATTGTTTCTTCAAGTACGTGATCAATGCCAACACTTGGAAGACTTACTCTGAGGTGATGGCACAGGCTCACAACCACGCCTCCGCTGAAGCAATGACATACCAAGGGAACCCCCATATGGTTAACCCCTATCAACAAGTGGGAAGTGGAAGTCAAGTTCTACCAAGTGAGGAGATCTTGGCCATTCAAACACTCATTGTATCATCTTCTGCCTCATTTAGCTACTCGCTAAGTCACCAAACGTATTTGTCTCTTGGTAAGAGAAAGGATTTTTACTCTCAGCAAACCCATTACAACAAGAGAGATAAAAGTTCGTGTCAAGACAACCAGGGGTGAACGTACCGTCGACTATTATGACTATAGGGCCAAGCCTTACTCTTTCAAAGTGGAAGACTAAGTACTGAAGGAAATGCTATTATAAGAAGGCATACACATTACAAATGTTTTGACTCTCAACCGCTTGAGATCTTTTGTCACACAAGCCATTCGGAAAATATTTAAAGAATAGGGAATTCAGACAACTTCTTCTGAGTCTTTTGCATTCCTAGCACTGGAACACTTGGTCTACGCTGACCTACCCCTATATTCCAACTCAAAGCTTCAACATGCGTACTTTGACACAAAGTATATGATACTAAGTGTTACAACCAACATGGTTCACATATCGAAAGCATGGATCCATTCATGCATAGCAAAACATTCATAAGCATCACTCATGTTAATCAGCATAAACATCATACATTCCAACACATTTATACATAAACATCATACATTCCAACACATCCATACATAAGCCAAATATGCATCGAAATGGTTCAACATACTTTGTGTCATTCGACACTTACTACAATGTGCCTCGACACCCTGCCCTTATTCTCACCAACCAGGTGATGAAATGTACAACCCGTCCTCTCCTTCATGCTACCAACCAGATGATGAAATGTACAACCCGTACTTTAATATCATTTGGCAACTTGCCACTTATGCCACGAACCAGGTGAAGAAAGAACTCACCTTCATGCCACCAATCAGGTGATGAAATGTACAACCCATACTCTAATATCATTTGGCAACTTGCCACTCATGCCACCAACCAGGTGAAGAAGGAACTCATCTTCGTACCACCAACCAGGTGATGAAATGTACAACCTGTACTCTCCTTCATGCCACCAATCAGGTGATGAAATGTACAACCCATACTCTAATATCATTTGGCAACTTGCCACTCATGCCACCAACCAGGTAAAGAAGGAACTCATCTTCGTACCACCAACCAGGTGATGAAATGTACAACCTGTACTCTCCTTCATGCCACCAACCAGGTGATGAAATGTACAACCCGTACTCTAATATCATTTGGCAACTTGCCACTCATGCCACCAACCAGGTAAAGAAGGAACTCATCTTCGTGCCACCAACCAGGTGATGAAATGTGATGAAAAGTGATGAAGGAACTCATCTTCGTACCACCAACCAAGTGATTAAAGCAACTCATCATTCATTCCACCAACCAGAAGACGAGTGGTACAACTTGTACATATAAACTCCTAGCATTCACAAACAATAAAAAACTCTCAAGCTTTACAACTCAACTACGGGAGCACTTATGCCTAACAAGAGTTATAGTCACTAACAAAGTCTTATTGCAAGCCATCAATGGCTTCAGTGCATGGTATACGAAGATCAAGCTCTTTAGCCCTCTTACATCTGCTTCAGACATTTCTCCTCTGCAACAATGCAAACACTACAACTCGTAGAAAGCTTCACACACTCTTGATCAAGACTGTTCGAAGCAAATTCAATTTATATGGTTCATCCAACCTTCAACTACTACAAGGTGTGGCTTGCATCACAATCTCTTACTCAACAGTGTGGAAGCAAAATTTGTATATGTTGTCTCTCCCACATTTTCAGTGTGGAAGCAAAATTTGTATATGTTGTCTCTCCCACATTTTCAAATTTCTAGTTTTCAAATTTTAAATTTCAACAACTTCAACAAATGAAGGTCAACTACAATTCTCAAAAGCTTCACTCTTGATCAAGATAGTGTGAAGCAAAATCAATTCATGGTACCCAACAAAACTTCAACCTCAAAGCTTCACCTACAAAGCTTCAACACAAAAGCTTCACCACAAAAACTTCAACAAATGGAGGGCAACTACAATTCTCAAAAGCTTCACACACTCTTGATCAAGACAGTGTGAAGCAAAACCAATTTATGGTGCCAACAAGAGCTTCATCAATGGAAGGCAACCACAATTCTCAAAAGCTTCACACTCTAGATCAAGATAGTGTGAAGCAAAACCAATTTATGGTGCCAACAAGAGCTTCAACAAAGAAGTTCAACCACAATTCTCAAAAGCTTCACACATTCTTAATCAAGACAGTGTGAAGCAAAACCAATTTATGGTGCTAACAAAAGCTTTATCAATGGAGGGCAACTACAATTCTCAAAAGCTTCACACTCTTGATCAAGACAGTGTGAAGCAAAACCAATTTATGGTGCCAACAAAAGCTTCATCAATAGAGGGCAACCACAAGTCTCAAAAGCTTCACACACTCTTGATCAAGACAGTGTGAAGCAAAACCAATTTATGGTGTCAACAAGAGCTTCATTAAAGGAGTTCAACCACAATTCTCAAAAGCTTCACACACTCTTGATCAAGACAGTGTGAAGCAAAACCAATTTATAGTGCCAACAAGAGTTTCATCAATAGAGGGCAACTACAATTCTCAAAAGCTTCACACTCTTGGTCAAGACAGTGTGAAGCAAAACCAATTTATGGTGTCAACAACAGCTTCATCAAAGGACTTCAACCATAATTTTCAAAAGCTTCACACACTCTTGATCAAGACAATGTGAAGCAAAACCAATTTATGGTGTCAACAAAAGCTTCTTCAAAGAAGTTCAACCATAATTCTCAAAAGCTTCACACACTCTTGATCAAGATAGTGTGAAGTAAAACCAATTTATGATGCCAACAAAAGCTTCATCAATGGAGGGCAATTACAATTCTCAAAAGCTTCACACTCTTGATCAAGACAGTGTGAAGCAAAACCAATTTATAATGCCAACAAAAGCTTCAACACAAAAGCTTCACCTCCAAAACTTCACCTACAAAGCTTCAACACAAAAGCTTCACCTACAAAGCTTTAACTCCAACGCTTCACCTACAAAAGCTTCAACACAAAAGCTCCACCTACAAAGTTTCAACACAAAAGTTTCACCTATAAAGCTTAAACTTCAAAGATTCACCTACAAAGCTTCAACACAAAAGCTTCACCTACAAAATTTCAACACAAAAACTTCACTTACAAAGCTTCAACACAAAAACTTCAACACAAAAGCTTCAACTCCAAAGCTTCAACTCCAAAGCTTCAACTACAAAGTTTCACCTACAAAAACTTTAACTCCAAAGCTTCAACACAAAAGCTTCACCTCCAAAGCTTCAACTCCAAAACTTCACCTACAAAAGTTTCAACTCCAAAGCTTCAACTTCAAAGCTTCAACACAAAAACTTCACCTACAAAGCTTCAACTCTAAAGCTTCACCTACAAAAGCTTCAACTTAAAAGCTTCACCTACAAAAACTTCAACTTAAAAGCTTCACCTACAAAGCTTCAACACAAAAGCTTCACCTACAAAGCTTTAACATCAAAGCTTCAACTACAAATGTCAAAAGCTTCGCACACTCTTGATCAAGATAGTGTGAAGCAAAATCAATTCTTGGTACCCAATAAAGCTTCAATCTCAAAGTTTCACCTACAAAGCTTCAACATCAAAGCTTCACCTATAAAGCTTAAATATATATAAATATATATATATATATTTTCAAAAATTTGAAAATACGAAAATTTTAAAATTTTAAAAAAAGTCGAAATTAAAAAAAAAAAAAAGTCTAGGTTTCCTCTTCTTTGGGCTTAACAACTTTCATAACAAATATATATGAAGGAGGAGTTTTGGGCTACCACTTAGAAAGGAAAATGGTGAAGTTTTGTTACTTTGGAAATTTGGCTATTAGCAAGACACCTTATTCGTCAACTCCCTCGCCCGGAGACTTGAGGGACTCTTACCATATGCTACTACACCTCGGTACTTGGAAGGTTCACGACTACTCAGTGACTTGGATCTTTCAAGTCTCCAACCGAGAAGTTTTCCTTACTTGGGAAATTAAGGAAGCACTACCTCAACCTACATGCTTCACTCATAAAACTTCAACATACAAACTTCAACAAAAAAAAAATTCAAAAAACTTAGTGAAGAATATTTTGGTGTATTTAACACAATACGTTGAAATGAAGCAAAACTTATTTATTGATATCTTCGATAAGTTACAAATATGTACATATACATGAATCAAAATAAACAAACAAGAGAGAACCCTCACAAAGGTTGCTCAGGAGAAGTCTCAGCAGTCGGTAGAGCCCCAAAAAGAGAAGGTACTGGAGGGTGATCATTCGAAGCCTTAATACTGGGCAGAACCTCAGAAGGAGGAGGCACCGGAGGTTGATTATTTGGAGCTTCATTACGTTATACAACCCCAGAAGACGAAGGCATAAATGCCTTTGGAACAAACCCACAAACCTCTGATGATCAAGTAAAATCTGACCATCAGATTCCTGCAGCTGGTCAAGCTTCATCTTCATGTTTGTAGCATAGTCATGTGCGAGCATGTGCAACTGTTTATTCTCATGCTTGAGCCTTTTAATTTCCTGTTTGAGACTTATCACTTCAGCCGCCAATGATTCAACTTGGCATGTTTGAGCAAATAGGCATTGGACCATATTAAACACAAAACCTGCACACTGAACACTGAGAGCCAGAGAATCCTTAATAGCCAACTCATCAGACCGTTTGGAAAGTAGTTTGTTATCTTTAAGAGAGAAGGTTCCTGGCCACCACCGCAGCGGTCATATCATTCTTTATCACAGAGTCCCCAACGATAAGAGTACCAATAAGGGATAAGAAGGATGGGCGCCATATGTTGTCTTAAGGAGGCATGACTGCCTCTTCACCAAAGTTAAAGTCAAAACGACGGTCGAATGGGCCAGATATTTTCAGAAATGATGAAGGAGAAATAAGGTCCAATAAATCTCTGAAGTACAAAAATAAGGGGAAAATTCCTACAAGCAATAACTCTCCGTACTTCTTGCACACAATTGATGCCCCTATAAAAGAAAGGGCAGCATGACCGTTTGTTCAAAAATCAAAGAGGCACCACTCTCCGGATTTCGAGAAGTAGATTTTCCTGAGTAAAATATGTCGACAATCCCCACACGCAACATCAGCTCCTCGAGTACCACAGATAACTTTACCAAAAATCTCTGACAAAGTTTAGACACATAAATTTTGAAGGTCCAGCTACCCTACCATTACCCACAAGGGTAAAGGAACAACACCACTACTTGATAACTGGAAAGTCCCTATGTGTGTCAACCTCCGTGCTCCGTGGCAAGGCAGACTGGCAAAAATGCTCAACATTTACTCACATAAAAAAAAACACTCCCAACAGGTTTACTTGCTCAAAAATCGAAGAGGCACCACTCCCCAAATCTCGAGAGCCAGACTCCAATCAAGATTGCTTTCTCAAAAATCAAAGAAGCACCGCTATCCGAATCTCGAGCCAGACTCCCACTAGGATTGCTTTCTCAAAAATCGAAAAAGCACCGCTCTCCGAATCTCGAGAGCCAGACTTCCACCAAGATTGCTTTCTCAAAAATCGAAGAGGCACCGCTATCCGAATCTCGAGAGCCAGATCCCTAACAGGATTGCTTGTTCAAAAACTAAAAAAGCACCACTCTCCGAACTTCAAGAGCCAGATTTGCTTGGATAAAATTTGTCTGCAATCTTCACACGCAACATCAGCTTTTCAGATACCACAGACCACTTTTTCAAAGTGCTATGACAAAGTTAAAACACATGAAGCTTGCAACTCCCACTACATTGTTATGACCAAGAAGAGTAAAGAAATAACATTACTACTTGTTGAGGAAACTCCTATATATGTCGACATCCATCCTCCACAGACAGGCAAACCTGCAAAAATGTTCAACCCTTCCTCGTATCTGAGAAGGCACTCCCAACGAAGCCTCTTGAAATACTCAGCTTTCTTCCCCCCAATAATACATCTGCAAATCAGCCACACCAAAGCAAGAGTATCTTATATCATCAGGGTCAAAAGCAAGAGTATCCCATATCATGCTTTTTCCCTGTCTTTTCTTTTGCCCTTGTTCTTACCTTCAAGATAAAAAGAAAGAGAGCAATCAGTCAGCACTTGGAATCAAGTTTCCAGTCAGGAAATGACTGCCTGGAACCCCTTGCCTAATTACTTACCTGGCATTACTTTCGAGTACTCATCTTCAACATCTTGTGCTTCCAAAAAAGATATCACATCTGCCTGAGGAACAGATAGGTCAAGTGAGAAGGATACAAGGAAACATGTGGAGACAAACGCAACAGAACACGTGCCGATTCATCTATTACTTTGTCAACATCAAAAGTATCTCATATCATCAAGGTCAAACGCACTCTTGATTTGATGAACTTGTTTTGACCCGCAAATTCTTGAGTCGGCCTTATACTCTAGAGGAAACTAGAAAACCCTCCAGCCCAGTTCAAGAATAAGCATGTGGAAAGTTACTTCTTCAAAAGCAAAAATATCTCATATCATCTCTTCTCATTTTTCTTCTCTTTATCCTTTTTGTTGCCCTGCAAGATAGGGAGAATGAGAACAATCAGCCGGAACTCAAAATCAAACTTCTGATCTGTGACTGATTGCTTGGAACTCTGATTGCTTACCTTGTCTGTCACCTCTTTCGACAAATCTCCTCGCTCAAAAACTTGGGAGACTCCTACTATAGGGTTTGTATCACGCTTGACCAAGTTCGAAACTACAAGTAAGCTTCAAGTGAAATTGATACATTACTTTGTACATCTCCATCGATTAAATATACCAACCTTGGATAGAGGAAAAATACTTACAGAGAAGATGCCACATCTATCTATAAGACAGATAAAGCAAGTGAAAACGATACCACACTTCGATACTTAGAAGTTTCGTGATTACTCAGCGGCTTGGATTTTGCAAGTCCTTAATCGAAGAGCTTCCCTCACTCAGGAACTTAGGGAAGCACTATTTGTATCATACTTGACCAATCCCGAAACTACTGAGCACTGATCAACGTTATACCGTCAAGGATCCACAAGAGTTTCCCTCCAACCAAGAGGCCAATCACAGCGCGACACGTGTCAACACCAAGAGGTCAATCACAAGGCGACACATGTCAACATCAAAGGCCAATCACAACATAACATGTGTCAAGGCCAGAACAAAACTAAAAACTCTCTTCTATAAAAGGAGATCATTCTCCCACAATAATCCCTAATGTCATTTATACTAAATCATTCACTAATATTCACTAAATAAGAGCTTGAACCTATGTACTTGTGTAAACCCCTCACAATTAATGAGAACTCCTCTACTCCATGGACGTAACCAATCTGGGTGAACCACGTACATCTTATGTTTGCTTCCCTATCTCTATCCATTTACATACTTATACACACTAGTGACCGGAGCAATCTAGCAAAGTCCTCGCTGATTTTGTGCATATATTCATCCTAAAACTCAAGGCATCGCCCTAGCAAATAGAAATTAGTTACAAACCATAAAACAAAAATAATTTTATTAAAATAGAAAAATGATAAAAAGACACCTTAAATACAAAACATCAAAGCCTAGCTAAGTTCTCCCAATTGATCCGTTTGTTCTCCCCTCTCTAATGGCTAAATAGCCTTATTTATACTACTAGAAAATAAAATGAAAGTCTTTTAAAAACTAGGAAACATAATATAATAAGATAATTAGGAAATAAAAGGTTTCTTATTTAAACTGAAATTCGGACTTCTCAGAAAATTAGACTTTTGACCAACCCAATCAACTCTGATTTGGTACCAAAAGCTTCATTTTGAAAGCTAAAAACGTCCCTAACAAATCCTCAGAAGAAATCTTCCTCAAAATATGTCATCTTGACTAGGGGTGGGCACGAGCTGGGTCCAAATTTAGAGGAACATGACCCTACCCGTTATAAAATGTAATGGGTCGGGCCGGGTAGAGAGATTTTTAGTTTTGAAACCGAACCTAACCCGGCTCGTTTCAAACGGACCAGTCCAGGATGGGTCCACGGGTCCAACTCTATTTTTTTTTTCTTTCAAAAATACATTTTTATAAAACTGCAGTGTAGTGCACTGCAGCAGCACAGACGTTTTCAAAAATTCCAAGAGCTGTTTCAAGATTTAAGCTTCTGCACAGACAGATTACAAGAGCTATTCCAAATCAAAAAAAAAAACATAAACATTAAAACCGAAATAACATCCACATTAACATTTGCAATGACAGCAAACGTCCAACATCATTCGTCATTGAATCTGTAAGAAAAAGAATAACATCAAAATGACATACACCGCCCAATATGTTCACATTATAATTATTCAATCTGGAAGATTGTCAAGAGAAAGATAATAACTCGATAATAATTCAATCAAAATGTTGATGTGCCTTATTGTCAAGAAAGAGATAATGGATATTTATTAATCAAACAAAGAGAAATAGGTATTCTACAAACTGATCAACACAAAACAGAATCCAGAACTCAGGAATTGAGAAGAATCAAAACTTAAAGGAAATTTACCTGAAGAACTTTGAGCAAGACTGCAAGACAACTGGACAAGGGCCGCAATTGCATAATTTCTGGATTTGAATTGCATAATTCAGTCAAACTGATCAAAGCTATATGCTCGAGATAACATTCTCAATCAAATCTATCACTTGGCAGGTGTTTTTGAATTAAAAATCAGAACAATTGTGGTGAAGGCGAACACTGCTAATAATTACTAGTATTAGATCCATCAAAGAAACAAATTAGTTCAATCCATTCAAGAACTTAGCTTTTTGCTTCACTAAATTACATATATGCCAGTTTAAAGCGACAGATACTAAGAAACATCTGAAACAAAAACACTCAATACTCAAAACCATTTGAATTCTTATTACCCCATATCAATTCCACATATCCATCCACATCTCGCATGAACAAATACAAGTTTAATTCAATTAATTTTAAAACAAAATTTGATAAAAAAAATAATAAAGGGGAAAAAAGGGATTAAAGAGTAAAACAGATCTGATTAAAATTTGTAATAAAATTTGAAAAAATATGATAAATATGATGGTTCCCAAGATATCCGAAAACAAGTAGAGAAGAAAATGGGGGTTTGGTTTTTACCTGTGAGACTGAGTGCACCACAAGACTGCGCTGCGGAAATTGCGAGAGATATGACAAATCGAGAAGATGGGTGGTGGGGTGCTTGGGTTCTCTAAGTCTGGGATGTCGTCGAGGACTCGAGGAGGACAATCGAGGTTGCTGGGCCGTCATGGTGGTCGCCAGGGCCGTCGTGATGTCGGGGACGTGAAGAAGTTTGGTGATGTTCGTGTTAGGGGTGAGAGAGTGAGAGAGTGAGAGAGTGAGAGAGTGAGAGAGAAAGGGGTGTGAGAGAAATGATAGACGTGAAGAAGTTTGCTGAACTTGGTGGGTTTCAGTTTGAAATAGAAGAAGGGAGAAGACTCTGGAAGCCTGTGAAGGTTTCGAAATATGAGAGGGAACATGCCCAATTTTGATTATATTCATTATAGGAATGGGCCATCCATTCATTCAAATAGAAACGGGCCGATCCGGGACCCGTGGGTCTGAAGACTTGGACCCGCCCCGCCCCTTTTATTTTTAAAAAAAATTAGACCCGCGTCGAACGGTGATTACCCATCCCGATCCACGAGTCCTCTACCCGTTTGCCCACCCCTAATCTTGACCTCCAAAATACCTAAAACATCCAAAAACTTCAATCTAGGAAAGCTGCGTGTTGGATCTTTATTTCATTGCCACGGTTAAACAGCTTGGCAGAAAAATCTGGAATTTTGATACAAGAAAGAGTCACGAACATCCTTCAATTGGAATCACTCCAAAATTCATCCATTTGATCACTTTTTGCTCTAGAAGAAATCGAATGTCCTACATTGAAAATATATGATATAATATGGACTCATCAGTTATCCAACCGTTCATGTCTTTCTTTTATTTTGGTTGTGCGCCTGTACCCTGTGATATATATATCCAGTACTGCACTAGTAGTTTAATCCTTTTGCAATTATTTATATATTGTGCTCGATCTACAATGTTTGCAGAACTGACACCCCCGTTCCGTGGAACGCAGAGGTCCATTTGAGAGCTCACACGCCACTCAGCCACCGTCGAAACCTCTGGACTGCCTCTAAATTAATAAATTGAATAGGGAGTGTATGTAATAGACTAGCTAGATGTCACCGTAGTTGTCTTTTACTCTTAACAATTGAACGGGTGATTTGCGATTTGATCCAAACTCATTCATTATCTTAACGGGTGACTTACAAGTCTAACTGTTATCGACCTGACCCGATATATAAACCCTAATAAAAAAAAACCTTATTTTTTTATTCAAGTCCATATATGTTAAATGATCGGTATGCATGAATGTGTAAAAACTTCAAACGCAACGGAATCGAAAGTAAGGGATGTGAGTGTAAGTTCTGAGACTTCGATCATATGGGAAACGTAACACCACCTTATATCGGTTCAGAACTACTTATTTGATTACATATCCCAATTTTCAAAAACTTCACTCAATCTTATCTAAGAACATTTCAATAATTCCTCAGAAAAGAAATAGTTGTCAATGCATAAGCCGATAGCGGGTGTCAGTGTTTACGTACGTTTACTGATCTTCAATGGAGGTTTGTATACTTTGGATTTCTGGGAAAATTGCAGAGAGAATGTAGAAGATGATGATGCGTATTGAGTGAATATTCTATCATACATAGGGCTAAAGAATTGGACCCCCTTTCACTGGAAGAAGCATTCGAGCTTTTCTGCCAAGGCGTCGCGGATTATGGACCATTCTGGGACCATGTACTAGGGTTTTGGAAAGCAAGAATTGGAGTCTCCTGAGAAAGTATTATTCTTTAAGTATGAGACTATGAAGCAGGAGCCGGTTCTTTATGTGAAGAGATTGGCTGAGTTCGTCGGTCAGCCTTTTTCAGCGGAGGAAGAGAGCGAAGGGGTGGTGGATCAAATCATAAAGCTTTGCAGTTTTCAGCATTTGAGCAGTTTGGAGATTAAAAAAACCGCCCAGCTCCAAGAGCCGAATGCTAGTAGCCTCAAGTTCGTTTGTTAATAAAAGGTTCTGGGTTGACATTTGGTTGAATTTCAATGCATGTGAAGTCAATTTAGTTGTGAATTATTGACATTTGGTTGAGGAAACAAAAGTGTTCTCTCACAAATATATTGTGCTGTAACTATTTACAGATCTACCGTACGAGGTTGCGTCAATTTAGTCCTTGTACTTAAAAAATTCACTCTTGGTCGTGTCTTGTCACTTTCAATAGTCTTTTGTTGCTCTCCTTCCTTTTTTCTTGGCATGGTATCCATGACTTTCGTCAACTATCTGCATAACACTTGAATGCTTTCTTCGCCCACGCTTGTGCTTGTCTTTATGGACATGGTGAAGATGGTAGTAATAATCGCTGCCTCTTTCAAGCTGGTTATGCCTGTAATCGTGGTGAATGTTTCTTCGCTTATAGTGAGAACCATGCTTGTGGTGCGTCGCTTCATGCCCATGATGTTTAAGAGCATGAGTGCGTGGGCGGTCTACGTCAACTCTGTGCTTTCGATAATCCTTGCTGTGCTGAGTACCATCCCAAAAATGATCTTCCCACCAATCGTATATAGGATCAAAAAGTCCCTTTTGGTGTAGAAGCCACAGAAGCACAAGCACTGCACCTCAACTTAGAATATGTCATGCGCTTATTGCATCTATAAAATCATACGCTTATATGTAAGTTTACTGAGAAATTAGGTTTACCTGTTGGAAAAATTGCCAAGAGTAGACCAAACATCACAATCCAACTCATGCATATGTACTGTATGTGGCACCTGAAGTCAAAGAATCCAGAGCATTTCCTTCTGCACACGTAAAGAGAGAAATCAATGAGATTTCATAAAAATCACAAGATTGTTAAAATGTATAGAAATTAACGACGGTTATAATGCAATCCATGTTTGAAAGGTTGGAGAGAAAAGGAGTCAATCAAAGAACCATTAATTGAGAACGTGAATTTAGAGAACACCAAAGTTCAAAAATGAATCAGGCAAGTACCTGCAAGTTTTTCCAGTGACGAAATCCACCAAAACATTCCACAGATTGTTCCAAATACTTTCCATAGATTCAAAAAAACTGGCTGTGCCATTCTTTGGTGGACTAAAGGGATTACCCTGCCGAAATGAATGACTCCAGTGGTTCATTAAGCATATGAATCAATAGCCACAAGGTTTATATTACTTCAAAAGTATTCAGGCTTCAAAAAAAGAACATGCTGATATATTAGACCTAAACTGCCTCATATATTGATTCAACTCAACCTGTGTTCCATTATCCAGGACGGTAGATGTTGTAGAAAATTGGCACTCGGCTCTATCTACTTCTTTATATTCTGAGTCCTTTAGAATAGCTGTGCATTCAAACCCAAAAGTTAGTCCTATCATTATAAGTTTAGGCCATTCTATCATCTGTGTGAACCGCTGCTCATCTTACCCGCGCATACGTACTTTGCAGCTTGATCAGTTGGTGGGTAAAGTTTGAAGGATCGGGTTGACATTTCTTTTGGCTTCATAATAAAGAATTGTTCCTGCGAAACAATATCCTTTATAAATACATAGTCATTGATCACGTTTAAAACTAAGAACAAGAGCACTAGGGAAAAGCGTACCTCCATAAGGGTGACATCACTAGAGCAATCAAACTGCAAGACGGGAAAATTCATCAGATCTGAAACTGCATATTGTAACAGCCATTCACTGAAGTTGTAGACAAAAATACTTCATTGAAGCTGTAAGTAGATGTAGTAGGGCATGCTCTCAAATTCTTATAAGCAATGGTGTTTGATTTTTTTAACCTTTTAACAAATAGAAAATAAAAATTATAGAACTTAGAGGACCAATAAATAACACATGAATTTCTTCATGTGCAGTAATCACAACCAAGTTTAAGATCTACATAAAGAAAATTAAAAGCACACCGTTAAGCTATACGATGCTTCCACTTCACCAGTATTGGTGGTTGTTATTGTCGCAGTTCCAAATTGAGTAAGGGCCTCAAATGTTGGGACATTGATGCTTAAGATTTTCCCAGGACTCCTACAAATATATACAACAGCCGCCCGCGATTAGTTTTAGATGTCAAAGTTGAAGACACCATTTTATCATCAGACAACCACTAGATTCAAAAAACTTAAGCCATTAATGAATGGATTAACAGTGTAATACCCTCCCTCATATGTACATTGAGAGGCAAACAGATGCTGATAGAGAGAACATACAAAGAATAAGGTAAAGTGTTTAAGGAAAATAATAAAAACTTTGAAAAATGAATAGCCCAAAAAAGTACAAACCTTTGGTAGACATATTCTACATCGTCAGCACTTAATTCTATCAAGAGATTTGTATTAATAACTTCAGCGACCCCTATGGAGAACGAATGAGTCCCGGCATTCTGCATACGATCAGAAAAATGATAAGTAAATCCAAACTATATAAATCCTTGTGAATGTTCTTCTAAAATTGCTGAAACATAACTGGATGCTGGTTTATCCTTTCAAACCTTCCTTCCACCCCATAAAGTGGCAACTGATTCCTTTGAATTCGGTTCTGGTCAGCCTGTCAGAATAAGAACATTTTCACCAGTTTCATACCAACTATAAATAACTATAGACCAAGTACATAACCAAGACTATCTGAAATATCTCATTATACAGAAGGAAAGAAACTCCTGCTTACCTAATAAGTATCTACAATAGAACATAAATTCAACATTGTTTAAGTGAAGACCAGTAGACCAAGTATGCAACTTTCATGCACATTTTGGAGAAAAACAATTTTACACAAATACCAAGAATATCAATACCAGTTAGTACCTATAGAAATACCATTTAACAACGATAAGAGAAGACTAAAATTATGAGCATATGCCAGAAAAGATGGAGATTTCAGGCTGGATATACAAACCACCCAGTAATTCCATATTTGATTATGCAAGCAACTCCAGAGCGGCGAAGAGCAAAAGTTTGGTTGCCCATTGAAAGCCTCATAACTGACACCAATTTTGTTACATTCAAGACCGTCTAAAGAAAATCGAACTCTTTCCAGCAGCATCCACATAGAAAAGTTCCTCCCCATATCCTGGGGTTGACCAGGGCCCGGCTTCCACAAAATTAAGAGGAAACTCTCAGCAATATAAGAAAATCCTAAGATGCAGAACTGGAATTCAGAAAAAAAATTAATAGACCAGCTTAATCACTTCTAAGAACTTTCATATTATCTAGTCTCATAGCAGATGCTAATGACAATTACATCAGTGCAGCAAGCATACCTGCCTTGGGATTACGAGGTAGAAATCCTCCAATGATGGTATATTTGTGTAACCAACAAAATCTCCAATAAGATTAACTCGTAAAAAATTATCATTGGATATGGCTGTTCTGTTTTCAGGACCAACAAGCACTTCCTGGTGGCAAATAAAGTATACATAAATCTTGGTTATGAAATTAAATTGTACACTTACTATAAGCAACATAAGAGGATGAAATACTGTCAAGTAAAAGAGAATAGGGAAATTTGTTCTACAAGGAACGGAAAACTGTATAAAGTCCAGCATGAACATTAAACGAACTCTAATTTTCAGCACCACAGCCAAAATACAAGATTCAATCACATGTACAAGATCAAATCAGGTTATTTACAATGAATAATTGTTTATGGCATGAACAAGGACTTTATATTACAAGAAATGGATATGGTATATGCATTTGGAAAGGAAACATACCGAAACTGTAGAACCTGTCTTCACCTGAATTAGAACACTGAATCCCACTGACCGCTGTCCAATAGCAAAAACATGGAACCTAAATGGTTTAAAATAAATAATAAATTCACTTATTGAATAATGAAATTACGGGATGAATAAACACGAACATCAAAAAGGAAATATATTGTCCATGTGAAATTGTTTATATTCTGTAGCTTCCATCACTTGTGTTGCCAAAACAAACAATTATTGCATGTAAAATAATTTCGAACTCTCAGTAATCTTAGTTCAAGCTAAAAAGAAAAATCAAGTGTCTTCATATGATTTATAATTGACGGGTCACTTAACAATAAAAATGTATCAAATATCACAGATTCATGAAAAATGATGAATATGGTATCAATATTACGAAGAAAACAAAAGGAATATGGAAACAAATAAAATTTTACACAACTACAACTCTACTACCAAGAAAAATGACCTAGCCTCATATATTGCAGTATACACCCACCTCATTTCACCTATATTCAAAAATATCAGAGGGCTATGGCATATCTGCTAGAACTTATCAAAAATCAATTATCAACAGTCCAAGAAAAACCATAAGTACAGTGAAGAACTTAGTACTTAGTGCAAGGACCTTACCAGTCACCCGGGAAACGAACACAGTGGGCAGTATTGGCTTTTCCCTTCATCAACTTGTCAACTAACAAAGAGAAAGTTGCAAATTCAATACCACAAGACCGTAAGAGGCATCATGCATGTACAGTTCAAGAAAAAAGAAACAAATTGAAAAGCACGTACAAACATTTCCGCATGATGAAGGTACCCTCCGCTGAGGCCCACAAGGACAGCATATTGGCTACAGAGAATAAAACAGACATAATGGGAGAAGAGTGTACATCACAAACTGATTAAAGAAAAAATATATGATAAATAAGAACTATTAAGTGTCAATAGACTACAGAACATATAACTCACGACATATGGCATTCCATTTCACCAAGGGCGATATACTACAAACTGTCAGTGACCTTAGAACATAAGCTAAATAGCAAAAGTGTAAGTAATCACAGAAAATAACCATATGGAACAAACATTGTTATGGGATGTACTTCAATAGTATGGGAACATGGAGAAAGGATCAAGAATGGACAACTTAATTGTCTCGTTGATGCCACAAGGCCAAATATGTGTATGTAGGATGCTATAAATCCCCTGATCTATAGGAAGGAATGAAAGAATAAAAGGAAAGAAAAATCACAGGGTATGGATCCATAACAATTAACCCTATAACGAGACAGTGACAACTGATTAAGAGATAAATTTTCTGGACACTTGATGGACATTGAAATCACTGTTACATAGATATTGTGGACAATTTTATGATACATCAAAACATTGATTATGAGGAAATTCATCAAATCTTTTCTGTCCAGTTCGAATATGTTAATACGAGTGGGTAAGTTTCATGTGATTCCTCACTTATCAAAGCATCACATAACACATGCCTATCAAAGCAAAGAACATGTTCGAAGGACAATGTACTGAAACTGAGGTGGGTATTCAATACAAATCCTAAGGTTTACATAGTACAATGTTGTATGATCATACCATACATATTGCAGTTAAAATTGCAAGCCGGCATTTAGGAAGCAAATAAAGAAATAAACTGCTACGAAAGACTCAAAAATACTACTGGTACACATAAAAGTGATAACTTTGAAAGTATCTTAGAAATTATACCTCAGTGTGTTCAACAACGTGACCATTTTCATCTCGTAACCTACAGAACAAACAAAAAAGGTCCACTGGTCATGTTTATAGGCACGGTAAAGAAAACGACATTTGTCTAAAAGTGCAAGATACCCCCTCTCTAAACAAAATACATCTTCTTCTCAGTCAACATTTTAGTTAAAACAATTTAAATTCAACGCCTAATCCTAACTTTAACATCATGCATAATCCCAACTAACTCACACCAACCAAAACCCAAAGACAATATTTTTCTTTTTCGAACGAAAATTTTATAACTGTCAAATAAAAAAGAGTGGGAAAAAATAAAGGCTAAAAGATTGTTTGCCTCTCACATATCTTCACAACTTTGGCATCTGCATCTGGCTCGCATTTGCGGGTTTTAACATAATACTCTTCGGGTTTATAGGCGACATCCTGTTCAAATGTCACAAGAAAAAATCACAAAATGCGTTGAAATTGCATTCAAATTACCAATTCAACAATAAAATTTCGGCTTCCTAACCCGTATGTAAGTAAGCTCGTACAAGGCATAAGCTGCGGATTTGTTCACGGTCAGAACAGGCGGTATCCGGAAAGTCTGCATCTTCTGACTCGAATTCTCCTCCACCTCCACAATTTCCGCAACAATCGATGCCTCTCCGCCACTCTGCGAATCCATACAGGAATCCACTGTTACTACAACACTTGAATTTCAAAAACTGAAAATCCGAAAAGAAAGGGGGAAATGAAATTAGGGTTTTCTATTTACCGCGCCGCTAGGAACGGCCATGTTGAGGACGATCTTTTTGGTGCAGTTCAAGTTTCCGGAATCGGAGTTCTTCTCGCACTTCTCGAGCTTCGATTTCGAAAGAATCTGAACCGCAACGACTTCGTTGGGAGTGAGAAAATGGACGACGCAGATGAGGATGAGGAAGAGGAGGGTTGCGTGCCCTAATTTCAGCGCTTGGATTAACATCGTTTCTGTGATTTGGGAGTGTGTGAGAGGGGGAGACGGAGGAGAAGGGCGGTTTTTTTGGTGGGGGGTTGGTTGGGGAGGGCGGGTAGAGGTTTGGTTTTGAAACTAAAACAAACGGTTTCGTCATTTTGAAAAAAAAAAACGGTTGGATTTGGATCTGCAAAATCTTGATCGACGGCCCTGGATCAGTGAAGCGATTTTGATGGGAACCATAACATAACGGCCTCGTTTGCTCTACTGCTCTTGCATAGTATAGTATATGCCCACACACAAGGTGTGAAATATTGTAGTTTGGTCGTCAAAATTGAAAGAGAGAGGAAGCGAATGAGAGATAATGTGGGAGTGAGGAGTGAGGAGTGAGGAGTGAGGAGAGAGGAAGAGAGGAAGAGAGGGAGAGAGGTTGTTCTTTATTTTTATTTTTTTAAATTAGAGATAATAAACTTACATGTATGTGAGGTTTAAAAAAAATAGCAAAATTTTGTTTGTGAAAACACGTTAATGTGCTTAATTTTTTTGTTGTGATAAAAGACAAAGATGTCTTTTCATCCTGTTTTGGTTGACAAAGAGAGTTTTATTAATGTAGTTTTAGATGATTGTTGACACACCCCATCCCGAAGGAAGGCATGCTGGCCGTCACGTGAGAGTGACGTAACCATTTACACAGTTCGAAAGCTTTAAAGAATACAATTACTAAGATATAACACCCGATGGTGAATCCTACTTTTGTAAATTCTGTCAGAACACCGTTGGATTCCTCGTGGGCACCAAAGCTCTGCTAACTTGAACCTGGAGGGGCGCAAAACAAAATTGAGTGGGTCAGCAAAACAAAGCCTTTCGAAAACCTTTCATTTAAATAATTTCTAACCCCTCGCCGTAAAACCTGTATACTTTCCCAGAAATTTATTATAAAAACATAAATATATAAATCATCAAAACTCAGCTCACGATCTATCAACATAACATTTCAGAAAGAATATGTCATGCCATGCCAAAATATAATATGAATGCATCGATGTAAATCAGGTGAAATAATAAATCAACCGGAGACCCTACAGTGGTCCTGTACGGCTGATTCTATAGCTCAATATCACATCCAGCCGGAGTCACCAACTGTGACCTGTACAGCCCTGCCGGAGTCACCAACTGTGACCTGTATGGCACTACACTGCACGTAAGTCGGAACTACCTATAGTAGTCTGTACGACTAAGATGGTGAAATAATACGCTCTAGTGCTTCTCTCATCAATCATCTGTGCACATAATCTAAGGTCACCTACCAGTCGGAACCCCTCTAATGGTCTGTACGACTGGCATGTCGGAACCCTCTCATGGTTTGTACGACATACACCTACTTGGATCCAAGGTGAGCGTGCGGTACGGTGAATAATATAAGCACTAACACCAGGGGTGCAGGTTATGAGCTCTCAACACAATTCACATCAATAAATCGTATGAATAATGTAAAAACTCACATGTGCATCCACAGCGTCAATTCACATATATATGCATCAATTATCAATTCAAATATCTCATCAATTGCATGCATGGCATTTTAAAACATATTTTCATATAAATGCATTTTCTGGGAAAAACAGTAGTATATAGGTAATATGAAACAAAACTGCCCACTCACCTGGAATTCGCCCTACAACTCCCTAGCACAACACATCAAGGCGTCATGACGATCGGCGCCTAGAACAATAATCAAATCCAACCTCAGAATTCATATCAATAGAATATAACTTATATAAAACACGTCACTACATAGTTCGATCCGGAAGATCTGCAACTCAGATTTCCAATTCATAACTTCCAGAGGTCCACAATATATCCCTAGAACAACATCCTAAAATTTCCTTACCATCCAACGGTCGGATCTCCGACAATTATCAAAACCAAGTGACGGTTAACATTCTATATTATGGACTTACAACTCCAATTCCGAAAGATCCGTAAATCGGATTCCCAATCCGTAAGTTCCTATAATCCTCAATTATTACGTATTACGACGCATCAAAGTTTGGTGACGATCCAACGGTCGGATCGTCAATTCACATTTTCACCTATATGCGAAATAACTATAAAACGTTATTTAAAGCACCTAACCAACAATTCTTAATAACTTCTCATACGGTGCTCAAATTGGGTATATGAATATACCACAGTGACCTACTCGACATCACGAACGTCGAGGAATTTTTAAAATAATTTTTTAGCGTCGCACGCGCCCCCACGCGCCATGGGTGGCACGGACCTACGCGCGCCCACGCGCATCACCTTCAACCTCGCGACGCCGGAACAGTGCCACCGGCGCCGGAAACTGGGTAAACCTATAACTCGGGTTTTCTCGGCCATTTCTTCACCATTTTGACCTAAATTTCTTCCTACAAGCTCTAAATCAAGAGAGGAAGAAGTCCATACCTTAAAAAAAACCTTTAAAAACGTCTGAATCTCAACGGAGCAATTTCCCAAAAACCAATCACCTTGGGACTTCGTGATCCCGACGTCCAAATCGACGCAACGAAGCACTCTGAGCTTCGTGGGAACCTCCTAAAGCTCGCTGTGAGCTTGGATCGTCCTAAAAACCAACCAATAAAAAGTTCGTGAACAGTGCTTAATTCGGTGCTCGTGATTTCGACGTGATATCAAACGAGTTCTTACCTGAAATGGGTATGGATGTGCTCGTAGGGTCCTCACGAACACAATGGTGACTTTATAATCCTCGATCTGCGAAGTTTGCAAGGGTTTTGTTATTTGTCCGTACGGTTCGAAGGAGAGAGAGAAACCGAAAGGGAGGAGAGAGAGAGTTCTATGAGAGAGAGAGAGGGTACGGGAGTGAGAGAGAAATGATAGGGTTGTGTGGTCCAAAATTGTACACCCAATCAAAACCAATTATCTCCTCACTTGCAAATGGTTCCAAATTAATAGGAACTTACCTATTTGGTCCACTTCCATAATTTTAACCACACACACTTACCACGAAAAATTCAACGTCCAAGGGCAACATCGTCTTTTCACGCCATCTGTAATTTATTTCTGGGACGGGCTGTCACAATTGTGCAACCATTTGATAATCATTTTAATTTTTTTAATAAAATTTTTTTTATTAAGATTTTTTGTTTTTTAACAAACGATAGTATCTATGCTAAGGGGTGGGAGAGTGGTTAAGCCTCATAATGAGCTTGTGATAATGCGATTCAAATTCACATTTGGTAAGAATCGAACATAAGACATCTCACTTACAAGTAAAGAGGAATACCACTAGATCATATGTTAAAAAGTTTTAAAATGTAAGTTAAATTTTAAAAACGAAAAAAAAAAAAAAAACTAAAAAGATTAGCTTTTATATATCATCTCTATTAATTAATGAAACTCTTTTGTCAATTAAAAAATGGTAAAAAGACAACTTAGTCTTTTATCACACAAAAAAAATGATGGGCAACGATATAATTTCACAGGTCCAAATTTTATTGTTATTATTGAAGTTTCACCTATATGTGATGTCAAAATACCTATAATATTAAAAAATATATATATACCAAATAAGATTTCATTTTTTAGTTTTTAAAAAAATAAAAATAAAAAACGAAATAATTATTAAATGATCACTCTGTAATTTTGAAAAGTGTGCATATGTATAGTGACATAGCTAAGTTGGCACAATTACAATTACTTAGGTGTAATTACACATGTTTGTTTTTTCACAATCACGACAACGCTATACCAACATGATTAGGGGTGGGCATAAAAACCGTCAAATCTCAAAACCGCATCGAACTTTATGAAAAAAAAAAACCAAAAAGATCCGTGTTGACCGGAAAAGTCAACTTTGAATAAAAAACCAAACCAGACCAGTTCAAATCGATTATGGTTTCGAAGGAACAAGAACTGGTCAAAACCGAACTGAATCGTTTTATTAATAATAAATTAATTATATATATATATATATATATATTCATGTGTCATGGTATAATAGGTTGAAAAATTAGTTTCACCAAGTTGCAAATTAGTGAATCCATCCCAATTAGGGCCCACCCAGCCTCAAATGTTTTTGCTTGTTGTTGTTGTTGTTGTTGCTGCCATTATCAAGGAACCAATATCAGGAGACCGATGCTGCTTAAGTTGTTGATTTTTTTTGTTTGCTGACCGACCAATGCATATTTCTTTTAATTGTCTCTTTTTGTTAACTTTTGGTGCCACTACCAAAGACATTTGTATTAAAAAGGATTTGTGTTGTATGCAACTTTATATAATTGTTTTAGAAGACGTATGTGAATGCATGATGATTTAATGTTCAAATAATTTAGTACTCGTAACCGTAAATTGGCAAGATTCTGATCGAAACCAATGTAGACCGAACCGTACGATTCTAGTAATAAATTTAAACGGAACCACGCCAAATCGAACTGTTGATATTTTCCGATTTCGATTACAATTTAGGGGTGGAACCGCAGCATGCCCACTCCTAAACATGATATCTTAATTGTACAACATTTTTTGTCAATTTAATAAAGAAAACTATTATTAGAACTTCTTACAAGTGTGTTAATATTTTTAAATATAGAAAGTTTAGTAATAACAATTTTCATAATATAATTTTATCTCGTTATTTATGTCGCAATACAATACGTTGAGATTCTTTATAAATAAATCTTAATGGTACTTTTATGATTTACGTTTGAACTTGTATGTAGCCAGATATAAATCCAAAAAGTGGACATTAATAATTTAATATGTGCTAGCTACAAGGAAGGAAGCAAACAATGTGGATGTGGATGAACTCAGGCTTCAAGTCACAAACAACACCTCAACGGTCAAGATTAAATCATTGCCATCAAAGTTAGCAACCAATCTGTTTCGTAGTAACTTGCAAGTTGCAAGTTGCAAGTACAGACTTTTGTATTAAACTAATTAAAAAATAATTAAAATATTATATCAGAGCATTTGGAGCAGACCTGCTCGCACGATCAGAAACTAAAAGAGGGAAGCAACCCGCTATATTTAGCAGCTATGCGCATTGCGCTCCGTTTTCCTACGCGAGACCTCGGCATCGGTGTCGATGGCCGCCCACGACCAACCGGAGACACTGTACCAAGTTCTGTTCGATCGGTGCCGGAGCCTGGAGGCAAGCCACGCCAGGCTCCGAGCTGAGCTCCACCAACTCTGCCACCAGAGGAGGAAGGAGAAGGAGAAGGAGAAGCAAGAGGAGGAGGCTGAGATGCCGACGTCAGAGTATCCGGGTTCGCTGTTCAACGTGCCCGGTTTCTTCCTCTCCGGCAGCCCGTACAAAGCCGTGTTGGATAGCATAGGCCACGCCGTCTATGTCTGCGTAGCATCCAGCGGAGAGATCAATTACTGGTACGCGAGTGCTAGAACTGCGTCGTTGTGATTGTTTCGTGAAGTTGTATGTGTTTTTACGGTGTCACTGTTACAGGTTGGTGCCACTGTATATGTGATATTGGATGAAACAGTTCATTTTATAAATTTAACTTCACAAATTTGTGCATATTTGTGCATATTTGTGTTTATCTTAGCAAATATTTACATGCCACAACATATGATCGGTTCGAGATAAAGAATTTGAGGTTAATCCAAGGATTTTAGATAATCACGAATGAATATTGTAAGCGTTTGATATAATATTTACACCGAGATCTTTTGGGACAGAATTCGACATCTGTTATGTACGTTGTAGTGGACCGATGGGTTTATGTATCCCTGAAGTTGAATTTGTCAAGATTCATGCATGTTGAATTCATTTCTGAAACCTCATTGTAGACACTTTAGATGGCAGCTAACATATGCTATCCCATGTGAAGTCAAATTGCTCGAAAATTTGATATTCGTTGACACTGCATCGCGTATTAATTCAGGAATCGAGCGGCTGAGGATCTCTATGGATGGAAGGACTATGAAGTCCTTGGACAGAGAGATTCTGAGAACATCATTGCTGAGGAATACTTTGCACCTCTAAAGAGAATCATGGAAAAGTTGTGCATTGGGCTATCATGGTCAGGTCAGTTCCCTCTTAAGAAGAGGTCTGGAGAAATATTTATGGCGATGGTAACCAAAACCCCGTTGTATGAGAACAATGAGCTTGTCGGTATTGTCACCGTTTCAAATGACGCGGCATTGTTTAATAGATTACAAGCAGAAAAAATGAAAACATTCAAGGATCATGCCAATGTCCAATGTAGAGGATGGCAATCAAGGCACCCACGGCCACCTATTGCACCATTGCCACAGATTGCATCGTCTGTTTCTAATCTGGTGCTTATGTGCTACACAATCACAATTCTTTTGATTTCGTTCAGATAACTGAAATTGTGCTTTACTTATTACGCTGGTGAACTTATCAGGCCTCAAGACTTCTATCAAGAAATGAAGACGATGTATGCAATTCAAGTGCGATGAACAAGGGCAGAGAGGACTCTACAATACAAACCGAAGATGCTGACTTAGAGAAACCTGGTAAACTGGTGAGTATCTGTCGTACTAAATCATGGTTTCTATGTTTTCATTTCTTTTTATTTCCCTGTAGAGTGTGTCTTAACTATTTTGGTGAGATGGCTGCAGGCAGCAAAGTTCTTGTCAAAGCTGCGTACTATAGGAACCAACAAAGGTGGAAACCAAGACGATAGAAGCTCTCAACAAAGTGGTAGAACTGGTGCTTCTCTATTTAGAAATGAAGTGACTAAGGATACTTATTCCCCAAGAAAGTCAAAAGCATCAGGTACATGCCACTGCTTTGTTGATACAGACAGTAAGGAAGAAAAACCTGGTAATGGCCATTCTTCTCATGACGATAATAGAACTCATCCAAATGCATATGGGCACAAAAACTCAATTCCTTCAGGTGAGGGTTCTGTTTTAGCCTCTTCAAGGGAGCGCAATGCGGATTTTGGGTCACCCAGACCGGGGTATCTGTTGCCAAGATTACGCTACCGAGTGGAGGGAAAGGATCCAAAACCTGAAGAACGCTACTTGAATACTTTGGACATTCAAGATTCAGTGCATGGACAAAATGGTAAACAACTACCAAATTTAGACAGCAGTGATAGTTGTTTGAGCAAAGGGGATAACAACTCTAACTCCAGAGAAGATTGTGAGATTTCGTGGGATGACTTGCATTTGGGAGATGCAATTGGACAAGGTAGATGTGTCTATTTGTGTTTTAAATCTAGTGCCCTTTGCTCAAAATTTGAAAAGCCTGGGTGGTTTGTCCCAAGTAGCTATCTTTAATTTAAAAGGTGGAAATTCTTAAGAAGTGTACATGAGACTGGATCTTCGGTATCTAAACATCCATGTTTGTTCTTGCCTCACAGGCTCATGTGCCATTGTTTATCGTGGAATCTGGAATGAATCGGTACATGTCTATGTCAAAATGTCCTTAATATCTTTACCCAAATAGTCAATAATTTCACATTTCTTTTTGTGTGTGTTTTGTTTAGGATGTTGCTATTAAGGTTTACTTTAAGAATGAATACAGTGAAGGGATTTTACAAGACTACAAGAAGGAGGTGCTATAAATTTTCAGTTAACTTGTATTGTTTGTATTGTTGTTTGAGAAAGGAAGCAGCTGATCCAGAATCCCTTTTTTTTTCTTTCTTTAGATTGATATAATGAAAAGATTGCGACATCCTAATGTCTTGTTGTTTATGGGAGCTGTGTGCTCACAAGAACACCTTGCCATCGTCACAGAGTATTTACCTAGGTAATTGGAACTATATTACTTTCAAAGATTGGTCAGTGAGCGATATTAAGAGTTCACGCATTGTTGCTAAGCTGGTTTATTTCATGTTGTGCTACTAGGTACCAGGCCTTTGATTTTGTACTGTTGATATCATTCTGAATGGTATCTTAACGGTTTAACCAATCTGGTCAAGCCATAAAATGCAGATATCCTAAGATACTGCTCCCCTTATCATATGGCAATTATGGACGAGTATTAAACTGATTTCATTTTGTCTGGGCAGGGGAAGTCTCTTTAAACAACTTCACAAGAACAATCAGACATTAGACATCAGACGACGGCTGGTGATGGCTCTTGATGTTGTGCGTCTATACTACTCTCTCTCTCTCTCTCTCTCTCTCTCTCTCTCTCTCTCTCTCTCTTTGTGTCTGCACACGGTTGCTTGTGTTCACATTTTCGTTACAACAAAAGTTATCCTTTCAAAGAATTAGAGATGCATGAAACATGCACAAATCCAACTTTGGTCACTAACATCAGGGTGTCACGCTCACATTTAACAGTGGTTATGCAGTGTTGTATATGATTTGTATATGCAAAGTCACGCAAATCAGTTATTTTTCACTTAAGCCTTTCCGGCTTTCTGCTGTCAATGGAATAACAAATTCTCTTATATTACAGGCTAGAGGTATGAATTACTTGCATCATAGAAATCCACCTATAGTTCACAGAGATTTGAAATCGTCTAACCTGCTGGTCGATAAGAATTGGACTGTCAAGGTAATGTAAATCGATCGATGGCCTCACTACTTATTCAAGGAGATGGAGTATACACCAGTTGCTTAGAGTAGTCTTTTTTCTGTCAGGTTGGAGACTTTGATCTGTCAAAGTTGAAGAATGCAACCTTCTTGAGTGCAAAATCTGGGAGAGGAACAGTAAGTGTCTCCTTCTAAAGGTCCTTCTAATTGCGGAATGTGCTCACGGATATGTTATGCTTTACAAAAATTTGAGAAACCTTGGTGGAATGTTTTGAATCTCTGTTGATTACAATGACCACCTTTATGTAATAATCTCACTTTGACGTCTTTATTTTACTAAATGCAGCCTCAGTGGATGGCCCCTGAAGTCCTTCGAAACGAACCATCTAATGAGAAGTAATTTCTGAAAACTGATCTATAACTTGTCTTGCATGTCCTCCCTTTTGAAGCTTTTATGTCAAATGTGGATTTTTTGTAGAATATGATATCCTTCAGACATAGGATCAAATGTATTCATCTGTTACCATTGTATTAGATGAAAATTGTATCGAACATTATGTCTGCTATGCTGTAGTTCTGAAATTATAGAATCATATGATCTTGGAATTTTATGGCAGCCCATCCAAGTAGCGATTGAGCAGTCATAGCACTGTAATTGACTATGTAACAATAATCGAGCCTGTATACCTTGTTTTTTTCCATTATTGAGCAAACGTTTGGTGACATTTACGTCCAAACTTTTACCATGTATTGAGTTGTCTTCTCTTTAAACAGGTCAGATGTGTTTAGCTTCGGTGTCATCCTGTGGGAACTAATGACTCAATCGGTCCCATGGAATAACCTCAATTCCTTACAGGTTCTCTCTTGTTTTTCTCAGTGAGCACACTTGTGCGCATATAACAACACAAAAACTTTGATTCTCTTTTCCCTTTTGGTCTTCTAATCTCACTCAAAATTGTTCCTTTCATACGAAAGGTGGTTGGAATTGTAGGTTTCATGGATAGAAGATTAGACATACCAGAAGGCCTCGATCCCCAAGTAGTATCCATCATCGAAGACTGTTGGCAAAGGTAAGTACATTCAGCTGGCTAGCTCATTTTGTTTACTGAAATTCGAACTCACGTGTTGAAACTAAAACCATTCTTTGTTGCCAATAACAATCAGCGGCCTGGAACAACGTCCATCATTTGAAGACATAATTCAGAGAATGAAGGGCCTAATCCAGAAAGTTGCATCATGATCTGTGAGGAGGAGCTCAGAATCATAACTATAATATGGTTTAGGTCAGACAAACACCTTTAAGCCATTTCATACTAAACAATTCCGAATAGATTAATTTCATCAACTGCTTTAGATAGTCTGTTTTTTTCTCTGCCCTACAAATGCATACATATGTTTTTAAAGTGGAACATGAAGAAATAAAAGGAATATGTTGGGTAGTGCTGAATTTCCTTTTACAATCTTTCTTTAGAAGATGGACTCGTTTTTCTGGAGTGGAGCCGTCCTAATGCAAACCGAGACCCAAGACGAAATGCAATGAGGTATTCTTAATATAATGGACTTCGTGAAATTAAGAAAATTTTTCAAATTTAATGTACCAACCATCGCCATAACAATATGAGTATAAGGCTCATTAGATTAGATTGTGTAGAGTTTTTTTTTTTCTTTCCCTTTTTACTTGTTGAGAATATGAGCATGAGTCTTAGTTCGAAATGAGGTTCAAAGTGCATGTCTTGTTCTCCTTGTGGGTGGCCTTTCATTTGGAGAAGTTCTGCACTTCCACCACTGTTGGGACACCTCCAATTCCTCAACATTACCTTTAGGGTGTGTTTGTTTGTCCTCACTAGCTTTTACTGGATTAGATTGGACTAAGGCTAGTTTGGTATTGCTGTGTTTAAAACAAAAAAAAAAAAAAAACTAATTCTCTGTGCGGTGAGAATAAATACTGTAAAGTAAAGTTTTTGAGTGTTTGGTAAACATTTTTTTTTTTTTGTAAATGTGCTTTAACAAAAAAAAAAAACAAATAGTGTATGAGTGTTGGCAAACTTTTGTATAAATTGCTCTGAATATGCTAAATGACTAAAAATGATCTGATATTTAATATGATATAATAATTGTCAAAAGACAATAATTTAGGGTCAATGATTGTAATTTGTAAGATATGTGGGAGTAATCTTGTCATTGAAAAACTCATTTAATGGGCGCTGATTATTATGCATTGAAAAAAATAAACTTTTTTTTCAGACACCCTAAATGTTAGTGCAGTCATGTGTTTCTTATATATCATGACTAGCTTTAAAGAGACTTGTCCCAACTAAACTCAATTAAACCCTTCCTTAGAAGGCCTTGGCGAGACACCCCAAAATCGAGCAGACGGCTATGACCAACTTCTCCGCTTCGCCCCTCCCATCCCACAATCATTTTCAAACCCAGATCGAACGGACCTGCATTGCTTCACTAGACAGCTTCTAGATTCGATTGACACCACTAAAACGACAAATCCTTGAATATGAGTGTTGGCGAAGGTGCTTTAACAAAAATAAAAAAAAGTGTACAAGTGTTGGCAAACTTTTGTATAAATTGCCTTGAATATGTTAAATGACTAAAAATGATCTAATATTTAATATGATATAACAATTGTCAAAAGACAATAATTTAGGGTCAATGATTGTAATTTGTAAGATATGTGGGAGTATTCTTGTCATTGAAAAACTCATTTAATGGGCATTGATTATTATGCATTGAAAAAAAAACACTTTTTTCATAAGCATCTTTTGCTTTTCTATTGTTATTGATAGCAATTTTTGAAAATTTGATTTTAGCAAGAATCAAAACTAAGATTTCTCGCTTACAAGTAAAGAGGAATACCATTAGACCTTAATACTAAATGGTGATGTTCCAGATTTTTAATAAGCTTTTTTTTTTTTTTTATTTATTTAAAGCACCACAACCCCAAATCAACCCTAAATGTTGGTGCAGTTTTGTGTTTCTTATATGTCAGGACTAGCTTTAAAAAAACTCACCCCAACTAAACTCAACTAAACCCTTCCTTAGATGGCCTTGGCGAGACATCCCAAAATCGAGCAAAAGGCTATGACCAACTTCTCCGCTTCGCCCCTCCCATCCCACAATCATTTTCAAACCCAGATCGGACGGACCTGCATTGCTTCTCTAGACAGCTTCTGGATTCGATTGACACCACCAAAACGACAAATCCCCACAAGCCTATTAATTAAATCGTCTCGGATTCGATCTCTCCTCCTCTGATTTGTTGTGGGTATCTTGGTCCTTCCCTCAAAACTCCATGTTTCTGCTCGATTGGATTTTTTCACTGTTATGGGCTTCTGGGGGAATACATAAACATTTTCTTCACTGTTTTATGCATTGGATTTTATCACTGTTATGGGCTTTTTGGAGTAATAGATTTCTAAATTTATGGTTCGTCTGTATCAAGAGTTACTCTTAAATAACAAATACACCATGTGTGATTATTTATTAGATGAATGGTTCATTTTTTTAATCATTTATTAGACCAATGATCAAAGGGAGCGTTGAGAAGGTGCGAAAAGTGCAGTCGCACATGATGTCAAATTTGAAGAGGCTCCTAAAATTTTTGTCACCTAATATTTATATGTAATAATATTCTATATTCAAAAATTGATTTTGCTAGCATTTTAAAATCTCATCTTACACTCCTTATAAGTGTAATTTTTTTCCTTTCTAAATATAAAAATTTAGAATACAATAAGAAATTTTGAGTGCTAATAATACACCATAAAAGATAGTATTTTTTCAATATTATTATATAATCATGTTACATATTTAAGTGAAACTTTAAAGTTAGAGTTTTTAAAGTTTGTTTTCTTGTTTGGTTGTTTAAGATTGAACTGCTTTTGATTGTTTAGTGAACGTTATGTTTGTAGCTCTTTTTACTTATTATTAATGTCGTTTTTAAACTTGCAATCAGTGAGTGCTATACTTTGTTTTGATTTAAGTGATTATTTTCTAGCGTTAATACATTGTCCTACATTTTTTAAGATTATCTTAAGGAATGACGTTTTTATAAATTTTACAAAGAATTCTCAAAATCTCAGAGAGGGCCCTACCAATAATACTATATTGTTGTAAGAAAGAACCGAAGGTGGATTGTCTGCCCTCCCATTTCCATACTCTTCTCATCCCCTCCTGTTTGTGTGGTCACGGTTAAGCCACGTCAACATTTTATATTAATTTTTTTTATAAAAATAATAAAACAATAAGTAATAGGAATATAAAAGGTTAACGTGGTTTAACCAAGATCACACAAAACAAGAGGGAATGGGAAGAGTATGAAAATGGGAGGGGACCTCTGAAAGAACCTCTACTTGCTATCCCATTTGGTACAGCTTTTATTAACTTGTCCCTTCTCATTCAGGTCAGTAGTATCTCTTGTGCTGAAGGAAAATTTGAAAATGTTCATTAGAATATGATTTTTACAACCTAATTCTCATCCTCTCACAGCTCTATCTGGTTTTGGTCCCTAGCCAGAATAAATCAAAAGAGAGAATAAAAAAAATTAATGAAGATGCAGAATAAAGAGAGATGTGTGGAAATCATAACTCCATAAAAAAATAATATTTCTGCCATTATGAGAAGGAGGAGAATTGTTTGCCCTCCAAGTTCCCGTGCCCTCCCATGCCCTCCTGATTGTGTGGTCACGGTTAAACCACGTTAATATTTTATATTATTATTCATTTTTGTCTTATTATCTTTATAAAAAATAATATAAAATATTAACGTGGCTTAACCGTGACCACACAAAACAGGAGGGCATGGAAGGGCACCGAAACTTGGAGGGCAGACAAACCTCCTCCTTATGATAATATCTTGGGGGTGCATAGTTTGCAGTAGAAGAACCCTACCTTCCGTGCAAACTTTTGGATTTCCAGTGGTACTTATTAACTGCTCCAACTAGGGCGAGCATGACCCGGCCGCTATATTTGAATTTGACCCATTTCGTCAAACTTCCACACTTGTGAGTTGTGAACAGTTATAAATCAAATCCACGTTGGTTGACCCACGCCATGGTTTTCTTGATCCGCCCCATCTGGTACCACCACGTAGGCGTGGTTGACCCAGTCTCGGTCTGTCCTCGGTGCCTGTCGGCAGGCGGCTATGGAATTCTGGCTGATGTCCAATTTATATGTCCGACATTCACTCCCTCAATTATTTTCTTGTCAATAACGCTTAACATGTGTGTGCAATTATCAATTTTTTCCATTTTTAGGTTAGTAATGGTGTCGGTTTGAAAAAAGTTGAAGTTTCACTACAAAACTAATAAATTATATAAAAAGTAGTTTAATCTCTTTATTGATCCTTACATGGTTTAATTCCTCGTTGATGTGAGACTTTGTCGTCACACTCTCACATGTTTGTAATTTGTAGTTACGTAAGAATGTCATTTCACGGACAAATTATGTTGTTGTCTAGATTTGAATTAGAAATGATCATATGATACTTCACTAGAATAACATTATGTTTTCTATTGAAGCGACGTATGTTAGGAGTAAAAAGGCCAAATTTGATTTTGTGTAAGTTGAAGGGATTAGACGTATTAGGTCTGTGCAATTTATGTCAAATGATTTTGTATAAGAATTAAAGAGAATACTTTCTTTTATGATCTTATTTCATCTTCTACTTCTTTTGGAAATATTTATAAGTTGCACCTATTTCTCTTTCAACTACATACTTTGAGTCTAGTATTTATATAATTTGATTTAATTTTACACACCAATCTTAGTGCCCAAACAATGTTATTTTACTTTCAATTCTCTTTTTTTGTTCGAACTACGGTCCTTTTTTTTTTAATTTTCGTTTTTTGTTCATACTAGTCTTTTCTATATTATTCCAATTTTATGTTACATCTTTCAAGAAATATATATTATTTGGAATGCAATCGTAATTTTCAAGCCAATTTTATAATTATATAAAAATATAAAATAATGACATTACGTTATTTGTAAGTAAAGTATTGTTTGGTATCTAGACGGAACGTGACACACCCTGATCCTAGAATCAAGGCGTGCTGGCCGTCACGTGAGTGTGACGTAACCAAAAGTGCGGTGCGGAAGCAAAGGATATGAGAAATACGAAGGAATAAAAACCAACTACTAGCAGTAATATCCAACTAGCATACTAGAGTGAGTTTAAGTGTGCAGTACACAATTTCAGAGCATAAAAGAAACTAGGTGCAGTCAAGTAGGACTATAATTAAGTTACAACACCCGCAGGTGAGTCCTACATGCAGGAAGTCTGTCAGAACGCCGAAGAAAACCTCGTGAGCCACCAACTGCTAACTAGAACCTGAAGGGGCGCAAAAACAAAATTTAGTGGGTCAGTAAAACCAAAGTTTTCCAAAGCATTTCATTAAAATTATTTCTAACCCCTCATTGTAAAACCTGTATACTTTCCCAGAAAATAACATAATAGTATATAAAACCTCATACGTCACAAATCACCAATCTATCACAAATCCAGTAACATGCCATGCCATAAATGTCAATAACAAAACATGGATGCATCAAAATAACAGGTGACATAATGAATCAACCGGAGACCCTGCAGTTGGTCCTGTACGGTTAATTCCATAGCTCAATATCCAACCCAGCCAAAGTCACCACGGTGACCTGTACGGCACTACTCTGCACATAAGTTGGAACTACCTGAAGTAGTCTGTACGACAAGAATGGTGTAATAATACGCTATAGTGCTTCTCTCATCAATCATCTGCGCGCGTAATCTAAGGTCACCTACTAGTTGGAACCACCTCTAGTGGTCTGTACGACTAGCATGTCGGAACCCTCACATGGTATGTACGACATGCACCTATTTGGATCCAAGGTGAGCGTGCGGTGCGGTCAATAATATAAGCACTAACACCAGGGGTGCAGGTTATGAGCTCTCAACACAATTCAGATCATCGATGATTCACATGATTAACATAAAACTCACTTGATACTCACATGTGCGTCCACAACACCAATTCACATATATATATGCATCAATATCAATTCATATAATTCATAATATGCATGCATGGCGTTTTAAAACGTACTTTCATATAAATTCAATTTCTGGGTAAATTAATAGTATATAGGTATATACTAAAAACAAATTGCCCACTCATTGGTAAGTCGATGGGTCGTAACCCCCGTGACGTCCCTGGATGTGCTCGTCCTCGGGATAGGTGTCACCTATATGCGAAACAACTATAAAAACGTTAATTTCATGCACATAACCAACAATTCGAAATAACTTCTCATACGGTGCTCAATTTGGGTATATGAATATACCACATCGACCTACTCGACGTCACGGACGTCGAGAAATTTTTAGAATTTTTTTTTGAAGCGGCAAGTGCCCCCACGCGCCTGGACAGGCACGGGTTCACGCATCCCCACGTGCGTCTTCTTCTTCGAGCTCGCCGGACTGAGTTTTCCGGTGACCGGAAAACTGGAGATTTTTCAATCTCCTTGTTCTCCGTCGATTTTCAACCGTTTTCTTCGTATTTTATATCAAAATGAAGTCCTAAGCATGTAGTTTCACGTTATACTACTTTAAGGCTCTAATAACTACAAAATCTCACCGGAGAATTTCCAAGAAAACCGGCCAACTTCGAACTCCGTGATCCCGACGTCCAAAACCTTCCAACGAATGTCCCCAAGCTTCGTGAGAACATCCTAAAGCTCACCGTGAGCTTGGATTGTCCTAAAAATCAATCGTTACAAAGTTCATGAATAGTACCCAAATCGGACCTCGAGTTTTCAACGTGAAAACGAAGGGTTTCCTACCTGAAAATTATACCTTTGAGTTCGTAGGGCACTCACGAACACAATGGTGCTAATCTCCACTTCAATCCATGAAGTTTTGATGTCCTTGGGTGAGGTCCGTACAATTTGAAGGGAGAGAGAGAGAGAGAGAGAGCCGTGAGGGAGGAGAGAGAGAGGCACGGGATGAGTGAGAGAGGGAAGAAATTGTGTGTAGGTGTGGTCTAACCCAAACCATCACCATCCTTTTCTTTAACTCCCTAACCACTAAAAATACAACCTTATTTTTTTATCCACTTAATTTTTCCCAAAACTTAGGAAATATATGAATTTAGTCCAAATAATATGTCACACACACACATACCTTAATACCCGCCAAGGGTAATTCCGTCATTTCACGTCCCCGATATATAAAATCCCGAAACGGGCTGTGACAGAACGGCACGGCACGGAATGGGACGGGACAGAACGGGATGGAACGAATAGGATGGAAACAAGGAGTAAGAAGAAGAAGACAGAGAGGTTATAATTTTGTGTTCCATGGATGTGGAACGAGTCGTTCCAGGAGGTAAGGCGGAACGAAAATTCATCCAAAATTCGTCCAGTGGAACAACGCGTTCTACCTGTTTTAGGCTCACCAAACATGGAACGGAACGCCTCGTTCTATTTTGTTCCGTCTCGTCCCACATACCAAATGGCAAATAGCATAGGTGTTTCCTTCTCCAAGGACTTTCAGCCGTCCAATTCATTTCCGCCTCCTGGTATCATTGCTTTATGGCAGGGAGAGAGATTCTTTTCTCTCTTTTTTTTTTACCTCTCTTTTCAATCTCTTTTCAATCCCTTTTGTTTGAACGCTTAATATTCTAAGCGGCGCGTCTCAAAAAAAAAAAATTAAAATGTCTTTATAAGTTTATTTTTTTAACTTTTAAAAAAAATGAAAGACCGTAATGCAGCTATCTGCTAATCTTTATTTTTTTTTATAAAGAGGAGACGGAGGAGGGTAAAGAGGGGACGGAGGGTAGAGAATCCCATTGGAGATTTGTGAAATGACAACGCATTAGTGATTTGATCGGACACCATTAGGGCTGTGATTACTCATGGTTCCCTGTAAATATAGGGTACACGTGACCCCCTCTTTTCTCTATTTCTGTCTTTTATCTGTCTCTCTGTGCACTTGGAAGATTTCTCATCTTCGGAGACTGGACCCTAGATATCGTCCCAGGCCACGCAGTCCCTTCCTCCACTGTCCCCATTTGATTAGCTTTGCTGGGTCCCCCAGCTGGGTCCCCAGCAATACCCATTGGTCCAAGGGGCTGGTATCAGTATCGTCCAGATCTTCCCCTCTCCTCTTTCTGATCTGATCAATTAATGTGGTGGCCCACTTGTGCTCGTCTGATGATGGAAAAAGGTGGGTCCAACAGCATATAAGCGTTTTTACCCTAGTTTGGATTAATCAGCTCAGCAACAGGGAAGTAAAGGTAAATTGGATATCATTTTGTTTTAGAGAACTTTAACGAAAAGCATCCGGTACTGTTCATTTTAACGAAAAATCATATTTTTACACTAAAAAGTCAATCATGGTACTATTTACTTTACCCTTTATTTTGTCTTTATCATTAAAACTCAAAGTTTTCAAGCCATTTTTATTAGTTTTCCTTTTGTTTTAAGGAAACTAACGAAAAAAACTTAAAAACTTTGAGTTTTAACGATAATGACAAAATAAATAGTACAAAGATTTACTTTTTAGTGTAAAAATATGGTTTTTAGTTAAAGTAAACAATACCGGGAGTTTTTTTGTTAAAATTCCTTTGGTTTTATTGGAAAAGGATCATCGTCAGATCATTTTCCTGGGAATTCAAGATATTATGTGATCGTGTTTGTTTATCGTACATCGTACGGTCAGTTTTCGTTAGGTACTATTTATATTAATTTTAAATTTTAAATTTCAAATAATTTCTGACAGCATAATGTACGATGAACTGACACAAGCACGGGATCTTCCGAATTCCCAAGAAAATGATCCGGAGAGGATCATTTTCCTGTTTTATTGACTATTTTGTAGTTTGTAGTTGAGTACAAACCCCGTTTTCGTCTCGAAAACACGCGAAACGGGTTCTAGCAGGCGTCTTCAAATATTGATTCGGCGTTATGTAAAAAATTTAAAACATGTGACATTGTATTATCAGTTTGATGTTATTGTAACGTTTTCAGATACGTAGGTAAGTTCTTCGTGAACATAGCAAAATGAATTTGTGGCTTGTTATCAACTCATTATGAATAGAGCGCGCTATTAACTTGAGTAGTATAGAGTGTGCTTAATATGACTTCATACACTAAATTAGTCGTCGCAAATCAAATTTCAAAAACTTACCCATCTTAATTAAGTTTCATGACAACTAATCACTAAATGCTCTACTTTAGTATTATAAATCTACCCTACTAGATTCTACATAAAACATAATGAATTTAGTTAATTTTTTTAAGTTGTGGCATGTGCACCAAACTATAAAAGCCAAGAACTTACCCACCGCATCAAACTTGAAGATGACGTTAAATCAATGATAAGTCTGCTTATTTTAGACACGACGTACAACTAGAAAGGCATGGCCTCCCATGCATTGTTCAACAAATTGTCACGGACCGTCGAAATCGAAGACTATGGACTTTGTCACTAATCAAAGTACACTATTTAGTAAAATGATTTCTCAAAAAAGAAAATAAAAAAGAAAAAGAAGGGTGTAGTTTAAAATAGGTTTTAAACATAGCTCAACTTGCTTCTATCGTTGGGTCAAATATGAGTTTTAACTCAAAACTCATTTTTGTAGCAAATTTATGCCAAAATTCTCACTGAGTTAGTGGGCTGGCCCACCATTTATGTATATTTTTTGTAGTTTTATATTTATATATTTATTGAATCTAACGACTAATATCTAATATAATCAAATCCAATGGTAAAAAATGATCTAACGGACCAAATCTAAATCGAATGGCTAAAACAATTAAAAAAATAAATAAATCTTTCATGTGTCTCATATTCTTTCATAGTGTTCCACGAATTCCATAGTGTCAGTTTAGTGATTTTTCAATATTTATTGGAATCAAAATATTTTTGGGTTAAAATGTTCATAAAATTAAATTAGGATAGTCTACATATTTTTTTTTTCTTTTAAAAAAGTTGCTTACGAAAATTTATCCTAAATTCATTCTTTACTAATCTCGGGCTAAAAATTTAATCCAGAAGGGTTGGAGCAGAAAAACTATTTCTGGGTCAAAAACTAAATTTTCTGGGTTAAAAATTTTAGATTTTAAGCCAAAGGTTGTAGATGGTCTAAAGCATTTTTCTAAGAAATGGTCTTATTGATCCAAAAGAAATATATAAACTGATTTTATCGCACTACCTCAAAATAAATGATATGACGTACCACTATGAGTCTTATCTCATGAAGAATATTGTAGTTAAGAGAGGATATCATTTTGGTTTTGAGGGAAGTTGTTGTAACAACCTGTCCCAAATAATTTTACGAATTTTGGAACGGAAGAGTAGTTTGGTAATTTCAATGGGGTTGAAAGATATTTTGGGAGTTTACTATTAGATCTTAAATGGTGAGCCTAGTGGGGCCCATCTTCTTTTTGGTCCCCTGACCTCTCTCTTCCCTTGTCTACCACGTGGCACTCCCATTTCCCCCCAACATCTCCGGATCTCTCTCTATCTCTCTCTCTCTCTCTCTCCCCCTCACTTTCTCAAATTCCTCCCTGAGTTTTCTCTCCCATCTGGAACCTATCCTCCTCTTCCTTCTCGAGCACAACAACTACAACCTCACCACCTCCACTGGTGTTACGAAACCCAGAAACAAGAGAGGTTTCAACTCCCTCGAGTGACCCCATTACACCGTAACCACCTAGCAAACCTTCTCCAGCGAGTTCTCGACTTCCTGACTCGAGGTAGGCCTCGAGATGCCTTTGATCCTTACTCTTTCATCTTGGGGGTTTAACTATAACCTAGATTGTGTTTAGTAAACGTTGATTTTGTTCAAGAACAAAGAAAGTATGAAAACCCACTTTCCAGCGAGAAACCGTGGGTTTCAGACGACTTTTCCAGCTATCTCCGACCACTACTAGGGAAACCAAAGGTATAATCCTAATCTACATTGGTTTGTCTTCAATTTGGTGGGTAGATCATAGATTGTAGCTAAGGTTCGAGATTGACCAGAGCTGGGGAAGCTCTGGCTTCCTTCTCTGTCGAGCTCGGCCAACCTGGCCTGAAATTAGGTTAAACCAAACCTGGGAACGCCAGACCGGCCTAACTTGTGGGCCATGGAACCTGGTCCAATGTCCAACCCAAACCCATTTAACCCAAAAACCCAAACCTGGGCCCAGGCCTGGTTGCCTAGCCCAACCTAAATGTCTCGGCCCAAAACCCAAATAAGAAACCGACCCATTAACTCAAACCCAGCCCAAGACCAAGCCTAACCCGGATGGAATACTGCTTGAATATTCGTTATGTTGACTTTATGTTGACTTTTACGAAATTTGCCCAGGACCCCTTTTAGGGTAATGCAACGTCTTGAATTCGTTTCCGACGTCCGTTTTCCCAAATTCAACCATTATAGTAGAGTTTTATTAATTGGACCATTTATGTGCTTAGGTGCATTTATCATGGCGTTTCCATCTTCGCTAGTTTACATGGCTCTTCGACAGCGAAGTATCTGTGAGTGGACCATTTCTAAAATGCATGATTTTACTATTAGAAATGCATACATGAAATGCATGATTTATTGGTTACATTTTATGAAACATTTATGAGTAAATTGGTTTCAAGTTTTATGATTATCATGCTTTATTGAGAATATTTTGGAATACCATGCTTTATCAATTTCATGTTCTTTGTAGTATATATGATGGATGACTATATACTATGAAGATGTTTTGAGATATGATGTTTGAGCTATTGAGCTCCGTTGAGATATATGTACTTATTTTGGAAAGATTATATTCAATGTTTAGTGCTTATCTAGTGGTCACTGTTATGCCTACGGGCATATGTCTTGCCTATAGACACGTGATGGAGAGCCTTCGTGCAATTTTGATACCACTACTAAACACACTATATATAATATACGTTTTATGAAAGATTTTATGGCATGCTAGGGTTTTCATAAAATTTATTACTTATTATGCTATATGAGTTTTCATAAACTTTGGGGGTTAGTACGTTGTTGAATAATTATGTTAGTACTACTTATATATCAACTTGGTCCACTCATGTTTTGTTTTGCGCCCCCTCAGGACTTAGAATTGTGGCGTATAATCCCGGCGTCAAGGCACTTCTGCATCGGCATCTTTGAGTCCTCTCGGAGTAAGACCATTCATTTGTTCATTGAATTTTATATTATTTCCTTTTTAGTGTCTCGATTTAGCTGTATACTATGAACACGTTCCGCATTTGCATATTAATTATATTTAAATTTATAAGTCTTATTTATATTCATTGGTTCTCATGCATATTAGTATAGCTTCGTCACCTTTAGGTGTCGGCCAGCACGTGCCTACCCTGGTGTTTGAAAGATATCAGGGTCGGGCGTGTCAGTTGTGGTGTGCTTGTTGGGTTTTTTTGTGGTGTGTTGGGGGGGCACGATGAAACAAGGGAATTTAAGGCAGTATTGCATTGAATGCTAATAGGAAATATGGTCTGAAGAATCTCGAAAGTAGATCCATGAACAAAAAGCGAACATAGGATCATCATCATGGCCATTTTCTTCTTTCTTTTGTTTCTGTCTGGTCTGTTGTGTGTGTGTGTGTGTGTGTGTGTATTTTTAAGGCTTATCTGGGGGTTGCTGCTATGGGGCATCTAATTCTTCTTCTTTCTTTTGCTTATGCGACTACAACTAGGCAATCATATCATGCCATAATATAATTTTATATGTATAAAGAGATTCCCTAGATATACAAATATAATAGATATTCATGGATAAATAAACGGCGTCCCGTACTCTTACCTCGCCTTTAGCACCTTCTACTTTCATTCACGACCCAAGCTTCGATTTCAATCTAAACTAAATCACCTTATCCAAATCAGGATCGGCGACATGCTAATCTTCCATTCATAAATGGGATAGTTCATCAAGCCATTAATATCTCGAGAGTTTACTCTCTGATGAAACCCCTTCCGCTTGCTAAGCTCAAGAAAGACGCTTCCTAACTCAACCCATTCTACTTTTAAAAAATAGCTCAAACTTTCTCTTTAAAAATAATGTCCAACAACATTTCTTAAGTTAACTATCTGATATTCGGCAGCTACATTTGTTGATGCAAATTTCCACCGTCTTCAGTCTTAACGAAAATGCACCTGCAAAACAATTAACACCTTTAATGAAGGACCTAAGCATCACACGCCCACGACGTTAGGAGGGGGGTTAGGCCAATGGATCTCCGATGCCTAAGTCAGTTTCTCTTAGCAGAATAAAGTGTTTAGGGCTTTTTGGGGTTGCAAAAGCTCACGAAAATTTGGTAGAATATAGGGTATTTATAAGGATAGGGTCAGCCATAGTGTTAGGGTTTATGGAGAAATATTCTCAAGATATTAAATAGGAAATAATAAATTGAGATAATGGAGTAATTATCCCTAATTGATTTAAATTGGGATTACTTACATGATTGAAGTTAATCTTCAAATGAGAATGTATTAAAGATAGAATTTGGGTAATTAATCCTTATCTTTAATGCTTTGACTTTTCTTTGCCAAGGGCAGGTGAGCTGTGAGCAGTCGTATTCAGCTGCCAGTACCTTCAGGGGTGTGAGCTGCACGTTGGAGCATTTGAGAAGTCTGCCCATTTATTAAGGGTAATCTTGTCTTTCTTGGGCAAAAGTCCATGTGTCGCCTCTAGAATTTTTTGGATTATTTTGGGCAAAAGTCCATGTGTCTTCCATATGAAGTGCTCTATGTTCGTCTGGGTAGTTGTAGTCATGGGTTCAGCTTCAACCCAGTTAGTGAAGTAGTCGGTTGCTACGATCATCATGCCTCTACCCCCAGTGGAAGGCGGCATTGGTCCAACCAAGTCAATCGCCCACTACATGAATGGCCAATGACTCATCTACGGGTGGAGTTCATTGGTAGCTAATGCGAGCACGGGCTTGAAGAGCTGGCAGCTGTCGTACCTTTGTACATATTCATTAGTGTCATGATGCATGGTTGGCTAGTAGTAGCCAGCGTTAAAAAGATTTTTGCGCTAGGGAGCAGCCTCCAGAGTGGTTTCCACAGACGCCTTCGTGGATTGAGCTAAGACTTTTCAGGTCGTCGAGAAGCGATAAACAGTAAAGATGTGGTCCTAAAAAGGATCTTCAAACAAGCATGCCATTCCACGTGTAGTAGTGTGATGCCTTCATTTGGAGCTTCCTGGACTCCAGTCTGTCTGCGAGGAGCATTCCGTTGACTAAGTAGTCGATGATGGGATCCTGCCAACTCAGAATTATGTTGATCTACGCCATTTCAACTGCTGGTTCCTCATATATGCTTAGCTTTTCCAAGTATTCGACTGAGATGTAGCACTTGAGCTAATGGTCTAAGGCAAAGCCTAGACCTGTTAATGTGTCTGCGTGGGTATTTTCTGCTCGTGGAACCTGAATAAGTGTGTACGCCTGGAACGTCGCTAGCTGCTCTTATACCTTCTTGAGGTATTGAGTCATCCTTGGATGCTTTGCTGCGTACTCCCATGAGGTTTGGTTGGTGATTAGCTAGGAATCAGAATAAATCGTGAACTTCTTCACCGCCAGGTTATTCGCCAATCGGAGACTTGCCAGTAGGGCTTCATACTCTACTTCGTTACTTGACGCCTTGAAGCTTAGAGTGATTGCCTGCTCGAGCATCAAACCGTCCAGAGTATTGAAAAGTAAGCCTGTTCCTGATCCCTGGTAGTTGGACGATACGTCAACATACAAACGCCGAAAATTTCCTGCAGGTAGGGCTGGTGCGGTTATGATGTGCTTGGCTGCCTTTAGGACGTTTCAAGGCTGAGTTGCTATGCTCGTCGGAGCATTCGTCAATGATCGCTCAGGCCTGGTCGCCCATGTCGCCTTTGATATCTCAGATTGCTCATCTCGGGATGTGAAATTGGATCTTTTGATACTCGATCGAGGTCATGACTCAAATCTTCACTAGCTAAGGTCGGCCTAATATCCCATTATTGGGAGATGGGTCGCTGATGATCATGAAGGTCTGCGATGAGATAATCGGTGGGTTGGTTACGTCGAGAGTGATTGTGTCGATGACAATTGAGGTAAGTTTGTTAAATCCAGTCAAGATCTCAGCTTTGCATTTTATAGTTGTAGGATATTGACCGAGCTGTCGTTGTCCACCATAATTCTGTTAACGATGGCATGGGCCAGTTGAACAGAAATCACCAAAGTGTCATTGTGGGGAAATTCTACTCCTTCAGTGTCCTACTCAGTGAAGCCGACGATTGGTCCAAATATAGCATCTATGGCTTGAACCTGAAAGACCAATCTCGCCTGCTGGATCTTTCTCTTCTTGGAGTTTTTGGTGGCCCTTAGATGCTCGGACTTGGCCAAAATTTTGTTGATTCGAATTTTCTTGGCTAGGGGTTTGGCATCGACATCTGCTTTTCACTTTGGCCGGGCAGCTGGTCTGTCGACATACTGGTCGCATTTGCCTTCCTTCATGAGCTGCGCAAGGTACCTCCTCCATGTGGTGTAGTAGTTGGTTGTGTGCCCGGGACCTCTATGAAATGCGTAATACTTTGTCTAGTCCATCTTGGAAGGGTCCCATCTCATGAGTGGCGGCGACTTGAACCACAACTTGTCCTTGAGGTCGCGAAGGATCTGGTTGATCGGGACTGAAAACTTGGTGCACGTCTTGGGCACCGTGCCTCCCTTCGTCGAGGATCGATCCATGCGTCTACTTTCTGGCTTGTTTTTATCATTAAGCGGTTTGTTGATTGCCATCTTCTGAGTGGGCTCTGAGTCTTTGCACAACTACTCAGGTGGTTTCTGGGAGTGTCTGGCCTTATCCTAGAGGGAGTGATTTTCTGCCAAAGCATAAGAGTCTGCCAAGGTCAAGTTCTCGCACATGATCAATTCTTTGAAAAATGGGTAATCTGCTGGGAGCCCATTTCAGAAGGTTGAGCATGCAATGCTGTCATCGTATACGACGATGTTCACCTTCTCCGCCTTGAGCCTCTTGACGTATATGCGGAGCGTCTCATGCGGGTCATTCTTTATGTTGAAGAGGTGGTTAAACTTCTTCTTGATCGAGCGGTAGGATGAATATTCCTTAGTGAAAACCAAGGAAAGTTCGCTGAAGTTCTAGATTGATTATGGCGATAGGGTGTGGAACTAGTCTTGCGTTTCGCCTTGGAGTGTCGTGGTAAAGATTTTGTACATGAAAGCATCATTGTTGACGTAGAGTGTCGTGGCATTTCAGTAGTGCATCAAGTGCCTGTTTGGATCTTCATCTCCCTTGAACAAGGTGAAATGTGGCGAGTTGAATTTTCACGGTGGCTCCATCTGCTTGATCTCATCTGTAAATGGTGACCTACTCATGTTGGCCACATCTCTACAAAGGGCATCGTCGGTGGTATCAATGCCCTGGAATCCACGCAATTACTTTGTTACGAGTCTTTGTACTTCATCCTGAATTTGCGCCTGGTGGGGCAGCAGAGCTTCCAGCTGCCTCCGGTGTTGATTTGCTGGTCCATGTTGCTCTTCAGTATGTTATGCTCGTTTGTGCCATAATTGTGATGCACGTGGTTCGTTCTATGCTACTCACCGTCGCGTTTGGCAAGGGCTGCTAGTGGAACTTGAGTTGGACTGCTCTTATGCCATCATCTGTTCGTCATGTAGCTGCCTATTCCGGTGCCTCGCAGGAGGATCTTCTTGTGGGCCTAACCTCGTGTAGACGCTTCTCCTGGAATATCTTAAGTGGTCATTGGAATATGGACCCAACCTCAAATGACACTGACTCGTGAGCTGAGTTGGGAATGAACGCTTCTCTGCGCATTTATGAGGGCAAATACGTTTTCCTGAAGGCCCAAACGAGAGTGGACACTACCCGAACGCATGGTTCGTGGTGGGCTGAACGGGTCTTTGCCAGGACGTCATTGGAATGAGTCACGTTCCTCCACCCTTGTCCTGCTTCGGGACACCTTGTTTGGGGCGCACTGCATCTCGATGCACTAGATGAGCTGGTTCACCAAGGTGGTTTGCTGCGCGAGGGCGATCGTCAAATTGGCGACCTATCGGGGCAGGTCATGGTCGCCATTTGGATTGGAAGAGTCTAGATGATAGGCGTCTCTATGTGTGGTGGAAGTATAGTGGACTACAGATACAAAGCTTGAGCCCGGAGGTGGCATTCCAGCAGAAAAGTGGGGTAAAAATAACCTTAAATGGGACCGATGGTTGAAATCTGGATTGCCTGAGATGGCTTTGGATTGGATTGGGTCACGAGCCTAGTTGTCGGAGCGGGTCGCAGGGCGTGCTAGGGTCGGGTGTGTGGCCGCTGACCTTGGGCCACGCTAGCTCCTTGTGGGCTTGGGCTCGGCTGGCAGCTGGCTAGGCTTAGGCTGCCTTCCCGTGGGCCACTGGTTAGATCTAGGCCTCCTGCCCAGGGTTTTGATTCATGCATTGCAATGGCAGCAATAAGGGAACTTGGGCCATGGCCTGGTGACCTTGCCGCGGCTGTTAGGTCACAGCGGTTGGGCTCTTCTTAGCATCGTGTTGAGCCTTGAGGACCTTCGTCATGAGGCTACGTCCTCGTCTCGACTCTCCGATCTAAATTCTTGTACGTACGAGGTTCCGTTCGTCGTGGTTTCCAAATTTCCTACCATTGTATTTTTTCTCCAGAGATTGATCAAGAAACTTTTCTAGGAAAAATTAATTGATACAACGTGTGAGAAATTCAACATAACAGAAAATTCGAGAAACCAAATGCAAGAGGCTTCTTGGAGTATTTGAATCAGCTCAAAATGAAAGCACCAATTTGTCGATGCAAATTTCCGTCTTTAGTCTTGACAAAAATGCACCTGCAAAACAATTAACACTTTTGATTAAAGACCTAAGCCTCACGCGCCCACAAGGTGGGGGGGATTAGGCCAATAGATCTCTGATGTCTAAGTCAGTTTCTCTGAGGAGAAAAAAGTGTTTAGGGTTTTTTAGGGTTGCAAAAGCTCACTGAAATTTGGTAGAATATGGGGTATTTATAGGGATAGGGTCGGCCATAGTGTTAGGGTTTATGGAGAAATATTCTCAAGATATTAAATAGGAAATAATATCTTGAGATATTTGAGTAATTATCCCTAATTGATTTAAATTGGGATTACTTATTTGATTGGAGTCAATCTTCAATTGGGAATGTATTAAAGATAGGATTTGGGTAATTAATCCTTATGTTTAATGTTTTGACTTTTCCTTGCGAAAGATAGGTGAGCTGTGGGCAGTCGTATTCAGCTGCCAGGACCTTCAGGGGTGTGAGCTGCGCATGGGAGCATCTAAGAAGCTTGCCCATTTATTAAGGGCAATCTTGTCTTTCTTGGGCAAAAGTCCACGTGTCGCCTCTAGAATTTTTAGGATTATTGTAGGCTCCACAACATCCTTAGAGTGTCATTTTTTATTTTCGGTTTATGAAACCCTTGTTTATTTTCATATGAATGTTTGGAATCCATATTATGCAAGGATACATTTCTTTTGCTAATTTGAATTGAAAGGTGATATAAAATCAATCTATTTCTAGAAGACGCATCCTAACGCTATATAGAGGCCGAAAGACTGATTCCAGAGTTAGGGATCAGATCAAATTCTAAATTAGAGAATAGGAACAAGAGGACCGAAGTAGCTCGCTGGAACAACATTCAACAAGAGGAGCTACTCTTTACTTTAATAAAAAAAGAGCTTTATAAATAGAGTTGCTTACTACGAAAAGCAAGATGCCCCACTAGTCTTATTTTATCATGTTCCTTGTATAACCAAGCGAAGAGCTAGTTAGAGCCGGAATGGAATATCGTATGTGGTGTAGAATCAGATATAAAACTTTTTACTAAAATTGGAACAAGCGAGGAATGATTGACCACAAGCTCCACGTAAGCGCTCGAAATGCAGTTAGTTCAAAACATGTTCATTATATGGCCGGGCTGGATCTACTACTACTACCTCGTCCATTGAGTATTATAGAGCATCAGGACGATACTAGGAAATATGGTCCGAAGAATCTAGATAGAAGTTCTATGAACAATCATTTGCGGGATTGGATATTTTTTTTTATAGTGGAAATGCCATAAAGCACAAACGAATATCCGTGATACAAAAACCAAAATCAGAATGAGGAAGAAAAAGATATTGTGATGTAAGTCCAATATTCCTTGCATCATAGGTGTTGCTGCGTCACAAAAGGGATAGGGAATCTGGTTGGGCCTCTTATATTAAAAGGGTTGTAGAAAGGGAACCCGGCTACTTATTTCATTCGACGTTAAGGGGCGGGGGCCTGCCTAATTCGATCGACTTTTGGATAAGAAGAAGGCGAGCTGATCTACTTTGATCAAGGAAAAATATCAGTCAGCCACCAACTCGGTGTAGGTCACGTGACCTACATGTCGGCCTTCATTCTTTGAGGTTTCCTTTACCCACATCTCTATGTGCCCGCAACACTTCCATAGGGAGAAAGATAGGCTTACCATGTTCTGGGGCGAACATCAAACTCACCTGTGTGCAACCATTTTGGGGTAGGTGAGTCTGGGGTGAGCACTTGGAACTGAAAATCGAAATCAAAACACAAACCAAATCGAATCGCATTGAACAATTTGGCTTCTGGGATTTTGAAATAGTTTTGGTTTGAAATTGAATCGCAATATGAAAAAACTGTTTAACTTCGGTCGTGAACATCTAAACCACAACGAAACCAAACCACACTGCAACAGTAAAATAAATATTCAATTTAATACCAATATTTGGTAATTGATATTGTAGGCTTTCTTTGTTTTATTTTTCAATATGTTTTGTTACTTTTGTAGACTTGTTAAAGTTTATAACAACTAATGTAATTTATATTTTTTATGATCATGTAGAGTTGGCCAATTTGAATTCAAGCATCACCTCTTTTACTCTTATTGCACAACTACAACAATAACCTCCAAGGCAATTTCAAGCTTCCAGTTCACATGGTTCAATTGCTTCTCATCCATCGATTTCACTTTTACAAGGTCAAAGGTTGTGACATCCTGTCCTGAATTTAATATTATTTTATTCTCTAACCTTTGAAAATTACGAAAATGCCCTTGATGGATTTTATTCTTGGACTTTTGAATTCTTATCACCCTTTATCACCTTGCACATATTTCTAGATTGTTCATGTCCTCACAAACACGTGAACGTGAATAGGCGTAAATTAGACGATTTATGCATGTTTCCCAATGAGGGGCAAAATAGTAATTTTGCACTCTTAGGGATTTGTTACTTGTTTATTAAGAAAACAGTGAGTTGTCAATATTGCGGGCTGCAGAGTGTAATATCGATGGCTTATTTGTTGGATTTGTTAAGCAAGTAGGTAAATAGTCCCGTTTACATTAGTATTTCATTAATTAGGTCCCATACCTAATTAATTATTATTTGGGCTTGACACAAAGACACACACATATTCTCGAAGTACTCGATGATATGAACGCGTGGGCGAAAACGGAACTGAATTTGGAGTTACGACGAAAATTCTATGAAACTACGAACATGAAGGGCGTTTTAGTAATTTCATGTTTACGGGATAAATTTTTCTATTTCGTCTTTTATGGATTGGGATGTGTGCAATGTGGGGTCCACACCCCATTCGTTCACCTCTCTTCTGTGTTTCCCTTTCATTTATCCCTCTCATATTTCTGCCATCTCATCCTGCTTCATTCTCCCTTATTTTCACATTTTCTTCTATGTTAATCTCCCAAACTCTCTTTATCTCTCTTTCTCATTTACGTAATACAGAGAACTGGCTAGTTCCAGCCTTCACCACCGACATCCACCTATGCATCAAGTCAAATGATAGGCAAAACATAGACCTTTCAACCTATCTTTCTCGTCTCTCACCTCTACAAACACAAAAAGTGCAGACGGCGGAAGCTACCGTCCTTCCACGATCTGGCGAGGCTACCACCATCCCCGATGTTGGTAAGCCTCGAGTCACCTTCCACACTACACCGAAGTAGATAAAGCGACCACTGTCGCCATTTTTCAAGGCAAACTCCACTGTGCAACTAAGGTAAGCCTCAGGATATTTCAAATTCTCTTTTTAGTGTTGATTTGGTACCATTTATAACCTAGCCACTTTCAAGCCATTTTTTCAGCCAACACATACATTAACTTGGCCCCACTTTGGTATGGACTTATTCCTTACATTTCTAGCTTCACAATGGCTTTTGAACCATCGATTTTTGTTAAGTATCAAGCTGAAAATGAGCTCTAGAAGTCAGAGCAAAAACCTGCATAACGCAGGCATTCATGAGGAAGACGAGTATTGTTGTACTCGCTAGCGCATGGTGGCCGGCCATGAATTTAGACACTTTTATGTTTAAATTTATTCACATTTTTCCACATCACTACACTTTATGGCTTGGTCATATTTTCGGTGTCGGCCAGCACAACTCGATTCGGAATCTAGGTGGACTTTCCAGGTCGAGGTGATCAAAGGTCTTCTAAAGTATCACATTTTCAATCCTGTTCACAAGCTCAAAAGCCTCCAAAAACTTCGAAGAGTAAGTGTCCAAAAGGAAAGAGAAACAGAAAGGGTTGAACGATGCAAAGTAGTGACTTCAAAGTTGAAACACCAAAACTTTTTTGTTGAATTGCATAAACAATTTATTTTTTTCGGGTTCTACTACTAATGCCATAAGGCATTTTGATGTTGAAGTTTGTTTGAACTTTAGTTTTCGTATGATAAATTGACCTTTTCAATTGGGTTGTACTTAAGTACTGCCATAAGGCATTTTGACGTTGAACTTTATTTCAAGTTGAATTTTCGTGTGGTGATCATGAATTTTTTACTTTTTTTTTCAATTGGATTGTATTAATGGAATAAAGTATTTAGTTTGCAAAAGTTTGAAATTGAACCAAACCAAAACCAATTGGTTTGGTTCAATTTCGTTTAAAGCTTTAAAACTATACCGAACCAATCACCAAAAAAATTCAATTTTGATTTTTGTTTCACCTAAACCACACTGACCTAGACCTTGCCCATCTCTAGGTGAGACCAAAGGTTATCGTTACTTTTCTTAAGCGTGTCATTGACTAACGTGCATGGATGGAGGCAACATATGCCTATTAGGGGTATCTGCCCCCACTCAACTCCTTTTGTGATGGAAAATTGCTCCAACTAAAAGTATAAATTATTCTCTCACATTCTATAATTTTTCTACCCTCTCACCCTTCCTAACTATGTAACTTTTTTCATTGGGTAATAGTTTACAATTTTAGCATTCTAAACACTAGTTACCCAAAATCATGTAGTTAGACAATAAGTTGGTAAAATTGTATCAAATTTTCAACTTGGCCTCCACACAAAAGCTTTTAAGAGCAGCCTATAGGTTGCTTTTAAATGCTGATTTTAAAAAAATCAGAGATAATGCTATGAATGACCCAATATCGAATACTAGTAATAATATCCGCAAAAGAATGTTCTCATGTGCTTCTAGACATGTTGAGCTCCGCATATTCTAGTACAGTCAGGGGGGGCCGATTTCGTAAAAGATTAAAGGTAGGAATTTATTGAATGAACAACACTCTTTTGTATACGTCAGGAGTTTATTGATGAGAAGGGGCTGAGGAAATGGCTGGTTGTGGGTGATGAGGGATTTGAACCCTCGACACCGTGGTTCATAGCTGCGTGCTCTAATCCTCTGAGCTACAGGCCCTACCCCGTCTTCACTGGATTTGTTTCCTGGAGTACTCTAAAAAAAGGAACTTTTCTTCTCCCCATCCATTTCTGGTTAAGAAGATATGAAAGCGCATCTCTCTATATAAGAATGGTGCATTCCGAGGTGTGAAGTGGGAGAGAATGGATTTCATAATCAATGGTGACTCATTATTTCGATGAATCATTTCTTTGAACAAAAGAAGATTATGTAAACACTTACTCGAAATATCACTTATCAGAGGACAACCCATAGTACAATCTGATAACTATAGAACTGATAACCAACTCATCACTTCGTGTTATCTGGATGGAAAGAACCAGTCAAGATATGATATATAAGTCATATCATTGTAGCAACTGAAATCTTTTTTACATAAACAAAAAAAAAATCAATTTGATTATGGGCTATAAAGCAATATAAAGTATACAGATAAATGGGGTTTTTGTCTTTAAACTGGAAATTAAAAAAAATGCTTGGGGGTGGAAATGAGACAATATCTACAATACTTGGATTTAATCAGATACAATTTGAAGGATTTTGTAGGTTCATTGAGCAGGGCTTAACAGAGGAACTTTATAAGTTTCCAAAAACTAAAGATACAAATCAAGAAATTGAATTTCAATTATTTGTGGAAACATATCAATTGGTAGAACCCTTGATAAAAGAAAGAGATGCTGTATATGAATCACTCACATATTCTTCAGAATTATATGTATCCGCTGGGGAGATGTAAGAAAAATTACCAACTTGATCCTTAGCCTAAGTATTGTGTTTGGTTATTTACTAAAATCCCCCTTTGATGAAGAAGGGTGGATTGTTAATGTAGATGATTTGGAAGATATAACCGGTGGGCATGTATGGTTAGGTTCCATTTGTATACTTGGTGGAATCTAGCATATCTTAACCAAACCCTTGGGATAAAGTTGTATCCCTTAGAAACCATACATGCACCTTTTAATGCATACATTATTTATCCTTCTAGACAAATTTTATTCTTAGAAAGCAAGTGACTCACCCCACCTACCACTACAAACCATAATCTCTTGCACAACCATTGCCATTATCACCGTCATTGTTGCTACCACCACCTCACCACAATCACGCCACCATCACAACCATACCCATCACCACAACCACAACTGCCATTACCACGTTGCCGCCACCACCACCATCATAAACATAATCGCCACAAATGCTACCACAACTACAATTGCCACCATCGTTGTTGTTGTTGTTGCCGCCCCTACCACCATTGTTACCTCCGCAATCCAACCAGCACACCTCTTTATTGGCACCACCACCACCATCACAAACATTACCCTTGCCACGTTGTCGTCGTCATTGCCTACACTATGAAGTCTATTTTTTTCATTATATTAATTGTATCACTTTTAGATTAAAATTTAGCAAATACTTTTCACTGCTTTTCATACTCATAACACTTTTAAAGAAGGCTAATTACACTAACAGCTCTTGAGGTTTATCAAGTTTTCACAAAACCCCCTCACATTTGAGACATTACACAACCTGCTAAGGTTTTAATCCTTTTCATATAACCCCATGAGTCAAAATTTGGCTTATAAATTTGCTAATTTACCCTTATTAATTACTTGAAACTAATAAAAGAACTTTATAATTATATAAAAAATTATAAAACATTAAACACTTAAAAAACAAGAAAAAGATCGTGTGGAGAAAACAAATAAAGAAAAAAAAATTAATTATTTTGAAAAAAAAAATTATTAAACAAAAGAAGTTCATCTTCTTCTTTACCTCCCACCCGATCAAGCAACCACCTCCATCTCCATCTGCTCATTCTTTCTCCATCACAGCTACCTATAACATCCCACATTGCCCAAGAGAGTGGATCATGTAAGCCTTATATGTATATTCCCATATTTACCTAGAATGATGCATTTTGGGAGCTCACTGGTTTTAGGTTCCATCGGAACTCCGAAGTTAAGCGAGTTCGTGCGAGAGTAATCCCATGATGGGTGACCTACTGGGAAGTTCTCGTATGAGTTCCCAGAAGCAAAACCGTGAGGGCGTGGTCGGGGCTTAAAGCGGACAATATTGTGCTACAGTGGAGTCGAGCTTGGGATGCGGTGAGGGCCAGAGCCGGGATGTGACAATTTGGTATCAGAGCCAATCATTGGCCGGGAGTGCCAACGAGGACGTCGGGCCCTTAAGGGGGTGGATTGTAACATCCCACATCGCTCAGGGGAATGGATCCTGTAAGCTTTATATGTATATTCCCATCCCTATCTAGAACGAGGCCTTTTGGGAGCTCATTGGTTTCGGGTTCCATCGGAACTCCGAAGTTAAGCTAGTTCGCGCGAGAGCAATCCCATGATGGGTGACCTACTGGGAAGTTCTTGTATGAGTTCCCAGAAACAAAACCGTGAGGGTGTGATCGGGGCCCAAAGTGGACAATATTGTGTTACAGTGGAGTGGAGCCCGGGATGTGGTGAGGGCCTGGGTCGGGATGTGATATACCCATTCAAACTTTCAACAAACCAAAAAATGATCTCTGTCTAATAAAATTATAATTTTGTAATCAAGATCAAATCCTTACTATTTGATTATGCACTAAATTAGAAAGTAGAAACCATGAAAGTAGTGGACAAGGAGTTGTGGAAGCGGGGGAAGTCGTCGGCGGATTGGAAATGGAAGGGTGGGGAGATTTGGCAGACTGAAAGGGGTTAGGGACGGGGAGATTTGTCTTCTTCTTGGTTTTTTTTAAGTATTTAATGTTTTATAATTTTTTTTTATACAATTATAAACTTTTCTTGATTAGTTTGAGTAATTTATAAGGGTGAGTTAGTAAATATATAAACAAAATTTTGATTGAAGGGGTTGTATGAAAGAGAATTAAAATCTGATGGGGTGTTAATGCAATGTTTCAAACATTAGGGAGTTTTGTGAAAACTCGATAAATCTCAAGGGGTGTTAGTGTAATTAACCCATTTTAAAAGTACTGTTTATTAAATATTCAACTGCTTTATTTTGCAACTAATTATCTTAAAGCATAACAGAAACAACTTTTTGGAAGAAAAAAAAATAGAAATCCCTTCTCTTTCTGTGATTGTATATTGTAATTGTGAAGTCTAGACTTTTAGGTTTGGCTTTCCTTGTCAATATTGTTATTATACCACATGCTCAATCTTGGTTTAGACTTTTCTTTGTTTATGATATGTGTCTGCTGGGAAGAAATGTTCAAGGATGTAACACATCTCACTTCAAAAGGTTTGTTCATGCATGTTCATTTCACGTTTACATTCTTGTTACATTCTGACTAGCTTAGTTGTCTAGTTAGGCTTTGCGTCAGATTTCCAGCAAGCTAGGCACGCAATTTAAGACTTACTCACATGGGCTAACTGACACCTTTTTGCTAGTAACCATATTTTAGCCATGGACCTGTCCAAATCGTTTGTAGCGTGACACGTGTTCTTTGTCCTTGCTAACTGTAAAGAACCATCCTTTTTGCATATATCTTTAGCTAGGTTTTCATTTCTTCAGAGAAAGAGAGAAAAGAGCGTTAAGGCTTCACCTTCCTCTTTGTTCTTCGTTTATGAAACCCTAATGGCAAAATCATCTTTCATGCATTAAACACTTAATCATTGAATAATAGGGTTACTTTGTCTTTGTGGTTTTGCATTAAATTTGTCGTCAAGTTATTTAAGTTTCAAATCCTTAAAGTGACCCATTTTTTTATTCTTGTCAATTTCTTCCTTCAACAGTTTGACTAGAGAAACTAACTACACATTTGAATCCAGATCTACATATCATTGTCATATCGTCATATGCATTGTATTATGTGTTGATCTCGATGCCACAAGGTGAAAAGTTCAAGATGAGCTGCCATCTTGTGAAGGCTAGAGACAACACCTTTTCGGTGCCACAAGGTGAAGAGCTTAGGAGGAGCTGCCACTTAGTGAAGACCGAAGGAATATATCTCGTGTAAGGCAAAGTTGCACAAAGGTAAAACTGCTCCATAAACTAGATCTAGGAATTGAGCTTTGTGTGGTATTTTGTAAGAATTTTGTTTACACTGGTAGATTTGACTCATTGGAGAGTCCTTTATTTTTTAACCCAGATATGAGTTTTTCTGGCAGAAAATATCTTGTGTCTAAACTTATTTATATTGTATCACATATCGCACATACATATACATGCTACATGTATCACTTGAATATTTAATTAGTATGTGCTCACAATCATGCTCAATTGACACAATAATAACTTCAAACGAACTGAGGCCTTGTTGACTAAGATAGTTTTCATATTTGAAATTGGTTATTGAATCTTTGATTTATTGACTAACAAATCTATCTTAGTTGACTAGCAGCTTGACTAGTCAGTCCAGTAGATTATATTTTTATGTAGAGGATTTTCTACTTGGTACCAATTTCAGTAACTATAAAAGAGTGTTGAAGTAGTTGAATAAAGAAGATAAAGTTGGAACAATTAACTTTGGATAACGTTAGAGAGACCAATTTTTTTAAAACTAAATTTGCAAACCAAATAATGTGGTTGTTGATGATTTAATTACTACTTAAGTATTGATTAATGTGCTTATTTTCTATTAGTGACACTTTATTTAGTTTAAAATTTTGGTATTCCTAACATTTGATGTAATAATAATTGCCTCCACTTCATTAGCTTAAATAAAGTTTGATAACGCTATACCTACTTCACGACGTCTTTTAATAGGTAATTGCTTGTGAGTTGTGACTAACTCTAGTCCAAAACACAATATTAAGGAAACCTTGAACATCTCTTTTGTGTTGGTAATCCTTAGTTTTATGCATGTGTTTAGATATATGTCTTAGAAGAATTCAACCTCTCTAAACTTAAAACACCTTACGAATACGCACGCGCATCCAACGGAAGCTAAAAAAAAGGAGACACAAGAAAAAAAAAGATGGTACGAATGGAAGAAGAAAATTGACAATGTAAAATCAATTATAATTACATAATACAAAATTATTTGATACATTTGAAGAAACAAACGATCTCTTATTCGAAATCATTTCGTAAAAGTCATCTTCAAATGAAAATTAAGATATTAAACGATTTTGATTATAAAATTTTCATGGTAAAATATTTTATTTACAAGAAGAAGAATGGATCCATTCTTGAAGAAAGAAACGCAAGTATTGTTCTTGCATGTATGTATTTTAAAAACAATTGCATGTGTAAAAAATTTCTCTCCGTCGAGACTTTATCATCTAGTGTAATTTAATATCATCATCTTTTCTATCTGTTTGTATTAAAATAAACGCTAGAAAACAAAACGTTATCAACTACCCCAAATTATTCCAATCTTTTTGTTCTTTACTCCTATTTTTTAATTGGCCAAGAAATTGTAAAAAAAAAAAAAAAACCAAAACCAAAACCAAAAACAAAAAGAATTAGAAAAAAAAGTAGAAAGTAGCAATGGGGTGAAGCATACGCGCCATGCAGAGAGAAAGCATGGATTTTCACTTCCCAACAACAAATATGTGTTAATCAAAGGCCCCTTCCTCCTTCGACAAAATCTCCACCGTATAAATTCCCTCCTCTTCTTTCTGTTTCACTCCCAATCCTTTCCCCCTTCCCACTCTTCTCTCTCTCTCTCTCTCTCTCTCTCTCTCTCCTCTGCAACTGCAAATGCAACTCCATAACCACCGCCACTTCCCCACCCCACTCCCATTCCACCACCCTTAGCCTCCACACTCCCCACCCCCTAACAATGGGCAAAGCCTCCAAATGGTTCCGGAGCATCCTGGGCCTCAAAAAGCCCAACCCCGCCCACCAAACCACCACCTCCTCCTCCTCTCCCAAACCACCCACCAAAGATAAACGCCGCTGGAGCTTCGTCAAGTCCTACAGAGAAAAACACCACCAAAATGACGCCGCACCGCTCCACCACCGCGTGGACTCCTCCACCGACGCCGCCGACCCCAACAAACACGCAATCGCCGTGGCGGCCGCGACAGCCGCCGTGGCCGAAGCAGCAGTATCCGCTGCTCAAGCCGCCGCGGCGGTGGTCCGGCTCACTAGCAGCGGCCGCTGCGCCAGAAACCCCGCGGTGCACGCTAGCGGGAACCGCGTTGGAATTCGCGAGGAAGAATTGGCCGCTGTGAAAATTCAAGCTGCCTTCCGGGGCTGTTTGGTTCGTATCCCCCTATTATTTCCTTTAATAATTTATTTTATTTATTTATTAATTTTTTAATCGACCGGTAATCTCTGATTAAGTTACCGGGATTAGCATTATGCCCGGAAGCTGACACGTGTCCCTTCTTCCACACTGTCTGGTTCGTGCTTTCACAAACAGTACTTCTTACTATACACAGTTCCACTGTTGCACCTTCTGTAAGAAGGTCTGATACGACGTCGTAATGGTCTTCGTAGAATTGTTCTAATACCCGGTTGGGGCTGCATCGAGCTGTACATTCCGTGTCGTTTTTCCCAAAACGGCAATGCGTGCAGCTTCTTCTTTCCCACTGCCATTTCTGGGTACCCCTCTGCATTTTTCAATGCTCGAAACCCCACTAAAATGCGCAGTGGGTGCGCACTGCACTCCCATCCAAGGGAAACCGCGTGGACCACTGGACCTCCCAAAGGGTTCGGCACCCCCACACATGGCCCTTCCATTTAGAGGCCTTCCATTTTTTATGTGTTGGCGTTTTCACGGAGTGGGTGGGTCAGAATCTAATATATGAGGGTTTTTTTGTGGATTAAGTTTTGGTTGTTGGTTCCAATTACAGTTGATATTCCTTTTTACTGTGAGAGGTCTTAAGAATCGATTCTCATAAAAAACGAATTTGAATCATATTATTGCTAGATTGTGAGTCGAATCCCACATTCTCCCCTTTAGCCTAAATAATATCGTATGTTCAAAAAAGTTTTGTTTGTTGGTGATTGGAAAATTGCATAAGATCTGGTTTCTAATTTTGTTGTGTTCTTTTTTTAGGGTGAATTATTTTAGTTTTCTGCATTTTGTAGGTGGTTTTTGGAGATAAATGTGGATGAGTTGGTTTTGCCTGTGACATGTTTGTCTAAATGTCAGTGTCATGGATTTACTGAGGCTTTTGAGGCTCTTTAATTTCCTACCTAACACTTACTTCATTTAATCAGTTGGGGATGATTTCAATTGGGTTTATTCTGAAGTGATTTCTTAAAGCTTTTGACTTTTCTGTTCTTTTACTGCAAATTAGGGTTTTTTTTTGGAAGAAATGAGGATCTTCCCCTTGATCATCTTTTTCAGAAATTCTTCAATTACTTTCATTCATCGTAAATCGTGTGATAAAAAATTATTGTATATTCTTTTATTTAAAATTAAATATAAACAGTATTTAATGAAAATTAGTTGCATGATGGAAATCTTTATTCTTTTTTAAGTACATTTAGGTTTTTTTATATGATTTCTTGAAGCTTTTGGCTTTTCTGTTTTTACTGCTCACATGGGGGTTTTAATTACTACAAGTGTTTGCTATTTCAATTGGTTTTTTTAAGTGATTTCTGAAAGCTTTTGGCTTTTCTTTTTTTTTTTCTGCTCATTTAGGTTCTCTAATCAATAGGGTTTTTTCAGTGATTTCTTAAAGCTTTTAGCTTTTTTTGCACAAATGCATTTTTTAAAGTGTTTGATCTTTCCTAGGCTAATTTAATACAAATTGGTCATGTGGGGTGGAGGAGGAGTTAGTAGGATGGGACTTTCTGAATGTAATCAAGTTGGTATAACAATCCCTTTGTAGTTATATGCATTTTAGTGAGTGGATGGATGGCTAAAAGTTCAACTCCATGCTTGTTGACGTTTTTGCCTGTTGGGTCCTGCTCACTTAAAGTTTGGTGGGCTCCTAAAAAAGAATTTTCCTAATTGACTTTTGTAGGAAGGGAGGAGGGGAGAGATACTTTCCTTCAGGGATGCCACCGTCATGTCCTGGACCAATGATACAGTGTCATGTGCTTTAACTTCCCCACATTGTTTGGGATGCCACGGTGGATCCTGGGGGTGTAGGTAACTGGAAGTCTTTCCCGGGTGTAGTGGTGGTTGGGTTCTTCAATTTCGTATTAATATGTAGATAGATCCCAGTCAAACAGTGGACAATACTTTTGCACCTTTTTGCAGGGCTGGTAGTGAAATGTCGTTGTTTGCTCATTGCCATGTCAGGGTCATAGATTTATTTGCTATCACTGGCCTAAAATTACTTTCTTTTAGGCGCCTGTTTGATTCAAAATTTTATGTTGGTCTCCTTGGCGCCGTAATTTCAAGTGTCAAGTGTCATTGAATTTAAGCTTTTCAATGAATGAGATTATGAATCTGTTTACTGATGCCTTGATGAAATGAAACCACATATCTTGGTTTTGTCGTCAATTTATTATGGTTTGATTATTATGGAAATGTTGGTTTGTGAAGCGCTTTTCGTTATTACTTTAGTTGTGATTAGTATCGTCTCCGCTGAGTTTAATTGGGTTTTCACAAGTCAACTTACTTTATTGAATGGACATTTTGAAGGCAAGGAGAGCGTTGCGAGCGTTAAAGGGATTGGTGCGACTTCAGGCGTTGGTTAGAGGTCATATTGTGAGGAAGTTTTATGCTGACCGGTTGCAGCGGCTGCAAGCCATATTGCGAGCGCAGGCAAGAGCTCAAGCACGGCGGGCCCAGATTTCTGATCTCTCACACTCAAGGACCAAATCTTCTCAGTTTCACCAACCTGTAAGGAAAATTTATGTCCCTCCAATTTGAGTTTTTTCAAATAGATTTAAAAAATTGAAATCGTGGACTTTTGAATGGGGGGACCAATTGTTTTTAAACTTTTGGATTCCCTCAAAGTACTTCTCAGTACAGACATATAATGTTGTGATGAAGTGATGTTTGGTGGAAATTATAAAAGCTCCATGATGCATTCATGTGTAGTTACATGCTTTATTTGTGTGGACACCACTTTCAGTCGAATAAATGAGAGTGGCAGATTGACAAGTGCCATGATGCGTATAACAGTTAATGTACATTATCAGACTTGGGAGGCATATAACATGGTAGAGGGGACACATTGATGGTTAACAAGTTACTACTACATAGATTTACCTTGTCCCACTGATCATTCGCATCAATTTAACTGTGTACTAGCACTGATTATACAGTTTTATCTCAGTAAAACAATATGAATTTAGTTATTGAAATGAATTGAGTTAGCTACTTGCTACTTAGCTGTCTAATTTTAACTGTTTATGTGTAAATCACTATGTTTTGTAATCTGCAGTGCATAATTTGGTTCTCACTCTCTGTGATTGTTGGTTGAGGACAATATAAGGGAAATACTCTTTAAATCGAGTGTTTATTCGCATTTGATTTGTGTATTTTACGAGTCGTCATGACCAAATTTTCATCTTTGTTTACCAAATGTTTTGTTTATTCATTAAACAAGAAAATTTTCATCTACATGCAGGATCCAGCAACCCCTGAAAAATTTGAACATCCTATCCGATCAAGAAGTACAAAGCATGAGCAGTTCTCAACACTCCGGGTATGCTCAAATCCTGTCTTTCCTCTGGATTTCCATGTGTGCTACTTATATAAGATTCTCATGCCTATTACTTCCTGCAGAGAAATAGCTCCAAGTCCAATGGAACTACTGATGATGAAAAGAACGACAGGGTCCTTGAAATTGATACTGGGAAATCATACATTGCACCTAGACGGAGAAATCTTTTTCACTCTACTCATCTTGCTGTGGCCTCAGACCAATGCAGCCATAGCTTTACCACTTCAAAAGACTCCACAAGCCGTCACACACTTCCCAGTCCATCGTCTTGTGAGTTCCAGTCTTTTAGCCCATTGAAGCTCTCTCGAGAGGTTGAGGAAGACTCTTTCTGCACTGCCAACTGTAGTCCGCAGTTGTATTCTGCTTCATCACAGGGAGCTACTTCGAAGAGAAGCCCCTTTACTCCTACAAAGAGTGATGGCTCAAAAAGTTACTTAAGTGGCTATTCCGATTACCCAAATTACATGGCGTGCACTGAATCATCAAAGGCTAAGTTTAGGTCTCTTAGTGCTCCGAAGCAGAGGCCTCACTATGATAGGTCTAGCTCAACAAAGAGGTACTCCATTCACGGCTTTGGTGAGTCGCGATCAATTACACAACGGACATCTGCCTTGCACGCTAACTTTGCAAATAAAGCCTACCCGGGTTCTGGTCGCTTGGACAAGCTAGGGATGCCGGTGGGTTACAGGTACTGATATGGCACTCTTCGGGTGGGGGGCTTTCGCCATCCATTGTAATTTTGAATCTAATTTGGCTAACTGATGTAGTAAACTACTTTTAACGTCCGAGGAATGTTTAGAGTTGTATTAGCGCAGGGCATATATATTTTCGGGTCTCAGTTCCTTTTAGAGCTAAAAAGATAGCTTCCTGCAAGTGCCATTTTGTGAGTCGGTTGTAAAATTAAGTTCTCAGAAGGGGAAGCAAATCGAATGTATGAACATGAAATTTCATGCGATGAAATTATTGAAAGAAAAATGTTGTGTTATATATTTATTTAAAATTAGTATTCTCTGATTTTCTGTAAGCTTATGGGCATTATTTTACGTAAATGAGTTTTTCGAGAGGAAATGATATCCATTTGCTTTTTCTCATTTTGCATTCTCGATTGTTTGATTTTTTTATTTTTAATTCATTTAATTCAAATGCTAGAATGAACAAACAAGGGTGTGCAAGAAGATAATAAGGTCGGTTGAATTCACTTGCCTTCTCATAATTCTTCTATATTCTTGACTTACAGTTTCGTGACGTACCCGTTTCAAGTAAGTAGATGGCATTGGAAGAGTGTGAAAGAGGAAGAGAGTGAGAAATTGGCTCAAGCACTTCATACTAGTATTTAAATTGCTTCGAGAACTTGACCTAACCATCACTTATATAAAATTCATGATAAGAAACGTGATTAACAAGTATGTCTGAGAGATGATGGAGCAGGTAAACAGTTTATGCACTTAAACATCTGTGCTCACATATTTCTTAGTAATATACAAATGCAAATTGCAGAGTCCAATCGAGCTGCTAATGGGGATTTCTTTTGTACACGAGCATAATTTTACTTTAAACTAATTTAAAGTGCAGGAATAAAAGCAAATGAGCATTTAAAAAACAATCTAAAATACATAAGCCTAGCTATTTATTCAGCTTGCAGTTCAAAATCCTAAGAGCCCTAGCCTCAAACTCGAATGAAAAGATGAGCTGTACAAGTAGTACTAGAGAACCAGCGGCCAAGATTCCAGTAGATTTCTCCGAAATTGACTGCTGAAATCCAGGGGTACAAGTGAAATTTCATTCCCACAAATTTATTTTATTTTCGTAAAATCTTGTTAGTTACAAAATTTAACTTTTCATAATTACCCTTAAAACCCGTAGAACTTTCAGGTTCACTCTTAGTATTTCGAATAGAGCTTGATCCTAAAAACGCGTAGGCAAAAACTATTCGTGAATCAGAGTTATAACGAATGAGAAATAAACGTGTAAAGTTAGTGGCATTTTTTATTGGCACCTCTATGTATATAGCAACTCCAGATTTGCTGGAGTGACCTCGCCCAATAAAGAGTGTCGATCCGTGTTAACCCAAATTGCTCCTTCACGATATGCAAAAACAATTTTGATTTTGGGCAGTTTTTTCCGACTCTTTTTCCGGCGAATTCCAGTGATGATGGACTTATCCACCACCACAAATCAAATTAGTGACATCCCAACATCCTTTTCCACCCAAGAACCTCCCTATTTGGCCACCTATCGCGACGGTGCGAACCTTGGGGTTTTTTGAGATTCTCCAGCAACAATATGTCTTCTTCTATGCTTCTCGACGCCAGCCACCACCAACAATCGACTCGTCATGAACCTGGCTACAAAACCCATGGTTTGTAGTAGTCATCGGAGCTCCGGTGCGCCAATTTGTGTAGCCCGACTGTTTTTGGGGAATTTCAACTATCTCCAACCAGTTTTACACCCTATCGAAAGTACAAACATTACTATATTCTTCACAAGCTACCTTTCGGTATAATTTGAGCCTATTTTAGTATTGGCCACATTTCGGTGAAGTTTGGCTGCCAGCCGTCGCATGAGGTAGCGCGTGGCCAGTGATCTGCATCATGTTTTCCATTAGCCAGAACACTCGGGTGATCGGTCCTTACTGCTGTAGCGGCAATCTACAGTGTGGTCATATTTAGTTGGTCAGCTCGGGAGTAACTGGTTGCCTTGGGGAGCAAGTCCTTGGAGGTTTTGAGGGGATTCCTTGTCAGATGAAAATAGAAGTTGCCTTTGGCAAATTCCCCCATAAGGGCGTTGTGGTCCGTTGCCTTATCGCGTATTGCATGTTCATTGTTGAACCGGGATATATAATCTCTCAAAGACTCGTCTAGGCCTTGCTGCACCGAGGCGAGGTCGGTTGGTGCGTTCTGTCTCTTAGATATAATCATATATGTGTCAAGGACAACTTGCCTAAGCCCAGAGAATGAAGTGATTGATTCTAGGGCTATCTGTTTGAACAAATCTCTAACCGTTCCTCTAAGGATGGCCATGAATAACCTATATTTGGTGGCGTCATTGTTCCGTCAACCCTTGACTGCATAGATAAATCCGTTAAGATAGTCGCATGGATAGGAAAGTCCCTTGTAGCTTTGCATTTTGAGCGCTCGAGTATCGCCACTCGTCGGCTCGTCTAGCAAGTCTTTGGAGAATGACAGAGGAACCTTCTTCTTGGAGTAGTCGGAGTTTTTGGTCTTAGACGTCCTTTCTATGTCTCATATTTTTCCCAAACTTTTTTCATCTCCTCGCTCATGACTTCCCTCAAGGTGTTCCTCAAGTCGTAGCGGCTCTGTAGATTCTCGGTCGGACCCTTGGTTGCCTGCTCAGTGGCTTGTGACCCTTTTCTATTGATGTTTTCACAACCATCTTCACTTCTGTCCTCGACGTCCTCTAGTCGTAGAGGACCTGCATTCATTGGGTTTTTTGGAAGATCAGCCCCCAGTCGAGATATGCTCTCGATCTTTTCGTTGGTCTGAGTAATTTGCTCCAAGAGGTTGGCATGCTTCTCTTGGAGCAAGGCGTTTTGAACGTGGAGGTGAGGTTTCTTACCTCATCCATCTCTCCAACATCGGCAAGTATATCATTCATCTTTTCTTCCATGATGGCGAGCCTGGCTTCTCTTCTCATATTTTTCTGCGGCTGGTCGCTTTGGGCCTGCGATAAATGTTCTTAACTCTCATCCTCATGCTGGTCATTTTGTTGGAGTTGTGCCCTAAAAGCCAATTTCATAATATTAGATATTAAGTAGCAACTTCATATTAATTAATATATAAATGGGCAAGATTTATTCATTCATGAGTTTGGCTTTATATTATAGAGATAATATACTATGAACGAGTCCATAAGATTTAAGGTATGGAAGCAATGTCCTAAATGAGGTTAAGGCAAGGCTACTTGTACTTCATGGTCACTTAGTCCTTAAATAAAGTTCCTAACCATTTGGAAAGTCAACCGGACATTAATTGTCTGGAAAGGCCGATGTATATAGCATTAAGGTTTGCATGGTCTTGTTCTAAGCTTGTTGGACACGTGATGGATATACAGGTGCTTGTCCGTGTAAAGTTCATTGAAGACTGACCATCCAAAAAGCTTAAACGTATCGATGCTTACCACATGTCAAATGTTACAAAGTTTCTAGTTGCAGTATGCAAATACTTCTTAGTCCTAAGGCATAATAGGTAACTTATATTTCACATTCAGGTGATAGATTTCTTATGTGCATGAGTATGAAGATACATGAATAAGAAATCTGTCACCTACTGGTAGTTATTCAATAGAAGGAGAAATTCCTCAAAAGTCCTCAATGACATCGTAGGGCCCAGTACTGTGATATTCGGGTTTATGTGCATGAGTATGAAGATACATGAATGTGTAATAAGAAATCTGTCACCTTCTGGTAGTTATTCAATAGAAGGAGAAATTCCTCGAAGTCACTTGAAGATTCATCTCAAAAATCTTCGACCGAAGTACTTGTTGATCAAGCTATGCTTGTAAGAATTGCGTCAACATGAGATGCATCATGGTGATCATCGATTACAACATGTGATTTGACATAAATCCATATCACATAAATCTTGATCAAGATATGGATGATAGAAGAACAGAATTGCATGGTAACTACAATCAAGGTTCAAAAAAGTATCATGACTTGTTCGTGTATACTTCTACTAATCCGAGTAGCCATGATTTGCTGCTAGGTGTCACTCATGGTTTGTGAAATTAAATAAATTCATTAATAAATTTCAATGTGGTCTTTAGTTAAAACCTAAGAGGTCACACACATATGATAAAGTTCTAGTAACACTATATGAATGATGATAAGATATAATTAATTGTTAATTATATTGTATCAATTATTTGGGCATATTGGATATTATCTTAATTAAATAGGCAGTAGGCTTTATTTTATTAAAAGGAGTCACAAACCCATAGTGGGTAAGTGAGTGGGCTTAGCACGTGGCATAAAGCCTGAGGCGCCAAACCCTAGGGGAGGTGTAGCATAGAGGTGCGTCAAGGAGTCTATAAATACTAGTTGTGTTTTTTTCATACACACAATGTAAAAGTTGTTTAGTATTGTTTATCAGAGAAAAGACAGAAAAACCCTTAAGCCAAATACACCTTGTGTGCCGTCCATTCTATATTGATCTAAGTGAGAGATATTGCTAGCACATTTAAATCCATCACTCAATCATTCATTGTTAGATTTATCAATGTGGATACTCTTAAAGGCATAACATTTGGGGAGCATCACATGATCAATCATGAAGAGGAAAATTGCAAGGATATGGATGATCCAATCAAGCTGCATGCACATGACTAGATTCAAGTAAGTTAATCTCTCTGACTTCTTAATTTGTTGCTCTATCAATTACAACTAATCAGATATATAATTAGGATAACATATTGTATGTTATTTGTTTATTTCTGCTACATATTTAAATATTTGACTCAAATTTATCCCAATAATATGCCCAGAAACCCAATATATTCTGCTCGGTTGGGCACGATCTCAAAATGTGTCTAAGACAGCTGTGGTAGAAAACACAATGTTCTAAAAAACGGCCTAGGCGCTGGTGACCTGAGGCGTTTTCTTGCAAATCGGTTGGAAAAATCGGCTGGGCTCTAGGCGGCGCCTAGGGGGGCTAGGCCCTTTTTTTTTAAATTAAAAAAAAATCCTATCTACATTACTATATTTCCTTATTTTCCTCCTATTTGCATTTTATTTGGTTTTAAATTGTGAACTTATTGTACATGTGTCATCCTACAATACTTCTCACTATGGTTATATGACATATATGCTTAATGTGTTTTTAAATTTTGGACTTGTTGGATACTCTTTTTGCATTTTATCATTCTTGTATTATTTTATCCATGAATTTCATACAAGTATAATTTTTTGTAAGTATCAATATGCACTTATTTACAAGATATAAAAGAAATTTACCTAAATCTGCCTAGGCCGCCTAGGCGCTAGGCGCCAACCTGCCACCCGACTAGCGCCTAGCGTTTTTTAGAACCTTGAGAAAACATAACCAAATTGTCTTCATTTTTCACAGACGATGCCAAATTGTTAACTCTCAAATCTTGCAGGTTAACAAATTAAAACAATTAACCCTTGGTGGGCTTCAGTGGCGAAGCCACATGGAGACCAAGATGAGCACGGGCCTATCCTGAAATATTAGTTTATATACCTTATCTGTTGGTTTTGTAACTAAAGAATTTGTGGCTCGGTGGTTGAAGGGTTTTTTGTGTTCCTGCACGTCAGGGGTTTGAAATTTGCTGGTGAACCTCCTTCAAGTTCTTTATCAGCAATTGTTTTTTGGTTAGTTGATACAGAACAATGTTAATTTATGCTGAAGAAAAATCTCATAATAATAGTATTGAGCCATGATTTTAAATTTTTGTTTGAAATTAATGTTAACTTTATTGTTAATCTTGTAACAAGTTTTGTTTTTATGATATAATTATTTTAATACTAAATTTTTTATACATGTTAAAGATCTACCAGCCTTGTTTGATTAAAATTTTTCATGCCAATACAAAAAAGGAACCTTTAATTTTCTCTCATTAGTTATATTGCTATATTTGTTGTCTCATTTTGTTTATATGATTTAAAGGCCCCTCATAGTTTGAATTCCTGGCTCCATCACTGGTGGACTTGGGATAAAACTAAAATGAAATGAACTCAAAATTTAAGTGGTTCACCCCTCAACATTAGGCTACCTCCACTGTGTTGCTCGAATTATATTGATTTCAAGGGTTACAAGTAACACTCGGCTAAGAGTTTTAGTTGTCTGACCCCTTACCAGAGGTTCTCACCCTTTTATATAGGCCCTCAATGAACCCATACAACCTTGGGCTCACCTGATCTCACCACCTAGCATTTAATGCGCCACCTACATCGATTAACGTGCTGACAACTTTTTTAACCATTAGTTGATATTCGGCAGTGAAGTGACGTTTGCTAAGTCAGGATTGCTCACCCTTTTAGATCAATGTATGATGAGCGACCTGACCGTCCTCGATTAATTAACCATGTCACTCCGAACAATGGCCCGACCACCTTTGTGTCTCATCCTAGACTTTAGCTTTTGATTGTTGATTGACACATGCCCTGATTAGTGTTTGAGTAGGCATACTCCTAAAATCTTGTGCCATTAAGTTGTTAGCCTTTCCACGTGTCCCTGGCAGTTGAAAAGTACTTTATGTAGCCTAGTTAGACTGAACTAGTGCTCGGTCAAACTTAGCGCTCGGACGTATCCTTTTTTAACTCCCGTGGACCTTGGGTTTCTTAATCTTCTATGGGCTTAGACTTTAATTGGGCCTTAGTGATCTCTTCCCACCCTGCACTGTTTTGTGGATCGAAAACGACCCTTCAGTAAATGGACCAGTCATACGGACCAAACTTTTGCCACCATACTTCATCAAAATACATATGGTCTTGAGATACACACAAAAGATAATGAGTGGATTAGCTGGATCCTCTTCATCCTCACATTCCTAGCGGGCGATGGATTTCAAGTTTGGAGTAACGATAAAAGACGATCTTGCAAACATAGTCACACTGAGGGAGAATGAGGTGATACGACACTCGAGGATAAATATTGTAAGAAAATGACACCTACCTTGGACTTGAGTATTCCGTCAAGCAATATTGTGGAGTTTAATCTCCTCTTTTTCTTCTTCTTTTCCCTTTCTTTTACGTTGTATTTTACGTTTTTCTTTGTTTTAGCAAACATGTGTGTGTTTTTTAGGATAAGAGCTCCCTTCTTTCAATCACCTGATGATAAAGAATTTATATTAGGTCTCATATCTATTTATTTTTCACCTTTCATGAACAAAATTGTGATAAAGAAATAAAAAACAAATTTCCGAATTTGGGCCATGGGGCTTAAAATGGATTGTCTAGTTCAGGCCTATCTGAACAGATATTTATTTATTTATTAGTAGAGCGGTATTTTAAATAAACTTCCTGAATCATCATTACTTCAGTTAAAATTGACTCCTGAATTATGTTTTTGATAAGTTAACCCCCTGAACAATTTAAAATTAGGCAATTAATCCCTTACTGTCAGATTCGATGAAATTTTATCTACTTTGTCGTCAAATACTGACGCAATTTTACCCTCAAGATTGAATCACGTGCTGATCACATGCCAGTATTTAATGGCACAATAGATGAAAGTTCACCGAATCTGATGGTGGCTAATTCCAAGTAATTCAAGCAGTTAATTTACCAAAAAAAAAGAGGTTAGGAAGCCAATTTCAACTGGAATAATAACTTATAGATCAAAATGTAGTATACCCTTCTAAATATTCTAATCCAAACTATGGGATTCAAATTTAGGTAAAGACAGTGAAGCACACTGAACAAGTTCCATCAGGTGAGGATGTGTTTACCCTTGTCACTTCATGCTACTAGTACTATAGCTATTTTCCGTTACCTTCTGCTTTCTAAAAACAAACCTTTTATAATATGTTGGCATGTACGATCGGCCTGCAATTGCCATTTATTTCCGAGCACATTGCGATTGACGGGTAAGTATGAAAGACCATCCACCGTAGTGTACTTGGTAATCATTTCTTGTGTAAATACAAGTCCTCCATCATCCACACCATAACGGACGAATATTAATTTGGTAAAGAAAAAGCTACACAAGCGCACAAGGAGGAAAAAATCCATCGTGTGAAAACAAATCTCAGTATATAACGGGACACGACATCGTCCGTAAACTGTATCAAATATACATTAGTATCCCCATGTTCCAAAGCAAAGCTAGAGCATCTCATAATCATATGTCGTTCTACGCATGTACATTAGTGACTGAAAGCTCCCATTGAAAGAAAGAAACACATATCATCACACAAAGAAGAAAAGAATAGGAAACGAGATGAACAAGTCAGAGACACAGGACGATCCTCCTCGTATCAGTTCCCGCATTTCCATTTTGACGTTGGCACGCAGCTTAGGTAATGGCACCAACTGCAGTGCTTGTTTAAGTTCTCTCCTTTGAACAGTAACACCAATCCTGTAGTTAATCTGCGTTTAACAAGAAAATCGATAATTAATCATCCCAAAAGATGCCTCCTGTATGCCAATACGTATACTAAAACTCATTCGATACAAGAAAGTTGATTGAATTGTATACGAAAATTCAAACAATGAATTAAAATTCCAGCAACAAGCTTACCCGGCAATCAGCAAGGCAGAGGCAACCAACACAAGAACATATTGGTAAGGCTTATGCTTAGATTTGACACGAGCATTGGCTGCAAGATTCCGAGACTCTGTCCATCCAAACTGGGGACGAAGTAGAAAAATAAAGCCAAGGAGAAAGCCACTCAAGAATCCTCCAATGTGGGCGAAGTTGTCAACATGAGGAAGAATCCCAACAGCTAAGTTAATGGCGATAATGACTATAAGCGTCAATAGTGCCGCGGCCTAGAAGACGAAGAGAGGTGAAATTTCAATGACTATGAAACATTCAAAATTTAACACGAAGCCATGACACAAATACAAGCATCAAAACCATTAACAGAATATCAACTTCACTTGATAGAACTGTAAAACTTTGGACAAACCTTATTTGTGTATATACTCCAGTTAGTAATAAGCTCTGATAACATAGCTCCGAGAAGTCCAAACAAAGCGCCAGAAGCACCAACAGAAATATTGTTCTGAATGAAAAGGGCAGATAATATGCTCCCACCAAATCCAGACAACAGGTAGATTATCCCCACGCGTACTGCCCAGATCATTCAAACATAAAATTTATGTCAGAACAAAACAAAAACATCACGAAAAGATGTAAAAAGAAATACATTAGTAAGAAACCGACAAGTATCTAGACAATTATCAACATGGGAGAGAACATATAGTTGATTTGCCATATTTCACGTATATGACGACATGGATGAAAAATGGCATACCAAACCCAAACTGCTGCTCAAGACGGATGCCAATAAAGACCAAGCTGAGCATGTTTGCAAGCAAATGGATGACACCAGCATGCAACCACATACAAGTGAAAAGCCTCCATCCTTGATGCCCATGTACAACCTTGAACCATTCAAGAGCTCCCAATTTTTCCAATCTGCAAAAGCAGGTGACTCAGATGATGCAAACTGAAAAGGAAGAAAGACATAGTATTTGCCCGTCGAGAAACACCACAAAACCATTTCCATTAAAGTACAACAAGCACAAAAGAAAACTTCTAAATTAAGATGCAGATAAACACTATTGGTCCTTTAACTGTAACACCGCAGATTAATATTTCCGAACTTTTTACATTCAATGAGTTCAATATTCTTTCTTTAAATCACAAAAAGGTCATTCTTCCGAGTCCTGAAGGATAAATTGTCGTGACACAAACTTAGTGGATTAATCAACAGTTTTTTCACCGATGACCAAACCAAAGACAGCTAGAATACGAAAAATGAAGTTGACAAATCCAACCAACGTATGAACCAAATAATTAGGAGAACCAAATAATTAGGAGAACCAATAAATTAGAGTCGGACCAAATCCACATTAATACGAATTTGGATTGACATTTAAAAGCAACATTAACATTTAACAAACAACAAATCAGGATGCAGATAGCATGATTTGAAAAATTGCTACACACAAATTTAAAAGACAAAACAAAAAAAAAGGCCGAAAAACTACAGCACTAACAATTGCTTACTAACATACTGGACAACATATAACCAAGGTTTTAAAAATAGAACTGTACATAATACTGACAAATCCAATTTATGAATACATCGAAGAATATTTCGACATCGCTAGCCTTCAACGAAAATAACGATGAAATGTGGTCGAAAATATAGACTTTTGAGGGAAGAAAAACAGTAAAATTCTAATACATCTATACACATCCAACTAAGAAACCGTAAAATTAGCCCACTTCCAAATCTTAATCAAATTCCACAAAAACCCAGAATCCCAAATCAATAAAGCAGTCAAAACACAAAACCAACAAAAACTCGCAAAAAAAATAAAAAAATAAAATCAGAAATTGAGAGATGGGTAAAGTCAGAGAGCTCACGTATCAGAAGAAGGACCGAACAGAGGGTTCTCCCTGAGAGGCTCGAACGAAAACCGACCCAGAAACTTGGCCACGCACTTGTCGGCGAAACCAAGATTGTGTTTTGGGCAGTTGTTGATGGACATGGCGACGATGAAGACAACAACATTGGCCACCACGAACATAGGAATCAGCCACGATGTCCATTGGGTTTCGGATGTTCCCACGTAGTACTGGTTGGAGTTGTAATTGTAATTGGTGGGTCTGGGTTTTGTTGGCGGTCCTCGTTCTGGATCAGCCATTGTTTCGATTGTTCAGATTCTGTTTCTCTCTCTCTCTCTCTGGAAAGTGTGAAACTTTGGGCTTGTAGAGTGAGAAAGGCGTCTCGTTTTTGGGTGGATTCGGTGGTATATATTTTCAGAGGAAGGAGGAATTGGGGAGCAGAGATTTGAGAAGTAACTTGGAAGCGAGTGGAAGACGTGTTTTTTCGATGACGCGAAAGGAATTGGAAGCAGAAGAGAGAGAGAAGGTTGTAGATTTAAGTTTTAACAGTCGAAAGAAGAAGTAATGTAAAATGGTAGCTTTCTCTCTCCTTCCTCACTCTCTCTCTCTTCTGGGTTGTCGGTCTATTAAATATTTATGAGTTAGGCGGTGCTGTTAAGTCTTTATATATTAACTGAATTTTAAAAACAAATTAATTAAATATGTATAACTACGTCAAAAAACAAACAAGAATAATTAAAAATAAAAGTTTTTTTAAAAAAAGAAAAAGAAAACCACGTCTCTTACTCAGGAGTTCTAAAAGACGTTCTGCAATAGTCGGGCGACATATTAAGATCTAGCACCTAGGCAGACTAAAGCCTGGGCCTAGGCGGATTATTAATTATGATTTCACATGTAAATATAAATCTCTACTTAATACTCAAAAATAATACGCCACCTAATACTATGGTCTAGCGGAATTTTTTTTCACTTGAAATTGAAAGGTCTTAGGTTCGATTTTTGCCAAAGAAGAATTTGAATCATATTATAGCTATCTCATTGTGAGGCTAACCCAACCCCTCCCCTTAATGTAGATAATATCGTTTGTTAAAAAAATACTTAAAAGTAATACATAATTGTATTGTGATACATAAATTGCAAAATAAAATGACATATAGATTATAATTTTTTTGGTAAAAAATAAAATATAAGTTTTGGAACATATTGAAAACATGGGAATAAGCATACAATGAGTGCATCCAAGTATTAAACATGTATTTTACAATTTATTGAAAAAATAAAATACAAAATAAAAATTATTTATTTTCTATCTAAATGAGAATCATGATTTAGGTGAGTGCTAAATGAACTAGACGTGCCTAAAAATTAATTGAGGCAATGGTCAGTCGCTTAAATTCACACTGTCAAAATTTTCAGGAAAAAAAAAATTTCCTTTTTCCTATAAAAAAAAGTGATGTGAATAATTTTTTTTTTAAGAAATTAAACTAAATTATTAGTTCTAGTGAACTTTCAATTTCCAAACATGAATAGGGCAAAAGAAAATGGCAACAGCCAAGTAAATTAAGTAATAATAAAAGTTGTCATATTAGTCCAAAACTCCAAATCACACTTTTAGTCCTTTGTTTAATTGATTAGAGGGACTGAAAGAGAACTTCCATTAAATTGATTCCTCAATGTCATGCCCAATAAATAATTTTGTGAATGGAAAACACCATATGGTGATGTCTAATCTAAAAAATATGAGTGAAAAGGATAATGCATCCACGTGTTATTAAACTTGAAGCTACGAAAAAAAAATTATGTTTATACACGTTGATGCGTGTTTGATCTTCACAAATCTTTTTCTCTTTAATAACTATTGACTAAATATTTAACCGACAACGCTACATAATTGCAAATTTGTTTGGCCAGATGGAGAGATTTTTTTTGTGACTCAAATAAGAAGTGGTACATTACCTATTACTATATGAATGGTGTAATATGTGTGTTAAAAAGTTAATAATTTAAGTATTAAATTTTTTTACTACTTATATAAAAATACGTGATGTACCGACTATATTCCGATCATAATAAAAAATCTATCGGCAAAAAGGCAGTGACTCAGCAATTCTTGCAACAGAACAAATGGAGTTAAAGGGAAAATTTACAAATAACATAATATAAACCAAATATAGTTTTAGTTAGATTACCTACCTTCTTTTTGTTTAAACTTTTACTTGAGATTCCAGCCCTAATTTCATCATTTGGTTCAGCACGTTTTGATTACTGCATCTTTCTTAAAAGGTAATAAAGCATGAAGCATATTCCCTATAAAGGCAACAAAAAATTTGTGCAACTTTTCTAAGCTAATTTCTTTTCTTCATTACTTATTTTATTATTTAATCTGAACTTATTTTTTAATCAAGCAATATTATTAGTGAGTTAAATAATTAATTATTAAGATAAGAATTGGTGGTAATCGAATCCGTATCAAGGTGCGTATATATGATTAAATAAAAGTTTTAACCCTCTACTAATTATGCTCAGTCTCCAAATTTATTTCCTAAGAGTCTATTTCAGAATCCTTTTTGGGCATCATGTAAGGAGAAAAGAGAAGCAACTTTTACCATCAAGTTAATTGGATTGCCCACCTTATCTAATTGTGAGTTTGGAGTTGTGACTCAAACAACCGCTGCAATCTTGACTATCATATCATTAACAAATATTTCAAACCCACATTAACCCCATTTATGGAGAGTTTTCCACAAAACGATGGACGAGAAGCGTGGCAGTGAGTTAGTTTTATTTAGGGTTGTGCTATCCACACACCCCAAATTACTTCTCACACACCCCTTGTTAATTTCTATCCGTTGATCTTCTTTAATTCATCCAATCCGAAGGCCGAAAATGAAAAGGGTGTGTGAGAAGTAAAATGGGGTGTGTGGATATCACACCCCTTTATTTATAGTTTTTCTCTCACTTATGTCATATTGGATCACTAGCAAACAATAAGATTAGAGGCCTCAACTTTTTTCATCGAGATTTCAGAGTTTAACCAATGATTCACTACTAATTATATCGATGTTGTTTTTCAACTTAACGACATGCACAATCGGCCAGTGTTAAGTTCTATTACAAAAGTCTTCAATGCAATTAAAAGTAGAACTATTCAATATAAATGAAATAAAATAATTTATTTTGTAATGTTTTCGATGTAGAATTATATTCGTCTACATATTCATCATGTATTGTGCATGTACAATATAAAGTCTTGTAAATTGTAACATGATAAAATATAAGAAAACTAATGAAAAATAGCTTGAAAACTTTGAGCTTTAATGATAAGGACAAAATAAAGGGTAAAGTGAATAATATCAGGATTGACTTTTTAGTGTAAAAATATGATTTTTCGTTTAAGTGAACAGTACCGAGAGTTTTTCGTTCAAATTCCTATAAAATATTACTTGGTCACAACACTATAGGCAAATTAAGTGAGAAAGCTCTCCTTAAATAAACCGCACGAATTTAGATAGTGACTACAAAGTAAAAGGCCCATGCTTCTAAAGTTGTAATTGCTCGTACCGAGGAAATCTTTGTAATCTTAGGGCGCGTTTACTAATTCGTAATCAAATTAAGAGGAATTGAATTGAGGAGAAATTTGATTGAGGAGGAATTGAAATGAGGCGGAATCAGAATCAGATTCTTGTTGAAGTTGTTTACTAAAAACAGTCTGAAATCGGAACAGAATTCTATAAAGCTGTTTACTAATTCAGCAGAATCGGAATATAAACCAGTATGATTACTAAAATGCCCTTATTCCAAATCAAATATTTTATATACTTTTTAAATAAAATTTGATATAATATATAATAGTAAGAAAAATTAAATTGTTTTTTTTTTATTTCATAAACACACTAAAATGCCCCTATTCTAAATAATCAATATTATATGCTAGTCTTTTTTATCTTTAATAAATATTTTATTTTATTTTTAATTTCTGTGAGAAAGGCTTTTTAAGTCCTTTTAAATCCAATCTAATCAGTCCTCTTCGTTTTCTGATCAGCTGACAAAATGCCGCCTCCTCACCCTCTCACTCAGCTCGACCACAACTACCCTCCTTGAGAATCCGACCATTCTTTGCTCTCCCTCCCTACCTCACCATCAAGGATTCAAGGTAAGCCTTCTATGTAAATTTTTATTTTTGGTTGAATTGATTATGCTCTGCCCTGACCTTTCTTATGCGGCTATGCGTAATGATTCAAGCTAATATGTTGTTGAATTGTTGATCTTTCAAGTGTTTTAAGGATGCCCAATTGCAATCCTTATCCCCTATAAATTCTAACGAGAGTCTGAATTTGCAGTCTTTGGAATTAGAATCGGCAGCCGAGCCCTAAATCGAAGGAATTCGACACGGCAATGCATGAGGTGCAGAGAGGCGGTGGCGGAGGAGCACAAGCTACTTGAGAGGATGGTGGAGGACAACGAGAAGATGGGAGTGTTGAAGGTGAAGGGTGCTTTGGGAAGAAAAATTTGATTCCGGATGAAGCCTTCTACTCGGAATCCAAATACTACCTTTGTGTAAGTAATCCAATTCCATCAATATCAAGAATTGAACTCCTGATTTTACATGGGTCCCGTAACACTGTGCATTCCGGTTGAGTGAGTAAACAGTTGAATAATCATGAATGGGGAATGATTCCCATTCCGCCATTTCCTTTCATCATATGTAAACACGCCATTAATGTTGTGTTGTATTCGATAGAATATTTTTATGTATATGGAGTACAAGTTGGTATACTATGTGTCACAATAAAAATAGAGATAATATATATTTTTGACTGTCTTGACATTTGTATTATAACATGTGGTGTACTATCTTGTTTTTTAAGTACATTGAAAAATCTCTCATTGTATTCTTGTTATGCTAAAAAAAAGTTGTATTTGTCGTTTTCATGTCATACTCGTTATCTTAACGGATCATATTGTGTCAAACTTGTTAGGATAAGATAACGGATTATTAATAGCTAACTCCATAACGACTTGATTCGTTAAAAACTTATTTTTATTTAAACGTTTACTTCAGATTCCAACCCTAATTTTATATTTGGTTCTGCACATTTGATTACAGCATCTTTCTTAAAAGGTAAGAGAAATGCTAAGAATACTCTTTCTCTCTCTCAAGTGTGACTTTTTATAAACTCTTCACCACCTTATGTTTTTAATACAATATTTTATAATGTTGCATGAAAATTATCCATAAATAATTATACTTTTGAGAGAGTTTACTTAGCATTTCTCAAAAGATGATAAAGCATGCAGCATAATTCCCTATAAAGGCTACAAAAAATTTATGCAACTTTTCAAAGCTAATTTATTTTCTTCATTACTTATTTTATTATTTAATCTAAATTTTTTTATAGAGTGATAATGTTAGTAGGTTAAATAATTAGTTACTAAAAGAAAGGAGAATCGGTGGGGATCAAACCCGCATCAAGGTACTATCGATCATTGTAATAAAACATCATCTGCCTAAATTTGTTTTTAAAAGTTGGGAAATAAATAAGTTAAACCAGATCACGTCCAAAAAAACAAAAGTTTAAACCATCTACTAATTCAAATTTCTTTGCTATGAGTCTATTTTGAGAATCCCGTTTTGGGGCATCATGTAAGGAGAAAAAAGAAGAAACTTTTACTACTCACATATTTGGATTGCCCACCTTATCTACTTGTGAGTTTATAGTTGTGACTCAACAACCACTGCAATCTTGTAACAAATATTTCAAACACTTGAGAGACCAATATATTAAGGGAGTTTTAACAAAACACTCCCGGTACTGTTTATTTTTAACGAAAAACCACATTTTTACCTTTAACTGGCACTATTCACTATACCTTTAAAAAAAAATTTTCGTTAAAAGAGAAATTTTTTTGGGTTTTTTTGTTAGTTTTCCTATATATTAACCCCATTTAAGGAGAGTTTTGCATGAAACCATGGACGGGGAACACTACATGGTTGAGAATTCGATTCATTTATAGTCTTCTGTCACTTATGTCATATTGGATCACTAGTAAACAATGAGGCTGGAGGGTTCAACTTTTTCATCAAGATTTCAAAGTTGAATCAATGATTCACTACTAATTATACTGATGTTGTCTCAACTTAACCACTTGCAAACCGATCAATATAGAATTTTATCACAAAAATCTTCAGTGCAATTAAGAATGAAATCATTCAATATAAATGAGATATAATAATTTATTTTTTAATGCTTTCGATGTGAATTTATATTCGTGAAGATATTCATCACATATTGTGCATGTACGTCATGTAAATTGTAACATGACAAAATGTTACTTGGTCACAACACTCCTGGTAAAGTGAGAAGGCTCTTCTTACTTATAAATAAACAACACGAATTTAGATAGTGACTAAAAAGAAAAAAAACGTATGCTTCTAAAGTTGTATTTGATCGTGCCAAAGAAATCTTTGTAATCTTAGTATTGTGTTGCATTCAAAAGATATATATATATATATATATTTTAATGTACATGAAGCACAAGACTGTGCATTATGTGTCATAATATAGGTTGAGATAATATATATTTTTGAGTGTCATGACACTTGTATTATAACACGTGGTGTATTAGCTCGTCTTTTAAATACATTGAAAATTCTTTGGTTCTATTCTTGTTAGGCTAGAAAAAGGGTCGTGTTTGTCGCTTTCATGTTATACTCGTTATCTTAACCGGTTGTGTCAAACCCGTTAAGATATCGGGTTCTTAATAGGTGACTCAAAATAATCTGATTCGTTAACGAGTTATGTCATTTAATTTTGTGTCAAGTTAACGAGTCATGCAAGAAATTGTCATGCCTAATGTCTAGATTTGGCACACGATATCTTGTCGGGTTCTTAACGACTAACCCGATAATGACCCGACACGTTAACGGGTTATCCGATAACGATCCGAATTGATAATAGGTTGACCAAAAACCTATTATTTTCGTGTCGTGTCGAATTAACAAGTTGTGTAAGAAATTGTTATCCCTAATTCTTGCACAATACAAAGTCAAAATTAAACATTTCGTTTTGGTTTGCTGTGCCTGTGTCTGCACTAGTATAATTTTTATTGAATTAATATAAATAATGACTCATTCTGTTAACTAAGTTGCTTAATGCTTGTTGCATTGCAAGTTGTAGAAAGGTTTACAATGTCAAAGCCAAATGTTTATTCCTTAGTTTGTTTGATTGTTTGGAGAAGTTAGTCAACATGACAACAACATAGCATCAGTTAAACAAGAACAACCTACCCACTTACCTGCCGATGCAACATCCATTTCATCGTAAAATCAAAATAAGAAACAAAGAAATGACATTATTTCAACAAATTAATGGATCAACATGATTATTAGACTACCAAATTATCATAATATTCGGGTAATTATTTATTCGATGAAAAGTTTTTAGATAACCATTTCGTTTTACTTTTTATTTAAAAAAAAAAAAGAGGTGAAACTACTTTCTCTAGTTTTCAAATTTTGGTTTTGAGTTTTTACTTTTAGTTTTCAATTTTCATTTTTTAAAACTAAAATAATTACCAAAGTTGTTGGAAGTGGACTTTTGGCATGTCTTTCTGATAATTTCTACATGGTATCAGAGTTAAGGAGCAATAATGTGGTAATTAACTAATTAAATTCCCTCTTTAAACCACTTTGAATCTGAATATGTGGATGGTGAATTTGGTGGTGAAAAGGACATGAGGAGTCGGCATAAATTATAGGTAAGGTGCGCTTTTGGTGCGTGTTTGTTGAATATGAGAGCATGAACGAAGGAGACATTACATTTGGACAGAGAACAATGCATGAGCAAAACTTACGCGTATGCCAGCCGTATGCGTGTATATATATCCAAATTTGTCCCAAACAATGGCTTTTGGGAGATTGACTTATATGATATAAATATATACACACACTTTTACGGTGATAGACACATGCAGTTGCTTAGAAGCTACATGCTATTCGTTTTTTGTTTTCTTTGCCATCGGTGCATTGCCATGTCAAAGCTGCTACTTTTTCAGCAAACCCTAGCTTTTGTTGCTTACATGGAAATTTAAACCCAGTGTTTCTTGCCACCTAAGCTAAGGTTTGTGGGACTTCTTTCACCAGTAACTGTCATGGTCATATCGTCTATGCACGAGTGAACAACTAGTTACAAAAGTATCTCGCAATGCAATAATAAATGACTCACAACCACTCCTCTGTCTACGAACAAGTATGTTTAGCAAAACCTTTTTCAACGAAGGTTTGAATTAAAAAAAAATTTGAACCTTCCACGTGCAAAACCACTAAACTTTTCCTTTTAATCTTTCGGCCCCACTTTAATTAGATCCCCAATTTGCATGACTACATAACTACATCTACTGTACTAGGAATATCAACCAACGATTATTGTAATTGCTCGGGATATGCTTTTTTAGCTAGTAGAATTTATTTCTTAGTTCAAGATCCTACTTACTAACTAGAATCAAAGAATTGCCTGTCGGTCAACTTTGGGTTTCAAACGTAAATGAAGGTTTTAATTTGTTTTAATCAAAACCGCAGCTACGTTGATCATTTGTTTCAATTCAATAAAATATTGTCATGTAATAAAGCAACAATATTTTCTCTAAGTTTGATAGAGGTGACAATTTGTACCCTACCCGTTTATCCAAAAAACACATCTTCCTCTTTCATCCACCGTACTTCTGCCAAAAACCCTCTCCATCCCTTGAAAAGTGTTACCACCCATGCCCACCACCCGTTAGCCTAAGAGTTGGGTCTGGGTGATCCGTTAGTTTAATAGGTTAGTTTGGACGACCCGTTGACTTAACAGATTGGTTTGAGACTGACCCAAGCCCCATAAAAACGACCCGTTTACAGGTTTACGTTTGACATCTAGGACTTAATTGGAATGACAAACTTATTACGTTCAAGGTATGATAATAAAAATGACAAAAGTTTCAGTGATGCAATTGAAACCCAACAGGAAGATCCAAAATTCTAGTGGCCGACAATGCAAATATTGATCCATACAAAAATGCAAACCAGAAAAGACTTAAATTGTCAGAGCAAAACAAGTTGAGTAAATTGTTAAGATAGGAAGAGGAAGAAAACTCATCGCTTTCCACCACCACCACCTCCAAGCTTGGCGGCCTTGGGAGCAGCAACCTTGGGCACATTTCCCTTGGACTGGCCCTTTGACTTGGACACCGATTCGGCCTTCTTCGCCTTCTTCTCATCCTTGGTCTTCTTAATCCTCTCCTTAATTTCACTGCCAAATTCACACGCGCAGATTTAAATGAGCTAACAGTGTCCTTGTTGAACAAAACCCAAAACTGAATTTCTCGTCCTAATCAATCGATTGAATTTTTAACAAATACACATAAATATGAAAGAGCAACAGTGCATGTTGAACAAAACCAATAATTGATCAACTTAGAGTGTGTCTGGGAATGCTTTGGTAAGGCTAAAAGCGCTTCTGGATACCAAAAACACCTCTAGCAGAAAGTGCTATTGAATTCTAAATGCGGTGTTTTTCTTGGCACTGGTATTTGTGATTAAAATGTTCGTATGCTTCTAACAAAAGTGGTTCTAGCAGAAGTGCTTATGAGCAGAAGTTTGCAAAATCTTTTCCAAATTGCCCCTTGATCAAATGATTCAAAGGAAAACTAATGAAAAAGGCTTGAAAACTTTGAGTTTTAATGATAAGGACAAAATAAAGGGTAAAGTGAATAGTACAGGATTGACTTTTTAGTGTAAAAATGTGGTTTTTCGTTAAAGTAAACAGTGCCGGGTGCTTTTCGTTAAAGTTCCCATGATTCAATTCATAACGCATAGTTAGCATACCACAACAAAACCCTAATTTTCAAAATCTTAATCATTTGATTCAATTTATATATATAAGCCACACATGTGAATGAACAAACAGAGGACAAGTTGAACAAAACCCAGAATCCATTTTTATCAATATAATTCATTCAATTAAACATACCGAAGAGCAGCCTCACGGGCAGCGTCACGAACTTCGGGCTTTTCGGTCTTTCGCTTCTGGATAACTTCCAATGTGGCACCAACAATGGACCTCGAATAGGGCTTCTTGGTCGAGCGGCGCTTCTTCTTCACAGATTCAGCAGCAATATCCTACATCACCGACGGATGAGCTTACAATAATATCCCTCATTCATTCCATCAAACAAATGAACGATTCAAACCAAAACGCGGCGTTTCACGGATGCTAGGGTTCTACCTTCTTGTGTTGCTTCCGGTACATGGCGGTCCAGGTGAGCTTGGAAGGCTTGAGGCGGTTGTGGAAGTACCTCTTGCATTTGGAATTGGCGAAGAGGAAGACCTGGGAATCGGAGCGGATGAATCGGATTCCCTTTCCCGGGTAAATCTTGTCGCCGCTGAAACGGCAGAGCTCCGTCTTCAGAACCATGGCTGCTCCTCCGCTGCTTCTGTGCCGCCCCTGCTGCTGCTCGCTCTCCTCTGCTAAAATCTTCGACCTGTCCAAACTCTAAAACCCTAATGCCTCGGGTACCCAATTTAACGTCAACAGCCCAATACGACACCGTTTAGGAAGCACTGGGCTGTTTTATAACTTTAATTTTGTGGTCTTGAGGCTCAGCCATTGATGTTTTGTAAGACCCACAACCACAAAACTAAAAAATTAAACGGTTCAACAGATAAAACAGCTGTCGTTGAGACTGTTTTATAACTTTAATTTTGTAATCTTGAGGCTCAACCGTTATTGTGTATATATGTATGTCTAAGTGTGCATAGACATTAGACGGTTCAATAGTTCACACGTGTAAACAACTGTCTCTAGCACGCTTCTACGTACAAAACACAAAACCGTCCATGGATGATACTCTAAACTCAATAGTCAATCCCTCAGGGCTCAGGGTATTGCCCAATTGGTGAGGTGAGTGTAGGGAAGAATTAGGTTTAAGCTAAGTCAAGAGTTCGATTTCTTCCACTACCAAATTATACGAGAGATACGAGTACGTTGTAGCTTGTAACATGTATACCTTTGAAGGAAACTGAATATCATGTTTCAAATTTCCATTACTTAATAGTGTGCTTGGCAATTCTAGACAAACACAAAGAACTTGCACATAATCCATTTCTCCCGACAAAAAAAAAACGATTTCTGAATCGAAACCACAGTTCAATACAAATATTCACCATCGAAAAGTCGCAGGTTCTACTTGTAGTTAATACGACTTTCTTTTTTTATGTTTCCTTCGCGGTTTCACGGACTAGGGAAAGCTTAGCCAGAAGACCACACATCTGAAGGTACGAGCCAACTCCATCACAGATTCTCATGTGAGCAAATCCAGTTTCCTGCAAACACGCACGAGTAAAAGACTTATCAAAACACAAGATCTCAGAAAGAATGAGAGGGAAATCTCTGCATAGTGTGCATATGTACCTTCATGAACTCCAGTTTCAAAAACTCAGCCATATCATAGTTTTTTATGATACGGAAAAAAGTTGTGATTATGTCCGTTGGGGAGTAACCCAGATCGTAGAGCTGCTTGAGACCCGAACAAGCATCATCAAATTTCCCTTCCAGTATGTTGCGCACCATATTCTTTACATGCAACGGATGAGGCTGGTCACAGACCTGTAAACCAAAAGAAATCCTTTAGGATTACCAAGGAACATACAAAACAATAGAATATTTAAAAGTATTTCGTAAGTATAACCTTGAAAACATTTTCTTGGTTCACAAACCGGAATCCACTGTTTGTAGCTTGCAAGTTATTCAGTGCCTGCCTCATATCACCATCAGCGGTGAAAATAATCGCTTCAAGACCTTCTGGAACATATGGAACCTTCATTTACAGCAAACGCAGATGAATCATACACGACCCAAATTTCAAATATAATGTATACATGGCAATGGTAGAATGTGAAACCACTTTTGATCATTGGAAGGAAAGGCTCAAATTAAAGCGAAGCTCAACAAGTGAGGCATATGTTCTAGGAAGTGGGTGGAATTCCTAGGAAATAAAAACATCGAAGCCCAAGAAAAGAGATGCTTTATTAAGCTTCATCTGAAGGCACAATTATTAAATATCTTATCAAACACTGGTTGCAACCCTAGAGTTAAAGAGGCTAATTCAAATGTCAACCTAAAAACCACTATTAAGACTGCTAGAATTTAGAAGGATAAGAAACTGGTTGCAAGGGTATTTTTCCCAATCTCTTGGCAATGATAGCACAAATGGATTTAAAACACATGTTACCATGTTGTGCTGCAAGTGAGACACACCGACAGAGGAAATGATTAAGGAAGACATGCAAACGTCATTTTGTTGAGTAAATGAACAACCTTCTGATAAACAAAATACCTAAGCAAGTTCAGTATTTCAAGCTCCAGACGTAGTGAGGAAAAGAAATAAAGTAGAATAGATTGGGAAATAAATAAAAATGGAATCACCACAGAAGCTAAGCTTTGGCAGAGAAAAAATAATATGCTCTGACTAATAAACTAGTGTAGACAGATCAAAAAGAATTAATACAAACTAATAGTTAAGGAAAGTTGTACCAATATTTCTTTACATTTGAAGCTAGCTAATGACAGTATGCAAAAATGACATTACTACAATGTAGAGAAATTTCTTTACCTTCTCAGCTTGAACCACTATCATTAGGCGACCAAGTATCTCCTCATCAGTCAATCTAGAAAACCGGACAAGGGCACATCTACTCTGAATAGGCTCAATGATTTTGGAAGATGTATTGCACGCAAGAGCGAAACGAGTGGAATTTGAATATATTTCCATTGTTCGCCTCAGAGCTTGTTGTGCTCCAGATGTCATGCTGAATTGTGTACAATACACACCCAGAGGATTTCCGATACCCGGTGCCAAACTCAAAAATTAATATTTAAACGAAGTAATGAAAATAACAATGTTGTAGCAACAAATAAAATAGAGAGATATATGTTTTCTGCGATGAAAGAAATAGACAAAAGGATGAACAGCCATGCACCAAAAAGTTAAAATTTAAACACATAGGCAGATAGATAAGAGCAATTTGAAGTTTTCAGATTGGTTTCATGGAGAATATCACTAGGGTTACCTGTCAGCTTCATCCAAGATGACAACTTTATGGCGTCCAGAAGGCAGTGTAACTTTCTTTTGAGCAAACATTTTAATTTTGTTCCTCACAACATCGATTCCCCTAAAGAAGAAACGACAGTAAATAAGTTGATGATAAATGCCAATAACAGTTTAGAAACTGAACTCCATCAAGACCATTTATGTACTCACCTGTCATCTGATGCATTCAGCTCTAAAACAGCCTCCTTATAGTTTGGTCCCAAAAGCTCATGCGCAAGAGCCAGTATGCTAGTGGTCTTACCAGTTCCAGGAGGACCCTGAAAACAATAAACAGTGATCAGTCAAGGCATAGGTTAAGTAAATTTAAGCAACAATAACCTTTCCACTTAGTTCATCGATAACCCCAAACACAAAACACCACCACTCAAACGAGTTTAATAGCTCAGTATGGCGGAAGTCTTTCATAATGCCATAAGGCACAATTTGATAACCATTTTGTTATAAGTTGTTAGTGTTCACTTTTTGTGCTATAGATAGAGGAAAAGTAATAGGAGAAAGGAGGAACGAAGAGTGTGAAGGATGGATGGTGGAAAAATGTGATCCTTCATTTCACCCTCCTCCCGCCCACCACCTCCCTTCATCCTTCTTTATTCATCATTTCTCCCATGTTCGTTTTCTCTCTATCTCTAGCACAAAAAATAAAAACGAAAAAAATCAAAGTCAAAATGGTTATCAAACAGGCCAATAGTTTTTATACTTTCATCTCTCTTCTAAAGCATGAGGTTGCACTGGTGCGATGGCAAGTGCCTTCGCCCATGAGCGGTAGGTCTCGGATTCGAGACTTGGGAGCAGCCTCTCCATAAATGGGGGTAAGGCTAGCCGACATTTACCTCTCCCAGACCCTGCGTAAAGCGGGAGCCTTGTGCACTGGGTACGACCTTTTTATCTCTCTTCTAAAGCATGAGATCCCAAAGTTTCTGTCGACGTAAAATTTGATAGCAAACTGAAGTTGCTTCTAGCATGTACCTCTCATTCCCACTCCGGGTAATATTAACAATTCATCAAATTGATTCAAATTCTAGTTAACCGGACAGAAATTTCCAAGTTCATATAAGCCCTCACTCTTCTTAATGAACAGGCACACAATTTTCCCCAATTTCAAACTCATGAATACCCATGGAGTCTGAGAACACAGGCATCCAACACAATGAATGGCCTTTAACCAATCTTCTCTCCAACTTTTCAATTTCCAGTCGACAAATTCCAATAATGTTGCATAAATTTATCGAATTGTCAACCAAATCAAAAAGCCCCATTCCTCTCCTCATATTCAAAAGCCAAACTGAGCCCAGATGATAGTCCAAAATTTCAAAACTACAATGCTTATTCGACTTTACCTCTGCGAAAAGCAGCGGCTGCCTCAACGAATACACAAATCACAGACCACAACACAAAATTACAAAGAATAAATTCACATAATCAAGCTACAAATTTAACATTCCGCTAGGGTTTAGGGCTTTAGTAAAATTGAAAACGTTGGATTGTGAGCATAAATGAGTGAGAGAGAAACGTACGGCTAAGATGAGGTTGGGCATGTTGCCGTCGCGAGCGATGACCTGGATTCTGGACACGGCGTCTTCGTTGCCCACAATGTCGGCGACCTTGGTGGGCCTGTACTTCTCCACCCACGGCATGTCGTAGGCCGACGAAGAAGAAGACGACGCCATTGCTGCTGCCGTCTGCTGATGGCTGCGACAGAGAAGGAGAGGTCGTGGCGGGCTCGCGAAGAAGATGGACTGGAAGTGAAAACCCTCTCCGAACAGCCCTCTTTGCCTTATTGCTTCGATTTGGAGGGAAAATTGCCCTTCTGCTGTTTATTTCGAAGGGCTTGGAGAAGGTTCTATTTATTTGTTTCTAGGTCCTGAGCTTTTGATATTTACACATCCAACCCCACCTTTAATCCGCTAACTTTCTTCTTTTTTGTTTTTCGTTTTTTCGCTCACATCCATTACCAATAGGAGTGGGCAACGGGCAGGTCGGTCCAGGTTGGGTCCAAATCCATTGGCCGACCCAATGGGCTCGGGTAGTAATTTTTAGAATGTAACCCAATCCAACCAACCCATTGTTATGGGGTTGGGTTGGGCGGGTTTCTTGGTTTGGGCTTCATACTATTTTTTAATAACAATTTTATTATTCTTCACAAACAAACATTAAAATCATTCAACCAAGCAAATCCAAACTCCTGAATCCAAATTTTCTTAACAAAAATAAACTTGAAATCTCAAATACTTTATTATTAAACTTAAAATCCACGTTCCAAACTTCAACCATAAAAGAAAATCAACTTAACAATTCTATAATCTTAATAAAATCCAAAGCTAAACATAAACTGACATATAATCCCAAAATTATAATAAAATTCAAAACTTAAACATAATGAAAAGTTTTAAGATAGTAGCAGTATCCATGAGCTTTGAGCAGCAAAGGTTGACGACCATCAGTAACATGAGAAAACAACTACTAATTTATTCCCAAAGTCAAAGGTCCAAAGCATTCAAAAAAGGCTGTAAGCTTGCAACGGAATCCAAACATTCATTAAATCATTAGTAAACTGTGAATAACAACACAAAGCATTATAATTTGGATAGAAGTTTACATTGATTAGTTCATAGAAATTGCAAAGTAACTTAAATCGACCATGTACTAATCAACGGTATCCATTTCAGATGTGCAGGCAACTAAAGCTCTACACGACATATATAAATTAAAATAAAACAAGTCAGAAAATATTTAATTGAAAAATGAAAACCACATACAAGTTTAAATAGTTTGTTACCTGATATTATCTGCTCATGATTTCCATATTCTCAATGGATGATGATTCAACTTCTGAAAATATAGGAGGTGACTTTAACCAGTTTTGAGTGCAAATCAGTGCCTCTACCATCTTAGGAGTTAGGGTACTCCTATAATCGTCAAGAATACGCCCTCCAGTGCTAAAGGTAGATTCAGATGTGACTGTGGAAACCGGTATTGCAAACACATCCCTTGCAATCTTAGCTGAAATTGGATATTTTTCCTGGTGAACCTTCCACCATTTCAAGCATTTAAATTGCTTATCCATTGGATTCTTATGAGGTTCCAGTAAGAACCTATCCACCTCACTTCTTAACTCACCTCTATTTATCTGTTTTCTTATCTTCAGAAATTGAGGCAACCTTGCATCTTCCTATCCACCTCACTTCTTAACTCACCTCTATTTATCTATTTTCTTATCTTCAGAAATTAAGACAACCTTGCATCTTCAATAGAACTACTATCAACAACTTCCATTGGTGCACTGTTACTAGATGAACCAACATTAGGAGCTTGGGGAGCTTGTTCATTAGACTTCAAATAAAAGTAATAAAGCTGCACTAACACATCTTTAAAACCATTGGTCAATTCAATCACTTCATCTGCACCGTATACAACACTGAAGCAAAATGAAACATAATCCAATTTAAATCTTGGATCAAGCACCATTGAAATAATCAGCAGCTTATTAACATTTCCCACATAACCTCAATATTTGCATCACCATGTATAAAGTAACAAAATGTCCATCATCTTCCTCCAGCCTTTCAAATGCTTTTTGGAACTTAAGGGCAACAACCAATATTAAATAGGTGGAATTCCACCTTGTTGGTACATCTAAAACCACAAGACCCTTAGACTCTATTTTCACACGATCCATACATTCCTTAAACGTTTTTAGCCTTGAAGGCGAAGACCTCACATACTTGACAGCGGATCGAATTCTCAATATAGACTCATGCAATTCCTTTAACCCCTTAGACATAATTAGATTCACAATATGAGCACTATATCATAAATGCATGTACACACCATCAAGAACAAGAACATCAGTTTTCCAATTTTTCAATTTCCTTTTCACATAATTAACAGCTTGATCATTTGCTGAAGCATTATCAACAGTTATAGTGAACACATTTTCTATTCCCTATTCAATCAAACACGATTCAATCAGTTTCCCAATTGTTTCCCCTTTGTGATTAGGTACAGGATTCAATATGCGCTTATGCAAATTCCAATCACAATCAACAAAGTGAGCAATTAAAACCATATAACTAATGTTTTGTGCAGATGTTCAACAATCAGTGGTAAGGCAAACTCTCTGGGCATTTGTGGTCAACACATTTTTCAAAAGTCTATTCTTATCCAAATACAATTGAAACACATCTCTCGCAATAGTTTTGCGTTAGAGAGGGGTAAATTTTGGAGAACTAATACCACAAAAAAACTTAAACCCTTCATTCTCAACAAAGCTAAAGGGTAGCTTGTCAAGAACTACCATCTTGGTTAACTCAACCCTATAAGCTTCCTTACTAAAGCCAATTGCCATAAGGCTACCATTGTTCTCCCCAAAGCTAAGGATTTTTTGTTTCTTGTCCTCAACCCGATGAGGATACCTTTTACATTGGTTAAACAAATGATTCCACAAACTAGAGGTCCCATACTTCTTAGTATCACAAACATAACTCTTTTTGTAGTAGTTACAAGTAGCTCCAAGGTCACTGGGATCAAAAGATTCACCACCATCAACTTTGGTGAAGTGATCCCACACTATGGACATTTTCCTACTTGGTTTCTTCTTCTTACCACTATCCACCAGTGGAAGAGGTGGCACTGATGAAGCATCAATATTGATCATAGTTTGAGAACTTATTGTTTCATTAGCTTTAACGAACATATCTTTTCCAGCCATTGTATTCCAAAAAAAACTCACTCAATATGATATAATAAAATACAATATGAATGTCAAATAATAAATAGAAACAAGTGGAAAAAACAAAGAAAAAAAACACTCTAACATGCATAATATAATCTGAATGTGCAGTATTGATTCAATATACACCAATATTAGTCTATTAGATATCAAAATATTTTTGAAATTAACAAACCCAATATATAATACATAAATTTACAACTTATATATAATACATGAATTTACATTAATAAGAAAGATGCTTGTATGCTTTGGAAATTAACAAACCCAATATAAAATATATCAGTAACCAATATATTGTCAATTAAAATCTACTCGATGCATAATACATGAATTTACAACTTATACTCATAAACATTCTGCAAACTTTCACAATTGAAATTTCATTCACTTAAATTTAACCAAAGCATCATCACAATCAGATCATGATATTACCAATACTCAAATTAAGACTCATCGAAAAGATAAAGGTTAAGTCCTTATCACCCAGGTATACAAAGCCTCATAAAACTACACCAAAAAGAGACAATCGAGTTAGAATTTCAATCTAGTTGAATAGGAAAATAAACTGAAGAAAATTTTGAGTGAAATACTAAAATCATCACCTAAAAGCAGCAGCCAACTAATCAAGAATGACAAAAATTGAGATATTAGGGTTTTGGGGTACAGTGGCACAGAGAAAAACAATAAAATTATAGGGTTTTTATAGATTGAGAGAAGATGAGGGATCAATCTCGAAGAGGTCATAGAGAATAATCAGAGATGAAATTGATTCTTGCGTGATTTTCCAACAGCTTGAATTTTGAAATTGCGTGTGAGGGTTGGACGAAAAAATATCTATATTCAGGTGGCCGGGTTTAAACCCGGGAATAATTTTTTGGGCTTTCTAACCGACCCAAACCAATTAATGTCGGGTGGGTTGGTCGGTTAACACGCACAATGCCCACCTCTAATTACCAACAACAAACTTGACAACACAAAGGACCAAAATTTACAACAAAAAACACAAACAAACAAATGTGGCCCAACCAAAAGTTGAAACTGAAAACAACCAGTTCCGCTGCATCTTCCGCCATAACCACTGCTAGAACCACCAAAACAGCAGCTGTGCATGTCGATCCACACAAATTCTTTCCCCTAATTAAGATTTCCCTCATCAATACCATCATCTAACCCTAAGCTTCACTCCTAGCACAGCTACAGAAAACAAAGAACCTGCAGCCAATTGAAAGAAGCTACAAGAGCAACACTGCCAACAAAGGCAGACATCAAAGAGAAGGTGGTGGTGCGAGGAACACCTGACCTAGTGGAAGCATCAGATATATACTCACCAACTCAAAACAACGTAACAAATCACAACAAAGTGTGACTGAAGCTCGGAAATTGGATGAATATGGATGAAAGACATCAAAAGGGAGAGAAAAAGGCAAATCAGCCAAGAAAACCAGGGAAAACAGCGGATGGGAGAAGAGAAAAAGAGAAAGAAAGAAACAAAAGAAAACCCACCGATCCGAGCCATAGCTAGGATCGGCGACACCTAAATTGGATTCGATTGGAAACCACTCACACAAATAGGTGAGAATTACCCTCAAACAGAGGGAAGGTCTTTCACGGGGAGAGAAAGAGAAAGAGTTCCAGAAAGTCTCCGCCTATTCTTTTTTCTTTTTTTTGGTCAAGCTAACTTTCTTATTCTAAATCTAAAAATTTCGTTAAAAACTTTCGAAAATAAATTAGGTTGAAATTGGAGTATTTATAAGATTCGAATTCGATAGTTCTAACTTTTTGAGATGATTATGATTATTGTGTTGTAGTATATACTATTAAGTGTATCAACATGTTGTTGTGGGGTTTGAAACTTTGTTTAACGTGTGGAATGTCTCAAAAATATATGCAACAAAGAGTAGTGTTACATACATATATTCGATCCATGTGTTTAGATGTTCCTTACAAATTATGCGTAAGGAACAAAAGTTAACAAAATTGAAATGTTGGTATGGCATAGCCAAAGAGTGTTATTTTCATTCATACTAGCATTTGCCTACACACTTTGTGTGTATGAACACATTTTTTTTAGAAAATGAGGAGAGAGGGAGAGAGAGAAAGTAAGGGGAGTGGGAGGTTTTTGCTTTTGCTTTTTTTTTTTTTTTAATAATATTGGAGGTATTTTAACATCACCTGTAGGTGAGGCTTCAATAAAAAAACTGTAAAATTTGGACATGTGAAATTACATTATTGCCCATCATTTTTTTTGTGTGATAGAAAACTAATTTGTCTTTTCACTCTCTTTTGGTTGACAAAGAGGGTTTTTATTAATTAGTAGAGATATTACATGACAAGAATCGGAGATGTTGGTACGCGATTCCAGGCAGCGTTTTATGTCCAAAACTATACAAAGTTCAAAACTAAGATCAATTCCACTGAAGACACCCAAATTTGTAACTTTATTTATGGCGTCTCCTTCATTCTTTACGACAACGTTGAACTAAAAATCAAAAGAAAAATAAAATAAAAAACAGTTCGATCACTTAAGAATTGAATCACATTAAATTGCATATGAATTTAATCACATTTCTTGGTACGCCTAGTTGCGAAACCAACAATGTAATCAAGAGAATCGAGATGTGAATGTTGTGGGTGGTAGTGGTGTCAAAAATGGTCGTGATGATGAGGCCAATATGATAGTGGCAACGATGGTGGTGGGGGTAGTGGTGTCAAAGATGATAGATGAGGATGTGGTGATGTGGGGTGGCGGTGACAATTGTGATGGTAGTGGAGTGGTGATAGTGGTAATAATGGTGACGGTAGTAGTGACATACGTGATTTTATTTTTTAAAATAAATTTTGACGTTATTTTATCAGAGAAATGTAGATGGTCATCTTCTTGGCAAGGACTGCGCCTCAGCCGCTGGTTCGCCTCACGGCCTCGACACCCGCGTAATGGCACGCCTACCAAAGAATTAACGTAATGGCAATTTGGGTAAGTTAATTGGACTACTAATATAGAGAAAAGAAACAACAAAATCCGCATAAAGTTGAAGATCCATATGAAACATATTTGCAATCATAAAAAATGTAAATTATCAAGTCAATAATTGTCTGAATTACAACTTTACAGCACAACTAATTCGTCTACATTAAACAATTAATATCCAATCCGATCCCATGAACTCCATCAAAATCATACATCAACTTGTCCAAGAACCCTCAACTGATCACCGCTGCGCTGATCGATGCGTCGTCCAGCGGCCCAAAAACAAGATTCAAGGTAGCGGGTGACAAAGTGATAACGATTCGATCCCGAAGTGCTAACAAAACCCGAAGAGCCTCATCCCGTCGTACAAAACCAGTAGAAATCATATCCTGCATTAGCAATTCCTACTCTTGCTTGAGTGCCATGGCTTGAATCTCCTCCTTCATTGATTGGTACTGCTTCATGACTCTCCCGCAATCGTGGTGATCGCCGGGCATAGACGAACCTCCCCCCCCCCCCCCCCCCCCGTGACCGCCAAAAGCTTACACCTTTTAGCCATGGCGGAACTCAGACAGAAAAATGCAAGAGATGAGAGAGAAGAGAGCAAGAGATTCGAGATGTGAAATCATATGTGGGTTGGGTTGGGGTACCTTTCCTTTTATAATCGTGATCGTTCCTAATGGGCATAGGATTTGTAAGGTTTCTTTATATAATTGTGATGGATCATTACTACTGGATTTAGGATGAAATCTCTGCAACCGCAGCTTAAAATTGGATTTGAGTCAACGTGCTTTGACTTACAGTAATTGTATTTTTTTAATCTTTTATTCTTTTTATAGATAACTTTATATTCATCTAATTTTATGAGTCACTCGGGAATAATCCACTTAGGCCATCTCCAACTCTTATAGCGCGTTTACTAATCCGTAATCAAATTGAGAGGAATTGAATTGAGGAGGAATTGAAATGAAGTGGAATCAGAATCATATTTCTGTTAAAGTTGTTTACTAAAACTATCCGGAATCGGAATACAATTCCATAAAGCTATTTACTAATTCAGCAGAATCGGAATATAAACCAGTATGATTACTAGAATGTCCTTGTCTCAAATCAAATATTATATATATTTTTTTAATAAAATTTGATATAGTATATAATAGTAAGAAAAAATTAAATTGCTTTTTTATTTCATAGACATACTAAAACGATTTTGTTTATTTTTTTTTATAAATTTAAGTATTGACTTTAATATCTAAATTTTCTCGCTCAAGTTGTAGTTTTTTCTCTTCAGCATATGTATGGAGTTGTGCATAATGTGAATGAGTGTAGAATTATGCTTAATGAGCTAGAAGGATATGGAAAGAAATTGTTAGGAGCATTTTCAGTCTTAACTCTTCAAGGATATAGTTTGTTACATAATGTCAAGGAGTAGAAGAAATGATTTTTACCATTTCAAATCAAAAAACTTGATTCTCCTTAAACTAAAGAGATATTCATGAGGTGGATTTTGTATAATAGTAAATAAATGAAGAGTAGGAAATAACTTCATTAAAGTTAATATTTTACATTAAAGTACATCTATCTAATCATCATAACCAACCTAAGCAAACTAGTCATACCCTGCCTAGGCATCATATTATCAACAAAATATTCATAATCTGCCTACACATTAGATTGTCAACAAAATATTCCTAACTTGCCTAAACATCAAAATATCAACAAAAAATAGTTCTTCACCATCATAGTGTCATCTAATCAGTCATTAGATTTACAAAACATTCACAATTTTCCCTGATATGTCATCATGGCAACAAGCACTATCATTATGCATCCAAGTCTACAACAAAGTAGGCAACATATGCACTCTTCCTTTCATCAAACATGTTGAAAGACATCCTCAAAAGGTCATGTTATTTGGCCAAGAAGTTGCTGACTTTAAATAATTCCATGGGAGTCAAAAACTCCATTTTGCTCAACTCATTGTCAAGTTGTAGTTGAATTTCGATCAGATTTATATTGATTGACAGTGCATGAACTAGACCATCAAGCTTAGGTCCGACATCGGCTATAGCTTTAGCCATAATAGAGAATTGCTTAGCCATTTCATCCCTTAATCTTGCCCTCTTGCGACTAATGTTTGATGTGTTACTTTCTGCATTCCTTTGTTGTTGGGTATTTGGTACTGAGAAAGAAGCATCACAATCATTTCCACTTTCATCCTCACCTTCATGTTGATTGACATTGGCATCTTCAAGTCTAACTTCTTATTCATCATCATCAGCATTACCAGCATTGCACCCACATCACGATCTCTTGCATAAATCTGTCCCAAACTGTGGTAGTACAGAAAAGGCTTATTGTACAATCCACTTGCATCCTTTTTACCCTACAAACAAAAAACACCAAATACTTATTATATGTGGTATTTAATTTTTCATTTAGCTAAACACCAATACTTATTCTATGTGAAATAGTTCTATTTTATCTTATAAGAATTACCTAAACAACGTTCCATGGAGGTTTTTCTTTTTTTATGCATGTTGTTAGTGCATTATCCTGAACTTAGAATCCTTGAAAAATATTTGGCAATTAGTGGGCAATTACGTCATTTTCTGTATAAAGTCTTGCAAAAAATGCATGTATATATTCTTTAGAGACCTTTGAGGGTCACCCAGGAAATGTTGAAACAAACATGGCAGGTCTTTTATGTTCTAATTCAATCACCTGTCCCCTGATTTGTAATTAATAAGATGATGATATTAGCTCTGAGATTTTGAACTCAGTGTAATTAATTAAAGAATTGAGATTCTAAAAACAAAACACAATCAGATAAAATACAAAATACAATAAGATATATGCAAACCTTCGTAGTCTCATCATACGCACTTTTCTCACAAGCCAACATCATTTTCTATTCATTCCACTCAAACCCACTTAGAGCTAGCAATTCAATTAAGGCAAAATATTTTGCCTTCAAAGTCTTGATGCGTGATTCAATGTGGGGAGACGCCTTTAATCTGCACCCTGGGAATTTGGCTTCCATAATAGTTTCTATCTTCCCCAAATAACCATTCTTGAAACCAGTGTCAACTCGCCAAGTCTGGTCACTATGCAACTCAAGCAATGATTCAATTAATATTGTATCCTTAGTAGTTGTCCAATAATGTTTCTGTTGTCCCTTTCCTCATTTCGCAGATGAAACAGAAGCCATTCTACATAACAATATTAGAAATCATAAGCATTTCAAATGATTTCAATTACAAATATGATGTCTTTCTTAACTTAGAAACAAATATAATATTCCAAATGTTATTACACAAACAGTATTAGATATAAGCATTCCAAATGATTTTGATTACAAACACTGATGTCTTACTTAACTTAGCAACAAACAAACCATTCCAAATGTCATTACAAAAACAGTGATGTCTTTCTTAACTTAAAAAAAAAAAGAATCATTCCAAATGTTATTACAAACATTATAATATAAAAAGATACTAATGTCTTCATTAAAAGAAAAGGAACATCAAACACCGACTCAATGAACCGCTCTATTGTTCCACATTTCTTGGGCAAGGTTATCCCTCCATGCAGTCCACTCATCTGAGGACTCAACAGTGGTAATATAGTTATCCGCATCTGAATTCCCATCTTGAAATTGCCCATATGCATCGGCTTCTATAGGATCTACAACCATCTCCCTCCTTATAAAATTATGGAGCATACAACACCTGAAATTATGCGACGATGTGTCCTAATGTCGTAATAGGATGGGCTCCTAAGAATTCCCCAACGCATTTTCAATAGCCCAAAACACCTTTCAATGACATTTCGAGCACTTGAGTGTTTCATATTAAAAAACTAAGCATGTTTTGTAGGACGATAACCATCTCTCCACTCATTCAGATGATAACGAGTTTGTCTATAAGGTGCAAGAAAACTTTTTCCGTTTGTGTAGCCACCATCAACTAAATAGTAACAACCTATTGTTGACAAAGAATTAAATTGTCAAACTTACAACTTTATATCACTTGCAATGCAAAAACTAAGAATTTTAATTACTAAAAAAAGTTGTGAGTGTTACCATTAGGGACTTTCAATCCATTTCTCCTAGTCACAACATCTCTAAGAACTCGACCATCATGTGCGGACCCTTCCCAACCAGGTAAAACATATATAAACTGCATGTCCGGAGTGCAGACTCCCAAAACATTCGTTGCTATTTCATTTTTCCTTGTTCTGTACTTTGGTTTATCACATTCTGGTACATGCACCTTAACAGGTGTTCCATCTAGTGCACCTAAGCAATTCTACAGTATATAGGACACTAAATTAACAAACTAAACTATGAAATAAAAAGCTAGTAATTATTAAGTAGTGTAGGCATGTAGATATTACATACCTTAAACTATTTCCACTTTGTGTCAGTTGAGTTCTCATGGATAGGCTCAGGTGTTTGCCACAAATCCTTTTGGCATTGAATCATTGCTTTAATACACTCATGGAAATACTTACTAATTGTTCGACTAGACCTTCTAAACTGGTGGTTAATTGTGCAATTCTTAAGATGGTGTGCAAGAATGTATAGAAAAAAAATGCAACTATCTCCTTTATAGACACATTTCGAGTAGCTCGTAGCTGTCCTCTAGTCACAAGAACTTGACATAATCTATGAAAGGATCGTCTATCCATTCGTAATTCAGCAATACATGTCACATCACTCTCATAAATTAAATCATATAAGTATTCTAATTGCTTGTAAACTCTTATAACTGTTTGACAAGGTGAGGGACTTCTAAGGCGCTTTTGAACGATACCAAGAATCGAAACAAGAAGTAGCACATGCAACAAACCTAGTTCGAAGATAGACAATCAACACATTCAATGCAGCATGTAATTTCTTCTTTGTGGACAAACTTAGATGAGCCATTACTCTACACAAAATAATGAAGAAAAAAAATGTCATAAAGGACTTCAATTAACAAGTTAATAAACATATCTGCAAACTCAAATAAATTAACATTATAGAACACAATCAGTCACAAAAATTTACATACAGGGAGCATGAAAAAAAAAAGAAGAAAATTGGGAGCATGAACAAAGTCTGTGCCTTAAATTCAAAATAGATCTGTTGGTTTAGCTAAAAGGAAAATATGACCTATGTTTACGACAACAGTGTTGAAATAGCAGTTGTCTTTTAAAATTCTATGCCAAACATTGCATCAGTATGATAAAACAAGATATACGAAAAATTGCTTATCGAAACAATAAAGTGTTGTGAGTCACGGTAAATGTTGTGTTAACAAATATATGTTGTGACATTTATAAACAACTCTATGTTTACTTACTAGTTATCTTATTTCCCTTCGACTAATAGGTTATTTGCTAATACTGAGATTGAGGACTTTCTCCACATGGACTTGGTAAATTAAAACAATCCTCTAACTTTTCTCCCGTTGTTGATAGAGTGATAATATAATTTACACAACACAAATTGTAGTTCATTTAAAGTTCCTTTGCAATAGCTTCGGTGTTTAATATCCATTTTGTTGTCACATATACCAGGGAATGGAAGTTGACCTGAATACGCAATGAGCCCTTAATAGAAGCAATGTGAATAGCTACAAAATCTCACACTTTTGAGCACACCCAAATCGAAATCTAAAAGAACCCCATTTAAGGAATCCATCATTTTTCTCCCGATCTTTGCAAATATCATCACATTCAGCTAACCAAATCCCTAAAAGCAAACCATCAGTTTCCCATAAACGCCAGAAACTCAAAACTATTAAAAAAAATCTTTTTGCAATAACATTACTTTGGCAAACTTTGTCTTCTACAATTGAGCAAACCAGCTAATTATTCCTCTCATTTCAAATTTAATGGGAAAACAAAATACAACCCACGACAGAACAAGCAATGCAAATATGAGATTCACGCGCAAGACAATGAAAAACCATTCCAAAAATACACAGAGAGAGAGAGAGAGAGAATGGAGCAGCTAGAAGAAGCATACCTGATGCACAAGCAAGAAATCTGAGCAAAACCCAACTCATAGTCTGAGCTCTGCTTCCTCCAGTCCTCCTCCTCCACTCCCCTCTTCTGGAAAAAAAAAATTAAAAAATGATTCTTTGATTCCTCAGACGGTAAGCTCAAAAGAAAACAAACAAAAACTCCTCTTTCACTCTCAATCTTTCACTCTCTCAGTCTTTCACTCTTTCACACTCTATCTCCCTCTCTATCCCTCCCTCCCTCTCTCTCTCTCTCTCTCTCTCTCTCTCTCTCTCTCTCTCTCTCTCTCAAGTTTTTTGCACACCAAAAAAAAAAAGAGAAGAAAATTAGGAAAAAAATTGAACGAAATCCTGGAAAGAAAATCCACCGCGGAGAAGAAAGAAACGTGCAAGAAACGAGCAACGAAACGTTGATATTCATCGAGCTCTATGAGCACAGAGATAAAAATGCAGAAGAAGTAGGAATTTACCTATTCGTAATTGTGACGAGAGCTACGGTTGAGAGAAGACAGAGGCCTGCGGCTGAGAGAAGACAGAAATGAGCTGGGTGAAAAGAAAAATAAGTCTAGGGTTAAAACGATAATCTTGAAAATAATGAAATTAAGTGAGGGCATAAAGGAAAAAAAAATTATCATTTTGATTGCTTGGGCAATCCGGAATCCAAATACCTTGTATATGTTAGGAATCCAAATCCTCCAACTTCAAGAATTAGATTCCATTTTTTGTGTGGGCCCGACACAGTTTTGATTCCTCCCAATTTTAGTGAACACAGGTATAATCCGTAATTGGAATCGGATTCCTTATTGTCATTCCGATTACGAGTTAGTAAACGCGCTATTAGAGTAAAACCTAAAATTTTTAGTTCAGAAAATTTAGGTTTTAACTCAGAAATAACTTTTATATTCCAACCCTTATAGCCTAAAATTTTAGCCTCATATTATTAAAAAAAAAATTTAAGCTAATTTTTTTAAATTAAATTTTTATAAAAAAAACAAATTATGTAGACTGTGCTAAATTAATTTTATGAACATTTTGACCTAAAAATATTTAAATTTTGATAAATATTGAAAAATCACTAAATCAACACATAAAACTCATGAAACACTATGGAAAAATATGAAACACATGATAGAAATTGAAATAATAGTAAATGGGAAGAAATGGTTTTGGAAGATGGTAGAAAGAAAAATTGGAAGAATTGTAGGAGAAAAGTGAGTTAAGTGAGTTTTGTGTAGATGTTTGAACAAATACATAGGTATTTAATTGGAAGAATTGTAGGAGAAAAGTGAGTTTTGTGTGGATGTTTGAACAAATACATAGATATTTATAGAGTTTTTGGGTGAATTTTGAGTTAATAATTTTTTTAATTATTTTAGCGGGAAAATTTTATTTGGACCCAGTTGTCTTATCTCTACACCCAACTAAAACATTTTCTCTACTAAACTTCCAAGTTTTCCCTTAAATGAATAAGAATAAGAAAATAAACATTGATGTTTTTATCTCTACACCCAATAACTCAAATCCTAGCACACCACTACACTCTTCCATTATTTCTGGCGAAACCCACCCAAGTGAAAGCAAGATCATCAACGACCATGGGCTCCAAAATTTTCAATTGGGATTATTTATTGAAATTTTTAGGAGTAAATTATTAAGACCATATCTAGTTATATATCATAAATCCAAGTAGTGTAAATAGTAGTATAAAAACATACTTGCGCGAAGGAGCAAATTGTGTCGTGCAAAGTATGTTTGCGCAACGATGACAACAAAACGTCACGCAAAGGCATTTTGCGCAACGGAACTTTGCGCGACGAAAACCCCAATTGCGCAAAACAGCTTCGCGAGACGAAGGAACACCTTGTCGGCACAATGTTGGGAAAAATAGGTAAAAGTCTTGGTTTGGCACCAAAATCTTGCACGATGTACAAGCCGCGTCATGCAAAGCTATTTTACGCAACGAATGCACACCTTCGTCGCCCAAAGTAAACGACTTTGTGGTATAACATAAATTTTTATGGTATCTACTTGTGTAAATATTTTAAATTGACGATCGAATTAGTTCATTGTATTCTGATAGGAGCATTTTTATGCGACTTAATTGGCTTGTTCTCATGCATTTATGTTGTTTTTCCTTAGTTAGTTTAGTGTTTAAAGTCATTTTCGTGCAATTTCAGGTTTTATTGTCAAAGTATGCAAAAAGGAGCATTTTGGAGCTTTTAGGAGCAAAATTGGGCTTGGAATGAAGTGCATATGCATGGAGCAAGGAGTTTGGACGAATTTGAAGTGAAAACATCAAATGAACATGCTAAAAATCTGGTGAAACAAATACAAGTTGCAAGAAGGGATAGGTTTCTAGAAGGATTGACCAAAATTCCACTCAAAACCATGTTCACACCAAAAATCACATCCTTGCCGTGCATCCTTGATGCTTTCACACCAGAAAATTGAGTGAATGATTCAAGACCTAACCCACCATTATTCTCCACATGCTTGCCGTATATCCTTGTTGTTTTCACACCAGAAAATTGAATTAAACAAGTCCATCCTCTCCCTATAAATACCCATGGCAGCAGCCTCATTGATCATCCAGAAATTAACCATTCTCCAACCTTGTGTTGCAACAAAGAAGAAGAGGAAAGTTCTTGTACGTGCTTGCTATCCAACATGGATCGTTGGAACGTTTAGGTGTTTTCTTTCTTTTGTTTTCAATGTATAATTCTATTTATCTTTGCTTTGTGAACATTAGGAACTAAACCCCTCTTAGTTAGGGGGAGATTCGAAACCATGTGCATGCTTGCAATATGATTTGATTACATTCAGTTGTTATTTCATAAGTTGTGGATTCAATTCGTTCATCTACTTGATTGATAACTTATTTGTGTATGTTGATTGAGAGTGCACGCTTAGTTTTCATGCATGAATATGATGCTAGATTATGAGGGAGTTTCACCTAATAGTTACAATCTTATAATCACAAGTAGTGAAGGTCGCTTGAAAACGATTGCGTTGAATGAATTCTTGGCATAAGTTTCATGCAATTCATAGTAACGAATGCCTCGTCAATGCTTATGTTTTTCGTAGAACTTAATGATTCTTGCTTGTATCTCTATTATGCAATTCATGTAGGGAACTTGTAGGGAATGTTTTGGGTTGTCGTATGCAATCATCCAACTCAATGACTTGTGGAAAAACTGAGGGTTAATTAGTGCAATTCACAGTTAATTTGGGGCGTTGAGTATTCATAATTTATTGGAAGAACAACTGAAAATCGTTTTGTTTGCAAGTGTGACATGTGTGGAGAAGAACCTCCTAACTAGCCTTTTATCCATCCTTTTCATCCAAAAACGTTTACAATCTGTTTTGTTTTAAAAGTTTCTGTTTTGTTTTACTTTCAACTTCACCAACCCAAATCCCCCTTTTACTTTCTTGTTTTAAAGTCTTTTGTTTACATTTTTAACTTTGTTTCTTTTTGTTTTTGAGTCAGTTTAGAGGTTTTAGCAAGCCCTCCTAATCCCCGGTTTAGAACGATCCCTACTTACATACTTTGCTACAATTGTCAAAAGAGGGTTTAATTTGTGTGCTTATATTATTCGCATCATATTCATATAGGATCAAGGAGTGTAGATGTAAAAAATAATCAAAATCAGAGTTAAAATAACCGTTAAATCATGATTTTTCATTTTTAACTGTCAAAAAGTTTTGTCTCGTTACTTGATCTCTAAATGTTTGTTTTTTATGATTTTTGACGTATGCGATCTCGAAGCATATACAAACATGTTTGACGGTTGGATTGTTGAAGCTAATTTTGTACAATGCGTATCCCATCAAAATGGTAGATTCATTAACACTTAGAGTTTATTTATACTTTCATTATGTATAACTGTTTGGGCCCAAAATATTGGTTTGGGCCGAGCACTAAGTTGTTCTCGGCCTAGAGGCTGTACTTAGGAGTCATTGGGGGTTATTTGGTTTATGGGTCACATAGCCAAGGCTGGCCGTGTCCTATTAGGAATCCATGGGTAGTTGAATCCTGATACAAGAAGGAGTTTCGATAAGATAAGGATGTTGGAGTTTGGGATTGAATCCGGCTTGATAACGGGTTGAGTTCAAAGTCCTAGTAGGAGTAGGACTGGTTGAGATAAGGGGGGATCGAGGAAAGGAGTCCTACACCGAGAATGGTTGTGATTCGATCGGAAACAGGTTAGCTACTATAAATAGGGGGATGAGGACATCATTCAGGCCTCATCCAATTCAACACACAAACTGCCCTGCGCAAACTCTCGCTCTACGTGAAACCTTTCAACAACCTCGAGATTTTTACTTTCTTTTTACGCCGACACATCTTCAGTTTGGATAAACAGCACTGTGGAGGCAACCGGCGAACATCTTCAGTTTGGATAAACAACACTGTTGTCGTAAAATTAGCCAACCGTTAAGCACCTTCAGTTTGGATAAACAGCACTGCGACAGGGCTGACTAGTTATCTATCCAAGTCTATGTCGAGAAGGATTTTCAAATCCTTATTGGTAGAGGTCATCTCATCAGCCTTTTTGACGAAGTGAGGTGTTATTAAGGCTCAACACATTGAACGCCGAGTTGTTTTATGATTGGATACTCACAAGTGGGCTTTAGAGTTCAACATTCTGACGGCCGAACCACATTTACCATCAAGACATATATCTGTTTTGAGTATCTATGCCCCAATACTCTGGTGTCGATTCGGCGTGTTTATACTCTTACGAATATAATCATTGTGACCAAATTCGAAGTCGATGATTTGTGAACTTCGCAGAGCTAGTAGCCTTGTCATCAGGCTCTAGAACCCAAAGGCTTGGACGTGTTCCTTCCTCGGCCGCAGTCGCAAGATCAAGAAGTCAGCCGCACGCACAATGCAATATCAACACATTTTACTCCTCGGCCGAACTCGGCCAACGAGTTGACACGCCCTGCATCAACCGAAAGACGTAGTTAGCTTATTAGTTACTTGGCATGCGCGTCATGTAGGCTTGGTAGTTTTTAGGGTCAACATTGACATAAGATTTTGTGGTATCCACTTGTGTAAATATTTTAAATTGACAATCGAATTAGTTCATTGTATTCATATAGGATCAAGGAGTGTAGCTGTAAAAAATCATCAAAATCAGAGTTAAAATAATCGTTAAATCATGAATTTTCGTTTATAACCATCGAAATTTTTTGTCCCTTTACTCAATCTCTGAATGTTTATTTTTTACAATTTTTGGTGTATGCGATCTCGAAACATATGTAAACAAGTTTGATGGTTGGATCGTTGAAATTAGTTTCGTAGGATGCGTATCCCATCAAAACAATAGATTCACAAACACTTAAAGTTTATTTATACTTTTCATTAAGTATAACATAAGATTTTATGGTATCCACTAGTGTAAATATTTTAAATTGAAGATCGAATTCATTCATTGTATTCATATAGGATCAAGGTGAAAGAAAATTTGTGAAAAACATGTTCATTTGAGCAACATTTATAGCATGCAATTAACAATTAAAGGCGGAATCATGCTTGTATGCACTCAAAAACAAAACATTACCCATGAAATTCAAAGCCTAGTAGTATGTGAACCAAGACTTAACTTAAGAACAAATTGAGTTGAGAAATTTTATACCTTTGTTGATTCTTCTTTGCATAAGCATAGGCTAATCACCCAAGGAGAGGGCCATCATTCCTTACTTCTTAGCTCTATGGATTTCTTGGATGAGGATGGTTGAAATGATGCTCCAAGTTCCCAAAGTTGAGAACCTCTAAGTCTCCACACCAAGGTAGGACTTGAAGAAGAGATGAGTGACCTAGAGGAAGTAAGATTGCTAGCTAAAATCCTCTAGGGTGGCCGACTTCTTAGAGAGAAAAGGGAGCTTGTGTTCTCATCTTTTTCTCCAAAAGAAACCCTAAGGATGAAATGGCTATAAAGTTGCCTTTATACCACCTCACAATGGAGTGGCAAACTTGCAATTAAGCCAAGTTCACTACCCATCTCTATATGGCCGACCATTAAGGGTTCATTGGGCTTTCAAACCCTTTGTGGTTTCAAGTTGTCATACAACTTGAGTTAATGGGCTTGACATTCAAATCTCATTGGGCCTTGCGGCCCTAAACTAACCCGAGGTCTATAACAAACTTATTCGTTTGATTAATTAATATATTAATTAATCCTAGCCATAAATAATTAAACCATTTAATTATCCTTACTCATCTCTGTTGTTTCTTCAATCTCTATCTTACACGTTGTACGATCCATTAGGTTCATTTTAGCGAGGCAGTGGGCGATTAGAACTCTTTCAAATCGATTGTGAATTGAAACTTACTTTCAATTCTCCCTTTAGTGATTATACACGTTTAGGGCTTCCACAAACCATGAGTGACACCTAGCAGTATGTCATGGTTACCCAAGCTAATCAGAAGAGGTGGAGAACCTATTCAGTTTAGGATTACAATGCAATACGGTCTTTCTCTAATACAATACTCTTGACCACATTATTTAGTTTGATAGTTTATTCATGTCTACTATCCAATGTGATTCATTTACTTATATGATTACCTTGAATGTGATTTGGAACGACTGCCTAAATTTCATTCTTACTTTGGCAAGAGATTCTTAATCATATCATAGAGTATTCTCCCTCAAACAGTTTGAAGGTTAGAGATCCCTTGTTGCGCATTCACTTGCCTCCATGGCTAAGTGGCTTAACCCCAACTATGTCGTGGACACCCTCGGATGGAGTGACTTTAACATAGTCAAAGATCAAGGACCTAACCACAAGACAACTATGATGCCTCAGGTCAAAGGATTACTTTGCATTATCCTAACCATGAGTTCTCATGTGACATGAGTATGAGAACTCCTTGTTGTTCGCGTTCAGTGAACTCATTCTTTATTGAGCACCTATGTACTTGTCTTGGTGTCAATCACATTAATGACTCGAGACCATTCACTCTCCCTAAGATAAGACATAACACGTACTGATCTTAACGGACTGTCAATGCCCAATTGGCAATCCTATGATCAGGAACGTTTAGGATATGTATACGAAAGAGAATGGTATCATGAATCTAACTTCTTTAGATCGCATTCTCCCAATTACATATTCCTTGGACTTATCGTTTAAGTGTATAACATTTATATGAGACGGCTTCAAACAATAATCTTTGCCCTTTAAATTAAACTATATTAGTTTAACATGTGAAATGTCCGTAAAGTATCATCGTATGATTGGTTTTAGGGCACATTTCCAACAATCTCCCACTTGCACTAGAGCCAATCAGCTTGGTCATCAATGATGAAACCTCTTATGTAGTCATTTAAAAAAAGGTTGAGTAGTAGGCCTAGACAATGGATATCTATATGTTATCCATAAAAGCAACCTTGAGAATAACGACGTCATCATTATACATGATTCTTAATCATGTGGTTTAGTCTCTCATTTGAGTTCGGATCATGATGAGACCTTGATTCCCTGGCTTGAGCTATCGCCCCATTAGTGTCATAGTGTCGGTACACTAGAGACACTTGTTGGTTAGAACCGAATAGAGAGTTCATGAATGCACTTTCTCATCCAAACAACATTGTTGTAAGCTTCTATATGGCAATATATTTTGCATTCACAATGGAACACACTAAAGTCATTACTTTTAATGTTTCCATCCAAATATCTCTTTAGTCATAATAAAGAGATATCTGATTATCTCTTCATTCATAATTAAGAAACATCCAATGATGGATTAGATTCATAATCTAATACATTTCCGCTTCCATTACGTTGCTTTAATTATTCCTTATTCTTTGAGGAATCTATCATTTAGTATTTCTTAAATACTTAAGGACTCACTTGATAGTTGCCATGGTTCTGATCCTGGGCTTGCACTGATATCATCTTGTACCGTTCTAGGTACAACTCATATCAATGTTTTTCATACAATATGAAACACGTAAATCACCTTTCTGCGTATGTATAAAGGATTCTATTTACGCATTATGTTTCTTTGGGAGTCAAAGGGTACATTCCCTTTTAGAAGAGCTACCTCCTAGTCTAACTAGAGTTGTTCTTCTGATTGAAGTTTATCATCATATGAGAAACTTCCTAGCATCTTTTGTCTATCATTAGGGCTTGATATAATCCAATTATATCCTGAAATCTATCATTATAGATTTCCATCCCATGTTTATAGACTATGTCTCCCATATACATTCTATCGTTATAGAATGTTTAAAGTCATAACTTTAATGAAGAAGTATTCTTTTCATTTGTAGAATTAATATATCATATATGTATATATTCAAATTTAGGAACATGATTGACTCCCATTAATCTTTTGTAAACCTAGTAAACAAAAGATTCATTTACATCTTTATGAGAAATCAAACGATTTGATCTTTCTCTCATAAGACGCTTATAACTCCCACTAGCTTGCTAAGATTCATGATGGATGGATCTCTACAACTTACATGTCTTGTGATTCATAGTTTTAGACATATATTATCAAGACTATCTTAATAATGGTTTCGGAAACCCATATTATGTCCAAACATTAAATCACCATTTAGTTGTAGCTAGCAATCTTTGAATTAATTGAAACCAAGACTACGTCAAAGATGGTTTCTTCCAAGTCAACCAATCTCTTTGATTGCAGTCACCTTAAGCTACCAATTAGCTATTAAAGGTATTACTATTTCGGGTACTTTACCATTTCCTTGAGTATATGTCGTATGTACACTCAATGTAATCATAAGGATTTTCATTCTTATTTCTTTCGAATTAAGAGGTGTAACTCTATGACATAGTCATAAAGTTCAAACCATTCAACTGAGACAGTTTATAAATCCTTCTCGACTACCTTGGAGCTTGTGGTGTAAGAACTAGGTTGTTATATTTGTTGATTATCTTGTCTCTCAAAGAACCCATTCTTTGAGTTCTATCTCTCGTTCATTTGCGTTAGGCAAATCATATTGTAGGATTACAATGAACTACCCAACAAAACAACATTTGTTAGTTGGTTTATAGAAGTGATATCCAAAGGTTAATTTAAGGATATCCACAAGATAATTCTCAAACAAATATTGCTTATTAGTACACAACCCCAAATCTTAACATGATTAAGACTTATCTTTCTTTTCAACTACATCCTATGGAGTCATGAAAATTTTGGAAGATCTTCTAATTGACAATCATATTGTCTTAGAAGTATATATCCTATATATGGGTAATTGATAACATCTAACAAACTAAATCTTATTCAAGTTCGTTCTTCTCCTAATGGAGATATCCATTATCTTATGATGCTTCTTTCCTTGATATCTTTCAAGGAAACTGTTCTAAAGTATTACCTTTCCTTGGATCAAATCTAAGGAGGTAAATACTTTAGATGTCTTACTCATCAACTTACATTATTGAATTCTTTGAAACCTTTTGCATAGTATTCGGACTTTTGTTTATTCAAAATAAACGATAGTCCAACCGAGAGCGATCTTAGGCGAATGTCATACAACATTAGTAGTATTATGTTGTGGACAAGTGTCACTAACATCTAAGTGAATTAACCTCAACAACTTTGTGATTCTTTCTTCCTTTCCAAAAGAATAAAGATTCAAACATTTTGCCTCTATACAATTTTAACAAGAAGGCATTGGATCTGGATCTAACGATCCAAAGCATCCATCTATGACCAACTCATAATTTATGTTCTAGAGGTATCACAACTCAGTTGGGATTAGTCACTACCTTGCAACCTTTTGGGTTTTAAGCATCGTTATATTCTAAACAGGTAACACTACCATATCATCTATACTATAGAGATAATCAATTAGATTATAATAATCTAATCATTCATTAATAAAGAACATGTTTGGTCAAACAAAACATTCATCCATTTCTCATACGGAATTAAGTTCCTTTATTCAAATTGGAATGTAAAGACAATCTTTGTTTTTCCATTTTCTTTGGTAGTTCATATGAGGAAGTAAGTACTACCTGCTTTCGCAGAGATCTACATTTGATTCACGTTTCAAATGTGAAGTACTTTCTCTTCTCTCATTAATCTTCTACTTCTTATTAGTCGTACTTTTACAACGATTGTAAAACATAGTTACTAATACGGATTCAAAGATTCAAGTAGAAGAACCAACTATTTTGAACTATTCAAGAACAATTTACAACACCTTCGAAAGGTGTGTTCTTGACACTTGCAAGACATTTCTTGCAAATACCCCTTCCAATGTCCATCATTTCATAAATAAAGTTTGTTCCCTTAGAGTTATTTCGCCTTCTTCATTTGACTTCTCCTTTGACTACAATAGTCATGGTCCCTAAACTCCCACTATCTATCTTGAAATTTGGAGAGCATGTGGTTATTGTTCACTATATAGTTTACAATAAACTTAGTAAACCATTTGGATAGGGACACGAAAGTGAAGTCCTTCCCTAGTTTTCGTCTCTAGAAGTGGTTTAACACTTCAACACTCAATGATTCAAAATCATCATAAGTCCATGTTGATGGACTATTTTTGTCAACCAACCATTATGTTCTAAACACAATTGCAAACTTTCAAGAGTTGTTCAAGGCAACTCTCATTTCTTCATACAACAATTTGTAAGTGAAGAATCATGGCACATAAAGTGTCCATGCCCTTGTGCTTACTTCTTAAGTTCCTTGTTCATGTAACAAAGAAACGAGCACTAATGTTTGCGTTAACTAAGGGTTGTTCAAAGCAACTTTTACTTCTTCATACAACAATTTGTAATTAAAGAATTATGACATTAAAAGTGTTGTCCTCTTTATGATAGACTTATCTAACATGTTCTTCCAATGATACATTATCAATAGGAAGATTGTGAGGATGAGACTACTTAGGTACATATACAAGAAATTAAAGACAATCTATGGGATTGTAGTACCAAGTCTGGAAACTAAAGCTTTCGGCTTTTTCTTTGTCAAGTTTTGGATAGCATTTGCAAATATATTGGTAAATAAATACATAACGAATATAAATTGATTGATTTTAAGCCATTTGATCCGGGTCTTTAAATCAAATAGCACCACCCACTATTTTTGGCAAATTCCATATCCCTCATCGGAATTCGAGAGTTTTGGAGGAAACTCTTAGTAGGGTATGGGAGACTCATCATTACCAAACCCACCTCACAATGATATGATGTTGGCTAGCATCAATAATAATGAGAGAGTACGCTTACTCATTTGCATCTCTTGCAAGTACCCATCTTATTTGGTCTCTAGAGAATGAAGTCTCACAATGATATGATGTTGATCATTCTCGTTGCCTACCTTCACAACATCATGTATGCATATAGAACTCCTCCTGAGTGTAAGCACGCACTTTGTACTCCCCCATGATAGGGTGAAGTCGGTGTACGAGTTACAAACGATCGGAGTCTACCACGGTGGAAGGCCACGAAAGATTGTTCAAAGCACTCTCATGCTTATCAACTTAATAATGGTTTGGTTGAGGGTTTTAGGTCTCATCACATATAAGCATGCATTTTAATCTTATTAAAACAATTTGGTCCTATTACAACTATTGGTCCATGTGATTGATTTAGTTGTATATGATACTCCCACTATGCTTGTAAAACGGTTTTTAAAGCAAGAGTATATGGTACTACTAACATAAGGTTTGCATTCATTGATGGACTATATAGTTACCTTAGGGCCTTAGGATGACTATGAACCTTTGATTCGATCCAACACGAGCCTAGTGTTGAATCTCGGTCTAGGGATGGTGATTGATTTTAGTTACGCGTTTAATCATATTAAGGCGTGTTTTCTTATTTGGACCCTCTACTTCATTTCATGCATATCAAATAAAGCAAGAAAGAAGTACTTCAAAGTAAAGAAGAGCGTATGCTCTTTTACAACATTTGATCAAAACAAATTACTTTAAAGTAAAGAAGAGCTTATGCCCTTTTACAATATTTGATTATATCAAATTACAACCAAAATCTAATCTACACATTCCCATGGTTCAAACAAATTTGAGACAGCCTTTCATATAGCTCAATTATCATAGGCGTAGGTTCATAATCACCCTTTCTTTAATTAATTAACGCTTTAACTAATTAAACTTGAATGCAACATTTTCATTTGGTTTTTGTATCCATATAATTGATTTAAATGGAGCTAAATGAAATGAAATCCAATTCTCATTTAAAGATACAAAACTATTTTGTTCTCAACTAATTTGGGCCGAAAAACAATTACCTCAACCATTGGGCTATATTGCAAAACACAAACTTTTGAGGTCACTTTGTAAAAACACAAAAGTTCACTACTTCATGTAATTACAACTAGAACCCAAAAATTTCATCAAATACAAAAACTTTATTAAAGGAGCAAAACCTTTTGTCCTTTAGTGATTTTGGGCATTTACATAAAAATGTAAACTTTCGGGTCAAAGTACAAATACACAAAGTATCAAAACTTTATGTAATTTTATAAAAGCCCCAAAAGTACCCTATTTAATAGGGTGGCCGGTTTTGGATGAGAGAAAGTGTCATAAAACTTTTGAATTTTTCAACAAAAGTGAAAGGTGATGGTTAGGTTTGAAAAAGTGATTTCCATAAAACATGGTTCCTTGAGACAAGGAAAATGTGTAAGTGATTGGTATGGTGTGAATAGTAGAAAAGGTATGGGTATTGATTGAAAATTCAAACCATCCATCACTAACAAAAACTTTATGTAAACAACCAAAAACTTTGAATCAAAATACCCAACATTTTTGTTCTTGCCAAAAACATAACAAGAACAATGAAGAACATCCATGAAAACCATAAGAGCTCCATGAACATTTTTCACCCAAAGACACCCCAAAAACTCTCAAACTTAAGGGAAAAAACATATTACCATACTAGGGTACTTAGGGGTTCCTAATGTCACTTTAAAACACTTTTAACAAGACAAACATGAACCCAAAAATCCACCCTTTGGATTTGGCCGAATTTCCCCAAAAACATGGCACCAAATTTTAGCTCCAAAATTCATGCTCATATGAACTACATCTACAATATTTGAGATGGCAAATTTTCTAACAAAATTTACATTCAAAGAGGCAAGAATAAAGCTTGTAACAATTACAACATTCAAATCATAAACTATGAAAATACAAAATCCAAAAGGATTCACCAACTACTAGACCTAGGCTCTTGATACCACTTGAAGGAAAATTTGTGAAAAACATGTTCATTTGGGGTGCGTTTGGTACGCAGACGGGACGGAACGGGACGGGACGGAACGAAGGTGTAATTTTTGAAAAAGACATGGGGTATATTTGTCTTAAAATGGTAAAACATTGTGTTCCACAGACGTGGAACAAACCCGTTCCAGGAGGGGAGGTGGGACGCAAAAACACCCAAAATCTGTCCCGTGGAACAGCCCGTTCCACCCATTTTTGGGGCACCAAACGCGGGACGAAACACCTCGTCCCGTTCCGTCCCGTCCAGTCCCACGTACCAAATGCACCCTTGAGCAACATCTATGACATGCAATTAACAATTAAAGGCGGAATCATGCTTGTATGCACTAAAAAATAAAACATTACCCATGAAATTCAAAGCCTAGTAGTTATGTGAACCAAGACTCAACTCAAGAACAAAGTGAGTTGAGAAATTTTATACCTTTGTTGATTCCTCTTTGCATAACCAAAGGCTAATCACCCAAGGAGAGGGCCTTCATTCCTTACTTCTTAGCTCCATGGATTTCTTGGATGAGGATGGTTGAAAGGATTCTCCAAGTTCCCAAAGTTGAGAACCTCTAAGTTTCCACACCAAGGTAGGACTTGAAGAAAAGATGAGTGACCTAGAGGAAGTAAGATTGCTAGCTAAAATCTTCTAGGGTGGCCGGCCTCTTAGAGAGAAAAGGGAGCTTGTGTTCTCATCTTTTTCTCCAAAAGAAACCCTAAGGATGAAATGGCTATAAAGTTGCCTTTATACCACCTCACAATGGAGTGGCAAACTTGCAATTAAGCCAAGTTCACTACCCCTCTCTATATGGCCGGCCATTAAGGGTTCATTGGGCTTTCAAGCCCTTTGTGGTTTCAAGTTGTCATACAACTTGAGTTAATGGGCTTGACATTCAAATCTCATTGGGCCTTGCGACCCAAAACTAATCTGAGGTCTATAACGAACATATTCGTTTGATTAATTAACATATTAATTAATCATAGCCATAAATAATTAAACCATTTAATTATCCTTACTCATCTCTATTGTTTCTTCAATCTCTACCTTACACGGTGTACGATCCATTAGGTTCCTTTTAGCGAGGCAGTAGGCGATTAGAACTCTTTCAAATCGATTGTGAATTGAAACTTACTTTCAATTCTCTCTTTAGTGATTATACACGTTTAGGGCTTCCACAAACCATGAGTAACACCTAGCAATATGTCATGTTACCCAAGCTAATCAGAAGAGGTGGAGAACTTATTCAGTTTAGGATTACAATGCAATACGGTCTTTCTCTAATACAATACTCTTGACCACATTGTTTGGTTTGATAGTTTATTCATGTCTACTATCCAATGTGATTCATTTACTTATATGATTACCTTGAATGTGATTTTGAACGACTTCCTAAATTTCATTCTTACTCTGGCCAGAGATTCTTAATCATATCATAGAGTATTCTCCCTCAAACAGTTTGAAGGTTAGAGATCCCTTGTTGCGCATTCACTTGCCTCCATGGCTAAGTGGCTTAACCCCAACTATGTCGTGGACACCCTCAGATGAAGTGACTTTGACATAGTCAAAGATCAAGGACCTAACCACAAGATAACTATGATGCCTCAGGTCAAAGGATTACTTTGCATTATCCTAACCATGAGTTCTCATGTGACATGAGTATGAGAAGTCCTTGTTGATCGCGTTCAGTGAACTCATTCTCTATTAAGCACCTACATACTTGTCTTGGTGTCAGTCACACCAATGACTTGAGGCCAATCACTCTCCCTAAAAGAAGACATATCACATACTGATCTTAACGGACTGTCAATGCTCAATTGGCAATCCTATGATCAGGAGCGTTTAGGATATGTATACGAAAAAGAACGGTCCCATGAATCTAACTTCTTTATATCGCATTCTCCCAATTACATATTCCTTGGACTTATCGTTTAAGCGTATAACATTTATATGAGACGGCTTCAAACAATAATCTTTGCCCTTTAAATTAAACTATATTAGTTTAACATGTGAAATGTTCGTAAAGTATCATCGTATGATTGGTTTTAGGGCACATTTCCAACACAAGGAGTGTAGCTATGAAAAATCATCAAAATTGGAGTTAAAACTACTGTTAAATCGTGAATTTTTGTTTATAACCATCAAGTTCAATGATATATTTATTTATTAAGTAGCTTTAAATTTATTTATTTTGTTAAAACACTTAAGAAATTGAATGATATATATGTTTATTAAGTAGCTTTAAATTTATTATTGTAGTTCGGATCAGGTTTTTGTTAGAAAAATATATTATTATGTTTTATGTAAAAAAAAAAGAATTTGAAAGGAGTAAAGTCACATTTTCAATCAATTTTATAATATTTTTTTTAAATCAGAGTTAAAATAACCGTTAAATTGTGATTTTTTGTTTATAATCGTCAAAAAGTTTTGACCTGTTACTTGATATCTGAATGTTTTTTTTGGATTTTTGGCTTATGCGATCTTGAAGTATATACAAACAAGTTTGATGGTTGGATCGTTGAAACTAATTTTGTAGAATGCGTATCTCATCAAGTTGAATGATATATATATATATATATATATATTTAATAAGTGGTTTTAAATTTATTTATTTTGTACGTATAAAACTTAAGAAATTAAATGGTATATATATATATTAATTAGCTTTAATTTATTATTATGATTCATATCGGGTTTTTGTTAGAAAAATATATTATTGTGGATTTTATGTAAAAAAAAAAATTTAAAAAGAATAAAGTTACATTTTAAGTAAATTTTACAATATTATTTAAAAAAAAGAAAAAAGAAACTTGCGCGAAAAACAAATGCGTCACACTAGTTGTTAAAATTTTGGCCATGGAATTGAAAAAAATAGGCGTTTTTTTTTTTTTTAATTTTCCCAAATTACTCATAATGGAGGTGCAATTGGAAGAGTCCAGACACTACCCTCTCTCTCACTCGGTCTCTCTCTTCCCTTTCGCTCATCTCGCCCTCTCTCTCACTCCGTCTCGCTCTTCCCTCCCACTCCGTTAGACGAAGACAAAGACGAAGGAAGACAACAACCACTACCCATCCATCTGCTTCTCCTCCGCTCCACCCTCTGTCGGAATTCCTCACCGTTTCCTCAATTCTGAAGGTCCCTTCACATCTCTTTATCTCAATGTTTTCTATGTCCAGATTTCAATTTTAGTTTTTGTAATTAGATTTCAATTTTAGGTACATCAAAATCGGAATTCAGATTTCAATTAGATTGCTCAGTTAATGGGTCGTTTCCCAAAAGCGAAAATGGACATGGTGAGGGAGTTAAACCCCAATTCTTTTGAATTGGGTTGTAATTCCGGTTGATAAATAAGTAGAGAGTGTTGCAAACTTAAAATAAAATCTCTTTTTGTGTTTCCTGCGAAGAGATTATTCGTTTAGCCAACATGAGAATGATTATTGACCAGGGATTGGGAATGATTCGATGCAGATGGTCATATATAACAATAAACACCTAGATTTTGATTTTCCTTATCTGAAGCCATTGGTTATGTAATCCTAGCAACTGTTTGTTTTCAGTTCTTTTTCTTGTTTGGGAGTTGGCTTTGTAAACAACTTATGATTAGACAGTTAAGAACATTGGGTCATATGGGAATATTTGATTAGCATTTAGAAGCAGTTGATCAATCTTAAGATTTCTAAAACTAAAATTAGCTGTTATTTTGACCATAAACCAGCTAATGTAACATGAAGCAGAATAACATATGCAGAGTAAAATAACATTGGTGATCTTCTAGAGAAAACGAATTGTCAATTTTCCACATACCAAGAATTGTGGTCCATTGCTTAAACATATCATGGTTACCAAGAATTGTCAATTTTCCACATACCAAGAATTTTTATTTTACAATATAATGTTTGGAGTGCATTTGGTTTAGCGGGCTTTGCTAGAGGGTAAAGGGTGAAAGAATTGGATTGCATTTGATCATTTGCTGTTATCTCCGTGTAAGAGATACAAAGCTGCCGAGGCTCATACTTGTTTGAGGGTTCTTGTAGGTACAGATGTATTATTCGATTTTTTGAGTATTAGAATAACTATTAGCTGCATTTTAGTGCTGTGTTATGAGACATAAAATGGATATTTTTTTTCCTGTTTTTGTAGTGATTAATTGTTCCATGTACTTAAGTTTAGCTGGCTAGCTATGAACTTTATGATATTATCATGATGTCAATCAATTTAATCATTGAATTACTGCTTTTTTAGCTACTAGCCAACCTTATCTTCCATGTACTTAAGCTTTCAATTTGCTTTGAGAACTATTAAATGTAATGAATTTTGGTATTGCCTTTGTTCCCTTAATCTGTATATTGCCTTTGTTTAAGTGAGAAATGGCTATTTTCTTAAGTTTTATCACATGGCAGCTCATATTTAGAACAAAGAGGGTGTGCTTTACCACAAGGATATTTGTCTTGCAAAGTAATACTTTCCCATCCAAAAGTTTGGTATGTCCTGGAGTCCTCTCATGTTTTCAATTGCTCTAATTTATTATTACTTGGTCTTTTCTGAGTTGTATTTCTCTGAGTTGGCAGGAGCCTTCACTTATTGTTGTGTGTGTGTGTGTGTGTGTGCGCCTAAGTTGTTCGAGAATTGCTTGTTTCAACATCATTGATGTAAATCTTAGAACTCAAGGGGTGTAAATTGAGTTTATTAATAGTTGTTGGTTTTCTCATTAAACTTGGTTGGAGCTATTTCAAATGGCTTTTGGTCTAAATGTACTTTGCTGGTGTATGCTTATCTCTCTTATGCTTACCATATCATACGGGATTTTGTTTTATTTTTTTTCTGATGTCCTAAACTCACACTTTTCTTCAGATTGTGTTGGTTCTGCATTCAATGTAAAGGGTATCATGGATTGCCCTAATTGTTGCGAAATTGAGAATGGCGAATGGAGGTACTATGTATCTTGTAGCCCTGACCGTGAGCTCGACCTATCTGAGGATGATATGGATTATGAGGATAGTCCTATAGAGTTCCTTGACATGGTAAAAGTAATGACAGCATTTATCAATATTGCTTTTTTTTTTCCTTTCAAATCAAACAAGCTTCATAGAATGTTGTAAAATTTGAGTGAATCGCGAGTATGAGCCAAGATACAATACGATGTGCACACCCCTGCATAACAAGATGCGAGAACTAATGCGCGTAGTTTATAATTTGTAAATGGATAAAACCAATTTATATTGTTAGACTGTAAATTTCATCCATTTTGTGAGTAGCATTGTCCATTGCACGCTAGACCTGGATGTTTAATGTTCCTTGTACAAATATTTCTTAGTTCGTACATACGTTTGTGGATGTTTCAGGGGCTACAGGGAACTATGCTACGCTGTTTGCATCATGGTGAATAGTAACCATTGTTTCTACTCTGCAAGCTCCTTACTCTCCTTCTGCTTTTGTGTTAAATATTGCTCTCATACCATATTAATTGTCATCAGAATATACAAATTGTTCTGTTTTATTAACATGTTAAAATTATGTAAATTCGTGTTGCATAGGCTGTTTATTTAATAGGTCAGATTGATTAAGTTAAAAAACCTTGTGGGTTTAAGAACTCTGCTGCATTCATGCTTATAAGAATAACACATGGTTTTTCTTTTTTATATGAAGTTTATGAAAAAATTCCGCCTGTGTAAGTTTATCTTACATTGCGGGTCCCAAGCCCGGGCAAAGGAGGAGGGGGAGGGCGTCAGGTAGTTGACAGCCGGCACTCCTCGGTTACGTCGAATCCTTATGAAAATAAATCCAGAACGAAATCGCGCTAAAGCTAGGGCGTAAGTGGCGCGCTGTGTGGCCCGAGCACAGTGATAAGTGAGCAAGGGTCGCTGCATCTCCATCGGCACCCGGATGCAGTGTTAAATGAGCAAGGGGGCCATAGAAACTTCTTTTCGAACGACTTCACTCAAAGTTGTTTGGGAGCATATGCTCCTATCAACTTTACACAGGACACACAAAAGAAGTACTTTGATCTTATTGGATGGGGGAGGGTGAAGAAGCTAGGACAGAAGGGTAGAGTTCAAGAGAGTAGAATGCGTTTAGGAACGTGGAGTATAGGAACCTTAACGGGAAAATCTATGGAAGTAGTGGAAGTTATCGTGAGGAGAAGGATAAATATTATGTGCCTACAAGAAACTAAATTGGTTGATTTTAAGGCAAATGATCTAGAAAACTCAGGGTTTAAACTTTGGTATTCGGGCACAAATAGAACGAGAAATGGTGTTGGCATCATCGTGGACAAGACCTTGACACAAGATGTTGTAGATGTCAAGAGGGTAGGAGATAGAATCATGGCAATCAAGATTGTAATAGGACAAGAACTCATCAATGTGATTAGTGCGTACGCACCTCAAGCAGGGTTGGATACGAGTTCGAAGGAGAAATTTTGGGAAGACCTTGGAGAATTGGTGCAAGGAATTGCCCAGACGGAGAAGTTATTTATAGGAGGAGATTTAAATGGACACGTGGGCAGGGAGACAGGCAACTATGGAGGTTTTCATGGTGGCCATGGTTTTGGGGAGAGAAACGAGGATGGGGAAGCTATCTTGGATTTTGCAATGGTATATGATCTCTTCTTAGCCAACACCTTCTTTAAGAAGAGAGAAGAACATGTGATCACCTACAAGAGTGGGTCGTAAAAAACACAAATAGATTTTCTTCTAATGAGGAAAGGGGATCGTATAACTTGTAAGGATTGCAAAGTTATACCAGGAGAGAGCTTGGCTAATCAACATCGCTTGTTGGTGATGGATGTAAATATCAAAAGAGTGAGAAAAGAGAACAAGACTTGGAAGTGCCCAAGGACTAGATGGTGGAATCTAGAAAAAGAAAAACAAGTCATTTTCAAAGAGAAAGTAATCACCCAGTGTGTGTGGGATAGAGAGGGGGAAGCTAGCCAAAGGTGGGATTCCTTGGCTAGTTGTATCCGAAAGGTAGCAAAAGAGGTACTAGGAGAGTCCAAGGGCTTTGCTCCACACCAAAAGGAATCTTGGTGGTGGAATGAGGAGGTACAAACAAAGGTGAAGGCTAAGAAGGAATGTTGTAAAACCTTATACAAGGACAGGACCAATGAAAATGGTGAAAGGTATAGAAGAGCGAAACAAGAGACGAAGAAAGCTGTGAGAGAAGCTAAGTTAGCGGCTTATGACGATATGTATAAGCGACTAGATACCAAAGAAGGAGAGTTTGATATCTATAAACTAGCTAGAGCAAGGGAAAAGAAGACAAGAGACCTAAACCAAGTTAGGTGCATCAAGGATGAGGATGGAAAGGTTCTTGCTACAGAGAACGCGGTCAAAGACGGATGGAGAGGTTATTTTTATAATCTTTTCAATGAAGGACATGAAAAGAGTACTTCTTTAGGGGAGTTGAGTAACTCAGAAGAGTGTAGAAACTACTCCTTTTATCGTCGAATCAGAAAGAAAAAAGTGGTTATAGCTTTGAAGAAGATGAAGCATAGAAAAGTAGTGGGCCCAAACGATATACCGATCGAAGTGTGGAAAGTCTTGGGAGAGACATGTATAGCATGACTCACTGACCTTTTCAATAGGATTTTGAAAACGAAGAAGATACCAAATGAGTGGCGAAAGAGCACTTTGGTGCCTATCTACAAGAATAAGGGCGACGTACAAAATTGCATGAACTATAGGGGTATTAAGCTAATGAGTCATACAATGAAGCTCTGGGAGAGAATCATTGAGCATAGATTGAGGCAAGAGACACGGGTTTCGTACAACCAATTCGGGTTCATGTCAGGGCACTCAACCATGAAGGCAATTTATCTCTTACGAAGATTGATGGAAAGATATAGAGATGGGAAAAAGGATTTACACATGGTCTTTATAGATTTGGAAAAAGCGTATAATAGGGTCCCAAGAGACATTCTTTGGAGGATTTTAGAGAAGAAAGAAGTACGAGTAACATATATCTAAGCTATAAAGGATATGTATGAAGGAGCAAAGACTGCCGTAAGAACTCATGAAGGACAAACCGAAAGCTTCCCCATAACTGTAGGATTACATCAAGGCTCATCCTTAAGTCCTTACCATTTTGCATTGGTAATGGATGAGTTAACAAAGCATATTCAATATGATATTCCTTGGTGTATGCTTTTCGCATACGATATAGTGTTGATAGATGAAACTCAGGAAGGGGTAAATGTGAAGCTTAACCTTTGGAGAGAAGTGTTGGAATCTAAAGGTCTTTGCCTAAGCCGATCAAAGACAGAATATATGAAGTGCAAGTTTAGTGCAAATGAAGGCCAAAATGAGTTAGGGGTGAGGATCGGAGATCAGGAAATACCAAAGAGCGATCGTTTTTGTTACTTAGGATCTATCTTGCAAAAGAACGGAGAATTAGATGGAGATCTCAACCATAGAATACAAGCTGGATGAATGAAGTGGAAGAGTGCATCTGGCATGTTGTGTGACCGCCGTATGCCAATGAAGCGCAAGGGAAAATTTTATAGGACGGTAATAAGGCCGGCGATGCTGTATGGCACAGAATGTTGGGCGGTGAAGCATCAACACGTACATAAAATGGGCGTAGTGGAGATGAGGATGCTTCGTTGGATGTGTGGGCACACGAGAAAGGATAAGATTAGGAATGAGGATAACCGAAGTAAAGTAAGAGTAGCTGAAATTGTAGGAAAGCTGAGAGAAAATCGGTTACGGTGGTTTGGACATGTGCAAAGAAGGCCTACTGACGCTCTGGTTAGAAAATGCGACTACGGGACAGAGGTTCAGAGCCGAAGGGGTAGAGGAAGACCTAGGAAAACTTTGGAAGAGACTCTAAGAAAAGACTTAGAGTATTTGGATCTAACGAAGGACATGACACAAGATCGAGCACAATGGCGTTCTAAGATTCATATAGCCGACCGCACTCAGTGAAGAAGGCTTTGGTGTATTTAACACAATACGTTGAAATGAAGCAAAGCTTATTTATTGATATCTCCGATAAGTTACAAATATGTACATATACATGAGTCAAAATAAACAAACAAGAGGGAGCCTTCACAAAGGTTGCTTAGGAGAAGGCTTAGCAGTCGGTAGAGCCCCAAAAAGAGAAGGCACCGGAAGGGGATCATTCAGAGCCTCAGTACTAGACAGAACCCTAGAAGGAGGAGGCATTGGAGGTTGATCATTTGGAGCTTCATTACGCAGTACAGCCTTAAAAGACGAAGGCAATAAATGCCTTTGGAACAAACCCACAAACCGCTGATGATCAAGTAAAACCTGACTATCAGATTCTTTCATCTGGTTAAGCTTCCTCTTCATGTTTGTAGCATAGTTATGTGCAAGCCGGTGCAACTGTTTATTCTCATGCTTGAGCCCTCTAATCTCTTGTTTGAGACTCATCACTTCAGCCGCTAATGATTCAACTTGGCGGGTTCGAGCAAATAGGCGTTGGGCCATATTAGATACAAAACCTGCACATTGAACACTCAGAGCCAGAGAATCTTTAACAGCCAACTCATCAGACCGTTTGGAAAGTAGTCTGTTATCTTTGGGAGTGAGAAGGTTTCTGGCCACCACCGCATCGGTCATATCATTCTTCATCACGAAATCCCCAACGGTAAGAAGACCAGTAGGGGATAAGAAGGATGGGCACCCTATGTTGTTTGGAGAAGGCGTGGCTGCCTCTTCAACAAGGTTCAAGTCAAAACGACGGTCGGAGGGGCCAGACATTTTCAAAGGTGTTGAAGAGAGAAGAGGTCGGACAAATCAAGATCTTAGAAGTGCAAGAAGGGAGCTTCTACTGGTGGAGATTCAAGTGTGCTTTGGAACTTAATGCCAGCCTCTATAAAAATCTGCACTCGACGGAGCTTCAGAAATCGAAGAGGCGCCTGCTCAGAAATGGAAGAGGCGTTTGCTTTTTCAAAAGCTGGGCTGCTCAGAGACCACGAGGGCCAATCTCAGAAATCGAAGAGGCGTTTGCTTTCTCAAAAGCTGGACTGTTCAAAGATCACGAAGGTCGATCTCAGAAATCGAAGAGGCGCTTGCTTTCTCAAAAGCTGGGCTGCTCAGAGACCACGAGGGCCGATCTCAGAAATTGAAGAGGCACTTGCTTTTTTCAGCCTTGTCAACACCTGTCGCATGCACACTCAGTTTTGCTGAAATTACGAGCATTCTATTAAAGATTTCTGGTGAAGTAGAAAGCACGTGAATCTTACTGTTCAATTATCCACTTTCCACACACACCATCAGCTCATGGGTACCACAGATAACTTTACCAAAGATCTCTGACAAAGTTTAGACACGTGAAGCTTGTAGCTCCCACTACATCGCTATGATCAAGAAAGGTAAAAGAATAGCAAAGAAACAGCACTAACAAAGTTTAGACACATAAATTTTGAAGGTCTAGCTACCATATTATTACCCACAAGGGTAAATGAACAGCACCACTGCTGGATAATTGGAAAATCTCTATGTGTCAACCTCTGTGCTCCGTGGCAAGGTAGACTAGCAAACATGCCCAACCTTTACTCACATTCGAGAAAACACTCCTAACAAGATTGCTTGCTCCAAAATCGAAGAGGCATCGCCCTTCGAATCTCGAGAGTCAGACTCCCAACATGATTACTTTCTCAAAAATCGAAGAGACACCGTTCTCTGAATCTCGAAAGCCAAACTCCCAGCAGGATTACTTTCTCAAAAATCGAAGAGGCACTGTTCTCCGAATCTCGAGAGCCAGATCCCCGACAGGATTGCTTGTTCGAAAACCGAAGAGGCATCGCTTTCTCAACTTCGAGAGCCAGATCTCCTTGGATAAAGCTTGTCTGTAATCTTCACACGCAACATCAGCTTTCCAGATACCACAGATCACTTTTTCAAAGTGCTCTGACACACGTGAAGCTGGCAGCTTACACTATCGTGCTATGACCAAGCAGGGTAAAGGAATAACATTACTACTTGTTGTTAGGGAGACTCTTATATATGTCGACCTCCATCCTCAACGGACAGGCAGACTTGCAAAAATGCTCAACCATTCCTCATATCTGAGAGGGCACTCCCAACGAAGCCTCTTAAAATACTCAGCTTTCTTTCCCCCCCCCGATAATACCTCTGTAAACAAGCTACACCAGAGCAAGAATATCTCATATTATCAAGGTTAAAAGCAAGAGTATCCCATATCATGCTTTTTCCCTGTCTTTTCCTTTGGCCTTGTTCTTACCTGCAAGACAAGGAGAAAGAGAGCAATCAATCAGCAGTTGGAATCAAGCTTCCGGTCAGGAACTGACTGCCTGGAACCCCTTACCTGATTACTTACCTGGCATTGCTCTCGAGTACTCATCTTCAACATCTTATGCTTCCAGAGAAGATATCATATCTGCCTGAGGAACAGATAGGGAAAGTGAGAAGGATACAAGGAAGCATGTGGAGACAAGCGTAATAGAACATGTGCCGATACATCCACTACTTTGTCAACAGCAAAAGTATCACATATCAGCAGGGTTGAATGTACTCTAGATTTGATGGACTTGTTTTGACCCTCAAATTCTTCAGTCGGCCTTATACTCTGGAGAAAACCAGAAAACCCTCAAGCCCAGTTCAAGAATAAGCCTGTGGAAAGTTCCTTCTTCAAAAGCAAAAGTATCTCATATCATCTATCCTCATTTTTCTTCTCTTTATCCTTCATGCTGTCTGCAAGATAGGGAGAATGAGAACAATCAGCCGGAACTCGAAATCAAACTTCCGATCTGGGACTGATTGCTTGGAGCTCTGATTGCTTACCTTGTCTGTCACCTCTTTCAGCAGATCCCCTAGCTCGGCGACTTGGGGGACTCCTACTACATGGTTTGTATCGCACTTGACCAAGCCTGAAACTACAAGTAAGCTTCAAGTGAAATTGATATATTACCTTGTGCATCTCCACCAATTAAAGATACCACCCCTGGATGGAGGAAGAGTACTTCCAGAGAAGATGCCACATCTACCTATGAGACAGATAAGGCAAGTGAAAACGATACCACACTTCGATACTTAGAAGTTTCGTGATTACGAGATCATTCACTTGTACTCACTAAATGAGAGCTTGAACCTATGTACTTGTGTAAACCCTTTACAATTAATGAGAACTCCTCTACTCCGTGGATGTAGCCAATATGGGTGAACCACGTACATCTTATGTTTGCTTTCCTGTCTCTATCCATTTACATACTTATTCACACTAATGACCAGAGCAATCTAGTGAAGATCACAAACTTAATACTTTCTGTTGTATCAAAGTCCTCACTGATTTTGTGCATCAACAATCCTTAAGTCCTTACCTTTTTGCGTTGGTAATGGATGAGTTAACATGACATATTCAAGATGATATTCCTTGGTGTATGCTTTTCGCAAACGATATAGTGTTGATAGATGAAACTCGGGAGGGGTAAATGCGAAGCTTAACCTTTGGAGAGAAGTGTTGGAATCTAAAGGTCTTCGCCTAAGCTGATCAAAGACAGAATATATGGAGTGCAAGTTCAGTGCAAATGGAGGTTAAAATGAGTTAGGGGTGAGGATCGGAGATCAGGAAATACCAAAGAGCGACTCTTTTCTCTACTTAGGATCTATCTTACAAAAGAACGAAGAATTAGATGGAGATCTCAACCATAGAATACAAGCTGGATGGATGAAGTGGAAGAGTGCATCTGGTGTGTTGTTTGACCGTCGTAGGCCACTGAAGCTCAAGGAAAAATTTTATAGGATGGCAATAAGGCCGGCGATGCTGTATGGCACAAAATGTTGGGCGGTGAAGTATCAACACGTACACAAAATGGGTTTGGACATGTGCAAAGAAGGCCTACTGACGCTTCGGTTCGAAGATGTGACTACGGGATAGAGGTTCAGGGCCGAAGGGGTAGAAGAAGACTTATGAAAACTTTGGAAGAGACTCTAAGAAAAGACTTAGAGTACTTGGATCTAATGGAGGACATGACACAAAACCGAGCGCAATGGCGTTCTAGAATTCATATAGCCGACCCCATTTAGTGGGAAAAGGCTTTGTTGTTGTTGTTGTATATGAAGTTTATGAAAAAAGGGTTATGGCTGAAGCTGGATGCTTCACAGTATCGTAAGAAGAGTCTGATGATGGTCATGTCAAATAGTCAAATATGTTTTGTATTGATCTGTCTTCTGCAGGGATTAGATGTCTTATCATATATGCATACGTGTTTTAATCTCCATTCATGTGCTATCCTTGGATCTCTTTTCAGATTGGTAAGTTCTGAGATTGTTCTCTTGTCGTTTGCTTGTATTGAGTTCGGGCATTTGTGAACCTATTTCTCTTTGTATGAGAGTCAAATTTCTTAATGCAGGTTCAATCGTTGCCGAGGATGATTATCATGGATGAGAATGGAAAGCAGGTAACTTATCCAGCTTTCTTTTTCTTACACTTGTGCTTCTAATCTTTTTCTTGCACATGTCTACGGGGTTTGTTGCCAACACTTTGCTTGTATGGACACTTATTTAAGACTGATAAGTGATTTCTAACACGATGATTGTTCTCACATTTATAGTTACAATTTTTCTTTGTGCCACTTTTGATTCGTGTCCTGAAACAAGCTCGACGAGAATGGAGAGAGACAGAGAGAGTATACGAGCACGAAAGTAATAAGTAGTTAGCATGGAAGAACAACGTGAAGGAGCTATATGAAGGAGTGATGAAAAAGCTATATGAAGATGAAGAAGCTACATACACTGTATGTACAAAAGGGAAGATGTTTTTATCTGCAGGTCTTCAAAAGAATTCAAGTTTGTATTTTTGGAGTTTGAGGACTTATGTCAATATGTTCAAACGCATATCTTAGGTTTGTAATGACTTTATTGGTTTTACCACATTGATCTTATATACGTTTGTTTTTATTAATGATAATACAAAATATTCTTTAAACAATGCTCAATGGAAATTTTACCAAAAAGCATATATTTCTTGCCTCAATTTCTTTCATCCATGGCACAATTTTGAGAGCCCAACAAAGAAAATAAGCAGAAGCTGCAAAACAAAAAACACTTTGGTAAAGGAGAAGTTGTGGGAAGCTGTATCTCCCCCAGTGAAGGAGCTCACATGTAGAAAAGCAGCAGATACAGCACTAGAGTAACTGTTACTGCTTGGAAAAAAAAAATTAATGAAAAATGATTGAAAACTTTGAGTATTAACGATAAGGGCAAAATAAAGGGCAAACTGAATAGTACAAGGATTGACTTTTTAGTTTAAAAATGTGGTTTTTCGTTAAAGTGAACAGTACTGGAAGCTTTCATATGATCATATGTTACTTTGGGCACCCTCAGCTTCTTATTAGACATCACATTTTCCATCTACAAAAACTATGAATTGGTTATACCATTTGGTCTGTTTGTTAGGTGCCTCTTGACTAACATTTTGAAGGAGAAATTGCAAGAAGTGGTTCCTAGGTCCGAGGAGAATGCCAATGGGATAGTAGTTTGTTTCACTAGAAATAATGAAGGCGTGGAGTGGTGTGCTAAGTTTTGGGTCATTGGGTGTAGAGATAGAAACATTGATTGTTATTTTCTTATTTATTTATTTAAGGTTAAACTTGGAAGTTTAGTGGATAAAACTTTTGTGTTGGGTGTATAGATAAAATAACTGGATCTAAATAAAATTTCACCTTTAGCCGCTGGATTTAAATTTGGACAGTTATATCTTTTTTTGCTTAAATGTCAAAATGGTCCTTGTGTTATAGGCTAAAAGCCATATGGCCAATTTAGTCTCCATGTTTTCGATTTGGCTAATTTAGTCCTCGTATTTGTCTCTATTAGCCAATCAAGGGCATTTCATTCAATCTCTTTTAAAAAATTCATAAGAAAAATCATATGAGAAATAATTTTTTTGTCTCTTTACAGAAAAATAAGACATATAAAAAATAAAACTTCCAATCGGAAAAATGATTAATGTAGTGACATAAAAAAAAAGAGGGTAATGTTAGGGAGGAGGTCGGAGAGTTGGGGGGAGAATAAATTTTCTTTTAATTTTTAATTTTATTTCATTTTAAATATTTTAAATCAAATAAATTATAATTTTACAAATAAGTTTATAATAATTTATAATTTTTTTAATAGAAATTAGAAGGAAATGTTCTTAATTGGCTAATAAAGATAAACACAAGGACTAAATTGGCCAAATTGAAAACATAGGGACTAAATTGACACAATGACTAAAACACAAGGATCATTTTAACATTTAAACCATCTTTTTGTTACCGTTAGATTTGATAGTATTCGATCTCAACTGTTGAATTCAATAAATATATAAATATATAAAAAAATTGAACGTGGATTGTTGGATCAACCAACGACCCATTTAAATTGTGGCCATTGGATCATAAAAAAGAGCCGTTAGGCTCATTATAATTTATGGTTGCTGACAGGCGGGGGACATGCTGACACACCTCGACCTAAATCAAGGCGTGTTGGTCGTCATGTGAGGGTGACGTAGCCATATGCGCAGTCCGGAAGTGATAATGATATAAAAATACGAGTAAATAAAAACCAAGCTAACTAATTTACACTAGACGGATAAATAGGTGCGAGTGATGAGATTTAAGTGTAAACACACACAATCAGAGCATAGGTAACCTAAGTGCAGTCCAGTAGGACAAATACTAATTATACAATACCAGAGAGATGGTCCTACATTAAACAATGTATGTCAAAACTGCCATAGTCTCCTCATAAGCCACCAACAAGAACGCTTATACCTAGAACCTGGAGGGGCGCAAAACAGAAAGTGTGAGTTGGTAAAAATAGAGCTTTTCAAAACTATTTCACTTAACAAAAGTAATAACCCCTCGCAGTAAAACCTGTATAATTTCCCAGAAAATAGACTACATATCTATCTTGAAACCACAGTTGAAATAGCCAAATCCACATGTATACCATGCCAAATATCTCAACATAATGAAATAAGTAAATCAGGTGAAGTAAATCAATGAAAAGTAATATGTCAGCCGGATCCACATATGATGGCCTGTACGGCTGAATCTATAGCTCATCAGATATGCCTGCACACGAGTCGGAACCACCTAAAGTGGTATGTACGACAGGACTGAGTATGATCACCTGACGACTGTGCGAATAATCGCAGGTCACCTACGAGTCGAAACCACTTATAGTGGTCTATACGACAGGACTGTGCACCAAACTTGGATCCAAGGTGAGCGTGCGGCGTGGGAGGTGAACATCACGTGAAGGACTGTGCCTTAGCCATGGGCGAGAGCACTAACACTAGGGTGTAGGTTTATGAGCTATAAATGCCTCTATATGTAACCATAATCATGTAACTCACATCCACAATCTATAAACTCCCCTGGAACTTACCTGAGCGTTCGCAGCACCAACAATAACATATACAACTACTAAATGCATATTCTAAGTATAAAACATTTGGCATGGCATTCAAACCATAAAACCATTTAAATAAGTTATTTGGGAAAAATACCAACCATATATATATATATATATTAAAAACCAAAAGCCCATTCACTGGTATGTGGCAGGGTCATAACTCCCGAACCTCGCCTGACTGTGCTCGTCCTCAAGAAACGTCTCACCTGATGCCGTTAGCATATTCCGTCAAAGTTGACAGAATATTCTTTTTCTCCTTCCTTAGTTCGCTGGAGTCTGGCGCCGGTCACCGCTGCACTCATCGGTTTCTGGAAAAACTTCAAACCTTAATATCTCACTCATTTCAACACCAAATTTCATGAAATTTTTACCAAAATAAAGCTCTCAACAAGGAAAACATTATCTTACTTCTTTGGAGTCCTAAAACCAATGGAAATTGGCCGGAAAAATTTTGTGAAAACCGGCTAAGTCTGCAACTCGATAAACTCGAGTGTCCCGACGTTCAAAACCTTCCAAAATTCCTCTAACAACTTCGTAAAGTCATTTTAAGATTCTCTCGTACCTTAAAACCCCGCAAAACACTCGTGATCAAGCTCGAGCAACAGGACACCTTGTCGGAGCTCACATGTTCTTGAGTTCCCGAAGTCCTCACATCAAACTAATGGTATGGTTAGACTCCTGAGCTTGCAAGGAACTCGAATGTAATCCACTAGCTCGATTTGCAACAGTTTAAAGAGTTTGGGCTGGTTTCAAGTGTACAGAAAGAGAGAGAGTTCGAGGAATACATAGAGAAAACGGGAAAGGTTGCATGTGTGAGTATGTGTGTGTGGTGATCCGGATTGGGCACCATTTAAAAATCCTTAAGCTCTAATTGGGCTACAAAATTAAACCCTTGAGTTCCAATTGGCCCGCTAAGAAGTCCTAATAATTCTACCATCTTAATTGGGTCCCAAAAATTAGGAAATGATGTAATTGGTACATTTTTCTTAGCCCATAAATGCATTCACAACCCAACGCTCAAGGGTAAAATTGTCATTTTCACGCCTTCGAGAATAAAATACAGTATAAATTCGGGTCATCACAACCTACACCCTTAAGAAAATTTCGTCCCTGAAATTTCATACAATAATGTACAAACCACTAATATTCGTAAAACAAGCGTGGATACATATCTCTCATACGATCTTCCGTTTCCCAGGTGGCTTCCTCCACCAAATGATTTCTCCATAAAACTTTCACTAAGTGCACGGTTTTATTCCTCAGAACCTTATCCTTCCAATCCAAAATCGTCACCGGCTCCTCGTCATAAGTCAAATCTGGATTAATTTCTAGTGGTTGGGGAGGTATCACATGTGATGGATCTGAAACATAATGGCGAAGCATAGAAACATGAAAAACATCGTGCACCATAGTTAATTATGGAGGAAACTCAAGCTTGTAAGCAACGTCACCGACTCATTCAGTGATCTGGTACGGTTCGATGTACTTAGGACTTAACTTACCCTTTTTCCCGAACCGTACAACACCTTTCCACGGTGATAGCTTCAGAAATACCCAATCACCAACTTTATACACTCTATCAGTGGCATGTTTATCTACTAAACTCTTCTGTCAATCCTGGGTTGCTTTCAGGTTAGATTTAATTACTTAAATATTCTGTGTAGTCTCATCTACAATCTTAGGCCCCACCAAAAATCTTTCATCAACTTCTGACCAGTATAAAGGAGTCCGACATGACTTACCATAGAGTGCCTCAAAAGGTGACATACCATGCTCGAATGGTAGCTGTTATTGTAGGCGAATTCCATCAAATCTAAACGCTTATGCCAAGCATTGCCAAACTGCGATACTGAAGATCTTAGCATATCCTCCAGCGTCTAAATAGTTCTCTCAGATTGCCTATCTATATGAGGATGATACGCCATACTATAGAGAAATCTCGAACCAAGAGCCTCCTGAAATGCCACCCAGAACTTAGAAGTGTACCTCGGATCCCGATCCGAAATAATACTAACCGGAACCCCGTGGTATTTAACAATCTCTGATATAAATAATTCAGCTAATCGACTTAAGGAATATTTCTCTCGTACTGGAACAAAGTGTGCTAATTTAGTAAGCCGATCCACGATCACCCAAATTCCATCATAACCTTTTCGCGTACGGGGAAGCTTGTACACGAAATCCATAGTAATATTTTCCCATTTCCACTGTGGAACGGGAAGTGGCTGCATTAACTCAAACAGCTTTTTCCTCTCAACTTTAACCTATTGACAAATGGCACACCTATTCACATATTCAGCAATTTCTCTTTTCATACTAGGCCAATAATAAAATGGTCGAATGGTATGATACATTTTAGTACTCCCATGATGCATTGCATAAGCCGATACATGTGCTTCATCAAGAATTTCTTTCTTAATTCTGCATTATTTGGCACGTACATTTTATTCTCTTGCACAAGCATGCCATCCGATTCTCTAATTCTGAGATCTTTCTTTTTCCCCTGATTTCTTGCTTGAATTAACTCCTGAGTTTCTTCATCATTCGTCTGAGCCTCGAGTACATGATCAATTAAAATTGGTCTGACTTGGAAACTAGCAAACAAAGCTTCCTCCCGATCTTCTACCCCTAACTTTAGTCCAGTGGACCTCAAATCTGCAAGAAGAGGGATTCAACAAGTGTATAAAGCATTAATTCTGTCTTGAGATTTCCTGCTAAGTGCGTCTGCCACCATGTTTGCACGATCGGGGTGATACTCAATCGTGCAATCATAATTGATGAGTAACTCTGTCCACATTCTCTGTCGAAGATTAAGGTCCCTCTAGGTGAAAAGATACTAAAGACTTTTATGATCCGTAAAAATCTTATATTTTTCTCCATATAGATAATGTCTCCAAATCTTCAAGGCAAAAATAATGGCTGCTAACTCAAGATCATGAGTAGGATAATTCATTTCATGTGGCTTTAATTGTCATGAAGCATAAGCAATCACCCTACCATGCTGCATCAACACAAATCCTAGACCATTTAAGGAAGCATCACTGTAAATCTCAACGTTACCACTATCATCTGGCAGTGCTAAAACAGGTGCATAAGTGAGACAATATTTTAACTGCTGGAAACTCTGCTCACAATTATCGTCCTACTTAAATTTAACATGCTTTCTAGTTAACCTTGTCAATGGTAATGCAATGACTGAGAAATCTTTAACAAACCGTCTATAATAGCCTACTAAGCCAAGAAAACTCCATACCTCAGTGACGGTTCGTGGCTGCTCCCAATTCTCAACGGCTGCTACCTTCTGAGGGTCCATCTGAATACCTTGAGCCGATATAACATGCCCCAAAAATGCCACTTGGTCTAGCCAAAATTGGCATTTGCTAAACTTAGCATGCAATTGATGTTCCCTAAATTCTTCAACACCAAAGTGAGATGTCGAACATTCTCTGCTTTAGACGTAGAGTACACCAGAATATCATCAATAAAGACAATGACAAACTTGTCTAAATATGGCTGGAATACTCGATTCATCAAGCCCATAAAAGTTGCATGCGCATTAGTTAACCCGAATGATATCACAAGAAATTCATAATGACCATAACGAGTCTTAAAAGTCGTCTTTAGAACATCCTCACTTTTGATCTTCAGTTGATAATAACCAGACCTCAAAACAATCTTAGAAAACACACAGGCACCTCAAAGCTAATCAAATAAATCATCTATACACGGCAACAGATAACGGTTTTTAATCGTTACCCAATTCAACTACTGATAATCAATACATAGCCTCAAAGTCCCGTCTTTCTTTCACACAAATAAAACTGGTGTGCCCCAGGGTGAAGTACTAGGCTGAATAAAACCTTTATCAACTAATTCCTGTAGTTAGATTTTTAATTCTCTCAATTCAGCAGGAGCTATTCGATAAAGAGTTAAAGATATAGGATCTGTACCTGGAAGTAAATCAATAATGAACTCCACATCTCGATCTGGCGGTAATCCAGGTAAATCATCAGGGAATACGTCAGGAAAATGCCTGACTACTCGTACATCTTCCACACTGCTAGGAATATTGTCATTCAATACCATATGAGCTAAATATCCCTGACAACCTTTCTTTAACAATCTTTTAGCCCTCACAGCAGAAATAACGTCGTGCCTCACTCCACTACGCTCGCCCACAAATGTAACCATAAGTGCTTCTAGACGATGAAAAGTGATTGTCTTCCCGTAGAAATATATCTTGGCACGATTGTAATGTAACCAATTTGTGCCCAAAATAACATCGAAATCAACAATATCTAACGGAATAAGGTTAGCTGGCATAACAACACCCTCCACCAATACGGGACATCCATGATACACCCAGCTAACATAACATGTCTCCCTTCAATGCATTGAAAATTCTAACTCATACCCAAGAGGTAAAGGATGAGGTTGCACTGTCTGAGCAAACGTATGAGAAATAACATAATGCATAACACCACAATCAATTAATACTCTAGCAAAATGACCAAGAATATTCAACGTACCCATGATTAAATCAGGATTATTCTAAGCATCTTGCAACGTAATGTGATGAATACGCCCCTATGTCTGCTATCGTCCCCCACGACCTCTGCTAGCTTGACTACCACGTCCCTGCACACTATGTCCCTGACTAAGCTGATTGGGCTGCCTTGACGATCATGCACTACTGGAAGCAACCTCCATGTGCTAGGACTATCCTTCAGGATGCCATTATGACCGACCTGCTAAGTATGGCTGATATGGCATATAACCCCCGGAATACTGAACATAACTACCCTGCTGATATTGATCTTGTGGATGTTGATATTGTCCTCCATAATATGAAGCTATATCACCCTGATATTGATAAGCACCCCCGTGACCCGTCTAGGTATAACTATTAGGTCCTAGGACTTACTGAATCGGAACTGGCAGTAGTAAGGAAGATGGTTGGGGCCTCTACTGATTCTGCGGGCACTGAATAGCCCGATGTCCCATCTGGCCATAAGTATAACATCCATTACTGCCTTGTCTACACTTCCCAAAATGCCGATTATTACACCTACGACATAAATGAGCACCTGCACTACTAGAATCCCTCTGTCTCTGAAATAGAGAACCTCTTGAAAATCTGCCACCTTTCTTCTGCGTAGTAGAACTCAAACCCCCGCTAGAAGAACTGGAACTAGCACCATTTCTTCTAAAACTTTGAGTTTTGCGAGGTCCCTGAGACGACTGACCCTTATCTTTATTATTATTACTTTTCTTCTAATTACCATCTTTTTCTTCCTCTTTTTCATTGTCACTGGGCATGTTTTCAGAATCCTCAACCCGCAGCAGAATCCATAAAACTCCTAATAAGTAGCACATAGTCGTGGTCGCCATAGAACGCCACTTCTTTCGAGTACCCAACCTAAAACGACGGAGCATCTTTATAGGATTATAAGCAATCTCAGGGCAATAGTGAGATAAATCAGTAAACTTCCTATAGTACTCATTAGTTGACATTTTTCCCTGCTTTAAATGGGTGAACTCCTGCTTCTTATGATCTATATATTCAGGAGGAATGAATCTCCTCTGAAATAACCCCTTAAAAACCTCCCAATCAGCAGTTTCCTCTGGTGATAATTGATAAGATTCCTGCCTCTACCAGGATGAAGGCTCCTCACCTAAAAACCAAATGGTCGTCTCAACCCACCTATCCTCAGGAAGATTTCCCTGTCTCTGCATCAATCGAAAAGTTTTCTTAAGATGATTAAGCCACCGCTCGGCTCCCTCATGCCCTTCATTACCCATAAAATTATTTAACTTCAGATTATACACAGTCTCCATATGTGTCTTCAGGGAAACTAGACTCAGCTGAAGAACGTGGCTCTCTACGAGGCGGCATGGTTCTGACAGAAGACATCAAAATAATTAGAATATTCACAAGATATGCAGGACTGCTAAAACTAGGCTCTGATACCAAACTGACACACCCCGACCTAAATCAAAGCGTGCTGGCCGTCACGTGAGGGTGACGTAGCCATGTGCGCAGTGCGGAAGTGATAATGATATAAAAATGTGAGTAAATAAAAACCAAGCTAACTAATTTACACTAGATGAATAAATAGGTGCGAGTGACGAGATTTAAGTGTAAACACAAATAATCAGAGCATAGTAGCCTAAGTGCAGTCCAGTAGGACAAATACTAATTATACAATACCAGAGATATGGTCCTACATTAAACATTGTCTATCAGAACCGCCATAGTCTCCTCGTAAGCCACCAACAAGAACGCTTATACCTAGAACCTGGAGGGGCGCAAAACAGAAAGTGTGAGTGGGCAAAAACAGAGCTTTTCAAAACTATTTCACTTAACAAAAGTAATAACCCATTGCCGTAAAACCTATATAATTTCCCAAAAAATAGACTACATATCTATCTTGAAACCACACTTGAAATAGCCAAATCCACATGTATACCATGCCAAATATCTCAACATAATGAAATAAGTAAATTAGGTGAAGTAAATCAATGAAAAGTAATATGTTAGCCGGATCCACCTATGGTGGCCTGTACGACTGAATCTATATCTCATCAGATATGTCTGCACATAAGTCGGAACCACCTAAAGTGGTATGTATGACATGACTGGGTATAAATATATATGCTCAAGTGCTACGATCACGTGAACACTGTGCGAATAATCGCGGGTGACCTACGAGTTGAAATCACCTATAGTGGTCTGTACGATAGGACTGTGCTCCAAACTTGGATCCAAGGTGAGCGTGTGGTGCGGGAGGTGAACATCACGTGAAGGGATGTGCCCTGGCCACGGGCGGGAGCACTAACATCAGGGTGCAGGTTTATGAGCTCTAAATGCCTCTATATATAACCATAATCATGTAACTCACATCCACAATCTATAAACTCACCTGGAACTTACCTGAGCGTTTGCAGCACCAACAATAATATATGCAACTACTAAATGTATATTCTAAGTATAAAACATTTGGCATGGCATTCAAACCATAAAACCATTTAAATAAGTTTTCTGGGAAAAATACCAAGCATATATATATATATATAATGAAAACCAAAAGCCCACTCAATGGTATATGGCAGGGTCGTAACCCCCAAGCCTCGCCTGACTGCGCTCATCTTCAGGAAACGTCTTACCTGTAGCATATTCCGTCAAAGTTGACAGAATATTCTCCTTTTCATTCCTTGGTTCATCGGAGTCCCGCACCGGTCACCGCTGCACTTGCCGGTTTCTGGAAAAACTTCAAACCTTAATATCTCACTCATTTCAACACCAAATTTCATGGAACTTGTACCAAAATGAAGCTTTCAATAAGGAGAACATGATTTTACCACTTTGGAGTCCTAAAACCAACGAAAATTGGCCAAAAATTTTTCGTGAAAACCAACTAAGTCCGCAACTCGATGAACTCGAGTATCCCGACGTCTAAAACCTTCCAAAATTCCTCTAACAACTTTGTAAAGTCGTTTTAAGACTCCCTTGTACCTTAAAACCCCACAAAACACTAGTGATCAAGCTCAAGCAATAGGACACCTTGTCGAAGCTCACAGGTTCTCGAGTTCCCGAAGTCCTCAAATCAAACTAATGGTATGGTTACACTCCTGAGCTTGCAAGGAACTCGAAGGTAACTTCCACTAGCTCGATCTGCAACGGTTTAAAAAGGTTTGGACCGGTTTCAGGTGTACAGAAACATAGAGGGTTCGAGAACGGGAGAGAGAAAACGGGAAAGGTTGCACATGTGAGTGTGTGTGTGTGTGGTGATCCGGATTGGGCACCATTTAAAAATCCCTAAGCTCTAATTGGGCTACAAAATTAAACCCTTGAGTTTCAATTGGCCCACTAAAAAGTCCTAATAATTCTACTATCTTAATTGGGTCCCAAAAATTAGGAAATGATGTAATTGGTACATTTTTCTTAGCCCATAAACGCATTCACAACCCAACGCTCAAGGGTAAAACCATCATTTTCATGCATTCGGGAATAAAATACATTATAAATTCTAGACGGGTCGTCACACATGCGTCCGAGAGTGAGGCCTGGGCGACTGGGCTTCACATCCTGTTTTCCACTCTCATATTTTTTTTTTTGGGGGGGGGGGGTGGGGGGGGTGGTTGGGGGGAGCATAAATTTTAGGACTTACTTCAAAGGTTGGAGTTGGTCTTAGGGAGTGTGTTTAATAATGATTTTTATAGAATTTTAGGGAATTTAAATTCATGGAATTTGAGAGAGTTTGAGAAAAAAGAATTCTAAGGGATTTTGAGTGAATTAATTATAATTTTCATAGAATTTCACCATGTTAGCTTATTTCCATGGGAAATGTTAAGAAGATTTTTTCAAAAGTTAGACTCTTCATGAACTCTCCGTCACCTCATGTTGTTGGCACAATTCTCCATGCCAATATTATAAAACATTGTGCCAAACAAATGAGGTGCTGGAGAGTCCATAGAGAGACCTACTTTGAGAGAGTCTCCTTAGTATTTCTCTATTTTCATTTTCATATTTAATTTACACGATTGCTATTGGAATAGGGACATGGCCCTTTGATCTGAAAGTCTGATGCACCATTCAGTCTCTAAAAAGTTTATCAACCTAAGAACAATAAAAAAAGGCTATCGGAAAATTATCAATGTTTAATGTCTTGTCATTATTTTACGATTGTTATTTTTATTATAATTATTTATAGCCCTAATTGGATAAATGATTTTCATGGTGATGAAGTATTTGAAAGATAGCTCCATGGTAAACAATTTAGGTTTAAACCCTTGTGGTAAAGTCCGTTAGACTTTAAGTCCAAATTTTTTTTTTCTTGTTATCTCTCTATTAACCCCAAAAACAAAACTTCGTATTTATGTGAATTTCTGCACACCCTCCATTGTGACTCAATATAAATGCTCCCATGATTAATCCAATCAAGTAAAAATGTAAATTCTATACTGTTTCCTTATGTTTTCTTTACTCCTAAATTGTTTTCGTGTATGTTTCAGAGAGGAAGGAGGCTCTGCATCTGTTTGTAATGGCCAGCCCATCCATCTCATTCTCTCTATGATCTCATTTCTGTTTCTTTCACATGATGTGAGATGACATTGAAGAACCAGTAAGGCCATCTTTCTATACAAAACACATGCGGAAAAATAGGCGCAATCAGTGGCAGATCCATGAAATAATATTAGGGGGGTCAGTAAGAATAGCATGCGCAGCGAGCAAATTTTTTTATATCAGAAATAGCATGCATATCGCCATTTCATTGAGTCTTGGTATGCCTGAAATCATTTGAAAATGCATACTACAGACATGTTAATGTATGCAAGGGGCAGCACCCAAGGTATTATGGACATTCATCGGGTTTTGGTAGGCCTGAAGTCAGTTGGAGGGTAAGTATGATGCCAACTCTAATCTTCAAAAGGGCAACACTCAAGGTATCCATGGACATTCACCGAAGTTCGGAGGATCAGCACATAAGGTATCTATGGACGTTCATCGAAGTTCGGGGGGTCAGACCCCCCCTTGCCCCTTAATGGATCCGCTAGTGGGCGCAATGATTACTTGATTGAATTTGAAGATTCTTTCAACCATGAGTGAATGTCCAGTGAGCCACAAACAGGAGAGGGAACACCAATGGAGGAGGAACACAATGTAAAATGCACGAAAGTAACAACTGATGAAGGGGAACAAAACCTAATGGCACATAATGACTTAAATGTAGCGAAATGCAGGAAAATGCATGAAGCCTAAATGTAGAGAGTCGGGATCCCTAACCCCTTAAAGAAAAGGAAGATTAACGGAGAAACTAACAGAAATTTTCTTTGGGCTTAATTCCTAACGGCGTTCACCACAAGAGTTTAAATTTGAATTTTTTTTTATTACATGAGCTATCTTCAAAATACCCTATCTTCTCTGAATGGGGAATTAAATGTATAGACATGTGGCAATCAACTAAAAAGGCTATAGTCCATTTTGAATGCAGAAGATTTGAACTCCTTTATTTATACTTATTAAATCTTGTTTGTTAGTACAGGCATTCAAGAGCATCCCAACCGCCTCCCATGCTTCCCGCGCTTGTTTGTGCGGCAGGGAGTTAGGTGACACATGATTTTTAGCACCGTTATATTTACGAGTGGACATCAACACAGTCCGACCAAATATGATGAAGATTATGTTGGAGGTCTTGTTTTTTTTAGTTGTATCAACTTTTGCATCTGCTGAACAAGAAAATGCTCTCAAAAATATTTGGATGGGGTTTTATTTGTAGTTTGTTTACATTTTTTCCTATTTGTTGAAATGCTAAGAAGGCTCTCAAAAATAAAATTATTCATGAACTCTCTATCATTTTATATTTTTGGCACAATTTTCGTACCAACATTAAAAAAAGCTTGTGCCCAAAACATGAGGTTGCAGAGAGTTCTGTTTTGAGAAAGTAGTTCTGTTTTGAGAAAGTCTACTTAGCATTTTTTCGTTAAGAATGTGCTTATGTACCCATGAATTTACATGTGGGTGGAAGTGGAACCATTTTGGTAACTTCCTATGCTTTTACATTATGTTTCTATGAGAAAATTTGAAATGACTTGGAATTATAAAATAACTGATGAAGAAATTTAAAATTACTTACAATAATAAGATAATGGAATTGAAATGATGAAATTTTATTTTTTTAAATTTGTTAATTTTCTTGTTTAGTTAACTAAAAAAATAATAATTTAAATACGAAATGAGAGATAATAGTAAAAAAAATGTGCTAGCACTAGTGATGGAGACGGTTGTTATGATGGTGGATGGTGACAATAGCGACGGAAAGACAACAATATATGGTGATGGTGGCATCCATGATAGTGATGGTGGCGGCTACTCAATACATAAATTATGAATTTTGTCTAAATTCTCAATTTATTTTCTTCATCGAAATATTGTGTTATTCTACAAAGAACCATTACAAAATAAAAAAGTTGATCCTACAAAGCGCCATTACAAAAAACCAAAAAAAAAAAAAAAAAAAAAAAATCCGAGTTAACCTGTAAATACCAAACGAAACGTGTACGGTATGGTCAAATCAATTTTACCAAGCACCGGTCAAATAAACCAAGAAAACAGAGATAAAATTCCAAAGCCGTGTCCGTATTCGAACGACATTATCGTCATCGTCGGCGTTTGTCTTGTCTCCATCATCGTTCTCACCGCCATAGAACGATCAGAGCTCCCGCTCAAAACGCAACGTTTCGGAGATCTGCATGGGTTGAGCCGATTCAACTCACCGAGTCAGGGCATTCCATTCAACGACCTCGCAAGAAACTAAACATCCCCAAATTCTGATTCGAAACCGAAATGGCCTCGCCAAACCGATCTGCGGAGAACATCGTCGACGCGACGCCGCTGTTGACCAACTCGGGCGGGTCGTCCGACGATTCGAACTCGGGGCGCCAGCGATTGGTGCGCCGACAGAGCCTGCAGCAGGCCGCGCGGTTTCTTCGCCAGGCCAGCAGCCGCCGCCTCATGCGCGAGCCGTCGATGCTGGTCCGCGAGACCGCAGCGGAGCAATTGGAGGAGAGGCAGAGTGATTGGGCGTACTCCAAGCCAGTGGTGGTTCTCGACATCATCTGGAACTTCGCCTTCGTCGTCGTGGCGCTGACGGTCCTGGTTCTGAGCCGGTACGAATTGCCGAATGTGCCCCTGAGACTGTGGATCGTGGGTTACGCTGTGCAGTGCGTGGTGCATATGGTTTGTGTTTGCGTGGAGTTTCGGAGGCGGCAGTCCCGGCAGAGAAGCCGGTTTGCGGGGGTGAATTCTGCGGAGGAAGGGGTGGGGAGTGTTGGGAATTTGGGTTCTGGGTCGAGAGAGGGGGATTTGTCATCGCAGTACGTGTCGTTGGCTGATCATATGACTGAGGAGGGTACCAGGTAACAACGTTAGCTGTGCTTCGCAATTGTAATGTTTGTTTTTTTTAAGTGGTGTTTGTTGGTGGGTTGCTGTTAATTGCTGCAATTTATGATTCGAATGCGTAAATGTTGCTGGAATAATGGTGAAATTTTTTTTTATAATGTTTTTGCTGTCTTTGGCATTGTTGTTCATGCCATTTGATTCTTAGTAAAATTTACTTTTACTTGTAGCTTGGCCCCAATCTCTTTGAAACCAATAGAGGGATCGGTATTTATGCGAAATTATGATGTAGAGTAGAGGATTAGTTAAATGAGTCTTTTTGCGTTTACGGATTGCTGATGGTACTGGTTTTCTCTCGGTTGAAGCTCTATAAATCTGAAGTTTTGTATGCTTCCTGTCTATTAGAATCGGTTATTGACGATTGAACTGGTTTTGTACTGGGATTGTAGGATGTTGTTATATTTGGAGCCAGTACTGTGAAAAGTTAATGACATATGCTGTTATTTTGTTACGTTTATCGTAATTTCATATCTGCTCATTGTTTTTGCTTGTATCTTTCAGCAGCGTTGCTAAACACCTGGAATCTGCAAATACAATGTTTTCGTTTATCTGGTGGATCATTGGGTTCTATTGGGTATCGGCAGGTGGTCAATCTTTAGCAAACGCCTCCCCGCAGCTTTACTGGTTTGGGCTCTCTCTCACTCTCTCACTCTCATCCATTTATTTGGAATCAAGGATAAACTCTTAACTATGGCAATGTGGCTTTGTCTGCAGGCTATGTATAATTTTCCTGGGTTTTGATGTGTTTTTTGTCGTTTTCTGTGTTGCGCTGGCATGTATCATTGGTATCGCGGTTTGTTGCTGTCTTCCGTGCATTATTGCACTTTTATATGCTGTCGCAGATCAGGTAGTTCTCATGCCCAGTTATCTCTCTTTTCTGTGTGTGGGGCTGTGTTGGTTTTCACATTCATAACTATCAGTGTTTTCTATCATTACCACTCCATGAGGTAGGTGAATATTGCTGTAGTACTGGTTTATAAGTACTAGACTAGAGGGTTGACAAATGAAAGCGGAACCTGACACGTTCTATATAATTCTGCGATAGCAAACTTTATTTACCAAATATTTGATAATAACACAAATTAGTCGAATCTTGTTAATTTGAACAGAAATTGGACTCTAAAATGGGACCCAATTGTATGGGCTTGCTTCTGGTTTAGCATAACTTTATGTGGGGTGGGTTGGAAAGTTCAGTTCTGATGTTTTGTATAGAAGAAAGTTTGTGGATAGCCTTTATGAGCTCAAAATAACAGGCAAGTTCCCATGTTGGTAAAACAGTTTGTACTAAATTAAACCATTCCTTTCTTTCATTAACTGTTAACTTTCATCACCTTAGAAATTATTGGGTATCTCCTTCCTAGAATTTGATACTAATCATAGATAGTTGAATTTCATGGTGTCTCCGTAGAGCAACCTATGTAACTATTAAGATTCATAGATCTCTTCTTTCTATTGATATATGAGGTTTACCAAACTTGATGCATAGTAGTTTCTCTTGGAGCACTTTGGGGATGAAAGATTTATTAATATTATACTAATTTGTTTCATTTATTAAATTTTCTGGCTCTCTTTTAGTTGCATCAAATTCATTGGGCCTGACAAAAATTTGATGGGAATGTGCTTGATTTTTGTTGTCGTAACTAAAATTTGGAAGTAATTTGAATTATTAATTTACTGAAGTGTAGCTGTAATCTCTTAGCATTAATATCAATGGCATTCTTCTTGTCCCTGTATTATGTTTGTGTGACCTGCTATTGAAGCAGGATGGAGCATCTAAGGAAGACATCGAACAGCTTCCAAAATTCAAATTCAGAAAAGTTGGTAATGAGAAAGTTGCCGGCGATGTACAAGGTGGGGGAGTAATGACTGAATGTGGTACAGATTCACCCATTGAACATGTTCTTTCTCAGGAGGATGCGGTAAGTTGCTCTTGATTTTTGACTTACAGTCTTGTTTACTCTCTTGAGTTCTTTTAGTAACGAGGATTTTGTCTACATGAGCTGTCATAAAGTTGGTTTTGTTTTGTATTCGTGTCACAAATGGACTGTTCACAAAATTCTTCTTACATCAGTTAGATGATCATTGCGATTTACAGGAGTGCTGCATCTGCCTTTCTTCTTATGATGACGGAGTGGAACTGAGGCAACTTCCTTGTGGCCACCATTTTCACTGTTCCTGCATTGACAAGTGGCTTTTTATCAACGCTACCTGTCCTCTCTGCAAGTACAATATCTTGAAGAGTAGCAGCCAGGATCAAGGGGAAGTTTAAAATTCCTCTCATCATAGACTTATGCTTGGGCACGCTGCAGAATTACATACAAATTTGTGCTCGAGACTTGAGTGTAATCATATGCAAACTTGGCACTGGACTCAAAAGCAGGCTTTAGACGTCCTGCTGGAGAGTAACCAAATGCAAAAGCTTCGCCCTCGACACACTGCAGGTCTTCTATATTGTCATTGTTAATGTTGTTTGCTGTTGTAGAGTAGGCATAGCAGTTGTCATTGATCTTGTCGGCGTAGTAGTGACTATGACAACGGCACATCGTTTTCGTTGTTGCCCTGGCGTTCTTTAGGTGCTTTCTGTACATGGGTGTTGCCAGGGCATTTCCACGGTAAATTATATATATAAACAAACTGCTTCGAAAGAAGGTTCACTTGATTGTGTAGAAATGCGTTATCACAAGTTAATAAGATTATTTACTGACCGGACCCTTGTTAGTATTCGATGTGCTTGCAAATTACAGTCGTGCACATCAAGCTCGTAACAAGGCATAAATCCCAATGTCTACTTTTGTATGGCACTTAAAAGGGCTGCTATCTCAGTTTGTTTATACTGTAACACGTAACACGTAACACGCAACACACGTTCGTATAAACCAAGTTTTTGTTGAGTAACGAAACGAAGAAAATGATCACGAGTCAATTGTTTATTGGATAAACTTGACCTGAACAAAGATGTATCCCCTTATTCTTTTGCCTCTCATCACGTGAGAGCAGACAGAAATTGATGAGTGGTAAAATAACATGCGGATATTTTCGGAACCTGCCCCATCGCTTTTTTTAAAGAATTTCTGGACCCAGCCCGTTTGTCCACCCCTAAATATGGTTGCAAGTTGGATGGCCTTTCACAATCAAATCAATTAAACAAAATGATAGGATTGGGGGATTTAAATGATAGCAAGTTAAACCCACCAACCTCTGAATTTGTCATGGATCTACACTTACCCAACGTGGAAAGATAAAGGGTGGTGCTATTTTTACACTTTTTTTTATCTTTTTTTTTTTATCTTCTAAACACTTTTGTTAATTATTGTCTTTTTTTTTTTTCAGTTCGTTCAATACGATGAACAAAATTAAAAGGCGTATGTGAGAAGTAAAAATGAGTGTGGATTGCACCACGAATTGCCAATGTAGTGAAAGTCAATTGATTGGATTGGATTTGATGAGCTTTTAATCTTTACATTTGGAAATACTAGACAACTGGTGGTTGTTTTTGTTTTTCTAGCGTCTCAACCACTACTACTTATTAGAAAGAAAATTGCAAGAAAGTTCTCCTCACTCTCGTCATTGATTTGATTCAAGTATCAATCTTTTCACGACATTGGGCATTTTGATGTGTACCCCTAGCTTCTCCACCAGGAAAAAACACAACAATATATTTGTTTCACGAAAGTGAGATTCTTTTTAATATAAAAATATTGGGAAAACGAGAAATCAAATATAGAATCTCAGTGTAGCGTAACATTCTAGAATGATAAGCTAGCTCAAGGAAGGGAATCCTTAAGCTATAACCTAAGAAATACCGTTGAAATATAAATTTTATATAGAGCTCTCAAAATATATTTATTACTCTAATATTTTTATTGCATGCTCCTTTTGATTTTTCCAAAAGTTCATTTCAAGTGAAACTAAATTTATACCAAATCAATTTACACTCGCTAAACATAGGAGTGTATTTTTTCGAAACATATGAAATAAACAACATTGTTTTATCAACTAGCTCGTAATCCAAGTTCAAATCTTCATTTCTCGTTGTTAGTAAAAAATAAATAAAGATCTTACATAAACTTATAAATAAATTAAGCTCATCATATTTTTCGTTGTTTCCAAACAAGGTAATAATAATTTCTCATCTCATCTCCAGAGAAAGTAGACATAAAAGTTACATTCCCAAAAAACTTAATCCGCGACTAAACGGGACCAAAGTAAAGACGTGTTGGGTTCATCCAAGTGTGTGGTTTTAGTGCAAATTATTGACATGGTCCCAGCCATCTGCCTCTTTACAACCAAAACCCATGTGACCTCTCCGACCTTGACGACTCACAGAGCACTCACCCAATGGTGGCAGTAGGGTTGTGACCGGCGTACCAATGACTGCCACACATACCAAAATCCGGTACAGTCGTTGAGTTTAAAGGCCGGTGATCGGTGACCGGACCCAAATTCTCCAACTTCACAGAAAGGTTCACAATCCCATTAGTCCTGGAACCGTCCCTAGCCCGTAGCCGGTAACTCAAGAACCGTGCCGAACTGGCCGGCGGGAACCCAATATCATTGACCGGGATTTGGCACCAACCCAGCTCAACCCGGCCCATTATGAGCCTCTTGGTGAAGAGCTGGAGATATATGCAAGAATACCTGTTGTTGAAGAAAGTTGTATCAATAGGGACATGAAATTTGTCACCCCATGTAGGGCTGACGCCTCCTTGATCATCCACCCTTGTTTTGTACACGTGGAGGGTGCGATCACCGTTGGTTTTGGGTGTGCATGGCTGAGCAATAGTGGACGGGAGAGTGGTGATGGTGACGAAGGGTCTGATTTTGTTGGAGAAGAGAGAGGGAGATGAGGTCTTCAGACCTTGGGCTGATAGCACTGTGATCTCCATCTTCATCAGTGGCTGGTGGCTGTGCTGCTTCAACATGGTGACATATACATATACAATATATATATATATATATATGTATGTTATATATATTAAGATCTTATATATATTGGACTTGGAGGGTGTCTATATATAATATATGGGTGTGTGTGTAGGAAGCTGTATATATTTATTTGATAAGGGAGGTAGAGAAATATTCAAGAGGAGAGAATTATTGGGAGCTTGAAGGCTTCTTACAGTGCAGTTTCCTTGTGGGGGAAATAGATATGGAAATTTAAGGGGTATATGTGCAGCTATGTATGACTCAGACTTGCTGACACTCAAGAAAGCAAAACAAGGAATTTTCCCGCTTGTCAAGTCAACTTGAATGAGAGGTTTTTTTGCTTGTTTTGATGTTTTCATCCTATACACAAGCGAAGTCAATAGCAAAAGTGTCCTAATCGTTGTTTTTACGTCTCTAAGTCATAACATAAGAGTACATTTCCAATTTTAATAAATATATTAAATAAGACGTCACTTAATAATACAATCTAGTGGTATTTCTTTCTTTTTGTAAGTAAGATGTATTAAGTTCGACTTTTGTAGAGGACCAGTTGAAACTTTTTCACTTCGTCGAAATGATACAATGCTCTTTCAAGTAGATTCATCTCAAATCTTGACCGCTCCTCTATTTCATCCCTCAAGAGGTTCTTATTTCATGCCTTTGTTTGGCCGGTCTTCACAAACCTCCTGACATTCCACTCCAAGCACCAAACACTATCACTCTAATAACAAAAACTTGAATCGGATACACTACTAAGGCAATCTCCAATTATGGAGGGCTACATAGGCCTCAAAAATATTATTTTTTAAAGAATAGTAACAAACTATTTTTTTCCATCTTCAACCATATTGGCTAAATATTACTCTCTATATATTTTTATTACTTTTTAGTATGCCCAAGTACCTTTTCACCATGTCATTAACTAACAAGCGAAAAAAAAAATGCCTACGTGCTTGGGGGTGGCACTTTTTAGGCCTTCTGGGGGGGGCTGATTTGAGCCCCGAATATACCCATTTGTAAATGCTCTTTGGTTGAAGATTATTTTGTTCAATTTCAGGGTTAATATTGACTAGATGTCCTTTGATTGGAGATAGTCTAATTAACATCCCAAACACACGATATCACTACAAGCATAGCACAGACGTCTCTGGCAGCAGTTAGTGCATTCACGCACGATCAAGAAAAATAAGTCTAAGGGCTTAGTCAATACTCCAAGACTCGTGACTCACAGACTTAGATACATATATGAATATTAATTAAGAATAATCTTTTTCTTTTCTTTTGATTTGTTTTTCCACAAAGTTGTCGAGCAGCATACGGCGGGGTGTGAAAGTCGTTTTGTCATACACATTATTCTTGTTGTTTTAATTAATTAGTGATCACAGATATCTGGCCGTCTTTGGTCTGCAGAGATGAGCATTTTTCCATGCAAATTAATTTGCAACGCAATTGCATGGTGGGAACTCGGAAAGTATATCATGTTGGTATATGATCCAGCTCATGATGAATGTTCTAGATTATTCTAGTAAGTAAGTGAGGTGGTTGGAGCATGCTAGACAATTCTAGCAAGTTATTAAGTTGGTGGAAGAAGCTAGAAAGTACTAGCTTCCTTGGTTGCAAATGGAAAGATCTAGAAGCTACAATTTTGTGGCTAGTCTAGAATTAAGCTAGAGGTTTGTAGAATATACTAGAAACTAGAAACTAGTAGAGTGCCAAGTCCTCACCTATAAATATGGGTGTGATGTTGTAGTGATGTAACCAATCAAGAAAGTAGTGAGTAGCAAAGGATCAAGTCCAACGCTAGAGTTCCACTCCAAGAGTGAAAGTGAGAGTGTTTCACTACACATTGTGTGAGTGAAGTTTAGAGTGTCCATTTTGTACTTTACTTTGTGTATTCTCTATCTTGTAGTACCGACATTCCTAACAAGTGGTATCAGAGCCAACCGGGCTCGTACTATGAAAAAGTATCAGAGCCCGGTTGGCTCGTACTACGAGATGGAAGGAAGTGGCACTATGATCAAACTCACCAACTCCAATTGGGTAACATGGAAGCCAATGATGAAGGATATTCTCTATTCCAAGGATTTGCATGAGCCAATTGAAGGAGATGCCGTTAAGCCCGAGAGCATGTCCGATGCCGAGTGGAAGAAGATGAATCACAAGGCAATTGGCACAATTAGACAATGGGTGGACGATTGTGTTTTTCACCATGTGTCTAATGAAACCAATGCCCGTGAGTTTTGGACGAAGCTTGAGTCCTTGTTCGAGAAGAAGACCCCAGCCAAGAAAGCCTTCTTGATCAAAGAACTCATCAATGTGAAGTACAAAGATGGTTTAAGTGTAGCAGAACACTTAAACAATTTCCATAATATCATCAACCAGTTGGCTACTATGAGCATGACAATTGAGGACGAGTTGCAAGCGCTCTTGTTACTTGGATCCTTGCCAGATAGTTGGGAGACATTTGTGGTGAGTGTAAGTAACTTTGGTCCTAATGGTGTTCTTACTCTTTAGAATGTTAAAAATAGCATGCTCAATGAAGAAACAAAGAGAAAGACTTCTGGCACAGATAGCTTCCAAGTATCTGTCACAGAGAACCGCAGAAGAAGCAAGAGTAGAGGGCCTAGAGGTCATGGCAGGAGTCCTAACTGATCCAAGTCAAGATTCAGAGGTGCATGCCACCATTGTGGTAAAGAAGGCCATATGAAGAAAAATTGTCGAGTTTGGAAGAAAGGGCAAAGGGAAGGAAACAATCAAAAGAAAGATGATACTGGTAATACCACCGTTGTCATATGTGGTGATGTACCAGAAATATTGTCTGTTGGTGAATGTCTGCATATGGGTGATTCAAACAGAGACATTGAATGGATCTTTGACAATGAAGCTTCCTTCCATGATACATCCAAATGGGAATTCTTCAGTACATACAAAGAAGGTGACTTTGGCATAGTGAAGATGGGGAATGAAAGCTATTCCAAAATTATTGGAATTGGTGATATTTGCCTAAGAACTAACCTCCGCTGCCAGTTGATGTTGAAAGATGCGAGACATATTCCTGATATACGTCTCAATCTGATATTCATCGGTACCATTGATCGACAAGGTTATTATCACCATATTGGCGAAGGAAAATTGAACTTATTAAAGGCTTAATGGTGGTAGAAAGAGCACAACTTTGTTGTACGTTGTACCGGTCAAATGCCAAGGTTTTGAAAGGTGAGTTGAATGCTGTGGAGGACTCATCTCTAGACTTGTGGCATAAAACGCTAGGCCACATGAACGAGAAAGGCCTACAAGTTATGGCAAAGAAGCCTCACATTCCCTTTGCCAAATGTACGTCATTAAACTCTTGTGAGCACTGTTTATTTGGTAAACAAAGAAGAGTTAGTTTTTATGTTCCATCTACAAAGAAAGGAAATTTGTTAGATCTTGTTTATTCAGATGTGTGTGGTCCTATGGAAGTCGAGTCACTTGGAAGAAATAAATATTTTGTTACTTATATTGATGATGCTTCACGAAGGGTCTGGGTGTTTTTGTTGAAATCAAAATACCAGGTGTTTTAGACATTCCAGGAGTTCCATGCCATGGTGGAGAGGGAAACTGGGAAACCTCTTAAGTGCCTTCGTAGCGACAACAACGGCAAGTACACATCTCACCAGTTTAGAGAGTATTGTGTGAAACATGGCATACATCATGAGAAGACAGTTCTTGGAATTCCACAACATAACGGTGTTGCTGAAAGAATGAACCGAACCATCATGGAGAAAGTCAGGTGTATGCTGATGACTGCAAAGTTATCTAAGCAGTTCTGGGGTGAAGCTATAAGAACAGCCTGCTATTTGATCAACCGATCTCTATCAACACTATTAGGTCTTGATATTCCAAAGAAAGTATGGACTAGTAATGATGTGTCTTACTCTCGTTTGAAGGTGTTTGGTTGCAAAGCTTTAGTGCATGTGCCCAAAGAACAGAGATCGAAGTTAGACTTCAAAGCTACACCGTGTATCTTTCTTGGTTATGGCGGTGAAGATTTTGGTTATAGATTATGAGACTTATACCAGAAGAAGTTTATCAGAAGTAGAGATTTGGTCTTTTATAAAGATCAAACAATTGGGGATTCGGATAAAGAGACACAACCAGATGGCGCAGTCAGAGAAGTTGATCCATTAGCTTCAGATGAAAAAAGTCATGGTGACATCCTTGAAGCAGCTGCCAATGAAGTGCCTGCAGAACCAGATAATGTTGATCAGGGGGAGCCTGATCAAGATATGCCAGACCATGAAATTGCTGATCAGGGGGAGCCTAGTCAAGAAAAGCATAATCAAGGAGAACTATATCAGGGGGAGCCTCCAGCCCCGCAAGAGAATGAAGACCAGGTCAGAAGATCGAGTAGGAGTCGAATACCATCTACCAAGTATTATTCATCAGAGTATATCATACTGACTAATTATGGAGAGCCCGAAACTTATGAGGAGGCCAGAGCTTATAACGACAGTGACAGATGGATGAAGGCAATGGAGTCAGAGATGGATTCCTTATTAAATAATGATACTTATGAGCTGGTGGAGCTTCCAAAAGGCAGAAAAGCATTGAAAAAACAAATAGGTGTTCAAATTGAAAAGAGACGACAACATGACAAGGTACATGGCTCGTTTGGTTGTCAAAGGTTTTGGTCAAAAGAAAGGGGTTGACTTTGATGAGATTTTCTCATCGGTGGTGAAGATGACTTCCATTCGAGTTATCTTTGGTATGGCAACAAGCATGGATCTTGAGTTCAAGCAGTTAGACATCAAAACTGCATTTCTCTACAGAAATTTAGAATATGAGATATATATATGGAGCAACCCATAGGCTTTGAAGTCAAAGGTAAAAAAAATTTGGTGCGCAAGCTCAAGAAAAGCTTATATGGTCTTAAGCAGGCTCCGAGACAGTGGAATAAGAAGTTCAACTCATTCATGGTGAGTAATAGGTACAAGAGAACTCATGCTGACTCTTGTGTCTATATCAAACAATTTTCTAGAGGTAAATTCATCATTTTTTGCTTTATGTTGATGACATGTTGATTGTCAGTCAAGATGCTTTTATGATTAAAAAGCTCAAAGAAGATTTATCTAAGTCCCTTGACATTGAGGACTTAGGGCCAGCCAAGCAGATTTTGGACATGGAGATAATTCGTGACAGAAAATCCAAGAAGTTGTGGCTGTCACAAGTATGTTGAACGGGTGCTTGAAAGGTTTAACATGAAAACAGCCATACCGGTAAGCTCACCTTTAGCCAATCATATCAAGTTGAGCAAAGAGTCGTGTCCAAAAACATATGAAGAAAAGGAGAAAATGGCAGTTGTTCCCTACTCTTTAGCAGTAGGAAGTATCATGTATGCAATGGTGTGCACACGGCCAGATACTGCTTATGCATTAGGTGTGGTGAGCAGGTTTCTCTCTAATCCAGGGAAGGACCACTGGGAAGCTGTTAAGTGGATTCTCAGATATTTGAAGGGGACTTCTAAGATGTGCTTGTGCTTTGGCGGTTCCAAACTAATCTTGGAAGGATTTACAGATGCTGACATGGGAGGTGACCTAGATGGTAGAAAATCTACGTCTGGGTACTTGTTTAATTTTGCAAGGGGAGCCGTGTCTTGGCAATCCAAGTTGCAAAAGTGTGTTGCTTTGTCCATAACCGAGGCTGAATACATAGCCGTTACAGAAGCATGCAAGGAGGTGTTGTGGCTGAAGCGGTTTCTCCAAGAGTTGGGTTTGAAGCAGAGTGATTATGGCGTTTATTGTGATAGTCAGAGTGATCTGGATTTGAGCAAGAACACTACATATCATTCACACACCAAGCACATTGATATTTGTTATCACTGGATTAGAGATGTTATTGCTACAGCTGAAGAAGATTCATACCGATAATAATTCTTCAGACATGTTGACAAAGGTAGTCACAAAATCAAAGTTGGAATATTGCATTAAGGCTGCTGGGATGGACTCCAAGTAACTTGGAGTCATGATCGGAATTCCTCCCTCATGGACTGGAGGGGGAGATTGTTGGTATATGGTCCAGCCCATGATGAATGTTCTAGATTATTCTAGTAAGCAAGTGAGGTGGTTGGAGCATGCAAGACAATTCTAGCAAGTTATTAAGTTGGTGGAAGAAGCTAGAAAGTACTAGCTTCCTTGGTTGCAAATGGAAAGATCTAGAAGCTGCAATTTTATGGCTAGTCTAGAATTAAGCTAGAGGTTTGTAGAATACACTAGAAACTATAAACCAATTCTAGTTTGTAGAAGGAACTAGAAACTAGTAGAGTGCCAAGTCCTCACCTATAAATATGGATGTGATGTTGTAGTGATGTAACCAATCAAGAAAGTAGTGAGTAACAAATGATCAAGTCCAAAGCTAGAGTTCCACTCCAAGAATGAGAGTGAGAGTGAGAGTGAGAGTGAGAGTGTTCCACTACACATTGTATGAGTGAAGTTTAGAGTGTCCATTTTCTACTTTACTTTGTGCATTCTCTATCTTGTAGTACCGACATTCCTAACATATCAGTCTGCAGAAAAATCAATACAGAATTTGTTGTCGATTCAGAAGTTATAATAATTGTTGGATTTGGTCCAAGTGTTACTTATTTGATCCAAGTCTTTTAACGAATCCACTTAGCTTCGTAAATTAGGTCGTGCACGAAAATTACATGCCAAATTGTAGAAGTTAGTGGTCGGCACAAATATACAAATAACAAGACACGTCAAAAAGCAACTCTGATAAATTTTACATATGAGGATTCTTTTCGGATTCACACATTATATTTGTTCATTGTATATTGTGCAACAAGTTTTCGTTATGTATTATTTGTGTTTAATTTTAAATAAAAAATATCAAAATGATTTATAGCCTCATGATATACAATGAACAGATAAAATGTGAAGTTTCTTAAGATTCTCAAAAAAAAAAAAATTCTGGATGGGACCCAAATCAAAATTTTACTATATTTTTCTTGGTTCCAAATAAAAATAAAATAAATAAAAACAGAAGTTCACTAGGAAAAGTACTAGATTGGTCCCAATTGCAGCATTTGTAGGAAACGTTCACACATGATGTGCTCGATAGAATGTGCTGACTTTAAAGAACTAATCTTGTTGGAGTCATAATTTTCCCGCGATCGTGGTAGACTCGGTGTCAGTTTAAAGCGGCCTTCGAAGGCCGAGGCTATCTCAAATGAGTGTATGGCATTTCAGGTGTGTCACTGTTGGTTGTACCAACAGACTTGATTAATCGATTCGTTTGTTTTAGTTGGACTTGCTAACCCAAGTGGCAAGTGCAAGTGTCGCATAGTTGTATAAACTCGAAGTCTGAGTGTCGAATTCTTTAAAGAACGTTGAAAAAGAATGTAAAATTTGTAGAAACTGAAACAAAAAACAATACTGAATGAAATGTGGCTTATAGAAGAAACATTCAACAATTAGAAGAAACACTAATGCATCATGGTTCCACCTACATACAACTATGCAGTTTCACTATTTTGATTGCTTTTTAAACTCAACTAAGATACAAACAATGAGGGGCAATTAAGTTTTTTTCGTATCTACTTAAAAAGTGATTTTCATTCTAGATATTCAAAACTAAACACCCATTCAATTCCTTATAGAAATAATCCCAAATATAATTTTTACATACGGCAACAAAATATTAAGAAATTACTCCATCGGAATCATACCAATCTACTAATTTATTTAATTCATGAAAAGCATGAATATTAAAACAAAACTATAGGAAAAACATGATTGAACCTATGAACCATAACCGACATTCATTAATCCGAAAATGGAATAAATAAAAAATTCCATTGAACACCCACAACGTAAAATTTACCTTGAAACTCTAGAATAGAATCAAAATAATAAAACTACATAATCGCAATATAAATGTCCCTCCCATCCATAGCTAGGAACATTAGTTCTCCATAAATGAAGAGAACAAAACCCCTAAAATAAAGAGTAAAACTAATGAAAAAAATGGGGGAGAGAAGCAGCAGTCGTGGCTCAGTGGTTTGAGACGAATTTTAGGCCTTTATTCCACGCAGTATATCCTGGGTTCGATTTCTGCAGCTAGAAAATCACAGGATGGTGTCTAGGATAAGCTAAAATGCCTATAGAAATCTTTCCGACCCTCAAAAAGGTAGACTGCCATGTTAAAACTACCCGTTGGTCCCTTAAAAAAAAAAAAAAAAAAAAAAAAAAAAAAAAAAAGCAGCAGCCGGCAACCTCATCTTTTTTATATCCCTCATGCCATCCTGCCCCAGCCAGCGACAACATCTCATGGGCTGGGCCAATAAGTTCAAAAACCCAAATCTCTGTCTTGTCTCAGCCGAGGCCTCCCAACAGTTATTTTCCTCATCCTTTAATTGACCTGCATCATTCTCATGGTCCGGTACATTAAAATTAATATAAGTTAAAATTAAACAAATTAGATATAAAATCTATTTGACCAGTTATACATAATAAAGCATAAATCCAATAGGGAACTGTTATTAGCACTATAAAAATCTCATTCTACACTCCTCACAAGTGTATTTTTCTTTCTAATTATAGAATGTTTGGAGTGCCAAATGAGATTTTTGGAATGTTAATAACAATTCTCATCGAATAGGTTATTATATAAAAATACCTAACGAGTATAATCAAAATGTATTAGACATGCACTTTTGAGCAATTATCACACCCCCAATTAATTAATTCCTAGTCTCTAGCAATTCAAGCGACTAAAAATCAAACACCGGCACTAACTCAAGAACAAAAACTAACATGAAAAAATCAGCTTCTCCCTAAATAACCCTCAAAGAATTTCATTCAAGAGCACATAATAATCAAGAACTTTAATAAGTATAAAGCAAGCGAATCCACAATATTATAATATTAGCAATAACTTTTCAAATATCCTTGGAATTAATATGTGAAACAGCCATAACAATGTGATCCTAAATTCATTTAAATCGTAATATGCAAACAAGTGAGTCTCTCACAAGGTATACACTCATGCACTCACTATTTTTGGATTAATAAAAAAATTAAAAAAAAAATTTTACTACATTTTTCCTGGTTCCAAATAAAATAATAATAAATAAAAGCAGAAGTTCACTAGCAAAAGTTCTAGGTTGGTCCTAGTTGCAGCATTTGTAGGAACGTTTCACACAAGATGTGCTCGACAGAATGTGCCGACTTTAAAGAACAAATCCAGCAGAAATCCGGATTCGTTTACCTCTAATCTTCCAGTTTTTTGTATGGTAAGGAACATATTTACGATTCTTGTGGAGGGCCTTAAAGCTAAGGCACATTCCGAGTAGTGGACTAAATTTGCACCCAATGTTTTAATATTATTGTCACGTCTCGATTGACTTATTAAGTGCATGTTTGAAATTGTTTATTTTTGACGTGACAAGTGATGTTTTTCAAAATTGAAGCATGGAGAGGGATCCCATTGATGTGTCATAAATATGACGTCAACATTTTTGATATTGTGATACTGCAAATTTAAAATAGTCAACATGTAGTTGATATGATTGTCAAGATATCGTTGATATTATGTCCATAAATGTAGTTAAGCGCATTGTAAAATCTATGATTCTGCAATGTAAAATATATTGTGTCCACTAGTGTAGTTAATTGATAACCATAGTAACAAAATCCGTCAACAGATTTCAAAATATCTGGCAGCTCAATATGAGCATTCTTAAATGGATGCAACAAACTGACTTTCAAATTTTGTTTGGATTGAGCAGTACAAGCTGGCGGAAGATATCATCACTGTAAGAAATAACTAATGAATCTTAATAAACAACAATTTAATCATCATATTAAGTTTAACAATCTGAATAATAATATGATCATCACAACTAGACAGTTGGGAACATCATCTGTGAAGTATGTGCAATTCGCTTTGCATCCAAATGATAGGTCGGGACTTGAATGGAGAACGAAGAATTGTCACCCAAGAATAGGGCTCTGTTTCTCAACTTTTTACAACTTGCCAATTTCATATATGTTGTCATCTTCATTTGTAAATTAATTCAAAAAGTAATATCTTTTTTTTTTTTTTTTGCAGGTTTGGAAGTGCTTTAAAGATGACTGAAAACACTTTTAGAAAAAAAATGTTTTTGGGTTCCAAAAGCACTTGAAGTGCTTCATGCAAGGAGCACCAGTTATGTGCTTCATGCAAGGAGCACCAGTTATGTGCTTCTTATAGGAAACACTTCAAGTGCTTTTCCAAGTTTCACTTACATTTTTACTAAGAATTAGCCCCAAAAATATCATCATCAAAAGCGCTTTCAGTCATTTTAAAAGCACTTTCAAACGAGCCTTAATACTATTTTTTCAACAAAAAACCATTGAAGTTTAGTTACTTGTGAGAACCCTCCTAACCCAGAATCCTGATTCCGCCACTGACTTGACGTCTAAGGAGGTCTCTACATAACTCCAGATGGGTTGGACTACAATGTAGTTTTCGAGGAAGCAAGCCAGCGAGGAATTTCATGGTGCTATTAGGTTTTTTTTAGTTGTAAATCAAGGTTATTCAGGTGGTGAAAAGGCCTGGTGGTGCTAGGGTTCACGGTGTAATTGTACATCCTATGGTGCTACGTAGTCCCTTATATGAAGTGTGATATAAGTAATCAATCGGATTAGCTAAAGCTTTATTGGATTTAAAATAAGGTTTTAATTTATTAATTAATTTTGGTGATGGGATCAGAATTGTATGTTGATCAACCTATGCATCGGGATGTTATTGCATCCAGCTTTAAGTAAGCAATTTCATCCAGGTTTAGCCATTTGATACCACGATCCGAGGATAGAGGAGTTCAGTAAGCAATTGCAACCAGGATTTAGATGTTCCGGGTGTAAAATATTTATTGCATGCTGTTGAGAGACTTTTAAGTCTTGGATTTTGAGAAAGTCCTCTTGGTACGGATTTGTAACAAGTCTCAAGGATATCTCGAAAGAGTTTCTTGTCTTAGGAAATACCCCGGTAACATCAAGGGCTCGAAGATAGCATGAATGATCAAGATAATGACTTGCTCAAGTGAAGCATGGTGTGGAAGCTAGAAGATTATTGGTTTAACATGAGAGAGAAGAGATTTGCATGGTTGCATGGCATTCTTAGTTGCATGATTTAAGCTTTTCCAGGGTGATAGTAAGGTTTCTAATGGTTGAGATGTTTGATGGATAGTTGTGGGAATTACTAAGGTTATATGAATGGTGATTCCTGAGGCTTGGAGTGTGCTTCTGGGCTAAACGTAACTCTCTGGGATTCTTCCTGGGTGGTTCTCTCTCACTACGTTACTCTCTCCCTGTGTTACTCTGCATGTTCATCCTCTCTAATGGCTTCTCTCTCTCATTTTCTAGATGAAGGGTTCTTCTCTAGGCTTCAAAGGAATCTCTGTTTGTGGCTTGGTCTTCCCCTCCTTTCCCTAGCCCTCCTATTATTCCCCTTTTGGTGTAAGATAGAAGCACTGTTGAGGCCTGCAGTTTGCTTCTTTCTGAGACGCGGCTTTCCCAGGACGGCCTTCCACAAGCGCTACTTCTGGTAGCGCACCTCATGGCTTTCGCGCGTTGGTTATCTGTGTAGGCTGGGAATGGAAAATCAACATTAAATGCCTAACATGCTAAGCTTAACATGCATTTAATGCAAGAATCTAATTTAATCCTAACTAAAGGAGTTGGCTTGCTAGGAAAAAGGGTAAACCAGTCTAATTCTCTCTTAATAATGCATGCATGAAATACAAAGGGTATGTGCTTGGATCTTTGGGCACCCAAGCAGCCCAAAGTCTTCCATGACCCCGATTCCACGTATGCCCAATAACCTTCCGTAATCATCCATACTACAATCCACTTAACAAGCCCCAAATTTGTGACTTGGGCTTAGCATGGCAGTGATTAGCATGAGGAAGCATGGCGTGATGAATAGGCATGAGCATGGCATGAATATCCAACTTAATCACCGTGGCATAGCATGTTTGTAAATATATTCCTCATTCCCGTGCCTTAGCATGTATTTGGGCTTAGATGTAGGCTTTGCATGACAATTGAGCCTTGAGATTTGGTTAAATTGGTGTGCGACATTTTTGGGCCCCAACACATGTAAGTAAACATGTCATAATATAGATTTGACCGGAACTCATTAGGACGATGACTAAAAGGTGGCCTTTTATTACATGTAAATATTGCCCCAAGGGGTGTGATATTGACACACCCCTTTTTACTTCTCACACACTCTTTTAATTTTCGGCTGTTGAATCGGATGAATTGAAGAAGATCAAGGGACATAAATTAACAAGAGGTATGTGAGAAATAAAAAGGAGTGTAGGGACATAGCACACCCCTTGCCCCAATTCATAGAAGATATAGGTCCGATAACCTAAGGAGTCCAAGTCAGTGCTAATTATAGTTGTAGGTCTATAGCCTTTTTCTCAACAGTAATTTCATGTTTTCAATGCAACATTACAAAACATAAACATATTTGATCAAGAACAAGTCACACACTGAGTTATTGAGCGTTGGATCATGGCCGACGGATCAGATCAAGAGAATTTCGTTGTGTTATTTTCAAACCTTTGGAGAATAAATTCTTCACTTTTGGTGCTGTTTTGTGAATCATGGATATCAACAGAGATACAAAGCTGCTGAGTCAGATGGCTACTACTAGACTATTGGTAGTGTTGCTATCTGCACTCTCTGCTGCTGCACCGTTCCCTGTACAGTTGTACCTTAACTTTTAGTTAAGTTTTCGACACCTTTAAGTAGATCTCTGATGCATCATGAATAACTGGTCGAATCTTCTCCAAGATCTCATAGGGTCGATCACCGATGGATAGTTTCCACGGAAGGTGTTATTGGTTTTGGTGTGGTAAGTCGTGGAGATTGACCACCATGAAAGAATTTATTACTAGAAGACAAGTGATTCGACCGGAAATGATAAGATGTGCAAGATTAATCTGCCAGAAGCGCAATGGAAGTCTTCTCATTCTTCTTGTGGATGTTGCATCCGTTTAAGAAGACACTAATTGAGTTGCCTGATATTGCGAAAATACTTGATAAGCTCCATGATGTTCAACTGCGCCTTACTATCAAGCCCTTCTTGAACACCGAATTACGCAGTTGTTGTATCTTGTGGTTTTGGAAGCCCTTCTTGTTTTGGATCCAAAGATGCCAGACAAATTACGCACAAGTTGTCGACGATCAGACTATATTTACGTTCTTTTATCTAGTGGAATCAGCAGGGGCCTTACTGGTGGTTCTGCAATATTAACAACGTAAATGATTTTTTGGCGCAACAACTTGTTGGATTAGAGTTTTTGAGGTGCCATTTAGTGATGAGAATTGGTCGAATTCCGAGCTATAGGCCTCGCCCGTTTGGTCGGCTGAATAGGATTGAGCTTAGGGATAAGATTGGATAGGCATGAACTTGTAAGACAAACTTGTAACCTATGTATAAAAATATGTTGGATAACCCTCCTTGTTGAGGCATCAAACCACTCCGAAATTCAAGCCTAATTACATATACTTCATAAAAAGGTAATGCTAGGTCGATAATGAAGAAAAATAATCATTTTCTACATGAAATATGAAAACGTGGAGGGTCATAGTTTTCGAATTCCATACATATGGCCTTGCCCTATCAAAGTCCATTTCTAATAATTTATTCGTGTTTTTATTCTTTGAATTTCGTTTTTATTAGAATAATCGTGCTCGATTGAGTCACAGACGACTTGATGGCTAACTTGTCCGTTCTTCCTCGACATCTTATTATCTCTATCGCCAAACGGCTAACTTTCATAGAAGATTTTATTGCTTTTGGCCCAGTTCGTAAAGCCCCACTGACCAATTCCTACACACTAAATACTCGATCCCTCGATTTTTCCACCAGAAATTCACTCCCAAGAACCCCAATTTTTTCCCCAAATGACCACAAATAATTTTGGAGAAATTTGGAAACTAAAAAATGAACCCCATATGAAATTATAGCCACCATTTTAAGTGTATGATAATTATAACCAAAATTTGATATGAAAGTAGTAATATACCCCTAATGAGTGAAAAGTTATGAACTTCCTCATGTTTTTCACTGTGAAAAAACTAGAACAGCCAATAGCTCTTTGCACTAGCTCACCCCTTCCCGAAAAGCTGGTTACCAGCAAAATCAATGAATGCCTTAAATGCTGATAACTGGAGTTGGATCTCAACCGATGAGTTGTTGTTAACTCTATCCTTATTGCCTAGGGAACAAGAATGAAAGCCTATATATTTTAGAGCCCATTTAGTAAACTTTTTGAACCTTAAATCCGCCTAGGCACCCGTCTAGGTGCTAGACCCTAGTCCGCCGCCAGACTAACGCTTAGCGTTTTTAAAAACCTTGGCAGCAACATTTGCCTTCAAGACCTCATCCCCATTGCTAGAGGCGCTCCTGCAACTTTTGCCTTCTCACACACCCTTGTTAATTTCTATCCGTTGATCTTCTTCCTTTCATCTGATCCGACGACAAAAAATTAGAAAAGTGTGTGAGAAGTAAAATGAAGTGTGGATATCACATCCATGATGAAATTGTCGAAATCTTGCTAAAGCATCACGAATCTTGAATTCCACAATTGGAAAAAAATAAAAAAAATAAAAAAAATAAAAAAAATAAAATTGAATTCCACACTGCAAATGACGACATTTTCGTTTGAGGAGAAAAATAAACAATATTAAAATTGAGTTACAGGAGGCATTTCAAATGAACGTATAAAAGCTCAGATTTCTTATACGTTGAAGGAGTCAATTCCTTCCCCCTCCTTATCCACGTGCTCTAGGCATTTTTGTTTGGTAAATATCTTTGACTACAAATTGCAAGCAAAGCAAATCAAATGACGCAAATCTTCAACCTCTTTTTTCTTCATTTTCCTCAAACGCTACATAAATTCTCACTAGTTAAGCATATTTTCCTCAAACGCTACATAAATTCTCACTAGTTAAGCATACGTTGCCATTTACCACACCAGTCAAAACTAACACAAGAACGCTTCTGCATTTAATCATATAATTGTAAACATACTAACTAACTAATACTAAGCTAAACAAAGAAGAGCGACTTTATCCACACATTCTTTTTACCTCAAAAGCACTCCCGTTAATTTTTGTTTCTCGATCATTTTCAATTCATTTCATACAACGGTAGTAAATTGGAAAAAGAGTACAAAAAGTTAAAAAAATAAATATGTACGGGGCACCACCTATAAAAACCTCAGCATTTGGGACCGTCTTCTTTCCGTCCTCTGGCGCGCTTCATATGGTACTATCTCATTCCCGCCCATACGACACCGTCCCGGGTTTCGGTTCTTATCTTTTGCATCCACGTGGCGCCATCCCAGTTATTATCTCGCACGTGCGCACATTCCTCCCCGTGCGTTGCTGTCCACGCTTCCATTATCGGCTTCCATAAACAACAATCGCCTACGTCATCTGATCATTTTCAATCACTTTCCGAGCTCCAGCCACGTGGCGTCACAATCGCGCTTCAAGCTCCCATCCGACGGCTCTTGCTTCGCCCCCTCGGAGCCTTCCCGATGTTGTTCCTCTTCGTCTTCGTCTCTCCTCACGCGCTTCACCCCGATCGAAACCCCGAACAACCTCGGCCTCATCTCCTCCTCTTCTTCCTCCTCCTCCTCCTCTTCCGCCCCGGAAGCCTCCGCGTTTGCTCCGTTGCAACCGGCGTCTTCTGCAGCCGGCTCAGCCTCTTTCACCGGCGACAGCTCTAGAGTCCTACCGTCATCCACTCCTCCTCCTCCTCCTCCTCCGCCACCGCCACCGCTGTCTAACTGACCAGACGCGTAGTTCGTCATCAACGCCAATATGTTATTACATAACCCACGGAGCTGAGTCAACTCGTGACTCAGCTGCATGTTCTCTTTCCTCAACCTCTCGTTTTCTTCAAGAACGTCCGACGTGGAGGTGGAGCTCCTGATTCGGCAAGCCAACATTGCCGGAGCCGCCACCGGAGACGAATTGGACGAGATCACTTGCTCGTCGCCGGAGTTAGATGGAGACACCCGGGGAGCCAACGCGGATATCGCCGCCATCGCTGGCGGAACAACCGTAGCTGCCGCCGACACGGATGGAGAGATTTTCCGGCGCTGAATCTCCCGGAGAAGTCCTTTCTCGCCTTTCTTGAAGAAATCGTTCGCGAACTCCCATCGATCCGGCACGACTTTCCGGAATCCCTACAAAATCCAATCGCAAAATAGATTAGGAAACCGTAAATCTGAAGTGACTCAATCCTGTTCGGTTGCCGAGAAAAGAATCCCTGTTTGGCTGACAAGAAAAGGAGGGAAAGTGAGGGAGGCTTACGTAAGTGTTGAGCTGGCGAACGAAGCTGGAGAAATTGTTGTGTTTGAAGTACTTGGGAAGCAAATCTCTGGCGAATTCGGCAGGTCGCCAGACGATGAACGCCGATCCATCCTCGCTCCACGATATTAAATCATCGACGGATGGATCGTCAACCAGCTGATAAGTTTTGGTCAAAAACGGCGTCGGAAGCGATCTCTGCGAATCTCCTCCGCCGCCACCGCTTCCAGCAGGCGCCGAGTCGCCGTTCTGCTCGGCCGGCAACGAGGACATGGTTTGTTGGCCTTCGGCTTCTCAGATCTGAGCTCTAATAGCAACTGATAATCAAAAATCCGTTCAACAAACAAATAAATAAATAAATAACGTTATTTTATTTAATTAAAATGATTTAACGCTCCGTTTGGTTGCCGAGAAACCGCGGAGGATTAGAAAACAAAAATTTCTGGAGATACGAAATTTTACTTGCTATTATTTTTTGTGTAATTAGATTTCTAGGTATTGGAAATGGAAAATTCAATAAAAAAAAAAGGAATTAAATCAGGAGCCGGCGTGTATTACCTTGAAAGCGTGGATTTAAAGGTTTGGGATGAACAGAGAGTAGGGATTTTCCCACCAACCAAACAGAAAAGTTGGATTGGACACGACAGCCAACTCGATCGATCTTGTTGCAGCAGGCAGTACCGGAAGCAGCAGCTCAGAAAGAGGGAGAGGGAGAGGGAGGGAGGAGAGGGCGAGGGGAGGGGGGTGGGGGAGAGAAGGAGAGGATTTCGCTTTTGTTGTTTCTAGAAGGTTCCGGAGGTGGAGTAAATGGTAGGAGGAAGACGGGAAAAGGGTGTATTCGTGGGTTCGAGAAGGAAAGGGAAGGAAAATAATAAACAATAACTCTTTTTATTGTTGTATGGGAAAAAGAACTGTGGGGCCCACGGAGAAGAGAGAGAAAGGGAGGGAAAGTGATTAAGAGCGGATAGGAAGGAAGGAGCGAGAAGAAGTAGGGAGGCTGTGAGAGGGTGTGAGTGGTAGGTTCTTCTTCTAACGTCTTTTCCAGAAGCTTCTCCCATTCCTTCGTTTTTCTTTTTCTTTTTCTTTTCTTTTATTTTCTTATTATTATTTTTTATTTATTTAATTTTTTTCCAAATACAGAGATGTCTCATACGTGTCGGTAACCCTAATCGTCTGCTATAGATAAGAATTCTTTTGAGTCCAACACGCATGGTTATTGGCCAAGAATGAAGAGGAATAAGCATGGTTAATTTGAGTAATATTTTTTATACCATGTTTTTATACTATATTTTTATACTATCTTAGAGACATCTGATATGGACAGCCACATCATTTGAAAAATTTGCAAAAATAAAAAAAAGAAAGGAGAAAGACTCCTCGTACATCACAATCATTATTTAATTAACTAGTTGTTCTTAATTATTAGTTTATTAAATAATGAACTAAATTAAAAATTTTAATTAATTCAAATGATGTGGTACAAAAATATATTATGAATAATATTATCCAGTTTATTTTAATTTTAAAATTATCCAGAGCCGAAATAATAATTTGTTTTTATTTTTCCACAAGATGTCTTAAATTCGAATTACCTATCAAATATTTCTAGACTAATTTGTTTATCTGATGCTTTTTTATGGCCCGTGAATTACATGAAGTTGTTTGCTATGTAATTTTAATAGGGGGTGTGCTATCCATACATTCCATTTTACTTCTCACACACCTTTTAATAATTTTTGTCCGTTGATCTTCTTAAATTCATTCGATTCGACGATAGAAAACTAAAAAAATATATGAAAAGTAAAATAGAGTATATGGATATCACATCCCATTTTAATAGAAACGCCTCTTCTGAAGTACAAATTTATTAAGATCACATTTGCCTCATTTAATGCGCATCTGAGTGTAGAATTACTTTTCGCGTGTAGTTCAAAAGCATTTTTTCCGTATGGGCTCTCTTAGTTCACGTGTATTACTTTGCTATGTGGTATTGTTTGCTTTACCACAACGTGCTTGTCCCTTTTAAAAAGTTTCTCTTTCATTAAGTGAAAGGGAGAGAAAAAACAAATCTCCTAAAAAATCAAGTATATTGATATTATCTTATTTGCATTTAATTGTCACTTAAAGTTAAACTATGAAGATAATATCTTTTAAATAATAATATGCTGAAAGAGAGGAGTTGAAAAGACATATATAAAAAATATGAGAAAGAATTAGAGAGATTGTTCTCAAAAAAAAAAGAAAAGAATTAGAGAGATTTGAAAAGGTTGAAAGAGAAAATATAGATTTCAAAAGATAGGTTTATATCATATTTTTTTGCTGAGTTTGTAATTATGGAATTGTGATGCTTTTTATCAATGTTTTAAAAATTTCCGTTTAAGCATTAGGCGGCTGGTCACCGTCCCGATTAATGTTCAGGCGTTTGAAAATTAAGAAAGGGCGTTTAGACTTGCTGACGCGCCCCCCTAAACTGCCTAGTCCACCCAGACCCGCCTAGGTTGCGACTCACTGAGACAGAAAATAGATAATTTTTATTTTGCATTTTATTTTTTACAATAAATTATTAGAGACTTGTTGTATACTTAAATGAACACACATTATATGTTTGTTCCCCATTTTTTCATTATGTTCCAATATCTCATCATTCTACTTGTAGTTTATGATGAAATTATATATATTGTAAGCATAAGCAGACACTTATATACACGAAATATAATAGATTTACTTAAATCCACCTAGTCCGCCTAGGGCTAGGCCTCAACATGCTGCTTGACTAACGCCTAGCGTATTTTAGAACCTTGCTTTTTATGATGGGTGACCTCACATTCTTATTCTAAAAATTTCCATATAATTTTGTTCAACACAATTGGATTAGAAACTTTCGTTTTACAAATCTGTCTGATATACATTCTTAATCATTCTAAGAAGTGTAAGACATTCTTACGTTGTTTGTTTGACTTTTTTTTTTTTACACAGTGCCTTTCCAAAGCTTTGTTGCAAGGACAAGGATCATCTTCAAATCCTCTTTGTAAGGATTCGGGGATCAATCAATTATGTCTGTTCATCGTACATCGTGTGGTCAATTTTGGGTAGATACTATATATATTCAATTTTAAATTAAAAATTAAAAATAATTTCTAATTGCATGATGTACGATAAATGAACACAATTGATCGATAATCTGAATACCTACCAAGAGAATTCGGAAAGGATCTTATTATAAGGTAGTGAACAATGACTTTGTGGACAAATATTATAGGTGGAAATGATTCATTTAATATATGTATGTAGTTATATATATAAAATATAAAAATAAAGAGCCAGTCCAAAATAGAGAGATGTAGAAGTTGTCATTGGACTCAATGATTTGACATGGTATCAAATAAGACTAAAACACCACGTTCTCTCATTCGTGAGAGTTCTTCTTTCCTTTGTGAAAGTTCTTCTCAACGTCTACGTGTGAATGCATTTCCAACTTCTGTTCTCTTTCTCGTTGACATTGATCCTAGCTATGATTAAAATTCTAAAAAACGTTAGGCGCTAATCGGACGGCAAGTTGGGGCATAGTGATTAAGCGGCTAAGCGGGGCATAGTGCCTAAGCGGCTAGGTGGGCGCCTAGGCGTACTAGGCAGATTTAAGTAAATCTATTATATTTCATATAAATAAATGTTTGTTTATACTTAAAATATATATAATTTCATCATAAACTACACAATAAAATGACATACATATTATGAAGTATTCAAACGTAATGAAAACATGGGGAACGAGCCTTTAATGTGTGTTCATTTAAGTATTCAACAAGTTTCTTATAACTTATTGAAAAAAATAAATTCAAAATGAAAGCATGACATATATATTATGAAGTGTTGGAACATAATGAAAACATGGGAAACAAGCCTATAATGTGTGTTCATTTAAGTATTCAACAAATCTCTTACAATTTATTGAAAAAAATAAAATTCAAAATGAAAGTTATCTATTTTCTGTCTAAGTGAGTTGCAACCTAGGCGGGTCTAGGTGGGCGCCTCAGCAGGTTTATACGTCATTTCTTAATTTTCAAACGTCTAGACGTTAATCGGGGCGGTGACTAGCCGCCTAGTGCCTAGACGGGGCTTAGGCGGCGCTAGGTTGGGATTTTTAGAATAGTGGCTATGACTAGGGTTGGTGGTAGCCCCTTGCTTCTCTTGTTTTCCGTTTCTTTCCTTTTGTCCTTACTGGTTTTTTCCTCAACTGCTGCTTCTGGTTCCCCTTCCTCAACTCCCCTTTCTTCCTTTCCTTTTCCCTCCACCTACTTTGTTTTCATCACTCCACACCCTACCCTTTCCATTTGGCTCACTCCTCCAATACTCTCATCCTCTAGATTGACTCCCACTAATCCACACCATGAACGCGAATCTTCGCGATTCCCGTTTAGGAGGGAGATGTGTAGAGCTTCGGATTTTTTTGATGCTCGGGTGTTCTCACCACCTTCTTGCCTCGACTTGGCCTTGTTGCCTCAGTTGCTTGTGGGTTGTTTCCTGCAAGCTTCCTTCAATTTCTGGTGCCGATCTTCGATGTGCTCTTTGGTGGTTGTTGAAGCCTTTTTTAGCCACTTTGAGGGCTCGATTTGGCTTGCTTTCTAGCAACTGGTTCAACTCTGGAGGTCTTTCGGATGGCAGTAGTGGTAGAGGTGGAAGAAGCTGTGGCAGAGGATGCAAGCTGTTCGGTTGTTTTTTTTTTTCTTTCTGTTTTCTATTGGGCTTCATTTTATTGTACTTTGGTCCATACTTTTGTTGTTGTGTTTGTGTTGTATGTGGCCTCTCTTGTAACTGTGTATTGTTGTTAATAAAACTTACAGCCTAATTTCCCAAAAAAAAAAACAAAAAAAAAAAACACCTAAAATCAATTTTTATGGGTTTTATTAGGTGAGCATTTGAAAACACAATAATTATTAGAGACTACTCACTACCAAACATAGATGCCCAAATAAAAATGTCCCTATAAATAAGAAGATAAAAATTATTGTTTGTTTAGTGAAATATGTTCATGTAATATAATTAATCTATTCATAATCATACACACATGAATTTGTTATTAGTACTATATTCTAAAGCATAAAATTGTCATCCACCTGTGATATAACAGGTGGACCAATTGTGTTACATGATTGCACGATGACAATTCTTCCTAACAGGTCAAATATCATAAAAAAAGATTGGAAATATATAAAGTATGAGGCCTATACTCTTAAGGGCAGGATGAGATGCGTGATTTCCAATTAAATTGGATTTGTAACCCAGTCAATGTTTGGTGAGAAAAATTTAACACAGAATAAATAAGCTACAAATATGAAATAAAGAAACTATAATGGATTATGTGGCCCAACCACACACATAGATTATGTAACCTATTCCCGTCTGTTCAATTTTATCCCTAAAACTCAATCTTATCGCTACCTCTACGTATTGCTTGGAATAGCAGAGGACGCAAGAGACGGGATCCTTAATCCTAATTAATCATACTTGTTTAAGAAGAATGGACAGACAGTGTAACACGTAGCCACCTCTAAATTCATCCTTATTTCTTAAATTTTATTTTTAATTTTTTTTATGATGTTTTCTGGGTCCCTACAACATCTAATTCACATTCAACCTCCACTTAAATTATATTAGCCACTGATTAAGAGGCCAGAGGTCCCTCCGATTAAACATGGAATTATTCTGCAACTTTTTGTTTTATATTTTCTTCATATTAAAACGGCATTCCAGCTACTTAGTACTACGGTCTAATAATATTTTTCTTAACTTGTAAGTGAAAGGTCTTAGGTTCGATTCTCGCCAAAGACGAATTTAAACTTCATTATTATAACTTGTTCATTGTGAAGCTAGCCAACTCCCACATTCCTTTGGGTAGATAATATCGTTTGTTCAGAATAAGAAAAGAAAAAAAAAGACATTCAACTATTGAGACTGAGACAAAAAAACTCAAAAGTCACTATTGCGCGAGCAAAACACATCTACTTTTACGGTGAATTGCCAATTTAGTCCATGAATGATTACTTGAGTGAAAATTAAATTCTTAAACTTTTTTTTTGTCTTAGAAAAATTAGTCATTGAATTATAAAAATATGTCAATTACATTCCTAATATTAGATTCGAAACTATTATATTCAATTTTCCGTTCATTTAAGTTATGTTATTTGCATGTGATACACATACACATTGGAGGGTAGATGAGTAATTTTATTATAACGAAATAATATACAGAGTTAACTTTAGAGGGTAAATTAAAAGTTAAATTCGCAACTTATATGAAATGTTAAGAGCTTATAGACAAGAAAATGATAGTATTACTATCTAAAGTGTGTCAAGTGAGTTGACAAAAAAATTAGATAAAATAGCTTTGAATATAACTATAGGAATGAAATTAGCAATTTTTAATGAATTTAAGAACTTATTTTACTGAAAAATAATTTAAGGATCGAATTTTCATTGGGTGATAGTTCAGAAACTAATTAGCACTTTTCTCTACTTTTATGATGAGTATGTTCTTCAATCGTATGTCAACCTCGCTGCACAATACTAATCTCCATTCCATTTGTCTACGCTAGTGATTTTCTCGAATGACGACGACTCCAAATCATAACTACATTTTTTAATTAAAATGATCGAATTTTTGACCTATCGTAATTCTGCAACACAAAATACGTGTTCAATCCATGACAAAAACATAAAGGTCTTCAGTCTAACGTTTAATAATTGTCCAAACTTTACCAAACCCGTACGTTTCTCCAATTCTCCTAGGACATTTTGACCCATCACAATCCTACCATTTAAACCTTTTCTTTTTCGATGTTTATAATAATATCTATATTTTGCCAGAGGAATTTATTCCCACTACCTTTTTTTCTCTCTCTAATAAAAAGAAAAAAAAGGAAGAACACATTGATTTAGCAACATATGTTGATGTTTCCCAACTACACTTCTTTTAGGCAGTGTGTGGAAATTATTCATATCAAACGGCAGGATCTTCTTCCGTCCAATTTCGGACTGAACTTCGGCGTGCTGCCGCGCGTATATACATGCCAACGCCTTCAATACTTCGACTTGTAACCGTGCGGATTGTTTACTGCCCACTTCCATTGGTCCCTGCACATCTCCTCTATTCCGTATTTTGCCCTGAAACCGACATCAGATTAGCAGAGAGAATTATGCAGTTCCACAATAATAGATAGTAAACCTAGTTTAATACGAGTTATATGTATACAAATGGGATGCATCGTACGGGCAACATAAAATCGTGAAGAATACGTGTTAATCTTGTGTATTGCCTTGCAGTGCATAAACGAATAGATTGTAAAGTACATACTTCCACCCGAGTTCCCTTTCAGCTTTCTCTGTTGAAGCATATACAGCAGTAGCATCACCTGGCCTCCTGGGACATAGTTTGATAGGAATTTTCTGGCACATACAATCAAGAACTACTTCAGTATCGCAAATTTAATGTGTGTGCGCGAGCGAGAGGAGAGAGACTTGAAGGAGACGAACAATCACCTTGCCAGAAGCCTTCTCGAAGCCAGCAACCATTTCAAGCACCGATGTACCTTGTCCGGTTCCCAGATTGTAGGCAGCACAACCTAAGACATGAAATTCTCTTTAAAACACCCCAATTCCAAAGACACTTACACGATAGGGTGATTTAGAAACTTGGCAACTCTATATATAGATGCTGATGAAAAATGACCAGCAGGGGACAGCAAATATATTTCGTATAAATCAATGTCCAAATTAGATCAATCACCTATATTCTCTGTAGTAAAAAGCTTCTGAAGAGCAGCAATATGACCATCTGCTAAGTCCATAACATGGATGTAGTCTCGGATCTGTTAAAAAATGAAAAGTAAAATGAAACTGGTAATTAGGATTTACCTGATTACATTTGGTGAACAAGAAATTTGAGTATCAGTGGCATGATTAAAGACGATGCTATGAGTGGAACATATGCAGACCAAGCTAACTAGATTCAACAGAGGACTCGTAGTAGATGGAGGTCAATAAACAACTAAGTGAATTCTTACCACTCTTGCCCAATTGTCTTAAACAAAAGAAAATCTTAATGGATTTTACATACCGCAGTACCATCCTTGGTGGGATAATCATGACCATAGACATTAAGCTCAGGCAATCTTCCAACAGCTACTTGCTGTATGTACGGCATTAGGTTGTTTGGGATGCCTTTGGGATCTTCACCAATTTTGCCACTCTCATGAGCCCCGACAGGATTGAAGTACCTCAGCAGAATAATTTGCCAATCTGGGTCTGCATTTTGCATATCTCGAGCAATTTCTTCAAGGAAAAGCTAGTAAGAGTAAATTTGATGTTAGAGAAGACAAAGGCTGCATCCCTTTTATCCCAGTTTTAACCCAAAACTAGAATTCAACGATTGCGGGAGAAAGACATGGTGTATACCTTGGTACGGCCATATGGATTCAAAGCTACAAGGTTGAAATCCTCAACACATGGAATTTTTTCAGGTTGCCCATACACAGTTGCAGATGATGAAAAAACCATCTACACTCAGAAAACATCATATTCATTCGGTTAGTAAACCATGCACTTCTTGTGGTTGGTTATACACTGATCCTAACATACGGGAAACAAAATATCGCAACCTAATTTGAGGCTCCACTGCAGAACTGAGAAAACAGAAGCAAACCTTTTTACAATTGTATTTCGCCATGACCGCGTAAAGATTAATAGTTCCAACCAAATTGTTATCATAATAACGGTGCGGGTGTGCAACGCTTTCTCCTACAGCTTTTAGGCCAGCAAAGTGGATTACAGCATCAAACCTGTCACGTTATCCAGCAGAAATGTCAATACCTAAACATTATAATGACATACTTAGATGCTAATAAAAAAAATTACTGACTTAGTTTGAGAAAACAGCTTCTCCAAATCGTCCTTATTTCTGAGATCGCCCTGCACACAGATATTACCAATTTGATTAGTGAGAATAACACCAAAGCCAAAACACAAAACGCAGTTTTGGCCTTCTAAGAAACCGTTGGAATTTAATAAAATACAAAAACAGAGGAATTTTATTGCCAATATTTATTAATTAATTGGAAGGATCAAGAAACCAAGAAATCAGTTTCACAGGCTTTCTCAGGAACCAAACAGGGCAAAAAGTTCACAGAAAACTAATAGAAAAGCGGATATTTCTCTAGCTCTGTCATTTAAATATCTAAAGTGATCAGTCATAATCCAACCGAACCTAGATAGTTGACTAAATCAGAAAAAGAGAATTAACAAGTCAAAATTTTCTTTCTCCAGTCCTGATTTCCCTAATTTTCTTGGGAACCAAACAGAGCGATGCGAAGCTAAAGCCGCTAGTCTACTAAGCATAAAAGAGATCTCGTCATCCAACCGACACTAACACACTAACAAGAACAGAAGAGCAAAGAAGTTCAAAATTATTTTCCGTTTCATTTCCCTAATTTTCTCGGCAACCAAACAGAGTAATCCAATGCTAGAATTACCAGCTGAAAGTGGAGTTTCTGAGAGAGCTTGGGGCCGACCAAGTCCCTGACGCGATCAACAGCTTCAGCAACGGAGTTATCGAGATTATCAATGACGGAAACCCTAAACCCCGCCTCGAGCAGCTGAATCACCGTGTGGCTCCCTATGAACCCCGCGCCGCCGGTCACCAGAATTGTCTGCTCCATAGACCCCATGCTGCTTCTGCTTTCTGCGGCTCAGAGAAAGAAAGCAAAGAGAAAGAGAGTTGAAAAATGGGAACGGATTGAGAGCGAATCAAGAGGTTGTTTGGGAACCCGGATAAGATAGTGAAGTGCGAATCGAATTGGATTGCTGGGTGGAGAATTTGAATTATTTATAGTAAAAAAGAGAATTCGGCTGTTTGGGGATTAGGATAAATCCGGATAAGCATCAAATAATTGAAATCGCGGATTTCGATGATTTGCAGAAAAACCGAAAGGGGAAGTTCTTCAGCAGTAGAGGGAAGTTTGTTTCTTTGTTACCTTTGGCGCGATTTTCCCTTTTCTGTTAAGGCGAGTCATTGGACGTTGCACGCGCAGTGGAGAGCGTGGCCTACAGGGTCTCTTTCTATTGGGGACTAGGGAGACTGAGCGACCGGATTGCGGTGGACGCGTCGGACTTCGTCATCTCGTGCGGGTCCCTATTTGACGTTCGGTTCCGTAATTTTCTTTTTGTTGAGGTTTTTATTTTTTATTTTCTATTTTTGTTTTATTTTTTGTTTTGAAAGCGATTTTTTTGTAGAGATTGTAACGAATAAAATAATTGACGTGCTTGACTTGTCCAATACGATACCGGTATCTTAATCTGTTCGAATTGGATGATGATAATCCTAAATGATTAAATATTTTCGAATTGGATGAGGATAATTCTAAATAATTAAATAATATTTAATCCTTTCGAATTGGATGATGATAATCCTAAATGATTAAATATTTTCGAATTGGATGAGGATAATTCTAAATAACTAAATAATAGTTGGGATCGGATTTTGAAGACTTAACTGAAATCGCTTTATTATCACAATAAATATTTTGTAACCCTAATTTATCTTGCATATATATATATATATACTATATAAAAAAAATTAAATATTTATTTAATTATGTATGTCCAATTTTATTAATTGATCTCAATTGATCCCTTGTTACTGCTCAGAAGATAAGTAATGGGTGAGGATTACAACATAATAGTTGTCCAACGAGGTTTTGCACATCCTGAAATATTGTCTAGGGCGAGTCACATATTGAGCCCCTTGTTTTAGTTTTACTATTTTAGAAGGGGAAGTGTTATTGGTGTTCCAAACATCTCATTCTACACTATTCACAAGTATATTTTTCTTTCCAAATATAGAAAATTTGGAGTGTAGAATGAGATTTTTGAAGTACCAATAACAATTCCCTTTTAGAAATTCTATTTATGTTTTGCTTGTTTTATTGAATCCATTTCCTATCATGGTTCAAACGCTGTAAGTCGAAGTTTTTTCATTATTAGGACCACAGTGAGTTGGATTCATTAATTTTCATTTTTGGCGTGGTTTAATCGTGATCATTTAAATAGAGAAAGACTGGACATGAGAGAAATTTGAAGGTGAGAGAATCCTCCCAGACTCCACCTTGTGGTCTAATGAAAGATTTACAAGAGCCTATTAATTTGCAAAAACGCTACAGCTTCAATGTGATGAGAATTATTAAGATCCAAGATAAGGTGAAAGAAAAGGATTTGATTCCTTCATTTTGGGCAATGGAAATTGCAGATAACCTGTTAAAAGGTCTGCAATGACTACACTTTGACCAATTCCCTTTACATATGAATAGAATAGAAAACAGGTTATGCACCAAAACCGACATCTGGAGACGCATATGCAGAGAATGCATGGCCACATTGATCACTACCCGAATCCTTTTCGGCATCGAATTCGTGTTCTAGGCGCCGTCCTAGAGATTTAACAGCAGCTGAATTTTGCGGCCTATGACGGAAAGAAAATGAACCAAACTTCCCGTTTGCAAAGTCTCTGCTGTTGGTACCTCCTCCTTCACTAGTACTACTCAACGTGGAGCATGCCTTTGAGCTGTTGACATCAGGGAAGTTATTAGGATCACTCCTTCTGGAGCTTTTCTTTCTTATGATGGAAGGAGTGTTTTTGAAACTCAATGCTAAGTTCTTCAATCTAGACCCCGGACTGCCACTGCTAACAGAGGTGTTCTGCGCAAGGCTTCGGGGAGTCGAATAGCAAGGTGGCCTAGTAGGAGGAATGCAGTTCGATTTGGTACAAGGGGATGCGTCCATGAAAGCAAATGGAGTGGCAATTTGTGGATTTATTAAACTGCTTGCTCGTCTCTCCGTAGACCTGCGCTTCTGCACTTTGACAGATTTCCATTCTGAACAAATGTCATGACTGTAAGAAAATCCAAGAGTCAACTCAGTAGAACAAGCATTGTCACTAATCTCCGTTTCCGTTAGCTGATTGAGTGAGACCACACTGTCAGAAATCTGTCCATCTTCTTCAACCTCAAGACGATCTGTTCTTACCTCACCACTTGAGACATCAGATTGCATATCCACTTCACATCCATTAGGTGAGTATGAATCGAATTTCCTCTTCAACGTGCAATTCCAGAAATTTTTAATTGCATTGTCGGTCCTGCCAATTTCAATGGATATGAGAAGCATTCAACAGAAGGAACCAATATCTATAAACATTGTATAGCGTATTTTCCTGAGCTTTGTTTCAGCAGCAAAAAAGTACACATGCATATCAGAAATCTGAATTTGAACAATTAATGAAGTAGAAGACGCAAATCTAGTTTGTCGTATAATAATCGCTATCAAAGAGATGAGCAATCCAGACTTTCCCCCATTTACATCATACACCATAACTGACAGGCGAAAAACCACAGATATATTCATGTTCCAAACCAGCCATAGTTTAACTAAATGTATATAAGAAATCAAGAACAAAACTTCAATTCTATCAACTATCAATTGCATACCTCCCGGGTAGAAATCTTGCTATTTCTGCCCACTTGTTACCGTACAACTGATGGTAGTAAGCAATAATCTGCTCCTCGTCTTTTGTCCATGCATCTCTATTAATTGCCGGGCATAAGTGATTGTGCCACCTGAAAATAGTTATTATCTTTATTATTCTGTAAACCACTAAGTGCAAAGCTGAACGGTTAAAGTACAATTTTTTTGATTTTTTAAACAAACGATATTATCTACACTAAAGGGGAAGGGGTTACAGTATAATTGAAAGCTAACAATTACAGAAGACAGAGGATGTCAACCATTTGATGCCAAAAGTTTGACACACCGAATAAAAATCATGGTCATGTACCTTTCTCGGCATTGTTTGCCTATTCGACCTGGTAGGAACTTAGCTATAACAGACCATCTTTTGGCACCATGTTTTTCGACTTGCTTGATAATGCAATCATCTTCCTGAAATCCAAAGAAAAAGAAAAATAAGAAAAGGGAAAGGATCAGTCACATATCAGTTTACCCTGCAGCAAAACATTGTTCTGTATTGATAAAAAATCATGCAAGAACAACTTTTTGCACCTCCTTTGTCCAGGCTCCCTTGACGACTTCTGGATTTAAAACCTTTTTCCAGCGTTGCAGGCACTGAATATCTGTACGCCCGGGGAGACATGCAGCTGCAGAAATAAGAAAATAATCTTCATGAACAAACAAAGAACCTGCCTCTATAATTAACCATCAAATGGAAAGTGATGTTTAAATTCTAACAATGCAAGGTACACAAAACAAGTCTAGAATCCATCACCACCAATGCTCCGAAGCCTATATCAGTACGAATCCCATGCCTAAGCTCTCAAAACATTCATGTGCAGACATAAAGTTATACTAATTACCACATTTGTTATCAACACACACGAAACTAAAAGCTGATTTTGGAAAGCAAACAGGAGAAATTGGCATGCCCACCTATTTTCTTCCAACTGCTCCTGTTGAACTTTGTGACTAACTCTCCTAGAAGATTATCCTGTCAACCAAGGTTCAACTGATTAATGAAGAGATAAGCTTTTGAGAAGCTGCGAATCCTAGCAGAAGATACATAAAGAAAACCTGCACTGAGACTAAACCACCATACAATTACTATCAATTAGCAAACTAAGATATCTATCACTGACCTCTTCCGCTGTCCAGCTTTTCGCTGACCGTCTTGTTGGACCAGTGGTTCTCCTAATACAGCAAATTGAGCAATGTCAAACCACAGACCGAAAAATTTGAGTACCAGAGAAAAAATGAACTCAATTGCGATAATGCGTAGCCAAGTAATGGACCCTAATTTTCCAATATGATGAATCATGTACTATCTATCATACATATTCCCCCTTCAAATAAAAACGTTAATTGAAATGAAATGTGAAACCATATACCAGTGAATCGAGCTTGGCTTCGGAAAAGGGGAATCTGAACAATATTCAGCTTCATATAATGCTTGAAAAAGGAAACCCATTTTCTCGTGTGAACCGACACCGGCATCCTCTGGATGCTCCCCATTGATTTTCGTCATAATCTCTCGAAAAAATCAATTTTCCTGAGAAAACTCAACATAGTGCAAGCAGAAAGCAAGCACTAAATCAGGTAAAGTGGGAATTTTGATTATCCGATACAATTGAACATTCTGTTTGGTTCCTGAGAAAAACAAGTAACTGAAGGAAAATCGAAAGCACCAAATTGATTTCACAATTTCCACAAATTCAGTACTAACAGTGGGTATGAAATCTACAACATTTCTCGTAATTTTCCCGCATTTTCTCACCAACCAAACAGAGCACCGATTCAATTCCACGAATTGTAAAAACAACAGAAACAAGAAAGATCACTGACCTCGTCTGAGTAAGCGTCGGTGGGAATGCAGCGCAGGAATTTGGCGGGAAAGCCGAAAGCCGAGAGCTTTCGATTCCGAGTGAGCGACTCAGTGAGTCAGCGGAACGGAGTCGGTTGTTCTCACTCAGTGGGAGAAAAAGTGAGAAGTGAGATTTTGAGTGACAGAGGCTGTGGGAGTGCGTTGGTTTGTATTTATTTAAGCGTTTTGGAGAAGAAGAAGCTTACGTTGGAAGCTTTAAGAAGAGGATCAATCGAGCGGTAAGCGTTTTGTGTTTGAAATTGTAGCGTTTTGAGCAAGTTAGATTGCGTTGGAAGTTTTGGGATGGGCTATCGGCGCTTGATTTGGATATGGGTCGTTATACAGTTATGGGCTATATATGGGTTTGTAGAGAATAAGAAAAATGGGTTTTAACGAATCATTCCAGTATTGTTCATTTTTACTGAACAACTACATTTTTACCTTTTTTTATACTATTCACTACACATTTATTTGTCATTTTTCATTAAAATTTTTTTTTTTTTAACTTTTCATTAGTTTTCCTAAAAGAAAAAGGTGTACAGAAATCACTCTTTTCTTGTTAAATTTTGCTTAGTTGGAGGGAGTTATGTTTATTATGTAGGATAAGGAAAAGGATCCTCGTTGAATCATTTTCATGGGAATCCTAGGAATCCCATGATCGTGACTGTTCAACATACATCGTGCGGTCAATTTTTGTTAGGTACTATTTATATTTAATTTTAAAATTTTGAAATAATTTCTGACTGCATGTTGTATGATGAACAGTCATGATCACAGGATCCCTAAGAAAAAAAATCTGCCGTAGGATAATGTTCCTCATTTATGACTTTTCAAATTATCGTGTATCTGACCACGATATGACATGTTGAAATGATTTGTCAAATTATTCGAATTATGTGAGACCATCCAAATTATGCTACAGGTACTATACTATACTGATGTCACATATTCTAAAAGAAGTTGGTGATATGTACAATAATGAGGTACATCTCAATTAGAAAGTATCGATAATATTATTTTGTAAACACAAAATTGACACACTTTCTAATATTATTATAGGTGAGGCCTATGAGCCAGCACAATGGAAATAGATGACTAAACACTATCACAAGATCATAATGATGACTGCTCTAAATGACCACTTATTGGTTTGGATTGACTATCGACAAAGAAAACGAGTGCTTAATCAGATCATACTTTTTGACCCACTCAAGCAAGTTGGCAAAACTAACAACTTTATGACACGAAGCCACCGAGACAAGCTTACCTATACATCAACTCCAAACCATGTATTGACTATTAAAAAAAAAAGATCTATGAAAGGACGTAAAGCTTGTTAGAACTAGCAATTGGGAAAGTGTTTTCTCGGCCATTTAGGGTCGAGCAAAGTGCTCAGTAAGTGTTGGCCTAGGAAACCTTGCAATTAGCCCTAAACGAATGTTATTTCATCTTTAGGTGTTAATTGAATAATGGACGAGTAGCCAGTAAGTCATGTCTACACATTTAGTTCATTTAATGCTAGGGCGGTGAAGTACTTGAAAGCACAGGACTTTTAGGGATCATGAAAAGCCTATATAAGAAGGACAAGTACCTCTTATAGGTGGTCAGACACACAAAAAAAGGAACATTACACTATTGTAGAGCACTTTTGTAACCCACATCAGATCACTGTAGATGACGTAGCCTAATTTTTAAGGTGAACCACTTAAACTTTGTTGTCTATCATCTAGCCTTTTACTCCAAGTGTAGCAACCAGTACCTAATTTTACGATTTTATTAATTTTAAATGAGTGAATTAACCAAAATGCCTCTAGTGGCGAGGTTATTGACTTTCATTGACCAGCATATAGTGGGACGTACGAAACATTCTTTTAGTATATCCTTATAATACTCGACGTCACAAACGTGTGGGCGTAAGTGAAACTAAATTTGAAGTTACGACAAAGATTTTACGAAACACCGAAGACCGAGGGCATTTTAGTAAATTCACATTACGGGATGCATTTTCTATTTTGACTTTTTGTAACCTTGTTTTGTGCGCTAGTGGCGCCCACACCCCCATTCTCTTCCTTCTCCGCCGTGTTTCCCAATCTCTCGGGATCACTCTCTAACTCTCTCACCTTTCTCTTCTCTTTAACTCTCTAGTCTCTCTTCTTTCTCACCTTTCTCTCTATAACCTTCCCTATCTGGGAAGGCATAAACAAACAAACAATGACAACAACGTTGCTGCCACCACTCACCTTCTTCGGCGAGCCCCATTTGAACCACCCTCGTAACTCAGAACCAGAAGCATGAAGGGAAAAACTCTCACATCGTGAAGCTCTGTCAAGGAAGAGAACTATGGCGAGTTCTTAGTTTTTCGACCAAGGGTGAGCCTCGAGACCCCCCTTAACCTCAAATCTTTATTATTTTTGAACTCCTGATAATGTCTTTAGCCTGTAAAATGTGATTTGGTAGAGTTTGATGTAGAAAAACACCTCGGGGAAAATATCTCCAGATTTTTTTAGGAAGGAAATTGTGGTCGTCAAGCCACTTTTAGATCATTCCCCCTTTGGTATACATCTATTCCCTGCATTTCCTACTTCATTTAGGTCTTTGAATCATTGATTTTTGTTGAGTATCGAGCTTGAAATGTGCTCTGAAAGTCAGACCAAAAAGGGCTTTTACGAGGCAGGTGAGTACACTGGTACTTGTGCACACGTAAGGAAGCGTATGGGCTCCCCTATCCTTGGTGTGTGCAGTGCGTGGTTGCCTATGCAACCACCTTGTGTCGACACGTGAGGGAACTCGAGGTGTTGCCTTAGGTGTCTCAATCTGCCGAATCCAAACCCGCATTTCGTTTTTCGAAATTCCATTGTTTTAAAATAGATTCTTTATTAGCCATACTCGAAATTGCGTATTTACGTTAGTACGTTATATATTTACGAGAATGGTTTGTTTCTAGGTGAAACACATTGCAAAGATCTTCAAAGCCTGCGAGGCGGGTTCCACCTGACGACATGATTTGTGAGTAGGTCTTTACTTTTAAATATTATATATTTATTTAGTTTCCACATATATTTTTTATAAAGAATTTTCTACGTATGCCTAAATTAGACTAACGTTTATAAGAATCAGTGGAATGACGAAATTTACGAAATTATGCTAAATCCTACGGGATGCACATGTATGCATATTACTATGGGATTTTATTTACAACCATGATTAATATTTTATTGAATAGTATTATGTCGGTTAGAATTATTGATTTACGATTATATGATCATGTTTACGTTATCTGCTCATCGTGTGTTACACTGGTGTTTGTACACACCCGGACCAAGGCCAGGCTTCACTTGTATGTTCACATCAGACCATACACTCACTTTGGATCAATTATAGGTGCCATTCATGTTCTAGATTGCTATAGGCAATTAGGACTCGTATGTAATGCGCATAGTGCCGATCTTCACGTGTTTGTAGTACTAGAGTGTAAATCACTAATACACCCAATCATGTTCATGTCAGAATATCTCTGCACGAACTCGTGTGTCAACATATATGTCGATAAGCACCCGATATTATATATTCGTTTACGCGAGATAGTGTGATTATTGGATGTTATATGTTTCATATGTGAAATGTTATGACTTACCGTATTTTTGAGGTATTACTGTTTATGGTAAGTGTTTTCATGCTATATGTAGATATATATTTAGAAACTATATTTGTTTTACGGCTAGGGATTATTACATTTTCAAAAAGGTTTTTCAAAACTTTATTTTTATGTCTACTCACCCTTGTTTTTCGCCCCTCTAGGTTTTAATGGTAGAGCTTTTATGTCGACGAGGATCTTTGGCAAAATGTTGGTATAGAAGACCAATCCCGATGGGATAATTCTTATTCTAATTTTACTGTACTTTACTTATACTTTGACATCAAGTGTGAAATGGTTTCATGAAGAACCGCACCTATGGGTGCTATGGTCCCTCGCTGGCGATCCACCATTTCTAAAGTGTTCCCTTCAACCACCACCACCAAAAGGCTCTTCTTGGGCCCAAGAACAAACCCCAAACCAGTTTAGGGGTGATGGAGCGACGGGTTAGATGAATCGAAGCTCACCCAATTTGAGGGTTCTGACAGATCGAGGGCCATTTTAGGTGTTTTTAGGCCAATTTGGACTTCGGCCAAGGTATGAAAAATGTTTCCCTCATTGAGCTCTACATGTCCGTAAAATTTGATAATTTTTGAAGTTGGTCGGAATTCGCGGCCTATGACGGCACGTGGCCAGTGGGCCAACGTTGCCTTTTAAAGTTAATTTCAACATTCTAAAATTATATTTGATATTCATTTGATGTGATTCAATTGTTTGAGTTTAATATCGTAAATGATCGCCATTTGAATATTTTAGAAAAATGTTTAATAGATGGTGAACTACGAATGACTTGATACCGTTTGTGGGTACGTAGGTAGTCTAACAAGAATGTTAGATGCAGCCATAAAATGACCAAAATAAATTTATTTTGATTTATAGAGTACTAATTAACCATGGCATTGTTTTTGGTCTACCACTGAATTTTGCTTCCAAATAATTTTTCTATAATTTTGGGTTGTTACATTAGATCTCTCACTTCTGAAATTTCTTCTTATTGTACACTGCATTTTATTTTATTTTTAAAATATTTATGGGCTTGCATGTGGTCCTTCTAGAGGGAAAAGGATCCTCGCCAGATCATTTTCTTGGGAATCCTAAGGATCCCGTGATCTCATCCGTTCATCGTATATCGTGCGATCAATTTTCATTAGATACTATTCATATTTAATTTTAAATTTTAAATTTTGAAATAATTTATAACCGTACAATATACGATGAATGAGTAAAATTACGGGATTTCTAAGATTCCCAAGAAAAGGATCGGATCCAGCGAGGATCCTTTTCCCTTCTAGAGGTTATGGGCTGCGCGTGCGTTTCCACAAAATTTTGTGAATTTATTTAGCTGATGTGTCTCCTATGTGAATATGTGGACAAATTTTGTCCCTCTAAAACAAATTTGTTTGTGTATTTATTTATGAAATAATTAGTTATTTTGTGACAATCTATGAAATTATTTTAAATTATTAATTAAAACTGAAATTTAACATTTATCCTTTAATCAAAATATTCAAATTAATAAGATTTCAATCTTTTGGTGAGAGCGTCAAAAGTTTCCCACAACTAGCAATAGTTGATCCCAAACACCATCAAATAAGAATAATGTGAACTTAGAACCCTATAATTAAAATTTAACTAATTCTCTTTAATCTGTAAATAATAGGCCTATATATTCCAACAGGTAATGCTAGGTGTACCAAATTTTTAAACCAAACTTAGTAAACTGAATGTTGTGGTTGTTGATAATTAGATTATTAATTAAATATTGGTTAACGTGTTTATATTATATTGATGACACATCATTTAGTTTGCAAATTTAGTTAAATTTTTTTATCTACTTAGTATTACTCTATTCCAACTGTTCTGAACTGGATAGGTTTGGCTACATTTTATGCGTTAATTTTGAAAATATCTACTTCTCGTCATTACTCATTAATGTATAGCATTTTCATTGAAGAAACTATTGCACAATTAAGGCCTCGTTTGGCAGCTCGGATTGTACTGACTATTTCTGTCGGATATGATAAATAGCCATCAGATAGTACTGACTAAATTAGTCGGGCGTTTGGTGCAGTATCAAACTAATGACCGTATTATTTATACTGTGTTTGATATTATACCGGATAGAAGGAATCAAACTTAAAATAAAATTAAAAAAAAAAACTGAAATCATCTCTCTTGTTCCAGATCTCTTCGCCGCAACCCCCTCAAACTCCCTCCCTTTCTATCCCTTCTTCTTCTTCCCCGTCTGCTCCCCTGAACTAAACCCCACCACAAAGGCAGCAACAAGAAACCCAGCAAAACCCACCTTTCAAATTCTCATCGTTTTTTTCCCAATCCTTCTCTTTTTTTTAGCTACAAATCAACCCAGCAAAAAAAACACACCACAAACCAAGAAAATTCACACAAAGGACTTTGTTTTCTATTAGTCCTAAAAAACAATTGGAAGGAAATTCACGGAGGACACCTTTTTTTCAACAAACCAAGAACACTCATCGGAGAGAAAAATGAGGCTGACTGTGATTTTGGGCATTAGGTTGGGGAAAAGCATTGACAAAATTCGATTTGGAGAAGGGGAAGAGCTGAGTGACGCCTCCAGTTGGCGAATTCCTCAGCTTCCATCCGCCCCTTTCTGTATATCCCTGTGTAATATGTTGTTTCGCTACTGGTCTCCTTTTGTCTCTCTCTCACTCTCTTCTTTGTTCCTCTGTGTGCTTTCTGTCGGACGAGACGGGAAATTAGTCGGCGAATGACTGCAGAGGAGTGGCACCCAGGGTGGAGAACTCGTCGAGGAACTGCTCGAAGGCCCACTTTGAGAAGTCGTTAACGGCGGCTTCGTGAAGTTGGAGAGGACAGCGCCCTGACTAATTATCCCGAGCTTTTGGGCTGTTTTAATAGTACGGTGTCAACCGTATAAAATTTGATGGGCCGGATAATTAAGCGGGTGCTTATTTAGTACGAGAGTGCACCAAACAACTGCTCTCGTATTATTTATCCTATCCGATGCTTTATACAGCGTGCCAAACGAGGCCTAAGTGCTCGTATGTCATTGATTTATTTTACCAAAACAAAAGAAATATTTTTGCTCAGAACAATCAAGTGATGGTGATGTTTACCAACCTATTTATTACCATTAGATGAATTTAAACTTGGAGATCTATAGTAATAACATAAATTTAAAAATTTAAACTCATCAAATATTAATAAATAAGATGGAGACCATTACCACTACTTAAGAATTGGTGGGCAAAAATGCACTCTTTTTCTACACATTCTTCTTAATTTTTAGGGTAAATCTCAGTTTACTACCCTCAAGTTTCGTAATTTTCAACATTTGATACATTAAGTTTTTTTCGTCCAGAGTCATATTTAAAGTGTTAATGTTGGAACAGTTTCATCTATCCGTTAGTTTGACTATTAAGTCTTCCGTTAACTGATGACGTGACACCCATGTAGACAATGATTGGACACCACATGTCATTAAGGAATCCACGTGGAAATAAAAAATAAACCAAAAAAATAAAAAAATAAAAAAATAAAACAGAACCCCTCTTCTTCCACCCGACCCTCCATCTCCTCCAATCTCCATAACCACCCCTCTTCCCCGACACCTTCTCCCTCTCCTCCACTCTCTTCACCTACCCTCCCATCAGAAAAATGCACAGCTGTACCCCCAAAACCTAGCTCCCAACTTTCCTCCACTTCCTTTTTTTTCATTTTTTTTCAAAATTTAAACACAACCCAAGATAGTTTAATGAAGAAAGAATGTAAAGTTAAAGAAAAAGAGGAAACCTTGATGCTTTTCACGGAGGGTTTGTTCAAGCGGTTTGGGTGCTTGTGGACATCAAGCTTCTGCCTTGAAGAAGCACTCAATCTGGCAGCACAAGATAGAGAGATCAAGGCCAATAGGCAAAGGGCCAGCGCCGGAGCTCCCCCAGAGCTCCCTATGCTGCACCCAACAAACTGCATTTGGTAAACCCAGCAAAACAAAGACCCAAAAAGCTCAAAAATCAAAGCTTTCTCTTTCTCTCTCTCTCTCTCTCTCACTCTCACAACGCTACACTACAGAGACCCATAAAAAAAAACGCACTCTCCTCCACTTCCTCTCTCTTTTCTTCTCTACCCAAATCCAAACCCCAAAATCCCTCTTTCTTGAATCCCTTCCCAAAACAAACCCAAACCCCAAAATCCCTCATTCCTTCCCGGAGGAGTTCTCAGCTCCGTTGTCGTCCGCGTTGATGTCGAGAGATTGGAGATGTGTTGAAATGGATTTCGGGATTTCGGCGGAGGAAGCGATGAGAAAACCGTGGAGGGTTTTGAGGTGGGGATTGAATCAATTGGGTCTTCATCTTCACCGTCATCGCCAAGATTTGGGGATTTTGGAATTAGGGTTTGTTTTGGTTTGGGAAGGGATTGGAAGAAAGAGGGATTTTGGGGTTTAAGAGAGAGGAAGTGGAGGAGAGGGAGAAGGTGTCGGGGAAGAGGGGTGGTGCACTGGTGGTTATGGAGATTGGAGATGGAGGGTCGGGTGGAAGAAGATGGGTTCTGTTTTTGTTTTTTTTTTTTTTTTTTTTAGTTTTTAATTTCTACGTCGTGATGCCTGATCATTGTCTATATAGACGCCACGTGGTGCATAATAATTGTCTATTTGGACGTCACATCATCAATTAATAGAAGATTTAATAGTCAGACTAAAGAATGTATGAGATTGTCCCAAAATTAACACTTTAGGTATGACTCTGACACGAAAAAAACTTTATGTAGCAAATGTTGAAGACCACAAAATTTGAGTGTAGTAAACGTGAGATTTACCCTAATTTTTATACAGAACTTCTTCCTTGATTTATTCAATAAAAAAGTAAGTAATAAAAAAAAGTTAGAATGAGAATCCTTTTCAGATCTTCAAATCGTAATCGTTTATCATACATCGTACGATCAATTTTCTTTAATTACTAATTATATTTAATTTTAAATAAAAATATTTAAATTAATTTATGACAGCACAATAATACAAGTTGAGAATTCACAAAATCAAAGAGGATCCGGAGATCATCCTCATTCAAAGAGATGTTGCGTACAAGAGAAAAGTTGAGATATTTTATCATTTCTTTGAAAAGTCTCTTATTTTTTTTCTTGTGGAAACTAGAAGCATTGGGCCGCCTATAATTAAGGCGGAAATGTTGACTTCGGTGACGTAGTTATACTGTACTACCAATGCTCTATATAACTTCATGACACACCTTAGAATTTAAAACACAACAACACAAAACCCAATCTACAAATTTTGGTATCGCTTAGCTCCCACAATGAGCCTCCTTAAAAGCCTCTTACTTTTCTCCATCCTATGTGCCATTGTCTTCTTTGCATCAACTAATGCAGCTCGATTCGACATCCAAAACAACTGTGCTTACACTGTATGGGCAGCTGCTGTGCCAGGCGGTGGCCGCCAACTCGACGGAGGCCAATCCTGGGCCATAGATGTAAGTGCCGGTACCACAGGAGCTCGCATTTGGGCTCGAACGGGATGCAGCTTCGATGGAGCAGGACGTGGCCAATGCCAAACAGGTGACTGTGGGGGTGTCCTCGAATGCCAAGGCTATGGTCAACCACCAAACACCCTAGCTGAATATGCCCTTAATCAATATAACAACTTGGATTTCTTTGACATTTCTCTTGTTGATGGGTTTAATGTACCTATGGACTTTAGTCCCACGTCTGGTGGGTGCACTAAGGGGATTAGGTGCACGGCTGATATTAACGGGCAGTGCCCTGACCAACTGAAGGCTCCAGGAGGGTGCAACAACCCTTGCACCGTGTTCAAGACTGATCAATATTGTTGCAATTCTGGAACTTGTGACCCTACAGACTTCTCTAGGTTTTTTAAGAATCTGTGCCCGGATGCTTATAGTTACCCTAAAGATGACGCAACCAGTACATTTACATGCCCTACTGGAACTAACTACAAGGTTGTCTTCTGCCCGTGATTGAAGCATATGTATGTTTCCTTCGCTACTAGTTTTTACAATGAAGTATACGAACAATAAGTTTGTGATGCAATAATGTCGTGGCACATCGGTTGGCTAGCTATCGGATATCATCCGGGCTGTTTTATATTGTATTGCTTAATCATCAATAAAAAGCTATCGTTTTGCTCTTCCAAAAAAAAAAAAAAAAAAAAAAAGCTATCGTTTTGCATTAAAAAAATTACGGCTTTGTCAGTACATGTAATGGTGCGCATTATGTAACAAAAAAGCACTCGTAACAGGTTAATAACTAATCATCCAAGCAACAATAGCTTCATTAAAAATTGTTCTTAATTATATTTCTACATACTTTCCTTTTATATGGTTATGTGGAAAAATTGACGTTTAATGACTAATCATCTAAGCGACTGTAGGTACATAATTTTTCTAACTGAGAAACTCCAAAGGAGAATATATATCTCAGCAAGTCATGATTTGACCTACTATTCATCTTGAAAAAAAAACAAATACAGATGTATTTATATAAACGATCTTTATCTTCCAGATCGTCATCGCAGTAAACACTTAAAACATCACATCGTTTTTCATTCATGATGGATATGACCTTCCAATCAATATCGTTTAAGTTCATCTTCAAGCTCGTTTTTATATATGTTAATTCAAGTATACAATCATCATTCATCTTATATTTTGAGTAAACTGCATGCGTTCTAGAACAAATCTGCATAGCGAATCAGTTATTAGCTAGGTATACTATCTTTTTGATTAATTGCAAGTGTGTGTATACTTGATTAGTTGTTGCTAGAATCGGCAAGTTCAATTCGTAGTATGTATAGTGGTTTGCAAATTCGTCATTCCGACAAATTAATATTCTTATTTAAGATGAATTTTGACAACCTAAATTAAAATTACTTAAGCAAACAAGCTTTAAACTCATCCTAACTATTGAATCAATGAAATTTGTGGGGAGTTGGTTAAGAAAATTGTTACACCCCACCCCCGTTTTTAAAAATATTTTTGGTCTTAATTGGTGAGCCCAAGGGGCCCACCCCTTTATTTGTGCCCCCGGTTCCCTTTCCTTCTCCTTTCTCTATTCTCTCCTTCGCCCCCAGCTCCCTCTGTCTCATTTCTATCCCTCTCCCTTTCGGACCTCACTCTTTCCTTTCTCATCGCTGCACCATTCCCTCCCCGAGAAACAACACACACACATATACACACGACGGCATCACCACCATCGCCATCACGTTAGCTCTCTCTCTCTCTCTCTCTCTCTTCGCCTCTGTGGAGCACAGAAGAACTCTGCCAAGTTCCTCGCCTTTTTGATGATTGGTAAGCCTCGGTTCCCTTGAAATCTGTTCGTCTTAGTCCTTTTTGCCAAATTCTAACCTTGATTATGTCTTTGGGACGACGAAATCATACGGAGATGCCACGGGTGTGCTAACCCAGTTTCCGGCGAGCCGTGAGTTTACGAGCCCAAGTCCAGCCACCTCTAGTCCTTTCATGGTGAACTAAAGGTACCAAAACATTCCTCTAATCTTGTACTTCAATTTGGCACTTAGATCGGAACCTAAGGTGACGTTGTGTCGTCGACCGGAGCACAGAAGGCTCCGGCCTCCTTCCTTGGCGAGAGCAAGTGAACCCAGGCCCTTCGGGCCGTTTTTAAAACTCGGGCCTTGGGCCCGTTGGAAAACCCAGCCCAACCCTTTAATATAAATTGTTTTATTTAATTTAGTCTAGTAAACTAAAGGCCCTTTGGGCCGTGCCAAACCTAGGGCTTTAGGCCCGTTGTTTTAAACCCAAAAACCCTTTTGACTAGGCCCTTGGGCCATCTAAGACATGGGCCTCAAGCCCAACACCCAATTGGACCCAACCCAAAAAACCCCTTTAAGCCCTTAACCCTTTAACCCTATTTGGACCCTAGGCCTTTGGGCCATGGATTCGGTCCACTAACCCTTGGCCCAATCTGTATCCAACCCAAGCCCAGACCCTTTGACCTGCGTTGACCGGGTCAATAGTCATCGTTGACTTTGAATTTGACCGTTGACTTTTTTGGGTTTTCGTCCAGGACTCTTCCTAGGCTAATTTCGAGGCTGTCCGTTTTCCCAAATTAAGTCGTTTGAGTAGATTTTGACCAAATGTACACTGTATGTGTTTAGGGGCAATTATGGTGGCGTTCTGTCTCCGCTAGTTTGCGTGGCTCTTCGGCGGCTAAGTATCTGTGAGTGAACCCCTTCTAAAAATGCATGTTTTGATAATAGAAATGCATACATGAAAAACATGATTTAATGATTATGTTCTATGAAACGCTTTGAGATAACATGCTTACTGAGGCTAGATTGAATTACTATTATTTTTCCTATAACTCGTGTTCTTATAGAATATCCGATAGATGACAATATGATATTTAGAATATGTTTCGAACACCTCTTTATAGTATAGATGATAGATGACTTTATACTATGAAGTTGCTTTTCAATATATATATGTTCAATGGTTTTGTACTTACCTAATGATCCTTATTCCGCTATGAGACATAGGGATAGATCCCGGTCCGTCACAGGAGACGGTTTGGTGTTGGCATAGGGCCTGGAGTGTGTTTCCTCTAGCTATTTAGCACAGGGACGGGGAGCCGGCATGAGACTTGGGGGTAATTTTCCTCTGATTGTCTGCTCAGGGACGGGGAGCCGGCATGGGACTTGGGGGTAATTTTCCTCTGATTGTCTGCTCAGGGACGGGGAGCCGGCATGAGACTTGGGGGTAATTTTCCTCTGATTGTCTGCTCAATGACGGGGAGCCGGCATGGGGCTTGGAGAGATATTGGACATTTATTAGTGATTATTATATATACGAGTTATAGTTTGAGACATTGCACGACATGCTAGGTTTTGGAAAACCTATGTTTATCATGATATATATGTGTTTTCATAAAACCTGGGGGTTAGTACGTTGATAACTGTTTTAGTATATATATATATATCAACTTGGTCCACTCATGTTTGTTTTGCGCCCCCTTCAGGACTTAGAATCAAGACATACAATCTCGGCGTCAAGGCACTTCCGCATTGGCGTCTTCAAGTCCTATCGGTGTAGGACCCATTCTTTTATTCATTCAATTTTATATTAATTCTATTAGTGTTCTAGTTAGTTGTATGCTCTGGACACGTTCCTTAAATGCATATTCTTTATTCTTTTATATTTATAAGTCTTATTTATCCCTTGTTTTCAGCTTTTGCACTCAATAAATGGCTTTCGTCATCCTTGAGTGTCTGCCAGCACGTACCTATCCTGGTATTCGGGGAATATCGGGATCCGGCCGTATCAAAAATCTTTTAAGCGAAAAAAGCAAAACATAAACTTAAACAAGAAGTAGGAGATGAAAAGGTTCGAATGAGGTTTTTTCTTTTCTTTTCGGTAACAATTGGAAAGAGGTTTGAAAAACGATGAAAGTCTAGGGTTTCATAATGAACCATAAGCGATCTAGTTTAGGTTTCAACGTATTCAACACATTCATTCGATTCTAAGTCACTTCCTGCAGGTACGTTAGAGCATAGTTTTTCTTTTATTTGCATCATTTTTTTTGTAGTTTAGATTAAATTTGTATACCCTATTTGTTAAAAAAAAAAAAAAAAAATCTGCATACCCTATCATGCAGTCTAATAACTTAACTTTTGTATTGAACTGATAACTTTGAAAACACGCAATTTGACATAAATTTGTTGACTCCACACGGTTGGTTAAGAAAACTCACTTGGTCATGTCATTTGACAAAATTTTAGTTATGCCTTGTTCCTATTAATTAAATCGAAACAAAAAACTACTTCAATGAATAAAAACAGAATAAAGAAATTATCTATCCTTGTTTGGTTGTGGTGGTGGAATAAGCACCTTAATTATCATCACTAATATAAAGTTTTCCACACAAAAAACCAATGACAGATGGTACAAGTCGGGTGCTTAGAACTTGTCTTCTGCCCTCTCAGTCAGTCAACGTTTAGGTTTTCCAAATCAGTGCGGGCAATTTAATTCAAAGGAAAACTAATAAAAGGATTTGAAAACTTTGAGTTTTAAAGATAAGGACAAAATAAAGAGTAAAGTGAATAATACTTGGATTAATTTTTTAGTGTAAAAATGTAATTTTTCGTTAAAATGAACAGTACCGGAAGTTTTTTGTTAAAGTTCTTCTAATTCAACCCTCAAAGTTTTACCATTTAGTCGAAAAGTATGTCTCACTTTATCTTGTGGAAAATAGTGGAACGAAGGAATATCGGTCCTCCTATTGCCATAGATGGAAATTAACAGGCTTAGAAATGATGTCATTTGATGACCATGTGTAAGTTCAATGTACAACAAAATATAACCACATGAATCTCCTCAGGATTTAAAATTCACAAACACACCAAAAACCAATATATTAAATGGTGTTGCTTAGCTCCCACATGACATCAACAACATGTGAACTCATATGGCCCAAAGGACTTCTCAGTGATTTGGGAATCTCCAACAGCACACCGATGTCTCTCATCTGCGATAACCAAGCCACGATGCATATTTCCTAATAAGTACTAATTAAAGGTTTTATGTACGCAATAGTTTTGAGTGTAATGAAAATATGAGGGCTTTGTGTACAAATGCAGTGTTGTGCGTATGTTGTGTGAGTTTGGTCTTTATGTTGGTAGTTGTTCCTTTGGTTTTTTTCATTTTAGTTTTCCATATGATGAAATGACTTGATGACTATTTGTCGAAAGTTCATGGGGCAAGGAGCAATATTACCCTAGTATATCCACGAAATGAGTTTGTTTATATATAACACACTAAAGAAAAATAATTTTGTCATTTAATACTACAGTTTAATGGTTGTTTCTTTATAAGTGAAAAGTCTTAAATTCGAATCTCGTGGACGACGAGTTCGATACTAATTAAAAGGGATTTTTTTTGAAATGTCATATGAACTTGTTCATATTTTTCAATTTGTCATATAAACTAAAATTTTAAGCAATTTGTCACACCAACTTTACAAAATTATTAATTTGTCATCTCACCCTAACTCCGTTAAGTTTTCCATCCAATAAAGTCATGTGCCTCTAATATGACTTGTGTTCGGGGTTATTTAGGTCATTTTAACATCTTTTCACAAGGCTTTTACTTTTCTTTACTACAAACATTTATATTTTTTAATTTTCTTTAGCGCATATGCATCTACAACTCAATTTATGACACAAAATGTCAACTTATTTCTCATTTATAGAGCCCGTATGAAATTATGTCTTCGTGACATGCTAAAATGCAAACTCTCACTTGTGTATCACTACATATTTGGTGTCACATCCCGGCCCGGGTCCACCACATCCCGAGCCTGTTCCACCATCGTAGTACGATATTGTCCGTTTTGGGCTTACCATTCCCTCACGGTTTTGTTTTTGGGAACTCACGAGCAACTTCCCAGTAGGTCACCCATCTTGGGAGTGCTCTGGCCTCTTTCTCGCTTAACTTTGGAGTTCCTACGGAACTCGAAGCCAGTGAGCTCCCAAAAAGCCTTGTGTTAGGTAGGGATGAGAATATACAGTTAAAGATCACTCCCCTGGGCGATGTGGGATGTTACAATCCACCCCCCTTAGGGGCCCGACGTCCTCGTCGGCACACTTCCGGCCAGGGATTGGCTTTAATACCATTTGTCACATCCCGACCCGAGTCCACCATATCCCGGACCTGTTCTACCACCGTAGCACGATATTGTCCGCTTTGGGCTTACCATTCCCTCACGGTTTTGTTTTTGGGAACTCACGAGCAACTTCTCTGGCCTCTTTCTCGCTTAACTTTGGAGTTCCTACGGAACCCGAAGCCAGTGAGCTCCCAAAAGGCCTCGTGCTAGGTAGGGATGGGAATATACATTTAAGGATCACTCCCCTGGGCGATGTGGGATGTTACAAATCCACCCCTCTTAGGGGCCCGACGTCCTCGTCGGCACACTTCCGGCCAGGGATTGGCTTTGATACCATTTGTCACATCCCGGCCCGGGTCCACCACATCTCGGGCTTGTTCCACCACCGTAACACGATATTGTCCGCTTTGGGCTTACCAAAGCCTCACGGTTTTGTTTTTGGGAACTCAATAGCAACTTCCCAGTAGGTCACCCATCATGGGAGTGCTCTGGCCTCCTTCTCGCTTAACTTCGGAGTTCCTACGGAATTTGAAGCCAGTGAGCTCTCAAAAGGCCTCGTGCTAGGTAGGGATGAGAATATACATTTAAGGATTACTCCTCTGGGCGATATGGGATGTTACATTTGGAATATTCAGAAGTAACTTAATAAAAAGGAAGTAAAGTATTAAAATGACCGAAATAACCCTAAACACAAGTCATGTGCTGGCACATGACTTATATTAGATGGAAAACTTAACGGAGTTAAAGAGAGATGACAAATTAATGATTTCAAAATGTTGGCATGACAAATTGCTTAAAATTTTAGCTTATATGACAAATTAAAAAATGCATACAAGTTCATATGACATTTCAAAAAAAAATCCTAATTAAAATTATCTACACCTGCTCAAACCGTAATTTTGGTAAGAACTAAAGAGGGGTATGTGTACACCCACACAAACCCTATCTTCCTCTTCCATTTTAATTTTGAATTATGTGAAGAAAAAAAAAGAAATATCTCCACCCACACAAATCTTAATCTTTGCTAAAAACCAAAAACACTATTGTGGATGCAAATTTCTTCCTCCTTGTTCTTGGACAAAATTGCACCTACAAAATAAATAACACCTTAGGTCAAGGCCAAGCGCCTCACGTGCCCACGATGAATTGGGGGGGGGGGGCGCTTTGGCCAAAGAACCTCTAATGCCAAAGTTAGAATTTTGAGGGAAAATTGTTTGGAGAATTTATCAAGAGAATTGGAATTGAGTTTTGGAAAGAATGAGGGTGTTTATATAGGGGTGTGGCCAGCCACCTTGGGAGGAGATGGACTAGCCACTTGGATGGATTTATGGGTCAAGTTCGTGATTTGTGTTTAATTAGCAAATTAATTGATTAATTAATCAATTAATTAGCTAATTAATATAATAAAAAAGGAATGATTTAGGGGTTACCTTGTGGAGTATATATGATGAGGGATGGATGAAATAGGTTATAAATAAATACCTATTTGGGCACTTTTGACTTGATTGAGGGATAATTGTCCAGTGCTCGCGCGTAGGAATTCCGGTGTGCCTCAAGGGTAATTTTGTCCTTTTAACCCAAAAATTCACATGTCGCCTCTTGATTATTTTTAGCTCCACAAATGTCCCTGATGAGTCAATATTATATTATATATTTCATCCTATTCTTAGTATAATTTGGTAATTATTTTCGTAAAATTTTGATACTTTGCTTCATATTTTCAACATAGGACATTTGATTTCTTCCGGAGAAAACGTTCTCAAACAGACAAAATTGGAGGACTTTCGGGTGTCTTTTGGCGTATTCTTATCAAAATTTCAGTAATTTCTATCAAGCGGTTACTTTCTGGCAATTAAATAAAGGAGCAGTGCGCGTTGTTGAAAAGTTTTTTGGGCTTAAATGCAGTTTTTGAAGCCCAAGATGATCTCAGATGGGTTCGTGGCCTTCTGGAGAAGTGTTCAAAATAGTCCAAGCTTTAAATTTGCTATTTTGGGCTAGTTTTGCAAATGATATGTGTCCAAAACGTGGCTGTGCAGAATTTTAGGCGAATTTACCCAGTCAATTTAGAATTATGTTTCCTATTTTGTTTCAATTGATTTAGTTTCATAGTCTTATTCTAAGACCTTGACTAGGAGGATTTTAATTAGAGTAGTATAAATAAGCCTTCTGGCAGACCTAGGGTTTCTCTAGAAGGCATGCAATTTTTGGGAAGAAGATTTTGGGGGCAAAGCTTAGAGATTTCAAGACTTATACTTTCAAGGTGTTTTCATTCTTTTTCTATTTCAATAAAGACTTTATGATTTTTAGTATGAATATGCGTAACTAATCTTCTTTACTAGGGTAAGGCCATGATTTTTAGCAAGAATATGTAGTCCCTTTTTAATTTGCTTATGAATTCATGCATGCAAGTTTTGAATTGTTAATCACTGGTTTAAACTATCTATTTGTCTTAGTGATTCGTGACCATTAAGATATTTAGAAAAGTAATTTGATGCAATTTTGACGGATGACTGTCCTTAAAATTGACTAAGGCTTCTTGTGGTTAATATGTGTAACCTCTTAGGATGGACGACACGTTTTAAGGGTTATATGGTTTTTCAAAAGGTTTTCATAAAACTAAATGAGTCTTGCATGTTCACATTCGATTTGGACACCACGAATGGGTTGCATGTTAGATATACGTTCTATGTTGGAAGTTCCAAGTAGGATATACTTTAGGAAAACCTAACCTTCAAAATATGCATGTATGGTTCATAAGTAATTAGAAGAGCTACATAGGATTGTTAGGGTGACGGCGGAACCTTAGTACTTTCTCACTTTGAATTCTAAAAATTGTTTCTTTCTCCTTCTTTAAAGTTGCAGTTTTTAAGTAATCTTTTTAATTAAATTCGTTTTTTTTCTTAATTTAGGTCATTAAATCACCTCTTTCAAAAACTTTGTTTTAATTAATTAGTTGAGAATTGATTTCACTTTGATTTTTTTTAAATTAATCCCTGTGGAGAACGACCTTGCTTGAGCCAATTATACTACAATAACCTTGTTTCTCTTGCAAGTATTTTAGGTGTTTTTAACCCTTCTGCGCAGGTGGTAAAAATCCTATCAGCCCCCACAACTGTTGGGCTGCTCGCAGAAAAGGGCAGTAGGAGTAGAGATCTTCTTGTTTTGGGAAACTTAGGATTGTTTCATGTTTTGATGTAGATTCCCTCTTTAATTGGAAATTAGATCCTTCTAGGAAAGGGAAATAAATTTCTCTTAAAGCTTATTTAAGTCCACCTTAACTGGATTATTAAATCAACTTTGGAGAGCGATTTATTCTACCTTAAAAGAGAGAAAGAGAAAGAGCTTAGAGGATATTTGTTCCCCTTCTATAGCAATCTTCTACATCTTGCCCGTGCAAAGGATCGTCTTTCGTTGGTTGCTTCATCTTCTCCGCGCCACACCGAGGTAAGAAAAATTTAATTTTCCTTGTCTTCTTCTTGGATAGTGCTATCGTAGGGCAGCCGTCGGGGTGGTGTGGCACGTCGACTGGGAGGGGCCAGAAGTCGGCTCCGCATGGGCTGAGGAGGTGTTGTGGCAGGGACCACTGTTTGGGCTGTTTGGCTTGGCTAGAGCCAAGGGCAACTTGTGTGGCTGGGGCCACAGATTGTGGCATTAGGGTGCAGTGCTAGACGAGCCGTATAGCTCATGTCCTTTGAGCTCTTCGACCTAATGTGGGCCAGGCCAGCAATTGAGAGAAATGAAGACATCGCAGGCTTCATGCTTGCTGGTCTGAGAGAAAAAATGAGGGAAAATCCAGTATGGGTTGAGCTCCCATATTGAGTATTGTGAATGGTGTTGGTTGCTTAGTTCTCTTCATTGGGAGAAAGATGGGCTGCTCCCGAGAGAGAAGGTAAAGAGGATCAAGGTGGATACCTTGGCTTGTCTGATTGCTGTCATGGAGCCTATTGTGAATGAAGGTAGAAAGAAGAGATCTTCCCCGCTTACTCAAGAGATGCCGGTTGAAAAAAATTGAAGACTTCCTCCGCTGCTTGTGAGGGTTCGCCTGCTGCCAAGAGGTATGTGATTAACATGACTTATTCCAATGGGAAGAAAAATGAGGTTGCTAGATTTGAGCATGTGGTGCCTGCCATGTCGAGAATGGCTAGTACAATTGCTGATAGGGTTGCTCATCGTAAAGGTCTTGTTATGCCCCCAGTGCCGAAGTCCGTTGGGAGCTAAGTCCGATTCACCTTTGGAGAAGCTTGCTATTATGAAAAACAATAAGGTGGACTTTGTTGCTAAAATGGCTCCAAGACCCATTTCCTTTTCTGTTGAGACTGATTCGCATGTTAAGAAGGAGGTGACTGCTCGTGTGGGTAGTTGTGAGAAATCCACTAAGTCTACTTCTGGGGAGGTTGTTGAGATCTGTGCTCTTTTGAAACCAGATCTGCTTGAAGACATGAACACTTATGCTAATTTTATCGATAGTGTTAGAGGGATTGTTTGCCCAAGTTCCTTTGCGACGTATACTGTAACATCCCACATCGCCCAGGGGAGTGATCCTTAAATGTATATTCCCATCCCTACCTAGCACGAGGCCTTTTGGGAGCTCACTGGCTTCGGGTTCCGTAGGAACTCCGAAGTTAAGCGAGAAAGAGGCCAGAGCATTCCCAGGATGGGTGACCCACTGGGAAGTTGCTCGTGAGTTCCCAGAAACAAAACCGTGAGGGAATGGTAAACCCAAAGCGGACAATATCGTGCTACGGTGGTGGAACGGGACCGGGATGTGGTGGACCAGGGTCGGGATGTGACAATGGTATCAGAGCCAATCCCTGGCCGGAAGTGTGTCGACGAGGACGTCGGGCCCCTAAGAGGGGTGGATTGTAACATCCCACATTGCCCATGTGAGTGATCCTTAAATGTATATTCCCATCCTTATTTAGCACGAGGCCTTTTGGGAGCTCACTGGCTTCGGGTTCTATAGGAACTTCGAAGTTAAGCGAGAAGGAGGCCAGAGCACTACTATGATGGGTGACCCATTTGGAAGTTGCTCGTGAGTTCCCAGAAACAAAACCGTGAGGGAATGGTGAGCCCAAAGCGGATAATATCATGATACAGTGGTGGAGCGGGCCTGGGAAGTGATCCGCCCAGGGGCCGGGATGTGACATATACGGCCGAGTATATGAAGACTACTCTACTTGCAATGATGTAGAAAATGGCAATTCTGAAAGTCGAGTCTATGCTCCTTGACCAAGAGGATACCAAGGCTGCTAAGGAGGTGGCAAAGGTTGTGGCAGCCCAAGCTTATTCTTCTTAGATTCAAGATCTTGAGTTTGCAGTTTCTGAGCTTTGTTTTGCTGCTTATGCAAATGATGAAGAGTTGATTATTGCTTATAATCAAGTGAACCACTTCAAGAGATTCGTGGATAGGCTTAAACCCCAAGTGTTGGAACTTCAAGGTGTATTAAAGATCAACGAAAGACTGAAGAAGAAAGTGGATAAGCTGCAGCACGTCCGTGTTGGTTTGCTTAAGGAGAACGAGCAGTTGAAGGGTGGGAAGGCTGGGTTTGAGGTTTCGAGACCTTCTCTATTTCTCCGGAATACTTGCTTGCCTTTACTTTTGAGGCCTCTATTAGTAAAGTAGTCCTAGAGGTTGATGCCCAAGCTGGAGCATAATGATGCTGCTGTTAGGAGCGTTGCTGCTGCTGAAGGTGTGGAGGCCGAGTAGTCGTGGGATGTCCAAATTGTTGAAGGGTAGTCTTTTAGGTAGCCTTTAAGATTTTCTTTTTTTTTCCTTGTTGCTCTTGTTTTGCTTAAACTTTTTTGGCCTTTGCTAGTCGTTTATCAAATTTGCTAGAAAATTTAATAAACTTGCTTCCTTCGCTTTTCTTCATCGTCGCTTCTTTAGTTCATTCCTCAACCTTAGACTTTATAGACTAGTGGCAAACGTGCTACTTTTCTATAAGCAGATAGGTTGCGTAGCCTATGCATTCGTATGTGTTGGTGTAGAACTTTTGCAAAGTTGTTAGCCATAGGGTCGGCATCCAGATCCCTTACTTAAAAAAGCAAACAAGTCCGCGTGACCACTAGGCAATTAACCTTGGCTTTCTCCAATTTCGTAGGTTGCGTAGCAAGTATCACAACACCTTAGAACTTGGGATAGGTCGTTCCGCGATTGGCAGAGGTGAAGCTTATCGACTACGTAGCATGTCGGCATTGGATAAAGCTTCGTATATGCACACTAGCTTTTTTAACCTTTCACAAGAATGTGCGGTTGTATAAGTCTAGCGCGGCTTTACTGCTCGAAAGGCAAGCCGTAGGCGATCTTTTGGAATCAGTAGGCTACCTTAGTGTACTCGGTAGCAGCTTTAGGGTTCCAAGGCAACTGTCCATAGGGCGTTCTGCGTAATGTGCCTCCTCCGTCTTTGAGGCCCGGTTCCCCATGGATTAGGCCAAAAGACCCAAAATCCTTCAGTTAGTTAAGCCTTGAAAAATACAATTATGGCTACTTCTAGGAATCCCGGTGCAAGCTATCATGCACCTAGTTATACTAGGGCAGCTCAGCTCATCCATGTCTGGATATTCAGAGTGTAAGTTTATCCTTCTACCTTAGATAGCAGACCTATGTGGGTGTCGGGGCCTACTTGCATTGGAGAACAATTAGTTTATCTTCTCGCACTGGAGAGCAAACCCAGATGGGTGTCGGGGAATTGGTTTACCTTCTTGCACTGGAGAGCATGGTTGGTCACTCCGGGAGCGTAATTCCTGTGATAAGCCCCTAAGAAGGGCGTGGTCTTCTTTTGAAGTGCAGGTGTGATTAGTTGTTGTAAGCATGCAACCGAGCAAATTGTAAACTGCTTCTAAATTCCTCATTGAAAAACGAGTGAAACGAAAGAGAACTTAGCTGTAAGGTAGGAACTGCATAATAACTAGATAGTCATCAGCTTGCAAGGTAGTGCCCATCGAGCTGCTTAAGTCTTCGAGCTTTCATGTAGTGAGAGGTCACGCATGGTACTTCCTCAGATTGTAGGCGTTCCACTACTTTCGATCTTTTTGCCGTTCATGGTGGCAGGGTTGTAGCTACTATTGCTGCATATTCTGCTGATCTTGTACTGACTTTCCCAGATGGGATCTATCTTTTTGGAGCCTTCTCTGTGGGCAGTGATAAAGGCTTTTCTTAGGACTAGATCTCAAGGCTGGAACTGCGAGATCTTGGCCTTTTTGTTGTGGTTGGAGATGAGTTGCTGTTGGTAGGCTGCGATGCAGGTGATGGTCTGCTCACGCTTATCCTCTGCCAAATCTAAGCTTGTGGCCATCTCCTTACTGTTCTGCTCAATGCTTGACAGTAGAGTGTTGATACTTGGCACAATGACATGGGGATGAATGATTGCTTCTGAGCCAAATGACAAAGAGGAAAGAGTCTCACTGGTTGTTTGTCTTTTGGTGGTGTGATATGCTTATAGACATCCGGGGAGTTCGTCTGGCCATTTTCCCTTCTTATTGGTGAGGGATTTCTTGAGGTAGTTGAGAATCATCTTATTGGATGCTTCGGTCCGCCTATTGCCTTGAGGATATCTTGGTGTGGACATGTGCTGCTTGATGACATATTTTTGGAAGAATTTCACTAAATCTTTGCCCACAAATTACTAGGCGTTGTCTGTGATGATGAATTGAGGGATGCCAAATCGAAAAATGATGTTCCTTCATATGAAGTGCTCTACGTCCGTTTATGTCATGGTAGTCATAGGCTCTGCTTCTACCCATTTGGTGAAGTAATCGGTTGTTACTATCGTCATGCCTTTGTCCCAGTAGGGGGCATTGGTCCTACCAGGTCGATTGCCCACTGCATGCACGGCTAAAGACTCGTCTGCGGGTATAATTTGCTAGCAGGCAGTGCTGGTATTGGCTTATAGCATTGGCAGCGGTCGTACTTTTGTATTAACTTCTTAGCGTCTTAGTGCATGATAGGCCATTAGTAGCATACATTTAGAGCCTTCTATGCTAATCATTGGCCTTTGGAGTGATTTCCATAAACTTGAGCTTAGAGCCTTTAGGTTGTCGAGAGGCGTTAGGCAGCGGAGATGTGGTCCAACGTAGGATATTCGGATGAGAATGTTATTCCACATGTAGTAGCGTGCTGCCATTATTTGGAGCTTTCTAGACTCCAATCTTTCCATGAGGAGTATGCCATTGACCAAGTAGTCTATAATGGAATCTTGTCAGTTTGAAGTTGTACTAACCTGTGACACCTCGGCTGCTGGCTCCGCTTCTATGCTTGGCTTGTCTAGATATTCCACCGGAGTAGAACGTATGAGTTGGTGGTCGAGGATGGAGCCTAGGGTGGCTAGTGCATCCACGTGAACGTTGTCTACATGTGGAATTTGAGTGAGGGTATAAGTCTGAAACACCTCAAGTGGTCTAGCTAGTGATTAGTTAGGAATCAAAATGAATTGCGAGCTTTTTCACTGCCGAGTCTTTTGCCATTTTGAGGCTTGCTAGTAGGGCCTCGTACTCTGCTTCATTGTTGGATGCTTTAAAGCCTAGAGTGATCGCCTGTTTAAGCATCAAACTGTCTGGGGTGACAAGGACCACGCCTGCTTTCAAACCTTTTGTAGTTGGACATGCCGTCGGCATGTGCTAGAAGTCTCCATTGGGTGGAGCAAGCACTGTTAGGGCGTTCCTAGCTACCTCCGGGGCATCGTTAGGCCGTTCTGTTGCGTCGCTTAGGCGAGGCTTGAATGCGCGGTAGGGAGCTGTGGAGCCATCATTGGGTCGCCCTGTTGCGTCATGAAGGCATGGTAGGGAGCCGTGAAGCTAGGCCCATGTTACACGTAATTGGAGATGCTCAACTATCGGTATTAGGACACTCTAGGGTTGAATTATGGAGCAAGGGTCGACTAGGGTCGAGTGACACGTAGCAGGAAGTGGTGTTCAACTGCTGGTACATGTTGCTCTTATGTATAATCTTTTGGGATGATGAGGACAAAACTTGCTTCTGAGTACGTCATTCTAGCGTTCGTCTGCTCTTGGCGCGCCGTTTGGGCTAAGGTGTTACACTCGTAAGAAAACTTTGCATTCGTCAGTGCCTATGCCTCTATCATCGCACGTCTGGATTAGGTAGAATAATGTGTCGAGGATGATTGTGTGCGTCTAAAGGTATAACTTGAGCTTCTGGGTTGCAACAATTGTCACCAAAGTTAGCTTTTGAATTTCTGGTAGTTAGTTTCCACATTGAGGAGAGCTTTTGAACTATGGAATACAAGTAGTTAGGCCCCTAGCTTTTCTTGTATGAAGGTAGAGCTTATTACTGCTTCAGATGTGGCTGCTTGTCTAGTCAGATCTTGAATCTCCTTCAGAGTAGTGGAGGACTTCGTATTCAAGGTTGCTCGGATTTGCCTTGAATAGCATTGGCAAACTTCGTCCCAAAGTGCATGCTTCTCTGCTAGAGCGAAAGATTCTGCCAGAGTTAGACCTTCTTTGATGATCAATTCTCTTAACAGCGGGTGGTTTGCTATAAGTCTTTTTTGGAAGGCTGTTTTAGCTATCGAGTTGTTGCATCAGACTATCTTTGCCTTTTCTGCTTTGAACCTCTTCACATGAAGCGACTCCTTTGGGTTCTTCTCGATGTTGAATAAGTGGTAGGACTTTTTCTTAATCGAGCAATAGGATGAATATTCTTTGATGAAAACCAAAGAAATTTCGTCGAAACTCCAGATGGATTGTGGTGGCAGGGTGTAGAACCAATCTTCCGCCTTGCCTTGTAGAGTGGTAGCAAATATCTTGCACATAAGATCGTCGTTGTTTCGATAAAGGATCATTGCACTTCGGTAGTGTTTCAAGTGTCTCTCCGGGTCTCCATCTTCTTTTAAGGATGTGAAATGTTGCATGCTAAACTTGTGTGGAGGCTCTGCCTGCTCGATCTCTTCCGTGAAGGGTGATTGGTCATGTCCCATCATAATGCTCATTGGAAATCGCGCAATCGCTATGTCAAGAGTCTCTCTACTTCTTCATGAATTTTCCTTTGTTGGGGTAGCGGAGCTCTTAGCTGCCTTCAGTCGTGACCTATTGGCCTAGGCTACTCTTCTATGTGCTCGGCTCATCTATGCTGTGGCTACAATGCATGTGGTTCGTTTTTAGCAGGCGAGGGAATTCTTCACAGGTTGCTGGTTGAGCTTAAGCCGAATTGAGTGACTACTTCTCTCCGTTCATCGTGCTGCCTACTCTAATGTGATGTGGATGATTCTCCTTGCGGGCCTAGCCACGAATGAACGCTTTGCCTAGAAGGCTATTCATGTTGATTATCGAAGTGTGGCTCCAACCGTGAGTGTATGCTCATCCATGGGCTAAGTAGAGAGTGCACACTCATCCGCAAACTAAAATGGGAGTATATGTTATCTCAGGGGCCCAATCAGGAGTGTACACTGCCCAAACGCTCGGTTCGTGGCTGGTCGAGTGGCTGCTTCCCGAGACGCTGTTGGAGAGGTTCTTCATCTGCCATTGGCCTACTTCGGAACACCTCGTTTAGGGCACGTTGCATCTCGGTGTGCTGTAAGAGCTGATTCACCAAGGTTGTCTGCTGTGCGAGGGCGTTCATCAATTCTATGACTTGTCGAGACAAGTGTTGTGCTCCATTTGGGGTTGCAAGAGCTTGGAAGGAATGCATCTCTTTGAGCAGTGGAAGTGTGGTAGACTCCGAGTGCGAGATTTGAGTTGGGAAATGTCAAATCCGTGGAGAAATATGGTGAAAATGCTCCCGGTTCGATCGTAGGCCCATAAATTTGAAGCCACGATGGTTGAACTAATCTTGGACCGATTTGGGCTACTTGGAAAGCCACAGGAGCAGGCTGGGCCGTGGGAGTAGGTTGGGCCACATGAGTGGGCTGATCGGAGTGTGGCGCACACGGGTGCTAGGCTAGGGCTTGGGCCCTTGATGGTTGAAGTGGCAAAGGTGGTTGCCATGGTGGTTGCCACGGTGGAGCGTCATGGGGGTGCCGCTCTGCTCACCACTATGTTGAGCCTTATAGATCGTCGTGGTCCTAATCTTTGAATGTTGGAATTTTTGTTTGTTGAGGTTTCTGAATCTCTTGCCATTGTACTTCTCTTTTACGTTTTATCAAAGAATTTTTAGAAAAAAAAAATTCCAAGAATAAGAACGTACGAAAAATCTACAAATAAGCAAAGGAACAAAAAACCTTAGATGTGAGAGTTTTCTACGAGCGTGTGACCCAGCTCTCAATGAAAGCACCAATTTGTGGATGCAAATTTCTTCCTCCTTGTTCTTGGATAAAATTGCACCTACAAAACAAATAACACCTTACGTCAATGCCAAGAGCCTCACGCGCCCACGATGATTTTTTTTTGGGGAGGGGGGGTGGGGGCGTTGTCCAAAGAACCTCTGATCCTAAAGTTAAAATTTTGATAGAAAATTGTTAGGAGAATTTAGAGAATTTAGCAAGAGAATTGGAATTGAGTTTTGGAGAGAATGATGATATTTATATAGGGGTGTGGTTGGCCACCTTGGGAGGAGTGGACCGGCCACTTGGATGGATTTGTGGGTCAAGTTCATGATTTGTGTTTAATTAGTAAATTAATTGAATAATTAATCAATTAATTAGCTAATTAATATAATAAAAAATGAATGATTTAGGGGTTACCTTGTGGAGAAGATAGGATGAGGGATGGATGAACTAGGTTATAAATAAATACCTATATGGGCACTTTTGACTTGATCAAGGGATGATTGTCCACTGCTCGTGCGTAAGAATTCCAGTGTGCCTCGAGGATTATTTTGTCATTTTAACCCAAAAATTCATGTGTCGCCTCTTAATTATTTTTGACTCCACAACTATCAATCATCTTCTTCTACCATAGATTTTACCATTTGATTAGGCTAATGCCAAAGCATCTACCATAGAAATATACCATTTGTTTAGGCTATTTGCCAAACTTCTGTTGACAAACTTTTTCCTATGGCATTGATATATCACTTTGGACCAAATTAGGCTTGACTTGGTAGTATTATAAGGTCCGGCAATAATGGTAGAGTAGATCAAATCTGTATCCACGTGAAGTGAAATAATATTGTGTGGCTAGCCTGATGCTTAGATTTAATTTCTGCTCGTTGAGACTTTTCTGTGGCTATCCATCGTGGTACGTGGTAGTCACCAATGTTGTTTGCCTAGGTGGAAGGAGATCCACTCCAGACCTCTGTGGCCGGAGCTCGTCAATTGAGAGATCCGTACCACTCAATGTTGTATGCCTAGTAATTTATAACTAAACCCCATTACTCCAAGCCTAGAACTAATTAAGAAGAGGGTGATTGGATTCTCAGCGATGGCTGAAAGTTAAGAAACCACCAATTCTAATCAGTACCATCTTCAACAACTCGGAAAAGCTGATTCCCAATCACCTTCATATAAAAATATTGTAATTCAAACTAATAATTTGAACTTAGAACCCTATAAATAATAATTTAATTTAATTCTCTGTAATCTGTAAAGAATAGGCGTATATATTCCAACTGTTTACAAACTGGGTAGGTTTGGCTACATTTTACGCTTTGATTTTGGAAAAATCTGTTTCTAGTGATTCCTCATTACTGTAGTAGCATTTTCATCTAAGCAACTATTGCACAATTAAGTTCTCGTGTTTCACTGATTTAGTTTACCAAAACAAAAGAAATATTTTTTGCACTGCCCTCAAGTGATGATGATAGTCACAATTCTACGATTATATGAATTTAAATTTTGAAATTTATGTAATAGATAAATATAAATCTAAATATTAAAATTCATCTAATAATAATAAGTATGATAGAAACGATTACCACCATTTGTGAAATGGTGAGAAAAAAATTCACTTTTTTTTTCGTACACATTTTTTACAAATTTTTATACATAACTTCTTCTTTGATTTATTCAATAAAAAGTAATACTAAAAAGATATAGTATAAAAAGAGAAAATTGGAGATATTTATCATTTATTGGAAAAGTCTCTCACTTTTTTCTTGTGGAAACTTGACGCGGTGGGCCTAGGCGGAAATGTTGAGCTAATAAACTAAAGTCATTTGATGACGAACATAAGTACTACTAATGCTCTATATAACTTCATGAGCCACCTTAGAATTCAAAACACAACCATACAAAACTACAAATTTTGGTAAAGCTTAGCTCCCACAATGAGCCTCCTTAAAAGCCTCTTAGTTTTCTCCATCCTATGTGCCATTCTCTTCTTTGCATCAACCAATGCAGCTCGATTTGACATCCAAAACAACTGTGCCTACACTGTATGGGCAGCTGCTGTGCCAGGCGGTGGCCGCCAGCTCGGCAAAGGCCAATCCTGGGCCTTAGATGTGAGTGCTGGTACCAAAGGGGCTCGCATTTGGGGCCGGACGGGATGCAACTTCGATGGAGCAGGACGTGGCAAATGCCAAACGGGTGATTGTGGGGGTGTCCTCCAATGCCAAGGCTATGGTCAACCACCAAACACCCTAGCTGAATATGCCCTTAATCAATTTAACAACTTGGATTTCATTGACATCTCTCTTGTTGATGGGTTTAATGTACCTATGGAATTTAGTCCCACGTCTGGTGGGTGCACTAGGAGGATTAGGTGCACGGCTGATATTAACGGGCAGTGCCCTAACCAACTGAGGGCTCCAGGAGGCTGCAACAACCCTTGCACTGTGTTCAAGACTGATCAATATTGTTGCAATTCTGGAAATTGTGGCCCTACAGACTTTTCTAAGTTTTTTAAGAGTCGGTGCCCGGATGCTTATAGTTATCCTAAGGATGACCCAACCAGTCTATTTACATGTCCTGGTGGAGCTAACTACAAGGTTGTCTTCTGCCCATGATTGAAGCATATATGTGCTTCCTTGCTACAAGGCATATATATCTGCTAGTGTTTACAATAAGACATACGATGCAATAAGGTCGTGGTACATCAGTTGACCAAGTTATCAGTTTATTTCAGTTCTTATTTTCTTCTTGTTTGATCAGCTACCGGATATCATCAGGGCTGTTTTGTATTGTATTGCTTGATCATCGATAAAAAGCTATAGTTTTAATTTTAAAAAATCACGTCTTTGGCAGCACATATAATGGTGTGCATTATGTAACAAAGTACTTGTAACAAGTTAATAATTAATCATCCAAGCAACTATAGCTTCACAATTTCCCTAATTAAGAAAGCTATAATTTTACATACTTTCCTTTTATGTAGTTAAGCGGAAAAGTAGACGTTTAAGGACTAATCATCCAAGCAACACTAGCTACACAATTTCCCTAGTTAAGAAAGTCCAAAGGAGGATACTCAGCAAGTCATTTAACCTACAAAAAAGATCTGTTGAGATATATATAAACATTATCGCGGTTACCACTTGGATATCACATCATTTTTCAATTAGATTCTTCAACTAGAGTTTGTTTTATCATCTAAGCCTGATGAATCAACATCATTTCATCTTTAGGCTCGTTTTTATATGTTGATTCAAGTATATGTTCATCGTTCATCTTACAGTTTAAATTATACTGCGTTCTAAAACAAAGCATGCACAGTGAATCAATGATTTAAGTATCTTATCTTTTTGGTTATATGTTTGAATATCAACTATCCTAGTTAATTAATAGGAAACTTTAATAAAAAGAGTTTGGACCAACTTTTTCTTAACAAAAAACCATCATAAACTTTAATTTAATCAAAAGAGCTTGATATTATAATTTAATCATAAAAACAAAACTATTCATAAAATAGCCCTACAAACATTAAAAACATGGGCCCAAGTGAAGCTCAATCCGCAATAAAATTGTTTTTTTCCATAATTACCCCTAACAGAGCCTAAACCAATCCCTTAGCCAATTCACAAATATGAAGATGTACCATATAAATCTCACCGCCATTAAGGCGGAGCACCAACCTCTTTCATCAAACGGTAACTTCGAAGTAGTACAATTTCTTTAACTGCCATTAAGGCAGAGCATTCAAGTCATACAACCGGTTTCATCACCACCATTAAGGCACAGAGCATGTAAGTCGCGCAATTTTTTATTTTTATTATTTTAATTTTTTAAATTATGATTATTAAAGAAAGAGTGTGATTTACTATAATAATTTAGAAAAATGAAATTTTCAAACGTATGCGTAGAAATTTAACACCTTATCAATTAGGATATTAAACCACTTGCAATCGTACAATTCCACAATCACAAATCCCATTTCACAAAACTTAAAATTTCAAATTAAATTCCATTTGAACTTGGATTCCCATTTTCAAACCATACATTGGCACAACAAATTAGGAATTTCTCGAAGCAAAATTGCCATTTGCAGAAGAAACTCAGAAAATTCTCAAAGCAAAACTAAAACATAGAGGTACGAATCTCATATCCTTGTTGATTTCTTACTTTCAAATTACTGTTAGGCCAAGGGCCATTTTAAATCCTTTATGCGTAGAGTCTTAATTAATTAGATTTTAAAAAAAATTGCACAAATGACACCTATATTTCTTTAACTTATGTCATTTACCATCCTGGCTAATAAAGTAACAATAACCACTCAAACTAAATATTTTAACAATATTTCTACCTACTAGCTCCTGTATTGATATGTGGCATCTTTTAACTAGAGGGGAACTCAAGCTCAGTAAATGTACCCGTCACCTAGAAAAATTTCTTGAGGAGTGGATGGACCACTTCCGAGATAATTGGGCCCGATTTTACAAGGAAGATGGAATTCGACCCCTGACGCATTTTAGCGACCGACCATAAGGAGTGTGAGTTATTTTGCTGTGGTTTCAGAAATAGTATGAATTATTTTGGTTTAGTTTTAGAAAAAATGTGGGTTATTTTGCTTAAGTTCAGTGACACACCCCAACCCGAATCGAGGCGTGCTGGCCGTCACGTGAGGGTGACGTAGCCATGTGCACAGTGCGGAAGCAATAAATATATAAGGGAATACGAATAAACAAAAACCAAATCAACTAGAGTACTAGATTAGATAAGGTGCAAGTGCGAGATTAAGTGTGAAATACACAACCAGAGCTTAAATAGCCTAAGTGTAGTCAAGCAGGATAAGTACTAATTATACAACACCCAAGGGTGATCCTACATTGTGATGTTCTGTCAGAACCACCGTCGAAATCCTCGTGAGCCACCAAAGCACTTTTACCTTAAACCCGGAGGGCGCAAAACAGAAAGTGTGAGTGAGCAAAAACAAAGCTTTTCAAAATCATTTTATTTCTCAAAAGTTCTAACCCCTCGCCGTAAAACCTGTATAATTTCCCAGAAAAATATAATATATGCTATATCAGAATTCATGCTCAGGATGAAAATCCATAGAAATATATCATGCCAAAGTATCTCAATGAAATGCCATAAGTAACCCAGTTAAGATATATCAATGCCATATATCATAACAGTCGGATCTACCTAACTTGACCTGTACGGCTGAGTATATAGCTCATAACCAATCTCAATCTTATCAAATCAAATCCTGCACATGAGTAGGAACCATCTAAAGTGGTCTGTACGACAAGACTAGGTCTAAAATAAATATGCTCTAGTTCTACGATCACGTGAAGACTGTGCGAATAATCGCGGGTCACCTACGAGTCGGAACCACCTAAAGTGGTTTGTACGATAAGCTTGTGCACCTAACTTGGATCCAAGGTGAGCATATGGTGTGGGAGGTGAACATCACGTGAAGGACTGTGCCCTAACTCTGGGCGAGAGCATTAACACCGAGGTGCAGGTTTATGAGCTCTTAATGCATCACATCATACATCACATAATTGAAGCAATCTCATACCTTTAATTTATGAACTTACTTGGCACTTACCTATACGTCTGAAGCACCAATCATAAGTATATGCAACTACTAATGCATAATAAAATAGACAGATACTTTACATGGCATTTCAAAACATAATTTCGTTTAAACACATTTTTTGGGAAAAATACCAAGTATATAAGTATATACTGAAAACCAAAAGCCCACTCACTGATATGTTGAAGGGTCGTAGCCCCCGAGCCTCGATTGATGGTGCTCGTCCTCAGGGTAGGTCTCACCTATATGCAAAATAACTGAATAAACGTTATTTAAAGCACATACACAAAACTAGGAAATAACTTCTCATACATTGCTCAAATGGGGTATTTGAATATACCACCATGACCTACTCAAACTCATGAACATCCCCATATTTTTAGAAAAAAATTTCATGACTCCACGTGCCAGCCAAGGCACGGCCAGACGCGCGGCTTACGCGCAGGCACGTGCCTGGCACAGGGGATGGAATAATTAACGCCGTTAGGGAATATTCCGTTAAACACAAGCATATTCCATTAATTATACCTGACGCCGTTAATCGCCGTTAGGAATATTCCGTCAAAGTTGACGGAATATTCGTCTTCTTCTTCTGCGAGTTACCGGATTCCGTTGCCGTTGCAAGAAACTAGGAAAAGTTTCTAAACTTTATATCTTCTTCATTTCTCAGTCAAAAATCATGAAATTTGTACCAAAATGAAGCTTACAACGAGTAGACCGAAACCTTACCAATTTTAAGCCCTGAAATCCATAGGATTTCGCCGTAGAAAACTCGATATTCCGGCCAAACTTGAAACTTGCCAAACTCAACTTCCCGACGTCCAAAACACTTCGTTTTTCTTCTCCGAGCTTTGCGAAGACGTCCTAAAGCTTCCTGGCAGCTTAAAATCTCCTAAAAACTTCACATTTACGATTGCATGAACAGTGCTCAAATCGGAGATTATAGTTTTTTCGGGAAAATAAAGGCTTCACGTCCAAATAATAGTATCAATGAGTTCCTGGGCTCTCAAGGAACTTAAAAATGGTCTCCATAGGTTCGATCTGAGGATGGAAGTGAAGGTTCAAGGTTATGGTAGAAAATGTGAGAGGGAGGAGAGAGAGTCAACGGGATAGGGTGAGGGTATGTGTGTGTGGTCCAGATTGGTCCCCAACCAAAGACAAATAACTTAAAAAAATCTAATTGGGTCCAATCAGTTAGGAAATGAACTTAATTGGTCCAAAACCTTAGCTTAATTCACAAACGCAACCCAACTCTTAAGGGCATTTTAGACTTTTCACACCATCGATAAAAATATTTTAGGACGGGCTGTCACATTCGGAAATAGTGCGATTATTTTGTTGTTTTTCCAAAAATAGTGTGGGTTATTTTGCTGTAGTTCCAGAAATAATGTGGATTATTTTGGTTAAGTTTAAAAAATAGTGTGGTTATTTTTCTATAATCCAAAAATACTGTGGTTATTTTGCTATAATTCCAGTCTGAGTTATTTTGGTTAAGTTTAAAAAATAATGTGGATTATTTTTGTTAAGTTTCAAAAATAGTGTTGTTATTTTGTTGTAGTTCTAGAATTAGTGTAGATTATTTTGGTTAAGTTTCAGAAATAGTGTGGTTATTTTGCTATAGTTCCAGAAATAGTGTGGGTTATTTTGTTGTAGTTCCAAAAATAATGTGGATTATTTTGGTTAAGTTTTAAAAGTAGTGTGAGTTATTTTGCTATAACTTCAGAAATAGTCTGTGGTTATTTTGTTGTAGTTCCAGAAATAGTGTGTGATATTTTAGTTCAATTTCAGAAATAGTGTGGGTTATTCTAGTTCCAGAAATAGTGTGTTGTATTTTGATTCAGTTTCACAAATAATGTGTAATTTTTGTTGTAGATTCATAAATAGTGTTTATTTTTCACTTCAGAAATAATGTAAATTATTTTGGTTCAGTTTATAAATAGTGTGAATTATTTTGTTATTGTCATGCTTGTTAAGCCATTTTCTGATTTGGAATTAATTGATAAAGATCTAAAGGGGATCTCTGTCACATCCCGGCCCGGGGCGGATCACTTCCCGGGCCCGCTCCACCACAGTAGCACGATATTGTCCGCTTTGGGCCCGACCATGCCCTCACAATTTTGTTTCTGGGAACTCACGAGCAACTTCCCAGTGGGTCACCCATCATGTGAGTGTTCTGGCCTCCTTCTCGCTTAACTTTGGAGTTCCTACGAAACCCGAAGCCAGTGAGCTCCCAAAAGGCCTCGTGCTAGGTAGGGATGAGAACATACATTTAAGAATCACTCCCCTGGGCGATGTGGGATGTCACAATTTACCCCTTTTAGGGGCCCGACGTCCTCGTCGGCACACTTCTGGCCCGGGATTGGCTCTGATACCATTTTGTCACATCCCGGCCTGGGGCGGATCACTTCCCAGGCCCACTCCACCACCGTAGCACGATATTGTCCGCTTTGGGCCCCGACCACGCCTTCACCGTTTTGTTTCTGGGAACTCACGAGCAACTTCCCAGTAGGTCACCCATCATGAGAGTGCTCTGGCCTCCTTCTCGCTTAACTTCGGAGTTCATATGGAACCTGAAGCCAGTAAGCTCCCAAAAGGCCTCGTGCTAGGTAGGGATGAGAATATACATTTAAGGATCACTCCCCTGGGTGATGTGGGATGTCACAATATCTTTTTCCTTCCTCCTCCCCCAATTTTCCTACTTCATTTCATCTCTTTTTTCTATGGTCAAAAGTCAAAACTGAGAAGGCCCACCTTCCTTCTTCTCCTCCACCACCACCACCACAAAACCCATTATTTTCTCATCACCAAATCAAGCAAAATCATCAACTAGTAGCAATAATAATCTTCCTTCTCCAATACCAAAGCTATCTCTTTCCTCACTCAGTTACTCACTCACTTTCTCTTAAAGCTCTACAAAAGTATGAATCATAAATAAAGCCCCCAGATTAGGGAAAGAAGCAATTAAAGGTACAAAATTACTCATGCCACTCAACCCAAGTGACCCAAAAGAAAAAGCATAAGTCAAATTCCCAGAAAGAATTGAGTTTTACAAGAAAAAAATTCACAAGCATACCATTGATAGCAAGTGAGGAAAAAGCTGAAGGCAGAAAAAAAAAATCTTTCTCTACCACTACTCCTCCTGGTCTTCTTATGGGGGCAAGTGGCGAAAACCCCCAAAAATTGTTTTTTTTTATATTAATTTTTTAAGGAAAATTATGGATTTGTGTGTGAGGGTTACCAAATATAGCTAGTGGTGGCAAGTTCAGGTATGGGCGATTGTGCACAACATGTGCAGTCAAAGCTTCAATCACATAAATGTCTTTAAAGTAATTTTGGTCTCTTTAACTTTGCATGCATGTGTACGAGTGTGGGCGCGCCGAGTATGGAAGGATTTGAGGTTATGGAGGCAGAGAATAGCAGAGAGATCTAAAAAGAAAGAGAAACGTTAAACGGGGTTGGGCACACCAAGTGTTGAAGGATTTAAGGGTAAAATTGGAAATTCATTGTTTGGGCCATTTTAATTGGACTGATTCAATATTGGTTTTATCCTAACCATTAAATAAAGTTATTACATAGTTTTTGGTTAACATTCAAAGTTTTTAAGCCCTTATCATTAGTTTTCCCTAATTAATATTGCATTGCAAGTGTGTCCTTTTAATTAGTTGTTGCTAGAATCGGCAAGTTCAAGCCTTAATATAGTGGTTTGCAAGTTCTAAGTCCTGATAAGACCTCAATCGAGATTGACTCTAATTGCAAGGAAAACTTAGACCTGACATTCGTGTCATGTTTTTTGTGTTCGTGTCGTTTTCGTGACATACCCGATATCTTAATAAGTCGTGTCGTGTAACACCTGTTAAAGTAAACGGATAATTTGACCCGACTCAAAATTGACCCGTTAATATTATCAGGTAATATGACCCGACCCGTTATCCGTTAAGGAAATCAATAAATAATAAAAATGAAAAACGTAATTTGACCCCTAAAAATTTGAAAACATAATAGTTTGTCACATAAATATTACTTTAAAACATAAAAACAACATTTGTCTTTTAAGTATTACATACCCCAAGATAAGAGTATAAAGAAAAAACATTAGTACATTACTACAAAATACCAAATGTTTAAAGATATGCAAAATGAAAGGAGTTGCGTTTCAAGATTGAGGAAACCTTGCATGTTTTTGACAATAAAACCCTTCAATTTTCATTAATCACTAAGGAAAATGATATTGGTTTATTTTGAACTCCCTTAAAAATACTATTCATGAGGGTTTGTATGGTTTTAAAAATTCAAATGACGATGTACCCATCCTCAAAGCATAGAGGATGCAATCACGAGCGTTTGCATGTTTTTTTACATTTTTCGCACTTGTAAATTAATTATTATATTCTTTTTAATGTGTCTGGTATTTTTAAATTACTTGATATTTTTATTTTTGATGTTTTATAATTTTTTTAATCTCACTCTTTGCCTATTGTATACTATAAAAATAAATCAAAATTAAAATTTTAAAATTTATATAGAATAATAATACAATAATGTTGCAGTTCTATTAGATTAGGAATGTAATTGTGTAAATTCTAGTATATTTGGGATATCTTTAGAAGATTCTCTAGGGTTAGATATTATCATATTAAAGTTGTAATCCTATTAGAGTAAGAAATTTACCTTCCCTACTATTATAAATAAAGGCACAATGGGGCAAGATAATACACCTCACAATTACACACATCTCCTTCTTTCTCTCTACTGTGTTGCACCCCCTTTCTCTCTATCCTTATTATAGTTCAGTAAATTAGGCCTACAACATGTTATCAGCACGCTCTTGCCAGAAGCTAAGGAATTGAAGGATCGTGGAAGAGGCTCTTCTACACAATCAAAGGCTCCATTATTTTCTGTCAATCAAGTTGTTTTAAAACAAATTAAGATATTTAAAACGACTTTGAAGCATGAAAACATTCCCCATGATACATGAATCCCCTATATTTATATTTTCCTTTCAATTATATATATTGCATATGTGTTCATATATTTTGTCCATATATATATATATATATGTATGCAAGGTTCTAAAAGATGATAGGTGCTAGTCGGGAGGTGGGCTGGAGCCTAGCACTTAGGCGACTAGGCGAGGTCTAGGCGGATTTAAGTAAATCTATTATATTTCGTGTAAATAAGTATCTATTTATAAATAAAATATATATAATTTCATCATAAACTACAAAATAGAATGACATATGTATTATGAAGTATTGGAATATAATGAAAACATGAGGAACAAGTATATAATGTGTGTTCATTTAACTATTCAGCAATTTTCTTACAATTTATTGGAAAAAATAAAATACAAAATAAAAGTTATCTATTTTCTGTCTAAATGAATCGCAGCCTAAGCCGGTGCTTAGGCGGGTCTGGGTGGGCTAGGGGGTGCCTCATCAGGTTTAGGCACCCTTTCTTAATTTTCAAATGCCTAGGCATTAATCGAGGCGGTGGCCAGCCGCCTAGTGCCTAGGTGGGGATTTTTAGAACAGTGTGTGTGTATTTGTTCATGCAATATGCAATTATGCTATGTGGAATTTGTGAGTCAAAGCACCGAAATTAATTTAGAAGCAATTACGGCGTTTAACACTAGAATTCAGAAAAAAAAAACAGAAAAAAAAGAAGGGAAATTTGGGATTTTTCGCATTTATATATGTTTCAGCTCGCAGCCAGCCTGATGCTGGGCTACTGTCCGTCACAACCCAAAAATTATTATTGGGTTATTTCCTTGCCTCGGCCCGCTACCCAGCTTTGTTTGGGTTTGTTATTCATTCAACCCGAGCCTAATTTGGGCCTTATTTATCTTGTGTGGCCCATAGCCAACATTAAATCATATATGGGCCTAGACAAATTTTATTTTTGTTTCTATGATCGACGTCGAATGGTCTCGATCTATTGAATTAATTAAAAGTGACCAGTAGTCCATTAATCTGACTAGACATCCAAAATTATTAGCTTGAAGCTCACTTTTGGACATTAACGATTCAATATTTTATTTTTTTTCTTTGAACGCTGACTTCCTTCCGTAGTCCCGAAGCACTAACACTTAAGTTCCTGAAGCAACCCACACTTAGTTGTATATTGCATTCTATGTTCTTACAGATACCTCCTTTTTATGAATTGGAAATTCATAACTAAACTTGAACCTGCAGTTTAATGCCTTTGAAACCCAAAGTTTTCATAGAAACAATACACCCATGAAAACTTTAATTTTTCATGTAAACCATGTCTTAGAATCCGAATGTTCTAACTTTGATGCTTATGGATATCTTATTTCCGTAGCACCAATCACAATCTTGTTCCCTCCAATAAGTGGATTGTCAAACCATAACAAGTTTGATTTCACTGATTTGGACGTTTCTTGATGGAAACCGTACAAGACGTGAATCTCCACTTGACTATCAAGAAGCTAAGAAACCATTGAAGCCAACAATGGCATGGAAGAGTTGAATAAGCCTCCACCATGATCTTCATTCAAAGACTTATGCCTGAAGCATGACAAATGGAAATACCTCCCAAACGAGGATTCCATGACTCTTTGGTTTGCTCCTACGTACCGTTTAATCATGAAAGATATTGCCTGAAGCATACTATGATTATGTCCATGAATGAGTACGATTCTAAAGTTTATAAATCTGATCGAATTTTAACTCGAGAATACTTTGCTCATCCTTCCATGATTCTAACTTGCTCTTGAAACAGTAGTGTAGAAAGCAAAAGTTTACCAAATTCTCAAATATGATTACTACCACACTTGTGAGAGAAAGGTACCCCCAATAATTCGGTTGAGAAATACTAAAAGGTATAAACCCAGTTTCGGCTAGAGTCCAACGAATGGTGGTGCCCTGCTTCGACAAGGATAAAACGGAGGCAATGCTCTGCTTTGACATAGGTGCACCGAAAGGTATTCCTCTGCTTCTGTAGAGGCCTATTGAACCTAAGTCTGGGTCCGTCTCTCTCACAATCCAATTTCAAGTTTGTTTTTACAACGTATGGTAGAATTAGGGCCTGCCAAGTTGTGACATCATGCTTGAAGCGTAATCCTTGGCACCTAAGACCTAAAACTTAAAAAATAAGGAATATTATTCCTCAACCTCAATCTTGCAGAATCTACTTCCATCTTGATGGAATAGATCATTGGTTATGCAACTACTCATGCCCTTGCCAATGTCTTTGAGGAGTACCATTCTCGTAGTCAACTTGTGAGACTAATTTTGCTCCACCAAAAACCGTTGGAAGAGCAGAATCTTGACATCAATGGCCATGTTGGCGAAATCCCCTTAATAAACCATTTACTTTGTGAACATTTTTCTATGTTCTTGGATTCCCGTTTGGTGTTTGTTTTAGTTATGGATAATCTTATCGATATTGTCTTCGAATATGAGTTAATTGAATCATGTTTCTTAATACATGTGACCCAATTCAATTAAAGATGTGATTAGGTACGAATGTGAGAAAATTAGTTGTCTGGATGAATGCAATACTACAGACACTAACTTTATACCTAAATCACATATCTAGCAATGATTTTAGGTTTATCCAACCTAATTAAGAGCAGTGGCATGCTCATCGTTGTATGAATGAGACTACATTACCATTTAAGATACTTTATATTCTCCTCGTTCTAGAAGAACGTTGTTGAGTTTTAAGGATATTCGAGATGACAATGATCATGAATGAAACCACTAAAGAAAATAGAGTGAAATATCTTTGCACCACCTCGAAAAATGAGCCTAAAGCTTCATTTTAGGGCCAATGGGCTACCTCCTGATTGGGATACACCACGTGTGGCCAGCCGAGATCTGGGTGATTCGAGCAGTTTACTTGCTATAGCACAACCTGTTGAGACACTTAGGTCTAACAATGATGCCACGACGCATCTCCTTACCTGAAGTAATGATGTTGTGCTTATAAGCACACTTTGCCAAACCTGCTCGTTAGGGAAATTGATTTTCTACATTATCCCTAGCAAAGATATGAAAGAACCTTCTTTTCACAGTGGATTCAAGGGAATATATATGGACTAAACCAACCAAAATGTGGACCATATAAATACTTATGGTTTTGGTTAATGAATCGACAAACTGGTCACATGTTTGTCCACACACATTACGGTTAAACCCTTTGGCCAATTTTAAGGGTTCATCACCCTAATTATCCCATAAAGTCAGGAAGACTGGATAATGTCAGAAAGTTTATATCGAAAGGTTTTGATAAGTATTGCATTTCTTTTGGGTTTATAATTGAACATCGAATTCCCATGTTCACCCCAGCCTCGCAAAGTGATCATAAAGCACAATATAAATGATCGCCCAGACCTTGGTAAATGCACCAAGCTTTTAATTTCTACCTCTGGCTATGCATAATTGTATGCAATTATATTGGTCTATCTTGAGGCCCATTGCTACCCAATCCTATTCAATGTTACAGTTGGTTACTGGGTACGAGACCGACGTTTCGTACTTACACATTTAGGTGTGCATTCCATGTGCTAAGTTGCACTGCTGCAACGTACCAATATGGGTCCTCCAATAGGGATGTGAATCTTTTTCGATTACGATTCTCCACACTAGCTCTCTTAGAGCCCATACATGTGGTCTTTACCGCTTATTTTTGCATATTGTCACCACGATGAGATAGTCTTCCCTCCATTATGGGGAGATAAGAATGTCAACATTCCTATAGAATGGTGCGAATTTATGTGGACATTGCCCACTATGTCTCATCTCGATCCCCATACTGTACACGTGTGATAAGCAAGTGTAATGAGATGACTGCCTGCAAGGATAGACGTACTTAACGGACGTCGAGTCAACATCCCCAAATGGTCTTATTAGACGGTTTGGCCGCATCTGTTAGACGACCTGGTACCTTAAGAGAGAGCCAATCAATTTGTTTCGACCTAAAGCACGATAGATCACTCAGTTCATAGGATTCACTTCCTTAGAAGAGGAAGGTCACGTCACAATATGAATCTATACTTGTTCGTTATCTCAGATCATTTCCATCTCATGAGATTAATCCAGATTACTCTAGAGACTTGAAGTTCTTAGTCTAGTATACTAGTTTGGATGAGATAATGGAATTGGAATGAGATTATCATCGATGATGTTTTCACTTATTTGGTAGCCATCAACATAAATGAAAAGCGATGATATCGAACCGTGTTCAGTTTATTAGTGACAACATAGATCCAATCCAGGTTAAATTATTTACCAAAGTGTGTTTAGACTTGTAGTTCTTACATTGCCCAAGGTAGCCCTATTGTGTTACAAGTGGGAAAGGAAGTGTAATGAGATGAATGAAATAATACGATGCAATGCATGCTTTACGGTGCAAGGTTTCTCTCAAACGCCCTGTGATTGATTGCAACATTACGAATGTGGTTAGTGTTTCTCCATGGGGATATTAATATAGAGATTTACATGTAAATTCCTAAATAATAACATGGACTGGGTCAAATAGTTCCAAACCACAAAACGCCCTCTCATCTCGTTTGAGGCGTTCACTTACGGATTCAAGTAAGCTGGTAGATGTGGTATACCCGTCTAAATGATTATTTGATCAGTTAGGGATATGAAATTATGCCCTTGCGTGTTAAACTATGAAGTCTTATTTCAAATTGCTAGAGTTATAGTTTATGTCGATGACAAGCATCTCACTAAGACTCTAGAAAAGCTTGAGAAAATTGCCTTACACCTGAAGATGGAATTTGAGATGATGGATCTTGGGAAAACTCGTTTATGCTTTAATCTGAAGTTTAAGCATTGTTTTGACGGTACTTGTTCTACCAGTCGAACTACACCCTGAAGGTGTTAATTATACCTATGATCTTCCATATGCTATATGCAAGTTATGGAATCCGAAGTTCCATATTTGAGTTCAACTTTGCACTTTGTTGTACTTAGCTCATTGCATTAGAGTGTGAAGGATGATTTTGTGAAAACATGTTCATTTGAATAACATCTATAGCATTCATTTAACAATTAAAAGGCGGAATCATGCTTGCATGCATTCAAAAACAAAACATTAACCATGAAATTCAAAGCCTAGTAGATTGGTGAACCAAGACTCAACTCAAAATCAAAGTGAGTTGAAATTTACCTTTGTAGATTCCTCTTTACCTTCATTCTTTGCATCTAAAATCTATGGATCTGGATGGATGAAAAGGTTTCTCCAAGTTCCCAAAATTGAGAACCTCTAAGTCTCCACACCAAGGAGAGATTGGAGAAGAAAAATGAGTGACCTTGGAGTAGTGGGATTGCTAGATGCACCCTCCAAGGGGGCCGGCCTCCTAGAGAGAAAAGGAGAGACAAGTTCTCACCAATTTTCTCCAAAAGAAACCCTTAATGAATTTAGGCTATAAAGTCCTTTATATAGTCACTTCAAATAAGTGACCTAAAGAACTAAAAGGCCATTCTCTCTAACATGGCCGGCCATAAGGGTTTTATTGGGCTTTTGGGCATTTGAGAATTAAGTTGTCATACAACTTAAGTCAATGGGCTTGACGTTCGAAGCCCATTGGGCCTTGAGGCCCAAAACTAACCCGTGGTCTTTTAACGAACTTTCTTCGTTTGATTAATTAACATATTAATTAATCCTTGCCATAAATAATTAAACCATTTAATTATTCTTACTCATCTCCATTGTTTCTTCAATCTTCACCTTACACGGTGTACGATCCATTAGGTTCCTTTTAGCAAGGCAGTGGGCGATTAAAACCATTTCACATCGATTGTGAATTGAAACTTACTTTTAATTCTCCCTTTAGTGATTACACACGTTTAGGGCTTCCACAAACCATGAGTGACACCTAGCAGCATATCATGGTTACCCAAGCTAATCAGAAGAGGTGGAGAATCTATTCAGTTTAGGATTACAAATGCAATACGGTCTTTCTCTAATACAATACTCTTGACCACATTGTTTGGTTTGATAGTTTATTTATTCATGTCTACTATCCAATGTGATTCGTGTGCTTATATGATTTCCTTGAATGTGATTTGGAACGACTTCCTAAATCTCATTCATACTCTGGCCAGAGTTTCTAAATCATATCATAGAGTATTCTCCCCCAAACGGTTTGAAGGTTAGAGATCCCTTGTTGCACATTCACTTGCCTCCATAGCTAAGTGGCTTAACCCCAACGATGCCGTGGACACCCGCGGATGGGGTGACTTTGACATAATCAAAGATCAACGACTTAACCACATGACAGCTGTGATGCCTCAGGTCAAATGACTACTTTGCATTATCCAAACCATGAGTTCTCATGTGACATGAATATGAGAACTCCTCGTTGATCGTGTTCAGTGAACTCATTCCTTATTGAGCACCTACGTACTTGTCTTGGTGTCAGTCACACCAATGACTCGAGACCAGTCACTCTCACTAAGAAAAGACATAACACATACTGAATTTAACGGACTGTCAATGCCCAATTGGCAATCCAATGATCATGAACGTTTAGGATATGTATACGAAAGAGAATGGTCTGATGAATCTAACTTCTTTAAATTACATTCTCCTAATTACATATTCCTTGGACTCATCGTTTAAGTATATAACATTTATATGAGACGGCTCAAACAATAATCTTTGCCCTTTATATTTAAACTAGATTAGTTTAACATGTGAAATGTCCGTAAAGTATTATCATATGATTGGCTTTAGGGCACATTTCCAACAATCTCCCACTTGCACTAGAGCCAATCAGCTTGGTCATCTGTGATGATACCTCTTCTGTAGTCATTTCATAAATGGCTGAGTAGTAGGCCTAGACAATGGATATCTATATGTTATCCATAGAAGCAACCTTGAGAATAACGACGTCACCATTATACATGATTCTCAATCATGTGGTTCAGTCTCTCATTTGAGTTCGGACCTTGATGAGACCTTGATTCCCTGGCTTGAGCTATCGCCCCATTAGTGTCATAGTGTCAGTACACTAGATACACTTTCTGGTTGGAACCGAATAGAGAGTTCATAAATGAACTTTCCCATCCAAACAACATTGTTGTAAGCTTCTATATGGCAATATATTTTGCTTTCATAATGGAACACACTAAAGTCATTACTTTTAATGTTTCCATCCAAATATCTCTTTAGTCATAATAAAGAGATATCCGTTTATCTCTTCATTCATAATGAAGAAACATCCAATGATGGATTAGATTCATAATCTAATACATTTACGCTTCCATTACGTTACTCTAATTCTTCCTCGATCTTTGAGGAATTTATCCTTTAGTATTTTTAAATACTTAAGGACTCACTTGACAGTTGCCATGGTTCAGATCCTGGGCTTGCACTGATATCATCTTGTACCGTTCTAGGTACAACTCATATCAATGTTTTTCATACAATATGAAATACATAAATCCCCTTTATGCGTATGCATAAAGGATTCTATTTACGCATTATTTCTTTGGGAGTCAAAGAGTACGTTCTCTTTGAGAAGAGCAACTTCTTAGTCTCACTAGAGTTGTCCTTCTAATTGAAGTTTATCATCATATGAGAAACTTCCTATCATCTATTGTCTATTATTAGGGATTGATATAATCCAATTATATCATGAAATATATCATTATAGATTTCCATCCCATGTTTATAGACTATATCTCCCATATACATTCTATCTTCATATAATGTTTTAAAGTTATAACTTAATGAAGAAGTGTTCCTTTCATTTCCAAAATTAATATATCATATATATTTAAATTTTAGGAACATGATTAACTCCCATATACATTCTATCTTCATATAATGTTTTAAAGTCATAACTTTAATGAAGAAGTATTCTTTTCATTTCCAAAATTAATATATCATATATATTTAAATTTTAGGAACATGATTAACTCCCACTAACCTTTTGTAAACCTAGTAAACAAAAGATTCATTTACATCTTTATGAGAAATCAAACGATTTGATCCTTTTCTCATAAGATGCTTATAGCTCCCACTAGCTTGCTAAGATTCATGATGGATGGATCTCTACAACTTACATGTCTTGTGATTTATAGTTTTAGACATATATTATCAAGACTATCTTAATAATGGTTTCGGAAACCCATATTATGTCCAAACATTGAATCACCATTTAGTTGTAGCTAGCTATCTTCGAATTAATTGAAACCAAGACTACGTCAAAAATGGTTTCTTCAAAGTCAACTATCCTTTTGATTGTAGTTACCTTAAGCTACCAATTAGCTTATGAAGGTTTCATTATTTCGGGTCAAATGGTACTTTACCATTTCCTTGAGTATATATCATATATACACTCAATGTAGTCATAAGGATTTTCATTCTTATTTCTTCGAATTAAGAGGTGCAACTCTATGACATAGTCATAAAGTTCAAACCATTCAACTGAGACGGTTTATAAATCCTTCTTGACTACCTTGGAGCTTTTGGTATAGGAACTAGGTTGTTTATATTTGTTGATTACTTTCTTGTCTCTCAAAGAACCCATTCTTTGAGTTCTATCTCTCGTTCATTTGCTCTTAGGCAAATCACATTGTAGGATTACAATGAACTACCCAACAAAACAACATTTGTTAGTTGGTTTATAGAAGCGATATCCAAAAGTTAATTTAAGGATATCCCACAAGATTGTTATCAAACAAATATTGCTTATTAGCACACAACCCCAAATCTTAATATGCTTAAGATTTGTCTTTCTTTCCAACTACATCTTATGGAGTTATGAAATTTTTTGGAAGATCTTCTAATTGACAATCATATTGTTTTAGAAGTATATATCCTATATATGGGTAATAGATAACATCTAACGAACTAAATCTTATTTGAGTTCGTTCTTCTCCTAATGGAGAAATTCATTATCTCATGATGCTTCTTTCCTTGATATCTTTCAAGGAAACTGTTCTAAAGTGTTACCTTATCTTGGATCAAATCTAAGGAGGTAAATACTTTAGACGTCTTACTCATCAACTTACATTACTTGAATTCTTTGAAACATTTTGCAAAGTATTCGGATTTGTGTTTATTCAAAATAAACTATAGTCCAACCGAGAGTGATCTTCGGTGAATGTCATATAACATGAGTAGTATTATGTTGTGGACAAGTGCCACTAACATCTAAGTGAATTAACCTCAACAACTTTGTGATTCTTTCTTCTTTCCAAAAGAATAAAGATTCGAACATTTCGCCTCTATACAATTTTAACAAGAAGGTATTGGATCCGGATCAAATGATCCAAAGCACCCATCTATCACCAACTCGTAACTTATGTTTTAGAGGTATCACAACTTAGTTGGGATTAGTCACTACCTGGCAACCTTTTTGGGTTTTAAGCATCATTATATTCTAAACAGTTAACACTACCATATCATCTCTACTATAGAGACAATCAATTAGATTACTATAATCCAATCATTGATTAATAAAGAACAATGTTTTGTCAAACAAAACATTCATCCATCTCTACTATAGTGACGGAATTAAATTCCTTAAAATTGGAATGTAAAGACAATCTTTGGTTTTTCCAATTTCTTTGGTAGTTCATATGAGGAAGTAAGTACTATCTGCCTTCGCAGAGATCTATATTTTATTCACGTTCCGAATGTGAAGTACCTTTTCTTCTCTCATATATCTTCTACTTCTTATTAGTCACACTTTTACAACGATTGTAAAACATAGTTACTAATACGGAATCAAGCATTCAAGTAGAAGAACCAACTGTTTTGAACTATTCAAGAACAATTTACAACACCTTCGAAAGGTGTGTTCTTGACACTTGCAAGACATTTCTTGCAAATACCCCTTCCAATGTCCATCATTTCATAAAGAAAGTTTGTTCCCTTGGAGTTAATTTTATCTTCTTCATTTGACTTCTCCTTTGACTACAATAGTCATGGTCCCTAAACTCCCACTATCTCTCTTGAACTTATTTCAATTGTGTTATACACATCAAACATTTTGGAGAGTATGTGGTTATTGTTCACTACATAGTTTACAATAAACTTAGTGAACCATTAGGATAGGGACACATAGGTGAAGTCCTTGCCTAGATTCCGTCTCGTTAAGTGGTTTATCACTTCAACACTAAATGATTCAAAATCATCATAAGTCCATGTTAATGGACTATTTTTGTCAACCAACCATTATGTTCTAAACATAATTACAAACTTTCAAGAGTTGTACAAGGCAACTCTTATTTCTTCATACAACAAATTGTAAGTGAAGAATCATGGCACATTAAGTGTCCATGCCTTTGTGCTTTCTTCTCAAGTTCTTTGTTCATATAACAAAGAAACAAGCACTAAGTGTTTGCATTGACTAAGAGTTGTTCAAAGCAACTCCTATTTCTTCATACAACAAATTGTATTTGAAGAATTATGACATTAAAAGTGTTGTCCTCTTTATGATAGACCTTATCTAACATGTTCTTCCAATGATATATTATCAATAGGAAGATTGTGAGGATGAGACTACTTAGGTACATTTACAAGCCATTAAAGACAATCTATGGTTTTGTAGTACCAAGTACGGAAACTAAACTTTCGGTTTTTATTTGTCAAGTGTTGGATAGCGTTTGCAAATATATTGGTAAACAAATACATAACGAATATAAATTGATTGATTTTAAGCCATTTGATCCGGGTCTTCAAATCAAATAGCACCACCCACTATTTTTGGCAAATTCCATATCCCTCATTGGAATTCGAGAGTTTTGGATGAAACTCTTAGTAGGGTATGGGAGACTCACTACTACCAAGCCCACCTCACAATGATATGATGTTGGCTAGCATTAATAATAATGAGAGAGTACGCTTACTCATTTGCATCACTTGCAAGTACCCATCTTATTTGGCCTCTAGAGAATGTCACCTCACAATGATATGATGTTGGCTCCATTGCACTTAGTTAAGTCATTCCCACCATGCTTAGTTCATGAAGGGGTTCAAGAATAGCCTCACGATGATACGATGTCGGCCATCCTCGTTGCCTACACTCACCTCATCAAGTATGTATATAGACTCCTCCTGAGTATAAGCATGCACTTTGCACTCCCCATGATAGGGTGAAGGTGGTGTACAAGTCATAAACGATTGGAGCCTACCATGGTGGAAGGCCACGAAAGAGTGTTCAAAGCACTCTCACGCTTATCAACTTAATAATGGTTTGGTTGAGGGTTTTAGGTCTCATCACATATAAACATACATTTTAATCTCTATTAAAACAATTTTGGTCCTATTACAACTATTGGTCCATATGATTGTTTTTAGTTGTATATAATACTCCCACTATGCTTATAAAACGGTTTTTAAAGCAAGAGTATATGATACTACTAACATAACATTTGCATTCATTTGATGGACTATATAGTTGCCTTAGCGCCTTAGGATGACTATGAACCTTTGTTTAGATTCAACACGAGCCTTGTGTTGAATCTCGGTCTAGGGATGGTGATTGATTTTAGTTACGCGTTTAATCACATTAAGGCATGTTGTCTTAGGGGCGTTGGACCCAACTACTTCATTTTCATGCATGTCAAATAAAGCAAGAAAGAAGTACTTCAAAGTAAAGGTGAGCTTATGCTCATTACAACATTTGCATAAAACAAATTACTTTAAAGTAAAGAAGGGCTTATGCCCTTTTACAACATTTGATCAAATCAAATTACAACCAAAATCTAATCTACACATTCCCATGGTTCAAACAAATTTGAAACGGCCTTTCACATAGCTCAATTATATTAGGCTTAGGTTCATAATCACCCTTTAATTAATTAACACTTTAACTAATTAAATTGAATAAAACATTTTCATTTGGTTTTTGTATCCATAAAATTGATTTAAATGGAGCTAAATGAAATGAAAATCCAATTCTCATTTAAAGAGACAAAACAATTTTGTTCTCAACCTAATTTGGGCCAAAATGCAATTACCACAACCTTTGGGCAATATTGAAAAAACATAAACTTTTGGGGTCACTTTGTAAGAACACAAAAGTCCACTACTTCATGTAATTACACAAGAACCCAAAATTTAAACAATGCAAAAACTTCATTAAAGGAGCAAAACAATTTGTCCTTTAGCGTTTTTGGACCTAAACGTAAAAACGTAAACTTTTGGGCCAAAGTGCAAATACACAAAAGTATCAAAACTTTATGTAATTGCATAAAAGCCCTAAAAGTATTCCCACTTAAGGGAGGGCCGGTTTTGGATAGGAGAAATGAGTGATGTGTGTGTTGATTGCTAAGTTAGACATAAAGCATGCAAGTGGTGCAAGTGTGTGTAAAAGGGAATTAATCCTTTCACACCCACCATAATATCTCTTACATCTCTTACACCATTTAAACAAATGTCTAAAACATTTAAACATTTGAAAAACATAAAACATAAACTTTATGAAATAAATCAAAACTTTGAATCAAAACACAAAACTTTTTGTTCTTGGCAAAAATGTCAAGAACAATGAAGAATATTCATGAAAAACTCAAAAATTTTCCATGAACATTTTTCACCCAAAAACATTCCAAAACCATTCAAACTTTAGGGAAATAACATATAACCAAACTAGGGTACATAGGGGTTCCAAAAATCACTTGAAAACACTTATAACAAGTCAAACAAGAACCCAAAAATCCACCCTTTGGATTTGGCCGAAAATTCCCAAAAACATGGCACCAAATTTTAGCTCCAATATTCATGCTCATATGAACTACATCTACAACATTTGAGATGGCAAATTTTCTAACAAAATTTACATTCAAAGAAACAAGAATAAAGCTTGTAACATATTACAACTTTTAAATCACAAACTATGAACTACAAAACCCAAAAGGATTCACCAACTACTAGACCTAGGCTCTGATACCACTTGAAGGATGATTTTGTGAAAACATGTTCATTTGAATAACATCTATAGCATGCATTTAACAATTAAAAGGCGGAATCATGCTTGCATGCATTCAAAAACAAAACATTAACCATGAAATTCAAAGCCTAGTAGATTGGTGAACCAAGACTCAACTCAAAATCAAAGTGAGTTGAAATTTACCTTTGTAGATTCCTCTTTACCTTCATTCTTTGCATCTAAAATCTATGGATTTGGATGGATGAAAAGGTTTCTCCAAGTTCCCAAAATTGAGAACCTCTAAGTCTCCACACCAAGGAGAGATTGGAGAAGAAAAATGAGTGACCTTGGAGTAGTGGGATTGCTAGATGCACCCTCCAAGGGGGCCGGCCTCCTAGAGAGAAAAGGAGAGACAAGTTCTCACCAATTTTCTCCAAAAGAAACCCTTAATGAATTTAGGCTATAAAGTCCTTTATATAGTCACTTCAAATAAGTGACCTAAAGAACTAAAAGGCCATTCTCCCTAACATGGCCGGCCATAAGGTTTTTATTGGGCTTTTGGGCCTTTGAGAATTAAGTTGTCATACAACTTAAGTCAATGGGCTTGACGTTCGAAGCCCATTGGGCCTTGAGGCCCAAAACTAACCCGTGGTCTTTTAACGAACTTTCTTCGTTTGATTAATTAACATATTAATTAATCCTTGCCATAAATAATTAAACCATTTAATTATTCTTACTCATCTCCATTGTTTCTTCAATCTTCACCTTACACGGTGTACGATCCATTAGGTTCCTTTTAGCGAGGCAGTGGGCGATTAAAACCATTTCACATCGATTGTGAATTGAAACTTACTTTCAATTCTCCCTTTAGTGATTACACACGTTTAGGGCTTCCACAAACCATGAGTGACACCTAGCAGCATATCATGGTTACCCAAGCTAATCAGAAGAGGTGGAGAATCTATTCAGTTTAGGATTACAAATGCAATACGGTCTTTCTCTAATACAATACTCTTGACCACATTGTTTGGTTTGATAGTTTATTTATTCATGTCTACTATCCAATGTGATTCGTGTACTTATATGATTTCCTTGAATGTGATTTGGAACGACTTCCTAAATCTCATTCATTCTCTGGCCAGAGTTTCTAAATCATATCATAGAGTATTCTCCCCCAAACGGTTTGAAGGTTAGAGATCCCTTGTTGCACATTCACTTGCCTCCATAGCTAAGTGGCTTAACCCCAACGATGCCGTGGACACCCGCGGATGGGGTGACTTTGACATAATCAAAGATCAAGGACTTAACCACAAGACAGCTGTGATGCCTCAGGTCAAATGACTACTTTGCATTATCCCAACCATGAGTTCTCATGTGACATGAATATGAGAACTCTTCGTTGATCGTGTTCAGTGAACTCATTCTTTATTGAGCACCTACGTACTTGTCTTGATGTCACACATACCAATGACTCGAGACTAGTCATTCTCCCTGAGAGAAGACACAGCACGTACTGATCTTAACGGACTGTCAATGCCTAATTGGCAATCCTATGATCAGGAACGTTTAGGATGTGTCTACGAAAGAATGGTCTCATGAATCTAACTTCTTTAGATTGCATTCTCCCAATCACATATTCCTTGGACTTATCGTTTAAGCATATAACATTTATATGAGACGGCTCAAACAATAATCTTTGCCCTTTATATTTAAACTAGATTAGTTTAACATGTGAAATGTCCGTAAAGTATCATCATATGATTGGCTTTAGGGCACATTTCCAACAGAGTGGACATCTTCTTTGTTGTTGATCTATTTGTAAAGATGTAGCACCGCGCCTACATGCAGCCATTGAATTGGTATTAAAGACGTATTTTCGTTACCCTGAAAAAGTACTACGAATTTGGGCTAATCCCAATGCATCCCAAACGGGTCCGACCCCCTTGATCCTCAAAATGATGATTGCCTTATTGTTATGCTGACGCTGGTTACTTATCAAACCCGCACAAAACACATCCCCGAATAGTTATGTCTTTAGCCTTAGAGACAACGCAATATCTTGGAGGTCCACGATATGACCTTAGTTGCGAAATCTTTGAATCGTTCCAAGACTCACCTTACTTCACTATGCCACATGTGAGATGTGGTTGAGAGCTCTCGTTGAGCATATTTGAAGTACTTGTTGTTTTCATCAATCGTTGAGTCCCAACGACAATGCATAAAGATTATGTTGCATGGATCAACTAGACCATGACATGAAACATCGACAAAGTTAACGCCAAGACATATTGCATCTACATCACATCAACAAAGTATCAGGAGATTGAAGTCATGCAAGCCGATCCTAGACAACCTTGTCGACCTTTACATGACGTCTATACCGAAGTCAACCTTCCAGAAGCTTGACCGAGGAATTGGTATACCTAACTATTCATATGCAATGCTTGTAGTTCTTATTTGGAAGTTCTGTCAAACTCATGGGGAGTATCCAAAAGTACACTCACTTGATCTTAATGTATTTTTTTCACTAAGATTAGGAGCATTTTTCCCATTGCGTTTTTGCTACCTAACTAGGTTTTGATGAGGCACCCATCCTAGGCTAGTCATACCCTTATGAGCTCTTCTACTTGCGTCCATAAGACGTATATTTTTTAATTAATGCAACTTCTCACTTTTCTCCTTAGTCTATGGATTTTTATCCCACCTTGGGTTTTACCATAGCGAGGTTTTGTGAGTTTTACCTTTTATGCATTCTTCCGTTGATTTAAGACTCACATTCGCTCATTATGCCGACGACTTCATCAACTGAACTTACTTCATCGCTGAAGACCTGATGTGCTATTTATTTGACACACTCAAGAGGGAGTGTTACAGTCCTATTAGATTAGAAATGTTATTATGTAAATTCTAGTATATTTGGGATATCTTTAGAAGATTCTCTAGGGTTATATATTATCTTATTAAAGTTGTAATCCTATTGGGGTAAAGAATTTACCTTCCCTACTACTATAAATAAAGGCACAATTGGGTGAGATAATACATCTCACAATTACTCATCTCTCTCTTTCTCTTTACTGTGCCGCACCCCATATCTCTGTCATTATTATAGTTCAGTAAATTAGGCCTACAACAAATAATAGATATTTTAATATACAATATATACGTATACACTATGGCTATTGTATTTTATAGTAATTTTTTTTGGTAGTCTAAAAATTAAAATCATCAAAATAACTTTTTCTTAATATGTCGAAATGAATTACTTGTGTGTCACTCTCGTGTAAACCTATTAAGGACTCGTTATTAACGGGTTCTTATAGTGTGACCCGATAACGACCCGATTAGTTATCATGTCAATTTGAAACCTGTTATTTTCATGTTGTTTATGTATCGTATTAACGGGTCGTGTAAGAAATGGAAAACTACAACTTTCATTGATGATGGTGTTGACTCTAAAAACTACCAAGCCTACGTGGCGCGCAGGCCGAGTAATTAATAAGCTAACTATGTCCTTCGGTTGTATTCGTGGTGTGCCAACTCGACGACCGAGCTCGGTCGGTGAGTAAAATTTGTTGATGTTGCGTTGGGCGCGCTGTTGACTTCTGAATCTCGCGACTACGACCGAGGAAGGAACACGTCTCGGCCTTCGGGTTCTAGAGCCTGAAGACAAAGGTGCTAGTTCTGCGAAGTTCAATATCAAATTCGACTCCTAGGGTGACGAATGTAGTAACCTAGTAACACCTTACTTCGCAGAGAAGGCTGATGATATGACCTCTGCCAATAAGGATTCGAAAATCCTTCTCGACCGAGACTTGGATAGATAACCATTCGGCCTCGTTGCAGTGTTGTTTATCCAAACTAAAGGTGTTTCGCAGTCGGCTGATTCTACGGCAACAGTACTGTTTATCCAAACTGAAGATGTTCTCCGGTTGCCTTCACAATGCTGTTTATCCAAAATGAAGATGTCTTGGTGAAAAAGACAATAAAAATCTCAAGGTTGTTGAGAGGTTTCGCGTAGAGCGAGAGTTTGCGCAGGCAGTTTGTGTGCTAAGTTGGAGGGGCTTTTCCGTTATCTGCAACTTTGTATTTATAGCCAAGCCTATGTGATCACCAATCCAATAAAGCCTTTTTCCCAGATATACTCCAAAAAACAATATCAAAACAACTGATATTATCTTTAATATATTCTGCCTTAAATCTCGCCAACCTCCTTGCGTTGCGTCTAGACTTTCACAAAGAGATTTTGAAAATTCAAAGCATCCTTATCATTTCAAACCCATCTGTCACATCCATCACCAAGCAAAACAAAAAGCCTAGTCTACCTAGGTTTCCTATGCCATCATTATCCATGAATATTATTTTCTTTAGATGATATCAAATCCCTCGTGTTGATCTCCTATCAATCAACACGTCTACAGCTAGCAGACCCAAGTTAATCTAAACTTTGTTGTTACTGCTTCCCATTAAAGATAATGAGAATCCCACTTATTTTGTACAAGAAAACCAAGATAAAGATAATTATTATGATTAAAAACCATAATATTATCTTTTAACAATAACAAAATATCTTAACTTCCTTATCCGACGGTCAAGAATCAAGCTCACTCAACGACCTCAATCGCTTGGGCCGATGGTGTAAATCGAGTCCAAACATTGCCCTCCAGTTTTCTTGAACTTCGGCTCGTAAGCCGAATGGTTAAGGAAATTAAGTTTCTGTGCCCAGCAAAATCTCGAGGTATGGCCGAAGAATACAAAAATTTCTTGGCAAAAGAAAAGCACACCATGCTATTAAGAACCCATAGTTGAACTCAACAGAAGATGCCAATTTGCATCTCGGCGAACTCGTCGACCTCGGTCCGATCTCAATTTTTATCTTGGCTTGGCATGATAATCAAACTTTGACCGAGCTAGGCCTGCCTATATATATAAATATTCTGATAGTCTTCCAATCCCCCACTTTCCTTCTTTTAAAAATTGGCCCAACTTGGCAGCATGGCATTTGTTTTTTATTTGTTATTTTATATATAGATACTCCACCTCATGGCCGACTCTTATATATATATATATATATAAACCAATCTTGGGAAAACCAACCTCTGAACAATCTACTCCATCCAAAGCATGAGGCATCCAAATCAATATTTTAAAAGTACAGACTCCAAAGCTACTATCAAATTTGCGGTCTTTATTCGGCCCATCTTTCTTGTGGAAAAACTAAACTCCCTCGGCCAACAGGTTCTAGAACCTGAAGATAAGGCTGCTAGTCCTGCGAAGTTCAATATCAAATTTGGCTCCCATGGTGCCGAATGTAGTAAATTGGTAACACCTTACTTTGCTGAGAAGGCTGATGAGATGTCCTCTACCAATAAGGATTCGAAAATCCTTCTCGACCGAGACTTGGATAGATAACTAGTTGGCCTTGTCGCAGTGCTGTTTATCCAAACTGAAGATGTATTGGCGAAAAAGAAAACAAAAAAACTCAAGGTTGTTGAGAGGTTTCGCGTAGAGCGAGAGTTTGCGCAGGGCAATTTGTGTGTTGAGTTGGAGGGGCTTTTCTGTTATCTGCAGCTTTGTATTTATAGCCAAGTCTACGTGATCACCAATCCAATAAAGCCTTTTCCCAGATATACTCCAAAAAACAATATCAAAACAACCGATATTATCTTTAATATATTCTGCCAAAAATCTCGCCAACCTCTTTGCGTTGCGTCCAGACTTTCACAAAGAGACTTTGAAAATTCAAAGCATCTTTATCATTTCAAACCCATCTGTCACATCCATCACCAAGCAAAACAAAAAGCCTAGTCTACCTAGGTTTCCTATGCCATCATTATCCATGAATATTATTTTCTTTAGATGATATCAAATCCCTCGTGATGATCTCCTATCAATCAACACGTCTACAGCCAGCAGACCCAAGTTAATCTGAACTCTGTTGTTACTGCTTCCCATTAAAGATAATGAGAATCCCACTTATTTTGTACAAGAAAACCGAGATAAAGATAATTATTATGATTAAAAACCATAATATTATCTCTTAACAATAACAAAATATCTTAACTTTCTTATCCAACGGTCAAGAACCAAGTTCACTCAACGGCCTCAATCGCTTGGGCCGATGGTGTAAAATCGAGTCCAAACATTGCCTCCCAATTTCCTTGAACTTCGGCTCGTAAACCAAATGGTTAAGGAAATTAAGTATCTGTGCCTAGCAAAATATCGTGGTATAGCCAAAGAAGACAAAAATTTCCTAGCAAGAGAAAAGCACACCATGCTATTAAGAACCCATAGTTGAACTCGCACAAGATGCCAATTTGCATCTCGGCCAACTCGTTGACCTCGGTCCGATCTCAATTTTTATCTTGTCTTGGTATGATAATCAAACTTCGGCCGAGTTCGGCCTACCTATATATATAAACCCTCTGATAGTATTCTAATCCCCCACTTTCCATGTCTTAAAAATTGGGCCGACTTGGCAGCATGGCATTTGTTTTCTTTTATATATATATATATTATATATATATACACTCCACCTCATGGTTGACTCTTATATATATATATATATATATATATATATATATATATATATAAACCAATCTTGGGAAAACCAACCTCTGAACAGTCAACTCCATCCAAAGCATGAGGCATCCAAATCAATATTTCAAAGGTACAGACTCCAAAGCTACTATCAAATTCGTGGTCTTTATTCGGCCAATCTTTCTTGTGGAAAAACTAAACTCCCATGGCTGAAATGTTGGTAAGGAAGAATGGCCGAGTATGGGTAGGTGTAGAGCATGTTGTAAATATTCTTTTTAACTGCCGAGGATACCTAATTTTTTCAGTCGTTCGTGTTGTGGGCTTCGACCGAAATAGTCTACCAAAGACTTTAATTTTTAAGCCGAACACACCATCTTTTGAATTGCCGCACCACCTTGTGATGATCTCCTATCACTCAACACGTCTATAACCAGCAGACCCAAGTTAATCTGAACTCTGTTATTACTATTTCCCGTTAAAGATAATGAGAATCCCACTTATTTTGTACAAGAAAATCGAGATAAAGATAATTATTATGATTAAAAATCATAATATTATCTCTTAACAATAAAAAAATATCTTAACTTCCTTATCTGACGGTCAAAACCATGCTTACTCAACGACCTCAATCGCTTGGGCCGATGGTGTAAAATCGGGTCCAAATAGATGGCTATAAAGCTTTTCTACTGACTCATTCAACCGATTCACAACAAACAACTAACCATGGTTTACAATAACTCAACTAACAACTAACCAAGGTTATAATATCGACAAACTATTAACCCAAATTAAAGAAAATACAAGAAACTAATATTAATAGACCAATAGAGGATTACCATCTGGCTTCATAACACTTACCCCTTCCTATGAAATCAGCCTTGTCCCCTAGGCGTAAAAGTTGGATATTGAGTAGTGAAATCTCGAAGATTTTCCCAAGTAACATATGCAACAGAATGTCCTTTCCACTAAACCAACAATTCTGGCACTAGTGCACTGCCATGCTTCGTCACTCTTTTATCTAAAACAGTCAATGGGGTTGCCTCTACCAACTATTCATCTTCAACTACTAGTAAAGGCATAGTAGGAACCACAAATTTCTCAATTGCTTTTTAAGGCAAGATACATAGAAAACTGGATGAATCTTTGAATTGGAAGGTAATTTCAATCTGTAAGCAACATAACCAACCTTCGCAAGTATTTCAAAAGGGCCATAATACCTTGGTTGCAATTTATTAAAAGGGTGGGAAGCTAAAGATCGTTGTTGATAAGGCACCAACCTATTCATTTTGGATTGTGCAACTTCAAATTGACTTTAAAAGAGACAACACTCGATTTCTGTCTTGCAAGCTTTTATCAACCAAATCAACTTTAGTTGTCCTCGCTTTGTAAACTAGAATATGTGGTGGTGATTGCCCATAAACAGCTTCATCAGGAGCTATCTTAAAGGTAGAGTAATAGGTTGTGTTATAGCTCTACTCATCGCAAGAAAGCAATTTAACCATTATTTTGGCTGTAAACTGCATAAACATCTCAAATAAGTCTCTACACATATGTTTACAACTTTAGTCTGCCCATCCATCTGAAGATGATAGTCGAAACTATATGTTGACTCTAAAAACTACCAAGCCTATATGGTGCGCATGCCGAGTAATCTATGAACTAACTACGTCATTCGGTGAATGCAGGGCGTGCCAACTTGTCGGCCGAGCTCGGTCGAGGAGTAAAATTTGTTGATGTTACGTTGGGTAGCGCTATTGACTTCTGCGTCTTTCGATTGTGGTCGAGAAAGGAACACGTCTTGGCCTCTTAGGTTCTCGAGCCTGAAGATAAGTCTACTATTCTTACGAAGTTCACGAATCGCCATCGTCGGATTCGATCACAATGATGGTATTTGTCAGAGTAAACTCATGCCGAATCGACACCAAAGTATAAGGGCACAAATACTCAAAGAAGATATAAGTCTTAATAGTGAACGTGGTTTGGCTGTCAGAATGTCGAACTCTAAATCCCACTTGAGAGTATCCAATCATAAAATAACTCGGCGTGCAATGCGCAGAGCTCAGTAAGCTGGAACACCTCACTTCGCCGAGAAGGTTAATGAGATGACCTCGATCAATAAAGATTCGAAAACCTTTCTCGATCGAGACTTGGATAGGTAACCAACCTTCCTCACCGCAGTGCTGTTGATGCCAACGGAAGATGCTACGAGATCGGTTGATTTTACGGCGATAGAGCTATCTATGCCGACTGAAGATATCACCGGTTGCTTTCATACTGCTGTTGATGCCAACGAAAGATGTGTCAGGGAAAAGAGAAAATAAAAAATCTCAAGTTGTTGAGAAAGTTTGCGCAGGGCAGTTGTGTGTTGAATTCGAGAGAGTTTTGAATGATGCACAACCTCCTCTATTTATAGCACCAGATACCTTCAAGATCGAGTTAAAAACCTACCCGGATTAGGACTTCTTCTCCTAATCAAACTCCAACTCGATCAGTCCTGTTTTCACTATAATTTTGAACCAGTCCTTTATCGAGCCGGATTCACTTCCGGGTTATTAATCTCGCCGAGACTCCTTATTGCGCTAGGATTTGACTAGTCTTGCAGCTTAATCGACCTAGGTTTGGAAGCCCACGACTTAAACGATCCAGAACTAAATGGTGCATGATAACCTTTTCGTAAGGCCTTCTGGGCCGAGAATGATTCTATACTTGGCCCAAACTAATATTTTGGGCCCAAACGTTTCCCCTTGCTTTTGAGGTCCTCGGCCTAAATTCTCTGGTCGAACTCCGACCTTGAAGAAGCGAATATTAATACTCAGAATCCAAATACTCTATTTCCAAGGTGCATTTATTAAGCATGATTGCACGATCTTGATCCTGCTAACCAAAACACTACGTGGCAACCTTTAATACATCTAATCCCTAATAATGACGTTTAAAGCGTGCGGCTCCCTGAACCGTCATACCATCATGACCTTGTTGTTGAGCACAACCATGCCACCTTGATCCGCGAACCATTCAGCATCGTGCAGATGCCAAAACGTCTTTCTCCATAAACCTCGCCGCCACACGCAATCGTGCGCCCCCAAAACACGAAACCCTCGATCTTCTCAACTGGAATATCTAAATGTTCATAATGATTAGTGAATTCTTCGGTCAATTTTACCCTTCATTTTGAATTTCGAACGATTGCCCTTCATTCCGTAATTCTATAAATACCGAAATTCTCTCATTTGTACTTTACGCTTTCAAATTTTCTGAAATTTCTTGCCATTGTTCTCCTGTGAATCCTCTTCTTCCAGATCTTCGTCTTCAAACCCTCAACCCAAAAAAGCTCATCTCGGGTCGCATTTTCAACCCACTTATAATGGCTTCATTCATCTCCAAGCTTTCCAAAGAATGTGACCAATGCCAGAAAATTATCGATCGAAGTTCGATCAAAACCATATGTTTTGAAAGTGACATGAGCACCCCTTATCAAATCCTGGGTCCTCTCTTCAAAGCGGCAGTACCACCAACCATCATTGGACTTCTCAAGGAGCACTGCCTATCACCCTTGCTGCAAGGGTTTGAATGGGCGAAGTGGGACTTGGCGAAGCCTCAAGGTTCTTGGCCTTCGACCATTACAATTTGGGTAGCTTGGGTCGTACGAATGGAAAAACTCTTCGGCGAGCAATGGAAAGCCCTAGGCATCTACGACGTCATTCACCTCTAATCCATGAAAGTTATCTTGGACAAGAAGCTCATCCTAGCGGCCTTATGCTTCTGGTGTTCGGCCACCAACAACATGGTCCTCCCTCTCGGCCCCATAGGTCCTACCATCCTTGACGTTACTGCCATTTTAGGGACTTCCCCGACTGGAATCCTAATCGACGCCGCCCTCTGGGTACCCGTCGAACCTCGACCTGAGGGTGCTTTTCGATAAATGGGCCCTTGAGACGTTGAGCAGTGAAGGCCAAGCACCCTCGAAAGAAGAGGTTCACAAACTTTACAAGAACTTCTTCAACTATAACACCCTCTATCTCCATTTTACTGGCCAATGAGAAGAGGCTCTGCGAGAAGGGGAACATGAGGCTTTCCTCTTCTATTGGTACAACAAATTTACCTGTTGTACCAAATCCAATAAGTGTCTGGTCGAGAACATGCTAGTGGCCGAAGCCCTAACTAGTGGTCACACTCTGGCACTCAGCCCGGTCATTCTCGCCCATCTCCTATGCTGCTTGGCCGAAACGACCCTAGATAAGGTCGACCCGTACTAGACTGGTCCCCTCTGGGTCTTCCAACTCTGGCTGCAGGTCTACTTTGCCTCTCTTCAGCCGAAGATTGCTGATTTCTTGCCTACGGAAGCGTTTGGCCTTCAGCTAGCTTCTCGACCAGCACCCCCTCACCAAGCTAAAGAAGTGTTCAAATACTTTTTTGCTCTTGACGATCTTTCTAATGACGAGTTCTTGATCTGTCGTCGTCGAGAATACCCTTCATCGATCAGGCTTTCTGCCTCAGTGTGGGGCACGGATGAAGATGCTGACCTTTGTCAATCCTAAGAGTCTTTCGTGCTTACCCGTGACCTGCCTCTTGGCTGTGATGGTCGCCGAACGGGTTGGGAAGTGTATCATCCCAATTTCCTCACTCGGTAGCTTGGCTACCTCCAAGGCTGCCCGGTCCCCCTTCTCTCCTCACGATCCGTCCTAAGCCGCGGACGCGAACCTGGTTCCTCAGAGAAGGAATGCCATGACGCCAAAAAGAAGTTCCAGGAGCGATGCCAAAAATTCCACCTTCGACCGGTCACTCTAGAATCTCTTAGCACCGATACCTTCGGCAATTGGTGGGAAGAATACACTCATAGCTTATTCAGTGCACCAGTCGAAGATGTCATTAACAAGGTTTTCAGCGATCATCCCCACAAGGCTCCTGCTCCCCAGCCGAAAGAGGCTACCCATGGTATATAGCTTTCCTTATATATTTAGATATATACACCCTTATTGTTATTAACTTGGCTTTCAATTCTCAGGTAGCCGAGATTCGAAAAAGGTTGCAGCCAAGAAAAAAATAATCCCCATTTCCAAGCCTAGCAAACGACCCCGACATGAGATTGAGACGGCCGCTGCAGTCCCTCGTTCTACAAAACACGTCAAGAAATCGGTAAACAAGGGCAACGAGAAATTCATGTCATCTCTAGCCAAATGACGGGAACAGCCACTCCCGATGATTGTCCTTCCACCCCAGCCGTACGCATCCAGACGGTCATGCAGCCGGCTCCGACAGGTCAGGCACTCGAAGCTCGTCCTGACCCTTCAATCGTGACTAGGCCAAGGACTGATCCACTGGTCGAGCCACTGTAGTTTCGGGGTCGGTTGCTGCACCTGTCGTGGAAGAGGCAGTCTCCCTGGCCGAGAAAACTCCCTTTGAAAATCCAAAACACGCGGCAGTCGTTCTAGAAGAGAGCAACGGGAGTGATAAGACTCTACTGGCGGGTCACCTTCAACCACGCCATCAACCTCCCCCTGCGTTCGAGGTAGCTGTCCAAGTCGGCTCTTCTATAACCGACCGTGGCAAACGACCTGTCGTAGAGCCAGAAGACAGCGATGGGAGCGACGAGATTTCGCTGGCGGGTCGCCTTCAACCCCGCCATCAACCTCCCCCTGCGTCCAAGGTCGCTGTTCGAGTCAGTCCTTCTATGGCCGATCATGGCAAATGACTTGTCGTAGAGCCAGAAGCGACGACGAAAATGCCCGTTCACCCGCAGGACCATGACTTAAACATTCCTCCCCAAGAAGCCACTTTGGCCTTCGTAAGTACCCCTACCGCTTTTCCTTGGTTATTTTCTTGTCTTAGAGTTCTAAACTAGGAAAATATTAAATGTCAGATGCCTGCCCACTCTTTTCATCAAAATTTCTATGCGCCGAAGGGTGTTATCTATATTTCTTGGCTGCCTCAGTGGCCATCGAACGTAGATAACCTCCATCGGCCGCGTGAATTGAGAAGCAGTCTAAGATACTGGGTTCGGCCATTGAGTTCTTTAGGTTCGAGCAACGAACCTGAAGACATGGCCGAAGTCTCTTCTTGGCAGGTTTAAAGCAAAACCTTCTTACTATCTTTTTCATGATTTCCTTGAGCTTAAACTGATTTTTATGTGCAGTCTTCATGGGAAGTCGAGTTTAAAGCTCTCTTGTCAAGCACTACCGGAGCGGCTGGCCCTTCGACCACCACAACTGAACCCGCTGATTCGACTGCTCTGGCTCGATTGTAAGAAGTTTTGTCTCTCTCGGCGTCTCAAGTTCTTGAGCGAAAAGGTCTTGATTTGTTGGGTGCATGCCTAAACGACCTCGGAGCCGATGGTTAAATGAACGCCGAGGCTATCGTTCAAGCATCGTCCACCTTGGAGTGCGTTTGGGAAACCTTTAGTGTTTTTGAAAAGGCTCTGAGGGCTGAACAAGACCTCAAAGCTGCCGTGGCCGTCCAAGACGCTTTTCGACCGAAGATCGATGCCTTAAAGGCGAAAGAAGAAGCCTTGGCCGACCTCGACCGTCAAATAGCTGAATTAGCAAAACGAAGGTTGGCTATTGCTTTTGAGCTTGCGAAGGACTTCGAGTCGGGCGGCAAAGATTGTTTGATTGAGTATGCGGTGAGCGTGAAACGAACCAAGTAATTGAAGATGGACAAGAAGAACTAGCAGGAAGATGTAAACTGATCAACCTATTCAATTTGTGTATTCTTTTGTCGATCTTAATGAAATGAATTTCTATTCCAGCATTTACCATGTGACCTGATAATCTTTCTTGAAAAACCTCCCATTGATTGGTAATCTGTGAACTAAACCGGTCCGGTCTCTAAAATGATATGCGCCTTTGCCGAGAGCCTTATGTATGACGAATGGCCCTTCCCAATTTGGCGACCATTTGCCGAACCTGGGGTCTTTAATTCCTACGGGCAACACCGTTTGCCAAACTAATTTTCCTTCGCCAAATGTTTTCTGTCTAACCTTTTGATTATAGGCTCGCTTGGTAATCTGTTTCTGTGCCACCAACAGTTATAAGCGTCAAGTCGCGCTTCTTCTAAATCTTCTAACTCCTGTCTCATGGACTGATTATATTCGGCACTGGAAAGACTACTTTGTTCAATCATTCGCAACGAATTATGCTTAACTCGACTGGTAACATTGCATCGTGTTCGTATGTTAATGCATACGGGGTTGTCCTGGTCGCTAATCGGAGTGATGTTCGATATGCCCATAAAGCCTCATTCAACTTTAAGTGCCACATGCCAGGCCTTTCCTTTATTATTTTCTTGAGAATACCGATCAGCATTTTGTTACTCGCCTCGGCCTGCCCATTTGCTTGTGGGTAATATGGTGTAGACTGTTCAAGCCTGATTTTCAGACTTGCCGTATATTCTTTAAACCTCTCGGCTGTAAAAATTGTGCCATTGTCAGTTATGATCATTTGTGGCACGTCGAATTTGGTCATGATGTGTTCTTCCACAAAGTCACAAGCATCTTTCGACGTTAACTCGGCATACGATTTCGCTTCGACCCACTTAGTGAAGTAGTCGGTTGCTACTAGTATCCACGCATGCTTGGCAGCCCCAGAAGATGGTGTGATTTTGCCGATTACGTCCATAGCCCATCCTCTAAACGGCCATGGTTTAGTGACCGAGTGTAATGACTCGGCCGGGACCCTTTGTATAGAATCATGAATTTGACACTGTATGCACCCTCGTGCGAACTCGATACAATCCTTTAGTATACTTGGCCAAAAGTAGCCGTGCCGTTGGAGCAACCATCGTATTTTACATCCGGACTGATGAGCTCCGCAAATCCCTTCATGGACCTCTGTGATTGTCTGAGCAACCTCTTGGGGGCTGAGGCATAACGGTAATAAACCATCTTCACCTTTTCGGTATAACTCGTTTTGGTACACGACATAGTTTGTAGCATGAACTCTTATCTTGTGATCGTGTTTGCCATTGGGGTTGTCAAGATACCGCATAATGGGCATTCGCCAGTCATCTGGTATCACTTTGATAGCGCAAACATCAATAAGGTCTTGTCGGTCTAACAACGAAGGTAAGGACATGACTCTTGTGCGTATCACGTTATCGCGTCGGAGGACTTGCTGGTTAACCAAAGTCGGGTATAGCTGTCGTAGCATGTGTATTTCTCGGCCTAGCTTGCCCCCAGGAGTTGTGCACCGAAAGCGATTTGGGCCAACTCGTCTGCAGTGGTATTATGAATCTGGGAAATATGTTTAAATGTAATACCGTCGAAGGATTCGGCCAAATAGCTAGCAACCATGTGGTAGGGTGCCAGGGTACAACTCATGCATCGAAAAGAACCATTAAGTTGGTTAATCACAAGTTCGGAGTCGCCGAGGATGAGGGCACGGGTCGCTCGCAAGTCGTGAAGGATTCCAAGGTCGATGATAAGGGCTTCATATTCGGCCTGATTATTTGTGCAATCAAAATCCAGCTTGAGCGAAAAATACCAACGATCATGGTTTGGGGATTGAATGACAACTCCCACGCCAGCCGAGGATGAAGTACTGGAGCCGTCAAAGTACATCGTCTAGTAGTTATCGCGCATTTTAACCATGTTGATTTTGACGTCGTTGCCCCCCAAAACCATATGGGGAAGGGTGTTGAGCAAGGAAATTAGCCAGTGCCTGGTCTTTGACAGCTTTCTGAGGCACGTATTGCAAGCTGAATTCGGACAGCGCCATTGTCCATTTCCTAATTCGACCTTTTACTATTGGCCGAGTGAGCATGTAGCGGATGACGTCGGTCTGGGCAATGACCTGGGTGACCGACGGGAGCATGTAATGCCTAAGTTTTGAGGCGGAGAAAAATAAAGCGAGGCAAAGATTCTCGACGGCAGAATAATTGATCTCTGGTTGGTTGAGATTTTGACTAAGATAAAAAATAGCCTGCTTTCGTCTGGCGTCGTTGTCTTGCGCGAGGAGGCAGCCGATGGACTTTTTGGCCACCGAAATATATAGCTTAAGAGGCTTACCGCACCGAGGTGGGACGAGGACAGGTAGTGTTGTGAGGGAGACTTTGATTTGTGTAAACGCCGTCTGATGCTCGTCTTTCCACTCAAATTTATCTAAGTCCTTAAGTTTCAAAAGCGTAGAGAACCCTTTCATTTTACCCGTCGAGTTAGCTATAAATCGACGGAGAAAATTTATCTTACTAAGTAAGGACTGCAGTTATTTCTTCATCGTCGGGGGTGGGGCATTGATGATTGCGCGTGCTTTATTTTCATCCACTTCAATCCCACGGTGATGCACGAGGAAACCGAGAAAATTACCGGCTGACACATCGAAGGCACATTTGGCAGGATTTATTTTGAGGTTGTGTTGACGCATACGGAGAAAAGCCTGTCGGAGATCATCCAGATGTGTCTGTCGGCGTTTAGACTTGATTACAACATCGTCGATGTAGACTTCGATGATGGTTCCAATTAAATCATGAAATATGGTGTTCATTGCCCGTTGGTATATGGAATCGGCGTTCTTGAGGCCGAAAGGCATGACAACCCATTCGTATGTGCCGAGTGCCCTCAGGCAACGAAAAGCAGTCTTGTGCACATCGGCTTCAGTAATGAAAATTTGGTTGTACCCGGCATGTCCATCCATAAAAGATAAGATCGCATGATTCGCTGTGGCATCGATTAATAAATCCAAAATCGGCATTGTATACTCATCTTTAGGAGTTGCCAGATTAAGATTTCGGAAGTCAATACAAATGCGCAATGCACCACTTTTCTTTAATACAGGAACGATATTTGCCAACCATTCAACGTATCAAGCTGTCCGAATGAACCTTGCTTTCAAGAGACGAACAAGTTCATCCTTGATGCCGAGTTGCACTTCGGTCGAGAATCGTCGAGGTGGTTGACGAAAAGGTTTACACCCAGGTTTAATACGTAACTCATGTTTGACAAGAGTGCGATCTAAGCCAGGCATCTCGTGGTAACTCCAAGCAAAACAATCTTTGAATTCTTCAAGCAGAGCACAAAGTTCGGTTTTCATAGGTTTGGGGAGCAAAACACTAATAAATAAAGGTCGTGGGTCAGCGGCCCTCCCAAGATTAATTTCTTCTAATGGGTCATTGACTTAGGGCTGATTGTCTTTGAGTTCGGCCGGGGCGACTTGAATTTTGTGAAGAGATAAGACAGGACCATTATCTCCTTCGGTGAGGAACTCTACGAGGTTAACGCTTGAATTTGGTTGCTTAGAGATAGTATACCAATGAGCCAGCAGTCGTTCCATAGTAGATGAAACCGCGGCCCTACGTTTTTCCTGATCGGTGTCAGACATCTGGATCGGGGATGAAGTCAGCTAACCCGAGTCTCGTCGAATCCTAGTGGACAGTTTCGACGCTAACCTCGATAGCTTTTTGAACAGAAATCTGAGTCGACCGTCCTTCATCATTGAAACCTTGTAGGATGATGTAGCTGACGTGGTCATCATAATACCGTGCTTGGATCATGTTAGCTTCGAAGGGCTGATTATCGACCGGGTAAACAATGACTGATTTATCGTCCTAAAAAACGAGCACTTGATATAATGACGAAGGAATACAACTGGTTTGATGAATCCAGTCTCGACCGAGCAGTGCATTATACTCGGTCTTGGAGTTGACGATGAAAAAGGCGGTCATGTGATTACGTCCGGCGATGTTTACCGCTAAAGGAAACACCCCTTTGGTTTGAGATTTGTCTCCAACGAAACTGCTCATTGTGATCCCAGAAGGGATAAGTTCGTCGTTAGAGCGACGTAACACTTTCATGATGTTGATAGGCATGATATTGACGGTGGCTCCACAGTCGACAAAAACTTTGGAAACTGGATACCCTTCGATATGGGCCGTTACATACAATGGCTTCAAATAATGAAGTTTGGCCGATGATGAGCGAGGGAATAATTCGGCTAAAGCTGCCTTGAGGTTGTCCTCTTTTGTTGTTGACTCGTCTTCGGCAACAGTTACAAAATCAATGTGACCGGCTTCCTCGGCAATTACGTCGCCGTCGAGGAAATTCGGTTGAGATGTGCTCGGCTGAAAATCAGTAGGCAAAACATGGACTATACTAATTTCCATGTTATCCAAGACCGACGGGCCTATCGTGTTACGATCCTCCTCTTCAGGCTCTTCTCTTTCCTGGTCACCAACTGCGGCATCTGCTTCCGTCAGGGTTGTACTAAGAGATGCCTCTGCTCCTTCTTCGATGGTTTGTTCATGCGGTGTCTCTTCGGAAGTCTGTTGGTTCTGTGTAGAAGCCTTAGGCTCATCTGAAATCGTAATTGTGCCTGGGATTGGTGCCAGGATACGAGTTTGCTCTTGGTACATTATACGGGCATCCCTAGTGTCGAGATAGGCATCCAACCGTGCGACTCGTGTTATTTCATCGGTCGTAAAGCCGAAGAGAGAAACGACCAAAAAGACTTCGAAGTGGTATCGTAAATACTAAAGGTCCTCCAATGAGAAAGGAATGTATGCCGTATCGATATCAGTGTATGGGTCGACTTCAAAGCTAAGTACTCGAGCTTCTCGTATGTGCTGGAACCTAGCTTTCAACCCTGGGTCTGAGGTCTTTTGAACAATTCGCTCGGCATCCGGGCAAGATAGGATGAGATCAATTGTATCTTGACATGCTTTCGGTAAACCATATAGATCGTTAGCCGAATGTTTTCTGTGAAATTCTCGCATATATTCCAAGGCCTTCCCGAGGAACGGTGGATATAAATTCCGTCGAATTTTGATCAAAGGTTCTTGTGGGGTTAGCGAGGGGAGTTTGCTTTCAGCTTCCTGCCTGAAATGCTCGAGGCGTGCCTTCATTTCTCCGGGCCGAAGAAGAAGTTTGATCTGTTTATCAGCCTTCTCAAATATGGTTTCAAAATCTTGATTGACCAGCCGTTTCCCTTGAACTAGTTCTGTCATAATAGTTGGGGGTGGTCATTCATCATCAGTGGCAACTGTTTCCTTTGGCCGCCATTTAGGGATCGAAGTTTCTTGGGCTGCCCGTCGGTGGGCCATGCAGTCTATTCTTTGGTGCCGACGTTTATGGGATTTGGACAGTGCAGTGTAGACGCCTTTTGAAGAGTGATATGTATACCAATGCAGGTCTCGAGGTTCGGGAGGTTTGAAAGTTTTCTGGCTCTGTGATGATTCCGAGCTGCTAGAATTATGTATGTAATAATCTTTGTCATAAAACGGAGCATCAAAGTCGAGGCGCCGCCTGACTGAAGGTTTCTCTTCAACTCGCATCTTAGGGCCGAGCCTATCAAAAACCCCTTGATGTTGACTTGCGTCGAGCACCTTCCGTTGTGTTACGGCTGTAGGTTGTTCCATCATAGCTGGATATGACTCTTCCTTCGGCTCGGCACTGACATTTTCTTTACACTTTCTGCATAAAACCGCCGACCAACCTTCTTCATCAGTGCTGTAATCTGTCATAGGCTTGACAATAGCAGGTCCCGTGAGAGCAGTAGGTGGTTTGTTTGAACGGAAATCAGCAATGAAACGTGGCCGAGAATTCTGATTCAGAAAGCGTTGCGTTGTAACGACCTCTGCCTTCTTTTTTCCTTTGTCCCTAGGTAGACGAGCATCTACCATATTTACTGTTGCCGTGGGAAATGGGTCGGTATCAACACTCATTTTCTTCTCTGGAAATCTGAGTTTACCGTTATCAATCCAGCTTTGGACGTTATCTCGGAACACGATGCAATTATTTGTCGTATGTTTGCTTGAATTATGGTACTTGCAATATATCTTTCCTTTAAACTCTTCGACCTAGGGAATGTTATGCACAGGCCGAAGTTTGATGATCCTTGCTGATAACAATTGATCAAAAATTACGTCGGCCTTTGTAATATCAAAAGTATAAACTTTTGATGTTTTCGTTATTTCTTCAATGGCCGAGCCGGTTTTGACATCCTTAGAGTCAATTTGAGTCAACGCCTTGCAAACGTATGGCTTATTTATTACTATCTTAGCTGCGTCCACGCTGACGCATTGAGACTCCTCACCTTCGGTCGATGCGTAACTGACAGTAGGATTTTTGTAGATCGTCCCCCGGGATGGAGCTTTCGAGATCTTCTCTTCGCGGAGCAAATAATCATATTGCTCGACATGCTGGGCTAGTTCATACATATCCCGAAAGTTTGCCCCCAAGAATTTCTTTTTGTATTCTACGTCAAGACCGTTCAGAGCAAGTCTAACAAATTCGACTTCGGGGAGAGGTACTCAACACCAATTCCTGGCCGATTTAAATCTAGTAAGATAATCCATTGGTGATTCATCAGATGACGACACTGACATTTCCATCCCTGGCTGATAAAACTGCTCGTGAAATTTCTCGACCAACTCCCCCCAGCTCTGGACGGAATTCGGGGGAAGGTTGATATACCACGCAAATGCTGAGCCGGTCAACGAAAAGTTGAAAAGTCGCAGCTTGTGAAAGTCACTATTAACATCTCCGCATTGCATGGTGAAACGAGCCATATGTTCTAACTAGGATAAGGATGATTCCCTGGCGAACATGCTAAAATCTGGAATTTTGAAACCTTTAGGATATTCGAATTTTTCCACATAAGCTGGATACGGATGGATAAATTTAGGGAACTTCAGCCCTTTTTTCATGGCCGAATCGATCATCCGTTGCACCTCGGTCATATCAACGGGTGTTGCTTCTACTCTATGGTCGGATCCGTCTGACTTACTATTCGATCCTCCTCATTTTTCCAAGTTAATTGGTTTGAGCTGAGCAGGGATTGACTCGGCCTGTACAATCGGCAACAGATTATTTCTCGGTGGCAAGTGCTGGGAAAGATCGAAAGACCTGCCGTCGCTGACTTTACTAACCAGTATTTCGAGCAATCTGGTTTGTGTCTCATTGGTACTGCGTATCACGTCATGCAGTTTATCGATTCCTCAACTAAGCGTATGTTCAACCGTCCGAGATTGCTCGTCAAGTCGTTTTCGAAGAAACGACCTTGTTGGTGGATCAAATCCTTCACCACCATCCTCGTCACAATCCTCTATTATCCCTTCATTGAGAATGCATGTGTTTCTGTTAAGGATTTCTAGACCGCGAAGCTGACCGCCGAGATTAACTTTTTTTTCTCAACGAGTCGTGCTTGTGGACTCAAGTGTTGCGGCCTTAAGGGGATTCTGCGCCTGTGGCACACTTTGTCCTATGTTCTGAAATGGCAAATCGGTTGTTGATTTTCCCATAGTTGTTTTCTTTTTTACCGATCGCGTTTCAATTGGCATGAACTTCGTAGTTTAGCACTAGGTCCCACTGGGCGTGCCAAAATGTTGACCCAAAAAACTACCAAGCTTTCGTGGCGCGCGTGCCGAGTAATCTATGAGCTAACTACTTCATTCGGTGAATGCGGGGTGTGTCAACTTGTCGGTCGAGAAGTAAAATTTGTTGATGTTGCGTTGGGTCGCGCTACTAACTTCTGCATCTTGCGATTATAGTCGAGAAAGGAACACGTCTCGGCCTCTTGGGTTCTCGAGCCTGAAGACAAGGCTACTATTCTTACAAAGTTCACGAATCGTCGTCGTCGGATTCGGTCACAGTGATGGTATTCGTCATAGTAAACTCATGCCGAATCGACACCAAAGTATAAGGGTACAAATACTCAAAGCAGATATAAGTCTTAATAGTGAACGTGGTTCGGCCGTCAGAATGCCGAACTCTAAATCCCACTTGAGAGTATCCAATCATAAAACAACTCGGTGTGTAATGCACCGAGCTCAGTAAGCTGTAACACCTCACTTCGCCGAGAAGGCTAATGAGATGACCTCGATCAATAAGGATTCAGAAACCTTTCTCGACTGAGACTTGGATAGGTAACCAACCGTCCTCGTCGAAGTGCTGTTGATGCCAACGGAAGATGCTGCGAGATCGGCTGATTCTACGGCGACAGAGCTATCTATGCTGACTGAAGATATCACCGGTTGCTTTCACAGTGTTATTGATGCTAACGGAAGATGTGTCAGCGAAAAGAGAAAATAAAAAATCTCAAGTTGTTGAGAGAGTTTGCGCAGGGCAGTTGTGTGTTGAATTCGAGAGAGTTCTGAACGATGTACAGCCTCCTCTATTTATAGCACCGGATACCTTCAAGATCGAGTTAAAAATCTACCCGGATTAGGACTTCTTCTCCTAATCAAACTCCAACTCGACCAGTCCTATTTTCACTATAATTTTGAACCCAGTCCTTTATCGAGCCGGATTCACTTCCGGGTTATTAATCTCGCCGAGACTCCTTATTGCGCTAGGATTCGACTCGTCTTGCAGCTTAACCGACCTAGGTTTGGAAGCCCACGACTTAAACGATCCAGAACTAAATGGTCCATGATAACCTTGTCGTAAGGCCTTCTGGGCTGAGAATGATTCTATACTCGGCCCAAACTAATATTTTGGGCCCAAACACTATAACAAAGATTGGATTCTTGTACTTTGAAAAACTACTTCCAAAAAGCACTGAGAAAAAAAGGATCTCTATCACTTATTATTGAAGTGGGCATTCCATGTAGTTTGAAGACATTGTCCGCAAAAGTTTGAGCCACTGCCAATGTTGTGTAAGGGTGAGAAAGATGCATAAAATGGGCATATTTCGAAAGCATATCAACCACCACAAATATGACAGTTTTGCCTTTACAAGGGAGCAACCCTACAATAAAATCCATTTAGATGTCTGACCATACCCTTTGTGGAATTAGAAGAAGATTCAATAATCCTGCAGGAGCAAGTGTTTCATATTTATTTTGTTGATATGGACCACAAACAGCCACCATTTCCTTGATATCATTTTTCACGCCTTGCCAATAAAAAGACCGAAAAATTCTTTTATAAGTCTTTTAAAAACTCAGTATGACCTGCAAAAGGTGTACTCTAATGCTCATGGAAGATTTTTTTTTCTCTCCAAAGACTAATAGGGCTAAGAACTATCATTCCTTTATATTTCAAAAACCCATTATCAATTTGATATTGCAAATTAGCAAGGGGGATATACTCTGATTCTGATAACGCATTTAGTTTTCTCAACAATCCATTCATCATTTTCAACGTGTCTGCGAAATTCATCCAACCAAAGAAGTAAGGATAAGAGATGCTACAAATTTCACCTTCCATTGAGTAATGTTCCTAGATGATAGAGGGAAGTAGGTGGGATAGCAGAAAAATGGATTCTTGAAAGAGCATCTGCCCCTTGATTTTCAGATCTTTTTTATACACAATCTCATAATCAAAACCCAGCAACTTGGACACCCACTTTTGTTGAAAAGGTGTATAGGCTCTATTTTGGAGGAAATACTTCAAACTGTGATGACCTATCTTGATTATGAAATGGTTTCTAGCCAAATATGATTATCATTTCTTCACAGCATGTAAAACAACCATCATTACATGTGTTTTCACAATTTGGCTTGGCTAAAGATACGTTTTTGGATTTTCAATTTTTTTTAATGTATTTTCATTTTTTTAGTTAGATAATTAATTAAATGACAAACGCAACAAACATAAAAAAAAAAAAAAAAACGGAAGATAGAAAAAAAATAATTCAACCAGAACTAATTTGAGACTCCACTGATTGAAAACACATGCCATGCCAAATTGAATCAGGCAAAAAAAAAAAAAAAGAAAAAAAGTATGGGCTTAAAATTCGGAAGCATTTCACAATTTCAAAATGTTTGATGTTGCTCCTCTTTGTGACTCCGTACAACACAACAAAATGTTCACTCCCAAATAAAATCACATATTGTTCTCAATTGCAGGAAACGCAAACGATAAACAATACAAAAAAGAAAAAAAAAAGTACAAACTCAAAGACAATGGTACTTCCTGGGTTTAAAGGAGATGGGCAAGCGAAGATATAGATAGCAATCCACCTCCAAACTTGAATTTTGTATTGGCAACAAGGTAAAGTGGCTCCACTTATGTGCAAAAACACAAAACAATGGGTAAGCTAAACAAGAGACTTAGGAAATGATTTATTATTAAAAAAAAAAAAACTAACAATTGACATTAAAGCTAAACCAATAGAAAAATGTAACAATCCAATGAGTAACAGAATCAAACTTGATCCCCGACAACGGTGCCATAAACATGTGGCGAAAATTAGATGCCCAAAATTAACTTCATCAAGTCTCAAATTTTAGTACTCACAAGTATACGTATCATATGATAATATAGCAAATAAGCATGGATATCGTCCCAAAGAGATCGAAGTGATTCTAAAAATCTTATTAATGAAATTGGAACAAATTATAATGTAGAACCTTTAACGGAAAAGATATGATATTTCGAAATAAGCTGAAATTAAATAAAACTAAAAACTAAAATGTAGTAATAATAAATTGGAAACATAAGAAAAGAAGACCTAGGCATCCAAATTCACCAAAACCAATTTTACTTAATTCCCTTACTATCTTATACTCAAACAGTTCCCCAATCTTGATGATTGATTTTCCCTAAATTATTCAACGGCCATGACATCTGGTTGTATCAAAACTATCCTCCATCTATGGCATCTAGATGAATCTAAACAAGTAAGAACCCATTAAGCTCTATGGAAATCGTTGGAAAATCACATAAACCCTAATTGCATGGCATCAACAAATAGGTGTTTATGGTACCAAGTGCAAGAAGCTAAACCCAAATTAAGTATGGCATCTACTCTAACTTGCATCAACTCAACTTAACTAAAATTTAGATGGTGATCAAGTACCGAATAAAAATCAAGCGCAATACTAATAGCAAAAGATACTCAATAAAGAAGTGAAACATAATAATAACAATGCCACAAGACAATTAAGAATTCATGATTAGGCTACATCGTAGCCCTAGAAAAGAAAAAGAATCGAGCTTTCTTTCTCCTTCCCGCAACCTTCTCCTCCAATATATGATGATTTTTGGTTTTGGTGGCCGACTAACTCCCATAAATCAAACATAAGAAAACCTTACAACCCACGGCAAGGCTTAGAAATCCAACCAAAACCTACTAAATTACAACGAAAAATCCATTAAAAGACTAACACATGGACTTTAAGTCCTTATTAAATAAAAGATAGAAATTAAGTTCTCTCCTAAAATCCATTGAATAGCATTCCCATGTCACTTTAATATCCAAAACTATTGCAATCTCAAATTCTTGTTGTAATGCACATGTCTTGGCACAATTAGTTAGACTCTAGCTCCACTGGAATTACTCTAGCACCCGGAAAGCTCGTTTTCCATTTATTTGTCATGTAACTCTGGTATTGAATGCCTATAAAATAAAACAATAAAATTTAGCATTTAACCCTTTCGAATATACAAAATCCAAAGAAAATATATGAATATATGACCACATCAAAATGCCTAAGGGAGGAGTTTAATCATGTTTTGATCTCAGAGGAAATTATTTAGGCTCAAAGAGCTAAGGAAAATTGGCTTCAGCTTGGAGACAAAACTCTTGCTTCTTTCAAACTATTGCATCTATTCGAAAGAAAAGGAATGAAATTTATAGGTTAAAGACGGGAATGGCTTTTGGTGGTCTGTTGGAGAGGGGTTATAGGAGGTTTTTGTCCTTGATTTAAAAAACGGTTCTCCTGCGATAGCCCCCTTCCACTGATGAGCACTGTGACCTAGCAGATATTATACAACCTTGTATTTTCAGTGATCAAAATGCTAGTCTGATGAGCCCTGTTTTAGATGATGTAATCTGGGAGGCTATTGATGGTATTAGTGCTCTTAAAGCTCCGGGTCCTGACAGCCTCAATGCTAGTTTCTTCCGAGAGTGTTGGGAATTAATTAAGGATTTAGTTATGTGCATAATTAAAAAAATTTCCAAAATGAATCTACGTTACGTCTAATAAATCATACTAATATAGCCTTAGTTCCAATGATCTACGTTATGTCTTATAAATCATACTAATATAGCCTTAATTCCAAAAATTGATAACCCGGAGCTGGTTTGTAATTATAGACCTATTAGTTTGTATAATGTTAGTTATAAAATTATCATTAAGATCATCATTAAACGGTTAAAACCATTGTTGCATTTTTGAATTTCTCAAAACCAAGGGGCTTTTGCTCCCTGTAGGGCTATACAGGACAACATTATTATTGCTCATGAAATGATTACAATGTTTAACAAAATGAAAGGACAGACTGGAGCTATAGGGGTCAAACTGGATTTGGAGAAAGTGTAAGATTTTCTAAATTGGGATTATATTAGGTACATCGTTCTTGGATTTGTCTTTGATAACAAGTGGGTCTCTTTAATTATGGAATGCATCATCTCTACCTCTTTTTTCGATTTTAATTAATGGACATGCTCATGATTATTTTTCCCCCAAAAGAGGTATTAGGCAAGGAGATCTCTCTCGCCTTACATTTTCATCATTTGCATGGAACCTTAATTACACATCTTAATGTGATGGCTAATAGCACTAAATCCCACGTTGGTAACTTATCGTCTCCCTAAGGCCCGAGACGGTTGTTTGCTTTTTGCTAAGGCTACCCCCAAGGGAGCAAGAAATATTCTCTCTATTCTGAACCTTTTTGCTAAGGCGATTGGACAAAATATTAACTTTCACAAGTCATCCCTATATTTTTCCAATAATACTAACTCACAAAACAGAAAACATATTGTTAATATTTTACAAATCCAACACAAAACTAATGTCGGTAAGTACCTTGGTATTCATAGCATTGTATTTTGGAAAGATCAAATTAATGGGAATGAGTTGTTAAAATGGTCAAGCAGAAGCTAGTAGACTGGAAGGTCAACACCTTTTCTAAGGCAGGTAGACTTACTCTCATTAACTCAAATCTTACAGGTATTCCTAACCATGTTATGCCTTGCTTTAAATGCCCGAATAAAATTTTGAATAAGCTAAATAAGGAGTGTAGGGGTTATTCTTTTAGGATAGGGATAGGAAGATTTTTCCTGTTGCTTGGGATAGAGTGTGTACTCCCAAGAAATTGGATGGCCTTGGAGTTAAGCGTTGGGATCAATTTAATAATGCTTGTCTAGCTAAGTTGGGTTGGAAGTTCTAACGGAAAAGAATAATTTGTGGGTAAGGTTGGTCAAGAGTAAGTACCTTCAAGAGGAGGATTTTTTTTGGAAAATAAAGTTCGACAAAATTATTCTCTTGCTTTGAAGAGCATTTTGAATAGCAGAGATATCATTTTTAAGGGTATTAAGTGGAGAGTGGGTAATGGCCAGGATATATTGTTATGGACCCACAATTGGGTTTTTTCCTTATCTTCTCTTCCATCTCTTACTTGATATTGATTCTTGAAATATTGATTGGAACTTGAGAGTGACTGATTTCATTGTTAAACTGTTGGGACATGGAGAAACTAGTCCAAGTAGTCTGTAAATGACATGATGAAAAAAAAATTGCAATATTCCAATTTCTATTCTTCACACCAAAGATAAGATCATTTGGGGTCCTACCATTAACGGTAAATGTTTCACTAAATAAGCAACTTGGATCCAGAATGGCTCTTTGGTGCAGTTAATTAGACATAAGATGATCAATAAAATGTGGAAGCTCAATATCCCTCTCAAAGTTAAAATGTTTGCTTGGTTGTTTATTGGATAAAGACTACAAACAAGGAAAAGACTAAGTCGTTTTCTGTCTAATAATGAAAGTGTGTGTCCTTTTTGCAATATGGATGAAGAGAACCAAATGCATTTATTTGTTAAATGTAGTGTTTCTGTCTCGTTTGGAACTTGGTTTCCGATGCTCCTAATGTTGTTATTAACTTTGCTTCTGTTGTTGAGTGGATGGATTCTCTAAATCATGTGAAAAAGGAAGGTCTTGAGCGCAATTTGTTTTTATTGTTATGTTGGCAAATTTGGAATGATAGAAATACTAAGATTTTCAGAGGAGTTATGCCCACTACATGGAGATCTAAATTCTTCGCTCTGTCTTTGTATGAAAGATTTTTTAATTACAACAAGAAGTTTACTAAGAAGAGTTCTTATGATGAATCGACAATTTTTAAATGGCATCCGCCAGATAAAGATTTTGTTAAGTTAAATTTTAATAGTTCCATAGTAGGGGCAATGCGGTGGCTGGCTTTGCCATAAGGGTCCATAATGGAATTCTTATTGCTAGTGGGGCTTTAAATCTTTACAAATCCACTATCTCCAAAGTCAAAGCTAAAGGTCCAAGAGAAGCCTAATGTTTTCCTTAGAAAGCATGTGTTGAAGATCATGGTGGAAGACGATTCCAAGCTGGTCATCTAGGCTGTGCAAGGAGTGTGCTCGATGTCATGGAATTTGAAGCATACCATTGAAGATATTAAATGGACGGCGACCAAATTTAGCATTATCTCTTGGAACCATATCTTTAGAGAGGCAAACTTTGTTGCTGATGCATTTGATCATCAAGGTCTTTTAATAACTGGTTGCCATTTGTGGAAGCATCATGTTCCTCCTTTTGCATTAGATGCTCTTCGTTTTGATTATGTTGGGAATGGTTGTATCAGAGGGTTCTCTCTTTTAATATATGGTTATTTGGGCTCATAAAAAAGAAGATATTGTGTAGAGAGAGAAATTGGAAATATGTATCATTTCTTGGAAATGTCTCTATCACTTTTTTACTATGGAAACTAGAAGCTTTGGTCCCTCACTAATATAGTCGGAAATGTTGAATAAATAAACTAATGTCATTTAATGACGAATATAAGTACTACACATAATCTATATAACTTCATGAACCACCTTAGAATTCAAAACCCAACCACACAAAACCAGTCTACAAATTTTGGTATTGCTTAGCACCCACAATGAGCCTCCTTAAAAGCCTTTTAGTTTTCTCCATCCTATGTGCCATTCTCTTCTTTGCATCAACCAATGCAGCTCAATTCCACATTTAAAAAATTGTGCCTACATTGTTTGGGCGTCTGTTGTACCAGGCAGTGGCCGCCAACTCGACAAGCAAATCCTAAGCCTTAAATGTGAGTGCCAATATTACAAGGGCTCGCATTAGGGGCTGGACGAGATGCAGCTTCGATGGAGCAGGACATGGCAAATGTCAAAAGGTGATTGTCGATGTGTCCTCCAATGCCAAAGCTATGGTCAACCACCAAACGCCCTAGCTGAATATGCCCAACGTAGCGTCATGGATTTCTTTGAAATCTCTCTTGTTGATGGGTTTAATGTACCTATGCACTTTACGTCTAGTGTGTGTACTAGGGAGATTAGGTGCACAACTAATATTAACGGGCAATGTCCTGACCAATTGAAGGCTCCAGCAGGGTGCAACAACTCTTGCACCATGTTCAAGACTGATCAATATTGTGGATGCAAATTTCTGCCGTCTTCTCCTTTAATGAAAATGCACCTGTAAAATAATAACACCTAAGATTAAGATCGAAAGTCTCACGAGCCCACAATGAATGAGGGGCTTAGGCCGATGAATCTCTTATGCCAAAGTTAGAATTCTGAAAAGAATGTGTTTAGGAGTTTGTGGGTAGCAAATGGCTTAACATTTTTAAGTGGGATAATAGGGATATTTATAGAGGAGTGGCCAACCCTATTTGGAGAATAGTGTCCAGCCATATATGGTTTAATTGGGTGAATAATTGCAAGATAATATGTGAAATAATATCTTACAATTAACATGGCAATTAATCTTAAATTAAATATGAAATTTGGGAGTTATCTTTTGAATAAGGATTTTATGAGGAGTGATGAGAGGGATTTGAATAAATACCTTTTTGATCACCTTTGACTCTTCCTTAATTGAGCCATCATTGTCCGTTGCATGTGCGTGGGAATCCAGTGTGCTTTGAGGGTAATTTTGTCATTTTTATCCAAAAGTTCACATGTCACCTCCATAATTTTCTTGATTATTTTTTGCTCCATAAATGCTCCCACACCTATTGGGCTGCTTGCAGGAAAGGGCATCAGGTGTAGAGATCTTCCATTGCTTTAGGAAACATAAGATTGTTTCCTATTTTGATGTAGATTCCCACTTTAATTGGAAATTATATCCTTTTAGGAAAGGTAAGTAAATTACTTCCAAAGTTTATTTTAAGTCTACCTTAAGTAGATGATTAAATAAACTTCAGAGACCAATTTATTTTGATGTAGATTCCCACTTTAATTGGAAATTAGATCTTTTTAGGAAAGTTAAGTAAATTACTTCCAAAGTTTATTTTAAGTCTACCTTAAGTAGATGATTAAATCAACTTCAGAGAGCAATTTATTCTAACCTACAGTAGAGAGAAAGCTAGATGATATTTGTTCCCCATTCTCTAGCAATCTTCCTATGCTGCCCGTGAGGGTCCGTCTGCAGCTGAGAGGCTTGTAATTGACTTGACTTCTTTCAAGGGAAAGAAAGATAAGGTTGCTAGATTTGAGGCTGTGACATATGCCATGTCGAAGATAGTTAGTACGATTGTTGACAGGATTGCTCAGCGTAAAGGTTATGTCGTGCTCACAGAGTCGAAGTTTGTGCCAAGACGTCAGTTTGGAGCTAAGTCTAGTTCACCTTTGGAGAGGCTTGCTACTATGAAAAGCGATAAGGTGGACTCTACTGCTAAAATGGTGCCAAGGCCTATTCTTCTTGCTATTGAGATTGGTTCCCCTGCTGAGAAAGATGAGACTAATCGCGTAAGCAGTTGTTAGAAATCCACCAAGCCTGTTTGTAGAGAGTCTGCTGAAATCTATGCGCTTTTGAGACTAGATCTGCTTGAAGACATGGGCGCGTGTGCCAAGCTTGTTGATGGCGTTAGAGGGGTTGTTTGACCAAGTTCATTTGCGAAGTATACAACCCAATATAGGAGAACTTCTCTGCTTGCCATGATGCAAAAAACAATGATTTTGGCAGCTGAGTCTATGCTTATTGACCAAGAGGATACCAAGGCTGCCAAGGAGATAGCAACGACTATGGCGGCTGAGGCTTATTCTTCTGTTGAGAGGATCAAAAAGTTGGAGTCTAAGCTTGTCGCTTTGAAGGGGTTTAGAATCTCTACACTCCAAGTGATCCACTTCAAGAAGATCGTCGATAGGCTTGAAACCTATGTGTTGGAACTCCAAGGTGCGCTGAAGATCAATGAAAATCTAAAGAAGGAAGTTGATAAGTTGCAGCACGTCCATGTTGGTTTGCTCGAGGAGAACAAGCAGCTGAAGGGTAAGAAGGTTAGACTCGAGGCTTCGCTTGTTCAAAGTCAGGCCAATTTTTACAAGTTGGGTTATGTAGATAATCTCTTTGGTAAACTGTCTGACTTTAAGTTTGCTAGGAAAGACTTCGAGACCTTTTGTATTTCTTCGGAAGACTTTCTTGCCTTTACTTTTGAGGCTTCCATTGGTGAAATGGTCGGAGAAGTTAGTGCTCAAGCTAGGGTAGCCAGGGGTGAAGTGATGGATGATGCCGCTATTAATAATGTGGAGGCTATAGAAGGTGTGGCGACCGAGTAGTCAAGGGATGTCCAAGCTCTTGAAGAGTAGTCTTCTAGATAGCCTTTAGGATTTTCCTTGTTTTCCTTGTTGCTTTTTTTTTCTTTTCTTGAACTTCATCTGCCTTTGGTATTTGTTTATCAATTTACTAGAAAATTTAATAAACTTGCTTTCTTCGCTTTTTTTTTTATCTTTGCTTATTTTGTTTATACCCAACCTTTGACCTTTAGACCAACTGCAAACATAATGCTTTTCTATAAGAAAACAGGCCCACGTAGCCTATATAGCCGTAGGTTTTAGTGTATAACATTTGCAAAGTTGTTAGCCATAAGGTCGGCAGCAGGATGCCTTACTTGCAGAACTAGACGAGTTCGTGTAGCCACTTGACTGTTAACTTCAACTTTCTTCAATCCTTTGAGTTGTGTGGCCTGCATCACAACATACTAAAGATTTATGGAGCATGAAATTCGCTATCCTTTCGAATCAAAAGTACGTGGTTATATGAAATTTCATAGGCAAAGGTCTGAGAGAACTCTTTGCTCTTTATGTAACCAATCCCATGGGTTACATAGCAAGTGTCACAACACTTTAGGAATTAGTGAAGATCAGAACGATCATTCCACACTTGGCATAGATGAAGCTTATCAACTGTGTAGCATGTCGGTAGTGGATAGAGCTTTGTATATGCACGCTAACTGTTTAACCTTTCACAAAAATGTGTGATTGTATAAGTTTAGCATGGTTTACTACTAGAAAGGCAAGTTGTAGGCTACCTTAGTGTACTTGGTAGCAGCTTTAAGATTCCAGGGCAGCCGTCCATAGGGCGTACTGCGTAATGTGTTTCCTTAATCGCTGAGGCTCAGTTCCCCGTGAATTAGGCCAAAGACCAAAAATCCTTCAGTTGGCTAAGCCTTGAAAAATACTATGGTGACTACTTCTAGGAATCCCGATGCAAGCCATCGTGTACCTAGTTACACCAAGGCAGCCTGACTCATCCACGTTTGGATATTCAGAGTGTATAGTTTATCCTTTCGCATTGGATAGTGGACCCATGTGGGTGTCGGGGGATTAGTTTACCCTTTCACACTGGAGAGCATGGTTGGTCCCCATATAGGTGCAATTCTCGTGATAAGTCCCTAAAAAAAACACGATCTGTTTTTTAAGTGCAGAGTGATCAGTTGTTGTAAGCATATAGCCTAGCCAAGTTGTGAATAACTTTTGAATTCCTCATTGAAAAACAAGCAAAACGAATGAGAACTTAGCTGTAAGGTATGAACTACATAACAACTGGATAGTCTTCGGCTTGCAAGGTGGTGCCCGTCGAGCTGCTTGAGTTTTCGGTCTTTAATGTAACGGGAGGTCACAAATACTACTTCCTCAGATTGTAGGTGTTCCACTGCTTTCCGATCTCTTTGTCATTCATGGTAGCGAGGGTGTAACTACCCTTGTCGCCTACTTTGTTGACCTTCCCATATAAGATCTATTTTTTTTAGCCTTCTCTACGAGCAGTGATGAAGGCTTTTCTTAGGACTAGATCTCCGGGCTACAACAGCTGGATTTTGGCTCATTTGTTGTAGCTGGAGATGAGCTGCTGCTGGTAGACAGCGATGCGGGTGATGATCTTCTCGCGTTCTTCCTCTACCAAATGTAAGTTTGTGGCCATCTCATTTCTGTTATGCTCGATGTTTGGCAGTAGAGTGTTGATACTTGGTACGATGGCATTGGGAGGAATGATTGCTTATAAAAAATGTAAATAACTAATTGGGTTTTGAATATGCAATCAGGGTGTATAATTATATACCTCAAAATGCCAAGAAACTAGCTTTTTCTTGCCACGATCAGAATTTCTGAAATTTCCAAAGAAAATAAATCCATTAGCAATTAAGAGACTTTCAGATTCGAGGACCAAATTTAACGAAACTTCTGTTAAATAACCAAAGCTACGCTAAAAAAATGAGATTTCAAAAACATTTCGAATCTAGCCACTCAATACTACGGTCTGGTGGCATTAGTTAGATGTCTTAGGTTTGAATCTCGTGGATGGCGAATTCGATACCAAATTAGGTTGTCTATTGTGTAGCTTAGTCGAACTCCCCCTCGCCCTAGTGTAAAAATATCGATGTACTAAAAAAAAAACATTTCGAATAGAAGACTCCTAAGACAAAATGTATTCATTGAATTTTGTCAAGTTTTCACCAGATTAATTGTAGCATGTGATTTTTAAGGGAATATCAAATGTATGCATTCAGATTATGCCAAATTTCCAAAATGGACAAGGGGCACAATCGAGATTTCAATGTGCAATCCAGATTAACAGTCTTGTGACGTAACAACATAGATTAATAGCGAGAGAACATTTGCACAAATCAGGCCATTTACTTATCTTTGTAACAATACTCTCTACTTAACAAGTTATAAAACTTTGATAGTGACCTGTGTGTTTAATTTTGATGATACAAATTCGATGGAAGTAGTTTCTTGTCGGTATATAAAGGGCACAACATCCTGTTTTTCGGGGACTCATTGAGTTTAAACCAATGACAGTCACTTACTTGCATACTTTATATAGCTATCCCAGGAACCAAATACACATTGGTCACGAACGGACTACTCTTGCGGTTTATTGCTTGAAGACATAAAAAGAGAAAGAAGACTATCCAATTTCCTTTAGGACTGGATTAAACCTTGTGGAGTAGGATTTTACTACTCTATTTTGGATTTGGATTTCTTTCCTAGGATAAGTTTATTTTCCTATTTAGATTTAAGGCTCTAGAAAAACCTTTCCTTGTACCTCATAGTGGACAAATGAGTTATGAATAAAAGTTGAGTTAAATTGGCTGTGATAGGAGCTTATTTGTGTTGGTTTGATTACCAGTACTTAAGAACCCTAGCAATGCTCTTAAGTATGAAAAATTCACGTCAAATATTGAATTGTTCTTCTCATTAAATCTGTTAAAGGAAGATTACAATTTTTAAAGGAAAAATACTGAAAAACAAATAACAACTACTCTTCCATGATCACATGTTGATTTCGTGGAGATTTTAACCCTAAGCAATGGAAGCAATCCTAACTGTGGTGAACATGCTCAACCACGACTCCTACAAACTAGGACTTGAGCTTGACTAGGTCTCTATATAGCCAGTCATCATTATTTAATTAAAAAAAACTTAATTAAACTTAACTAAAAACTCTTAACACCCTCCCTTAAACTGATTTCTACTGAAAACAGTTTAGGGTTTAGATACGAACACGAAAGCTTCATCAGCTTCTTCAACCATCACATATCCTGCTAGGTTTTCAACCCACTCATTCTCAAGATGTTTGAGTGAATACACTCCAAGTTGCTTTTCAGTTTCTCATCTTTCTCAGCCAAATACCTTGACATGCACATGATTCAGCTGCTACAAACTCTGCCTCAGTAGTGGATAAGGTCATAATTTTCTGCTTCTTTGAGGACCATGTAATTGCTCCACAATTTACCATGAAAACATGTCTTGAAGTACTCTTCCTATCATCAATATCCCCAGCGTAGTCACTGTCAGTGAAGCCAACAAAATCTGAACCTTCTTGACTATTGTAGAACACTTCATAATCAATTGTTCACTTTACATATCTCAGAATTCATTTTGCTGCATTCAAATGCATTTCAGTTGGTATCTCTATGTACCTGCTGATGACACTCACTCCATACATTAAATCAGGTCGTGTGAAAGTCAAATACATAAAAATTCCCGCGAGTTGCTTGTAGAATGAACTATCCATTACTGCTCCACTGATACCTTTACACAACTTCAGTCCAAGCTCTAATGGTGTTCCAATCTCTTTGCAATCAACCATTTTAAACTTCTCAATGATTTCCTGTGCATATTTCTTCTGACAAATAAAGTTCCCAGCAGCCTTTTGAATGACTTCAACACCCAGAAAATAACTCATGAGGCTGAGATCAGTCATCTCGAACTCCTTCATCATAGACCTCTTGAACTCTTCCATCATTTTAACATTGTTACCAGTATATGTCAAATCATCGACATATAAGCAAAGAATTAACATTTTACCTCCAGTTTCACTCTTAACATATAGTGAGTGATCATAGGGACATTTTTGAAACCCTAGCTTTCCAAAATGGTCATCAATTCGACTGTACCAAGCACGGGGTGCTTGTTTTATTCCATAAAGCGACTTCTTCAGTTTATACACTTTTCCTTTTTCTCCCTTTTTCTCATATCCTTGTGGTTGATCGACATACACCTCCTTATGCAATTCTTCATGCAAGAACGCTGACTTTACGTCCAATTGATAAATCAACCATGAATGTTTAGCTGCAAGCGAGATTACCAACCTTATTAAATCTTGTTTAGCCACGGGAGTAAACACTTCCTTGTAATCAATGCCATGTTTTTGCTTGTATCCTTTTGCCGCCAAACGAGCCTTGTGCTTGTCTATTTCTCCTTTCTCATTAACTTTGGTTCTGAAGACCCATTTTACACCAATAGTCTTGTGTCCCTTAGGCAAATGTGTCAGCTCCCATGTCTACCCATTTCAATGGACCTTATTTCACTTTCCATCTCCTCTTTCCACTTCATCTCCTTTGAAGCTTCTTTAAAAGTGATCGAATCAGTGTCTACAAATAGTGCAAAGTGAGCACTGTCATCATCTGAGCTTGTGTAGCTTGTATTGTAGTCCATCATCCAAGCTGGCATCTTTCTTGAACCTTCACCCCTTAAATTATATCTCTATTCTTGAACCTTCACCTCTTCTTCAGTTTGAGGTGGGGTTGGAGCCATGGTGTTTTCTTCATCAAACTCATCATCAACTTGTATCTGTTGGTTGTTTTTCTTATTTGCAAACCAACTCCATGTTGTATTCTCTTTAAACACCACATCTCGACTGATAATGATCTTCTCAATTTCAAGATTTGTATAACCTGTAAGCTTTAGACACATCATTTACACCAAGAAACACATACTTTTCACCTTTGTTGTCCAGTTTCTTCCTTTTCTCATCAGGAATGTGTGTATATGCTATGCACACAAATACCTTGAAATGCTCTACGGAGGGCTTTTTCTCATTCCAAGCCTCTTGGGGTGTCATATTTTTAAAAGAAAAGGTGGGACTTCTGTTAAGAACATGAACTACCCAAAGAACTGCTTCAGGCCAAAACTATTTTGGAACTTCTCTCTTTGCTAGCAGGGTTCAAACCATGTTGAGTATGGTTCTATTTTTCCTCTCCGAGACCCCATTTTGCCGCGGTGTGTAAGCTGCAGTGAGCTGCCTTTTTGTTCCACTTTCATCACACAAAGCTTCAAATGCTTTCGAATAAAACTCTCCTCCATGGTCAGTGCGCAACCACTTGATTTTCTTCTCAGATTCATTCTCAACAAAAGCCTTGAAGCTCTTGAATGCATCAAATGCCTCTGACTTCTCATGCAAGAAATACACTAATGTTTTTCTACTGAAATCATCATTAAATGAGATGAAATACCTCTTCTTTCTGTTTGAACTTGGATTAATTGGTCCACATAGGTCCAAGTGAACCAATTCCAAAACCGAGTGAGCCCTTGTTACTTTCCCACTTGGAAATGTTTCTCTTGGCTACTTTGCTATGACACACTCCTCACAAAACTTGGTCTAGTTCATGATCTTAGGCAAACTAGTCACTATCTTTTTATGATAGAGTGTTCTTAGTCCATTGAAGTGCAAGTGCCCAAACCTGTGATGCCACAGCCATGTTTCATCATCTTCCTTTTGCAACCAAACAAGTATTTACACCCTTAAGCTTCAACGGGAACAACTTGTTTGGTGACATCTTCACCATAGCTATGGAGCCTCTCTTTGGATCATATATTTCACATTCTCCTTGAAATATAGTGATCATATACCCCTTATCTTGAAGTTGTCCAGCACTTAGAAGGTTTGTTTTCAAATCAGGAATGAAGAAGACATTTGAAATTGTCTCAATGAAGTCATTTTTGGTCCTGATTTGACTCTCTCCTTTTCCCATCACATTCACTATTGACTTGTCTCCAAAACTTACAGTGGTACAAAAGCTTTCATCCATATTAACAAAGGATGCTTTACACTCGCTCATGTGGTTGCTACAACCAGTGTCCACATACTAAGTCTCTTGGTCAAAGTTCTCCATAACATGAAATGCCATCAGTAGTGTTTCTTCCTCCTTTTTCTCAATAAAATTTGACTTCTCTCCCTTCTCTTTAGGAAGCTTGGTGTAGCACTCATGTCTGTAGTGGCCATAGTTACCACATTTGTAACATTCAACCTGTGATTTGCCAAACTGCTATTTGCCTTTGCCTTGACGATCATCATCTTTCTTGGAAACATAAGATGATTTGCTATCATCTCTATTCCCAAACCGTCCACCATCTCGATTTCCTCGACCTCTTCCACGTCCTCTTCCTTCTCTTGAACTTGAAGATTCAGTGAAGGTGGAAGTGTTCAAAGCTTGCTCTTGGGAGCCTCCACAATTGAGCTTCTGCTAAAAAACTAACAAGGAGCTTTGTAGCTCATCAGTTGACATATCCTCTATGTCATTTGACTCCTCAATGCAGCAAACCACGTAGTCGAACTTAGGAGCCATTGATCTTAAGATTTTCTCCACGACTTCATTATCTTCAATCTTGTGACCATGGATTCTCATCTTGTTAGCCATTGACATAGCCTTTCCAATATACTCATTCACAGATTCTCCATTCTTCATTTGAAAAGTCTCAAAGTCTCTTCTTATAGCTTAAAGTTGTGCTCGCTTCACCTTTCTGGATCCTTGGTACTTCTTCTTCATTGACTCTCATATTTGGTGGGAAGTATCATTCTCGAGAATGGTTTCGAGAATGGATCTATCAATCGCCTGAAATAGGTAATTCTTTACCTTTAAATCTTTTAGCTTTAGTTCATCGACCTTCTTTTGTTGTGCCGTTGTCAAGATACCTTCAGGTATTTCAATTCCCGTTTCAACAAGGTCAAAGTACTCTTTAGACCTTAGGAAGTTTTCCATCAGCATGCTCCAATGGTCGTAATGACCATCAAACTTTCAGTTGCCTTCTCACTCGACATTGTTTCTTTCTCAGACCCCTAAAAACTGGCCCGTATACCAAATGTTGGTTTGATTACCAGAACTTAAGAACCCTAGCAATGCTCTTAAGTATGAAAAACTCACGTAAAATATTGAACTGTTCTTCTCATTAAATCTGTCGAAGGAAGATTACAGTTTTTAAAGGAAAAATACTGAAAAACAAATAACTACTCTCCCACGATCACATGCTGATTTCATAGAGATTTTAACCCTAAGCAATGGAAGCAATCCTAACCGTGGTGAACATGCTCAACCACAACTCCTACAAACTAGGACTTAAGCTTGACTAGGTCTCTACATAGCCAGTCAACATTATTTAATTAAAAACAACTTAATTAAACTTAACTAAAAACTCTTAACAATTTGGAGTGATTCCAAATTCCAAGTCTTGGTGCGAGGCCAAGAACGGGTGAGAGGTGCCTGGAGTGATTCCAGTTATCCTTTATTGTTGTTTCAATTTAAATTTTATGTGTTTACGCTTCCGTTAATGCAATCTAATTTCCGCTTCCCCACTCTATTATCCTACATCATAGAATGAAAGAAAAATGAAGGTTACCTAAGGATTCATGCATTCATCTTCTACAACATGCAACAGAAAAGCACTCATGCATAGAAAAAGGTAGAAAAGGGTGCATGGAAAATAAATAGATCAACTTAAGTGCTTAACAATCAATCAACAAATTGAACATAATTTGAAGTTTTAGTAGAATGAGCTAAGAAAAAAAGAAGTTTGGTTCGCATGAAAGAAAAAATCCACTTGAAATGGTAGTCTTTCAAGATGTTTTATGGTATTTATGCGAGTTCCAAAATGCTATAAATGTAAAAGTTGCCTCAAGAGCCTTTTCTGCGTTGGTAAGAGCCTAACCCCTTAAAAGTTATCTCAAACAATAAATCATTATTAAGAGTATAACCCCTTAATTTCAACAATAAATCTTTATTAAGAGTCTAAGACCGAGTTGTATCCCGCGTGCTTAATTAACAACAAACATAGAAAACAGTTATCATATATCATAAAAATCAAAGTCTTAACTTGTAATATTTCAAGTGCTCAACAAATTTCATACAACAAATTTTTATTAAGAGTCTAAGACCGAGTTGTAATTGTAATTACCTCCTTGTGTCTTCGATTTAGCAGTTAGTTTTAGACACTAATGCATGCATTATTTTTTAAATTTGCTTGCATTAAGGAACTGTTTATCCGAAAGTCAACCTAAAACGGCACGAAAAGGTAAATTAACTGTGGAAAGTTGCAAGATGTTGAACTAAAGAGAGTGGAAGCTGAAAGAGCTTCAACTAAAGCTAGGGGGTAATTTGATTGCCTCCTACTTCTTCTAAGTTTGGATTCTGTCTTTTTAAAACAACCAAAAACAAATTGGTAAGTCAGTATTTAATTCTCAAATCACAACCATACAAACTCTGAACTGTATCTCTAATAGTGTAAGTCATGAGGAGAAACATGCATGCAAAAGTGTATCTCTAATTCTCTAAATCGCTAGAGAGATTATTTTCGTACTCCAAATTACTTCTCTCATATTTTTTTAATATTTTTTTACAGATCTCTAACACTTTATAAAAAAAATATTAAAAAATTAAAAGAATGTGAAGGAAGTAATTTGGGATGTGTGAATATAATCTCCGTATCACTAAATAGTAAAACAAAACCAGAATCTAAAGGAAAAATTTTAAACGCCAAATAAGCAATAGCTTTGTTACCTTTTCTCAGAAGTAGAAATCCAATATGATCCAATTCTCAATTACCTTAATCAATCTGCAAGTAGCACAAGAAAGCTATGGAAGAAGAGGGAAGGAGAGATGAAGGAGCAGAGCTCCAAATATATTTGTATTTAATTTCTTTCTTGTAAATTCTGATCTGTTTTCAAACCAAAGAGCAAGTGCTCGTATACACAAAGTGTGACTACTGCTAGCTGGTACTTCTAGCAAATTCCCCTAATAACAAGTAAAACCCTCAATTACAACTAACTTGACTCTTAATTTGTGATTGCATTCAATTGGGATTTTGAGGGATTTTGATTCTTTTAATGAATCTAGGGATATTCAATCAGGATTTTAAGTGATTATATGAAATTCAAGGTGTATTCAATTAAAATTTTAAGATAGTTTATTAAAATCCTTAGAAATCTGAGTGTGTTCAATTAGAATTTTAAAGAAGTTTATAATATTTTAGGTGTATTCAATTATAAATTGATTTTAAAGAATTTGAGAAAGTTGAGAAATTAGAGGGAATTGGAGAGATTTCGTAATGTATTTTAAGCATCCACAAATCTCACTTCTTCTTATGAGATTTCGAATAAATTGAATCAAAATTTTATACGGAATCTCTACAAATCAATTAAACTTTATAAAAATTTATGGATTTATAAATCCATTAAAGTCTCTTAAATTCTCAATTAAATACACCCCCTACGATAATCACAATCCTAAGTTGATAACAAAATGGAAGAAAGTAAGCCAGAGATAAAAACAAAACAGAATCCTAATCCCTCTCCCTCTGCGGGATCTCCTCACCCAAACTGAATCCCTCGAACACATCGAACGAACAACTCCCAACATACCGAAGTTCAAAATTACAAAATGGCCACAATGGTGGCCGTTGGATTTGGAGATAAGAGGGCATACTAGTCATTTGCTCCATTGAAGCCCACTTTCATTGGCAAGATGGATAGTTTTCTTCCCCTACTTTATGCTATACTAATTTGTATCCTCTATCGTGCAGTCTAATAACTTAACTTTTGTATTCAATTGATAACTTTGAAAACACGCTTTTTGACATCATTTTGTTGAATCCACACTGTTGTTTAAGAAAACTCACTTGGTCACGTCATTTGACAAAGTTTCAGTTATGCCTTGTTCCTATTAATTAAATCGAAAGAAAAAAAACTACTTCAATGAATAAAAACGGAATAAAGAAACTATCTATCCTTGTTTGGTTGTGAAAGGTAGCACCTTAATTGTCATCACTAATACATAATTTTCCCCACAAAAAAACCAATGACAGATGGTACAAGTCTGATGCTTACAACTTCTCTTCCGCTCGTTGATACCATTGTTCTGTAACTAGTTGGATAGTGTTTCCATCAAAAATGTTATCTGCCCTTTTTTTGGTCAATGCCCAATGCCCTCTTAGTCAGTCAACATTTGGGTTTTCTTTGGCACAAATCAGGGCTGGCAATTTAATTCAACCCTCAAAGTTTTACCATTTAGTAGAAAAGTTTGTCTCATTTTATCTTGTGGAAAATAGTGGAAAGAAGAAATATTGGTCCTCCTATTGCCATAGGTGGAAATGAACAAGCTTAGAAAATGGTGTCGTTTGGTGACCATGTGTAAGTTCATGTACAACAAAATATAACCTCATGAACCTCCTCAGGATTTAAAATTCATAGCCACACCAAAAAACCAATATATTAAATCTAGTGTTGCTTAGCTTCCACAATTTCCACAATGTGACTCCTCAGTTTTTTCTCCATCCTAAGTGCGGCTCTGTTCTTTGTATCGACCAATGCAGCTCGATTCAACACACACAAAAAAAATAATAATAACTGTCCCAATACATTGTTTGGTCTCTAGCTCAGCAAAGGCCAAACTTGGGTCTTAGATGTGCGTCCCGGCACCAAAGGGGCTAGTAGATGGGCTTGGACTGGATACAACTTTGATAGAGCAGGATGTGGCTGATGCCAAACAGGTGATTGTGGGGGTGTCCTCCGATGCCAAGGATATGGTTGACCTCCAAACACCCTAGCTGAGTATGCCCTTAATCAATATAATAATTTGGATTGTTGTGGCATCTCTCTTGTAGATGGGTTTAATGTACGTATGGACTTTAGTCCAACGTCTAAGGGGGGCTCCAAGAGGGTGCAACAACCCCTTGTACTGTTGTTCAAAACCGATCAATGTGGATGAAAACTTTCGCCATCTCTAGCTTTGACGAAAATGCACCTGCAAAACAATCAACACCTTTGATCAAGGACCTAAGCCTCACGCAGCCACGAGGTTTGTTTTTTTTGGGGGGGGGGGGGGAGGGGTTTACGCCAATGGATCTTTGATGCCTAAGTTAGTTTCTCCGAGAAGAGCAAAATGTTTAGGGATTTTAGGGGTAGCAAAAGCTTACCAAAAATTGGTACAATTGGGGTATATATTGGGGAATGGCCGGCCATGGTGTTATGGTTTTACCCTACACATGACGGCATCCTATTGGCCAAGGTTTATGGAGAAATATTCTCAAGATATTAAATAGGAAATAATATCTTGAGATTATGGAGAAATATTCTCAAAATATTAAATAGGAAATAATATCTTGAGATAATGGAGTAATTATTCCTAATTGATTTAAATTGGGATTACTTACTTGAATGGAGTCATATCTTGAGATAATGGAGTAATTATTCCTAATTGATTTAAATTGGGATTACTTACTTGAATGGAGTCAATCTTCAATTGGTAATGTATTAAAGATAGGATTTGGGTAATTAATCCTTATCTTTAACGCTTTGACTTTTCTTTGCCAAGGGCAGGTCAATTGTGGGCAGTCGTATTCAGCTGCTGGGACCTTCAGGGGTGTGAGCTACGAGTGGGAGTATCTGAGGAGCATGCCCATTTATTGAGGGCAATCTTGTCTTTCTTGGGCAAAAGTCCACGTGTCGCCTCTAGAATTTTTGGGATTATTTTAGGCTCCAAAAATGCTCCCACACCTATTGAGTTGCACGTAGGAAAAGGGCAATAGGTGTAGAAATCTTAAGCTGCATGAGGTTATAGAGTTGTTTCCAAATTTGAACTTGATCTCCTTCCTTGATTTAGAGATAAACTTCTTCCAGGAAAAGAAACCAATTACCCTCAATACCTATTTAATTCTGCCTTAAGCAGGGGATGAAATAAATTTTGGAGAACAATCATCATTCCAACAAGGAAGAGAGAAGCCAAAGGAAATTTGTTCCCCCTCCTCTAGCTTTCTTATTCTCTTGCCCTTGATAAGAGTCGTCTCTTGTTGTTGTTCTTCTTCACCGTGCCGCACCAAGGTAAGAAAATTTTGAATTTTCTTTTTTTTGATTTTTTGGGAGCCTTGGTACTTGGAAAATTGGCTCAGCAAGGCCGAGGTGGCGTGAAGGACGTGGCAAGAGTGCCATGGGGCTGCTGTGCACAGGTGATGCAGAGGCGGAGCTCGGTTGGCGTGGGCTAGGTGCTCGGCTCGGCTTGGACCGAGGTGACAGGTGCGCTGGGGCTCGGAGTTAGGCGAACAGTGAGGCTCTAGCCCATCTGGTTGGGATTGGCACAGGCCAAGCATCAAGCAGCAGGCTCGGACCTGCTATGGAAGAAAAAAGAGAGATCGGCATAGGCTGGGTCTCTGTTGTTGGTAGATTGGGTCAAGGGGCCTTAGGCCTTGTTGAGCGCAAGAGAGAGAATATGAGGGAGGCGTGGGCCTCCTTTTGTGCTGGGCTATAGCGACTTGGGCTTCATGTAGGAGAGAAAGTGTGTGAGCTGGGCCCTTGTGGCCTAGTCGAGCTTAGCAAGTTGGGCTGTAGGGCCAAGCATTAGGGCGTTGGGCTCTATGGTCCTCCTTTAATTTTTTTATTCTTTTATTACAAACTACCTTGTAAATATTTTTCTTCATACTTTTTGCAGGGATTTTGAGATGTCTTCCTATGATCGTAAAAGTGACGAATAACCTCCACCTTTGTATCGTCAAGGTGGTTCTTCTAGCAAGGTCGGCTACTTCAAGACAGCACATGTCAAGATTAATTCTAATTAGCTGTTTCAAGATTTTCTTGAGACATACAAGCATGCGATTCTGTCAGGGGTTCGCGTCAAGCGGGTGAATGATGATAGCAGTCATGAACCGTGCGATAAAAATGCCACTGCTAGGAAGATTGCTATCAAATTCCATCCGTATTACTTTGTGTTGGGATTTACTTTTCTCATGTCGCATCTTTTTCAGGAGGTGTTCTGTCCCATGACATGCGCACCTGCTGAGTGCTCCCCAAATGTAGTTTATGCGATGGTGGGGTTTGAGCAGGTTCTTTGATATTGGCTTGTCCATAAATGAGTTTTAGTACCGAAAGGAAGGCGTGGGGCAGCTGAGGTCTCTCCATAATCTGCTTAATGCTTCTTGCAAAGGTGATAATGAGTTGGTAAGAGATACCTTGGAGGTAAGTGGAGAGTGGGAGTCTGACTCCTCTCTTGAGTTGAATATTCCAACTATCTTTATCAATGGTAAGTGAACTGCTTCATTCTCAGCCTGCTTGAATTTTTGTTGAGCTGATCCATGACTTCAGTTTATAGATCGTCTTTCTTACTTTGTGTAGATTTGAAATTTGGTTAAACTCCAAGAACTTCGACAGATATGAAGAAAGTACACATCACCTTGGGCATTCTTGCTAAGTACCATGAGTGGTGCTGGTTGCTCAGTCCACTTCATCTAGAGAAAAGAGGGCTGCTTCCTAAGGAATATATCAAGCAAATAAAGGATGAGGAGTTTGCTCATCCGATCGCTGCTGTAGAGCCTGCTGCCAATGAGGGTGGAAATAAGAGATCTTTCTCACCTGCTTGTGAGCCTTCAGCCAAGAAGAAGCCAAAAGGATGAAAAAAGACTATTGAGTCTAAGCCTATGAAACCTGTTGCTCCGAAGGTAACCACGACCATTGCTGAGAGGATTGTCCAGCAGAAAGGTTCGATGGTGCCTGAGGTGTCTAGGTTTGTGTTAAAACGCACATTGGGAGCTAAGTCCGATTCGACTTTTGAGAGGCTCGCTGCTATGAAAAGTAGGAAGGTGGATTCTACTGCTAAGGCGGCACTTAGGCCTGTTCTTTCTTTCGTTGCGATTGATTCGCCTGTTGAGAAAAGGAAGTTTGCTCGCACGGGCAGTTGTGAAAGATCCACCAAGTCTGAGGTTGGGGAGTTTCCCGAGGTTTGTGTGCTACTGAAGGTTGTCTTGCTGGAGGACGTTGATGCATGCTCCAAGTTTATTGATAGCAGGGTTGGGCACAGGCCGGGTCCAATTTTGAAGGAATCGGACTAGACCGAAGTTTAAAAGAAATGGTTCAGTCCGATGCAGGTACAACATATTTTAAAATAGGAACCAAACTGAACCTGGACCATTTGAAATGGGCCGGTTCGGTTTGGATACATGGGAAAAAAAAGACACTTAATTTTTACAAATTTTATTGTTTTACCATTTGCATTTACATATTTAAATACATATTTTACAGTTTGCGCAACACATCTAAACATTACAAAGTCCAACATCCAACTCCATAGAGCAACATTACATCCAAAAAAATGTAAGAATATAAATATTACTTTATGGTGTAAAAGCAGAATAAGAAGAAAGGTCATAAGACATTAAAAACCCATAATTTCTTATAAATCAGAACCTTCAACAATAATTGTAGCACCTAAAATGAATTAGTCAATGGGGCACCCTTCTCATAATCTCACTGTAATCAACATAGACTTGTGGTACTATTAAGATGACACCTTGTTCTGTCTTTCCTTGCACTTTTTTTTTTCATTAAAGTTGCACATTTGTCTATGAAATAACTATTGATGCCCCAAGGCATCATCAACCAAGACTAATAAACTACCAGAAAAAAGGACGAAAAGAAGCAGCACAGTTGGCACTTTAAACTCTTGCACTCCCCACCCTAGACACATGAAACTAATACAAAGACATTGAATAACAAGAAGTTACTAGACTTCAACGCTTGAATAGGAATGGCAAAGACAGACTCTCAACTCTCAAGTCTCATTAAAAAAAAAAATGACGTCCCTATATCCTAACAACACCAAGAAAAGAAAGAACAAAAAAGACTAGAAAAAGTAAATTTCGACACCAATTCGTTTTACTCTACTAAATAATCAATAAGACGTGTTGGTCATACAATATGCATGACTTGGATATTAGTTATTAATTTTTAGAGAAGCACAAATGCACAATTGCTCCCATCCATAAGAGAAATAACAGTAGATTGTAAACTAAATTGAGAAGAAAGAACAAAGTTTCTGGGTCTATCAACGCGCATGACAAACACAATCAGACAAACACACTCTTATACAACCTGTTAGTACCCATATCTGTGATTAATTTCAACATGTTCAGAAAGTGATATCTAAATCAGAACCAACCTTCATCGGTCTGGGCTGAGTAACCACTGCATGACAACATCACCATTCTTGAAAGTCCCATCTGTGTAGATAGCCCCACAACATGCATCAGAAAACCCAGATGTTTACTATCAATTTAACCTTTACTTATTCACCATCAGGTCCACAGTTGTGTCGAAGGCGAACACTGCTAATAATTACTAGTATTAGATCCATCAAAGAAACAAATTAGTTCAATCCATTCAAGAACTTAGCTTTTTGCTTCACTAAATTACATATGTTCCAATTTAAAGCGAAGGATACTATGAAATATCTGAAACAAAAAAAACCAATACTCAAAACCCTTTGAATTCTTTTTACCCCATAACAATTCCACATATCCGTCCACATCTCGTACGAACAAGTACAGGTTTAATTCAATTAATTTTAAAACAAAATTTGATTAAAAAAAAGGGAAAAAGGGATTACAAAGTAAAACATATCTCATTAAAATTTGTAATAAAAATTGAAAAAATATGATAAATCAAGATATCCGAAAACAAGTAGAGAGGAAAATGAGGGTTTGGTTTTTACTTGTGAGACTGAGTGCACCATAAGACTGCGTTGCGGAAGTTGCGAGAGATATGACAAATCGAGAAGATGAGTGGTGGGATGAAGACAATCGAGGTTGCTGGGTCGTCATGGTGGTCACCAAGGCTGTCGTGCTGGTCGTCAAGGCCGCCGTGATGTCAGGGTGGTGGAGGAGACAACAAGGCGAGATGGTGAGACTCGAGAAATAATTGAGTCGAGTTCAGTGATAGGGTCGAGCTCGAGGAGGAGAGATACTAGGGTAAAACTAACGGTTCAGATTCAATGGTAAGTTCATCTTCAATCTCGTTTGTCCATTGCAATTACAAAGAGTTGGTCCGGGTATCTGTTTTTCTATACTTTTGGAACTGGCCCGAACTTAAAATTTCACAGCCCAGCCCTGCCCCATTTCTCTTTTTAAAAATTAGGAACCGGCCCGTATCCACCTTGAACCTTGATTACACTTCCTAACCCGCGGTTCCTATACACGTTTGCCCACCCCTAATTGATAGCGTTGGGAAAGTTGTCGTCTGCTCAAACTTTTTTGTGAAGCGTCCTACCTACTCAAGGAGGTCCTCCCTGATTGTTACAATACATAAGACTTTGTTCCTCACTGATGAGTCTATGCGCATCAATCAGGATGCTGTCGAGTGTGATAAGGAGGCCGAAGTGGCACTGACGGCTCAGCTTCGCTCGGCTGCTGAAAAGATTGAAAAGCTCGAATATGAACTCAACGTTTTGAAGGGGTCTGATGTCTTTACCCCAATTTCTATGCAGATGAAGACTGTTCATCAAAAGGTCATCCATTTGAAAGTTAAGCTTAATGTGACTCAAGCAATGTTAGAAGTTGCAGAGAAGGAAGTCAGTCGTGTTGCACCGGTGGTCAAGGAGCTTGAGCGTATCAATTCAAAGCTACGATCTGCTTATTTTACCAAAGACGATTGAGTTTGTCTTCATTCTTTCTGAAGTGTCTTGTCTCAAGGATGTTGCCAGTAAGCTTGAGTCAAAGGAAGTGGATTTGCAAGGTGCGCTATCTGCTAGCGAGAACTCGAAAAATGAATTGGGTAAGCTACAAGATGCTCACATTGGGATTGTTGAGGAGAATGTGCATCTGAAGAATGAGAAAATCAATCATGAAGTGGCATTTACTTCTTGTCAGGCCGTTTTCTCCAAGCTTGGCTATGTAGACCATATTCAGGACAGGGCGTCAGATTATGAGTTTTCCGAGAAGGACTTCAAAACTTTCTCCATTTCTCCAGTAGATCTGCTTGACTTCTCGTTTGAAGCTGCCTTTGGTTGAGTAGCTGAGGGTTAGACAGTCTAGGCAGGGGCAATTGAGGATGAGCTGATGGAAACTTTAGCTACTGAGAGTGGTGTGGCTGCTGAAGGCGTGGCAGTCGAGAGACTAGTGGTTGTGCAGGCTGCCGATGAGTAGTCTTTTTTCTTAGACTTAGGAATTTTCTTCTTTTCCTTCTTGTTTTGCTTTATTTGAACTTTGATGGCCTTCGAGCTGGTTTATCAATTTGCCAGAAATTTAATAAACAACTTTCCTTGCTTTGCTTCATCCTTCTATTTCGTCATATCTTTTGCAAAACTTCAATGTAGGGCGGGCGACTGGGTGAGCTAAGCAGTCTATCTCACGTCGTCACTTAGGATATAATTTCGGCTCTGATGCATAAGGAGTTTTACCTACATAAGGAAAAAAAATGCAAGATTTCTAACTTATAGATCCGACAATCGAACTCATAGCATCCGAAAAAAGCAGGAGAGTCCACGTAGCTATTATAGTCGTGAATCTCGTCTTTAGGTGTTGCACGAACCTAAGGCATATTGCAAAATTTTTAACTTACAAAGCCGATGGCCGGACACGTGCTTCTCGTATAAAGCAGATGAGTCTGCATAGCTGCTATAATCGTACATTTTGGATTTAGCGACTGCACAAGCCTTGGCCTTCCCAGGGCATGTGGTGAAATTTTTAACTTATAAAGCCGGCGGCCGGACACGTGCTTCTCGTAGAAAGTAAAGAAGTCCGCGTAGCTGTTATAGACATACATTTCGGCTTTAGCAGTTGCACGAGCCTTGGCTTTCCCAGGGCATGCTGCGAAAATTTTAACTTATGGAGCCGACGGCCAGACACGTGCTTCTTGTAGAAAATAGAGAAGTCTACGTAGCTGCTAGAGTCGTACATTTCGAATTTAGCAGCTGCACGAGCCTTAGCCCTCTTGGGGCATGTTGCAAAAGTTTTAACTTATAGAGTTGGCGACTGGACACGTGCGTCTCGTAGAAAGCAGAAGAGTCCGCGTAGCTGCTATAGTATTACATTTCGGCTTTAGCGGCTGCACAACCCTTGACCCTCCTGGGGCAAGTTGCAAAATTTTTAACTTCTAGAGCCGGCGGTTGAGCACGTGCTTCTTGTAAAAAGAAGAAGAGTCCACGTAGCTACTATAGTCATACATTTCAGCTTTAGCGGTTGCTCGAGCCGTGGCCCTCCCGGGGCATGCTGTAAAATTTTTAACTTATAGAACTGGCGGCTAGACACGTTCTTCTCGTAGAAAGTAGAGGAGTCTGCATAGCTGCTATAGTCGTACATTTCAGCTTTAGCTCTTGCAAGACTTAAACCCTAGACTATCCGCTGAAGGCGCTACTTTTAAATAAGCAGATGGGTTTACGTAGTCATAGTAGGTGTAAATCTCAGCTTACAGATTACCTAGGGCTTCCAGCCATTAGGTCGTCGGTCGGGCGTCTCGCTTACAGAAATAGACGACTCGCGTGACCACTTTAGGCATTGTCTCTAGCTCTCAGAGTATTTTAGGCTTAAGATGTAGGTGAAATTGCACCTCAGAGGCCATATCATTTCGAGATGCTAGTCTACAGATCTTCTAAGTTTCACGCAACTCGATACGAATATCTTTAGCAGTAATTGTAAATTGATTCCGTAGGTCGCTTAACTAGTATTGCTACACTTTAGAGTCGAGTTACATTCATGAAGGCTTGCACGTCGAGAATGAACCATCTAGTCACGCGAATTCTTTCATGGGCAGGGATCCTGCACTTAGTGTCTCTTCTGGTTAGAGACCAGGGCTTCCGCATAATTGAATCCTTCAGTCGACTATGTCTTTTAGGAAAAAATCTATTGTGGCCAATTATGAGAGCAGTCTGGCGCAGGTAGTCGATACATTTAGGGGAAACTGAGCAGTCGTAAAACCCATCCACGTATGGATATCTTGGATCAATTTACCCTCTCCTGATAGGAGAGCAACACGCCATGTCTGCAAGGGCAGGGGTGGTAAGTTTGTTCATGAATAATTCCTTCAATCTTCATTGAAAATAGATAAATGTATTTACTTTACTTATAGGCAATAATAACATAACAACTGATAATCCTTTGTATTCGAGGTCTTATTCATCGAGCTGCTTGAGTCTTTGAACTTTATTTGTCTTGAACAGGGTCCAAGGAATGGCGAGAGGTTACACGTAGTACTTTCTTAGGTTTAGGCATTCCACTATTTTCGATCTCTTTATCACTCATAGTGGTGATGGTGTAGCTACCATTTTCACTAACTCGGCTGATTTTGTACGAACCTTTCCAGATGGGAGCCATCTTTTTGAAGCCTTCCTAACGGGCGATTATGAAGGCTTTTTTTAGGACTAAGTTTCATGGCTGGAACTACTGGATCTTCGTCCTCTTGTTGTAGCTAGAGATGATCTGCTTCTGATAGGCTGCAATGTGGGTGATAACCTTTTTGCGCTCTTTCTCTTCCAAGTCCAAGTTTATGGCCATCTTCTTCTCGTTATGCTTGAAACTTGGCAATACAATGTTGATGCTTAGCACCATGACGTTGGGAAGAAAGATCGCCTCAGAGCCAAATGCTAGGGAGAATGGAGTTTCGCCAGTTGCTCATCTCTTGGTGGTGCAATACGCTCACAGAATTTCGGGGAGCTTGTCTAGCCAATTACCCTTCTTGTCTGAGAGGGACTTCTTAAAGCAATCGAGAATGATCTTGTTGGATGCCTCGGCGTGCCCATTACCCTATAGATACTGGGGCATGGATATATGCTGCATGATGCCATCTTTTTCGAAGAACTTCTCCAAGTCATTGCCCACGAACTACAGACCATTGTCTGTGATGATGGAGTGAGGGATACCGAAGCGGCAAATGAGGTTCTTCCATATGAAGCTCTCTATGTCCGTCTGGGTAGTTGTCGTCATAGGTTCAATTTCGACCTATTTTGTGAAATAGTCGGTTGATACGATCATCATGCCTTTGCCCATAGTGGCAGGCAACATTGGTCCCATAAGGTCAATTCCCACTGTATTAATGGCCAAGGGCTCGTTTGCAAGTCAAGTTTGCAGGCAAGTAATGCGAGCATAGGCTTGAAGCTTTGGCATATGTCGCATATTTGTACATACTTCTTGGGGTTCTGATGCATGGTTGGCCAGTATTAGCTGAGTTAAGAGTCTTTTGCGCCAGGGAGCGGCATCTAGAGTGGTTTCCACAGATGTCTTTGTAGATTGAGCTTAGAATCTTCTGGTCGTTGAAAGGTGATAAGCAGCGAAAATGTAGTCTTGAGAAGGATTTACGAACGAGCATGTCGTCCAACATGTAATAGTGTGCTGCCTTTATCTGGAGCTTTTTGGACTCTAATTTGTCTGGAGGGAGCATTCTGCTAACTATGTAGTCGATGACTGGATCCTGCCAACTCGGAGTTGTGTTAATCTATGCCACCTCGACTACTAGTTCCTCATTTATGCTCCACTTTTCCAAGTAATCGACCAGGATGGAGCACTTGAGCTGATGGTCTAAGGTAGAGTATAAGCCTGCTAGTGCTTCTGCATGAGCATTTTCTGCTCGTGGAACTTGAGTGAGTGTGTATGCTTGGAACGTCGCTAACTACTCTCATACCTTCTCGAGGTATCGGGCCATCCTTGGATGCTTTGCTGTGTACTCCTCTAAGGTTTAGTTGGTGATCAGCTAGGAATTGGAATAGATCACGAGTTTCTTCATTGCTAGGTCTTTCTCCAATCGAATACCTAGTAAGGCTTCATACTCCGATTCATAGTTTGACACTTCGAAGCTTAGAGTGATCGTCTGCTCAAACATCGAACCATCTAGGGTAGTAAGAATTAGGCCTGCTCCTTATCCCTGGTAGTTGGATGATCCGTCGACGTACAAATGCTATAAATCTCTTGCAGGTGGGGCTGGTGCAGCTATGATGTGCTCGACTACCTTTGGGGCGTTTCTGGGCTGAGTTGCTGTACTCGTTGGAACGTCCATCAATTTTCACGCCTTTAACGTTGTGCTTTTGGATTGTGCAGCCTATTGCATTATGACGATAACTGTGTATGCCTGAACGTACGGCTTAAGCTTTCAGGTTGCAACAACTAGTGCTAAAATCAAAGTTTTGATTTTTGGGTATCTAGTTTTCACACTAGAGTTTTTGAATTATGGAGTACAGATGGTTAAGCCCACAACTCCTCTCTATGAAGGTAGAGCTCATTGATACTTCAAATACCGCCTTAGATGCATAGGTCATCTTCTACTTCCTGCTTGGACATTATGGGAGGTGATGTTAGGTACTTTTTCAAGTCCTAGATTGCTTCCTCGCACTTCTCATCCCATTTATCTCTTTATGCCCTCTTGATTACGTTGAAAAAGGGCTTGCATTGGTCGGTGGATCACGAGAAGAAAGGATTGAGTGCAGCAGCTCGCCAGGTCAGACCTTGGATCTCTTTTATAGTAGTGGGGGGCTTCATATCCAGGATCACTCAAATCTTCTTTAGATGTGCATTCGACATGGTCTAACCGCTACTTAGGGTCAAGGAAGATGTGTTCGACGTATTCTTCGAGTTTCCATCTTGATTCATATGCTAGGACATTGTCGACATTGACGCTATCTTCTTGACAAGTTTGGCATGATTTCTATTTGGTGGAGGTAGAATTGTATTTCTGTACTTCAACTGCTACTGTTGGGGTGAAAGACTTATTCTTCGTCTTCTTGAAAACTTGTACAGTGCATCGTCTAGACATGGCCTAGTCGCCTTTGATCTATCTGATTGCTTCTCCCAAGATGTGAAATCAAATCTTCTGATACTCGATCGAGGTCACAACTTTAATCTTCACTGGCCAAAGTCAACCCAATATCCCATTATAGGGAGATGGGTTGCTGACAATCATGAAGGTCTGCGATGAGACAATTGAAGGGCTGGTTACGTCGAACGTGATTGTGCCAATAGCAGTAGATGTGAGTCAATTGAATTCGATCAAGACCTCTGTTTTGCTTTTGATCGTGTTTTCCAGGCCCATCTTCTAGATGACCAATAATTTTAGGATATTGACTGAATTGTCATTGTTCACCATAATTCTATCAATGATGGAGTGGGCCAGTTGAGCAGAAATCACCAAGGCATCGTCGTGAGGAAAGTCTACACCCTCAGTGTCCTTCTCGGTGAAGCCGATGATTGGTCCAGGTACAACATCTATGGTTTGAACCTGAAAGACCGATCTCGCTTGCTAAATATTCTTCTTCTTGTAACTGTTGGTAGCCCCTAGATGCTCAAATTAGGCAAAGATGCCATTGATTTATATCATCTTAGCGGGGGGTTTGGCATCATTGTCTACTTATCGACTTGGTCGGGTAGCTAGCTTGTTGACATACTGGTCGCATTTGCCTTCCTTCACAAGCTTTTCGAAGTACTTCATCCATGTGATGCAGTCGTTGGTTACGTGTCTTCGATTTCTGTGGAATGCGCAATACTTTGTCTGATCCATCTTGAAGATGTCTCCCCTCATGGGTTGCAACATTTTGAACCACAGCTTGTCCTTAGGGTTGTGAATGATCTAATTGATTAGGACTGAGAACTTAGTGTACATCTTGGGCACTGAGCCTCTATTTGCCAAGGATCGATCCCTGCGTCTACTTCTTGGCTTGTTTTTGTCATTAAGAAGTTTATCATTTTCCATCTTCTGAGTTGGCTATGCGTCTTTGTGTGGCTACTCAGGCAGTTTCTGTGAGCCGTTGGCCTTATCCCATAGGGAGTGTTTTTCTACCAAAGCATAAGAATCGACCAGGGTCAAGTTTTTACTTCCTCCTGGATTTGTGCTTGGTAGGGCAACGGTGTCTTCAGCTGCCCCCGGTGTTAACCTGCTAGTCTATGTTGTTCTTTGGTATGTACTGCTCGTCTGCATCACAGTCACGATGTACGTGGTTCATTATGTACTGCTCGCCGTCGTACTTAGCGAGGGCTGCCAGTGGAACTTGAGTTGGACTACTCTTATACTCTTCTCAGTTCGTCATGTGGCTTGCTACTCCAATGCATCATAAGAGGATCTCCTTGTGGGTCTAACCTCGTGTGGACGCTTCGCTTGGAATTTCCCGAATGCTCATCGGAGTGTTGACCCAACCTCGAATGCACACTGACTCGTGAACCAAGTTGGGAATGAATGCTTCTCTATGCCCTGAGGAAGCAGAAAATGTTTTCCCGAAGGCCTAAACGAAAGTGCACACTACCTGAACGCACGGTTAGTGGCGGGCTGAGCAGCTCTTTATCGGGACATCGCTCAAATGAGTCACATTCTTGCACCCTTATCCTGCTTCAGGACACCTCATCTGGGGCCCGCTATGTCTTGATTCGCTCAAGGAGCTGGTTCACTAAGGTGGTATGTTGCGTGAAGGTGTTTGTCAAATTGATGACCCGCTAGGGCATGTGGTGCTCGTCAATTGGATTAGAAGAGTCTGGATAATGGGGTGTCTCCATGTATGGTGGAAGTGTAATGGATTGTATGTACAAGGCTTGAGCCTAGAGCAAACATTCTTGTAGAAAAGTGGGGTGAAAATAACCCTGGGTCGATCGTGGGATCGGTGGTCAGGATCTGGATCGCCGGAGGTGGCCTAAGATTAGAGTAGGCCAAGGGCCGGGTCGCCGAAGCAGGTCACGAGGCGGACCAACCGGGCTGGGTGGTTGGAGTGTGCGCAGGGGAATGTTGGGGTCGTGTGTGAGCTGGCTGACGCTGGGCATGTGCTACGTGCTAGGCCATGGCTTGTTCTTCGCGAGCTTAGGCTCGACTTGTAGTGGGCTGGGCTTAACTGGTATCTAGTTGAGCCTGGGCCGTCTGCCCGTAGGCTTGTAGTGTAACTAGGCTTGCTACTGCAATAGGCTGAGCCTCCTGCCCTGGGCCTCCTGTGGCTACTGTTAATCTTTAGGCCGCCTGCCCGTGGGCCAATAAGTGGACTTGGGCCTTTTGCCAAGGGTTTTGAAGGCTGTAAGGCTATAAGGGCAGTTGTGATGGTATTTGGGCCGTGGCTGCTAGGTCGAGGAGACAGTGGTGGCTTGGCTCCATAGTGGTGGGGCTCCTCCCGCCGTAGCGTTGAGCCTTGAGGATCGTCGGGGCTATGTCCTTGTCTCTACTCTTCGGTCTAAATCCTTGTACGTACAGGGTTCCATTCATCATGATTTTTGAATTTCTACCATTGTATCCTTTCTCCAAGGATTGATCAAGAAACTTTTCTAGGAAAAATTAATTGATACGACGTGTGAGAAATTCAACGCAATAGAAATTCAAGAAACCAAATGCAAGAGGCTTCTTCCAGTATTTGAATCATCTCTCAATGAAAGCACCAATTTGTCAATGCAAATTTTCGTCGTCTCTAGCTTTGACGAAAATGACCTGCAAAACAATAAACACCTTTGATCAAGAACCTAAGTCTCACGCGCCCACGAGGTGGGGGGGAGGTTAGGCCAATGGATCTCCAATGCCTAAGTTAGTTTCCCTGAGAAGAATAAAGTGTTTAATGCTTTTAGGGGGTAGCAAAAGCTTACCGAAAATTGGTAGAATTGGGGTATATATATGGGAGTGGCCGGCCATAGTGTTAAGTGTTGGAATATGATTATGATAACATGGTTTTCACAATATGTGTAATCATATGTGAAGGTATACCATAACATTGGTGTACTAATATACATATGATTGTAGTGAAATAAGTTAATTAATTAATAAAGAAAATAAAATAATATAATTAACTAATTAATTAATTAAAGGATATGAACAGTTATATTCCAACCTGAGAAGTTATAACTTCTCCTGAAGAACACAACTTCTCCAGAAAGGTTACTTGCATATCTATATATTTGTAAATCCCTTTCTGTCAGAAAGAACATTCAATTCTATATTCACTCTGTTCATATCCTTCAAACCATATTGTGATCGATAGTCCAACGACATCCGTTTCCGATCCTGTTTCAATTTCCATCAGTGGTATCAGAGCCTGGTTTTCATGAATCAAGACAATTTGCCCAGTTTTCATCCGAGGATGTCTTAAACAAAATCTGAGACTTCCTCTCCGTCAAGTAACGAATCCAACAACGTTCTTTCTAAGTTTCAACTTGAGAAGCATTTAGGGAAGAGGACGTTGGTGACCAAGGAGAATATTGAATCGATTTTGATCGAAAGTTCGAAATCGTCATCAGAGTATTTTCCTGTACAATCCAAAACTCACAAAAATACCCAATCGTTCAAAATCCCAACCTACAACCCATTTGAACCTAGGCCTGAATTAACCCAACAATTTGAACTTTATTCCCCTACACCGTTTCATTCGACAAAGAACAAAATTCTTTTTGAAAATAAACCATTTCATCATACAAATTCATTTAACAATTATCAGAATTCAGAAAGTTTTTACAGTCCCATTAGGCCCTCAGACAACCCATTTCAATCGGGATTTTTGGCTGCAAAAACCGAATCTACGTAAGAAATTGAAACTACAAGTGCAGATCCATTTCCTACATTTTGGTCACCTAGCCCAAGGGATTTACCTGCACCTTTAAGTCTGATTCGAAGTTACTCTCAGATTACTGCAAATCAGAGACTAAACCAACGTTTTTCGCGCCTTTCTCCTCCTTGGACTCACCGCAGCAACTCACTGACCAATAGCAGACAATTTCGTGGTCGTGTTCTTCCCCCGTGGTCTCGTCGTTCAACCGTGGTCTCGGCTTTTCGTGGTAATACACAACACCGACGGCATCGATATCCTCCAAGAAAACTAGTCTCTGTCGTTCGAGATTATCCGCGGGGCTGCGGAACGAAGCAGAAAGAAGAAACTGTTTATTCCCAGAGAAAGTGCTTCAAAAATAAAGAAGAAGGGGGGAGCATTGCTTTGAAAATAAAAAAGGAGCATTTGTATTTGAGCCTTCACGTGGGGAGCAAATTAAAAATAGGTGTTCTTTTGGTTCTTTGCATTTTGACAGTGCATATAAAAAAGCTAAGTGTTGGTCACAATCACAAAGTCCAGCTTCATGTGGGAAAGCAAGGTGTCTATCACAAAGTTACAATCAAGAAAGTGCATTTAAAGGAGGTTTTGCTTTTGGTAAGGTTTCACGTGGGGAACAAACTAAAGCCAGCAGATTTTTGGGTTCTGAAAGTGATAGGTGTCCATCACAAATTCAAGAAGACAGAATTTTTGAAGTGGGCTCTTCCTCTAAGCAAAATTCGGGACAGCTGCAATTGGAGCCATTTCCTACTCGTTTGGGTGTTACTATCGAACCAAATTCAGGTTTTATTAATCCCGTTTACCCTAATAATTTCACTCATAGAGTTGATTTGTGGAATAATTTGAATAATAGTGACAAAGATCAAAAGTGGAAGCAAGGGTTTAATTTTCGGAATTCTAGAGTCAAAGTGCTTAATTATTTGGATCAACATAATACCCGTTACGGTTTTATATATCCTGATTTGGCACAAAGAGAAATTTCGACTACAAGAAATTTAAGGGGGCCAAGACCATTGAGAATTGAAAGAGAATCCAGTAGTCGAGAAGAGACTGCTTTTGTGCACGAAAATAAAGGAAGGATTGATCACACCTGGCCAAGTAGACAAGTAAGAAATCCACGAGCCTTCTATCGACGTGATCGCCTGAATAAGTACTCGTCTTTCACTGATTGGACAAAGCCTCAGTGAGTGTTTGCGGTCTCTGCTGCTAAGAATAAATAAGTCTCTATTCTATTTTATTTTATTTTGTTTTTTTTAGTCTTTAATTTATTAAGAACATATAGTATTTGTGGCTTGTAATAATTAAAAGTACACTAGTAGTATTTGTATTTGTATTTAAGTTTGTATTAAGTATTGTGTTTGTTTTGTAATTTTCTGAGCTATGGCAACTCAATCTTCCAAATCCGAAGTTTTTAAAATAGAGAGGTTGAATAACGTTAATTGTCGAATATGGAAGAGAAGGATTACTTATCTTTTAACCCATGACAAGACTTTGTACACTATCAAGGACGAGAGACCCCTTGGGCCGTCTCGAGTTTATAATAAATGGGTGGAAGATAATGAATTGGCTAAGGCCACAATCCTCAATTACATGGAAGATAAATTAATACCTCTCTATGAAGAATATGATTCGGCCAAAGAAATCATGGATGTACTTGAAAAGAAGTATGGCCCTAAATCTCAAACATACACTCAGTTATTGCTTGAGAAATACAATGGGACAAAAATGGAGAAAACTGATTCTATGGTTGATCATATTACTAAAATGGAAGTAATGGCAAAAGACTTAGCCAATGCTAGCCATCCAGTTTTTGATAAAATGCAAGTTAGTGTTCTTCTTGGTAGCCTCCCAAATTCTTGGGAAAATGTAGTTACTTCCATGACTTATGGTCAAGTTGAATTAACGATGGATACATTGCCTGCAATGTTGGCTATTGAAGAAGTTCGTAAAAATTATAGGAAAAAGGAAACTGGACAAGGCAGAGCCAACCTTCTCATAGCAGAAGATTCTCAGAAAAACAAGCAACACATGCACAAGCCACATAGTAGTAACAAGCGCTCGAACTTTAAAAAGTTTGGACACCGCAAGCAGAACAAGTTTAAAGGAAAGGAGAGTACATGTTACAATTGTGGAGAGACTGGTAATTATAGGTATAAGTGCCCAAAACAACACAAAAATAACAAAAATCCTAAAGAACTAATTTTGACTATCTCTGAAGCACTCATTGCTGAAGATCAAGAACAATGGTGGATAGATTCAGGAGCAACTCGTCATGTAAGTAAGGACAAAAGTTGCTTCATCAATTTCAAGGAGAAAGCACTAGGAGAACATCGTCTCTACATGGGCAACAATACTTATGTCGATGTTTTAGGTGAAGGAGATTACAAAATCAACAATAGTAAGTCTACCATTGTACTTAAAAATGTTCTGTTTGCACCAAATATAAGAAGGAATCTTGTCTCTGTTTCTATCCTAGAAAAGAAAGGTTTTGAGACAAGGTTCATGAATGGTGCTGTCACTATTGGGAAAAAGGGTTATATTTATGTAAGGGGAATAAGAGTCAATGATATGTACTCAGTTTGTATTAATAAAAGTATTTCTTCCGAGTATGCCTTTGTCTCTACTGTTCAAAACTTGTCATATTTATGGCATTTACGTTTAGGTCACATAAATAAAAATAAAATAATACGCATGAGTAAAAATGGAATGTTGCCTCAAATAAATGCACATGATTTTGATACATGTGAATCATGTATTAAAGGAAAAATGACTAGACAATCATTTTCTTAGCATTGGATTTCTACAAATTTACTTGAGATAGTGCATACAGATTTATGTGGACCTATGAGAACAAAAACCCATAGAGGAATGAAATATTTTGTGACTTTCATCGATGATTATTCCTGTTATGGATATGTCTACTTCTTGCAGCATAAAAATGAAGCCTTAGAAAAATTTAAAGAGTTTAAGGCCGAAGTAGAGAACCAATTGGGAAGATCCATAAAGACCCTTAATAGTGATAGAGGTGGAGAATTTGAAGCCTTTGATGATTTCTGCAAAGAGAATGGTATAAGGCATAATTATACTATGCCTTATACACCGCAACAAAATGGTATCGCAGAAAGAAGAAATCAAACTCTAATGGATATGATGCGATCTATGATGTCTTATGCTGACTTACCTCTACATTTTTTGGGTGAAGCTTTGGCTACTGCAGCATATATATTGAATAAAGTTCATACAAAGGCAAAGCCACTAACTCCATATGAATTATGGCATGGGCGAAAACCCGATTTATCAAACTTAAGAGTTTGGGGTTGTAAAGCGCATGTCCTCATTCCAAAGCCATTAAGAAATAAATTACAAGCAAAGACTTTGGAATGTAAATTCATAGGATATCCTGATAATAGTATCGGATATAGGTTTTATCATCCTAAGAAAGGATTGATCGAAAGTAGAGATGCTACTTTTATTGAAACTACTGATTTGTTTAAACCAATACACGAATTGGAATCTTTGGAAGAAGAAAATTCTCCTAAGGATGATCAAGATTTCCATCTTGATTTAGACTTGTCTCATGATGCTGACATTGACAATGATCAAGTGGGAGACGTTAACATGGGTGATCATATCAATGTCGATCATGACATACACATGGATAATGATCATGATATTATCATGGAAGATATAAATAGTGGGAGAAATGATCAAATCAGTGGGAGTAAAAGAAAAAGGGAACCATCTAGAAGATTGAAAGATCACTTTGTTTTCAATCTTGAGGAGGTAGATCATTCAATGGGAGATCCAGACCCACAGAATTATAAAAAGCAATGGATAGTTTTGAGTCTGAACAATGGCAACAAGCAATGAATGAAGAATTAGATTCCATAAAGAAAAATCAAGTTTGGGAATTGGTTGATCTACCTAATGAAAGAAAGCCCATCGGTTGTAAGTGGGTACTTCGTAAGAAGTACAAATCAGATGGTACCTTGGATAAGTTTAAGGCTCGACTTGTAGCTAAGGGTTATACTCAGAAACCCAGTATAGATTTTGTGGATACTTACTCTCCAGTTGCGAAGTTTACATCCATTCGTATTCTTATGGCAATTGTTGCTAGAATGGATTTAGAACTTCATCAGTTAGATGTCAGAACAGCATTCTTGAATGGAGATTTAAAGGAAGACATCTATATGATTCAACCCGAAGGATATCATGTCAAAGGACATGAAAACAAAGTCTATAAATTAAGAAAGTCATTGTACGGTCTTAAACAATCATCAAGACAATGGTATTTAAAGTTCCACCAAGCCATTATGGAAATGGGTTACAAAATAAATCCATTGGATCATTGTGTTTACTCTTGGAAGTGCCAAGATAATTTTTGTATGTTGTCACTATATGTAGATGACATCTTACTTGCAGGTAACTCTATAGATATGATTGAAAAGACTAAGTCATATCTGGGATCCAAATTTGAAATGAAAGATATGGGAGAAGCATCTTATGTTCTAGGAATTAAAATTACTAGGGATAGAGATGCCAAAACACTCTATTTGGATCAACAAAATTATCTGGATAAAATATTTAAAAGATTTAATATGCAAGATTGCAAGCCAGTGAGTACACCTGTTTGATGTATGCTATGACCAGCACTAGACCTGACATATGTCATGCAGTTGGATTGGTAAGTAGATATCTCCAACCCTGGAAAGCAACATTAGATGGCAGTAAAGAGAATTATTAGATATCTAAAGGGCACCCAAGGTATGAAACTTTGTTTCGGATTAAATGATCTGTATTTAGTTTGTTATTGCGATTTAGATTTCACAAGCGACTTGGATGATAGAAAGTCAACAAGTGGTAACATTGTCTTGTTTGGTGGAACGATTGTTTCTTGGTTAAGTAAGAAACAAGGCTGTGTTGCAAAGTCCACCATGGAAGCAGAATATATATCTTGTAGCACAGCGGTTAGTACTGCAGTATGGGCTAAACGATTTATCAATAATTTAAATATAGGTATACCTAAGGAGCACGTCAATGTGTTTTGTGATAACAAGTCCACCATTTTTCTGATAAAGAGTGGAGCAAAGAGTTCCAAAGGAAAACACATTGATGTTAAATATCACTATGTACAAGATATAGTGGAGAAATGAGAGGTAGAGGTCGACTACATACCCTCCGAAGAGATGGTGGCCGATCCGATAACCAAGGGATTGTCTCTGGAAAAATTCAGAGAGCATGTGACTACAATGGGTTTGCAAAACATGTAGATGTGTTGTAGTGTGAGACGTGCGGCGGGCATCGTTATATGGTTTTAGGGACGCCTAAAACATGGACAAGTAGATGCGACTCTATCTAGTTCTTTAGTACTTGGTCAGTTAAAGATAGAGGGCACTAGCAAGATAACCAGGTTATAATAAATCGTCTTGAAAGTAAAATCCATAATAGGCTTCAAGAAATAATTTATATAACATTGTGGCGTATAGTGCATGACTAAGTCACCATTTGTAACTGGGTATGGATTGTTTTTCCTAGTTACTTGGATATGATGCCATTTTACTAAAGAGTAAAATGTTATCAGATAAAGTGGAATGGTGCGCACCAAGTAAAGAAGCCATATATCTGATGTTACATTGAATTTCTTTACAAGTCATACTCTAGAGAAACAAATCAGAATAGGAAACCATTTATGTCATCATAATCAAGTGGGAGATGTTGGAATATGATTATGATAACATGGTTTTCACAATATGTGTAATCATATGTGAAGGTATACCATAACATTGGTGTACTAATATACATATGATTGTAGTGAAATAAGTTAATTAATTAATAAAGAAAATAATATAATATAATTAATTAAAGGATATGAACAGTTATATTCCAACCTGAGAAGTTATAACTTCTCCTGAAGAACATAACTTCTCCAGAAAGGTTACTTGCATATCTATATATTTGTAAATCTCTTTCTGTCAGAAAGAACATTCAATTCTATATTCACTCTGTTCATATCATTCACACCATATTGTGATCGATAGTCCAACGACATCCGTTTCCGATCCTGTTAATAAACAATTTCCATCATTAAGGTTTTACTCTACACTTGGCGACATTCTATTGGCCAAGGTTTATGAAGAAATATTCTCAAGATATTAAATAACAAATAATATCTTGAGATAATGGAGTAATTATCCCTAATTGATTTAAATTGGGATTAATTGAATGGAGTCAATCTTCAATTGGGAATGTATTAAAGATAAAATTTGGGTAATTAATCTTTATCTTTAATGCTTTGACTTTTCCTTGCCAATGGTAGGTGAGCGGTTGGTAGTCGTATTTAGATGATACGACCTTCAGAGGTGTGAACTGCTTGTAGGAGTATCTGAGGAGCATGCCTATTTATTGAGAGCAATCTTGTCTTTCTTGGGAAAAAAAATCCACATGTCCCCTAGAATTTTTGATATTATTTTAGGCTCCACAATCAACATTGTTGCAATTCTAGGAGCTGCGGCCCTGCAGACATGTCTAGGTTTTTTAAGAGACGGAGTGGGGATGCTTATAGCTACCCTAAGGATGACCCAAGCAGCACATTTACATGCCCTGGCGGGACTAACTATAGGGCTGCTTCTGCCTTGATTGAACCATATATATCTGCTACTTTATGGTATGGTCTGAACAATAAGCTTGTGATGAAATAAAATTAGATTGAGGGTTTTCCCAGCACACGTAATTTGCATTATATATGTAACACAACAAAGTACTTGTAATGTTATCCAAGCAACTACGTAATGTCATCCAAGCAACTATGGCTTCGCAAAGTTGTAATCGTTTTCTTAATTACTTGCTTAATTGGCTTTTAGCTAGATTAGCTTATAGCATATCGAGCCAGCACTCCTCTCAAACCAAAAACCTTCCCAGAATTGAAAGCTGATAGGACCCACTTCGACCTTAACCTGTAGCACAGATAGCAACGGAGGTGGAAGTTTGGGGAAGGAGAAGAAGTATTCTTTAATAAAAAGGCTAATGCTAGGGAGATTAAATTTTTTAAATCAAATGATGTGGTTGTAAATTATTAAATTATTAACTAAGTGTCGATTAACGTGTTTTTTCTTATTGGTGACATGTCTTCCTTTTTTTTTTTTTTTTACAAATTTAGTTTAAAATTTCGATCTTCCTAACATAACCCTTAATAAAATGATAGTTGGCCAATAGGGGTGGATTGGAAAAACTAAAAACCGGAAATCGAAAAAATGCCAACCCGAAAACCAAACCGAAGCTGTCAAACCGAATCTAGTTGGTTCAGTTTCGGTTTTTGAGGTTCGGAAACCGAACCGAAATATGAAAATCATATATAAATGCTTAAAACCTGGTGGCTTAAGGGTTCGAGAACCCCTTCCTTCCAAGTTGGGGATACTCGCTTCAAGCCAACTTGATTGTCGGCTTTGTGTTGATATATTTGTACCAATAAAATATTTATACGCATTCTAATCTTTAATTCTTTATAAAATTTCTAAGGGTGTAGTCAAACTCAGATTTGGAAGGATTTTAAAACACTTTAAAATCCTACTGCAGTCAACCAAAGAATTTTTAGAATCAATGCAAATCTGGGTGTAGTCAATCAAGATTTTAATAGTCATTTTTATAGTTCATCCAAATCTAGGTGTATTGAAAAATTAAAGATTTTGTAGGATTTCATTAAGTTGTGGATTTTGTGAGATTTGAGAATAAGAAATATATATAACCAAGAACAACTAGAATCCTACCTCACACCTAGGATTTCAAATCCAAGAACCTCTCCCTCTTCCTCTCACACTTTATCTTCTTCCTTCATCTCTACAATTTTTTCTTTATCTTTGCAATTTTTCTACTTCACCTATGCAATTTTTCTACAATTCTTTTTGCAATTTTGTGCAATTTTTTCTTCATGGCAGAGAAGGGGAATTGGAATTGGGTTGTGAAGGAAGAGGAGTAAGAGAGAGTCGCAGAAAACATTTGTCACATTTATTTGTCAGAGATTGAATTTTGGATTTTGTTGTCAGGTTTGATTCTATTTTGCATGATTTTTGTTGGTTGAAACTGTTTTTGGCTTAATTGCTTGATCATATCTCAAGCGTTTCGACCACGAATTATTGTTTTCATGGAATTTTATTCGCATTTTCTTAGTTTTTCTAACTCTTTTTCTCTAAAACGTAATTTTAATTAAGTTGGTGGTGGTAGAATGATTTATGTAGAGTAGAGAATCAAATTATCAAAAATTGTCTTTTGTGAGGTGGATACTATTTCGTGCGGCAACTAGGTGGCGGGATGCGAATCTCGTTGATTTTCTGTAGACGTTTAGTTGTAAGATAGCCTTTAGAGACCCTTCATGCTATTTTTCAGAGACCCTTCATGCAATTTTTTCTTCATGGCAGAGAAGGGGAATTGGAATTGGGTTGTTAAGGAAGAGGAGTAAGAGGGAGTCGTGGAAAACATTTATTTCAGCTTCATTTAGTGGATTTATGACCTAAATATATTTATCACCATTTGATTTATTTGACGATCAAGATTCAACATTGTAAAATCTATCAAAATCCACATAAATCTGTTATATGAATCTTCTCAAATCTTCCAAAATCCATATGGATTTTGTAGAAGTTTCATAATCCTATGAAATTCATCACTTAACAAAATCTATTAAAATCCTTTCAAATCCTAAGTTGACTACACCCCCTAAAGTTTACAAACCCTAGCCGTCACCCCTATTTCAGTTTTCATCTCTTCTCAAACACTCTCTCTCTCCCCCCTTCCGATGCTTTCTTCCTCTCAGCTTCCTTAGTTTTCATCTTTTCTCCTTCCATCCTTATTCTTTTCCCTTGTTTTGTAAGATTTGAAGCTCCTACTACTCCGTTAGATTACAATAACTTTGTTGAGACTATGAGGCATCAATTAATTTCGTCTTTAATCTCATTGGTGGAGCTGGAGGAGAAGGAGCTCGAGGCTTGCCAGTGGATCGGCACCCGGAGAGGAGGCTCGAGGCTTACAAGTGGATGGGTACTTCGTTACTTATGATAGCTGGGGAAATAAAGAAGAGGTATGATTTCTCAGACACATTTGAATTGATATGTTTTTACAAATGAATTCCTAGTCTTTGTCAGGCACATCGATTTCTTAGTCTTTGTCAGTAAGACATTCTTCTTTGAATTGTTAGGTAGTTGTCTCTAAAATCTGGGTTATGATATTTATTTTCTTTTATTGAATCATACTTTATTCTAGTAGAATGAAGTTTTATATGGTCATAGAACTAACATTTTGAATAACAAATGAGTAATGCTATTTGGATTCCTAATAAACATTTTTTCCGTTTCCTAAAGACATTGAATGTGCTTGCAGAGGCTTTCAAAAATATTGATAATACTTTAGTGATTGCGAGCTTTGGGGCTGATTGTTAGCTTGTTATGTTCGGAGCTATTGAAGCAAAGGCAATGAATCTGAGGGAAAAAACAGTTGTGGGAAAGGGCCTTAAGATCTTAATTTAATCCTCTGGAATTTATTTGTACTCCACTGGAACATGTATTACAAAATGACTACAAGCTTTGCTTTCTTAAGAATTTTTTTTGCTATTGAAGAAAAACAAAATCTATGAAAAAAAAAAAAAACTAACCGAAAAAAGCCGAACCGAAAAAAATTTGAACCGAGCTAAAATTTCGGTTCGGTTTCAGTTTTGGCAAAAAATCGAACCGTTTTGAACCGAACCCAGCCCTATTGGCCAAATAATATAACAACTCCAAACAATCTATAAGCTGGCAATTACACAACTTTCCTAAACACCAGCAACAAACTCATTATTTAACTAAGTAATAAACTCCTACTGCGATTATGCTAATCTCAATTCATAACATTGTTGGCTTTCCTAAACACTAGCATCGATCTCTCTCATTACTTCTAGCCCATTGATAACACATGTAAACATATGACGACTAGATTCTTTCACAACGGAGAGAAAGGCACTCACAACAGAGAACTCTCGTAACCGTATTTGACCTCACCACATTATATCTCACATGAAGGGTATTAAGAATGGCAAAAAGGATTTTTTTGTATTGATTGAAAGAATCTACACAAGTTACAAGTAAATATAAAAAGGGGAAGGAGTTAAAGCACAGCGCGTGCAACTCCTTAATTTAAGCTTTCGAAAGGCTATACAAGATCCCTTGATTTAGAGGGACTACATGACATCCCTTGATACAAGGCTTCACCGACTTCCATTAGGTTTCTTATATTAATAATTTCAACACTCCCCCTCAAGTTGGAGGGTGTATGTCAAGAACTCCTAACTTGCGTAACATGGTTGAGAATGCATCCTTTCCCAACGCCTTTGTGAACATATCGGCTAGTTGGTGTGAGGAAGAGACTTATTTTGTAACAACGGAACCATCTTGCACTTTGTCTCTGATGAAGTGATAATCAATCTCTATATGTCTAGTCCTCTCATGGAAGACGGGGTTAGCAGCTATGTGTAAAGCTGCTTGGTTATCACAATGCAGTGTTGCGGCCCCTAGATGTGACAAGCTCAGGTCTTTGAGAAGATGTTGAAGCCAAGACAATTCATAACAAGCACCCGTCGTAGCTCTGTATTCAGCTTCGGCTAAAGATAGGGAAACCGTCTTTTGTCTTTTTGATCTCTAAGAAATCAAAGAAGATTCCAAGAATATGCAATAACCTATGGTAGACCTTCGGGGTGATTAGGCAACCTGCCCAGTCCAAGTCATTATAAGCTGTCAAAGCTAGATTGTGATGTGAGGAAAAGAAAAGGCCCTAACCGGTGTGCCTTTGATATACCTTAGAACACGAAGTGCTGCCTCCATATGTGGCTTACGTGGTTCATGCATAAAACGACTCAACACATGCACATAATAAGTAATGTCAGGACGGGTGATAGTCAAATAGATCAAACGCCCAACAATTCTTCTATATTGAGACAGATCTTTAAGTAGTTCCCCTTTGTCTGAAAGCTTCAAATTTTGTTCCATTGGGAAGTTCACTGGCCATGCTCCTAAAAGGCCAACGTCTTTCAAAATCTCCAAAGCGTATTTCCGTTGTGAGAGGGAAATACCTTTGTGTGAACGTGACACTTCAGTCCCCAAAAAATATTTCAAGTTTCCGAGATCTTTGATTTGAAAGCGACTGTGTAGAAGCCTTTTAAGAGAGGATATGGCAGCCATATTATTTCTAGTAATGACGATGTCGTCCGCATAAATCAAAAGGGCCGTGAATGACTTTCCTTTTCAATGAGTAAAAAGAGAGTAATCAGCTTTAAATTGTACAAAACGTGCAGTTTGAATAGCAGTGGAGAACTTAACAAACCATTGACAAGAAGCTTGCTTTAAACCATACAACGACTTGTTGAGGCGACACACTAAACTCTCCCCCTATCGCAGAAGATCAGGAGGGGGTGACATATAGATTTCCTCATGAAGATCGCCATGCAGGAATGCATTATTAACGTCCAGTTGGTGAAGGGACCAATTTTGAGTAAAAGCAATAGCTAATAAACATCGAACAGTAGTCATTTTAGCTGTAGGTGAAAAAGTATCATGGTAGTCAATGCCTTCCATCTGAGTGTAGCCCTTGGCTACCAAACACGCTTTGTAATGCTTAATGGTTCCATCAGAACGCCATTTGATCTTATAAACCCATCTGCAACCAATAGGAGATTTTCCTAGAGGAAGAGAAGTAAGAGTCTAAGTGTGATTCTCTGCCAACGCCTGTAATTCAGAATGTATGGCGGCCTGCCAATGAGGGCTAGAAGCGGCCTTTGTATATGTGCTAGGCTCCTCATCATGAGTAACATGAGCAATGTAAGAAAAATGATTGGGTAAGTAACGGTGATAAGATAAGAAATTACTCAATGGATATCGTATACCTTTACAAAGACTTGACGACGAAAACGACGATGGTTTGGGTGTGGGCAGTGTCACTTGTGAGCATACATAATCACCGAGGTAAGCAGGGGTAGTGCGATGGCGTTGGGGTCGCCTAGTAGAGTCTGGTGGAGCTATATTGTCATCAGTGGAAAGAGGAGGATTTATGGGATTGGGTGGAGAAGTGTCAGAGGTGTTTGTATTGGGTGAATTGGGTGAATAAGTGTCTGAAAGGGTAGGACTAGATGTGTCAGAGGTGTTTGCATGGAGACATGGTGGACTAGACGTTTCTAGAGTGGATGGAGAAAGGATGGATGTAGAAAGAATGGGGTTGACAATAGGGTAAGGATGCAGGTTTGTTGGAGGTTCTACCGTGGGAAAAGATGGCAAAGTTTGAAAGGGGTAGGTATTTTCATGGAAAATGACGTCCCGGTTCGTAAAAATTTGTTTTTTTGTTAAATCATAAAGTTTGTATGCCTTTTGCCTGAAAGGATAACCAAGAAATACACAACGTCTAGCTCGTGCATCAAACTTATGAGAAACATGTACATTGGTGGCATAGGTAAGACATCCAAACACATGTATATGAGAAAAAGTGGGAGGTTTAGCATGAAGTAGTTCATAAGGTGTTTTGTAATGGAGAATAGGGGTTGGGAATATGTTTATAAGGTGTACAGCGGTTAACACACAATCCCCCCCAAAAACGTAATGGAATATGAGCTTGAAAACGCAAAGCACGTGCCATTTCAAGAATGTGACGGTGTTTGCGTTCTACAACCCTATTTTGTTGAGGCGTATAGATGCATGAATGTTGAAAAACAACCCCAATATCCCTAAAAAAATGACGTAAAGAAAGGAACTCCCCACCATTAACGGTTCAAATTGTTCGGACTTGTGTTTGGAATTGTGTTTGCACAAAGGAAAAAAACTTTTTGAGTAGGCTTTGTGTTTCACTTTTATGATGCATGAGGAAGACCCATGTAAACCTAGAATAATCATCTACCACTGTTGAAAAATAATTGGCTCCAGAAAGAGAACTTATCTTATAAGGACCCCAAATGTCACAATGGATGAGATCAAAAGGTTTCTTAGTAGTAATTGAACTAATGTCAAAAGGAAGACGATGTTGCTTGGCCAATGGACATATGTCGCAAGCATCATTCAACTTAAAAGGGATATGCAACATATTTTTTGCCATAAACTCTAATCGAGATGGCGATATGTGACCCAAACGTCGATGCCATAATTCAGTGGAGGAGGTGACAAGGTTGCATGAAGGTTTGACAAAAGATGTTGGCCTTTCTGAAACTAGCGTCACCAAGTAATATAGTCCTCCACGCTGTTTACCCAAACGAATCATTTTCTTCTTAGCCAAATCCTGCAAAATGCACCAGTAGGGGAAAAATGTTACTGAACAAGCCATGGCGCTAGTGACCTTGCTTACAAACATTAAGTCAACTTTGAAAGTTGGCACACATAATACATCTTGCAAATGAATTGAAGAATTTAAAGATAAATTCACAATGGGTGTGATAGGAGCCTCATGTCCACTAGGCATTTGAACAGGTGGTAAGGTGACATTCTTGGTACAATGAGTGAGTGAATTTGGTAAAGATGTAATATGGTCTGTCGCACCACTGTCGATTATCCATCAACGAAGGCACTTCAGAGGTTTTAACAAACCTAATGAGTTTTTTGTGGCATTGGCGGCGACATTGGCTTTGGGAGCATTCTATGTTATCTCATTGTTGTTCATAATGGATAATATCTGCTGGAATTGAACGTTAAAGAGACCAGGCACAACGGAATGCAGTTCTTGTAGAGAAACCCCATTGGTGGTATTGTTGGCAGAACTTCCATGGCGTTTATTGCATCCACCACCATTGTTCCCACACCCACCACCTTTGTTGCTACAATGAAGACGATGTTCGAGAGGATATCCATGCAGTTTGTAGCATGTGTTAATGGTATGGTTGGTGGTGTCACAATAAGTGCAGTGGAGTTGTTTACGGGAAGATGAGCTGCTGCTAGTTTGGCTGCCAGTTTGCGACTTGTGCCATTGACGAACAGCCATTACTGATACCTCTGCAGCTTCACGTGAATCTCTCACATCGCGTTGTTTTTCTTGCTAGACAATCATAGAATACACTAAGGGCGCGTTTACGTAAGGGTAATGGGAATCAAGAAACGGAATTGAATTCTGATTACGGATTACACCGGTGTTTACTAACGCGAGAGGAATCAAAAATTATGTGGGACCCAATTGAATTCCGGAATCACACTCCGGAATTTCCCGGAGTCGGATTCTCTAGCAACAGGTGGTAATTGAATTCCTTGTATTGTTGTCTTCCAGGAATCAGACTTTTGTTCCTAAATTACCCTCTCAATTCGTCTTCTGCAAATCCACCTAAATTGGGAGATGGCAGGGGTGGTGGGAGGACATGTGAATATGGGAGCAATGGGAGGATCTGTGAATATGGGAGGTTGTGGGGGCTGGGGAAGAAGAGGATATGGAGGATTGGGGAGCGTGGAGGACCTGTGAGTATGATGGGTGGTGGGAAGGGCTGTGCGGGCTGGGAAAGAAGAAGGCATCAAGGATGAAACGAAGAGGCGTGGGAGACTGAGGGTGCTCTGGTGGTCAAAGAAGTTTGCTTTTTTTTTTCCATGGATGAAGCAAATTAGGATGATTCGAGACGGCAACGAGAAAGTCACTGAAAATGGAGAGGAGAGGTTGAACTGTTCTTGCTGCGGATTGAGCATGAACAAGTTTTACCCTTCTTGTATTGTGATTAAACCCTCTTGGGAGGTTTTGGATTATGCCCAGAAACAGAATTTGAGTTTGGAAACAGGGGATGATCATCATACGAAAAAAGGTGATCATTCGAATCGAAGCGGATCGAATTTCGAGATCGGAAACGAAGAGGGAGTTGAAGAAAACAAGGGAGAAAATAGGGGTTTTGAAGCAGAGGATCATGAGAGGAAACGGAGAGGCATGGGAGATTGACTGGGGGTGCTCTGGAAGAAGGTGAAGAAAAGATGGGGATGAAAGGAAACGGAGTGGCATGAGAGATCGACCGGGGGTGCTCTGGAAGAAGGTGAAGGAAAGATGGGGATAAGAGGATGGGAGAAAGAAAAGATCAAGTTTGTAAAGATAAATTTAATTTTATATAAATAAACTTAATTTTCAATAATTATAGCATAAAAATCATTTATTTTCAACAAGGACAATTTAGTAATTACATTACTTGGAACAAGGGCATTTTAGTAATCATATTGGTTTATATTCCGATTCTGTTGAATTAGTAAACAGTTTTATGGAATTCTATTCCGATTCCAGACAGTTTTAGTAAACAACTTCAACATGAATCCGATTCTGATTCCGCCTCATTTCATTTCCTCCTCAATTCAATTCCTCCCAATTTGATTACGGATTAGTAAACGCGCCATAAATGCACAGAGGGCAATGGACTCATCATCAGGATGTTGCCACGAGCAGCACCATAAGACTCATTGAGACCCATGAGGAATGGCATTAATCTGGTTCTCTCAATTTGATCACCTTACTTCTTTAATGTACCACAGGTGCAAGACTCTTGATCATTGTAGGATGCAAGTTCATCCCACAAACTCTTCAGTTTTGTATAATTACCAACAACAGATAATTGGTCCTGAGAAATAGAAGCTATATCTCGTTGAATTTGATACATTCTAGGTGCATTACCTTGGCTAAAATGATCTTCAAGATCCTGCCAAATTGCTTGGGGTGTGGTGTAGTAGATAATGCTATCATGGATAGTTTGGTCAACTGAATTCAAGATCCAAGAAACAATCATGTCGTTGCACCGTTTCCAGGAAGCAAAGTCATTTGGTTTCTTGCTTTCATCAGGAGCCTTCAATGTGCCATCCACAAAACCCAGCTTGTTCTTAGCATTCAAAGAAAGCTTCACAGAACGACACCAAGTGGAGTAGTTGTCTCCGTTGAGAAGCTTGGAGACAAGAACCATAGCCGGATGGTCGAAATGGTGAATGAAAAAAGGACTGGAAATGTCTGACTTATTTCCATTTGAACTTTGTTCGTCAGCCATGAAAGAACAATGACACAGAAGAAAAAAAAGCAGAAGAAAAAAATGCAGCGAGAAAAAACTAGGGTCTGCTTGGATTTCCTTAGCTCTGTGATACCATATTAAGAATGGCAAAAAGGATTTTTCTGTATTGATTGAAAGAATCTACACAAGTTACAAGTAAATATAAAAGGGGGAAGGAGTTAAAGAACAGCATGTGCAACTCCTTAATTTAAGCTTTTGAAAGGCTATACAAGATCCCTTGATTTAGGGGGACTACATGACATCCTTTGATACAGGGCTTCACCGACTTCCATTAGGTTTCTTATATTAATTACTAGAAATAGAAGTTATATCTCGTTGAATTTGATACATTCTAGGTGCATTACCTTGGCTGAAACGATCTTCAAGATCCTGCCAATTTGCTTGGGGTGTGGTGTAGTAGACAATGCTATCATGGATAGTCTGGTCAACTGAATTCAAGATCCAAGAAACAATCATGTCGTTGCATCGTTTCCAGAAAGCAAAATCATCTGGTTTCTTGCTTTCATCAGGAGCCTTCAGTGTGCCATTCACAAAACCCAGCTTGTTCTTAGCACTCAGAGAAAGCTTCACAGAACGACACCAAGTGGAGTAGTTGTCTCCGTTGAGAAGCTTGGAGATGAGAACCATCGCCGGATGGTCAAAATGGTGAATGAAAAAAGGACTGGAAATGTCTAACTTATTTCCATCCGAACTCTGTTCGTCAGCCATGAAAGAACAACGACGCAGAAGAAAAAAAAGCAAAAGAAAAAAATGCAACGAGAAGAAACTAGGGTCTACTTGGATTTCCTTAGCTCTGTGATACCATATTAAAAATGGCAAAAAGGATTTTTCTGTATTAACTGAAAGAATCTACACAAGTTTCAAGTAAATATAAAAGGGGGAAGGAGTTAAAGCACAGCACGTGCAACTCCTTAATTTAAGCTTTTGAAAGGCTATACAAGATCCCTTAATTTAGGGGGACTACATGACATCCCTTGATACAGGGCTTCACCGACTTCCATTAGGTTTCTTATATTAATTATTTCAACAAAGGGCGCATCTCCAACCAATTTTTATAAACACGACTCTTCACACTATTTTTAGTTTCTCACACTCCTCTTTATATCTGAAAATCATATTGAATAAGTGAAACCAAAAGAACATACAAAATTAAACACGTGAGAGGCTTGAAAAAGTGTGTATCATTTGCCTCAATTCAATTCATCTGCACTAAATTAGTAAACATGCCATTAAACGGGAACAACCCTTTTTTATTTTTAATATATTGATCGAGTAAAAAAATCAAGGAACAACTTTAAACATGTTTTGCAAGAGAAAAAGGTGTGCAAAAATTATTTCTCTTTCACAATTATACAATGGAAACTCTTGTCACACGAGCCGGAGAGTAAAATTCAACCAGCCAGTTTAAAGCATCTTAATCATAATTAACAGTTTAGATCGACATTTCCATATATTAAACTTGGTAGCGAACCAAAAGTTAAAATATAAGTAAAATCCATTCACCGAATCCCAGTAAAAAGAAAAGAAAAGGAAAACAAAACGCAGTCACATAGTAATTCATAGATTCTCACCCACATGAAGCTCAAAGTGCAACCATGGCGAGGGCATGCATGCTCTGCTCATCCAACTCCAAGGCCTGTAACTGTCTTTCTTGAGTCACAGTGTGTCTCAGCAGCCTCAGAGCTCGTTGCAACCTAGTAACTGGCTGCCGATGACGATGATTTGCATCGTCATCCAAACCAGCAACTGCAATCTGATTGAGCTGGAAAAAGAAGAGCCTCGATGCATGGCTGAATTCGGAGTAGGTTTGATAAAGAAGTCTGAAGCTGAAAGAGAGTTTGAGAACAAACGGCCAGATCAACCCAGTCAGCACAGCGTTGCCGTGAGAGGCGGAAATGGTGACGACTTTGAGTTTGATGAGTGCTACAGCTGCCATGTGAAAACCCATCTATATATGTAGAGAGAGAGAGAGAGAGAGAGAGACTCTTAATGAGCAAGCTAAGTTGAATCAGAGTGATGAGCTTGAAAAATATTAAAAGGTTTGGGATTATATGGAAAATTAGGTTTTGGTTTTTGTTGTCAGCAGCTAGAAGGATATGAGGAAAGGGTGGTGTCTTTATCAGCATATGTGTCAAATTCCTAAGCACGATGTGTCTTTTCTCTGGGCACCATGTTTGCGCAACGACTCTATCATGGATGATGGTAACAGAACAAAAGATAAGAGTTTAATTAACTTGTATTTTTATATTTTTTATTCTTGGTGGATTGTCATTGTGTTTAGAATATCTCCAATTTACTGCGTTTAGTTCAACCCTCTTTTTCCTTTAGAATATTGCTTGGACTAAACTAGCATTGGGAAATTGTCTCTTGTAAATGTTGTTGTCCTACATTTTTATATGGAAAATAATTTTTACACTCACTTTTCACTACTCGCACTCTTTTGTTTCAAACATTAAATTAATAAATTAAAAGAGAATCAGTGGCCAAAATTAAGAGTTGTATTATATAAGGTTAAAATGTAGTGTGAAAATCACTTGCGTTATACATAGTTGTTTTGCCACAAATTTTCCAAAGATATTTTTGAGAAACCCTATCCTGAACAATAATTTTTCACAATGGCAAGTCCCTATTGCATCATATCTTTTATGAATAGTACTGATAATCTCAACACACATAAAAAAAGGAAGAATAACGAAGTCTTTTTTTTTTTTTTAAGTGCAACAATATATTTTACATTAAGAAGAGAGAGGAGTTCAGCTAAGCTACATAATGGGTAACCTAATTTAGTACCAAATTCGTCATTTATGAGATTCGAACCTAATACCTCTTACTTATAAATAAAGAGAAATATCATCAAACCGTAGTACTGAATGACTTTTAGAGTTATATTAATACTATTATTTAAGTAGGGATTTTATTTTTTTTGGGTTGTATACTTTTCTAGTAGGATTTTATGAGCCACTTTGCATGCAGGATGACAACCGTTGAATCATCATAATGCACATGAAGTTACGAACTGAGGGGACCTATATGGCTGTGCATAGGAAATTTCCAGGAACTTTCTCTCCATCATTATGGCCTCGTGATGTGTGGAGATACTGTATACAATTCTTGGGCAGCAATGCATACGTTGAAATCTTTGGGAGCATTATGTCGATTATTTTCTTTTGTCTCTATACTTTTTTTTTTTTTTTTTTGAAGAATTGAGTTAAATTAAGAAACCCAAGGCTAAGAAGCCAAACAGAAGCAAGAGAGCCTACGACAAGGCAAACACAACGAAATAAAGACCAAGCAAAGCAGTGAGCAGGGATACAACAACCGACACAATCACTAAGAGATAGTGTCACCCCAAACCCACCACAACCTGCTAATGAGGGCAAGGCAGTCCGTCATTACTTAATACATGAACTAACGAAGATGGGGGTCTGTCAACCCAAACAAAATCACACATCTCCGTAAAATCAGCCGACGCAAGAACATCCACTGCCAAATTGGCTGATCTTGGAACCCAAGACCAGCGACAGTTCTGAAAAGCTGATCCCAACCTTTGAGCTCTAGCCAAAATGGGGAAAGCCTCCCAACTGCCATTTTCAAGAGAACCATTTAAATAGGAAATAGCCTGAAGAGAGTCAGATTCAATGAGAACAGAACTGAAACCCAACGAGGCACCCAATTCACAACCATGCAGGATCGCAAAAGACTCAGCCACAAGAGAAGAAGGAGCCAAAACAGAAGACCTTACCGCAGCCCGGAAACGCCCACCGTCCTGTCTAGCAACCACCCCCGCAAAACCCATCCGAGATGATTTAGACCAACTAGCATCTACATTGATTTTAACAAAAGGAGAAGAAGGAGGACACCACCTGACAACAACCTCCTCCCGAGAAACCGAGACAGGCTGAGCAATACCCACAGAAGACATAGCAAGCAAAAAGTTCCCAAAGGCGGTCGACAACGAAAAAATAACCTTAGATGGATTCACAGGAACCTGGTTGAACACAAAATCACAGCGAGCTTTCCAGATGAACCAACAAGAGAACGAAACATAAGCTTGGAACCACTGCCTGTCAGCCGAAGAACCCCAGTTAGGAGAAAACACATCCTGCAACCACCGATCCCACGAGACAATACCGGCAGCATCCACTTTGTAATTCAACGCTCCACCAAACCAAACAGCCGCCACCCAAGGACAGCGAAGGAAGACATGCTCCACAGTTTCATCAGCATTCTGACAAAGAGGACAAGAGGGAGAGGATGATAACCTTCTTGAAAAAAGAGCCTTACCAGTAGGCAGGCCAAGATGCAACGAAACCCATAAGAAATGCCGAATTTTGGGAGGAACAGCCAACTGCCAAATGCATTTCCATAGAGTTTTAGAAATCGAACGAACAACCGGCATCCGATGATCCCTCACCTCAATAGAGCGAACTTGCAGCCATCTGTACCCCGATTTCACCGAGTATTTGCCATTCCGGTTAGCAGCCCAAACAAGCCTGTCCTTCCACCTCGAGTCTCCAATAATTGTTTCCTGAATAGCCCTTTGATCCGCTAAAGAAAGAAACGGTCTTAGAAAATCAAAATCCCATTGCCGGGAAGAGGAGTCAATGAGGGAGCTGACCCGTAAGTTCGACGTAACAGAGACAGAACCAAGCGGCATAGGGTGCCCCGAAGGGAGAGAGAGCAGCCACCTATCCACCCAAACCCTCACCTCCTCCCCACCCATGATTTTCCAATGAGATCCGCTAGTAAGAAGCTCCCTGCCCGAGAGAAGACTGGACCAAGCCCAAGAAGCCCGAGCCCCTTTTTAGCCTCCAAAAAAGAGCAATGCGGGAAGTACCTGGCCTTAATAACCCTCGCCCACAATGAATTCGGCTCCGTAAGCAAACGCCAGCATTGCTTAGCAAGTAACGCATCATTAAACTCCTGAAAATTTCTAAAACCCAGGCCACCCATATCCTTGGGAAGGCCCAGAACCTCCTTAGACACCCAGTGGATCTTTCGGTTCTCCCCATGGCTTCCCCACCAAAATCTCGCAACCAGGGCATCCAACTCATGACAGACCACAGAAGGAAATTTAAAAATGCACATAGGATAAGCAGGAATGGCCTGGATCACAGCCTTAATCAGAACTTCTCTGCCCATCCTCGACAACGCACTCTGCTTCCACCCTTGGAGCTTTCCCAAAATTTTGCCCTTCACATAAGTAAGGCCACGCTTTTTGGACCGACCCCAGATGGCTGGGACACCCAAATAAGTGCCAGGATTATCCACTACAGACAAACCAAGAATGCCACCCAAATTGGCAACCACCCCTTTCGGAACATTTGCACCAAAATAAATACTGGACTTCTGGAGATTCACTTTCCGCCCCGAAGCTTCATAGTACCTATCAATAATAGAGAGCAAATTTCTACAATAATTATCCCCCGCACGCAAAAAAAGAAAAGTGTCGTCCGCAAAGAACAAGTGGGATATAATGGGCCCCGATACACCAATCCTAACTCCCTCCAGCTGTTTGTCGTCAATCGCAGCTTGAATCATGCACGAAAGAACCTCCCCCAGAATGATAAACAGATAAAGAGATAAAGGATCACCCTGCCTGAGACCTCTGGACGAAGCAAACTTGTTGCCTGGCTACCCATTAAGAAGGACAGCGAAATTAACTGTAGAAACACAACCCATGACAAGCCTTCTCCACATACAACAGAACCCCATTCTCTCCATAACCGCATCAAGGAAATCCCATTCAACTCTATCATAGGCTTTCTGCATATCCAATTTGACTCCCATTTCAAACTTCCGTTTCGCAGTTCTCCCTTTCAAAAAATGGAACATTTCATGAGCAATCCCGATATTATCTTGAATTTGACGACCCGCCACAAAAGCATTTTGGGAGGGAGATATAAGCATAGGAAGAATCACCTTTAACCGGTTTGCCAAGACCTTAGACAACACCTTGTAAGAATAATTACACAGGCTAATAGGCCGAAACTGCGAAACCGTCTCCGGGTGCGGAACCTTTGGGATCAGAACAATATACGTAGCATTAAGAGAAGTCGGGCTAGACGACCCCTGCATTAACTCCCCCACCAAAGCACAGACATCCTCATAGACATGCTCCCAAAATGATTGATAGAATATGCCTTGAAAACCATCCGGTCCCGGAGCTTTAAGACCACCCATTTTAAAGATCGATGTCTTGATTTCATCCTCGGACACCGGCTTAAGGAGCGCCAGATTCATATCCTCCGTCACTCTCGGGCTAATACAATCCAACAAAGATCCCCAGTTCCGGGCTCCCCCAGTAGTAAACGTGTGAATAAAATGATCCTCCACCAATTTTCGAACACGTCCCGGTTGCTCCACCCAGTTCCCAAGCTCATCCTTAATTTTGATAATTTGGTTGCGTTGTCTTCGTTGCAAAGTAGAATTATGAAAGAACTTTGTATTGGCATCCCCATCACGAAGCCATCTAACTCTAGAACGCTGCATCCAATAGCTTTCCTCCTGAGCCCTCAATTCATCGACGAGCTGAGTTTTCTGCTTAATGACTTCAATATTAGAGCGCCAATCCTTTTGAAGCTCCTGCAACTGATGCAGGAGTTCCTGATTCAACAGACCTCTCTTCTTGAATTTATTTTGGCTCCACCGAATAAGACTAGATTTGCAATGGTTTATTTTCTTCGTCCACCTCACCAAAATCTCACTCGGAGCCTGCCTATTCCAGCAAGAGCGCACCACCTGATCACAATCAATCTCTTTAGCCCAGAACGCCTCAAACTTGAACACTCTTCGCCCCTGCATACTCTCTGACTCTGTTTGAATAATGAGAGGACAATGATCAGACCCCATAACCGTCCCATGCGTAACCAAAGAATTCGGCCACAAATCCTGCCAAAGCTCGTTTATCAAAGCCCGATCAATCCGTTCCTCCACCAGATGACCGTGGCGCATACCATGCCAAGTGAAAGCAGGACCATTAAAGTCCAAATCCCACAAATTGGTAACCTGCATGAAAGTCTCCAGATACCTAGGCCTGTTGTAGAGAGCCTCCACCCCCCCAGACTTCTCATGATCCCAAAGAAATTCATTAAAATCCCCAGCACAAAGCCACGGAATATCAGCAGGAGAAAAATGACTCGACATCCACTCCCAAAACTCAGCCTTATCCTCCCTGTAGGGAGTTCCATACACTCCAGTAATATGGACCCAATTACTATCCCCACCCTTGCGCAAGATAACATCAATAATATGCTTAGAAGAAAACAGAGATTGCACCTCCACTGAATCATCCCACCACAAACTTAGCCCACCTACCCTGCCAACCGGAGAAACATTAATACCATAATGAAAACCCATACGTCTCCTAACACCATTTAATCTATGATCTTTCATTTTAGTTTCAGATAAAAAGATCATAGAAGGTCGTTTGTTTCTAATAAGCCCATGGAGGGCCCTAACTGCCGTGTCCGACCCTAGACCACGGCAGTTCCAAAACACCAGAATCATGGCGATCTTGCGGCTGTTGAGGGCCAGCCGCCACCACCCCGAGCCAGATTGCCCGCACAAACAGTCCAGACACAGCTCCCATTCTCTCCCGCATCAGCCTCCACCTGATCCCACAGATCACTTACTTCCATAGTGCCGTCCTGTATCACTTGTCTATCAGTGTCCGGGTTGGGCCCTCTAGTTTTCTTTTGGGGGGATGGAACTAAGTCCATACTCGATGGCTCCACTCCTCGCTTAATGCCACCCACCTCATGCCGCAACAGGCTTGAGCACAATCGAGAGGTAGAAGCCAAAGTCCCCATGAACCCCTCGAAATCACCAACTGGTGGAGTCCCAGAATCTGCCTCACTAACATCCCGAATCCGAACCGAATGCTCTCCTTCTCCCCCCTGAAAGACCAGTTGATTAATTACTGACGGGAAACTCCCATCACCGCACTCCCATCTCAGGTGGCGACGCAGCTGAGGCACTACCACTTGAATCTGACTAGCAGGACAAGCTTGGCGCTGAAACCTACGCCATTTCTTCTTGTCACGAACATGGGAACCAAGCTCCCCAGCAGTCACCCCAGAAGTGTCTTTCCTGCTCGGAGCCTCATTGTGGATCGAACGCTGCAACCTCAACTCAGGACGATCACTGCCCCTAACCATTCCAACCAACCTCCGTTCGCTTACTCCCAATCGCGACGGGCGCACATGCTCCACAAACTCGCGCACAGGAGGAGCTTTGATCCAATCTCCAAAGCCTCCCACCCCACCCATATTCGCCGCAAAAGAGCACTCCGTATTAATATGATCAATACGCCCACAATGATAGCAAAAATCTTGAAGCCTCTCGTATCTAAACTCCACCCAAGTCTCACGGTTCACCTCCCTTTTCAACCAACATCCCAGAACAAGCGGGTTCTCCGAATTAACTAACACTCTCACCCTTAAGAAGCCTCGAGCTTTTGCTGGATCCTCCATCTCCATAAAAACACCAGCCGTCTTAATGAGCCGAGTAACATTCTCCTTGGAAACCAAACTTAAAGGGACTCCCCGGATTTGAACCCAGAAAGGAACAGTCTTCATGTCAACCTCCTCCAAAGCAAGGTCCGGGGGCCAAGCTTTCACTACAAATTTTTTCTTCATGACAGCCCACGGCACCTGCGCCAGGATTTTCTTAGCCACACTCTGATCCGGAACCAAGATAATGAACACATTCTCTCGGACCCATTTAATTCCCACTTCACCTAGATCCTTCCACACCGAGTTAAGGATGTTTCTGATACCCCACCTATTCAGTGGCTTCTGCGTCAAAGCCATACCAACTAACTTAACACCAATTTCCATCGTAGACAGATCCAGCGAGCGATCCAAATGAACAACTAGCTCTTCCACACTAGAATTTTCCATAAGTAGCAGACTCCACACTTTCGACAGCCCCATAGATGCCGCAGAGTACTTGGAATGCTCAGAATTTGAACCCAGAAAGGAACAGTCTTCATGTCAACCTCCTCCAAAGCAAGGTCCGGGGGCCAAGCTTTCACTACAAATTTTTTCTTCATGACAGCCCACGGCACCTGCGCCAAGATTTTCTTAGCCACACTCTGATCCGGAACCGAGATGATGAACACATTCTCTCGGACCCATTTAATTCCCACTTCACCTAGATCCTTCCACACCGAGTTAAGGATGTTTCTGATACACCACCTATTCAGTGGCTTCTGCGTCAAAGCCATACCAACTAACTTAACACCAATCTCCATCGTAGACAGATCCAGCGAGCGATCCAAATGAACAACTAGCTCTTCCATACCAGAATTTTCCATAAGTAGCAGACTCCACACCTTCGACAGCCCCAGAGATGCCGCAGAGTACTTGGAATGCTCAGAAAAACCCTATGAGCTTTCACCGGTGACAGACGTAACTCTTGAATCTGCCTCAAATCATCGGTAATAGCAAAAAAAAGTGCAATAACTATGTCAATAAAAGCATCAGCCTGCACATACCTACCATTTGGGGACAAAATGGGATGAGCTCTTTTAACGCTGCCAACCAACATCTCATAAGACCCATAAAGACCATCCCAGCATTCAATGCTTTGAGATTTGTCAGAACCCACCTTAACTCCATCCTCACAGAGGCCAAATTTGTGCCATACTGTCAACCCCACATCGAAACCAATCGTACCTAGATATAAGATCTCAACCCCCAAATTGACCACCCAGTATAACCCTAACCCCCAACTCAGAGAATAGAAGGGATAAAATCCCTGACCACTCTCCTCTATTCTAACCCGCCCCACCAGAAGAAGCTCGAACCCAATCGCAGAACACAAGACGAAATTAAAGCTCCACCAACCCCAATCTGACAACCCCCCTACAGAAATCCAGAACCACAGCAGACAAACAGGACATGGACAGACAGCCCTACCAAAGCCCCACCACAATCAGAAGAGATGCAACCCCGAACAAAGACGATCGCAGAAAAATAAAAAGCTCTACCTACCCCTCGAAACTTCGCCCCAAAAGAGATCCACCCACCCCTCGCAAACGACGCCCTAACGTAGATCCATCAACACCAGGTGAGCACCCAGAACCAGCAGGAAAGAGCACCCACACCCACACTGAAACTCGCACAACGGCGGATTCTCACAGAGGAGAAAAGGCTCTCACGACGGAGAGAAAAAATACATTCTTCCGATCTATTTTTGTCTCTATACTTATGTAACATGTTTTATATATATATATATATGATCAACTACTTCAGGTCACAATCTTATATACAAAATTAAGATATGATCAACTACTTCGGCTCAACATTCAACATTGTACACCTTCTATGCCTGTGATATTGTTCCAACTCACATCTTATTAGCGGTAGGATTTTGTGAAGCCAAAAATAATTATAAAAAAACAAAAAAATCCTAGATCTGGCACGTGGATTTTTTTTCCAATTAACGGAAATGCCTTCATTAATTGGCAAGGCTTACATTCGTCCCACGTGCAGTTCAACCACCAAGATGACCTGAGTTGCTAATAACAATTTCTCTAAGCTCCTCTGCCCATGAAAAGGAGATAAGGCAAGGAAATTAATGGTAGAATTAATATCTAAATCCTACCTTTAAGATTTTCCAATTAAAGACATATTCTTTTCCTCAAGGAAGCAGATTCTTCAAGATAATTTTTAGGATATTATTAATTAACTTTAATAATATCAACAAGGATTGCCATTGAGTACTATGGTCTAGTGGTATTCCTTTTCAATTGAAAGAAAGAGATCTTAGGTTCGAATCTCGTGGATGGCGAATTAAATACCAAATTAGGCTACCCATTGTGTGGTTTAGCCGAATTATCCCTCCCTTTAGATCCTCGATACTACCATGCTCCATATAAATACCTTATTCAACACACTTCGCAAGTAAGTTAAAGTGAACTCTATACAACTCAATCCTAAATTTCTCTCTTTTTTCAGAGAAACTTAGGCATCATAGGTTTATTGGCTTAAACCCCCTTTTTATTGGGCGCGTGGCTTTGGCTATAACCAAATGTGTTTATTTTTTTGTGTAGGTACAATTTCATCAAATCTATGATGACGAAATTTTGCTACCACAAGTGGGTGCTTCATTGAGAAATTGATTCAAATCTCAAAGAAGTTCTTGCAATTCTCTTCGAATTTCTCTCTTTTTGAATTTTTCTAACATACCCCAATCTTCGAATTTTTTAATTCCTTGATTCATTTGCCCTAGAGAAAGGAAAGCTTGGTTAGGAATTTCAAAACTATGACGAACGGCACTCTCAACGTGCCTAGATTTGGACCAGACAATTAAAACCACGACGTGGCCCCAACCCCATGCCGCTATTCTTCACGATTAAGCACAGAAGGTAGGCAGCCTCTGCCACCAATAACATTAGCAGTTGTAGCAGCAGCAACCCAGAATAAGGCTCAAATGCTGGGCTTGTTTCCTAGCCCACGGTCACGCTGCATCACCATTTGCTACAATCCAAAAGTCAGGAACGAACCGAACAGGCTGTTGAAAAATAAATTGCTTACTAATTTCTTGTTAGTAAATGATTTCTTAGTAGATTTTCTATTTTGTCATTTTGTGAAACTGTTTTCTGTTGAGATAGCTTGAGCTCATATGCCAAGTGTAGGACTTAGATCAATTTTCATTTTCAATGGCTCACATGCCTTGTAATTGCCATGTGTCATAATCACAATGGCTTATGTATTTGAATGGTGATGATAACTGATGTAAGGGATGAATGAATATATGAAAGTGGAGCATCATTCTGCAATGGTTAGAATGTTGCAGCTGTGAAATATTCTCTCTGACTATTTCTCTAGCTTCTTTTCTTTCATTCTTCTTGCTCCCTTCGAAATCCAAGTGATCAGATCAATGGTAAATTACTAAAATCTCAACATGGTATCGCGAGCCTAGGTTCTATATGGAATTAGGGTGTTGGATCTGTGAGTGATGTGCTCAGAAATCCAACGTGAAATTTTCAACTACGTTCATCGATTCAAGTCTCAAATGGCTAGGTCAAGTAGTAGTGATCTTTGGGCTCCAATATCCAATGGTGACAACTATGAATTTTAGAAGATCCAAATGAGAACTATTTTCAAATCACATGGAATCTGGGATTTAGTTGAAAAGGATCTTGAAATTCCAGAATCGAAGGGTAAGAAGGTTGAAGATGAAGGCTCATCAGATTCAAATAAAGCTTCCATGAGTGATAAGCTAATCAAGGATGCTAAGGCGATGGGTATCATCCAAAAAGCTATTTCAGAGGATATTTTTCCCATAATCTCGAATGAGGAGACCATAAAGGGCGCTTGAGATATTTTACACCAGGAATTTTATGGTGATAAACTAGTGAGATCCATACGCCGATATTTCGAGTATACGAGATTGAAGGATGATGAAACCTTGTATGTGTATCTCACTTGTCGTCTCGAGCTGGTGAATCAAATGAAAAGGTATGGGGAAGATTTACCCAGAGAGTGTTTGGTTCAGAAATTGCTCATAAGCTTAACCAAAAAATTTGATCATGTTTGCTATGTGATCGAACAAACTAAGGACATTGAAACTATTGAGGTGCAAGAGGTTATTGCTGCATTGAGAGGATTTGCACAGCGCCTTGATAGGCATGCTGAGAGTACCCCTGAGAGAGTTTGCAGTAGTATGAGTGTGAATCCAAAAGGGACTCAGTCAAATCCCTCGTTTGGTAACTCTAAACCAAAGAAGAAATGGAAATCGAAAGGAAAGAAATGGGACCCTAAACCTTAGAATCTTGCTAATCAAGGTGGCAAGTATGACCAAGGAGGAAATTTTGATTAGGCTAAAGGAAAATGCAAGCATTGTGATAAGCTACACTATGGTGAGTGTTGGTTTAAAGGGAAGCCAAAATGCTATGGATGCAATCGTTTTGGTCATCTCATCAAGGACTATGATAAACCAAACAAGGCTGGAAAGCTTGTAAAGTTACAAATCAGGTAACAGAATCTGCAACCATGTTTTATGCCTATCATTTTGCTACTATTGGAAAAAATATGAACATATGGTATGTAGACAGTGCATGTAGTAATCATATGACCTTTCATGAATCCTTGCTTATTGATGTTGATAAAAATATGAAGTGTAGACTTAAAATGGGCACTGGAGATTTAATGCAGTCAATAGGCAAAGGTACCTTGGTTATAGAAATGAAAGGTGTGACTAGATATATTAAAGAGGTTATGATTGTACCTGGATTGGATGAGAATTTGTTGACTGTAAGGCAGATGGTAGAGCATGGTTATTGGCTTGTGTTCAGTGATTACACGGTTGATATATATGGAAGATTTGATTGAAAGTGTTCCAATGAAAGGAAACAGATGCTTTCCCTTAATTTAGGAATATGTCAATCCTCACATGGCTAGAGTCATCTTGGTTGTGGCATAAAAGATATGGACATCTAAACTATATCAGTTTGATTCTTCTGCAAGAGAAGGAAGTGGTGCAGGTTTACCTAGACTACAAGTCTATGAGCATGTTTGCTCTAGATGTGCTACAGGGAAGGGTAACAGGGAACCATTTGACAAGGGAAAAACTTAGAGGGCATCACAACCTCTAGAACTTATTCACTCTAATATCTATGGTCCAATGCAGATAACCATTGTTGAAGGCAACATATTTTTTCTCACATTTATTAATGATCACACTAGGATGTGTTGGGTATTTTTCTTGTAGCACAAGTCTCAAGTCTTCAACATTTTCAAACGGTTCAAATCCATGGTTAAGCTATAAAGTGGCTACCAAATTAAGAAACTCAGAAGCGATAGGGGTGGAGAATACATATCCCTAGAGTTTTCAAAGTTCTGTGAAGATATAAGGTTAGAAAGGCAATTGACTGTTGCCTACTCTTTACAACAAAACGGTGTTGTAGAGAGAAAGAACATAACGGTGATTGAAATGGCTAGAACTATGATGTATGAGAAGAAAATTCCCTTGGAATTTTGGGTTGAAGTTGTAAACACAGTCGTGTACCTGCAAAATCGATGTCCAACAAGTGCTTTGAACAACATAACTCCATTTGAGGCATTCAGTGGGAGGAAGCCAGGTGTCAAACATTTGAAGATATTTGGTTCTTTGTGTTATATTCACATTCCTTCATAGAAAAGGCGCAAATTGGAGGAAACTAGTGATAAGGGAGTATTTGTTGGATATGGCAATTGTGCAAAAGGGTATAGAGTTTTCAACTTGAGAACTCAAAAGGTTGAACTATCAAGAAGTGTAATCTTTGATGAGAAAGCAATATGGTACTGGGAATCTAATGAGGTAGTGCAATTCTCTATTCCTTTGAATGATAATGGAAGCTCAAGGATATCTGAGCTTAATTCAGAATCAAGTGACTCACCTTAGTCTATGCAATTTCCTATGAGATCACAAACAACTAGAGACCTGCAAGCATCTTAGGAATTTGGTTCACTTGGTTCTTCAGTTTCAATCTCAAAAACCTATGATCATACTCCACAGAAATGGAAGAATTTGAGTGATGTATATGCTCAATGTAAGATGAGCATTATTGAACCTAAAGATTTCAATGAGGCAGTCAAAGATGAAGCTTGAAAAAAAGGCTATGACATAAGAGATGTTGATGATAGAAAAGAATTCTACTTAGGAGTTAGTTGATAGACCATGCAACAAACCAATTGTAAGAGTGAAGTGGGTCTACAAAACAAAGCTGAATTTTGATGGTTCCATTCAAAAACACAAAGCTAGACTTGTAGCCAAGGGCTACACACAGAAACCTGGGGTTGACTTCAATGAAATCTTTGCTTATGTGGCAAGGTTAGATACCATCACGACACTCATTGTACTAACTGCACATAAAGGTTGGAAACTATGGCAATTGGATGTTAAATCAGCTTTTCTGAATGGTGTTCTCGAGGATGAGGTATATATGGACCAACCTGATGGTTTTGTGATGAAAAGGGCTGAAGACAAAGTGTATAGGCTGAGAAAGGCCCTCTATGGTCTAAAACAGGCACCAAGGGCCTGGTATAGTGAAATTGACACATGCTTAATTCACTGTGGCTTTCACAGAAGCTCAAGTGAAGCAAATTTATATGTGAGAAACAAGGAAGGTGTTGGTACTTTGATTGTGTCAATCTATGTTGATGACATAGTGTACACAGGGAGTAATGCAGAAATGATGGAAGAATTCAAGGATGAGATAATGTGCAAATATAAGAAGTCAGATTTGGGTTTACTTCATCATTTCCTTGGAATAGGCTTAACTTAAACTGAAGGGAGTATATTTATACACCAGAAAAAATATGCTCCAACTCTCTTGGATAAATTTGGGCTCAAAGACTGCAGGCCCAAACCTGAGTGGTCGATTTGATGCAATTCAAATCGAGTGTTTCATCAAAAGACCAAGCACATTGGCAGGAAGTTTCATTTCATTAGAGATGCAATTCAAGAATGAGTGGTCGATTTGATTTACTGCAGGAGTGAAGAACATATTGCAGACATTTTTACCAAGGCTCTTCCCAAGGACAGATTCAACTATTTGAAAAGCTTGCTTGGTGTGAAATCAGTTAGCAATTTAGAAGGGAGTGTTGAAAGTAAATTGCTTACTAATTTCTTGTTAGTAAATGATTTACCTAGTAGATTTTCTATTTTGTCATTTTGTGAAACTGTTTTCTATTGAGATAGATGAGCTCATATGCCAAGTGTAGGACTTAGATCAGTTTTCATTTTCAATGGCTCACATGCCTTGTAATTGCCATGTGTCATAATCACAATGGCTTATGTATTTGAATGGTGATGATAACTGATGTAAGGGATGAATGAATAAATGAAAGTGGAGCATCATTCTGCAACAATTAGAATGTTGCAGCTGTGAAAAATTCTCTCTGACTCTCTCTCTAGCTTCTTCTCTTTCATTCTTCTTGCTCCCTTCGAAATCCAAGTGATCAGATCAACGGTAAATTACTAAAATCACAACACAGGCCCAGGCGTCTCAATTCGCACGAGTCCAACGTGTATGCCCCAAGACCATGAGGGTTGACTCGTGTCCGAACTCGGATCCGCACCCTAGTGACCGACCTGGTCAAGTAAACCAGTCCAACACTGAGTAGTTGAACCAAAGTTTTCGCGCCATTTTTCTGCAGAATTGAGCCAACCCTGCTAAAGTTTTGTGTCTGATGTCCACTACACTTCCACCACTCGTGGAGATGCCTATTAACCTAGCTCCTCCACTCGAAATGGCGATCCAAATCTAAATCATGTCTGATGTCCACTACACTTCCACCACTCGTGCATTCTTGACAAGGTATCCTGAAGAGGGACAACAATGAATGATGATATTTCTTCAAAGGCGTTTCAACTGATCAGTGCTGTGGCTGAAATGCTTGTTTTCAGATAAAAGATACTGCTGCAAAATACTTTCAGAGGATATTCTAAGTGTATGTCTTTGCCGCACTTTCTACATGGCCATGGAATCATGAGGGTATAGCTCGGTTCCAGTCTATTTATTAACTTTTTCTCCCTTCATTTAATCGATCGTCTTCAATATAATTATCGTTACTTTCGCTAGTAAGACTTTTGATGCCTAGGGAGAAATTTAAATTGAATTTAGAGAGAATGTCATTTTATTACTTTGTACAATTTTGAGTGTCTGCCTGTGACTTTAGGTTGCATTTTGTATATCTCGACCATTTTTGTAGGCTTGCAATTTCTTCCGGCACAGCGATCCAAGAACAAGTTTGAAGTTTCAATGATTTGGAGAGACAAGGGAAGCAAGAATTAAGGGAAATGAAAACATGGAACATTTTATGTAGGAAAAATTAGACAATTGATGTGCGCTTGGTTCATTCGGTTTCAACACAATTTTAAAACCTTTGAATTGCATACCTATCCGAGACCTATGTTTATACATCTCTAAAACGAAGTTTGCGCCTTATAGTTGAAGGGATCATATTGAACAAGCTGGTTTTGGTCAGGTTCTTGGTCCATCTGTTTTATTCTATTTTATTCTTTTCAACAGACTCATCGGGAAATTGATGTTTTCTGGGTTTGATAATTTGATTCTTTAACCCAAAGTTTTCTGGCGATACAATTATAGCTTTGGTGGATGATTTCAAAATTACATCAATTCCATATTCCCTCCTATGTTTTTACAGAATAAATATAAAATCTTTGATATTATTCAATACTAGCTTTGCAAATATTAAAATTTGTTTACTAATTGCTTGTTCTTTAGAGTTCACTTAGATATAATAATTTTTTCTTTTATACAGTATCTTTTAGAAATTTGAGTTGCATCGCGGGGGCCAAAAGTTAATTAATCCTGTAAGCATTATCTTATTATTTCACTCTTTATGTACTTTAGATGTGAGTTTCTATTTTTGACTTTACTCAGAGGTTTTCTACCTGTTTATGTGCCATTTCATTCTTTCACTTGCGGATTAGAAATGCTTCATGTGTAACGTTTAAAGAGCCACCGGATGTGTAAAATAGAAAACTGAGGTTACATGTTGTCATATGTTTAATTGTTTTTGGAATGTTTTCTTCTTGTCATTTGTCCATGGCTCTCTTAATATCATTTTGGAATGGAAGTAAATTCAACTCTATATTACCGGTATTGCCTAAGTTTAGGCCTAACAAGGTTTCGATCAGTTCCTGATGGCTTTACATGTAGATTTTTCTGTAGAGGCATTTGGCTCCTGTGTTTGCAACTGGAGCATTCCTAATTCCGACATCAGTATACTTCTTAGTCAAGGTTACTGCGTATTTTCTTTAATTTTAGCCAATCTGTTTTGAATATGTTATTCTTCTTTTCATCTCTTTCTATTCATAATTTATTAGAATGTGAATTATATTTAGACTCGGGAGCATACATTAAGCGAACGAGTTTCTATTTGGTCTTGTGCTTGTAACTTGAAAGTAGTCATTAAAAGAATGAGAACTGTATGTTCTATGCTCAACTGTTTTTATCTGGATCCTAAAGTAACTACAGAAAAATGATTTTGTACATCCATCTGGTGGCCAAGTTTTCAAATATCTGTCCTCCTCCCACTATTTATTGTTCATGGTCATTTGATGTTGTGTTTCCATGGTCTTGTGTGATTTAGCATCTAAGATTGGTGGCATCATTAGTTGATTAGTATATTAGTTTATCTGCATAGTTCCGCTGCGAACACTCTGCATTTTTAATCCAAAACTTCTAGGTGATAGATCAACTATTAGTAGGAAGAAAGAGTCGTTGCTTCTCTTTGAAAGCGGACTTCTTGAATATAAAAGTGACGTACGAAAGAAAAGATTGAAGCTCATGATCTAGGAGGATCTCAACATATTATTAAGTTATAATAAATAATTTAATAATTTAATTAATTATTAAAATAACCTAAAGATTTGGGGTTTTTACTTTGACCGTTCAAAACAGTTCTAAACTAAAGGCTTTTATTTGTTTGACATTTAAAGCCATACAAAATGTTTGGCTTAAAATTTTTTTCCTTATTTTTAGTTATTTTAGCAATCAAACCTTGTATAATTAATACCTAGTTATTTATTGAAATAAATCAAGCAGAATTCTTTCCTTTGTTTCTCCAAAAGTTCAAGTTTCCCTCTCATATTAAAAAAGTCTCATTCAAAGAGAAGTGCTACTCTTTACTTTTAAAGATTAGGAATTAATAGTTCTATCATCAACAAGTTTTGGATCAAATACTATCTGAGCACAAAATCCAAAAAAGGTGACGGTGGTTAATGGTCTTGACACGCGACCGACTAAAAGCTTTGGCTGAAGATCTTGGTGGTCCTTTGCCTTTGCATTGAAAGCCAAGATCAAAGAAGGGAGAAGACAAACATGAAACATATGGCGGAGAGGAACGAATCACCAGACTTAAACAAGAAGTCCAAACTTTGACATAGTGAGTTGCTAAACTTGTTGATGGCTTTAAGTCTAGAAAGCCCGTCAGTGCATCCACTTCACATGAGACTCATTGGAAGCTTAAGAAGAGGATGTATAAGGAGACTGAAGACGATGATGACAACAATCCCGTAACAGAGGATAAATAAGAAGAATCATCAAGTAAGAATAAAACTCCCATAGATACCTTAAAATTTGATTTTAAGGTTGATATCCATGTTTAAAGAGGGGATGTTGATGTAGAAAAGTTAGACAATTGGATAGATATCTTATAAATTTACTTCACTATGTACCAATACTCCAACTCTCTGGAGATCAAATTTGCAAGCTTAAAACTAACAAGTCATGCCCTTACATACCGAAAATAGTATGATATATCTTATTTGAATTGGAAGGAATTCAGGAAGATTTTGAGAAAACAATGCTATTCAATTGGCTATGAAGAAGAAAGATGGTACAAGTGGCAACACTTCCCACAAAGGTTCGGGCAAACTGTCCAAGAGTATACTACTGAGTTTCATAACCTAGCTATGGTCTTGGACATCAATGTTGATGACCACGATGTGTTCATTAAATATACCGGAGGTCTTGCCAAGTACATACGGAAAGACATGAAAGATGACAAACAAAAACTTGGCAGTAATTTGATTGGAGTAAAATAAGGGAAGGAAAACAAGGAAAGTCCAATGCGGAAGAACTACTGTGATCATTGTCAAACAAGTAGACACACCACAGACAAGTGTTGGATACTTCATCCTGAGTTGCGATCAAAGCAGGTGAAAAACAACCAGGGGAGATGAAAAACAAAAGGCTGCCTTGACTATGCATCAAGCAAAAGAGTTTCCAGAGCGGAGGCAGCCTGATGCTACTCTTGACCTTATGACCAAACCAACAGATGTTGTAGATTCCCATAGCCGTTAGGAGTGGTTTCATTTGACTATCCAAGTCAAAAGAATTCTTGTGCATGCCATTATTGATCCAGGAAATCAAAAGAATCTAATTTCGGAGGCCTTAGTAAGGAAGATTGGGCTTAAAGACAACAGCTCACCGAAAACTTTACCCATTGAATTGGATACATAAGGACATTGATATGGAAATTACAAAGCAATGTACCTTCAAGTTTGCAATCACTAATTATATCGATGAAGTGACATGCGAACTGGTTCTTTGGACGTATGCCAAGTCATATTGGGTGGTCTATAATTATAAAACGGTGATGCAGTTAACTACAAGAAGCTTCGTAATTATCGCTAAGTGAAGGATATATGGGAAGGAGTTTTGCATTAATCCTTGCAAACCTTAATCTACAGATAATCTCTTTACTGCTAACCAAGCCAAGAGATTACTTAATTCATGCGAGCGATTCATTTTGCTAATGTTTCAACCTCAAAACCAGAATTCAAAAGATGTTACTTTAAATTCATTTTCTATCTCCCACAAAAATTTTCAAAATTGAGAATGAGATCCATTTAGTAAGAGATTCACCTCTACCAAACTTGGGTTTGTATTGTACTTCTCTAACGGAATCAGAAGACATCTTGAAGCAGATCCAAGAACTTCTTGAGCAAGGAGTTATGAAACCTAGTAATTCACCAAGTGGTTCGCTAGTATCATTTGTGCCTAAGAAGGATGGAGGTTGGTAAATGTGTATTGAATTAGGGCACTTAACAAAATAACCATCAAGAATCAGTATCCATTATCGAGGATTGATGAACTTTTAGATCAACTACATGGTGCTCGTTACTTTATGAAGCTAGATCTCAAATCAGGTTATCACCAGGTGCACAACAATGAAGAAGACACTTGGAAAACTACATTCAAGACGAAGCAGGGATTTTTCGAGTGGTTGGTTATCCCATTCGATTCATGTAATGTTCCAGCTACTTTCATGCAAGTGATAAATGAGATATACTCCACCCTTTCATTGACAATTTCGTCATTGTTTACTTGGATGCATAATTGATATTTAGTGTCACATAGGAGGACCATCTTCATCATATTGCTCAAGTTGAGCATTTTACAAATAAACAAGTTGCGGTTGAACAATAAGAAGTGTGAATTTGAGAAGCAACATCTTGTATGCTTGGGACTCATTGTTGATGTAGGAAAACTACAAATCAATCCAGAAATGGGGCAAGTTATTTCTCAATGGCCTACACCCCGAGCTGTGACTGAACTTCAAAGCTTCCTAAGTGCATGTCATTATTTGCGAAAGTTTTTCGACACTTATCACAAATTGCAGCACCATTACACTCTCTTACAAAGGCTAATAAAAATTTTGAATGGTCAAGAAGTCATGAGGAATTTTTCTAGTTATTAAAACGAAAGATTAGCCGACCCCACTTAATGGGAAAAGGCTTTGTTGTTGTTGTTGATTAAAACGAAAGATTACCGATGCCCTAGTGTTAGCATTGCCAAATCTGCAGAAAGCTTTTGAAGTTGAAGCAGATGTATCTAACTATACCATCAAAATCATTTTGTTTCAAGATGGAAAACCAATTGCATACCATTCTGAGAGGTTCAGTGGGCTAATATTGAACTATCCAACTAATGCCAATGAGCTTTATGTCTTGCATCAAGCAATTGAAAGCAGTTTCATAGCTTCAATCTTTTCTTCATACAAATCATTTAATATTCAAGAAGTCTGCTTCCATAGTAAAGACTCTTTCATCCTACTAAGAGTTTTGTCGCCTAGAAGTTTTGGATCAAGTACTTGATTCAAAACTTCTTGGTAATAGAACTATTAATTCCTAATCTGTAGGAGTAAACACTAACAAACTCAAAACTTGAACAAAAATTAACTAAGACAAAATTTTCACCTTCAAGTTGCCAACCATAGATAACGTTAAAATTCAGAACATCTTTTCAAAAATTCCAACAAATCCCACTATAGAGTCTAAGCCATTTAGAATCAATTAGAAAATAATTCATGAATTTTCTTTGGTGTACAGTGAACCAACATAGTTAAAGATACTCGACTAAAATCCCTACATTTTGTCCTTTTATTTCTCACATACTAACTATTAAACTAAACATGGTAAATACCAAAAATATATATGACAATATTTGGGAATTTCTTATATATTCATTAATCTCCAAAGTGGAGTATATATAGAAGTAACAATTGGTATTACATATGTACTTCACCAATGTGGGACAATAAACTACTATTTACACTTTAACTAATATATAACTCGCAACACTCCCCCTCAAGCTGGTGTAAAGATGTCACGCATGCCCAACTTGTCAAGCGAGTTGGAAAACACACTATTAGACACAACCTTAGTAAGAGCATCAGCAAGTTGATCTTCAGATCCCACAAACGGAAACATAATAATTCCAGCATCCAATTTTTCTTTAATGAAATGTCGATCAATCTCCACATGTTTGTTCGATCATGTTGCACTGGATTATGAGCAATCTCAATAGTAGCCTTGTTATCACAATGAAGTTTCATAGCACCTTTGCGTTTAAACCCAAGATCTCTCAACAATTTTTTCAACCACAACAACTCACATACACCATGAGACATACCACGAAACTCAGCTTCTACACTTGACCTAGCCACCACTTTTTGTTTCTTGCTTCTCCAAGTAACTGAATTACCACCCACAAACGTAAAGTATACAGATGTAGATTGCCGATCAGTGATAGAACATGCCCAATCTGCATCTGTATATCGTTCGACATTCAAATGACCATTCTTGGAGAAAATCAGGCCTCTGCCAGGAGCCATCTTCAAGTACCTCAAAATACGGGTTACTGCATCCATATGAGCTTCACTAGGTGAGTGCATAAACTGACTTACCACACTAACTGCATAAGCAATGTCAGTGCGAGTGTGAGACAAATAAATTAATCTCCCCACAAGCCTCTGATACCTTTCCTTATGAGTACAAACTTAATCTGGAAATAAGCCCAAACGATGATTCTGCTCAATCGGAGTATCAACAGGTTTGCAATCTAACATACCTGTTTTAGCTAACAAATCAATAACATACTTCCGTTGAGACAGAAAAATGCCATGCTTGGATCGTGTAACCTCGATTCCAAGAAAATACTTCAATTCACCAAATTCTTTCATCTCGAACTCAGTAGCTAGGTACTTTTAAGGGCGTTGTATCTCCTTCTTATCATCACCAGTCACTATCATGTCATCAAGATAAATAATCAATGCAGATAGCTTACCATTTTGTCACTTTAGAAACAAAGTATGATCTGAATGACTTTGGATATACCCAAACTTCTTCATTGAACTTATAAACCTCCCAAACCACGCTCTAGGAGATTGTTTCAAACCATACAAGGCCTTTCGTAACCTGCATACAACACCTTTTCCAGGAGACGTTCCAATACCAGGTGGGAGATCCATATACACTTCCTCCTTAAGATCACCATGAAGGAAAGCATTTTTAACATCAAACTGCAACAGAGGCTAATCCTGGTTTGCTGTTAAGGACAGAAGAACACGCACAGATTAAGTTTGGCAACAGGAGCAAAGATCTCCTGATAGTCCACCCCATAGGTTTGAGTATAACCCTTAGCAAGTAATCTGGCATTATACCGGTCAATAGAACCATCTGCTTTGTGCTTAATAGTAAACACTCATCTACATCCAACGGCTTTCTTCCTGTTTGGTAAGGGAACCAAATCCCAAGTAGAATTCTTTTCCAAAGCTTCCATCTTAACTTTCATGGCATTAACCCACTTAGGGTCAGACAAATCATCTTGCAATTTTGTTGGAATTGATACACTAGATAGCTGACATATGTAAGATGCATATGGTTTGGACAAACAATGAGTAGACACATAATTGTTGATAGGATATTTGGCTTTGGCATGCATATCAAGCTCATATTGTACTTTAGGTTTTCCATGATTAGCTCGTGAAGGCAACTGATAAGTAGAAGAATCGTCAGAATTTACCTCAAGTATGCCACCATCTTGTACCAAACTATTAGAAGAATCATCACTGGATGAACCATCATCAGGCAACTCGTCAGGCAACTCATTAGACATATCAGCAGTAGGCAATCGATCATTAGAAGGTAATTCGTCAGACATACTAACAGGCAATTCGCTAGGCACATCTGATCTGTCGTCAATAGAAATAGTTCCAGGAATGACAGGTGACCGATCACTATCTGAAGCCGACTGATTAGTATCACGCAACATAATATGTTATGTTCCCAACTCTGCCTGTAACACATCACTCATACCATATCTTCGAATCTGCACTTCACTCCCCCTCTCCCCCTGAAGTGGAGAGTCAGAAGAGGGCTTCACAAAATACGAAACTTCCTCATGAAAGGTGACATCCATAGTAGTATAAGTTTTTTGAGTGGGAGGATGATAACACTTATAGCCTTTTTTATTGTTAGCATACCCAAGTTTACTCCGCTGATAAGAGTAGAGATGCACATACACAATACACCCAAACACTTTCGGAGGAAGCTTTGATAAAAAAACAAGAGAAACATGTTTTTGTAGCACATCAAACGGTGTCTGAAAATCAAGAACCCTACTTGGAACACGATTGATCAAATACACAGCAGCCAAAACAGCATGACCCCACAAATGATTAGGAACACATTTATCCAACATCAAGGAGTGAGCAACCTCCATTATTTGACGATTCTTCCGTTTGGACACACCATTTTGTTGGGGTGTAAACGGAGTAGTCGTCTGGTGAATAATACCATGATCATGGAAAAAACATGCTAAAGTGTGATTCGCATATTTGTAGACATCGAAATTTCAGTGAAATAAATGTTGATCAATAATTAAAATTTCAACTTTCACGTGTCACATAAATTTTACACATAGCATGTGACTAAACAAAAAATCGAGAATCATCAGAAAAGTCATCAAACATGACACGTGTCAACACTTGGCATAAATGATTTATTTCATCTAATTATTTAAATCCAAAAATCAAGTTTTGGAATTCTATAAATATTAAGCCAAGGCATTCATTTTAGGGATGGAAGACCAATTCATAACCAATTCACATCACACCAAAACCTTGAAGCTTTGAAACTCCAAAGCTCCTAAACAAATCCCGAAGGATCAAGAAAGCTCTCATCGTTCTTCGTCAAATCCTCTTTCAAGATCAAGCCCCGACGGCCCTTGAAGAACTTCCACCAATTCAAGATCAAACCCCGACGGCCCTTGAAGAAAGTGTTCATCGTTCATCATCTGTTCATCCTAAGATCAAGCCTTAACAGCCTTTTGGATCAACATCATCAACAAATCCACGCATCCAACTATTCATCAAGATCAAGCCCAAAAGTCTTGAAGATCCGTTCATCCATTAACCTTCAAGATCAAGCCCAAAGGCCCTTGAAGAAACTTCCTTCAACCTTCAAGATCAAGCCCTAACGGCCCTTGAAGAAACTTCCAACCGTTCATCCAAGATCAAGCATCGACGGCCCTTGGATCAATTGTACATCAACGAATCAACATCTTACGGAGATCAGATCAGAGGATCAAATTTGAGAGAGATTGTAACCCCAAAATCATTAATACAAAATATTATTTTGTACACGTGTTCTTGTCTCTTTCGTTCCGTGTTTACAAATTTGGCACGCCCAGTGGGACAATCTCTACCTCTCATCTCTTTCTCCATTCAAGGAATCCAATCACACTTCAAAATCAATGACATCAAGCAAGGGACAACCCGCTCTCGCAACCACCAAGGGAAGGATCCTGAGCACTTTCGCTGCAAACGGACAATCCATTGATGCCACAACCATTCCTCAACATGCCGCTTCAAAATTGGTGCCTCTAAAGAAGCAAGAGGAGCATTAAAGGCGCGAGTCCGTCATCAACCTGACCTCGCTGGGGGCACCAAAGCATGCTGCTAAGGCACACAAGATGACATCCCAAAGCAGCCAACGACGTTCTTCGTTAACATCTTGGATGTCTAAAGGAAAGTCACGTCTATTGGTTGCACAAGTCATGACCATCGGCGTTACCTCTATTGAAGAACAACTGGCTCAAATGAATGAAGCGATCGCAAGGCTAACACGGACTGTGGAAGAAAAAGACTTGCAAATCACTGCACTTGTCAGCCGATTGGAACCACAGGACGGTGAGAACCCCGACCTAGAAGATCATTAAAGAGAGAAGTTGGAGAAGAATATGAGCCTCCGGTGCAGAAAGTCGATGTGAAGCCAGAACCAAACCAAGCAGCTGCACTCATGGGATCTCTTTCTATCCAGCAACTGCAAGAGATGACCACCAACACCATCAAGGCGCAGTACGAAGGGAGCTCACATACCTCCAACACCATCAAGGCGCAGTACGAAGGGAGCTCACATACCTCTTTGTTCTACTCGAAGCCCTACTCCAAGAAGATTGATGCCCTGAAGATGCCAATGGGTTATCAACCACCAAAGTTCATGCAGTTTGATGGAAAAGGAAACCCAAAGCAGCATGTTTCACATTTCGTCGAAACTTGCAACAAGGCGGGGATGGAGGGAGACTACCTCGCCAAGCAATTTGTGCGCTCGCTGAAAGGAAACGCTTTTAAGTGGCACACAGACCTAGAGCCTGAGTCCATCAACAACTGGGAGCAATTGGAAAGAGAATTCCTTAACCGCTTCTACAGTACCCGCCATACTGTAAGCATGTTGGAGCTCACAAATACAAAGCAGTGGAAAGATGAGCCAATCGTTGACTACATCAACCGATGGTGCACTCTAAGTCTCGACTGCAAAGACAAAATTTCAGAGACCTCATCGATCAAGTTGTGTGTTCAAGGCATACAGTGGGGATTATACTACATCCATCAAGGTAGCAAACCATGGAGCTTCGTGAAGTTAGCCACCCATGCCCATGACATGGAGTTGAGTATCGCCCATTATGGAAGAAATATCCGATCGCCGACTACAAGAACGACAAAGTTTTTGGGCCAAAGATGGATAAGGCTGCATGGAAACCCACAAGGAAGCAATGACGGTCAACACAGCTCCCGTCAAAATCTCTACATGAGGCAAGGCGATTCAAGCCGAAGCTTTTCGTGATCAAGAGATGCGTAGATACACCTTGAAAGAGCTTGAGGAGAAGACTTATCCATTCCCTGACTCTGATGTGGTTGCCATGTTGAAAGACTTGCTTGACAAAAAGGTGATCGACCTACCTGAGTGCAGACGGTCAGAAGAGATGAATCGTACTGATAGTCCAAGGTACTATAAATTCTACCATTTTATCAATCATCCAACAGAAAAGTGCTTCGTACTGAAAGATCTCATCATGAAGCTGGCTTAGAAAGGAATCATTGAGCTAAATCTTAGCGATGTGGTGAAGTCAAATTATACCACCATCACTTATAGCTTTGTTGACTCAAAATCTTCACCTCACTCGTTAGGGGCATGCTCCGAAACCATGCTAGTCAAGCAGAGTAAAGTTGAGGGATGGACTTATGTTACTTCGAAGAAATTGCACAAGAAGCATACGCCTCCTCCATAAGTTCACCAATTGGAAAAGGGGCAAAGCAGCTCCCGTTAACCTCCAAAGCTAAACGAAAGTGTTGAGGATGATGAAATTACGACACGAAGATCATTCGTTGCCATCACGATGCGCGACTTCTTCCCCAAAGACTTCTTCAATCACTCGGTCAAGACTCCTTGCTATGGAGATTGCAAGGAATGCCTCTACAAGATCGTTTGACAAATTCACCAAAGCTCCTTGTTCGCACGAGCCTAAAATGTGACAACCAAAGCTCCTTGTCCGCACGAGCGTAAAAGGAGACAAACAAATGCTCCTTGCCTGCACGAGTTGAAACTGCAAACGACAACAAATGCTCCTTGTTCGCACGAGCCTAAACTATAGGAACCAAAGCTCATTGTCCGCACGAGCATAAAAGGCGATAACAAAGGCTCCTCGCCTGCATGAGCCTAAACTGCACACGGTACAACGCTCCTGTCTCACAAGAGCATAAACTGTGTACGGCAAAATCATCATCAAAATCACCACTAAAACCATAAAAAATAAATAAATAAAATAAAATAAAAAATTCATCTCTCGTTTGAACCACGTTATGACTTGATCTCTTCTTTGGAAGGGTACGTAGGCAGCTCAAACATTCAACTTCGAGTTCAGTCACATCAAAATAAAGAATAAAGATTTTTATTAAAGGTTTGATTAATGAAGGTCAATGTTATTACAATTTCTTTGTACAAAAAAAAAACAACAACAACAACAACAAAAATTATATATAATACATTTTTATATTATATATGTTGAAGCTGCATTGATGGAGCAAAACAATCTCAGTCAAATTCTACAGCAGGCCCAAGTCCAGCTCTCGCCAAGCTCACCAAATGCCACAGGCCGCCCCAGTGTCATCATCATCTCCAGCTCGCTCGATGCAGCCGGATTCCACTAGCCCAAATCCAGGCCCATCACAGCCATGCCAGAGGAACCTTCTGAGAGTAAGTGTGCAGAGAGATTTACACTCTCTCTGACATGGCAAGGAAGCTCGACCTTGACGACTCCAAGCATGTAATCTGATGAGCCGCCGAGCTTCGCCATCTCTGCGACATCCAATTCGACTCTTCCATAATCGGCGTCGGTGAGGCTTGCAAAGCTGTGATTTGCATAGAAATCACCGCCACAAGATATGGGTTTCTATTCAATCGGGGTAGGCCCACCAGTGTTATTCCTCTACAGATTCCCGGAGCTCGGTACTCTTGGCGCCATCAACTTCTATCTCCACAGCCTATCTTCTTCCTTTTCCTCTCTGCCATCTCAGCCAACTGTAACAAGTAAAGGTACGCTTTCTTGTTTCGCTCGCCATCACGCCCATCGTCGAAGGAAGCCATAAACAGTGACAAACATCATCAATATCGCTGTTGCCCATCCCCAAACCGCCGGAACGTGCCCTAATACCTCTTGCGTGCACCACAACTTGACTTGGGCTTCGACCTACGAATCATTAATGGCAGTTCTTCCTCTGCAACACCTTTTCCCTCTCGGCACCAACCCTTCCACTAGCTTCAGCTCTGGCGAGACCAAATCTGAGCACCGGTGGTTTGTCGACGTATAAGGAGGCGCAGCTTCTGAAGTCCCAAGGCTTAGAGCAGGTCAAAGTTTTCGACTCCGACCGATTGTGATCCGAGCCCTAGTTGGATCCGACATCACGGTCACTGCCGACCTTCTTCTCTGCTCTACTCCAGTTTTCAAATGATGACACTATTCTCCACCATTACCTCAATAGCATTTCTCGCCCTTCAAGCACAAATACAGCAAGTCATGCGTGAGCAAGGAAGAGCACGATTACAGGTTCGACGTGTTCAAATCCAACATCGTGGAACATCGTCTGTACGAGCAATTTATGTCGGCACACATGTCATGCTTAAGGATCACGACGTCGGTCGATCAGCTGCCATTGATCGACGAGCAGCTCATGTAGTCGCAGAAGCATGGTCGACAAGTACTCGGGAGCCGATGCGGATGTTAGAGTCATGTATAAGAAAGACCTTGATCTGCTTCATTCCTACAAAAAATAAATAAATAAAATTGCAGCAACATGTCTGAGTTCCATGCAACGAAAGCAGTGATGGCGCGTTGAAAGCTTGATCAGTCTCTTCAAAGCTTAACATGTGTATCCATGGGTGAAGGGAACAAGTCCACCAAGTCTACTTCATCTGCGACAGTAGGCAGTGCAACGGGTGTGCAGTGGCTGTGCCCAATGATCGTTGTCAAACGACTAGCCGGTCATAAAGCTCGACGCCTTACACTTTACCTCAAGCTCCAGCTGCTTCTCCTCTGCCGCTGCAGTGGCTGCCTTTCATCCCACACAGCTCACATATATATACAAAAAAATAAAAAATAAAAAATTATTAGTGCGGTAACTGTGCAAATAATGGTCTCCATAAAAGCAAATGAAAAAATGATCCGCGTGCGGAGAAAAGTGGTGCAATGAGGAGTCCTATCGAGAAACCCAACAATGCCAGTCTACCATACTCATCATTGAAACATACACAGACACACACAAAATGAAGGTGCAAGATACTATTAGCAAGTCAAAAGAAAAAAAAAGGGTGGTGACGACAAAATCATCGAAAGGAAGAAACAAAATGGGGGAAATGGTGCATCAGGCATCGTCTTAAAAAATAAATAAATAAATAGAGAAGGAAAAGAAAGAGAAGTAACACGTCTTAGTGAGATATGTGTTTCAGCACAATACATCGAATAAAATAAATCATGTCTATTTATATCTTTGAGAAATTACAAGTAAAAAAAAAAAAAAAGGAAGACTTCACAAAGGTTGCTCACGTGAAGCCTCAGCACTCGACAAAACCCTAGAAGAAGAAGGCACTAAAGATTGATCATGTGGCGCCTCAATACTTGGTTGAACACCAAATAGTGAAGACAAAGGTGCCTCTGGAAGAAAGCCACAAACTTCTTATGGTCGCTTTGAATTCGACCTTCAGATTCCTGCAGATGATCAAGCTTTCTCTTCATGCTCATCGAATAATCATTTGCAAGCATGCGCAACTCTCTATTCTCACGCTTGAGACATTTGATCTCTCGTCCAAGGCTTTCAACCTTGGGCGTTAATGATTCAACTTGGCGAGTTCGAGCAAGTAGACGCTGGCCCATGTTGCACACAGAGCCCACGCACTGAACACTAAGAGCTAGGGAGTCTTGGACAACCAACTCATCGAACCGCCTTGAAAGCAACCTATTATCTCTTAGGAGTGAGAAGGTTCCTAGCTACAACCGTAGCCGTTGTTGCATCCTTCATCACAGAGTCTTCAACTGTAAGAGGGTCATTAGAAGATAAGAAGGACGGGTGCCATATATTACCCTGACGCGGTGCACCTGTATCATTGCTGAGACTCAAATCTAAGCAAATGTTAGACGAGTAAGCCATTTTCAAAAATGTTAAAAGAAAAAGGTTGGATAGAGTAAAAGCTCAGAAATACATCGGAGACAATTTTCACGAGCTGGCAATCTTCAAAGTGTGCATGTTCAATACGATTGACACCTCTTTAAAAGGAGAAGCAACACAACCACTTGTTCAAAAATCGAAAGAACACCACTCTTCGAATTTCAAAAGCCAGATTTTCCTGCGTAAAGTCCGTCAACACTTTTCATATGCAATCTCAGCTTTCGGCTATCACGTGCAATTTTGTCAACGATCACTGACAGAGTTGAAAAGGTGAGAAGTTCATTATTCCAACTACCACACTTTTGGCCGACAAGTGTGGGCGACAAAGGCCGCATCTGCACTGCCACTTGCTATTGGGAAATCACTATATAATTCGACCTCCATCCTCTATAGCAAGGCACACATCCAAAACGCTTAACTCTTCTTCCTTGCCAAATGCATTTTTAACCAAACCCTTCAACATACTCAGTTTTCTTCCTCCCTAAAAATACAAACACCCGACTATTCTTCCTTGCCGAATGCATCTGCAACCAAACCCTTCAACATACTCAGTTTTCTTCCTCCTTCAACATACTCAGTTTTCTTCCTCCCTGAAAATACAAATGCCTGACTCTTTTTCCTTGCCAAGAATACATCTGCAACTAAACCTTTCAACATACTCAGTTTTCTTCCTCCCTGGAAACACCTCTTCAACCAAGTCACACCAAAGCAAAAGTATCTCATATCACTAGGGTTGAAAGCAAGAGTATCTCATAGCATGCTTTCTCCATATCCTTTTTTTTTGTCCTCGTTCTTCTCTGAAGGGCAAGGAGAAAGAGAGCAATCAGCCGCCACTTGGAATTAACCTTCCGATTTGGAACCGACTGCCTGGAACCCTTCCCTGATTGCTTACCTAGCAGTGCTCTCAAGTACTCATCTTCAACTATTGATGCACTACCAAAAAAGATACCAGATGCTTGGAGAACAGAATAGGCAAGTGAAAATGATGCATCGAAGCATGTGGAGACAAGCGCAACAAATACATGTGCTGATCGTCCGCTACTTCTTCAAAAGTAAAAGTATCTTATATCATCAGGGTCGAAAGCAAAGGTCTCAAATTTCCTCAGCAAATACCCCAGGCCAGTTGATATGATGTTGGCTCTTTACACTGAAGCCGCCAAACATGGATGAGTCGCTGAAAAGTGATGCTCTGAATGACCATTTAAAGGCAAAAGGTTGCGCACCACTTCTGCTAGGCGAAATAAACAAGTAGAGAAGAATGTAACATGATGAGCTGGAACAAATCATTATAGCAGGACACCCTTCTCGGTAGAACTGCATAATCCAAACGGATGAGTCTAAGTCAAATCCAAGCTTGCCATCACTGTTATAATCAAAGAGCTCAAGAAGCTTCAACAACCTTTCACTGGCACTGTCGTCGAAGAACAAAGTCTCGACAACCCTTGAAGATCATACCGTTAACCAAACTACTCAAGGTTCATATGAAAATGCTGCGAACTTCCTTGATCTTTCAAAGCAAATTTTTTGCAGCATCTGACCTTATCCCCTGACCTTCTTCAATATGAATTGAAAAGATTGAAAAAAGAAATAGACCATCACCTCCATCTCATGCCAACCTGCCATATGTCCAGATCCTGAAACCACTCGTGGTCATGTTTAAGTTCAAAATGAAGCATCAACGGCCCTTAAAGAAATCATAAGTCCGATTCAAGATCAAGTGTCCACCACCCTTGAGTTAAATCCTTCGAGATCAAGCCCCAACGGCCCTTAAAGAAATCACAAGCCCTATTCAAGATCAAGTGTCCACCACCCTTAAATCAAATCCAGTTCAAGATTAAGCCTGTGGAAAATCAACAATTGGAGGAAACCATAAAATCTTCCAGCCAAGTTCAAGATCAAGCCCCGACAGCCCTTTAAGAAATTACCAACCCAGTTCAAGATCAAGCCTCAACGACCCTTGGATCGACATCTACATTAAGGGACTTCAAAACGCATCTTCTACACGTGACAAGCACATGTATACGACGCGCCTTGGAGTGGGGGCATTTGTAGACATCGAAATTTCGGTGAAATTTTAAAACTTCAACGTTCACGTGTCGCATAAATTTTACACATAGCATGTGACTCAACAAAAAATAGTCATCAAACATGACACATGTCAACACTTAGCACAAATGATTTATTTCATCTGATTATTTAAATCCAAAAATCAAGTTTTGGAATTCTATAAATAAGAAGCCAAGGCATTCATTTTAGGGATGAAGGACCAATTCATAACCAATTCACATCACACCAAAACCTTAAAGCTTTGAAACTCCAAAGCTCCCAAGCAAATCCTGAAGGATCAAGAAAGCTCTCTTTGTTCTTCGTCAAATCCTCCTTCAAGATCAAGCCCCGACGGCCTTTGAAGAAAGTCTTCATCGTTCATCATCTGTTCATCCTAAGATTAAGCCCCAACGGCCCTTTGGATCAACAACATCAACAAATCCACACATCCAACTGTTCATCAAGATCAAGCCCAAAAGTCTTGAAGATCCGTTCATCCATCAACCTTCAAGATCAAGCCTTGATAGCCCTTGGATCAATTGCACATCAACAAATTAACACCTTACGGAGATCGAATCAGATGATCAAATTTGAGAGAGATTATAACCCCAAAATCATTAGTACAAAATATTATTTTGTACATGTGTTCTTGTCTCTTTCGTTTCAGGAATTTTCGTGTTTACAATATTCTCCGCCGTTATCAGACCTGAAGACCTTAACTTTGGTTTGAAACAGAGTAGACACCATTGTACAAAATTCTTGAAGAAGTAACGGAACATCACTCTTATTCTTCATCAAGAACACCCAAGTTAACCGAGTACAATCATCAATAAAAGTAACAAATTAACGGAATCCATTAGAAGTAAGTTTCGCCGGACCCCACACATCAGAATGTATTAAATTAAATGGCAAAGTAGCTTTAGAATCACTTACGGGAAAGGAAGCACGATGACTCTTAGCCATGACATATGTTTCACACTTGAACTCTGAATCACTACAAGTGCGAAACAAAGAAGGAAATAGATGCTTCATATAACTGAATGATGGATGTCTCAATCGTCGATGCCACAACCAAATTTGATGTCTGTCATCCACTTTAGCACTTAAAACTTGATGATTATTTGAACCGGAAACAACAGTATCCTCTATAGTCAAGATGTACAAACCCCTTACTCTTTTACCATGACCAATTATCTTCTGAGTTTGAATGTCTTGAAAATAACAATATGTAGGGTAGAAGTGAGCAGAACAATATAAGGTATCAAGAAGTTTTCCTACCAAAAAAAGATTGCACTTAACATCAGGAACAAGTAAAGCACGGACCAGTGATAAGGTTGGAGTCAGAGAGATAGTGCCTTCACCATTCACAGGGGAAGGTGCTCCATTTGCACTAGTGATATACGGATCATGAACATAGTCACATAACTCATCAAACACTCTAGGGTCACTAGTCACATGATCAGTGGCCCTAGTATCAATTATCCATTTATTTGTTCCACCAAGATACATAACAACACTATGATTATATTGAGCCATTGAACAAAATCACGAACAATAAAGGCACAGAAGATACGCAGCGGAATGAAAACAATTTACCAGACTATAGTAATCACTGTTCACGGCACTGTAGCATAGACTATTCACGGCACTGTAACAATCATTGTTCACGGCATTGTAGAGGACTACTGTTCACGCACTGTAGCAAGCGATGTACTGTAGCGTGACACTATTCACTTTTTTTTTCACGGAGGAAATCACGAAAAATGTGGGAACAAAATTAAAGCACACAGGTCACCAAGAGCGAACTGCTCTGATGCCATATTAAACTAAACATGGTAAATACCAATATTAAACTAAACATGGAAAATACCAAAAATATATATGACAATATTTGGGAATTTCTTATATATTCATTAATCTCCAAAGTAAAGTATATATAAGAGTTACAATTCGTATTACATATGTACTTCACCAATGTGGGACAACTCATGTAGCGAGCTTTAGGTCAATGTCTCCCAAACCCTAAGGCTTTAGGGTAGTAGGTGTAAAACACCCCTAAGGACTTATTAACTCGAGCTAAAAAGGCTAGAAACCAACTAACCAACTTGCCCCATGCCAAGACTCTACTGTTTGATGCAAGAATCACTGTTGATCAGGCAGGACTGGCCCGATTACTAAGCAAATACTCGGGTGGAACAATTATTACTTTATTTATAATGATAACTAACTTTCCTTTATTTAGAACAAAAATTAAAAGTTAACTAGACAAAAAAATAAGTGCTTCAATCTCACTCTCCACAAACCATGCTGGTGTGAATGTCCAAATTTTCAAAGTATAACTCATGAATTAGTGTCTAACCAACGATAAATAGAAAAAACTCTACTATGGGATTAATCATCACCATGTCCATTTATTGACAAAAATGAAAATAAAAAATTTTCTTATTTCCCACCCCTACACTTAAATCACACACTGTCCTCAAAGTGTGAAAATAAATAAAATGACTACTTACGACTAGAAAATCCTAAACATAAAATAGGCAAAGAAACAGCAGAAAATATAATAAAATAAATAAAATAGAAAAGCAAGAAAACGAACGAGCGGACCTTCTGCCCACACACGTGCGAGTCCACTCGTGCCAAAAACTCTGGCAATCTTCCTATATAAGCCTACATTTAGCTGCTCAGGCCATCTCTAACCAAAGGGTCCAAAGGGCCAGAGGGCCGAAAATAGCCTGAAAACCGTCTCCAACCGAGGGCTAGGCCAGAGGGCTCTGGAATCTGGGAGGGCCCAACGGAATCGGAGAGGGTTGGAGGGCTGGAAGGCTGGTTGCATGCAGCCAGCCAGCTTGGGGCTGGCCATTTTTTGTTTAATGTTTTGTTATTTATGTCGATTATAGCCGACATAAATAATATATACTATATTATTAGTGTCGGTTATAACCGACGCTAATAGCAATGTTAATATAATATCAGTTTGAACAGTGTCGGTTAAAACCGACACTAATTTGAATTCTAATTTGAATTCCAACGGCTAGCCAGTCACTAGCCATTGTATTCATTTTTTTTTTATGAATTTAAACCTCTTTTTTTCTATAACTTCCTATAACTTTTTTTCTATAACTTATATTTTACAAAATTTGGTTCATATTTTTTTTCATCTAACTTTTATTTTACAAAATTTGTTTCATATTTTTTTTAAATTCCATTTTTTTCCTATAACTTCTATTTCACAAAATTGGTTTCATATTTTTTTTAAATTCCATTTTCTTCCTATAACTTCTATTTCACAAAATTTGTTTCATATTTTTTTTAAATTCTATTTTTTTTCTTATAACTTCCTAAGTCATTATACAACATTAAATTAAATTAAGTAACATGAAACAACATTAAATAACATTAACCAACATAAAAATTATACAACATGAAACTTAAACAACATTTTTAAAAACATTTAAAAACATAAAACGTAAATGCCTACTCCATCCTTCTTTGGGCCTAAAGATGTGCAACAAGATCTTATTGCAGGTATTTGTTTGTGGCACGAGAACGTATGATTCTATAGTGCCTTATGTACTCATCTATAGAGATACTACCAATTCTTGGATTGAAAGGGAAATTAGGCTCATCATATATTTTTGCCCGAGTTCTTCTTAACCTATTTGGATCTTCTTGGTCGTCATCAGACTCTCCATCAATATACCCATCTCGCTCATCCTCCACTATCATATTGTGTAATATGATGCAAGACAGTATGATGGAGTCCAAATTTTCTCGACTCCACCCTCTTGCCGGTTCACCGATGATCTTCCACCGTGCTTGTAGAATACCAAAAGCTCTCTCAACATCTTTCTGATATGCCTCTTCGTGTAAGGTAAACAATTTTTCCGCGTCATTCCTAGGGTTTGGAATTGCTTAGACAAGTGTCGCCCACTTTGGGTAGATGCCATCTGTCAAGTAATACCCCATATTGTATTGATGGTTGTTGATGTAGTAGTCAAGTTAAGGTGCTTTACCTTCCGTCAAGTTATTGAAGAGGGGTGAATGCCCAAGAACTGTAATGTCATTTTGGGATCCAAGGACTCCAAAGAAAGCATGCCAAATCCATGTGTCATATGAGGCAACCGCCTCTAACACAACAGTTGGCTTTCTCAACCTTCCTCTAAAGCCTCTTTACCATCCGGTGGGACATTTCTTCCAATCCCAATGCATGCAGTCTAATAACCTTATCATGCCCGGAAACCCACAGTCTTCAGCTTTAAGAAGGAGCCGATTCAAATCTTCTTGATTTAGCTCGCGGATGTACTCATCTTTGTAAAGTTGAACAATTGTGTCACAAAATTCTTCAAGAGTATCAAGGCATGTAGACTCAGACATACCATGGGTTTCATCCATCTAATCAGCTGGGGAGCCATAGGTCATCATTCGGAGTGCAACAGTCACCTTCTGATGAGGTGAGCAACTAGGGCGGCCTGCTTTGTCCCGCTTCTGTCGAAAGTATGGATTGACCTGCTGGACGTCACAAAGTAAACGTTCAAAGACATGACGCGTCATCCGGAAGCGACGTCTGAAATCCTCTTCTATGTACACCGAGTTGGGGTCGAAGTAGTTGTTCATCAGATTGGCATACGTCATTGCTTTGTTTTGTGGTTTGTAAGAGCGACCAGCAATAGAGCCACCCCATTGATGTTGGTCATCAGTTGGCTGACACACCATGGCCGCAGCCATGGTTGCTGCTCTGTTTTGTTTGTTGGGCCTTACTTGAACTTCTTCATCAGACTCCTCATCTTCTCGTCTCATTTGCACCTATTTTGCTTCTCTTTTAAAAAAGGATGAGTACCCCCGGTTGGAATCTGAAGAAGATCCAAAGTTGGAATTCATTGCAAACTTGAATTGAAAGAGATTGAATTGAAATAGATTAAATTCAAAATTGTGTGAATTATAACCCAATATCCACCCTATTTATAGCAAAAACAAATTCAAATCCAACGGCTAGCTGACGTCATGCTGACATCACTTAGCCGTTGGATTTGAATTTAAGTTGTAGTTTTTAAATAATAAATTATGTTTGGCCCTATGGCCCTTTGGCCCTCAGTTGGAGACGGTTTTTTGTAACAGGGCTAAAACGAGCCCTCTGACCCTCTGGCCCTCGGTTGGAGATGAAGGCAAATATGGCCCTATACTGTTCATTAAAATATTAATATCTTGGATAATCTTGGAAGGCCAGAGGGCTAAAACGAGCCCTCTGGCCAGCCATCGGTTGGAGATGGCCTCAGTTCTCCCAGTCATCTAGCTTATTCTCTCTAGTCTCGAGCCAAGAGCATTTCACTTTCTCCTTCTTTACTCTCTCTTTCAGCTAAGTCCATCAAACCCTAGCCATTCCACTTCATTTCTCTAAACTTCCCAAAACCTTCACAACACGGTGCCTCTTCTCTCTTTTCTGTAACACAAACCAATATCCAAAACCCCATCTCAACTTGTCATAACCAAAGCCGCCATAGCCCCCCAAACTTATTCACTGCTGCAAATACAGAGCTACATTCCTCAGGTATGCATCCACATCTTCTTTGCCTTCGATTTCCTAACCAAAGTGAAACGAATTTCTAACCTATGCATGCATGTATTCTATATGTAGAGTTCTGGATTGAGTAAGGCCAAGGGAAATAGGAACTGCAAGGAGTAAAGGAGCACACACGGAGCTTCTGTACATACAGCAAAGTTGGCTGCAAAGACTCAGATCACAATGTTGGAGAACAATTCAGAAATAAATAAAAAATAACATAACTCGAAATTATAGAATATTTATTAATCAAAATACTTGTTGTGCAGAATGAAATACAGAAATAAATACAAGAATATCAATGGTACTAACGTGATTACAGAAGGTAGAGGCTAGCGTAATAGTTATGTCCTTCGAACAGTATTTCCGTCCCACTCTTGTGCTTGTGGTTCAACAACGTCTGCTCGACTAGGATTCAACTATCTAATTCTACAACCCGCATTGGATTCTATAATTCTAGCGAATTTGCTTTGTGTGTTTACTCTCTGAAAATTTCATACGGAAGAAAGGAGGAAGAAAAGATGATCAGGAATGGAACTGAGGACTCTAGTTATATAGGCTCTTTCATACCTCTTTAAATACCTTTTGGATGTATCTTATACAACTCTTTCCACAGAGTTGTGTCTATTAATCAAAAAAAATTTAATTAATTTTAATTAAAAACTTAATTCGAAAATTAAAACTAATTGATCAGATTAATTTTAATTATTAAGTCCCAAGGCCTAAGGCCCTTGTCTTGATTAATTAATATTATGGTATAATCATCAAGCCTAATCCACACAATTGGTGGCCCAAGCCTCAATCCCCAATCCAAATGGTCCAACTCCTAACTAATATTGTAGAGGACAAAACATATATAAAGGTCATTAATTAGAATCTTGTTTTCTCCAATGTGGGACAAGAGTCTCAAAACTCTAACACACAAAATTTAAGGTAAAGCCAAACCCCCGCACTGCGTTGAAATTATGCAAGATGTGATGTCTTTGAAAATCATTGATCTGTGGATGTTGTCTGTGAACATGCATTCGTCTCACTAACGTAATTTTTTTTTCTTTTGTGTTAATTGGCATGTCGTCCATGTGATGAATGCCTTATGAAAGCACTCGCATGAATCTGAGTACTGGGAATAGATATCGGCCTACCTCTGCGCTGCTTGGTCTACCCCCAAACTTGCATGTAATAGAACTTTTTTATAAAATGTGAGGGAGTGGTTGAGTGAAAGGGGGTCCATCGGTACAGAGGACATCACAGCAACCCCACTGTAAGCATTTCAGAATTCAGACTCCAGTTCGCATTCCTTTTAAATTTCTGCACTTTAAAGTTGATGTTGAATGAGTTTCCAAAAAAAAAATGTTGATGTTGAATGCAAAGCTGTGATGAATGGATAGTTGAATACATTCTGAGGTGAGTGGATGAATACTGTTGAATGCATGATTCAGTCGATTAGGGGTATTTGATTCAAATTCAACCTGCATAAAATCACAATTAAAATTGGACTAGAATAAATTCCAAATAAAATACTTATTAACTAAAAATTCTGTTTTGTGTTTTTCAATTTTCTGATTTTATTTGTTTTGTTTTTTGTTTTTATCTTTTTTTGTTTTTGGCTTTTTGGGATAAGGAATAAAAACAAGAAATAAAATGAACGAAAATAAAAAGAAAAGAGTTGGAAAAATTGGATTGCCTTCCAATTAGTTTTAGTTAACGTTTATAGCTAGACAATTGAAAGTAGGTTGGGATCACGACACTTGTTTTTTTTTAAATCAACCACTCTTTAGTTGCGTCATAGGGTAGTAGGTAAGGACTCACTAGAAGTGTGCATTTGAATTCATAGGTTGAATCTTTCTTGTCCACCCTTTTGTAAGAATGGGTCTTTGAATCAAATAAGGTCCCTTTCAGCAAGGCTTGTGTCTCTATTGAATTGACTTAAACCTTGTATTTAACACCCATAATTTCTGCATTGGCTGAATTTTTTGACGAAGAATTGGGCTGCCATTAAGTTGCTTCTTTTTCTTGTAGATTTAGCCTTCTTGTAGTACTCCACATGAATTTCCTCAAGCTTAAAGGGTTGTGCAGGTGCACAGATTGTTACAGCATCTAAAACATTTATATAAGTAGCATGCCCTGTGTCCAGATTCATTGTGTCCATTAGCTAGCCATGTAATTTCCAAGATTCTGATTTGGTGTGAGCATCCCCATCCAATCCGTCAGTTTCAGTGCATTCCTGCACCTTTGTGGGTTGTTTTGCAGCCTCTTGAAAGGGTATGTGTGGCATATAGACTTGGGTAGGAATGGGTTATGTGGGAATTTTAGGATCAGCATATGTTGTTTCCTTCGTTAGGTTTGAATAACAGGCCGAATGCTCCTCAGTTTCTGCACCAATGTCTTTTTTATCATCAAAGCTTTTCCAACAATTTAATGCTTGAATCTGAAATCCTTGATTGGTTATTTTTATGTACAACTCAGTTGATTCCAACAATTTAGAGAGTTTGTCCTCCAACGAAAGTTTTTATGGCACATTAGACTGCTCAAAATACTGCTCAAGATGCTTTTTCAAACTTGGAGTATAGAACTGTGAATAGGGATTGTTCCAATTCCTTTTTGAGTTGTTTCTCATATTGATATGCTCTTGAACAAACTCTGGAAAATATTCCCTCTCACTACACTACAAAATATCATGGGTCTTCAAACAGCAAAGTGCACAAATTGTAGGTTTAAATCCATTAAAAACCCCATTCTACATAGTTGACCCATAAAGGCGGCCCTCCTGGTTGTATACTGAATTTAGGAGGAGATATAAATTCCGTTGTTGCACAAATTGTAACCAAAAAATTCAAATAAAATCAAGTAAATAAAAAGTTATGTACAAAAATAATTAACTAAGAATATGATAAACACAAATTATTTAAAACAATCTCCGACAGTGGCGCCAATTATTGTGTTGCACCTAGTTTTCAGTTGGATGCTTGTGTGCAGCGTGCACATATTTTAGAGCACATTGCAGGCTTCATAGGTCATTGTGTTTTACTATTTATTTCCCCAAATATATTCAATGCAGTCTTTACACATGATATCCCTCTTTCTTTTTTGTTTTCTTTATGTTTTAATTTTTTTAACACTTTTTGTGGAATTTGGAAGAATTATAAACCCTATTTCTGCAAGTTCGATAGGCAAGAGCGGCATCAGGCCAAACTCAGATGTTAATGCAGAATGTAGCGACTAGGTAACAAAATACACAGTTGGAAATAGGGGGTCTGGTAATCACAAATGCGTCGTAGGTCTTAAGAATATATTGTAATTAATGTATAATATTGTATTTTTCTAAACTAGTAAAGGCTATTCCATGTATTACGGATCACAGCTTTATAGGATTATAATCAAGATTTGATTTTACTATTTGTATTTGTATATATATGGGCTACATAGCCTCTGTTCAATACACAAAGTATTCAGCCATATTATTCCTCCATATATTCTTCCAAATATCAATCCCAAGAACTACCTAGCTCTTTCTTAATTTGGTATCAATACAGGCTTGTCGATCCACTTCATCAAACCCTAGCAAAATACAAACACCATGACAGACAACCAAACATCCAATCCCAACACAAACAATTCCAGCAACCCTAGTATGGATTTATCAAATCCATACTATATTCATCCTTCAGATCACCCTGGCCATGTACTTGTTTTTGAAAAACTGAATTGCACTAATTATTCCTCCTGGAGCAAGTCTATGATTCATGCCCTACAAGCCAAAAATAAAATTGGGTTCATCGATGGATCCATTAAACCCCATTCAGAAGACAAAAAACCAGATGACTATGCCTTATGGGAAAATTGAACAACATGATCCTATCATGGATTTCGAATTCGGTAGAGTCTTATCTCTCTAAAGGAGTTGTCCATGCCCAATTTGCATACAAGATTTGGGAGGATTTCAAGCATCAATTTTCACAGTAAAACACACCAACAATTTACCAAATCCAAAAACAGATTGCTTCTCATCACAAGGTTCCATGACTGTCTCAGCGTACTTTACAGAACTCAAGCATCTCTAAACTCAACTAGATGCATATTAGACCCCATCATCTACAACCTGATGGATATACATCATGAGCAACGAGAAAAATACCGAATTATGCAATTTCTTATAGGCCTTAACGATGTTCATGACATCGTTCGTGAAGGATTTATTTTGAAAAACATGTTCATTTGAATAACATCTATAGCATGCAATTAACAAATTAAAGGCGGAATCATGCTTGTATGCATTCAAAAACAAAACATTACCCATGAAATTCAAAGCCTAGTAGATTGGTGAACCAATAATCAACTCAAAACAAAGTGAGTTGAAATTAATACCTTTGTAGATTCCTCTTTGCATAAGCAAAGGCTAATCACCCAAAGAGATAGGGGCCTTCATTCCTTGCTTCTTAGATCCATGGATTTGGATGGAAGAATAGGTTCTCTAAGTTCCCAAAATTGAGAACCTCTAAGTCTCTTCACCAAGGTTAGATTGTAGAAGAAATGAGTGACCTTGGAGTAGTAGGATTGCTAGATGTACCCTCCAAGGTGTTGGCCTCTTTAGAGAGAAAATGGAGAGACAATTCTCACCAATTTTCCCCCAAAATAAACCCTTAACTACATTAATGAATATTTAGTTATAAAGTCATTTATATAGTCACTTCTTTAAGTGACCTAAATAACCAAAACCCTAATTCATCACACTATGGCCGGCCATTTAGGGGATTTTGGGCTTTTGGGCTTTAATGAATCTTCATTCATTAAATTGTCATACAACTTAAGTTAATGGGCTTGACGTTCGAAGCCCATTGGGCCTTAAGGTCCAAAACTATCCCGAAGTCTTTAACGAACTTATTCGTTTGATTAATTAACATATTAATTAATCCTTGCCATAAATAAATGATTAAACCATTTAATCATTCTTACTCATTTCCGTTTAATCTTCAATCTCCACCTTTTATGGTGTGCGATCCATTAGGTTCCTTTTAGCGAGGCAGTGGGCGATTAAAACCATTTTACATCGATTGTGAATTGAAACAATTTTCAATTCTCCCTTTAGTGGTTATACACGTATAGGGCTTCCACAAACCATGGTTGACGCCTAGCAGCATGTCATGGTTACCCAAGCTAATCAGAAGAGGATAGAGAACCCATTCAGTTCGGGATTACAAATGCAATACGGTCTTTCTCTAATCTAATACTCTTGACCACATTGTTTGGTATGATAGTTTATTTGTTCATGTCTACTATCCAATGTGAATCGTTTGCTTATATGATTTCCTTGAATGTGATTTGGAACACATTCCACAATCTCATTCATACTCTGGCCAGAGATTCCAAATCATATCATAGAGTATTCTCCCTCAACTGTTTGAAGGTTAGAGATCCCTTGTTGCGCATTCACTTGTCTCCATGACTAAGTGACTTAACCCCAACGATGTCGTGACACCCCGAGGGGGTGAATTAGACATAATCAAAGATTAAGGACTTAACCACAAGACAACTGTGATGCCTCAGGTCAAAGGACTACTTTGCATTATCCCAACCATGAGTTCTCATGTGACATGGAATATAAGAACTCTTCGTTGATCACGTTCAGTGAACTCATTCGCTATTGAGCACCTACGTACTTGTCTTGATGTCACACACACCAATGACTCGAGACTAGTCACTCTCCCTGAGAGAAGACACAGTACGTACTGATCTTAACGGATTGTCAATGCCCAATTGGCAATCCTATGATCAGGAACATTTAGGATGTGTCTACGAAAGAATGGTCTCATTAATCTAACTTCATTAGATTGCATTCTCCCAATCACATATTCCTTGGACTTTATCGTTTAAGCATATAACATTTATATGAGACGGCTCAAACAATAATCTTTGCCCTTTATATGTAAACTAGATTAGTTTAACATGTGAAATGTCCGTAAAGTATCATCATATGATTGGCTTTAGAGCACATTTCCAACAGTTCGCACCAGCATTCTCATGATGACACCATTGCCCAATATTCATCAAGCTTATTCATTTGTTAGCAATCATGAGCAACAACACCAGTTGTCGTCAAAACAACGCCAACAATTGTCATCTGATAATTTTTCCCTTGTTGCCATAGCACAAACCCGCTCTGACTAGCGTGATAGGAGCATATTTATGCAACTTTGTTATCTTATTTCTTTGCATTTACTTTGTTAATTTTCATTTATTTTGGTAATTTAAGTTATTTTCGTATTATTGTAGGTCCAATTGGTAAAGGTGACAATAAATGGCTAAATGGAGCAATTTGGAGCACTTTTGGACTTGGATTGGATAGCATGCGTGTAGAGCAGTGGGAGTGGACATTTTTGGTGTTTAACATGTGCTAAATATGTGCTAAAATCTAGAGGAATCGAATTTGGAAGCTTGGAAGACAAGGAAAGATATAATCTTATCCAACCTTATCCATAATTATCTTATCTTATCCAGTTTACCTTATCTTATCTTACCTTATCCAAACATTATCCCACTTTATCCAACATTATCTCATATTATCTCCAGCTGCAAAAGGAGTCCTTATCCTATTCTAAATACTTCCCATCTGATTCTAGGAGTCATAATCCATTCAAATACCCTAATCCTTTTTCTCCTTGGTTTCTGCCAAACCCTACCTTATATATATGTATTTCTGCTGCATCAATTGGGGGGGGGGGGGGGGGGAGGGAGAAAACTTGGTGCCGCATGTTCTATTCCAAACTGGTGCCACAATTGCAAAAGCCAAAGGAGAAGGATTGTGCTACATCTTGTCATTCAACCATTGGAGATTTCAGAGTTCTTTATGTCCTTACTTAGTTTTCATGTTTATTTTAGATTGCTTTTCAATTGTGATGAACATGTGTAACTAAATTTCTTTTTAGCTAGAGGTGGATTTGAAGCCATGATCATATGTTTTATATAAATTGATTACATCCTGTTATTGTTTCATAAAACATGAATGCGATTTACTTATCTGTTTTATAGAGAAATTATTCTTGTATGTTTATTAAGGATGCATAATAGGGATTTGATGCTAGAATATAAGGGAATTTCACCTAATCGTTATGAATTTATATTTGTAAGTAGCAAAAGTCACTAGTCATGATTGAGTTAAGTAAATTCATGGCAGTAGTATAATGCTTTTCATAGTTACGAATGTCTTGTCAATGCTTATGATTTTCACAGAACTTAATGACCTTTGATATGTGTCTCTATCATACTTTTCATAGTTAGGGAACTTGAGAAGGATAATTTGGTTGCGTCGCTGAGTCCAATTCAATGAACTTAGGAAAGTGAGAATTAATTAATGCATTCACAATTAACTTGGGGCGATGTCATTCATGGTTTATGTGCATATGTTTCATGTGTGGAGAAGAATCATCTAGCTAGCTTTTCACCCATATTCCCTTTATAACTCAATTTAATTGTTGCTATTTACTTTTGTTTCTTAAAATTCGTCAAAAATCCCCCTCAGTTCTTATTTTGTGTTAGTCTAGCTTAGTTTTCAGTTTTTAAGTTTAATTTGTATTGATTAGCATCCCTCCTAATCCCCGGCCTAGAACGATCCCTACTTGCTCATCATAGCAATGTGATCATTGCAACCGAGAGGGACACAACATCGACAATTGCCGCACTCTAAAATACCATTGCAACTTTTGTGACAAAAGAGGACATACAAAGGACACGTGCAAAATTAAGAATGGAACATGGGTGCCCAATCCCAATGGAGGCCATGGCAACAAAAATGGTCGAAAGTAACGCCCTCAAGGAGGCTCTTCTTCATGTCATTTTCCTAATGCCCATGCAGCGGAAACAACTTCAGGCCCTCAAGGGCCATCCATGCCACAACCAACATATCCTCTTGCATCCACCAATTCGTTGAGTGCACTCTCTGCGGATCAAATTCAACAGTTAACTCATGCTCTCTCTTTGCTTTCTTTTGGTAATGGGAACACTTATGCAAATGTCGCAGGTCCAAATTCTTTTTCTGTTACTTCCATGAATTATGTGTTTACTAAGCCATGGATCTTGGATAGCGGAGCTACAAATCATATCATTTCTGATTCCATTTTATTCACTAACGCCAAACCTCCGTCTATACCCGTTGTTAATTTGCCCACTGGTTATTCAATCCCAATCACTTGCACTGCACAATACCATTTCATCTTGATATAACTTTAGCCAATGTCTTATGTGTTCCATCTTTTAATCTCAATCTCATGTCCACTAGCAAAGTCACTGACTCTCTCAATTGTTGTGCTATTTTTTTCTCAATTTTTGTGTTTTGCATTTACATCCCCCAACAGATTAGGGTCGTTGAACACAAACATCACCATATTCTTACTGTGACACGTGCTTTACGCTTTCAGTCCAACATACCCCTCATCTTTTAGGGTGATTAAATACTCACTATCGTCTATCTTATTAACCGTTTACCTTCACCCCTACTTTCCAACAAATCACCCTTTGAACTATTATACAAATGTCCACCATCCTTTGAGCATCTACCATTGTCTATCCTACCCACAAATTTGAACTTAGAGCTCACCAATGTGTTTTCTTTGGCTATCCCACAAGTCACAAAGGGTATAAACTCTATAACTTGGAAACTAAACCGTTTTTTGATAAGTCGTGATGTAAAATTTCATGGAACTTCATTCCCATTTTCTAATCTTTCATCTCTTGATTCTCATATCACTGCCCATAAATCAGGCCCCCACCTCTTTTTCTCCCATTTTCCATTTAACTCCACCGTTTCATGCACCTGACACCGTCATCAATCAATCACTTACCTTAACCCTACATGGTGCTGATCCCACTACTGTCTCCTCACAGTTTGACACTCCCACTCCAAATATCCCACATATTTCCCTTATCACCGACATCTATCCCCAACCCGTGCCCACCTCTCCTCCATTACTACATGTCCTCATCCTTCCTAAACCCCCCCCCCCCACACCTTCTCCTAACCATCTCAATGTCTCCCATCCCGACCCTGATATTCCCATCTCTTCACCACCCATTCTCCTTTCTCTCAGGCAGTCCACTCGTCCCAAACAGCCACCGATATGAACTAAAGACTACCACATGTCTAACCAAGTCACTCACTCTTCTTTGGCACCACATTATGTAAAAGGTACCCATTATACCATATCTAATTTTCTTTCCAATTCTCATTTCTCTTCTGCCCATTGCTCTTTTTTAGCTAACATCACATGTCCATATGAGCCCACCACATATTCTGAAGCTATCCTTGATATGAACTAGCAAAAAGTTATGCAAACAGAATTAGATACGTTACACCATAATCACATTTGGGACTTGGTTCCTCTTCCCGTTGGTCATAAGCCTATCGGCTTCAAATGGGTTTTCAAAAAGAAGTACAAGTCTGACTGTTTTCTTGATCATTACAAGGCTCGTGTTGTTGTAAAATGATACACACAGGTTAAGGGAGTTGATTACCAGGAAACTTTTTCACCCACTGCCAAACTCACCACTCTGCGTTGTCCATTACCATTCATGCTGCCCGCACTTAGTTCACTTACCAATTAGACATTCAGAATGCTTTTCTTCATGGCACTCTCCCTGAAGAGTTCTACATGGATCCCCCTCCGAGTCTTCACTAAAAGGGGGATAATCTTGTATGTCGGCTCAAAAAGTCTCTTTATGAACTTAAACAGGCATCTAGAACTTGGTTCACCACCTTCTCGGACAATATTCAGAAAGCCGGATATCATCAATTGAAAGCGGATTATTCTTTGTTCACCAAGGTCCGAGGTACTTCAATCTTTGTCTTTCTTATTTATGTTGATGATATACTTATCACAAGAAATAATATCCAAGAGATGGAACAACTCAAAGCATTTCTTCTCAAACGCTTATGCACAAAAGACCTTGGTGATCTAAAGTATTTTCTGGGTATTGAGTTTGCACGCTCAGAAAAGGGAATTTTTATGCCACAAAGAAAATATGCACTTGATATTCTAGAAGACTTAGGGTTACTCGGTGCATGGCCAAATCATTTTCCAATGGAACAAAACTTGGCACTTACATCCACAAATGGAGCATTGTTGAACGACCCAACTAAATACAGAAGGTTAATTGGCAGATTGATATATCTCACTGTTACTAGACCGAACATCGTTTATCCCGTTAGTACTTTGAGGCAATTTATGCACGAGCCATATAAACCGCATTGGGATGCAACTATGCGAATCCTTAGATATGTCAAGGTCTACTATTTTCTGCCAACAATAATCTAGACTTGAAAGCTTTTTGTGATTCTGACTGAGAAATATGTCGTTGTCACGCCCCGATCCCTACATACGTCCAGGATTGACATGTGACATCACCAAGTATCTGTATATCTAACAGTCCCCGCCTTCGGAATATGTACAAAGCATAATTCAAGATTTGAATTGCATAGTAGTTTTCGTATACTTTATGGCTGCATCTAACCTCCTCGTTAGACTACCTACGTATCCTAAAAAGGGATCAAGCCATTCGTAGTTCATCATTCACTACACTCCGACGTTTATCACAGAACGTTCAAGCAGAAAAGCATAGCATTCCTCAATCATTTATTAGAACTTGACAAGCATGAAATTACTAGATCCAGAGCTACATAACAAACCCACACAACATTTAAGATTTCCATTCCATCCATCATATAAATCACTATGTTTCAACATGATACCTCAATCTACAACATGTAACATATCAAAGAACCAAAGAAGCACAGTATTATTCTCAAGCCACATTGACCTACTAATTTATTCATAATAATAACAATCATATCCAACGACACTCCACAATCACACCAATTAATCAATTCCATGAATCAAAGATGCACGATATTAACTTCTAACTACGTTAATCAATCAATGAAATAACATATCATTTCATGAATTTACTTAAAGAACTCTACATAAATCCCTACTTGGATTCTAAGTAATAACATGGTAAATTTCATTTATATTCACAAGATCTATTGTGGTTAATCCTCATTCACTCAAATCTAGGGTTCCATACTAACTTATGAAAATGAGCAAAAACAAGGATTCCGAACCACTCAACGGAATCCAACTAAAATATGGCACCTACCGAAATGTTCCAAGTACCACTAATCCTCATCACCCCTGGTATGCGTATGGTCCCCTATTGTGAATATACCAAGCAGAACCATAGGCATAATCTCATCGTGCAAGCAGTGATCACTCATCGCATATATACCAAACATGATCACCCCTGAATACGTATGGTCCCCCATCATGGATATACCAAGCATGATCCCTCCTAGAATGCGTATAGTCCCTCATTGCGAATATACCAAGCAGAACCATATGCATAGTCTAATAACTTAGGCAGTGATCAACCATTGCGGATATACTAAGCATAATCACCCCTAACAATGTCATCACGGATATACCAAGCATGATCACTCCTAGAATGCGTATGGTCCCTCATCGCGAATATACCAAGCAAAACCATAAGCATAGTCTATTCGTGCAAGCGGTGATCATCCATCGCGGATATACCAAGCATGATCACCCCTAAATACATATGGTCTCCCATCGCGAATATACCAAGCATGACCATCCATGTACCTCTGCTACATGGTGTAGTTAGATCAACACACAATCCACTTACCTTTATCTCAACCTCTATGATTTACATCGTAATCACTTGCACTATCAATTCCTCATAATCACTAACTACCATGTCACACAAGCATATATGTTCTACATAACACTTCTAATAGGATTTTAGGCTCACAATGTCATAACGATTAACATACATATCATTCATATTATCAAGAACATAAATAAACACATATATAACACAATATGACGTCCCACACACGTAATCCGATGTATATACTATCTGGGATAACTCACTAACCAATATAGGCCCACTAAGCCCTACGTAGTCTCCAGTAATACAAATTTTAATATTTAAGATCAATTCGTAGCATATTGATCAAAAGTCGAGTCTCTATCAACGGTAAGGTCTGCAACCCTATACAAGTCAATCTAGAACATCCACCCATGGATTTTTGATCCGTAACTTCCCAAGGATCTCATTTATCTTCTAGAACAATATTCTAAAATTTCGGAACAATCCAACGGTCGGATCTCCACCAATTGCTAGAATTAGGTTGCTATCAACGTTTGGTTTTACAAACTTAGAAATTCAATTCGGGAAGATCCCCACTTCGGGTTCCCGATCCGTAAGTTCCTATGGTCCTCAAATATTACATACTATCACATATCAAAGCTTGGCAACAATCTAACAGTTGGATCGTCAATTGTTATAATGATCAAGTGGCGGCCTCTAGCAAAACTATATTCACAAGACGGAATTTTGTCAATCGAATGTCACTGATGAATTCGAGGTATCAAATCTAACCTAGAAAGATAGAGTTGGCCCACTGGCCATGCTCTGCCACATGTGGCAATTTCCGGCAAACGGAAACCCAATTTTTCGACGAACTCCAAAAATTACCAAAATTTATAGAATTGTAAATCTCAATAAGGGGACCAAATTTCATACCTGGGCCGAAGTTCAATTTGGCAAGTAAGTGGCCTGAATTCACCTTGATCCATCGGAAACCCTAGAAATGGATGTTCTTGATTCGACTTCTCTAGTGCTCCACCGCCTTCAAGGTTGTTTAGGGTTTGTTCCTAGCCTCTAGAGAAGTGGTTTAGTGGTGGTGGTCGGGACCTTCGGAATCGGTGTATCTCGCCAAGGCACCCACATAACCAATGGGTTTCGTTCCTCCCAAAATCGGGGCTAATCGAAGTGGGTTTTGCATGGAAATCAAAGAGGGAAGGCTAGGGAGTTGTTTCCAGGTGAGGTTCTGACCAGATTCACCAGAAAAAAGGCCTAGGAGACGTCGGGATTGCCTTGCAGGAACCGAGTCAGGTCGTGGTGTACGGGTCAAGGGAAATGGGTCTACGTTTGGTGCTTCTCACCTCTCTCATTTCCCTCCCTATTCTTTCCTACCCATTGGTCCACCTCATCCCGCCTTCTTCTCTCCCACATCCCTCCTTTTCCCGCTCTCTCCCGCTGCCATCTAGTAGCTTCCAGTATTTTCTCTTTTCTTTTTCTTTTTTTTTAACAACTAAAACGTCTATAATTTCTTCGTTTCAACTCCGATTCGCGAACAGTTTTCGCCTACGTGCTCGTAAGGTCGAGCTCTATCCAATTATACTTAGTGTGACCCCATAAGTCCACTTTTTTTAATGATTACTGACCAAAATTTGAACTTCGTAATAGTTTAATTAAAATCTAAATTTAATATAAATTCTCCTTATTACAAATACGTAGTTTGCAATAGTGAAATCAAGGAGTGGGATTTCACAGTCGTGCCATAAGAAGATCAGTTACGGGATATTGTGTTTTTCTTGGCAATTCACTCATTTCGTGGAAGTCCAAGAAGCAAGATAATGTGTCCAAGTCATCAGCTAAGGCGGGAAATACCGTGCTATGGCAAATACTTGCCTGGAAATAACTTGGATGCGTTACGTATTACAAGATTTATGAGTTCCTCATAAAACTCCCGCTTCATTGTTTTGTGTACATCTTGTCAAATCCTATTTTCACAAACATACCAAGCATATTGAGATATATTGTCATATAGTTCAAGAAAAATTACAAGCTGGTATAATTCGCACTGCGTATGTGCCTACGTTTTTCAGTTAGCTGATATATTCACAAAGGCTTTAGGGAATGATCAATTAGTGAAGCTATGAGACAAGTTGGGTGTTCGTAATCTTCACTCTCCAACTTGAGGGGGAATATTAAGAATATATTGTAATTAATGTATAATATCGTATTTGTCTAAACTAGAAAAGGCTATTCCATGTATTGCGGATCACGGCTTTATAGGATTAGAATTAGGATTTGATTTTACTATTTGTATTTTTATATATATGGGCTACATAGCCTATGTTCAATACACATAAAGTATTCAACCATATTATTCCTCCATATATTCTTCCATGTATCAATCCCACGAACTACCTAGCTCTTTCTTAATTGTAGGGGAATGTCAAAGCTTTGAAGAAAAGCGATGCACCAATAGAATCAAATGATTCATAGGTCATTGATGTTATCAGCGAATCGGGGGAACTGAAGGTTTGTTGTCTTACGAATAGTTTTTTTCTTTTAGCATCTTGAGATAATCATCAGTTTTAAGTGCTCATGAGATCTTCATCCTAGGAATGTATTTGAGATGGATGCATCGGTGAACTGAATAATTTCATCTAAAATATATACGCATTTCCAAAACTAACTCTGAAAATGAATTTTACAAAACTTAAAGGGAGGGAACCTTAGATTTGGAAACTCTGCTTTTCTTGTCGACTGTCAACCTAATGGGAAAGGAAGGGTTACGTTCTAGCTCACGAAAACAACGGAAACTCATCCTTGAGCAGCCAAAGTGCGTCTGCTTGGCATGCCATGTTTGCAGGGTCTATTGTAACCAGAAGAAATCTCGACTCTATATACTATTGTTCCTTAAAACTGCAGTAGTTTTTCGAACACTAGTGGTTGATCAATTTAATCTGGCAGCTTTATAAGAGTAGCTCCAACGAGGCTTGTAGCTCGATGGACTGCCTATCAAACAAGGCCAAAACGCCCTAGCAAGGAGGTCTAGCGTTTGGTGGCGATTGAGCCTGAGCGGGCCCAAGGGAGAGGCCATGCACGAGTAGCCGACCCGAGAGCCTGAGGTGGAGATGATGCAAGGCTGATGTCAGGGCAACGTCAGCCATGATTTAAAACATGGGTCACCGGACCCTCGAGGGAGAACACCGGAATATTTGGCAGGGATTCATCTCGACTTATAACTCCATTAAAAATTGTAATTTAAGGACAAAAATGATGCTAAAATGAAAAGGAACAAGATTCTACCACTGTGAGTAACAACCGTGGTCAAGATTGGCTGGGTTTGGTCACGAAGCTCGCCGGATTCTGGAAAAATGAAACAAAAAGCATGTACAACGAAAAGAACAAAATTTAACCATTAAGTCTTCACCCGGAATCACAACACCAACAAGAAAATCCCAAATATTCAAAGGAACAAGGAAATCTCACTTGAAACTACAAGCTAGAGCTTGAAGCTCTCGGGTCTAGGATCACTGCACTTCCCAGTGCACCGATGGTGCATGCAAGGACCCAGTTATGTTCCTAAAACATTGAAAAATAAACAAAATTCGAAAACTTGAATTTTGAGCATATCTGGTTTTTGGCGACGAAAATCCAAATTGGAGGAGACCCAGATCCAATCTAACGTAGATAAATTACAGAAAAAATTAAATCCTTGTTCATTTTCCGGAAAATTGATAAAGTGAGTGAGGGATGAAGAAAAATGAAAAAACACAAAAGTTGAGAGGAAAGAAAGCAAAGTGTGGAGGCTGCAGAAAAGAGAAGAAGAAGAAAAAATGGAAATTGTAGAGAGAGAGAGAGAGAGAGAGAGAGAGAGAGAGAGAGGTTGGAGGGAACGATGAGCTGCCAGGCGTCCAAATATACAAGTTCAAATATGAGCAGGATCACTGCACTTCCCAGTGCGCCAAGACCCAGTTATGTTGCCAGGAGTCCAAATGTACAAATTCCAAGTTCACAATATGAAGAAATGGTAGGGAATTATTGTGATGCTCTCGATGCTTTATTCGAAATTACAAATAAAATTATTTTGTATTATTTTATAAAATAAAAAATACTAATATTTTATTGTCTTTTGTTAGGGCTATTTAGTTTAGAGGTGGAGATGCAAAAAGCAGTTACGGTTTATTAAAAGGAAATACTATTTACTGGATGGATTAAATTGTGAATAGCCCTAGAAGGCCTTTGCAACTGTGGAGTTGCTCTAAATGAATAAATAAGTCTGGCATTATGGGATTTTGTAATCCCTGCCCTGGAGCATGGTCTAAAATATTCACAATATCCTGATATTTCCATCGAAATTTCCTTGTTTTTGGACTACCGATATTTCTGATATCATCGATATTTTAGACCTTGCTAAGTCACTCATGTATATTACCATGCAATGTATAAAGTGTAAAATATTGTACTAATTCATTATATATAAATGATTATGGTGTTAAACTTCTTTCATTAATTACTACATATTTTCTACACTCACAATGTTTGTCAGTTCGCTATATAATCAACTTAAATCAGTTATATCTATCATGCAATGCATTTCCTTCCAATTTTTTGTGATAAACTAATAGATAATTGACTAAATAAACATCCTGCAAAGTTTCAATAAAAATTTCGAGGTTTTTCTTACAATTTCCGTGGTTTTTATTTAATTTTTATTGATATCGATAATATCCCGATATTTCCATCGAAATTTCCGTATTTTTGAACTACCGATATTTCCGATATCATCGATATTTTATACCTTACCCTGAAGAACCTAAACGCTTTTGGCGGCGGGCGATACGAGGTATTACTACTACACGTGTGTTTGCTTTGTTTTGTTTTTAGGTCGGAATCCTCAACTACTGTTGTTGTAGGCTAAATACGAAACTATTGAACCAGGTTACGGTTCACGATCTTGACGAGCTGCAAATACCGTAGGAAGAAAAAAAATGACAAACAAGAGAACACAAAAACAACACTCGAGGAACCGTCAAACAACTCATTCGTATAAATAAATAAAATTAGATCTTGGTCTAGTGGCGTTTCTCTGCAAGAAAGCTTATTGGCTAGAATTTTTTCTGTCGTTTATCAATGAAAAATGGGACATTGAACCCCCAAACATAACAAGCACAATATGAGCAAATTAAGCATCAGTAGATCCTGTTTCATTTATTTAAATTCTATTATATTTGCGACTTTTAAACCATCTCCAAACCTGGGCTAAAAGCCAAATTACGCCCCCCCCAAACACTCTCCAACCCATGCTAAAATTTTGAGGCTAAATGCCAAATGTTATTTCTGGGCCAAATTCCCCCCAGCTTTCCCCCCGGGCTAAATGCCAAATGTTTATCGGAATTTAAATTTTTTTAGATTAAAATGTTCATAAAATTAATTTACAATAATCTACATTTTTTTTTTAAATTGATTTAAGAAAAAAATTAGCCTAAGTTCATTCTTTAATAATTCCGGGCTAAAATTTTAGGGCAGAAGGGTTGGAGCAGAAAAGATGTTTCTTGGGTAAAAGCCAAATTTTCTGGGCTAAAAATTTTGGCCTTTAGCCTAAGGATTGGAGATGGTCTTAGGATCTATCTGGAAATACAAGCGAGAAGGGAGATGAAAGTTGCAAGGGAAAAGAAAATTTATGCCTTTATATTATCAATGACTAGCATTTACCTACACGTTTTGCATATGAACACATTTTTTTAGAAAATGAGGAGAGAGAGAGAGAGAGAGAACGTGGGGGAGTGGGAGGTTTTTTTTTAAAAAAAAAAAAATTGGAGGTATTTTAACATCACTTGTAGGTGAGGCTTCAATAAAAAACAGTAAAATTTGGACCTGTAAAATTACATCATTGCTCATCATTTTTTTTGTGTGATAGAAGACCAAGTAGTATTTTCACCCTCTTTTGGTTGACAAAGAGGGTTTCATTAATTAATAGAGATACATAGTAGGGGTGGGCGCATGTTGGTTTGGGTTGATTTTGGGCCAAAACCGAAACCAAACCGACTATGTCAATTTGGCCAAAATTGTAAAGCGAAACTGACCAAGTTGGGTCTATAAAACCGATCAAGTCGGTTAACCGAATGTGGCGGGTTGGTTTGGATTGGTTCTCAGTTTGTGTGAAGACAAAAATACATAATAAATTTCTCTTCCAAAAGTTACAAAGCCTAACACCAATATGAGTGATTACTTAAAAGAAAGCACAAATGAAGCAGCCCAAGGAGAGCACCAAAGTTGCAACTGTTGCGTTCTCCAAATGATGCCCCTATTATTCTCCAAGGGAACTCTTAAACTAATCAGGTTTTGTTTCATGTGGTGGAAACACGGTAACTCATAAATAACTAACCATTTATATTACTACACATATTAGTTATGATTTAAAATTATAAAATTAAATATATGCAAGTTGATTCGGTTAACCGCACCCTCAGAATTTTGGGAACCAATTATGATTGGTGCGGTTCGGTTTATTCACCCAAAATTAGAAAACAAAAAAAAACAATAAAATAAAATAAAACCCAAACTGTTGTAAATAATGGGTATGATTGCCCACATGTGTATAGTAATGTGTATAGTAAAGTATCACATGTGTATACTATATACTCATAAGCTAAATAGTAATGTTTTGTAATTTTCCATTGAAGTAGCTCTATAAATAGAGCACTTCAATTGTGCAAAGATGAGTGAATGAGAATAAGAAAGAAAAGAGAAATATATCTAATAGCCATAATATACATTACTTCCTCTGCAACAGCTTGTGTCGGTATATTACTCTGCAACTGCTTCGTTCCTTCACCGAGTAAAGGTTATCTCTCTATAAATTTTGCCTATTTATAACACGTTATCAGCACGACTCTCTAATCATTTTCTCATTTCCTTTCACCGAAAGAAAAAAAAATGTTTCCTCTAAGGTTTTTACTGTTCTTCTTCTTCCTCTCCCTCAATTGCTGGGTATACCCTCGCGAAGAATTGTTTGCACCATGTTTACTTCTAGTTCTCCAACTAACAGTCACTTATATCTTTGATTTCTTGTTTGGTGTAGATATTGACTACTAACCCACTGATTATTTATGCAATCCAAGATTGTGCGGTTCTATCGCCTATCTTGGACTGCAGATCTAATTTTACTGCAAATTTTAAGTGGAGCGGTATAATCGCCCGCTCTATCCTGCATATTTAAATTTTCCCGTTATTTAATTTTATCGCAAATTTAGGTGGTGTGAAATAATCACCCACCCTGCTTTACATATTTAAATTTTATTGCAATTTAAATTTTATTGCAATTTTAGGTGGTGCGGTATAATCGTCCACCCTGCTTTGCATATTTAATTTTATCGCAATTTTAGGTGGTGCGGTATAATCGTCCACCCTGCTTTGCATATTTAAATTTTATCGCAATTTTAGGTGGTGCGGTATAATCATCCACCTTGCTCTACATATTTAAATTTTCCTGCTGTTTAAAGTAGTGTGGAATAATCACCCATCCTATACTTATTTCGATGAGAATGGTGCGGTACAATTGCCCTTCTCATTAATTGTGTAAATCTCGAGCCTGAAGTTTCGAGTACTTATCATTTTGGCCTGAAGATCAAAAAAATTTGTAAGAACCAGAAGTTCTAACAATATATTTCTCCAGTACACATATTACTGCAAGTTCTTACACACCTCATTTTTCTTTCAGAAAAGAAAATGGCAAACTTGGCAAAGCTTGATTTTGCTGCCCTGGACATTACTGGAAAGAATTACCTTACATGGGTACTGGATACCAAGATCCATCTGGAAGCAGCAAATCTTGGAGATACCATCAAGGAAGAGAGCAGATCATCCTCTCAAGATCGGGCAAAGGCCATGATTTTTATTCGTCGTCGTCTTGATGAGGCACTAAAGAGCGAGTACTTAACGGTTGAAGATCCGTTAGCCCTTTGGAATGCCTTGAGAAGCAGATACAATCACCAGACAACGGTGATTCTTCCAAAAGCTCGCTATGACTGGACTCACCTAAGGATCCAGGATTTCAAATCAGTGGCTGAGTACAATTCGGCGTTGTTCAGAATTACCTCTCAGATGAAACTCTGTGGGGATACTATCACTGAGGAGATATTATTGGAAAAGACTTTCAGCACATTCCACGCCTCTAACATGGTACTGCAACAACAGTATAGAGCGCGAGGCTTCACTGAAAACAACCAGCTGATATCTGTGCTCCCGGTAGCTGAACAGAACAATGAGCTTCTCATGAAAAACCATAATTCCCGACCTACTGGATCAGCACCGTTCCCAGAAGTGAATGTTGCTTCCCTTGAAAGGAATACCATATCCTCCCGTGGCAATAATTACAAACGAGGACGTGGCCACAAGCAAGGTCGGTGGAAAGGGAAAAGCAAGAACCATGGTGTCCAGTCACAACCAGGTTCCAAGGTATAATCCAGGCCCGAGTTTTAAAAATACCAATCGCCAGAAAGGAAAAGCTCATGTGAACACTCCTAGAAGTCATGAAGGAGGTTGCCATAGGTGTGATGGCAACGGACATTGGGCGCGTACTTGTCGCACCCCAAAGCATCTGGTGGAACTATATCAAGCCTCCTTCAAGGAGAAGGGTGTCGAGATCAATTTCCTTGACCAGGCTAAACCAATGGAAACCCCTGATCCAGTGACCAATTTATCAGGACAGTTAAACACAACCCACCTGGATGCTACAGACTTTATTAATGAAAGAGGGAATGAAGTTTATGGGTCCGATTGAATTATTTATGTTTAATGTACTCATGTTATTTGTACCTGTGGTTTAATGCTCGCATTTTCAATTCAATAAAAGTAGTATTCCAGTATGAATAAACTGCTTTTTCTTTACTCAGAGATCATGGATAAAAATTATGGTTATTCTCAAAACAAGATCAATGGCGGAGACTTTTGTCTTGCAGATAGCGCAACCACGCATTCAATACTTCGAGACCGAAAGTATTTCTCGAATTTGGTACTTGCAAAAGTAAAGGTAACAACAATATCAGGACCATCAGATGTAATTGAAGGCTCAGGAAAAGCCCAGATTATGTTACCAAATGGAACAATATTGTCTATAAAGAATGCATTATATGCTACTCGGTCCATTCGAAATTTGTTGAGTTTTAAAGACATACGTCTAAATGGATACCACCTTGAAACGAAAAAGTGTAGAAAATGTGGAATATTTATGCATTACCTCCAACGATACCCAGAAGCGTATATTGGAGAAGTTGCATGGTTTATCGAGTGGATTGTATTGTACATACATAAAGACAGTTGAGGCATATACTGTCATGAACCAGAAGTTCATTGATTCAAAGGTTTACATGCTTTGGCATGACCGTCTAGGTCATCCAGGATCTACCATGATGCGTAGAATCATTACCAACTCTAATGGACATCCATTACTGAGCAGACACATTAATGTCTCGAATGATAATCCTTGCAAGGCTTGTTCCCAAGGGAAGTTGGTAATTAGACCATCACAACTAAAGGTTGATGATCAATCCCCATCATTTTTGCAAAGAATTCAAGGGGATATTTGTGGACCTATTCAACCACCTTGTGGACCATTTCGATATTTTATGGTTTTGGTTAATGCATCTACCCGATGGTCACATGTTTGCCTATTGTCTACTCGAAATGTAGCTTTTGCGAGACTTCTTGCTCAGATAATTAAGTTGCGAGCACAGTTCCCAGATCATCCCATTAAGTCCATTCGACTTGATAACGCTGGTGAATTTACGTCTCAAACCTTTGATGATTATTGTATGGCACTGGGCATTAATGTTGAACACCCTGTTCCTCATGTCCATACTCAAAATGGTTTAGCAGAGGCATTTATCAAGCGGCTTCAATTAATAGCCCGCACTCTGCTCATGAAAACGAAATTGCCAGTTTCTACATGGGGACATGCCATATTACATGCTGCATCATTGGTTAGATTGAGACTCATAGCCAACCACCAATACTCATCAATACAACTCGTGTTTGGACATCAACCAAATATTTCACATTTACGAGTTTTTGGTTGTGCTGTTTATGTGCCTATTGCACCACCACAACGAACTAAAATAGGGCCTCAGCGCAGATTGGGAATTTATGTGGGTTTTGATTCACCATCTATCATTAGATATTTGGAACCTTTGACTAGTGATGTGTTTACAGCTCGTTTTGCTGATTGTCATTTTGATGAGACAGTTTTCCCGTCGTTAGGGGGAGAAAAGACCGTTCCAGAAGAACGACAAGAGCTAACATGGGTTGTTCCCACCTTATCTCATTTTGATCCAAGAAGCACTCAATGTGAAAACGAAGTGAAAAGGATCGTTCATCTTCAAGGTATTGCTAATCAAATGCCAGATGCATTTAATGATGCTTCGAAAGTGACACAGTCATATATACCGGCTGTAAACGCACCTGCAAGAATTGATGTCCCTGTTGGACAAAATAAAGTGGCAGCGAATGATTCATCCAGTGCACGCCTGAAGCGTGGTAGACCCCCAGGTTCAAAAGATTCAGCCCCTCGAAAGAGAAAGATGAGGGCCCAATTGAACCCAAATGATATCATTCAAGAAAAGGAATTGAATGATAAATCCACAATTCGTGACTCTGTACTTCCAGAAAAAGAAAATGTCTTTGATGAGACACATGTCCCTGAAGAGACAGAAGTACATGAAAGCAAAGAAATATCCATAAATTATGCATGTACTAATGAATTGTGGGATCGAAATGAAATAATCATCGATGATATGTTTGCATTTGCAATAGCCACTGAAATTATATTAAGTGATGATATTGAGCCCCGCTCTGTTGATGAATGCAAACAGAGACAAGATTGGCCTAAGTGGAAAGATGCAATCCATGCAGAATTAAAATCCTTGGAAAGACGAAGTGTTTTTGGACCAGTAGTCCAAACCCCGCCTGGTGTGAACCCCGTAGGTTATAAATGGGTATTCACAAGGAAACACAACGAGAAAAACGAGATTGCAAGATATAAAGCACGACTCGTTGCACAAGGTTTTTCACAAAGACCTGGAGTTGATTATGAAGAGACATACTCTCCTGTAATGGACACAATTACGTTCCGTTACTTAATAAGTTTGGTGATTTCAGAAAAACTTGACATGCGACTTATGGATGTCATCACCGCGTATCTATATGGAGAATTAGATACTGACATATATATGAAAGTCCCAGAAGGACTTAAGTTGCCTAAAGCAAATAACAAACCACGGGGTATGTTCTCAATCAAATTAAGGCGATCACTATATGGGCTGAAACAATCTGGGCGAATGTGGTATAATCGTCTTAGTGAGTATTTGATTAAAGAAGGATATGCCAACAATGTCATCTGCCCTTGTGTGTTCATTAAGAAATCAAATACTGGATTTGCTATAGTGGCAGTATATGTCGATGATATGAACCTAGTTGGAACCCCTGAAGAGCTCAACAAAACTGCTGAATATCTGAAAAGCGAATTTGAAATGAAAGACCTTGGGAAAACCAAATATTGTCTAGGCCTGCAGATCGAGCATTGTGTTAGTGGAATTTTGGTCCATCAATTAGCTTACATTGAAAAAATACTGAAGCGATTTGGCATGGACAAGGCTTATCCACTTAGCACCCCAATGGTCGTTCGTTCTTTGGACATTAAGAAAGATCAATTTCGTCCAAAAGAAGATGATGAACTGGTCCTTGGTCCAAAAGTACCATATTTGAGCGCAATAGGTGCTTTATTGTATTTAGCACAATGTACTAGACCAGATATAGCTTTTTCAGTTAACTTGTTAGCCAGGTACAGCTCTGCTCCAACAATTCGTCATTGGAAGGGAGTCAAAGATGTTCTACGATACCTTCGTGGGACAACAGATATGGGTCTCTTCTACTCAGACAAGCCCACAAATGAACAAATCATTGTTGGATACGCAGATGCTGGTTTTCTCTCCGATCCGCATAAAGCCCGCTCACACAATGGATATGTGTTCACTAATGGAGATACTGCAATTTCATGGCGATCAACAAAGCAAACGCTAGTTGCAACATCTTCCAATCATCGGAAATAATTGCTTTACATGAAGCAAGTCGTGAATGTTCTTGGTTAAGATCAATGATCCATCACATCCGGAATTCATGTGGTCTACCTTCAAAGACAGACACTCCAACTGTCATCCATGAAGATAATGCAGCCTGTGTCGCCCAGATGAAGGAAGGATTTATCAAAGGTGATAAGACTAAACACATATCTCCAAGATTTTTCAGCGCACATGAGCTTCAGAAGGCTAAAGTTATTGAAGTCAGACAAATTCGTTCCAATGAAAATTTAGCAGACTTGTTCACCAAATCTCTACCAAAGTGCACATTTCAGAAGTTGGTACAGGGAATCGGATTACGTCGGCTTACAGATTTGAAGAATGCGGAATCAGGGGGAGATACAATTCAGGGGGAGCATCCATGATACATGCATGTTGTACTCTTTTTCCTTCGCTTAGGATTTTTCCCACTGGGTTTTTCCTATCAAGGTTTTAACGAGGCAACCTAAGCATGCTCAACACCATCCGGGTAAAGTTGTACTCTTTTTCCTTCGCTATGGTTTTTTCCCACAGGGTTTTTCCAATGAAGGTTTTAATGAGGCAACTGATGCTGATATGTGGGCATCCAAGGGGGAGTGTTGTAAATAATGGGTATGTTTGCCCACATGTGTATAGTAATGTGTATAGTAAAGTATCACATGTGTATACTATATACTCATAAGCTAAATAGTAATGTTTTGTAATTTTCCATTGAAGTAGCTCTATAAATAGAGCACTTCAATTGTGCAAAGATGAGTGAATGAGAAGAAGAAAGAAGAGAAATATATCTAATAGCCATAATATACATTACTTCATCTGCAACAGCTTGTGTCGGTATATTACTCTGCAACTGCTTCGTTCCTTCACCGAGTAAAGGTTATCTCTCTATAAATTTTGCCTATTTATAACACAAACCAAACCATCGGTACAGTTCGAGCAGTTCTATTGGTTTTTTTATAGAATGCCCAGCCTTAGTACATACATAACACTGAGTGGTACAAAAATGAATGGTTAAAATTGAAGATAGAAGACCTAACAGATGTGAAAATTAAATCTAGTGGGTAAAACACTTGTACATGATTTTACACTAGATTCATAAGGATATCCAAACTTCAGTGTTCTATCCCCTCATATTTCCCCTTTTGTTTAGAAACCTCTGGTATACTAATCAAATTTAGGATCTTCTGATTTTATATTTAGAAAACACCCTTCAATTTTTTTTTTTTTTATTTTTTTGGAGCAATTGAATTAAAACAAAGCAAAGGAGAACCAAGAGCCAAAATTAAGAAGGTAAGCATATAAGGTGAAACTGGGGAGGGGGAAAGGGGATACAGCGAAATTTCGTCGATCTTAGTAACAGCCAGCGAAATTATAAAAATAAAAAATAAAAAGAAAGTACCACTGAACCACTCATCAGGGTGCAAAACCCTTACAAAAACTAGGATTTACACCCTCAGTCATAGAGCATGAACTCTAACAAAATCCTAAACACATTGGCAACATTGATAGCACATGAGAACACAGTACGAGAGACTGAGAGGGAGAGAACACTTATCCCGTTGATGGTTCAAATGATGTTGAGGCAGGTACCACATGACCGCCTATAAGAAATCATGTCTGATGTTGAGGTCACCGTTTGATGGATCAAACGACGCTTGAATTATTGCAGACCGACTTTCTCCCATACTCGATTCATTATTTCTAACTGCTACAGGCTTGGCCAGAAGCTTTACTCCTTGCTTCCAATATCTCTTTTCTGAATCCACATTTAACACAACATATGAGCAAAAAGTAACAAAGGCTGAAGTCATAAGTAAGCGAAGGTTGTTCAACAATGTGCAAAAAAGCAATTATAAGTAGCAAATTTCCCATTGAACCGCTTCGACAAGGAACCCAACCAGACCTGGCCCTGTAGAGAACACAAGGGAGTTCTCCGAATCCATCACCCAATCAATCCAGAGTGCAAATCCATGGCATATCCCAGGCTCCGTAAATTCAACCTGACAAGAATGCATTCCAACCACCGATTAAGCAAGACCATAGTGCGTTTTATATGTATTAATTCTCTGTCCCAATTTATCGTTACAATAAGTGATTATTATAGTGATAGATAATAAAAATACAGTCATGTAATATGCATTTATTCATTCACAATCAGAACGTCACTTCACAGAAAAGGAGGGAGGAGGCTACTGTAGTTTTTGTATCTGATGTGAATGGATTGTAAATTAATTTGTTACCAAAACTTAGGGGAAATGGTTATTTACATTATACTTTCAATAAAATATCTTTTTCTGATGTTAGAAGATAAATGTGATATTTGCCTATTAGATGGTAAAGAACACATTAACAAAGTATAGTGCAAGACTATTGTTTCTTGATCTACCAACGTCCTAGAATCAACGTTGGTGAGGCCGCTAATGTGATACATGGTTTGTGATAAATGGAGAGCGTATGTTCATTTATCATTAACAAATAGACCACCACTACTGTACTTTGCAATAAACCAACTGTAACAAAATTTCAACATGGATGACCAGAGAAAAGATTTCAAAGTGCTATTATGGTACCTGGGTTTCTCCATAAGATGGCGTTATTGGTTTTGAACAATCAAACTCCATGAGCGTAAATTCTTCACTGAGTTTCTGAAATATTTTTTAAACAGTTACCACAACATAAGTCAAAAAAGGAACTTAAATCTTACTTTCACAAAATAAAACTCCTCCACAGAAAATATACTATTCTGATTGATTACCCTAACATTTCCACACTGCCAGATGAAATAAGGCAGACAAGGAGACTCTTGCCCTGCAGGTAATTCACCACATGCTCCTAAGGTGGAATTTACAACTGAATGGTCAAAACCTTCAATCTTACTCAAGCAGCGACGACTATTCCAAAGATCCTGTCCAGAAGGCGGCATACCATAACTTATAATCATAGTGAACAGCCACGTATATGGTCAAAACAAATAAGATATAGGCCTTTTCAATTGGGAAAAGGGTGAGTAGTGGTTAAGAATAAAACTTACAGGGATAGACAAGGCACAAGTCTTTAATATCGCTTTACATGGCAGTACCAATGCATCTTCAGATAGGACAGAGTCAAGCATTGTCCGCTCATTCCTTCAAACCCAATCATAACAAGAATTATATATATTGGTTTACCAACTTCTATATATCTAAAATCAATCAACGTAGCATAACCATGGCCACCGCATATAACCTATGATAAAAAAGACAACGGTTCTCTAGACAATTATCTAATGAATATAGTATGTATGCATATACATAGTTATTGCTATCATAGACAGAAGAGTCTAAAACCAACTCCTACTTGAGTCTACATATAGTAAAAAGGTCGTACCCAGTGCACAAGGCTCCCGCTTTACGCAGGGTCTGGGAGAGGTGAATGTCGGCTAGCCTTACCCCCATTTATGGAGAGGCTGCTCCCAAGTCTCGAACCCGAGACCTACAGCTCATGGGCGAAGGCACTTGCCATCGCACCAAGTGCACCTACTTGAGTCTACATATAGTATTTCCGTAAAAAGCATAAAAATCTCATAAAGCACATAATTTGAATTACTGCAGGAACAGAAAAGAATAGTATACCAAAACCGTAGGTTTTGCCATGGAAGCATGCCATCCGTTCCATAGTAGAAAGGTTCTCCAATCAACAGATCAACCTACAAATAGGACAAAAGCCCCAAACTGCCAATTCAGTTTCTAAATTGTCAACAGAAATAAAAAATGTCATAGTACCACTAGAGGGATGAGGATGAAAAAGAATTATTATTATTGTTTGTTTTTCATTCGATCAACATATCATCACTGTACCCTGTCATACTAGTATACAAACTCACTGGGAAGAAAGTACCTTTTTCTGGTGTGCGTCATGCATGGTCAACTTTGTTTTCCTCTTATTAATAAATTCTACACGATCCATTGAAAAACCATTTGAACTAGCAACAGCTTGCAAATATCCAATACCCTTGCCTTGCAACCCCGGAAAAAATGACATCACATGTGCTGTTTTAGAAATATGTGCAACGATGAGTGTTAAGAAGATGCTATCATCTGCAACAATGCATAACGGATCAACTCTTCCCTGTAACTGTGAAGAATACCATCCATGTCAAGAATGTGAAGGGTTTTTCTTATTTATTATTATTACTTATCTTCTTTCTTCTGGGGTGGGAGGTACACGGTGGCAGACAGACAGAGAGATATAAAGAGATAGTATTTGAATCTTACAGGTTTAGTTATGGCACTAAACATGGAATGCCTCCATTCACTGTCTCCGTAAATTGCAGTTCTTTCTGGGGGTAGTGTGAGTTTGAATTCCCCATTCTTGAGGCCATACTGTAGAGTCTCATTTCTTGGCACTTGGTTCTTGAGATTATAAGAGATGCTAGTTTCTGTATGAGCAGCATGTAAACAAACCTCTTCATCCTTTGTTATGGACATACCTTCACCAGGAACAAACCAAACACACTGTTTCCAGTGGTCACACCAATCCCCATGACCTGGCCAAAAACAACAAAACCACTTTCTTCATCGCGTGACTATGAAAGAAAACAGATAGCTATCATTTCGTTTGCAGTCAAATTCTGAATAGAAGAGTAAGTTTGTCCTATATGACCTAATGTGGGTTGGTGGATAATTCGTCACTGAGAAAGGCAAAACAATCATACTATGCTATCATAATATCATATGATAAGACTTGTAGGGTGAACATACCAAGAAAACTGCATAACTTACTTTAAAGAACACTAAAGGCACTAATTATAGCACTAATATGGCATGGGTTCTTGCTCACAAAGGAATTGTCTATAACTTACTTGTGTTGGCTGGCAAACTTATCCACCTAGGGGCAGTGGAATAAAAGATTGTCCCTTCATGATCAAGCTGAAGTATCCACCTGAAATAACACACACAAACAGATACCAAAATTTTCATGACCGCCTCTTCAAGAGGAACAAAAATGCATTAACAAACCACTCAGTCCAATTACCATGAAATTACAGCATGAACTCGACCATCTTTAGTTGCCTTCACAAATAGCTCAGTCTCCCCACAACTGTCGGGCCGTTTCCAAAAATCAAATTCAAAAATTTTGAAGGGTTCGGACAGCTGGATGAATCCAAAATTTAATACGAATTAAACCATAAGTGTTTTCCCTATAAGTCTGTCCAAGAGTAATACAATGTCATTACCAGTTTCACTTCATTCTCTATCGCATTGCAGTGAAAGGCATACTGTTGCGGCTTAACACCTAGAATATCACCCAACCCAGTTGGAACTAGACAAATCCCATCAGATGCTTTCGCCTCATTGCCATGTAAATCATGAAGCTTCCACAAAAATGTGCTCTCAACAAGCTGAGGGAGGTTTCCAAAAATGGGTTATTCAAAACATTTGGTACATAAGAAACATATGGTAATCCCATCCCATCCATCATTGTAAAATCTTTGTATCTTCACATACCTGGCCGTAGGTGGTCGCCTTATACGGCACGGTTTTGGGATTTTTCACCAACAATATGTCATGAGCATGCTGTAAACTTGGAATGAGCCCTTCTCCCAACAACTCAGAATCCAGAATCTCACTAACCTACCCATTAAAAACACAGTCACAATGGTGCATACACTCTGTTCTGGAAATCAAACCACACCATTTTTCGCACAATCACAAAGTTTTGTTCCTTTTGTAAACTTACCAGTACGTCAGCACGAGAAGCGATGTCAACTCCGACTTCGAGCTCATCGGAGCGTTTGTTGATGACCTTTATTTGGTTTTCCATGTCGTTTAAGCGCACCACTTTCCTCATTAGCTTCACCATTGGAAGGTAAGACTCGCAGGCAGTCACCATACGACATGTCGTTGGGCCCATTGCCCGCGCTGCCATCATCGACAGCAACCCAGTTCCAGCACTTCGCAAACATTCAAAATTTGAACAACCAAATCAATCAAAATGCACAAAATTCAAAATTTGATTAATTAAATCAATCAAAATGTAAACTTAATTGATTAAATCAAATTTAATTGGTAATTGTGATGTTAACCCGATATCGAGAACATGGCAGGGAGCGGTGATGGTCTTGTCAATGGCTGCACGGAATGCTCTGTTTCGAGGGGAGTCGTTGAGCATGTCCAGATACGACGTTGTGGCCAGAAGGCCATTTTGGGGATTGTTGAAAGTTTGTTCCTCTGGTTCGTCTTCCTCAATGACGATCCACTCGGAGTTTCCGGTGAGCGGGTTGACTCGAAGCTGGAAGGCGCGCTGAGTCGGCTGGGAGCTCATGGGTCGGGCAAGTCGGGGTGTAGAGTGAAGGGGCAGTTTGGGAAATAAGGTTTTGGCGATTCGAGAGAGCATTAGGAAGAGGAGGAGGAGGAGGAGGAGGAGTTGAGAAACATGGCGGTGGTGAGTTCGGCGAGCGAGTCAGTGACGATGAGAGACTGAGAATAGGCTTTACTTGACAAACGTTAGAAACGTTTCAATCGCCATGTTTTAATTATTATTTTCTTCCTCACGAATCACTTGTAACTAAGACCCACTCCATCTTTGGGCTAGAACTTATATTTCTCCTTCCCCCCAACCCAACCCAACCCAACCCAACCCAAGTCCTAAAACTAACCTTAAACCTAAAACTCAACCTAGGGCCAAATACCGGTCCGTTTTTAGGCCAGAAATTGAGTGGACCTTAGCTTGCGCGAGTGCACTACGGGTTGTGAAGCCCAGATGCCAATCGAACTCGCCCAACGTGCTAGACACCAGCCCAGCGGGACCCCACCCACGTGGGCGTGTCCCTTGGCTGTCCAATCATGTCGGTAGCCATTGGGCTACTGTTCTCGATCCAACGCTGATTTTAAAAGGGTCGTTGGTTAATCCAACGGTTCACGTTCAAATTTTTTTTTTATTTATATAATTATTGAATCCAACGGTTTAGATCGAATATAATCAAATCTAACAGTAAAAAAAAGATCTAGCATTCCAAATTTAAATCCAACGGCTAAAATAATTTTAAAAAAAAAAATATTTAACTCAAAATTCACTCAAAAACTCTATAAATTCCTATGTATTTGTTCAAACATCCACATAAAACTCACTTTTCTCCTACAATTCTTCCAATTTTTCTTTCTACCATTTCTTCTCATTTCCAAATTTTTCAAGATGGCAAAAGAGCATGTTAGAGGTCATAATTGGACCTTTGAGGAAGATATTGCTTTATGTTTGGCATGGGATTTCATTAGCGAAGATGGTGTCGTCGGCACGAATCAAAATAAAAAGGTTTTGTGGGGTAAAATCGTTGATGAATTCCATGAAAACTCCAATGTCGGTCGAAGGGAAGGTGGTGGTGTTTATGATCGGTGGAAGGTTATCAACAAAGCGTGCACTTTGTGGAAGGGAAGCTTGGAGAGAGCCACGGTTGACATGCCTAGTGGAAGGAGCTTCTCAGAAATTATGAGTTTCTTTGTTGATATTTTATTTGTCATGTACATAATAGTATTTTTCAACTAATTGTTTTTACGTAGTTGATGCATAGGGTGACAAAGCAGTGGCAATTTACAAGACAAGAACTACACCAAAAAATCAAGCTTTTAAGTTGCATCATGCTTGGAACGTCCTCAAGGATTGTCTGAAGTGGGGAACCGATGCGGACCAACAATGGGGAAGATTATTTCATAATGAAGCTCCGGCCCCAAATGATTTCAATGAAGGTGTCAATGAAGGTGTCAAACAAATGACCCCAACTTCTTCTTTTGCAAGGCCCCCGAGAAGAGATAGGCAAAACGAAGCAAAGAGAAAAGGGAAGTCCCAAGATCCCATTAGTGAACAAATTGCTACCGGATTTTCAAGATTAACCGAAAGTCATAGCTCTCGGGAGGAGGAAGCAGCCCGAATGCATGTGGCTATGACGCAGCTAGGGGATAGGGAGCAAGAGAGGTTCAAAATAAATTTGATGATGGAGGACCTCAACAAATACACTCCAGAGAGGAAGAAATACTTACGTGGTAAGCAAAGGAAAATTTTGAAAATGGATGCCCGAAGAAGTATATTTCAAGATGATAATTCATCTCAAGGCTATATCCCAAGGCCACCACTAAGTCCATCACCAAATCAAGATGGTGGATATCATTATTAAGTTTATGTAGTTTATGAATTTTCGATTGTATTAAGTTTATGTAGTTTATTAATTATCGTTTTTTTTAAGTTTATGTGGTTTATTAATTGTCCTTTGTATTAAGTTTATGTGGTTTATTAAATGTCGTTTGTATTAAGTTTATGACTTATTAATTATTGTTTCATTAATCTAGATGTCTTCAATAATTATTGTACTTATTGTCAGTTGAGTCTACAGAGCACTCATTAATTATTGTACAATAGATGCCTTCAATAATTCAAATGACCTTTAATAATTTTGACAACGTACAAGTGAAAAGACTTGTCACAACAAGACAATTCAATTTATTACTAGAAAATACCAACATAGTACATGCAAAATTATTACATAACATAACACATTATTACACTTAGGATTATCCATCATCAACATTCTCCTTCTCGGCACCATATATGCTCAACCAAATCCTTGCGGAGTGTGTCATAACATTGAGAAGATTGAATTCTATTTAAACATCTCATATACTCACTGAGTGTGACCCTATCATGTTGGGTCTAGTATGTGGTTGCAGCAAGATATTCAACATCTCTTACCATAGCTCTAGCATATGTTGGTTGGTCATCATCCATCTTCGTCAAAATCTTCCTCAATTTCGACATATTCATCTTCCACAATCATGTTGTGCAAAATTATGCACGTCATCATGATTGAATGGAGGTCTTCGGTATGCCAAAGTCGTGCATGCCCTCTAACAATGGCCCATCGAGCTTGTAAGATCCCAAACATTCTCTCCACATCCTTCCTGTAAAACTCTTGTCTCTGCGAAAATAATTTATTCTTTGCATTATCGACATGAGAATAACTTTTCACAAAGGTAGATCAGCTAGGATAAATACCAGCAGTTAAGTAGTAACATAGTTCATGCCTATTACCATTTACTTTGTACCTTCATTCTGGTGCACATCCATTGACAACATCATCGAACAGAGGAGAAGACCAAAGAACGTTGATATCATTGTTTGATCCAGGAGCGTCGAAGAATGCATGTCAAATCCATGTGTCATAAGACGCCACAACCTCGAGCACAATGGTTGGCTTGTTGTGACGGCCCTTGAATTGGCCGGCCCAAGTAGTAGGACAATTCTTCCCCTCCCAATGCATACAATTGAGACTTCCTATCATGCCAGTAAAGCCTCTTTTGTCTGCCTTGCGTAGAAACCGATTCAAGTCTTCACGATTTGGCTTGCTGAGGTATGTGGCTCCATATATGGCTTTAATTGTCTTACATAAACGCTTCAGGTTCTCAATAGCAGTACTTTTCGCAAGTCGGCAATACTCTTCAATTGAGTTTGCAGAGCACCCATTAGCTAGCATCTGAAATGCATATGTGAGCTTCTGATAAAGTGATAGGCTTTGTCGGCCTACGACATCTATCTTCCTTGCAAAGTAGTGGTCATGATGGACAACTGCGTTCAAGATGCTTTCAAAAAGCTATATTCTCATCTGAAACCACCTCCGAAAATCATAAGAAGAATATCTCAAACATTCGATGAAATAATCTTTCATCATCCGGTCACGACATTCTTCTCTATCACGCTGCATAAATGAACGCCCCATGACAAAACCATGATGGCTAGATTCGGCATGGTGCTGATATTGAATAAGCGAGTTTGCAAATTCAGCTTCTTTTGCATTCATTTTTGCATCGACAGTTGCATGGTTTGCTTGGTATTGTGTCATCTGCATTGCCAAGCTACGCCTTCTTCTATCACCCATTGATGAGATATTGATGATTTTTAGGAAAGAAAAACACTTTGAAAGTTGGAAGATTGGTGAATATAGAGGATTATTGAAGGTTTGAATGTTGTGTGATGGTGTGATATTCAACTTGTGTTTATATATAGAGGATGATTGAAGGTTTTAGTTTCATATGTGTAGGTTTGTGTTTCATGTGTTTCATGTGTTTTGTATGTATGTTGGTATGTTTTTCGTGTGTGTCATGTGTTTCACATGTGTTCTATGTGTGCTTCATCTCTATCATATGTTTTGTATGTCCTTCACATGTGTATGAGCTTCACATGTGTTTAGTATGTCCTTCACATGTGTTTTGTATGTGCTTTACATGTGTTATGTGTGTCTTGTGTGTTTCATGTATTTTGTGTTTATACATCTCTATCATGATTTTCATATTTTTTTTCCATAGTGTTTCGTGAGTTTCATGTATCGATTTAGTGATTTTTCAATATTTATCGGAATTTAAATATTTTTAGATTAAAATGTTCATAAAATTAATTTACGATAGTTTACATAATTTTTTTTAAAACAAAAAAGTTAATTTAAGAAAACAATTAGGCCAAATTCATTCTTTAATAATCTGGGGTTAAAATTTTAGGTCAGAAGGGTTGGGGCAGAAAAGTTGTTTCTAGGCTAAAACCTAAATTTTATGGGCTAAAAATTTTAGGTTTTAGGCCAAGGGTTGGAGATGGTCTAAGGGGTTGTTAAAAAAAAAAATTATTATTTTCTTGACAAATAATTAATAGATATATTTAAATTTAGGGAATTATTATCAACACTCCAAAATTCTCATTATGTACTTCAAATTTTTATTTTTTTTAGTACAACTATATATTCTACACTAAGAGCACTTACACCCCTAACAAATGTGCTAGCCCAAAGTCTATTTTTCAGGCCACCACCCCCCCTCCCCCCAAAAACTCACTCCACCCCACCCAATAGGCTAACCCAAAGTGGAGGCTAGCTTTGAGCCCATCACATAATGGATTGAGTCCTACATGACTCCAGGCTGATGTCAGCTATGTAATTTTTTTTTTCTTTTCTTTTTTTTGCCGCTGGCGCGTGGGCGCGCGTTGCAGCATTAAAAAAATTGTCAAAATCTTACCGTGGGCCACGTGCCCACTTTTGGGCTGTTGGATTTAATCCTTTTTGAAATCCAATGGTCCAAATTAATTAACGTAAAATAAAAAATTAGAAAAATTGTTTAAAAGTACATAAAAAAATTAAAGGGTAAATTACATTTTACCTCTTCAGGTTTGGGGTCGATTTCAATTCCTTACAACATCTTTAAAACATTTCAATTTCATACATTTACGTATCATTTTATTTCAATTTCATACATCCGTTAGAAAATCTGTTAAGTAAATCGTTAAATGATGATGTGGCAAATATGAGATCCACATTTGTGCTGACATGGCTGCCAAATTTGTGCCACGTGGCAAAAAAAAATTTATGCATTAAAAATATTAATCATATTTATTAAAAAAAAAACCCCAATCAAGCCTATAAACCATTCCCCCCAGCTCATTGGCTTCGGATTCCTTAGGAACTCCGAAGTTAAGCGAGATTGCAGCGATAGCAATCCCAGGATGGATGACCTACTGGGAAATTCTCGTGTGAGTTCCTAGAAACAAAACCGTGAAAGCGTGGTCAGGGCCTAAAGCAGACAATATCGTGCTACGGCGGAGTCGAGATCGGGATGTGGTGGACCTCGGGTCGAGATGTGACAATTTGGTATCAAAGCCAATCCATGGCCGGAAGTGTGCCGACGAGGACATCGGACCATTAAGGAGGTGGATTGTAACATCCCACATCAACTAACGGAGAGGGAGTGGATCCTTTATACCTTATATGTACATGCCCACCTCCATTATCACTAGGCCTTTTGGGAGCTTACTGACTTCAGATTCCTTAGGAACTTCAAAGTTAAGCGAGATCGCAGCAAGAGCAATCCCAGGATAGGTGACCCATTTGGAAGTTCTCGTGTGAATTCCTAGAAACAAAACTATGAGGGCGTAGTCAGGGCCCAAGGCAGACAATATCGTGCTACAGTGGATCGAGCTCGGGATATGGTGGACCCCGGGTCGAGATGTGACATCCCCCGCAATCCCCCCCCACCACCTCCTCTTTTTCACCTCAACCCAGCAACAAGAGGCTTTGTTCCCCCACTCTATCTCTCTCCTCCTGTAATCGGATCTGATTCACAACCCTAAACCCGCACACCTCCACACCCATAAACAATGAGCAGAGCCGGAGAGAAGGAAGACTAAGACAGCAAGTGTTTCTACGAGTCCCTAGATCGCATTGTCTTGTTCAACATCGAACTCCGACAAACGAGGATGGTTTCTGGGTTGGTGGGGGAAGGAAGGTGACGGACAAACGATGATGGATGGGTTGGTGGGTCTCTAGGGAGAGAGAAGGGAGGGGAGGTGAACAGAGTGGATGAGAGGGATAAGGTGGGATAGGGTGGGGCGGAAGAGAGAGAGTGGGTCAGGGTGGGCTATGGTTTCTAGGTTTGATTGGGGTTTAATTTTAAAAAAAATTATAAATAGTTAGCATATTTTAATATTTTAAATGCATAAAAAATTATTTTTTTTGTCACGTGGCACAAATTTAGTAGTTACGTCAGCACAAATGTGGATCTCATATTTACCACGTCATCACTTAACGGTTTACTTAAGAGATTTTCTAACGGATGTATGAAATTGAAATAAAATGATAAGTAAATGATTGAAATTGAAATGTTTTTAAGATATTGTAAGGAATTGAAATCGACTCCAAACCTGAGGGGGTAAAATGTAATTTATCCAAAATTAAATGATTATATATATATATATATATATATATATATATATAAATTTTAACCAATCTTGTCACGCCACTTGTCATTTTCCGAAAGTACAATTTTTGTGAAAGATGGTTAGGTGTGTATGACAAGTGGCATGACAAGATTAGTTAAAAATTCTATTCAAAATTAAAAATAATATAAGTTTTTATTATTTTATTAAAAAAAACAAATAATATTTTAATACGAATTAACTAGATTCTTGCCCAGCTCATTTTTTAGAGGTGGAGATGCACTTGTGTGAAATCCCGTCCCCGGAATTTCACTATTCATTATGTATCTTGTAATTTAAGTTCGTATTCCACGTTTACGTTATTTTTATTACTTAATTTTAATTCCGTAAATTTTGGGAATTAAATCGAATAGTTATCGGGTTTGAATTTTTGAAATCAATCTTTATCTTTCGTTGACTTTTCGAAGTTTTAACTAGTGTTTTTAAATAGATCTCAAACCCACGAACACAGAGGCGAAAGCTGTTTGCGAGTCCGAGTTATAACGGTACAGTTACGGATGTTTGAAGTTGTGAACTATAGATTGTGGGAATTATTTAATTCCCATATGTGGGTTAAAAGTTAAGTTAGTTTAAAAAGAGGACCAAATCAGATTTTTAGAGGGGGAAAAAGGACCAATAAGGGAAGAAACAAAAAAAAGGGGGATTTTTCCCCTTCCATTTTCGTCATCCCGTGCACCCACAAACCCGACTTCAACCCGGCTGAATTTCGACCAATCTCCACCATTTTTTCAGGTCATTCTCAACCCTCCACCATCTGCAACTTATTCCACAACCTCTCATCTACCTTATTTGCTCAAATTGAAGGGTTTTTAAGGCCAAATTCGGGTAGAACTCCATCGGAGAATCCGGGGGTTCTCGACGGCGATTCGTCGTTCCGGTGAGTATCACCATTCACCATCACCCTTGATCAACTTCTCTTGGACCCAAGAACAAGACCCAATCAGTTGTAGGGACGTTGGAACACCAAGGAAGCCGAATTGAAGAACACCCACCTTAGGGTTTTCGACGGGTGCGAGCCAATCTGAGGGCCTTTCTGGCCAAATTGGACTTAGCCACATGTATAAAGTTTACACTACTTGTTGAGATCTTTATTCCTGTAAAATTTGAGAATTTTTGGAAAAAGTCGAATTTCCCAGTGTGTGACATCCGATTTATAAAATGCTGATGGTTAACATTATGTATGTATAGTCTTATTTGAAAATTATCCATTTATCATGTTGAATTTGTTGCCTTAAAGTTAGCTCGCATTAATGTAATGTTGATGATGGGGAATCGACAATTATATTGTCCCATAATATGAAATTGTTTCTCTTCATATTTGGTACAATTTTGCTAGAGTTGTTAGTATACATTTAGTCAGACGTGGTCCAGATTTTATCCTTGTGATGACAATGAATAGCCATTGTTGATGAGCATATTGATTCCATCTCATTGGTTTAGCATTATCAGACCTTTCTGCTTATATCTGAAGTTGAACGAATCCTTATATGTATGTATAAAATAATGAAGGGATGAAAATGTTTCCTTATTTACCCTATACATATATCTATGTATGCATATTCAAAGGAACTTACGTATATCCCTAGATATATATATATGCACCAACTGCCAAGGCTTTTATATACAGGTACATCTATATTTGTAAGTAGCATCTTCACTTACTTTCTCTAAGTGTTTTCATTCAAATGTTACATTTATTTTGATCATGTTAATTCAAGTTAACCAAAATAGTACTTGGATCTCATAGTGTGAATTAGTAGTTCCAAGTAATCTAATTAAGACTAGAGTCGGAAGTGATGCATTTAGTAATTGCATATACTTGAGAATAGGAGTTGATCGAGGTGATGGATGCTTGTAGTAATAATTCGAAACAATGCTTTGGAACCTAGATGGGAAATACATAAATGGATGGTGTATGTGCTCATGTTGTAAATCATAAGTGTGGAGGTAGAAGGTAAGTTATGTGTTGGTTTCATATCACCATGTAGCATTGGTACATCGATGACCCTGCTTGGTTAATCCGCGTTGGGGGGTCACTACCTACTTGGTTATCTTGACCATGCTTGACTAATCCGCGTTGGGGGTCACTAATGGTCCTGCTTGGTTAATCCGCTTTGGGGGACCATACTATATATGGATCGTGCTTGGTTAATTCGCATTGGGCGATCCTTATGGCCATGTATGCTTAGGAGTGATCATGCTTGGTTAATCCGCATTGGGTGATCACTTCCTAACAGCTGTAGGAGCGACTCTGCTTGGTTAATCCGCATTGGGGGTCACTGCCTACTTGGTTACTTTCTCATGGGTGGCTCTGCTTGGTTGATCCGCTTTGGGGGGGCCACTTGCTATTTGGTTACTTGCGTAGGCTTCGGCCGAACGACGTCTCTCTAGCTCTATTTTGAGTGTATCCGTGAATTTTGGCTTCGAGAACTTTGAGTTGATTTAGAAAAGTCGTTGGATGTCTATATGACTCCTTCGGAGTTTGCAAAGGTTTGGTATTAATTTCTTATGAATGATTTATATTCAAAGTTTATAAACTGTGATTGATGGTTGGTTTCATCATTATTATTACATACTTTGTATTATTGTCGCTCACACGAGCTTCGCAGCTTATCCGGGTTATTGGTTGCTCGATGCACCATTTCCATGATGTAGGCACTTATTTCACATGCGACAGGTCTGGGTAAATTATGAGAAACCGTTTGATATTTTGATTCCGTTAAGTAGTCAAAAATCCTTGCTCTTGCTCATTTCCATAAGGTTATCTTAGAATCCTAGATTCGAGTAAATGGGAATTACCCACGATGGATCTTGTGAATACAAATTAGAATTACCATGTTATTATCCATAACCCAAGTAGGGAATTATGTAGAGTTCTTTAATTAAATTCATGAAATGATATGTTATCTCACTGATTGATTAACGTGATTAAATATTAATATTGTGCTTCGTAATTCCTTGATATGTTACAAGTTATGGATTGAGATATAATGTTCGAAGCATAGTGATTGGTATGATGTAGTGAAATGTGATTTGACTTGTGTATTGGAAATGGTTGTGGCATGTGATTGAAATGCATATTGAATTGCTTGGGAGATGTGAGGTCTAGTAATGGACCGATAAACCATTGTGATGGGGATTTGTTACTCAATATTGTTTCGTTGAGTTGAGTCTTTCTGAATTGAGTAACTTGAATCATGTCTTGTTCTTTCGAGCCGTTGTTATGCTTCCTGGACTTCCGTTCAGTTCTGTTGAGTGGTCCGGAATTGAGTTCTGATTGGATTCCGTTGAGTGATGGTCTGGAATCCCTTCTACTCCACGATTCCGTTGAGTGACGTTCCGGAATCATATCCTGATTGGATTCCGTTGAGTGATGGTTCAGAATCCCTTTTGGTGCCTTGGTTCCGTTGGGTGGTCCAAAATTTCCTTTTTCAGAGATGTAGTCTTCGGCCGAACTGTGGCGCTCTAGCCCGCATTTCGACGTGTTGTATGTATTATTGATGATGTGATGGTTGGCATTATTGATGGATGTGTGATTATGGAATGATGTTGGTTATGGTTATGGTAATTATGATTAGACTCGTTGAACTTTATGACTAGTGAATATGATTGTGCTCCGTCGTTTGTCCCTTGTAATATTGTGCATTGTGATATATTGTTGAGACATAGCGATTTAATTGATGAATATTCGAGTGTAATGAAATGACGAACTACGAATGGCTTGATTCTTAATGAGGGTACGTAGGCAGTCTAATGAGGAGGTTAGATGCAGCCATAAAGTATACGAAAAACTACTATGCGATTCGATTCTCGAGTTGTGCTTTGTACATATCCTAGAGGCGAGGTATGTTAGATATACAAGTATTGGTGTCATCACGTGTCGATCCTGGACATATGTTGGGATGGGGCGTGACAACTTGGCCAATTACTATTCATTTGGGTGGATTAAATGGACTTTGGGCCAACTCATCATTTTTTAGGTGTGGAGTTGCTCTAAGGGGAGGGGGAGTTCGATTAAGCAACACAATGGGCAACTTAATTTGGTATTGAATTTATCATCCACGAGATTCGAACCTAAGACCTCTCACTTACAAGTGAAGAAAAATACAAGTGTGAGAATTGCAAATTAAGATTTTTGGAGTGCTGATAACAGTTCCTAAATTTATTATAGAAATTAAAAAATAAGATACAGCAATGCGCCTACACACAGACATTGGATAGATGTTAAAGACACCATACGTTAGCTTCAAGGAAAATTAATATGGGCTTACTCTATCCCTACTCATCGTTGAGCGAATACAATCCCTAATCCTCGGAATGATGTTTGCCTTGTTGGTTATGCTGACGAGGGTTATTAATCTCACCCGCACAAGGCATGTTTTCAAGAGGGTTATGTCATTACGGTTGGAGATGCTGTAATATCTTGGAGATCAACCAAATAGGACTTGGTTACTATGTCTTCCAATCACGTAGAGATTCTAGCCAAACACGAAGCATCGCGTGAATGCTTTTGGTTGAGGGGTGTGATTGATCATATAAGAACCTCATGTGCTTTATCTTCTATCATTGACATTCCAATAATGATTCAAGAAGCCAAAGTTGCATGTATCAGCCAGTTAAAGACAGTGTTGGAACCAAAGTCGTGCACATCTACAAACGAAGTTGAATTCCAATCAAGATAGCCCATGATCTCTGGCGTGGAGAGAATGGGTTTGATTGGGGTGTGATTGAATCTGAAAAGGGTTGTCTACATATGTCCGAAAAGGAGAATCAAACAACGGGTATAGGTTTAAGAAGAAATCATATGAACCATCCTTGACGAATAGCCTATGGTGGAACATTAAGGAGATGAGTTCTCCATGGACGTGTCTTCGAGCAGACAATGACGTATGGGCCTATGTTAGGCATAAAGAAAATATTTGTAGTAGTCTTGAGAGAGTCAAAGAGAAAGAGATGTGGATGTCCCCCTTGATAAATACCCAAGTTAGAGTATTTATAGGGATCTTGAAAGTCTTTATAGGGAAAGTAATCGTCACCAAATTGAGAGACTATCTATGAGAAAATCTAGGATAATTCATCAAATTGAGAGGGAATCTAGGATAAGATACCCAATCCTCTTAGAATCTTGCTTATGTTGTCTAATCCCCAAGATATCCTAATTTGACTTGAATTAGGGTTTCTTTACTTAAGAGACAAGTAATATCTTTTATAGTTAAACAGAGCCGATCCCATGACAATCTTGCCGACCTATTCATGAAGTCGATGTTGAAGCCTACCTTCAGAAGCTTTGTCATAAAATTGGTTTGTGTAAACGTTCATATTTGTATCACTCGTAGTTCTCTTGGATAGTTTTATCGAACTCAAGCGAGTATTTTGTAGTATACTCACATGACCTTACTGTACTATGTTTTCTACGACTAGTAGCATTTTTTCTTCTGGGTTTTTGCTAACCTGACGAGGTTTCGATGAGGCACATACTCTGGGCTGGTCATACCCTTGTGTATGTTAATGATCATCCTGAAGATGTGAAACATTGAAATGCGCCCCTACTATGAGACTCGTGTTAGAAATTATTTATATATGATGAGAACTTACGACAACAACCATCTTACAATTATGAAGACTGGATGCGACTACTTCTAAGTTGTGAATAGAATTATTAATTGGGAATATGATTGCATAAACTTAAAGTAGAATCCCAATAGGATTGGAGATCAAATTCTCATAGGATTTGTACTACTTGTAAGGCCAGGAGGTAAACATACAATTCGCATAACATGAGCCCTTCTTTCTCCCTCTACTGTCCCCTCTCTCTCACCCATTAATTAAATTCACAACAGGTTACAAATTTTAATTAAAATGTTTAAAAACGTTACTGTAGAATTAAATTATAATTCCTTCCAAATTTATGCTCTTTTTTTTTTTACTTTATTTATCATCATCAATGCGTTTAATTTCCCATATTAAATTGTACAATGGTCTTGAACTATACAACTAGTTTAATTTTGGTTCGTGAATTTTAATAATAGTTGCTTGAGACCTCAAATTATGTCATGTGTTGCACCTATGACCTTTTTCGTTGACGCCGCCAAATTTTTTGCTAAGTTGAGAGATAAATAAGGAATTTCAATAAAAAAAATTGAGATAAAATTGAATAAATTAGAATTCCCCACACAATTGTCAAATTGTAGGAAAATATTTGATCAAATTTAAGGCACAACAATGAATAAAAGAAAATTTGAGAAGTCTATCTCTCATCTGACATCTTGGTGTAGTCCTACATCTCATACCCTATCTTACCACAACAAGAAAAAGATTGTAGGTAGACCTTCATATTTGAAGCGCTTTCAGAATGCATTGCTTCTTTCACCAGCGCGGATCTACAGCTCTTGTTTAATTTGGATTGGGAACCTAAGAGATGAGACATAAGAGAATTTGAGTTATCATTCCTATGTTATGGGGGGCTAGATACAGGAGATGTAAAGGCTTCCCAACTAAAGCTTCATTCGCTTCTCCAGCAAAAGAGTACTATCCCTCATCCAACAACAACAACAACAACAACAACAACAAAGCCTTTTCCCACTAAGTGGGGTCGGCTATATGAATCCTAGAACGCCATTGCGCTCGGTTTTGTGTCATGTCCTCCGTTAGATCCAAGTACTCTAAGTCTTTTCTTAGAGTCTCTTCCAAAGTTTTCCTAGGTCTTCCTCTACCCCTTCGGCCCTGGACCTCTGTCCCGTAGTCACATCTTCGAACCGGAGCGTCAGTCGGCCTTCTTTGCACATGTCCAAATCACCGGAGCCGATTTTCTCTCATCTTTCCTACAATTTCGGCTACTCCTACTTTACCTCGGATATCCTCATTCCCAATCTTATCCTTTCTCGTGTGCCCACACCTCCCACGGAGCATCCTCATCTCCGCTACACCCATTTTGTGTACGTGTTGATGCTTCACCACCCAACATTCTGTGCCATACAACATCGCTGGCCTTATTGTCGTCCTATAAAATTTTCCATTGAGCTTCAGTGGCCTACGACGGTCACACAACACGCCGGATGCACTCTTTCCATCCAGCTCGTATTCTATGGTTGAGATCTCCATCTAATTCTCCGTTCTCTTGCAAGATAGATCCTAGGTAGCGAAAACGGTCGCTTTTTGTGATCTTCGCTAGATTGCTCCGGTCATTAGTGTGGATAAGTATATAAATGGATAGAGATAGGAAAGCAAACACAAGATGTACGTGGTTCACCCAGATTGGCTACGTCCACGGAATAGAAGAGTTCTCATTAATTGTGAAGGGTTTACACAAGTACATAGGTTTAAGCTCTCCTTTAGTGAGTACAAGAGAATGATTTAGTACAAATGACATTAGGAAATATTGTGGGAGACTGATCTCGTAATCACGAAACTTCTAAGTATCGGAGTGTGGTGTCGTCTTGACTTGCCTTATCTGTCTCATAGGTAGATGTGGCATCTTCTCTGGAAGTACTCTTCCTCCATCCAGGGGTGGTATCTTTAACTGGTGGAGATGCACAAGGTAATGTATCAATTTCACTTGAAGCTTACTTGTAGTTTCAGGCTTAGTCAAGCGCGATACAAACCATGTAGTAGGAGTCCCCCAAGTCGCCGAGCTAGGGGGTCTGCTGAAAGAGGTGACAGACAAGGTAAGCAATCAGAGCTCCGACTAATTGTTCACCTTCTCCCCATCTTGTAGCAGCATGAAGGATAAAGAGAAGAAAAATGAGAAGAGATGATATGAGATACTTTTGCTTTTGAAGAAGTAACTTTCCACAGGCTTATTCTTGAACTGGGTTGGAGGGTTTTCTGGTTTCCTCCAGAGTATTAAGGCCGACTGAAGAATTTGAGGGTCAAAACAAGTCCATCAAATCTAGAGTACGTTCCACCCTGCTGATATGGGATACTTTTGCTTTTGACAGAGTAATGGATGTATCGGCACGTGTGCTGTTACGCTTGTCTCCACATGCTTCCTTGTATCCTTCGCACTTGCCCTATCTGTTCCTCAAGCAAATGCGGAATCTTCCCTGGAAACATAAGATGTTGAAGATGAGTACTCGAGAGCAATGCCAGGTAAGTAATCAGGTAAGGGGTTCTAAGCAGTCAGTTCCTAGCTGGAAGCTTGATTCCAAGTGCTGACTGATTGCTCTCTTTCTCCTTGTCTTGCAGGTAAAAACAAGGCCAAAAGAAAAGACAGGGAAAAAGCATGATATGGGATACTCTTGCTTTTAACCCTAATGATATGAGATATTCTTGCTCTAGTATAGCTTGTTTGCAGAGGTATTATCGGGGGGAAAGAAAGCTGAATATTTCGAAAGGCTTCGTTGGGAGTGCCCTCTTAGATATGATGAAGGGTTGAGCATTTTTGCAGGTCTGCCTGTCCGTTGGGGATGGAGGTCGACATATATAGGAGTCTCCCTAACAACAAGTAGTAATGTTATTCCTTTACCCTGCTTGGTCATAGCACGGTAGTGGGAGCTGCCAGTTTCACATGTTTTAACTCTGTCAGAGCACTTTGAAAAGGTGGTCTGTGGTATCTGGCTCTCGAGATTCGGAGAACGATGCCTCTTCGATTTTTGAGAAAGCAATCATGCTGGGGGTCTGACTCTCGAGATTCGGAGAGCAATGTCTCTTCGATTTTTGAGGAAGTAATCATGTTGGGAGTCTGGCTCTCGAGATTCGGAGGGCGGTGCCTCTTCGATTTTGGAGCAAGCAATCTTGTTGGGAGTGTTGTCTCGAATGTGAGTAAAGGTTGGGCATGTTTGCTAGTCTACCTTGCCACGAAGCACAAAGGTTGACACACAGGGACTTTCCAATTATCCAGCAATGGTACTGTTCCTTTACCCTCTCTTCGATTTTGAGAAAGTAGTCATGTTGGGAGTCTGGCTCTCGAGATTCGGATGACGGTGCCTCTTCGATTTTGGAGCAAGCAATCTTGTTGGGAGTGTTTTCTCGAATGTGAGTAAAGGTTTGGCATGTTTGCTAGTCTACCTTGCCACGAAGCACAGAGGTTGACACACAGGGACTTTCCAATTATCCGGCAGTGGTACTGTTCCTTTACCCTTGTGGGTAATAATATGGTAGCTAGACCTTCAAAATTTATGTGTCTAAACTTTTGTTAGTGCTGTTTCTTTGCTATTCTTTTACCTTTCTTAGTCAGAGCGATGTAGTGGGAGCTGCAAGCTTCACGTGCTCAACTTTGGCAGAGAACTTTGGCAAAGTTATCTGTGGTACCCATGAGCTATTGTTGCGTGTGGGAAGTGGGTGATTGAACAATAAGATTCATGTGCTTTCTACTTCACCAGAAGTCTTCGACAGAATGCCCATAATTTCTGCAAAGCTGAGTGTGCGTGTGACAGGTGCTGACAAGGCTAGAAAAGTAGGTGCCTCTTCGATTTCTGAGATCGGCCCTCGTGGTCTCTAAGCAGCCCAGCTTTTGAGAAAGCGAGCGCCTCTTCGATGGATTCGGAGAACGATGCCTCATCGATTTTTGAGAAAGCAATCATGTTGGGGGTGTAGCGTGCCTCTTCGATTTTGGAGCAAGCAATCTTGTTGGGAGTGTTTTCTCGAATGTGAGTAAAGGTTGGACATGTTTGCTAGTCTACCTTGCCACGAAGCACAGAGGTTGACACACAGGGACTTTCCAATTATCCAGCAATGGTACTGTTCCTTTACCCTCTCTTCGATTTTTAAGAAAGTAGTCATGTTGGGAGTCTGGCTCTCGAGATTCGGAGAACGGTGCCTCTTCGATTTTTGGAGCAAGCAATCTTATTGGGAGTGTTTTCTCGAATGTGAGTAAAGGTTGGGCATGTTTGCTAGTCTACCTTGCCACGAAGCACAGAGGTTGACACACAGGGACTTTCCAATTATCCAGCAGTGGTACTGTTCCTTTACCCTTATGGGTAATAATATGGTAGCTAGACCTTCAAAATTTATGGGTCTAAACTTTGTTAGTGCTGTTTCTTTGCTATTCTTTTACCCTTCTTGGTCAGAGCGATGTAGTGGGAGCTGCAAGCTTCATGTGCTCAACTTTGGCAGAGAATTTTGGCAAAGTTATCTGTGGTACCCATGAGCTATTGTTGCATGTGGGAAGTGGGTGATTGAACAGTAAGATTCATGTGTTTTCTACTTCCCCAGAAGTCTTTGACAGAATGCCCATAATTTCTGCAAAGCTGAGTGTGCGTGTGACAGGTGCTGACAAGGCTGGAAAAGTAGGTGCCTCTTCGATTTCTGAGAGCGGCCCTCGTGGTTTCTGGGGAGCCCAGCTTTTGAGAAAGCGAGCGCATCTTCGATTTCTGAGATCGGCATTCGTGGTCTTTGAGCAGCCCAACTTTTGAGAAAGCAAACGCCTCTTCGATTTCTGAGATCAACCCTCGTGATCTCTAAGCAGCCCAGCTTTTGAGAAAGCAAACGCCTCTTCGATTTCTGAGCAAGCGCCTCTTCGATTTCTAAAGCTCCGTCGAGTGCAGATTTTTATAGGGACTGGCATTAAGTTCCAAAGCACACTTGAATCTCCACCAGTAGAAGCTTCATTCTTGCACTTCTAAGATCTTGATTTGTCCGACCTCTTCTCTCTTCAACACCTTTGAAAATGTCTGGCCCCTCCGACCGTCGTTTTGACTTGAACCTTGTTGAAGAGGCAGCCCCGCCTTCTCCAGACAACATATGGCGCCCATCCTTCTTCTCCCCTACTGGTCCTCTTACCGTTGGGGATTCCGTGATGAAGAATGATATGACTGCTGCGGTGGTGGCCAGGAACCTTCTCACTCCCAAAGATAACAGACTACTTTCCAAACGGTCTGATGAGTTAGCTGTTACGGATTCGCTGGCTCTCAGTGTTCAGTGTGCAGGTTCTGTGTCTAATATGGCCCAACGCCTATTTGCTCGAACCCGCCAAGTTGAATCATTGGCGGCTGAAGTTATGAGTCTCAAACAGGAGATTAGAGGGCTCAAGCATGAGAATAAACAGTTGCACCGGCTCGCACATGACTATGCTACAAACATGAAGAGGAAGCTTGACCAGATGAAGGAAACTGATGGTCAGGTTTTACTTGATCATCAGAGATTTGTGGGTTTGTTCCAAAGGCATTTATTGCCTTCGTCTTCTGGGGCTGTACCGCGTAATGAAGCTCCAAATGATCAACCTCTGATGCCTCCTCCTTCTAGGGTTCTGTCCAGTACTGAGGCTCCAAATGATCCCCCTCCGGTGCCTTCTCTTTCTGGGGCTCTACCGACTGCTGAGACTTCTCCTAAGCAACCTTTGTGAAGGCTCCATCTTGTGTGTTTATTTTGACTCATGTATATGTACATATTTGTAGCTTATCGGGGATATCAATAATTAAGCTTTCCTTCATTTCAACGTATTGTGTTAAATACACCAAAGCCTTCTTCGCTAAGTTCTTTGAATTTTCTTTTGTTGAAGCTTGTATGTTGAAGCTTTCAGAGTGGGGCATGTAGGTTGGGGTAGTGTTCCCTTAATTTCCCGAGTGAGGAAAACTTCTCGGTTGGAGACTAGAAAAATCCGAGTCACTGAGTGGGATCGGCTATATGAATCTTAGAACGCCATTGTGCTCGATCCTGTGTCATGTCCTTCGTTAGATCCAAGTACTCTAAGTCTTTTCTTAGAGTCTCTTCCAAAGTTTTCCTAGGTCTTCCTCTACCCCTTCGGCCCTGAACCTCTGTCCCATAGTCGCTTCTTCTAATCGGAGCGTCAGTAGGCCTTCTTTGCACATGTCCAAACCACCGTAACCGATTTTCTCTCATCTTTCCTTCAATTTCGGCTACTCCTACTTTACCCCGGATATCCTCATTCCTAATCTTATCCTTTCTCGTGTGCCCACACATCCAACGAAGCATCCTCATCTCCGCTACACCCATTTTGTGTACGTGTTGATGTTTCACCGCCCAACATTCTGTGCCATACAGCATCGCCGGCCTTATTGCCGTCCTATAAAATTTTCCCTTGAGCTTCAGTGGCATACGGCGGTCACACAACACGCCGGATGCACTCTTCCACTTCATCCATCCAGCTTGTATTCTATGGTTGAGATCTCCATCTAATTCTCCGTTCTTTTGCAAGATAGATCCTAGGTAACGAAAACGGTCGCTTTTTGGTATTTCTTGATCTCCGATCCTCACCCCTAACTCGTTTTGGCCTCCATTTGCACTGAACTTGCACTCCATATATTCTGTCTTTGATCGGCTTAGGCGAAGACCTTTGGATTCCAACACTTCTCTCCAAAGGTTAAGCTTTGCATTTACCCCTTCCTGAGTTTCATCTATCAACACTATATCGTCTGCGAAAAGCATACACCAAGGAATATCATCTTGAATATGTCCTGTTAACTCATCCATTACCAACGCAAAAAGGTAAGGACTTAAGGATGAGCCTTGATGTAATCCTACAGATATGGGAAAGCTTTCGGTTTGTCCTTCATGAGTTCTTACGGCAGTCTTTGCTCTTTCATACATATCCTTTATAGCTTGGATATATGCTACTTGTACTCCTTTCTTCTCTAAAATCCTTCAAAGAATGTCTCTTGGGACCCTATCATACGTTTTTTTCCAAATCTATAAAGACCATGTGTAAATCCTTTTTCCCATCTCTATATCTTTCCATCAATCTTCGTAAGAGATAGATTACCTCCATGGTTGAGCGCCCTGGCATGAACCCGAATTGGTTGTCCGAAACCCGTGTCTCTTGCCTCAATCTATGCTCAATGACTCTCTCCTAGAGCTTCATTGTATGACTCATTAGCTTAATACCCCTATAGTTCATGCAATTTTGTACGTCGCCCTTATTCTTGTAGATAGGCACCAAAGTGCTCGTTCGCCACTCATTTGGCATCTTCTTCGTTTTCAAAATCCTATTGAAAAGGTCAGTGAGCCATGTTATACCTGTCTCTCCCAAAAGTTTCCACACTTCGATTGGTATATCGTCTGGGCCTATTGCTTTTTTATGCTTCATCTTCTTCAAAGCTACAATCACTTCTTCCTTCCGGATTCGACGATAAAAAGAGTAGTTTCTACACTCTTCTGAGTTACTCAACTCCCCTAAAGAAGCACTCATTTCATGTCCTTCATTGAAAAGATTATGAAAATAACCTCTCCATCTGTCTTTAACCGCGTTCTCTGTAGCAAGAACCTTTCCATCCTCATCCCGAAGAATAAAAATAGAGGTCTGCCTTGGCATTTGACTTCCCAAAGTAAGTAGGCGAACAACTTTATGCTTTCTATTTAGAAGAAATTCCAATGGCTCCCCCAGAGCTTTAAACAGTAATTCAAATTGTGATAGTGATCGTTGTAGTGCTGGTGTTGGTGATGGTGATGGTGATGATGATGTTGGTGAGGGGTTGGTGATGGTGGGGAAGATGGTGGTTGCAATGGTGGTCGTAGTGGTGAAGAAGTTGGTGGTGCAATAGGTGGCAGTGGCAATTATGATGGGGGACACTATTGGTGGTGGCATTGACTTCGTAGGTGGTGGTGGAGGAGTCGGAAAAGGTAGATGATGTCATTTAGAAAAAATCAATGAGTTTATCATATGAAATAAAAATATTTATTAAAGTTTATATTATGCTTCTACTCAAACAGCTTTAAAAAGCAATTTAAATGCTGTTTTTAAACATGTGGTCAAATATCTTAATGGATAGGGTAATGTGTTTTCACTCATGTATCCTGATTCAAAACTCTCCATCCTCTAAATTATTGTAATAATTTCAAATCCTCTCATCTCCTTTTAATAATAAAAGTTACTATCTTATTAAGCATCATACGTGAGATATTAGGGATGACAAAGCAAACCGTTAAACCCAATAACTGTGGATAACTGTTCGAATGAGACGGATTTGGAGATGAAAATTATGGTATATTTTGGATAGGGGAAAACCCAAAAATATTATTCGGTTATGGTATTAACTATGGTTATATGAGTCTCCAATTTATATCTGTTCCCGAATCCGATATATAACAACTCATATATAATATAATATAATATAATATAGTATTGTGTTATAATATATATATATATATATATATATATTCTCTGAACTCATTACCTAGAGAATTACAAAAGTTGCATTTTGTGGAAAGTTCACAAGTTTTGAATCAAAACCAATGTGAATTCAATGGTGCTTATAGGAGAGATCAAAAAGATCATCCAACATCATCAGTGTCTTAAATTCAATGGTTCTTTTCGTAATTTTAAAGATGATTATATCATTTTCGTTTTTAAACTGAACCGTCGCTATGAGATACCATCTCAAATACCACAGATACCTTCGAAAAAAAGGTTTATCGGGCAGAACAGAGAAAGCGTCATCCTTATACAAAAATAATAGTTAAGAAAATGCTGGCAACAAAACAAATCACGGATAGAGCTCCAAACGCGTCTGACTCCCATCAACTCTGCTCGCGGCTTAGGGTCGCCGATGGCGGCAGTAGCAGCCGCAGCTTCACCGTGCATCTTCTGCCAGATCGCCGGAAAATCCACCTCGACCACTCTCCTCCACACTGTCTGCTCTCTGTCTCTCTCTCTCTCTCTCCCTCTCTCTCTCTCCACCCATTTATTTTTCCTTTCCACTTTAGTTTGGTTGCTCAGAATGTTGACCTTTCAATTGGGTTTTATCCCCTTCCCATTTTCTCAGCAACCAAACGCTGCTTGTCGTAATTATCTTGATGCTGTAGTTCAGTAATTGGTCAACTGGTTTTTCCTGCAGGATGAAAAGGTCGTTGCTTTTCAAGACATCAACCCTGCCGCTGTAAGGTACTGATAGAATGTAATTTCCCAATTTTTATGCATGAATTTTACCATGTTAATTGAATTTTAAGTCGAATTCCAATCTAATCCTGTGTAGGCATTACTTGGTTATTCCTGTGGATCACATTCCAACTGTTAAGGATCTTCAGAGGAGACCTGAAGACTACTCTTTGGGTAATCTAATCTGAATTTGTTGGTATCTTTAGATCAAAATCATATCTGATTGAACCAATGTGTGACTTTTCTTGCTATTTCTTAATTTTTCGCCTTTTGTTGTTGATATGTTTCGTGCTTATGTTCTCCATTTTTTTCATTGTTATACAGTAAGTCACATGTTAGAAGTGGGGAAAACGCTAATACAACGAGATGCACCGCAATGCCATCAGTACAGGTATTGCCTTGCGATTTAAGTTTTTTCTTAGTATTATTTTCGGGTTTGTATTTGCGTGCACAAACAGATTGATCTTGAGAAGCTACTTCATGTAAATCTGTGCTAAGATTTGTATCACGTCATTATGCTATCCCCAAAGAATTCAGAACAATCGGTTGGTTTAATAAAATCCTTATATGCTGTCTAAACAGATTGCTTAATGCAGAAATGAGCTGGTGAAGAATGTGACTTTTAATTAATTCTCTAATTTGGTGTATCCCTGACCAACTAGGCCGCTTTACACCATCTTTGGAAGAGGGTCTTTCTGTAAATGAGTTTGTGAGATTGCTTATGAATCCTTAAATGAAAATGATTGGATCAAAATAATAGGATTTCATGATTCAAACGATTTCAAATATGAAAGAGTTTTGATTATGATTTTAGACTTTCCTTTTGACAGATTTGGATTTCATCAGCCTCCATTCAACTCCGTTAACCATCTTCACCTACATTGTTTTGCACTACCCTACACACCCAGGCAAGCTATTTGGGGTTTTCATACTTGTTTTGTACCTCGGAGATTTCTCTTACATGATTATATCCTGCTTGTTCATTGAACTGACATACCTAATAATACTTGGAACAGATGGAAGTGTATAAAGTATTTGTCTGTGGGATCAATTGGATTTGTTGAAGCTGAAAAGCTGTTGGGCAAGATCATGCCTTTGCCACCAGTTATTTCAAAAGTTTGATGCTTGTTGTGATTAGTAGTTGAAACTTGAACACGACTGCATTGGCTTTCCGTAATAAGCGAGTCAACTTTGTAACACAACTGAGAAAAGGTATAGATTATCTTTCAGCATTCTGATGAATTATGTATTGTCGGTTCTTGTTATTCTTATAGTCTGCATTTCCTCAGTGATGCTTTTGTTTCAATTTTTGGGTGCTTTGTACAAATTACTCTACATGCTCATAAGAAATACTAAGATTTAGAAAGATCCAGCAGCAGCAATTTCTGGTGTATAAGCTTAGTTGGTAGTCTCCTTAGCAAACATCATACTGCATTTGCTTATCGGTTTTTAAGAGATAGGTCTTTTGAGCGATAAGATCTCTACTTGGTGGGATAAACGAGCTCGTGAAGTTGAACATGGGCAGGGTTTGCCTGCATTTTTAGCGTAAAAACGCCTTTTTCGAAGCATTTCGTCAGACGCATTTCTTCAAACAGAACGTGTGAAGGCATAAGAGGAAAATTAAGACGTACAAGTTACAACCCTTCTCATACATTAACTAATAATTAAGAGAATAATTTGCAACTAATACTCTCAAAGAAGAAGGCTACTTGAATGGATGAAAAACCTCTGTGTTGATTTGTAAATCTCAATTTTCTTTTTAGAGTTACAATGTGTGTTCTTCACAATTTGAAAATTTTAAGACTTATACTACTTTTAATTTCAATGGAAATTATTTGGAAATTAAATTCAGTAAGTATGGAACTACCCACCCTTTTGGTGTAATTTTATATTGGTCCTAATAACCCATTAAAACTTTTGAAATAATTAGCTAACGTTTTGAAAAAAGGAAATTTGCTAATTTACCAATGTTAAGTGATGGCGTTAGCATTAAGTGACGATTTCACTGACATTAAATTATGATGTGGACAAATAATGAAATTGGTTATCACTAACATGTCATTTATGGAGCTCTGTATTCTCAAATGGACCCTTTTATCCAAGTTAAACTCTAAATTTGCTTAGTTGAAAGCGGTTGGTTTAGGGATTAGAGCTTGAGATATGATCTGAGAGTGAAAACCCATCGATCCTACTTCATGTCGTAACTGACACTTAGTGACTAATCTAATTTATAAAAAGTAGGTAATTGTTTGGAATTTGAAAGGTTGAAGCGATCGTTTAGAATCATCCCTTTCCAAAGAAGGCAATTCCCTTAGCTTTCGACTCACTCATAAGTCTTGCTTATGATACCATGCTTTAAATTGCAGCTGTTTGCACTCAAAATATACCTATTTTTATTTCTTTGGGCAATTTGGGTAAAATATGGCATTTGGAGGATTAATGAGCAAGAAGACTAACTTGGAAGATATTTAGCTATCAAGTGGGATAGGTTGGCACTACAATATTGTTTCTCCAATATGTTTGGGTGGTGGAGATTTGCACGCCTTCAAGTAGATTGGAAAAGCATGCAAATATTCTTGCAGGAGGCATGTGAAAGAAGACAGCTTGCTTCTTTTTATTATTAATTTATTATATGTGGTGGAGATATGTGGCGGAGATTCAAACTTGCTTATTCTAAATATTTCACAATACAAGTTGCCCAAGCTTCTTTCGGGCAAGTACAAAAACCTCAGTAGGGGGTTTCCTCCAGACCTCTATAAAAAGGAGCAGATGCACAAGGTTTATGGAGACTCAAACAAACAAACAAAAGCACAAACTCTGCTCAAAACCAGATTTGCCAAAAGCCTTCTTTTATCTAGTTTATTAGCTCTGCTGCTCACTTGCGGTATCGATCTCATTTGTAGCTTTTATGTACTCATTTCCAGTCATATAAATTACAAGCAATCTGCAATATTAGTCACTTTCCTCTGTCATTTATATTTCCAAGCAACCTTGTCATTTACATATTTCCAAGCAACCTTATTCTTCAAAAAAATAAGTAAAGTCCTTATTTTTAAGGTAAACAAAGAACCTCAATTTGAGTAACTCCCACTCAATGGCACAATCTCTTGATTTGAAGTCGAAATGCGCAACCTCAATCATTCAAATCCCGTCTACTAGCGGCATATAGTAGTGGCACGCCCGCACCCACCAATCTCATATGTGAAGTAAATCCCCGGCTTGCCCGCAAGGCTCCATGGCGGATTTAGGGAGCGAACAGCAGCACACCTAGAATCAATATCGGATCATCACCATGGCGTTGGCACTCTTAAAACTTCTTTTTTCTCCTCGTTGCCCTCTTTATTTTATGGTACTTCTCTTGGGCATCATGACTACTGATTGTGGAGACATTACTCGACCACAGGCCGTTAGATTAGGGCACACAAATTCATCTTTTAGCTTGTCATATACTCATCTTAAGTTTTAGATTTCAAATTAAATAAATCAAGCGCAATCGACAAACAAGATTTAACAGTGTGTGTCAGAAGTTAAAAATGGTGTGTATTTGTCATTTATCATTTTCCACCTTGAACTTGAACATAATTTAAAAGTCGACCTTCGTTTCCTCCTTTTACAGTTTAACATATTTTAAATTTAGTGAGTTATCTAATCTAATTCAATACCAGGCATCAAACGTGGAGTTCACATCTTCTGCATGTGGTCTTTTTGCGTATTTATCTCATTTGTTGACACCTGACCATTCGTTTAATCCTCACTTAATAGTGTTAACTCTTCAACTTATCTTATCAATAAAATAAAATAAAAACTAAAAATGAATTAAGCTAAAAAGACACGTATCACTCAAATAAATAAAACACATAGAAATCACACAAGGTTTTTAGTGCAGAAAATTTAATCTCTCAAACGTGACCAAAATGTAGTCTTCATATAAGATAGGAACTCACAAGTCACAATTCAGTTTGGTAATGGTAATGTTAATATTTGTATTCTAAGCATGAGTTTCTGTGCATTGACCATGACTTAGCATTGAATAACTAGTAGAAGCTTAATTAGCTGCCCTACTGGTTTGAAAGCAAAAAAGTTTAATTAATTAATTAATAAAGATGTTAAAGCAAAGTAAGGAGGATGGATGGATGGATGGATGGATGGAAGGAAGGAAAGTAAAACCGGCAGCCATGAACCAGCCTCTTCTCCTGAGAATTAGGGTCAAAGCCAATGCACAAAAATAAGGGCCGCCTAGAGCCACATGACAAATGTTGCCGACATTGTTCTATCTTTTTCTCACTATAGTACTCATTATTTGTAAGTGATCATTTACTACAGTAATAGAAATGTACTGAGATTTTGCATAACGGTGTAGGTTCAAACCTCTTGACTAATCTAATCTTACAAAATTTATCGTTTAAAAAAAAAAACCCCACTATTTATTTCTTTTGGTCACATTTTCCTTTCCATTGTATGGGAGAGTTTTCACCTTCTCTTCCTAAATATATTTTTGTTTGACAATGAAAATTGGTTTCTACACATTTATTTTTTCAATCAAAAAGCAAATAATAAATACATGTGCAGAAAGATTTACATAACTCATAATTTCCTATGTATTTATTATTATTCAAAATTCCATCAAACTTCAAAGTTCAAAATTTAATACACTTACCCCAACATCAATAGCTTCAAATTCCATAAAATTAAATTCAACATTCTTATCTTAGTTATTAGCCAATAAGAATATTAAACATTTAACATAAAACAATACAAAAATGAATATATAATTGGTCAAAGTGGTGAATCTAGAAATCCTACAATTATTTTGATATGTCAGAACGCCGAAATCCTCATACCCAACAACAGCAAGCTTACCTAAAACTTGGAGGGGCGCAAAACAGAAAACGTGAGTAGGCAAAAACAAATGTTTTACAAAATCATTTCATTTATCTAACATTTCTAACCCCTCGCTGTAAAACATGTATAATTTTTCCCAGAATTAGAATATAAGCATATACATAAATATATATGTAAATATATCAATTCAAATCTTCTCATATTCGTAATCATAAGTATGCCATGCCAAGATATAACAGAGTAAATAATTCAGGTGAAAATAACTTAATAGAAATATAACATATTAGCCGGAACCCCTGTGGTAGTCTGTACGGCTGAATTCATAGCTCAAAGTCAATCTAACCGAAATCACTACAATGACCGATACGACACTATATTGCACATGAGTCGGAACCAAATGAAAAGGTCTATATGACAATACTAGGTGTAATATAATTATGCTCAATACTACTCTCACATAATAGAGAGGATCCCTTTCCACCTAATCCACCTAGTCTGGAATCCGGGCCGTTCAAATTTGATCCAACGGCTACAAACAAAGAACCCCTTTAAAATGATCATAACTGTAGCTGTTTGATCAAATTTGAACACCCCGGATCTCAGACTAGATATATTAAGTGAAAAGGAATCCGGAGAGAATCCTTTTCCCCCCACACAAACCCTAATTTTGCTAAGAACTAAAGAGGGGTACGTGTAAACCAACACAAATCCTATCTTCCTTTAATTATGTGACGATAAAAAACACTATCATTGCACGAGTCTAATTTCTGAGTGAGAGCTACTCTTACTAGGGGTAGACAAACGGGTATAGGAACCGCAAGTCAAGATGGGTAATCAAGGTTCAGGATGGGTACGGATCGGTTTCAATTTTTTGTAAGAGAAACGAGGCGGGGCGGGCCGGTTCCAGATGTATAGAAAAACGAGGCCCCAAACTGACCCGTTTGTAATTGCTCGACTCTATCACTTGAGTCCTCGAACTCTATTCTCTCCCGTTGTCTCGTGTGCGTCATCCCCTCCTTCAGTCATCTCGTCCACCAACCCGACATCACCGTCATCGCAAGTCTGGGCCCTGGCGACCACAACGACGACTCAGCAACCTCGATCGTCCTCCTCGAGTCCTCGACGACATCCCAGACTTCAAATCCAGAAAAGCAGAAAAGTAGAAAACGAAAAAAAAAAGAAAAAAAAGCAGAAAACGATCCAAATCGATCCAACAGAAAAGCAAAAAACGATCCAACAGAAAAGCAGAAAAAAAAAACACCGGTCTTTATCATTCATTCTTCAAATCCAAAAAACCCAATTGAAAATAAAACCCAAATAGATCCAGTTCTCCCATAAGATCTTAGAAATTAGACAACAACAACAACAAAGCCTTTTCCCACTAAGTGGGGTCGGCTATATGAATCCTAGAACGCCATTGCGCTCGGTTTTGTGTCATGTCCTCCGTTAGATCCAAGTACTCTAAGTCTTTTCTTAGAGTCTCTTCCAAAGTTTTCCTAGGTCTTCCTCTACCCCTTCGGCCCTGAACCTCTGTCCAGTAGTCACATCTTCGAACCGGAGCGTCAGTAGGCCTTCTTTGCACATGTCCAAATCACCGGAACCGATTTTCTCTCATCTTTCCTTCAATTTCAGCTACTCCTACTTTACCTCGGATATCCTCATTCCCAATCTTATCCTTTCTCGTGTGCCCACACATCCCATGAAGCATCCTCATTTCCGCCACACCCATTTTGTGTACGTGTTGATGCTTCACCGCCTAACATTCTGTGACATACAACATCGCTGGCCTTATTGCCGTCCTATAAAATTTTCCCTTCAGCTTCAGTGACCTACGACGGTCACACAACACGCCGGATGCACTCTTACACTTCATCCATCCAGCTTGTATTCTATGGTTGAGATCTTCATCTAATTCTCCGTTCTCTTGCACGATAGATCCTAGGTAGCGAAAACGGTCGTTTTTTGTGATCTTCGCTAGATTGCTTCGGTCATTAGTGTGGATAAGTATATAAATGGATAGAGATAGGAAAGCAAACACCAGATTGGCTACGTCCACGGAATAGAGGAGTTCTCATTAATTGTGAAGGGTTTACACAAGTACATAGGTTCAAGCTCTCATTTAGTGAGTACAAGTGAATGATTTAGTACAAATGACATTAGGAAATATTGTGGTAGAATGATCTCGTAATCACGAAACTTCTAAGTATCGGAGTGTGGTATCGTCTTGACGTGCCTTATCTGTCTCATAGGTAGATGTGGCATCTTCTCTGGAAGTACTCTTCCTCCATCCAGGGGTGGTATCTTTAACTGGTGGAGATGCACAGGGTAATGTATCAATTTCACTTGAAGCTTACTTGTAGTTTCAGGCTTGGTCAAGCGCGATACAAACCATGTAGTAGGAGTCCCCCAAGTCGCTGAGCTAGGGGATCTGTTGAAAGAGGTGACAGACAAGGTAAGCAATCAGAGCTCCGGCTGATTGTTCACATTCTCCCTATCTTGCAGGCAACATGAAGGATAAAGAGAAGAAAATGAGAAGAGATGATATGGGATACTTTTGCTTTTGAAGAAGTAACTTTCCACAGGCTTATTCTTGAACTGAGCTGGAGGGTTTTCTGGTTTCCTCCAGAGTATAAGGCCGACTGAAGAATTTGAGGGTCAAAACAAGTCCATCAAATCTAGAGTACGTTCGACCCTGCTGATATGGGATACTTTTTCTTTGACAGAGTAATGGATGTATCGGCATGTGTGCTGTTACGCTTGTCTCCACATGCTTCCTTGTATCCTTCTCCCTTGCCTTATTTGTTCCTCAGGCAGATGCGGTATCTTCCCTGGAAGCATAAGATGTTGAAGATGAGTACTCGAGAGCAATGTCAGGTAAGTAATCAGGTAAGGGGTTCCAGGCAGTCAGTTCCTGGCTGGAAGCTTGATTCCAAGTGCTGACTGATTGCTCTTTTTCTCCTTGTCTTGCAGGTAAGAACATGCCAAAAGAAAAGACAGGGAAAAAGCATGATATGGGATACTCTTGCTTTTAACCCTGATGATATGAGATATTCTTGCTCTAGTATAGCTTGTTTGCAGAGGTATTATCGGGGGGAAAGAAAGCTGAATATTTCGAAAGGCTTCGTTGGGAGTGCCCTCTCAGATATGAGGAAGGGTTGAGCATTTTTGCAGGTCTGCCTGTCCGTTGGGGATGGAGGTCGACATATATAGGAGTCTCCTTAACAACAAGTAGTAATGTTATTCCTTTACCCTACTTGGTCATAGCACGGTAGTGGGAGCTGCCAGCTTCACATGTTTTAACTATGTCAGAGCACTTTGAAAAAGTGGTCTGTGGTATCTGGAAAGCTGATGTTGCGTGTGAAGATTACAGACAGCTTTATCAAGGAGATCCGGCTCTTGAAGTTGGGAAAATGTTGCCTTTTCGGTTTTCAAACAAGCAATCCTATCGGGGATCTGGTTTTCGAAATTCGGAGAACGATGCCTCTTCGATTTTTGAGAAAGCAATCATGCTGGGGGTCTGGCTCTCGAGATTCGGAGAGCGGTGTCTCTTCGATTTTTGAGAAAGTAATCATGTTGGGAGTCTGGCTCTCGAGATTCGGAGGGCGGTGCCTCTTCGATTTTGGAGCAAGCAATCTTGTTGGGAGTGTTTTCTTGAATGTGAGTAAAGGTTGGGCATGTTTGCTAGTCTACCTTGCCACGAAGCACAGAGGTTGACACACAGGGACTTTCCAATTATCCAGCAATGGTACTATTCCTTTACCCTCTCTTCGATTTTTGAGAAAGTAGTCATGTTGGGAGTCTGGCTCTCGAGATTCGGAGGACAGTGCCTCTTCGATTTTGGAGCAAGCAATCTTGTTGGGAGTGTTTTCTCGAATGTGAGTAAAGGTTGGGCATGTTTGCTAGTCTACCTTGCCACGAAGCACAGAGGTTGACACACAGGGACTTTCCAATTATCCAGAGTGGTACTATTCCTTTACCCTTATGGGTAATAATATGGTAGCTAGACCTTCAAAATTTATGTGTCTAAACTTTGTTAGTGCTGCTTCTTTGCTATTCTTTTACCCTTCTTGGTCAGAGCGATGTAGTGGGAGCTGCAAGCTTCACGTGCTCAACTTTGGCAGAGAACTTTGGCAAAGTTATCTGTGGTACCCATGAGCTACTGTTGCGTGTGGGAAGTGGGTGATTGAACAGTAAGACTCATGTGCTTTCTACTTCACCAGAAGTCTTCGACAGAATGCCCATAATTTCTGCAAAGCTGAGTGTGCGTGTGACAGGTGCTGACAAGGCTGGAAAAGTAGGTGCCTCTTCGATTTCTGAGATCGGCCCTCGTGGTCTCTGAGCAGCCCACCTTTTGAGAAAGCAAGCGCCTCTTTGATTTTTGAGATCGGCCTTCGTGGTCTTTGAGCAGCCCAGCTTTTGAGAAAGCAAACGCCTCTTCGATTTCTGAGATCGACCCTCGTGGTCTCTGAGCAGCCCAGCTTTTAAGAAAACAAACGCCTATTCGATTTCTGAGCAGGCGCCTCTTCGATTTCTGAAGCTCCGTCGAGTGCAGATTTTTATAAGGGCTGGCATTAAGTTCCAAAGCATACTTGATTCTCCAACAGTAGAAGCTCCATTTTTGCACTTCTAAGATCTTGATTTGTCCGACCTCTTCTCTCTTCAACACCTTTGAAAATGTCTGGCCCCTCCGACCGTCGTTTTGATTTGAACCTTGTTGAAGAGGCAGCCACGCCATTGTGCTCAGTCCTGTGTCATGTCTTTCGTTAGAACCAAGTACTCTAAGTCTTTTCTTAGAGTCTTCTCCAAAGTTTTCCTAGGTCTTACTCTACCCCTTCGGCCCTGAACCTCTGTCCCATAGTCGCATCTTCTAATCGGAGCGTCAGTAGGCCTTCTTTGCACATGTCCCAACCACCGTAACCGATTTTCTCTCATATTTCCTTCAATTTCGGCTACTCCTACTTTACCCCGGATATCCTCATTCCTAATCTTATCCTTTCTCATGCGCCTACACATCCAACGAAGCATCCTCATCTCCGCTACACCCATTTTGTGTACGTGTTGATGCTTCACCGCCCAACATTCCGTGCCATACAGCATCGCCGGCCTTATTGCCATCCTATAAAATTTTCCCTTGAGCTTCAGTGGCATACGTCGGTCACACAACACGCCGGATGCACTCTTCCACTTCATCCATCCATCTTGTATTCTATGGTTGAGATCTCCATCTAATTCTCCGTTCTTTTGCAAGATAGATCCTAGGTAACGAAAACGGTCGCTCTTTGGTATTTCTTGATCTCCGATCCTCACCCCTAACTCGTTTTGGCCTTCATTTGCACTTAACTTGCACTCCATATATTATGTCTTTGATCGGCTTAGGCGAAGACCTTTAGATTCCAACACTTCTCTCCAAAGGTTAAGCTTTGCATTTACCCCTTCCTGAGTTTCATCTATCAACACTATATCGTCTGCGAAAAGCATACACCAAGGAATATCATCTTGAATATGTCCTGTTAACTCATCCATTACCAACACAAAAAGGGGTAAGGACTTAAGGATGAGCCTTGATGTAATCCTACAGTTATGGGAAAGCTTTCAGTTTGTCCTTCATGAGTTCTTACGGCAGTCTTTGCTCCTTCATACATATCCTTTATAGCTTGGATATATGCTACTCGTACTCCTTTCTTCTCTAAAATCCTCCAAAGAATGTCTCTTGGGACCCTATCATACGCTTTCTCCAAATCTATAAAGACCATGTGTAAATCATTTTCCCCATCTCTATATCTTTCCATCAATCTTCGTAAGAGATAGATTGCCTCCATGGTTGAGCGCCCTGGCATGAACCCGAATTGGTTGTCCGAAACCCGTGTCTCTTGCCTCAATCTATGCTCAATGACTCTCTCCCAGAGCTTCATTGTATGACTCATTAGCTTAATACCCCTATAGTTCATGCAATTTTGTACGTCGCCCTTATTCTTGTAGATAGGCACCAAAGTGCTCGTTCGCCACTCATTTGGCATCTTCTTCGTTTTCAAAATCCTATTGAAAAGGTCAGTGAGCCATGTTATACCCGTCTCTCCCAAAACTTTCCACACTTTGATTGGTATATCGTCTGGGCCTATTGTTTTTCTATGCTTCATCTTCTTCAAAGCTACAACCACTTCTTCCTTCCGGATTCGACGATAAAAAGAGTAGTTTCTACACTCTTCTGAGTTACTCAACTCCCCTAAAGAAGCACTCCTTTCATGTCCTTCATTGAAAAGATTATGAAAATAACCTCTCAATCTGTCTTTAACCGCGTTCTCTGTAGCAAGAACCTTTCCATCCTCATCCTTGATGCACCTCACTTGGTTTAGGTCCATTTTCTTCTTTTCCCTTGCTCTAGGTAGTTTATAGATATCCAACTCTCCTTCTTTGGTATCTAGTCGTTTATACATATCGTCGTAAGGCGCTAACTTAGCTTCTCTCACAGCTTGCTTCGCTTTTCTATACCTTTCACCATTTTCATCAGTCCTATCCTTGTATAAGGCTTTACAACATTCCTTCTTAGCCTTCACCTTTGTTTGTACCTCCTCATTCCACCACCAAGATTCCCTTTTGTGTGGGGCAAAGCCCTTGGACTCTCCTAATACCTCTTTTGCTACTTTTCGGATACAACTAGCCATGGAATCCCACATTTGGCTAGCTTCCCCCTCTCTATCCCACACACACTGGGTGATTACTTTCTCTTTGAAAATGGCTTGTTTTTCTTCTTTTAGATTCCACCATCTAGTCCTTGGGCACTTCTAAGTCTTGTTCTTTTGTCTCACTCTTTTGATATGTACATCCATCACCAACAAGCGATGTTGATTAGCCACGTTCTCTCCTGGTATAACTTTGCAATCCTTACAAGTTATACGATCCCCTTTCCTCATTAGAAGAAAATCTATTTGTGTTTTTGACGACCCACTCTTGTAGGTGATCACATGTTCTTCTCTCTTCTTAAAGAAGGTGTTGGCTAAGAAGAGATCATATGCCATTGCAAAATCCAAGATAGCTTCCCCATCCTCGTTTCTCTCCCCAAAACCATGGCCACCATGAAAACCTCCATAGTTGCCTGTCTCCCTGCCCACGTGTCCATTTAAATCTCCTCCTATAAATAACTTCTCCGTCTGAGCAATTCCTTGCACCAAGTCTCCAAGGTCTTCCCAAAATTTCTCCTTCGAACTCGTATCCAACCCTACTTGAGGTGCGTACGCACTAATCACATTGATAAGTTCTTGTCCTATTACAATCTTGATTGCCATGATTCTATCTCCTACCCTCTTGACATCTACAACATCTTGTGTCAAGGTCTTGTCCACGATGATGCCAACACCGTTTCTCGTTCTATTTGTGCCCGAATACCAAAGTTTAAACCCTGAGTTTTCTAGATCCTTTGCCTTACTACCAACCCACTTAGTTTCTTGTAGGCACATAATATTTATCCTTCTCCTCACCATAACTTCCACTACTTCCATAGATTTTCCCGTTAAGGTTCCTATATTCCACGTTCCTAAACGCATTTTGCTCTCTTGAACTCTACCCTTCTGTCCTAGCTTCTTCACCCTCCCTCGTCTAATAGGATCAAAGTACTTCTTTTGTGTGTCCCGTGTAAATTTGATAGGAGCATATGCTCCCAAACAATTTTGAGTGGAGTCGTTCGAAAAGAAGTTTCTATGGCCCCCTTGCTCATTTAACACTGCATCCGGGTGCCGATGGAGATACAGCGACCCTTGCTCACTTATCACTGTGCTCGGGCCACACAACGCGCCACTTACGGGTGACGCCCTAGCTTTAGCGCGATTTTGTTCTGGGTTAATTTTCATAAGGATTGACGTGATCATGGAGTGCCGGCTGTCGACTACCTGACGCCCTCCCCCTCCTTTATCCGGGCTTGGGACCGGCAATGTAAGATAAACTTACATAGGCAGAGTTATCTTAGAAATTAGACAAATTGAAAAAACCCTAGCAAATTGAAAATACCCATTCTTCAAATCCGGCAGGTCTCGATCTCATTGGCGACAAGGAGGATCTGAGCTTGAAGGTGAGAGCGAATGGGATGACCTTTTTGTCGAAGGCCCTCCGTGGAAAAGGTGGTGGTCCAGTTCCTGGAACGATCGAGAGAGTTAATTCTCACAAAAGAAAAACCCCAAAATCCAATTTTCCCAGAAAATCAAAGAGTAACACAATGAAGCATGAAAAATGAAACTACATCATTCTCCAAAAAAGAACAAAATTTCACAACATTACCTCACCACAGAAAAACCCAAATCCTAGAAATTAGATTTGCATGCAACTGAAATCAGTGTTTTTTTAATTAAAAGAAAAAAAATCACTGACCCAATTTCATTCCCAAATGCATGAATATCTTTCCTCAGAAAATAAAACAAAGTTCCAACAATTTTCTTTTAAAGAAGAAGAATGACTGAGAGGTCTGCCTGAATTAAGAGCATCAGATACATACATACATAGAGAGAGAGAGAGAGAGAGAGAGAGAGAGAGAGAGAGATATCACTCACTTTAGAGAGAGAGGGAGAGAGTCCGATCTGAATCACATGGAGAGTTTTGGGTTGAAGAGATTGTTGTTTACTTAAGTGTTGAGGTTGGAATCATCAGCAGCAGTACTCACACATACCAATTGTATCTATTGTTGAATGTATCCAATTTACAGAAAAACAAAACTCAAAGAGCGCAATTGTAAGAGACAGAGAAGAGAGACAAAGAGAGAACTGGAATGATCGAGAGAGTTAAAGAAGAAGAGAAAAACAAAACAAGAAGACCCGAGGACCTGACCTGAACCTGTCCATTTCAAACGGGCCGGGTTAGGCCTTGTTCCTGTATTAAAATTTGTTGTACCAGTTCCGGCCCGGCCCGTTTCTTTTAAATATGGATCTGATCTGGTCCCTTCAAAATTGGGCCCGGCCTGGCCCATTCCCAACCCAAAATTGGGCCCGTTTCTTCTGTGTGTGTGAGTGCTTCCAATTCCACCTTCTAGTCTACCCGTCGACCTTAACTTCAGCCAAGGTTAGTGGTAGCCCCATTCCTTTTGCTTTTTCTATTTTTCCCCTTTGTTTCCCAGTTTCCCAGTCCTTATGCTTCCATTTTAACCGTTCATTGCCCAGATGAGAAATTTCCTTTTCCGATCTCCCTTTTATTCTTCTCCCCACAGCCTTTCCCCTCCATGTGTCCACTTTAGTCATCTTCTTTCCCTCCCACATAGGTTCGGCCTTTCTCAATTTCACTTTCGATTTGCTTTGACCTTGTTCCGCTATATTCAACAGTTTTATTGGAAGGTGCGTACAACTTCAACTTGGGTGTTCGCACCATCACCTTCCACCTGTGTGTCGGTCTCCGCACTATTGTCAGTGGTTCCACTTGGATTGAGCTGTGCGAAAGCCGTTGCGTGGTAGCTCATCTCTTACTCGTTAGCGTTTACTAATAACATAGAAAAGGCTTTGGAACAACTATTAGATCCACTTGCAGTTTGTCTACGCCTTGATCAAAAATACCTTTTAAGTAAGTTTCACTTACATCCTCCCTGGTTTTCTACCACTGATGGCGGTGGATCGGTTCTTTGAGGAGGACAACTTCTCTTTTTTTTTTTTTTTTTTTTTTTTCTGTTGGGACTTGGTTGGGTTTCACCTCTGGCGTATAATGGGAAGTTGGTTCGTGGTCGTCAGGGCGTGCTTTGGTGGCAACAAGGGAGCCCAGCGACTAGGGTTTGGTCTATGCTATGTTTTACACTTTTTTTCGGGCTCAACCCTCGTGTTGGGTTGTTTGGTTATTGTCTTTGAGGCCCATCCTTTTGTTTGATTTGTTGTGTTGTGTTAGTAAGGAAAGTTCCCTTTTATCAAAAAAAAAAAAAAGAAAAAAAAAATACTATTGTTCATCGTTCATCTTGTTCTGCTATCCTTCATCTTAATTCTCCAATAAAAATAATTTCTATTTGAATTTGTCTCATGGAATTATACCACTTGATTAGGCCATATTGCCAAAGTTCTACCGACAAACTATTTTCTATGGCATTTATACGTTAGTTTGGACCTACCGGGAAGACTTGACTTGGTAATCCCATAAGACCTGGCAATAAAGGAAGACTTGACTTGGTAGTCTTACGATACCTAGACTTAAGGGGGGTTTTAACGAAAAGTTCATGATACTGTTCACTTTAACGAAAAATCACATTTTTATACTAAAAAGTAAAACTTGGTACTATTCACTTTATTCTTTATTTTGTCCTTGTCATTAAAACACAAAGTTTTCAAACATTTTTCATTAGTTTTCTTTAGACTTAATAGTTGAGACTTCTTTTTTTTTTTTTTTGGACGAAGTTAAGACTATTCTTAATCATACGTTTTCTTGGTGCATTTTGTTCACGGTGAGCATTACAATCCCATTAATTATAGTTCAATATATTTTAATATTGTAATTTGTATAAAGATAAACTAGGTTTCAATACCTCATTTTTCTATTTCATTGGACTTTATTCTTTTTTAATTTTTAATCTAGATCTTTTGATTTTTATCCACGTCATTGTTTTAATATTCAAATATTTACACGTCAGTATATTAAATCATATAATTCAAAAGAATTTAAATATATCTATTTAGTGATATAAATGTAATATTTAGTGTATATACTTATGGTTAAATATTGTATCAAATCAGAAAACGTACAAATTGAGGATAGTGTGCACAATGAACCTCGATAAAACCTTGCCGGGGCTTTCAACCCGGTCGAAGGGAAAAGAGTGTCTTGCACAACAAAGACCTATCTTCAAATGACAATACATAGGCAAATTGCGAAATATCTTCAAACAAAATATCCCTAAGCAAATCAGGGGGTTTTTCAAACTACATAAGCTGTTGATTACTACCAATTCCCACTCGAACAAGGTGATGTGTTGCTGAGTTACTTTCCTGCTAAATGTGGTTTAACACCGACTGAGGCAAGGATTTGAGTAAATAGCAAAGGTCATTGATAATAGGACCAAAAAGTGAACAATCTTCATCCTGACCCTTCATGGCAGCCAATACCATAACCGAGTCTCCTTCAAATACTACATTCTTACCAATTGGGTAGAAGGCCTTGGCCAACAAAATAGCTTGACGGGCAGCAAAAAGCTCATGGTGGAAAGTAGAGCTTGTCTTTCCAATGGTACCAGCAACAGCAATGAACTCCCCCCCTGTGATCCTGAAGAACAACACCAAAGCCACCCCGTAAACCTTGTTAGATCCACGCCCCATCAAAGTTACATTTAACCCAATCTACATATGGTTTTCTCCACTTCTATGGGGAACGGTTGTACTTCCTCGCACTAGATTTATGCCATTTCTGATACTCCTGTAGCCAGCCCTCTGTTCGAACCACCACCTCCTGCGGCGACAAACAAGACCCATTCCAAAGAGCATCATTTCTATTCTTCCACAACATCCATAAGGTCATCATACAAAGGTAAAAAACCGAGGATGGAAAGTGCATAGCAAGTTGTTGAGTGTTGCCATTCTCAAGCCTGAGTTCCAAACCCCCAAACCAAACTGGCTTCACCATACTGCAATCCCTTAGTACATGTTCTGTCGAATCGCCCTGAGAACCACAAAAACCACATAAATTATCCACAGCCACTCATCTTTTTGTAAGGTTCGATCTTATGGGAAGAGAGTTCAAACATGCACCCCAAACACAAATCTTAACCTTCCCAGGAACACATGCATTCCAAAATTTCTTCCATAACTTTTCCCTTCGATCATCAGACGAAGAAGAAGAAGAAGTATATGCGCCATCCCTAGCCAAAGGAATGACTCCATGTGCCATATGGTAGGCACTTCTGACTGAGAACTTCCCATTGCGTTCCTAATGCCAAATTCGATGATTCACAACTGACCGCATACTGAGGGGAAGCTGACAATTAGCTCCATTTCCCCCTGGGAATATAAGTCATGTAGCAGCTCAAAATTCCATTATCTAGAGTCAGCAAGGAAGAGATTATCCACCGTGGCCTCAACATCCCAATATTCCGGCGGTGGACTCAAAATTCGAAAGTAGGAGTCTCTTGGCAACCAATTATCTTGCCAAATTATGATATTCTTGTTAACCAATCAAATGTTACTTATATAATATATATATAAAATTTACACAATTTATTTCAAATAGCAACTTCAACAAAAGATGTAATCTATCAAAATGTTAACACTTAACGAAATTGCATGTAAATCACAAATAACTGACTTGATCTTAGCAGATAGAGGCTTGCAGAAGCAATCTCCTAAGACAAAAATTCGTCCCTACACTCGTGCAGTAGTTCAATGGACGTCTATCTTGCATGATACAACTATCTAATCCAAGTTCTTGCACACGAACTTGGATTCTTGACGAATTGGTAGTGTTGTTCTCTGTAAGGAATAAAAAGCAGCGATTGAATTGATGTGTTTTTCGTTTCTAAGCGGACTGCCATATATATAATGGCTTAACTTGAACAAACGCAACCGTTCGTCCTTATCAGTTACAAAACAGACGTAACTGTTCACTTAGTTTTATCCTTTCGGAAAAACTGAATCCATAAATTAAAAACGAAAAAAATTAAACTTATGTTTTTGTCAATCCGAGCCCATAATATATACACCCAAACCTCCATTTGTAAGACCTAATGTCCATAGCTTTGGCCCAATTCATTTTAAACCAAAAGTGAGTTAAACCACTTATAAAGAGGACTTTAAAAATCTGTTTGGGTGATGTGGGACTGAGTCCCACTCACAAGTTCCAACAATTCTTCCCATCACCCAGCGGCCACCGGTGCCCTTTATGTATCACCGGCCGCGCAGCTGCAATACTCTTCCAAACATACAATCCATTGGTGTTGACCCGAGCACTTAGAAAGTCGGTTGTTGGAAAGTAGTGGGCTTTGAACACATGATGGGCAAGAGAATCAGGTTGTTGAAGGAAGCGCCATGTTTGTTTCGACAATAAAGCGAGGTTAAAGGCATATAGATCCCTGAAGCCAAGACCTCCCTTGTGTTTAGGCTTGCACAAGTGACGCCAATTGAGCCAATGGATTTCCCGCTTACTTGGATCACCACTCCACCAAAATTTTGCAATCATCATGTTTGATTCTTCACAGAAGGATTTGGGAAGAAGAAAACATTGCATAGAATACATAGGCAATTAAACCATTTTGTTATATGTAATATGTACAATTTTTTTTTCTTTGTAAAATGTACCCATTTATGTACAATTTATTCACCCTTTATATCTATAATGTACCATTTCTAAAAATAAAATTTCTAATCAGATTTCACAAAATTTAAATTTGAGGAAAAATAAAACATTTCTATTTTTTTTTAACAAACGAAATTATCTACACTGAGGGGGAGGGGGTTGAGCTTAGCCTCACAATGGGCTAGCAATAACGTGGTCCAAACTTGTCTTTCGTGAGAATCGAACCTAAGACCTTTCACTTACAAGTGAAAAGGAATACCACTAGACCGTAGTACTAAGTGGCAAATATCCCTATTTAATCTTTGCATAAATTTGGGAACGATTATTAATTTTTGTAATGAAAAGGGTGCATTACATGGAGATGGAGGGACAAAAACAAAACTTGTATTCCTAAAAATCCTTAACTTTTCAACTCTTACATTGAAAGACAATATATAGACCTCACAAACAATATTATCTACACTAAGGAGTGAGGGAGTGGGCTAAGCTCATAATAGGCTAGCCATAATAATGTGGTTCAAATTCACCTTGGGCGAGAGTCGAACCTAAAACCTCTTACTTACAAGTGACTACTAAACTGTAGTACTAAGTAGCAGACCTCACACAAATTTTTAACACGATAAATAACCATAACTGACACAAAAGATAAAGGCTCTACCACCTTGCCAAGGATCGAAACAGAGCTGTATGGCTCCACAACAACCTCTTAGCAACCAAAGTAAATCATATATGTTATAAACCTTGTATTTAAGTGTGATTGTGTAAATCCTAGATTAGATTTGATACTAGTTATTCTTTCCTATTAGGACTTGTATTCCTCGAAGGAGAATGATTCTTCCCTTCCTTATTACTATAAATAAAGGCACTGTGTTGGGGGAATAACACATCCTCTACACAACCCTACAAACACATCTCTCTCTATTTTCTCTCTGTGACGCCGACCCCCTCTCTCCGCCGCCGACCCCCTCTCTCCGCCGCCGACCCCCTCTCTCCGTGTTAGTTAAAATACGCCACAACACGCTCCTACCGTTGCGCTTAGGAATCTGACGTGGAAGTATTCTACATCAAACCAGTTCATCGATATCATCACACAATCAGTTCTTTCAAAACAACAACTTTTATCTCGATATTTTTGCAGGCCAGATAGCATGAACATTCACCATAATGCACAACCCAACTTCACGTTTTTCAAATTTTAGATTCTACATAAATTTTGTATGCATTATATCCATAATTGTTGAATTATGTGAATTTGATATTGCCATGAGTTGCATCATATATCTATCCAGGCATTGAATTATATATTGAATATACATGAAATTACATTGAATTATAATCTGGATATAAAGAGAAAAATTGAAAAATTTTCTAGGGTTGTCGAACCCAAACCTGAGCTTACACGAGCCTTTTGAGTCACAATGCAATGGAGCAAAACCCCCATGCTCCATCTAAGAAGACGATGTCATTTTTTGCATTGAACCCATGACCCAGTAATGCCTGTAGTCGGCACTGTTCTAAAAATCCTCGCCTAGCACTGCCTAGGCGTTAGGCGGTTGGCCACTGCCTCGATTAATGCCTAAGCGTTTGAAAATTTATATAGGATGCCTAGAAAATCTGAGGTACCCGCCTAGACCGCCTAGGCACCCGCTTAGCCCACCCAGACACTCGCCTAGGTTGCGACTCACTTAAACAAAAAATAGATAACTATTATTTTGCATTATTTTTTTTAATAAATTGTAAGAAACTTGTTGAATACTAAAATGAACACAAATTATATGCTTGTTCCCCATGTTTTCATTATGTTTTAATACTTCATAATATATATGTCATTCTATTTTGTAATTTATGATGTAATTATATATATTTTAAGTATAAATAGACACTTATTTACACGAAATATAACAGATTTACTTAAAATTCGCCTAGGTGCCCCTCTAAGCCCTGCCTAGCCGCCTAAGCGCTAAGTCCCAGCCCACCGCCCGACTAGTACCTAGTGTTTTTTACAATATTGGTAGTCGGCCACGGCCTCACCACCGTCTTCCTTGGAAAATCACGACCTGCAGTCGTGTTTTTGGGACCCAACCATTGTTGGTGATGATGGGTTTCTTGAAAAATCCGATGAACATCGTTGTATTTTTTAAGGATTCGTCGAATCCTCATGGTTCCTTAGACCCCCTGACGTCGAAACTTAGTTTTTCATCCAAAATTAGGGTTCCAGTCAAACCCTCGTGCATCATTGTGCCGCGACGCCCGAGGGAAGTCGCTTAAAGCGGCGTCAGAGATTTTTCTGGTTTGAATCCCATACCCAGCACGACTAGGGTGTTCTGGGTTTCTTGACCCGAGCCTTAATGGGTCTCGAACCTTCTGGCCTGCATCGCACACCAATCTTTTGGGCATGTTGGTTACCATTGTTGCCACGACCTAAACTCAAATAGCGTATTAGGTTGAACTGGACTCCCGACCTGTGAACGACACCAGCCCGTGGGGCTATGGCGTCTTTGCACCTGTGTTACACAGGATCCTAGCCCATGCGCTGGTGCATCCATGTCCTCGCCAGCACTCGATCCCAGCCTCCAACTGGAGTATCGGTGCACCGCATCGTGTAGCACCAGATCAGAGCCCATATAGGCCTCTGTTTTTGGGTCTGCTTCTGCAGCCCATCTTTTTTTCTTAGGCCTGCTACCCGAGCTTATCCCAGCCCATTTTTGGGCTTAGACCTCACAGCTAAAATTTTTTTAGCCCACCCATGGGCTTCGGCCTATTATTTTGGGCCCCGAGTTTAAATGCCTATTTTTTTAAGGCCTTATGGGCTTTTATAATTTTTCACCCACACTTTAATTATGGCTCGAAGTTCAAATAATTAATTCAATTATAATTCTAGACTTGAAGATCTATCTGAATATTTTCTTGTTGTGTATATATATATATATATATATATATATATATATATATATATTTGTGTTTGTCTGCAAGGACATATGAACCTGAAGTTCATATTTTTTTTCGGACCCTGAAGTTTCTAAGAAACATACCTTGTTTGAAAACCTGAAGTTTTCCTTAAAAACATCACCCATGAAAAACCGAAACTTTTTCATGTAAATTTAAACCAATAAATGTTTATTAGAACCTGAATGTTCTACTCATATGTGAATGGATTGATTTTTTTTCTCCATTACACTAACCACATTCTTATCCATTTATTTTGTGATAGGGACATGTAGAATTTGAACAAACTCGACTTCATCGCTTTAGAGGTCTCTGGAAGGAACTACCTCAGGTGGGTCCAAGATGTGAAGATCCACCTCACCGCAAAGAATTTGCGTCCCGCCATTGAAGATGAGATAGACAACCCAGTTGGCGAAGCTGAGAAAGCCATTGCAATGATCTTTATCCGAAGACACATTCATGATGCACTGCAAACCGAGTACCTTGCTGAGGAAGATCCACAAGCACTTTGGGTCGCTTTGATCACCAAAAGGACATCTTCTCGCCTAAAGCAAGACATGTCTGTCACTTCTTAAGTTTTGTAACGAGAACTTGACCGAAGAGGATCTCCTTGAGAAGACCTATTTGACCTTCTCTGCTACCAATATTGTCCTACAGCAACAATATGGGCTCGTTTCGATGTGCTTTTAAAATGACTGAAAGCGCTTTTGAAGAAAATGTTTTTGGATTTCAAAAGCAGTTTAAGTGCTTTTCCAGGATTTACTTGCATTTTTACTAAGGATTGGTTCTAAAATCATTTTCACCAAAAATGCTTTCAGTTATTTTAAAAGCATATCCAAACGAGCTCTATAAGGCTCAGAAGTTCACTAAGTTTTCAGATTTGATCTCTGTTTTACTTCTTGCTGAAATGAAGAATTAGATGTTGATGAAAAATCATCAAGCTCGACCTACTGGGGCGACTGTTATGCCTGAAGCACATTATAGCACAAATCAACGCCCAAGAAGCCATCATAGATGTGGTAGGGGCAACTAGAAGCCACCCCGTCAAGGTCAACAGAGCCAAGGCCCATCTAAGGGAGGAAACTGAGCCCAGAAGCGCCCTAACATTGCTCCTAAGGCCCCAAACTTCAAGAATAAAGGCAAAACACCTGAAACCATGGATGCAGACATGTGCTACCACTGTGGTTCAAAAGACCATTGGTCTCGTGTTTGCCATGCTCTCTAGAAGGTTGTAGCTGAATATCATTCTTGTTGTAAGAAGTTTGAATCAAACTTTTATGCAAGTGGATGAACATGAGAGTACCAAGATGGAGGTTTTTAACTTTCAGGAGGCTATTACCCCTATGGAAGATTAGAATCTTAGACCTAAACTATTCTTAGTTGCATTTTAGAATAATGGGGCTAAATTCCACCTAGTGGCCGAACCCCCTCTCTTATTTTTTGGTTTAAGTTTGAACAACTTCCCTTTATGTTTAGATTATTTGTTGGTGATTTGTTTTTGGATATTAAGTTTTTTTAATTACCATCCTTGAATACTTAAATTATTTTGATTGGAAATTTATTATTAGAACTTTTATGCATGTGACCGATTCAAATTAATTTTTATTTCTTGGTATGACTAGTGGGAAAGTTAGTTGTATGGCAGATAGTGCAACCACACACACCATTTTGCGTAAACGCATTTATTTCACTGACTTCATACCTAAAAATGCACCTCTGACAACCCTCTCAAGCCCGTCCAACTTGATCGAAGGATACAGTAAGGCACGTATAATGTTGTCTAATGGTGCAATCTTGACCATTACGGAGGCACTTTATTCTCCATGTTCCGGAAGAACATTGTTGAATTTCAAGGACATTAAAGATAATAATTACCACACTAAAACCTATGTAGAAAACGGAGTTGAATTTCTGTGCTTAACTTTCTATGAATATGGCCATAAGCATATTCTAGAGAAGATGAAGCGTATCCCGAATGGTCTGTATACTACAACCATACGCCCTATAAATAGCCACTATATGGCTAGCCCTACCTCTGGACCACACATGAAATTGCACTTTGGCATGATCGTTTAAGACACCCTGGGCAAACAGCAATGCGCCGTATCCTTAAATCATCACATGCGCATCCACTAACCTGAAGTTTAGGTTCGATTCAAGGAATTGCATGTCAAACCTGCTTCACGGGAAAGCTTATTATAAAGCCTTCTTATGACAATATTTGTTAGAATCCTCATATTTTTCTACAAAGGATTCAGGGGGACATTTATGGACCGATTCATCCTTCCTACAAACAATTTAGATATTTTATTGTTTTGGTTGACGATTCCACAAGTTGGTCACACGTTTGCTGGTTGTCCACAAGGAACGATGCATTCTCCAAATTGTTGGGTCAGGTTATCAAGCTCAGGGCTCACCACTCTGATTATCCGATCAAATATATTCGATTGGATTATGTTGAAGAACTCACATCTAAAACTTTTGATAACTATTGCATGTTGGTTGGGGTTGAAGTTGAACATCCAATACCCTATGTTTACACCCAGAATGACATGGTAGAGGCAATCATTAAGCGCTTACAAATGATTGCTTGATCGTTGGTCATACGTACCAAGCTCCTGATCGCTACTTGGGGCCATGCAATATTGCACGCAGCCATGTTGGTTCGCTTGAGGCCTGTTGTGACCTAACCATATAGCGCCCTTCAGTTGGTTACCGTATATAAACCGGACATATCGCATCTGCGCGTTTTTGGTTGTGTGGTCTATGTATCAATTTCGCCACCCTTGCGTACATAAATGAGGCTTCAGCGAAGGATGAGAATCTATGTCAGATATGATTCTCCTTTAATCATTCGTTACTTAGAACCTCACTTTAATGAGAGAGTCTTCCAGTCGTTAGGGAGAGATAAGAACGTGGATGTTCCTGAAGAACGTGGATGTTCCTGAAGAACGATGTGAGTATAAATCAGAGCATGCCAGATGTTTTCACCAATCTAGCACAAGTGACAAGATCACATAATTTAGTTGCGAATGTGCTTGCAAAGATGGATGTACCGAATGTACGACTGACTTCGCTCCTGGAGGCCAGGGACGCCACTTTGGCAGATCCACGTACATTAGCTGCTAGCCAATTGTTTGCCCCTACATTATAGTGTGGCAAATTTTTTGGTTTAAAGGATTCACACCCCCAGAAGAGGAATCCCACAACACAGGTTCATGCTGAGCCTACCGTGAATCCCATTATCGCCTACTTATTCTATCTAACTCATGAGGAAATTCTAGATTACGAAAGCGTCATTGAAGAGATGAATTCACCTCTTGAGAGTTGAGAGATTTCGGTCCATTATGCTAGCTTGGATGATGTTTAGTGTAGAAATGAGAATCATCGACGATACATTAGCATATGCAGTAGCTACTGAAATCATGTTGAGCGATGACATTGAACCCCATTCCATTGATGAATGTTGACACATAACTGATTAGTCAAATTAGAAATAAGCAATCCAAGTCGAACTTGATTCCCTTGCAAAACGTAAGGTGTTTGGACCTGTTGCTCCTACTCCTCCACATGTGAAGCCTATTGGCTACAAATGGATTTTCATTTGGAAGCGTAATGAGAAGAACAAATATGTGCGTTACAAAGCTCACCTTGTTGCACAATGCTTCTCACAACACCTAAAGATTAATTATGACGAAACTTATTCACCTGTTATGAATGTGATTACTTTTTGCTATCTTATCGGTTTGGTAGTTTCTGAAAAACTGAGTATGCAGCTAATGGACGTAGTAACTGCATATCTCTATGGGGATCTTGATATGAATATTTATATGAAAGTTCCAGAATGACTTACATTGACTGGATCAAATATTTCTAAACCCCGGAACACACTCTCAATTCGGCTGAGGTGTTCACTCTAAGCTCTCAATCCGAAAGAATGTGGTATAACTGTCTGAGTGAGTATTTGACTAGTAAGGGATATGTGAACAATGAACTATGCCCTTGCGTGTTCATTAAGGAGTTACATTCTGGTTTTGCGATTGTTGTAGTTTATGTCGACGACAAGAACCTCATCGGAACTCCTGAAGAGCTCGCGAGAATTGCCGCGCACTTGAAGTAGGAATTTGAGATGAAAGATCTAGGAAAGACTTGGTATTGTCTCGGTTTCAAGATAGAGCATCGTTTGGATGGAATCATAGTACATCAATCGAACTACACCCAGAAGGTGTTGTGTCGCTTTAACGAGGATAAAGCGAAGCTTTCGAGTACTCTTATGGTTGTTCGATCGCTAGATGCAAAGCGAGATCTTCCATCCAAAGGAGGATGATGAAGGATTTTGGAGCCTGAAGTTCCTTATCTAAGTGCAATAGGCGCTTTATTGTACTTAGCTCAATGCACTAGACCCGACATTCCTTCGTTGTTAATTTTTTGGCAAGATACAGTAATGCACCAACACGCAAACACTGGACTAGTGTTAAAGACATCTTTCACTACCTTAAGGGTATTACAGATCTGGGCTTGTTCTATCCTTACGGATCCTTGAGTGATGTCGCACCCTCTTTATCTTGAGTCTATGCTTTCCTTGTTGGTTATGCCGACGCATGATACCTATCTGATCCGCACAAGGCATGTTCTCAACGGGTTATGTCTTTACCATTAGAGGCACTGTAATCTCGGAGGCCAACTAAGCAGACCTTCGTTGCCATTTTGTCTAACCATGCTGAAATTCTCGCCCTACATGAAGCAACTCGGGAATGCTTCTGGTTGAGAGTAGTTGTGGGCCATATTCGAAGCTTCTGCGCTCTTTACCCCGTCGTTGATGTCCCAACAACTTAGCCCATAAGTAAGTATTATGACGAAGCGGCTGTTGCTCACCCGACATGATCGTGCGAGGTCATAATTCACCCAACATGATTATTGGGGATGAACAATAATTGGGGATCATATGTATCAACAACAAGAGCATCAAAAGATTGAAGTCATACAAATCCTTTCACAAGACAATCTGGCTGACCTCTTCACCAAATCACTACCGAAGGCAATGTTTCAAAAGCTTGTTCAAGGAATAGGTATGCGTAAACTTTTTGAGTTGTAACGGTTCTCTTTGGAATTATGTCGAGCTCAGGGGGAGTACCTGAAGTATACTTGCTTGATCTTAATGTACTATTTTTCCCTACGAGCATTTTTCCCATTGGGTTTTTGCTACCTAACGAGGTTTTGACGAGGCACCCACCTTGGGTTAATCATATCCCTGATGACATCCTGTAGACGTTTCATTTGACTTTGCATTTCTCATGTATTTTTCCTTAGACTATAGATTTTGTCCCTACTCGGGTTTTTACCATAGCCATAGGGTTTTTTGTGAGACTTAGTTCCATATGCAAGTTTCTACCTTATTTGAGACTAGCGTGTTCCTAGAATTAGTGCCGACGAGTCAACATCCTCAACTCTACATGATGCCGAATCTACTTGAGTATTTACACACTCAAGGGGGAGTGTTATAAACTTTGTATTTAAGTGTGATTGTGTAAATCCTAGATTAGATTTGATATTAGTTATTCTTTCCTATTAAGACTTGTATTCCTTGGAGGAGAAGGATTCTTCCCTCCCTTATTAATATAAATAAAGGCACTGCATAGGGGGAATAACAGATCCTCTACACAACCCTACAAACACATCTCTCTCTATTTTCTCTCTGTGTCGTTGACCCCCTCTCTCCCTGTCACTTAAAATAAGCCACAACAATATACTTTGTAAAATCTTGGTTCTTATATTATTTTTTTACAATTGTTTTTTTTCGAAATTGGGCTTGAATAACTAATTTCTTAAAAATTATAGAAAACAATTTATACAAGTCAATCGCCTATGGGGGTTTGAAAAGAAAAGAAAAACACCTTTCGAATTACTCATTTACATCAACATTTGAATAATATGTAAACAAAGACTTACATAGTTGTAGAACTTCGTATTAAAATTGAAAAATCACTTGAGTAAAAATTTGAATAAATAAATATGAAAAAAACAACAAATTATTTATGCAAAAAGTACTTAATTATTTCTAAAACATATATTAATTGTTTATACAAAAATATTAAACTATTTTTGCAAAAAAGTACTGAATTGGTTATGCAAAAAATACCGAGCCGGTTCTGCAAAAAATAGTGAACTATTTCTGTAAAAAGCACTAAATAGTTACACTAAAAGTACTGAACTGGTAATGCAAAAAGTGCTAAACTGGTCCAGCAAAAGGTCCGAACTATTTCTGCAGAAAGTACTAAATAATTTCGCAAAAAATGCTAAATTGGTTATGCAAAAAGTACTAAATTGGTTATGCATAAAGTCCTAAATTGGTTTTGCAAAAAGTACTAAACTATTTCTACAAAAAGTAACAAATAGTTTCGCAAATAATACTAATCTGTTTCACAAAAAGTACTAAACTAGTTTTGAAAAATGTACCGAGTGTTGTGGTTTATATTTAACTAATAAGGGAAGGGGGTCAGCGGCACAAAGAGAGAATAGAAAGAGATAAGTGTTTGTAAGGTTGTGTAGAGAAATGTGTGTTATTCTCCCTACGCAGTGCCTATATTTATAGTAATAAGGTAGAGAAGAAATCCTTCATCTCCATGGAATACAAGTCCATATAGAAAAGAATAACTAGAATCAAATCTGATCTAGGATTTACACAATCACACTTAAACTAGAAGTTTACAACACTCACCCTTGAGTGTGTAAATGCTCAAGTAGATTCGGCATCATGTAGAGGTTGAGGAAGTCAACTTGTTGGCACTAATTTTGGGAACACGCTATTCTCAATAAGTTAAGAACTTGCATAAGGAAGTAAGTCTCACAAAAAACCCTATGGCTATGGCAAAAACCTGAGTAGGGACAAAACTCATAGTCTAAGGAAAAATGAGTGAGTAATGCAAAGTTAAACGAAACGTCTACAGGACGTCATCAGGGATATGATCGACGCAAAGTGGGTGCCTCGTTAAAGCGGCATAACATCTTCTGGGTATAGTTTGATTGATGTACTAAGATTCCATCTGAACGGTGCTCTATCTCGAGACCAAGACAGTATCGAGTCTTTCCTAGATCTTTCATCTCAAATTCCAACTTTAGGTGCGCGGTAGTTCTCACGAGCTCTTCAGGGGTTCCGATAAGGTTCATATCATCGACATATACTGCAACAATCGCAAAACTGGAATGTAACTTCTTAATGAACACATAAGGGTAGAGTTCGTTGTTCACATATCCCTGACTAGTCAAATACTCACTCCGACGGTTATACCACGTTCTTCTGGATTGCTTCAAACCGTAGAGTAAACACCTCATCTAAATTGAGAGCGTGTTCCGGGGTTTGGAAATATTTGATCCAGTCAATGTAAGTTTTTAGGGAACTTTCAAATAAATTTCCGTATCAAGATCCCTATTGAGATACGCAGTTATCAGCTGCATATTCAGTTTTTTGAAAACTACCAAACTGATAAGGTAACAAAAAGTAATCACATCCATAATGGGTGAATAAGTTTGGTCATAGTCAATCCCGGGTCGTTGTGAGAACCCTTGTGCAACAAGACGAGCTTTGTAACACACAATTTCGTTCTTTCCGAACGAAAAAACTCCTTATAGCCAACGCGCTTCACATGTGGAGGAGTAGGAGCTACAAGTCCAAACACCTTATGTTTCGCAAGCGAATCGAGTTCGACTTGGATTTCTTGTTTCTAGTTTAACCAATCGGTTCTACTTCGAAATTCATCAATGGAACATGGTTCATTGTCATCACTCAACATGATCTCAGTAGCTACTGCATATGCTAATGCATCATCGACGATCATCTCATTTCTACACCAAGCATCATCTAAGTTAGCATAATAGACCGAAATCTTAGGATTATCGGTAGGTGGATTCGTCTCTTCAAGGATGCTTTCGTAATATGGAATTTCCTTATGAGTTCCATAGAATGAGTAAGCGACAGTCAGATTCACGGTAGGCTCTTCAGGTGCCTATGCTGTGGGTTTCCTTTTTCGAGGGTGTGAATCCTTTGAACCAAGAGGTTTGCCATGCTTATGTGTTGGGATAGACGATTGGCTAGCCACTAATGTACGTGGATCACCAAAGTTGGAGTCCCGGGCCTTCAGGAGGGAAGTCCATCATACATTTGGTACATCCATCTTTGTAGGCACATTCATAGTTGGAATATGTGATCTTGTCACTCGCGCTAGATTGGTGAAAGAATCTGGCTTACTCTTTGCTACACTATGAAGATCTAATATGTGATGCACTTCAGTCTCAGACTGAGCGGTGTGGGGATCTATCTGAGACAAAGCGAGAGTTGTCCATGATAATTCGCGTCATTCATCAAGAATATTGACATTATTATCTCCTCTAACAACGGGAAGACTGTTTCATAGAAGTGAGAATTCAAGAAATGAGCGGTAAACAACTTGCCTGTCAAAGGTTTTAAGTAAAGAATAATCGAAGGAGAATCATATCCGACATATATTCCCATCCTTCATTGAGGCCCTATTTTTGTACGTAAGGGCAGCGAAATCGGCACATAGACCGCACAACAAAATATGTGCATATGCGATATGTTAGGTTCGTATTTGGTAACCAACTGAAAGACGTTATGTGGTTGGGTCGCAACAACCCTCAAGCGGACCAACATGCCTGCATGCAATATTGCATGGCCCCAAGCAGTAATCGAGAGCTTGGTATGTATGACCAACGATTGAGCAATCATTTGTTATCACTTAATGAATCATTTGCCAGGCCGTTCTGGGTGTGAACATGAGGTACATGATGTTCAACTTCAACCCCAACCGACATGCAATAGTCATCAAAGTTTTAGATGTGAATTCTCCAGCATTATCCAATCAAATATATTTGATCTGATAATCAGGGTGGTGGGCCCTGAGCTTGATAACCTGAGCCAACATTTTGGAGAATGCAACATTCCTTGTGGACAACAAGCATATGTGTGACCAACGTGTGGAAGCGTAAACCAAAACCATAAAATATCTAAATGGTCTGCATTGAGGGTGAATTGGTCCACAAATGTCCCCCTGAATCCTTTGTAGAAAAATAGGATGGTTCGAACGAATCTTGTCATAAGAAGGCTTAGTAATAAGCTTTCCCATAAAACAAGTTTGACACGCGATTCCTTCTATCGAACCTAAGCTTCGGGTTAATGGATGCACATGTGATGATTTGAGGATATGGCGCATTGATGTTCGTCCAGGGTGTCCTAAATGATCATGCCAAAGTGTAATTTCATGCACGGTCCCAGAGGTAGGGTCGGCCACATAGTGGCTTTCTATGAGGCGTATAGTCGTAGTATACAGACCATCGGGATATGCTCCATCTTCTTTAGAATACACTTTTGGCCATATTCGTAGGAAGTTATACACAGTAATTCCACTCTGTTTTCTACATAGGTTTCAGCATGGTAATTATTATCTCTAATGTCTTTAAAACTCAGCAACGTTCTTTCGGAATGTGCAGAATAAAGTGCCTTATCAATGGTCAAAATTGTACCATTGGACAACATTATGCGTGCCTTACCGTATCCTTTCGATCAGGTTGGATGGGCCTGAGAAGGTTGTCAGAGGTGCATTCTTAGGTATAAAGTTAGTGAAATAGATGCATGCAAGCAAAATTTCTAAATTTCAACTAAAAAAATAGTTTATGTCTAAGATTCTAATCTTCCATAGGGGTAACGGCCTCTTGAAAGTCAGAAACCTCCATCTTGGTACTCTCCAGTTCATCCACTTGCATAAAGTTTGATTCAAACTTCTTATGACGAGAATGATATTCAGCTACAACCTTTTGGGTAGCTCGACAAACATAGGACCAATGGTCATTTGAACTACAGTGATAACACATATCTAGGTGGAATTCGGCCCCAATGTCTAAATTTCAACTAAAAAAATAGTTTATGTCTAAGATTCTAATCTTCCATAGGGGTAACAACCTCTTGAAAGTCAGAAACCTCCATCTTGGTACTCTCCGGTTCATCCACTTGCATAAAGTTTGATTCAAACTTCTTATGACAAGAATGATATTCAGCTACAACCTTTTGGGTAGCTCGGCAAACATAGGACCAATGGTCATTTGAACTACAGTGATAACACATATCTACATCCATGGTTTCAGGTGCTTTGCACTTATTCTTGAAGTTTGGGGCCTTGGGAGTGAGGTTAGGGTGCTTCTGGGCTCTATTTCTTCCCTTAGATGGACCTGGGCTCTGTTAACCTTGACGGGTGGCTTCTAGCCCCCTTACCATGCCTATTTTGCTGTTTTGGGCGCTTGTTTGTGCTGTAGTGTGATTCAAGCAAAATGGTGTGCGTGGTTGCACTATCTGCTAGACAACTAACTTTCCCACTAGTCATACCTAGAAATAAAAATTTATTTGAATCGGTCATATGCATAAAAGTTCTAATAACAAATATCCATTCAAAATAATTTAAGTATTCAAGGATGGTAATTAAAAAAAAAAACTTAATATCCAAAAACAAATCACCAACAAATAATCCAAACATAAAGGGAAATTGTTCAAACTTAAACCAAAAAACAAGAGAGGGGTTCGGCCACTAGGTGGAATTCAGCCCCATTATTCTAAAATGCAACTAAAAATAGTTTATGTCTAAGATTCTAATCTTCCATAGGGGTAATAGCCTCCTAAAAGTTAGAAACCTCCATCTTGGTACTCTCTAGTTCATCCACTTGCATAAAGTTTGATTCAAACTTCTTACAACGAGAATGATATTCAGCTACAACCTTCTGGGGAGCACGGCAAACATGGGACCAATGGCCTTTTGAACCACAACTTTAGCACATGTTCACATCCATGGTTTCAAGTGCTTTGCCTTTATTGTTGAAGTTTGGGGCCTTGAGAGCAAGGTTAAGGTGCTTCTGGGCTTGGTTTCCTCCCTTAGATGGGCCTTGGCTTTGTTGACGTTGACGAGGTTGCTTTTAGCCCCCCAACCACGCCTATGTTGGAGTCTTGGGCGTTGATTTGTGCTATAATGTGCTTCAGGCACATCAGTTGCCCCAGTAGGTCGAGCTTGATGATTTTTCATCAACAACTAATTTTGCTTTTCAGCGAGAAGTAAAACATAGATCAAATCTGAAAAGTTAGTGAACTTCTGAGCTCTATATTGTTGCTGCTGGTCAATATTAGTAGTAGAGAAGGTCGAATAGGTCTTCTCTGTGGGATCATTTTCGGTCAAAGTCTCGTTACAAAACTTGAGAAGTGATCAGATTCGACAAACTTCATAATTATATTCATTCACAGACTAAAGTCTTGGAAGCGCCAATGTTGCCAGTTATGTCTTGCTTCAGGCAAGAAGATGTTTTTTGGTGTTCAAAACGATAGCCAAAGCGACCCAGTGCTCGTGGATCTTCCTCAACACGATACTCAGTTTGTAGTGCATCATGAATATGTCTTCAGATGAAGATCATGGCAGCTTCGCCAACTAGGATGTTCGTCTCATCTTTAATAGTGGGATACAAATTCTTTGTAGTGAGGTGGAGCTTCACATCTTGGACCCACTTGAGGTAATTCCTTCTAGAGATCTCCAATGTGGTAAAGTCGAGTTTGTTCAAATTCGACATGTTCGTATCACAAAATAAATGGACAATATGTGGTTAGTGTAATGCAGAAAAATATCAATCCATTCACATAGGAGTAGAACATTCAAGTTCTAATAGACGGTCGAGTTTGGCTCCACAAACTATATCAACAAATAATAAATAATGGATAGTTCTACACAACTATTTTTACTTCTTACACACCTCTCGTAATTTTCAGACGTCAGATCAAATGATTTAAAGCAGATCAATGAACAAATAAACAGAGATGTGTTAAATGTAGAAATGGACGTGTCAATAGCACTATCCTAAATAATTTATACGGTATCCATAGCACATCTGGATATCTACTGGAGTTGGTTTGCTTCCTAGGCTACTGTCAGAGGGTATGGTTCCGAAACTTTTTTTTTTTTGAACAATGATATTATCTACACTAAAGGGGAAAGGAGGTGGACTTAGCCACATAATAGGGTAGTAATAATGTGGTTCAAATTCATTTTGCGCGACAACCGAACCTAAGATCTCTCACTTCCGAAACTTCTTCTTGTTGTGCACTGCATTTTTTTTTTTCAATCATCGTGGGCTTGCACGTGGTCCTTCTAGAGGTTATGAGCTGAGCGTGTGTTTTACACAAATTTTGTGAATTTATTTAGCTGATGTGAATATGTGGACAAATTTTGTCCCTCTATAAAATAAAATTGTTTATGTATTTCTTTATGAAATAATTAGTTGAGTTATTTTAAATTAAAATTCTTAATTAATACCGAAATTTAATATTTCTCTTTTAATCAAGGTATTCGAATTAATAAGATTTTAATCTAAGATTTTGGTGAGAGCGTCAAAAGTTTCCCCCAACTAGCAAAAGTTGATCCCAAACACCATCAAATAAGAACAGTGAAACTGAAACTAATGATTTGAACTTAGAACCCTATAATTAAAATTTAATTAAATTCTCTTTAATCTGTAAAGAATAGGCGTATGTATTCCAACAGGTAATGCTAGGTATTAACAGTGGCGGAGCCAGAATTCTGAATGAGGAGGGGCCAGTGTGTAAAAAGTTGAATTCATAACATGTTGACATATGCAATTTATATAATCCTCACAAAACTGAAAAAATTCTCTTCAATTCAATACTAAGAAGAAAAAAATGTAAAAACCCAGACAACCAAGTAAGAGGTAGGTTGTGGAAGGCTAAAGAAAGTACAAAGAAGTAGAAAAAGAAGGAAAAGGGGGAGAGGTCTGCAAATAAAGAAGGTGGGTTGTTTTAGAAAATTATAGGGTGTATATTACTGTTAGGTGAGAGAATCGAACCAGAAGTGGGGTTGCTTTTTCCATTTAAAATTGCACATCTCTTTTAAAACTCCCCTGCCAAACTTATCGTTTTATTAGACAGCCAAAAAGATTTAAAATCAAAACATCTTAACGACTTCGTTTGCTTCATCTTCTTCCATGAGGTTCACACCTCAGATGAAGTCAGGATGGGCTGGGACTACCCTAGTCCCTTGGTGGCTCCGCCCCTGGGTATTAAACCAAACTTTGTAAATCGAATGATGTGGTTGTTGATGATTAGATTAGTATTGATTAATGTGCTTATTTTTTATTGGACACATCATTTAGTTTGCAAATTTGGTCTACCTTATTACCCTATTCCAACTGTTTACGAACTGGATAGGTTTAGCAACATTTTACGTGTTAATTTTTGAAATATCTGTGTCTAGTCATTACTCATTAATGTGGTAGCATTTTCATTTAAGAAACTATTGCACATTTACGTACTCATATGTCATTGATTTATTTTACCAAAACAAAGGAAATATTTTTGCTCAGAACCATCAAGTGACTGTGATGTTCACTAATCTATTTATTATTGTTGGATGAATTTAAATTTCTAGATCTGTGTAGTTGATAGGACAAATCTAAAAATTTAAACTCATCCAAAAGTAATAAAGAATTGTTAGTAAAAATACACTCTTTTTTCTACACATTTCTTTTAATTCTTATACATAACTTCTTCTTTGATTTATTCAATAAAATTTATTCAATAAAAAAGTAAGTAATACTAAAAAGATATTGTGTAGAAGAGAAAACAGGAGATATTTTGTCAATTCTCTGAAAAGTCTATCTTACTTTTTTTCTTGTGGAAACTAGAAGCATTGGGCGCCTATAATTTAGGCGGAAATGTTGAATTTGGTGACGAACATAAGTACTGCCAATGCTCTATATAACTTCATGACCCACCTTAGAATTTAAAACACAACAACACTAAAACCAATCTACAAATTTTGGTATCGCTTATAGCTCCCACAATGAGCCTCCTTAAAAGCCTCTTAGTTTTCTCCATCCTATGTGCCATTCTCTTCTTTGCATCAACCAATGCAGCTCGATTTGACATCCAAAACAACTGTGACTACACTGTATGGGCAGCTGCTGTGCCAGGCGGTGGCCGCCAGCTCGGCAAAGGCCAATCCTGGTCCTTAAATGTGAGTAACAATACCAAAGGGGCTCGCATTTGGGGCCGGACGAGATGCAACTTCGATAGAGCAGGACGTGGCAAATGCCAAACGGGTGATTGTGGGGGTGTCCTCCAATGCCAAGGCTATGGTCAACCACCAAACACCCTAGCTGAATATGCCCTTAATCAATATAACAACTTGGATTTCTTTGACATCTCTCTTGTTGATGGGTTTAATGTACCTATGGGCTTTAGTCCCACGTCTGATGGGTGCACTAGGGGGATTAGGTGCGCGGTTGATATTAATGGGCAGTGCCCTAACCAACTGAGGGCTCCAGGAGGGTGCAACAACCCTTGCACTGTGTTCAAGACTGATCAATATTGTTGCAATTCTGGAAATTGTGGCCCTACTAACTTCTCTAAGTTTTTTAAGAGTTTCTGCCCGGATGCTTATAGTTACCCTATGGATGACGCAACGAGTACATTTACATGTCCTACTGGAACTAACTACAAGGTTGTCTTCTGCCCGGAATACTATACAATATTCACAATTATTAAAAGCAGTTTTATTTGCATCAATTAACTATTATTAGGTGCAATTATTGTAAATTTCTGCCTCTAAAACCAAGGAGTGGCGGATAAAAGATGTGCCCCTAAAACTGCCGTTGCTATTACTCCATCCGCACCTAATAACATCACTTTCCGTCCCTATTACTTTTCCTGCGATGCTGGCAGTTAAAGCAGGAATACAATTCTGCCCCTATTGTAGAATTTATTTAATTTTAGTTATTTAATTTTACTTTCCTCGTAAATTAGATTAATATGTACTCACATTTTTGGTCAAATACATACATACATACATACATACATACATATATATATATTCTAAATATTCTTCTTGAATGCATTGAAACATTGTTCTACTCAAATCAAAACTTTAGTATCAGTTAAAGAAATAAATTTCTTTACTAATGTTAAATCTTTGATTTACAATGTTTATAAGGAAAATATGAAAGAGGAAGTACAAATCTCGCCCAGAATGTAGTACATATAAATTTATAACAAAACATATATATAATCAAATACTCAATCTTCAGCCTCCAAAAGCCCAAATGCATACGTCTTTTATCATTCCTTCATCCCTGCAGATACAGTAGAGGGAGATGAAAGAAAAGTTAATAGATTTCCACAAAATAAAACTTCAATTGAAAATCCCAGATAAAAGTGCAATATAAGATAAAGTAATGTTTAAATATAAACAGAGCTCACAAAAATAAGAAGAAACCTGTATTGTCACCCTTCTCAAAAGATTTGTACATTAAATTTGCAAAAGCAAAACAAACAAAAATAACAAAGAAAGCCCAACCTCAAATCGAGCCGGTTCATAAGGTAATCTTCTAAAAATAAAACCTAGAAATCTTACACCAAGTTAAAAGTATAAGAAAATCCTTAAGTGAAGATTAGCACAAGGCCTTTACCTTAAAATTTCTTGAAAATTTACAATCAGTTCTACTTCGAATTCTTCAAATCCGGGCACTTTCCCCATTCTTAAATTTTGTCACTCAGTTTTTTGATCTCTGGAATATAACAATGAAGAAAGATAAAGAAGAAATAGGGAAGAAAAGATCATGAAAAATGAAGAAATGAGAAAGAACACGATTTCAAAAGGAAGGAGTAGATGGAGGGTCTGTGTGCGTGGAAGGTTGGAAATAAGAGAAATAAGGGATGTGAGTGCATAGGTATCGGAGAATTAGGGTTTTGGGAGTTAATTTCTTTTGATTTATCCATTAAACACATCCAAAATAAATGGAAAAATATGTAAATACCTAACTAAAATTATTATATTTCATTAAATATATTAGAGGCCCATTTATTAGCCTCTAATATCTGAAATTAATAGCAACGATTTTTATTCCGCCCCTAATGCAAATTAATAGAGATGAATCCATATTTTCGCCCCTAAGCTACTGCCCCTAATAATCAATATTCTTGTACAAGGTTGTCTTTGTTGGATATTCAGAAAATAAACAAAATAACAGAAATACTGATTCTTTATTAATGAAAAATACTTGCAATACAGAATGAAAAAAAAGAAATAATACAAGAATTAAAATGATATTAACTTGATTGAGTCACATATAAAGGCTAGAGCAAAAGTTATGTCATTCGAACAATATTTCCGTCCCACTCTTATGCATGTGGTTTGATGATAACTATCTAATCCTACAATCCGCACCGGATTATAGAATTCCGGCGAATTGCTTTGTGTGTTTACTCTCTATAAGGTTTGTATGGAAGAGATAGGAAAAGAAAAAGATGAGATACGATGGAACTAAGTCTTTAGTTATAAGGCTATTTCATACATTTTCAAATACCTTTTGGATGTATCTGAAGCCACACAACTCTTTCCAAAGAGTTGTGTCTATTAATCAAAACGGTTCATAATTAATATATAAATTAAACACTTAATTCGAATCTAAAATTAGTGAACTTTGATTAATTTTAACTTCCTAGGGCCCAAGTGGCGCCCTTGTCTTGATCAATTAATATTAATATAATTATGGTACAATTGTCACAAACTTAATCTACACAATTAGTGACCCAAACCTCAATCCTCATTCCAAATGGTCCAATCACTAATAAAGGTGACTAACCTAATATAAAGACTTATAGAGAACTTGAGTTCCTCAATGTGGGACAAAAGGAGGCTCAAAACTCCAACAGTGTGATTAAAGCATATATATGTTTCCTTCGCTACTAGTTTTTATCATAAAGTATACGAACAATAGGTTTGTGATGCAATAATGTCGTGGCACATCTGTTGGCCAGCTACCGGATATCATCCGGGCAATTTTATATTGTGTTGCTTAATCATCAATATAAAGCTATCGTTTTGTCTTGAATTTCAAGTATAGGTTTCTTTCTTCTATTTCAATTGTCATGAAGTTACAAAAGGAAGAGGAGATATTTCAGGGTTTGGAATCAGTGCACATACTGTGCACACTGTCATCCAAAAAACCCCATTAACCACTACACAAAAGCTAGTCTGGGAGACTTACACCAAATCTCCTTAAATCAAGGAGTTGACAACAAGAGAAAAGACTTACACCAAATCTCCTTAAATTAAGGAGTAGCTAACAAGAAAAAGGTTACATACAAGTTGACAAGCTAACCCATAAAGTAGCACCTAGTCCCTAGAGCCCGATACATTATTGCAACCCTAATAACCACCATCACGATTCTTCCAATACTCCCCATCAAGTTGGATCCAGCAAATTGATGGAACCAAGCTTACCCAAGAGACGTTGAAACTGATGTATGGGCAAAGATTTGGTGAATAGGTCAGCAAGTTGATCAGTACTTCAGACGTAGTGAGTTTGAATGACCTGTGTTTGCACTTGTTCACGTACATAATGACAATCCACTTTGATGTGCTTAGTTCTTTCGTGAAACACTGGATTGGAGGCAATGTGCATGGCTACCTAATTGTCACAATAAAGAGACATGGGCTGAAAATTGAAGATGCCTAAATCACAAAGGAGACCTCGCAACCAGATTAGCTCACAAGCAGTGGAAGCCTTCGATCTATACTCAGCCTTAGCACTTGATTTGGCAACTATTACTTGTTTTTTGCTTTTCCATGTGACTAAGTTTCCTCCCACAAAGATCCAATATCTAGTAGTTGATTTGCGATCGATTGAATTTCCAGCCTAGTCAACATCACAATATCCCATTATTTGAGTGCTTCCATTGTTCCTCATGACTATGCCACGACCCACATATCTTTTCAAGTAACGAAGGATTCTTTTGGCAAGATTAAAATGCTCACAAGTAGGTGCATGCATGAACTGACTCGCAATACTCAAAGAATATGAGATGTCAGGTCTTGTTATAGTGAGGTATATCAACTTACCAACAAGTCTTTGATAATAACCAGCGTTGGAAAAGGTTCACCTTCCAAACTGAGTTTAAGTTTCCTATCAAGAGGTGACTTGACTGGTTTGACATCATTCATCTTGGCTTCCTTGAATAGATCAAGCACATACTTTCGTTGGTTTAGAAATAGGGCCTTATGAGAATAAGCCATTTCTATACCTAGAAAATACTTCAGTACTCCTAGATCTTTGATGTCAAACTGTTGTTGGAGAGCTCGTTTGAGATTAGCAATTTCTTCATCACTATCACTAGTGATAATTAAGTCATCAACATAGATTAGGACCACCAATTTCCCCACATGTCTTGTACGCACAAACATGGAAGAATCTGCATTGCTTCTATCAAAACCAGCATTGATGAGAACCGAGCTGAGTTTGGCATACCAAGCTCGAGGTGATTGCTTAAGTCCATAGATAGCTTTATTCAACTTGCACATCATCTGTGAATTATCACTTTGAGAATGTCCAGGAGGCAATTTCATGGACTTCTTATTCGAGATCCCCATGCAAGAATGCATTTTTAACATCCATTTGATACATTTTCCATCCCTTATTCACAACAACTGAGAGAAGTACCCTTATTAAGTTCATCTTTGCAACAGGAGGAAAGGTTTCCTTGTAGTCAACATCAAGAGTTTGTGTGAATCCATGGGCTACTAACCTCGCCTTATTCAATCAATCCATCCGAGTTGAACTTAATCTGATATAACCATCTGCATCCCACAACCTTTTTTCCTTTTGGTAACTTTACAATGCTCCAAGTGTTGTGTTGATTGAGTGCATGTAGCTCATCATGCATAGCTTTCCTCCACACTTCAAATTCATTTGCATTATGAAAATTTTGAGGTTCTGTGAGCTCAGAAACCTTGTTGAGGAATGCATTGTGAGTAGGTGCCAGCTTGTGATAGGAAACATAATTGGAAGTTGGATGTTGTGGCTTATAAGTCACACATTCTTGCAATCTAGCAGGCAGCTATCTTTCTCTTGTAGGATTACGTCGTGGTGCAACAAGTGTTGGTTCATGTTTTATGGCTTCTGAGGTCACACTTTGCAAGTTTTCACACCCTTCATCGGCTGGATTGCTAGGAGACTGACCCTCATTGATATATTCACTTGAAGGAAAAGTTCCTTGAACAGGTAGGATAAGACTTGAATTTAAATCTTCAGTGATCAAGACATCTGTGGTGGGCAAAGGAAACAAATCCAAGTAGTTCTCCCTCTGAGTGTTAACTTCAAGATTCTTACAGTAAAAATGGTTAGTTTCATGGAACCTAACATCCTTAGACACAATAAGTTTCTTAATTTGAGGGTTGTAACATTTATATCCTTTTTGAGTTGAAGAATACCCAAGAAAGATGCACTTTGTTGCTCGAGGATCAAGTTTGTCTCAATATAGAGATTGAATGTGCACAAAACATATACATCCATAGACTCTAAGATAATAGAAATTCCCTTTTCTTCCTTTTATTATCTCCATTGGAGACTTGAACTTCAACACCCTACTAGGCAATTTGTTAATTAAATGAGCAACTGCCATAACACCATGTGACCAGAATTTGTTAGGCACATTTATTTGCAATATCAGTGCCCTAGTTTTCTCCAATAAGTCACGATTTTTTGTCTTAGCAATGCCATTTTGCTGAGGGGTTCCAACACAGCTAGTTTGATGCATAATGCCATTGTTGCTCAAGTATTGTGTCATGATTTAAGACGTATTCTGAGCCATTATCAGACCTTAGAGTTTGAATATTTAAAGATAAATGATTTTTGACAAGGTTATGAAAGTCTTTAAACATATCCATTACTTGACTTTTTGATTGCAAAAGATACAACCAAGTGGCCCTTGAATAATCATCAACAAAAGTTACAAAATACTTGTAACCATCAAAAGATTCACTAAAAAATTTTGCCAGCCCTAGATACAGACTCTCCCAAGGGTAATTTAGTAGCTTTGGACATATGACAAATTTCACATTCAATTGCTTATTTGCTTGAATTGGGAAACAAAGTGGACAAAACATGTTGGGAAGGATGAGCTAGACATTGATGCCATAACAAAATTGTCTTGGTTGGGAATTAACTTGACTTGAAATCCACTAGGATTGCTTTTCGAGATGTAATACAGTCCATCTAGGTAAAAACCCTCACCAATCGTCTTCTTGGTGATACAATCCTGAAAAATGACACTTTGTGGTGAAAAAAAATGACCAAACAGTTCAAAGTATTTGTGATTTTCCCCACAGATAAGAGCTGGAAAGGAAATGAAGGTACATACAAAGCCATTGACTCGATTTTATCTGAAATCAGATGAACTATTCCCTTTCCTACAACCTTAGCCCCTTCACCATTTGTAACTGACACTTGTGAGGGTTCATTCAATTTTTCAAACTCTTTTAGTTTTGAGACCTTGTTAGTTATGTGGTATGTGGCTCCAGAATCAACAATCCAAAAATCATGCAACAAATTAAGATTTAGAGCAGTTTTGAAAGAATTTAAGATACCTTGATGGTCTTGTTTTGGTATGTGATCAACATCTGCCAAAAAACCAGCGAACTTGCCCAACAAGGCAGTGGTATTTCCATCTTCAGGATCAATAGCTTGATTGGCTACTTCTCTTCCTCCTTCCTTTTGTAAGAAGCTGGCAAACTTGTTTATAAGATCTACAAGATTAGCTGTGAACTGCTTGTAATGATCATGACTGTTGATAGTTGAAGATGAAGCCATGTTGGCTTGGTGTGAAAGTTATGGTGGTTGATATCTTCGAGGTGGAACCTTGTTCTTTAGAAAATCAGGTTTCAACTCTGGATGCAAAATCCAGCAAGTCTCCTTATTATGGCCATTGTAGTGACAATGCTGACACTTTAAGTTAGGGTTTTTACCCTTGTATCTCTTCTCATTGGTCATATAGGCTCAAGCTTCAATAACATTCACTTTGGTTCATGCATTCATAACCTTCATTCTCACTTCCTCTCGTTGAATGGTAGCATAAATGCTTGTGAAGGTTAGCAGTTTGGGATTCATAAGGATATGACTTCTTAGATCTTCATAGTCTGAGCTCAGGCTAGACAAGAGCTGAAATATTTTATCCTCCTCAGCCCTTTTTAGGAGAACTGTGGAGTCAGTGGTATGTGGCCGGTAGACATCCAGTTCATTCCACATACCTTTTAGAGATCCAAGATGCTGAGTAAAGCTCTTACCTTTTTGCTGGATACATGAGATGTCTCTTTAAAGTTGGAACACGCGAGCGGAGTTGTTTTGGTTCCCATATATCTCCTTTAGATTTGTCTATAGCAAGATAGAAGACTCAAAATAACTGAAGATCTCAACTACTTTTCTTTCCATGGAGTTGAGTAACCATGACATAACAAGTTGATCTTTACATAGCCAAGCTTCATAGCATAAGAATGGAGCTTATGGAGCAGGAACATTACCATTGATGAACCCGAGTTTGTCTCTTCCATCAAGAGCAAGAGCAATCGCCCTTGACCACGGGAGATAATTGAACTCATTTAGTAGTACTAAGCTGAGCCTTTGGTTGGGATTAGTATCCACTTCAGACGGATTCTCAGGTCGAGAAGTGATGGTGTTTTCGACTTCCTGATTGACTGAATTTTCTTCAGCCATTTGTTTGAAGATTGGAGATGTTAACAATGTTATACACATAGAGACATGCTCAAAGGAAGGCCTGCTCTGATACCATCTTGAATTTCAAGTATAGATTTCTTTCTTCTATTTGAATTGTCATGAAGTTACAAAAGGAAGATGAGATATTTAAGGGTTAGGAATCAATGCACATACCATGCATACTGTCATCCGGAAAACCCCATTAACCACTACACAAAAGCTAATCTAGGAGACTTACACCAAATCTCCTTAAATCAAGGAGTTGACAACAAGAGAAAAGACTTACACCAAATCTCCTTAAATTAAGGAGTAGCTAACAAGAAAAAGACTACATACAAGTTGACAAGGTAACTCATAAAGCAGCACCAAGTCCCTAGAGCCCGATACATTATTGCAGCCCTAATAACTACCATCACCATTCTTCCAATACGGCTTTGTTAGTACATATAATGGTGTGCATTATGTAACAAAAAGTACTCGTAACAGGTTAATAAGCAACTATAGCTTCATAAAATATTGTTAATTATATTTTTACATACTTTTCTTTTATATATAGTGTTGGAGTAAATATGTTTTTATTTAAAATATATTTATACTTTGGTTTATTACAAACATTAAGTATAAAACGTAAACCGTTATTAAAGATAGGATTCCAAGATCAAGTCTATATACATAACTTTGTCCGTTGTGATTTGTACGGTTTGGTCTCGTCCGTTTTTGAATCTTCCTTTTAATTTCCTACGGTTTTGCATCCTCATAATATTTCCCTTGATTTCTGACCATTTAGCACCCCCAATGTCTATTTTCTTATATATTATATATAGAAAAATTGATATGGAAGTAATGCGATTTTGCAAAAAGAAAATAAGGAAAAATTAGAAGTTTTACATTGATTGATAGCAACATATTGAAAGGGTGCAAGTTTGAAGGTTCTTCCGTTGTGCAAGGAAGAACCTTATTAGAAGAAGGTTCTGGGCTGTTTTATCCTGGGGACGGCGTAGTGTTTGTGAATTGCTTGCACACTTTGAGCATAGCCGCGAAACGTCTTAAAGAGAACGACTTAGTCCACAACTCATTCCAAGAATCATTCATCACTCAAGGCTTCTACATTTTTCGGGTAACTTCATTCCTTTCTATTTCAGTTTACAACAATTTTAAGACGTATTCAATCTGCCATGCATTATAAGGAAAACTTTGCTTCTCAGGAAAATCTTGTTGAAGAGCAATTGATTGCCATGATACCAGAATCAACCTAGTTGATGGATCCGAAGGGTGGTGGGTGGACACTGGCACTTTTCGCCATGTTTGCTACGATCGTTCTCTTTTCAAGACCTATTATGTGGATGAGGGAAGAAAGGTGTTGTTGGGTGATTCGCACTCAACTGATGTTGCTGGTACTGGAGAGGTGGAGTTGAAGTTCACCTCTGGAAAAACCATGATACTGAAAGATGTGATGCATGATTTAGTGATAAGAAAGAATCCTGTCTCGGGCTTTCTTCTCAACAAGGCTAGATTCACTCAAACGTTTGGAGCAGATACGTATACTCTTACTAAAAATGGGGTTTTTGTGGGAAAAGGGATATGATGAAATGTTTAAATTGAATGTTAATAAAATGTCTACTTCTGCTTACATGTTGTCTAGACTTTGTCATGTTAACAAACGCTTGGTTAAGAACATGAGTAACTTAGGCTTTTTACCTAACTTATCATTGAATGATTTTAAAAAATGTGAATATTGTAGTCAAGCTAAAATCACTAGAACTTCACATAAATCTGTCAATAGAGAATCTGAACCACTAAGTCGCTTTCTTTAAGACGTTTCGTGGCTATGCCCAAAGTGTGCAAGCAGCTCACAAACACCACATCGTCCCCAGGATAGAACAGCCCAGAACCTTCTTCTAATAAGGTTCTTCCTTGCACAATGGAAGAACCTTCAAACTTGCACCCTTTCGATATGTTGCTATCAATCTATGTAAAACTTCTAATTTTTCCTTATTTTCTTTTTGCAAAATCGCATTAATTCCATATCAATGTTTCTATATATAATATATAAGAAAATAGGCGTTGGGGGTGCTAAATGGTCAGAAATCAAGGGAAATATTATGAGGATGCAAAACCGTAGGAAATTAAAAGGAAGATTAAAAATCGGACAAGACCAAACAGTACAAATCACAATGGACAAAGTTAGGTATATAGACTTGATCTTGGAATCCCATCTCTACTAGCCAATTTCGATTTTTTGGATCAGGTTTACGAACATAAGCTAAACAACCCAAGTTCTGAAATACAACACATTTGGTTTCTTATTTGTCCAAATTTCATAAGGAGAGATATTCATTTTTGAGTTAGGAATTCTATTTAATACATAACATACCATCAACACAATTTCACCCCACCAATAAGAAGCATCTCTAGAACTAAGTAAAGTAGCAATAGTCACTACTACAATATTAGCTTTAGGTGGCGGATGATGGTGGCGGATTTAGAAAAATACTGTCGAATAAATTATATCCGACACATTATTTAATTAGTGGCGGATATTAGAAAAATCCTATCGGTTATATCCGACATAAATTACTGGCAGATATTATAAACCTCCTGTCGGTTATAACCGACAGTATTTTTGAATTTTTAAAAAAAAATATTTTTGACAGATTCTGGCGGTTTTTAAGTTACTGGTGGCGGTTTTTAAGTTAAAGGTGGCGATTATAACCGATAGAAATTGATTATTTTTTTATTTTAGTATTCTGGCGGTTATTATTTTAGTATTGTGTCGGTTATAACCGACATAAATTCACTTTACACCAACAACTTTTCAATTTGTTGTTCTTTCAGATTTCGTTTTCTTCCTTATCTTCATTTTACTCGCTTTCTCTTCATCTTCAATCTTTCTCTTCTCTTCCCCTCAATTTGTAAGTTTTTCAATTCTTTTCCTTCATATTTTAAAATGTTATATTGATTAAAAATAAATAAATAAATAAACAAATGGTTTAAATATTTTTTTTTCACTCACGGTCCCGTTACCTAATCTCTGAATGTTTTTTTTTTTTTTTGTGATTTTTTACACATGTTATCTCGGAGTATATACAAACATATTTGACGGTTAGATCCTTGAAACTAGTTTCGTAGAATGCATATCCTATCAAATTGATAGATTTAACAAACATTTAAGAGTTCATGTTATACTTCCATTAAGTATAAAAAATTATCCACTAGTGTAAATATTTTAAATTGAAGATCGAATTCGTTTAATACATTCTTATAGGGTCGAGGAGTGTAGCTGTAAAAAATCATCAAAATCGGAGCTAAAATAACCGTTAAATTGTAATTTTTTGTTTTTAACCGTCGAAATTTTTTGTTCTGTTGCCTAATCTCTAAATGTTTATTTTTTGTGATTTTTTAGGTATGCGATCTCGGAGTGTGTACAAACAAGTTTGACGGTTAGATCATTGAAAAAAGTTTATTAGAATGTGTATCGCGTCAAAACGGTAGATTAAATAAACACTTAAGAGTTAATGTTATACTTCCATTAAGTATAAAATAAGATATCCACTAGTGTAAATATTTTAAATTGAAGATGAAATTTATTCATTGCATTCTTATAGGGTCGAGGAGTGTAGCTGTAAAAAATCATCAAAATCGGAGCTAAAATAACCGTTAAATTATGATTTGTCGTTTATAACCATCGAAAACTTTTGTTCCGTTACCTAATCTCTGAATGTTTGTTTTTTGCGATTTTTTATGTATGCGATCTCAGAGTGTGTACAAACAAGTTTGTCGGTTGGATCGTTAAAAAACGTTTCGTAGAATGCGTATCGCATCAAAACGGTAGATTAACCAAACACTTAGAGTTAATGTTATACTTCCCCATCAAGTATAAAATAAGATTTTGTGGTATCCACTAGTGTAAATATTTTAAATTGAAGATCAAATTCGTTCAATGCATTATTATAGGGTTGAGGAGTGTAGCTGTAAAAAAATCATCAAAATCAGAGCTAAATATAACCGTTAAATTGTGATTTTTCGTTTATAATTGTCGAAAACTTTTGTTCCGTTACCTAATATCTGAATGTTTTTCTTTTTGCGATTTTTTACGTATGCGATCTTGTAGCATCTACAAATAAGTATGACGGTTAGATCATTGAAACTAGTTTCGTAGAATGCATATCTCCGTTAAATTTGCCTAAATTTTGAAGTGTGAAAAGTAATTTGTGCTAAATTTTTATTTATGTTTTTTTAAGTATTGATTAGACAATATTTAGTTTGTGTGATGACATTTTCATTGTACAATTATCTTTTTGTTTATTGCATATTTTACATGTGTTATTATCTATTAAATCAAACAATTATTTATTTTATTTTTAAAAACGTATTCTATTTAAATACATATTATTTATTTATTTATTCAATGAAACAATTATTATTTTATTTTTTAAAATCGAACAAAATTTTGGGGGGAATTTAAAATTTTGGGAGGAATTTAAAATTTTGAGAGGGAATTTTGGTTATAACCGACAGGAATGAAATTTTTTTGTCGGTTTATATTTTAAAAAATTATTTCTGTCAGTTTTAAGCGACAGTAATGAATATTTTCTAACATAATACCCCTCCATCTCTTCTTCCTCCGAAAGCTTCTTACGTTTATGGGAGGCCAATTTCGCATTGGCGAAGAAGAATCGGTGCCAGTAACTTTTCCTCATTGTTATTTCATATATTAATTGTTTGCTTTCAATGATGTGGGTTTCACTTTGTTTTTCCAAGTTTGAATCCTAAATTTTGAATTTGTGATTAGAGAGAGATGGATTTCCATGCGATGAAGAGGAGGCAACTTCAATCACTTTGTAAACAGCATGGGATTCCTGCAAATTTGACGAACACTGAAATGGCCAGTAGGTTCACTTTGCTTCTCCAGGTAATCCCGTCTTAAAGAGCAAAATTCCATCTTTATTATATACATATCGTATGTTTTCGTCTTTCTGATTATTTTTTTCAGTCTTGTTTTGTGTTTGGATGCTGAGAAAATTGTTGAGAAGAAAATTCTGGGTTTCATGTTATATTTTCAAGAAGCGCTCGACTCAATTGGGGAAAATGCGCTCGTGTGTGTATGGGGGTGATGAAGAACCCATTGAGCCAGTCTGTAAAGATATAGAAGAAAATGAAGGGGAAATTGATTCTGACCTTTGCCCGAAGAACCCATTGTAATTCTGCTTCTTCTTTTTCTACTCTTCCTTCTGCTATTCTCTTCGATTGCGATGGTGTGCTTGTCGACACGGAGAAGGACGGCCACCGTATTTCTTTCAACAACACTTTCAAAGAGGTAATTTTTCACACTGGGTTTTCTTGGGTTTGGTGGATTGCCGTAAATTTTTTTATTGGTAAGCTCATAAAGTGATGAACTTTCAAGAGAAGTTGGAATTTTCGATCTGGGTTTTGTTGCTTTTGGAGAAATTAAGTAGCTTTTGGTACAGCCTTTTACTTTGATAGGAATTATTTGCATAAGTCGAGGTTAATTAGTTTTACGACACTGCATAATTTGATTGCACAGAAAGAAATGGGTGTTACTTGGGATGTTGATTTATTCGCGAATTGCTCAAGATTGCAGGTGGAAAAGAAAGGCAATTACAATCCAAAGAAGAAACATCCGCAGAAGAGGAAGACAATGGCTGTCAAGCAGGTATCAGAGAAGAATAAGCATGTTGAGGTTTTTGAAGATTCTGAAGTACTTGAATTATCGGTTGATATAAATATTTTTTTTATTATTAATATATTTTTTGTCGGTTTTATCCGACAATAATGCTTTTATTTATTTTTATTAATAAATTTTTTGTCGGTTATATCCGATAGAAGTCCTGCCGGTTTTAGTGTTTTCTGTCGAATAAAACCGACATAAATGCTCTTATTTATTAATTTTCTCTGTCGGTTATATCCAACACAATTTCTATCGGTTTTAGAGTATTTTCTGTTGGAAAATTCATTTCCTAACGCTAGCAATTCTGTCGCTTATTATACCTGTCACTGCATCCATTTTCTGTCGGATTTTGCTTAACATTCGACAGTAATATATGTTTTTTGTCGGTTTTTGGATCACCAGTTATAGGTAATTTTGTAGTAGTGAGTCAATTCACAAAGAGTTTGATTTTTTTTTTTCCGCTTTACCATTCACTTCAAGAGAATAAGGAGCAGTAGTTTCATGAATAATTCCATAAGACTTAAACAAATTAACAAATTCAGTGGATTCATATTCTTGTCCTCTATCACTACGAAATCTTTTAATCTTACGATTAAATTGATTTTCAACTTCAGTCAAGAAAGTTTTGAACATGTCAATAGCTTCAGTTTTATTTTTCATAATATAGACAAAACAGTAATTTGAACAATCACCAATAAAGGTAATAAAATAATGTTTTCCATTTCTAGTTAACACTCTATCAAATTCACATATATCGGAATGAACTCATTCCAAGAATCATTCATCACTCAAGGCCTCTACATTTTTCGGGTAACTTCATTCCTTCCTATTTCAATTTACAACAGATAGTTAAGTGGAAAAGTAGACGTTTAATAACTAATCATCTAAGCGACTATAGCTACATAGTTTTTCTAACTAAGAAACTCCAATGGAGGATATATATCAGCAAGTCATGATTTGACCTACTACTCGTCTTGAAAATATATAAAAAAATAAAATAAAAATAACAGATGTGTTTATATAAACGATCTTTATCTTCTAGATCATCATCGCAGTAAACACTTGGATATCACATCGTTTTTCATTCATGATGAATATGACTTTCCAATTAATATCGTATAAGTTCATCTTCATGCTCGTTTTTTTATATGCTGATTCAAGTATATGATCATCGTTCATCTTATAGTTTGAATCAACTGCACGCGTTCTAGAACAAATCATGCTTAGCGAATCAGTGATTAGCTAGGTATACTATCTTTTTGATTAATTGCAAGTGTATGCATACTTAATTAGTTGTTGCTAGAATCGGCAAGTTCAATTCGTAGTATGTATAGTGGTTTGCAAGTTCAAGTCATTCCGACAAATTAATATTCTTATTTAATATGAAAATTGACAACCTAAATTAAAAATTACTCAAGAAAACACGCTTTAGACTCATCCTAACTAATGACTCAATGAAATTTGTGGAGAGTTGGTCACGAAAATCTTTTAAGCGAAAAAAGCAAAACATAAACTTAAACAAGAAGTAAGAGATGAAAAGGTTGGAATGTGGTTGGACAAACGATGAAAGTCTAGGGTTTCAAAATGAACCATATATAAGCAATCTAGTTTAGGTTTCAACGTTTTCAACATATTCATTCGATTCTAAGTCATTGCCTGCAGGCACATTAGAGGATAGTTTTTCTTTTATTTGCATCATTTTTTAAATTTGTATACCTTATCATGCAGTCTAATAACTTAACTTTTGTATTCAAAATGTTAGCCTTATAAGGTTATACAATTAAAACACAAACGAATGAGTGATTGACCTAATTCCAACAGCAGCCATAGATGTTGAACACAAAAGGTAGCGCACGGCAACACCAAGATCTTCTATATAAACACCTAGCCAGATACAACTACTCTATGGGAAGCATTATGTTGTGTGTTCTAGGGCTTATAGGGACCGGTGTATTATATAGACTAAAAGCTAGGGTTTCCATCCATAAAGGAAACCTAAACTTTACTTTCTTAGCCTCCAAGTCAAATATCATAATCATATTCAATTAAGGATTACATCAATCCTATTTCCAATATAAGACACGTTATATAGGATTGATATCTTTAAGAGATCAAATCGCAATTAACATTATTCTCCAATATTACATTCCTATTACATGTAGTAGACCACTTAAAGGTTGATTTATATTGGATAAATCCAACATTCTCCCACTTGGCCTACAAACTGTAATATTCACGTTTATACTTGAGATTGGAGACCAATGTCACTTTAGTGGCCATGTAACAGTGATTACATCTCGTCCTTAATGCAATTTCTGTCAAATGCATTACTTAACATGGAACTAACAAGGTTGTAGGGTTGACACAACCCAGAACCTTCGTAATCACACATGCTAAGATCCTCATTTACATGAAACACAAATTATGATCAAGAGATGAAACTTTAAATTAAACTTTAAATTAACCAAAATGTCTTACTTTATATCATCTCAGGTCCACCTTATTGTAACTCACAAGTTGCACTTTATGCTTCTTTGAAGCCTTAAGTCTGCCAATGCAGATATCCTTCATCTAATGAAACCACCATAACTTGCAGGTGTGAATACATCTCCAAAACAATCATGCATCACTTTCATTAGACCAATAACAAGACAAACAATAGTTGTAGCCAACGGACACAACTGAAAATACCAAATAGGCACATGTCCAAGTAAAACAAATTAATTCAACACTTGTGAGCAAGATGAATTAATATGTTTTTGACACTGATCTATGCATCATACCAGTTACTTACATAGTGATTTCCAACACCTGCGGGCAAGATGGAAATCCTCACAACTGAGGCGGTGCACAAACCATGCCATGCCATTTAATATGCAATTTGATAACAACTTGATATCCGATATATATTTCATCAGATAATTGACTAGCACACGAAAAATGTGACTTAATGAATCCAACTAGATATTAAATTGAATACATGGATCTATACATACCTTATAGGTCATCTGCAAATATAAGGCATTACTAATACGAAACTCAAGCTCTCATTGATCTGTAACATCGTTACTTACTTTGCAAATCAATACTTAAATCATACTTTTGAAAATGTGCCTTTGGGAATAGCCTTACTTAGTCAATGAATGCATATTACCTCAATGAAAGGTACAACTAAGCACGGAAGCATTCACCACTGTTACACAAAACATGCATTCAACAACCATCTTATATGTATTAATAATTCCACATTTATGCTAAGTCCTTATGAGCCCCAAAACAAATGGATCAATCGAGAAATCTAAATGATAGCAAGTAACATAAATATGTACACATGTACCAAGTAGCCATTTGTGCAACTTAAACATATTATTGTTATTCGAGTAACACAAATTCATGGAAGATAGAATAACGCTTTGACATTAAATTAATCTCAAGAAACCTGACAGCATACTTGAAAGAGATTAATCACATATAGAACAAGTTTTATTCCACCACAAGAATGTCAATACTAATCATTATGGAGTCAATTACTTAATAGAAATACCTTAAGTAATGGGAAAGAAGAATACATTCCTTTAATTTAAAAGCTAAATGGCTCAAATATATATCAAACGGGTTCCTTTCCTTTTATATATTTCTTTCCGTGGACCGTAGTACAAAACTACTAAACATAGCATTAAAATCATGCATTAGCTTTGTAAATACCAAATTAAATAAAAGGAACAACCAAAATTATTTTCTTCCATAGAAAACATCTCCAATATATGCCCTACGTTTTTCTTTTCTTCTCCCCTTATGGCACATAAAAATTTACTAATCAAAATACTGTTTAAATTCTTTAGGCATAGGAATAACCACAAATGAGTCACATATTTTGAATAGATTACATACCTCATGCCTTCATATGTTCACCACTTCTTTGTAAACATATATATAATCACATGATCAACCATAATTCTTATATAAGAATAGATAAAAATACAAATGAGAATTGTCACATTACTACAAACCTTATTCATTTGTATAATACCTTTGTTCTTGTCACTGGATGTTTTTTGTCATTCTCAGTCAATCCATAAGTTATGCATCAATTTCATGGTGAACTAGTCATGTACAATTAAATGACTATACTGAGATAGGAAAGCAAAATTGTAGACAAACCTGATTGATTAGTCACGCATATTTCTTGTGCTATTAATGGCATAAAAGTTCATTCAAATCTTGTGAATATTAGTGGAAACAAAACTACAATTCATTATAGTCCAAAACCCACGGCAATATTAAAAATATGTCATCTCATGCTTGAACCAAATTAGCCATACAAGCAACACCATACACGTCATTTGCTTAACAAATGTTGCCAAAATATGTATGACTTACTTTCATGTATAGGAATTTTATTAAAATTCATTAACAGACATGTATATAGTTGACATGCATAAAACTTAGCATATGCTTCTCTGCAACACAACTGTAATATATGCTATTACAATCATAGACACAACATATCCCAATAGTATTGATAAATTATAAGATATGACTAATTCCATCTCCTACAATCAGAAAGACGTCACAACATGGTTGAATTTTGCGGGATCAATTTAACACTTCATGAATCCAACACAACCATTCCTTATATAATTTATCATGAAGACCAAAAGAAAAGATCATACCAGAATTTCATATATTGATTATATATACGAACCTCTTCATTGGGCTTGTTCGACTGAGGGATCTCAAGAAATTCTCCAATGCAAGGTTAGAACAAATGTAAATTTGTACATATGCTTACACAACTTGAGAACACATCGGCACTATATGGTAAAACATTCTATCAAACTTTTCTTTACATCCCTTTATCAGAACCGAATACGATAAGAGCTTTAACAATAGCAGGCTTGCCACATTTAAAATCCAAATCTAATTATTGATTAAGCAGTTTGCATTCAGTCTCTAAGTAAATTAATTAGGCCACAGTTGTATTATGACTTCAAGCAATTGACATGAATATTCATGTAAAATAGTTAAAAAGTGATATGGCAATCAAACCAACATGTAATCACAGGTTCACGATACAGGCTCAGATTTTATAAACTTTATGCCCCATATGGAGAAAGACCAACTTTTGCAATAAATTCATTGCATACTTGCAATGGGCTCCAAACCTCTTTTAGTGCACAAGCATTATGCATGAGCATAACCTACTTTCCTTCTTTAAAATTGAATGACTCAACATTGCATAATTTCTAGGAATAACCCGCTAGGAATTGTTGCATGCAAAAGAGATCCCAATTCCGTACAATACATTACTAAATTAAACAGTTTGTGCGACGAGGAAGATTTTGTCGCGCAAAGGTCGTGAAAAAAGACGTTGCGCGACGAACAATTTCAAACTCGTCGCCGAAAAAAAATGGCCCGACGCTTTACTACTCGTCGTGCTAAAGTTATACAGACGAAGGTTTTCGTCGTACAATATAAAAGGGTACAAGTGCGCTTTGTGACTAGTTCGTCTTGAAAAGTTTGCACGACGAAAAATGTTAGAGGCGCGTGGTAATGCGAGACAAAGTTATAAGACGCGCTTAATTTTGCACGACAACTGGTCGGCGTCGCGCAAGTGTAATTTTTATCAATAAATAAATAAATAGAATAAAAGAAAAAAAAAGATTTCATACTAATGACAAAAAAAGAAGCAAATTAATGAATACAAAAAGAAATTTTATTTATAATATAAATAAAAATGTACATGCAAATATAAAGTTTTAAAAGAAAGCAGGAACCAAACTATGAAAAAAAAGCGGAAAAATCTATAGGAATGTCGTTCGAAGGATCTTGCTGCTGGATGGGGATAGGGTCGAAGGTCGACGGGCCTGACTGCTGTGCTTGTTCGGTGTGGAAGGGATGTGAGGGCGATGGTGCAGAAAAACCGGGGAGATGTATTCCAGAGGAACTGAGGGCTTGTACAAGCATCAACATTTGAGACTTGTACGATGCCAGCTCACTCCTTAGGCCAGCGACTTCTTGTGTCAAAGTCATAACCTGGCCCTTTGACTATGAGGATGACAAAGCTCTACTCTCCCGCCGCCTGGCATTTCGCATCCCCCGACAATAAGTCCCTGGCCTCCTACCGAAAGTTTGGTCCAACGTCTCTGTCACGATGTGAAACCCTGCATTTTCAGGGGGATCCACAAACTCAATCGGCGTGTCCAATGGAAGCTGGGAGGTGGACTCTTGAAGCATCGACTGACCTTTTTCCACCACAGTCGCCTGTTGAAAAAAAAACATGGATTATTAATAGAAAACAATTTGAAATAATTAGTATAAATGTTGAATGCATAAGAAATTACTTACATGAAGTGACTCGGTCAACTCATTCCCAGGCCGAACATAAACATCAACAAAGACGTCGATCTCTAGAAATTTTGAACCCTCCTGAAATCGAAAAAGATAAGGAAAATGTTAGTAAGAAAAAAAAAATTATTAGCAGCATTTTAAAATTGGAAATGAAAGATGTAATATATACCTTCTGTCGCGCCTACATCCTATAAAAGAAAGGCCTTAAACCCGAATGGTGGAGAAGAGTTTCTTCTCCCGATTGATCTTGTTCGCCTTCACCTTCTTCTGTTATAAAAAAATAAAAGTATTAGTTGTATTACTTAAAGAAAAAAATAATAATAAACATTAGTAAAAATTAAAAAAAGTAAAATGAAAGAAGTGGTAATTAAAAATGCACCACATAGCCTGGCTCCTGAAAATGACTGCAAAGCCAAACCCAACTATCTTATCGATCCTCCAACTCCTTCAGACAACCCTCCTCGAGAGCGACCTGCGGATCATCAAATTGCTGGAAACATTGGTGCAGGTCACTATTCCATTGCTTGTAGCGCTCGGAGAAGAGCCGATTGAGGTACGCGAACATGTCCTCGTCCATGTCCTCCAAATTGTAGTTTGTCTGCAATGTAACAAATATTTTGAAAGTATTAGTAATGAAAGATAGTAATAAATATAAATATATAAATTTTACATGAAAAGCATTAAAAAGGCAACGCTACTTACGGACAATTGGTTGCGCACTGTGTTCTTAGTCTCCTCCGGTATCGCCTTCCAAGACTTCCATTGCATAGGGCAAAACTTCCGCACGACATGCCTAATGTCATAGGCCAATGCACTATGCTGCTTTGCCGTTGGTGCTGCCTGATGTCACTCATCGTATCCGATTGGGATACGACCGTTGGTCACCCGGGTGACCTTGGCCGTCTTCAATCAAGGTCCCCAGGTGTTTTTCCTGGCTGCAAAGAGATGAAAAATAAATCATTAACCCAAAACTAATAACAAATCCTACTAAAATTTCGGCATAACCTCCCCTATAATTAAAACATTTCCCAAAACCCTGAAAATAACATAAACAATATACGCATCCAACACAATGATCACAACAGTTTAATAAAAGGTTTGGAACGATGACAACTTTTTAATCCATACATGACATAACTTAACAAATTGAACCTAAAATAACAAAATTAGTTAACATGAGAACAAGGGAGTGAATTAAGATTGTATACCTGGTCGTGTACTCGAGGCATCGGTTGTGGATCTCGATGGCGACATCTGGTTCGTAGTGCGGGGGCGCCGGTGAGTATGTCGGGCGCTAACAGGCAACACCACCGAAGAAGTCGATGATGCCTGCGCTTGTGGGACTGAAGGACCAACTGGGTCAACCAGATTGACCGGCCTATGGTCCATCTTTACAGGAGCAGTGGCTATAGTAGTAGGTGTAGTCGTCGAACTAGGTGTAGCCGTCGGACTAGGTGTAGAAGTCATCGCCCTCCGGGTTCTAATGAGGTTTAACATCTACAAAATTGGAAATCAATTTGTTTCGTACACAAAGATTTAACGTACTGTACACATGCTAATAATTTCAACTTAAATTTAAAACGAAATTTAAAAACCCTAATTCTAAACCCAAGTCAAGTTTGGCAGAAACAAAACTTAAAACTGATATACTATACACAAACTAATCAATTCAGATAGGATATAGACCCATCAATTATAACTTATAAGAAGAAACTAGCATAAAGGAGTAGTTGGAGGCAAAATCTAGTATATACGTGCTCTGTGTGTGTTAGGGAATTCAAGTGACAAATAAGCCACATGCTAGCAATTTGGCTCCTCAAGGGTAGGTAGAAACCAAGAACATGCACCCAAGTTAATGGATGGAAACAAAAAAGTATGGCACATATTCAACAATAACCAAGGATACAAGCATCATAGCCAGAAAAAGAAAGCATGAGGCATCTTAGGAGTTACAAAGTCCAATATATCATGCCAATACACACAACAGGTGCTATAACACAATTAAAACAAAGGGAAGCAGAGGATAACTGATAACCTTCTTTGCATCTCCCTAGAAGCAGAGATGATAACCTTCTATTTTCAAAAATCGAAGCACAGTATTGGTCAATGAATACAATTAGAAAACCCATGAAAAGAGAGTAACCAAAACATCTAATTCTGATATGTAAGCTCTCATCAAATGAACCTTAAAAAAGCAAGTCAACCACAACAATATCAAAATCCATGGGACTACTTTCGAGCAGACCACTTGAACTTGAAGTCAAACAACAATACTAGAAAGCATTGGAAGGTAACAAAATTATGGAAATAGTAATTAAAATTACCATAAAGTAATTAAGGTTACCAAAGTGTACATCCAAAAGCTAGTGGATTTTTCTCTAGAAAATTGAAAAAATCAAGAATAACAATCTTATCATATGAAAGTATTTTCGTTAAAGAATGACATTATTAGCAATGAAAGTATTCGTTGACAAAAAACCTCACCCGGTATCCAAAAAAGATAAACAAATTTCTTCAAGAGAGCAAATAAATACCCATCTAGAATATAAGAACTTACAACACAATATCCTTCTCTAGGAAACACAAATTTGGATGAAAAAAAATCCCAAATTGCTGAACCCTTTCTCCAGAAAACGAAATTTTGACATATGAAAAATGCCAACTCGCTAAACCCATGTTCTAGATGTGTTCATGTCTGCATATTTTATGAAGAGAGCAATGTGCAATCACAGAGAAAACAAAAACAAAGGGAAGCACATGGAAGTTTACAGAACTAATCTTCGCATGTACACTTTCCATCCTCAAACCTATGAAACCTATTGTTATCCCTCACTATGATAACCTTTCCTGAGCACTTGGATATAAACTTGATTACAGTATGACAATCGCCACCAATTTAAGAACCCTAAATCTAACCCCCAATTTAAGAAAACCTAATCTAACCTCACTGCCCAAAATCGTTCCCCTAATTTAAGACCTAAATCTAACCCCAATTAAGAACCTAAAAACTCTAATTTAAGAACCTAACTGTAACCCCCAATCTACTAACCCTAAATCTAACCCGACTGCCCTAATTCTAACCCCCAATTTGAAAAAGAAAAAAAACCAAAAAAACCCTAATTCTAACCCCCATTTTGTCAATAAAGAAAATTGAAAATAAAAACTAAAGAGGAAATTACCTCTTGGAGACGAAGTAGTGACGGCCGGAGAGAGGGACGGAGAGAAAGATGGAGATACAGAGGAATGACAGAGAGGGTATCGCGTAGGGAAAAAGGAAGAAGAGGGAAGTAAGGGGAAGAAGGAAAGGGGGGGTTAAAATATAGAATCTTGCGCGACAGAGTCTTTGTCTCGCAAGGGTAAACAATCGTCACGCAAATTTTTTAAAATTTCCCTGAAAATAAAACGCCTTAATTGAAATTTCAGACACTTGCGCAACGAATAAATATACTTCATCGCGCAAATATACTTTGTGTGATGAAATATATGTATTCGTCGCGCAATATTCCCGCATAAATTTAAAATACCTGTTAAATCGTGATTTTTTTTATCTCTGAATGTTTGTTTTTTGAGATTTTTGGCGTATGCAATCTTGAACCATATACAAACAAGTTTGATGGTTGGATCGTTGAAATTAGTTTCGTACAATGCGTATCCCATAAAAAAGATAGATTCACTAACACTTAGAGTTTATTTATACTATCATCAAGTATAACATAAGATTTTGTGGTATCCACTAGTGTAAATAGTTGAAATTGAAGATTGAATTTATTCATTGTATTCATATAGGGTCAAGGAGTGTAGCTGTAAAAAATAATCAAAATCGGAGTTAAAATAACCGTTAAATCGTGATTTTTCATTTCTAACCATCGAAAAGTTTTGTATCGTTACTTGATCTCTAAATGTTTGTTTTCTGCGATTTTTGGCGTATGCGATCTCGAACCATATACAAACAAGTTCGACGATTGGATCGTTAAAATTAGTTTCGTACAATGCGTATCCCATCAAAAAGATGGATTCACTAACACTTAGAGTTTATTTATACTTTCATTAAGTATAACATAAGATTTTGTGGTATCCACTAGTGTAAATAGTTGAAATTGAAAATTGAATTTATTCATTGTATTCATATAGGGTCAAGGAGTGTAGCTGTAAAAAATAATCAAAATCGGAGTTAAAATAACCGTTAAATAGTGATTTTTCATTTTTAACCGTCGAAAAGTTTTGTACTGTTACTTGATCTCTAAATGTTTGTTTTCTGCGATTTTTGGCGTATGCAATCTCGAACCATATACAAACAAGTTCGATGGTTGGATCGTTGAAATTAGTTTCGTACAATGCGTATCCCATCAAAAAGATGGATTCACTAACACTTAGAGTTTATTTATACTTTCATTAAGTATAACATTAGATTTTTTGGTATCCATTAGTTTAGTAGATTTAAATTTATTTATTTTGTACGTATAACACTTAAGAAGTTGAATGGTATGTATATTTAAGCCGATCCAATGGTCACCAATTTTTTAAATTAAATTTAATATATATATATATATATAGTTTTTATAGTTTTTAGGGGTATAAAATTGTTAAATTAATATATATATATATATAATTATTATAGTAATTTCTTTTAGGCTTATAAAATTATAAAATTAATATTTTGCTTGTCGTGTCAGGAATTGCCAGGCCTAGCTTGCACGACCAAAAATTGTTATGCGTCAAGCAATTATGTTTTAAAATGGTTTTTTAAAATTTTTTTATTTTGTTTACAATTTATTATAAAATATAAACATACCAAATTTATTTACAAAGTAATTCACATATAAAATGGGAATCATTCGTACCATTTTTTCCATCACTATATATAATGCATTAACCATTTCATGTGTTTTACAAAAAAAGTTACAAATATATTGCCTTAATCTTGATCCGAACTATAATAACTTTCACTTTCGTCGCTATCATCATTTCCAATGTCCCATTCCTCATCATCAATATGTATTTCACCATCGTCGTTTGTGTGCACTGGACCATCGTATCATGGAATATTACCGAGGTCAATTGTGATCGACTGAATCGGTATTTCGATTGAAGATACTTCTTCTATCTGAAATGGTTCTTGGATAAAATTAGTATCTCGGAGTGTTTTCGCACCACTTTCCATCGAAGATTCAAGACGTTGGTCAGCAACATTGTCGATGTCATCGTCAGTACAGTCTTGTTCTGGTATAGCATACACGTTCCTATGATCCATCTTTTAAACAACTTTCCAACCCCTCCTAGCTTTAGGGTCATCTAGATACACAATTTGTTTTGCCATGGTTGCTAAGATGTAAGGGTCGTCATCGTACCAAGTTTTGGTAGTGTTCACTGATAGTAATCCATGATCTCTTTTCACACTTCCATGCCCATTTGGGTTTGTATCAAACCATCGACACTTAAATAGGATAACTTGTATCAAACCAACCTCTCCCGGCCAATCTATTTTGCCATGTTTACCAAAATGTAAGGGTTGTCATTGTACCAAGTTCTGTTAAGGTTCACAGATAGTAAGCCATGGTCGATTTTAACACTTCCATGCCCATTTGGGTTTGTATCAAACCATCGATACTTGGCACCGGTCTTTGTAAAGCAATTGCACGACACTTGTTAGTTTACCCTAGAATTCAATGTCTGTACTTTCGCCTTCCCCGGGGACATGAACACTGCTATTTTGTGTACACAACTTGTCATCTTGTGCACCCGTTAAGAACTTCATGCTGTTGACATGGCAACCCGAGTACAATTCAACGCGAATTGGTCCGAACGCCAAGTTATATAACTTTTCAGTGTACGCGGGGGAATTTGATGATTTCAGTTGATTCACCTAATATTAGACAAACATTTAAATTTGTTAGTTCGAGCAACTTAATTGGTACAATATATATGTCCAATACAAAACGCTTCAGACTTACATATTCGACAAACCACTGTGGAAACAATTCATGGTGTTTCTTGGCATACAAATGTGAAGGATGTGCCTGCTTCATCATATTTTCATGCCCGTCTAGGTATGATAGTGTCTCGTCATAATTGTTAAGTAGGAACCAATGTGCTACCTCCATGTCCTTCTTGGAAAACAACTCACCACAAATTGGATCTCCGAATGGTCGAGCGATTTGGGCAAAAACTGAAAGTTTCTCCTTTCTCACACCCCCCGTCATTATTGCAAGGAGGACGATTGAAAGTTGTCTCAACATCCTTTAAATACATTCCACAAAATGTAAGCGCCTCATATGCCACCCAAGCTTGTATAATGGATCATTCGGGCTTCGCTTTGTTTCGTACACTTTTCTTCAAGTCTCCGAGAAGTCTACCAAAAGAAAACGATACGATTCACATATTACTAATTGTAATATATTTAATAATGATTAATAAAAAAACGAGGAATATATACCTTTCTATTGGATACATCCATCAAAAGTTGAATGGTCCAGCAAGCAATGCCTCATCTGATAAGTGAACCATCACATGTATCGTACTTGTGAAGAAAGTTGGAGGAAATAGCATCTCAAACTTACATAGAACTTGCACAATGTCATGGCTCAACTGATTAACGTCCGTTTTTCGCAACGTTCCTGACGTTAATTGCGAAAAAAAATTGGACAACAACATGATTGGTTTCACTACATCAGCTAGCAAGAGATGTCGAATACCCATATGAAGTAGACGTTGCAGAACCACATGGCAGTCATGACTCTTTAGGCCAGCTAATTTACCCCCGTCAATTCACGCAACGCGCGATATTTGAAGCATACCCATCGGGAAACTTTACAAACGATAAAAACTTTAAAAATTCTTTCTTGTCCTTCAGTTTCATTGAAAAAAATGCAAGATCCCTTCTGGCTTTATCATTGTCCCCATTCATCCATAACCCCGTCGTATTCCCATTCGTTCCAAATCAATACGAGTTTTGATCGTGTTTTTTGTCTTGACCTCAATATCTAGAATTATGCCGACCAATGTTAAGTATATTGTTGATGGATCAATAATTTAAGTTCGTGAAATTTTTATTTATATGTTGGAATTAATTATTTGCATATATGTGTAACAATGTAAGTATACTCTTGATGATGATACGAACAAACAGTCGATGAAGTTGATGGATGTTGTGTTGGAGGGAGGTTACAATCGGTCACGTTATGAAGTCTTGTGGAATGGACCAAGACCATCCAAATAGTAGTTTTAAATTTATGTTTTGTATGACAATATTTAAATTTAAGGTTTATTTTTATAAGTTATGTATTTGGACTTAATTAGGTTTCAATTCCTGTTGGGTTTTTTTATTGAGACCTAATGTAAGCACCCTATCCTCTGTTTATATGTGTTTTCAATCTTCAATGAATATCGTACTTATGCTGAAAATAATTGTATCGATTAAGGCATTAATTATTTATAGAATAATATTTAAGGTATTAATTATTTATAGAATAAATATTTAAGGTATTAAATATTTTCTGAATATTTGTTTGTAATTATAAAGTTTACGTAAAGATAGATATCTATATTTACTTAAACTTTATAATTACAATTATTTCATTCGTCACACAATATATTGCGCGAAGCTACGCTCGTTGCGTAAGACAACTTTGCGTGACGAAAACTTTTGTTTGTCTCGAAAAAGCACGGTCAGACTGCGTTCAAACCTTCCCATTTATTGTGCATTTATGACGCATGTTGCGCAACGAACATGAAGATTTGCGTGATGAACCCTTTTGTCGGGCAAAGGTGTCCTAGTGCTAAATAACACAGTTTCAGAGCCCTAGTTTTCAATTTTTTATTTTTTTTAAAAAGAATGGCCGATTCTTGAGAAGGTTCTAGCAAAAAGAAACTTGTAGTGCGATCAGAGAGGTATCAACGAAAGCAAGTGCCGTACTTTGAAGGTAAAAATATAGCCGAGGTGTACGCCGAATTTATGACACACCCCGTCCCGAAAGAGGGTATGCTGGCCGTCACGTAAGAGTGACGTAACCATTTACACAGTTCGGAAGCTTTAAACAAAATACAATTACTAAGATATAACACCCAAGGATGAGTCCTACTTTTGTGAATTCTGTCAGAACACCGTTGGATTTCCTCGTGGCCACCCAAGCTCTGCTATCTTGAACCTGGAGGGGCGCAAAACAAAGTTGAGTGGGTCAGTAAAACAAAGTTTTTCAAAAACCTTTCGCCAAAACAATTCTAACCCCTCACTGTAAAACCTGTATACTTTTCCCAGAAATTTATTATAAAAACGTAAATATATATATATCATCAAAACTCAGCTCACCATCTTTCAACGCTTTCAGAAAGAATATGCCATGCCATGCCAAAATATAATATGAATGCATCAATATAAATCAGGTGAAATAATAAATCAACCGGAGACCCTATAGTGGTCCTGTACGGCTGATTCTATAGCTCAATATCTCATCCAGCCGGAGTCACCAATTGTGACCTGTACGGCCCTGCCGGAGTCACCAACTGTGACCTGTACGGCACTACACTGCACATAAGTCGGAACTACCTATAGTAGTCTGTACGACTAATATGGTGAAATAATACGCTCTAGTACTTCTCTCATCAATCATCTGCGCGTATAATCTAAAGTCACCCACCAGTCGGAACCCCTCTAATGGTCTGTACGACTGGCATGTCGGAACCATCTCTAATGGTCTGTAGGACATCCACCTACTTGGATCCAAGGCGAGCGTGCGGTGTGGTGAATAATATAAGCACTAACACCTAGGGTGCAGGTTATGAGCTTTCAATGCAATTCACATAAATAAATCGTCTAAATAATATAAAACTCACATGTGCATCCACCGCGTCAATTCACATATATATGCATCAATTATCAATTCAAATATCTCAACAATTGCATGCATGGCAATTTAAAATATATTTTCATATAAACGCATTTTCTGGGAAAAACAGTAGTATATAGGTAATACGAAAGCAAAATTGCCCACTCACCTGGAGTTTGCCCAACAACTCCCTAGCACAACACATCAAGGCCTCAATACGATCGGCGCCTAGAACAATAATCAAATCCAACCTCAGAATTCATATCGATAGAATATAACTTATATAAAACACGTCACTACGCAGTTCGATCTGGAACATCTACAACTCAGATTTCAAATCCATAACTTCCAGAGATCCACAATATACCTCTAGGACAACATCCTAAAATTTCATTACCATCCAACGGTCGGATTCCCGTCAATTATCAAAACCAAGTGATGGTTAACATTCTATATTATGGACTTACAGCTCCAATTCCGGAATATCCGTAAATCGGATTCCCAATCCGTAAGTTCCTATAATCCTCAAATATTACGTATTTCAACGCATCAAAGTTTGGTGACGATCCAACGGTCGGATTGTCAATTCACATTTTCACCTATATGCGAAATAATTATAAACGTTATTTAAAGCACCTAACCAACAATTCTTAATAACTTCTCATACGGTGCTCAATTTGGGTATATGAATATACCACATCGACCTACTCGACGTCACAGACGTCGAGAAATTTTTAGATTAATTTTTTGGTGTCGCACGCGCCCCCACGCGCCAGGGAACGCACGGACACATGCGCCTCCCACGCGCATCATCTTCCCCAGCCAGTCGCCGGACTGGTTTTTCCGGTGGCCGGATTCCGGCGAATTTTGTAATTGCTTGTTCTCCTTCATTTCTCAACCGTTTTCTTCGAATTTTATATCAATTTGAAGCCCTCAACATGTAGAATCACGATGGACAAGTTTCAAGGTCTAAAATTCACTATATTTTACCTAGGGAAGCACGATAGTTCGGGAAATTTGAGAACCTTCGTTCTCGGTCCTCCGACGTCCAAATATCACCAACGAAGCACCCCGAAGCTCGTGAGGATGTCCTTAAGCTCATTGTGAGCTTGAAATTCCCTGAAATGCAAGATTTCACGTGTGCATGAACAATGCACATTTTCGGGGTTAGGGTTTCACGACGATTCCGAGGGTTTCACTTCCTAAAACTAGTACCAATCGACTCAGAACATCACAAGGGTGAAGAATCATACCTTATTTGCTTCGATCCACAAAGTTTTGGAGGGTTTTGGTGTTGTCCGTACTATTTCGAAGGTGAGAGAGAGTGAGAGAATCGTGAGGGAGGAGAGAGAGAGAGGTACGGGAAAGAGGGAGAGAGCAGGGAGTGCGTTAGTGTGTGTTGTGTGGTCCAACACCAAACCACATCATCAATTTTTCATCTAATTCCCTAACCACACAACAATCCCACATAAGCAAATTCCAAAGTTATAAAGTTTAAGTCTCAATAATGTCACATACACACATACCTCAATTTGGTGCGGAGGGATTGTTCTACTGAGTTTGAGTCTTAGAAAAAGGTCCCTGAGGAGTTGGAGAAGTCCATGCTGGGAGAGTTATCGGTAAGTTTGTGGTAAATAATGAAAAATTATTTTTGTTAAAACGTAATATTTTTTAAATTACTAATTTATTGTTATTGGCATTAATGTAGGTTCAATGGGATGTTGATGAAACCAATGAGAAGCAACAGATTTATGTGGATGGGCTTTTCAACCAGAGTTTCCGGCAGTGGAAGTTTGATGTGTTGCGGGCGAAGGATGATTGAAGTTGATGAGGGTTATTTTTTTTTTTTTAAATAAGATTTTGTGGACTTTATATTTAATTTAATGAATAAATATATGTTATGTGGATAAGTATTAATATTTACATTAATTATAATTTCTATTTGGGATAGTAAATTATTTTTGTTAATTAATTTAATGTTTAATTAGGTTTGAGTTTTTGATTTATAATAAAATAAAAATTTATACCTACAAATAAAACAGAAAAACATTAAAAAAATATGCATTGCGAAATGATACATGGTTTTGTTGTGCAATTTGTTGAAAAGAATAAATTGTAAAGTAAAGGAAATAAAATTAAAAAAAATGGTAAAATTGCGTGACAAATGATTATTTTTTTATCGCGCAAATGACATTTACTGGACGAAGACCATCTTAGTCGCTCAAAGGGTATTTGCACAAAGAAAACCTTGTTTGTCGCCAAATCATTTGTCCAGAGGCAAACTGCAAAAAAAATTGCAGATTGTGCCTCTGCACTCATCCCTTCAATTTTTCTCAATTTGGCATCTGTCATTTCCATTTTCTCTCAATTTCATCATCTAATACTCCCTCCATCTTCTTCTCTAGGTTGATTGAGCTATCTCGATATGTCTGGTAAGCGTTTTTTGTCGTTAGGGTAAAAGTATTAATGTAAATTCATGCTAACGCCATTAATTTCGTTGTCTATAGGGATATTGTGTGTGATTAGCGATTGGTGGAGAACGATTGAGAATGTATTTTCTTCATTTTATTTTTAAAAAATATAAAATGAATTAAATTATTTTGAACGTAGTTTGTTATGTGTATATTGTGTTGTGAAATTATATTTATATTATGTTGTTAAATTTGTACGTGACGTACAAATATGTGTTGTGATATACGGAGTTAATTGAAATTAACTTCGTACTTGTTTTTTATTTTTAGTAAAACTTAGTTTCCCGTTCGAGGATTAGTTAGATTTCGCGCATGGATGCAGTCCAATTAATTCTTGAATTGTCCCATTATTTGGATAGTTTAGGAATGCACAGTTATGACGAGTAATTTATGGTTGAAGGATTAGGTTTCGATTGTGGATATTTCGGTGTCATCTCTGTTCTTCGAGTGGTACATAGGTATTTTATATCTACGTTGTACACCTGAAGAACTGTATGAAGATGCTGCCGAAATTCATCCACATCGAAATCTAATCTGATGTAGCTTTAAATTACATGACATGACTATGCATTCCCGAATAGGATAGGGCCTTTACAAGAGGCATAAGGTGACATTATCATTTTGTGTGAAGTTGTTGTTATTGTTGTATTGTTATTGTGGTTCCAAGAATTATGGACAAGACGTGGATATAGAACCCGAATAGATGTGTGGACGAATACTTGGATGAAATCGAGGATTTTATTGACTTTGCACGTACACACAACCCGGGTGCAACTAGAATTCGGTGTCCTTGTAGGAGGTGTAACAACACGTTAAGGGAGACAATTGAAAATGTTCAATTTCATTTAGTAAGGAATGGAATGATTGAGACATATAATATTTGGAACCGTCATGGGGAACAATTAGACAATGTTTCATCTTCAAACGCCACAAGAGTGGACAATGTTGATTATAAATGATATTTTTCCATTTGCATCGACAAACACCAATCAGGAAAGGGAAGATGATGTGCCTACACCAATGGACAATGCAGAGTTTGAACGATATGAAAAACTATGAAATAATGCCAACCAAGAGTTATACCCGAGGTGTGAGAGCTTTTACGTTCTCACGGTCATTGTGGAACTAATGCACGGAAAAATAAAGTATCGTAAGTCGAACCAGTGTTTCGATTACTTTTTGGGGGTTTTCAAGAGAATGCTTCCGAAGGACAATTGTTTGCCGAAAGACCATCGATATGCATAAAAGGTGTCGAATGGTCTTGGATTGGGTTATGAAAAAATTCACGCTTGCAAAAACAATTGTATTTTATTCTACAAAGAGAATAAAGCATTGGATAAATGCCCTGTATGCAATGAGTCGAAGTTCAAAATGACACTCAGAATAGAATGACTAAGATCCCACAAAAAGTCATGCGTTATCTGCCCCTGAAACCTAGGTTGCAACGATTGTACATGTCAACACATACTGCCACCAACATGAGATGACATAAGGAAAAATGGGTAAACGATAATGTGATGAGGCATCCTGCTGATGGGGAGGTATGGAAAGAGTTCGATCGAATGTTCTCTGAGTTTGCTGCTAATCCCCGGAATGTTAGATTCGGACTTGCCACTAACGGATTCAATCTGTTTGGGGTTCTAAACCAACACCACCGCACTTGGCCAATTTTCGTATTCCCATATAATTTGCCGCCTTGGAAATGCATGAAAAAAGAATACATGATGATGACTCTTTTAATAACTGAGGATCCTGGCAGGTTAATCGATGTTTACTTAAGGCCGTTGGTTGATGAGCTAAAAGATTTATGGATAAACGGTGTGCACACGTACGATAAGTCCATTAGGAAGATGTTCACTTTGTGGGCAACAATTATGTGGACTATGAATGATTTTCCCGCATGTGCAATGGTTTCTGGGTGAAGCACTAAGGGTTATATGGCATGCCCTGTATGCAAAGATGATGTAACATCTGGTTGGCATGCCAAAAAAGTTTGTTACCTTGGTCATCGGAGATGGTTGTCATGAGACCACGAGTGGCGATAAAAGGATAAAGAGTTCGACGGGAACACAGAGCATCGTCTCAAACCTAGAGAATGGTCCGGTGATCAGATTTTGGAACAACTTAACTGTTTGGATTTTGCTCCGTTAGGGAAAATAGTGAGTCGGACCAGACTTTCTACACATATGAACTGGATGCATAAGCCTATGTTTTTTGAGCTCCCGTATTGGTTGAAACTAAAATTGAGACACAACCTCGACGTTATGCATGTTGAGAAAAATGTCTTTGACACGTTGGTGGGCACCATTCAAGATATCGAGGGCAAGACAAAGGACACGATCAAAGCTCATCTTGATTTGGAAAGAATGGGCATACGGAGGGGTTTATGGATGAATAGGGACAGTGATAAAGCCAGAAGGGATCTTGCATTTTTTTCATGAAACCGAATGACAAAAAAAGTTTTTAAAGTTTGTATCGTCTGTAAAGTTTCCCAATGGGTATGCTTCTAATATCGTGCATTGCGTGAATGTTGACGGGGGTAAATTTGCTAGACTAAAGAGCCATGACTGCCATGTGTTCATGCAACGCCTACTTCTTGTGGGTATTCGACACCTATTACTGGAAGATGTAGTGAAGCCAATCATGTTGTTGTCTAGATTTTTTTCCCAACGGATGGCAAGAACGTTGCGAATGACGGACATTAATCAGTTACGCCATACCATTGTCCAAGTCCTACGCAAGTTTGAGATGATATTCCCTCCAACTTTCTTCACAAGTATGATCCGCGTGAAGGTTCACTTGTTCGAAAAGGCATTACTTGCTAGTCCTGTCAACTATCGTTGGATGTATCCAATAGAAAGGTATATAATCCTCATCATTTGTTTATGCATCATTAGCCCACGCTTACTAATTTGTATCATATCATTTTATTTTGGCAGGCATCCCGGGGAGCTGAAAAAAAGTGTACGTAACAGGGTGAGATAAAGGTTTGGGTTCAATATGAGTCGCTTACTTTCTGTGGAATGTATATAAAAGATGTGGAGACGACTATCAATCGTCCTCAGCGCAATAATGACGGGGGTGTGAGAAAGGAGAAACTTTCTGTTTTTGCCCAAAGCGCACGACCCTTTGGATGTCCTGTACGAGGAAAGTCGTTTTCTAGAAATGACATAGAGGTAGCGCATTGGTTCTTACTAAACAATTGTGATGAGATAATGACATACTTAGATGAGCATGAAGAGATGATGAAGCGAAAACATCCATCACATTTGTATGCCAAGAAACACCAAGAATTGTTTCCATAGTGGTTTCTCGAATATGTAAGTTATTAGTGTTTTGTATTTGAAATATATATTGTAGTGTTTAATTTTCTCAAACTAACATGTGTAACGTTTTTGTATAATATTAGGTCAATAAATTGAAAGCATCGAATTCCCCCACTTACAGTGAATAGTTATATAACTTGGCGTCCGGCTCGATTCGTGTTGAATTGTTCTCGGGTTGCCATGTTAATGGTGTCAAGTTTTTGGGGACTGCAAGAGATGACAAGTTGTGTATGCAAAACAGCGGTGTCCATGTCCCAGGTGGAGGCGAAAGTATGGACATTGATTTGTATGGCAAACTCACAACTGTCGTGCAATTGCTTTACAAAGATCGATACCAAGTGATCATGTTTAAGTGTCGATGGTTTGTTACAAACCCAAATAGGCAAGGAAGTGTTAAAATCGACCATGGCTTACTATCTGTGAACCTTACCAGAACTTGGTACAATGACAACCCTTACATTTTGGTAAACATGGCAAAATAGATTGGCCGGGAAAGGTTGGAAAGTTGTTCAGAAGATGGATCAGAGGAGCGTGTATGCTATACTAGAACAAGACCCAATTGAGTACGACGTCGACAACATCACTGAACAACATTTAGAATCTTCAATGGAAAATGATGCAGAAACACTTCGAGATACAAATCTTATCCAAGAACCGTTTCAGATACAATGAGTGTTTTCAATCGAAATACCGATTCAGTCAATTACAATTGACCTCGGTGATATTCTGTGATACAATGTTGCAGTGGGCCCAAACAACGATGATGACGTAGTTATGGAGGAGGAGGATTGGGAGACTGAAAGTGATGATAGTGACGATAGCAAAAGTTATTATAGTTCAGATGAAAAATAATGCAATTTATTTGCGACTTCCCATGTAAAACATAGTAAATGAATTTTTTTGTAATTTAATTATCTTATGTCATAAATAAATTGGTTTTATTTGAATAAATATAAATTTTAAAAAATTTACCTGAGAAATAAATTTAAGCTCATTGCTCGACGAACAAAATACTATTCATCGCACAAATGGAATTTGCATGACAATTAATTACTATTCGTCACGCAATGAGTTGAAAATTAGGCACGCACGAAAATAAATTTCGTGAAAATTTGAATTTATTACGCGACGAATATCTTCTGTTCGTCGCGCAATAACCTTAGGATTAAACTGAAATCACAAACACTTTCCCACTTTCCCTTCACCTCTCTTCTCTATAAACTCTCCCTCTTATGGCCATCTCCCTTAGCTCTCCCTTGCACTGTCTCTTCCTCCTCCGGCAACCCCCTCTCTTCCTTCTCCAGCACCCCCTCTCTCTTCCTCCATCGACATCCCTTTCTCTTCCTCCTCTGACAACCCTATCTCTTCCTCCTCTGACAACACTCTCCCTCTGAGGTAAATTTCAATTTACTTAACTCTAGTCAAATTAGGAATTAGGGTTCTACAATTAGGGTTCTAATGTTTTGAATAATTGCTTTGATTTGATAATTGCTTTGAATTAGGGTTCTAATCTGCTTTGGGACTAAATGGTTGGAATTTGCTGATTTTAAGATCCTTTTCTCTTATTCCCAATCTGTTGTTTGAGGCCTTGGTTGTGATTGTGGGTGTTTGGTTAATTGAGACTGTTTAGGACTGGGAAATGTGTGATGAGAGAGGCTTGGGTTCAAGCTGGTTAGTGATTGAATGACTTGAATTGTACTGTGTTTTTTTGCGGGTGGGAAAAAAATATCAAATTTAACCGATACAATCACATTTTTTGGGTGTTTGGCTGAATAAAAAGTAAAAAGTAGCTTTTTAAGAACAAAGAAGCGACTTTTCCAACAATTTAGGGAATCTATGGCTTTAACAGACTAATTACTTGTGCTATGAGTGTAATACATTTGTGGGACAAGTAGAATTTGTCCACTAACTTGAAGTTTTCGTGGAAGCCACTGTGAGAACGATAACATATTAACATGTTAGTTTGTTTTGATCACTCAAAACCTTTTTCTATGAATTGTAACTTTAGTGTATGAGATTTGCTTAGTACTAGTGTTGGTTGGAGTTGTGAGGGTCTGAGGTTATTTTCCACTGAGAGAAAAAGATGACTTTGGTGGTGGGATTTATACTTTAACGGGGTGACAGTCTGTTCTTGTAATGAGGGTTCCTGATGAAAAGTGGTACACATATATACGTATATTCATGCATTTCCATATAAAGGTTTTACAGTTATATTTAAGCAATGGCCTTTACATGGACTGCTGGACCATTTTTTGAACAACTGTTTGCAGAAGGCTTCATGGGCTTGGTTTATATTGTGGATTCATTATGTGAGCATCTATTATGTGTATGAGGTCAGAAAGTTTTGGTCATAATTTTATATATTTTTGGTCGGTTGGAGGCAACAAAGTTCAGAAATGTATTGGATGTTTGTATCATGATCTTTCTTTCTATTGTGTAATGTTTACTTTGTCATATGCAAGGGTTTGTATTGTTTATTCATTTTCAAATTGGGTCGTGTGGTATGGTTGCTCATATATTTTATGAAGTGTAACATAACCTAAACTGTCCTACACAAGTAGTGTTACCATGATATAACAGATGGATACCACAAATTGAACAAAAAATTCTTAATAGCATACATAAATTGTTTAAAGTCACACATGCAAGAGTCTTGATTATAGAAAAATATGAAGTACGTATTTGCATAAAACCAGAATGAGAGATTATGTAACTAAGTCAATTGAATGGGGAAATGCATATAGGTAAGTGGATTGGTTTTTGGTTTCTCCTTGAATGAAATGCATATAGGAAAGTGGATTGGTTTTTTGTTCCTCCTTTAATGAAATGCATATAGGTCTAGATGCTTTTATGGTTTAATTGTCTGTTTTATGTTTAACGGTACATATATGGTTCAAATGCTTGATTTAGTTATGCTTGGGGTTGGTGTGAGTGATATGCCACATAATTTGGCATGTGATGGGATTTATGTATACTTACTAATTTTTTTTTTCTTTTCTAATTGTGCAGATGTCAAACCTTATTAGAAGTCGTAAGGCAGTGACAACTGCACCCCGTTCGCCTCCCCCAACTCATTCGTCAGCTGCCACTACTCTTGCACAAATGGACCACTTGCCGGTTGGTCTTGGGGTCTCCCAGGCGCCAGCGTCATCAACCTCATCCATGGTGCTACCTGTTAGCACCAGGCATGGTCATCACCGCCCCCGCACGCCCGACACACCATCAGCATCCACTACTAATGCCTCGAGGTCACAACAAGGTAAAGTTTAATAACGCCCCGCACGTTGATAACAATTTTTTCCTATAATGCCTTGGTGATTTCTCCATATAGATTGTTGTACGTGATATTAGATTGCCTAATGATGCTAGGAGGGTGGTCATTATTTCTTTGTAGAGAACAACGTGTCTCTAAAAAATTTTGTTCAATTTTTCTACTTAATTTTGAGTTTTACTAATTTAATTTTGTTCAAAAATTTGAGCTCCAGCTGCTCTAAGTTCGATCCTTAGTTATTTAGGTAAGTTGAAAGAAAATGTGTAAATCGAACTTATCATTGTGCTTTTCAAATGCATATGCTTCCTTGAACAAAAATTAATTGTTGTTTACTTATGCAAATCGCGGAGTTGGATTGTGTTTACAATTTGTAATAGTGCATACAATGTTGGTAAAAGTACAAACCTTATAAGGAATACCAAATATGAAATATGATAAGAATTTGGTTAACTTAGTTTTGTTATTTTAGGTTCAGTTTGTTAAGTTATGTCATTTAAGGATTAAACAGTTATTATATATATATTGTTTATTGTTGTCATTGTTCTAAACCTATTATTAAACAGTTGTGATCATTCTGTTGGATACATATATTGTTTATGTTATTTTCAGGTTTTTGGGAAATGTTTTCATTATAGGGAGGTTATGCCGAAATTTTAGTAGGATTTGTTATTAGTTTTGGGTTAATGTTAATTTTATATTTCTTTGCAGCCAAGAAAAACACCCGGGTGGCCAACGAACATATCACTATCAGATACAACGAGCGGCATTAGGCTGCACCAACGGTGGAGCAGCATAGCACATTGGCCCACGTCAATGGTCACGTCGTTCGGACCTATTGCCCTATGCAATGGAAGTCTTGGAAGGTGATGCCATACGAAGTGAGGACGAAGGTGCGTGCACAATTGTCGGTAAGTATCCTACCTTTTAATTGTTTTTCCTTTAAATTTTATATATTTATGTTACTTAATGTATGTAATTAATTTGTTACATTGCAGACGAACTACAATTTCGAGGACATCAACGACGATATGTTAGCGTACATCAACATGCTCTTCTCTGAACGGTACAAGTAGTGGAAGAGTGACCTGCACCAATATTTTGAGACATTTGATGATCCACATGTCACTCTTGAGGCAGGTTGCCCGAAGGAGTTTGAGGGTCGGGAGGATAATTGGGCGTGGCTCTGCAGTGATTTTCAGGAGCCTGACTATGTGGTATTTTTTTATATTAAGTTTAAAATTATTATACGTTTCTTATTAATGTTTATTGATTTTTTTTATATTTAATTTAAATTTGAACTAATACGTTTATTTTTTGTATAACAAAAGAAGGTGAAAGCCAACAAGAGCAATAGGGACAAGAAGACTTTTCTCCACCATTCCGGTTCGAGGCTCTTCTCATATATAGGATGGAGGCACGGCGGCGGGTAATAATAAAGTTTTTCATATTCAATTTTTAATATGTCATTAATATTAAAAAAAATTTGTACTAACATTTTTTTTTTCTTGTTCTATTCAGGGTGGTTCAAAATTCCAGAAAATCGATGTCTTTAGCGACATTTATGTTCGAACAGATGATGAGTTGGCCGAGTCCCTTCATGTAAGTATTCTTCAATTTGAATTATTATCGTATGCATTCAAGTTTCATGGTTATTAAATGAATGTTATAATTAATATTTGATGTTATATTACACAGGCGATGATGATGGATAAGAGGCAATTGGTTATTCAGGAGTCCACCTCCCAGCTTCCTCCTGAGACTCCGCTTGAGTCTGTGGATCCCCCAGAGGATGTGGGGTTTCAGATCCTTATGGAGACCTTGGATTAGACTCTCGAGCAGAGGCTGGGGACATATTGTAGGGGGATGGGGAATGCCTAGCGGCAGGAACCTAGAGCCCCTTCATCATCACAGTCAAAGAGTCAGGTGACAGCTTTGACATAAGAGGTGGCCGACCTTAGGACTGAGCTCGCCTCGTATAGGAGCCAGATGTCACTGATTGTACAGGCCATCAGTCAGTATGGCATTTGTCTCCCGGATCTTCGTCCCCGTCGACCTCCAAGCCCTTCCAAACCAAGCATGGCCACACCTATGCCCCTTCGACATCTAAGCCTGTCAACAACCTCGAGACCTTCCAGCCGCCTCTGCAAGACGACCACGTAGTTACGCCGCATTATTTTCTTAGTTTTTTACTTCCTTACTTTTTAAACATTTTTCTTGTACATAGTACATACATTTATATTAATTTTCTCTTCATTAATTTTTTTAATTGCAATTTAATTTTATTACAAAAAAAAATTCAATTTATTTTTATTACAAAATTTAAAAAAACAGAACATAAATTAAATTTAAATTTGTTATTTTTATTTTTGCTCGACGAAAACCTTTGTCTTGCAAAACTCAAGCGACAAACTAGGTTTCGTTGCACAATAATAAATTGTCGTGCAAAGTTTAGAGAGACAAATAATAGTTGTCCCACGTATGTATCCTGGTATTTTGTGCGACGAAAACATGCGTTCCTAAAAATTTTGTGCGACGAAGGGTAATCTGTCGCGCAGTGTTTTTGGGCCCAATGATTTTTTTCGTCACGCAAAGTCTTTCTCGACGATCTTTGCGCGACGGATTCTGAGCGACGAAGTTTCTGTTGTGTTGAAGTTTGTGCGACGGAAATACACTTTGCGCAACCAACTTTGGTTCGTCGCGCAAATAGTAAAACGTAGTAGTTAGCGTTTACTTGGCAAGTTTTTATCAATCAATCTCCTTGATCCAGCTTGAAGGGGAGCATTGGAAGTAACAAGTCAATGTGAAAGGAAGTAAAATTAGCGTGAAAGTTAGCCCCTTAATTCCAGCCAAGTCAACGTGAATCTTGGGAAGTAAAATCATCATGAAAGTCATCCCCTTAATTCCAGCTTAACCTGTTTTGTTTAGCCCTAGAAGCTAGGGCTTTTTCTTTTCCTTGTTTCTGTTATAATCTTCCTTCATTTCAGAAAAAAATGTTTTTTTTTTTTTGAATAAATGATATTATCTACACCAAAGGGTGGGGGGTAGGCTAAACCTCATAATGAGCTAGCAATAATATGGTTTAAATTCGCATTTGGCGAGAATCAAACTTAAGATCTCTCACTTACAAGTGAAAAGGAATATCACTAGACTTTAGTACTAAGTGGCTAGAAAGAGTGTTTTTGGCTAAAGTAATCTCCTTTAGTTCAGTCTTAATTCAAGGGTCAAGGGTGGCGTGTGTGCTTACCTTCCCTTAAGCTGCTATATGTACCGGTTCCTTGTATGTTGCAAATACAAAGTTTAATTCACATTTTTCACAATATTTTGAAAAGATCGGTGTAGGGATGCTTATAGTTATCTTAAGGATGATCCAACAAGTACGTTTACTTGTCCTAGTAGGACTGACTACAACGTTGTGTTCTACCCTTGAAATTATTTCTTTCCTCGATCTCATGAAACATGGAATTGGCTAATATGTACTAATTAAAGGTTTTATGTATGCAATAGTTTTGAGTGTAATGAAAATATGAGGGCTTTGTGTACAATGCAGTGTTGTGCGTATGTTGTGTGAGTTTGGTCTTTATGTTGGTAGTTCTTTTTTTTTTCATTTTAGTTTTCCATATGATGAAATGACTTGATGACTATTTGTCGAAAGCTCATGGGGCAAAGAGCAATATTACCCTAGTATATCCACGAAATGAGTTTGTTTATATATAACACACTAAAGAAAAAGAATTTTGTCACTTAATACTACAGTTTAATGGTTGTTTCTTTATAAGTGAAAAGTCTTAAATTCGAATCTCGTGGACGACAAGTTCGATACTAATTAAAAGGGATTTTTTTTTAAATGTCATATGAACTTGTTCATATTTTTCAATTTGTCATATAAACTAAAATTTTAAGCAATTTGTCACACCAACTTTACAAAATTATTAATTTGTTATCTCACCCTAACTCCGTTAAGTTTTCCATCCAATAAAAGTCATGTGCCTCTCATATGACTTGTGTTCGGGGTTATTTAGGTCATTTTAACATCTTTTCACAAGGTTTTTACTTTTCTTTACTACAAACATTTAAATTTTTTAATTTTCTTTAGCGCATATGCGTTTACAACTCAATTTATGGCACAAAACGTCAACTTATTTCTCATTTATAGAGCCTGTATGAAATTATGTCTTCGTGACATGCTAAAATGCAAACTCTCACTTGTGTATCAATCACTACATATTTGGAATATTCATAAGTAACTTAACAAAAAGGAAGTAAAGTATTAAAATGACCGAAATAACCCTAAACACAAGTCATGTGCTAGGCACATGACTTATATTAGGGAAAGTTTGAAAAATAACCAATTTTAAAACCACGAATTGAATTTTAGCCAAAATTTTAATTTCTTATAATTCTAACTAAAAACCAATGCACATGACTTATATTAGGGAAAGTTTGAAAAATAACCAATTTTAAAACCACGAATTGAATTTTAGCCAAAATTTTAATTTCTTATAATTCTAACTAAAAACCAATGTAAAAAGTCCTACTTGCCCTCTAGTAATACTAATCTTCTCTTCCCCTTTCCTTTGTCATAAGCTTCGGGTCGCTAGAATTCTTGCGATAGTTGGGCAGTAAATATTGATCGTAGTCCGGCAGCAGCCTTTTTCAATTTTTTTCTGGGATCATTCTGCAATTAACTCACGACGGTTTATTCATGCAAATAACTCAATTATTAAAATAAAATAAAATAAAATAAAAGAAACCAAGGGTTGAATTGGACTTGTATATGGTATTCACAATCTTTGATTCTTTACACTCGACATCAGCTCGTCCTTTCACTTGGTGATGTTAAAATTCACATTTCACTTTTTGGGACCATTCTGCAATGCCATTACTGCCTTGATTTCCGTCGTTCTTTGCGCTAGTAGACAAAGACTAGTTTGAGAGGACGCTTGCCCAATCTGCACCGCCACTGCACCGTTGCTGCTCTGCCATACCCGCACCACGACCTCGACATGTAGTCACATTACTGCTCACGAAGCCTGAGAATCCGCCACACTGTTGAAGCCATGAAACGCGCCACGGAGCCCAAGATTCGTTGACCCGTGAAGCCCCCAAAAGAAAATAGAGAAAAAAAATGAAAAGGAAGTTTAGCTTAAAATTTTGGCTTGACAAATTAAGGAGAGATGACAAATTAATAATTTCAAAATGTTGGCATGACAAATTGCTTAAAATTTTAGCTTATACGAAAAATTAAAAAATGCGTACAAGTTCATATGACATTTCAAAAAACATTCCTAATTAAAATTATCTAGACCTGCTCAAACCATAATTTTGGTAAGAACTAAAGAGGGGTATGTGTACACCCACACAAACCCTATCTTCCTCTTCCATTTTAATTTTGAATTATGTGAAAAAACAAAAAAAAAATAGAAATATCTCCACCCACACAAATCTTAATCTTTGCTAAAAACCAAAAACTGTTGTGGTCTATTTTATCTGACAGAGGGACTAGGGCCGGCGGCAGAGAGAGAGAGGAGAGAGATGTGTGTTTGTGGAATTGTAGGGGAATGTGTGTGTTGTTATCCCTCCTACATTGTGCCTTTATTTATAGTAGTAAAGGGGGAGAAGATATTCCTTCTCCTCCAAGTAATACAAGTTGTAATAGGAAAGGATAACTAGAATCAAATCTTATCTAGGATTTACACAATCATACTTAAACTAGGAATGTTTACAACACTCCCCCTTGAGTGGGTAAATACTCAAGGTAGATTCAGCATCATGCAGAAGTTGAGGAAGTCGACTCGTCGGCATTGATTCCAAGGAACAACGCTTATTCTCAATAAGGTAGGAACTTGCATAAGTAGTAAGTCTCACTAAAAACCCTAAGGCTATGGCAAAAACCCAAATAGGGACAAAATCCATAGTCTAAGGAAAAATGCGTGAGAAATGCAAAGTCAAAACAAACGTCTACAGGACGTCATCAGGGATATGACCAGCCCAAGGTGGGTGCCTCGTTAAAACCTAGTTAGGTAGCAAAAACCCAGTGGGAAAAATGCTCCTAATCGTAGGGAAAAAGAGTACATTAAGATCAAGCAAGTATCCAGAAGATACTCCCCCTGAGTTTGACATAATTCCAAAGAGAAATAGCAAAGTTACAACTCAGAAAGTTTACGCATACCAATTCCATGAACAAGCTTCTGAAACGTCGCCTTCGGTAGTGATTTGGTGAAGAGGTCGGCCAGATTGTCTTGTGATCGGATTTGCGTGACTTCAATCTTCTGATGCTCTTGTTGTTGATGTGTAAAGAAGAACTTCGGCGCAATATGCTTGGTGTTGTCTCCTTTGATGTAACCCTTCTTGAGCTGTTCGATGCAAGCTGCGTTGTCTTCAAAAATCGTCGTCAGGGCATTAACGGCGGGATGAAGATCACAGGAGCTTCGAATATGGCCCACTACTGCTCTCAACCAAAAGCATTCCCGAGTTGCTTCATGTAAGGCGAGAATTTCAGCATGGTTAGACGAAGTGGCAACTAAGGTCTGTTTAGTTAACCTCCAAGATATTGCGGTGCCTCCAACGGTAAAGACATAACCCGTTTGAGAACGCGCCTTGTGCGGATCAGATAAGTATCCAGCGTCGGCATAACCAACAAGGCGAGAATCAACCCGATGAGCATAGGGTGCGGCATCACTCGAGGATTCGTAGGGATAGAATAAGCCCAAATCCGTAGTACCCTTAAGGTAACGGAAGATGTCTTTCACGCCAGTCCAATGTCTGCGTGTTGGTGCATTGCTGTATCTTGCCAAAAGATTAACAGCGAAGGAGATGTCGGGTCTAGTGCATTGAGCTAAGTACAATAAAGCGCCTATCGCACTTACATAAGGAACTTCAGGCTCCAAAATCTCTTCATCATCCTCCTTCGGACGGAAGGGATCTCGCTTTGCATCTAGCGTACGAACGACCATAGGAGTACTCGAAGACTTCGCTTTATCCTTATTAAAACGGCGCAACACCTTCTGGGTGTAGTTCGATTGATGTACTAGGATTCCATCCGAACAATGCTCTATCTCGAGACCGAGACAGTATTGAGTCTTACCTAGATATTTCATCTCAAATTCCGACTTCAGGTGTGAAGCAGTTCTCGCGAGCTCTTCAGGAGTTCCGATGAGATTCATGTCATCGACATATACTGCAACAATCGCAAATCCGGAATGTGACTTCTTAATGAACACACAAGGGCATAGTTCGTTATTCACATATCCCTGACTAGTCAAATACTCACTTAAACGGTTATACCACATTCTTCCGGATTGTTTCAAACCGTATAGTGAACGCCTCAGCCGAATTGAGAGCGTGTTCCGGGGTTTGGAAATATTTGAACCAGTCAATGTAAGTCCTTCGGGAACTTTCATATAAATTTCCGTATCAAGATCCCCATAGAGATACGCGGTTACTACGTCCATCAGCTGCATATCCAGTTTTTTGGAAACTACCAAACTGATAAGGTATCGAAAAGTAATCACATCCATAACGGGTGAGTAAGTTTCGTCATAGTCAATCCCGGGGCGTTGTGAGAAACCTTGTGCTACAAGACGAGCTTTGAAACGCACAATTTCGTTCTTCTCATTATGCTTCCGAACGAAAACCCACTTGTAGCCAACGGGCTTCACATGTGGAGGAGTAGGAACTACAGGTCCAAACACCTTACGTTTCGCAAGTGAATCAAGTTCGACTTAGATTGCTTGTTTCCAGTTTGACCAATCAGCTCTACGTCGACATTCATCAACGGAACGCGGTTCAATGTCATCGCTCAACATGATCTCAGTAGCTACTTGCAAATGCTAATGCATCGTCGACAATCATCTCATTTCTACGCCACACATCATCTAAGCTAGCATAATAGACCGAAATCTCACGATTCTCGGGAGGAGGATTCGTCTCTTCAAGGACGCTTCCATAATCTAGAATTTCCTCATGAGTTGGGTAAAATGAGTAAGCGATAGTCGGATTCACGGTAGGCTCTTCAGGACCTTGTGTCGTGGTTTTCCTCTTCCGGGGGTGTGAATCCTTTGAACCAAGGGGTCTGCCACGCTTTTGTGTAGGGGCAGATGATTGGCTAGCCGCTAATGTACGTGGATCACCAGAATTGGCGTCCCGGGCTTCCAGGAGGGTAGTCCGTCGTACATTTGGTACATCCATCTTTGCAGGCGTATTCGCAGCTGGAATATGTGATCTTGTCACGCGCGCTAGATAGGTGAAAGCATCTGGCATGCTCTGAGCTATGCTCTGGAGATCTAATATACGCTGCACTTCAGCTTCAGACTGAGCGGTGCGGGGATCTAAATGAGACAAAGTGGGAGTCGTCCACGATAATTCGCGTCGTTCATTAGGAACGTTGACGTTCTTATCTCCCCCTAACGACGGGAAGACTGTCTCATAGAAGTGACAATCCGCGAAACGAGCGGTAAACAGATCGCCTGTCAAAGGTTCTAAGTAACGAATAATCGAAGGAGAATCATATCCGACATAGATTCCCATCCTTCGCTGAGGCCCCATTTTTGTACGTAAGGGCGGCGAGATCGGCACATAGACCGCACAACCAAAAACGCGCAGATGCGATATGTCGGGTTCGCATCCGGTGACCAACTGAAGGGCACTAAATGGTTGTGTCGCAACAGGCCTCAGGCGGACCAACTTTGCTGCGTGCAATATTGCATGGCCCTAAGCAGCGATCGGGAGCTTGGTACGTATGACCAACGATCGAGCAATCATTTGTAAACGCTTAATGAAAGCCTCTGCCAGGCCGTTCTGGGTGTGAACATGGGGTACAGGATGTTCAACTTCAACCCCAACCGACATGCAATAGTCATCAAAAGTTTTAGATGTGAATTCTCCAGCATTATCCAATCGAATAGATTTGATCGGATAATCAGGGTGGTGAGCCCTGAGCTTGATAACCTGAGCCAACAGTTTGGAGAATGCAGCGTTCCTTGTGGACAACAAGCACACGTGTGACCAACGTGTAGAAGCGTCAACCAAAACCATAAAATATCTAAATGGTCCGCAGGGAGGTTGAATCGGTCCACAAATGTCCCCCTGAATCCGTTGTAGAAAAATGGGAGGATTCGAACGAATCTTGTCATAAGAAGGCTTAGTAATAAGCTTTCCCATAGAACATGTTTGACATGCAATTTCATGGATCGAACCTAAGCTTCGGGTTAGTGGATGCCCGTGTGAAGTTTTGAGGATACGGCGCATCGCTATTCGTCCAGGATGTTCGAAACGATCATGCCAAAGTGTAATTTCGTGCGCGGTCCCTGTGGTAGGGCCGACCACATAGTGGCATTCTATGGGGCGTATGGTCGTAGTATACAGACCACTCGGGTTACGCTCCATCTTCTCTAGAATACGCTTCTGGCCATATTCGTAGGAAGTTACGCACAGAAATTCAACTCCGTTTTCTACGTGGGTTTCAGCGTGGTAATTGTTATCTCTAATGTCCTTGAAACTTAGTAACGTTCTTCCGGAACGTGGAGAATAGAGTGCCTCAGCAATGATCAAGATTGTACCATTGGACAACATTATACGTGCCTTACCGTATCCTTCGATCAGGTTGGATGGGCCTGAGAGGGTTGTCAGAGGTGCATTCTTAGGTACGAAGTTAGTGAAATAGTTTCGTTCACGCAAAACAGTATGCGTGGTTGCACTATCTGCCAGACAACTAACTTTCCCACTAGTCATACCTAGAATGAAAATTAATTTGAATCGGTCACATGCATAAAAGTTTATAAAAACAAGTATCAATTCAAAATAATTTCATTTATTCAAGGATTAAAAACTTAATATCCAAAATAAATCGCCAACTAATAATCCAAAACATAAAGGAAAATTGTTTAAAATCAACCAAAAACAAGGTGGGGTTCGGCCACTAGGTGGAATTCGGCCCCAATTGTATTTTTTCAACTGAAAAATAAGTCTATGTCTAAGATTCTAATCTTCCATAGGAGTGGTATCCTCCTGAAAGTCAGAAACCTCCATCTTTGTAGTCTCCGGTTCGTCCACTTGCAGGAAGTTTGATTCAAACTTCGTACGACGAGAATGATATGCATCCACAACCTTCTTGGGAGCACGGAAAATACGGGACCAATGGTCCTTGGAACCACAACTATAGCACATATCGTCATTCATTGTGGCAGGTGCTTTGCCATTATTCTTGAAGTTCGGGGCCTTGGGAGCGAGGTTTGGGCGCTTCTGGGTTTTGTTTCCTCCCTTGGATGGGCCTTGGCTCTGTTGACCTTGGTGGGATGGCTTCTGGCCGCCCTTACCACGCCTCTTTTGGCGTTTTGGGTGCTGATTAGTGCTATAATGTGCTTCAGGCACAGTAGTAGCCCCAGTAGGTCGAGCTTGATGATTCTTCATCAACAGCTGGTTCTGCTTTTCAGCAAGAAGTAAAACAGAGATCAAATCCGAGAACTTAGTGAACTTCTGAGCTCTATATTGTTGCTGCAGGACAATATTATAAGCAGAGAAGGTCGAGTAGGTCTTCTCCAGGAGATCCTCTTCAGTCAAAGTTTCATTGCAAAACTTGAGAAGTGATCGGATTCGACAAACTTCAGAATTATATTCATTCACAGACTTAAAGTCTTGGAAGCGCAAGTGCTGCCAGTCGTGTCTTGCTTCAGGCAAGAATATGTCCTTTTGGTGATCGAAACGATCAGCCAAAGCGACCCATAATGCACGTGGATCCTCCTCAGCAAGGTACTCAGTTTGTAGAGCGTCATGGATATGTCTTCGGATGAAGATCATAGCAGTGGCTTTTTCAGCTTCGCCAACAGGTTTATCTGTTGCTTCTTCAATAGCAGGACGCAAGTTCTTTGCAGTGAGGTGGAGCTTCACATCTTGAACCCACTTGAGGTAGTTCCTTCCAGAAACCTCCAAAGCGGTGAAGTCGAGTTTGTTCAAATTCGACATGGTCCTATCAAAATAGATGGACAAGATGTGGTTAGTGTAATGGAGAAAAATCAATCCATTCACATAGGAGTAGAACATACAGGTTCTAATAGACATGTATTGGTTTAATTTTGCATGAAAAACTTCGGGTTTTCATGGGTGATATATTTAAATGAAAACTTCGGGTTTTCAAACAAGGCATGTTTAGAAGAAACTTCGGGTTTCAAAGTAATTATGAACTTCAGGTTCATATATTCCTGCAGGCAAACACAAATATATATGCAAACAAATATGCAAAGAATATATGCAGAAATATTGTATAATGATAAGTGAATTAATTTATTTTTGGTCTTCGGGGCCAAATTAAAGTGTGGGTGAAAATATAAAAACCCATATTATTTAAAAAAAAATTAAATAATAAAATCTCGGGGCCTAAAAATATAGGCCAAGAACCCTCGGGTGGGATTACAGGCCCACGGGGTGAGAAGAGGGGAATGGGCTGCTGTGTGCAGCCCTAAATTTTTTTTATTTTTTCTTTTTTATTTTTTTAATTCAATTATATTATATGCATGTATAATTTTAATGAATCACATATTTACGTTGATGCATATGCAAATAATAGTTTCAATGCATGTACATATGTAGGATTCAATTCATGACAAATATCAAATTCACATAATTGTAGCAATTTTGATTATGAAGCATACACAATTTATGTAGAATCTAAAATACGTTAAACGTAAAGTTGGGTCATGCATCATGGTGAATGTTCATGCTATCAGGGCTTGCAAAATATCGAGTTAAAAGCCGTTGTTTGGAAAGAACCTGATTGCGTGATGATATGGATGAACTGGTTTGATGCAGAAAAAATCTCCAACGTCAGATTCCTAAGCGCAGCGGTAGGAGCGTGCTGATAACGTGTTGTGGTCTATTTTATCTGACAGAGGGACTAGGGCCGGCGGCAGAGAGAGAGAGGAGAGAGATGTGTGTTTGTAGAATTGTAGGGGAATGTGTGTGTTGTTATCCCTCCTACATTGTGCCTTTATTTATAGTAGTAAAGGGGGAGAAGATATTCCTTCTCCTCCAAGTAATACAAGTTGTAATAGGAAAGGATAACTAGAATCAAATCTTATCTAGGATTTACACAATCATACTTAAACTAGGAATGTTTACAACAAAAACACTATTGTGGATACAAATTTCTTCCTCATTGTTCTTGGACAAAAGTGCACCTACAAAACAAATAACACCTTAGGTCAAGGCCAAGAGCCTCACGCACCCACGATGAATTTGGGGGGGGGTGCGCTTTGGTCGAAGAACCTCTGATGCCAAAGTTAGAATTTTGAGGGGAAAATGTTTGGAGAATTTAGCAAGAGAATTGGAATTGAGTTTTGGAAAGAATGAGGGTGTTTATATAGGGGTGTGGTCGGCCACCTTGGGAGGAGATGGACCAGCCACTTGGATGGATTTATGGGTCAAGTTCGTGATTTGTGTTTAATTAGCAAATTGATTGAATAATTAATCAATTAATTAGCTAATTAATATAATAAAAAAGGAATGATATAGGGGTTGCCTTGTGGAGAATATATGATGAGGGATTGACATGACTTATTCAAATGGGAAGAAAAATGAGGCTCCTAGATCTAAGCATGTGGCGCTTGCCATGTCGAGAATGGCTAGTACGATTGCTGATAGGATTGCTCATCGTAAAGGTCCTATTATGCCCCCAGTGACGAAGTCTGTACCAAGACGTCCATTGGGAGCTAAGTCCAATTCACATTTGGAGATGCTTGCTATTATGAAAAGCAATAAGGCGGACTTTGTTGCTAAAATGGCGCCAAGATCCACTTCCTTTGCTGTTGAGACTGATTGGCCTACTAGGAAGGAGGTGATTGCTCGCGTGGGCAGTTGTGAGAAATCCACTAAGCCTACTTCTGGGGAAGCTGTTGAGATCTGTGCACTTTTGAAACCAGATCTGCTTGAAGACATTGACACTTATGCCAATTTTATCGATGGTGTTAGAAGGATTGTTTTCCTAAGTTCCTTTGCGAAGCATACGATTGAGTATAGGAATACTACTTTAATTGCAATGATGCAGAAAATGGCAATTCTGACAGCCGAGTCTATGCTTCTTGACCAAGAAGATACCAAGGCTGCCAAGAAGGTGGCAAAGGTTGTGGCAGCCCAAGCTTATTCTTCTCAAATTCAAGATCTTGAGTTTGTAGTTTTTGAGCTTCGTTTCATTGTTTATGCAAATGATGAAGAGTTGATTGTTGCTTATAATCAAGTGAGCCACTTCAAGAGATTCGTCGATAGGCTTGAACCCTAAGTGTTGGAACTTTAAGGTGTATTGAAGATCAACGAAAGACTGAAGAAGAAAGTGGATGAGCTGCAGCACGTCTGTGTTGGTTTGCTCAAGGAGAACGAGTAGTTGAAGGGTGGGAAGGTTGGGCTCGAGGTTTCGAGACCTTCTCTATTTCTCAGGAAGACTTACTTACCTTTACTTTTGAGGCCTCTATTAGTAAAGTAGTCGGAGAGGTTGATGCCCAAGCTGGAGCAGCTGGTGGTGAAGCGCCGGATGATGCCACTATTGGGAGCGTTGCGGCTGCTGAAGGTGTAGCGGCCGAGTAGTCGTGGGATGTCCAAGCTGTTGAAAGGTAGTCTTCTAGGTAGCCTTTAGGATTTTCTTTGTTTTCCCTGTTACTCTTGTTTTGCTTGAACTTTTTTGGCCTTTGCTAGTCGTTTATCAATTTTGCTAGAAAATTTAATAAACTTGCTTCTTTCGCTTTTCTTCATCGTCGCTTCTTTAGTTCATGCCTTAACCTTAGACTTTATAGACCAGTGGCAGGCGTGCTGCTTTTCTATAAGTAGATAGTCGCGTAGCCTATGCAGCCGTATGTGTTAGTGTAGAACTTTTGCAAAGTTGTTAGCCATAGGGTCGGCAGCCGGACCCCATACTTACAGAAATAGACAAGTCCACGTGACCATTAGGCTGTTAACCTTGGCCTCCAATTTCGTAAGTTGCGTAGTAAGTATCACAACACTTTAGGACTTGGTATAGGTCGTTTCGCGCTTAGCAGAAATGAAGCTTATCGACTATGTAGCATGTTGACATTGGATAAAGCTTCGTATATGCACACTAGCTTTTTTAACCTTTCACAATAATGTGCGGTTGTATAAGTCTAGCGCGGCTTTACTGCTCAAAGGGCAAGTCGTGGGCGGTCTTTCGGAATCCGTAGGCTACCTTAGTGTACTCAGTAGCAGCTTTAGGGTTATAGGGCAGCCGTCCATAGGGTGTTCTGTGTAATGTGCCTCCTCTGTCTTTAATACCCGGTTCCCCATGGATTAGGCCAAGAAACCCAAAATCCTTCAGCTAGCTAAGCCTTGAAAAATACCATTATGGCTACTTCTAGGAATCCCGGTGCAAGCTATCATGCACCTAATTATACTAGGGCAGCCCGACTCATCCATGTTTGGATATTCAGAGTGTAAGTTTATCATCTTGCCTTGGAGAGAGGCCCATGTGGGTGTCGGGCCCTCTCGCACTAGAGAGCAATTAGTTTATCTTCTCGCACTGGAGAGCAGACCCAGATGGGGGTAGGGTAATTGGTTTACCCTATCGCACTGGAGAGCATGATTGGTCACTCGGGGAGCATAATTCCTGCGATAAGTCTCTAAGAAGGGCATGGTCTTCTTTTGAAGTGCAGGAGTGATCAGTTGTTGTAAGCATGCAACCGAGCCAATTGTAAACCGCTTCTAAATTCCTCATTGAAAAACAAGTGAAACGAAATAGAACTTAGCTGTAAGGTAGGAACTGCATAATAACTGGATAGTCATCGATTTGCGAGGTAGTGCCCATCGAGCTGCTTGAGTCTTCCGGCTTTGATGTAGTGGGAGGTCACGTATGGTACTTCTTCAGATTGTAGGCGTTCCACTACTTTTGATCTTTTTGCCGTTCATGGTGGCAGAGATGTAGCTACTATTGCTGCATATTATGCTGATCTTGTATGGACCTTCCCAAATGTGATCTATCTTTTTGGAGCCTTCTCTGTTGGCAATGATGTAGGCTTTTCTTAGGACTAGATGTCCGGGCTGGAACTGCCAGATCTTGGCCTTTTGTTGTGGTTGGAGATGAACTGCTGCTGGTAGGCTGCGATGCCGGTGATAGTCTGCTCGCGCTTCTCCTCTGCCAGATCTGAGCTTGTGGCCATCTCCTTATTGTTCTGCTTAATGCTTGGCAGTAGAGTGTTGATACTTGGCACAATGACATTGGGATGAATGATTACTTCTAAGCCAAATGCTAAAAAGAAAAGAGTCTCACTAGTTGGTTGTCTTTTGGTGGTGCGATATGCCCATAGACATCCGAGGAGTTTGTCTGGCCATTTTCCCTTCTTATTGGTGAGGCAGTCGAGAATCATCTTGTTGGATGCTTCTGTCCACCTATTGCCTTGAGGATATCTTGGTGTGGACATGTGCTGCTTAATGCCATATTTTTGGAAGAACTTCACTAAATCTTTGCCCACAAATTGCTAGGTGTTGTCTGTGATGATGAATTGAGGGATGGAAAATCGAAAAATGATGTTCCTTCATATGAAATTCTCTACGTCCGTCTATGTCATGGTAGTCATATGTTCTGCTTCTACCCATTTGGTGAAGTAATCGGTTGTCACTATCGTCATGCCTTTGCCCCCAGTAGCAGGTGGCATTGGCTATACCAAGTCGATTGCCCACTGCATGCATGGCCAAAGACTCGTCTGCTGGTATAATTTACTGGCAGACAGTGCTGGTACAGACTTGTAGCATTGGCAGCGGTCGTATTTTTGTACTAACTCCTTAGCGTCTTGGTGCATGGCAGGCCAGTAGTAGCTTACGTTTAGGGCCTTCTGTGCTAATGATTGGCCTTTGGAGTAATTTCCACAAACTTGAGTTTAGAGCCTTTAGGTCGTCGGGAGGCGCTAGGCACCGGAGATGTGGTCCAACGTAGGATCTTCGGATGAGAATGTCGTTCCACATGTAGTAGCGTGCTGCCTTTATTTGAAGCTATCTAGACTCCAATCTTTCCATGGGGAGTATGCCATTGACCAAGTAGTCTATAATGGAATCTTGCCAGTTTGGAGTTATACTAACCTGTGACACCTCGGCTGTTGGCTCCACTTCTATGCTCGGCGGCAGAGAGAGAGAGGAGAGAGATGTGTGTTTGTAGAATTGTAGGGGAATGTGTGTGTTGTTATCCCTCCTACATTGTGCCTTTATTTATAGTAGTAAAGGGGGAGAAGATATTCCTTCTCCTCCAAGTAATACAAGTTGTAATAGGAAAGGATAACTAGAATCAAATCTTATCTAGGATTTACACAATCATACTTAAACTAGGAATGTTTACAACAAAAACACTATTGTGGATACAAATTTCTTCCTCATTGTTCTTGGACAAAAGTGCACCTACAAAACAAATAACACCTTAGGTCAAGGCCAAGAGCCTCACGCACCCACGATGAATTTGGGGGGGGGGTGCGCTTTGGTCGAAGAACCTCTGATGCCAAAGTTAGAATTTTGAGGGGAAAATGTTTGGAGAATTTAGCAAGAGAATTGGAATTGAGTTTTGGAGAGAATGAGGGAGTTTATATAGGGGTGTGGCTGGCGACCTTGGGAGGAGATGGACCGGCCACTTGGATGGATTTATGGGTCAAGTTCATGATTTGTGTTTAATTAGCAAATTAATTGAATAATTAATCAATTAATTAGCTAATTAATATAATAAAAAATGAATGATTTAGGGGTTACCTTGTGGAGAAGATAGGATGAGAGATGGATGAAATAGGTTATAAATAAATACCTATTTGAACACTTTTGACTTGATCAAGAGATTATTGTCCACTGCTCGTGCGTAAGAATTTTGGTGTGCATCGAGGGTAATTTTAACCTTTTAACCAAAAAATCCACTTGTCGTCTATTAATTATTTTTGACTCCACAACTATCAATCATCTTCTTCTACCATAGATTTTACCCTTTGATTAGGCTAATGCCAAAGCATCTACCATAGAATTATACCATTTGATTAGGCTATTTGCCAAACTTCTGTTGACAAACTTTTTCCTATGGCATTGATATATCACTTTGGACCAAATTAGGCTTGACTTGGTAGTATTATAAGGTCTGGCAATAATGGTAGAGTAGATCAAATCTGTATCCACGTGAAGTGAAATAATATTGTGTGGCTAGCCTGATGCTTAGAGTTAATTTCTGCTCGTTGAGACTTTTATGTGGCTATCCATCGTGGTACGTGGTAGTAACCATCACCAATGTTGTCTGCCTAGGTGGAAGTAGATCCACTCCAGACCTCTATCGCCGGAGCTCGCTAATCGAGAGATCCGCACCACTTAATGTTGTATGCCTAGTAATTTATAACTAAACCCCATTACTCCAAGTCTATGACTAATTAAGAAGAGGGTGATTGGATTCTCAGCGATGGCTGAAAGTTAAGAAACCACCAATTCTAATCAGTACCAAGGTATTAAATATCGGTAATATCGGAAATATCGGTAATCCGAAATCACAGAAATATCGATGGAAATATCGGGATAATATCGATATCGATAAAAATTACATGGAAACTACGGAAATTGTAAGAAAAACTTGGAAATTTTTATTGAAACTTTGCAGGATGTTTATTTAGTCAATTATCTATTAGTTTATCACAAAAAATTGAAAGGAAATGCATTGCATGATGGATTTAACATTATCAAGTTAATTATATAGCGAGCTGGCAAACATTGTGAGTGTAGAAAATATGTAGTAATTAATAAAAGAAATTTAAACACACCATAATCATTTATATATAATGAATTAATACAATATGTAGACAACAAAATCCTTTTATATAGTAAAAAATTTAAGTGTCGTTCGTAATGTATTAATACAAACAAGTTACAACGTTCATAATGTATTAATAAAAACAAGTCTACACGTGATGTCACACCCCACTCCTAATTAAAAATAGTTTTTGGGTCTTAATTCTTGAGCCTAAGGACCCACGCCCCCTTTCTCCCGTACTCCCTCTCTCATCTCTCTTCCTTTCTCCTTTCACTCCCTCTTCTGCTCTTCGAAGCTCCCCGAGCTCTCTCTCCCTCAAGTCGCCCTCACCCTCTCCCTCTCTACCTGTGAGCAACATCCATACCCTCTCCCTCTCCGACGACACACGCAGACCACACAGACCACACACACACACGAAGACACGAAGCCCTCGCCGGAGCCACCGGCATCGATCCCCTCCATCTGATCCGACCTCCAGGGCTACACCGAACAGATCCAGGCCTCCGACGAGGACGATCTGTACAGCCGCCTCAAGAATCTAAAGCCGACGTTCTGCCTCCGAAAGCCCTCGTCGACGTTCTGCCTCCGGAAGCCGACTTCTCCTTGTTTCTTCTTCGGTTCTCCCCCCCCCATTTCTTCTTCGGCTGTCGTTGCGACGACGACGACGGAGGATCCTCGACGATATTATGGCTAATATCGCGATAATATCGCTAATATCGCGATATTATCGATATTAGCGATATTATCGCGATATTTGGCCGAAAACCACCCGGATACCACTTAGAATATCCATACCCCGAAAAACCGATAATATCGGCGATATTTCGCCGATATTATCGGCATTTTCTTCCATGATCAGTACCATCTTCAACAACTCGGAAAAGCTGATTCCCAATCACCTTCATATAAAAATATTGTAATTCAAACTAATAATTTGAACTTAGAACCCTATAAATAATAATTTAATTAAATTCTCTGTAATCTGTAAAGAATAGGCGTATATATTCCAACTGTTTACAAACTGGGTAGGTTTGGCTACATTTTACGCTATGATTTTAGAAAAATCTGTTTCTAGTGATTCCTCATTACTGTAGTAGCATTTTCATCTAAGCAACTATTGCACAATCAAGTACTCGTGTTTCACTGATTTAGTTTACCAAAACAAAAGAAATATTTTTTGCACTGCCCTCAAGTGATGGTGATAATCACAATTCTACGATTATATGAATTTAAATTTCGAAATTTATGTAATAGATAAATATAAATCTAAATATTAAAATTCATCTAATAATAATAAGTATGATAGAAACGATTACCATCATTAGTGAGAAAATTTTCACTTTTTTTTCCTACACATTTTTTATAAATTTTTATACATAACTTCTTCTTTGATTTATTCAATAAAAAGTAATACTGAAAAGATATAGTATAAAAAGAGAAAATTGGAGATATTTATCATCTGTTGGAAAAGTCTCTCACTTTTTTCTTGTGGAAACTTGAAGCGGTGGGCCTAGGCGGAAATGTTGAGCTAATAACGTCATTTGATGACGAACATAAGTACTACTAATAATCTATATAACTTCATGAGCCACCTTAGAATTCAAAACACAACAATACAAAAATCCAATCTACAAATTTTGGTATCGCTTAGCTCCCACAATGAACATCCTTAAAAGCCTCTTAGTTTTCTCCATCCTATGTGCCATTCTCTTCTTTGCATCAACCAATGCAGCTCGATTTGACATAAAAACAACTGTGCCTACACTGTATGGGCAGCTGCTGTGCCAGGCGGTGGCCGCCAGCTCGGCAAAGGCCAATCATGGGCCTTAGATGTGAGTGCCGGTACCAAAGGGGCTCGCATTTGGGGCCGGACGGGATGCAACTTCGATGGAGCAGGACGTGGCAAATGCCAAACGGGTGATTGTGGGGGTGTCCTCCAATGCCAAGGCTATGGTCAACCACCAAACACCCTAGCTGAATATGCCCTTAATCAATATAACAACTTGGATTTCTTTGACATCTCTCTTGTTGATGGGTTTAATGTACCTATGGACTTTAGTCCCACGTCTGGTGGGTGCACTAGGGGGATTAGGTGCACGGCTGATATTAATGGGCAGTGCCCTAACCAACTGAGGGCTCCGGGTGGGTGCAACAACCCTTGCACTGTGTTCAAGACGGATCAATATTGTTGCAATTCTGGAAATTGTGGCCCTACAGAATTCTCCAGGTTTTTTAAGACTCGGTGCCCAGATGCTTATAGTTATCCTAAGGATGACCAAACCAGTACATTTACATGTCCTGGTGGAACTAACTACAAGGTTGTCTTCTGCCCATGATTGAAGCATATATGTGCTTCCTTGCTACAAGGCATATATGTCTGCTAGTGTTTACAATAAGACATACGATGCAATAAGGTCGTGGTACATCACTTGACCAAGTTATCAGTTTATTTCAGTTCTTATTTTCTTCTTGTTTGATCAGCTACCGGATATCATCTGGGCTGTTTTGTATTGTATTGCTTGATCATCGATAAAAAGCTATAGTTTTGCTTTAAAAAAATCACGTCTTTGGCAGCACATGTAATGGTGTGCATTATGTAACAAAGTACTTGTAACAAGTTAATAACTAATCATCCAAGCAACTATAGCTTCACAATTTCCCTAATTAAGAAAGCTATAATTTTACATACTTTCCTTTTATGTAGTTATGCGGAAAAGTAGACGTTTAAGGACTAATCATCCAAGCAACACTAGCTACACAATTTCCCTAGTTAAGAAAGTCCAAAGGAGGATACTCAGCAAGTCATTTAACCTACGAAAAAGATCTGTTGAGATATATATAAACATTATCGCAGTTACCACTTGGATATCACATTATTTTTCAATTAGATTCTTCAACTAGAGTTTGTTTTATCATCTAAGCCTGATGAATCAACATCATTTCATCTTTAGGCTCGTTTTTATATGTTGATTCAAGTATATATTCATCGTTCATCTTATAGTTTAAATTATACTGCGCTCTAAAACAAAGCATGCACAATGAATCAGTGATTTAGGTATCTTATCTTTTTTGTTATATGTTTGAATATCAACTATCCTAGTTAATTAATAGGAAGTTTTAATAAAAAGAGTTTGGACCAACTTTTTCTTAACAAAAAACCATCATAAATTTTTATTTAATCAAAAGGGCTTGATATTTAATCATAAAAACAAAACTATTCATAAAATAGCCCTACAAACATTAAAACATGGGCCGAAGTGAAGCCCAATCCGCAATAAAATTGTTTTTTTCCATCATTACCCCTAGCAGAGCCTAAACCAATCCCTTAGCCAATTCACAAAGATGTACCATATAAATCTCACCGCCATTAAGGCGGAGCACCAACCTCTTTCATCAAACGGTAAAAACTTCGGAGTAGTACAATTTATTTAACTGCCATAAGGCAGAGCATTCAAGTCATACAACTGTTTTCATCACCACCATCAAGGCACAGAGCATGTAAGTCGTGCAATTTTTTATTTTTTATTTTTTATATTTTTTAAATTATGATTATTAAAGAAAGGTTGTGATTTACTATAATAATTTAGAAAAACGAAATTTTTGAATATATGCGTGAAAATTCAATACTTTATCAATTAGGATATTAGACCACTTGCAATCATATAATTCCACAATCACAAATCCCATTTCACAAAACTTAAAAGTTCAAATTAAATTCCATTTGAACTTGGATTCCCATTTTCAAACCATACATTGGCACAACAAGTTAGGAATTTCTCGAAGCAAAATTGCGATTTGCAGAAGAAACTCAGAAATTCTCAAAGAAAAACTAAAACATAGAGGTACGAATCTCATATCCTTGTTGATTTCTTACTTTCAAATTCAAACCATACATTGGCACAACAAATTAGGAATTTCTCGAAGCAAAATTGCCATTTGCAGAAGAAACTCAGAAATTCTCAAAGCAAAACTAAAACATAGAGGTACGAATCTCATATCCTTGTTGATTTCTTACTTTCAAATTACTGTTAGGCCAAGGGCAATTTTAAATCCTTTATGCGTAGAGTCTTAATTAATTAGATTTAAAAAAAAAATTGCACAAATGACACCTATATTTCTTTAGGGGTGTGCTATCCACACACCTCATTTTACTTCTTACACACCCCTTGATAATTTTTGTCCGTTGATCTTCTTCAATTCATCCGATCCGACGGCCGAAAATTAAAAATGTGTGTGAGAAGTAAAATAAAGTGTATGAATATCATACCCATTTCTTTAACTTATGTGATTTACCATCCTGGCTAATAAAGTAACAATAACCATCCAAACTAATATTTTAACAATATTTCTACCTACTAGCTCCTTTATTGATATGTGGCATCATTTAACTAGAGGGGAACTCAAGCTCAGTAAATGTACCCGTCACCTAGAAAAATTTCTCGAGGAGTGGATGGACCACTTCCGAGATAATTGGGCCTGATTTTACAAGGAAGATGGAATTCGACCCCCGACGCATTTTAGTGACCGGTCATAAGTAGTGTGAGTTATTTGCTGTGGTTTCAGAAATAGTATGAATTATTTTGGTTTAGTTTTAGAAAAAATGTGGGTTATTTTGCTTAAGTTTCAGAAATAGTGCGGTTATTTTGTTGTTTTTTCAAAAATAGTGTGGGTTATTTTGCTGTAGTTCTAGAAATAATGTGGATTATTTTGGTTAAGTTTAAAAAATAGTGTGGTTATTTTTCTATAATTCCAAAAATATTGTGGTTATTTTGCTATAATTCCAGTTTGAGTTATTTTGGTTAAGTTTAAGAAATAATGTGGATTATTTTTGTTAAGTTTCAGAAATAGTGTTCTTATTTTGTTGTAGTTCCAGAATTAGTGTGGATTATTTTGGTTAAGTTTCAGAAATAGTGTGGTTATTTTGCTATAGTTCCAAAAATAGTGTGGGTTATTTTGTTGTAGTTCCAAAAATAATGTGGATTATTTTGGTTAAGTTTTAAAAATAGTGTGAGTTATTTTGCTATAACTTCAGAAATAGTCTGTGGTTATTTTGTTGTAGTTCCAGAAATAGTGTGTGATATTTTAGTTCAATTTCAGAAATAGTGTGGGTTATTCTATGTAGTTCCAGAAATAATGTGTTGTATTTTGATTCAGTTTCACAAATAATGTCTAATTTTTGTTATAGATTCATAAATAGTGTTTATTTTTCACTTCAGAAATAATGTAAATTATTTTAGTTCAGTTCAAAAATAGTGTGAATTATTTTGTTATTGTCATGCTTGTTAAGCCCTTTTCTGATTTGGAATTAATTGATAAAGATCCAAAGGGGATCTCTTTTTCCTTCCTCCTCCCCCAATTTTCCTACTTCATGTCATCTTTTTTTTCTATGGTCAAAAGTCAAAATTGAGAGGCCCATCTTCCTTCTCCACCACAACCACCACAAAACCCATTATTTTCTCATCACCAAATCAAGCAAAATCATCAACTAGTAGCAGTAGTAATCTTTCTTCTCCAATACCAAAGCTATCTCTCTCCTCACTCAGTCACTCACTCACTTTCTCTTAAAGCTCTACAAAAGTATGAATCATAAATAAAGCCCCCAGATTAGGGAAAGAAGCAATTAAAGGTACAAAATTACTCATGCCACTCAACCCAAGTGACCCAAAAGAAAAAGCATAAGTCAATTTCCCAGAAAGAATTGAAATTTACAAGAAAAAAAATTCAGAAGCATACCATTGATAGCAAGTGAGGAAAAAAAAAATCTTTCTCTACCACTACTCCTCCTGGTCTTCTTATGGGGGCAAGTGGCGAAAACCCCCAAAAATTGTTTTTTTTATATTAATTTTTTTAAGGAAAATTATGGATTTGTATGTGACGGTTACCAAATATAGCTAGTGGTGACAAGTTCAGGTATGGGCGATTGTGCACAACATGTGCAGTCAAAGCTTCAATCACATAAATGTCTTTAAAGTAATTTTGCTCTCTTTAACTTTGCATGCGTGTGTACGAGTGTGGATGCGCCGAGTATGGAAGGATTTGAGGTTATGGAGGCAGAGAATAGCAGAGAGATCTAAAAAGAAAGAGAAACGTTAAACGGGGTTGGGCACGCCAAGTGTTGAAGGATTTAAGGGTAAAATTGGAAATTCAATGTTTGGGCCATTTTAATTGGACCAATTCAATATTGGGCTTTGTCCTAACCATTAAATAAAGTTATTACATAGTTTTTGGTTAGCATTCAAAGTTTTCAAGCCCTTATCATTAGTTTTCCCTAATTAATATTGCATTGCACGTGTGTCCTTTTAATTAGTTGTTGCTAGAATCGTCAAGTTCAAGCCTTAATATAGTGGTTTGCAAGTTCTAAGTCCTGATAAGACCTCAATCAAGCTTGACTCTAATTGCAAGGAAAACTTAGACTTGGCATTCGTGTCATGGTTTTTGTGTTTGTGTCGTTTTCGTGACATACCCGATATCTTAATGGATCGTGTCGTGTAACACCTATTAAAGTAAATGGATAATTTGACCCGACTCGAAATTGACCCGTTAATATTATCAGGTAATATGACCTAACCCGTTATCCGTTAAGGAAATCAATAAATAATAAAAATGAAAAACATAATTTGACCCCCAAAAATTTGAAAACATAATAGTTTGTCACATAAATATTACTTTAAAACATAAAAACAACATTTGTCCTTTAAGTATTACATACCCCAAAATAAGAGTATATAGAAAAAACGTTAGTACATTACTACAAAATACCAAATGTTTAAAGATATGCAAAATAATAAAAGGAGTTGCGTTTCAAGATTGAGGAAACCTTGCATGTTTTTGACAATAAAACCCTTCAATTTTCATTAATCACTAAGGAAAATGATATTGGTTTATTTTGAACTCCCTTAAAAATACTATTCATGAGGGTTTGCATATTTTTTCACATTTTTCGCACTTGTAAATTAATTATTATATTCTTTTTAATGTGTCTGATATTTTTAAATTGCTTGATATTTTTAATCTCACTCTTTGCCTATATTATACTATAAAAATAAATCAAAATTAAATTTTTTAGATTTATATAGAATAATAATACAATAATGTTGCAGTCCTATTAGATTAGGAATGTGATTGTGTAAATCCTAGTATATTTGGGATATCTTTAGAAGATTCTCTAGGGTTAGATATTATCCTATTAAAGTTGTAATCCTATTAGGGTAAGGAATTTACCTTCCTTACTACTATAAATAAATGCACAATGGGGCAAGATAATACACCTCACAATTACACACATCTCCTTCTTTCTCTCTACTGTGTTGCACCCCCTTTCTCTCTATCCTTATTATAGTTTAGTAAATTAGGCCTATAACACATTATCAGCACGCTCTTGCCAGAAGCTAAGGAACTGAAGGATCGTGGAAGAGGCTCTTCTACACAATCAAATGCTCCATTATTTTCTGTCAATAGAGTTGTTTTAAAATAAATTAAGATATTTGAAACGACCTTGAAGCATGAAAACATTCCGCATAATACATGAATCCCCTATATTTATATTTTCCTTTCAATTATATATATTGCATATGTGTTCATATATTTTGTCAATATATATATATATATATGCAAGGTTCTAAAAGACGATAGGTGCTAGTCGGGAGATGGGTTGGGGCCTAGCGCTTAGGCGACTAGGCGAGGTTTAGGTGGATTTAAGTAAATCTATTATATTTCGTGTAAATAAGTATCTGTTTATAATTAAAATATATATAATTTTATCATAAACTACAAAATAGAATGACATATGTATTATGAAGCAAGGTTCTAAAAACCGCTAGGCGCTAGTCGGGGGGCGGGCTAGCGTCTAGCGCCTAGGTGGCTAGGCGGGGTCTAGGTGGGCGCCTAGGCGGATTTAGGTAAATTTTTTGTATATCTTGTAAATAATACATATTGACACTTACACAAAATTATACTTATATGAAATCTATGGATAAAATGCAAAAAAAGTATCTAACAAGTCCAAAATTTAAAAACACATTAAGCATATATGCCATGTAACTTAATACATTTTGAATGATTATATCTAATTTAAAAAAAAAATAAAAGTAAAAATCCCACGTGAGTTAGGTGGTCTGATGTGAATATGGGTGGGTGGTTCATAGTAATTTAAAAAAAATATTTTTTATGCTTAATTTAAAGAGAAATAAAGGTGTTTGGATGTAGGGACTAACACCCCATCATTTTTTACAAGAAAAATCAATATGCAAGACTGATAGCCTATGGCTTTTGACAAAAAGCAAGCAACTTGATGCATGTTGTCAAAACTTGATTGGAGGGAAACTACAAAAAAAAATTAAATAAGAAAAGTATGTACAGTGTACGTGGTGTGAAACGAAGAGAGAAAGAGAGAGAGAGAGTCATCTTTCATCGTCTTCATCCTTTCGCAAAACTTTGAACCAGAAACCAGAAAGACAAGATTGCAGCTAATCTGCATTCTTGAAAAAATAGAACAAAACTGAAATTCCTGGACCGCCTAGGCCACTCAGTTGCCCGCCTAGGTGGCCCAAGGGCCGCCCAGGCCGTCTCGGTGGCCGCCTAATTCATGTCCCGATTTTTCTCCCGATTTTGAGTTAATCCCCCCGGCCGGCCAACGCCCAGCACCTAGGCGCCGCCTAGGCCGATTTTTAGAACACTGTTATGAAGTATTGGAATATAATGAAAACATGAGGAACAAGTATATAATGTGTGTTCATTTAACTATTCAGCAATTCTCTTACAATTTATTGAAAAAAATAAAATACAAAATGAAAGTTATCTATTTTCTGTCTAAGTGAATCGCAGCCTAAGCGGGTGCTTAGGCGGGTCTGGGCGGGCTAGGCGGGTGCCTTATCAGGTTTAGGCACCCTTTCTTAATTTTCAAATGCCTAGGCATTAATCGGGGCGGTGGCCAGCCGCCTAGTGCCTAGGTGGGGATTTAGAGACCCCTTTCTTGATTTTCAAATGCCTATGTATCCGTGTGTGTGTGTGCGCGCGTGCGCGCGTGTGTGTATTTGTTCATGCAATACGCAATTATACTATGTGGAATTTGTGAGTCAAAGCACCGAAATTAATTTAGAAGCAATTAGGGTTTTTAACACTAGAATTCAGAAAAAAAAGAAGGGAAATTTGGGATTTTTTGCGTTTATATATGTTTCAGCTCGCAGCCAGCCTGATGTTGGGTTGCTGTCCATCACAACCCAAAAATTATTATTGGGTTATTTCCTTGCCTCGGCCCGCAACCCAGCTTTATTTGAGTTTGTTATTCATTCAACTCGAGCCCAATTTGGGCCTTATTTTTCTTGTGTGGCCTATAGCCAACATTAAATCATATATAGGCCTAGACAAATTTTATTTTTGTTTCTATGATCGACGCCGAATGGTCTCGATCTATTGAATTAATTAAAAGTGACCAGTAATCCATTAATTTGACTAGACGTCCAAAATTATTAGCCTGAAGCTCACTTTTGGACATTAATGATTCAATATTTTATTTCTTTTCTTTGAACGCTGACGGCCTTTCGTAGTCCCAAAGCACTCACACTTAAGTTCCTGAAGCAGCCCACACTTAGTTGTATATTGCATTCTATGTTCTTACAGGTACCTCCTTTTTATGAATCGGAAGTTCATAACTAAACTCGAACCTGTAGTTTAGTGACTTTGAAACCCAAAGTTTTCATAAAAACAATGCACCCATGAAAACTTTAATTTTTCACGTAAACCATGTCTTAGAACCCGAATGTTCTAACTTTGATGCTTATGGATATCTTATTTTCGTAGCACCAATCACAATCTTGTTCCCTTCAATAAGTGGATTGTCGAACCATAACAAGTTTGATTTCACTGATTTGGACGTTTCTTGATGGAAACTGTATAAGATGTGAATCTCCACTTGACTATCAAGAAGCTAAGAAACCATTGAAGCCAACAATGGTATGGAAGAGTTAAATAAGCCTCCACCATGATCTTCTTTCAAAGACTTATGCCTGAAGCATGACCAATGGAAATACCTCCCAAAAGAGATTTCCATGACTCTTTGGCTTGCTCCTACGTATTGTTTAATCATGAAAGATATTGCCTGAAGCACACCATAATTATGTCCATGAATGAGTACGATTCTAAAGTTTATATTTTGACTGGAGAATACTTTGCTCGTCCTTCTATGATTCTAACTTGCTCTTGAAGCAGAAGTGTAGAAAGCAAAAGTTTACCAAATTCTCGAATCTGATTACTACCACACTTGTGAGAGAAAGGTACGCCCAGTAATTCGATTGAGAAATATCGAAAGGTATAAACCCAGTTTCGGCTAGAGTCCAACTAATGGTGGTGCCCTACTTTGACAAGGATAAAATAGAGGCAATGCTCTGCTTTGACATAGGTGCACCGAAAGGTATTCCTCTGCTTCTGCAAAGGCCTACCGAATAGGCTCCTCCATTTTCGGCTAGAGCCTACTGAACCCAAGTTTGGGTCTGTCTCTCTCACAATCTAATTTCAAGTTTGTTTTTACAACATATGGTAGAATTAGGGTCTGCCAAGTTGTGACATCATGCCCGAAGTGTAATCCTTGACACCTAAGACCTAAAACTTAAAAAATAAGGAATATTATTCCCCAACCTTAATCTTGCATAATCTACTTCCATCTTGATGGAATAGATCATTGGTTATGCACCTACTTGTGCCTTTGCCAATGCCTTTGAGGAGTACCATTCTCATAGTCAAATTGTGAGACTAATTTTGCTCCACCAAAAACCGTTGGAAGAGCAGAATCTTGACATCAATGGCCATGTTGGCCGAATCCCCTTAATAAACCATTTACTTTGTGAACATTTTTCTATGTTCTTGGATTCCAGTTTGGTATTTGTTTTAGTTATGGATAATCTTATCGATATTGTCTTCGAATATGAGTTAATTGAATCATGTTTCTTAATACATGTGACCAAATTCAATTAAAGATGTGATTAGGTATGAATGTGAGAAAATTAGTTGTCTGGATGAATGCAATACTACAAACACTAACTTTATACCTAAATCATATCTCTAGCAATGATTTTAGGTTTATCTAACCTGATTAAGAGCATTGGCATGCTCATTGTTGTATGAATGAGACTACATTACCATTTAAGATACTTTATATTCTCCTCGTTCTAGAAGAACGTTGTTGAGTTTTAAGGATATTTGAGATGACAATGATCATGAATGAAACCACTAAAGAAAATAGAGTGAAATATCTTTGCACCACCTCAAAAAATGAGCCTAAAGCTTCATTTTAGGGCCAATGGGCTACCTTCCGATTGGGATACACCACGTGTGGCCAGCCTAGATCCAGGTGATTCGAGTAGTTTACTTGCTAAAGCACAACCTTTTGGGACACTTAGGTCGAATTATGATGGCACAACGCATCTCCTTACCTGAAGTAATGATGTTATGCTTATAAGCACACTTTGCTAAACCTGCTCGTTGAGGAAATTGGTTTTCTACATCATCCCTAGCAAAGATACGAAAGGACCCTTTTTTCATAGTGGATTCAAGGGAATATATGTGGACTAAACCAACCAAAATGTGGACCATATCAATACTTATGATTTTGGTTAATGAATCGACAAATTGGTCACATGTTTGTCCACACACATTACGGCTAAACCCCCTGGCCAATTTTAAGGGTTCACCACCCTAATTATAAGACTGGATAATGTCGGAGAGTTTATATCGAAGGGTTTTGATAAGTATTACATTTCTTTTGGGATAATAATTGAACATCGAATTCCCATGTTCACCCCAGCCTCGCAAAGTGATTATAAAGAACAATATAAATGATCACCCAGACCTTGGTTAACGCACCAAGCTTTCGATTTCTACCTCTGGCTATGCAATCTTGTACGCAATTATATTGGTCCATCTTGAGGCCCATTGCTACCCAATCTTATTCAATGTTACAGTTGGTTACTGGGTACGAACCTGACGTTTCGTACTTACACATTTAGGTGTGCATTCCATGTGCTAAGTTGCCCCGCCGCAACGTACCAATATGGGTCCTCCAATAGGGATGTGAATCTTTTTTGATTATGATTCTTCGCACTAGCTCTCTTAGAGCCCATGCATGTGGTCTCTTTACCGCTCATTTTTGCATATTGTCCCTACGATGAGATAGTCTTCCCTCCATTATGGGGAGATAAGAACGTCAACATTCCTATAGAATGGTGCAAATTTATATGGACGTTGCCCACTATGTCTCATCTTGATCCCCGTACCGCACAAGTGTGATAAGCAAGTGTGATGTATTCTAGCTTTCAGGATATTGCTCCAAACGCATTCCTCTGATCTAGCTAAAGTGACGAGATAATATACCAGCTGCAAATATGCCTTCAAGGATAGATGTACTTAATGAACGTCGAGTCAACATCCCCGAAGGGTGTGTTGGCCTTATTAGATGGTTTAGCCACCCCTGTTGGACGACCTGGTACCTTAACAGATAGCCAGTCAATTTGTTTCGACCTAAAGCACGACAGATCACTCAGTTCATAGGATTCACTTCCTTAGAAGAGGAAGGTCACGTCACAATATGAATCCATACTCGATTGTTGTCTCAGATCATTCCATCTCATGAGATTAATCCAGATTACTCCCGAGACTGGAAGTTCTTAGTCTAGTATACTAGTTTGGATGAGATAATGGAATTGGAATGACATTATCATCGATGATGTTTTCACTTATTTGGTAGCACCGACTTAAATGAAAAGCGACGATATCGAACCGTGTTCAGTTTATTAGTGACAACATAGATCCAATCTAGGTTAAATTCTTTACCAAAGTGTGTTTAGACTTGTAGTTCCTACATTGCCTAAGGTAGCCCTGTTGTGTTACAAGTGGGAAAGGAAGTGTAATGAGATGAATGAAACAGTACGATGCAATGCATGCTTTACAGCGCAAGGTTTCTCTCTAACGCCTTGTGATTGATTGCAGCATTACTAATGTGGTTAGTGTTTGTCCATGGGGATATTAATACAGAGATTTACATGTAAATTCCTAAATAATAAGATGGACTGGGTCAAATAGTTCTAAACCACAAAACGCCCTCTCATCTCGTTTGAGGCGTTCACTTACGGATTCAAGTAAGCTGGCAGATGTGGTATATCCGTCTAAATGATTATTTGATTAGTTAGGGATATGAAATTATGCCCTTGCGTGTTAAACTATGAAGTCTTATTTCAAATTGCAAGAGTTATAGTTTATGTCAATGATTGTGGATGCAAATTTCTTGATCTTGGACAATTTTGCACTTACAAAATAATTAACACCTTAGGTTAAGGCCAAGAGCCTCACGCGCCCACGATGAATGGGGGGGGCTTTGGCCGAAGAACCTCCGATGCCAAAGTTAGAATTTAGAGAGAAAGAGTGTATAGAGAATTTTGGGATTTTTGCCAAACTGTTGGAATGAGTGTTTGGTGAAAATATGAGCCTATTTATAGGGCTAGGCCGGTCCACTTAGGAGAGAAAGTGGCCGGCCAACTTGTGGATTTTTTATTGAATTTGTGGTTTAATTAGCCAATTTATTGGCTAATTAAATATGAAAGAAATAAATGGGGGGTTATCAAATTGAATGACTAACTTTATTTGGGTAATAAAGTGGAGAAAATAAGAAAGGTAAGGAGCAAAGGGAGGTGGTCGGCCATTGCCTAGCTTTGGGATTGAATGGGATATATTTTATGGTTAATTGGATGATTTAATTGATATTTAATGGATTAATTGGGTAATTAATCCATTAATTAACCAATTAACATAATAATTTGGAGGTTACCTTGCAAAAGGGAATTTGATGAGATAGACTTTGAATTGTTTACCTCTTTTGGAGCATCTTTGACTTTGTTGAAAAAAGATTGTCTACTGCTCGCGTTTAGAGATCCTGGTGTACCTCAGGGGTATTTTAGTCATTTCCTGCTAAAATATCCACGTGTCGCCTTGTGATTATTTTTGGCTCTACAAATGCCCCCACACTTATTGGGCTGCTTGCAGAAAAGAGCAACAGGTGTAGATATTTTCTCGCTTTAGGAAACTCTGAATTGCTTCTTATTTTGTTGTTGATTCCCTCTTTAACAGGAAATTAGGTTATTCTCGGAAAGGAAAATAAATTTCTCTCAAAGCCTATTTAAGTCCACCTTAAGTGGGTTATTAAATCAACATTGGAGAGCAATTTATTCTACCCTCCAAGAGAGAGAAAGCTTAAATGATATTTATTCCCCCTCCTCTAGCAATCTTCTACATCTTGCCCATGTAAAGGACCGTCTTTCGTTGATTTCTTCGTCTCCTTCGTGACGCACTCATGTAAGAAAAGTTTAAATTTTCTTGTCTTCTTGGGTAGTGTTATTGCGGGATAACCATTCGGGTAATGCGGCACGTTGGCTGGCAGGGGCCAGGATTCGACTGGGCTTGGGCCGACGAGATGTTGTGCCAGGGACCATTGCTTGGGCAGCTCAGCTTGGCTAGAGCCAAGGGCAGCTTGTGCGGCTGGGGCCATGGATTGTGGCGCTGGGGCGTAGTGCTAGGCGAGCCGTATGGCTCCTGTTCTTTGGGCTCTTGGACGTGATTCGAGCTAGGCTGGCAACTGAGAGAAATAAGGAGGTCGTGGGACCTCATGGGCTGCAGGAATGCTGGGCATGCAGGCCTTCTACCTGCTAGAATGCTGGTTTGAGCTCCTCTACTGAGTACCGTGAATGTCGTTGGATGCTTAGTCATTTTCGTCGGGAGAAATGTAGGCTGCCCCCGAAAGAAGAGGTAAAGAGGATCAAGGCGGATGCATTAGCTCGTATGGTCGTTATCATAGAGCTTACTATGAATGAAGGTGGAATGAAGAGATCTTCCCCGCCTGCTCAAGAGATGCCAATTAAGAGAAAACTAAAAACTTATTCTGCTGCTCATGAGGGTCCGACTGCTGCCGAGAGGCCTGTGATGGACATGACTTCTTCCAATGGGAAGAAAAATGAGGCTGCTAGATCTGAGCATGTGGCGTCTGCCATGCTGAGAATGGCTTGTATGATTGCTGATATAATTGCTCAACGTAAAGGTTATTTCATGCCCTAGTGCCGAAACATGTACCAAGACGTCCGTTGGGAGCTAAGTCTAGTTCACCTTTGGAGAAGCTTGATATTATAAAGAGCAATAAGGTGGACTTTGTTGCTAAGGTAGCGCCAAGGCCCATTTCCTCTGCTATTGACTCGCTTGCTAGGAAAAAGGAAACTGCTCGGATGGGCAGCTGTGAGAAATCTACCAAGCCTGCTTTTGGGAAAGCTGCTGAGATCCATATACTTTTAAAACCAGATCTTCTTTGAAGACATGGATGCTTGTGCCAAGTTTATTAATGGCGTTAGAAATGTTGTTTGCCCAAGTTCCTTTGCGAAGCATACGACCCAATATAGAATAACAGCTCTGCTTGCTATGATGCAAATGTAGTAAGGCTGCCAATGAGGTGGCGAAGACTATGGCAGCTGAAGCTTATTCCTCGGCTTAGATTCCAGATCTTGAGTTTGCAGTTTCTGAGCTTCGTTTCATTGCTTATGCAAAGGATGAAGAGTTGATTGTTGCTTATAATCAAGTGATCCACTTCAAGAGAATCGTCGATAGGCTTGAACCTTAAGTGTTGGAACTTCAAGGTGTACTGAAGATCAACAAAAGTCTGAAGAAGGAAATGGATGAGCTGCAGCGCATCCGTGTTGGTCTGCTCGAGGAGAATGACCAGCTGAAGGGTGAGAAGGATGTGCTTAAGGTTTTGAGACCTTTTCTATTTCTTCTGAAGACTTGCTTGTTTTTACTTTTGAGGCTTCCATTGGCGAAGTAGTTTGGAGAAGTTGGTGCCCAGGCTGGGGTACCGGGGGTGAAGAGCTGGATGGTGCCACTGCTAAGAGCGTCGTGGTGACCGAATAGTCATGGGATGTCCAAGCTGCTGAAGTGTAGTCTTCTAGGTAGCCTTTAAGATTTTCTTTGTATTTCCTTATAGCTCTTGGTTTGCTTGAACTCCTTCGGCCTTTGCTAATTATTTATAAACATGATTGATTCGTTTTTCTTCATCTTCGCTTCTATTGTTCATGCCCTAACCTTTAAACTTGATAAACTAATGATAGGCACGCCACTTTTTTATACGCAGACAAGCCCGCGTAGCCTATATAGCCGTAGGTGTTGGTGTAGAACTTTGCAAAGTTGTTAACCATAGGGTTGGCAGCCGGATGCCTTACTTACAGAAGCAGACAAGTCTGCTTAACCACTAAGCTGTTAACCTTGGTTTTTTCCAATTTCGTAGGTTGTGTAGCAAGTATCACAACACTTTAGGACTTGGTGTAGGTTGTTCTGCGCTTGGCAGAGGTGAACCTTATTGACTACGTAGCATGTCGGCAGTGGATAAAACTTCGTATATGCGCGCTAGCTTGTTTAACCTTGCACAAGAATGTGCAGTTGTATAAGTCTAGCGTAGCTTTACTGCTCGAAGGGCAAGCAGTAGGCAGTTTTCCGGAAACCGTAGGCTACCTTAGTGCACTCGGTAGCAGCTTTAGGGTTCCAGGGCAGCCGTATGTAGAGTGTACTGCGTAATGTGCTCCCTCCGTTTCTAGGGCCCGGTTCCTCGCAGATTAGGCCAAGAGACCCAAAATCCTTTAGTAAACTAAGCCTTGGAAAAGACCGTTGTGGCTACTTTTAGGAATCCCGGCGCAAGCCATCGTGCATCTAGTTATACTAGGGCAACCAGGCTCATCCACGTTTGGATATTCGGAGTGTAAAGTTTATTTTCTCGTCTTGGAGAGCTAACCCATATGGGTTGGGGAATTGGTTTATGCTCTCACACTGGAAATCAATTAATTTACCCTTTCGCACTGGAAAGCATGGTTGGTCCCTCGGGGGGCGCAATTCCTGCGATGAGTTCATAAGAATGGCGCAGTCTTCTTTTGAAGTGTAGGAGTGATCAGTTGTTGTAAGCATGCAGCCGAGCCAAGTTGTGATTACTTATGAATTCCTCATTGAAAAATGAGTGAAACAAACGAAAACTTAGTTGTAAGGTAGAAATTGCATAACAACTGGATAATCCTCGGCTTGTGAGGTGGTGTTTGTCGAGCTGCTTGAGTTTTCAAGCTTTGATGTAGTGGGAGGTCACATATGGTACTTCATCAGATTGTAGGCGTTCCACTGCTTTTTGATCTTTTTGTCGTTTCATAGTGGCGAGGGTGTAATTACTTTTACCGTCTACTCTGCTGATCTTGTATGGACCTTCCCAGATGAGACCCATCTTTTTGGAGCCTTATTTGCGGACAATGATGAAGGCTTTTCTTAGGACTAGATCTGTGGGCTAGAATTGTCGGATCTTGGCCCTTTTGTTGTAGCTAGTGAGGAGCTGCTGCTGGTAGGCTGCAATGCGAGTGCTATTCTGCTCGCACTTCTCTTCTGCCAGATCTAAGCTTGTGACCATTTCTTTACTGTTCTGCTCAATGCTTGGTAGTAGAGCGGTGATACTTGGCTTGATGACATTGGGATGAATGATTGCTTCCGAACTAAATGCCAAAGAGAAAGGAGTCTCACCGGTTGCTCATCTTTTAGTGGTGCGATATACCCATAGACATCCGGGGAGTTCGTCTGGCCATTTTCCCTTCTTGTTGGTGAGGGATTTCTTGAGGCAGTCGAAGATCATTTTGTTGGATGCTTTGGCTTGTTTATTGCTTTGAGGATATATTGGCATGGACATGTGCTGCTTGATGCCATATTCTTGGAAGAACTTCTCCAGATCTCTGCCTATGAATTGCAAGCTGTTGTGGGTGACAATGGACTGAGGGATGCCAAATCAGCAAATGCTGTTCCTTCATATGAAGCTCTCTATGTCCGTTTGAATTTTGATCATCATGGGTTCTTCTTCTACCCATTTGGTGAAATAGTTGGTTGCCATGATTATCATGCCTTTGCCTCAGTAATAGGCAACATAGGTCCTACCAGGTCAATTGCCCAATGCATGAACAGCCAAAGACTCGTCTGCAGGTTTAGCTCGCTGGCAGGCAGTGCTGGTATCAGCTTGTAGCATTAGTAGCGGTTGCACTTTTGTACTAACTCCTTAGCATCTTGGTGCATGATAGGCCAATAGTAGCATGTGGTAAGAGCTTTTTGTGTTAAGGATCGACCTCCGGAGTGGTTTCCACAAACGCATTCGTGGATTGAGCTTACAACTTTCAAGTTATCGGGAGGCACTAGGCAGCGGAGATGTGGTCTAGTGTGGGACCTTTGGATGAGAATGCTGTGACACTTAGGCTGTTGGCTCTGTCTTTATGCTTGGCTTGTCAAGATATTCCACTAGAATAAAACGTTTTGAATTGGTGATCGATGGCGGAGCCTAGGCCGGCTAGTACATCTGCATGGGCGTTGTCAAGGCTAGGTGTGAAGGCGAGGTAGGGAGCCGTGGAGTTGGGGCCATGTTACATGTAGCAAGAGATGCTCAACTTCTGGTATTGGGCCACTCTAGAGCTGAATAATGGAGCAAGGGTCGGCTAGGGCCGTGTGACGTGCAACAGGAGGTAGTGCTCAACATGTTTCTCTTATATAGAATATTCTGGGGCGACGAGGATAAAACTTGCTTTTGAGTGTTCCTTCCAGTGTTCGTCTGCCCTTGGAGTGTCTTTTGGGCCAAGTTTTTGCGTTCATCAGAAAACTTTGCATCCACCAAGGTTTACGCCTTTATTGTTGCGTGTCTGGATTCGACGGAATAGTGCGTCATGATGATGACTGCGTTCATTTGAAGGTAAAACTTGAGCTTTCAGGTTACAACAACTATTGCCAAAGTTAACTTTTGAATTTCTAATAACATCGATGATAGCTTTTGAACTGTAGAATATAATGTAGAATATAGGTAGTCAGGCCCCCAGCTCTTATCGCATGATGGTAGAGCTTATTGTTGCTCTATATACAGTCAAACATGCGAATAAGTCCTCCGTTGCTTTTGGTTTGGATAGTAGGCAGGTGACGTCGGATACTTCTTTAAGTCTTTGAATGTGCATTGGCGAGCCTCGTCCCAAAGTGCATGCTTTTCTGCTAGAGCGAAAGAATCTGCCAGAGTTAGATCTTCTTTCATGATCAATTTTCTGAATAGCGGGTGGTCTGTTGGAAGTCCTTTTTGGAAGGCTGCTCTAGCTATCGAGTCGTTGCATCCGACTAACCTTGCCTTCTCTACTTTGAACCTCCTCACATAGTTGCGAAGCAACTTCTATGGGTTCTTCTTGACGTTGAACAAATGGTCGGACTTCTTTTTGATCGCGCGATAGGATGAATATTCTTTGGTGAAAACTAAAGAAAGTTCGTCAAAATTCTGGATGGATTGTGGTGGCAGGGTATAGAACCAATATTGCGCCTCACCTTATAGAGTGGTGGCGAATATCTTGCACATGAGATCATCGTTGTTTCAATAGAGGATCATTGCGCTTCGGTAGTGTCTCTCCGGGTCTTCATCCTATTTGAAAGATGTGAAATGTGGCATGCTGAACTCGCGTGAAGGCTCTGCCTGCTCGATCTCGTCCGTGAAGGGTGACCTAATTATGTTGGTCATGTTCTGTCTAGTGCCTTGTCGGTGACCTTATTGCTTTGGAAATTGCACAATTGCTTGGTCAAGAATCTCTCTACTTCTTCCTGAATTTGTCTTTGTTGGGGTAGCGAAGCTCTCGGCTGCCTCCAACAGTGACTTGCTGGTCTAGGTTGCTCTTCCATGTGTTTGGCTCGTCTATGCTGCAGATGCTGGTTAAACTTTCCTAACGAGTTCTTCATTGGCTGTCGGTTGAACTTGAGCCGTATTGAGTGACTGTTTCTCTTTGTCCGTCGTGCTGCCTACTCCGATGTGGGGTGGATGATGCTCATTGTAGGCTTAGCCGTGAATGAACACTTCACCTAGGAGGCTGCTCATGTTGACTATTGGAGTGTGACCCCAACCGTGAATATATGCTCGTCTATGGGCCTAGTCGAGAGTGCACGCTCCTCCACGCTCTAAGACGGGAGTATACGTTATCTCGGGGGCCCAATCGGGAGTGTACACTGCCTGAACACTCGGTTCGTGGCTACTTGAGTGACTGCTTGCCGGGACGCTACTGGAGAGGTTATTTGTCTGCCTTTGTCCTACTTCAGGAGACCTTGTCTAGGGCACGTTGCATCTTGGTGCGCTGCAAGAGCTGGTTTACCAAAGTTGTCTCTGTGGAAGGTAACTCGTCAACTCTATGACTTGTCGAGACAAGTGTTGTTTACCACTTGGATTGGAAGAGCTTAGAAGGAATGTGCCTCCTTGGGCAATGGAAAGGTGGTAGACTCCGGGTGCGAGTTTTGAGTTGGGAAATGTCAAATCCACGAAAAAATATGGTGAGAATGCCCCCAGCTCGATGGTAGGTTCGGATGGTTGAAATAGTCTTGGCCCAACTTGGGTTGCTTGGAAAGCCACGGGAGCAGGTTGGGCCACGGGAATGGGCTGCTTGGCAGAAGCGGGTTGGGCCATGAGAGCAGGCTGCTCGGCGGAAGCACGCTGGGCCACAAGAGTGGGCTGCTCAGCGGGAGCAGACTGCTCGAAGTGTGATGCACATGGGTGCAAGGCTTGGGCTCAGCTTGGTAACACATTGAGTTCGCGTTGGGCTTGGAGCGACATGGCTTGGGCCGTGGCCTTGGTGCCATGAGCCTTGGACGGTACTGCTCGGGCCATGGTAGCGGTGCCATGGACCTCGCTACGGGTAGTGGTGACCGTGGTGGCCACCGCGGTGGTTGCCATGGTGGAGCCTCGTAGCGATGGTGCCGCTCCTATGATCACATTTAGCCTCGTGGATTGCCATGGTCCAATTTCTTGAATATTAGAATTTTCACTTGTGAAATTTTCTAAATTTCTAGCCATTATCTTTTTCTTATACGTTTATGAAAGAACTTTTGCAAATAAAAAATTCTAATAATAAGAATGTATGAAAAATATTCAAATGGACTAGAAAATAGAGAAAAATCTTTTTATGCGAGAGTCTTCTACGAGTATGGATCTCAACTCTCAATGAAAGCACCAATTTGTGGATGCAAATTTCTTCCTCCTTGATCTTGGACAATTTTGCACCTATAAAACAATTAACACCTTAGGTTAAGGCCAAGAGCCTCACGCGCCCACAATGAATTGGGGGGGGGGGGCTTTGGCCGAAGAACTTCCGATGCCAAAGTTAGAATTTAGAAAGAAAGAGTGTTTAGAGAATTTTGGGATTTTTGCCAAAGTGTTGGAATGAGTGTTTGGTGAAAATGGGAGCCTATTTATAGGGCTAGGCCGGTCCACTTAGGACAGAAAGTGGCCGGCCAACTTGTGGATTTTTTGTTAAATTTGTGGTTTAATTAGCCAATTTATTGACTAATTAAATATGAAAGAAATAAATGGGGGGGTTATCAAATTGAATGACTAACTTTATTTGGGTAATAAAGTGGAGAAAATAAGAAAGGTAAGGAGCAAAGGGAGGTGGCCGTCCATTGCCTAGCTTTGGGATTGAATGGGATATTCTTTGTGGTTAATTGGATGATTTAATTGATATTTAATGGATTAATTGGGTAATTAATCCATTAATTAACCAATTAACATAATAATTTGGAGGTTACCTTGCAAAAGGGAATTTGATGAGATAGACTTTGAATTGTTTACCTCTTTTGGAGCATCTTTGACTTTGTTGAAAAAAGATTGTTGATTGCTCGCGCGTAGAGATCCTGGTGTACCTCAGGGGTATTTTGGTCCTTTCTTGCTAAAATATCCACGTGTCGCCTTGTGATTATTTTTTGCTCCACAATGACAAGCATCTAACTAAGACTCTAGAAAAACTTGAGAAAATTGCCTCCCAGCTGAAGACCAAATTTGAGATGATGGATCTTGGGAAAACTCGTTTATGCCTTAACCTGAAGTTTAAGCATTGTTTTGACGGTACTTGTTCTACCAGTCGAACTACACCCTGAAGGTGTTAAGTATACCTATGATCTTATATGCAAATAGGACCCTTGAAGAGGTTATGGAATCCGAAGTTCCATATTTGAGTTCAACTTTGCGCTTTGTTGTACTTACCTCATTGCATTAGAGTGGACATCTCCTTTGTTGTTGATCTATTTGTAAAGATGTAGCACCGCGCCTACATGCAGCCATTGAATTGGTATTAAAGACGTATTTTGTTACCCTTAAAAAGTACTACGGATTTGGGTTAATACCAATGCATCCCAAACGGATCCGACCCTCTTGATCCTCGAAATGATGCTTGCCTTATTGTTATGCTGACGCTGGTTACTTATCAAACCCGCATAAGGCACATCCTCGAATAGTTATGTCTTTACCCTTAGAGACAACGTAATATCTTGGTGGTCCACGATATGACCTTAGTTGCAAAATCTTTGAATCGTTCCAAGACTCACCTTACTTCACTAAGCCCCATGTGAGATATGGTTGAGAGCTCTTGTTGAGCATATTTGAAGTACTTGTTGTTTTCATCAATCGTTGAGTCCCAGCGACAATGCATAAAGATTATACCGCATGTATCAACTAGTCCATGGCATGATACATCAACAAAGTTAACGCCAAGACATATTGCATCTACATCACATCAACAAAGCATCAGGAGATTGAAGTCATGCAAGCCGATCCTAGACAACCATGCTGACCTTTACACGACGTCTCTACCGATGTCAACCTTCCAGAAGCTTGTCCGAGGAATTGGTATACCTAACTATTCATATGCAATGCTTGTAGTTCTTATTTGGTCTATCAAACTCATGGGGAGTATCCAGAAGTACACTTACTTGATCTTAATGTATTTTTTCCCTAAGATTAAGAGCATTTTTCCCATTGCGTTTTTGCTACCTAACTAGGTTTTGATGAGGCACCCATCCTAGGCTAGTCATACCATTGCGTTTTTGCTACCTAACTATATTTTTTACTTAATGCAACTTCTCACTTTTCTCCTTAGTCTATGGATTTTTATCCCACCTTGGGTTTTACCATAGCGAGGTTTTGTGAGTTTTACTTTTTATGCATTCTTCCGTTGATTTGAGAGTCACATTCGCTCATTGTGCCGATGACTTCATCAACTGAACGTACTTCGTCGTTGAAGACCTGATGTGCTATTTATTTGACACACTCAAGGGGGAGTGTTATAGTCCTATTAGATTAGAAATGTTATTATGTAAATTCTAGTATATTTGGGATATCTTTAGAAGATTCTCTAGGGTTATATATTATCTTATTAAAGTTGTAATCCTATTGGGGTAAATTCGGTGAGATAATACAATAAATAAAGGCACAATTAGGTGAGATAATACATCTCACAATTACTCATCTCTCTCTTTCTCTCTATTGTGCCGCACCCTCTCTCTCTGTCATTATTATAGTTCAGTAAATTAGGCCTACAACAAATAATACATATTTTAATATACAATATGTACGTATACACTATGGCTATTGTATTTTATAGTAATTTTTTTTTTGTAGTCTAAAAATTAAAATAATCAAAATAACTTTTTCTTAATGTGTCGAAACAAGTTATTCGCGTGTCACTCTCGTGTAAACCTGTTAAGGACCCGTTATTAACGAGTTCTTATATTGTGACCCGATAACGACCCGATTAGTTATCATGTTGATTCAAAACCTGTTATTTTCATGTTGTTTATGTATCGTATTAATGGGTCGTGTAAGAAAAGGAAAACTACAACTTTCATTGATGATGGTGTTGACCTTAAAAAATACCAAGCCTACGTGATGCGCAGGCCGAGTAATTAATAAGCTAATTATGTCCTTCGGTTGTGTGTAGGGCGTGCCAACTCGACGGCTGAGCTCGGCCGGTGAGTAAAATTTGTTGATATTACATTTGGCGCGCTACTGACTTCTGAATCTCGAGACTGTGGCCGAGGAAGGAACACGTCTCGGCCTTCGGGTTCTAGAGCTTGAAGATAAGGTTGCTAGTTCTATGAAGTTCAATATCAAATTCGGCTCCCGAGGTGCCGAATGTAGTAACCTGGTAACACCTCACTTTGCCAAGAAGGCTGATGAGATGACCTCTGCCAATAAGGATTCGAAAATCCTTCTCGACAGAGACTTGGATAGATAACCAGTCGGCCTCGTTGCAGTGCTGTTTATCCAAACTGAAGGTGCTTCACGATTGACTGATTCTACGGCAACAATGTTGTTTATCCAAACTGAAGATGTTTGCCGGTTGCCTTCACAGTGCTGTTTATCCAAATTGAAGATGTGTTGGCGAAAAAGAAAATAAAAATCTCAAGGTTGTTGAGAGGTTTCATGTAGAGCGAGAGTTTGCGCAGGGCAGTTTGTGTGTTGAGTTGGAGGGGCTTTTCCGTTATCTGCAGCTTTGTATTTATAGCCAAGCCTACGTTGTCACCAATCCAATAAAGCCTTTTCCCGGATATACTCCAAAAAAAATATCAAAACAACCGATATTATCTTTAATATATTCTGCCAAAAATCTCGCCAGCCTCCTTGCATTGATTCCAGACTTTCACAAAGAGACTTTGAAAATTCAAATCATCCTTATCATTTCAAACCCATATCTCACATCCATCACCAAGCAAAACAAAAAGCCTAGTCTACCTAGGTTTCCTATGCCATCATTATCCATGACTATTATTTTCTTTAGATGATATCAAATCCCTCGTGATGATCTCCTATCAATCAACATGTCTATAGCTAGCAGACCCAAGTTAATCTGAACTCTGTTGTTACTGCTTCCCATTAAAGATAATGAGAATCCCACTTATTTTGTTCAAGAAAACCGAGATAAAGATAATTATTATGATTAAAAACCTTATAATATTATCTTTTAACAATAACAAACTATCTTAACTTCCTTATTCCCTAGTTTCCTTGAACTTCGGCTCGTAAGACGAATGGTTAAGGAAATTAAGTCTCTGTGCCTAGCAAAATCTCGTGGTATCACCGAAGAAGACAAAAATTTCCTAGCAAAAGAAAAGCACACCATGCTATTAAGAACCCATAGTTGAACGTACAAGATGCCAATTTGCATCTTGGCCAACTCATCGACCTCAGTCCGATCTCAATTTTTATCATGGCTTGGCATGATAATCAAACCTCGGCCGAGCTAGGCCTGCCTATATATATAAACACTTTGATAGTCTTCCAATCCCCTACTTTCCTTCTCTTAAAAACTAAACTCCCATGGCCGAAATGTTGGTAAGGAAGAATGGCTGAGGATGGGTAGGTGTAGAGATGTTGCAAATATTCTTTTTAACTGCCGAGGATACCTAATTTTATCAGTCGTTCGTGTTGTGGGCTTCGACCAAAATAGTCTACCAAAGACTTTAATTTTTAAGCCAAGCACGCCATCTTTTGGATTGCTGCACCACCTTGTTGCCCCCCTTATTTTCTGATGCATCGGCCTAAAAGGCCGAATGGTTAAGAGAATAATTTATTCATGGCTTTTTTTTTTTTAGAAGAAAACGAAAGTGGCCAAACTATAGAGAGGAGGAGGCCAACGATGTTTTATTCCGAGCCGAGATCTTTTTATATCAAAATTCTCAATTTGGTTTTGCTCTAGGCCGAATAAAGAATCACTTCCAAATACTTTTGACTTGGTGAAATATTTTTCATCGGCCGCCGAATGTGTTGAACAATTATTATGCCCCCAGGCATAATAATTTCGTCAATTTCAGCTTTAAACTCAAATAACTTAGCCGAATGGGATATCTCTATATCGGCTTTATCGCCAATATACATATCGATTGGCGTGGTTTTTTCAGCTTGGCCCAAGTCTCGGCCTTGTTCGTCATTAGAGCACTACTCTAACGAATCATTTTCTAAATCGACTTTTGGCTCATAAACTTGAACTTTTTCTTCTAGGCCTACCACACTTTCAGTCTCGACTGAGACAACATGTGGCCTAGGTGTTTTTTTGGCCGTCTTGGCAATTTCCTGAGGTTGAAATTTTATTGTGGCTGGAGTGAAAAATTACCCCTCGGCTTTTTGATCCAACCATTCTTCAAATGGAATTGATTTGAACCCAAATCGCATTTTTTTATCGAGCCACTCATAAAATCGAGCTCTATCTTCATTTAACCATTGATCTTGTAAGCTGTGATGAACCTTCACCTTTATCATTTGTGAGAAAGATTTTTGACTTTCTTCTTTTGCTTTAACGATCCGGTCAAGGAGTTTTTGTTACTCGGCAATTTCCTTGAATAGGCGCCGAATCTCATCCTGATTGTGATCTTGATATATCATGTGAACTTCATAGTTTTAACACTTGATCCCACTGGGCGTGCCAAAATGTTGACCCTAAAAACTACCAAGCACACGTGGCGCTTCGGCCGAGTAATTAATAAGCTAACTACATCCTTCGGTTGTGAGCGAGGCGTAAAATTTGTTGATGTTGCATTAGGCACGCTGCTGACTTCTAAATCTCGCGACTGTGGCCAAGGAAGGAACACGTCTCGGCCTTTGGGTTCTAGAGCCTGCAGATAAGGCTGCTAGTTCTGCGAAGTTCAATATCAAATTTGGCTCCCAGGATGCCGAATGTAGTAACCTGGTAACACCTTACTTCACCGAGAAAGCTAATGAGAAGACCTTTGCCAATAAGGATTCGAAAATCCTTCTCGATTGAGACTTGGATAGATAACCAGTCGGCCTTGTCGCAATGCTGTTTATCCAAACTGAAGATGTGTTGGCGAAAAAGAAAATAAAAATCTCGAGGTTGTTGAGAGGTTTCGCGTAGAGCGAGAGTTTGTGTGTTGAGTTGGAGGGGCTTTTTCGTTATTTGCAGCTTTGCATTTATAGCTAAGCCTACGTGATCACCAATCCAATAAAACCTTTTCCTGGATATACTCCAAAAAACATTATCAAAACAACCGATATTATCATTAATATATTATGCCAAAAATCTCGCCAGCCTCCTTGCGTTGCGTCCCGACTTTCACAAAGAGACTTTTAAAATTCAAAGCATCCTTCTCATTTCAAGCCCATATGTCATATCCATCACCAAGCAAAACAAAAAGCCTAGTCTACCTAGGTTTCCTATGCCATCATTATCCATGACTATTATTTTCTTTAGATGATATAAAATCCCTCGTGCTGATCTTCTATCAATCAACACGTCTACAGCCAGCAGACCCAAGTTAATATGAACTCTGTTGTTACTGTTTCCCATTAAAGATAATGAGAATCCCACTTATTTTGTACAAGAAAACCGAGATAAAGATAATTATTATGATTAAAAACCATAATATTATCTCTTAACAATAACAAAATATCTTAACTTCCTTATCCGACGGTCAAGAACCATGCTCACTCAACGACCTCAATCGCTTGGGCCGATGGTGTAAAATCGGGTCCAAACATTGCCCCCCAGTTTCATTGAACTTGGGTTCATAAGCCGAATGGTTAAGGAACTTAAGTCTCTGTGCCCAGCAAAATCTTGTGGTATCACCGAAGAAGACAAAAATTTCCTAGCAAAAGAAAAGCACACCATGCTATTAAGAACCCATAGTTGAACTCGCACAAGATTCCAATTTGCATCTCGGCCAACTCGTTGACCTGGGTCCAATCTTAATTTTTATCTTGTCTTGGCATGATAATCAAACTTCGGCCGACTCGGCCTGCCTATATATATAAACACTGTAATAGTCTTCCAATCCCCCACTTTCTTTCTTTTAAAAATTGGGCCGGCTTGGTAGCATGGCATTTGTTTTTTTCATTTATTATATATATACTCCACCTCATGGCCGACTCTTATATATATATATATATATAAACCAATCTTGGTAAAACCAACCTTTAAACAGTCAACTCCATCCAAAGCATGAGGCATCCAAATCAATATTTCAAAGGTATAGACTCCAAAGCTACTATCAAATCTGCAGTCTTTATTCGGCCAATCTTTCTTGTGGAAAACCTAACTCCCATGACCGATATGTTGGTAAGGAAGAATGGCTGAGGATGGGCAGGTGTAGAGCATGCTGCAAATATTCTTTTTAACTGTCGAACGAAATAGTCTACCAAAGACTTTAATTTTTATCAGTCGTTTGTGTTGTGGGCTTCGACCGAAATAGTCTACCAAAGACTTTAATTTTTAAGGCGAGCACACCATCTTTTGGATTGCCGCACCACCTTGTGATGATCTCCTATCAATCAACACGTCTACAGCTAGCAGACCCAAGTTAATCTGAACTCTGTTGTTACTGCTTCCCATTAAAGATAATGAGAATCCCACTTATTTTGTACAATAAAACCGAGATAAAGATAATTATTATGATTAAAAACCATAATATTATCTCTTAACAATAACAAAATATCTTAACTTCCTTATCCGACAGTCAAGAACCATACTCACTCAATGGCCTTAATCACTTGAGCTGATGGTGTAAAATCGGGTCCAAACAGATGGCTATAAAGCTTTTCTACCGACTCATTCAACTGATTGACAACAAACAACTAACCATGGTTTACAATAACTCAACTAACAACTAACCAAGGTTATAAATATCGACAAACTATTAACCCAAATGAAAGAAAATACAAGAAACTAATATTGATAGACCAATAGAGGAATATCATCTGGCTTCATAATACTTACCCCCTCCTATGAAATCAGCCTTGTCCCCTAGGCGTAAAAGTTGGATATTGAGTAGTGAAATCTCGAAGATTTTCCCAAGTAGCATATGCAACAGAATGTCCTTTCCACTGAACCAACAATTCTGGCACTAGTGGACTACCATGCTTCATCACTATTTTATCTAAAACAGTCAATGGGGTTGCCTCTACCAACTCTTCATCTTCAACTACTGGTAAAGGCACAGTAGGAACCACAAATTTCTCAATTGCTTTTTAAGGCAAGATACATAGAAAACTGGATGAATCTTTGAATTAGAAGGTAATTTCAATCTGTAAGCAACATAACCAACCTTCGCAAGTATTTCAAAAGGGCCATAATACCTTGGTTGCAATTTATTAAAAGGGTGGGAAGCTAAAGATCGTTGTTGATAAGGCACCAACCTATTCATTTTGGATTGTGCATCTTCAATTTGACTTTAAAAGGGACAACACTCGATTTCTGTCTTGCAAGCTTTTATCAACCAAATCAACTTTAGTTGTCCTCGCTTCGTAAACTAGAATATGTGGTGGTGATTGCCCATAAACAGCTTCATCAGGAGATATCTTAGAGGTAGAGTAATAGGCTATGTTATAGCTCTACTCATCGCAAGAAAGCAATTCAACCATTGTTTTGGTTGTAAACTGCATAAATATCTCAAATAAGTCTCTACACATCTGTTTACAACTTTAGTCTGCCCATCCGTCTGAAGATGATAGTCGAAACTATAACAAAGATTGGATTCTTGTACTTTGAAAAACTCCTTCCAAAAAGCACTGAGAAAAAAAAAATCTCTATCACTTATTATTGAAGTGGGCATTCATGTAGTTTGAAGACATTGTCTGCAAAAGTTTGAGCCACTGCCAATGTTGTGTAAGGGTGAGAAAGATGCATAAAATGGGCATATTTCGAAAGCATATCAACCACCACAAATATGACAGTTTTTCCTTTACAAGGGAGCAACCCTACAATAAAATCCATATAGATGTCTTAGCCCTATTTTGTTGATATGGACCACAAGCAGCCACCATTTTCTTGATATCATTTTTCACGCCTTGCAAATAAAAAGACTGAAAAATTCTTATATAAGTCTTTTAAAAATTCAGTATGACCTACAAAAGGTGTACTCTGATGCTCAAGGAAGATTTTTTTTCTCTCTCTAAAGACTAATAGGGCTAAGAACTATCATTCCTTTATATTTCAAAAACCCATTATCAACTTGATATTGCAAATTAGCAAGGGGGACATACTCTGATTCTGAGAATGCATTTAGTTTTCTCAACAATCCATTCATCATTTTCAATGTGTCTGCGAAATTCATCCAACCAAAGAAGTAAGGATAAGAAATACTACAAATTTCACCTTCCATTGAGTAAAGTTCCTAGATGATATAGGGAAGTAGGTGGGATAGCAAAAAAAAGGGATTCTTGAAAGAGCATCTGCCCCTTGATTTTCAGATCTTTTTTGTACACAATCTCATAATCAAAACCCAGCAACTTGGACACCCACTTTTGTTGAAAAGGTGTATAGGCTCTGTTTTGGAGGGAATACTTCAAACTGTGATGACCTATCTTGATTATGAAATGGTTTCTAGCCAAATATGATTATCATTTCTTCACAGCATGTAAAACAACCATCATTACATGTGTTTTCACAATTTGGCTTGGCTAAAGAAACGTTTTTGGATTTTCAAATTTTTTTTATGTATTTTCATTTTTTTAGTTAGATAATTAATTAAATGACAAATGCAACAAACATAAAAAAAAATAAACGGAAGATAGAAAAAAAAAAATTCAACCAGAACTAATTTGAGACTCCACTGATTGAAAACACATGCCATGCCAAATTGAATCAGGCAAAAAAAAAAAAAAAAAAAAAGTTTGGGTTTAAAATTCGGAAGCATTTCACAATTTCAAAATGTTTGATGTTGCTCCTCTTTGTGACTCCGTAAAACACAACAAAATATTCACTCTCCCAAATAAAATCACATATTTGGTACTTCCCGGGTTTAAAGGAGACGGGCAAGCGAACGAAGATATAGATAGTTGTGGAGCCAAAAATAATCACAAGGTGACACGTGGATTTTTGATAAAAAGGATAAAGTTACCCTTGAGACACACCAGTTGTCCTACGCGCGACAATCATTCTTTAATCAAGCCAAGAGTGTCTAGAAAAGGTAACCAATTCCAAATTATCTCATCCATCCTCATCTTAGGTAATTACTTCATAACCTACAAATTATTGCATATAAATGGAGATTATTGGCTAATTAATGGATTAATTCCTAATTAATCCATTAATCACCAATTAAATCACCTATTTTCACACAAAAACCCTCTAAGGGCCGGCCACCTCCATTCCCTATATATATGACCCCATTTTTTCTAAAAAAGGAGGTCCACACTCTTGCAAAACTCCCAAAAACTTCCAAACACTTTTCTCTCTAAATTCTAACTTTGGCATCAGAGGTTCTTTGGCCAAAGACCCCCCCCTATTCATCGTGGGTGCGTGAGGCTCTTGGCCTTAACCAAAGGTGTTGATTGTTTTGTAGGTGCAATTTTGTCAAAGAAGGAGAAGGCGAAAATTTGCATCCACAAATTTGTGCTTTCATTGAGAGTTTAGTTCCACACTCATAGAAGACTCTCGCATCCAAGGTTTTCTATTTTCTTGTCCATTTGTTGATTTTTCGTACGTTTTTATTATTAGAATTTTTTATTTGCAAAAATTCTTTGATAAAACGTAAAAGAGAAGTACAATGGCTAGAAATTTAGAAAATTCAACAAATAAAAATTTCAACATTCAAGAGATGGGACCACGACGATCTATGATGCTAAATGTGACAATAGGTGGAACGGCACCACCACCACGAGTTTCCACCACGGTAACCACCCGCGGCGAGGTCCATGGTGTCACCACCACGGCCCGAGCCATGCCATCAAAGGCGGCTCACGGCACTAAGGCCACGGCCCAAGCCATGTCACTCCACGCCCAACTCGTTGCCAAACTGAGCCCAAGCCTCGCACCCGCGTGCATCATACGTTAAGCAGCCCACTCTCATGGCCCAGCCTGCTCATGCCGAGCAGCCCACTCTTGTGGCCTAGCCTGCTATCGTGGCCTAACCTACTTTTGTGGCTCAACCTGCTTCCGCGACATTCCAAGCAGCCCAAATCGACCCAAGACTATCTCAACCATCTGGACCAACCATCGAGTTGAGGGCATTTTCACCGCATTTCTCCGTGGATTTGACATTTCCCAACTCAAATCTCGCGCCCAGAGTCTACCACCCTTCCACTGCTTAATGAGGCACATTTATTCCAAGCTTTTCCAATCCAAATGGTTAACAACACTTGTCTCGACAAGTCATAGAGCTAACAAGCACTCTAGCACAGCAGACGACCTTGGTGAACTAGCTCTTGCAGTGCACCAAGATGCAACGTGCCCAAAATGAGGTGTCCCAAAGTAGGACAAGGGCAGATGAAGAACCTCTCCAGCAACATCCCAGCAAGCAGCCACTCGACCATCCACGAACCGAACGTTTGGGCAGAGTACACTCCAGATTGGGCCCCCGAGATAGCGTATACTCTCGTTTTAGCACGCGAAGGAGCGTGCACTCTCAACTAGGCCCACGGACGAGCATACACTCACGGTTGAGGACACACTCTGATAATCAACATGAGCAGCCTTCCAAGTGAAGTATTCATTCGCAGCTAGGCCCGCAAAGAGTATCCTTCACATCACATCGAATCAGGCAACACGGCAGACAGAAATAAGCAGTCGCTCAATCTGGCTCAAGTTCAACTAGCAGCCTGTGAGTTACACGCTCGCCTACTAGGAACATACCACACCCACCGCAACCGCGACATAGACGAGCTGAACATATGGAAGAACAGCTTAGACCAGCACATCACGATCGGGGGCAGTCGAGAGCTCTGCCACCCCAATAAAGGAAAATTCAGGAAGAAGTAGAACGGCTTCTGACCAAGCAATTGCGTAATTTCTCGTGCCAACCAAGCCTCAAAAGAGCACAAAATGAAGCACCTAATGATGGCGCAATAATTCAGGGAGTAGCTCATTGCGTTTACACCCTTACTTGGGTTCCACAAGCAGTTCGAAGTCTCAAGCAGTTCGCCAAACAAGACCTCGCAGCCTGAGGATTATTTCAATTGTCCAGCAGTCCAGCTTTCCTCAGCTACACTCACGACAACGACTTTTATGCTCTCCAGTGCGAGAGGATAAACTAATTGCTTTCCAGTGCAAGAGGGTAAACCAATTCCCCGACACCCATATGGGTTTGCTCTCCAGTGCGATAGGATAAACTAATTGCTCTCCAGTGCAAGAGGGTAAACCAATTCCCCGACATCCATATGGGTTTGCTCTCCAGTACGAGAGGATAAACTAATTGCTCTCCAGTACGAGAGGGTACACCAATTCCCCGACACCCATATGGGTTTGCTCTCCAGTGCGATAGGATAAACTAATTTCTCTCCAGTGCGAGATGGTAAACCAATTCCCCAACACCCATATGGGTTTGCTCTCCAATGCGAGAGGATAAACTAATTGCTCTCTAGTGCAAGAGGGTAAACCAATTCCTCAACACCCATATGGGTTTGCTCTCCAGTGCGAGTTGATAAACTAATTACTCTCCAGTGCAAAAGGGTAAACTAATTGCTCTCCAATGCGAGAGGGTAAATTAAATCCCTAATACCCATCTGGGTCAGCTCTCCAGTGCGAGAAGGCCACATAGTTCAAAAGATCGAATGCTTGAAGATCAACTAAGCAACAAATGGTTAGGGGGCAGCAACCACTTTTACACTTAACAGTTCGCTCATCCGACACTTCATCTTCAGCAACTTTGATCATGGCAGCTTCATCCTTGACTGCTCCATCTATGGTAGTTGAAAAATCAAACTCAAACAATTTCCTCATTTTCAACAGGTATCCCAGACGTGGCAGCCCAAAAAATTGCATATTCCACACCACTTCCTCACCCCACGCCGAACTAATCCTTGGCTTCAATCAAGCCGAGCTGCTCAAGCAATGGCCCTTGCCACATCACCTTCTTGGCCCATGCCAAGCCAAATCCTGGCCCCTACCAGCCGATGTGCCGCACCACCCCGACGACTGCCCAGTGGCAGCACCACCCAAGAAGAAGACAAGAAGAAAGTAAGTTTTTATTACATTAGTGGGGCATGGAGAAGGCTAAGAAAGCAACGAAAGACGATCCTTTGCACGGGCAAGATGTAGAAGATTGCTAGAGGAGGGAGAACAAATATCCTCTAAGCTCTCTCTCTCTCTCTTGTATGGTAGAATAAATCACTCTCCAAAGTTGATTTAATAACCCACTTAAGGTGGACTTAAATAGGCTTTGAGAGAAATTTATTTCCCTTTTCTAGAAGGATCTAATTTCATATTAAAGAGGGAATCTACATCAAAACAGGAAGTAGTCCTAAGTTTCCTAGAGCAAAAATATCTCTACACCTGCTACCCTTTCCTACGAGCAGCCCAACATGTATGGGGGCATTTGTGGAGTCAAAACTAATCACAAGGTGACACGTGGATTTTTGGTAAAAATGACAAAGTTACCCCTAAGACACACCGGTTGTCCTACGCGTGAGCAGTGGACAATCATTCTTTAATCAAGCCAAGAGTGTCCAAAAAAGGTAACCAATTCCAAATTATCTCATCCATCCTCATCTTAGGTAATTACTTCATAACCTACAAACTATTCCATATAAATGGAGATTAATTGGCTAATTAATGGATTAATTCCTAATTAATCCATTAATCACCAATTAAATCACCCATTTTCACACAAAAAACCTCTAAGGGCCGGCCACCTCCATTCCCTATATATATGACCCTCTTTTTTTCTAAAAGAGGAGGTACACACTCTTGCAAAACTCCCAAAAACTCTCCAAACACTTTTCTCTCTAAATTCTAACTTTGGCATCGGAGGTTCTTCGACCAAAGCTCCCCCATTCATCGTGGGCGCGTGAGGCTCTTAGTCTTAACCAAAGGTATTGATTGTTTTGTAGGTGCAATTTTGTCAAAGAAGGAGAAGGCGAAAATTTGCATCCACAATAGCAATCCACCTCCAAACTTGAATTTTGTATTGGCAACAAGGTAAAGTGGTTCCACTTATGTGCAAAAACACAAAACAATGGGTTACCTAAACAAGAGACTTAGGAAATGATTTATTATTATAAAAAAAAAACTAACAATTGACATTAAAGCTAAACCAACAGAAAAATGTAACAATCCAATAAGTAACAGAATCAAACTTGATCCCCGACAACGGCGCCATAAACTTGTGGCGAAAATTAGATGCCTAAAATTACCTTCGTCAAGTCTCAAATTTTAGTGCTCGCAAGTATACGTATCATATGATAATATAGCAAATAAGCATGGATATCATCCCAAAGAGATCGAATTGATTCTAAAAATCTTATTAATGAAATTGGAACAAATTATAATGAAGAACCTTTAACGGAAAATATATGATATTTTGAAATAAGCTGAAATTAAATAAAACTAAAAACTAAAATGTAGTAATAATAAATGGAAAACATAAGAAAAGAAGACCTATGCATCCGAATTCACCAAAACCAATTTTACTTAATTCCCTTAATATCGTATACTCAAACAGTTCCCCAATATTGATGATCGATTTTCCCTAAATTATTCAACGGCCATGACATCTAGTTGTATCAAAACTATCCTCCCTCTATGGCATCTAGATGAATCTAAACAAGTAAGAACCCATTAAGCTCTATGGAAATCGTTGGAAAATCACATAAAGCCTAATTGCATGGCATCAACAAATAGGTGTTTATGGTACCAATTGCAGGAAGCTAAACCCAAATTAAGTATGGCATCTACTCTAACTTGCATCAACTCAGTTTAACTAAAACTTAGATGGTGATCAAGTACCGAATAAAAATCAAGCACAATACTAATAGCAAAAGATACTCAATAAAGAAGTGAAACATAATAATAACAATGCCACAAGACAATTAAGAATTCATGATTAGGCTACATCGTAGCCCTAGAAAAGAAAAAAGAATCGAGCTTTCTTTCTCCTTCCCGCAAACTTCTCCTCCAATATATGATGATTTTTGGTTTTGGTGGCCGACTAACTCCCATAAATCAAACATAAGAAAACCTTACAACCCACGGCAAGGCTTAGAAATCCAACCAACACCTACTAAATTACAATGAAAAATCCATTAAAAGACTAACACATGGACTTTAAGTCCTTAATAAATAAAAGATAGAAATTAAGTTCTCCTAAAATCCATTGAATAGCATTCCCATGTCACTTTAATATCCAAAACTATTGCAATCTCAAATTCTTGTTGTAATGCACATGTCTTGGTACAATTAGTTAGACTCTAGCTCCACTGGAATTACTCTAGCACCTGAAAAGCTCGTTTTCCATTTATTTTTCATGTAACTCTGGTATTGAATGCCTATAAAATAAAACAATAAAATTTAGCATTTAACCCTTTCGAATATACAAAATCCCAAGGAAATATATGAATATATGACCACATCAAAATGCCTAAGGGAGGAGTTTAATCATGTTTTGATCTCTGAGGAAATTATTTGGGCTCAAAGAGCTAAGGAAAATTGGCTTTAGCTTGGAGACAAAACTCTTGCTTCTTTCAAACCATGGCATCTATTTGAAAGAAAAGGAATGAAATTTCAAAGGTTAAAGACGGGAATGGCTTTTGGTGGTCTGTTGGAGAGGGGTTACAGGAGGTTTTTGTCCTTGATTTAAAAAAACGGTTCTCCTGCGATCGGCCCCTTCCACTGATGAGCACTGTGACCTAGCAGATATTATACAACCTTGTATTTTCAGTGATCAAAATGCTAGTCTGATGAGCCCTGTTTTCGATGATGTAATATGGGAGGCTGTTAATGGTATTGGTGCTCTTAAAGCTCCAGGTCCTAACGGCCTCAACGCTAGTTTCTTCCGAGAGTGTTGGGAATTAATTAAGGATTTAGTTATGTGCATAATTAAAAAAATTTCCAAAATGAATCTACGTTACGTCTAATAAATCATACTAATATAGCCTTAGTTCCAATGATCTACGTTATATGTCTTATAAATCATACTAATATAGCCTTAATTCCAAAAATTGATAACCTGGAGCTGGTTTGTAATAATAGACCTATTAGTTTGTATAATGTTAGTTATAAAATTATCACTAAGGTCATCATTAAACGGTTAAAACCATTGTTGCATTTTTGCATTTCTCAAAACCAAGGGGCTTTTGCTCTATGTAGGGCTATACAGGACAACATTCTTATCGCTCATGAAATGATTACAATGTTTAACAAAATGAAAGGACGGACTGGAGCTATAGGGGTCAAACTGGATTTGGAGAAAGTGTATGATTTTCTAAATTGGGATTATATTAGGTACATCATTCTTGGATTTGTTTTTTATAACAAGTGGGTCTCTTTAATTATGGAATGCATCATCTCTACCTCTTTTTTTTATTTTAATTCATGGATATGCTCATGATTATTTTTCCCCCAAAAGAGGTATTAGGCAAGGAGATCTCTCTTGCCTTACATTTTCATCATTTGCATGGAACCTTAATTACACATGTTAATGTGATGGCTAATAGCACTAAATCCCACGTTGGTAACTTATCATCTCCCTAGGGCCCGAGACGGTTGTTTGCTTTTTGCTAAGGCTACCCCCAAGGGAGCAAGAAATATTCTCTCTATTATGAACCTTTTTGCTAAAGCGATGGGACAAAATATTAACTTTACAAGTCATCCCTATATTTTTCCAATAATACTAACTCACAAAACAGAAAAAATATTGTTAATATTTTACAAATTCAACACAAAACTAATGTCGGTAAGTACCTTGGTATTCATAACATTGTATTTTGGAAAGATCAAATTAATGGGAATGAGCTGTTAAAAGGGTGAGGCAGAAGCTAGTAGACTGGAAGGTCAACACCTTTTCTAAGGTAGGTAGACTTACTCTCATTAACTCAAATCTTACATGTATTCCTAACCATGTTATGCCTTGCTTTAAATGCCCAATAAAATTTTGAATAAGCTAAATAAGGAGTGTAGGGGTTATTCTTTTAGGGTAGGGATAGGAAGATTTTTCCTGTTGCTTGGGATAGAGTGTGCACTCCCAAGAAATTGGATGGCCTTGGAGTTTAGCGTTGGAATCAATTTAATAATGCTTGTCTAGCTAAGTTGGGTTGGAAGTTCTAATGGAAAAGAATAATTTGTGGGTAAGGTTGGTCAAGAGTAAGTACCTTCAAGAGGAGGATTTTTTTGGAAAATAAAGTTAGAAAAAATTATTCTCTGGCTTTGAAGAGCATTTTGAATAGCAGAGATGTCATTTTTAAGGGTATTAATTGGAGAGTGGGTAATGGCCAGGATATATTGTTATGGACCCACAATTGGGTTTTTTTCCTTATCCTCTCTTCCATCTCTTACCTGATATTGATTCTTGAAATATTGATTGGAACTTGAGAGTGACTGATTTCATTGTTAAACTGTTGGGACAGGGAGAAACTAGTCCAAGTAGTCTGTAAATGACATGATGAAAAAAAATTGCAATATTCCAATTCCTATTCTTGACACCAAAGATAAGATCATTTGGGGTCCTACCACAAACGGTAAATGTTTCACTAAATCGGCAACTTGGATCCAGAATGGCTCTTTGGTGCAGTCAATTAATCATAAGATGATCAATAAAATGTGGAAGCTCAATATCCCTCTCAAAATTAAAATGTTTGCTTGGTTGTTTATTGGATAAAGACTACAAACAAGGAAAAGACTAAGTCGTTTTCTGTCTAATAATGAAAGTGTGTGTCCTTTCTGCAATATGGATGAGGAGAACCAAATGCATTTATTTGTTAAATGTAGTGTTTTTGTCTCGTTTGGAACTTGGTTTTCGATGCTCCTAATGTTGTTATTAACTTTGCTTCTGTTGTTGAGTGGATGGATTCTCTAAATCATGTGAATAAGGAAGGTCTGGAGCGCAAATTGTTTTTATTGTTATGTTGGCAAATTTAGAATGATATAAATAATAAGGTTTTCAGAGGAGTTATGCCCACTACATGGAGATCTAAATTCTTTGCTCTGCCTTTGTATGAAAGATTTTTTAATTACAACAAGAAGTTTACTAAGAAGAGTTCTTATGATGAATCGACCATTATTAAATGGCATCCGCCAGATAAAGATTTTGTTAAGTTAAATTTTGATAGTTCCATAGTAGGGGCAATATGGTGGCTGGCTTTGCTATTAAGGTCCATTATGGAATTCTTATTGCAGGTGGGGCTTTAAATCTTTACGGATCCACTATCTTCAAAGTCAAAGCTAAAGGTCCAAGAGAGGTATAATGTTTGCCTTAGAAAGCATGTGTTGAAGACGATTCCAAGCTGGTCATCTAGGCTGTACAAGAAGTGTGCTCGATGTCGTGGAATTTGAAGCATACCATTGAAGATATTAAATGGATGGCAACCAAATTTAGTATTATCTCTTGGAACCATATCTTTAGAGAGACAAACTTTGTTGTTGATGCATTTGATCGTCAAGGTCTTTTAATAACTGGGTGCCATTTGTGGAAGCATCATGTTCCTCCTTTTGCTTTAGATGCTCTTCGTTTTGATTATGTTGGGAATGGTTGTATTAGAGGGTTCTCTCATTTAATATATGGTTATTTGGGCTCATAAAAAAAAAAGATATTGTGTAGAGAGAGAAATTGGAGATATTTATCATTTTTTGGAAATGTCTCTATCACTTTTTTACTATGGAAATTAGAAGCTTTGGTCCCTCGCTAATATAGCCGGAAATGTTGAATAAATAAACTAATGTCATTTGATGACGAATATAAGTACTACATATGCTTTATATAACTTCCTGAACCACCTTAGAATTCAAAACCCAACCACACAAAACCAGTCTACAAATTTTGGTATCGCTTAGCACCCACAATGAGCCTCCTTAAAAGCCTTTTAGTTTTCTCCATCCTATGTGCCATTCTCTTCTTTGCATCAACCAATGCAGCTCAATTCCATATTTAAACAATTGTGCCTTCATTGTTTGGGCGTCTGTTGTACCAGGCAGTGGCTGCCAACTCAACAAGCAAATCCTGAGCCGTAAATGTGAGTGTCAATACCATAAGGGCTAGCATTAGGGGCTGGATGAGATGTAGCTTCGATGGAGCAGGACGTGGCAAATGTCAAAAGGTGATTGTCGATGTGTCCTCCAATGCCAAAGCTACATTGACAATCACCTTTTGTTATGGATCACCACCAAACACCCTAGTTGAATATGCCTAACCTAGTGTTATGGATTTCTTTGAAATCTCTCTTGTTGATGGGTTTAATGTACCTATGCACTTTACGTGCGTGTACTAGGGAGATTAGGTGCACAAATAATAGTAACAGGCAATGTCCTGACCAACTGAGGGCTCCAACAGGGTGCAACAACCCTTGCACCCTGTTCAAGACTGATCAATATTGTGGATGCAAAATTCTGCCGTCTTCTCCTTTAATGAAAATGCACCTGCAAAATAATAACACCTAAGATTAAGACCGAAAGTCTCACGCGCCCACAATGAATGGGGGGCTTAGGTCGAAGAATCTTTGATGCCAAAGTTAGAATTCTGAAAAGAATGTGTTTAGGAGTTTGTGGGTAGCAAATGGCTTAACTTTTTTTAGTGGGATAATAGGGATATTTATAGAGGAGTGGCCAACCCTATTTAGAGAATAGTGGCCGGCCATATATGGTGTAATTGGGTGAATAATTGCAACATAATATGTGAAATAATGGCTTGCAATTAACATGGCAATTATCTTAAATTAAATATGAAATTTGGTAGTTATCTTTTGAATAAGGATTTTATGAGTGATGAGAGGGATTTGAATAAATACCTTTTTGATCACCTTTGACTCTTCCTTAATTGAGCCGTTATTGTCCGGAATCCAGTGTGCCTCGAGGGTAATTTTGTCCTTTTTATCCAAAAGTTCACATGTCACCTCCATAATTTTCTTGATTATTTTTTGCTCCACAAATGCTCCCACACCTATTAGGCTGCTTGCAAGAAAGGGCAGCAGGTGTAGAAATCTTCCCTTGCTTTAGGAAACATAAGATTGTTTCCTATTTTGATGTAGATTCCCACTTTAATTGGAAATTATATCCTTCTAGGAAAGGTAAGTAAATTACTTCCAAAGTTTATTTTAAGTCTACCTTAAGTTGATGATTAAATAAACTTCAAAGACCAATTTATTTTGATGTAGATTCCCACTTTAATTGGAAATTAGATTTTTCTAAGAAAGTTAAGTAAATTACTTCCAAAGTTTATTTTAAGTCTACCTTAAGTAAATGATTAAATCAACTTCAGAGAGCAATTTATTCTACCCTACAGTAAAGAGAAAGCTAGAGGATATTTGTTCCCCATTCTCTAGCAATCTTCCTATGCTGCTCGTGAGGGTCTGTCTGCTGCCAAGAGGCTTGTAATTGACTTGACTTCTTTCAAGGGAAAGAAAGATGAGGTTGCTAGATTTAAGGTTGTGACATCTGCCATGTTGAAGATAGTTAGTACGATTGTTGACAGGATTGCTTAGTGTAGAGGCTATGTCGTGCTCACAATGCCGAAGTTTGTGCCAAGACGTCAGTTTGGAGCTAAGTCTAGTTCACCTTTGGAGAGGCTTGCTACTATGAAGATCGATAAGGTGGATTCTACTGCTAAAATGACGCCAATGCCTATTCTTCTTGCTGCTGAGACTGGTTCGCTTGCTGAGAAATATGAGACTACTCGCGTAAGCAGTTATGAGAAATCCACCAAGCCTGTTTGTAAAGAGTCTGCTGAGATCTATGCGCTTTTAAAACCATATCTGCTAGAAGACATGGGCGCGTGTGCCAAGCTTATTGATGGTGTTAAAGGGGTTGTTTGCCCAAGTTCCTTTGCAAAGTATACGACCCAATATAGGAAAACTTCTCTGCTTGCCATGATGCAGAAAACAATGATTCTAGCAGCTGAGTCTATGCTTATTGACCAAGAGGATACCAAGGCTGGCAAGGAGATGGCAACAACTATGGCAGCTGAGGCCTATTCTTCTGCTGAGAGGATCAAAAAGTTGGAGTATGAGCTTGTCGCTTTGAAGGGGTCTAATATCTCTACACTCCAAGTGATCCACTTTAAGAAAATCGTCGATAGGCTTGAAACCTAAGTGTTGGAACTCCAAGGTGCGCTGAAGATTAATGAAAATCTAAAGAATGAAGTTGATGAGTTGCAGCGCGCCCATGTTGGTTTGCTCGAGGAGAATAAGTAGTTGAAGGGTGAGAAGGTTAGACTCGAGGCTTCGCTTGTTCAGAGTCAGACCAATTTTTACAAGCTGGGTTATGTAGATAATGTATTTGGTAAGCCATCTGACTTTGAGTTTGCTAGGAAATACTTCGAAACCTTTTGTATTTCTTCAGAAGACTTTCTTGCCTTTACTTTCGAAGCTTCCATTGGTGAAATGGTCAGAGAAGTTAGTGTTCAAGCTAGGGTAGCCAGGGGTGAAGTGATGGATGATGCCGCTATTGATAATGTGGAGGCTATTGAAGGTGTGGCGACCGAGTAGTCATGGGATGTCCAAGCTCTTGAAGAGTAGTCTTCTAAATAGCCTTTATGATTTTCCTTGTTTTCCTTGTTGCTTTTTCTTTTCTTTTCTTGAACTTCATCTGCCTTCGCTATTTGTTTATCAATTTTGCTAGAAAATTTAATAAACTTGTTTCCTTCGTTTTTTTTTTCATCTTTGCTTCTTTTGTTTATACCCAACCTTTGACCTTTAGACCAGCGACAGACATAATGCTTTTCTATAAGAAAATAGGCCCACGTAGCCTATATAGCCATAGGTTTTAGTGTAGAGCATTTGCAAAGTTGTTACCATAAGATCGGTAGAAGGATACCTTACTTGCAGAACCAGACGAGTCTGTGTAGCCACTTGACTGTTAACTTCAACTTTCTTCAATCTTTGAGTTATGTGGCCAGCATCACAACATACTAAAGATTTATGAGGCATGAAATTCGCTAACCTTTCAAATTGAAAGTACACGGTTGTATGAAATTCCATAGGCAAAGGTCTGAGAGAACTCTCTGCTCTTTATGTAACCAATGATGAAGCTTATCAACTGCGTAGCATGTCGGTAGTGGATAAGGCTTTGTATATGCACGCTAACTGTTTAACCTTTCACAAAAATGTGCTATTGTATAAGTTTAGCATGGTTTATTGCTCGAAGGGCAAGCTATAGGCTACCTTAGTGTACTCGGTAGCAGCTTTAAGATTCCAGGGCAGCCATCTATAGGGCGTACTGCGTAATGTGTCTCTTTCATTGCTGAGGCCCTGTTCCTCGTGAATTAAGCCAAAGACCAAAAATCCTTCATTTGGCTAAGCCTTGAAAAAGACCATAATGACTACTTCTAGGAATCCCAGTGCAAGCCATTGTGTACCTAATTACACCAAGGCAGCCTGACTCATTTGTGTTTGGATATTCAGAGTTTATAGTTTATCCTCTAAGGGGATTAGTTTACCCTTTCACATTGGAGGGCATGGTTGGTCCCCATATAGGTGCAATTTTCACGATAAGTCCCTAAAAAAGGCACGATCTTTTTTTGAAGTGCATGAGTGATCAATTGTTGTAAGCATGCAGCCTAGCCAAGTTGTGAATAACTTTTGAATTCCTCATTGAAAAACAAGCAAAACGAATGAGAACATAGCTGTAAGGTATGAATTGTATAACAACTAGATAATCTTCGGCTTGCAAGGTGGTGCCCGTCGAGCTGCTTGAGTTTTTGGTCTTTAATGTAACGAGAGGTCACGAATGGTACTTCCTCATATTGTAGGTGTTCCACTACTTTCCGATCTCTTTGTCATTCATGGTAGTGAGGGTGTAACTACCCTTGTCGCCTACTTTGTTGACCTTCCCAGATAAGATCCATTTTTTTGGAGCCTTTTCTACGAGCAGTGATGAAGGCTTTTCTTAGGACTAGATCTCCGGGCTGCAACTGCTAGATTTTGGCCCATTTGTTGTAGCTGGAGATGAGCTGCTACTGGTAGGTAGCGATGCGGGTGATGATCTTCTCGCATTCTTCCTCTGCCAGATGTAAGTTTGTGGCCATCTCATTTTTGTTATGCTCGATGCTTGGCAGTAGAGTGTTGATACTTGGTACGATGGCATTGGGAGGAATGATTGCTTATAAAAAAATGTAAATAACTAATTGGGTTTTGAATATGCAATTAGGGTGTATAATTATATACCTCAAAATGCCAAGAAACCAACTTCTTCTTGCCACAATCAGAATTTATGAAATTTCCAAAGAAAGTAAATCCATTAGCAAGTAAGAGACTTTCAGATTCGAGGACCAAATCTAACGAAACTTCTGTTAAATAACCAAAGCTATGCTAAAAATATGAGATGTCAAAAACATTTTGAATCTAGCCACTCAATACTAGGGTCTGATGGTATTAGTTAGATGTCTTAGGTTCGAATCTCGTGGATGGCGAATTCGATACCAAATTAGGTTGTCTATTGTGTAGCTTAATCGAACTCCCCCTCGCCCTAGTATAAAAATATCGATGTACTAAAAAAAAGAAACATTTCGAATAGAAGACTCCTAAGACAAAATGTATTCATTGAATTTTGTCAAGTTTTCACCAGATTAATTGTAGCATGTGATTTTTAAGGGAATATCAAATGTATGCATTCAGATTATGCCAAATTTCCAAAATGGACAAGGGGTACAATCGAGATTTCAATGTGCAATCCAGATTAACAGTCTTGTGACGTAACAACATAGATTAATAGCGAGAGAACATTTGCACAAATCAGGCAATTTACTTATCTTTGTAACAATACTCTCTACTTAACAAGTTATAAAACTTTGATATTGACCTGTGTGTTTAATTTTGATGATACAGATTCGATGGAAGTAGTTTCTTGTCGACATATAAAGGGCACAACATTCTATTTTTTGGGGATTCATTGAGTTTGAACCAATGGCAGTCACTTACTTGCATGCTTTATATAGCTGTCCCAGGAACCAAATACACATTGGTCACGAAAGGACTATTATTGCGGTTTATTGCTTGAAGACATACAAAGAGAAAGAAGACTATCCAATTTCCTTTAGGACTGGATTAAACCTTGTGGAGCAGGATTTTACTACTCTATTTTGGATTAGGATTTCTTTCCTACGATAAGTTTATTTTCCTATTTAGATTTTAGGCTCTATAAAATCCCCTCCTTGTACCTCATAGTGGACAAATGAGTTATGAATAAAAGTTGAGTTAAATTGGTTGTGATAGGAGCTTATTTGTGTTGGTTTGATTACCAGAACTTAAGAACCATAGCAATGCTCTTAAGTATGAAAAATTCACATAAAATATTGAATTGTTCTTCTCATTAAATCTATCAAAGGAAGATTACAGTTTTTAAAGGAAAAATATTGAAAAACAAATAACAACTACTATTCCATGATCACATGCTGATTTCATGGAGATTTTAAACCTAAGCAACAGAAGCAATCTTAACCGTGGTGAACTTGCTTAACCACGACTCCTACAAACTAGGACTTGAGCTTAACTAGGTCTCTATATCGCCAATCAGCATTATTTAATTAAAAAAAACTTAATTAAACTTAGCTAACAACTCTTAACACCCTTCCTTAAACTGATTTCTACTGAAAACAGTTTAGGGTTTAGATACCAACACGAAATCTTCATCAGCTTCTATAACCTTCACATATCCTGCTAGGTTTTCAACCCACTCATTCTCAAGATGTTTGAGTGAAAACACTCCAAGTTGCTTCCTCAGTTTCTTTAACAGAGGCTGCTTGAGTGACTTTGTGAGTATATCAGCCAATTGACTTCCACTCTTGTAATACCCGAGCTCAACTACACCATCATTGCACAGATTTCGTAGAAAATGGAAACGAACATCAATATGCTTACTTCTTCCATGCATTATAGGATTTCTTGATAACTTTATGGCAGAAATATCATCACAAAAAATGGTTGTTGAACCCTCTTGTTTGTCATCGAGTGCTTCCAGCATCCTTCTCAGCCAAATACCTTGACATGCACATGATGCAGCTGCAACAAACTCTGCCTCAGTAGTGGATAGGGTCACAATTTGCTACTTCTTTGAGGACCATGTAATTGCTCCAAATTTTAGCATGAAAACATGTCCTGAAGTACTCTTCATATCATCAATATCCCCAGCGTAATCACTGTCAGTGAAGCCAACAAAATTTGAACCTCCTTGACTATTATAGAACACTCCATAATCAATTGTTCACTTTACATATCTCATAATTCGTTTTGCTGCATTCAAATGCATTTCAATTGGTCTTTCCATATACCTACTGATGACACTCACTCCATACATTAAATCAGGTCGTGTGAAAGTCAAATACATAAAACTTCCCACGAGTTGCTTGTAGAATGAACTATCCATTACTGCTCTACTGATATCTTTACACAACTTCAGTCCAGGCTCTAATGGTGTTCCAATCTCTTTGCAATAAGCCATTTTAAACTTCTCAGCGATTTACTGTGCATATTTCTTCTGACAAATAAAGTTCCCAACAGCCTTTTGAATGACTTCAACACCCAGAAAATAACTCATGAGGCTGAGATCAGTCATCTCGAACTCCTTCATCATGGACCTCTTGAATTCTTCCATCATTTTAACATTGTTACTAGTATATATCAAATCATCGACATATAAGCAAAGAATTAACATTTTACCTCCAGTTTCATTCTTAACATATAGTGAGTGATCATAGGGACATTTCTGAAACCCTAGCTTTCCAAAATGATCATCAATTCGACTGTACCAAGCACAGGGTGCTTATTTCAATCCATAAAGCGACTTCTTTAGTTTATACACTTTTCCATCTTCTCCCTTCTTCTCATATCCTTATGGTCGATCGACGTACACCTCATCATGCAATTCTCCATGCAAGAACGCTGACTTTACGTCCAATTGATAAATCAACCATAAGCTGCAAGCGAGATTACGAACCTTATTGAACCTTGTTTAGCCATGGGAGTAAACATTTCCTTGTAATGAATGCTATGTTTTTGCTTGTATCCCTTTGCCACCAAACGAACCTTGTGCTTGTCTATTTCTCCTTTCTCATTAACTTTGGTTCTGAAAACCTATTTTACACCAATAATCTTGTGTCCCTTAGGCAAATGTGTCAGCTCCCATGTATTGTTCCTTTCAATGGACCTTATTTCACTTTCCATCTTCTCTTTCCACTTCATCTTCTTTGAAGCTTCTTCAAAAGTGATCGAATCTGTGTCTACAAACAGTGCAAAATGAGCACTGTCATCATATGAGCTTGTGTAGCATGTATCGTAGTCCATCATCCAAGCTGGCCTTTTTCTTGAACTTTCACCCTTTAAATTATATCTCTCTTCTTCAACTTGTTATGGTACTTCTTCAGTTTGAGGTGGGGTTGAAGCCATAGTGTTTTCTTCATCAAAGTCATCATCAACTTGTATCTATTGGTTGTTTTTCTTATTTGCAGACCAACTCCATATTGTATTCTCTTCAAACACTCCATGTTGTATTCTCTTCAAACACCACATCTCGACTGATAATGATCTTCTCATTTTCAGGATTTGTAACCTGTAAGCTTTAGACACATCACTTACACCAAGAAACACACACTTTTCACTTTTGTTGTCCAGTTTCTTCCTTTTCTTATCAGGAATATGTGCATATGCTATGCACCTAAACACCTTGAAATGCTCTACGGAGGGCTTTTTCCCATTCCAAGCCTCTTGGGGTGTCATATTTTTAAAAGAAAAGGTGGGACTTCTGTTAAGAACATGAACTACCCAAAGAACTACTTCAGGCTAAAACTGTTTTGGAACTTTTCTCTTTACTAGCAGGGTTTAAACCATGTTGAGTATGGTTCTATTTTTCCTCTCTGAGACCCCATTTTGCTGCGGTGTGTAAGTTGCAGTGAGTTGCCTTTTTATTCCACTTTCATCACACAAAGCTTCAAATGCTTTCGAACAAAACTCTCCTCCATGGTCAGTGCACAAAACTCTCCTTCATGGTCAATGCACAAGCACTTGATTTTCTTCTCAGATTCATTCTCAACAAGAGCCTTGAAGCTCTTGAATGCATCAAATGCCTCTGACTTCTCATGCAAGAAATACACTTATGTTTTTCTACTGAAATCATCAATAAATGAGATGAAATACCTCTTCCTTCCGTTTGAACTTGGATTAATTGGTCCACATAGGTTCGAGTGAACCAATTCCAAAACCGAGTGAGCCCTTGTTGCTTTCCCACTTGGAAATGTTTCTCTTGGCTACTTTGCTATGACACACTCCTCACAAACCTTGGTCTGGTTTGTGATCTTAGGCAAACCAGTCACCATCTTCTTATGATAAAGTGTTCTTAGTCCATTGAAGTGCAAGTGCCCAAACCTGTGATGCCACAACCATGTTTCATCATATTCCTTTGCAACCAAACAAGTATTTACACTCTTAAGCTTCAACGGGAACAACTTGTTTAATGACATCTTCACCACAGCTATGAAGCCTCTCTTTGGATCATATATTTCACATTCTCCTTGAAATATGGTGATGATATACCCTTTATCTTGAAACCGTCCAGCACTTAGAAGGTTTGTTTTCAAATCAGGAATGAAGAAGACATTTGAAATTGTCTCAATAAAGTCATTTTTGGTCCTGATTTGAATCTCTCCTTTTCCCATCACATTCACTATTGACTTGTCTCCAAAACTTACAGTGGTACGAAAGCTTTCATCTAGATTAACAAAGGATGCTTTACAGCCGCTCATGTGGTTGCTACAACTAGTGTCCACATACTAAGTCTCTTGGTCAAAGTTCTCCATAATATGAAATGCCATCAGCAGTGTTTCTTCCTCCTTTTTCTCAATAAAATTTGACTTCTCTCCCTTCTCCTTAGGAAGCTTGCTGTAGCACTCATTTCTGTAGTGCCCATAGTTACCACATCTGTAACATTCAACATGTGATTTGTCAAACTTCTCTTTGCCTTTGCCTTGACGATCATCATCTTTCTTGGAAACATAAGATGATTTGCTATCATCTCGATTCCCAAACCGTCCACCATCTCGATTTTCTCGACCTCTTCCACGTCCTCTTCCTTCTCTTGAACTTGAAGATTCAGTGAAGGTGGAAGCCTTCAAAGCTTGTTCTTGGGAGCCTTCACGGTTGAGATTCTGCTCATGGACTAGCAAGGAGCTTTGTAGCTCATCAATTGACATATCCTTTACGTCATTTGACTCCTCAATGCAGCAAACCACGTAGTCGAATTTAGGAGCCATTGATCTTAAGATTTTCTCCATGACTTCATTGTCTTCAATCTTGTGACCATGGATTCTCATCTTGTTAGCCATTGACATAGCCTTTCCAATATACTCATTTACAGATTCTTCATTCTTCATTTGAAGAGTCTCAAAGTCTCTTCTTATAGCTTGAAGTTATGCTCGCTTCACCTTTCTGGATCCTTGGTGCTTCTTCTTCATTAACTCCCATATTTGGTGGGAGGTATCCTTCTCGAGAATGGTTTCGAGAATGGATCTATCAATCTCCTGAAATAGGTAATTCTTTACCTTTAAATCTTTCAGCTTTGGTTCATCAACCTTCTTTTGTTGTGCCGTTGTCAAGATACCTTCAGGTATTTCAATTCCCGTTTCATCAAGGTCAAAGTACTCTTTAGACCTTAGGAAGTTTTCCATCAGCATGCTCCAATGGTCGTAATGACCATCAAACTTTCAGTTGCCTTCTCACTCGACATTGTTTCTTTCTCATACCCCTAAAAGCTGGCTTGTATACCAAATGTTGGTTTGATTACCAGAACTTAAGAACCCTAGCAATGCTCTTAAGTATGAAAAACTCACATAAAATATTGAACTGTTCTTCTCATTAAATTTGTCGAAGGAAGATTACAGTTTTTAAAGGAAAAATACTGAAAAACAAATAACAACTACTCTCCCACGATCACATGCTGATTTCATGGAGATTTTAACCCTAAGCAACGGAAGCAATCCTAACCGTGGTGAACATGCTCAGCCATGACTCCTACAAACTAGGACTTGAGCTTGACTAGGTCTCTACATAGTCTCTACATAGCCAGTCAGCATTATTTAATGAAAAACAACTTAATTAAACTTAACTAAAAACTCTTAACAATTTGGAGTGATTCCAAATTCCAATTCTTGGTGCGAGGCCAAGAACTGGTGAGAGGCGCCTGGAGTGATTCCAGTTATCCTTTATTGTTGTTTCAATTTAAGTTTTATGTGTTTACGCTTCCGTTAATACAATCTAATTTCCGCTTCCCCACTCTATTATCCTACATCACAGAGAGAAAAAAAATGAAGGTTACCTAAGGATTCGTGCATTCATCTTCTACAACATGCAACAGAAAAACACTCATGGATAGAAAAAGGTAGAAAAGGGTGCATGGAAAATAAATAGATCAACTTAAGTGCTTAACAATCAATCAACAAATTGAACATAATTTGAAGTTTTAGTAGAATGAGCTAAGAAAAAAGAAGTTTGGTTCGCATGAAAGAAAAAATCCACTTGAAATGGTAGTCTTTCAAGATGTTTTATGGTATTTATGCGAGTTCTAAAATGCTATAAATGTAAAAGTTGCCTCAAGAGCCTTTTCTGCGTTGGTAAGAGCCTAACCCCTTAAAAGTTATCTCAAACAATAAATCATTATTAAGAGTCTAACCCCTTAATTTCAACAATAAGTCTTTATTAAGATTCTAAGACCAAGTCAACAACAAACATAGAAAACAGTTATCATATATCATAAAAATCAAAGTCTTAACTTGTAATATTTCAAGTGCTCAACAAATTTCATACAATAAATTTTTATTAAGAGTCTAAGACCGAGTTGTAATTGTAATTACCTCCTTGTGTCTTCGATTTAGCAGTTAGTTTTAGACAGTAATGCATGCATTATTTTTTAAATTTGCTTGCATTAAGGAACTGTTTATCCAAAAGTCAACCTAAAACGGCACGAAAAGGTAAATTAACAGTGGAAAGTTGCAAGATGATGAACTAAAGAGACTGGAAGCTGAAAGAGCTTCAACTAAAGCTAGGATGTAATTTGATTGCCTCCTACTTCTTCTAAGTTTGGATTCTGTCTTTTTTAAAACAACCAAAAACAAATTGGTAAGTCAGTATTTATCAGTATTTAATTCTCAAATCACAACCATACAAACTCTGAACTGTATCTCTAATAGTGTAAGTCATGAGCAGAAACATGCATGCAAAAGTGTATCTTTAATTCTCTATATCGCTAGAGAGATTATATTCGTACTCCCAATTACTTCTCCCACATTTTTTTAATTTTTTAAATATTTTTTACAAACCTCTAACACTTAATAAAAAAATATTAAAAAATTAAAAGAATATGAAGGAAATAATTTGGGATGTGTGAATATAATCTTCCTATCGCTAAACAGTAAAACAAAACTAGAATCTAAAGGAAAAATTTTAAAAGCCAAATAAGCAATAACTTTGTTACCTTTTCTCAGAAGTAGAAATCCAATACGACCCAATTCTCAATTCCCTTAATCAACCTGCAAGTAGCACAAGAAAGCTATGGAAGAAGAGGGAAGGAGAGATGAAGGAGCAGAGCTCCAAATATATTTGTATTTAATTTCTTTATTGTAAATTCTGATCTGTTTTCAAACCAAAGAGCAAGTGCTCGTATACACAAAGTGTGACTACTGCCAGCTGTCACTTCTAACAAATTCCCCTAATAACAAGTAAAACCCTCAATTACAACTAACTTGACTCTTAATTTGTGATTGTATTCAATTGGGATTTTGATTCTTTTAATGAATCTAAGGATATTTAATCAGGATTTTAAGTGATTCTCTAAAATTTAAGGTGTATTCAATTAAAATTTTAAGATAGTTTATTAAAATCCTTAGAAATCCGAGTGTATTCAATTAGGATTTTAAAGAAATTTATAACATTTCAGGTGTATTCAATTAGAAATTGATTTTAAAGAATTTGAGAAAGTTGAGGACTTAGAGGGAATTTGAGAGATTTCATAGTGTATTTTAAATCTACAAATCTCACTTTTTCCCATGAGAATTCGAATGAATTGAATCAAAATTTTATACGGAATCTCTACAAATCAATTAAACTCTAAAAAAATTCATAAATTTATAAATTCATTAAAGTCCCTCAAATTCTCAATTGAATACAACCCTCTACGATAATCATAATTCTAAGTTCATAACAAAATCGAAGAAAGTAAGCCGGCGATAAAAACAAAACAGAATCCTAATCCCTCTCCATCTGCGGGATCTCCTCACCCAAACTGAATCCCTCGAACACATCGAACGAACAACTCCCAACATACCGAAGTTCAAAATTACACAATGGTGGCCGTTGGATTTGGAGATAAGAAGGTATACTAGTCATTTGCTCTATTTCGGTGAATTCCAGGCCTAAAGCCTGATGGCAGACCTCAGGCCCAAAAACGATAGCCAATTCGGTTGAAGCACACAGCCACACACAATGTGGTACAATTTATTAACTTAAAATTGAAGCCCACTTTCATTGGCAAGATGGATAGTTTTCTTCCCCTACTTTATGCCATAGTAATTTGTATACTCTATCGTGCAATCTAATAACTTAACTTTTGTATTCAATTGATAACTTTGAAAACACGCTTTTTGACATCATTTTGTTGAATCCACACTGTTGTTTAAGAAAACTCACTTGGTCACGTCATTTGACAAAGTTTCAGTTATGCCTTGTTCCTATTAATTAAATCGAAAGAAAAAACCTACTTCAATGAATAAAAACGGAATAGAGAAACTATCTATCCTTGTTTGGTTGTGAAAGGTAGCACCTTAATTGTCATCACTAATACATAATTTTCCACACACAAAAACCAATGACAGATGGTACAAGTCTGATGCTTACAACTTCTCTTCTGCTCGTTGATACCGTTGTTCTGTAACTAGTTGGATAGTGTTTCCATCAAAAATGTTATCTGCCCTTTTTTTGGTCAATGCCCAATGCCCTCTTCGTCAGTCAACATTTGTGTTTTCTTTGGCACAAATCAGGGCTGGCAATTTAATTCAACCCTCAAAGTTTTACCATTTAGTATGTCTCATTTTATCTTGTGGAAAATAGTGGAAAGAAGAAATATTGGTCCTCCTATTGCCATAGGTGGAAATGAACAAGCTTAGAAAATGGGGTCGTTTGGTGACCATGTGTAAGTTCATGTACAACAAACTATAACCTCATGAACCTCTTCAGGATTTAAAATTCATAGCCACACCAAAAAACCAATATATTAAATCTAGTGTTGCTTAGCTTCCACAATTTCCACAATGTGACTCCTCAGTTTTTTCTCCATCCTAAGTGCGGCTCTGTTCTTTGTATCGACCAATGCAGCTCGATTCAACACAAAAAAATAAAATAATAATAACTGTCCCAATACATTGTTTGGTCTCTAGCTCAGCCAAGGCCAAACTTGGGTCTTAGATGTGTGTCCCGGCACCAAAGGGGCTAGTAGATGGGCTTGGACTAGATACAACTTTGATAGAGCCGGATGTGGCCGATGCCAAACAAGTGATTGTGGGGGTGTTCTCCGATGCCAAGGATATGGTTGACCTCCAAACACCCTAGCTGCGTATGCCCTTAATCAATATAATAATTTGGATTGTTGTGGCATCTCTCTTGTAGATGGGTTTAATGTACGTATGGACTTTAGTCCAACGTCTAAGGGGGGCTCCAAGAGGGTGCAACAACCCCTTGTACTGTTGTTCAAAACCGATCAATGTGGATGAAAACTTTCGCCATCTCTAACTTTGACGAAAATGCACCTGCAAAACAATCAACACCTTTGATCAAGGACCTAAGCCTCACGCACCCACGAGGTTTTTTTTTTTTTTTTTGGGGGGGGGGGGGGAGGGGTTTACGCCAATGGATCTTTGATGCCTAAGTTAGTTTCTCCGAGAAGAGCAAAATGTTTAGGGATTTTAGGGGTAGCAAAAGCTTACCCAAAATTGGTACAATTGGGGTATATATTGGGGAATGGCCAGACATGGTGTTAGGGTTTTACCCTACACATGACGGTATCCTATTGGCCAAGGTTTATGGAGAAGTATTCTCAAGATATTAAATTGGAAATAATATCTTGAGATTATGGAGAAATATTCTCAAAATATTCAATAGGAAATAATATCTTGAAATAATGGAGTAATTATTCCTAATTGATTTAAATTGGGATTACTTACTTGAATGGAGTCAATCTTCAATTGGTAATGTATTAAAGATAGGATTTGGGTAATTAATCATTATCTTTAATGCTTTGACTTTTCTTTGCCAAGGGCAGGTCAATTGTGGGCAGTCGTATTCAGCTGCTAGGACCTTCAGGGGTGTGAGCTGAGTGTGGGAGTATCTGAGGAGCATGCCCATTTATTAAGGGCAATCTTGTCTTTCTTGGGCAAAAGTCCACGTGTCACCTCTAGAATTTTTGGGATTATTTTAGGCTCCAAAAATGCCCCCACACCTGCTGGGTTGCACATAGGAAAAGGGCAATAGGTGTAGAAATCTTAAGCTGCATGAGGTTATAGAGTTGTTTCCAAATTTGATCTTGATCTCCTTCCTTGATTTAGAGATAAACTTCTTCTAAGAAAAGAAACCAATTACCCTCAATATCTATTTAATTCTGCCTTAAGCAAGGGATGAAATAAATTTTGGAGAACAATCATCATTCCAACAAGGAAGAGAGAAGTCAGAGGAAATTTGTTCCCCCTCCTCTAGCTTTCTTATTCTCTTGCCCTTGATAAGAGTCGTCTCTTGTTGTTGTTCTTCTTCACCGTGCCGCACCAAGGTAAGAAAATTTTGAATTTTCTTTTTTTGATTTTGTGGGAGCCTTGGAACTTGGAAAATTGGCTCGGCAAGGCTGAGGTGGTGTGAAGAACATGGCAAGAGTGCCATAGGGCTGCTGTGCCACTGATAGGAAGATTGCTATCAAATTCCATCCATATTACCTTGTGTTGGGATTTACTTTTCTCATGTCGCGTCTTTTTCAGGAGGTGTTTAGTCCCATGACATGCGCAATTGCTGAGTGCTCCCCAAATGTAGTTTGTGCAATGGTGGGGTTTGAGCAGGTTCTTTGATATTGGCTTGTCCATAAATGAGTTCTAGTACCAAAAGGAAGGCGTGGGGCAGCTGAGGTCTCTCCATAATCTGCTTAATGCTTCTTGCAAAGGTGATAATGAGTTGGTAAGAGATACCTTGGAGGTAAGTGGAGATTGGGAGTCTGACTCCTCTCTTGAGTTGTATGTTCCAACTATCTTTATCAATGGTAAGTGAACTGCTTCATTCTCAGCCTGCTTGAATTTTTGTTGAGCTGATCCATGACTTCAGTTTATAGATCGTCTTTCTTACTTTGTGTAGATTTGAAATTTGGTTAAACTCCAAGAACTTCGACAGATATGAAGAAAGTACACATCACCTTGGGCATTCTTGCTAAGTACCATGAGTGGTGCTGGTTGCTCAGTCATCTTCATCTAGAGAAAAGAGGGCTGCTTCATAAGGAATATATCAAGCAGATAAAGGATGAAGAGTTTGCTCATCCGATCGCTGCTGTAGAGCCTGCTGCCAATGAGGGTGGAAAGAAGAGATCTTTCTCACCTGCTTGTGAGCCTTCGGCCAAGAAGAAGCCAAGAGGATGAAAAAAGACTGTTGAGTCTAAGTCTATGAAACATGTTGCTCCGAAGGTAACCACAACCATTGCTGAGAGGATTGCCCAGCAGAAAGGTTCGATGGTGCCTGAGGTGTCTAGGTTTGTGCTAAAGCACGTCGGGAGCTAAGTCCAATTCGACTTTTGAGAGGCTCGCTGCTATGAAAAGTAGGAAGGTGGATTCTACTGCTAAGGCGGCACTTGGGCCTGTTCCTCATTTCCTTGCGATTGATTCGCCTGCTGAGAAAAGGAAGTTTGCTCGCACGGGCAGTTGTGAAAGATCCACCAAGTCTGAGGTTGGGGAGTTTCCCGAGGTTTGTGCACTGCTGAAGGCTGTCCTGCTTGAGGACGTTGATGCATGCTCCAAGTTTATTGATAGCAGGGCTGGGCACAGGCCGGGTCCAATTTTGAAGGAATCAGACCGGACCGAAGTTTAAAAGAAATGGGTCAGTCCGGTGTAGGTACAACATATTTTAAAATAGGAACCAAACTGAACCCGGACCATTTGAAATGGGCCGGTTCGGTTTGGGTACATGGGTCCTTTTTTTTTTTTTTTTGAAAAAAAAAAACACTTAATTTTTACAAATTTTATTGTTTTACCATTTGCATTTACATATTTAAATACATATTTTACAGTTTGCGCAACACATCTAAACATTACAAAGTCCAACATCCAACTCCATAGAGCAACATTACATCCAAAAAAAGTGTAAGAATATAAATATTACCTTATGGTGTAAAAGCAGAATAAGAAGAAAGGTCATAAGACATTAAAAACCCATAATTTCTTATAAATCAGAACCTTCAACAGTAATTGTAGCACCTAAAATGAATTAGTCAATGGGGCACCCTTCTCATAATCTCACTATAATCAACATAGACTTGTGGTACTATTAAGATGACACCTTGTTCTGTCTTTCCTTGCACTTTTTTTTTTCATTAAAGTTGCACATTTGTCTATGAAATAACTGTTGATGCCCCAAGGCATCATCAACCAAGACTAATAAACTACCAAAAAAAAGGACGAAAAGAAGCAGCACAGTTGGCACTTTAAACTTTTGCACTCCCCACCCTAGACACATGAAACTAATACAAAGACATTGATTAACAAGAAGTTACTAGACTTCAACGCTTGAATAGGAATGGCAAAGACAGACTCTCAACTCTCAAGTCTCAATAAAAAAACAATGACGTCCCTATATCCTAACAACACCAAGAAAAGAAAGAACAAAAAAGACTAGAAAAAGTAAATTTCGACACCAATTCGTTTTACTCTACTAAATAATCAATAAGACGTGTTGGTCATACAATATGCATGACTTGGATATTAGTTATTAATTTTTAGAGAAGCACAAATGCACAATTGCTCCCATCCATAAGAGAAATAACAGTAGATTGTAAACTAAATTGAGAAGAAAGAACAAAGTTTCTGGGTCTATCAACGCGTATGACAAACACAATCAGACAAACACATGCTTATACAACCTGTTAGTACCCATATCTGTGATTAATTTCAACATATTCAGAAAGTGATATCTAAATCAGAACCAACCTTCATCGGTCTGGGCTGAGTAACCACTGCATGACAACATCACCATTCTTGAAAGTCCCATCTGTGTAGATAGCCCCACAACATGCATCAGAAAACCCAGATGTTTACTATCAATTTCACCTTTACTCATTCACCATCAGGTCCACAGTTGTGTCGAAGGCGAACACTGCTAATAATTACTAGTATTAGATCCATCAAAGAAACAAATTAGTTCAATCCATTCAAGAACTTAGCTTTTTGCTTCACTAAATTACATATGTGCCAGTTTAAAGCGAAGGATACTATGAAATATCTGAAACAAAAAAAACCAATACTCAAAACCCTTTGAATTCTTTTTACCCCATAACAATTCCACATATTTGTCCACATCTCGTACGAACAAGTACAGGTTTAATTCAATTAATTTTAAAACAAAATTTGATTAAAAAAAAAGGGAAAAAGGGATTACAGAGTAAAACATATCTCATTAAAATTTGTAATAAAATTGAAAAAATATGATAAATCAAGATATCCGAAAACAAGTAGAGAGGAAAATGGGGGTTTGGTTTTTAATTGTGAGACTGAGTGCACCATAAGACTGCGCTGCGGAAGTTGTGAGAGATATGACAAATTGAGAAGATGAGTGGTGGGATGAAGACAATCGAGGTTGCTGGGTCGTCATGGTGGTCACCAAGGCTGTCGTGCTGGTCGTCAAGGCCGCCATGATGTCAGGGTGGTGGAGGAGACAATGAGGCTAGATGGCGAGACTCGAGAAATAATTGAGTCGAGTTCAGTGATAGGGTCGAGCTCGAGAAGGAGAGTACTAAGGTAAAACTAACGGTTCAGATTCAATGGTAAGTTCATCTTCAATCTCGTTTGTGCATTGCAATTACAACGAGCCGGTCCGGGTATCTGTTTTTCTATACTTTTGGAACTGGCCCGAACTTAAAATTTCACAGCCCAGCCCTACCTCATTTCTCTTTTTAAAAATTAGGAACCGGTCCGTATCCACCTTGAACCTTGATTACACTTCCTGACTCGCAGTTCCTATACACGTTTGCCCACCCCTAATTGATAGCGTTGGGAAAGTTGTCGTCTGCTCAGACTCTTTTATGAAGCGCCCTACCTACTCAAGGAGGTCCTCCCTGATTGTTACAATACATAAGACTTTGTTCCTAACTGATGAGTCTTGCGCATCAATCAGGATGCTGTCGAGTGTGATAAGGAGGCCGAAGTGGAACTGACGGCTCAGTTTCGATCGGATGCTGAAAAGATTGAGAAGCTCGAATATGAACTCACTGTTTTGAAGGGGTCTGATGTCTTTACCCCAATTTCTATGCAGATAAAGATTGTTCATCAAAAGGTCATCCATTTGAAGGTTGAGCTTAATGTGACTCAGGCAATGTTAGAAGTTGCAGAGAAGGAAGTTTGTCGTGTTGCACCGGTGGTTAAGGACCTTGAGCGTATCAATTCAAAGCTAAGATCTGCTTATTTCACCAAAGACGATTGAGTTTGTCTTCATTCTTTCTGAAGTGTCTCGTCTCAAGGATGTTGCCAGTAAGCTTAAGTCAAAGGAAGTGGATTTGCAAGGTGCGCTATCTGCTAGCGAGAACTCGAAAAATGAATTGGGTAAGCTGCAAGATGCTCACATTGGGATTGTTGAGGAGAATGTGCATCTGAAGAATGAGAAAATCAATCATGAAGTGGCATTTACTTCTTGTCAGGCCGATTTCTCCAAGCTTGGCTATGTAGACCATCTTCAGGACAGGGCGTCAAATTATGAGTTTTCCGAGAAGGACTTCAAAATTTTCTCCATTTCTCCAGTAGATCTGCTTGAATTCTCGTTTGAAGCTGCCTTTGGTTAAGTAGCTGAGGGTCAGGCAGTCTAAGCAGGGGCAATTAAGGATGAGCTGATGGAAACTTTAGCTACTGAGAGCGGTGCGGCTGCTGAAGGCATGGCAGTCGAGAAACCAGTGGTTGCGCAGGCTGCCGATGAGTAGTCTTTTTTCTTAGACTTAGGAATTTTCTTCTTTTCCTTCTTGTTTTGCTTTATTTGAACTTTGATGGCCTTCGAGTTGGTTTATCAATTTGCCAGATATTTAATAAACAGCTTTCCTTGCTTTGCTTCGTCCTTCTATTTCGTCATATCTTTTGCAAAACTTCAATGTAGGGCAGGCGGCTGGGTGAGCTAAGCAGTCTATCCCATGTCGTCACTTAGGATATAATTTCATCTCTGATGCATAAGGAGCTTTACCTACATAAGGAAAAAAAATGCAAGATTTCTAACTTATAGATCCGACAACCGAACTCATAGCATCTGAAAAAAGCCGGCGAGTCCACGTAGCTGTTATAGTCGTGAATGTCGTCTTTAGGTGTTGCACGAACCTAAGGCATATTGCAAAATTTTTAATTTACAAAGCCGATGGCCGGACACGTGCTTCTCGTATAAAGCAGATGAGTCTGCATAGCTGCTATAATTGTACATTTTGGATTTAGCTGCTGCACAAGCCTTGGCCTTCACAGGGCATGTGGCGAAATTTTTAACTTATAAAGCCGGTGGCCTGACACATGTTTCTCGTAGAAAGTAAAGAAGTTCACGTAGCTGTTATAGACATACATTTCGGCTTTAGCAGTTGCACGAGCCTTGGCCTTCCCAGGGCATGCTGCGAAAATTTTAACTTATAGAGCCGACGGCCAGACATGTGCTTCTTGTAGAAAATAGAGAAGTCTACGTAGCTGCTAGAGTCGTACATTTCGAATTTAGCAGCTGCACCAGCCTTAGCCCTCCTGGGGCATGTTGCGAAAGTTTTAACTTATAGAGTTGGCGACTGGACACGTGCGTCTCGTAGAAAGCAGAAGAGTCCACGTAGCTGCTATAGTATTACATTTCGACTTTAATGGCTGCACAACCCTTAACCCTACCGGGGCATGTTGCAAAATTTTTAACTTATAGAGCCGGCGGTTAAGCACGTGCTTCTTGTAAAAAGCAGAAGAGTCCACGTAGCTACTATAGTCATACATTTCAGCTTTAGCGGTTGCTCGAGCGGTGACCCTCCCGGGGCATGCTGTAAAATTTTTAACTTATAGAACTGACAGCTAGACACGTTCTTCTCGTAGAAAGTAGAAGAGTCTGCGTAGCTGCTATAGTCGTACATTTCAGCTTTAGCTCTTGCAAGACTTAAACCCTAGACTATCCGCTGAAGGCACTACTTTTAAATAAGCAGATGGGTTTACGTAGTCATAGTAGGTGTAAATCTCAGCTTACAGATTACCTAGGGCTTCCAGCCATTAGGTCGTCGGTCGGGCTTCTCGCTTACAAAAATAGACGACTCGCGTGACCACTTTAGGCATCGTCTCTAGCTCTCAAAGTATTTTAGGCTTAAGATGTAGGTGAAATTGCACCTCAAAGGCCATATCATTTCGAGATGCTAGTCTATAGATCTTCTAAGTTTCACGCAACTCGATATGAATATCTTTAGCAGTAATTGTAAATTGATTCCGTAGGTCGCTTAACTAGTATTGCTACACTTTAGAGTCGAGTTACATTCATGAAGGCTTGCATGTTGAGAATGAACCATCTAGTCACGCGAATTCTTTCATGGGCAGGGATCCTGCACTTAGTGTCTTTTCTGGTTAGAGACCAGGGCTCCCGCAGAATTGAATCCTTCAGTCGACTATGTCTTTTAGGAAAAAATCTATTGTGGCCAATTATGGGAGCAGTGTGGCGCACGTAGTCGATATATTTAGGGGAAACTGAGTAGTCGTAAAACCCATCCACGTATGGATATCTTGGATCAATTTACCCTCTCCTGATAGGAGAGCAACACGCCATGTCTACAAGGGCAGGGGTGGTAAGTTTGTTCATGAATAATTCCTTCAATCTTCATTGAAAATAGAGAAATGTATTTACTTTACTTGTAGGCAATAATAACATAACAACTGATAATCCTCAATATGCGAGGTCTTGTTCATCGAGCTGCTTTAGTCTTTGAACTTTATTTGTCTTGAACAGGGTCCAAGGAATGGTGGGAGGTCACACGTAGTACTTTCTTAGGTTTAGGCATTCCACTATTTTTCGATCTCTTTATCACTCATAGTGGTGATGGTGTAACTACCATTTTCGCTAACTCGGCTGATTTTGTACGAACCTTTCCAGATGGGAGCCATCTTTTTTAAGCCTTCCTAACGAGCAATTATGAATGCTTTTCTGAGGACTAAGTTTCATGGCTGGAACTACTGGATCTTCGCCCTCTTGTTGTAGCTAGAGATGATCTGCTTCTGATAGGCTGCAATGTGGGTGATAACCTTTTTCGCTCTTTCTCTTCCAAGTCTAAGTTTGTGGCCATCTTCTTCTCATTATGCTTGAAACTTGGCAATACAATGTTGATGCTTAGCACCATGACGTTGGGAAGAAAGATCGCCTCAAAGCCAAATGCTAGGGAGAATAGAGTTTCACCGGTTGCTCATCTCTTGGTGGTGCAATACGCTCACAGAATTTCGAGGAGCTTGTCTAGCCAATTACCCTTCTTGTCTAAGAGGGACTTCTTAAAGCAATCGAGAATGGTCTTGTTAGATGCCTCGGCCTACCCATTACCCTATAGATACTGGGGCATGGATATATGCTGCATGATGCCATCTTTTTCGAAGAACTTCGCCAAGTTATTGCCCACGAACTACAGACCATTGTCTGTGATGATGGAGTGAGGGATGCCGAAGCGGCAAATGAGGTTCTTCCATATGAAGCTCTCTATGTCCGTCTGGGTAGTTGTCGTCATAGGTTCAGTTTCGACCCATTTTATGAAATAGTCGGTTGATACGATCATCGTGCCTTTGCCCATAGTGGCAGGCAACATTAGTTCCACGAGGTCAATTCCCACTGTATTAATGGCCAATGGCTCATTTACGAGTTAAGTTTGCAGGTAGCTAATGCGAGCATAGGCTTGAAGCTCTGGCAGATGTCGCATATTTGTACATACTTCTTGGGGTTCTGATGCATGGTTGGCCAGTAGTAGCTGACTTAAGAGCCTTTTGCGCCAGGGAGCGGCCTTCAGAGTGGTTTCCACAGACGTCTTCGTAGATTGAGCTTAGAATCTTCTGGTCGTCGAGAGGTGATAAGCAGCGAAAATATGGTCTTGAGAAGGATTTACGAATGAGCATGTCGTCTGACATGTAATAGTGTGCTACCTTTATCTGGAGCTTTTTGGACTTTAATTTGTCTGCGGGGAGCGTTCCGCTGACTATGTAGTCAATGACGAGATCCTGCCAACTCGGAGTTGTGTTAATCTATGCCACCTCGACTACTAGTTCCTCATTTATGCTCCACTTTTCCAAGTACTCGACCAGGATGGAGCACTTGAGCTGATGGTCTAAGGTAGAGCATAGGCCTGCTAGTGCTTCTGCATGAGCATTTTCTGCTCGTGGAACTTGAGTGAGTGTGTATGCTTGGAACATCGCTAACTACTCTTGTACATTCTCGAGGTATCGGGCCATCCTTGGATGCTTTGCCGTGTACTCCCCTAAGGTTTAGTTGGTGATTAGCTAGGAATTGGAATAGATCACGAGTTTCTTCATCGCTAGGTCTTTCTCCAATCGAATACCTAGTAGGGCTTCATACTCCGATTCGTAGTTTGACACTTCAAAGCTTAGAGTGATCGTCTGCTCAAACATCGAACCATCTGGGGTAGTGAGAATTAGGCCTGCTCCCTATCCCTGGTAGTTGGATGATCCGTCGACGTACAAATGCTAGAAATCTCTTGCAGGTGGGGCTGGTGCAGCTATGATGTGCTCGACTACCTTTGGGGCGTTTCTGGGCTGAGTTGCTGTACTCATTGGAACGTCCATCAATTTTCACGCCTTTAATGTCGTGCTTTTGGATTGTGCAGGCTATGGCATTATGACGATAATTGTGTATGCCTGAACTTACGGCTTAAGCTTTCAGGTTGCAACAACTAGTGCTAAAATCAAAGTTTTGATTTTTGGGTATCTAATTTTCACACGAGAGTTTTTGAACTGTGGAGTACAGATGGTTAAGCCCACGGCTCCTCTCTATGAAGGTAGAGTTCATTGATACTTCAAATACTGCCTTAGATGCATAGGTCATCTGCTACTTCCTGCTTGGACATTATGGGAGGTGATGTTAGGTACTTTTTCAAGTCCTGGATTGCTTTCTCACACTTCTCATCCCATTTATCTCTCTATGCCCTCTTGATTACGTTGAAAAAGGGCTTGCATTGGTCGGTGGATCACGAGAAGAAATGATTGAGTGCAGCTGCTCGCCAGGTCAGACCTTAGATCTCTTTTATAGTAGTGGGGGGCTTCATATCCAGGATCACTCAAATCTTCTTTAGATGTGCATTCGGCATGGTCTAACCACTACTTAGGGTCAAGGAAGATGTGCTCGACGTATTCTTCGAGTTTCCATCCTGATTCATATGCTAGGACATTGTCGACCTTGACGCTATCTTCCTGACAAGTTTGGCATGATTTCTATTTGGTGGAGGTAGAATTGTATTTTTGTACTTCAGCTGCTATTGTTGGGGTGAAAGACTTATTCTTCGTCTCCTTAAAAACTTGTACAGTGCATCGTCTAGATATGGCCTAGTCGCCTTTGATCTATCTGATTGCTTCTCCCAAGATGTGATATCAAATCTTCTAATACTCGATCGAGGTCGCAGCTTTAATCTTCATTGGCCAAAGTCAACCCAATATCCCATTATAGGGAGATGGGTTGCTAACAATCATGAAGGTCTGCGATGAGACAATTGAAGGGCTGGTTACGTCGAACGTGATTGTGCCAATAACAGTAGATGTGAGTCAATTGAATTCGATCAAGACCTCTACTTTGTTTTTTATTGTGTTTTCCAGGCCCATCTTTTAGATGACCAATAATTTTAGGATATTGACTGAATTGTGGTTGTTCACCATAATTCTGTCAATGATGGAGTGGGCCAGTTGAGCAGAAATCACCAAGGCGTCATCGTGAGGAAAGTCTACACCCTCAACGTCCTTCTCGGTGAAGCCGATGATTGGTCCAGGTACAACATCTATGGTTTGAACCTGAAAGACCGATCTCGCTTGCTAAATATTCTTCTTCTTGTAACTGTTGGTGGCCCCTAGATGCTCGAATTAGGCAAAGATGCCGTTGATTTAGATCATCTTAACGGGGGGTTTGGCATCATTGTCTACTTCTCGACTTGGTCGGGTAGCTAGCTTATTGACATACTGGCCGCACTTTCCTTCCTTCACAAGCTTCTCGAGGTACTTCATCCATGAGATGCAGTCGTTGGTTACGTGTCTTGGACCTCTGTGGAATGCGCAATACTTTGTCTGATCCATCTTGAAGATGTCTCCCTTCATGGGTTGCAACATTTTGAACCACAGCTTGTCCTTAGGGTTGCGAATGATCTAATTGATTAGGACTGAGAACTTAGTGTACGTCTTGGGCACTGAGCCTCTATTTGCCAAGGATCGATCCCTGCGTCTACTTCTTGGCTTGTTTTTGTCATTAAGAGGTTTATCATTTGCCATCTTCTGAGTTGGCTCTGCGTCTTTGTGTGGCTACTCAGGCAGCTTTTGTGAGCCCTTGGCCTTATCACATAGGGAGTGTTTTTCTACCAAAGCATAAGAATCGACCAGGGTCAAGTTTTCGCCTATGGTCAAGTTTTTACTTCCTCCAGGATTTGTGCTGGGTAGGGCAACGGTGCCTTCAGCTGCCCCCGGTGTTAACCTGCTAGTCTATGTTGTTCTTTGGTATGTACTACTCATCTGTATCACAGTCACGATGTACATGGTTCATTATATACTGCTTGCCGTCGCGCTTAGCGAGGGCTGCGAGTGGAACTTGAGCTGGACTACTCTTGTACTCTTCTCAGTTTTTCATGTGGCTTCCTACTCTAGTGCATCGTAGGAGGATCTCCTTATGGGTCTAACCTCGTGTGGACGCTTCGCCTGGAATTTCTCGAATGGTCATCGGAGTGTTGACCCAACCTCAAATGCACACTAACTCGTGAACCAAGTTGGGAATGAATGCTTCTCTATGCCCTGAGGAAGCAGAAAATGTTTCCCCGAAGGCCTAAACGAAAGTGCACACTACCTGAACACACGGTTAGTGGCAGGCTGAGCAGCTCTTTTTCGGAACATCGCTCAAATGAGTCACATTTTTGCACCCTTATCCTACTTCAGGACACCTCATCTGGGGCCCGCTGTGTCTTGATTCGCTCAATGAGCTAGTTCACCAAGGTGGTATGTTGCGTGAAGGTGTATGTCAAATTGATGACCCGCTGGGGCATGTGGTGCTCGTCAATTGGATTAGAAGAGTCTGGATAATGGGTGTCTCCATGTGTGGTGGAAGTGTAATGGATTGTATGTACAAAGCTTGAGTCTAGAGCAGACATTCCTGTAGAAAAGTGGGGTGAAAATAACCCTGGGTCGATCGTGGGATTGGTGGTCTGGATCTGGATCGCCGGAGGTGGCCTAAGATTAGAGTAGGCCAAGGGCCGGGTCGCCAAAGCAGGTCACGAGGCGGACCAACCGGGCTGGGTGGTTGGAGTGTGCGCAGGGGAATGTTGGGGTCGTGTGTGAGTTGACTGACGTTGGGCCTGTGCTACGTGCTAGGCCATGGCTTGTTCTTCGCAAGCTTAAGCTCGGCTTGTAGTGGGCTGGGCTTAACTGGTATCAAGTTCGGCCTAGGCCGTCTGCCCGTGGGCTTGCAGTGCAACTAGGCTTGCTGCTGCAATGGGCTAAGCCTCCTGCCCTGGGCCTCCTATGGCTGCTGTTAATCTTTGGGCCGCCTGCCCGTGGGCCAATAAGTGGACTTAGGCCTCTTGCCAAGGGTTTTGAGGGCTGTAAGGCTACAAGGGCAGTTGTGATGGTATTTGGGCCGTGGCTGCTAGGTCGAGGAGACAGTGGTGGCTTGGCTCTATAGTGGTGGGGCTCCTCCCGCCGTAGCGTTGAGCCTTGAGGATCGTCGGGGCTATGTCCTTGTCTCTACTCTTCGGTCTAAATCCTTGTACGTATGGGGTTCCATTCATCATGATTTTTGAATTTCCTACCATTATATCCTTTCTCTAAGGATTGATCAAGAAACTTTTCTAGGAAAAATTAATTGATACGATGTGTGAGAAATTCAACGCAATAGAAATTCAAGAAACCAAATGCAAGAGGCTTCTTCCAGTATTTGAATCAGCTCTCAATGAAAGCACCAATTTGTCAATGCAAATTTTCGTCGTCTCTAGCTTTGACGAAAATGCACCTGCAAAACAATAAACACGTTTGATCAAGAACCTAAGTCTCACGCGCCCACGAGGTGGGGGGGGAGGTTAGGCCAATGGATCTCCGATGCCTAAGTTTCTCTGAGAAGAATAAAGTGTTTAAGGCTTTTAGGGGGTAGCAAAAGCTTACCGAAAATTGGTAGAATTAGGGTATATATATGGGAGTGGCCTGCCATGGTGTTAAGTGTTGGAATATGATTATGATAACATGGTTTTCACAATATGTGTAATCATATGTGAAGATATACCATAACATTGGTGTACTAATATACATATGATTGTAGTGAAATAAGTTAATTAATTAATAAAGAAAATAAAATAATATAATTAACTAATTAATTAATTAAAGGATATGAACAGTTATATTCCAACTGAGAAGTTATAATTTCTCCTGAAGAACACAACTTCTCCAGAAAGGTTACTTGCATATCTATATATTTGTAAATCTCTTTCTGTCAGAAAGAACATTCAATTCTATATTCACTCTGTTCATATCCTTCACACCATATTGTGATCGATAGTCCAACGACATCCGTTTCCGATCCTGTTTCAATTTCGGTATCAGAGCCTGGTTTTCATGAATCAAGACAATTTACCCAGTTTTCATCCGAGGACGTCTCAAACAAAATCTGAGTAACGAATCCAACAACGTTCTTTCTAAGTTTCAACTTGAGAAGCATTTAGGGAAGATGACGTTGGTGACCAAGGAGAATATTGAATCGATTTTCATCGAAAGTTCGAAATCGTCATCGGAGTATTTTCTTGTACAATCCAAAACTCACAAAAATACCCAATCGTTCGAAATCCCAACCTACAACTCATTTGAACCTAGGCCTGAATTAACCCAACAATTTGAACTTTATTCCCCTACACCGTTTCATTCGATAGAGAACAAAATTCTTTTTGAAAATAAACGATTTCATCATACAAATTCATTCAACAATTATCAGAATTCAGAAAGTTTTTACAGTCCCATTAGGCCCTCAAACAACCCATTTCAATCGGGATTTTGGCTGCAAAAACCGAATCTACGCAAGAAATTGAAACTACAAGTGCAGATCCATTTCCTACATTTTGGTCACCAAGCCCAAGGGATTTACCTGCACCTTTAAGTCTGATTCGAAGTTACTCTCAGATTACTGCAAATCAGAGACTAAACCAACATTTTTTGCGCCTTCCTCCTCCTTGGACTCACCGCAGCAACTCACTGACCAATAGCAGACAATTGCGTGGTCGTGTTCTTCCCCCATGGTCTCGTCGTTCAACCGTGGTCTCGGCTTTTCGTGGTAATATACAACATCGACGACATCGATATTCTCCAAGAAAACTAGTCTCTGTCGTTCGAGATTATCCGCGGGGCTGCGGAACGAAGCAGAAAGAAGAAACTATTTTTCCCAGAGAAAGTGCTTCGAAAATAAAGAAGAAGGGGGCATTGCTTTGAAAATAAAAAAGGAGCATTTGTATTTGAGCCTTCACGTGGGGAGCAAATTAAAAATAGGTGTTCTTTTGGTTCTTTGCATTCTGACAGTGCATATAAAAAAGCTAAGTGTTGGTCACAATCACAAAGTCCAGCTTCATGTGGGAAAGCAAGGTGTCCATCACAAAGTTACAATCAACAAAGTGCATTTAAAGGAGGTTTTGCTTTTGGTGAGGTTTCACGTGGGGAACAAACTAAAGCCAGCAGATTTTTGGGTTCTGAAAGTGATAGGTGTCCATCACAAATTCAAGAAGATAGAATTTTTGAAGTGGGCTCCTCCTCTAAGCAAAATTCGGGACAGCTGCAATTGGAGCCCTTTCCTACTCGTTTGGGTGTTACTATCGAACCAAATTCAGGTTTTATTAATCCTGTTTACCCTAATAATTTCACTCATAGAGTTGATTTGTGGAATAATTTGAATAATAGTGACAAAGATCAAAAGTGGAAGCAAGGGTTTAATTTTCGGAATTCTAGAGTCAAAGTGCTTAATTATTTGGATCAACATAATACCTGTTACGGTTTTATATATCCTGATTTGGCACAAAGAGAAATTTCGACTGCAAGAAATTTAAGGGGGCCAAGACCATTGAGAATTGAAAGAGAATCCAGTAGTCGAGAAGAGACTGCTTTTGTGCACGAAAATAGAGGAAGGATTGATCACACCTGGCCAAGTAGACAAGTAAGAAATCCACGGGCCTTCTATCGACGTGATTGCCTGAATAAGTACTCGTCTTTCACTGATTGGACAAAGCCTCAGTGAGTGTTTGCGGTCTCTGCTGCTAAGAATAAATAAGTCTCTATTCTATTTTATTTTATTTTGTTTTTTCTTTAGTCTTTAATTTATTAAGAACATATAGTATTTGTGGCTTGTAATAATTAAAAGTACACTAGCAGTATTTGTATTTGTATTTAAGTTTGTATTAAGTATTGTGTTTGTTTTGTAATTTTCTGAGCTATGACAATTAAATCTTCCAAATCCGAAGTTTTTAAAATAGAGAGGTTGAATAACGTTAATTATCGAATATGGAAGAGAATGATTACTTATCCTTTAACCCATGACAAGACTTTGTACACTATCAAGGACGAGAGACCCCTTGGGCCGTCTCGAGTTTATAATAAATGGGTGGAAGATAATGAATTGGCTAAGGCCACAATCCTCAATTACATGGAAGATAAATTAATACCTCTCTATGAAGAATATGATTCAGCCAAAGAAATCATGGATGTACTTGAAAATAAGTATGGCCCTAAATCTCAAACATACATTCAGTTATTGCTTGAGAAATACAATGGGACAAAAATGGAGAAAACTGATTCTATGGTTGATCATATTACTAAAATGGAAGTAATGGCAAAAGACTTAGCCAATGCTAGCCATCCAGTTTTTGATAAAATGCAAGTTAGTGTTCTTCTTGGTAGCCTCCCAAATTCTTGGGAAAATGTAGTTACTTCCATGACTTATGGTCAAGTTGAATTAATGATGGATACATTGCCTGCAATGTTAGCTATTGAAGAAGTTCGTAAAAATTATAGGAAAAAGGAAACTGGACAAGGCAGAGCCAACCTCCTCATAGCAGAAGATTCTCAGAAAAACAAGCAACACATGCACAAGCCACATAGTAGTAACAAGCGCCCGAACTTTAAAAAGTTTGGACACCGCAAGCAGAACAAGTTTAAAGGAAAGGAGAGTACATGTTACAATTGTGGAGAGACTGGTCATTATAGGTATAAGTGCCCAAAACGACGCAAAAATAACAAAAATCCGAAAGAACTAATTTTGACTGTCTCTGAAGCACTCATTGCTGAAGATCAAGGACAATGGTGGATAGATTCAGGAGCAACTTGTCATGTAAGTAAGGACAAAAGTTGCTTCATCAATTTCAAGGAGAAAGCACTAGGCGAACATCGTATCTACATGGGCAACAATACTTATGTCGATGTTTTGGGTGAAGGAGATTACAAAATCAACAATAGTAAATCTACCATTGTACTTAAAAATGTTCTGTTTGCACCAAATATAAGAAGGAATCTTGTCTCTGTTTCTGTCCTAGAAAAGAAAGGTTTTGAGACAAAGTTCATGAATGGTGCTGTCACTATTGGGAAAAAGGGTTATATTTATGTAAGGGGAATAAGAGTCGATGATATGTACTCAGTTTGTATTAATAAAAGTATTTCTTCCGAGTATGCCTTTGTCTCTACTGTTCAAAACTTGTCATATTTATGACATTTACGTTTAGGTCACATAAATAAAAATAAAATAATACGCATGAGTAAAAATGGAATGTTGCCTCAAATAAATGCACATGATTTTGATACATGCGAATCATGTATTAAAGGAAAAATGACTAGACAATCATTTTCTTAGCATTGGATTTCTACAAATTTACTTGAGATAGTGCATACAGATTTATGTGGACCTATGAGAACAAAAACCCATAGAGGAATGAAATATTTTGTGACTTTCATCGATGATTATTCCCGTTATGGATATGTCTACTTCTTGCAGCATAAAAATGAAGCCTTAGAAAAATTTAAAGAGTTTAAGGCCGAAGTAGAGAACCAATTGGGAAGATCCATAAAGACCCTTAATAGTGTAGAGGTGGAGAATTTGAAGCCTTTGATGATTTCTGCAAAGAGAATGGTATAAGGCATAATTATACTATGTCTTATACACCACAACAAAATGGTATCGCAGAAAGAAGAAATCGAACTCTAATGGATATGATGCGATCTATGATGGCTTATGCTGACTTACCTCTACATTTTTTGGGTGAAGCTTTGGCTACTATAGCATATATATTGAATAAAGTTCATACAAAGGCAAAACCACTAACTCCATATGAATTATGGCATGGGCGAAAACCCGATTTATAAAACTTAAGAGTTTGGGGTTGTAAAGCGCATGTCCTCATTCCAAAGCCATTAAGAAATAAATTACAAGCAAAGACTTTGGAATGTAAATTCATAGGATATCCTGATAATAGTATCGGATATAGGTTTTATCATCCTAAGAAAGGATTGATCGAAAGTAGAGATGCTACTTTTATTGAAACTACTGATTTGTTTAAACCAATACACGAATTGGAATATTTGGAAGAAGAAAATTCTCCTACGGATGATCAAGATTTCCATCTTGATTTAGACTTGTCTCATGATGCTGACATTGACAATGATCAAGTGAGAGACGTTAACATGGGTGATCATATCAATGTCGATCATGACATACACATGGATGATGATCATGATATTATCATGGACGATATAAATAGTGGGAGAAATGATCAAATCAGTGGGAGTAAAAGAAAAAGGGAACCATCTAGAAGATTGAAAGATCACTTTGTTTTCAATCTTGAGGAGGTAGATCATTCAGTGGGAGATCCAGACCCACGGAATTATAAAGAAGCAATGGATAGTTTTGAGTCTGAACAATGGCAACAAGCAATGAATGAAGAATTAGATTCCATAAAGAAAAATCAAGTTTGGGAATTGGTTGATCTACCTAATGAAACAAAGCCCATCGGTTGTAAGTCGGTACTTCGTAAGAAGTACAAATCAGATGGTACCCTGGATAAGTTTAAGGCTCGACTTGTAGCTAAGGGTTATACTCAGAAACCCAGTATAGATTTTATGGATACTTACTCTCCAGTTGCGAAGTTTACATCCATTCGTATTCTTATGGCAATTGTTGCTAGAATGGATTTAGAACTTCATCAGTTAGATGTCAGAACAACATTCTTGAATGGAGATTTAAAGGAAGACATCTATATGATTCAACCCGAAGGATATCATGTCAAAGGACATGAAAACAAAGTCTATAAATTAAGAAAGTCGTTGTACGGCCTTAAACAATCATCAAGCCAATGGTATTTAAAGTTCCACCAAGCCATTATGGAAATGGGTTACAAAATAAATCCATTGGATCATTGTGTTTACTCTTGGAAGTGCCAAGATAATTTTTGTATGTTGTCACTATATGTAGATGACATCTTACTTGCAGGTAACTCTATAGATATGATTGAAAAGACTAAGTCATATCTGGGATCCAAATTTGAAATGAAAGATATGGGAGAAGCATATTATGTTCTAGGAATTAAAATTACTAGGGATAGAGATGCCAAAACACTCTATTTGGATCAACAAAATTATCTGGATAAAATATTTAAAAGATTTAATATGCAAGATTGCAAGCCAGTGAGTACACCTATTTGATGTATGCTATGACAAGCACAAGACCTGACATATGTCATGCAGTTGGATTGGTAAGTAGATATCAATCCAACCCTGGAAAGCAACATTATATGGCAGTAAAGAGAATTATTAGATATCTAAAGGGCACCCAAGGTATGAAACTTTGTTTCGGATTAAATGATCTGTATTTAGTTTGTTATTGCGATGTAGATTTCACAGGCGACTTGGATGATAGAAAGTCAACAAGTGGTAACATTGTCTTGTTTGGTGGAACGGCTGTTTCTTGGTTAAGTAAGAAACAAGGTTGTGTTGCAAAGTCCACCATGGAAGCAGAATATATATCTTGTAGCACAGCGATTAGTACTGCAGTAACTAAACAATTTATCGATAATTTAAATATAGGTATACCTAAGGAGCACGTCAATGTGTTTTGTGATAATAAATTTTTCTGATAAAGAGTGGAGCAAATAGTTCCAAAGGAAAATACATTGATGTTAAATATCACTATGTACAAGATATAGTGGAGAAATGAGAGGTAGAGGTCAACTACATACCCTTCGAAGAGATGGTGGCCGATCCGATGACCAAGGGATTGTCTCTGGAAAAATTCATAGAGCATGTGACTACAATGGGTTTGCAAAACATCTAGATGTGTTGTAGTGTGAGACGTGCGGCGGACATCGTTATATGGTTTTAGGGACGCCTAAAACATGGACAAGTAGATGCCACTCTATCTAGTTCTTTAGTACTTGGTCAGTTAAAGATAGAGGGCACTAGCAAGGTAACCAGGTTATAATAAATCGTCTTGAAAGTAAAATCCATAATAGGCTTCAAGAAATAAGTTATATAACATTGTGGCGTATAGTGCATGACTAAGTCATAATTTGTAACTGGGTATGGATTGTTTTTCCTAGTTACTTGGATATGATGTCATTTTACTAAAGAGTAAAATGTTATCAGATAAAGTGGAATGGTGTGCACCAAGTAAAGAAGTCATATATCTGATGTTACATTGAATTTCTTTACGAGTCATACTCTAGAGAAACAAATCATAATAGGAAATCATTTATGTCATCATAATCAAGTGGGAGATGTTGGAATATGATTATGATAACATGGTTTTCACAATATGTGTAATCATATGTGAAGGTATACCATAACATTGGTGTACTAATATACATATGATTGTAGTGAAATAAGTTAATTAATTAATAAAGAAAATAATGTAATATAATATAATTAATTAATTAATTAAAGGATATGAACAGTTATATTCCAACCTGAGAAGTTATAACTTCTCTTGACAACTTCTCCAGAAAGGTTACTTGCATATCTATATATTTGTAAATCCCTTTCTGTCAGAAAGAACATTCAATTCTATATTCACTCTGTTCATATCATTCACACCATATTGTGATCGATAGTCCAACGACATCCGTTTCCGATCCTGTTAATAAACAATTTCCATCATTAAGGTTTCACTCTACACATGGCAACATTCTATTGGCCAAGGTTTATGAAGAAATATTCTCAAGATATTAAATAAAAAATAATATCTTGAGATAATGGAGTAATTATTCCCAATTGATTTAAATTGGGATTAATTGAATGGAGTCAATCTTCAATTGGGAATGTATTAAAGATAAGATTTGGGTAATTAATCTTTATCTTTAATGCTTTGACTTTTCCTTGACAATGGTAGGTGAGCGGTTGGTAGTCGTATTTAGCTGATACGACCTTCAGAGGTGTGAACTGCTTGTAGGAGTATCTGAGGAGCATACCCATTTATTGAGAGCAATCTTGTCTTTCTTGGGAAGAAAAATCCACATGTCCCCTAGAATTTTTGATATTATTTTAGGCTCCACAATCAACATTGTTGCAATTCTAGGAGCTGCGGCCCTGCAGACATGTCTAGGTTTTTTAAGAGACGGAGCGGGGATGCTTATAGCTACCCTAAGGATGACCCAAGCAGCAGCACATTTACATGCCCTGGCGGGACTAACTATAGGGCTGCTTCTGCCTTGATTGATATGGTCTGAACAATGAGCTTGTGATGAAATAAAATTAGATTGAGGGTTTTCCCAGCACACGTAATTTGCATTATATATGTAACACAACAAAGTACTTGTAATGTTATCCAAGCAAGTACGTAATGTCATCCAAGCAACTATGGCTTCACAAAGTTGTAATCGTTTTCTTAATTACTTGTTTAATTGGCTTTTAGCTAGATTAGCTTATAGCAGATCGAGCCAGCACTCCTCTCAAACCAAAAACCTTTCCAGAATTCAAAGCTGATAGGACCCACTTCGACCTTAACCTGTAGCACAGATAGCAACGGAGGTGGAAGTTTGGGGAAGGAGAAGTATTCTTTAATAAAAAGGCTAATGCTAGAAAGACTAAATTTTTTAAATCAAATGATGTGGTTGTAAATTATTAAATTATTAACTAAGTGTCGATTAACGTGTTTTTTCTTATTGGTGACATGTCTTCCTTTTTTTTTTTACAAATTTAGTTTAAAATTTCGATCTCCCTAACATAACCCTTAATAAAATGATAGTTGGCCAATAGGGGTGGATTGAAAACCAAACCGAAAACCGAAAACCGAAAAAAAACCAGGCCGAAAACCAAACCGAAGCTGTCAAACCGAATCTAGTTGGTTCAATTTTGGTTTTTGAGGTTCGGAAACCGAACCGAAATATGAAAATCATATATAAATGCTTAAAACCTGGTGGCTTAAGGGTTCGAGAACCCCTTCCTTCCAAGTTGGGGATACTCGTTTCAAGCCAACTTGATTGTCGGCTTTGTGTTGATATATTTGTACCAGTAAAATATTTATACGCATTCTAATCTTTAATTCTTTATAAAATTTCTAAGAGTGTAGTCAAACTCGGATTTGGAAGGATTTTAAAAGACTTTAAAATCCTACTGTAGTCAACCAAAGAATTTTTAGAATCAATGCAAATCTGGGTGTAGTTAATCAAGATTTTAATAGTCATTTTTAAAGTTCATCCAAATCTAGGTGTATTGAAAAATTAAAGATTTTGTAGGATTTCATTAAGTTGTGGATTTTGTGAGATTTGAGAATAAGAAATATATATGACCAAGACCAACTAGAATCCTACCTCACAGCTAGGATTTCACATCCAAGAACCTCTCCCTCTTCCTCTCACACTTTATCTTCTTCCTTCATCTCTACAATTTTTTCTTTATCTTTGCAATTTTTCTATTTCACCTCTGCAATTTTTCTACAATTCTTTTTGCAATTTTGTGCAATTTTTTCTTCATGGCAGAGAAGGGGAATTGGAATTGGGTTGTGAAGGAAGAGGAGTAAGAGAGAGTCGCGGAAAACATTTGTCACATTTATTTGTCAGAGATTGAATTTTGGATTTTGTTGTCAGTTTTGATTCTGTTTTGCATGATTTTTGTTGGTTGAAACTGTTTTTGGCTTAATTGCTTGATCATATCTCAAGTGTTTCGACCACGAATTATTGTTTTCATGGAATTGATTTGCATTTTCTTAGTTTTTCTAACTCTTTTTCTCTTAAACGTAATTTTAATTAAGCTGGTGGTGGTAGAATGATTTATGCAGAGTAGAGAATCAAATTATCAAAAATTGTCTTTTGTGAGGTGGATACTATTTCGTGCGGCAACTAGGTGGCGGGATGCGAATCTCGTTGATTTTCTGTAGACGTTTAGTTGTAAGATAGCCTTTAGAGACCCTTCATGCAATTTTTTCTTCATGGCAGAGAAGGGGAATTGGAATTGGGTTGTGAAGGAAGAGGAGTAAGAGGGAGTCGTGGAAAACATTTATTTCAGATTCATTTAGTGGATTTATGACTTAAATATATTTATCACCATTTGATTTATTTGACGGTCAAGATTCAACATTGTAAAATCTATCAAAATCCACATAAATCTATTATATGAATCTTCTCAAATCTTCCAAAATCCATATGGATTTTGTAGAAGTTTCATAATCCTATGAAATTCATCACTTAACAAAATCTATTAAAATCCTTTCAAATCCTAAGTTGACTACACCCCCTAAAGTTTACAAACCCTAGCCGTCACTCCTATTTCAGTTTTCATCTCTTCTCAAACACTCTCTCCCCCCCCCTATATGCTTTCTTCCTCTCAGCTTCCTTATTTTTCATCTTTTCTCCTTCCATCCTTATTCTTTTCCCTTGTTTTGTAAGATTTGAAGCTCCTACTACTCCATTAGATTACAATAACTTTGTTGAGACTTTGAGGCATCAGTTAATTTCGTCTTTAATCTCATTGGTGGAGCTGGAGGAGAAGGAGCTCGAGGCTTGCCAGTGGATCGGCACCCGGAGAGGAGGCTCGAGGCTTACCGGTGGATGGGTACTTCGTTACTTATGATAGCTAGGGGAATAAAGAAGAGGTATGATTTCTCAGACACATTTGAATTGATATGTTTTTACAAATGAATTCCTAGTCTTTGTCAGACACATCGATTTCTTAGTCTTTGTCAGTAAGACATTGTTCTTTGAATTGTTAGGTAGTTGTCTCTAAAATCTGGGTTATGATATTTATTTTCTTTTATTGAATCATACTTTATTCTAGTAGAATGAAGTTTTATATGGTTATAGAACTAACATTTTGAATAAAAAATGAGTAATGCTATTTGGATTCCTAATAAACATTTTTTTCCGTTTCCTAAAGACATTGAATGTGCTTGCAGAGGCTTTCAAAAAGATTGATAATACTTTAGTGATTGCGAGCTTTGGGGCTAATTGTTAGCTTGTTATGTTCGGAGCTATTGAAGCAAAGGCAATGAATCTAAGGGAAATAACAGTTGTGGGAAAGAGCCTTAAGATCTTAATTTAATCCTCTGGAATTTATTTGTACTCCGCTGGAACATGTATTACAAAATGACTACAAGCTTTGCTTTCTTAAGGATTTTTTTTTTCTATTGAAGAAAAACAAAATCTGTGAAAAAAAAAAACTAACCGAAAAAAACCGAACCGAAAAAAATTTGAACCGAGCTAAAATTTCGGTTCGGTTTCAGTTTTGGCAAAAAACCAAATCGTTTTGAACCGAACCTAGCCCTATTGGCCAAATAATATAACAACTCCAAACAATCTATAAGTTGGCAATTACACAACTTTCCTAAACACCAGCAACAAACTCATTATTTAACTAAGTAATAAACTCCTACTGCGATTATGCTAATCTCAATTCATAACATTGATGGCTTTCCTAAACACTAGCATCGATCTCTCTCATTGCTTCCAGCCCATTGATAACACGCGTAAACAGATGACGACTAGATTCTTTCACAACGGAGAGAAAGGGACTCACAACAGAGGACTCTCGTAGCCGTATTTGACCTCACCATATTATATCTCACATGAAGGGTATTAAGAATGGCGAAAATGATTTTTTTGTATTGATTGAAAGAATCTACACAAGTTACAAGTAAATATAAAAAGGGGAAGGAGTTAAAGCACAGCACGTGCAACTCCTTAATTTAAGCTTTCGAAAGGCTATACGATATCCCTTGATTTAGGGGGACTACATGACATCCCTTGATACAAGGCTTCACCGACTTCCATTAGGTTTCTTATATTAATAATTTCAACACTCCCCCTCAAGTTGGAGGGTGTATGTCAAGAACTCCTAACTTGTGTAACATGGTTGAGAATGCATCCTTTCCCAACGCCTTTGTGAACACATCGGCTAGTTGGTGTGAGGAGGAGACATATTTTGTAACAACGGAACCATCTTGCACTTTGTCTCTGATGAAGTGACAATCAATCTCTATATGTCTAGTCCTCTCATGGAAGACGGGGTTAGCAGCTATGTGTAAAGCTGCTTGGTTATCACAATGCGGTGTTGCGGCCCCTAGATGTGACAAGCTCAGGTCTTTGAGAAGATGTTGAAGCCAAGACAATTCATAACAAGCACCTGTCCTAGCTCTGTATTCAGCTTCGGCTAAAGATAGGGAAACCGTCTTTTGTCTTTTTGATCTCCAAGAAATCAAAGAAGATCCCAAGAATATGCAATAACCTGTGGTAGACCTTCGGGGTGATTAGGCAACCTACCCAGTCCAAGTCATAATAAGCTGTCAAAGCTAGATTGTGATGTGAGGAAAAGAAAAGGCCCTAACCGGTGTGCCTTTGATATACCTTAGAACACGAAGTGCTGCCTCCATATGTGGCTTAAGTGGTTCATGCATAAAACGGCTCAACATATGCACAAAATAAGTAATGTCAGGACGGGTGATAGTCAAGTAGATCAAACGCCCAACAATTCTTCTATACTGAGACGTATCTTTAAGTAGTTCCCTTTTATCTGAAAGCTTCAAATTTTGTTCCATTGGGAAGTTCACTGGCCATGCTCCTAAAAGGCCAACGTCTTTCAAAATCTCCAAAGCGTATTTCCGTTGTGAAAAGGAAATACCTTTGTGTGAACGTGACACTTTAGTCCCCAAAAAATATTTCAAGTTTTTGAGATCTTTGATTTGAAAGCGACTGTGTAGAAGTCTTTTAAGAGAGGATATGGCAGCCATATTATTTCTACTAATGACGATGTCGTCCACATAAATCAAAAGGGTCGTGAATGGCTTTCCTTTTCAATGAGTAAAAAGAGAGTAATCAACTTTAAATTGTACAAAACGTGCAGTTTGAATAGCAGTGGAGAACTTAACAAACCATTGACGAGAAGCTTGCTTTAAACCATACAATGACTTGTTGAGGCGACACACTAAACTCTCCCACTGTCGCAGAAGATCAGGAGGGGGTGACATATAGATTTCCTCATGAAGATCGCCATGCAGGAATGCATTATTAACGTCCAGTTGGTGAAGGGACCAATTTTGAGTAAAAGCAAGAGCTAATAAACATCGAACAGTAGTCATTTTAGCTGTAGGTGAAAAAGTATCATGGTAGTCAATGCCTTCCATTTGAGTGTAGCCCTTGGCTACCAAACGCGCTTTGTAATGCTTAATGGTTCCATCAGAACGCCGTTTGATCTTATAAACCCATCTGCAACCAATAGGATATTTTCCTGGAGGAAGAGAAGTAAGAGTCTAAGTGTGATTCTCTGCCAATGCCTGTAATTCAAAATGCATGGCGGCCTGCCAATGAGGGCTAGAAGCGGCCTTGTATATGTGCTAAGCTCCTCATCATGAGTAACATGAGCAATGTAAGTAAAATGATTGGGTGAGTAACGGTGATAAGATTAGAAATTACTCAATGGATATCGTGTACCTTTACAAAGACTTGACGACGAAAACGACGATGGTTTGGGTGTGGGCAGTGTCACTTGTGAGCATACATAATCACCGAGGTAAGCAGGGGCAGTGCGATGGCGTTGGGGTCGCCCAGTAGAGTCTGGTGGAGCTATATTGTCATCAGTGGAAAGAGGAGGATTTATGGGATTGTGTGGAGAAGTGTCAGAGGTGTTTGTATTGGGTGAATTGGGTGAATAAGTGTCTGAAAGGTAGGACTAGATGTGTCAGAGGTGGTTGCATGGAGACATGGTGGACTAGACGTTTCTAGAGTGGATGGAGAAAGGATGGATGTAGAGAGAATGGGGTTGACAATAGGGTAAGGATGCAGGTTTTTTGGAGGTTCTACCGTGGGAAAAGATGGCAAAGTTTGAAAGGGGTAGGTATTTTCATGGAAAATGACGTCCCGGTTCGTAAAAATTTGTTTTGTTGTTAAATCATAAAGTTTGTATTTCTTTTACCTGAAAGGATAACCAAGAAATACACAACGTCTAGCTCGTGCATCAAACTTATGAGAAACATGTACATTGGTGGCATAGGCAAGACATCCAAACACACGTATATGAGAAAAAGTGGGAGGTTTAGCATGAAGTAGTTCATAAGGTGTTTTGTAATGGAGAATAGGGGTTGGGAATATGTTTATAAGGTGTACAGCGGTTAACACACAATCCCCCCCCCCAAAAAAAAACGTAATGGAATATGAGCTTGAAAACACAAAGCACGTGCCATTTCAAGAATGACACGGTGTTTGCGTTCTACAACCCCATTTTGTTGAGGCGTATAGACGCATAAATGTTGAAAAACAACCCCAATATCCCTAAAAAAAGGACATAAAGAAAGGAACTCCCCACCATTAACGGTTCAAATTGTTCGGACTTGTGTTTGGAATTGTGTTTGCACAAAGCAAAAAAACTTTTTGAGTAGGCTTTGTGTTTCACTTTTATGATGCATGAGGAAGACCCATGTAAACCTAGAATAATCATCTACTACTGTTGAAAAATAATTTTCTCTAGAAAAAGAACTTATCTTATAAGGACCCCAAATGTCACAATGGATGAGATCAAAAGGTTTCTTAGTAGTAATTGAACTAATGCCAAAAGGAAGACGATGTTGCTTGGCCAATGGACATATGTCGCAAGCATCATTCAACTTAAAAGGGATATGCAACATATTTTTTGCCATAAACTCTAATCGAGATGGCGATATGTGACCCAAACGTCGATGCCATAATTCAGTGGAGGAGGTGACAAGGTTGCATGAAGGTTTGACAAAAGATGTTGGCCTTTCTGAAACTAGCACCACCAAGTAATATAGTCATCCACGCTGTTTACCCAAACGAATCATTTTCTTCTTAGCCAAATCCTGCAAAATGCACCAGTAAGGGAAAATATTACTGAACAAGCCATGGCGCTAGTGACCTTGCTTACAAACATTAAGTCAACTTTGAAAGTTGGCACACATAATACATCTTGCAAATGAATTGAAGAATTTAAAGATAAATTCACAATGGGTGTGATAGGAGCCTCATGTCCACTAGGCATTTGAACAGGTGGTAAGGTGACACTCTTGGTACAATGAGTGAGTGAATTTGGTAAAGATGTAATATGGTCTGTCGCACCACTGTCGATTATCCATCAACGAAGGCACTTCATAGGTTTTAACAAACCTAATGAGTTTTCAGTGGCATTGGCGGCGACATTGGCTTTGGGAGCATTCTATGTTATCTCATTGTTGTTCATAATGGACAATATCTGCTGCAATTGAACGTTAAAGAGACCAGGCACAGCGAAATGCAGTTCTTGCAGAGAAACCCCATTAGTGGTATTGTTGGCAGAACTTCCATGGCGTTTGTTGCATCCACCACCATTGTTCCCACACCTACCACCTTTGTTGCTATAATGAAGACGATGTTCGAGAGGATATCCATGCAGTTTGTAGCATGTATCAATGGTATGGTGGGTGGTGTCACAATAAGTGCAGTGGAGTTGTTTACGGAAAGATGAGCTACTGCTAGTTTGGCTGCCAGTTTGCGACTTGTGTCATTGACGAACAGCCATTACTGATACCTCTGCAGCTTCACGTGAATCTCTCACATCGTGTTGTTTTTCTTGCTAGACAATCATGGAATACACTAAATGCACAGAGGGCAATGGACTCATCATCAGGATGTTGCCACGAGCAGCACCATAAGACTCATTGAGACCCATGAGGAATTGCATTAATCTGGTTCTCTCAATTTGATCACCTTACTTCTTTAATGTACCACAGGTGCAAGACTCTTGATCATTGTAGGATGCAAGTTCATCCCACAAACTCTTCAGTTTTGTATAATAACCAACAACAGATAATTGGTCCTGAGAAATATAAGCTATATCTCGTTGAATTTGATACATTCTAGGTGCATTACCTTGGCTAAAATGATCTTCAAGATCCTGCCAAATTGCTTGGGGTGTGGTGTAGTAGATAATGCTATCATGGATAGTTTGGTCAACTGAATTCAAGATCCGAGAAACGATCATGTTGTTGCATCGTTTCCAGGAAGCAAAGTCATCTGGTTTCTTGCTTTCATCAGGAGCCTTCAATGTGCCATCCACAAAACCCAGCTTGTTCTTAGCACTCAGAGAAAGCTTCACAAAACGACACCAAGTGGAGTAGTTGTCTCCGTTGAGAAGCTTGGAGACGAGAACCATAGCCGGATGGTCGAAATGGTGAATGAAAAAAGGACTGGAAATGTCTGACTTATTTCCATCTGAACTTTGTTCGTCAGCCATGAAAGAACAATGACGCAGAAGAAAAAAAAGCAGAAGAAAAAAATGCAGCGAGAAGAACTAGGGTCTGCTTGGATTTCCTTAGCTCTATGATACCATATTAAGAATGGCGAAAAGGATTTTTCTGTATTGATTGAAAGAATCTACACAAGTTACAAGTAAATATAAAAGGGGGAAGGAGTTAAAGAACAGCACGTGCAACTCCTTAATTTAAGCTTTTGAAAGGCTATACAAGATCCCTTGATTTATGGGGACTACATGACATCCTTTGATACAGGGCTTCACCGACTTCCATTAGGTTTCTTATATTAATTACTAGAAATAGAAGCTATATCTCGTTGAATTTGTTACATTCTAGGTGCATTACCTTGGCTGAAACGATCTTCAAGATCCTGCCAATTTGCTTGGGGTGTGGTGTAGTAGACAATGCTATCATGGATAGTCTGGTCAATTGAATTCAAGATCCAAGAAACGATCATGTCATTGCATCGTTTCCAGGAAGCAAAATCATCTGTTTTTTTGCTTTCATCAGGAGCCTTCAGTGTGCCATTCACAAAACCCAGCTTGTTCTTAGCACTCAGAGAAAGCTTCACAGAACGACACCAAGTGGAGTAGTTGTCTCCGTTGATAAGCTTGGAGACGAGAACCATCGCCGGATGGTCAAAATGGTGAATGAAAAAAGGACTGGAAATGTCTGACTTATTTCCATCTGAACTCTGTTCGTCAACCATGAAAGAACAACGACACAGAAGAAAAAAAAGCAAAAGAAAAAAATGCAACGAGAAGAAACTAGGGTCTACTTGGATTTCCTTAGCTCTGTGATACCATATTAAAAATGGCAAAAAGGATTTTTCTGTATTGATTGAAAGAATCTACACAAGTTTCAAGTAAATATAAAAGGGGGAAGGAGTTAAAGAACAACACGTGCAACTCCTTAATTTAAGCTTTTGAAAGGCTATACAAGATCCCTTAATTTAGGGGGACTACATGACATCCCTTGATACAGGACTTCACCGACTTCCATTAGGTTTCTTATATTAATTATTTCAACAAAGGGCGCATCTCCAACCAATTTTTATAAACACGACTCTTCACACTATTTTTAGTTTCTCACACTCCTTTTATATCTGAAAATCATATTGAATAAGTGAAACCAAAAGAACATACAAAATTAAACACGTGAGAGGCTTGAAAAAGTGTGTATCATTTGCCTCAATTCAATTCATCTGCACTAAATTAGTAAACATGCCATTAAACGGGAACAACCCTTTTTTATTTTTAATATATTGATCGAGTAAAAAAATCAAGGAACAACTTTAAACATGTTTTGCAAGAGAAAAAGGTGTGAAAAAATTATTTCTCTTTCACAATTATACAATGGAAACTCTTGTCACACGAGCCGGAGAGTAAAATTCAACCAGCCAGTTTAAAGCATCTTAATCATAATTAACAGTTTAGATCGACATTTCCATATATTAAACTTGGTAACAAACCAAAAGTTAAAATATAAGTAAAAACCATTCACCGAATCCCAGTAAAAAGAAAAGAAAAGGAAAACAAAACGCAGTCACATAGTAATTCATAGATTCCCACCCACATGAAGCTCAAAGTGCAACCATGGCGAGGGCATGCATGCTCTGCTCATCCAACTCCAAGGCCTGTAACTGTCTTTCTTGAGTCACAGTGTGTCTCAGCAGCCTCAGAGCTCGTTGCAACCTAGTAACTGGCTGCCGATGACGATGATTTGCATCGTCATCCAAACCAGCAACTGCAATCTGATTGAGCTGGAAAAAGAAGAGCCTCGATGCATGGCTGAATTCGGAGTAGGTTTGATAAAGAAGTCTGAAGCTGAAAGAGAGTTTGAGAACAAACGGCCAGATCAACCCAGTCAGCACAGCGTTGCTGTGAGAGGCGGAAATGGTGACGACTTTGAGTTTGATGAGTGCTACAGCTGCCATGTGAAAACCCATCTATATATTTAGAGAGAGAGAGAGAGAGAGAGAGAGAGAGACTCTTAATGAGCAAGCTAAGTTGAATCAGAGTGATGAGCTTGAAAAATATTAAAAGGTTTGGGATTATATGGAAAATTAGGTTTTGGTTTTGTTGTCAGCAGCTAGAAGGATATGAGGAAAGGGTGGTGTCTTTATCAGCATATGTGTCAAATTCCTAAGCACGATGTGTCTTTTCTCTGGGCACCATGTTTGCGCAACGACTCTATCATGGATGATGGTAACAGAACAAAAGATAAGAGTTTAATTAACTTGTATTTTTATATTTTTTATTCTTGGTGGATTGTCATTGTGTTTAGAATATCTCCAATTTACTGCGTTTAGTTCAACCCTCTTTTTCCTTTAGAATATTGCTTGGACTAAACTAGCATTGGGAAATTGTCTCTTGTAAATGTTGTTGTCCTACATTTTTATATGGACAATAATTTTTACACTCTCTTTTCACTACTCGCACTCTTTTGTTTCAAACATTAAATTAATAAATTAAAAGAGAATCAGTGGCCAAAATTAAGAGTTGTATTATATAAGGTTAAAATGTAGTGTGAAAATCACTTGCGTTATACATAGTTGTTTTGCCACAATTTTCCAAAGATATTTTTGAGAATCCCTATCCTGAACAATAATTTTTCACAATGGCAAGTCCCTATTGCATCATATCTTTTATGAATAGTACTGATAATCTCAACACACATAAAAAAAGGAAGAATAACGAAGTCTTTTTTTTTTTTTTAAGTGCAACAATATATTTTACATTAAGAGGGAGGAGTTCAGTTAAGCTACATAATGGGTAACCTAATTTAGTACCGAATTCGTCATTTACGAGATTCGAACCTAATACCTCTTACTTATAAATGAAGAGAAATATCATCAAACCGTAGTACTAAGTGACTTTGAGAGTTATACTAATACTATTATTTAAGTAGGGATTTTATTTTTTTTGGGTTGTGTACTTTTCTAGTAGGATTTTATGAGCCACTTTGCATGCAGGATGACAACCGTTGAATCATCATAATGCACATGAAGTTACGAACTGAGGGGACCTATATGGCTGTGTCATAGGAACTTTCTCTCCATCATTATGGCCTCGTGATGTGTGGAGATACCGTATACAATTCTTGGGCAGCAATGCAAAAATTGAAATCTTTGGGAGCTTATGTCGATTATTTTCTTTTGTCTCTATACTCATGTAACATGTTATATATATATATATATATATATATATATATGATCAACTACTTCAGGTCACAATCTTATATACAAAATTAAGATATGATCAACTACTTCGGCTCAACATTCAACATTGTACACCTTCTATACCACTGATATTGTTCTAACTCACATCTTATTAGCGGTAGGATTTTGTGAAGCCAAAAATAATTATAAAAAAACAAAAAAATCCTAGATCTGGCACGTGGATTTTTTTTCCAATTAACGAAAATGCCTTCATTAATTGGCAAGGCTTACATTCGTCCCACGTGCAGTTCAACCACCAAGATGACCTGAGTTGCTAATAACAATTTCTCTAAGCTCCTCTGCCCATGAAAAGGAGATAAGGCAATGAAATTAATGGTAGAATTAATATCTAAATCCCACCTTTAAGATTTCCCAATTAAAGACATATTCTTTTCCTCAAGGAAGCAGATTCTTCAAGATAATTTTTAGGATATTATTAATTAACTTTAATAATATCAACAAGGATTGTCATTGAGTACTACGGTCTAGTGGTATTTCTTTTCAATTAAAAGAAAGAGATCTTAGGTTCGAATCTCGTGAATGGCGAATTAAATACCAAATTAGGCTACCCATTGTGTGGTTTAGCCGAATTCTCCCTCCCTTTAGATCCTCGATACTACCACGCTCCATATAAATACCTTATTCTACACATTTCTCAAGTAAGTTAAAGTGAACTCTATACAACTCAATCCTAAATTTCTCTCTTTTTTCAGAGAAACTTAGGCATCATAGGTTTATTGGCTTAAACTCCCTTTTTATTGGGCGCGTGGCTTTGGCTATAACCAAATGTGTTTATTTTTTTTTTGTAGGTACAATTTCATCAAATCTATGATGACGAAATTTTGCTACCACAAATGGGTGCTTCATTGAGAAATTGATTCAAATCTCAAAGAAGTTCTTGCAATTCTCTTCGAATTTCTCTCTCTTTGAATTTTTCTAACATACCCTAATCTTTGAATTTTTTAATTCCTTGATTCATTTGCCCTAGAGAAAGGAAAGCTTGGTTAGGAATTTCGAAACTATGACGAACGGCACTCTCAACGTGACTCGATTTGGACCAGACAATTAAAACCACGACGTGGCCCCAACCCCATGCCGCTATTCTTCACGATTAAGCACAGAGGGTAGGCAGCCTCTGCCACCAACAACATTAGCAGTTGTAGCAGCAACAACCCAGAATAAGGCTCAAATGATGGGCTTGTTTCCTAGCCCACGGTCACGTTGCATCACCATTTGCTACAATCCAAAAGTCAGGAACGAACCGAACAGGCTGTTGAAAAATAAATTGCTTACTAATTTCTTGTTAGTAAATGATTTACTTAGTAGATTTTCTATTTTGTCATTTTGTGAAACTGTTTTCTGTTGAGATAGCTTGAGCTCATATGCCAAGTGTAGGACTTAGATCAGTTTTCATTTTCAATGGCTCACATGCCTTGTAATTGCCATGTGTCATAATCACAATGGCTTATGTATTTGAATGGTGATGATAACTGATGTAAGGGATGAATGAATATATGAAAGTGGAGCATCATTCTGCAATGGTTAGAATGGTGCAGCTGTGAAATATTCTCTCTGACTCTTTCTCTAGCTTCTTCTCTTTCATTCTTCTTGCTCCCTTCGAAATCCAAGTGATCAGATCAATGGTAAATTACTAAAATCTCAACATGGTATCGCGAGCCTAGGTTCTATATGGAATTGGGGTGTTGGATCTGTGAGTGATGTGCTCAGAAATCCAACGTGAAATTTTCAACTACGTTCATCGATTCAAGTCCCAAATGGCTAGGTCAAGTAGTAGTGATCTTTGGGCTCCAATATCCAATGGTGACAACTATGAATTTTAGAAGATCCAAATGAGAACTATTTTCAAATCACATGGAATCTAGGATTTAGTTGAAAAGGATCTTGAAATTCCAGAATCGAAGGGTAAGAAGGTTGAAGATGAAGGCTCATCAGATTCGAATAAAGCTTCCATGAGTGATAAGCTAATGAAGGATGCTAAGGTGATGGGTATCATCCAAAAAGCTATTTCAGAGGATATTTTTTCCATAATCTCGAATGAGGAGACCACAAAGGGCGCTTGAGATATTTTACACCAGGAATTTTATGGTGATAAACTAGTGAGATCCATACGCCGATATTTCAAGTATACGAGGATGAAGGATGATGAAACCTTGTATGTGTATCTCACTTGTCGTCTCGAGCTGGTGAATCAAATGAAAAGGTATGGGGAAGATTTACCCAGAGAGTGTTTGGTTCAGAAATTGCTCATAAGCTTAACCAAAAAATTTGATCATGTTTTCTATGTGATCGAACAAACTAAGGACATTGAAACTATTGAGGTGCAAGAGGTTATTGCTGCATTGAGAGGATTTGCACAGCGCCTTGATAGGCATGCTGAGAGTACCCCTGAAAGAGTTTGCAGTAGTATGAGTGTGAATCCAAAGGGGACTCAGTCAAATCCCTCTCTTGGTAACTCTAAACCAAAGAAGAAATAGAAATCGAAAGGAAAGAAATGGGACCCTAAACCTTAGAATCTTGCTAATCAAGGTGGCAAGTATGACCAAGGAGGAAATTTTGATTAGGCTAAAGGAAAATGCAAGCATTGTGATAAGCTACACTATGGTGAGTGTTGGTTTAAAGGGAAGCCAAAATGCCATGGATGCAATCGTTTTGGTCATCTCATCAAGGACTATGATCAACCAAACAAGGCTGGAAAGCTTGTAAAGTTACAAATCAGGTAACAGAATCTGCAACCATGTTTTATGCCTGTCATTCTGCTACTATTGGAAAAAATATGAACATATGGTATGTAAACAGTGCATGTAGTAATCATATGACCTCTCATGAATCATTGCTTATTGATGTTGATAAAAATATGAAGTGTAGACTTAAAATGGGCACTCGAGATTTAGTGCAGTCAATAGGCAAAGGTACCTTGGTTATAGAAATGAAGGGTGTGACTAGATATATTAAAGAGGTTATAATTGTACCTGGATTTGATGAGAATTTGTTGACTGTAGGGCAGATGGTAGAGCATGGTTATTGGCTTGTGTTTAGTGATTACACGGTTGATATATATGGAAGATTTGATTGCAAGTGTTCCAATGAAAGGAAACATATGCTTTCCCTTAATTTGGGAATATGTCAATCCTCACATGGCTAGAGTCATCTTGGTTGTGGCATAGAAGATATGGACATCTAAACTACATCAGTTTGATTCTTCTGCAAGAGAAGGAAATGGTGCAGGTTTACCTAGACTACAAGTCTATGAGCATGTTTGCTCTAAATGTGCTACAGGGAAGCTCTAAATGTGCTACAGGGAAGGGTCACAGGGAACCATTTAACAAGGGAAAAACTTAGAGGGCATCACAACCTCTAGAACTTATTCACTCTAATATCTATGGTCTAATGCAGATAACCATTGTTGGAGGCAACATATTTTTTCTCACATTTATTAATGATCACACTAGGATGTGTTGGGTATTTTTCTTGCAGCACAAGTCTCAAGTCTTCAACATTTTCAAACGGTTCAAATCCATGGTTAAGCTATAAAGTGGCTACCAAATTAAGAAACTCAGAAGCGATAGGGGTGGAGAATACATATCCCTAGAGTTTTCAAAGTTATGTGAAGATATAGGGTTAGAAAGGCAATTGACTGTTGCCTACTCTTTACAACAAAACGGTGTTGTAGAGAGAAAGAACATAACGGTGATTGAAATGGCTAGAACTATAATGTATGAGAAGAAAATTCCCTTGAAATTTTGGGTTGAAGTTGTAAACACAGCCGTGTACCTGCAAAATCGATGTCCAACAAGTGCTTTGAACAACATAACTCCATTTGAGGCATTCAGTGGGAGGAAGCCAGGTGTCAAACATTTGAAGATATTTGGTTCTTTGTGTTATATTCACATTCCTTCATAGAAAAGGCACAAATTGGAGGAAACTAGTGATAAGGGAGTATTTGTTGGATATGGCAATTGTGCAAAAGGGTATAGAGTTTTCAACTTGAGAACTCAAAAGGTTGAACTATCAAGAAGTGTAATCTTTGATGAGAAAGCAACATGGTACTGGGAATCTAATGAGGTAGTGCAATTCTCTATTCCATTGAATGATAATGGAAGCTCAAGGATATTTGAGCTTAATTCAGAATCAAGTGTCTCACCTTAGTCTATGCAATTTCCTATGAGATCACAAACAACTAGAGACCTGCAAGCATCTTAGGAATTTGGTTCACTTGGTTCTTCAGTTTCAATCTCAAAAACCTATGATCATACTCCACAGAAATGGAAGAATTTGAGTAATGTATATGCTCAATGTAAGATGAGCATTATTGAACCTAAAGATTTCAGTGAGGCAGTCAAAGATGAAGCTTGAAAAAAAGGCTATGACATAAGAGATGTTGATGATAGAAAAGAATTCTACTTGGGAGTTAGTTGATAGACCATGCAACAAACCAATTGTAAGAGTGAAGTGGGTCTACAAAACAAAGCTGAATCTTGATGGTTCCATTCAAAAACACAAAGCTAGACCTGTAGCCAAGGGCTACACACATAAACCTGGGGTTGACTTCAATGAAATCTTTGCTTCTGTGGCAAGGTTAGATACCATCACGACACTCATTGTACTAACTGCACATAAAGGTTGGAAACTGTGGCAATTGGATGTTAAATCAGCTTTTCTGAATGGTGTTCTTAAGGATGAGGTATATGTGGACCAACCTGATGGTTTTGTGATTAAAAGGGCTGAAGACAAAGTGTATAGGCTGAGAAAGGCCCTCTATGGTCTAAAACAGGCACCAAGGGCCTGATATAGTGAAATTGACACATGCTTAATTCACTGTGGCTTTCACAAAAGCTCAAGTGAAGCAACTTTATATGTGAGAAACAAGGAAGGTGTTGGTACTTTGATTGTGTCAATCTATGTTGATGACATAGTGTACACAGGGAGTAATGCAGAAATGATGGAATAATTCAAGGATGAGATAATGTGCAAATATAAGAAGTCAGGTTTGGGTTTACTTCATCATTTCCTTGGAATAGGCTTAACTCAAACTGAAGGGAGTATATTTATACACCAGAAAAAATATGCTCCAACTCTCTTGGATAAATTTGGGCTCAAAGACTGCAGGCCCAAACCTGAGTGGTCGATTTGATGCAATTCAAATCGAGTGTTTCATCAAAAGACCAAGCACATTGGCAAGAAGTTTCATTTGATGCAATTCAAGAATGAGTGGTCGATTTGATTTACTGCAAGAGTGAAGAACATATTGCAGACATTTTTACCAAGGCTCTTCCCAAGGACAGATTCAACTATTTGAAAAGCTTGCTTGGTGTGAAATCAGTTAGCAATTTAGAAGGGAGTGTTGAAAAGTAAATTGCTTACTAATTTCTTGTTAGTAAATGATTTACCTAGTAGATTTTCTATTTTGTCATTTTGTGAAACCGTTTTCTATTGAGATAGCGTGAGCTCATATGCCAAGTGTAGGACTTAGATCAGTTTTCATTTTCAATGGCTCACATGCCTTGTAATTGCCATGTGTCATAATCACAATGGCTTATGTATTTGAATGGTGATGATAACTGATGTAAGGGATGAATGAATAAATGAAAGTGGAGCATCATTCTGCAACATTTAGAATGTTGCAGCTGTGAAAAATTCTCTCTGATTCTCTCTCTAGCTTCTTCTCTTTCATTCTTCTTGCTCCCTTTGAAATCCAAGTGATCAGATCAATGGTAAATTACTAAAATCTCAACACAGGCCCAGACGTCTCAATTCGCACAAGTCTAACGTGTATGCCCCAAGACCATGAGGGTTGACTCATGTCCGAACTCGGATCCGCACCCTAGTGACCGACCTGGTCAAGTAAACCAATCCAATACTGAGTAGTTGAACCAAAGTTTTCGAGCCATTTTTCTGCAGATTTGAGCCAACCCTGTTAAAGTTTTGTGTCTGATGTCCACTACACTTCCACCACTCGTGGAGATGCCTATTAACCTAGCTCCTCCACTCGAAATGGCGATCCAAATCTAAACCATGTCTGATGTCCACTACACTTCCACCACTCGTGCATTCTTGACAAGGTATCCTGAAGAGGGACAACAATGAATGATGATATTTCTTCAAAGGCATTTCAACTGATTAGTGCTGTGGCTGAAATGCTTGTTTTCAGATAAAAGATACTGCTGCAAAATACTTTCAGAGGATATGCTAAGTGTATGTCTTTGCCGCACTTTCTACATGGCCATGGAATCATGAGGGTATAGCTCAGTTCCAGTCTATTTATTATCTTTTTCTCCCTTCATTTAATCGATCGTCTTCAATATAATTATCATTACTTTCGCTAGTAAGACTTTTGGGGGGCGTTTGTTGCGCTGGACTATCTCGGACTGGATTAGTTTCAAGAACTAAGTTGGACTGGCTTAGACTAGACTAAGCTGGACTAACTTAGTGAAGCGTTTGGTGCAGTGTTGGACTAAGAAGCTGGATAATAACAAATTCTAATATTATATTATCTAATATATAAATTATTAATATTTTTTATGATCTAGGTGACCGGAGATGACGAGGAGTCTATCGGGAGTGGTTGTTGAGCATGACGAGGACGAGAGAGGATAGTCTTAGCTAGTCCCATGGTTATTAGGGGGTCTCGCTAAGACCTCTTAGTGAAGGGTTTTGTCCATGCTAGTCCCCTTTAGTCTCATTAATGTTAGTCCCAGCATGGAACAAACATGGTATTGGACTAACAGCTAGTCCTGTCCAGTCCAGTCCCACTTAGTGAGGGCAAACAAACGCCCCCTGCCTAGGGAGAAGTTTAAATTGAATTTAGAGAGAATGTCATTTTATTACTTTGTACAATTTTGAGTGTCTGCCTGTTACTTTAGGTTGCATTTTGTATATCTCGACCATTTTTGTAGGCTTGCAATTTCTTCCGGCACAGTGATCCAAGAACAAGTTTGAAGTTTCAATGATTTGGAGAGACAAGGTAAGCAAGAATTAAGGGAAATGAAAACATGGAACATTTTATGTAGGAAAAATTAGACAATTGATGTGCACTTGGTTCATTCGGTTTCAACACATTTTTAGAACCTTTGAATTGCATACCTATCCGAGACCTATGTTTATACATCTCTAAAACGAAGTTTGCGCCTTATAGTTGAAGGGATCATATTGAACAAGCTGGTTTTGGTCAGGTTCTTGGTCCATCTGTTTTATTCTATTTTATTCTTTTCAACAGACTCATCGGGAAATTGATGTTTTCTGGGTTTGATAATTTGATTCTTTAACCCAAAGTTTTCTGGCGATACAATTATAGCTTTGGTGGATGATTTCAAAATTACATCAATTCCATATTCCCTCCTATATTTTTACAGAATAAATATAAAATCTTTGATATTATTCATACTAGCTTTGCAAATATTAAAATTTGTTTACTAATTGCTTGTTCTTTAGAGTTCACTTAGATATAGTAATATTTTCTTTTATACAGTATCTTTTAGAAATTTGAGTTGCATCGCGGGGGCCAAAAGTTAATTAATCCTGTTAGCATTATCTTATTATTTCACTCTTTATGTACTTTAGATGTGAGTTTCTATTTTTGACTTTACTCAGAGGTTTTCTACCTGTTTATGTGCCTTTTCATTCTTTCACTTGCGGATTAGAAATGCTTCATGTGTAACGTTTAAAGAGCCACCGGAAGTGTAAAATACAAAACTGAGGTTACATGTTGTCATATGTTTAATTGTTTTTGGAATGTTTTTTTCTTGTCATTTGTGCGTGGCTCTCTTAATATCATTTTGGAATGGAAGTAAATTCAACTCTATATTACCGGTATTGCCTAAGTTTAGGCCTAACAAGGTTTCGATCTGTTCCTGATGGCTTTACATGTAGATTTTTCTGTAGAGACAATTGGCTCCTGTGTTTGAAACTGGAGCATTCCTAATTCCGACATCAGTATACTTCTTAGTCAAGGTTACTGCGTATTTTCTTTAATTTTAGCCAATCTGTTTTGAATATGTTATTCTTCTTTTCATCTCTTTCTATTCATAATTTATTAGAATGTGAATTATATTTAGACTCGGGAGCATACATTAAGCGAACGAGTTTCTATTTGGTCTTGTGCTTGTAACTTGAAAGTAGTCATTAAAAGAATGAGAACTGTATGCTCTATGCTCAACTGTTTTTATCTGGATCCTAAAGTAACTACAGAAAAGCGATTTTGTACATCCATCTGGTGGCCAAGTTTTTAAATATCTGTCCTCCTCCCACTATTTATTTTTTCATGGTCATTTGATGTTGTGTTTCCATGGTCTTGTGTGATTTAGCATCTAAGATTGGTGGCATCATTAGTTGATTAGTATATTAGTTTATCTGCATAGTTCCGCTGTGAACACTCTGCATTTTTAATCCAAAACTTTTAGGTGATAGATCAACTATTAGTAGGAAGAAAGAGTCGTTGCTTCTCTTTGAAAGCGGACTTCTTGAATATAAAAGTGACGTACGAAAGAAAAGATTGAAGCTCATGATCTAGGAGGATCTCAACATATTATTAAGTTATAATAAACAATTTAATAATTTAATTAATTATTAAAATAACCTAAAGATTTGGGGTTTTTACTTTGTCCATTCAAAACAGTTCTAAACTAAAGGCTTTTATTTGTTTGACATTTAAAGCCATACAAAATGTTTGGCTTAAAATTTTTTTCCTTATTTTTAGTTATTTTAGCAATCAAACCTTGTATAATTAATACCTAGTTATTTATTGAAATAAATCAAGCAGAATTCTTTCCTTTGTTTCTCCAAAAGTTCAAGTTTCCCTCTCATATTAAAAAAGTCTCATTCAAAGAGAAGTGCTACTCTTTACTTTTAAAGATTAGGAATTAATAGTTCTATCATCAACAAGTTTTGGATCAAGTACTATCTGAGCACAAAATCCAAAAAAGGTGACGGTGGTTAATGGTCTTGACACGCGACCGACTAAAAGCTTTGGCTGAAGATCTTGGTGGTCCTTTGCCTTTGCATTGAAAGCCAAGATCAAAGAAGGGAGAAGACAAACATGAAACATATGGCGGAGAGGAACGAATCACCAGACTTAAACAAGAAGTCCAAACTTTGACATAGTGAGTTGCTAAACTTGTTGATGGCTTTAAGTCTAGAAAGCCCGTCAGTGCATCCACTTCACATGAGACTCATTGGAAGCTTAAGAAGAGGATGTATAAGGAGACAGAAGACGATGATGACAACAATCCCGTAACAGAGGATAAATAAGAAGAATCATCAAGTAAGAATAAAACTCCCATAGATACCTTAAAATTTGATTTTAAGGTTGATATCCATGTTTAAAGAGGGGATGTTGATGTAGAAAAGTAAGACAATTGGATAGATATCTTATAAATTTACTTCACTATGTACCAATAATCCAACTCTCAGGAGATCAAATTTGCAAGCTTAAAACTAACAAGTCATGCCCTTACATACCGAAATAGTATGATATATCTTATTTGAATTGGAAGGAATTCAGGATGATTTCGAGAAAACAATGCTATTCAATTGGCTATGAAGAAGAAATATGGTACAAGTGGCAACACTTCCGACAAAGGCTCGGGCAAACTGTCCAAGAGTATACTACTGAGTATCATAACCTAGCTATGGTCTTGGACATCAATGTTGATGACTACGATGTGTTCATTAAGTATACCGGAGGTCTTGGCAAGTACATATGGAAAGAAATAAAATTGTTCACCGTAGAAACTATTGAAGAAGCTACTGTAAGGTCATCGCCATCGAGGGCAAAAACAAAAGAGCTGACATGAAAGATGACAAACAAAAACTTGGCAGTAATTTGATTGGAGGAAAAAAAGGGAAGGAAAACAAGGAAAGTCCAACGTGGAAGAACTACTGTGATCATTGTCAAACAAGTGACACACCACAGTCAAGTGTTGGATACTTCACCCTGAGTTGCGATCAAAGCAGGTGAAAAACAACCAGGGGAGATGAAAAAAAAGGCTGCCTTGACTATGCATCAAGCAAAAGAGTTTCCAGAGCGGAGGCAGCCTGATGCTACTCTTGACCTTATGACCAAACCAACAGATGTTGTAGATTCCCATAGCCGTTAGGAGTGGTTTCATTTGACTATCCAAGTCAAAAAAATTCTTGTGCATGCCATTATTGATCCAGGAAATCAAAAGAATCTAATTTCGGAGGCCTTAGTAAGGAAGATTGGGCTTAAAGACAACAGCTCACCGAAAACTTTACCCATTGATTTGGATACATAAGGACATTGATATGGAAATTACAAAGCAATGTACCTTCAAGTTTGCAATCACTAATTATATCGATGAAGTGACATGCGAACTGGTTCTTTGGACGTATGCCAAGTCATATTGGGTGGTCTATAATTATAAAACTGTGATGCAATTAACTACAAGAAGCTTCGTAATTATAGCTAGGTGAAGGATATATGGGAAGGAGTTTTGCATTAATCCTTGCAAACCTTAATCTACACATAATCTCTTTACTGCTAACCAAGCCAAGAGATTACTTAATTCATGCGAGCGATTCATTTTGCTAATGTTTCAACCTCAAAACCAGAATTCAAAAGATGTTACTTTAAATTCATTTTCTATCTCCCACAAAATTTTTCAAAATTGAGAATGAGATCCATTTAATAAAAGATTCACCTCTACCAAACTTGGGTTTGTATTGTACTTCTCTAACGGAATCAGAAGACATCTTGAAGCAGATCCAAGAACTTCTTGAGCAAGGAGTTATGAAACCTAGTAATTCACCAAGTGGTTCGCTAGTGTCATATGTGCCTAAGAAGGATGCAGGTTGGTAAATGTGTATTGAATTAGGGCACTTAACAAAATAACCATCAAGAATCAGTATCCATTATCGAGGATTGATGAACTTTTAGATCAACTACATGGTGCTCGTTACTTTATGAAGCTAGATCTCAAATCAGGTTATCACCAGGTGCACAACAATGAAGAAGACACTTGGAAAACTATATTCAAGACGAAGCAGGGATTTTTCGAGTGGTTGGTTATCCCATTCGATTCATGTAATGTTCCAGCTACTTTCATGCAAGTGATAAATGAGATACTCCACCCTTTCATTGACAATTTCGTCATTGTTTACTTGGATGCATATTTGATATTTAGTGTCACATAGGAGGACCATCTTCATCATATTGCTCAAGTTGAGCATTTTACAAATAAACAAGTTGCGGTTGAACAATAAGAAGTGTGAATTTGAGAAGCAACATCTTGTATACTTGGGACTCATTGTTGATGTAGGAAAACTACAAATGAATCCAGAAATGGGGCAAGTTATTTCTCAATGGCCTACACCCCGAGCTGTGTCTGAACTTCAAAGCTTTCTAAGTGCATGTCATTATTTGCGAAAGTTTTTCGACACTTGTCACAAATTGCAGCACCATTACACTCTCTTACAAAGGCTAATAAAAAATTTGAATGGTCAAGAAGTCATGAGGAATTTTTCTAGTTATTAAAACGAAAGATTACCGATGCCCTAGTGTTAGCATTGCCAAATCTGCAGAAAGCTTTTGAAGTTGAAGCAGATGTATCTAACTATACCATCAAAGTCATTTTGTTTCAAGATGGAAAACCAATTGCATACCATTCTGAGACGTTCAGTGGGCTAATATTGAACTATCCAACTAATGCCAATGAGCTTTATGTCTTGCATCAAGCAATTGAAAGCAGTTTCATAGCTTCAATCTTTTCTTTATACAAATCATTTCATATTCAAGAAGTCCGCTTCCAAAGTAGACTCTTTCATCCTACTAGATATTTCACTCTATTTTCTTCAGTGGTTTCATTTATGATCATTGTCATCTCGAATATCCTTAAAAACTCAATGTCAGGAAGAATTTAAGGTCCTTTAAATGATAATTCAGTATCATTCATACAACGAGGAGCGTGCCAATGCTCTTAATCAGGTTGGATAGACCTGAAGTCGTTGTTAGAGATGTGATTTAGGTGTAAAGTTAGTGTGCGTAGTACACATTCATCCAGACAACTAACTTTCCCACATTCCTACCTAATCACGTGTTTACTTGAATCGGTCACATGTATTAAGAAACATGATTCAATTAACTCATATTCGAGGACAATATCAATAAGATTATCCATAAGTAAAACATACACCAAACTTGAATCCAAGAACATGGAAAAATGTTCACAAAGTAAATTTACTAAGGGGATTCGGCCAATAAGGCCATCCATGTCAAAATTTTGCTCAGCCAACGATGTTCGGTGGAGCAAAATCAATCTCACATATTGACTACTAGAATAGTACTCCTCAACAACATTGGTAGGGGCACGAACAAGTGCATAACCAATGATCTATTCCATCAAGACGGGAGTAGATTCTTGCAAGGTTGAGGTTCGAGAATATTATCCCTTATTCTTGAAGTTTTAGGTCTTATGTACCAAGGATCATGCTTCGATCATGATGCCACACCTTGGCAGACCCTGATTATACTATATGTTTGTGAACACAAACTCGAAATTGTATTGTGAAAGAATATGCCATTCAGTGTATCCCTGCCGAAGCAGTGCATCACCATTTGGTTAGGTTTTGACCGAACTGGGTCGAGCCATTTGGTAGACTCCAGCCGAACTGAGTTCATACCTGTCTCTCACGTTTGTGGTAGTAATCAGATCCGAGAATTTGGTAAATTTTCACTTTCTACACTGCTGCTTCATGAGCGAGTTAGAAACATGGAATGACGAGAAAAGTATTCTCTAGTCAAGATTCGATCGGATTTATAAAATTCAGAATTGTACTCATTCATGGACGTAATCATGGTTTGCTTCGGGCAATTTCTTTCATGATTAGACGGTCTATAGAAGCGAGCCAAAGAGCCATGGAATCCTCGTTCGGGAAGTATTTCCATTTGTAATGCTTTGAGCATAAGTCTTCAAATGAAGATTATGGAGGAGGCTTATTCAGCTCTTCCTTGCCATTGTTGGCATCAATGGTTTCTCAGCTTCTTGATAGTCAAGTGGAGATTCACGTCTTGTACCCCACCTAAAGTGGTTTCTATTAGAAAACGTCCAAATCAGGAAAATCAAACTTGTGACGGTTCGACAATCCACTGAATTTGAGGGAACAAGATTGTGATTGGTGATATGGGAATGAATCATCCATAAGCATCAAAGTTAGAACATTCGAGTTCTAAGACATGGTTTTCATGAAAAACGTCGGGTTTTCATGGGTGTATTGTTTTATGAAATCTTCAGGTTTCAAAGGCACTAAATTTGAAACTACAGGTTCAATTTAGTTTATGAACATTTAGTTCATAAAGGAGAGGTTCCTGTAAGAAACTCAGAATGCAATATACTAACTTAGTGTAGTGGATTTGAGTTGTCTTCAGGAACTCAAGTGTGAGAGCTTCGTTACTACGAAAGTATGTGACGGTTCAAAGAAGAGAAATAAATTATTGAATCGTTAATGTCCAAAAGTGATCTTCAGGTCAATAATTTTGGATTCATTATCATATTAATGGACTGCAGGTCACTTTTAATTAATTCAATAGATCGGGACCATTCGGGGTCGATCGTAGAAGCAAAATAATATTAAAATAATATTATTGGATCGAAAATAGAGCCCAAAAAATAATTGGGCTTAATGCCGGGGGTTAAAAGGCACGGGTTGGGTGCCTTAAGCATAAGGCGAGGCCCAAATGTTCCTTTGGTGGTGGCTGCAGGCCACGGGTGAGGAATGGGAGACCCTAGCTGCAGCTGGGTTGTGTTTTGGGCCACAAGGGAGTGCACGGACAGGTCTAGCGCAAGCTAGCCTGTGGGTTGTCACGGGGATCCCAACTAAGACTGGTTGCGTGAAAGCAGCCCCATAGTGACTACAGGTCACGGGTTTGGGTATGGGTGACGCAGTGACAAGCCCATCATATGCTGGCTATATGTATGCGGGCCAGAGCAACAAAACCCAGCAACCAAAAAGGTTGCAGCGTGTGTATGGGAGGACAACCCAGACAATTGGGCAGGTTGGATGGCTGCGGGCCAAGGCCAGTGTGCATAGGCTTAGGGCTACAGGCCCTACCGAGGTAAAATCCAAGCCTAGGCCTGGTGATTATTTGCACAATGATGGTGCGGTGGTGTGCCGCACCATGTCCTAATTCCCTCATTTTTTTTTCAAATCCTTTAGGGTTTAGGAAAACCCGAAACATGCTTCTAATTTAATTGAATACTTTGACTCACAAATTCCACATAGCAATTATTGCGTAATGTATGAAACAAATATATATATTGACCAATATATGAACATATACAATATATATATCGGAAGGTAAATATAAATGTATGGGGTTCATGCATCATGGGGAATGTTTTCATGCTTCATGGGTCGTTTCAAATATCTTCCTTTATTTTAAGCGTACCTGAGTAGCAGAAAACAAATAAGCCTTTGAATTTGTAGAAGATCATTCTCCGAAAGCCGAAATTGCATCTCCAATTCGTTGTATCACGTTCAACATAGAACAATTAAATTGAATCAATAGCATGTAGATCAATTCAATAAAATAATTAAATTAATCATGAAAAGAATGATTAAAACATAATACTCCCAAATTGAAGATCAAACTCTCTTGTTAGCGTAGCGTCAAGAGCATGCTGACAACGTGTTGTATGCATAATTTACTAAACAATTATGGAGGCCTTAGAGAGAGAGGGGGTGCGGCAATAGAGAGAAGAATAGAGAGATATGTAATTGTGGGGTTGTATTATCTCACCCCATTGTGCCTTTATTTATAGTAGTAGGAAGGGTAAAACCTTTCCCTTTAGGATTACAACATTTAATAGGTAATCTAATCCTAATAGGAATATAAGATACATTCCCATATTTCCTAGGATTTACACAATCACATTCCTATTCTAAATAGGATTGCAACAGTTTTGAAATTCTATAAATAAGAAGCCAAGGCATTCATTTTAGGGATGAAGGACCAATTCATAACCAATTCACATCACACCAAAACCTTGAAGCTTTGAAACTCCAAAGCTCCCAAGCAAATCCCGAAGGATCAAGAAAGCTCTCTTTGTTCTTTGTCAAATCCTCCTTCAAGATCAAGCCCCGACGGCCCTTGAAGAAAGTATTCATCATTCATCATCTGTTCATCCTAAGATCAAGCCTCAACGACCCCTTGGATCAACAACATCAACAAATCCACACATCCCACTGTTCATCAAGGTTAAGCCCAAAAGTCTTGAAGATCCGTTCATCCATCAACCTTCAAGATCAAGCCCAAAGGCCCTTGAAGAAACTTCCCTAAACCTTCAAGATCAAGCCCTAACGGCCCTTGAAGAAACTTCCAATCGTTCATCCAAGATCAAGTCTTGATGGCCTTTAGATCAATTGCACATCAACAAATCAACATCTTACGGAGATCGAATCAAATGATCAAATTTGAGAGAGATTATAACCCCAAAATCATTAATACAAAATATTATTTTGTACACGTGTTCTTGTCTCTTTCGTTTCAAGAATTTTCGTGTTTACAATATTCTCTGCCGTTATCAGACCTGAAGACCTTAACTTTGGTCTGAAACTGAGTAGACACCATTATACAAAATTCTTGAAGAAGTAACGGAACATCACTCTTATTCTTCATCAAGAACACCCAAGTTAACCGAGTACAATCATCAATAAAAGTAACAAACCAACGGAATCCATTAGAAGTAACTTTCGCCGGACCCCACACATCAGAATGTATCAAATTAAATGGCAAAGTAGCTTTAGAATCACTTACAGGAAAGGAAGCACGATAACTCTTAGCCATGACACATGTTTCACACTTGAACTCTGAATCACTACAAGTGCGAAACAAAGAAGGAAATAGATGCTTCATATAACTGAATGATGGATGTCCCAATCGTCAATGCCACAACCAAATTTGATGTCTGTCATCCACTTTAGCACTTAAAACTTGATGATTATTTGAACCGGAAACAACAGTATCCTCTATAGTCAAGATGTACAAACCCCTTATTCTTTTACCATGACCAATTATCTTCTGAGTTTGAATGTCTTGAAAATAACAATATTTAGGGTAGAAGTGAGCAGAACAATATAAGGTATCAAGAAGTTTTCCTACCGACAAAAGATTGCACTTAACATCAGGAACAAGTAAAGCACGAACCAGTGATAAGGTTGGAGTCAGAGAGATAATGCCTTCACCCTTCATAGGGGAAGGTGCTACATTTGCACTAGTAATATACGGATCATGAACATAGTCACATAACTCATCAAACACTCTAGGGTCACTAGTCACATGATCAATGGCCCTAGTATCAATTATCCATTTATTTGTTCCACCAAGATACATAACAACACTATGATTATATTGAGCCATTGAACAAAATCACGAACAATAAAGGCACAAAAGATACACAGCGGAATGAAAACAATTTACCAGACTGTAGCAATCACTGTTCACGGCACTGTAACAATCATTGTTCACGGCATTGTAGATGACTACTATTCATGCACTGTAGCAAGCGATGTACTGTAGCGCGACACTATTCACTTTTTTTTTTCATGGAGGAAATCACGAAAAATGTGGGAACAAAATTAAAGCACACAGGTCACCAAGAGCGAACTGCTCTGATGCCATATTAAACTAAACATGGCAAATACCAATATTAAATTAAACATGGAAAATACCAAAAATATATATGACAATATTTGGGAATTTCTTATATATTCATTAATCTCCAAAGTGAAGTATATATAGGAGTTACAATTGGTATTACATATGTACTTCACCAATGTGGGACAACTCATGTAGTGAGCTTTAGGTCAATGTCTCCCAAACCCTAAGGCTTTATGGTAGTAGGTGTAAAACACCCCTAAGGACTTATTAACTCGAGCTAAAAATGCTAGAAACCAACTAACCAACCTGCCCCATGCCAAGACTCTACCGTTTGATGCAAGAATCACTACTGATCAGGCAGGACTGGCCCGATTACTAAGCAAATACTCGGGTGGAACAATTATTACTTTATTTATAATGATAACTAACTTTCCTTTATTTAGAACAAAAACTAAAAGTTAACTAGACAAAAAAGTAAGTGCTTCAATCTCACTCTCCACAAACCATGCTGGTGTGAATGTCCAAATTTTCAAAGTATAACTCATGAATTAGTGTCTAAGCAACGATAAATAGAAAAAACTCTACTATGGGATTAATCATCACCATGTCCATTTATTGACAAAAATGAAAATAAAAAAATTTCTTATTTCCCACCCCCACTTAAATCACACACTGTCCTCAAAGTGTGAAAATAAATAAAATGACTACTTACGACTAGAAAATCCTAAACATAAAATAGGCAAAGAAACAGCAGAAAATATAATAAAATAAATAAAATAGAAAAGCAAGAAAACGAACGAGCGGACCTTCTGCCCACACACGTGCGAGTCCACTCATGCCAAAAACTCTAGCAATCTTCCTATATAAGCCTACATTTAGCTGCTCATGCCATCTCTAACCAAAGGGTCCAAAGGGCCAGATGGCCTAAAATAGCCCGAAAACCGTCTCCAACCGAGGGCTAGGCCAGAGGGCTCTGGAATCTGGGAGGGCCCCACGGAATCGAAGAGGGTTGGAGGGCTGGAAGGCTGGTTGCATGTAGCTAGCCAGCCAACTTGGGGCTGGCCATTTTTTTTTAATATTTTGTTATTTCTGTCGATTATAGCCGACATAAATAATATATACTATATTATTAGTGTCGGTTATAACCGACACTAATAGCAATGTTAATATAATATCAGTTTGAACAGTGTCGGTTAAAACCGACACTAATTTGAATTCCAATGACTAGCCAGTCACTAGCCGTTGTATTCAATTTTTTTTTTGTTTTTATGAATTTAAACCTTTTTTTTCTATAACTTCCTATAACTTTTTTTCTATAACTTATATTTTATAAAATTTGGTTCATATTTTTTTTCGTATAACTTCTATTTTACAAAATTTGTTTCATATTTTTTTTAATTCCATTTTTTTCCTATAACTTCTATTTCACAAAATTTGTTTCATATTTTTTTTAAATTCCATTTTTTTCCTATAACTTCTATTTCACAAAATTTGTTTCATATTTTTTTTAAATTCTATTTTTTTTCCTATAACTTCCTAAGTCATTATACAACATTAAATTAAATTAAGTAACATGAAACAACATTAAATAACATTAACCAACATAAAAATTATACAACATGAAACTTAAACAACATTTTTAAAAACATTTAAAAACATAAAACGTAAATGCCTACTTCATGCTTCTTTGGGCCCAAAGATGTGCAACAAGATCTTGTTGTAGGTATTTGTTTGTGGCACAAGAACGTATCATTCTATAGCGCCTTATGTACTCATCTATAGAGATACTACCAGTTTTTGGATTAAAAGGGAAATTAGGCTCATCATATATTTTTGCACGAGTTCTTCTTGACCTATTTGGATCTTCTTGGTCGTCATCAGACTCTCCATCAATATACCCATCTGGCTCATCCTCCACTATCATATTGTGTAATATGATGCAAGACAGCATGATGGAGTCCAAATTTTCTCGACTCCACCCTTTTGCCGATTCGCTGATGATCTTCCACCGTGCTTGTAGAATATCAAAAGCTCTCTCAACATCTTTCTGATATGCCTCCTGGTGTAAGGTAAACAATTTTTCCGCGTCATTCCTAGGGTTTGGAATTGCTTAGACAAGTGTCGCCCACTTTGGGTAGATGCCATCTGTCAAGTAATACCCCATATTGTATTGACAGTCGTTGATGTAATAGACAAGTTAAGGTGCTTTACCTTCCGTCAAGTTGGGGTGAACGCCCAAGAACTGTAATGTCATTTTGGGATCCAATGACTCCAAAGAAAGCATGTCAGATCTATGTGTCATATGAGGCAACTGCCTCTAACACAACAGTTAGCTTTCTCAACCTTCCTCTAAAGCCTTTTTACCATCCGATGGGACATTTCTTCCAATCCCAATGCATGCAGTCTAATAACCCTATCATGCCTGGAAACCCACGGTCTTTAGCTTTGCGAAGGAGCCGATTCAAATCTTCTTGATTTGGCTCGCGATGTACTCATCTTTGTAAAGCTGAACAATTGTGTCACAAAATTCTTCAAGAGTATCAAGGCAGGTAGACTCAGACATACCATGGGTTTCATCCATCTAAACAGCTGGGGAGCCATAGGCCATCATTCGGAGTGCAACAGTAACCTTCTGATGAGGTGAGCAACTAGGGTGGCCTGCTCTGTCCCGCATCTGTCGAAAGTACGGATTGACCTGCTGGACGTCACAAAGTAAACGTTCGAAGACATGACGCCTCATCTGGAAGCGACATCTGAAATCCTCTTCTGTGTACACCGAGTTGGGGTTGAAGTAGTTGTTCATCAGATTGGCATGCGTCATCGCTTTGTTTTGTGGTTTGTAACAGCGACCAGCAATAGAGCCACCCCATTGAGGTTGTTCCTCAGTTGGCTGACACACCATGGCCGCAGCCATGGCTGCTGCTCTGTTTTGTTTGTTGCACCTTACTTGAACTTCTTCATCAGACTCCTCATCTTCTCGTCTCATTTGCACCTATTTTTCTTCTCTTTTAAAAAAGGATGAAGACCCCTAGTTGGAATCTAAAGAGGATCCAAAGTTGGAATTCATTGCAAACTTGAATTGAAAGAGATTGAATTGAAATAGATTAAATTCAAAGTTGTGAGAATTATAACCCAATATCCACCCTATTTATAGCAAAAAAAAATTCAAATCCAATGGCTAGCTAACGTCATCCTGACATCACTTAGCCGTTGGATTTGAATTTAAGTTGTAGTTTTTAAATAATAAATTATGTTTGGCCCTATAGCCCTTTAGCCCTCAATTGGAGACAGCTTTTTGTGACAGGGCTAAAACGAGCCTTCTGGCCCTCGGTTGGAGATGGAGGCAAATATGGCCCTATACTGTTCATTAAAATATTAATATCTTGGATAATCTTGGAGGGCCAGAGGGCTAAAACGAGCCCTCTGGCCAGCCATCGGTTGGAGATGGCCTCAGTTCTCCCAGTCGTTTAGCTTATTCTCTCTAGTCTCGAGGGGGGAGCCTTGCACTTTCTCCTTCTTTACTCTCTCTTTCAGCTAAGTCCATCAAACCCTAGCCATTCAACTTCATTTCTCTAAGCTTCCCAAAACCTTCACAACACAGTGCCTCTTCTCTCTTTTCTGTAACACAAACCAATATCCAAAACCCCATCTCAACTTGTCATAACGAGAGCTGCCATAGCCCCCAAACTTATTCACTGCTGCAAATACAGAGCTACATTCCTCAGGTAAAATGAATCCACATCTTATTTGCCTTCGATTTCCTAACCAAAGTCAAAAGAATTTCTAACCCATGCATGCATGTATTTTGTATGTAGAGTTCTGGATTCGAGTAAGGCCAAGGGAAATAGGAACTACAAGGAGCAAGGGCGCACACACGGAGCTTCTGTACATACAGTAAAGTTGGCTGCAAAGACTCAGATCACAATGTTGGAGAACAATTCAGAAATAAATAACAAATAACAGAACTCGAAATTGTAGAATATTTATTAATCAAAATACTTGTTGTGCAGAATGAAATACAGAAATAAATACAAGAATATCAATGGTACTAACGTGATCACAGAAGGTAGAGGCTAGCGTAATAGTTATGTCCTTCCAACAGTATTTCCGTCCCACTCTTATGCTTGTGGTTCAACAACGTCTACTCGACTAAGATTCAACTACCTAATTCTACAACCCACATTGGATTCTATAATTCTAGAGAATTTTCTTTGTGTGTTTACTCTCTGGAAATTTCGTACGGAAGAAAGGAGGAAGAAAAGTTGATCAGGAATGGAACTGAGGACTCTAGTTATATAGGCTCTTTCATACCTCTTTAAATACTTTTTGGATGTATCTGAAGCTATACAACTCTTTCCACAGAGTTGTGTCTATTAATCAAAACGTTTTAATTAATTTTAATTAAAAACTTAATTCGAAAATTAAAACTAATTGATCAGATTAATTTTAATTATTAAGTCCCAAGGCCCAAGGCCCTTGTCTTGATTAATTAATATTAATTTATATTAATATTATGGTATAATCATCAAGCCTAATCCACACAATTGGTGGCCCAAGCCTCAATCCCCAATCCAAATGGTCCAACACCTAACTAATATTGTAAAGGACAAAACATATATAAAGGTCATTAATTAGAATCTTGTTTTCTCCAATGTGGGATAAGAGTCTCAAAACTCTAACACACAAAATTCAAGGTAAAGCCAAACCCCCGCACTGCGTTAAACTTATGCATGATGTGATGTCTTTAAAAATCATTGATCTGTGGATGTTGTCTGTGAACATGCATTCGTCTCACTGACGTGATTTTTTTTTCTTTTGTGTTAATTGGCATGCCGTCCATGTAATGAATGCCTTATCAAAGTACTCGCATGAATCTGAGTACTGGGAATAGATATCGGCCTACCTCTGCGCTGCTTGGTCTACCCCCAAACTTGCATGTAATAGAACTTTTTTATAAAATGTGAGGGAATGATTGAGTGAAAGGGGGTCCAACGGTAGAGAGGACATCACAGCAACCCCACTGTAAGCATTTCAGAATTCGGACTCCAGTTCGCATTCCTTTTAAATTTCTGCACTTTAAAGTTGATGTTGAATGAGTTTCCAAAAAATAAAAAAAAATGGTGATGTTGAATGCAAAGTTGTGATGAATGGATAGTTGAATACATTTTAAGGTGAGTGGATGAATACTGCTAAATGCATGATTCAGTCGATTAGGGGTATTTGATTCAAATTCAACCTACATAAAATCACAATTAAAATCGGACTAGAATAAATTCCAAATAAAATTTTTATTAACTAAAATTTTTGTTTTGTGTTTTTCAATTTTCTAATTTTATTTGTTTTGTTTATTGTTTTTATCTTTTTTTTGTTTTTGGCTTTTTGGGATAAGGAATAAAAACAAGAAATAAAATGAACGAGAATAAAAAGAAAAGAGTTGGAAAAATTGGATTGCCTTCCAATTAGTTTTAGTTAACGTTTATAGCTAGACAATTGAAAGTCGGTTGGGATCACGACACTTGTTTTTTTTTTAAATCAACCACTCTTTAGTTGCATCATAGGGTAGTAGGTAAGGACTCACTTGAATTGTGCATTTGAATTCATTGGTTGAATCTTTCTTGTCCACCATTTTGTAAGAATGGGTCTTTGAATCAAATAAGGTCCCTTTCAGTAAGGCTTGTGTCTCTATTGAATTGACTTAAACCTTGTATTTAACACCCATAATTTCTGCATTGGTTGAATTTTTTGACGAAGAATTGGGCTGCCATTAAGTTGCTTCTTTTTCTTGTAGATTTAGCCTTCTTGTAGTACTCCACATGAATTTCCTCAAGCTTAAAGGGTTGTGTAGGTGCACAAATTGTTACAGCATCTAAAACATTTATATAAGTAGCCTGCCCTGTGTCCAGATTGATTGTGTCCAATAGCTAGCCATGTAATTTCCAAGATTCTGATTTGGTGTGAGCATCCCCATCTAGTCCGTCAGTTTCAGTGCATTCCTGCAGCTTTGTGGGTTGTTTTGCAGCCTCTTGAAAGGGTATGTGTGGCATATAGACTTGGGTAGGAATGGGTTATGTGGGAATTTCAGGATCAGCAAATGTTGTTTCCTTCGTTGGGTTTGAATAACAGGCTGAATGCTCCTCAGTTCCTGCACCAATGTCTTTTTTATCATCAAAGCTTTTCCAACAATTTGAAGCTTGAATCTGAAATCCTTGATTGGTTATTTTTATGTATAACTCAGTTGATTCCAACAATTTAGAGAGTTTGTCCTCCAACAAAAGTTTTTATGGCACATTAGACTACTTAAAATACTGCTCAAGATGCTTTTTCAAACTTGGAGTATAGAACTGTGAATAGGGATTGTTCCAATTCCTTTTTGAGTTGTTTCTCATATTGATATGCTCTTGACCAACTCTGGAAAATATTCCCTATCACTACACTGCAAAATATCATGGGTCTTCAAACAGCAAAGTGCACAAATTGTAGGTTTAAATCCATTAAAAACCCCATTCTACATAGTTGACCCATAAAGGCGGTCCTCCTGGTTGTATACTGAATTTAGGAGGAGATATAAATTTCGTTGTTGCACAAATTGTAACAAAAAAATTCAAATAAAATCAAGTAAATAAAAAGTTATGTACAAAAATAATTAACTAAGAATATGATAAACACAAATTATTTAAAACAATCTCCGACAGTGGTGCCAATTATTGTGTTGCACCTAGTTTTCAGTTGGATGCTTGTGTGCAGCGTGCACATATTTTAGAGCACATTGCAAGCTTCAGAGGTCATTGTGTTTTACTATTTATTTCCCCAAATATATTCAATGCAGTCTTTACACATGATATCCCTCTTTCTTTTTTGTTTTCTTTATGTTTTATTTTTTTAACACTTTTTGTGGAATTTGGAAGAATTATAAACCCTATTTCTGCAAGTTCGAGAGGCAAACTCAGATGTTAATGCAGAATGTAGTGACTAGGTAACAAAATACACAGTTGGAAATAGGGGGTCTGGTAATCACAAATGTGTTGTAGGTCTTAAGAATATATTGTAATTAATGTATAATATCGTATTTGTCTAAACTAGGAAAGGCTATTCCATGTATTGCGGATCACAACTTTATAGGATTAGAATCAAGATTTGATTTTACTATTTGTATTTGTATATATATGGGTTACATAGCCTCTGTTCAATACACAAAGTATTCAGCCATATTATTCCTCCATATATTCTTCCATATATCAATCCCAAGAACTACCTAGCTTTTTCTTAATTTGGTATCAATACAGGCTTGTCAATCCACTTCATCAAACCCTAGCAAAATACAAAAACCATGACAGACAACCAAACATCCAATCGCAACACAAACAATTCTAGCAACCCTAGTATGGATTTATCAAATCCATACGATGTTCATCCTTCAGATCACCCTGGCCATGTACTTGTTTTTGAAAAACTGAATTGCACTAATTATTCCTCCTAGAGCAAGTCTATGATTCATGCCCTACAAGCCAAAAATAAAATTGGGTTCATCGATGGATCCATTAAACCCCCTTCAGAAGACGAAAAACCAGATGACTATGCCTTATGGGAAAATTGAACAACATGATCCTATCATGGATTTCGAATTCGGTAGAGTCTTATCTCTCTAAATGAGTTGTCCATGCCTAATTTGCATACAAGATTTGGGAGGATTTCAAGCATCAATTTTCACAGTAAAACACACCAACAATTTATCAAATCCAGAAACAGATTGCTTCTCATCACAAGGCTCCATGACCGTCTCAGCGTACTTTACAGAACTCAAGCATCTCTAGACTTAACTAGATGCATATTAAGACCCCATCATCTACAACCTGATGGATAAGCATCATGAACAACGAGAAAAATACTGAATTATGCAATTTCTTATAGGCCTTAACGATGTTCATGACATCGTTCACACCAGCATTCTCATGATGACACCATTGCCCAATATTCATCAAGCTTATTCATTTGTTAGCAATCATGAGCAACAACACCAGCTGTCGTCGAAACAACGCCAACAATTGCCATTCGATAATTTTTCCCTTGCTACTGCAGCACAAACCCGCTCTGACTAGCGTGATAGGAGCATATTTATGAAACTTTGTTATCTTATTTCTTTGCATTTACTTCGTTAATTTTCATTTATTTTGGTAACTTAAGTTATTTTCGTATTATTGTAGGTCCAATTGGTAAAGATGACAATAAATGGCTAAATGGAGCAATTTGGAGCAGTTTTGGACTTGGATTGGATAGCATGCGTGTAGAGCAATGGGAGTGGACGTTTTTGGTGTTTAACATGTGCTAAATATGTGCTAAAATCTAGAGGAATCAAATTTGGAAGCTTGGAAGACAAGGAAAGATATAATTTTATCCAACCTTATCCAGACTTATCTTATCCAGTTTACCTTATCTTATCTTACCTAAAACGTTCCTAGCCATAGGATTGCCAATTGGGTATTGACAATCCGCTAAGGTTAGTATGTGTTATGTTGACTCAAGCGTGAGTATGACTAGTCTCAAGTCATTTGGTGTTGGACACTAAGACAAACACATAGGTGCTCGAAAGAGTAATCAAGTACACTGAACAACGATCAAAAGAGAGTTCGAACATACATGTCGTGTAAGAACTCTAAAGTTGCAATATGCAAAGTAGTCCTTTGACCCGAGGCATCATAGATGTCTAATGGTTAGGTCCTTGATCTTTGATCATGTCAAACGGCATTCCATCGGAGTGTCCACGGCATTGTTGGGGTCAAGCTATCTAATCATGTAGGCATATGAATGCACAACAAGGGATCTCTAACCTTCCATGGTGGAAGGAGAATACTCTAAGATATGATTCTAAAGTCTTTGGCCAAAGCAAATGAATATGACTTAGGAAGTTTGTTCCAAATCATATTCAAGGGAATCATATAGAAAAGTATCACATTGGATAGTAGACATGAAACAAACTATCACTAAAACAATGTGATTAAGAGTATTGTATTAGAGAAAGACCGTATTGCATTGTAGTTGTAACTGGATAGGTTCTCCAACCAATTCTACTTAGCTTGGGTAACCATGATATGCTGCTAGGTGTCACTCATGGTTTGTGGAAGCCTTGAAGATTAGCAAACACTAATTAAAGGGAGAATTGAAATGTGGTTTCAATTCACAATCGATCATTAAGAGTAACAATCGCCCACTACCTTGCTAATTGGAACCTAAAGGATTGTACACCGAGTAAGGGCGATAGTGAAGAAATTAAATGGATATGCAATTAAATGGTTTAATTGAAGAATGGTCAAGATTAATTAATTAGTTAATTAATTTTACGAAAGGTTCGTATTGGGCTCTTAAGTTGGTTTTGGGTTACGGGGCCCAAAAGCGTTTTGGTCCACAAGGCCCATTATGTTTAGGTTGTATGACAACTAAAACAAAGTGGGCAAATTAGCCCAATAACAAGGAGAGGCCGGCCATTAGAGTGAATGATGCAAACTTGGATTAATTACAAGTTTGCCACTCACTTGTAATAAAGTATAAAAACAACTTTATAGCTTTATTTTTCATTAGGGTTTTTCTTGGTGAAATGAGGTGAAAAACTTTCTCTCCTTTTACACAAGGAGGCCGGCCACTTAGAGAGATTAATCTAGCAATCTTTTCTTCTCTAAGTCATCCATTTCATCTTCACACTTAACCCTTGGTGTGGAGACTTAGAGACACCAAATCTTTGGTGTTTTTGGAGATCCTTTCCTTACATCCTCAAAGACCAAAGGAGCACAAAAAGGAGAAGGAAATCACAAGCAATATCCAAGGAGCTTGGAGGTGACTTGAAGGCCCTCCACTTGGGTGAATCCCTTGTGTAAACAAGGATGAGCTTCAAGGGTAAAGAAACTCTAAATCTACTTCTCTTTAATGTTGTTATTGAGTTTAATGGTTCACCATATACTAGGCTTTGAAAGTCATGGGTTTTATGAATTGTTTTTTAATGCATGCCTACTTTAAAGTGTTAATAGTATGCTCATGTATTCAAATGTTCTTACTTGTTCTTAGCTAGGACAAAAAATTTCCTTCAGCATGTTCTATTCCAAACTGGTGCCGCAACCTGCAAAAGCCAAAGGAGAAGGATTGTGCTACATCTTGTCATTCAACCATTGGAGATTTCAGAGTTCTTTATGTCCTTACTTAGTTTTCATGTTTATTTTAGATTGCTTTTCAATTGTGATGAACATGTGTAACTAAATTTCTTTTTAGCTAGAGGTGAATTTGAAGCTATGATCATATGTTTTATATAAATTGATTACATCCTATTATTGTTTCATAAAACATGAATGCGATTTACTTATCTGATTTATAGAGAAATTATTCTTGTATGTTTATTAAGGATGCATACTAGGGATTTGATGCTAGAATATAAGGGAATTTCACCTAATCGTTATGAACTTATATTTGTAGGTAGCAAAAGTCACCAGTCATGATTGAGTTAAGTAAATTCATGGCAGTAGTATCATGCTTTTCATAGTTACGATGCCTTGTCAATGCTTATGATTTTCACAGAACTTAATGACCTTTGATATGTGTCTCTATCATACTTTTCATAATTAGGGAACTTGAGAAGGATAATTTGGTTGCGTCGCTGAGTCCAATTCAATGAACTTAGGAAAGTCTAAGAATTAATTAATGCATTCACAATTAATTTGGGGCGCTATCATTCATGGTTTATGTGCATATGTTTCATGTGTGGAGAAGAATCATCTAGCTGGCTTTTCACCCATATTCCCTTTATAACTCAATTTAATTGCTGCTATTTACTTTTGTTTCTTGAAATTCGTCAAAAATCCCCCTCAGTTCTTATTTTGTGTTAGTCTAGCTTAGTTTTCAGTTTTTAAGTTTAATTTGTGTTGATTAGCATCCCTCCTAATCCCCGGCCTAGAACGATCCCTACTTGCTCATACTACAATCATCTAAATTATAGGGTTTAATTTGTGTGTTAATTTATACCACATCATAGTGATGTGATCATTGCAACCGAGAGGGACACAACATCGACAATTGCCGCACTTTAAAATACCATTGCAACTTTTGTGACAAAAGAGGACATACAGAGGACACATGCAAAATTAAGAATGGAACATGGGTGCCCAATCCCAATGGAGGCCATGGCAACAAAAATGGTCCAAAGTAACGCCCTCAAGGAGGCTCTTCTTCATGTCATTTTCCTAATGCCCATGCAGTGGAAACAACTTCAGGCCCTCAAGGGCCATCCATGCCACAACCAACATATCCTCCTGCATCCACCAATTCGTTGAGTGCACTCTCTGCGGATCAAATTCAACAGTTAACTCATGATCTCTCTTTGCTTTCTTTTGGTAATGGGAACACTTATGCAAATGTTGCAGGTCCAAATTCTTTTTATGTTACTTCCATGAATTATGTGTTTACTAAGCCATGGATCTTGGATAGCGGAGCTACAAATCATATCATTTCTGATTCTATTTTATTCACTAACACCAAACCTTCGTCTATACCCGTTGTTAATTTGCCCACTGGTTATTCAATCCCAATCACTTGCACTGTACAATACCATTTCATTCTGATATAACTTTAGCCGATGTCTTGTGTGTTATGTCTTTTAATCTCAATCTCATGTCCACTAGCAAAGTCACGGACTCTCTCAATTGTTGTGCCATTTTTTTCTCAATTTTTGTGTTTTGCATTTACATCCCCCAACAAAATAGGGTCGTTGAACACAAACATCACCATATTCTTACTGTGGCACATGCTTTACGATTTCAGTCCAACATACCCCTCCTCTTTTAGGGTGATTACGTACTCACTGCCGTCTATCTCATCAACCGTTTACCTTCACCCCTACTTTACAACAAATCACCCTTTGAACTATTATACAAATGTCCACCATCCCTTGAGCATCTACCATTGTCTATCCTACCCACAAATTTGAACCTAGAGCTCACCAATGTGTTTTCGTTGGCTATCCCACAGGTCACAAAGGGTATGAACTCTATAACTTGGAAACTAAATAGATTTTTGATAAGTCGTGATGTAAAATTTCATGGAACTTCATTCCCATTTTCTAATCTTTCATCTCCTGATTCTCATATCACTACCCATAAATCAGGCCCCCACCTCTTTTTCTCCCATTTTCCATTTAACTCTAGCGTTTCATGCACCTGACACCGTCATCAATCAATCACTTGCCTTAACCCTACATGGTGCTGATCCCACTACTGCCTTCTCACAGTTTGACACTCCCACTCCAAATATCCCACATATTTCCCCTTTTACCGACGTTTATCCCCAACCCGTGCCCACCTCTCCTCCATTACTACATGTCCCCATCCTTCCTGAACCCCCACCCCCCACACATTCTCCTAACCATCTCAATGCCTCCCATCCCGACCCTGATATTCCCATCTCTTCACCACCCATTCTCCTTTCTCTCAGGTAGTCCACTTGTCCCAAACAGCCACCGGTATGAACTAAAGACTACCACATGTCTAACCAAGTCACTCACTCTTCTCTGGCACCGCATTATGTAAAAGGTACTCGTTATCCCATATCTAATTTTCTTTCCAATTCTCATTTCTCTTCTGCCCATTGCTCTTTTTTAGCTAACATCACATGTCCATATGAACCCACCACATATTCTGAAGTTATCCTTGATATGAACTAGCAACAAGTTATGCAAACATAATTAGATACGTTACACCATAATCACATTTGGGACTTGGTTCCTCTTCCCATTGGTCATAAGCCTATCGGCTTCAAATGGGTTTTCAAAAAGAAGTACAAGTTTGACTGTTCTCTTGATCATTACAAGGCTCGTGTTGTTGCAAAATTATACACACAGGTTAAGGGAGTTGATTACCAGGAAACTTTTTCACCCATTGCCAAACTCACCACTCTGCGTTGTCTCCTTACCATTCTTGCTGCCTGCACTTAGTTCACTTACCAATTAGATGTTCAGAATGCTTTTCTTCATGGCACTCTCCCTGAAGAGGTTTACATGGATCCCTTTCGAGTCTTCACTAAAAGAGGGAGAATCTTGCATGTCAGCTCAAAAAGTCTCTTTACGGACTCAAACAGGCATCTAGAACTTAGTTCACCACCTTCTCGGACACTATTCAGAAAGCCGGATATCATCAATTGAAAGCGGATTATTCTTTGTTCACCAAGGTCCGAGGTACTTCAATCTTTGTCTTTCTTATTTATGTTGATGATATACTTATCACAGGAAATAATATCCAAGAGATGGAACAACTCAAAGCATTTCTTCTCAAACGCTTACGCATAAAAGACCTTGGTGATCTAAAGTATTTTCTGGGTATTGAGTTTGCACGCTCAGAAAAGGGAATTTTTATGCCACAAAGAAAATATGCACTTGATATTCTAGAAGACTTAGGGTTACTCGGTGCACGGCCAAATCATTTTCCAATGGAACAAAACTTGGCACTTACATCCACAAATGGAGCATTGTTGAATGACCCAACTAAATACAGAAGTTTAATTGGCAGATTGATATATCTCACTGTTACTAGACCGAACATCGTTTCTCCTGTTAGTACTTTAAGGTAATTTATGCACGAGCCACATAAACCGCATTGGGATGCAAATATGCGAATCCTTAGATATGTCAAGGTCTACTATTTTCTACCAACAATAATCTAGACTTGAAAGCTTTCTATGATTCTGATTGAGGAATATGTCGTTGTCACGCCCCGATCCCTACATACGTTCAGGATCGACATGTGACATCACCAAGTATCCGTATATCCAACAGACCCCGCCTTCAGAATATGTACAAAGCATAATTCAAGATTTGAATTGCATAGTAGTTTTCATATACTTTATGGCTGCATCTAACCTCCTCGTTCGACTACCTACGTATCTTAAAAAGGGATCAAGCCATTCGTAGTTCACCATTCACTACACTCCGACGTTTATCACAGAACGTTCAAGCAGAAAAGCATAGCATTCCTCAATCATTTATTAGAACTTGACAAGCATGAAATTACTAGATCCAGAGCTACATAACAAACCCACACAACATTTAAGATTTCCATTCCATCCATCATATAAATCACTATGTTTCAACATGATACCTCAATCTACAACATGTAACATATCAAAGAACCAAAGAAGCACAGTATTATTCTTAAGCCACATTGACCTACTAATTTATTCATAATAATAACAATCATATCCAACGACACTCCACAATCACGCCAATTAATCAATTCCATGAATCAAAGATGCACGATATTAACTTCTAACTACATTAATCAATCAATGAAATAACATATCATTTCATGAATTTACTTAAAGAACTCTATATAAATCTCTACTTGGATTCTAAGTAATAACATGGTAAATTTCATTTATATTCACAAGATCTATTGTGGTTAATCCTTATTCACTCAAATCTAGGGTTCCATACTAACTTATGAAAATGAGCAAAAGCAAGGATTCCGAACCACTCAACAGAATCCAACTAAAATATGGCACCTACCGAAATGTTCCAAGTACCACTAATCCTCATCACCCCTGGTATGCGTATGGTCCCCTATTATGAATATACCAAGCAGAACCATAGGCATAATCTCTTCGTGCAAGCAGTGATCACTCATCGCATATATACCAAACATGATCACCCCTGAATACGTATGGTCCCCCATCATGGATATACCAAGCATGATCACTCCTAGAATGCGTATAGTCCCTCATCGCGAATATACCAAACAGAACCATATGCATAGTCTAATAACTTAGGCAGTAATCAACCATCGCGGATATACTAAGCATAATCACCCCTCACAATCTCATCGCGGATATACCAAGCATGATCACTCCTAGAATCCGTATATACCAAGCAAAACCATAAGCATAGTCTATTCGTGCAAGCGGTGATCATCCATCGCGGATATACCAAGCATGATCGCCCCTAAATACATAAGGTCTCCCATCGCGAGTATACCAAGCAGGACCATCCATGTACCTCTGTTACATGGTGCAGTTAGATCAACACACAATCCACTAACATTTCTCTCAACCTCTATGATTTACATCGTAATCACTTGCACTATCAATTCCTCATAATCACTAACTACCATGTCACACAAGCATGTATGTTCTACATAACACTTCTAATAGGATTTTAGGCTCGCAATGTCATAACGATTAACATACATATCATTCATATTATCAAGAAGATAAATAAACACATATATAACACAATATGATGTCTCATACACGTAAACCGATGTATATACTATCTGGGATAACTCACTAACCAATATAGGCTCACTAAGCCCTACGTAGTCTCCAGTAATACAAATTTTAATATGTAAGATCAATTCGTAGCATATTGATCAAAAGTCGAGTCTCTATCAACGGTAGGGTCTACAACCCTATACAAGTCAATCTAGAACATCCACCCATGGATTTCTGATCCGTAACTTCCCAAGGATCTCATTTATCTTCTAGAACAATATTCTAAAATTTCAGAACAATCCAACAGTCGGATCTCCACCAATTGCTAGAATTAGGTTGCTATCAACGTTTGGTTTTACAAACTTAGAAATTCAATTTGGGAAGATCCCCACTTCGGGTTCCCGATCCGTAAGTTCCTATGATCCTCAAATATTACATACTATCACATATCAAAGCTTGGCAACAATCTAACAGTTGGATCGTCGATTGTTATAATGATCAAGTGGCGGCCTCTAGCAAAACTATATTCACAAGACGGAATTTCATCAATCGGATGTCACTAATGGATTCAGGGTATCGAATCTAGCCTAGAAAGATAGAGTTGGCCCACTGGCCACGCGCCGCCACATGTGGCGGTTTCCGGCAAACGGAAACCCAATTTTTCGACGAACTCCAAAAATTACCAAAATTTACAGAATTGTAAATCTCAATGAGGAGACCAATTTTCATACCTGGGCCGAAGTTCAATTCGGCTAGTAAGTGGCCTGAATTCACCTCGATCCGCCGGAAACCCTAGAAATGGGTGTTCTTGATTCGACTTCTCTAGTGCTCCACCGCCTCCAAGGTTGTTTAGGGTTTGTTCCTAGCCTCTAGAGAAGTGGTTTAGTGGTGGTGGTCGGGACCTTCGGAATCGATGTATCTCGCCAAGACACCCACATAACCAATGGGTTCCGTTCCTCCCAAAATCGGGGCTAATCGAAGTGGGTTTTGCATGGAAATCGAAGAGGGAAGGCTAGGGAGTTGTTTCCAGGTGAGGTTCCGACCAGATTCACTAGAAAAAAGGCCTAGGAGATGTCGGGATTGCCTTGCAGGAACCGGGTCAGGTCGTGGTGTACGGGTCAAGGGAAATGGGTCTAGGTTTAGTGCTTCTCACCTCTCTCATTTCCCTCCCTGTTCTTTCCTACCCATTGGTCCACCTCCTCCCGCCTTCTTCTCTCCCACATCCCTCCTTTTCCCGCTCTCTCCCGCTGCCATCTAGTAGCTTCCAGTCTTTTCTCTTTTTTTTTTTTTAGCAACTAAAACGTCTATAATTTCTTCGTTTCAACTCCAATTCACGAACGGTTTTCGCCTACGTGCTCATAAGGTCCAGCTCTATCCAATTATACTTAGTGTGACCCCATAAGTCCACTTTTTTTTTAATGATTACTGACCAAAATTTGAACTTCGTAATACTTTAATTAAAATCTAAATTTAATATAAATTCTCAAAAATAATATAAATTCTCCTTAATACAAATACGTAATTTGCAATAGTGAAATCAAGGAATGGGATTTCACAGTCGTGCCATAAGAAGATCAGTTACGGGATATTGTGTTTTTCTTGGCAATTCACTCATTTCGTGGAAGTCCAAGAAGCAAGATAATGTGTCCAAGTCATCTGATGAGGCGGGAAATACCGTGCTATGGCAAATACTTGCCTAGAAATAACTTGGATGCGTTACGTATTACAAGATTTACGAGTTCCTCATAAAACTCCCGCTTCATTGTTTTGTGTACATCACGTCAAATCCTATTTTCACAAACATACCAAGCATATTGAGATATATTGTCATATAGTTCAAGAAAAATTACAAGATGGTATAATTCGCACTGCGTATGTGCCTACGCTTTTTTAGTTAGCTAATATATTCACAAAGGCTTTAGGGAAGACAAGTTGGGTGTTCGTAATCTTCACTCTCCAACTTGAGGGGGAATATTAAGAATATATTGTAATTAATGTATAATATTGTATTTGTCTAAACTAGAAAAGGCTATTCCATGTATTGCAGATCACGGCTTTATAGGATTAGAATCATGATTTGATTTTACTATTTGTATTTTTATATATATGGGCTACATAGCCTCTGTTCAATACACAGAAAGTATTCAGCCATATTATTCCTCCATATATTCTTCCATATATCAATCCTAGGAACTACCTAGCTCTTTCTTAATTGTAGAGGAATGTCAAAGCTTTGAAGAAAAGCGATGCACCAATAGAATCAAATGATTCATAGGTCACTGATGTTATCAGCGAATTTGGGGAACTGAAGGTTTGTTGTCTTACGAATAGTTTTTTTCTTTTAGCATCTTGAGATAATCATCAGTTTTAAGTGCTCAAGAGATCTTCATCCTAGGAATGTATTTGGGATGGATGCATCGATGAACTGAATAATTTCACCTAAAATATATACGCATTTCCGAAACTAACTCTGAAAATGAATTTTACAAAACTTAAAGTGAGGGAACCGATTTGGCAACTCTGCTTTTCTCGTCAACTGTTGACCTAAAGGGAAAGGAAGGGTTGCGTTCTAGCTCACGAAAACAACGGAAACTCATTCTTGAGCAGCCAAAGTGCATCTGCTTGGCATGCCATGTTTGTAGGGTCTATTGTAACCAGAAGAAATCTCAACTTTATATATTATTGTTCCTTAAAACTGCAGTAGTTTTTCGAACACTAGTGGTTGATCAATTTAATCTGGCAGCTTTATAAGAGTAGCTCTAGCGGGGCTTGTAGCTCGATGGACTGCCTATCAAACAGGGCCAAAACGCCCAAGCAAGGAGGTCCAGCGTTTGGTAGCGATTGAGCCTGAGCGGGCCCAAGGGAGAGGCCATGCACAAGTAGTCGACCCGAGAGCCTGAGGTGGAGATGATGCAAGGCTGATGTCAGGGCAACGTCAGCCATGATTTAAAACATGGGTCACCGGACCCCTCGAGGGAGAACACCGGAATATTTGGCAGGGATTCATCTCGACTTATAACTCCATTAAAAATTGTAATTTAAGGACAAAAATGATGCTAAAATGAAAAGGAACAAGATTCTATCACTGTGAGTAAAAACCGTGGTCAAGATTGGCTGGGTTTGGTCACGGAGCTCACCGGATTCTGGAAAAATGAAACAAAAAGCATGTACAGCGAAAAGAACAAAATTTAACCATTAAATCTTCACCTAGAATCACAACACCAACAAGAAAATCCCAAATATTCAAAGGAACAAGGAAATCTCACCTGAAACTATAAGCTAGAGCTTGAAGCTCTTGGGTCTAGGATCACTGCACTTCCTAGGGCACCGATGGTGCATGCAAGGACCCAGTTATGTTCCTAAAACATTGAAAAATAAACAAAATTTAAAAAAAAAACCCATGATCGAAAGCTTGAATTTTGAGCATATCTAGTCGTTTTTGGCGACGAAAATCCAAATTGGAGGAGACCTAGATCCAATCTAACGTAGATAAATTACAGAAAAAATTAAATCCTTGTTCATTTTCTGGAAAATTGATAAAGTGAGTGAGGGATGAAGAAAAATAAAAAAACACAAGTTGAGAGGAAAGAAAGCAAAGTGTGGAGGCTGCAGAAAAGAGAAGAAGAAAAAGAAAAATGGAAATTGTAGAGAGAGAGAGAGAGAGAGGTTGGAAGGAATGATGAGCTGCCAGGCGTCTAAATATACAAGTTCAAATATGAGCAGGATCACTGCACTTCCCAGTGCACCAAGACCCAATTATGTTGTCAGGAGTCCAAATGTACAAGTTCCAAGTTCACAATGTGAAGAAATGGTAGGGAATTATTGTGATGCTCTCGGTGCTTTATTCTAAATTACAAATAAAATTATTTTGTATTATTTTATAAAATAAAAAATACTAATATTTTATTGTCTATTGCTAGGGCTATTTAGTTTAGAAGTGGAGATGCAAAAAGTAGTTACGGTTTATTAAAAGAAAATATTGTTTACTGGGTAGATTAAATAGTGAATAGCCCTAGGAGGCCTTTGCAACTGTGGAGTTGCTCTAAACGAATAAATAAGTCTGGCATTATGGGATTTTGTAATCCCTGCCTTGGAGAACCTAAACGCTTTTGGTGGCGGGCGATACGAGGTATTACTACTGCACGTGTGTTTGCTTTGTTTTGTTTTTAGGTCGGAATCCTCAACTACTGTTGTTGTAGGCTAAATACGAAACATTTGAACCAGGTTACGGTTCACAATCTTGACGAGCTGCAAATACCGTAGGAAGAAAAAAAATGACAAACAAGAGAACACGAAAACAACACTCGAGGAACCGTCAAACAACTCATTTTGTATAAATAAATAAAATTAGATCTTGGTCTAGTGGCGTTTCTTAGGGAGAAAGCTTCTTGGCTAGAATTGTTTTCCTTCGTTTATCAATGAAAAATGGGACATTGAACCCCCAAACATAACAAGCACAATATGAGCAAATTAAGCATCAGTGGATCCTATTTCATTTATTTAAAGGGAGTTTTAACGAAAAAGGCTTGGAACTATTCATTCTTAATTGGAAGGACATTTTGTGTATGAAAGGTCCATAATGGATCAAGTACTTTTCTTTATTTACTCTTATGCCATTACAGCGGGGTCCACAAAGATGTTGACATTTCTATCTGGGAATACATCATTTTATATTATGCTATTAAACTTATGCTAATTTTACAGCTAGCTCTTCAGGCTTCCATCATGTTGTCAATGTTATGCAGCTCTTCTTTTGACAAATTATTCCAATATTGTTCATCGCCTTCTACTAGCTCCGCATCTTTTTCTCTATCTTCTTTCACCTTGTAATATATTTCTGCTGTTTTTTCTTTGAAATTTTGAGGCTTCCAATAAGGATGATGACTGATTCTTGTCTTTCTGTAAATATACATCTCTTCTTCTTCTGCTACTAGTACCATGTCATACCTAAAATCTTCAAACTCATCTAAAGCAAACATTTGGATCCCTTTAAATTTTAAAATATCTTTGTATGAAGGAGTCCACCTATGTAAGGAGATAGGGTTTAGTCTAAAGGACTCTTCATTGATCATGACTATATGCCTAGCTTTCTCCTTATGCATATGTACATACAAATCTGGATGACTACTAATAAAACTTATGCAAATTTCCTTCCACCTTTCTAGATAATCTTCTGCTACTTTTATAAGTTTTTCAGGAAATGATTCTAGTTGAGAAATATGGTTAATAAATATTTTATCGAGATAACCAAACTCTAATAGTAAGGTAGGGGTAACTTCTACCACATTATGTTTTTCCTGATGCTCATAACTAAAATGCCATGATTTAAAATCTCTCATGTTAATCCTGGTCACAGTTACGCTAACCTCTGGTTTACAATACAATTCTCTGTACTATCACAAAGACATGGAGGATACATCTTTGTAATAATATCCATTCCTGGTTTTGGATCAAAGATGGACTAATACAAGGCGCATTGTAATTGTAATTGTAACTCTTTCATGGACTGTGATGCTCTGCTCAAGATCTCATTTTGCATATCTGTTGGCATTATTCTTAGTTTCGCCTTTGAAATTTCTTCTAATAAGACATCATCTAATATTAAGTCTGAAGATATATTCCTAAGAAAACTTTCATATTTTTCTTGTTTTTCTTTGTCACTCAGAACCTGATGCTGACCATTACTTTGATGTTGCTCCATTTCAACGTCTTCTTCTAAGAGCTCAATCTTAATTTCTTCTATGGGCTCATTAGCCTCTTGTTATATGGGTTCAATAACCTCTTTTCCTTTATTCTTATGATGATCAGTTTCTAAACCTATTTTTAATTCTCTTTTCAAGGTGTCACTTGCCTTTTGCTGCATTCTAAGAGATTGGAGTTTTTAGTTCATTTTGGTAAACTTACCAAGTAATGACTCATGGTCCCTAGAAATGACTTGAAGGTTGTGCTCAAGAGAATGAATATGCAACTAGTTTTGGTGGAAATTAAAATTAAAGCTATCAAACTCTTGTTCCAAGACTCTAATTAATTTTTCATGACCTAACCTCATGTTTGGCTACTTAATTTGGATATTCTAGAAAATATCTAAGAGAACATGCTGCCTATCAGAAAGCCCTGGTACCCTTGACCTATATCTCAGAGTTGGATTTCTGATTCCTTCAACAATATTGCCATTAAAGCTGAACGTAGGTACTGGTGGTGATGCTGGTCTGCTCATGCTATTTTGAAATCCATTAAATGGTGGAGGTTGATGGTGCATCATCATGCCATTGAAAGAAACTCTTCTGCCTTGCAGCCTTGTGCTATTTGCTGATGATGGTCCATGATATTCCATATCTGTTCAACAAATTAATCTTGATAAGATATCAGCTAATGTATTGTCATTACCTTTTATATGTTCAAAAATTGGTTTAAAACCATTTCCTGTAATTGAATCAACAAAATTAACCCATATTCGGGCTGTCTATTTATTAGCATGTATCTTGTTATAATGAGAAACTATATTTTGACAATCTGTTCTAATCGTAAATACTTCATTATGTAAAAATAAAGAAAATGCTTCAAGTGAATTAATTATCCCTAGAATTTCTAAATCTGTTGATAGTAATCTTGACTGGATATCACTAAACGTTTCTGAGGAATATCTACAAACTTGTTCGTCAGACTTTGGAGACTCCCTATGCTTTTTCTGGTATAGTATACCTGTCTATCCTAATGATGAAGCATCTGTTTCAACTATCTTGTAACTATTATCTAGTGGTAATGTTAATGGCTTAAGTTTAGTAATTTCTTGTTTTATTTTTTGAACTAATTTAATATCTTCACTATTAAAGTATCTTTGTCCTGTTTTGCTAGTTTTACTATGTAATACTGCTATTTTTCTTCCTAAATCAGGGATAAAATTTCTTGCATAATTTAGCAATCCTAAAAACGTTTGTAACTGTTTCTTATCTTTTAATTTATCTAGAAAATCTAACACCTTTTTAGCTATATGATCTTGTAATTGTATTGTACCTGACTTGATATACATTCCTAAAAATTCTATATCTTGCTTTTCTAATGCTATTTTCTTTTTGCTAATCACAATTCCATTATTGATAAATTCTTGTAATACTATCTCTAAATGCTTCCTATGTTCATTTTTATTTTTACTATGTACTAAAATATTATCTACATAAACACTACAAAAATTATCATATTTCTTGAAAATTTGGTTCATCTTTCTTTGTAAGATCGATGGAGCATTTTTAAGTCCAAATGGCATAACGAGCCACTCAAAATGTCCTTCTGGACAAGTAAAAGTTGTCCACTCAATTGATTCTTCTGCTAATCTTATTTGCCAAAAACCTGATTTACAATCAAATTTGCTAAAATATTTACTCTCTTGAATTTTATTTATAAGCTCATCCTTATTTGTTAATTTATAACTATCTTCGTATGTATTATCATTTAATCTCTTGTAATTATAAACTATTCTAGCCTTACCTCTTTTTAGTTCCTAATGTTTTCTTACAATAAATGATGCTGATCTATATCTAGATTTAGATGGTCTAATTACTTTTAAATTTAACAACTCTTTTATTTGCTGCTCAAACTCTTGTTTATCTATTAGACTACAAGGCATATCAGTCGTCTTAATGGTTAAATCTGGGTTAATTATATCTAATTTTGCTAGTATTTTATTTTTACTCCAATGTAACTGTGGGTCTTCTCCTATAATCCTAATTTGTTCTGCTAATTGTAACAATTCTTCTAAACTCTTTGGTCTATCTAACTGTAATATTTCTATACAGGTTCCTTCTTCTAAAATCGGGTATTCATGTTCAAAAATGTCTTCATCAAACTCTTCTACGTTATTATGCTCATCATTTTCTTTTGAGTTTTCTAAATGATAACTATCTTGGCCATTAGGCTCTTCTATACTTATGTTTTTGTATGCTTCTACAGTATTACTTTGGTCAGTTATTGTAATGCCTCTTTTGAAAAATGTTATGTTAGGGTTCATAAATAAAAAACCTTGCAAACTTTTCAAAAAGTTTAATCCTAAAATAAATGGATATGATCCTACTGGTGAAACAAATGTTAATGGTAAATTAAATTGTTGTTTTTCTACTTTAATAAACTCATTATTTATACAATGTGTTAAGTAAACTAGTCTCTCATCAAATTGTGTTATTCTTACTGGTTTTGCTCATTTTTGTCTATATTTTTCTGGTACTAACTCTTCTCTTATGACACTCTTTGTATTCCCTGTATCTATCATAGCTATAGTTTGTATCTTATGTTCTTTTGCTAATTCTATTTCGCAATTTATAGTGATTAAAGAACTATTTTTTGGTTTTTCTATACTGTGAACAATATTTCCTAATATTTTTTATTCTGCTGAATTAACTTCTAATAACCTATTACTATAACATTTTTCACATAATATTGAGTATGTATTATAGTATTTATTTGCAACTAATTTATTACACTTATGACATTTTTCTAGCCAACCTAAATTAATGTATTTATATTCTTCTTCATGTTGTTCTTCTATGAATGCACACATATACTCTTCTAGATCACTATTTGTGCTACTTGAATCTTCCGAGTCTGAATCTATCATGTTAATACTCTCTATACTATAAATACTCTCATTATCACTTAAATTATCTAAACTGTATATTGACTGAATATCCTCATCTTCTTCTAACTTAAACAACTCCATCAAATGTACTTTTTCTTTCGACGGTTTACCTAATTTTGGACATTTAGGTCTAATATGTCCAGCTTCTCCACATGAATAACATTTACAACTACTCTTATCTTTTGGTGCTTTATATTTCCTAATCCAAGGTCTGCCACTTCTTTTTCTAAATTGTTTTGGAATATATTTTCTTTTCCTATATGTTCTTGAATGTCTTATACTGAAATTCTTATGTTGTTTGTAGGGTTTATATGATTTATATTTCCTTTTGTATATTTTCTTATGCTTATTTTTCTTATGGCAACCATATTGTTGTGGTAAATCTATATTTTTACAACTCATGTAAAATTGTTTCCTAATTTGTCTCTTAGCCTTTATTTGACTACACTCATGTCTAAGTATATCATATACATGTTGAATTCTAGGTCCTATAGCAATATCATTTTTCTTCGAATGCTTTTGCCATTCATTCCAAATCTTTTCACCTATTGGTCCTTTTATTTTTGTCATATAAGTATCTAATAAATTAATATCACTAATTCTACATGTTCTTCCTAAATATTTAAAGAAATCTGTTGTATACTCAGCTATATACTGTAAATCGCAAATTTGTAATTGTTCTAAATTTCTAATTGCTCTTATTTGTTCTTGTTCGCTTCTGTCATCTAACCTATTATGATCTAAAAACTCTTGTTTAATCAAAGTAACAAAACCATCAATTTTGAAATGTGTTTTAGTTGCCTAATGCTGTTCTGGATTTTGGACTTTCCATGATTAGAAATAATCAAAAACTAAACCATCCAAAGTATGTTCAAAGTAATCTAACATGTTTTGTGAATTACTAAAATCTAACATTAATGATGCATGTACGCAGCCTTTTTCCCATCTCTCAATCGTTCTTTCCCAATCTTGTGGATCTACATTATCTAAATTTAATATATTACCAGCTATATTAATTTGTTCTAACCCTCTCAAATATGGAATCCTATTTTTTCTAGGTTTTATCATATTTTCTTCCATATAGTCTACTTTTGCATTTTCATTATATTGTTCATTTGTTGGTCTCAAAAATTGTTGATCGGTTCTGCTTACGTGTCCTGGATTTTCTACTCCTGATGTACTACTTTCTTCTGCTGGATTACATTCTGCTTTCAATTCTAATAAATTATTATATTCTTTTGATCCTAAAATGTGTTCTACTCCTATTTCTAAGATTGAAATTTTCATTTCTTCGTCTGAAATTTTATGCACTCCTAAATCATATGTCTTATATTTTTCCAAATATTGTTCTTCATCTAAAATATCCATATCTTCTATAAGTTTATCTACAATATGATCAAAATTTTGTTCAACTAAATTAATATCTAAATTATCAAAAGTCATATGTATACTTTCATTTTCAATTTCACTCTCATCTTCTTCTATTTTTTCTAGTTGCTTATAATTACTAAACTTAATTGTTGCTTGACCTGTACTAGTTTCATATATTTGTACTTTATCTGGTTGTCTATTTTGTGCTACTTGTAAATTAGGCAATGTCCACTGAGTTCCTTCTAAAAAGCTATTATCTACGGGTTTTGCTTCTATCATATTTACATGTTTATTGCCAAATGTTTGAACTAAATTTTGAAACTCTAAATTAAACTTATAATTATATCTATCAGACACTTTACCTATATACATTAAGCTAATACACAAATTTTTATACTCTCTTTTCATATTACAATTTTTTGTTCTTATGCTCACTTTAATATATTTACTAAATTCATTAATCTTCATAACATAATTTGGAATACAACATATGACTGCTAAGTTTGAACTTAAGTCTACTTCAGCTGTTGCTATTGCTGCTTGTTGGTGATTATCCCATCTATCATCATATATGTATACTAAAGCTTTTGTACCTACTTGTGCTCTGGTTAATCCTGTTATTCCAATTAATATTGTTCCTATATGAATCTGACTAAAATGTGATTTTCTCAAATGAGTAACTGCTTCTTTACTAATTAGATTAAGTGTGACTTCTTTATCAATACAGCTAACTTCATGTTAACTGATGATGCTTACAATTCTACTTCTGTTTTCAAATAAACCTAATTGATACAAGTTATATTTATTTTTCTGTGTTCTCTCAAAACCTCTTCGAATAAATTCTTGTGCTTCTTCTTCGTTTGGATAAATATCTTCCGCTCTAACTATTTCTTTTCCTTTTTTCCTAAAGAGTTCCATTTTCTATTATCAAAAGGATTTAGCTTAGGTCTTCTATTATTATTTGCACTCAAAGTTAAATTTTCTAATTTATCTAGCAAGGATGGTGGAAGTGATGAAGATGCGTTATGTAAAACTTGGTTTAGTTCTGCTATTTGTTCTTCAACTTGATCTAATTTTTCAGCTAAACTTAAAACTAATTGGATAATCAAATTATTTTGCCTAATTGGAATATTACTACTGGATACTTGTGTTGAAAAATCTGTTAATCCTACTGGTTCTTTATCTAATTTACTAATTTCTTTCAAAACTTGAATATATTTTCTGCTAGTTCTAGAATCTGTCATTAAACTAATAATTTATCTATTTTATTATGCAACTTATCTACTTGTTCACTCAACTCCTTTCGTACGAATTGAATTTTTTGAACTTCTAATTTTAGTTGTTCAACTATTTCTAATGATCTAAGTTCTACTTGCTTTGGCTTACTATCTATGAGGTCAACAAGCTCTTTTATCTCTCTTTTGCTAGGAAACCTTTGAATATTTTTATTATTATCTTCTAACTGAGATGTAATATAATCTAAATTTTGTCTAATTATCTTTATGGAATTTTTCTGAAAATGTTCTAACAACTGGTTTAACAGATGATTATGCTTATTATTTTCTAATTTTATATTTTCTGCTTGACTAATAATGAGATCTACAATACTATTGGCTTGCGGATTTTCTTCACTGTGAAAAATATGATTATGCTTTCTTGATGGAAAATAACAAACTAAACTATTTTGGTCTAAAGTTATTTTTCTTTTTTGAGGTTCACTAATTTCTAAATTAAGGTAATCTATCATAAACTACAGTCTACCCTTTTCTAGAGTTACAGCTAACTGATTTCTTAAAAACTCTCTTTCTTCTCTCAAGGTCTCTAAAGCTTGATCTGTTGTTCTTTTTGCTTCTAAAACTTTATGCTGCACTTCTGTGTTATTATATTTACGAATAATGAAGGATGTTCAAGATAGCCAAATAAAACTTTTGCTTCTTCAAAGTACTGATAATTCTTTTGGATATATATGTTAATCTTCTCTTTATGCTAGTTATAGTTGGATGTCTGGGACAATAAATACCTAGTAATTGTGGTTGACAGGGTCTACAGGGACAATAATATATGTTGTTCATACACAATAAACAAATATGATATCAGTTGTATCAATGACTTCTATCCTCAAAGTACTTTACTATTATGCTTATATTATTAAAATGTTAAACTTGGCTCTGATACCAAATTCGAAACGCATGCTCGGTTAAATAGTCGGATAACCATTATAACAACTAGACATAGAACCTTGCACATGGAACTCAACATGTTTCAGCATGACGGCCACTCACAGTACAAGTATAAGGCCTTAACGGCTGAACTCAAAGGTGCATGCTCGATTAAATAGTCGGATAACCATTATAACAACTAGACATAGAACCTTGCACATGGAACTCAACATGTTTCAGCATGACAGCCACTCACAGTACAAGTATAAGGCCTTAACGGCTGAACTCAGAGGTACGAAGAACTCAGAGGTACGAAGAACTCAGAGGTACCATGGTTAATGTCCAGTTATTTGTATGGCAAACATTCAACTATAACAGAGTGCTCGAACAAAGTATGATCGTCAGTTTAGCAGGTTAATAATATAACCACAATAGTGTTTTCCTATTTTGGACTAGAAGTCTAATTAAACAAACACACTAAATAAGGAAAAGAAAACTTACTTAAGACTTGGAGATTGCTTGAATATGTACACTTGAACTTTTATTGATATATGGAATGTTTACAGAGATAGTTGTTTACAAGAAAGTAATTACAAAGAAGTGTTTACAATGATGCTATGAAGGCTACGAATCCTTGAGTGTATGAAGTGAGTATGGTGTTTTCAGATGTTGAGAGGGGTGTGTGGTATTCAGGTGTCTCCTGCATGGGAGAGAAAGCTCCCTTATATACAAAAAGCTAATTCCTAAACAACAAAATAACTTTTTAATATTTACAACTTTTGGATAGTGACAACACACTGTTTCTGAAAGCTGTCAGCACTATTTCTGAAAGCTGTCTGAAAGACATGTGAACCCATGTTGTCTTGGTTGCTGTAATGTTTGCCACCTTAGCTTTTGCATGCAAATATTTTCTGAAAGTGTCAGCCCCACCATGTGAACTTTACTAAAGGCTTGGCCAATTTTGTACGGATGTGTGAAGGGTAATCTTGGTATTTCTGAAAACTTTTGTCCTTATGATTAAAAGGAAACTTTGCAAGGGCTTTTGGTTAGTTTTCTATTATTTAAATTCTATTATACTTTTAGGATCTATCTGGAAATACAAGCGAGAAGGGAGATGAAAGTTGCAAGGGAGAAGAAAATTTATGCCTTTATATTATCAATGACTAGCATTTACCTACACGTTTTGCATGCATGAACACATTTTTTTAGAAAATGAGGAGAGAGAGAGAGAGAGAGAGAGAGAGAGAGAGAGAGAGAGAGAGAAGGTGAGGGAGTGGGAGGTTTTTTTTTTAAAAAAAAAAAATTGGAGGTATTTTAACATCACTTATAGGTGATGCTTCAATAAAAAACAGTAAAATTTGAACCTGTAAAATTACATCATTGCTCATCATTTTTTTTTTTTTTTTTTGTGTGATAGAAGACTAAGAAATATTTTCACCCTCTTTTGGTTGACAAAGAGGGTTTCATTAAATAATAGAGATACATAGTAGGGGTGGGCGCATGTTGGTTTGGGTTGATTTTGGGCCAAAACCAAAATTGTAAACCGAAACTGACCAAGTTGGGTCTATAAAACCAATCAAGTCGGTTAACCAAATGTGGCGGGTTGGTTTGGATTAGTTCTCAGTTTGTGTGAAGACAAAAATACATAATAAATTTCTCTTCCAAAAGTTACAAAGCCTAACACCAATATGAGTGATTACTCAAAAGAAGGCACAAAATGAAGCAGCCCAAGGAGAGCACCAAAGTAGCAACTGTTGCGTTCTCCAAATGATGCCCCTATTATTCTCCAAGGGGACTCTTAAACTAATCAGGTTTTGTTTCATGTGGTGGAAACACGGTAACTCATAAATAACTAACCATTTATATTACTACACATATTAGTTATGATTTAAAATTATAAAATTAAATATATGCAGGTCGATTCGGTTAACCACACCCTCAGAATTTTGGGAACCAATTATGATTGGTGCGGTTCGGTTTAATCACCCAAAATTAGAAAAAAAAACAATAAAATAAAATAACACCCAAACCAAACCATTGGCGCAGTTCGAGCAGTTCTATTGGTTTTTTTTATAGAATGCCCAGCCTTAGTACGTACGAGTGGTACAAAAACTGAATGGTTAAAATTGAAGATAGAGGACCTAACAGCTGTGAAAATTAAATCTAGTGGGTAAAACACTTGTACATGATTTTACACTAGTACATTAAATCTGGTGTACTAATCAAATTTAGGATCTTCTGATTTTATATTTAGAAAACACCCTTCAATTTTTTTATTTTTTATTTTTTTGGAGCAATTGAATTAAAACAAAGCAAAGGAGAACCAAGAGCCAAAATTAAGAAGGTAAGCATATAAGGTGAAACTGGGGAGGGGGAAAGGGGATACAGCGAAATTTTGTTAATCTTAGTAACAGCCAGCGAAATTATAAAAATAAAAAATAAAAAAAATAAGTACCACTGAACTCATAAATAATCAGGGTGCAAAACCCTTACAAAAACTAGGATTTACACCCTCAGTCATAGAGCATGAACTCTAACAAAATCCTAAACACATTGGCAACATTGATAGCACATGAGAACACAGTACGAGAGACTGAGAGGGAGAGAACACTTATCCCGTTGATGGTTCAAATGATGTTGAGGCAGGTACCACATGACCGCCTATAAGAAATCATGTCTGATGTTGAGGTCACCGTTTGATGGATCAAACGACGCTTGAATTATTGCAGACCGACTTTCTCCCGTACTCGATTCATTATTTCTAACTGCTACAGGCTTGGCCAGAAGCTTTACTCCTTGCTTCCAATATCTCTTTTCTGAATCCACATTTAACACAACATATGAGCAAAAAGTAACAATGGCTGAAGTCACAAGTAAGCGAAGGTTGTTCAACAATGTGCTAAAAAGCAATTATAAGTAGCAAATTTCCCATTGAACCGCTTCGACAAGGAACCCAACCATACCTGGCCCTGTAGAGAACACAAGGGAGTTCTCCGAATCCATCACCCAATCAATCCAGAGTGCAAATCCATGGCATATCCCAGGCTCCGTAAATTCAACCTGACAAGAATGAATTCCAACCACCAATTAAGCAAGACCATAGTGCGTTTTATATGTATTAATTCTCTGACCCAATTTATCGTTACAATAAGTGATTATTATAGTGATAGATAATAAAAATACAGTCATGTAATATGCATTTATTCATTCACAATCAGAACGTCACTTCACAGAAAAGGAGGGAGGAGGCTACTGTAGTTTTTGTATCTGATGTGAATGGATTGTAAATTAATTTGTTACCAAAACTTAGGGGAAATCGTAATTTACATTATACTTTCAATAAAATATCTTTTTCTGATGTTAGAAGATAAATGTGATATTTGCCTATTAGATGGTAAAGAACACATTAACAAAGTATAGTGCAAGACTATTGTTTCTTGATCTACCAACGTCCTAGAATCAACGTTGGTGAGGCCGCTAATGTGATACATGGTTTGTGATAAATGGAGAGCGTATGTTCATTTATCTAATTAACAAATAGACCACCACTACTGTACTTTGCAATAAACCAACTGTAACAAAATTTCAACATGGATGACCAGAGAAAAGATTTCAAAGTGTTATTATGGTACCTGGGTTTCTCCATAAGATGGCGTTATTGGTTTTGAACAATCAAATTCCATGAGCGTAAATTCGTCACTGAGTTTCTGAAATATTTTTTAAACAGTGACCAAGACATAAGTCAAAAAAGGAACTTAAATCTTACTTTCACAAAATAAAACTCCTCCACAGAATTCTGATTGATTACCCTAACATTTCCACACTGCCAGATGAAATAAGGCAGACAAGGAGACTCTTGCCCTGCAGGTAATTCACCGCATGCTCCTAAGGTGGAATTTACAACTGAATGGTCAAAACCTTCAATCTTACTCAAGCAGCGACGACTATTCCAAAGATCCTGTCCAGAAGGCGGCATATCATAACTTATAATCATAGTGAACAGCCACGTATATGGTCAAAACAAATAAGATATAGGCCTTTTCAATTGGGAAAAGGGTGAGTAGTGGTTAAGAATAAAACTTACAGGGATAGACAAGGCACAAGTCTTTAATATCGCTTTACATGGCAGTACCAATGCATCTTCAGATAGGACAGAGTCAAGCATTGTCCGCTCATTCCTTCAAACCCAATCATAACAAGAATTATATATATTGGTTTACCAACTTCTATATATCTAAAATCAATCAACGTAGCATAACCATGGCCACCGCTATGATAAAAAAGACAACGGTTCTGTAGACAATTATCTAATGAATATAGTATGTATGCATATACATAGTTATTGCTATCATAGACAGAAGAGTCTAAAACCAACTCCTACTTGAGTCTACATATAGTATTTCCGTAAAAAGCATAAAAATCTCATAAAGCACATAATTTGAATTACTGCAGGAACAAAAAAGAATAGTATACCAAAACCGTAGGTTTTGCCATGGAAGCATGCCATCCGTTCCATAGTAGAAAGGTTCTCCAATCAACAGATCAACCTACAAATAGGACAAAAGCCCCAAACTGCCAATTCAGTTTCTAAATTGTCAACAGAAATAAAAAATGTCATAGTACCACTAGAAGGATGAGGATGAAAAAGAATTATTATTATTGTTTGTTTTTCATTCGATCAACATATCATCACTGTACCCTGTCATACTAGTATACAAACTCACTGGGAAGAAAGTACCTTTTTCTGGTGTGCGTCATGCATGGTCAACTTGGTTTTCCTCTTACTAATAAATTCTACACGATCCATTGAAAAACCATTTGAACTAGCAACAGCTTGCAAATATCCAATACCCTTGCCTTGCAACCCCGGAAAAAATGACATCACATGTGCTGTTTTAGAAATATGTGCAACGATGAGTGTTAAGAAGATGCTGTCATCTGCAACAATGCATAACGGATCAACTCTTCCCTGTAACTGTGAAGAATACCATCCATGTCAAGAATGTGAAAGGTTTTTCTTATTTATGATTATTACTTATCTTCTTTCTTCTGGGGTGGGAGGTACACGGTGGCAGACAGACAGAGAGATATAAAGAGATAGTGTTTGAATCTTACAGGTTTAGTTATGGCACTAAACATGGAATGCCTCCATTCACTGTCTCCGTAAATTGCAGTTCTTTCTGGGGGTAGTGTGAGTTTGAATTCCCCATTCTTGAGGCCATACTGTAGAGTCTCATTTCTTGGCACTTGGTTCTTGAGATTATAAGAGATGCTAGTTTCTGTATGAGCAGCATGTAAACAAACCTCTTCATCCTTTGTTATGGACATACCTTCACCAGGAACAAACCAAACACACTGTTTCCAGTGGTCACACCAATCCCCATGACCTGGCAAAAAACAACAAAACCACTTTCTTCAACGCGTGACTATGAAAGAAAACAAATAGCTATCATTTCGTTTGCAGTCAAATTCTGAATAGAAGAGTAAGTTTGTCCTATATGACCTAATGTGGGTTGGTGGATAATTCGTCACTGAGAAAGGCAAAACAATCATAATATCATATGATAAGACTTGTAGGGTGAACATACCAAGAAAACTGCATAACTTACTTTAAAGAACACTAAGGGAACTAATTATAGCACTAATATGGCATTGGTTCTTGCTCACAAAGGAATTGTCTATAACTTACTTGTGTTGGCTGGCAAACTTATCCACCTAGGGGCAGTGGAATAAAAGATTGTCCCTTCACGATCAAGCTGAAGTATCCACCTGAAATAACACACACAAACAGATACCAAAATTTTCATGACCGCCTCTTCAAGAGGAACAAAAATGCATTAACAAACCACTCAGTCCAATTACCATGAAATTACAGCATGAACTCGACCATCTTTAGTTGCCTTCACAAATAGCTCAGTCTCCCCACAACTGTCGGGCCGTTTCCAAAAATCAAATTCAAAAATTTTGAAGGGTTCGGACAGCTGGATGAATCCAAAATTTAATACGAATTAAACCATAAGTGTTTTCCCTATAAGTCTGTCCAAGAGTAATACAATGTCATTACCAGTTTCACTTCATTCTCTATCGCATTGCAGTGAAAGGCATACTGTTGCGGCTTAACACCTAGAATATCACCCAACCCAGTTGGAACTAGACAAATCCCATCAGATGCTTTCGCCTCATTGCCATGTAAATCATGAAGCTTCCACAAAAATGTGCTCTCAACAAGCTGAGGGAGGTTTCCAAAAATGGGTTATTCAAAACATTTGGTACATAAGAAACATATGGTAATCCCATCCCATCCATCATTGTAAAATCTTTGTATCTTCACATACCTGGCCGTAGGTGGTCGCCTTATACGGCACGGTTTTGGGATTTTTCACCAACAATATGTCATGAGCATGCTGTAAACTTGGAATGAGCCCTTCTCCCAACAACTCAGAATCCAGAATCTCACTAACCTACCCATTAAAAACACAGTCACAATGGTGCATACACTCTGTTCTGGAAATCAAACCACACCATTTTTCGCACAATCACAAAGTTTTGTTCCTTTTGTAAACTTACCAGTACGTCAGCACGAGAAGCGATGTCAACTCCGACTTCGAGCTCATCGGAGCGTTTGTTGATGACCTTTATTTGGTTTTCCATGTCGTTTAAGCGCACCACTTTCCTCATTAGCTTCACCATTGGAAGGTAAGACTCGCAGGCAGTCACCATACGACATGTCGTTGGGCCCATTGCCCGCGCTGCCATCATCGACAGCAACCCAGTTCCAGCACTTCGCAAACATTCAAAATTTGAACAACCAAATCAATCAAAATGCACAAAATTCAAAATTTGATTAATTAAATCAATCAAAATGTAAACTTAATTGATTAAATCAAATTTAATTGGTAATTGTGATGTTAACCCGATATCGAGAACATGGCAGGGAGCGGTGATGGTCTTGTCAATGGCTGCACGGAATGCTCTGTTTCGAGGGGAGTCGTTGAGCATGTCCAGATACGACGTTGTGGCCAGAAGGCCATTTTGGGGATTGTTGAAAGTTTGTTCCTCTGGTTCGTCTTCCTCAATGACGATCCACTCGGAGTTTCCGGTGAGCGGGTTGACTCGAAGCTGGAAGGCGCGCTGAGTCGGCTGGGAGCTCATGGGTCGGGCAAACCGGGGTGTAGAGTGAAGGGGCAGTTTGGGAAATAAGGTTTTGGCGATTCGAGAGAGCATTAGGAAGAGGAGGAGGAGGAGGAGGAGGAGTTGAAAAACATGGCGGTGGTGAGTTCGGCAAGCGAGTCAGTGACGGTGAGAGACTGAGAGTAGGGCTTTACTTGACAAACGTTAGAAACGTTTCAATCGCCATGTTTTAATTATTATTTTCTTCCTCACGAATCACTTGTAACTAAGACCCACTCCATCTTATTGACCCAAAAAAAAAAAAAAAAAAAAGACCCACTCCTTCTTTGGGCTAGAACTTATATTTCTCCTTCCCCCCAACCCAACCCAACCCAACCCAAGTCCTAAAACTAACCTTAAACCAAAAACTCAACCTAGGGCCAAATACCGGTCCGTTTTTAGGCCAGAAATTAGAGTGGACCCTAGCCTGCGCGAGTGCACCACGGGTTGTGAAGCCCAGATGCCAATCGAACTCGCCCAACGTGCTAGACGCTAGCCCAGCTGGACCCCACCCACGTGGGCGTGTCCCCTAGCTGTCCAATCATGTCGATAGCCATTGGGCTACTGTTCTCGATCCAACGCTGATTTAAAAGGGTCGTTGGTTAATCCAACGGTCCACGTTCAATTTTTTTTTTTGTTTTATATTTATATAATTATTGAATCCAACGGCTTAGATCGAATATAATCAAATCTAACAGTAAAAAAAAGATCTAGCATTCCAAATTTAAATCCAATGGCTAAAATAATTTTAAAAAAATTATTTAACTCAAAATTCACCCAAAAACTCTTTAAATTCCTATGTATTTGTTCAAACATCCACATAAAACTCACTTTTCTCCTACAATTCTTCCAATTTTTCTTTCTACCATTTCTTCTCATTTCCAAATTTTTCAAGATGGCAAAAGAGCATGTTAGAGGTCGTAATTGGACCTTTGAGGAAGACATTGCTTTATGTTTGGCATGGGATTCCATTAGCGAAGATGGTGTCATCGGCACGAATCAAAATAAAAAGGTTTTGTGGGGTAAAATCGTTGATAAGTTCCATGAAAACTCCAATGTCGGTCGAAGGGAAGGTAGTGGTGTTTATGATCGGTGGAAGGTTATCAACAAAGTGTGCACTTTGTGGAAGGGAAGCTTGGAGAGAGCCACGGTTCACATGCCTAGTGGAATGAGCTTCTCATAAATTATGAGTTTCTTTGTTGATATTTTATTTGTTATGTACATAATAGTATTTTTCAACTAATTGTTTTTACGTAGTTGATGCATAGGGTGACAAAGCAATGGCAATTTACAAGACAAGAACTACACCAAAAAATCAAGCTTTTAAGTTGCATCATGCTTGGAACGTCCTCAAGGATTGTCTGAGATGGGGAACCGATGCGGACCAACAATGGGGAAGATTATTTCATAATGAAGCTCCGGCCCCAAATGATTTCAATGAAGGTGTCAATGAAGGTGTTGAACAAATGACCCCAACTTCTTCTTTTGCAAGGCCCCCGGGAAGAGATAGGCAAAAGGAAGCAAAGAAAAAAGGGAAGTCCCAAGATCCCATTAGTGAACAAATTGCTACCGGATTTGCAAGATTGACCAAAAGTCATAGCTCTCGGGAGGAGGAAGCAGCCCGAATGCATATGGCTATGACGCAGCTAGGGGATAGGGAGCAAGAGAGGTTCAAAATAAATTTGATGATGGAGGACCTCAACAAATACACTCCAAAGAGGAAGAAATACTTACGTGGTAAGCAAAGGAAAATTTTGAAAATGGATGCCAGAATAAGTATATTTCAAGATGATAATTCATCTCAAGGCTATATCCCAAGGCCACCACTAAGTCCATCACCAAATCAAGATGGTGGATATCATTATTAAGTTTATGTAGTTTATGAATTTTCGATTGTATTAAGTTTATGTAGTTTATTAATTATCGTTTTTTTTTTAGTTTATGTGGTTTATTAATTGTCCTTTGTATTAAGTTTCTGTGGTTTATTAAATGTCGTTTGTATTAAGTTTATGACTTATTAATTATTGTTTCATTAATCTAGATGTCTTCAATAATTATTGTACTTATTGTCAATTGAGTCTACAGAGCACCCATTAATTATTGTACAATAGATGCCTTCAATAATTCAAATGACCTTTAATAATTTTGACAACGTACAAGTGAAAAGACTTGTCACAAGAAGACAATTCAATTTATTACTAGAAAATACCAACATAGTACATACAAAATTATTACATAACATAACACATTATTACACTTAGGATTATCCATCATCAACATTCTCCTTCTCGGCACCATATATGCTCAACCAAATCCTTGCGGAGTGTGTCATGACATTGAGAAGATTGAATTCTATTTAAACATCTCATATACTCACTGAGTGTGACCCTATCATGTTGGGTCTAGTATGTGGTTGCAGCAAGATATTCAACATCTCTTACCATAGCCCTAGCATATGTTGGTTGGTCATCATCCATCTTCGTCAAAATCTTCCTCAATTTCGACATATTCATCTTCCACAATCATGTTGTGCAAAATTATGCACGTCATCATGATTGAATGGAGGTCTTCGGTATGCCAAAGTCATGCATGCCCTCTAACAATGGCCCATCGAGCTTGTAAGATCCCGAACACTCTCTCCACATCCTTCCTGTAAAACTCTTGTCTCTGCGAAAATAATTTATTCTTTGCATTATCGACATGAGAATAACTTTTCACAAAGGTAAATCAGCTAGGATAAATACCAGCAGTTAAGTAGTAACATAGTTCATGCCTATTACCATTTACTTTATACCTTCATTCTGGTGCCCATCCATTGACAACATCTTCGAACAGAGGAGAAGACCAAAGAACGTTGATATCATTGTTTGATCCAGGAGCATCGAAGAATGCATGCCAGATCCATGTGTCATAAGACGCCACAACCTTGAGCACAATGGTTGGCTTGTTGTGACGGCCCTTGAATTGGCCGGCCCAAACAGTAGGACAATTCTTCCCCTCCCAATGCATACAATTGAGACTTCCTATCATGCCAGTAAAGCCTCTTTTGTCTGCCTTGCGTAGAAACCGATTCAAGTCTTCACGATTTGGCTTGCTGAGGTATGTGGCTCCATATATGGCTTCAATTGTCTTACAGAAACGCTTCAGGTTCTTAATAGCAGTACTTTTCACAAGTTGGCAATACTCTTCGATTGAGTTTGCAGAGCACCCATTAGCTAGCATCCGAAATGCATATGTGAGCTTCTGATAAAGTGATAGGCGTTGTCGGCCTACGACATCTATCTTCCTTGCAAAGTAGTAGTTATAATGGACAACTGCATTCAAGATGCTTTCAAAAAGCTATATTCTCATCCGAAACCACCTCCGAAAATCATAAGAATAATATCTCAGACGTTCGATGAAATAATCTTTCATCATCCGATCATGACATTCTTCTCTATCACGCTGCATAAATGAACACCCCATGACAAAACCATGATGGCTAGATTCGGCATGGTGCTGATATTGAATAAGCGAGTTTGCAAATTCAGCTTCTTCTGCGTTCATTTTTGCATCGGCAGTTGCATGGCTTGCTTGGTATTGTGTCATCTGCATTGCCAAGCTACGCCTTCTTATATCACCCATTGATGAGATATTGATGATTTTTAGGAAAGAAAAACACTTTGAAAGTTGGAAGATTGGTGAATATAGAGGATTATTAAAGGTTTGAATGTTGTGTGATGGTGTGATATTCAACTTGTGTTTATATATAGAGGATGATTGAAGGTTTTAGTTTCATATGTGTAGGTTTGTGTTTCATGCGTTTCATGTGTTTTGTATGTATGTTGGTATGTTTTTCGTGTGTGTCATGTGTTTCACATGTGTTCTATGTGTGCTTCATCTCTATCATATGTTTTGTATGTCCTTCACATGTGTTTAGTATGTCCTTCACATGTGTTTAGTATGTCCTTCACATGTGTTTTGTATGTGCTTTACATGTGTTCTGTGTGTCTTGTGTGTTTCATGTATTTTGTGTTTATACATCTCTATCATGATTTTCATATTTTTTCCATAGTGTTTCGTGAGTTTCATGTATCGATTTAGTGATTTTTCAATATTTATCGGAATTTAAATATTTTTAGATTAAAATGTTCATAAAATTAATTTACGATAGTTTACATAATTTTTTTTAAAACAAAAAAGTTAATTTAAGAAAACAATTAGGCCAAATTCATTCTTTAATAATCTGGGGTTAAAATTTTAGGTCAGAAGGGTTGGGGCAGAAAAGTTGTTTCTAGGCTAAAACCTAAATTTTATGGGCTAAAAATTTTAGGTTTTAGGCCAAGGGTCGGAGATGGTCTAAGGGGTTGTTCAAAAAAAAAATTATTATTTTCTTGACAAATAATTAATAGATATATTTAAATTTAGGGAATTATTATCAACACTCCAAAATTCTCATTATGTACTTCAAATTTTTATTTTTTTTAGTACAACTACATATTCTACACTAAGACACCCCTAACAAATGTGCTAGCCCAAAGTCTATTTTTCAGGCCACCACCCCCCTCCCCCTAAAAACTCACTCCACCCCACCCAATAGGCTAACCCAAAGTGGAGGCTAGCCTTGAGCCCATCACATAATGGATTGAGTCCTACATGACGCCAGGCTGATGTCAACTATGTGAATTTCTTTTTCTTTTCTTTTTTTTGCCGCTGGCGCGTGGGCGGGCGTTGCAGCATTAAAAAAATTGTCAAAATCTTACCGTGGGCCACGTGCCCACTTTTGGGTTGTTGGATTTAATCCTTTTTGAAATCCAATGGTCCAAATTAATTAACTTAAAATAAAAAATTAGAAAAATTGTTTAAAAGTACATAAAAAAATTAAAGGGTAAATTACATTTTACCTCTTCAGGTTTGGGGTCGATTTCAATTCCTTACAACATCTTTAAAACATTTCAATTTCATACATTTACTTATCATTTTATTTCAATTTCATACATCCGTTAGAAAATCTGTTAAGTAAACCGTTAAATGATGATGTGGCAAATATGAGATCCACATTTGTGCTGACATGGCTGCCAAATTTGTGCCACGTGGCAAAAAAATAATTTTTTATGCATTAAAAATATTAAAATATTAATCATATTTATTAAAAAAAATTTAAAAAAAAAAACCCCCAATCAAACCCAAAAACCATTCCCCCCACCCCCACCTCCCTTGTAACATCCAACATCGACCAACGGAGAGGGAGGGGATCCGTTATGCCTTATGGTACCGTTTGGTACGCAGACGGGACGGAACGGAATGGAATGGGACGGGACGGGACGGGACGGGACGGGACGGGACGGGACGGGACGGGACGGGACAGGACGGGACAGAACGGAGGTTCCGTGTTATGTTTGGTACGCGTAGGACGGAACGGGACGGTTGTTCCGTTCTGCATTTGGTACGCGCTGGATGGAATGGATCAAAAAGATTAAATGACTAACTTACCCCTGTTCCGTTTGTTGTTTGGTACAATGCTTATACGTGGGACAGAACGGGACAATTTTTTTTTTTTTGAACTTGTTCATATTTGAACACATATGCTTATCTATGATATATTTTTTACAGTAGCACATGGCTAAAGATATGTTACGCGATAATATATGTTATGCCATTTCTTGACTAAAGACATGGCAGAAGAAGCAAAACGAAAAACAATGGCAGAGAATTTAAAGAGAGAAAGTGAATGACTAAAGATTGTATTCCTTGAACAATGAAGGAATTCCAAAGAGAGGTGTTCGTTATTTATACAAGTATTCTTTGCTTCACTCATAAGCTACTAACCAACTTTCTTATCCCTACAAATCCCAACAGACTAACAGCCTTCCTACAATCTCAACAAACTAACTGCCTCGCTGATGTGTGCCTTGGTGATGTGTAACCTTCATGTTGATATGTCTGTAGAGCCATACTGATGTGTACATATCAGTCAACAGACCCATGGCCTGAAGCAATAACTTTATGTTTCTTGAGTATTCATCTAATAAAAGGCTATTTGGGACAAGACTGGATCTTGAAGATAATCTAATATGCTGCAACAACATACATGGAGACCTAGAAAACAAAAAGCAAAGAGCATTGGTAAGTAATACTAAAACAGAAAAAGTACACAAATTTATCAGCAAACCATGAATGACCAATCTTGTGATAATTCCAAATCATGTTTTTTTTTTTTTTTCAAATGGTAATTCATTCAACATGATAGAACTCCCGTATACAAGGAGGAGAGATAAGCATATGAGAACACCAAATAAACTTCAACAGACCATCTTTTACAATCACACACACTAGTAAAAATGCTTGCAAGTCACAATCTTTCACATAGCTTTTCCTAAACCCCATGCATGCTTCCCTCCTAGCAAAGCAGTTACAAACTTACATGATGTCTGACATGGTTAAAGACAAGGGCAACTTTTACAAAAGAAAAGCACCGAGTAATCAGCCACAGAGCATTATCGTGTCTATCACGTCTCACATGTTTTGTACATCCTAAATAATGAAAAAGCATTATCATTCAATTCCATCTTTAGTAGCTTTGGCCTTATGAAGAATCGCAGCTGCTAAAGATGCTAAACATGGAAAATCAAAAGCGTCCAACAATGAATATAAAGTGGGATAAAGTATGCAACAAGAAAATAAATCACTAGGCTGGGGGAGGAAAAGAAGTTGGACAAAGGACATGACTTTACAACAAAAACGATATCCAATAATTTGGCAACTGATTGCCAACAAACAGGTTCTAACAACGAAAAATAATGACACCACTGATGCACAAGGACAACTTGCTTCGCATACTATGACCATACCTTCCAATATACAACAGCAACTAACAAGAAAAAGAAGCACGATGCAAAACAAGAATCAAATAGAAAACTAAGAAAAACGTTAGCCAAAACCTATATATTTCATCTCTCCCTTCCCCCTAAAAGAAAATACTAATAAGGAATAAGAAGATCCCTGGCAGGCAACGTTACATTGTCCCTTCAACCCCTTTTCCTACCAAAATATTTCCACCCATAGAGACACCTCTTCGACTATCTATGTTAATTGTTACAGTCTCAGGGAAATGCTCTAAAACCCAAGAAATGCTCTAAAACCCACAGTGATGCAGCTCTCCAATATGGATGAGTGACCGAGGGACATTTCAAACCCGTTTTCCAATCTAGCCTACGCATTTTCTTACGATTTTACCACGCAAGAAAGGCTTCTCAGTGTGTGTTTAACTCCCAGTACAAAGGGTTATTTATGCCGAACCCAATTTTTGTGAAAGAAATTATGGAATTTGCCAAAACCCCTAAAAATGCCAAAAGAATTTAGCTTAAACACTTCACAAACGATGATTCTGCACTAATTTTACGACCCCAAAGCATCTCTTCTTTCATAAAACACAATTTGGGTCAAAACCCAAATGTATCAAAACTCAATTATACATACTGACCAATAATCAGTAAAATAACCATTAAAATGCATCAAACTAATTAACATTTCAGCTGACCAAATGCAGAAAGAACCAGCTTTTTCCATCATACAAAGCCAAGCTCACAACCGAACCCACTAAATCGCACAGCTCGGAACCAGATCCAATTCTTTACAAACCAGAATCGTAATAAACCTTAAAAATCAGACTTTGTTCCTTTTCCCAAGCACAAGTTAAACCAGAGAAACCAAGAAAACTAACTTCTTTTCTCCAAATCATCATATTTTCCCAAAAAATTGAAATTTTCCATGGAAAAACCAAGAAAACGAACCTAGAGATGCAGCGGCTACGGGAGAAGATCAAGATCAAACCTGGAGCTACGGGAGAAGATTGAGATTGAACATGGAGATGCAGCGGCTACGGGAGAAGATCAAGATCGAACCTGGAGATGCAGCTGCTACGGGAGAGGATGAGGAGGAGGGCTACGGGAAAAGGCAACGGCATGCAGAGAAGATGGAACGAAGAAGATAGAATTTTAGGGTTTGTTTTTTGGATGATGTAAATATTGAAAAAGAGAAGGGGTATTTTTGTCTTAAAATGTTATGAATTTGTGTTCACGGGATGGAAAAACCCGTTCCAGGGGTGGGAGGTGGAACCAAAATCTAACACATTTTCGTTCCGTGGAACAGGCGTTCCACATAATTTTAGCACACCAAACATGGGACGAAACGCGTCCGTCCCACTCTGTTCCGTCCCATCCCACGTACCAAACGCAACCTATATGTACATGCCCACCTCCATCAGCACGAGGCTTTTTGGGAGCTCACTGGCTTCGGATTCCTTAGGAACTCCGAAGTTAAGCGAGTTCCTAGAAACAAAACCGTGAAAGCGTGGTCGGGGCCCAAAACGAATAATATCGTGCTACGGCGGAGTCGAGATCGGGATGTGGTGGACCTCGGGTCAAGATGTGACGATTTGGTATCAGAGCCAATCCATGGCCGGAAGTGTGCGGACGAGGACATCGGACCCCTAAGGGGGGTGGATTGTAACATCTCACATCGACCAACGGAGAGGGAGTGGATCATTTATGCCTTATATATACATGCCCACCTCCATTATCACGAGGCCTTTTGGGAGCTCACTGACTTCAGATTCCTTAGGAACTCCGAAGTTAAGCGAGATCGCAGCAAGAGCAATCCCAGGATAAGTGACCCATTTGGAAGTTCTCGTGTGAGTTCCTAGAAACAAAACTGTGAGGGCGTAGTCAGGGCCCAAGGTAGACAATATCGTGTTACAGTGGATCGAGCTCGAGATATGGTGGACCTCGGGTCGAGATGTGACATCCCCCGCAATCCCCCCCCACCACCTCCTCTCTTTCACCTCAACCCAGCAACAAGAGGCTTTGTTCCCCCACTCTATCTCTCTCATCCCGTAATCGGATCTGATTCACAACCCAAAACCCGCACACCTCCGCACCCGTAAACGATGAGCAGAGCCAGAGAGAAGGAAGACTAAGACATCAAGTGCTTCTACGAGTCCCTAGATCGCATTGTCTTGTTCAACATCAAACTTCGACAAACGAGGATGGTTTCTGGGTTGGTGGGGGAAGGAAGGTGACGGACAAACAATGATGGATGGGTTGGTGGGTCTCTAGGGAGAGAGAAGGGAGGGGAGGTGAACAGAGTGGATGAGAGGGATAAGGTGGGATAGGGTGGGGCAGAGGAGAGAGAGTGGGTCAGGGTGGGGTATGGTTTCTAGGTTTGATTGGGGTTTAATTTAAAAAAAATTATAAATAGTTAGCATATTTTAATATTTTAAATGCATAAAAAATTATTTTTTTTTGTCACGTGGCACAAATTTAGTAGTCACGTCAGCACAAATGTGGATCTCATATTTACCACGTCATCACTTAACGGTTTACTTAACAGATTTTCTAACGGATGTATGAAATTGAAATAAAATGATAAGTAAATGTATGAAATTGAAATGTTTTTAAGATATTGTAAGGAATTGAAATCGACTCCAAACCTAAGGGGGTAAAATGTAATTTACCCAAAATTAAATGCTTATATATATATATATATATATATATATATATATAATTTTTAACCAATCTTGTCACGCCACTTGTCATTTTCCGAAAGTACAATTTTTGTGAAAGATGGTTAGGTGTGTATGACAAGTGGTGTGACAAGATTGGTTAAAAATTCTATTCAAAATTAAAAATAATATTAGTTTTTATTATTTTATTAAAAAAAAAAACAAATAATATTTTAATACAAATTAACTAGATTCTTGCCCAGCTCATTTTTTAGAGGGGGAAAAAGGACCAATAAGGGAAGAAACAAAAAAAGGGGGGATTTTTCCCCTTCCATTTTCGTCATCCCATGCACCCACAAACCCGACTTCAACCCGGCTGAATTTCGACCAATCTCCACCATTTTTTCAGGTCATTCTCAACCCTCCACCACCTGCAACTTATTCCACAACCTCTCATCTACCTTATTTGCTCAAATTGAAAGGTTTTTAAGGCCAAATTCGGGTAGAACTCCACCGGAGAATCCGGGGGTTCTCGACGGCGATTTGTTGTTCCGGTGAGTATCACCATTCACCATCACCCTTGATCAACTTCTCTTGGACCCAAGAACAAGACCCAATCAGTTGTAGGGACGTTGGAACACCAAGGAAGCCGAATTGAAGAACACCCACCTTAGGGTTTTCGACGGGTGCGAGCCAATCTAAGGGCCTTTCTGGCCAAATTGGACTTAGCCACATGTATAAAGTTTACACTACTTGTTGAGATCTTTATTCCTATAAAATTTGAGAATTTTTGGAAAAAGTCGAATTTCCCGGTGTGTGACATCCGATTTATGAAATGCTGATGGTTAACATTATGTATGTATAGTCTTATTTGAAAATTATCCATTTATCATGTTGCATTTGTTGCCTTAAAGTTAGCGAATGCATTAATGTAATGTCGATGATGGGGAATCGACAATTATATTGTCCCATAATGTGAAATTGTTTCTCTTCATATTTGGTACAATTTTGCTAGAGTTGTTAGTATACATTTAGTCAGACGTGGTCCAGATTTTATCCTTGTGATGACAGTGAATAGCCATTGTTGATGAGCATATTGATTCCATCTCATTGGTTTAGCAGTATCAGACCTTTCTGCTTATGTCTGAAGTTGAACGAATCCTTATATGTATGTATAAAATAATGAAGGGATGAAAATGTTTCCTTATTTACCCTATACATATATCTATGTATGCATATTCAAAGGAACTTACGTATATCCCTGGATATATATATGCACCAACTGCCAAGGCTTTTATATACAGGTACATCTATATTTGTAAGTAGCATCTTCACTTACTTTCTCTAAGTGTTTTCATTCAAATGTTACATTTATTTTGATCATGGTAATTCAAGTTAACCAAAATAGTACTTGGATCTCATAGTGTGAATTAGTAGTTCCAAGTAATCTAATTAAGACTAGAGTCGGAAGTGATGCATTTAGTAATTGCATATACTTGAGAATAGGAGTTGATCGAGGTGATGGATGCTTGTAGTAATAATTCGAAACAATGCTTTGGAACCTAGATGGGAAATACATAAATGGATGGTGTATGTGCCCATGTTGTAAAACATAAGTGTGGAGGTAGGAGGTAAGTTATGTGTTGGTTTGATAGCACCATGTAGCATTGGTACGTCGATGACCATGCTTGGTTAATCCGCGTTGGGGGGTCACTGCCTACTTGGTTATCTTGACCCTACTTGGCTAATCCGCGTTGGGGGTCACTAATGGTCCTACTTGGTTAATCCGTTTTGGGGGACCATACTATATATGGATCGCGCTTGGTTAATCTGCGTTGGGCGATCCTTATGGCCATGTATGCTTAGGAGTGATCATGCTTGGTTAATCCGCATTGGGTGATCACTTCCTAACAGTTGTAGGAGCGACTCTGCTTGGTTAATCCGCATTGGGGGTCACTACCTACTTGGTTACTTTCTCAGGGGTGGCTCTGCTTGGTTGATCAGCTTTGGGGGGGCCACTTCCTATTTGGTTACTTGCGTAGGCTTCGGCCGAACGACGTCTCTCTAGCTCTATTTTGAGTGTATCCGTGAATTTTGGCTTCGAGAACTTTGAGTTGATTTAGAAAAGTCGTTGGATGTCTATGTGACTCCTTCGGAGTTTGCAAAGGTTTGGTATTAATTTCTTATGAATGATTTATATTCAAAGTTTATAAACTGTGATTGATGGTTGGTTTCATCATTATTATTACATACTTTGTATTATTGTCGCTTACACGAGCTTCGCAGCTTATCCGGGTTGTTGGTTGCTCGATGCACCATTTCCATGATGTCGGCACTTATTTCACATGCAACAGGTCTGGGTAAATTATGAGAAACCGTTTGATATTTTGATTCCGTTAAGTAGTCCAGAATCCTTGCTCTTGCTCATTTCCATAAGGTTATCTTAGAATCCTAGATTCGAGTGAATGGGAATTACCCACGATGGATCTTGTGAATACAAATTAGAATTACCATGTTATTATCCATAACCCAAGTAGGGAATTATGTAGAGTTCTTTAATTAAATTCGTGAAATGATATGTTATCTCATTGATTGATTAACGTGATTAAATATTAATATTGTGCTTCGTGATTCCTTGATATGTTACAAGTTATGGATTGAGATATAATGTTGGAAGCATAGTGATTGGTATGATGTAGTGAAATGTGATTTGACTTGTGTATTGGAAATGGTTGTGGCATGTGATTGAAATGCATATTGAATTGCTTGGGAGATGTGAGGTATAGTAATGGACCGATAAACCATTGTGATGGGGATTTGTTGCTCGATATTGTTTCGTTTCGTTGAGTCTTTGTGAATTGAGTAACTTGAATCATGTCTTGTTCTTTCGAGTCGTTGTTATGCTTCCTGGACTTCCGTTCAGTTCTGTTGAGTGGTCCGAAATTGAGTTCTGATTGGATTCCGTTGAGTGATGGTCTGGAATCCCTTCTACTCCACGATTCCGTTGAGTGACGTTCCGGAATCATATCCTGATTGGATTCTGTTGAGTGATGGTTCAGAATCCCATTTGGTGCCTTGGTTTCATTGGGTGGTCCAAAATTCCATTTTTCAGAGATGTAGCCTTCGGCCAAACTGTGGCGCTCTAGCCCGTATTTCGACGTGTTGTATGTATTATTGATGATGTGATGGTTGGCATTATTGATGGATGTGTGATTATGGAATGATGTTGGTTATGGTTATGGTAATTATGATTAGACTCGTTGAACTTTATGACTAGTGAATATGATTGTGCTCCGTCGTTTGTCCCTTGTAATATTGCATGTTATGCATTGTGATATATTGTTGAGACATAGTGATTTAATTGATGAATATTCGAGTGTAATGAAATGATGAACTACGAATGGCTTGATCCTTAATGAGGGTACGTAGGCAGTCTAACGAAGAGGTTAGATGCAGCCATAAAGTATACGAAAAACTACTATGCGATTCGATTCTCGAGTTGTGCTTTGTACATATCCTGGAGGTGAGGTATGTTAGATATATAGGTATTGGTGTCATCACGTGTCGATCCTGGACGTATGTTGGGATGGGGCGTGACAACTTGGCCAATTACTATTCATTTGGGTGGATTAAATGGACTTTGGGCCAGCTCATTTTTTAGGTGTGGAGTTGTTCTAAGGGGAGGGGGAGTTCGATTAAGCAACACAATGGGCAACTTAATTTTGTATCGAATTTATCACCCACGAGATTCGAACCTAAGACCTCTCACTTACAAGTGAAGAAAAATACAAGTGTGAGAAGTGCAAATTAAGATTTTTGGAGTGCTGATAACAGTTCCTAAATTTATTATAGAAATTAAAAAAATAAGATACAGCAATGCGCCTACACACTGACATTGGATAGATGTTAAAGACACCATACGTTAGCTTCAAGGAAAATTAATATGGGCTTACTCTATCCCTACTCATCGTTGAGCAAATACAATCCCTAATCCTCGGAATGATGTTTGCCTTGTTGGTTATGCTGACGAGGGTTATTAATCTTTCCCGCACAAGGCATGTTTTCAAGAGGGTTATGTCATTACGGTTGGAGATACTGTAATATCTTGGAGATCAACCAAATAGGACTTGGTTACAACGTCTTCCAATCACGCAGAGATTCTAGCCAAACACGAAGCATCGCGTGAATGCTTTTGGTTGAGGGGTGTGATTGATCATATAAGAACCTCATGTGCTTTATCTTCTAGCATTGACATTCCAATAATGATTCAAGAAGCCAAAGTTGCATGTATCAACCAGTTAAAGACAGTGTTGGAACCAAAGTCGCGCACATCTACAAACAAAGTTGAATTCCAATCGAGATAGCCCATGATCTCTGGCGTGGAGAGAATGGGTTTGATTGGGGTGTGATTGAATCTGAAAAGGGTTGTCTACATATCTCCGAAAAGGAGAATCAAACAACGGGTATAGGTTTAAGAAATAATGGTATGAACCATCCTTGACGAATAGCCTATGGTGGAACATTAAGGAGATGAGTTCTCCATGGACGTGTCTTCGAGCAGACAATGACGTATGGGCCTATGTTAGGCATAAAGAAAATATTTGTAGTAGTCTTGAGAGAGTCAAAGAGAAAGAGATGTGGATGTCCCCCTTGATAAATACCCAAGTTAGAGTATTTATAGGGATCTTGAAAGTCTTTATAGGGAACGTAATCGTCACCAAATTGAGAGACTATCTAGGAGAAAATCTAGGATAATTCATCAAATTGAGAGGGAATCTAGGATAAGATACCCAATCCTCTTAGAATCTTGCTTATGTTGTCTAATCCCCAAGATATCCTAATTTGACTTGAATTAGGGTTTCTTTACTTAGGAGACAAGTAATATCTTTTATAGTTAAACAGAGCCGATCCCATGACAATCTTGCCGACCTATTCATGAAGTCGATGTTGAAGCCTACCTTCAGAAGCTTTGTCATAAAATTGGTTTGTGTAAACGTTCATATTTGTATCACTCGTAGTTCTCTTGGATAGTTTTGTCGAACTCAAGCGAGTATTTTGTAGTATACTCACATGACCTTGCTGTACTATGTTTTCTACGATCAGTAGCATTTTTTCTTCTGGGTTTTTGCTAACCTAACGAGGTTCCGATGAGGCACATACTCTGGGCTGGTCATACCCTTGTGTATGTTAATGATCATCCTGAAGATGTGAAACATTGAAATGCGCCCTTACTATGAGACTCGTGTTAGAAATTATTTATATATGATGAGAACTTACGACAACAACCATCTTACAATTATGAAGACTGGATGCGACTACTTCTAAGTTGTGAATAGAATTATTAATTGGGAATATGATTGCATAAACTTAAAGTAGAATCCCAATAGGATTGGAGATCAAATTCTCATAGGATTTGTACTACTTGTAAGGCCAGGAGGTAAACATACAATTCGCATAACCTGAGCCCTTCTTTCTCCCTCTACTGTCCCCTCTCTCTCACCCATTAATTAAATTCACAACAGGTTACAAATTTTAATTAAAATGTTTAAAAACGTTACTGTAGAATTAAATTATAATTCCTTCCAAATTTATGCTCTTTTTTTTTTTACTTTATTTATCATCATCAATGCGTTTAATTTCCCATATTAAATTGTACAATGGTCTTGAACTATACAACTAGTTTAATTTTGGTTCGTGAATTTTAATAATAGTTGCTCGAGACCTCAAATTATGTCATGTGTTGCACCTATGACCTTTTTCGTTGACGCCGCCAAATTTTTCACTAAGTTGAGAGATAGATAAGGAATTTCAATAAAAAAAATTGAGATAAAATTGAATAAATTAGAATTCCCCACACAACTGTCAAATTGTAGGAAAATATTTGATCAAATTTAAAGCACAACAATGAATAAAAGAAAATTTGAGAAGTCTATCTCTCATCTGACATCTTGGTGTAGTCCTACATCTCATACCCTATCTTACCACAACAAGAAAAAGATTGTAGGTAGACCTTCATATTTGAAGCACTTTCAGAATGCATTGCTTCCTTCACCAGCGCGGATCTACAGCTCTTTTTTAATTTGGATTGGGAACCCAAGAGATGAGACATAAGAGAATTTGAGTTATCATTCCTATGTTATGGGGGGCTAGATACAGGAGATGTAAAGGCTTCCCAACTAAAGCTTCATTCGCTTCTCCAGCAAAAGAGTACTATCCCTCATCCCGAAGAATAAAAATAGAGGTCTACCTTGGCATTTGACTTCCCAAAGTAAGTAGGCGAACAACTTTATGCTTTCTATTTAGAAGAAATTCCAATGGCTCCCCGAGAGCTTTAAACAGTAATTCAAATTGTGATAGTGATCGTTGTGGTGCTGGTGTTGGTGATGGTGATGGTGATGATGATGTTGGTGAGGGGTTGGTGATGGTGGGGAAGATGGTGGTTGCAATGGTGGTCGTAGTGGTGAAGAAGTTGGTGGTGCAATAGATGGCAGTGGCAATTATGATGGGGGACACTATTGGTGGTGGCATTGACTTCGTAGGTGGTGGTGGAGGAGTCAGAAAAGGTAGATGATGTCATTTAGAAAAAATCAATGAGTTTATCATATGAAATAAAAATATTTATTAAAGTTTATATTATGCTTCTACTCAAACAGCTTTAAAAAGCAATTTAAATGCTGTTTTTAAACATGTTAAACATGTGGTCAAATATCTTAATGGATAGGGTAATGTGTTTTCACTCATGTATCCTGATTCAAAACTCTCCCTCCTCTAAATTATTGTAATAATTTCAAATCCTCTCATCTCCTTTTAATAATAAAAGTTACTATCTTATTAAGCATCATACGTGAGATATTAGGGATGACAAAGCAAACCGTTAAACCCAATAACTGTGGATAACTGTTCGAATGAGACGGATTTGGAGATGAAAATTATGGTATATTTTGGATAGGGGAAAACCCAAAAATATTATTCGGTTATGGTATTAACTATGGTTATATGAGTCTCCGATTTATATCTGTTCCCGAATCCGATATATAACAACTCATATATAATATAATATAATATAATATAGTATTGTGTTAGAATATATATATATATATATATATATATATATATATATATATATATATATATATATATATATATATTCTCTGAACTCATTACCTAGAGAATTACAAAAGTTGCATTTTGTGGAAAGTTCACAAGTTTTGAATCAAAACCAATGTGAATTCAACGGTGCTTATAGGAGAGATCAAAAAGATCATCCAACATCATCAGTGTCTTAAATTCAATACTCTAATTTTGTTGTCACAAGTTTTAGAATTATTTCACAATTTGCCTTGTCTCTTTTTTTTTAGTGATTGTTGTTTTTGCTTTTATCATTCTTTTCTTTTTTTCATTGGACCACATTTGGCTTATCATCAACAATTACCACATTTGGACCAATTTACCACATTTGGCTTATCATCAACAATTACAAAAGAACATTGTTATGTTTTTTTATGATTGGACATAGATATTTAATGACCAAATTAGTATCTATTATATTATAATGCGTCAATTAAACGAATATATTATAGGTATTGATGAAAATGGATATAACGGTTAATCAATGAATAATCCATTACCCGGTAAATGAAATAAAGGAAAACTAATGAAAAGAGTTTGAAAACTTTAAGTTTTAATGATAAAGACAAAATAAAGGATAAAGTGAATAGTACCAGATTGACTTTTTAGTGTAAAAATATGGTTTTTCGTTAAAGTGAACAGTACTGAAGCTTTTCGTTAAAGTTTCCTATAAACAACCCTCGATGGTTAATTTCGCAGAAGATATAATTAATTTTCGTAATTTTAAAGATGAATATATCATTTTCGTTTTTAAACTGAACCGTCGCTATGGGATACCATCTCAAATACCACAGATACCTTCGAAAAAAAGGTTTATCGGGCAGAACAGAGAAAGCGTCATCCTTATACAAAAATAATAGTTAAGAAAATGCTGGCAACAAAACAAATCACGGATAGAGCTCCAAACGCGTCTGACTCCCATCAACTCTGCTCGCGGCTTAGGGTCGCCGATGGCGGCAGTAGCAGCCGCAGCTTCACCGTGCATCTTCTGCCAGATCGCCGGAAAATCCACCTCGACCACTCTCCTCCACACTGTCTGCTCTCTGTCTCTCTCTCTCTCCACCCATTTATTTTTCCTTTCCACTTTAGTTTGGTTGCTCAGAATGTTGACCTTTCAATTGGGTTTTATCCCCTTCCCATTTTCTCAGCAACCAAACGCTGCTTGTCGTAATTATCTTGATGCTGTAGTTCAGTAATTGGTCAACTGGTTTTTCCTGCAGGATGAAAAGGTCGTTGCTTTTCAAGACATCAACCCTGCCGCTGTAAGGTACTGATAGAATGTAATTTCCCAATTTTTATGCATGAATTTTACCATGTTAATTGAATTTTAAGTCGAATTCCAATCTAATCCTGTGTAGGCATTACTTGGTTATTCCTGTGGATCACATTCCAACTGTTAAGGATCTTCAGAGGAGACCTGAAGACTACTCTTTGGGTAATCTAATCTGAATTTGTTGGTATCTTTAGATCAAAATCATATCTGATTGAACCAATGTGTGACTTTTCTTGCTATTTCTTAATTTTTCGCCTTTTGTTGTTGATATGTTTCGTGCTTATGTTCTCCATTTTTTTCATTGTTATACAGTAAGTCACATGTTAGAAGTGGGGAAAACGCTAATACAACGAGATGCACCGCAATGCCATCAGTACAGGTATTGCCTTGCGATTTAAGTTTTTTCTTAGTATTATTTTCGGGTTTGTATTTGCGTGCACAAACAGATTGATCTTGAGAAGCTACTTCATGTAAATCTGTGCTAAGATTTGTTTCACGTCATTATGCTATCCCCAAAGAATTCAGAACAATCGGTTGGTTTAATAAAATCTTTATATGCTGTCTAAACAGATTGCTTAATGCATAAATGAGCTGGTGAAGAATGTGACTTTTAATTAATTCTGTAATTTGGTGTATCCCTGACCAACTAGGCCGCTTTACGCCTTCTTTGGAAGAGGGTCTTTCTGTAAATGAGTTTGTGAGATTGCTTATGAATCCTTAAATGAATACACAACAATTAGACATTTAAACTTGAATTAGACCGGGCATGCACGCATCATTAATTGGAAATGATTGGATCAAAATAATAGGATTTCATGATTCAAACGATTTCAAATATGAAAGAGTTTTGATTATGATTTTAGACTTTCCTTTTGACAGATTTGGATTTCATCAGCCTCCATTCAACTCCGTTAACCATCTTCACCTACATTGTTTTGCACTACCCTACACACCCAGGCAAGCTATTTGGGGTTTTCATACTTGTTTTGTACCTCGGGGATTTCTCTTACATGATTACATCCTGCTAGTTCGTTGAACTGACATACCTAATAATACTTGAACAGATGGAAGTGTATAAAGTATTTGTCTGTGGGATCAATTGGATTTGTTGAAGCTGAAAAGCTGTTGGGCAAGATCAAGCCTTTGCCACCAGTTATTTCAAAAGTTTGATGCGTGTTGTGATTAGTGGTTGAAACTTGAACACGACTGCATTGGCTTTCCGTAATAAGCAAGTCAACTTTTAACACAACTGAACAAAGGTATAGATTATCTTTCAGCGTTCTGATGAATTATGTATTGTCGGTTGTTGTTATTCTTATAGTCTGCATTTCCTCAGTGATGCTTTTGTTTCAATTTTTGGGTGCTTTGTACAAATTACTCTACATGCTCATAAGAAATACTAAGATTTAGAAAGATCCAGCAGCAGCAATTTCTGGTGTATAAGCTTAGTTGGTAGTCTCCTTAGCAAACATCATACTGCATTTGCTTATCGGTTTTTAAGAGATAGGTCTTTGAGCGATAAGATCTCTACTTGGTGGGATAAACGAGCTCGTGAAGTTGAACATGGGCAGGGTTTGCCTGCATTTTTAGCTTAAAAACGCCGTTTTCGAAGCATTTCGTCAGACGCATTTCTTCAAACAGAACGTGTGAAGGCATAAGAGGAAAATTAAGACGTACAAGTTACAACCCTTCTCATATATTAACTAATAATTAAGAGAATCATTTGCAACTAATGCTCTCAAAGAAGAAGGCTAATTGAATGGATGAAAAACCTCTGTGTTGCTTTGTAAATCTCAATTTTCTTTTTAGAGTTACAATGTGTGTTCTTCACAATTTGAAAATTTAAGACATATACTACTTTTAATTTCAATGGAAATTATTAGGAAATTAAATTCAGTAAGTATGGAACTACCCACCCTTTTGGTGTAATTTTAAATTGCTCCTAATAACCCTTTAAAACTTTTGAAATAACTAGCTAACGTTTTGAAAAATGGAAATTTGCTAATTCACCAATGTTAAGTGATGGCGTTAGCGTTAAGTAACGATTTCACTAACATTAAATTATAATGTGGAAAAATAATGAAACTGGTTATCACTAACATGTCATTTATGGAGTTCTGTATCCTCAAATAGACCCTTTTATCCAAGTTAAACTCTAAGTTTGCTTTAGTTGAAAGCGGTTGGTTTAGGGATTAGAGCTTGATATATGATCTGAGAGTGAAAACCCATCGATCCTACTTCATGTCATAACTGACACTTGGTGACTAATCTAATTTATAAAAAGTAGGTAATTGTTTGGAATTTGAAAGGTTGAAGCGATCGTTTAGAATCATCCCTTTCCAAAGAAGGCAATTCCTTTAGCTTTCGACTCACTCATAAGTCTTGCTTATGATACCATGCTTTAAATTGCAGCACACCTAGAATCATTATCGGATCATCACCATGGCGTTGGCAGTCTCTTAAAACTCCCTTTTGCTTCTCGTTGCCCTCTTTATTTTATGGTACTCCTCTTAGGCATCATGACTACTGATTGTGGAGACGTTACTCGACCACGGGCCGTTAGATTATGACACAAATTCATCTTTTAGCTAGTCATATACTCATCTTAAGTTTTAGTTTTCAAATTAAATAAATCAAGCGTAATCGACAAACAAGATTTAACGGTGTGTGTCAAAGTTAAAAATGGTGTGTATTTGTCATTTACCATTTTCCACCTTGAACTTGAACATAATTTAAAAGTCAACCTCCGTTTCCTTTTTTTACAGTTTAAACTTTAAATTTAGTGAGTTATCTAATCTAATTCAATACCAGGCATCAAACATGGAGTTCACATCTTCTACATGTGGTTTTTCTGCATCTTTATCTCATTTGTTGACACTTAATCGTTCATTTAAACCTCATTTAATAGTGTTAACTCTTCAACTTATCTTCTCAATAAAAAAAAATTAAAAAAAACCAAAAATAAATTAGGGAACTTTAACGAAAAGCACCCGGTACTGTTCACTTTAACGAAAAATCACATTTTTACACTAAAAAGTCAATCCTGGTACTATTCATTTTACCCTTTATTTTGTCCTTATCATTAAAACTCAAAGTTTTCAAGCCTTTTTCATTAGTTTTCCTAATAAATTAAGCTAGAAAGACACGTGTCACTCAAATAAATAAAACACATAGAGATCACACAGGGTTTTTAGTGCAAAAAATTTAATCTCTCAAACGTGACCCAAATGTAGTCTTCATATAAGATAGGAACTCACAAGTCACAATTCAGTTTGGTAATGGTAATGTTAACGTTTTTATTCTAAGCATGAGTTTCTGTGCATTGACCATGACTTAGCATTGAATAACTAGTAAAAGCTTAATTAGCTGCCCTACTGGTTTGAAATCAAAAGAGTTTAATTAATTAATAAATTAATAAAGATGTTAAAGCAAAATAAGGAGGATGGATGGATGGAAAGTAAAGCCGGCAGCCCATGAGCCAGCTTCTTCTCCTGAGAATTATATGCCTTTTGGGTCAAAGCCAATGCACGAAAATAAGGGCAGCCTAGAGCCACATGACAAATGCTGCCGACATTGTTCAATCTGTATCTCACCACAATTACCCACTATTTGCAAGTAGTCATTTACTACAGTAGTAAAAAGGTATTGAGTCATTGCATGATGACATAAGTTCAAATCCCATGATTAATTTAACATCTAATCTAATAAAATTTATCGTTTAACCAAAAAAAAAAAAAAAACAAACCCAATAGTTCTTTCTTTTGGTCACATTTTCCTTTCCATTGTATGGGAGAGTTTTCACTTTCTCTTCCAAAATATATTTTTGTTTGACAAAGAAAATTGGTTTCAATACATTTATTTTTTCAATCAAAAAGCAAACAATAAATAAGTGTGTAGAAAGACATGATCCATAACTTCCTATGTATATATTATTATTCAAAATTTCACCAAACTTCAATGTTCAAAAATTAATACACTTACCCCAACATCAATGAGTGCATTTTTGCTCACCACCATTTAGTGTGATGTATGCTCACCATCATATTTATCATCGTTAGATGAGTTTGAATTTTGAGATTTGTTCTTATCCATTACACGAATCTCGAAATTTAAATTCATCTAACGATGATAAATAGGGTGATGAGCATACACCATACTAAATGATGGTGAGCGTACACCATACTAAATGATGGTGAGTAAAAATGCTCACAAATCAATAGCTTCAAATTCCATAAAATTAAATCCAACATTCTTATCTTAGTTATTAGCCAATAAGAATATTAAACATTTAACATAAAACAATACAAAAATGAATATATGAGTGGTCAAAGTGGTGAATCTAGAAATCATACCTCATGGCTCATGTGGTTCTAGTATAGAAGTTAAAAACTTTTTTAAAACATAGACACGTGAGAAGGGAGCAAAAAGTTTCGAGTTCTACCAAAAAAAAAGTTTTTAGAGTTAAATTGTTTCTATTGAGTTTTGTCAATGAGAGCATTTTGTCGAGCACTTGATAGACTTGTCGACATCTGTCGAGTGATGCTGCCAAAGCCTGTTGAACTTATTGAGACATGTTAAGTATAACCTAGCGACATTTGTAGAACAGTCATTACATTGAACGCTTAAACTTGGTGGTCACTATGAGGTCTTGTCCCATATTGCCATAGGGTACCCATAGGACCTCCCAAGCTATTTTCTCGTCTTCCGTAGAATTCAGGGACACAATTGGTCCCTTAAGGGTGCGTTTGGTACGTGGGACGGGACGGGACGGAACGGAACGAGGCGTTCCGTCCCGCGTTTGGTGCGCCAAAAATGGGTGGAACGGGCTGTTCCACGGGACAGATTTTAGGTGTTTTTGCGTCCCACCTCCACCCCCTGGAACGAGTTTGTTCCACGTCTGTGGAACACAATGTTTTACCATTTAAAGACAAATATACCCCATGCATTTTTCAAAAATTACACCTTCGTTCCGTCCCGTCCCGTCCCGTTCCGTCCCGTCCCGTCCCGTCCCGTCCCGTCCCGTTCCGTCCCGTCCCGTCCCGTCCCGTTCCGTCCCGTCTGCGTACCAAACGCACCCTAATGGATCCACCCCTAAGTGATCGGTACAATTAAGTCGTTTTACAAAAGCTCAAAACAAAATTGAACAAAATTATACAGTTGGGTCCATTTTGAACCGTTGGGCATTTTTGTTAATAAAAAATCAAATCATACTTTACCACTACGATTCGGATCAACAGATTTGGTCAGTTTGATTCACAGCCCTAGTCGTGACCTACCAGTGCGTCCACAATTACTTTACTTTTTAAAATCACAGGCATAATTTGAGTAGATCGTTTTTAGTCAACCTTTAACAAGTTGATCATATGAAGCATGAAAAAATCACACATGCATAAAAGGACCCTACGCGGGGGAAGCCGGGACCTTATAATATAACAACCTAATACAGACGACATTCTACTGTTACAAGAGCGGAGCTAGAAATTTTTTGTCAATCTTTATGAACAAAAACACTTTATAACGTATTTTTCACAATATCAATTAGCTTATGAAAATTTTCACAAGGCGAACCAAGAATTTTTCCCTACTAAACAAGTACATGTTAAAATTCAAACAAATAAAAAAAACTTGAAATATGTATGTACAAGAAGCGACGAGAAAAGTGATGTAAGGAAAAGAGATTGTGTAAATTGTATTATATAATTTTGTACAACTTTTTTTTAGCACCTTGATAGTTTTAGACTAAGTTGAGAGAGATGTCGGTCAAGCCACACAGTGAGCAACCTAATTTAGTATCAATTTTTCTATTTACGAGATTCGAACCTAAGACATCTCACTTACAAGTAAAGAAGAATATCACTAGTCCGTAGTATTTAGTGGCATAATTTTATATAATTAAACTAAAAGAATTATAATTAATTATATGGTGGATTACATTCAAAAATTATAAAAGTTAATGTAAAATTTTATGTTTCAACGAATTTAACACAAGTTGAAACTGAGAATTTTCACATAAATATCAAGTAAATAAAAACACTTCTAGATTGTAATATAAATTCTTATTTTTGTGCATTTTAAAAAGCGTATAAAAGCATCCATGGTACGAAGATTTAAACAAGTTCTAGTGTTCTGACTGATTCTTCGATAAGAATAGTAAGCATGGCAGCAGATGGCTGGCACCTCCCGCGCCCGGATACTTCGTTCGTTTCAAGGCAGATATTATTTTATTTTTAATTAAATTCACAAATTGAAAAAAGGGATTTTGGGATCTTCTCCAGTCACAATCAAACACATCCCCATCAGAAATGAGAAAAAAAAAATGTCATTAGGTTCTTCTTTCAAGGCTATTTTGGTCATTTGGAAAAAAAGTCTGCAGGTTGTTGGTTCAGAGAGCTCAGAAATCATTTGATCCTATGCTTCAAGCTAAAACAACCAGTTGAGAGAGAGTGAGAGCAAATGGGACAAACAAAACAATCATACAAAGAATATCAACTTTTTAAATTTTATTTTTATTTTATATTTTATTAGATGGGACAATTTGCAAGAATTACTGGAAAACTGGACCTCCAGCAGAAGCAGCATAGCACATTGACAACCCAAGAACAACTAGAACAAAAGATTCGATCGTTCACGAGATTCTGCAATTTTACAGCAAGTATCGCATTTCGTTACGTCCTTCTCAAGTGCACTGGGGTAATACCTAAATACTTGAATTTTAGTATATAATAAAAGAAAAAAAGAACAATTCTAGTTTCTGTATTCTAGTCAACAACAATACATAGAACAAGTTGTTACTGCAGTTGGAACTTGACCGAACAGTTGTTGAACTTGAAAGTGCATAAACAAAAATGAATACGGTCAGAAATGAACAATACCAGTACCTAAAAAAAGAGCGAATCGATTGATCTACGAGTGAAAGTATTGAAAAAGTGTTTCAATCTTCACCATTTGATCTCAATGTTGCTCAAAATAATCGAATTTCTTTTACCTTTAGATCCGAGTTTTGATGGAAAAGTCTCTTACTTTTTACAGTTTTAGGCATCCGATAGCACGCTGAAATCATCATCTTCTTCCGGAGCAGGCAGGTTGAGATCTATGAAACCCTCTCTAACCTCAGTTTTTGCAGCCACTGATACAACCATTGATCTGGAAGAACCCGAAAGGTGAGATCTTTTGTGGCCGCCAAGAGCTTGACCGGAACCAAATATTTTGTAACAAAACGGGCACTCAAACAGCTTCTCACCACCTGCATTGTTGATTGCTTCCTCCTCGTTGCGAAAACAAATCTTTTTGTGTCCGCACATTGCTTGAAAAGATCGAAACAGTTTGTTGCATTTCTCACACCGGTTCTTCCCTCGAAGTTTCTTCAATTTGATCCCGTCCAACTTCTCAGCTACTTCTTGTTTACCCTGTTGTTCTTGAGCTTGAACCGATTGATCTGCTCGCTGATGATCATTTAATCTTACCATCCACACATCTCTTGACAGCATCATAAGGCACATAGCAACATCTTCTTCCGGAGAAGTATCGGAGACCGAGCTCACCGGTTCTGGCTCAGCCGCCGGAGGAGGAGACTCGGCCAAACGCGGCGGTGTTGAGATTGTCAACGTGGTTTTTTTCTTCATCTCCAAATTCTGGCTCTGCAGATTCTCTGTAACAACAACGAATGATCTCCGGTTCCGCTTGGATCGTCTTCGAGTTGGGTTTCTTGACTCGGTCTCACTCTCCCTGTCTTGAATCACCGACCCAGCATCAACAAAAGAAAACTCAGGATCTGCAAGCCGGAAACTCCTCTTTGGGTTCTCTCTCAGCCCATAAATCAAACCCTTTTCCTCTCCTTCTTCTTCTTGTAAATGCTGCTCTTCTTCTTCTGGTTCTTCGCCGGAGGAGGAAGACGAAGACGAGTCGGACTCAGTGAGTTGGTGGGTTTTGGGTGGAAGAGGAAATGTTGCGAGGTGAGCCTTCATGTGACCACCCAATGCTCTGCCATTAGCAAACGCCCTAGAGCAAAGCTTGCATCTGTGCCTCTCCATTGGCACAGTACACAGCAGAGAGCAAAGATCAGAGCTTTAAGGCCCTCCTCTCTCTCTCTTTCTCTCTCTATTTTCTCTCTCTAAAGCTATAGCCTTTGGAGAATGCTACTAGTATTCGAGAGAGATTGGGAACTTAAAAGGAGTAGGTGACAAGCATTCCTTCACCAAAAGACACACACAACCCAAAATTTTATACCATTTTTTTTAAACACATAACAAGGTATGAAAAAACAGTTGTGAAAATGTTAAAATAATTGTGAAAATGTTAAAATAATCACAACAAATAATGATAATAATCTCATTAGTTTTTTAAGTGTGCCAAAAAACTTATAAAGTGTTATCATGAATGGAGAAAGGGGGACAAGTAACATGCAATCCTTACCCATTTCACTAGTAAACTTTTCTTTTTACCACTTTTTGGATTAGGCAATTAAACTCCTCCCATGCTTTTTTTCAAGGGTTTTATTTTTTTCAAATTTTTTCTGTATCTATACATACATACATGCATATCTATAGCCTTTATCCAAAGAGATTTCCATTTGTTTTAAATGGGGACTAGTTGTGGACTCACTCCATATCGAACTTTAACGATCTGAACTGTCTATTTTTAAGTCTTCATTCATATATTATCCTTGCAAAAAAAATCAATTCAATCAGAACTATTTGTCCATGTGATAATCATGATGAAATTTAATGTCTTTTAAAACATAGTGTTCATCAAATTTTTAAACTCAATCAGATACCTCAAACATTTCCGATTTTGGCTAATATTTTGCAAAGATGATTTATGAAATAAAACTTGAAAAATAAACGATTTTGGATCGTTAAAATATGATGTGAAGTGATTCCCACAACTAGTCCTCATTTTTATAAAAAAAAAATAGAGATCCTTTGTATAAAAGGATATATATATATATATATATATATATATATATATATATATATATATGTATGTGTATGTATGTACACATCTTGGAAGTGTGAGTGTTGTACTCATTGCAAGGCCATTATGGATTTGTTAGTTTCAAGACCAAATTGATTGTGTAACATGGTTTTAATTTAAAACTTATGGGCGGCCATTTTTGGTCATTTGCAATCTTTCTGGAAGGCACATTGCATTACTTAATCTGAACAATTCAATTTCATGGTATACCAAGTTTTCTTTTACTTGAAGACTTGAAATTTCCTTTTTGTCCATTCCTTTGTTCCTCTCCTGCTTCCTTTCTTTTCCATTTCTTAATGATTCCCACTTTTCTTTTTTCCTTTATTCTTCGAAGAGAAAAAAGATTTTATCTTTAGATTGTTTTATCACCGATAATCTATTTACACTAATCCAAGACGGAGTGAGGAAAGTTCAAACTCAGATGCATAACAAGAACACTGATTTAACCAATGTGTTTGCAATTTAATTTGCTTGTTGATCATTGGTACATTTGCTTAACCCATATAATTCAAGCTTACCTTTCTTAGCATGTTATTGAGTTTATGCTGGATTGAACTTTTCTCACATTTTACACAATTACGACCGACAAGGGTGAGATTTAAGAGGCATAATAAGGGATCCTAAAGTGATGGCTTACCTTAATAAAGTTAAACAACAACAAAATAAAAAATAAAAAATAAAAAAACAGTTGGGTTTGTTGGAACAATAGGCTCCAAGTGATAGGGATCATGTGCTACCAAGTTAAGAACAAGAATTTCTTCCTCTTTTGTATCTTATTTAGTAATTTGTCTTCATCGAATATGATCAACAACAACAAAATTGTCATGGTGGGAAATCGTTCATTTTTCGGATAAATTCTAGTGTGGCCCGAAAAAAAAAATGGTAATTTACTTAAGTGATGAAAGGGAAAAATTGAACGTGATGTATATCTTATGAAGGAGTACGTTGAGAATTAAAATAAAATTGGAGCAGTGCATCGAGAATTAGAAGAAAAGACATAAATATGGTAGCAAAGTCCAAGCACTATAAATTTGTGTTTTAGTGTTCGATTTGTGCTCAATGACCCGGCGTTTGAAATAGAACGCTATCAAGAATAGGAAGTAGTATTTGCCTTGATATATAGCGAGATTCTAATGTTCGCTAAGCCCAAAACGAAACAAGTTTTGAGAATATTTTTGGTATTTTGTTACATATTTTGTATAATATTAAAATTTCTCGTGAGCTTATATAGTTGTGGAGAGTATAGATACATCATTTATGATGTTAGACTTATTAACTTTTATTTATTCAATAAAGAACTTAGAGTTTCTCATCTTCTCCGGCGGTATCAATTTTCTTATGTTTCAAAGTTATTGCTTTATTTTATTTTATTTCTTTTTGTCACGCTGCTACAAAACATCTGACATCAAATAAAGAGATAAATACGTCTAAAACCCTGAAAGCCATGGTCATTAATTTTAGATAGCACCATTGGGGCTATATGTACTTTTACTGGTATTTACTACGTTGTGATACTTATAGAAAAAATGGTAGTAAATTAATATCCATATTTAAGTGAGCACCAACCAGCTCGAGCTTCTGTTACTTTTACCGGGGTAATCAGCGTCAACTGTTACATTACAAAACGCTTTAGCATGCCGCCCGGTGCTTTCTATGGTGGGTTACATCCACGCACCTGCGGGTTTGGTGCTTTTTTATTTTATTTTTTGGACCATAACTATGGTGTATGTTAATTAAAAGAACACATGATAGATAATTAAGTGTATAATGAGCATACAGCAAAATTTAAGTTAGTGAGCAAAAACATTCTCTATTTTTTTAATCATTTCTAATTTTTTATTCCTCGACACGTTTTTTTTCTTTTCTTTATAGTATTTAGATTGAATAAATTACAGAAAATTAAGAAACAAAATTTAAAAAGTGTGCAAAAGGGTAACACGTCAATAATTTGGAAACTTTAATTTTACGAACTTCAAGTGTTAATCAGAGTGCTAAAAATCGATGTTTCCATTTTCTTTAGGTATTTTATTAAAAAAAGTAAAATTTTTAAGCTAAGTGAATAAAAATACCACTAAACTATAATATTTGTTAATGTTCGAATTTAAATTTTATACATGTGCGTTGTGCATGCAAACAGTTCATCGTAGAGGCAAAAAAAGTTTCATATGCTTTTTTTTTGTTAATTAAAACTCTATTCAAATTTTAATAAATTCGAAGAAGATCATATATTATTTCTAAGCACAAACTTCATTCACACGCCAATATGACTAAATACTCCAAGCCTTGACCTTTTCTTTGCCTTACTAATTAAATGGGAACGACTTTGGTCATGACTAGCCTCCAAATAATGGGCTATACTTTTCCACGGCAAGACCCATTGGGAGAATCGCACGTCATGAAAGTAACACGATGTTATTGCAAATCTTATTTAATTGTCAATTATTTTTACGTTGGATGTTCTAATTCTATTAGGTTACGGCGATGTTAAAAATTGTCACCAAGGAAAATAAGAATATTAGGATGCTAAGAAACCCGGCTCTGATCACTTTGGTATGTTTTTATTTTACTATTGGGATATATTAGACTAAGAGATATATGAATTTCAATACTTTTTAATTAGGAAAAACTAATTGTGATTATTAACTGGATGATACTTTGATTGTGATCTTTCACATGTTTCTTTCTTCCTCTTCTTCTTGGCTGTTTAGCCTCCATAATATTATTTTATTCCTCTTCTGACTTCTATTGTATGTCACACAATCTCGTAGTTCAATGGCAAGAAATTTTATACCAAGCTATCCGAACTTTTTAATCCTTAAGTTCTGTGCTTTTGTTTTTTTACTAAAATTTAACGGTTAAAAAATTCCAAGTATCTAAAACCTGGAATACCATAAAAAATCCCAATCTATGCAAGCAGCAGTTAAATATAAATAATACTATTAATAGAAAGTGAAAAACTGAGTACAAACAATAATAGTTTGCATTTTGTTGTTGCAAGGTAGATCAGTTTATGGCACCAAACATGATGTGACTCGGGTTGGTTGATGAAGCAGTTTTTTATTGAGAGTTTTAACGAAAAGTCTGCGGTACTATTCACTTTAACTAAAAACCACATTTTTATACTAAAAAGTCAATTCTGGTACTATTCACTTTACCTTTTATTTTGTCCTTATCGTTAAAACTCATAGTTTTCAAACTCTTTTCATTAGTTTTTCTTTTTTTATTTGTATTTTGTTAGAAAATGGAAAAAATTATGACACGTCACAATTTGTCTTGACATTTAATCCATCTTTATTCTAATGAGCAATCAAATTATAGCATGCAATTGTCAAGTGTAGCTTGTCAAAGCCTATATGCGGGTAGGTTAGCGAGATTAAATTAGTAAACAAAATTTTGAAAACTAAATGATATAGAAGTTGATAATTGAATTATTACTTAAACGTTGATAAACGTGCTCATTTCCTATTAGTGACACATCGTTTAGTTTGCAAATTTTGTTTACAAATTTAGTATCCCTAGCATTACCCAAAACATAAACTAAATGACATGGAAGTTGATGATTGAACTATTACTCAACCGTTGATAAACATACTCATTTCCTATTAGGGACACATAATTTAATTTGTAAATTTTGTTTACAAATTTAGTCTTCCTAACATTGTCTAAAGCTTAAAAGGAATTGGACCGAGTCATTGTGATTGTCTATATGTTGTGGCAATTTCCACCAATTGCAGAATGAGCCAAAGCTACGCACATAAAACACTATAATATTTCTATGGTGCTCTAAGTATATTCTCTTAACTTTTTAGTCGTTAGATCTTGAGTTTTATGTTTTGGATACGAAAGAATAGTGTTGTATTGATAATCAAGCATTATAATCCTTCAAACGAATACCGCGAATTAGATCCAGAAGTTCTTCAAAGCAAATGAATTCAAGTTCAAAGTACAAATTCAACTTGACAAATCTATATGCCGCGACATTGACAAAGCTTTGGGCATGTGTAATGCGAAAAGTTGAAAGAGAACTCAAGTAAAATTTGGTGTCGTCCATTAATGGGCTTAGGATAGAACCATCTTGGTGGCTGCTCCTAACGGCTTGGACTTCTTGCAGAGAGTCACATTCAAGGAGAACTTGTTGGCTTGAAGCTCCACGGCTCCACAAGCACCTTCTCTAGCAGCCAGAAACCCGATCAAAGCTGGAGAGGGGATGTGATGTTGACGACAGATTAAATTACCAACAAGGTCCCCGTTAGTATTTGGAATGACACCACCAACACATTTAGAATATCTGGTGAATAAAAATTCTAACTGTGTTAGTGGTGTCATTTGAGGATAGTGGTTTTGATATGCATAACATAGCGTTTTGGGGGACTTCGGATCCCTTTCCATCAAATCCACCTAGTCCTTCGGGCCGTTAGAATTTGATTCAACGGCTACAGTTATTATAACTTTTAAAGGGACCCCTTATTTGTAGCCATTGGATCAAATTTCAACGGCTCAAATCCTGAATTAGGTAGATTTGGTAGAAAGATATCCAGAGAGGATCCCTTTCCCGTTTTGGGTATTTTCTTTGGTAACTTCATGACAAGACTAGTGATTTTGACATTTGTTTTTCAGACTAGAATTCTCTCCTCCCCTCTTTCTATCTCCTCCTCTCACATTCTCTATTTTGTCTTTCTCTTTCTATAAAAAAAATTAATATAAGATGTTGACATGGCTTAACCATGACCGTTCAAATAGAAGGGGAAAGAAGAGGAGGAAAAAAGAGAAGAGATAATCCTACTCCTTGTTTTTCGCTCATGCAATTTAAAAAAAGTATTAAAAAATAAAAATTCAATCTAGAACAAAAATGACCAGAAAATGAGTGCCAAAATCGTCAACCCAATCGCAAGAGGCTCAATCATAAAAATCAATCTTGTATTTTATTTTTCTTGTTATTGTGAAGGAGATTTTCAATAAATTAGAAGCTTAAACTGTGGTTAATCGGTTTTGAAATTTTAAAATATTCTGGACCTTGTGTCAACAAGTGATTCTTTCAATTTACTCCAAGAAGAACTGCTTCAAATGTGATTTAGAATATAGTTATAAGGAGCTTGAGTTGCATTACGACTGACTTGTCACTCTGTAAGTGGATATTCTCCCTCTTAGCTGCTTTGCGAGATTAGTGCCTAAAAGCATTCTTGGAATCCTGAGAGTTTTTGTATGAATTAAGCCGCGCAATTCGTCCCATCCCCACCTTAGTCAGGCCGAATAGATTGACGGCCAAGAATACCTGCAAGTGTCAGCGAAGATATCGCAAGTCTTCCAAGGAGAAGGGAAACTCTTTATCGTCTATGTCAACAGATGGTTCGACCTTGAACCTTATACTTTGGCTTCTCGAATGTGTTGGATTATGGCTAGGATTACTAGATCTGAATTAATTCCCTTGGATCATTGCATCCAGTGGCGGATCCAGGAAATAATATTATGAGGGTCAGAAAGAATAGCGCGCAAATTTTTTTTACCAGAAATAGCACGCATATCGCCATTTCTTCGAGTCTTAGTAGGTCTAAAGTAATTTGGAAATACATATTGCACACATGTTAATGTATGCAAGGGGCAACATATCTATGGACATTCACCAAGTCTTGGTAGGTCTGAAGTCAGTTGGAGGACATGTATGAAGCCAACTCTAATCTTCAAAAGGGCAGAATCCAAGGTATCCATGGACATTCACTGAAGTTTGGAAAGTCAGAACCCAAGGTATCCATGGACGTTCACTGAAGTTCAGCGGGTCAGCTGACCCCCCCCCCCCCAAAAACCGGGGCGCCTCACCCCCCTGCCCTCAATGTATCCACCACTGATTGCATCCTCGGCCGCATGACTGGTCAGAGCCAAATTGATACAGTCCTGACATTTTTAGGTAAACCATGAAGATTGTTGGCCAAAAATTTCCTGTAAAACTACTTCATGTATTCCAGTGCTTCACCAATAAATGAAGGGTGCTTGTTACACTGAACTTTGATCAAGGGCTCCTCTAGGGTAGGGAAAGTGGAGGAAGAGCCTTTCAAGCGTCCTTGGTGAAACGTTCGATCTGTGTTTTCATTTGGCCTGATTGAAGCAGTAACATTATCTGTTTCTCAGATTCCTCTACCTCGGTCTCTCTAGTCAAAGTTGAAGTCTTCTTCCCTTCGGCTATCTCGGGAAGAATTGTAGGGACTTGTTCCACCAAATCTAATTCCATATTGTCTTTCGGCTGCCAAACTTGAGATACATTTCTTTAAGCATTGGCTACCTTATTGCAAAGGTGATCCATGAGTCCATTACGTTGTTACCGGCGTTTTTGTGACTTGGACCTTGCAATGTATGCACCGACAAGAACATTGTATTCATACCTTCATGTATCTTCGGTGGCTTGAATGTCCTCTGTGGAGTTGATGCGCTCGTGTCCTAGGGGTGGAAAAAAAAAAGGAAAACTAATGAAAAGGGCTTGAAAACTTTGAGTTTTAATGATAAGGACAAAATAAAGGGTAAAGTGAATAGTACCAGGATTGACTTTTTAGTGTAAAAATGTGGTTTTTCGTTAAAGTGAACAGTACCGGGTGCTTTTCGTTAAAGTTCCCAAAAAAAAAACCCCCCGAAAATCCCGAACCGTCCCGAAACTGAATTGAAAAACGTCCGAATCGAACATCTCGACACGTTCGGTACCCGAAATCGAAACAATCCCAAAATGTTAGGTGTGAGATTCTCTCTCCTCTTTGTAATAATTCATGAATCCCAATCCAAATTGATATTTTATATATATTTCTTTATGGTTTTTTATATTAGCACCCCATAAAATGTTGAATGTACCCCATATTAAAATTTAATATTAATGATTAATTTACTCTACTATGTAATGACAATTTTGACCTTATTAGGTTTAAAAAATAATAAATTTTTTATAAATACACCCCAAAATAATAAAAAATTTATAAATACACCACAAATCACTTTTAACATATTATTTATCTATTTCAACTATCAAAACCCCTCCCATTCTCCATTGTGAATAAAACCCTAAGCAATGAAACTACAAACATGTTGATTGAGAAAAATAATTTTTGACGAATGGAACACGAAATCGGTGTTTCGAAAGCTTTGAAATCAGTATTATTGTTATTGAAAAATGTTCAAATGAACCTAAACATTTTTTGAAATCATTCAATTTGAAATCATTCAGCAAACTAACGTTCAGATAGTTTGAAATCATTCGGCAAAATAAAAAATGAGTGTTATAAGATTTGAGAAATGTGGAGGTGTGTAGAAAATATAAGGTGTATATTAAGAATGTGGGGTGTGAGGGTATTATGGGGAAGGAAGTGAGGTGTATTAAGATAATTTTTAATTGAAAAAGTAAATGTGGGGTATATTAAGTATGTGGGGTTTATTCAACAATTTGTGGGGTGCTAATATAATAAGCCTTCTTTATTTCTTTTTAATTTTTAATTTACCAATTACTTGGACCGTTGGATGCTTGGATTGGTTGAGATATAATCTTAACCATCCATTGCAAATTAGGTTGGAGCCCAGACATCCTCCTCTCTCATTCACTCTCTATCGCTCTAGGCTTTAACACTCCGCGACACTCTCCTCAAATCCGCTCATCTCTCTTGAATCCTCCTTCATCCACTTTGATTCGACTCCAGCCAACCATTGAGCCACAAGAAAACCACACACATTCAAACACACACTAAAGGTAAATATTTTGTAGGGTATTCTTTCTTTTTTGGGAGTTTTAATGGAAAGCCCGCGGTACTGTTCACTTTAACAAAAAACACATTTTTACACTAAAAATCAAACCTGATACTATTCACTTTACCTTTTATTTTGTCCTTATCATTAAAACTCAAAATTTTCAGCCATTTTCATTAGTTTTCCTTTGTTTTTTTGGCAAACGTGATTTAGGGTTTTCCTAAAACGAATGGGCTGGGGGTTTTCTGGGTTTCTGGGTTTGGGAATGTTTGCTTACATTCAAAAAACCCAGTGAGGATTTGAAGAGTGGAGAGAGAAGACTCTGTTTTTCTTGCAGTTTGGAGATTCAAGTTGCAAAGAATTGCAGTTATAGAAGGGATGTTTTTTGTGGCGCCACCAGTAGCACCGTCACAATTGGTTATGATTCTTGGGGCTAAAAAATAGGGTCTTGGGTTACAGAAGCTTGGAGATTAAATGACTAATGAGGCTAATTAATTTGGACTTCATGAAACTTAAAAATTGTAATGTGTAGTTGTAATCTAAGCTATCACAAACAGGTGGGCATCTTTTATTCTTTCCAAAATCCGAAAAAATAAAAAAGCCCAACAATTTGAGCTTCAACTGCAAAAAAGAATAAAATAAAATAAAATTGGGCCTCAATCCCGAACCGGCCCAAAATCCCTAAAAACTTTCGGGCATCCCGAAATTGAGGAATCCCAAAAAATTGGATCGGTTTTTGGGTTGTTGAATTCCATCCCAAAAATTATTAGTTTGGAATTTGGGCTTTGGGTTTCAGTTCGGGATACCGACCTGAACCAGCCGTACGTGTCACCCACTTGGAATTCAACGAAATATTCATCATAAAATCCCTTGTCAAAGTCAAGCCGTCTGATCTTCAAGCGGCGACCCTAATTTGCAAAACAGTAAACACTCCTGATGGGCTTTGCGCTAAACCTTGATTAGACGGCTTAGATGTTTTGAGATTCTAAGATGACCTGGAAGAATGAGACAGACTAGATGAGCGATTAGCTTTCAGCTTTGTGAGGTTAACTTCTGACTTACATCGACTGCAAAATACTACCAGTTCAAGTAGGAGGTAACTGAAATCCTTACAACCAAACCAACCAACCATTAGTGTGAAATATTCAATCAAAATTAACAAGAAAACGCAATTTTAGAACAAGTTCACAAAACCCCATTTGCATGGATCACAACGAGATGAGAGAGAAATGTTGTCTCTCTCTCACCATTCAACGACGCTGGAAACGTTAAGGCCCATGTGGAGGAATATGACTATCATAGTATCCTAGTATTAAGTGGCAAAAGAAAATAATCGAAGAAAAAAAAACACAAAGGCAAAGGGCTACAGGGTGTGTTTTAGCCGTTAAGGTTTGATTATTCTAACTGTTTAGATTTTCTTTTAGTTTCAACCGTTTATTCCATATACCACTCATGAAGTCATGATAAGTATTATTGAAGAAAGATTGCTAAAGTGTACGTAAATTGTATTTTTTTATAATATATATAATGACATATTTACACTAAGGAATAAGAGAATAAAGTTGTTACGAGTTTGTTATTTCTGAATAGGAACCTAAGATCTCTTAATTATAAGTAAAAATAAGTACACTAAATCGTAGTATTAAGTGGCATTTATATCTATATTAAAGTGCGTAGCTATTTGGGCTCATTCCCCATTTTTTCTATTGTCAATTTCTTGTTTTATATTTGGTTATGGCAATCACATTTCTTTATCTGAACCGAGTAAGATGGAGTTTTATTTTTCAAGAGGAGTTTTGAATAAAATGATATATATATATATATATATATATATATATATATATATATATGTAATTTGGTTCAAATTCATCATTTAAGATAATCAAATTTAAGATCTCTCACTTAATATTACTAGTCTATATTGCTAAGTGGTAGCAATGAAACTAAGTTATGGATTAAGACAAATAAAGATGAAGTACTCGTTATGTGCTAAGCGATTAGTTATTAATCATATCTTTAATTCTTTTGAAGTCTTTTGAAGTTTTTCCTTGCCACGAGTAAAAGAGCATGAAAAAGTTGTAGTTAGCAGCTCAGGTCTTCTCGAGGGTTGAATTGCACATGGAATGAAAGTGGGCCTCGCCAATATCATGAGGGCACTTTATCTCTCTTTTGTGAATTATTTCTCAATTTCTTAATAATCCTTATGGAAATACTAGTAATGTTCCTACCATTGATGATAGAGTTGTGCCTCACAGTGACAAATTTTCAAATATAATTAAAAAATTATAATTATGTTTATTTTTCAGTTTAAAATTCAAATTCACATTTTACAAAAAGTAATACTAGGTAGACCAATTTTTTAGACCAAATTTGCAAATCATATCCATATGATGTGTTACCAACAGAAAATAAGCACGTTAATCTACACTTAAGTAATAATTCAATAACCGCATTATATGGTTTTCCAAACTTGGTATCCCTAGTATTACCAACAACTTTTTTTTATGATTTTATAGGACTTACTTGATTTTTAATTACATCTTGGAGAATGATTGATTTCAATGGGTTAGTAGGTTGGTTTTGTTATTGGAATTGCAGGTCTCAATACGTATTTTGTTCGTATATCGTATCCTCATAGTCATTTCGAAATATTTATACGAGGCACTCACAACAGGACTAACCATTCGAGATTGGATCAAATGAGCAGAGGATATGACACATGTCACTTATATGGTAGTGAGATGGGCTTGCGCCATATGTGGGCATCATGCCTTGCCTCCCAAGGCATTGCTGAGATGGCAAATAACAGAAAACGAACTAACTGTATTACTATCTTAACCAACCTCACCCAATCCTAATCACCAAAATCGCCTCACGACAGAATGTTGATGATTCTGCTAATTAACGAAGTCTAGGGGCAAAAGTTGAAACTTCTCTTACTATATAAGTAAATAAAAGCAGAGCAGTACACACCCACACATTCTCATGCATCGTCGTCTTCCTCCCAAAGCCTCAACCTTTCACAAGAATTAGTATTGCAGAAACCCTACATTCATCAACTCCATCAAACCCCATTTCCCCGAAATCCAAGTAACCCACTTTCGTTCTTCAAGATTTCATCTTTGTTGTCTCCAATGGCGACTTCTTCGACTTCTTCCTCCCACCAAGATAACCCACAAAAGGTCCAATTCCCGTTGGACTCCGCCGCGTACAAAGACCTCCAAGAAATCGGCTCTGGCGACAAGGCCGTCGTCGTCTACAAGGCCGTCTGCGTCCCCATGAACTCTGCAATCGTCGCAATCAAGTCCGTTGACCTCAATCAATCCACGGCCGATTTCGAAAGCAAGCTACGCGATACCAAGACTCTGTCTCTTTCCCACCACAACATTCTCAGCGACCATTGCTCCTTCACCACTGCCGACGGCCTTCTCTGGGTGGTTATGCCGTTCATGGCCTTCGGCTCTCTAATATCCTCCTCTGCTTTCCCGGAAGGATTACCAGAGCCCTGCGTTGCTGCTGTCCTGGAAGAGACGCTAAACGCCATGTCCTATCTCCATAGTCAGGAACAAGTCCACGGCGACATCAAACCCGGAAACATCTTGGTTGACTCTGATGGGTCTGTTAAGCTCGCCAATTTCGGGGTCTCTGCTTCTTTCTACGGCGCCGGTCATTCAACTGGGACAAACGACACTTCTGCAACGCCGTATTGGGTGGCGCCCAACGGAGGTGGATGCAAGGCGGATATCTGGGCATTTGGGATCACGGCTCTGGAATTGGCTCTCGGCGGCCCTCCCGTGTCTGACCTGCCGCCGTTTTTAGAGTCTCAGATTCTGAAGGTCAAGAACAGGTTCCCGTTTTCCGATTACAAAAACATCATCAAAGATTTCAAGAACAAGAAGTACTCAGCGGATTTCAAGGACTTGGTGCGTTCTTGCCTTGATCGGGACCCGGAAAAGAGGCCGGCGGCGGAGACGCTGCTGAAGCACTCGTTTTTCCACAACTACAGTGGCAAGGATTTTCTGGTGGGGACTGTGCTTCCGCATTTGGAGAGCGTTGAGGAGAGGTTCAAGAAAAGAAACAGGGGTTTGGGTGACTTGTTGGGCAAGGAAAAATATGAACTAAGGGCTGAGAATATGGGGTTTAGCGGATGGAATTTCAATGAGAACGACTTTGTTTTCAACCCGGTTTTTTCCACTGAGTCGTCTTCTACTTCCAGCTCCGAGTCTTCTGGCAGAGGCAAATCCCCGCTGTCAATATTTGCAACGAGGTTGGCAAAGCATTTAGAGATTGTGGTGATGATTATTGATCTGTTGAAGGGAGCAGTTGAGGTGAGCACACAGGATCAAGTAGAGATTCAGAGGCTGAAGGGTGAGTTGGAGATCAAGAAGGAAGATATTTTGCAGTTTCAGGATAACTTGGAGAGGTTTGTTTTGGACCTGGTTATTCCAGCTTCCTCGTCTTCTACTTCCAGCTTTCCGGCTGAGTCTTCCAACCGCGGCAATGCACGGCTGGTGGAATTGCAGGAAATTGCAAGAAATTTGGCCGAGCAGATGGAGAATGTGCAGAGCATTATTGGTCAGTTGGGACAAGCAGAAGAGATTCAGCTGCTGAAGAGTGAGTTGGAGTCTGAGTACGACAGATGTGTGAACTTTCAGGTAGAGTTGGAGGTGATCATGCAAAAGTTGTACACTGATGAAAGTGATTAGTAAGATTTTTCCAGGAAACTGCATTTGCAGAGAGTTTGCTGTTTGAAAAAATGGTGAACCTTTGGGATACTTTTTCATGGTTAGGAGAAAGAACTGAGTTTTACAGCATTAATATTCAAGTGTTCAGATTCTGATTACATAATTTGGGATTTGTCATTTGTAAAGAAGCGAACAATTAATGATCATTTGATTTTGGATTGATGGTTGCTGTAATTTTCTTCCCATACGCTTTTACTAACATTGAGAGAGAGAGAGAGAGAGAGAGGGAGATTGATTTTATTCAGAATGTGGAAACTCATAATGATTACACTAGGAATAATATACAAAATGAGTTGATACAAATTTTAGCGCTTCAGAAGGGGTGGGCGGGTGTAATCAACTAGTTAAGAGCATTTACCTCTAGAACAAAAGTCCTAAGTTCAATTTATTCCCTCCCCTACGATCGTTTGTATAAAATGAAAAACTCTGATAGTACAAAATCATTGAAACTTGTCATATATGTTTCTCCATAAGATTTGATAAAAAAAGCTACCCATATGCAAGCCATCAAGAATCATAGAGCCAACTTCCGAAATTTGAGACGTGCTTTGTCATAGTCCTTTCTTTTTGGTCCAAACCATGACGAGGGAGAAGCCCATCAAAGACATGATCAGAGTCTGCAGATCACAGTTAAAATAGTGAAGATTAAGTGACATGATTTAATTGGTATAAAAAGAAAACACAATTGGTATATAAGCCCAGATATTGACTCACAGATATTGCCGGTGGCACTCCAACAAGCGGATCTTGGAAAAATCTATTTGCGGCAAGGGCCAGAAGACTGCTTTGCATTCCTGCAATGAGCAACAAAACGGTTAGTTCAAAATTGGACATAATACTCCCACCATCCATACAGGTTAGTTTTGTTGCTTTGGAAACAAGTAATAATTTTGAGCCTCTACCAATTTAAGTGCTTCTGATCAGTAACAATATGGGCAGTAATATATACATTTATGAATTTTTGCAAAAGTTTTACCTAAATTAGTAGAGGTGTGTGCCATTGTCACAGTTTTTTTTCCGCAATGTCATATCTAACTGCGCATATAAGCCAGTTCGGAAGAAGGAATTACAATAACAATAGGTAAAAGCTCAAGGAGCTACAACGTTAAAGCACTTATCCTCCCACACCTAAAGTAAACCACATTCTTAAATGGTTACTGGATTTAGTTCCTTTAAATAGACACTTTGTTGGCCAACAGAAGATAGAAAAAGTAGACACCTTCCTTGACAATTCACTTCGTGACAATCAGTCTCATTTTCGAACAGAGGTCATAATGATGATCAACATCTAACAATGTTTAAAATCACGATGACTGCTAGCATTAATTGCTCACCCATACAAGCTAACATAATTGTAGAACCGATGAGTTCTAATTGGATTCTGCTTCTTGTTCATGTATCTTCTTTTGGTGAGCTGTTTTTCCAAGTACCTAGTTTTAAGAATCACAAAAACCTGACAAGTAGGCCTTGGAACCAAAACTTGGTATGTAAGCCAACTTGATCAAGCCAAATAATTCAGCACTCATTTCCTCAACTGGTTAGGTTAGGAGAACACCAAGCAAAGTTCTCACTGGAATTATATTTCAGCTAGAGTGTAATTTTACTTACAATGCTCAATTTAACATTCATTGTCGATCATATTTATCGTGTCGCATATCCATCTAATTAATAATAATTAACAAGCCATGTAATCGTATTTTGAACATTGCATATTGTGACTAACGGTAATTCTGCACAATGATTGTTTGTCACGAGCGCGGTCGTATTCTAGAAAGTTCTTTGGCAAAGAAAGCACATCAAAAATATTTTAAAGAAGAATTGTAGTAGTTAATATGAATTATAATATATATGGTTTTACAACATCATATACAATATTGATCCCTCCATCTAAACACCCCAAACCCAAAGTAGTTTTTTGGTTAAGTATATTAGACCCAATAACTCAAAAATGACTTAACAGTGTGGTCGAAGTGTTAATTAGAAACTCCTCCAAGAAGAATGTCTGCCAAATGAGTCCTTTTTGGGTTCAACTTGGTAGTTAGAAATTTTATGAGCCTTCCCAAATATATAAGAAAAAGAAAGCCCTAGGAATTAAAACTCTCAGTTGCCCAAATCCTTACTCTTCCCAAGCGCCATCTCTATAAAGTAAAATATCACAAGTGGTATTTGTAGCCCCTTCATCATTCTGCAAAAACAGTTAAAAATGCAGGGAACACTTACTGTTCAATGTTGAGCATTAACTATTAAGCAAATTTATAACAATTTTACTGAATTTTTCGGTCACGCATAGCTTGTTCCATCACGTTGTGTTGTCACATTAACACTAGTACTATGCATCAAAATCATTCACATTACTTACAGGCGATTAGTCTGTAGCCCGTAGAACGATGCCTTCAAATTCTGTTTATCCCTATCTGTCTAAACTGAAACCAAAACCTATCTATACACAAACAAATGATATCAACTTAACAGAGGCTTCTCTGCATCAAACTCACTTTCTAAGTCACCCACATCTAAGTAGCCTTCCTTCCCCTTTGCCCATAGGAAGAAGTAGAGCCCAGTAAACATGAGGCACATACCGGCAAAGCTGCATTATTGAGACCAAAGCAACAAATTAATACAAAAAGAGAAAAAAGAGAAAAAGAGAAAAACTATTTCAGTACTAGATAACTAAAGTACCTTCCAACGCTAATGGCATCTCCCAATGTGATAACTGAGAGAACAACCGAGCAAACCGTTCCGATGGGGCTAAACATGGAAACCAAAACCGGCCCTCTTTTCTTCATTGCCCATCCGTTGAAGCTCACAGATGCTCCGCTTACTACACCTCCCTGTGTATATTTGATTAAAAGAGCGGTGTCATATATACTAAGCCCTTGGGACTAGCCCGAGTGATGGTGGGTGGAGAAAGTGACTAGGGTTATGATTGATTATACGTTCAACGCATACCAAAGTATCGAGAGAGAGAGAGGCGTACTTACCAGTAGAGAGAAGCCAATCAATTGTTTTGCACTCACAAGTGGCCAACCAGTTTCTATTTTATGATCTTGAATAATTTGTACAGCCGCAGTTAGAAACGCCCCTATCAAAGATGTTATGGCGCACAAGGACATAGGTGCAGGAAAATCACCCAATGTTGTAGCCTGTCAAACATCATAAAAAATGCTAATCCATAAAAAACAAAAGAAAAATATATTAAACAATGATAATCTTCTGTTCTTGGCAAATGTTTATGTTGTCCGATCTCACGTATCATCGAATTCAGATTCACAGTCAGATAACAATTAAAGTTAACAATTATATTCATACTAGTTGTATGTTCACCTGCAAGACAATATTGCTGGACAAAACAAACACAGCAGCAAGGAGATACAAGCAACCAATAATCTTTTGCTTATCAAAGAGTGATTCAGGAGAAAGAGCTCGAAACTGGGGCTGTGCTTCTGCTTCGGTAGGACTGGCAGTGCTTTGCATTACGCTCATTGTGATAGCTCCTACCACGCACAGAATTGTGCCTAGAATCTTCATTTTGCTGTATAGGCAACTAATTTTCACTCTCTCCAATCTGCATAACCATTATAAATATTATTATATTAGTATTTGTTTAATTCAACAATTTCCGTACATGAGATTTGTTATGATCTCTTCCAACAAAGTCGAGACTAAAATGTCCAAATGATTATACCCATACGTTATGTTAACTATTCTAATAGTTTGCCACTTCCTTCTCTTCATCATCTTCTTTACTTGAGAAAAAAAAAAAGAAAAAAATGAGATCAAATACCTAACAGTACACGCGATGGCGAAAATAAACCCAGGAGCAAGGTTTGGCATGGCTGCTGCCATTGCTGGTGAAGTCAACTGGATCCCCTTTAGAAATAATGTCTGGAACAAAGTTACCCTGCAAAACAAGAAAAAAGGAAAATAACTTTACTACCACTTTTTCTTTCATAATTTTCTCTGTTTATTTTTTAAATTAGAGGAGGAAAAGGACAAGTAAGTGTAAAAACAATTTAAATTTAAAGAATCTGTATTTCAGTTGAAAAGTTAATTTATATTGACTCAGAACCAAAACAATCATCATTAAGGATCCGTTTTAAAAACTAAAAATTAAAAACTTGTTTGGTTGTTGCTTTAAGTACCAAAATTAAGCCAAATTCAGAAAACCCAAGTAAGTAGTTCTTTTTATTTTATTTTTTATCATAACATCTGAATTTCATTCCCAAATCAAGGATAGATTACAACTTTGTGATATAAACAAAGAAAAACTAAAAATAAAAATAAAATAGTTATTCAACGTGCCCAATTTTAAGGGGAATTTTCACCTTCTAATTTCCTGCGGAAAAAATTATTGTGTACAATCAATAGAATTCATAGTATGGATTTAGGTACACGCACAAAATTAGGAAAATCTATCTAGAATTCGTGTTTGCACACCTCTTTAAAATTTAAAATGTTCATCCCACGTTTTAGGAAAACACTTCTCCCACTCTCACACGAACACCTTAAATCCTCACGCACATAGTGTGAGCTTCATTTAGTTTAATTTAACAAAACTACTCTCCTATACTTTCTGTTTTTCTAAACCCTTAAATTTCAGCGTTTGCAAAGGGAAATTTGCATATAAACATCATCTCACCTATTAGGGGTGTGTGCAAATACACCCAAACTAAAAATCTTGTCAATTTACCACACAAACTCATTTTTAGTGTGAATTTTACCACCTCCATTAGTTTTTGCTAAAAATTTAGTTAAAATGTGTCATCTGCAGCACATGTAATATATTTTTATAATGGTACCTTTGCCACTTAAAACCTATAGACGAACAAGTGTATAAATTCCATTGAACAAAGCTCGTGGGACATATATTCCTTCTCCTCGAGAACAAATTGTAGTTAACGAAATACTTACCCCAAGTTGTCTAAGAGTCTTAGAGTAATAAGCATGAAAAATGATCACTTGCATAACAAATAATTAGTTTTGACAAAATTTCAAATGAAAAATAAAAGAGGCGGTAAATTAACACTATAAATATAATTTTGGTGGTAAATTAGCAGGATTTTTAATTTGGATGACAATGCATGTGCTCTTTCACCAATAACTATGTCAAGATAAGTATTGTATAGGATTAAAAGCATGTACAGCAATTTCCAGCCCAAGTTTTAAGAATGAATCAAATGAAATATAATAGAAGTAAAACCTTAAAAAAAGGCATTGAGTTCGGTGAAATTGAAGAACACTAGTTAGATTGCATCTTCCAAATTTAGGAAGAGTGATCTTTCACTTCCCACATTATCAGGGTAAAAAAAGCCAACCCAGAATAAAAAAAAAAAAAAAAAAAAAGTGAATATATTAAAAATGTTTCCGCGAATTTGAATCGCATTACCCATTTTCCCACCCTTAGACCATCTCCAACCCTTGGAGATGGTTTGTGGGGATTTTAAAGCTTATATTTTAAGTTTTATCCCATGGGTTGGAGATGGTCTTAGAATAGATAATATCGTTTGTTCCAACAAAAAAAAAAAAAAATTCCAGAAACCTTCAAGGGAATTATGCAAATTATAATAACTAGTTAGAAACAAAAGATTTTAGAAATTCATACCCTCCAAAGGCGATCAAAAGCAACTGTATCAAGAACTTCAAGCTGATTTTCTTCGGCCATGTGTGCCTGCAAACACAAATTCATCTATCATCAAACACCAAAATCTACTGAAACCCAAATTAGATTCTGTCGGCTATAATTGTTTAAATTTCGAAATTAAATAAAAACAATTACTTCTGAATTGACGAGAGAGAAATGCATACGTACGTACCTTTCAAAATAAGCGGCAATGGGGGAGAGGACGATGAAAGTGGACAAGGTAGAGAAGATAACAATGGTGAGAGGGTCAAGCCCCAAAGACATGACATAGCTTAGCAACACAGCATTCCCAGCATACACAAATTGCACCCCTACCAACCCCCCTATTATCGCAACATCTTCAATCACCTCCCTATTCATCCTGAATAATATTTCCTCCATATTTTCCGTGCAACTTTTCCTTCTCACCAGAAAAAAAAAATTCAAATTAAAACCCTAAAACAAATATTGTATTTCTCGCTGCTGCTTCTTCTTGTGTCATGATCTTCTCTCCTGGTTCTCCATGTTTTGGGTTTTTGTTTTGGTTTCGTTTGCTGTTTGGTTTTTCTGTCCTTGCAGTTTTGTTTGGTTACGTTTTCTCATCAATCGTGTTCAGCTAACGTTCATGGGGGTTGAGGCAGTTTTCTAAATTTTATTCTCCACCAACCAGTCTTCTCTCCTGGCCTTTCGGGTGAAAGCGGATCTCTCTCTTGTCCTCTTTTAGTACATAAAAAGTTAAGCGCTTCCCCTTTTCGAACTCTCTTTGTTTTTATCTCATTAGTTTTGATAAGTTTGGATTTGAGTTGCTAAATTCTCTCTGAAAATCGACAATTGCTTTCCACATTGCACCCACCACGTTAATAGATCATAATAATCAAACGGGAAAAAAGTAGTTGGGCCACTAAATTTGATGGTTGTCAACCTCTATGTCCCATCTGTCTTTTTTCTTTGTTTGCAGGTAAGTGGTTTTAATAAAGAAACTAGCTTATGTCCACACACTTTTTACGTGTGGGTAATTTTTTATTTTTGTTTTTTTAAAAAAAAAATATATAATTAGAATCGATGGTTTTTTGTTCAAAAAAATAAGAAGAAGAGAGAGGGAGAGAAAAAGAGAACGTGGAAACGAGGGATGAGTTTTTTTTTTTTTTTTTAATACATCGATAATTTTATATGGGGAGTTCAACTAAGTCACACAATGAGCAACTTAATTTGGTATCAATATTTTTATTTTATTACGATCATATGTAGGTGATTTTTTTTTTTTTTTTTTGGAGAGAAGTACGATATTTATTAGAGTAAGGAAAATACGTACATCAATATGACGATGGGGTGCACCATGGGTCTCGATGTCCCGGATAATGAATGTTAATGCACAAAACCGGAGGTCTTGGAATAACCTAAATCCGACCATGAATCTGCTTGAAATGTAAATAACACAAGATGTATCGTGGTTCATCTCAAGGTTTGGGCTACGTCCACACTGATTATTGTATTTCTCTGTTTGTGAGGGAGAGAGATGGAGGGAGCTTCTAAGGGTGAGAGAGCCCTTCCATGGCCTAAAGAAATTGGCCTCTTCTAATTGTGAGGGTGATGAGTCCTTTTATAGAATAAGGGCTCCTGACTTATTACATATTTGCCCCTTCCTTTATTACATAATGACATTTAAGTCCCATGAGTATTTGTACAAGATCTAAATACGGAGGCCCTAAATATGGTATAAACAGTAGTCCCCCAAGTCTTCAGTTAAGAGAGTTTTTTGGTTGGAGACTTTGAAATTCAGTCCATGTGTGGGCCGAAGTAACTAGATGTTGTCTTGAATTGATGCTCGATATGAGGTGGTGTTTAATCTGAAATGATGCTCAACTAGAAGTAGCACATGTTGTGAGGTTGCTCTGCTTGTGGCTTATGTTGCCTTGGTTGGCTCGGCTTGTGGCGTTTGAAGGTGAGGGAGTCCCTTTTATAGAATAGGGGCTCGCTCCTCTTTACAAAAATGATGGGTTAGAGTTGGTGCTTGAGGCGAGGCGGTTGCTCAACTGACGATAATGCTCTCTAATGAAGGTAAGGGAGTCCCTTTTATAAAATAAAGGCTCGCTCTTCAGTACATAAATAATGGGCTAAGTCTCCCAAGTATTTTTTCATGAGGCCCAATATATGGTACATAATGTAGTCTCCCAAGTCTTCGGTCAATAAAGTCTGTTGGCTGGAAACTTCAAATTGAATCTGTGTATGGGTCGAAGTAGCGGTTGTTCGGAGGCGGTATTTGTATACCCTGCACTTGAGCTTTGCAGGTGAAGCTTTGCAAGTGAAGCTTTGCAAGTGAAGCTTTGAAGCTGGAGCTCTGTAAATGAAGCTTTTGAAGCTAGAGCTTTTGTAAATGAAGCTTTTGAAGCTAGAGCTCTGTAGATGAAGCTTTTGAAGTAAGAGCTCTTGTAAATGAAGCTTTTGAAACTAGAGCTCTGTAAATGAAGCTTTTGAAGCTAGAGCTTTTGTAAATGAAGCTTTTGAAGCTGATTGACATAAGTGATGCTCATGAATGTTTATGTTGATTGATATGAGTGATGCTCATGGATGTTGACATGAGTAATGCTCATGGATGTTGACATGAGTGATGCTCATGAATGTTTATGTATGATTGATATAAGTAATGCTCATAAATGTTTATGTATGATTGACATAAGTAATGCTCATTTATAATTTGGGAGTACTGGACGTACTTTTGATCACCTGGTTGGTGGTAATAGCGGCAGGTTGTCGAATAATTTTGGAGTACTGGGCGTACTTTTGATTACTTGGTTGGTGGTAATAGTGGTAGGTTGCCGAATAATTGTGGAGTACTGGGCGTACTTTTGATCACCTGGTTGGTGGTAATAGCGGCAGATTGTCGAATAATTGTGGAGTACTGGGCGTACTTTTGATTGCTTGCTTGGAGCTATTTTGGGCTTATGGGCATTCGCCCTCTACACAACATTCCAACCCATTTATTTTGGGCTTTGCCGTTTTTTTTAATTACCCTATGATGGGGTTTATACAGATGTTTCCAAAAGATAAGAAAAATAAATTACATCATACATCTGTAAAAAAAAAAAAAAGTAAATGACATCATTCTGGTGGGGTGTTTATTCCTTGCTTTTGCAGATTTGCGTGCCTGTTATCCATTGCTTTTCTGTGGGTCGTCGACAAACTGAAGAAAACACCAACTTGCTTCAGCTTTCAACCAAAGAAAGCATAATTCTTTCTTTTCTCTTTTCCTTTTTGCTTTCCACTGCGTTTGCTTTCCCATGTGCTCTCGCAGACAATGGGTTGAGAGAACACTATTGTAAGGCTATCTTTTGCTTTTCTTGATCTCTCTCATGCCTCCACAGTGTGGTAGCTGAAAGCTTGTCCCTCCTCTGTCCACTGACTATGTCGACATTCATAAAATAAAGCCAATTCCATTTGAGCAAAAAATAACCCCACCGACACCTGTCTCTGGTAGCCAGAGGTTGGTACAGGGTGTATTGTAGCAGAACCCACCTGTTTGATTTCCTCAAAACGGTGGAACATTACCGACTGCCAAAACTGTTGACTCCAGTCGGTGGTTACTGCCATTCACAGCTGCTTCATCCACGCGTCCTTGCTAATTTCCTGCCTGTGATTCACCATCTAACAACTCCTCAATTTCAATGTCATGCTTTAGTCGGTGGTCATTGCCACTTAAAACTCCTTCCTCCACATGCCTTGTATGATGACGAATTTGCTGCTCACCATGCAACATCACATCATTTTTTGCCATGCTGAAAATTGCTATCATCATACCCCTTATCTTCTTCCACTTGACTTGGAAGTTCAACCACTATTGCTACAGTTGATGTTGGCTTAGTCTTGAAAACAGAGCAACACTCAGGTCTGGGCGGACCAGAGCTTCAACGAGGGAAGTGAGGCAATAAACCTGGCAGCAAAGACGCATCAGGGTGAGCATCATTGCACCATAGCTTTGAAGTGATGAAGAGCTGGTCTCTGGAATCAACAAGGCCAAGTTCGAGAGCTTCCTTAATGGCTTTGCCCAGAGTCTGCTCAGAGCCATATATCGAAGCCGTATCAAAATGCCTGTAGCTGAGCTTGATGGCCTCAACCATTACCATTTTCAACGTGTCAGGCTGTAAGTTGTCGTTTGCCGTGCCGAAGGCGAGCACGGGCATGCTCTTGGGGCCGGCGGAGGAGTCGAACACCACTTCCAGGATTTTGGTTACTGCTGCCATCTTTGAAAACTCGAGTATTGAATTGAAGTTTGCTTGTTTTATACGGGATATGGGAAAAACACAGTGGAAATGATCTCTCTCTCCTGGTCCTAACAGAAATCAGAAAATGAAAGCTAGCGCAAATTCACGGCAGAGGTGAAAAAAATGAAAGAGAACCGATACAGATTTTCGTGTCGTTTCCCACAGACGGCGCCAAATGTTGATGCACAAAATCGAAAGTCTTGGAACAACGTAAATCTGACCGTGAATCTGCATGAAATGTAAATAACACAAGATGTATCGTGGTTCACCTCAAGGTTTGGGCTACGTCCACACTGATTATTGTATTTTTCTGTTTGTGAGGGAGAGAGATGGAGAGAGCTTCTAAGGGTGAGAGAGCCCTTCCATGGCCTAAGAAATTGGCTTCTCCTAATTGTGAGGGTGAGAAGTCCTTTTATAGAATAAGGGCTCTTCACTTATTACATATTTGCCCATTCCTTTATTACATAATTACATTTAAGTCCCATGAGTATTTGTACGAGATCTAAATACGGAGGCCCTAAATATGGTATAAATAGTAGTCCCACAAGTCTTTAGTCAAGAGAGTCTTTTGGCTGGAGACTTTAAAATTCAGTCCATGTGTGGGCCGAAGTAACTAGATGTTGTCTTGAACTGATGCTCGATATGAGGCGATGCTCAATCTGAAATGATGCTCAACTGGAAGTAGCACATGTTGCGAGGTTGCTCTGCTTGTGGCTTATGTTGCCTTGGTTGGCTCGGCTTGTGGCGTTTGAAGGTGTGAGAGTCCCTTTTATAGAATAAGGGCTTGCTCCTCTTTACAAAAATGATGGGTTAGAGTTGGTGCTCGCGGCGAGGTGGTTGCTCAGCTGGCGGTGATGCTCTCTAATGAAGGTAAGGGAGTCCCTTTTATAAAATAAGGGCTCGCTCTTCAGTACATAAATAATGGGCTAAGTTCCCCAAGTATTTTTTCATGAGGCCCAGTTGAGGCCCAATATATGGTACATAATGTAGTCCCCCAAGTCTTCGGTTAATAAAGTCTGTTGGCTAGAGACTTCAAATTGAATCCGTGTATGGGCCGAAGTAGCGGTTGTTCGGAGTGATATGAGCATATTTATGCGACTTAGTTAGCTTGTTCTTGTGCATTTACGTTGTGTTTTCTTGGTTAAGTTAGTCTTTTAAGCCATTTTCGTGTGTTTTCAGGTTTTAAGGACAAAGTATGCAAAGAAGTGCATTTTGGAGCCTTTTGGAGCAAAAGTGAGCTTGGATTGAATAGCACATGCTTGGAACAAAAGGAATGGATGAAATTGAAGATTTGAAGATTTAAGGAGTCCTAATTGACGACGAATTCCTAATCAACGAAAGATTCCTAGTTGAAGATGGATTCCTAGAAGAATGAAGATTCCTACTCAAACATGGTTTCCTACTTGAAGTAGGAAAGTTAAGCTTAAAGTTTCCTATTTTGGGTTGATCTTTCCTAAACCTAGATGGCCTTAAGTTCCAGCAACATCGAAGGTTTCCTAAGCATTTTTTGACACAAAGAAAGGTTCTAGAACACTTCCCTATCCTTGCCGTTCATCTCCTTGGGTTTGTGGGTTTCTAGAAGCCCTATCCCTTCATTTCCTATCCTTGTTGCACAAGAAAACCAATCCCTTTCAGATTTAGGACCTTTGCCAAACCTAAGCCCTTCTAGAAACCTTTTTCCTTGCCTTGCAAGGCATTCTAGAAGCCCAATCTCTTTCCTACATATCTGCCGCACCTTTTAAGCCTTTTCCCCTTTGAATTCTAATTGTTTGGGCCCTAATCCTTATTTTCTGCCAAGTCCAAGGCCTAATCTGATTTCCCTAAGGTTTTATGTCCCTATATATATTCATATTAACTCTATGCCGCAACACACACCTCCCATATTCACAATTCATGCCAGAAACCCTTTTTCCCTCTTTGTTGCAGCCATCCCTCACCATTCTCCATAGTTTCTGACCTAAAACAACCCCTGCCGCACCATACACTTATCCTAGCCTTAACCCCATCCTTCTACACCATTCATAACCCCCAAAGCCTGTCCCTAGACCTTGTGCAGCAACAAGGAGGAATGAGGAAAGTTCGTGGACGTGCTTGCTGTTTAGTTTGGAGCGTTGGAGCGTCTAGGTGTTTTCTTTCTTTTGTTTTCAATGAATAAATATGTTTATCTTTGCTTTGCGATTATGAGGAACTAAACCCTTTTTGGCTAGGGGGAGATTCAAAGCCATGAACATGCTTGCAATATGAATTTATTACCTTTGGTTGTATTTCATAAATTGTGAATTCAATTTGTTTAACTGTTTGATTGATAACTTATTCATGTTTTTTTATTAAGGATGCATACTTAGTTTGCATGCATGAATATGATGCTAGAATATAAGGGAGTTTCACCTAATAGTTACAAACATATATTCACAAATAGTGAAGGTCGCTTATAAATGATTGCTTTAAATGAATTCTTGGCAAGAGTTTCATGCTCATCATAGTTACAATTGCCTCGTCAATACTTATAGTTTTCTTGATGCTTAATGATCTTTGATTGTGTCTCTATTGTGCAATTCACGTAGGGAACTTTTAGAGAATGTTTTTAATTGTTGTATGCAATCATCCAATTCAATAACTTAAGGAGAACTTGAAGGTTAATTTAAGTGGACCTAATTAACCTGAGGTGTTGAGTTTCATAGTTTGTTGAAAGAACAACTGAAAATTGGTTTATGTGCAAGTGTGTCATGTGTGGAGAAGAACCCTCTAGCTAGCCCATCATCCACCTTATTCCCCAGATTCGTCCAAAATCTATTTTAGTTTACAATTTGTTTGTTTTGTTTTCAAATTCGTCAAAATCAAATCCCCATTTACTTTGAAGTGTTAGATTAGTTAAAATCTGTTTTGAGTTGTGTTGTTAAGTGTCTTGAGTCAAGCTAAAACCTAATTTCGTCCAAATAACTCCCTAGAGTCAGTTTAGTGTCTATTTCATTGTTTTGTGCTGTTTTGAGTCTTTCTAGTTAGTTTTGAGTCTTGTGAGTTTATATTGAGTCTTTTTTAATCTAGTTTAGGGTTTTAAACTTAGTTTTATGTTTTTTAGTCAGTTTCAAGTGTTTTAGCAATCTCTACTAATCCCCGGTTTAGAACCATCCCTACTTGCATCTCTACTACAATTGTCAACAAGAGGGTTTAATTTGTGTGTTAACTTTTATCACATCACGGAGGCGGTATTTGTATACCCTGCACTTGAGCTTTGTAGGTGAAACTTTGCAAGTGAAGCTTTGAAGCTGGAGCTCTGTAAATGAAGCTTTTGAAGCTAGAGCTTTTGTAAATGAAGCTTTTGAAGCTAGAGCTCTGTAGATGAAGCTTTTGAAGCTAGAGCTTTTGTAAATGAAGTTTTTGAAGCTAGAGCTTTTGTAAATGAAGCTTTTGAAGCTAATTGACATGAGTGATGCTCATGAATGTTTATGTTGATTGATATGAGTGATGCTTATGGATGTTGACATGAGTGATACTTATGAAGTGATGCTCATGAATGTTTATGTATGATTGATATGAGTAATGCTCATGAATGTTTATGTATGATTGACATGAGTAATGCTCATGTATAATTTGGGAGTACTGGATGTACTTTTGATCACCTGGTTGGTGGTAATAGTGGCAGGTTGCCGAATAATTGTGGAGTACTGGGCGTACTTTTGATCACCTGGTTGGTGGTAATAGCGGCAGGTTGTCGAATAATTGTGGAGTACTGGACGTATTTTTGATAGCCTACTTGGAGCTATTTTGGGCGCATGGGCCTTCGCCCCCTACACAACATTCCAGCCCATTTACTTTGGTCTTTGCACTTTTTTTTTATTACCCTCTGATGGAGTTTATACAGATGTTTTCGAAAGATAAGAAAAATAAATTACATCATACATTTATCAAAAAAAAAAAAAGTGAATCACATCATTCTGGTGGGGGGTTTATTCCTTGCTTTTGTAGATTTGCGTGCCTGCTATCCATAGCTTTTCTGTGGGTGGTCGACAAACTGAAGAAAACACCAACTTGCTTCAGCTTTCAACCAAAGAAAGCATAATTCTTTCTTTTCTCTTTTCCTTTTTGCTTTCCATTACGTTTGCTTTGCTTTTGCTTTCCTATGTGCTCTCGCAGATAATGGGTTGAGAAAACATTGTTGTAAGGCTATCTTTTGCTTTTCTTGATCTCTCCCATGCCTCCACAGTGTGGTACCTGAAAGCTTGTCCCTCGTCTGTCTACTGACCATGTCGACTTTCATAAAATAGAGCCAATTCCATTTGAGCAGAAAATAACCCCACCGACACCTGTCTCTGGTGGCCAAAGGTTGGTACACGGTGTATTGTAGCAGAACCCATCTGTTTGATTTCCTCAAAACGGTGGAACATTACCGACTGCCAAAACTGTTGACTCCAGTCGGTGGTTACTGCCATTCACAGCTGCTTCATCCATGCGTCCTTGCTAATTTCCTGCCTGCGATTCACCGTCTAACAACACCTTAATTTCAGTGTCATGCTTCAGTCGGTGGTCATTGCCACTTAAAACTCTTTCCTCCACGTGCCTTGTATGATGACGAATTTGCTGCTCACCATGCAACAGCACATCATTTTTTGCCATGTTGAAAATTGCTAGCATCATAGCCCTCATCTTCTTCCACTTGACTTGGAAGTTCAACCATTATTGCTACAGTTGGTGTTGGCTCATTCTTGAAAACAGAGCAACACTCAGGTCTTGGCGGACCAAAGCTTCAACGAGGGAAGTGAGGCAATAAACCCAGCATCAAAGACGCATCAGGGTGAGCATCATTGCACCATAGCTTTGAAATGATGAAGAGCTGGTCTTTGGAATCAACAAGGCCAAGTTCGAGAGCTTCCTTAATGGCTTCGCCTAGAGTCTGCTCGGAGCCATATATCGAAGCCGTATCAAAATGCCTGTAGCCGAGCTTGATGGCCTCAACCACTGCCATTTTCAACGTGTTAGGCTGTTTGTTGTCGTATGCCGTGCCGAAGGTGAGCACGGGCATGCTCTTGGGGCCGGCGGAGGAGTCAAGCACCACTTCCTGGATTTGGGTTGCTGTTGCCATCTTTGAAAACTCAAGTATTGAATTAAAGTTTGCTTGTTTTATACGGGATATGGGAAAAACACAGTGGAAAAGATCTCTCTCTCCTGGTCCAGACAGAAATAAAAAAATGAAAGCTGGCGCAGATTCGCGGCGGAGGTGAAAAAAATGAAAGAGAACCGACACAGCTTTTCGTGTCGTTTCCCACAGACGGCGCCAAATGTTGATGCACAAAACTGGAAGTCTTGAAACAACGTAAATCCAACTGTGAATCTGCATGAAATGTAAATAACACAAGATGTATCGTGGTTCACCTCAAGGTTTGGGCTACGTCCACACTGATTATTGTATTTCTCTGTTTGTGAGGGAGAGAGATGGAGGAAGCTTCTGAGGGTGAGAGAGCCCTTCCATGGCCTAAGAAATTGACCTCTCCTAATTGTTAGGGTGAAGAGTCCTTTTATAGAATAAGGGCTCCTCACTTATTACATATTTTCCCCTTCCTTTATTACATAATTACATTTAAGTCCCCTGAGTATTTGTACGAGATCTAAATACGGAGGCCCTAAATATGGTATAAACAATGAACAATATAACCATCCTCCAAACATTACAAAAAACAATAACTAATTAAGAAACATCCTCGATTAGAGTATCTTGAAGTAAAATTGGTGGGTGTACACACCAGACCATCTCAGCCACACATCCAAGTCCAAAAATTAATTAAGATTGTATGTAGGTGTTTGGACCCGATTTTACAGAATCAGTTCGGTGTTCATGCATAGTTGTCTTGGAGTTTAAGTACATCAACAAATAGATTTTTATCCAACAAGATTGTAGTTAGGTTCCATCTTGTCATATGGCCTTCATGCATAGTTGCGGCTGAATATATCAGCATGGGGTTTGATTATAGTAGTTGGATGCATGGTCTTTATGCATGCATAGGTAACCTGCAGGTGGGATAAGTTCGAGTAGCAAATTGGTAGGTGTTTGTAATGTGTGAGGCATATGGGCATTGAGAAAAACAAGGTGATTGTTTTGGATGTGAAAAGAACCGTGTGTGACTATCCAACAAATTCAATGATGGGATAAAGTAAAGTCAAAGTTGGAATAGAAGAGGATTAAGTGCAATTGAACCCTATGTGGTCATTGTTTTATTTTTCAGAATATTCCATTACACGTCTTTAGGTGCAATTGAAATCCTCTGCTTATCGTTCAGGCCGTGCCAAGCAAGTACATCAGCCCTATAAACACATAGGCAGTGACAACGAAAAGAGCCCCTCCAATTCAACACACAAATTGCCCTGCACAACCTCTCTCAACAACCTTGAGATTTTTTTTATTTTCTTTTTCTACCAACACATCTTCAGTTTGGACAAACAACATTGTGAAGGCAACCGGTGATACCTTTAGTTTGGATAAACAACACTATCGCCGTAGAACCAGCCGACCACGGAACACCTTTAGTTTGGATAAACAGCATTGCGTCAAGGTCGACTAGTTATCTATCCTAACTCGGTTGAGAAATACTTTCGGGTCTTTATTGGCAGAGGTCATCTCATTAGCCTTTTCGACGAGGTCCTTACAGACTATTAGGGCTCGGCACATTGAACGCCGAGTTGTTTTATGATTGGATTCTCACAAGTAAGCTTTAGAGTTCGGCATTCTGACGGCCAAACTACATTTACCATCAAGACATATATTTGTTTTGAGTATCTGTGCCCTTATACCCTGGTGTCGATTCGACGTGCTTATACACTTATGAATATAATCACCGTGACCAAATCTGACGCCGACTATTTGTGAACTTCGTAGAACTAGCAGCCTTGTCTTTAGGCTCTAGAACTTGAAGGCCAAGATTGTTCCTTCCTCGACAGCAATCGTAAGATCAAGAAGTCAGCAGTGCACCAACGCAACATCAACATATTTTACTCTTCGACTGAGCTAGGCCGACGAGTTGGCAAACCCCACATCAACCGAATGACGTAGTTAGCTCACTAGTTACTCAGCATGCGCGCCACGTAGGCTTGGTAGTTTTTAGGGTCAACATTTTAGCACGCCCGTGGGACACAGTGCTAAAACTACAAAGTTCACATGATATATCAAGATCACAATCAGGATGAGATTCGGCGCCTATTCAAGGAAATTGTCGAGCAACAAAAATGACTTGGCCGGATCATTGAAGCACATGAAGAAAGGCATAAATATTTCTCTCAAATGATAAAGGTGAAGGTTCATCACAGCTTACAAGATCAATAGTTAAATGAGGATAGAGCTCGATTTGATGAGTGGCTCAATAAGAAAACGCCTTTTGGGTTCAAATCAATTCCATTTGAAGAATAGTTGGATCAAAAGACCAGGGGACAATTTTTCACTCTGGCCACAATCAACATTTGGCCTAAGAAGATTGTCGAGACGGCCGAAGAAGAACCTAGGCCACCTGTATTTTTGGTCGAGACTGAAATTATGGTAGGCCTAGAAGCAAAAGTTCAAGTTTCTGAGCCACAAATCGACTTAGAAAATGATTTGTCAGAGGAGTGCTTCAATGATGAACAAGGCCGAGATATAGGCCTAGCCGAAAAAACCACGCCAATCGATATGATTATTGGTGATAAAGCCGATATGGAGAAATCTCATTTAGCTAAGTTGTTCGAGTTAAAAGCCGAAATTGGCAAAATTATTATGCCTGGGGGCCATAATAATTGTTCAACACATTCGGCAACTGAAAGTGGAAAATATTTCGCTAAGTCAAAAATATTTGGAGAAAATTCTTTATTCAGCCTAGAGCGAAATCAATTTGAAAAATTTTGATATAAAAAGATCTCGGCTTGGAATAAAGCATCGTTGGCCTCCTCCTGATTATAGTTCAGCCACTTTTATTTCCATTTGCTACTAAAAAAAATCATAATAAGAATAAATTATTTTCTTAAACATTCAGCTGCCCAACCGATGCTTAAGAAAATAAATGGGGCACATGTGGTACATTTCGATGGTTCAAATTATTTCGCCGAGAATGAGTGAATTATATAGAGCTACTTGGTGAAGCCTGATACTCAGTGCAGAAAAGAAGGAAAAGGAGGAATCATGATTTTGCTTCTCAGTTTATCAGAACATCATTGGTAAAGGAAAGGCATGGGGTATTGGGTGATAGGCCATCATATGCTTAATCTTGGCAATCAGTAAAGGTTGCCATTTGGTGGACTTTAAATGCCTGGCGTTCAAAAAGACCTTTTTACTAGTCTTGCTGAGACTATTTTTGTAGCGTGAGAAAAGGCAATCCAAATTGAAGATCAGTTCTCAGTCGTGTAGCTTGGCAGTGATCCGTGGTCCTGGTTCACGTATGGTTTTTTTTTTTCTAACAATGACCGAGAATCGAGTGGTCTTGAAAGAGATTTGCAGTTGGTGGAGAACTTATATATTATATATGCCACTTAGCATGGCCGAGGAGATTTGGCCGAACAAAATAAAATAAAAAAACGTTTGAGGCCAGTTTTTGGAGTTCGTCCCCCTGAAGGCTTGTTTGAAGATGGAAGAGACATATTGATGAAGACTTTCATTTTGGGTGTTCCCCAAACATATTGATGGAGACTTTTATTTTGGGTGTCCCCCAAATTTCTTCAAAGTAGGTAGTACTTCAACCTATGGACATGTGGCATGAGGAATCATGACTTGCTTTAAGGTACAAGGCAAGTGAGGAATCATGGTTTGCTTTACTGTCATGTCAGAATGCAATTGGGAAGACAAAAATTTTTTTGTTTAGGCCGAGCTTGGCCGACTCATCGAAATATATTTTCCAAGTTATGTAACCAAGTCTATGGATTTAAACTTTTGAAGGCAAAGGAACTGGAGAAAAATGTGGGCCTCATTTGCCAGGCCACAACGGAAACAACAAATTTGGGTCAATGTCAACTGAATCTAGGTTTTATTGTCCTCCACCATATGGCTCAGCATTAATTATTAAGTATTACAATCACTCGGCTCGGACCCCACAATGCGAATATGTATAAGTTGTTGGAAATGTGCCTTAAAACCAATCATATGATGATACTTTACGGACATTTCACATGTTAAACTAATATAGTTTAATATAAAGGCAAAGATTATTGTTTGAAGTCGTCTCATACAAATGTTATACGCTTAAACGATAAGTCCAAGGAATATGTAATTGGGAGAATGCGATCTAAAGAAGTTAGATTCATGAGACCATTCTCTTTCGTATACATATCCTAAACGTTCCTGATCATAGGATTGCCAATTGGGCATTGATAGTCCGTTAAGATCAGTACGTGTTATGTCTTCTCTTAGGGAGAGTGATTGGTCTCGAGTCATTGGTGTGCCTGACACCAAGACAAGCATGTAGGTGCTCAATAGAGAATGAGTCCACTGAACACGATCAACAAGGAGTTCTTATACTCATGTCACATGAGAACTCATGGTTGGGATGCAAAGTAGTCCTTTGACCTGAGGCATCATAGTTGTCTTGTGGTTAGGTCCTTGATCTTTGACTATGTCAAAGTCACTTCGTCAAAGGGTGTCCATGACATAGTTGGGGTTAAGCCACTTAGCCATGGAGGCAAGTGAATGCGCAACAAGGGATCTCTAACCTTCAAACTGTTTGAGGGAGAATACTCTATGATATGATTAAGAATCTTTGGCCAGAGTATGAATGAGATTTAGGAAGTCGTTCCAAATCACATTCAAGGTAATCATATAAGTAAATGAATCACATTGGATAATAGACATGAATAAACTATCAAACCAAACAATGTGGTCAAGAGTATTGTATTAGAGAAATATTGTATTGCATTGTAATCCTAAACTGAATAGGTTCTCTACCTGTTCTGATTAGCTTGGGTAACCATGACATACTGCTAGGTGTCACTCATGGTTTGTGGAAGCCCTAAACATGTATAATCACTAAAGGGAGAATTGAAAGTAAGTTTCAATTCACAATCGATTTGAAAAAGTTTTAATCGCCCACTGCCTCGCTAAAAGGAACCTAATGGATCATACACCGTGTAAGGTAGAGATTGAAGAAACAACAGAGATGAGTAAGGATAATTAAATGGTTTAATTATTTATGGCTAGGATTAATTAATATGTTAATTAATCAAACGAATAAGTTCATTATAGACCTTGGGTTAGTTTTGGGCCGCAATGCCTAATGGGATTTGAATGTCAAGCCCATTAACTCAAGTTGTATGACAACTTGAAACCAAAAAGGGGTTAAAAGCCCAATGAACCCTTAATGGCTGGCCATATAGAGAGGGGTAGTGAACTTGCCTTAATTGCAAGTTTGCCACTCCATTGTGAGGTGGTATAAAGGCAACTTTATAGCCATTTCATCCTTACGGTTTCTTTTGGAGAAAAGATGAGAACATAAGCTCCCTTTTCTCTCTAAGAGGCCGGTCACCCTAGAGGATTTTAGCTAGCAATCTTACTTCCTCTATGTCACTCATCTCTTCTTCAAGTCCTACCTTGGTGTGGAGACTTAGAGGTTCTCAACTTTGGGAACTTGGAGAATCCTTTCATCCATCCTCATCCAAGAAATCCATGGAGCTAAGAAGCAAGGAATGAAGGCCCTCTCCTTGGGTGATTAGCCTTTGCTTATGCAAAGAGGAATCAACAAAGGTATAAAATTTCTCAACTCACTTTGTTCTTGAGTTGAGTCTTGGTTCACATAACTACTAGGCTTTGAATTTCATGGGTAATGTTTTGTTTTTTGAGTGCATACAAGCATGATTCCGCCTTTAAATGTTAATTTCATGCCATAAATGTTGCTCAAATGAACATGTTTTTCACAAAATTTCCTTCATAAGCCAACTTTTACCGAGCTCGACGAGCATGAGCTGGTGCTCAGCAGTAAAATCATGGGTCTTTTCCATAGCATGGTATCTACAATAAAAGGCTATCTAAATGGGGATTTGTATCTTGTTGGACCTCACCTCAAATTATTATCAAAGGAATGGAATTTTAGAAATTAGTTTGCCGAAAACATTTTTCGGCGGTGGCTTCTCAGTAGTTATCAGCTGTATGTTTTTCTTGGTCATTCGGCGGGGTTACAAGTTTTAAGGCCATCTAGTCAAAGTTGAGGAAAACTTTGATATGCGTTGACGAATAATTTCCTTGACCATTCGGCTTAAGAGCCAAAGCTCAAGAAAACTGGGGGGCAATGTTTGGACCCGATTTTATAGAATCAGTTCGGCGTTAGATGGACGAAATAGTTGGATCACTCCTAGGATAAAGATGTTTGGACCCGATTTTACAGAATCAGTTCGGTGGTGGATGGACAAAATATTTGGATCACTCCTAGGATAAAGATGTTTTTATTTCACGATAATTATTCTGATTAAAGATATCCATATATTATCCATCAGAATAGTTATCTTGGAGTTTAAGTGCATCAACAAATAGATTTTATCCAACAAGATTATAGTTGGATTCTGTTGATACACAAAATCAGTGAGGACTTTGGTACAACAGAAAGTGTTAAGTTTGTGACCTTCGCTAGATTGCTCCGGTCACTAGTGTGGATAAGTATGTAAATGGATAGAGACAGGGAAGCAAACGCAAGATGTATGTGGTTCACCCAGATTGGCTACGTCCACGGAGTAAAGGAGTTCTCATTAATTGTGAAGGGTTTACACAAGTACATAGGTTCAAGCTCTTCTTTAGTGAGTACTAGTGAATGATTTAGTACAAATGACGTTTAGAAATATTGTGAAAGAATGATCTCTATTTATAGAAGAGAGTTTCTAGCTTTGTTCTGACATTGACACGTCTTGTGTTGTGATTGGCTTCTGATGTCGACACGTGTCGCACTGTCATTGGCCTCCTGGTTTGAGGGAAACTCTTCTGGATCCTTGATGGTATAACGTTGACCGGTGCTCAGTAGTTTTGAGATTGGTCAAGTATGGTACAAACAGATTCCATCTTGTCATATGGCCTTCATGCATAGTTGAGGCTGAATATATCAACATGGGGTTTGATTAGAGTAGTTGGATGCATGGTCTTCATGCATGCATAGGTAACTTGCAGGTGGGATAAGTTCTAGTAGCAAATTGGATAGATGTCTGCAACGTGTGGGGCGTATGGGCATTGAGAAAAACAAGGTGATTGTTTTGGATGTGAAAAGAACCGTGTGTGACTATCCAACAAATTCAGTGATGGGATAAAGTAAAGTCAAAGTTGGAATAAAATAGGATTAGCGTGCAGAGTCCCTGTATGGTCATCGTTTTATATCTCAGAATATTCCATTACAAGTCTTTAGGTGCAATTGAAATCCTCTGCTTATCGTTCAGGCCATGCTAAGTAAGTACATCAGCCCTATAAATACATAGGTAGTGGCAACGAGAAAAGCCCCTCAAATTCAACACACAAATTGTCATGCGCAAACTCTCTCAACAACCTTGATATCTTTTTTTCTTTTTCCGCCAACACATCTTCAGTTTGGATAAACAGCACTGTGAAGGTAACCGGTGATACCTTCAGTTTGGATAAACAGCACTATCACCATAAAACCAGCCAACCACGGAACACCTTCATTTTGGATAACCAGCACTGCGTCGAGGCTGACTGGTTATCTATCCAAGTCTCAGTCGAGAAAGACTTTCGGGTCTTTATTGGCAGAGGTCATCTCATTAGCCTTTTCGGAAAGGTGAGGTGTTCAGTCTACTAAGGCTCGGCACATTGAACACCGAGTTGTTTTATGATTGGATACTCACAAGTAAGCTTTAGAGTTCGGCATTCTGACGGTCGAACCACATTTACTATCAAGACATATATTTGTATTGAGTATATATGCCCCTATACTCTGGTGTCGATTCGGTGTGCTTATACACTTACGAATATAATCCCCGTGATCGAATCTGACGTCGACGATTTATGAACTTCATAGAACTAACAGCCTTGTCTTTAAGCTCTAAAACTCGAAGGCCGAGAGTGTTCCTTCCTCAGCCGCAATCGCAAGATCGAGAAGTTAACAGCGCACCCAACGAAACATCAACATATTTTACTCCTCAGCCAAGCTCGGTCGACGAGTTGGCACGCCCCTCATTAATCGAAGGACGTAGTTAGCTCACTAGTTACTCGGCCTGCGCGCCACGTAGGCTTGGTAGTTTTTAGGGTCAACAGTAGGTGATGTGTTTAAAAACCTGTAAAATTTGGAGGGTGTATTTGTAACGACCCGAAATTTCTAATTTGGAAGCTAATTACTAAGGTAGGCCCAAAGTTTATTTGGTTAATCAATATACCATTAACCACCAAAAATTTAAATTTGATCATATTATGGCTACATCTAACCTCCTCGTTAGACTGCCTATGTACCCTACAAAAGGATCAAGTCATTCGTAGTTCACATTACTCTTCTAGAACAACCTACAAAAATTTCATTACGATCCAACGGTCGAATCTCCACCATTCACGAATTCGAGTGGTAGTCGACGTTTTATTTTACGAACTTCCAAATCCAATTCGTGAAGATCCATACGTTGGATTCCCGATCCATAAGTTCCAAAGGTCCTCAAATAATATGTACTATAATGTCTCAAAGTTTGGTGACGATATAACGATCAAATCGTCGATTCCTAAATTAATCAAGCGCTGCATCAGAATGAAATTTAGGTTCATCCGATCAACCTACGTATGATTAACAAATTTAGACCCAATACATCTCATTTGGCTTATAACAACGTCTACGGCCCTCTGGCCATGCGCCGTCGTAGATGGCGATCGGCCGTCCCGACTCGCCGGGAAAATTCAACTATTTCTAAAAATTCTCATATTTTACAAAAATGAAGATCTCAAAGAGTAAAGCAAACTTTATACCTGTGGCCAAGTCCAATTTGGCCAGGAAATGCTCCAAATTGACTCGAACCCGCCAGAAACCCTAAGATGGGTGTTCTTCAATTAGACTTCCTCAGTGTTCCAACGCCCCTACAACCTATTGGGTCTTGTTTCTGAGTCCAAGGAGAGTTGATTAAAGGTGGTGGTGGGTGGTGGGTGGTCAAACTCGCCGGATCGGAGGAATCATCATCGAGCACCTCCGGTGCTTCGGTGGGTTTCTACACGAATTGGACCTAAAAACCCTCAAATTTGGGTGGAGGTGGTAGAGGGGAGGTTGTGGAAGAGGTTATAAGTGTTGGATGGTGGAGGTTTGACGGGAAAAATGGCGAAAACCGCCAGAAATAGGGTCGAGTTAGTGCACCAGTGCACCGGTGACGGGAAGGCTGGGAGCCTTTTTCACCCTTTCGCCCCTTTTTTTTCTTCTCCCCCGTGCCCTCCATTTCTCTCCCGCACTCCCTCCTTTCTCCCCTCTCTCTTAATGCCACTTGGCAGCTGCTAGACATTGATTTATTTATTTATTTTTTTTTTTTTTTCCAACAACAAAAACATCTCTAATTTCTTCATTATAACTCCATTTCACGAACGGTTTTCGCTTACACGTTTGTAGGATTGAACTCAACCTAAATATGTCAAGAAACATGACAAAATATATGAGGATAAAATACATCCTCATAAAATTACGTTTAGCCCCCTTAGGGCATTTTCGTCATTTTCACTTATCAATAAAATTTTCCACATAATCATATATATTTTAAATTTTCCAGGGTATTATAGTATTCAATTGGGACTTTGAATACACCCCTAGTTTGAATAAAATTACTTTATTGTTATAATTTTATTTTGTGATAAAAGACAAAAATATCGTTTTACCCTTTTTTAGCTGACAAAGAGAATTTCATTAATATGTAGTTTAGATAATTACATGAATAATCAATTGTTTTGGTATATAAGACCTTTTTTTTTTAACTCACCTAAGGTTCTAAAAAATATTAGGCGCTAGTCGAGCAGTGAGCTGGGGTCTAGCGCCTAGCGGAGGTCTAGACGGATTTAAGTATATTTATTATAAATTAATTAAATTTACCATATGATATAAAAACAAACATGAAGAATATGTTATTTCTTATAAAAAAAGAATAGCATATGTGATGTTAGAATTTTAAGCATAGTACGGTGTGGTCTTAAAGAGAGGAAAGTCTCAAAAAATCCCCCTCTCTACTTAGAATATCCAAACAAAACAATTTAATTTTTAAGAATAAAATACGATATTTTGAATAAAATTAGTATTTAATGTTTTTTTAAATCCCTCCACCCAACCTCCTTCGCATCATTCAAGGTTCCCATCCGTGAAGCCACACCAAAAGATTCATCCCACGGTTCCCACCCTCTCTCATAACCCAATGCCCCAATTTATGTCAGACATAATGTAAAGAAATTAAAAACAATTGAATGATAAGAGTCGGGACACACACACCAACACATTTGATGAAAACGCCTTTATTTTGGTTTTCTTTTTTGTTTTTTTACGTTTCCTCGTCTCTCACTTCTTCATCTTCTATCTTGCTTTTGCTCTATAAATTTCCTCCTCCGATGTGGTGCAAGTTTGCAATCTTAACTATTCTCTTTCTCTTCTCTCCCATCCTCCCTCTTCTCTTTAGATCTTTCATTTTCTGCTAAAGATACAACAACGATTGGAAATGAAAGATGTGACGCTGACAACCACCGAAGACCAAAGAGTCAATTCGCCAGAAAAAAAAATAAAAAAATATATAAAAAAACTACAACCTTGGCCACCGCCTAGGTCGCCTAGACCACCTAGAGAGCGTCTAGGCGGGCGCCTAACTCCTAGGCGATTCAGCTAGACGATTTGGTCCAAATTGCAGCAGCACTTCATCGTCTAGCGCCTAGGTGGCCGTCTAGGTTTGAACTCACCGCATTTTAAGTTTAATTCCTCCCCTCTTCTTTGAATTTAGTTTAGAGTAGTAATACATCATTTGTAATTGAAAAAAAATAAACAATTATTGACATAATGCAAAATAGTAAAAAATGTGTAAAGATATTTCATTTGAAGTGTTAAAAACATCTTTGAAAATTAAAATAAAATTAAAAAAAATTTAACATCTTTAAAAATTAAAATAAATATAAAATTTGTTTTGTGATTTCCCATTAAAAACTAAAACTATAGGGTAATAATTACCTTCTTGGTTAACTACTACAAAAAATAAAAATAAATAAATAAATAATTGGTTTGATGATGTGCAGATTCATTCCTTTAAAAATATAGGACCTGGCTTCTCTACCCTCCCACTTCCCATACACTCATATCCCCTCATATTTGTGCGGTCACGGTTAAGTCACGTCAACATTTTATATTACTATTGTTTTTTGTCTTATTATCTCTATAAAAAAATCAATAAAAAATGTTGACGTGGCTTAACCGTGATTGCACAAAATAAGAGGGATGGGAGTGTATAGGAAGTGGGAGGACAGAGAAGCCGGGTCCAAAAATATAATAGTTCTTGATTTGATACCGTAATCTACACTCTACGAGAATATTGGGAGAACGCATTTTGATAGCTAGATTGTACCACTTCTCTAATAAAGGTCAATTAATATAAGTAGATCATACTTCTATTAGTATAATGTGGTGTAACAAGTGTCATGCTCAGTGGTGAGGATGTGGAAGTATAAGTTTCACTGTTTTGAAAGGTGAATTTGAACCATATTATTGCTAACTTATTGTGATGTTTAACCCATTCATTCATCCCTAAGGTCGATAATATCGTTTGTTAAAAAAAAATTAAAAGTTTCACTACTTTGGTATCTAGTGGGATAAGTTAAACCACACAATATGATAGTCTCCATAGTAATATAGTATTAAACTCATTATTTATGAGAGTAAAATTTAAAATCTCTTACTTTACAAATAAATAAATGAATAAAAGTCATTAAAATGTAGTACTAGTAAATTTTATATTTTATTTCAAAAGAAGTGATGTACTAATGAATATCCACTAGAATTGTACCTGGCTTCTTTGCCCTCCCAATTCTCATACATTCTCATCCCCTCCTATTTGTACGGTCACGGTTAAGTCACATCAACATTTTATATCACTATTACTTTTTTGTCTTATTATCTCTATAAAAAAATCAATATAAAATGTTGACGTGACTTAACCGTGATCGTACAAAATAGGAGATGATAAGAATGTATAAAAACTAAGAGGGCAGAGAAGCCGGGTCCACTAGAATTACCTACTTCAAATGTTTTATCGTATTATTTATTCTTGAAGGCTGCAAGAACGAAGGGCTATTTAGTCCAAATAATGGTATATGTCCAAAGTGTTCCGGTTTCCCCATGTTTGGCACACCGTATAAGACGCCGGATAGTACTAATAATACGATGTACGGTGTTTGGTGGTCGTTTGGATTAAATAAGCACCGGATTAAATAATCCAGGCCCACCATTTTAATACACTCCGCACCCGCTTAGCTATCCTCTCCAATAGGTTGGTATAATTAGTCGGGTTCGCGCTCCCGTATGCTCTTCTCTCCGACCCTCTCTGATCCTGCCCAACGCGAACTCCACCAAGGTATTGCTGCTCTGTCTCTCCCTCCTTCCCAACTGCCAGCAGAGGCTCCGGCAACAGGGGAGCCCAAGAAGGAAGAAAAGGTAGCTAGACAGACGAAACCCAGGTTTTCAATTATGGTGTTTCTGGGTTTTCAATTATGGGTTTTCAATTTTTTGCTTATGGGTTTTCATCTTCTCCATCTTTTTGCTTTTGGGTTTTCATCTTCTCCATTTTTTGCTTCTGGGTTTTCATCTTCGCGATGGACTGACGAAACTTGAATGGGAGAAGCAAAGTGCTTCAAATGACAGAGAGGTGGAGATTTTAGAGGCTTCGGTGTTGATGGTCTTTGTAGAGTGCCTTTCATTTTGCTTCGGGAATGGGAGAAGCAAAGTGCTTCTTTTCTACAAAGTGAAGAAAAATAAACCTAAAAGTATCAATTTTTATCTTAAAATATTAATATTTTGAATTCCACTTATCCGGTATAATACCAAACATAGTATAAATAATACGGTTATTAATCCGATACAGCACCAAACGCCCGACTAATTTAGTCAGTACTATCCGGTGGCTATTTATCCTATCCGACAGAAATAGTCAGTACAGTCCGAGCTGCCAAACGAGGCCTATGTGTATTGAACAATTAGTACAAGAGAGGATGATTGAATTTAATCAAAAGGATGATTGTATTTTCTCTGTGTAGATGTTGATAGTGCACTTTCTTTAACACAAAGGTATTTGGAGTGTGAAGATTTGAGTAAAGTTAGACAATAAACCAATCATATAATTAGGCATCGAATTCATTTTTTTGTGTTCAACTTAAAGATTGTCAACTTTGAAGTAGAGCGGATACCATTAGACCTAATAAAAGTAGCAAATATTTAAGACTTCAAATTTTATTATTTAGTTTTTTTTTAAATAAAAAAATTAAACTAACTGCTTTGGCGATGAATCATTTCGTTCAAACAAACAAACCTCTGTCCGACAAAGTATGAGTCGTGCAAAAGTCTGTAGGAACAGGATTTCTACCTTTTTTAATATTTCTTCCGTTTTATCTTCTTTTATTTGAACAGTTACAATTAAGACACATTAATATTATGCAATGTTTTTCTTTTAGAAAACAAAAAAACTAAAACAAAAACAAAAACAAAAGTGCGGAGGGATGAAATAGGTAAGGAGGAAATAGAATCTTACTTCAAGTTTGTATACACTGATGGTGTGATTTTGTCAACTTGGGTTATGTGTTGCAAAGGTTCGTCGTCATGGGGCTTGTACGAAGACCTCACGATGTACGATCGAAAATCATTATAATTTTTTTATTTAAAATTGAATATAAACAATATCTAATGAAAATTATTTGTACGATGTACGACAAACGAACGTGATTGAAATATCTCCGGAATCCTCACAAAGAGAATCCGGAGAGGATCCCCGTTATTTCAAGGACATGTTGCTTTCTGTCCAAACAGTGAACTAATTTCTTTTCACTTATGAAAAGTGTTGAATATTAATCCCATATCAAGACATGCAGCTTCATGGCTATATTTTTCTATCTGGTTTTTGCTCCACTAGGAGAATTGACCCTTCCATTTTGTTTTTGCTTAAGAAAAAATTAAATTTGAACACAAAACTCCGACTACACTCCCAACTAAAATGATCCAATCTCAACTCCAAAAGATTAGTCAACATAAGGAGAAATTCTTAGGTCCGAAACTAAAGAAATATTTCGAGTGACCATGATCCCAAATTCAGGAAATATTGCGAGTGACCAAGAGAGGTCAAAGCCTCCCTGTGAAATTTGTCTCTCTAAAAACATGATTCAAGGAGATAACGTCGAACAATTCACCAAAAATCACAAAATGCAACCTTAGATTGCATATATCAAAGGGATGGGCATCAAGCATGGTAAACTAGACTTAAGAAGGAAGGCAAGGAACACGGATTAACGTTCGAAATCAAAGATTCATAAATACATAGTGAACAAGCAAATTGAATTATTATGCAACAAGTGCTGGCATGGCATCCTATCTTTAGGAAAAATCAATTTTAGCTTCAATAAGGGTTTTGAATAAATAAAACTACAAACTGTTTGCTTTTCCATTCCTGTGAAGGGTAACTTCTTGTAACTGTGACAGCCTGCTACGAATCACCTTGGACCTGACCGACCAAGCTCTGGATCATCAAACAATACAAAGGCTTAAATTAGGAAACAAACCGAAACCCTCTATAAGAGGAGAATAATGCAGAGACTGTTGCACTCCCAGTTTCTTTAACTAAGGAACCCAATCAGAACGACTCCACAACAACGTTAAAGAAATGTGATCATGGGGACGTTTCAGAGATGTTCTACAACAAAAATAAACTAAAAAAAAGTAAACTCAAATATGCAGCATCCACTAAAACTTGCTCTCATAATACATATGGGTAGGAACATTGTCCAATAATCACCGATCAACATGTACGTATATCTAGTTTTAAGTCAGACACAATGACCATAAATGGCAGGGCCCACCTCCATATACAGCATACATGTCTCACGTACCATCAATTCCATCTGGGACAAGGAGCAGCTATGTTATCAAAGCATTTTATTATTTTAGACATGGTATAAGAATATAAGTTCAACAAACTTAAGCCAAAGTATTTGTACTTTTAAGTTTTCTTTTGTTATCTCCATACAATCTTATCTTATTGCCATATTAGCATTACACTTACATTAGCTACGGTTTTCAAGACATTAACCCAATATGCTCACTTTCAAACTCAAAATATATTGTCGTAATATGGCCAAAATATGATGAATTAAGTGTACTACAGCCCAATGGAAAACATTTCATCATAATAGCAACCTATATTAATCGTTGGACATACCTAATCTACAGATTATCAAACTAAAACAGCAAAACGATTGTGGACACAGAAACCAAAATGTGGCAAGTGCCGGTACAATCATAAAAACTGTCCAAATCAAACGAAAGATGAAATACAAGCCTCCAAACTAACATGGTTAAGCATTTTTAAGGTTTTTGAGGAAAATTCATAGTTTCGTACTTGGTAATGACGCAGCAAGCCTTAACTAGCAGGTTCAAGCATAATGGACATTATGTGCCTGCAGGAACCAAATATTCCAGTCAGATAACATCCCTATCAAAAGCACATCCACCCTCGTTTTCATTTCCTTAAAATTTCTTATTATCAAGACTACAACCTCGTTGCATAGCCAGGAAGCTCTAGAGGAAACCTGATGAGCCAATCTTACACAGAGAGTGCTCATAGTTTCAAAGACGCAACAACGCACTTTGGGTTACCCAAAATTGTGTTACTACTATTCTACTCAAAATTGGGTTACCGTAATTATCTCTGAAAGTGTACAAGGGACGATCTATAAGTTAAATTTCCTATTCGGGTTCCACCGGACACAAAAATGCATTGCAAAAGGGGAATTACTAATCAATCAAGTCTGTTCAAATGCAACACTCAACAGAAACAACAAGGCAAAGCTCAAATTTTGAGGAGAACCCAAGTGAGCAAACATGAAAACGAAGACATGGGATGGAAATAAATACAATTATTACAATTGTGATAAAAGCAAAAGTGACTCACAGTTAGAAAAGAAAGCAAATTTTTTTATTAGAGGCCGGGAGAGGTGCGGCAGAGAGTACCCTGTGAGAGCGCTCGGCAGCTCCTCGATGTAGTGCTCAGCGACGACGTCAACCTCGCCGCCGCCACCGCGCTGTGGAGTGGAAGTAGTGACTGAACGCATCCCAACGCACCTGGAGGCCTGCCCCAAATAAAACGCACGGCAACAATCCAAACCCAATGGTTAAAAACCACAAAGTATGAAATTAAAGAGGAATAAAATGAAAACCAAAATAAAACGCAAACCTAGAGAGCGAGAAACGTCGAAGAGGGGCGGAGGAGGGAGAGGAGGCGGTGGGGAGAGGGAAGCGTGAAGCGGAAGATTTTGGGACGCTGGATCTGACGGCGGATCGGATGGACGATAGGGAAGCTCTGTTGGCGAATTGCCTGCAGGCTGAAGCCATTGCAGGGGCTTGCGGTGGACGAATGATGTGAATATGCAGATGAGATCTGATCTGAAAAATGATGTCAAAAGGGTTTAGGGTTTTAGCGGCACGAGCTCTGTCAGTGCGAATCGATGTGCTTGTTGCTATTGGTTTGGGCTTTTGGAAAATATTTATTGGGCTCAGTCTAGATGGGCTATTGTGGGTATGGGTTAAAAATTATGATGGGCTAGAGCCCACCCTTGTCGGGCCTGGACCCATGCCTCCCCATGTACAATTGGTACGATCATCAATAATCGTGAGAAAGCATCATGCCCAATTGATAGTAGAAACATGGTAATCCCACCGAATGAAGTTTTATGAAAGATTCCTGATACTGTTCATTTTTAACGAAAATGATATTTTTACTCTAAAAGTCATTCCTGATACTATTCACTTACAACACCTTTTTGTCATTTTGATTAAAACTCAAAGTTTTCAAACTATTTTCATTAGTTTTCCTCCTGCGAAATACATGAATTAATGGAGCATAAAGAAAATTGAAAACAAGTCTGTTTAGTTAACGGACAAATTTAACAATCATTAACGTCCCAAAAATTCATGTCATAACAGAATGAGATAAAGCACGAAGGCTTTTATTAGAAAGATGACCAAGGGGTTGATGCCAAGGGCGAGGTAAACTGACTTTAAAATGTTGCTCCACTTGTCCAAAAAAGATGATCAAATGGCAAGCTCTAAAATTGTTAACCGTCAAACTTCAAAAATGCTACTCTTATTATCTATTTGTACCATATTTCTAGTAGAGATGAGACTCACATGCGTTAGCGGGTCATACCTTTATTAGAGAGATAATACAATTACAAATGATGATATAAATAGGCGGTAAGTGTAGTATTACTTGTCAAACTTGCTAGCTATATATGGCTGATGCAGAACTTCTTGGTAAGAAATTGCCCATAAGGGAGTGCATTCACATTAGGGATGGACAACGGTTATAACGGGCGGGTAACTGCGGTTATTTACTCATAATCGTTTATGCTCATACCCGCATAACCGTTTACCCGTTGGGTAATTGCCTAAACGGTAATACTCATACCCATAACTGTTTATAAACGGTTAACCATACTCATAACCGTATACCCATTTAACCGTAACCGTTTAATCCCGTTTACCCATTTACCATTTTTAACCCGTTTATCTTTTTTTTTACTATTACCCCTTTTTCACCCGTCTACATGTTTTTTAACAACTTGAAAATAAATAAATAAATTGTCATAATTTTTTTTTTTACAATTATACACCGTTATAGGTACATTCATCATACATTTCCGTATTTTAATTTTTTAAGTCCTTATACCATTTCAATAATTGAAATAATAGTTTACGAACGATATTTTTAACTGTTACCAATGAAGGTAAATATAATATTTGCCAAGTATTATTAGGTTACAAAAATTGTTTAGAAGACATTTCTGTCAATTTCACAATTATGCGCAAGGAATTTAAATTAATTTGGCGAATTCCTTGATTATGAGAATCATCATTCCTGTAGCAGTGTTATTGAGAGAATGACCAATGAATTCCTTGCTAATTTATTGGGTGCTAAGTATTATTGGATCGAGAACATGGTTTGTGTTAGTTTTACATATATAAAATAAATGGGTAAATGGTTACCCATTGATAACCGTGGTTAATACACATAACCGTCTATTTAAATTTCACGGGTAAACGGTTATACCCATAACTGTTTATTTATCTAAACGGTTACCTATAACCGTAACCATTTAATTTAAATAGGCGGGTAATCGCGGTTACCCATAACCAATGGGTATTTGCCCATTCCTAATTCATACAATCGTGATACCCTTTTTTTCTAGACGATGACAAGCTTATAAATCCTCCCATGCATGTTAGATTGTTCCTTCTGACTTGTTCTGTGAGAAACTGGTACGATTATCTATCCTGGGACGCAAGTGATACCCTTTATTTCCTCGCCTTTTTTAGGTCAAGCATATTATTTGCAGTGCCCGGGAGTTGCATGTATATATCACAGAAATTGGGTTGGTGGCATAGGACTTCCATCGCACAAAACATTCCCACTAGCTAGGATTTATTAGTCCTTAGCTTAATTAGACACAAGCATTGACTTCTCATTGTCATTCTCCTTCTGGGGTTTTCCCTTCTGCCTTCTTTTAAAAATGATTCCCATATCCATTTTCTTCTTGTGCATATCCCGTTTAATCATGTTTCTTGATTTCCTTTTGATTCGTTCAATCCAAATAGCCACAAGTGGCTCTTTACCACAGTGGTGGAAGGAGTTGAGCTCTTGCATGACGGCATGGATTCGAACCTCGTTTGTGACTAATCTAACATTAATCTACTGTTTGACAAAAAAATATCTAAAAAATCATAAATAAATGAGAGTCTACAAAAAGAAAAAAAAAGTACGTGTTTTATGGTTTTCAGCCTAATACAAAAAGATTATATAGAAAGAATTCATTTAACTTTTATTTAGTATTTTGTCCCTACAATTTCACTATAAAGAATACAAGTATAAGAATTTTCGACCAATTTGATAAAAAAAAAAAAAAAAAAAGGTTAAGAAAAGAGCCTACCAATAATTCTCAGGTGGCCAAATTAAGGCCTAAGAGCAATACCAAAGTGGTGGTGAGTGTTAACAAAATGGACCACCTAAAGGAAGACCTTGACTTCAAAGAAACTGCATGGTTGTAAGAATTTTCACTCTGCAATGAGCCAAATTTGAAATTAGGGTTGGACCCATACAAAGCTTGGACACCTTCCACGTCATCAATCTTGAGGTCCACCTTCTTGGTCCGAGGACTCAGGCTCGGGTACATAACGGCCTCCTTGACCGAGGCGTGAGCCAGCCCGAGTACATGCCCTATCTCATGAGTCGCCACCGATTCCAAATCAATAGCCACCTTTGACTTATCCGTTTTGAAATCAATGGCCCATGATTCCGCCGCGTCCAGGTGGAACCTCCCGTTCTCGGGCGAAAAAGCATGCCCCAGCACCCCCAACACCCCGTCGAACGGCTCCCCGTCCCCGTGGTCGCCGCGGTAAAACCCTATTTTGATATCCGCGGAAGCGTAGTCGTCGGTCTCGGTGAAGTTCACAGGGATCACCGCCGACCACCGCGAAAAAGCGCGGTGAAAAATGTCTCGAACATCTGATGGGTTCAGGTAACTCACCATGTGATTGGGGGAGAAAGCGTATGTGAGCGATACGGGGGAAGGGCGCGCCCACCTCGGCTTGCCGTAGAAGTAGGCGAAGTGACGCGTCGCATGCAGAGCCGTATGTTGCGACATGTCACTGACACCACACCTCGGTGAAATTATCGCCGAGATGGTGTCTGTGTCCAGCTTGCCTGTGACGGGCAGGCTCAGCTTGGACTGGTATAGAGTCAAGGCGGACTCAAATTCTGTGTCGAAAAAATCAGTGAAGTTGGAATTGGGTAAGTAGCCAAAACGGTGGAAGTAGTTCTTGAGCTCGGACATGCCGCTAACTAGGCTTCCTTTCCCGGCGTCTAGGAACCTTGAGAAGTCGTGCCATGTGGCGTTGTGGACGTCGGAGGCGGCGGTTAATACAGTTACTGAGTCCGGTAAAATTCTGGCGGGAAAGGCAGGGCGGGAAAAACAGAGGAAGCATAGGCATATGAAGAAGAAGAAAGAGTTGTACCTGAAAAATGGGAACATGGTTTGGTTTTTCGGTTGTGTTAGTTATCCTGGGATTGCAGAAGAGGGAAGAGAACGCATAGGCTAATTTATTGATCGATGGAAAGGATTTGGATTAAGAAATGAATTATATAAAACACAAAAAAAAAAAATTGGTTGATGAATATTTTAATTTGAATATATAGAAATCATCGAGAGTTTGGGGGCTTATAGGTAGGATCGATGGGAAAAGAACACTGGAAATTCAAATGATGGTGGAAAGATAAGTTAACAAGATTCTTCCGTGCTTGTATTTGAGTTGGAGATTGTGACTTTCAAGAGCAAATGATGGGTAAACCACTAGGTCTGTTTTCTGTTAACCAATAATTACTTTGACTAATCCTTTTTTTCGTGAAATTTTTTAAAATCATTGCTTGATTAAAAATGGGCATCTTGGTCTGGGTTGGTTATGATTTGTGGGTTCTGGGTTTTGTTCATCTGGGGGAAATTAAGAAAATAGGATATGCTTTAAAAACTTGAACTGTAGGTCAGGTTAGTTGATCGGTTTAAAGTACTTTATTTGTTGACCAAATTTGGTGATTTGAAGTAAAATGGTCTGAGTATGAGTGTAGAGAAACCATTTTCTAGTGAGGCTTTGGTTTGGGTTTAACTTGTTATACTTAAACTAAGACAATGTCTTCATCTTAGGACAGATCATTAAGCAAATGTATGAACTGGTCATGCAGAAAGTTTTTTCCAAGTAAATTCAAACGAGAGAAAAGAACTAGTGGTCAAAATTAATGTTCAACGGTCAAGAAATACATCATGATTTTAACATTTGTTTTGGGTCCAACTTCATGAGTCATCACATATATGTTGAAGAATAGAGTCTCATATTGAAAATATAACAAATAACGTACAACTTATATGTGAGATTTCACTTCTAATATTATTGAAGTTTTTGAGATAAATTCCAACATTCAATATTAATTGATTAAGTTAGAACAATATTGGTAATATATTCTAAACTGGACTTACGCCAACAATACGTTCATGATTCATGAGTGATTAAAATATATGGTTTTCTTTTATTCAAAAATGAGTAATGCTAGAGAGATTAAATTTGCAAACTAAATTATATGTCACCAATAGAAATAAACACGTTTATCGACGTTTAAGTAATAAACCAATCAACTTTCATGTCCTTTAGTTTTCAAAACTTTATCTTTAAATTTAGCCTTCCTAACATTACCCTTCAAAAATTAATTCCTTTATTTTCTAACTTCTACTTCAAAGCCCTCGATATCAGAGCATTTGGTACAGTAACACTCAATCTTCATTTTGCAGCAATGGTAGACTCAAGATTTTATCAAATCCTTTGCCAAATCCTTTTTTTTTTCATAATCATTTTCTGAAAGTTTACCAAATCCTTTGCCAATCGGCTCCATTCTTAAGTTAATTAATTTTTTTTATTGTAAATAAGTATACGATAATATGCATTATTTTGGAGGCTTGGTTCTAACCAAAGTTCTAAAAAACGTTAGACGCTAGTTGGGCGGTGGGTTGACACCTAGTGTTTAGGCGGCTAGACGGGGTCTGAGCGGCCTAGGTGGATCTAGGTAAATTTCTTGTATATCTTATAAATAAATGCATATTGACACTTACAAAAAATTATACTTATATGAAATCCATGTATAAGATAATAAAAAAATGATAAAATGCAAAAAGAGTATCCAACAAGTCCAAAATTTAAAATCACGTTAAGCATATATGTCATATAACCATAGTAAGGAGTATTGTAGGATGACACATGTACAATAAGTTCACAATTTAAAACCACATAAAATGCAAAATAGGAGGAAAATAAGGAAATATAGTAATGTAGATAGGATTTGTTTTTTTTCTTAAAAAAAACAAAAAACAAAACCGCCTAGCCACCTGGAGCCTAGCCGATTTTTCTAACTGATTTGCAAGAAAATGCCTCGGGTCACCACCACCCAGCGCCTAAGCGGCCGCCTAGGCCGTTTTTAAGAACACTAGTTCTAACGGGGTGATGGGAAGTGAAGGATTAATTAGAGATTAGCACGGTTACTGGATCATTGATTTTATTGTTAAAAAAAGAGTTAGGAAAGTTCTCCATGTTGAGCTTTGGGTTTTGTTTTATGAGTTGAAGATGGCTTAAGCTAGAGATTTCTCTCATCTTCTTGTGAATATTGATTTTGCTTTGGTGGTCTCTCTTTTTCATGGTTCGCCTAGCCTTAATAATCATCCTCTCTACGATTTTGTCTCATAGTGCAAAAGTTTGATTATAGAGAACTGAAGTTATAATGTGCAGCATGTTCATAGAAAACGTCATCTTGCAACTAACTGGTTAGCCAAATTGAATTTAAATAGCAAGATGAAGTTTCAAGAGCTTACAGAACCTCAAAATGAAAACCTTAGGTAAGCAAGACTCATGCTTGAAGATTGAGTGTGCATACGTAAGAATGATTTAATTAATTAAGGGATATCTATTTGTTTTGTTTTCTTGGTGGCCTAAAGGTCTCCCTTCGTTTTCTTTAGTTTCGCTTTCGGAAGACAATATTTCAAGTTTATTATATATGAGGGATGACGCGAGTACACTTAAATAACCCACTTTGAATAATTTGTATTGGTCATTATTGCTATCAAACATGATCCCAAACTCGGCACCTTTTCATTTGTCTAGTGTTTTTTTTTTCTTTCGTCATTATTGGTCCTAGCCTAAGCTTCATGCCGTTTTGATATTCTGGATTGATTTTATGGTAAAGTTTTAAATTTCTTCGGATGTGTGAAACACGGATCTATATATATCTTTTACTTTTTTTTTTGGAAAATAATATTTGCACACTTTTGCATACGAATCTATATTTGCATACTTTTTTTTAGCCGACCCCACTTAATAGAAAAAAACTTTGTTATTGTTGTTGTTGTACTTGATTTTTTTTTAAACTATTTAATTCAAATGTTGTAAATAAACATGGATGTGTAAGAAGAGAAAAATTGAGTGTCGAAAATCACTTTGTTTTCTTTGTTGACATAGTGCTTGTGTCAACTCATATTTTATGTACGAGTTGCACATAAAATCCAAAAACGCTTATAGTTCGAGTGGTTAAGAGCATTGACGTCTATTATTAATTAATTAACAATGAAAAAGAGTGAAAAGAAAACTAAAAGGAGATACGTACTCTCTAGTAAGTTTTGCAAGAAGGGGACTTGGGTGTCTTAAGCGAACCATCCATAAAGACTAGTCATGCATGACAAAGACAGTTGTGGTTGGCACGAAAAATATCAAATATATGTTGGCCAACTTGGTGGTTCACCAAGATTAATTAGATTGAAGGTTTAATTTCGTTTTTCAAGGTTTAAGACTTAACTTATTGGTCTCAAATACGCATATAAAACTTGGCTAACCAAAATTAAGTTAATTGGTATGGGTGGACAGAAGCTAACCAATATCACCTACATTATGATACCACAAATAAAACTTGGCTAAACAAAAGTAAATTGAATTATCAAAGTGAAACACGGATATAAGTTCAAGAATTACTATTGTTATTAACCTTTTTTTGTTTGCTCGGCATAATTTTCGGGAAGTGATTTCCATACTCTTTTACTCTCACTCTACACATTTTTGTTTTTTTTTGCTGTTGGTTTGAATAATTCAAAGAAAATCAAGAGACAGATAAAATGAAGTGTGGGAAAATCGTTTCCCTAATTCAAACATAGATTTAACTAAGTTGGCTACAACAGTATGTTCCGCCTTTTACATCCAAGTACGAACCTTCCCTCTCCATAATTTGAACAAGTTTAGCGAAACTATCTCATGATTTTGTATATATAAAAAAGGCTCCATAATATGCTGATTGAATATGTTGTTCAGCTGAGAAAGGCCACTAAAATGAGTCAAAATTTTTGAACTTCACCATACTACAAAAAACCGAAAGCAATGATCACTTGATCTTCAGCTCTATCAAAGAAAGTGCACATATGAATTGGGCCTCAGAGGCTTAAGAGCCCATGCACTTGTCACAAAGTTATTCAGCCCATACACTCACAAGCAGGCCAACTTGGGACTTCCTTATTTTTGGTTGTGGTGATGTTATCCACACGCCTATTACCTCTCATGCATCACTTTCAATTTGTAGTTGACAGATCAAATGACTTGAAAAAGATCAATGGATGAAAATTGACAAGGGTGCGTCATAGCACTACCCTATGGCTGAATGGAGTGTTAATCTAAACTACATATTAATAAAACCCTCTTTGTCAATCAAAAGATGAAGAAATTTTTTTTTTGCCTTCTATCACAAAATATAATTATGGACAATAAAGTTTTTTTTTCTTAACAAATGATATTATCTACACTAAGGAAGAGGGGGTGGGTCATTTATATTATTTATAGTCCGTTTGGCCATTCATATTTGTCGATCAAATCAACGTTTGTCGTAACAAGTAATATCATCATGATTAATTCTCAGCTTATTCATATCTTTAAAATAAAGGTATTTTTCCAAATCTTTGTATGACAATAAAGAGAACCAACAATTCAAATTATGACATTTATACGGTAAAATGATGTCACATCATCATATAAGAAAGAAAGAATGAATCCATACCTATATTGAAAACAAGATAGGGGAATGAGTAGAGAGATTGCGATGGTCAATTTACAGAGCAATTTTTAAGCCACGATGTCGACTGTTTACTCACTCTTGCTCTCTGCAGAAGCAACATAAGTCTCAGCGCTGAGTTAGCTGGCTGCTATTGAAGAAGCTTTAAATGGAATCCAGTACATGTATGAACAGAGATGCATAAATGTTTTCTACCAAAAAACAGAGATGCATAAACGTTAAATAATGATTCAGAGCTGGCCAGTGAAAACATTAAACACCTTTTGCTTCATTTGGAAGTTCACACTAACACACCAAAAGAAAAGGACTGGCTAGTGAAAACATGCCACAACTCCTCAAGTGAAGATGATTTGACAAACTGAAACAACTGAAATGTCGGCTCGTTTAAGTTGATTACCAGTAGAGCGCTTATTATGAAAAAATGCGCCAAGTTAAATAGATAAGAGGTGAAATGAACCAACGCCAAATAATCGAAGCTCCCAAATTAACAAATCTGCCTCATCGTCAATAGGTAGTGGAATAGAAGAAATAGTAGAGGCCAAATCCCAAAAAGCTTGAGGTTCTTTCCTCAAGCTTTTTCGGAGGTGTTATGTTAATTTAGAGAACGAGGAGTTTGCTAATTTCTTGAAAAACAAAAACGAAACTCATTCTTAATATCTAACATATAAACAAGTATAGTCTATTTTCTCATAGGGAAATTATATTCACACACCTCAAATTACTTCTCACACATTTTTTTATTTTATTTTTTATATTTTTGGATATTCTGCATACTATTAACACTTGATAGAAAATATTAAAAAATTAAAAAAAGGTGGCAGAAATAATTTATTAAGATGTGTGAATATAATATCTTTTTCTCAATTTTACCCATATTAAAGCGTAATGAAAATAAATTAATATTTTACGAAATTTAAGCTTAAAATAATACTTAAATTGTAGCAGGCTAGCAGGCTGATGTTGAAACCTTTGACCGTGAATTTGATGACGACGAGATGCCTCACAGTATATAAGGATCATGGACTAAAATTAAATCACAAGTAAGTTTGCAAGACTGCCAGCATGTCGCTTGAATTTTCCTTTTTCATAAATTTCAATACACCCACTCCACGTAAGGCGTAAATTTCAGTGTTTTATTTAAAATTATGCATGCATTATAAAGATTATCGTAAAAGTAATCAAACCATTAAACCAACATGCTACTTATAATAATAATAATTAGTAAAACAATCAATGGGAAGATAGAATCTTCCCTCTCATCACGTGTTCCTGCCCCATGTACAATATACATATATATAGGTAAATTATAATATCAGATATAATGAGGTATCGAACTTATTATTTATAAAATTAAATTCAAGATTTCTTATTTACAATTTACAAATAAACAAGAATATCACTAAACCGAAATCGTGCCTTCCAAAAGGATTATAATGATACGTACTTATATGTTTGTACCATACTTGACCAATCCCGACACTATTGAGCACCGGTCAACGTTATACCGTCAAGGACCCAGAAGAGTTTCCCTCCAACCAGGAGGCCAATCACAGCGCGACACGTGTCAACATCAGAAGTCAATCACAACACAACATGTGTCAATGTCAAAATGAAACTAGAAACTCTCTTCTATAAATAGATATCATTCTCTCACAATATTTCCGAATGTCATTTGTACTAAATCATTCACTTGTACTCACTAAAGGAGAGCTTGAACCTATGTACTTGTGTAAACCCTTCACAATTAATAAGAACTCATTTACTCCGTAGACGTAGCCGATCTGGGTGAACCACGTACATCTTATGTTTGCTTCCCTATCTCTATCCATTTACATACTTATCCACACTAGTGATCGGAGCAATCTAGTGAAGGTCACAAACTTAACATTTTCTGTTGTACCAAAGTCCTCACTGATTTTGTGCATCAACATTTGGCGCCGTCTGTGGGAACGACACTTATTCTCATTATCTTCAGCTTTGTTAAGCTGGTTTGCACCATTCGTACACTCTCTTTTGACCAAGCATCCCTCTCCAACATGGGGAGCGAATGAAGCCACAACACGCAGAATGACACCCATCTTGCACTTGGTGCGAGGCAACGAAAGAAGGAAGGAAAGAGGGCTGCTCTTCAAGCTAAAGTCGATGAGCTAGAAGCTCAGAACAACAAGATAGCAATGAAGAATAAGGTCATTCAGGAGCAATATGAGAAGCTCTTTGAGACGCTCCACGAAACTAGACGTACTCAAACACGCTCCACGAATGAGGTCCTTCAGGAGCAATATGAGAAGCTCGTTACCCCTGTGGACATCAACCATCATCTGGGTGCCCCCAACACGGAGGGTCGCCTTTCTTCGACATGGGTATCCCTAATGAGGAGCAAGCTAATCATCAAAACATTGATCAACATAAGACTTCTCTCAACCCAGCTGCTTCGACCCGAAGTAGGAGAAGTGGAGGAAGACACCTCCTTACAAAATGAGTGGAATGATCGAAAGCCGTCTTTCGCGACTGTCAAGATTTTCTAAAGTAACGTCGAGACAATCCCATCAATGTAAGCTCGAATATCAATGACCCAAAGGTCTCTGAAAGACTCGGTCCCCTCCCATGTCCTAGGCCGGCTACCAATTTAGGGAAAGGGCAACAAGTCCTAGAGAAACACGAAGGCATAGGGGACTCAGAGATGTTCCGACAGACATACCTTGGAAGTCAGTACGGCAAGTCCAGGGAAAAATCACATGCTCTTGATCAAACCTTCATACTTCCAAGAGGATATGGAGATTTACGAAAGAAAGCTCTAGTGGTATATGACTCCACTCAGGACCTTCTTGTCTTACAGCTTCTTAAGGAAGGAAACAAGTTGAAGGTTGAACGACAAGCTGAGATACCTGATTGGAACCAACCTAGGTCTGGCCCTCTTACAAGGAGGATCCTCGACACCCCCTTCAAGCGAAAAAAAAAAAAAAGCTTGGTTTATAACTCTATATTGGAAGGGAGGACCCAATTGAACACTTTAACATCTTTAAGTCCACCATGGCATATCGGATGCACACCGACGAAGATCGATGTCTTCTCTTCCCTCCACCTTCTTTGGCGGAGCTCTAAACTCGTATTGCTGTCTTCCACCTGAGACAGTAGACTCATTTGAGGAACTGAGGAAACTGTTTGTCTCTCAACACATCTTCCAGACCGATCGCTTGCATTCTGCAGATGACTTGTACACTATTCGCCAGAAGTCGGACGAGTCACTATGAGAGTATGCTGGTCGTTTCAGCCATAAGTATACTCGCTGCGCTGAGGCAGATGGCAAGACCGCCCTCAAGGCCTTCACGGTAGGCCTACGTGATTGTTTTTTCAAGTACATGATCAATGCCAACACTTGGAAGACTTACTCTGAGGTGATGGCACAAGCTTACAACCATGCCTCCGCCGAGGCAAGGACATATCAAGGGAAACTCCCCACAACCACCCCTTATCAGCAAGTAGGGAGTGGAAGCCCGATCCAACCAAATAAGAAGACCTCGACCTTCCAAACGGCAGCGGTGCCTCCCCCTGCCTTACTTAATACTTTGCCAATGAAGGGAAATCTATGAGATTCATGTGGGATTTCTAGATGACTAGCATGCATATACAATTCAAAATTTATTTACATGAGCAACGGAAGCATGTTATCATATAATATCAAAGCTCTAGTAATGCAAATCCCCTTCAAGGTTCATATGTTTATATATAATGCATCAAAACATTTTATTGAATCAAGAACAAAGTGAAGGTTAGTCTTATACCTCTTGATCTTGATTTTAGACCAAGCATGGACCACCTCCAAGCTCTTTGCTCCTTGAAATCCTTGAGCCTAGCTTCCCTCCTTGCCTCCTCCACTTTGTTAGAATGAGTGCTCCTAGGTTCTCTTCAAGTTTCCAAAGTAGGAAACCTCTAAAGATCCTCACCCACAAATGTAGTGAGAAGGATGAAGGAATAACCAAAAGAGTGAAAGATTGTTAGCTAAATCACTCCCTTTGGTGGCCGGCCCTTTGTGGTGTTTTTAGAGATATTCTTTTGCCTCTTTTTGTTCTAAACACCCAAAAGAAAACTTAAGGAAAATATCATTATAAAGTTCCTTATATAGACAAAAGAAAACCTAGCCAACAAATTGACTAATTATCTCACCCTTTCCACACCTATATGGCCGGCCCTTTGTTGTTTGTTTGGGCTTTGGGCTTTTACAATTTCAAGTCATCCAATGCTTGAATAAAAGCCCAATGGGTTTAGGCCCAATGGGCCCAATTAAACCCGAACGTTTCTTTAAGCCCAAAACGATCTTTATCGCTTTTATGATTTCTTTAGACTTTCTAAATTAATCACAACAATTAATTAATCCAATTAATTATTTCCATCATCCATTGGTTACTCACTACAATAGTGTATTGGTGAACAATCTTTTAGGTTCTAATTAGCAAGGCAGTGAGGTGATTGGAACCAATCCAATTAATTCAATCACTTATTGAATTGAAACTTCATTTCAATTCACCATTCTTCTTTGGTGACTACATTTAATCATCTAGAAGAACTCACAAGCTATGAGTGACATCTAACCATATGTCATAGCTACCCAAGCTAATGTAGAAGTTTATTCGAAGAACCTATTCAGTTGGAATTACAATGTAATTCGATCCTTCTCTAATACAATACTCTCAATCACATCATTAGGGTATGGATATTATGTCAAACCCCTAATGTGATTATTCCTTCATATATGATTCATTTGAGTCGTATAGGAACGCTTTCCTTTTAATACGCTCGATACTTCGGCCGAAGATTCCCGAATCATATCTTAGAGTATTCTTCCTCTCTTATCGAGGATTAGAGATTCCTTGTTGCGCATACACTTGCCTTCATGACTAAGTGGCTTAACCCCAATCATGCCATGGACACCCTCGAATGGGGAGACTTTGACATAATCAAAGATTAAGTACTTAACCACAAGACAACGACGATGCCTCAGGTCTAAGGATTATTTACATTATTCCAACCATTAGAGTTACTTGCATGACATGTGAGTAGACCTCCATGCAAGTACTCTCGTTCGATTGTGTTCAGTGAACTCATTCCCCTAATGAGCACCTACATACTTGTCTTAGTGTCACAACACGAATGGGATGAGACTTTCCATCCTTCCATTTGAAGCAGACATAGTACGTACTGGTCTAAGCATTGTCAGTATCCCTCCGACAATCCAATGACCAGGAACCTTTTGGACATCTGGTTATGTGAAGAAGGTCTCTGTAGTCTAACATCATTAGATTACTTCTTCAATCGATCCATTGTCCATGGATACACTATTAAGGACATATTTCGTTTATTGAGATAGTCCTAATTCGTGTCTTTGCCTTTGATGTATAAGATTCATCCATACATTCATTTATTTGTCCTGAAAGATTTCTTCTAAAGATTGACTTTCAGGGCATATTTCCAACAGCCAAGTCAACAGACATATCAATCTCAGGGCAAAAGAAAAGATTTCATCATCACCAGTCTCATTTTAGTAAAAGGAGTAAGGGACACTACCACGATAATCAAGGGTATCACCATGATAATCCTCGACCCCAGGCAGTCAACACAGTGGGTCACGCACGTGTTAGAACAGCCCATACCCCGAGGTATGAGGCATACACACATTTGAATGCCACATGCGTGGCCATTTACCCCAGTATAACGCACCTGATACCGAAGCTAAAGCTGAGGCACTCGGATTACAAGCACACGAAGAACACAGGCACGTTTTGCTGCTACCACGAGTATAATGGCCATGACGGCGAAAAGTGTATCACCCTTCGTGATCATACTGAAGCTTTGGCACGTGAAGGAAAAATAGATCAATTCCTTCTTCACCCTCCAAGGGGTAACCGTAACCAACTCCAGGTGAATGTGATATATTCCATAAGTGGTGGCACACCCATATCTAAATCTTTCAACAGGGCCATGAAAAATAGTGAACGAGCTTTAAGGTCTGGCCACCAAGTGTTTCACGTAAAAGACATCAGGGGAGGTAAGTATCAAAAGCCTAATTGGGATCCAATATGTTTCTACCCTGAGGAAGAAAGAGGTATCATCTACCCTCACAACGACCCACTGATTGTGAAAGCTCACATAGCCAACTTTGAAGTACAACGAATCTTGGTAGACACTGGGGCTTCGGTTAATATCATGTTTGCTGAAGCTTTCAGGGCACTTAATGTAGCTGAACACTTGCTTGATCGCTCGATTTCCCCTTTGATAAGCTTCTCCGGTGATATCGTGCAACCTTTGGGGAGCATACACTTACCTTTCACCATTGGTACATGCCCTTACACAGCTACCATTACCACTAACTTCCTGGTGGTTGATTGCCCAACGGCATACAATGTCAAGAGTCAGACTCCCAACATGATTGCTTTCTAAAAAATCGAAGAGGCAACGTAATACCGTCAAGGACCTAGAAAAGTTTCCCACAAACCAGGAGGCCAATCACAGCGCGACACGTGTCGACATCAGAAGCCAATCATAGCGCGACACGTGTCAACATCAGAAGCCAATCACAACACGACACATGTCAATGTCAGAATGAAACTAGATCATTCTCCCACAATATTTCCTAATGTCATTTGTACTAAATCATTCACTAGTACTCACTAAAGGAGAGCTTGAACCTATGTACTTGTGTTTGCTTCCCTGTCTCTATCCATTTACATACTTATCCACACTAGTGACCGGAGCAATTTAGCGAAGGTCACAAACTTAACACTTTCTGTTGTACCCAAGTCCCCACTGATTTTGTGCATCAACATTTGACGCCGTCTGTGGGAAAAACACTTATTCCCACTCTCTTCAGCTTTGTCAAGCTGTTTTCCACCATTCGTACACTCTCTTTTGACCAGGCATCCCTCTCCAACATGGGGAGCGAAGGAAGCCACATCACACAGAATGACACCCCTCTTGCACCTAGAGCGAAACAACAAAAGAATGAAGGAAATAGGGTTGCTCTTCAAGCTAAAGTCGATGAGTTAGAAGCTCAGAACAACAAGATAGCAATAAAGAATGAGGTCTTCCAGGAGCAGTATGAGAAGCTCTTTAAGACGCTCCACGAAACTAGGCGTACTCAAACATGCGAGCTTGTTGCCTCTGTGGACATCAACCATCATCTGGGTGCCCCCCAACACGGTGGGTCCCCTTCCTTCGACATAGGTATCCTTGATGAGGAGCGAGCTAATCATCAAAACATTGATCAACATGAGACTTCTCTCAATCCAGCTGTTTCGACCCGAAGTAGGAGAAGTGGAGGAAGACATCTCCTTGCAGAAGGGTTGGAAGGATCTAAAGCCATTTATCGTGACTGCTGAGACTTCCTAAAGCAACGTCGAGAGAATCCCCTCCATATATGCTCGAAGATCAATAACCCAAGGGTTTCTAAAAGACTCGGTCCTCTCCTACGACCCATGCCAGCTGCCAATCTAGGGAAGGAATGACAGGTCCCAGAGGAACATGAAGGTACAGGGGACTCTGAGGTATTCTGACAGACTCGCCTTAGAAGTCAGTACGGCGAGTCCAAGGAAAAATCACACGCCTTTGCTCAAACTTTCCTACTTCCAAGAGGCGATGGAGATTTACGAAAGAAAATCCAGTGGTAAATGACTCCACTCAGGACCCCCTTATCCTACAGCTTATTGAGGATGTAAACAAGTTGAGACCGAACGTCAGGCCAAGAGACCTGACTGGAACCAACCCAGGCCTGGCCCTCTCACAAGGAGGATCCTTGAAACCCCCTTCAAGCGAAGATAAAACAAAAGCTTGGTTTACAACTCTATACTCGAAGGGAGGACCCAATTGAACACATTAACCTCTTTGAGTCCACCATGGGGTATTGGATGTATACCGACGAAGAGCGATGTCTTCTCTTCCCCTCCACCTTCTTTGGTGGAGCTCTAAACTGGTATTTCCGTCTTCCACATGAGACAGTAGACTCATTTGAGGAACTGAGGAAACTGTTTATCTCCCAACACATCTTTCAGACCAATCGCTTTCATTTTGCAGATGACTTGTACATTATTCACCACAAGCCGGACGAGTCACTATGAGAGTATGTCGGTCATTTCAACCATGAGTATTCTCGCTGCGCTGAGGCAGATGATAAGATCGCCCTCAAGGCCTTCACGGCAGGCCTACGTGATTGTTTCTTCAAGTACATGATCAATGCTAACACTTGGAAGATTTACTCTGAGGTGATGGCACAGACTTACAACCATGCCTTCACCGAGGCAAGGACATATTAAGGGAAATCCCCCCATAGCCACCCCTTATCAGCAAGTAGGGAGTGGAAGCTAAATCTAACCAAATGAGAAGACCTCGACCTTCTAAACGGCAGCGGTGCCTCCCCCTGCCTTACTTAATACTTTGCCAAGTCAATAGACATATCAATCTCAAGGCAAAAGGAAATATTTCCATCCTTACCAGTCATATTTTAGTAAAAGGAGTAAGGGACACTACCGCGATAACCAAGGGTATCGCCATAATAATCCCCGACCCAGGCAGTCAACACAGTGGATCAAGCACGTGTCAGGACAGCCCCTACCTCGAGGTATGAGGCATACGCACCTTTGAACGCCACATGCGTGGCCATTTACCCCAGCATAGCACACCTGATACCGAAGCCAAAGCCAAGGCACCCGGATTACAAGCCCATGAAAAACATAGGCACGTTTTGCTTCTACCACGAGCATAACGGCCATGACGGCGAGAAGTGTATCACCCTTCGTGATCATATTGAAGCTTTAGCACGTTGATAGGAGCATATTTATGTGACTTAGTTAACATATTTTCTTGCACTTACTTAGTTAGTTATTTCTTATAAGAGTGTTTTAAGCTATTTTCGTGTGTTTGTAGGTCCTAATGGCAAAGTTGACAAGAAAATGCAATTTGGAGCAATTTGGAGCAGTTTTTGGCCAAGATTGGATAGCTTATGCATGGAGCAAGATGGATGGATGAATTTGAAGTCAAAAGAGGCTAGAAACACTCACCCACTACACCCATTACATCCACTCATTACCACAACATACACTATCATCTCCCTAGCCTATAAATACATCCACCATTCCCCTTCCTAAAGGATTCCATCTCCATCCAAAGACTACATTTTCACATCTCACAACTCCATACACTTACACTTTCATCCCTTGCCGTGATCTCCATTTAGCCACTCCCCTTTCTTGTGCCGCAACAAGGTGGTGAAAAAGAAGGTCCTTGGCGTTTCAAGTTTGAAGATTGGAGCGTTTTAGGTGTACTTCGTTCTTGCTTTCAATGTCTACTTTGTTATTTTCTGATTTTGTTGCAACTATGAGTGGCTAAACCCCTATTTAGTTAGGGGGAAGTTTGAAGCCATGAAGATGCTTGAGATTTGAATTGATTTCTTCCAATTGTGATTTGATAAGTTGTGATTGCAATTCAATTATCTATTTTATTCTTAACTAATTCTTGTATGTTTATTAAGGATGCATACTTAGTTTGCATGCATGAATTAGATGCTAGAATATAAATGAGTTTCACCTAATCGTTACAAGTTTATATTCATGAGTAGTGAAGGTTGTTTATCACAATCATGTTAATTGAATTCTTGGCAAATGTATCATGCATTCATAGTTATAATTGCCTTGTCAACACTTATGATTTTCATTGCACGTAATGATCTCTGATTGTATCTCTATTATGCATTCGTATAGGGGACTTTTAGAGAATGATTTGGATTGTTGCATGCATTCATCCAACTCAATGAGTAAAGGAAAATATGAGGGTTAATTTGTGCATCACGGTTAATCTGGGGTGTTGAGTATCATAGTTTATTGAAAAGAAATTGGAAATCGATTCATGTACAAGTGTGTCATGTGTGAAGAACGAACCTCTAACTAATCCATCCATCATTTTATTTCTCAAATTCATTTTATAATCTGCCTAGTTTTATAACTTGCTTGTTTATTTCAAATTCATCCAACTCAAAACCCCTATTTTACTTTCTTGTTCCAAAGTGTTTAAAATATGTTTTGTTTGTGTTTTAGAGTGTTTTGATTTAAGTCAAAACACTAAATTCATCCAAAGTTGTGTTAGAGTCAAATCTGCCCAGTTTTGTTTTTAGGCAGTTTTGAGTCTTTAGAATCTGTTTTGAGTCCCTTGAGTTTATTCAAACGTTTTTAACTTTGTTTTTATGTTTTTGAGTAAGTTTAGAGGTTTTAGCAAGCCCTCCTAATCCCCGGTTTAGAACGATCTACTTGCATTTATACTACAATTTGACAACAAGAGGGTTTAATTTGAGTGCTTAACTTTCATCGCATCACACGTGAAGGAAAAATTGATCAATTCCTTCTTCACCCTCCAAGGGGTAACCATAACCAACTCCAGGTGAATGTGATATATTCCACAAGTGGTGGCACACCCATATCTAAATCTTCCAACATGGCCATGAAAAATAGTGAACGAGCTTTAAAGTCTGGCCACCAAGTGTTTTACGTGGAAGACATCAGGGGAGGTAAGTATCAAAAGCCTAACTGGGATCCAATATGTTTCTACCTTGAGGAAGAAAGATGTATCATCTACCCTCACAACGATCCACTGATCGTGGAAGCTCACATAGCCAACTTTCAAGTATGGCGAATCTTGGTAGACAAGGGGGCTTCGGTCAATATCATGTTTGCTGAAGCTTTCAGGGCACTTAATGTAGCTGAACACTTGCTCGATCGCTCGATTTCCCATCTGATAAGCTTCTCCAGTGATATCATGCAACCCTTAGGGAGCATACACTTACCTTTCACCATTGGTACATGCCCTTACACAGCTACCATTACCACTAACTTCCTGGTGGTTGATTGCCCAACGGCATACAATGTCATCTTTGGACGCACAGGCATCAATGATCTTAAGGCCATGGTATCCACACATATGTTGTTGATGAAATTTCTAACTCCCTATGGAAATGGTTACATCAGATGAGATCCACTTAATGCACGATCATGTTACAACACTTCGGTCAAGCAACAGCACCTGTCTGTGCCCAAGGAAACCTTTTCTATACATGACCAAGTTATAAAGACCAGCCCAGACGAAGCCAACTTGGATCTTCTCGGTGGCAACAGTCAACCCAATGATCCTTGAGATGACTCTTTCACCCAGCAAGCACAACCCGCTGAAGAGTTGGAGAAGGTCACTATCTCAAAAGATTATCCGGATCACATGGTGAAGATTTGCACCACCTTATCACCACCCATTCGGTTGGCATTGATCTCTTTTTTGCAAGAGAACACTGAGGTCTTCGCCTGGTCATACGAGGACATTCCAGGCATCTCCCCCGATATCATCTGTCATTGCTTAAGTATTGACCCCAAGACCAAGCCAGTGAGACAGAAGCGAAGATCTTATGATGCTGAACGGTACGAGGCAATGAAGGCAGAAGTTGAAAAACTCAAAGGCATAGGCTTCGTCCGTGAAGTTAATTATCCAACATGGGTAGCAAATGTTGTCCTTGTTAAAAAGAATCTAACCAAGGAAAGTCTCGTGCTCCAAAAGGTCTTGTAGAGAATGTGTGTCGATTACACCGACCTAAACAAAGGATGCCTAAAGGATAGCTTTCCTCTTCCTCTCAAAGACAGACTTATAGACTCTACGGCAGGATGTGAACTCCTGAGTTTCATGGATGCTTACTCAGGATACAACCAAATCCTCATAAACCCTTCGAACCAAGAACACGCAGCCTTCACTACTGACAAGGGACTATATTGTTATAAAGTCATGCCTTTCGGCCTAAAGAATGCAAGAGCGACTTATCAGAGACTGGTCAATTCAATGTTCGCCGAACAGATTGGGAAGAGTATGGAAGTTTACGTTGATGATATGCTAGTTAAGAGCAAACATGCTGACCAACACATCACCAACCTATCTGAAACTTTCACCATTCTGAAGAGGTATCGAATGAGGTTGAACCCCAACAAATGTGCCTTCGGCGTAGGCTATGGCAAATTCTTAGGCTTCATGATAAGCCAATGAGGCATTGAGGCTAATCCCGAGAAGATCAAAGCAATCCTCGACATGAAGGAACCGATAACTTCAAAAGACATCCAAAGCCTTACTGGTAAGGTGGCAGCCTTAACTAGGTTCATCTCTAAGGCCACAGACAGATGTGCTCATTTCTTCAAAACACTTAAGGGAAGTAAGAAGTACATTACATGGACTGATGAATGTGCTGAGGCATTCAAGAACCTCAAAGACTACATGAGTAAAGCCCATTTGCACTCCAAACCTGAGGTTGGTGACACTCTCATTATCTATCTGTCGGTATCGGCTTCAGTAGTAAGTTCCGTTCTCATTTGAAAGGATGGTAATGTCGAATGACATGTCTACTACGCTAGCAAGGCCTTACAAGATGCGGAGACACAATACTCCAACATTGAGAAATTGGCTCTAGCATTGGTCATGTTTGCTCGGAAACTTCACCCTTACTTCCAAGCACACTCCATCATCGTGCTTACCAATCATCATCTTCGACATATACTCCAAAGTCTTGACACTTCCGAGCGAATGATAGAATAGGCAATAACATTGGGTGAGTTTGACATCTCCTACCAACCAAAGCCAGCTAAGAAGGGCCAAGCAGTGGCAGACTTCATTGCCGACTTCACATATCCGGTTGACATTGTTTTTACGCCTAAAAAAATGGTTTCATTACCCTTGGAAGCTCATAAAATATAACCAACAGCCCCACCATAGAGTCTATATATTGATGGCCTGTCCAACCAACAAGGATGTGGAGTAGGACTAGTTCTTACGACCCCTGACAAAGTGGCGATGGAGTATGTTCTTCGTTTCAAATTCAAGGCGTCGAACAATAAGGCTGAATATGAAGCCCTCCTAGCAGGCTTACGTTTTGCCAAACACCTTGGGGTTAAATGAATTGATATCTTCAATGACTCCCAATTGGTGGTTAACCAGGTCACCAACAACTTTGATGCTAAGGATAGCTCCATGGCAGCGTATCTGGCACAAACATAATTGTTGCTCAAGCACTTCCACTACCAGATCACCCAAATTCCTCGAGCGGCAAATGATAGGAGCATATTTATGCGACTTAGTATGTTTGTTTTCGTGCATTTATGTTCTTAGTTCTTAGTTATGTTAGTATTTTAAGCCATTTTTGTGTGTTTGTAGGTTCTATGGGCCAATGATGCAAGAAGATGCATTTTGGAGCATTTTTTGGGCCAAGATTGGATGGTGCAAACATGGAGACATGAGGATGGACGAATTTGATGATTCAAAGGGCTAGAAATCTGCATGTGTGTGTGCAAAGTGTTGGCCTACAACTTCAAACATCATAGCTGCCATGTGATGGCAGAAAATGTGTTTATTGCTAGCTAAATGGATGAAGAACATGTATGTGCAAGTATAAACACCACATGGGCAGCAAGAAGGAAAGAAAATAGCAACACACACACCACATGGGCAGCAAGGAATCAGAAATTAAAGCATGGAAGAGTGGGAAGTGATGAGGACAACACAAACACACACACACATGCACACTCACGGCAAGAAGAATGGAATCAGCAAAGGGGAGTGAATAGACAGCAGAAAAAGCAAAGAAATTGGACCACTATGAAGTGGATTTCTTGTTGGTCTCCCACTTATAGCTTTGGGTGGCTTTGGCATGATTATTTCTAGGTGGAAAGAGCATAAAGACAGCTCACACACATGCAAAACAAAGCTGGCAGCATCCTTCCCTTCCCTTGCCGTGAGATTCTTGTGTCCATTACCTTGCAATTCTTTTCATTTCCAACCTCTATATAAGCACCATTCAGCCTTCAAGGAAGACACACAGAAATTCATACACATTTACATTAGTTCCAAGGCTTGCAAAGAATGAGGAGTGCTTGGAGTTGTGCTAGCCATTCCATTGGAGTTGTTGGAGCATTCTAGGTGTATTCTACTTTGTTTTTCTATGTTTAATATCAATTGTTTTTGTTTAATTGCAAGTATGAGGAACTAAACCCTTACTTAGCTAGGGTGAAGTTCGAAGCCATGAACATGCTTGAGATATGAATTGATTTCTTCCAATTGTGATTTAATAAGTTGTGAATGCAATTCAATTAACTACTTTATTCAAAACTAATTCTTGTATGTTGATTAAGGATGCATACTTAGTTTCATGCATGAATTTGATGCTAGGATATAAATGAGTTTCACCTAATCGTTACAAGTTTATATTCATTGGTAGTGAAGGTTGCTAGTCACAATCGCGTTAATTGAATTCTTGGCAAACGTATCATGCATTCATAGTTACGAATGCCTCGTTAACACTTATGATTTTCATAGAACGTAATGATCTTTGATTGTATCTCTATTATGCATTCATGTAGAGGACTTTTGGAGAATAATTTGGATTGTCGTATGCATTCATCCAATTCAATAAATCAAGGAAAATCTGAGGATTAATTAGTGCATCACGGTTAATCTGGGGTGTTGAGTTTCATAATCTATTGAAAAGCAATTGGAAATCAATTCATGTACAAGTGTGTCATGTGTGAAGAATGGATCTCTAGCTAATCCATCAACCATCTATTTAGTTTTACTTTTTGTTGTTATCTCAATCTCATCCAAACCAATACCCCCCATTTACTTTCTTGTATCAAAGTGTGTTTAAGTTTGTTTAGTTTGTGCCTTAAAGTGTTTTGAGTCTAGTGAGGTATTGTAAGGTATAGTTTTGTGTCATTGAGTCTATTCTAATGTTTTTAACTTTGTTCTTATATTTTTGAGTCAAGTGAGAGGTTATTAGCAAGCCCTCCTAATCCCCGGTTCAGAACGATCCCTACTTATACATATACTACAATTGTCAACAAGAGGGTTTAATTTATGTGCTTAACTTTATTTCGCATCAGCAAACAATCATGCAAATGCTTTGGCTCGCCTTGCCTCAGCGGTGGAAGACAAGATTGGGAGAAAATTCATGTTGAATTGTTATCAGCACCAAGCACCATGGTTGCGGAAGTGTGCAACTTATAACAGGGGGATAGTTGGATTACCCCGATTTATAGATTCCTTGCTCATGGCACCCTTCTAAATGACAAAGTCCAAGCTAAGCAGATTCGATTCAAGTTTACCCGTTACTTGATCATTAATGACTAACTCTGCAAGCGGGGTTTTAACCTACCATACCTATGCCTTACGCCCGCAGAGGCGGAAATTGTCATTCGGGAAATATATGAAGGAGTTTACGGAGATCATGCTGGATCTCGATCCCTAGCACACAAGGCTTTTCGCCAAGGATATTACTGGCCAACACTCCACCAAGATGCCATCAGAATATCTCGCTCATGTGATAAGTGTCAACGCTACGTAACTATTCCTCACTCCTTTCCCGAGCCGCTTACTCCTATGATCAGCCCTTGGCCCTTCGCCCAATGGGGACTTGATTTGATCGGACCTATGCCTGCAGGGAAGGGTAAGGTCCGCTATGCAATCGTTACAGTTGACTACTTCACAAAGTGGGCTGAAGTAGAACCCTTGGCAACCATTATTGAAGTAAAAATAGAAGACTTCGTATGGAAGAACATCCTTTGTAGATTCGGCATTCCCAATGCGATAGTCACTGACAATAAGCGACAGTTCGACAACAATAAGTTCAGGATGTTCTGCTCTAAGTTGAACATCAACTTATGTTTTGCCTCCCCAGCTCATCCCCAATCTAATAGACAAGTTGAAGCCATCAACAAAATAATCAAGCGAACTTTGAAAACCAGCTTGGACAAGGCTAAAGGTTGTTGGCCAGAATTTGTATCCCAAGTTCTTTGGTCATACCGCACTTCGTATCGAACATCAACAGGAGAAACCCCATTCTCACTTGCCTTTGGTACATAGGCAGTTGTCCTAGTTGAGCTTGAGCAAGCAACGTTCCGAGTCCAGAACTACATGCAAAGTGAAAATGACAAACAACTTACCCTCAACTTAGATCTAGTCAAGGAACACAGAAACCAGGCTCACTTAAGGAATGTCGCCTACAAGCAGCGCATCTCCAACTACTATGACTCAAGGGTCAAACCTCGTTCTTTCAAAATGGGGGACTAAGTATTGAAGAAAAGATTACTCTGCGACAGAGTCCCGAGTGAATGAACACTTAGTCCAAACTAGGATAGACTGTTTAAAGTTGTTGGCATCAGTCGCCCTGGCTCCTACAAGCTTAGAAACTCCGATGGCAAGACCCTTGGCCATCTATGGAACGCTGATCACTTGAAGTACTATTACAAGTAAACTCACATTGTACAAGTGTTAAGTTTCCGTCGTTCGGCATCCTATGTAACGAAGACTATTTGGCATGAATTCAATAAAGAGGTGATTTAGACAACTCGATCCTAATTCTCTTACATTCCTAGCAATGAAACACTCAGGTTCAAAGCTTCAACATGAATGCTTCCAACATGAAACAAAGTCTATGTCAACAAGACTATACAAATAAATGAACAGCTTCACAGTATATTCGTTCAATCATACATTCCAACACATTCATACATAAGCCAACTATACTTCGAAATGGTTCAACATACTTTGCGTCATTCGACACTTGCTACAATGTGTCTTGACACCTTGCCCTTATTCTCACAAACTAGGTGATGAAATGTGAAGAAGGAACTCATCTTTATGCCACCAACCAAGTGATGAAATGTACAACCTGTACTCTCCTTCATGCCACCAACCAGGTGATGAAATGTATAACTCGTACTCTCCTTCATGCCACCAACCAGGTGATGAAATGTACAACCCATACTCTAATATCATTTGGCAACTTGCCACTCATGCCACCAACCAGGTGAAGAAGGAACTCATCTTCATTCCACCAACCAGGTGATGAAATGTACAACTCGTACTCTAATATCATTTGGCAACTTGCCATTCCTGCCACTAACCAGGTGATGAAATGTACAACCCGTACTCTCCTTCATGCCACCAACCAAGTGATGAAATGTACAACTAGTACTCTAATATCATTTGGCAACTTGCCACTCATGCCACTAACCAGGTGAAGAAGGAACTCATCTTCATGCCACCAACCAGGTGATGACATGTACAACCTGTACTCTCCTTCATGCCACCAACCAGGTGATGAAATGTACAACCCGTACTCTAATATCATTTGGCAACTTGCCTTTTATGCCACCAACCAGGTGAAGAAGGAACTCATCCTCGTGCCACCAACCAGGTGATGAAATGTGATGAAAGGTGATGAAATAACTCACCTTCGTACCACCAACCAAGTGATGAAAGCAACTCACCATTCATTCCACCTACCAGAAAACGAGTGGTACAACTTGTACATGTGAACTTCTATCATTCACAAATAATCAAAAACCCTTACAACTCAACTAGGGGAGCACTTATGCTCAACAAGAGTTATAGTCACCAACAAAGTCTTATTGCAAGCCAACAACAACTTCAATGCATGGTATACGAAGATCAAGCTATTCAGCCTTCTTGCATTTGCTTCAAACATTTCTCCTCGGTAACAATGCAAACACCACAATTCTCAAAAGCTTCACACACTCTTGATCAAGACAGTGTGAAGCAAAACCAATTTATGGTACCAATAAGAGCTTCATCAATGAAGGGCAACCATAATTCTCAAAAGCTTCACACACTCTTGATCAAGACAGTGTGAATCAAAACCAATTTATGGTGCCAACAAGAGCTTCATCAATGGAGGGCAACCACAATTCTCCAAAGCTTCACACACTCATGATCAAGACAGTGTGAAGAAAAACTAATTTATGGTGCCAACAAGAGCTTCATCAAAGGAGTTCAACCACAATTCTAAAAAACTTTACACACTCTTGATCAAGATAGTGTGAAGCAAAACCAATTTATGGTGCCAACAAGAGTTTCATCAATAGAGGACAACTACAAATTCTCAAAAGTTTCACACTATCTTGATCAAGATAGTGTGAAGCAAAATCAATTCATGGTACCCAACAAAAGCTTCAACTCAAAAGCTTTACCTACAAAGCTTAAACTCCAAAACTTCACCTACCAAAGCTTTACCTACAAAAGCTTCACCCATAATAGCTTCACCTACAAAAGCTTCACTCATAAAAGCTTCACCAACAAAAGCTTCACCCATAAAAGCTTCACCCACCACAAAAGCTTCACCCACCACAAAAGCTTCAACTACAAAAGCCTCACCCATAAAAGCTTCACCAACAAAAGCTTCACCCACAAAAGTTTCCCCCACTACAAAAGTTTCCCCCACCACAAAAGCTTCACCCACCATAAAAGCTTCACCCATAAAAGTTTCACCAACAAAAACTTCACCCACCACAAAGCTTCACCCACAAAAACTTCACTCACAAAAGCTTCCACTACCACAAAAGCTTCAACACAAAAGCTTCACCTACAAAAGCTTCACATTATCTTGATCAAGGTAGTGTGAAGCAAAATCAATTCATGGTACCCAACAAAGCTTCAACCTCAAAGCTTCACCTATAAAGCTTAATATATATATTTTCTTCAGAAATTCGGAAATTCGAAAATTCAAAAATTCTGAAATTCGAAAATTTGAAAAAAAAATTTAAAATAAAATAAAATAAAATTGCCTATGCCTCCTCTTCTTTGGGCCTAACAACTTTCATAACAAATATATATGAAGGAGGAGTTTTGGGCTACCACTTAGAAAGGAAATGCCTCATTCCTCAACTCCCTCGACCGGAGACTTGGGGGACTCCTACCATATGCTACTGCACCTTGATACTTGGAAGTCTCACGACCACTCAGTGACTTGGATTTTTCAAGTCTCCAACTGAGAAGTTTTCCTCACTCGGGAAATTAAGGGAGCACTACCTCAACATACATGCTTCACTCACAAAGCTTCAACATACAAGCTTCAACAAAAGAAAAAACTCAAAGAACTTAGTGAAGAAGGCCTTGGTGTATTTAACACAATTCGTTGAAATGAAGCAAAGCTTGTTTATTGATATCTCCGCTAGGTTACAAATATGTACATATACATGAATCAAAATAAACAAACAAGAGCCCCAGAAAGGTTGCTCAGAAGAAGTCTTAACAGTCTGCAGAGCCCTAGAAAGAGGAGGCACCGAAGGGTGATTATTCGGAGCCTCAGTACTAGGCAGAACCCTAGAAGGAGGAGGCACCGAAGGTTGATCATTTGGAACTTCATTACGCGGTACAGCCCCAGAAGACGAAGGCAATAAATGCCTTTGGAACAAACCCACAAACCTCTGATGATCAAGTAAAATCTGACCATCAGATTCTTGCAGCTGGTCGAGCTTCCTCTTCATGTTTGTAGCATAGTCATGTGCGAGCATGTGCAACTGTTTATTCTCATGCTTGAGCCTTCTAATCTCCTATTTGAGACTTATCACTTCAGCCGCCAATGGCTCAACTTGGAGGGTTCGAGCAAATAGGCGTTGGGCCATATTAGACACAGAACCTACACACTAAACACTGAGAGCCAGAGAATCCTTAACAGCCAACTCATCAGACCGTTTGGAAAGTAGTCTGTTATCTTTGGGAGTGAGAAGGTTCCTGACCACCACCGTAGCGATTATATCATTCTTCATCACAGAGTCTCTAACGATAAGATGACCATTATGGGATAAGGAGGATGGGTGCCATATGTTGTCTTGAGAAGGCATGGCTGCCTCTTCACCAAAGTTCAAGTCAAAACGATGGTCGGATGGGCCAGACATTCTCCTAAATGATGAAGGAGAAATGAGGTGCAATAAATCTCTGATGTAAGGGAAAAATACAAGCAATAACTCTCTACATGTACTTCTTGCACACAATTGGTGCCCTTATAAAAGAAAGGGCAACATGGCCGTTGGTTCAAAAATCGAAGAGGCACCACTCTCCGGATTCCGAAGAGGCACAACTCTCCACACGCAACATCAACTCCTCGGGTACCACAGATAACTTTGCCAAAGATCTCTGACAAAGTTTAGACACATAAATTTTGAAGGTTCAGCTACCCTACTATTACATGTAAGGGTAAAGGAACAGCACCACTGCTTGATAACTAGAAAGTCCCAATGTGTGTCAACCTCCATGCTCCGTGGCAAGGCAGAATGGCAAAAATGTCCAACATTTACTCACATTCAAGAAAACACTCCCAACAAAATTGCTTGCTCAAAAATCGAAGAGGCACCGCTCTCCGAATCTCAAGAGCCAGACTCCCAACAGGATTACGTTTTCAAAAATCGAAGAGGCACCGCCCTCCAAATCTCGAGAGCCAGACTCCCAACATGATTACTTTCTCAAAAATCGAAGAGACACTGCACTCCGAATCTCAAGAGTCAGACTCCCAACATGATTGCTTTCTCAAAAATCGAAGAGGCACCGTTCTCTGAATCTCGAGAGCCAGATCCCCAACAGGATTGCTTGTTCGAAAACTGAAGAGGCACCGCTCTCCGAACTTCGAGAGCCAGATTTCCTTGGATAAAGCTTGTCTGCAATCTTCACACGCAACATCAGCTTTCCAAATACCACAGACCACTTTTTCAAAGTGCTCTGACAAAGTTAAAACACTTGAAGCTTGCAGCTCCCACTACATTGCTATGACCAAGAAAGGTAAAGGAATAACACTACTACTTGTTGTTAGGGAGACTCTTATATATGTCGACCTCCATTCTCCACAGCCAGCCAGACTTGCAAATAAAAAAATGCTCAACTTTTCTTCACATCCGAGAGGGCACTCTCAGTAGAGTTTCTCGAAATACTCAGCTTCTTTTCCCCTAATAATACCTCTGCAAACAAGCCACACCAGAGCAAGAGTATCTCATATCATCAGGGTTAAAAGCAACAGTATCCCATATCATGCTTTTTCCCTATCTTTTCCTTGGGCCTTGTTCTTACCCGCAAGACAAGGAGAAAGAGAGCAATCAATCAGCACTTGGAATCAAGCTTCCAGTCAGGAACCCCTTGCCTGATTACTTACCTGACATTGCTCTCGAGTACTCATCTTCAACATCTTATGCTTCCAAAGAAGATACCACATCTGCCTAAGGAATAGATAGGGCAAGTGAGAAGGATACAAGGAACCATGTGGAGACAAGCGTAAGAGAACATGTGCCGATACATCCACTACTTTGTCAACAACAAAAGTATCCCATATCATCAGAGTCGAACGTACTCTAGATTTGATGGACTTGTTTTGACCCTTAAATTCTTGAGTCAGCCTTATACTCTAGAGGAAACCAGAAAACCCTTCAGCCTAGTTCAAGAATAAGCCTGTGGAAAGTTACTTCTTCAAAAGCAAAAGTATCTCATATCATCTCTTCTCCATTTGCTTCTCCTTATCCTTGTTGCTGTTTACGACACAAGGAGAATGAGAACAATCAACCGGAAGCCGAAGTCGAACCTTCGATCCAGATTGCTTGCTTGGAAGTCTGATTGCTTACCTTGTCTGTTACCTCATTCGGCAAATCTCCTAGCTCGGCGACTTGGGGGACTCCTACTATAGGGTTTGTATCGCACTTGACCAAGCCTGAAACTACAAGTAAGCTTCAAGTGAAATTGATACATTACCTTGTGCATCTTCATCGGTTAAAGATACCACCCCTGGATGAAGGAAAAGTACTTCCAGAGAAGATGCCACATCTACATATGAGACAGATAATGCAAGTGAAAATGATACCACACTTTGGTACTTAGAAGTTTCGTGATTACTCAATGGCTTAGATCTTGCAAGTCCCTAACCGAGGAGCTTCCCTCACTCGGGAACTTAAGGGGGCACTGTTTGTACCATACTTGACCAATCCCGAAACTACTGAGCACCAGTCAACGTTATACCGTCAAAGACCCAGAAGAGTTTCCCTCCAACCAGGAGGCCAATCACAGCGTGACACGTGTCGACATCAGAAGCCAATCATAGCGCGACATGTGTCAACATCAGAAGCCAATCACAACACGACACATGTCAATGTCAGAATGAAACTAGAAACGCTCTTCTATAAATAAAGATCATTCTCTCACAATATTTCCTAATGTCATTTGTACTAAATCATTCACTAGTACTCACTAAAGGAGAGCTTGAACCTATGTACTTGTGTAAACCCTTCACAATTAATGAGAACTCCTATACTCCGTGGACGTAGCCAATCTGGGTGAACCACGTACATCTTGTGTTTGCTTCCCTGTCTCTATCCGTTTACATACTTATCCACACTAGTGACCGGAGCAATCTAGCGAAGGTTACAAACTAACTTGCCCAATAAGAAAAGTCGCTCGAGTGCATCAACAAAGAGATTGGTTTCTTAATTAGTAGAAGAGTGTCATCATAATCATCTAAAAACCCATCTAAGTTAAAACCCACCTTTCACCAAAAAGACATTTTTATTTGCTACTTTAGATAAAGGGTAAATTACATAGTACCTCATCAGGTTTGAGATCTATTACAACCCCATACAACATCTTTAAAACATTTCACTTTCATACTACCATTTTGATTTCAAAATAATATCTCCGTTAGATTTTCCATCCATTGTTTCGTTAAGAGCTGACGTGGCTGCCACATTTATACCATATGGCTGCCACATTTGTGCCACGTGGCAATTTTTTTTTATGAATTTAAAAATAATTAATAAAAAAAAGTATAATAAAAAAATTTAAAAAAAACCCTGAAACCCATCTTCCCTGACCCACTTCTCCTCCACTCACTTCATCTCCATTCCCTTCTCTCTCCTACTCCTTCTTCACCTCCCCGCCACACCTGCCGCCTCCTCCTTTCCCTCCCCCCCACCAAATCCACTCTCCAATTCCCCCGCAACCCCCCCAGCCCACAAATTTGGCAGCCACGCTGGTGGCGGAAACCAGTATTTTCAGTTCAACTAACAACTCTTGCTCCTCTCCGGCTTATAGATCTCCGAGTCGGATCGACCCGGATCCTAGAGCTGCGGGCCAACCCGTGAGTGAATACACATCGGCGATCTTGGTCGGGCTTGAACCCGAAACGACACCAAGTTGAAGACTGAGATCCTCGGATGAAATTGGCGTTTCTAGGCTTCTTGGGCGATGAAATTGGTGGCGGTTTGTGGAAAAAGAAGGTTTGTGTTGATTTTTTTTTCTTTTTTTTTCTTTTTTTTAAGGAAATTATGAAAAGGGGATTGTGGAAAAAGGTGCTTACTTTGGAGCGGTGTAGGGTGGACTTGAGGAGGGAGAAGCTGGAGGAGGATTTTGGGGACGATGGGTTGGAGAGCTAAAAGTGGAAAAGTAGGGTTGTAGTTGCTGGGGTTGCTGGGGAGGTGGGGGTGGGGTGGGGGGTTGCGGGGGAGGTGGGGTGAGGTGGGATGGGGTGGGTTTTTGGATGGGAGGAGAGGTGAAGAGAGTGGACAAAAAGGTGAGGCCCCACCGTCGTGGAGGAGAAGACGGAGTTCAATGTGAAGGAAAAGGTGGAAGGGGTGGGGTAATTGATTGGGAGATGTTTGGCATTGGGTCCAGATTTTTTAAGTTTTAATCTTTTGCAAAAATTTGAATTTTCTACATTTTTGTTCTTGGGTTCGGATTCTGGAAAGTTGGTGTTGGAATCCATTGAATTTTTGGAGTTATTTACTGTTTGGTTGCCGAGGAAACGAGGGAAAATTGATGGGAAAGCTAGGTAATCTATTTTAGAAGGTGGGGTGGGGGGTTACGGGAGAGGTGGGATGGGGGGTTTAGGTTGCGGGGAAGGGGAAGGGATGGGTTTCTGGGATTTTTTATTTTTATTTTTTATTTTTACTTTTCTTTAATTAATCTTTTTTAAATGCATAAAAAAATTTGTCATGTGGCATAAATGTGGCAGCCACGTCAGCTCTTAAAGGAACAATGGATGAAAAATCTAACGGAGGTATTATTTTGAAATAAAATAGTACGTGAGGTATGAAAGTGAAATGTTTTAAAGTTGTATAGGGTTACAATAAACCTCAAACCTAAGAGAGTACTATGTAATTTACCCTTAGATAAAAGAATCAATTTCTTCTCCTATTATTTTCCGACCATGCAATGTCCTAATATTATGTTTAGAGGAGGAATTTTAAAGTACCAAAAAAATTTAGACTATTGGTAAAAAGTTACACCAATAGTCGTTTTTAGTCCGCTAGTTTTTAGGATGGGTTATTGACACTCCAAAAAAGCCGTTATGCACTCCTCCTAGATGTATTTTCTTTATCTTTCTTATTTATTTTTATATGTTTAGAATGTAGAATGACTTTTAAGAGTGCCCAAAATATCTCCATATTTTTATAGTGCATATGTATTATAAAAAATCCTAAAGTTAGTCGTCTAAACACACTAAAAGTTAAAAAAAAATATTAAAAAAAAAAAAAAAACTCAAACCAATTGGTGCGTATATATGTGTGGCTCAACTTTGGTGTCTGGAGGAAAAATCTAGGACCCTTCTTTTTCTTGTTAATTCTACACATTCCATTTATCATTGCAAAAACGATAGTGCATATCCACATCTCAAGATACAAACAATGTAAACCCTTCATTCTTAAGTGCAAGTGATTTTCTTTAGCTTACTGGGTTCCACTTTTATTGTCATGCATATATGTACTTATAATATACATAGTGACTTCAAGTGGTAAAAATTAACGTAAGTGATAAATTTCATCAGTTAAAACAGTCTAGGTGGTAAAAAATTAAATTAAAATTTTATGTGGTATTATCGCACATGCTTACGAATTCAAATGATACTTTAAAAAAAAAAAAAAAAAACCCTTTTCTTTTGATTATAGGCCTATGTGTTAGGTCAATTCATAAAATTCATTTGATGACAACCCAACATGGATCTCATAAATTCATCATCATTCAATGCAGGTATTAATTATGGTATTCCCATTTTACCCAATACCCTAACTCTACATTTCAGTAATCCAAAACGGAGTTACCATTGCCTTTGCCGTTCCGACAAGGATTTTTTCTGGATTCTCTTTGTGGGGCTTCAGATGATCAATCAATCGTGTCCGTTTATCGTACATCATGAAATCATGTATTATTTATATTTAATTTTAAATTAAAAATAAAAAATAATTTCTAATCGCACAATATACGTTAAACGAACACGATTGATTGATCTTTCAAATCAGGAGAGGGTCCTATTCCCTGCCGTTCACCTTGTTAATGTCATTCTCTGACAAGGATCCATTCCGTAAAGGCCGCAACAACCATCTTTTCTTTCCTACAAAAAGTCATCAAAACACATACTCTTTCTTCGAGAAGTAATATATAATCTACACTAAATTTATGAAATTATGTAAGAATAATGATTGTGCCTCTCAAATGAGGGGACTTGCCTGTCCCCCACTTAAGCTTAACAAACTTTTACTATCCAAACATCATAATTAGTATTGTTCATTTTCTTTGTCCTCATCTAAAAATCATATACACAAAAAATTATTTAATTTAAAGATCTTTTAATCATTTATATGCATAAAATAAATAAACAGTTCATTATTGGGATGACAAACTTGGAGACATAACACTTTTGTCAACCATTTTTAGAGAATGCCACGTATGCCTTTTTCTTCCAAAATGTACAATATTAAGATGAAAAAAATATACAACTAAAAGGATATGTGTTACAAGTAGCCTCGTTAAAATCTTGTTCGGAGTTTCGACCTAGTAAATTATGCCTCCTCTAATACATAATGATAATAGAGTGATAAGCAGTCTAATTTAAAAGGAGCGTATGAGTAGATTAGGGTGCAATAAATAGCACATTTTCTTATTAATAATTTCCAAAAATGGAAGACAAATCTCAGTTAAATATTATTGAGTAATAAATAAACTATAGACTAAAATAAATAAAAAAGGGGAAAATTACAAGCTTCCTTCATCATAGGCAGTTTCACGCGCTCTCCCTCTCTCTCTCTCCTCTTTTCTTGTTTCTCTCTCTAAAGATCTCCAGTATCTTGCAACACCTCTCAAAAGCTGCACAGTGACTGTTGCCGGAAACCCCGCACTCTCCAGTATTCGATTTCGAACCCCCCGCATTCCCATTATTTGCACCACCTGCCCTTCCTCCTTTTCCAGCTTCCTCTCCCCGAACAGCACTCTGCCGCGCGCTCTTCCGCAATTCGATCGCGGAGACGCATGATTTGGAGGGCGAATGGCATTTCCAGTAAATAAGCTGGAAGAGTGAGGGCGGTTGTTCTGGATGGGCGTGGTGAAGGCGTGGCGGTTCAGCTGGACTCCGGCGGCATCGAAGCTGGCTCTGTTACAGCAGCACCACCAGAACGGCTTCAACAATGGCGGCGAGAAGAAGCACGTGCTGAGCTTGAGATCACCCGCCCCGGCCCCCGCCATCGCCATCGCCACCAAAATGACGCCGTCGCTGTCGCAGAAGGAGAGGAAGCAGACGGTGATGTCGTGGTCATGGTCGCTGGTGTGTGGGCTGATGCTGTTTGGGCTGGGCCTGATTTCGCTCTTCACCGGTCACGTGGCATCTGATCTCGAGTGGTACTCCCAGCGCTTGGTCATGAACACTTCATTAAGTTCATTCTACACAAAGCGGGTACGGCACCGCTGCTCCTCTTTCCTGTTTTATCTTTCAATTTTTTAAATTTATTTATTTACTTAAAGTTTTGATTGCTAATTCAAATTAGTTGAAAAATACGGTGGGTTTCTGAATTTCAGAAGGGAAATGGGCGTGAGGCAATTGATGTTTGGAAGTCCAGCTACTCGAAATTCTACTACGGGTGCAGTCAAAGAGGGCCTCGCTATGCTCGTGAGTTCGATTTCCATATTCCATGTTTGCATTGTCAATTTGCCATTGTTATGTTTGTGTTTTCAATTTGAAGTAATTATCTTTCGAATTCAGCGGCTGTGAAAGAGCGATCATCCAACGGGTATTTGCTGATTGCAACAAGTGGGGGGTTGAACCAACAAAGAACAGGAGTAAGTCACATTGTTGTTTTACTTGAGTTACCTGTCAATGCTGAAAATAGTAACTTATTTCCTGCAATCAGATAACAGATGCAGTGGTAGTTGCCCGGATTCTTAATGCTACCTTAGTTGTACCCGAGCTGGATCATCATTCCTATTGGAAGGATGACAGGTAATGTGGTTCTAACAAGGTTTTAGCTCCGTCAATTAACTTTTCTGTGTTACCTTCTGTTTCTCTTTAAAACAATATCATTCTAGTGTTGGTAGAAAATTGGCTTTTGAAATATCATCCCATTAAATACACTAATGTTGTATGCAGTGACTTTATCCACATTTTTGATGTCGATTGGTTCATGTCTTATCTTGCAAAAGATGTCACGGTTGTCCGGAGAGTTCCTGAGAAAGTCATGCGGAGCATGGAAAAGCCTCCATATACCATGCGTGTGCCAAGGAAATCTGAACCTGAATATTATATTGAACAAGTTTTGCCTATACTCTTGAGGAGACGTGTAAGACCCCTTTGCTATTATCTGATGGTTATCTTATTCAGTGGTGTACAAGATATCCTAAATCCATTGTCTCCTGTCTTAGTAAAAGCCCTGTAGTCTGTTTCAGAATGGCAGTTAATACTTTCGCAATTTGGCAGGTTTTGCAATTGACGAAGTTTGATTATAGACTTTCAAGTAACCTTGACGATGAGCTGCAAAAGTTGCGTTGCCGTGTTAATTATCATGCACTTAAATTTACAAAATCTATACATGAACTCGGTCAGAAACTTGTTATGAGAATGCGAAAGATGGCAAAACGTTTCATTGCTGTTCACTTGAGGTTTGTCTCTATTGCCTATTAATTTAGAAGGGAGCTGATATTTTTAAATTTCAACTTGAATCTAATGTTCATGGAGGATAGCAGTGTGAGTAAAGGCCACCTCTGCCTGCAGGATCATAGGTCGTGCTTGTTTCACGGAATGGAATTCTAGTAATCGCCACCATAGTGTACTATATAGTTGAACTGGAGATTGGGAATGGGAAAGCCACCTCTTCCTTTCAGGGTGCAAAACCTTTATTTCTTTTTTGTGGGTTTGTGATACCCATGGAAAGACCATGTCATTGTCATCTGCATTTACCAGTCATGGGGAATGCATGTCAAACCCTTCCAATGCGCAACAAAGCGCAGAAACAAACACTAGAATACGCCTTGTATACTATCCAGAATTATGAGTCTTCACATTTAGAATTTTGTAGCTTTTCTTGTCATTTTCCCTTTTTGGTTATATCCATATATTGTACCAATATAATCTTCACAATCAGTTGTTTTCTTCTTAAAGAACTGCTATCCTTTCATGATACGTATGATTGAATTTCTGTTGTTGTTTTTGAATTTCGGATGACACTCATTAATGACAGGTTTGAACCTGATATGCTAGCATTTTCTGGGTGTTATTATGGCGGGGGTGATAAAGAGAGAGATGAGTTTGCTGAAATAAGGAAACGATGGGCGACATTACCTGTGAGATTGCTGTTCTTTTATAATTCTGATTCATATTAATCTCAACGAGAATTATGATAGATATTATATTCTCTTACGACTTATGCGTCAATTCTTAGCAAGATATGTTTTTTTGTATTTATACGAAGCTCATGTGACATTGCATTGTAATTGCCATTATATAGCGTGCAATGCTGGTGATGTTGGTACAATTGGCTCCACATTGTAATTTGAATACCGGTGTAATTTTTCTTATTATTCATTTAGGATTTAAGCGCCGAGGAAGAGCGAAAGCGAGGAAAATGTCCACTGACTCCGTATGAAGTGGGTTTGATGCTGCGTGCACTTGGTTTTGCAAATGACACGTATCTCTACGTTGCTTCTGGAGAAATATATGGTGGGGAAGAGACTTTGAGACCTCTAAGAGAGCTCTTCCCAAATTTTTACACAAAGGAGATGCTTGCTAGTGAGGAGCTGAAACCTTTTCTTCCATTCTCCTCCCGTCTTGCTGCAATTGACTACATTGTCTCTGACGAAAGTGATGTATTTGTCACTAATAATAACGGGAATATGGCCAAAATTCTCGCAGGTCGAAGGTTAGAAATCTATTTCACTATTACATCAGCCTTTCTGGGGATTGAACTAATGCATGAAAAAAAAAAATATTCATGTATATCCAAAATGATACTTGGGATCAGTAAATTATGTATAAATTTGATTTTGGAGAATGCTGGTGCAGTAATTACTGCTCTATCACGGTAAACTGAACAAAGCATGACAGTGTTCAACTACAATTGAAAATTTTGCGCAAGCCTAAGCTGTAGCATCTGTAGCATTTGACAGAACTAATTAACAAATGTACTGCCTTTTTAACATGAAGTTATTTTGTTTTGAAGTTTCAAGTATTTTTGTCCTTTCTTTTCTTTCTTATGTTTGCTTATCCTTTGTTCCTTTTACTAAATGTTTAAAAGAGGATTTCTGCTAGGCACTAGACAGACAGCAAAACATCTTATCTTCCCCTCATCAACTTGTTCCATATTTCATTGTGCATTTTGATGTCTATGTAACTCCCGATTGCTTGTGCTAGAAAATTCATTGTCTTTCCAGTTCAAACTAGTTTCTGTGGGATTTAACTCCTTTGAATACAGGTATACTTGACATTGGGGATACTGATTGCTCCCGTAACTTGTTCCCCAAATTTAGACTTTGGCTAGATTTGTGGAAATTTGATAATTTTCTATCCTTCAATTGAGTACTGGTATACTAAAAAACTTTCAACTGTGATCATTCCAACTGCAGTAAGTTTGCATCTTAAAATGGTTAATAAATCTTACAGATTAAGATCTTGCTGTCCTCAAGTAAACATGTGATATTGTCTAGTAGTCTAGTGTATATTCGTTTAGTTGACTTCCCACCTGAATAGCCTTGCGTTGACATCCATCGGTGACGAGGAGAGATTTATTTCAAGTGAAACCCTAGCATAAAGATCTCAGAAATTTTTGGTGTAGTTTGATATCATGGTCATTGTCAAATTAGATTTGTAATTGTGCAACTATTTCTACTTGTTATTTTGTTTCTTATTAATTTAATCCTTTTTGTTTTGAGAGATTTCTTAACCATGTGTTACATTTTTTGTTTCATCGTTTATAGGAGGTATATGGGTCACAAGAGGACCATCAGGCCAAATGCTAAGAGGCTCAGTGCTTTGTTCATGGCTAGGCATCAGATGAATTGGGAAACATTTTCAAAAAAAGTAAAGTCATGCCAAAAAGGATTCATGGGTGACCCTGACGAGGTGAAACCTGGTCGGGGTGAATTCCATGAATTTCCACAGGCTTGCATCTGCCAGAAACCATTCAAAGATAATGAGAAGAGCAATGACAGAGATCATCACTCAGCAGGAAAAACCAAAAGTACATATAATGTAGAGAAACCAGGTGAGAAGGCTTTACAAATATCAATCAAGAGGAACATGGGAAAAGAGCGTTTATCCTCAGGAGATGACGAAAAGGATGAAGTTTTCCCAGACTAGAGGGACGAAGAAAGGAAGCAGGCTGAAAGGAGACCAACTAGGTGGTGGTTGGACGGATCTCTCATCTAAATTAATCGGGTATGGTGGTGACTTTGCCGCTTACTTTGTATGGCAATTTTTTCATCTTGCCAGCCCCAAATTTCATGCACGGGGTGACGCCATTACACAGGTTATATCTGGTTGCTGTTCTATCTTCGTCGTGAATGAATGTATTCAATCCATGTACAGGAGAGAGGTTCACTGAGCTGCAATTGTTTATAAATTAGTTTTGCTAGTAAATAACTCTAGCCGGGGCAGAAACCCATCGCTGCCAGGCTCTGTTGCATTAACAAAGTTCCCCGAATGTTTTCTTCTCTTTTATTCCCCCACTTTCTGGGTTCCAAGTTTCGGTAACGAGTGTAAACATGTTGATTTATAGCTTCAATATCCTCCAGTTTCTTTCATTTCTTCATCTATTCTTTTATCAACAACTGCCGTTCATGTGACTTGACTCGGGACTTTCCCCGACATAGTGAAAATCGGTTGCAACTTGAGCAAATGTTTATGATCGGCGTCTTTAACTTTATTTACGTGCCTTGGCAGCAAATAAAGTTACGATAACTCGCAGGAATTCCCATCATTCTCATTTATGTCATATCGTGCATTTAGTTTCAAGTAATGAAAGTTCGTGTCTCACGTTGATTTAGAGTATGGCATACCTGAAAAACCATTTATGGAATAACGAGAGCTTGTTTATCCCGTATACACTTATGACATTCATTCTCATACTGGTTCGTAGTTTCTTCCAACTTTTCAGTAAACATGTCATCGATTCTCAATGAGATATTTAGGCTACCAAAAGAACTTAGTAGCATCCTGCAGTTCTAGTGTTCAAGAACATTTACCCGCACACCCAAAGTTGCAATTCAACGGCCTGCCTGTTGCTCAAATGACGAGTAGAACAGGGTAATGGAAGGTTCAGAGTCCTATTCTCTCCAACGTAACAAAAGAATGCAAGTTCATTACTATATCTCTCGTCAATTTTCCAAGAGAAGTATGTTCACAAAAAATATTCTCTCAGTCACCTAATGACCAAAGAACGTATGGTTACTTTAATCTTGGATTTAATACCAAGAATAAAAACAAAAAAATTAAAACAGGTGCATGCATAAACTAAAAACAAAAGAATATTTTAAGATTTAGCTCCCTCTTTGCACATGCGACTGCTTCTCTTGATAAAGTCTGAAGGAGCATTACTCAGACCGCTGTATGATTTCTGTTTGTACCATACTTGACCAATCCCGAAACTACTGAGCACCGGTCAACGTTATACCGTCAAGGACCTAGAAGAGTTTCCCTCCAACCAGGATGCCAATCACAACGCGACACGTGTCAACATTAGAAGCCAATCATAGCGCGACATGTGTTAGCATCAGAAGCCAATCACAACACGACGCGTGTCAATGTCAGAATGAAACTAGAAACGCTCTTCTATAAATAGAGATCATTCCCTCACAATATTTCCTAATGTCATTTGTACTAAATCATTCACTAGTACTCACTAAAGGAGAGCTTGAACCTTTGTACTTGTGTAAACCCTTCACAATTAATGAGAACTCCTCTACTCCGTGGACGTAGCCAATCTGGGTGAACCACGTACATCTTGTGTTTGTTTCCCTGTCTCTATCCATTTACATACTTATCCACACTAGTGACCAGAGCAATCTAGCGAAGGTCACAAACTTAACACTTTCTGTTGTACCAAAGTCCTCACTAATTTTGTGCATCAACATTTGGCGCCGTCTGTGGGTACGACACTTATTCCCACTCTCTTCAGCTTTGTCAAGCTGGTTTCCACCATTCGTACACTCTTTTTCGACCAGGTATCCCTCTCCAAAATGGGGAGCGAAGGAAGCCACAACATACAGAATGACACCCCTCTTGCACCTAGTGTGAAGCAACGAAAGAATGAAGGAAAGAGGGTTGCTCTTCAAGCTAAAGTCGATGAGCTAGAAGCTCAAAACAACAAGATAGCAATGAAGAATGAGGTCATCCAAGAGTAGTATGAGAAGCTCTTTAAGACGCTCCACGAAACTATGCGTACTCAAACACGCGAGCTTGTTGCCCCTGTGGACATCAACCATCATCTGGGTGCCCCCCAACACGGAGGGTCACCTTCCTTCGACATGGGTATCCCTGATGAGGAGCGACCTAATCATCAAAACATTAATCAACATGAGACTTCTCTCAACCCAGCTGCTTCGACCCAAAGCAAGAGAAGTGGAGGAAGACACCTCCTTACAGAAGGGCTGGAAGGATCTAAAGTCATTTATCGTGACTGCCGAGACTTCCTAAAGCAACGTCAAGAGAATCACCTCCACATATGCTCGAAGATCAATGACCCAAAGGTTTCTAAAAGACTCGGTCCCCTCCCACGACCCAGGCCAGCTGCCAATCTAGGGAAGGAACGACATGTCCTAGAGGAACATGAAGGTACAAGGGACTCTGAGGTATTCCGAAGTCAGTACGACGAGTCCAAGGAAAAATCACGCGCCCTTGCTCAAACTTTCCTACTTCCAAGAGGCGATAGAGACTTACGAAAGAAAATCCCAGTGGTACATGACTCTACTCAAGACCCCTTTGTCCTACAGCTCATTGAGGAAGTAAACAAGTTGAAAGCCGAACGTCAGGCCGAGATACCTGACTGGAACCAACCCAGGCCTGGCCCTCTCACAAGGAGGATCCTCGACACCCCCTTTCAAGCGAAGACAAAACAAAAGCTTGGTTTACAACTCTATACTGGAAGGGAAGACCTAATTGAACACCTTAACCTCTTTAAGTCCACCATGGCGTATCGGATGCACACCGACGAAGAACGATGTCTTCTCTTCCCCTCTACGCTCTCTGACGGAGCTTTAAACTGGTATTGTTGTCTTCCACCTAAGACAGTATACTCATTTGAGGAACTGAGGAAACTATTTGTCTCTCAACACATCTTCTAGACCGATCGCTTGCATTCTGCAGATGACTTGTACACTATTCGCCAGAAGCCGGACGAGTCACTACGAGAGTATGCTGGTCGTTTCAGCCATGAGTATTCTCGATGCGCTGAGGTAGATGACAAGACCGCCCTCAAGGCCTTCACGGCAGGCCTACGTGATTGTTTCTTCAAGTACATGATCAATGCCAACACTTGGAAGACTTACTCTGAGGTGATGGCACAGACTTACAACCATGCCTCCGCCGAGGCAAGGACATATCAAGGGAAACCCCCCACAACCAGCCTTTATCAGCAAGTAGGGAGTGGAAGCCTAATCCAACCAAATGAGAAGACCTCGACCTTCCAAACGGCAGCGGTGCCTCCCCCTGCCTTACTTAATACTTTGCCAAGTCAACAGACATATCAATCTCAGGGCAAAATGAAAGATTTCCATCATCACCAATCTCATTTTAGTAAAAGGAGTAAGGGACACTACCGCGATAACCAAGGGTATCGCTATGATAATCCTCGACCCCATGCAGTCAACATAGTGGGTCAAGCACGTGTCAGGACATCTCATACCCCGAGGTATGAGGCATACACACATTTGAATGCCACAACGTGGCCATTTACCCCAGTATAGCACATTTGATACTGAAGCCAAAGCCAAGGCACCCGGATTACAAGCCAACGAAGAACATGGGCACGTTTTACTACTACCACGAGCATAACGGCCATAACGGCGAGAAGTGTATCACCCTTCGTGATCATATTGAAGCTTTGGCACGTGAAGGAAAAATTGATCAATTCCTCCTTCACCCTCCAAGGGGTAACCGTAACCAACGCCAGGTAAATGTGATATATTCCATAAGTGGTGGCATACCCATATCTAAATCTTTCAACAGGGCCATGAAAAATAGTGAACGAGCTTTAAGGTTTGGGCACCAAGTGTTTCACGTGGAAGACATCAGGGGAGGTAAGTATGAAAAGCCTAACTGGGATCCAATATGTTTCTACCTTGAGGAAGAAAGAGGTATCATCTACCCTCACAACGACCCACTGATCGTGGAAGCTCATATAGGCAACTTTGAAGTACAACGAATCCTGGTAGACATGGGGGCTTCGGTTAATATCATGTTTGCTGAAGCTTTCAGGGCACTTAATGTAGCTGAACACTTGCCCGACCGCTCGATTTCCCCTTTGATAAGCTTCTCCGGTGATATCGTGCAACCTTTGGGGAGCATACACTTACCTTTCACCATTGGTACAGGCCCTTACAGAGCTATCATTACCATTAACTTCCTGGTGGGTGATTGCCCAACGGCGTACAATGTCATCTTCGGACGCACAGGCATCAATGATCTCAAGGCCATGGTATCCACACATATGTTATTGATGAAATTTTCAACCCCCTATGGCAATGGTTACATCAGAAGAGATCAACTTAGTGCACGATCATGTTACAACATTTCAGTCAAGCAATAACACCAGTCTGTGCCCAAGGAAACCCTTTCTATACATGACCAAGTCATAAAGACCAGCCCAGACGAAGCTAACTTGGATCTTCATGGTGGCAACAATCAACCCGATGATCCTCGAGATGACTCTTTCACCCAACAAGCACAACCCGCTGAAGAGTTGGAGATGGTCTCTATCTCAAAAGATTATCCGGATCGCATGGTGAAGATTGGTACCACCTTGTCACCACCCATTCGGTTGGCATTGATATCTTTTTTGCAAGAGAACACTGAGGTCTTCGCATGGTCATTCGAGGACATGCCAGGCATCTCCCCCGATATAATCTGTCATCGCTTAAGTATTAACCCCAAGACCAAGCCAGTGAGACAGAAGCGAAGATCTTATAACGCTGAACGATACGAGGAAATAAAGGCAGAAGTTGAAAAACTCAAAGGCATAGGCTTCATCCGCGAAGTCAATTATCCAACGTGGGTAGCAAATGTTGTCCTTGTTAAGAAGAATCCGACCAAGGAAATTCTCCTACTCCAAAAGGTCTTGTGGAGAATGTGTGTCGATTACACCGACCTAAACAAAGGATGCCCGAAGGATAGCTTTCCTCTTCCTCTCATAAACAGACTTATAGACTTTACGGCAGGGTGTGAACTCATGTGCTTCATGGATGCTTACTCAGGATACAACCAAATCCTTATGAACCCTCCGGACTAAGAACACACAGCCTTCACTACTGACAGGGGACTATATTGCTATAAAGTCATGCCCTTCGGCCTAAAGAATGCAGGAGCGACTTATCAGAGACTGGTCAATTCAATGTTCGCCGAACAGATTGGGAAGAGCATGGAAGTTTACGTTGATGATATGCTAGTCAAGAGCAAACATGCTGACCAACACATCACCAACCGATCTGAAACTTTCACCATTCTGAAGAGGTATCGAATGAGGTTGAACCCCAACAAATGTGCCTTCGACGTAGGCTCTGGCAAATTCTTAAGCTTCATGATAAGCCAACGAGGCATTGAGGCTAATCCCGAGAATATCAAAGCAATCCTCGACATGAAGGAACCGGTAACTTCAAAAGACATCCAGAGCTTTACTGGCAAGGTGGCAGCCTTAACTAGGTTCATCTCTAAGGCCACCGACAGATGTGCTCCTTTCTTCAAAGCACTTAAGGGAAGTAAGAAGTACATTACATGGACTGATGAATATGCTGAGGCATTCAAGAACCTCAAAAACTACATGAGTAAAGCCCCTTTGCTCTCCAAACCTGAGGTTGGTGATACTTTCATTATCTATCTGTCGATATCGGCTTCAGCAGTAAGTTCCGTTCTCATTCGAAATGATGGTAATATCGAATGGCCTGTCTATTACGCTAGCAGGGCCTTACAAGATGCAGAGACCCGATACTCCAACATTGAGAAATTGACTCTAGCATTAGTCATGTCTGCTCGAAAACTTCGCCTTTACTTCCAAGCACACTTCATCATCGTGCTTACCAATCATCCTCTTCGACAGATACTCCAAAGTCCTGACACTTCCGGGTGAATGATCAAATGAGCGATAACATTGGGTGAGTTTGACATCTCCTACCAACCAAAGCCAGCTGAGAAGGGCCAAGCAGTGGCAGACTTCATCGCCGACTTCACATATCCTATTGACATTGTTTTTATGCCTAAAGAAGTGGTTTCATTACCCTCAGAAGCTCAGAAAATAAAACCAACAGCCCCAGCATGGAGTCTATATGTTGATGGCTCGTCCAACCAATAGGGTTATGAAGCAGGACTAGTCCTTACGACCCTTGAAAAAGTGACGATGGAGTATGCTTTTCGTTTCAAATTCAAGGCGTCGAACAATGAGGCCGAATATGAAGCCCTCCTAGCAGGCTTACGTTTGGCCAAACACCTTGGGGTTAAACGAATTGATATCTTCAGTGACTCCCAATTGGTGGTTAACCAGGTCACTAATAACTTTGACGCTAAGGATAGCTCCATGGCAGCATATCTGGCACAAACACAATTGTTGCTCAAGCACTTCCACTACCAGATCACCCAAATTCCTCGAGTGGCAAACAGTCATGCAGATGCTTTGGCTCGCCTTGCCTCAGCAGTGGAAGACAAGATTGGGAGAAAAATTCAGGTCGAATTGTTGGCAGCACCAAGCACCATGGCTGCGGAAGTGTGCAACTTACAACAAGGAGATAGTTGGATTACCCCGATTTATAAAGTCCAAGCTAAGTAGATTCGATACAAGGCTACCCGTTACTTGATCATTAATGACCAACTCTATAAGCAGGGTTTTAACCTATCGTACCTAAGATGCCTTACTCCCGCAGAAGCGGAAACTGTCCTTCGAGAAATACATGAAGGAGTCTGCGGAGATCATGCTGGATCTCGATCCCTAGCACACAAGGCTTTTTACCAAGGATATTACTGGCATACACTCCACCAAGATGCCATCAGAATATTCCGCTCATGTAATAAGTGTCAACGATACGTAAATATTCATCACTCCCTTCTCTAGCCGCTCACTCCTATGATAAGCCCTTGGCCCTTCGCCCAATGGGGACTTGATTTGATCGGCCCAATGCCTGCAGGGAAGGGCAAGGTTCGCTATATAATCGTTGTAGTTGACTACTTCACAAAGTGGGCCGAAGTAGAACCTTTGGCAACCATTACTGAGGCAAAAATAGAAGACTTCGTATGGAAAAACATCCTTTGCAGATTCGGCATTCCCAATGCAATAGTCACTGACAACGGGCAACAGTTCGACAACAATAAGTTCAGGATGTTCTGCTCTAAGTTCAACATCAACTTATGTTTTGCGTCCCCAGCTCATCCCTAGTCTAATGGACAAGTTGAAGCCATCAACAAAATAATCAAGCGAACATTGAAAACCAGCTTGGACAAGACTAAAGGTTGTTGGCTAGAATTTATACCCCAAGTTCTTTGGTCATACCGCACTTCGTATCGGACATCAACATGAGAAACCCCATTCTTACTTGCCTTTGGTATAGAGGCAGTTATCCCAGTTGAGCTTGAGCAAGCAACGTTTCGAGTCCAGAGTTACGTGCAAAGCGAAAATGACAAACAACTTACCCTTAACTTAGATCTAGTCGAGGAACGCAGAAACCAAGCTCACTTGAGGAATGTCGCCTACAAGCAGCGCATCTCCAACTACTATGACTCAAGGGTCAAACCTTGTTCTTTCAAAGTGGGGGACTGGTATTGAAGAAAAGATTACTCTGCAACAGAGTCCTGAGTGAAGGAAGACTTAGTCCAAACTAGGATTGATCGTTTGAAGTTGTTGCCATCAGTCGCCCTGGCTCCTACAAGCTTAGAAGCTCCGATGGCAAGATCCTTGGCCATCCATGGAACGCTGATCACTTGAAGTACTATTACAAGTAAACTCATAAGATTCAGCCGTTTGGCATCCTATGTAACGGAGACTATTTGGCATGAATTCAATAAAGAGGTGATTTAGACAACTTGATCTTAATTCTCTTACATTCCTAGCAATGAAACATTTGGGTTCATAGTTTCAACATGAATGCTTCCAACATGAAACAAAGTCTAAGTATATGTCAACAAGACTATACAAATAAACGAACAGCTTCACAGTATATTTGTTCAATCATATATTCTAACACATTTATACATAAGCCAACTATGCTTTGAAAGGGTTTAACATATTTTGTGTCATTCGACACTTGTTACAATATGCCTAGACACCTTACCCTTATTCTCACCAACCAGATGATGAAATGTGAAGAATGAACTCATCTTCATGCCACCAACCAAGTGATGAAATGTATAACCCGTACTCTCCTTCATGCCATCAACCAGGTGATGAAATATACAACTCGTACTCTAATATCATTTGGCAACTTGCCATTCATGCCACCAACCAGGTGAAGAAGGAACTCATCTTCATGCCACCAACCAGGTGATGAAATGTACAACCCGTACTCTAATATCATTTGGAAACTTGTCACTCATGCCACCAACCAGGTGAAGAAGGAACTCATCTTCATGCCACCAATCAGGTAATGAAATGTACAACATGTACTCTTCTTCATGCCACCAACCAGGTGATGAAATGTACAACCCGTACTCTAATATCATTTGGTAACTTGCCATTCATGCCACCAACCAGGGGAAGAATGAACTCACCTTCGTACCACCAACCAAGTGATGAAAGCAACTCACCATTCATTCCACCTACCAGAAGACGAGTGGTACAACTTGTACATGTGAACTCCTAGCATTCACAAATAATAAAAACCTTCAAGCTTGACAACTCAACTAGGGGAGCACTTATGCCTAACAAGAGTTATAGTCACCAACAAAGTCTTATTGCAAGCCAATAGCAACTTTAGTGCATGGCATACGAAGATCAAGCTATTTAGCTCTCTTGCATCTGCTTTGAACATTTCCCCTCTGTAACAATGCAAACACTACAACTCGTAGAAAGCTTCACACACTCTTGATCAAGACAGTATGAAGCAAAACCAATTTATGGTGCCAACAAGAGCTTCATCAATGGAGGGCAACTACAATTCTCAAAAGCTTCACCCACTCTTGATCAAGACAGTGTGAAGCAAAACCAATTTATGGTGCCAACAAGAGCTTCATCAAAGGAGTTCAACCACAATTCTCAACAGCTTCACACACTCTTGATCAAGACAGTGTGAAGCAAAACCAATTCATGGTGCCAACAAGAGCTTCATCAATGGAAGGCAACCATAATTTTCAAAAGCTTCACACTCTTAATCAAGACAGTGTGAAGCAAAACCAATTTATGGTGCCAACAAGAGCTTCATCAAAGGAGTTCAACCACAATTCTCAAAAGTTTCACACACTCTTGATCAAGACAGTGTGAAGCAAAACCAATTTATGGTGCCAACAAAAACTTCATCAATAGAGGGCAACTACAATTCTCAGACCTTCGAAGCAAATTCAATTTATATGGTTCATCCAAACCTTCGACTACTACAAGGTGTGGCTTGCATCACAATCTCTTGCTCAACAGTGTGGAAGCAAAATTTGTATATGTTGTCTCTCCCACATTTTCAAATTTCTAGTTTCCCAAAAAAAAAAAAAAAAAAAAAAGGAAATTCAACAAAGCTTCATCAATGGAGGACAACTACAAATTCTCAAAAGTTTCACACTATCTTGATCAAGATAGTGTGAAGCAAAATCAATTCATGGTACCCAACAAAAGCTTCAACTCCAAAGCTTCACCTACAAAGCTTCAATTCCAAAGCTTCAACACAAAAGCTTCACCCATAAAAGCTTCACCTGCAAAAGTTTCATCCACAAAAGCTTCCCCCACAAAAGCTTTACCTACAAAAGCTTGACCCACAAAAGCTTCACCTATAAAAGCTTCACCTACAAAGCTTCACCTACAAAGCTTCAACACAAAAGCTTCATCTACAAAAGCTTCACACTATATTGATCAAGATAGTGTGAAGCAAAATCAATTCATGGTGCCCAACAAAGCTTCACCTACAAAGTTTCAACACCAAAACTTCATCTACAAAGCTTTAAAATATATATATATATATATATATATATATATATATTATATTTTTTTTTTTTGGAAATTCGAAAATTCAAAAATTAGAAAATTCGAAAATTCAAAAATTCGGAAATTCAAAAATTTGAAAATTCAAAAGAAAAAAAAAATATTGAAAAAAAAATTTCGAAAAAAAAAAATTGCCTAGGCCTCATCTTCTTTAGGCTTAACAACTTTCATAACAAATATATATGAAGAATGAGTTTTAGGCTACCACTTAGAAAGGAAATGCCTCATTCGTCAACTCCCTCGACCAGAGACTTAGGGGACTCCTACCATATGCTACTGCACCTTGATACTTGGAAGTCTCACGACCACTCAGTGACTTGGATTTTTCAAGTTTCTAAACGAGAAGTTTTCCTCACTTGGGAAATTAAGGGAGCATTACCTCAACCTACATGCTTTACTCACAAAGCTTCAACATACAAGCTTCAACAAAAGAAAAAATTCAAAGAACTTAGTGAAGAAGGCCTTGGTGTATTTAACACAATACGTTGAGATGAAGCAAATCTTGTTTATTGATATCTCCGATAAGTTACAAATATGTACATATACATTAATCAAAATAAACAAACAAGAGGGAGCCTTTACAAAGGTTGCTCATGAGAAGTCTCAGCAGTCGGCAGAGCCCCAGAACGAGAGGGTGATTATTCCGAGCCTCAGTGCTAGGCAAAACCCCAGAAGACGAAGGCACCGAAGGTTGATCATTTGGAGCTTCATTACGTGGTACAGCCCCAGAAGACGAAGGCAATAAATGCCTTTAGAACAAACCCACAAACCTCTGATGATCAAGTAAAATCTAACCATCAGATTCCTGCAGCTGGTCGAGCTTCCTTTTCATGTTTGTAGCATAGTCATGTGCGAGCTTGTGCAACTGTTTATTCTCATGCTTGAGCCCTCTAATCTCCTGTTTGAGACTTATCACTTCAGCCGCCAATGATTCAACTTGGCGGGTTCGAGCAAATTGGCGTTGGGCCATATTAGACACAGACACAGAACCTGCACACTGAACACTGAGAGCCTGAGAATCCTTAACAGCCAACTCATCAGACCGTTTGGAAAATAGTCTGTTATCTTTGGGAGTGAGAAGGTTCCTGGCCACCACCGTAGCGGTCATATCATTCTTCATCACAAAGTCCCCAACGATAAGAAGACCACTAGAGGATAAGAATGATGGGCGCCATATGTTGTCTTGAGAAGGCATGGCTGCCTCTTCACCAAAGTTTAAGTCAAAACGATGGTCGGATGGGCCAGACATTCTCATAAATGATGAAGGAGAAATGAAGTGCAATAAATCTCTAAAGTAAAGGGAAATTTCCTACAAGCAATAACTCTCTGAATGTACTCCTTGCACATAATTGGTGCCCTTATAAAAGAAAGGGCAATAGGGTCGTTGGCTCAAAAATCGAAGAGGCACCACTCTCCACACGCAACATCAGCTCCTCAGGTACCACAGATAACTTTACCAAATATCTCTGACAAAGTTTAGACATATAAATTTTGAAGATCCAGCTACCATACTATTACCTACAAGGGTAAAGGAATAGCACCACTGCTTGATAACTAAAAATGCCAAACCTTTACTCACATTCGAGAAAACACCCCCAACAAGATTGCTTGTTCAAAAATCGAAGAGGAACCACTCTCCGAATCTCGAGAGCCAGACTCCCAATAGGATTACTTTCTCAAAAATCGAAGAGACACTGCTCTCCGAATCTCAAGTGTCAGACTCCCAACAAGATTGTTTTCTCAAAAATCGAAGAGACACCGTTCTCTGAATCTCGAGAGCCAGATCCCCGACAGTATTGCTTGTTCGAAAACCGAAGAGGCACTGCTCTCCGAACTTCGAAAGCCAAATTTCCTTGGATAAAGCTTGTCTGCAATCTTCACACGCAACATCAGCTTTCCAGATACCACAGACCACTTTTTCAAAGTGCTCTGACAAAGTTAAAACATGTGAAGCATGCAGCTTCCACTACATTGCTATGACCAAGAAGAGTAAAGGAATACCATTATTACTTGCTCAAAAATCGAAGAGGCACCACCCTCCGAATCTCGAGAACCAGACTCCCAACAGAATTACTTTCTCAAAAATCGAAAAGGCACCGCTCTCCGAATCTCAAGAGCCAAACTCCCAACAGGATCGCTTTCTAAAAAATCGAAGAGGCACCGCTCTTCGAATCTCGAGAGCCAGATCCCCGACAAGATTGCTTGTTTGAAAACCGAAGAGGCATCGCTCTCTGAACCAAGGAAGAAAATATCGGTAATATCGGAAATATCGGTAGTCCGAAAACACGGAAATATCAATGGAAATATCGGGATAATATCGATATCGATAAAAATTACATGGAAACCACGGAAATTGTAAGAAAAACTTGGAAATTTTTAATGAAACTTTGCAGGATGTTTATTTAGTCAATTATCTATTAGTTTATCACAAAAATTTGGAAGGAAATGCATTGCATGATGGATTTAACTGATTTAAGTTGATTATATAGCGAGCTGGCAAATTTTTTACTCTTTGAGGTTCAAATTTTTCACTCTTTCCCTGAAATTATATATTTTCATTTTTTCCCTGAAATTGAGTCCTTTATCCTAATCTAATCTGGACCCCCAGATTAATTTATATTTTCACTCTTTCCCTGAAATTATATAAATTGTGCAATTGAGTCCTTTATCCTAATCTAATCTGGACCCTCCATCTTGATTCTCACTCTCTGTCACGCTGCCACGTGGCAAACCACTAACCATCACCCTATCTCTCTCTCTCTTTTCCCGAGTCCCTTTCGGACCCCTCACTCTCTCTCAGTTCTCAACTCTATCTCTCTCTCGAACTCTCGTTCTCTCACTCCATTTCCCCGATCGCACCCACACCCAGGCACACCCAAATCCGTCCACCCCGATGCCAGCGCAGCATCTCCACCACCCTCCTGAACTCTCCCTCCCTTTCCTCCGTCTCTGGGAAGCACGGTGACACGCAGAGGAAGCTCCATTTCCCCAATCGCACCCACACCCAGGCACACCCATTTCCCCAATCGCACCCACACCCATTTCCCCAAATCGTTCGATGAAGAGAGCATCATCGGGGGACTATTCGATTCGATGGGGAAAGGACGAGGTGAATCTGTCGCTCTCGCTTTTCTCGATTCGGTTTTACGAGAAGATGAACTACACTCGGTGGGTTTTTCCCTAAATTTCCCTACTTTGGATATGTAATTCTTGTTAGATCTTGAAGTTTTTTGTGTAAATTAAGGTAATTTTTTAATCATTATGCACTGTAATTCCATAATTTGATCTATTGGAATTTGGGTTTGCTTCAACTTCGTGTTTGTTTCTGGGGATTTAGGGGAATTTCGGCAGTGGTGATTGTGATTGGCGGTCCGGAGGAGTCCTCGCGCTCGGCGGATTCCGGCTGCTCCACTCCCTTTCCACCGTTCAGTAAGCCCTCATCCGCCTCTTCCAGCTCTGCTCCTTCTTCTTCCTCGTCGGAAGCATCCTCCTCACGAAAATATCGAAAATATCTCGAAAATATCGCGATATTATCGATAATATCGCGATATTTGGACGATATTTAAGTGGATATATGTAAAAATATCGTTATCTAAAAAAAACGATATTATCGGCGAAATATCGCCGATAATATCGATATTTAAATCCTTGCTCTGAACTTTGAGAGCCAGATTTCCTTGGATAAAGTTTGTCTGCAATCTTCACACGCAACATCAGCTTTCCAGATACCACATACCACTTTTTCAAAGTGCTCTAACAAAATTAAAACACGTGAAGCTTGCAGCTCCTACTACATTGCTACGACTAAGAAGGGTAAAGGAATAACACTACTACTTGTTGTTAGGGAGACTCCTATATATGTCGACCTCAATCCTCCACAGCCAGGCAAACTTGCAAATAAAAAAAATGCTCAACTTTTCTTCACATCCGAGAGGGCACTCCCAACGAAGTCTCTCGAAATACTCAGCTTTCTTCCCCGCCCCCCCCCCCCCAAATAATACCTATGCAAACCAGCCACACCAGAGCAAGAGTATCTCATATCATCAGGGTTAAAAGCAAAAGTATCTTATATCATGCTTTTTCCCTGTCTTTTCCTTTGACCTTGTTCTTACCTGCAAGACAATGAGAAAGAGAGCAATCAGTCAGCACTTGGAATCAAGCTTCTAGTCAGGAACTGACTGCTTGAAACCCCTTGCCTGATTACTTACCTGGCATTGCTCTCGAGTACTCATCTTCAACATCTTATGCTTCCAGAGAAGATACCACATCTGCATGAGGAACAGATAAGGCAAGTGAGAAGGATACAAGGAATCATGTGGAGACAAGCGTAACAGAACACGTGCCGATACATCTACTACTTTGTCAACAGCAAAAGTATCACATACCATCAGGGTCGAACGTACTCTAAATTTGATAGGTTTTAACCCTCAAATTCTTGAGTCAGCCTTATACTCTAGAGGGAACCAGAAAACCTTCCAGCCCAGTTCAAGAATAAGCATGTGGAAAGTTACTTCTTCAAAAGAAAAAGTATCTCATATCATCTCATCTCCATTTGCTTCTCCTTATCCTTGGTGCTATTTATGACACAAGGAGAATGAGAACAATCAACCGGAAGCCGAAGTCGAACCTCCAATCCAGGTTACTTGCTTGGAAGTCTGATTGCTTACCTTGTCTATTACCTCCTTCGGCAAATCTCCTAGCTCGGCGACTTGGGGGACTCCTACTATAGGGTTTGTATCGCACTTGACCAAGCTCGAAACTACAAGTAAGCTTCAAGTGAAATTGATACATTACCTTGTGCACCTTCTTAAAGATACCACCTCTGGATGGAGGAAAAGTACTTCCAGAGAAGATGCCACATCTACATATGAGACAGACCACACTTCGGTACTTAGAAGTTTCGTGATTACTCAATGGCTTGGATCTTGCAAGTCCCCAACCGAGGAGCTTCCCTTACTCGGGAACTTAGAAGAGCACTGTTTGTACCATACTTGACCAATCCCGAAACTACTAAGCACCGATCAACGTTATACCGTCAAGGACCTAGAAGAGTTTCCCTTCAACCAGGAAGCCAATCACAGCGCAACACGTGTCGACATTAGAAGCCAATCATAGCGCGACACGTGTTAACATCAGAAGTCAATCACAACACGATACATGTCAATATCATAATGAAACTAAAAACTCTCTTCTATAAATAGAGATCATTCTCTCAAAATATTTCCTAATATCATTTGTACTAAATCATTCACTAGTACTCACTAAAGGAGAGCTTGAACCTATGTACTTGTGTAAACCCTTCACAATTAATAAGAACTCCTCTACTCCGTGGACGTAATCAATTTAGGTGAACCACGTACATCTTGTGTTTGCTTCCCTGTCCCTAGCCATTTACATACTTATTTACACTAGTGACCGGAGCAATCTAGCGAAGATCACAAACTTACCACTTTCTATTGTACCAAAGTCCTCACTGATTTTGTGCATCAACAATTTCAACCTAGACTAGAAAAATAGAGCTCAAACATCAAAACTTCGACAGAGAAATCAGATTTTTCTTCAATACTACGTGGCATTGAATGGTTGGAACAATAAATATTTTAACCAGATTATACCCATGCTATGCATAATGTCGACGAATGAGATGACATAATATTAAATATCCAAATGGACAAAACAGTAACAGGTTATACGATTAATCATCTGAAATCCTTCCTTGCATTACAAGCCAAACTAAATGGATAATTTTCCATATACAACCTATCTGGGTGAGAGACCACCTACGGAAACCATAATTTGTAAACTAAAATGGCTATAAACATCTACCAACTACATTTTATGACTGACCGAAATCAAGGAAGCAAGAATTTTCATCTCTACGCTTATCCTCCTCTATGATAAATATACACAACTACGCCCGAGCATGTTGGCCTGGTCATCCAATAATTGACGATCCCCAGACTGGAATCCATCATCTGCAGAGCTGCTCCTAACCATTGTTATTCCCTGTCACAATCAAGGGGTCAGAAAACACAATCACATTCACAAAAACAAGAATATATGTGCTGCAAATTATCCGCAAAGAAAAAAAACCCTGGGGGATAAAATTTAACCTCTAGAGGCATTCCGGTTCTGACTTCTGTGGCCCTTGTCATGTGAAACAGAAGGAATCTTTGAGATGATCAACGAGCTTTGCAGTCCTTCTAGTAGCTGTGGCCAACAATGTGATCATCTCAGATTTACAGTTTTGAATATAAAATAAGAGAGTGTTCACATAGATACCAACGAGTGAACAAGCACCAAAGCTAGCATAAATGTTGTACATGGATACCAACGAGTGAAGGAAAATGTTATAATATGAACAATAAAAGTAACTACAATTTTCTTAAATCAGAAAGATGTTGGAAGAAAATTTAGGGGCATTTTACATGCAAGCCCTTGATAACATAGCACTTTCGAAAACACTTCAAACTCAATACTTAAGGGAAACAACCCAGCTTACTTTGTAACAAGAGAAGGGCACCAAAAGAATTTCACAGCAATCAATCAATTAGAGCTTGACAAGTTGATGGATGGGGTTTTTTTTTTTATTAAATTTGACCGCTTTAGTGTTTTTGTATAAAACTTAATAGTTGTCGAAATGATTTTTCCAATTTACTAATGATTTTACAAACCTACACTTCAATTAGCAATTCAACTTCCAAAAACATCCTGTACAAGTTCTGCTCATCACCAACTTTATATCAAAGTAGCAGATAACCAAGGGAACCATCCTCAGATTGAGATATAATCAGACTAAAGACTTGATAAACCATTTACCGCGATGTTTATCATAACAAACGAATAAGCATCTATATGCAAAACAGAGACCAAAATATATCCAAATGCTTACTCTTGATGTAGGTTGAATTCTGCGATTTGATCTACGAGGCTCAACAACTTCAGCAGTCGACTTTGCTGGATTTCCGCTAAACACTTTGCCCTCCTCAATTTTACCCAACCTTCCACCAGCAGGTGCAAGTTTTCCTTTGTTTGCCCGAGATTTAGCAGTTAAAGTGGAGACTTTCTTAAATGAAGAATCAGATGATGGAGCTAGTGAAGAAAATTCAATTTGGCCCTGTGTTGTTTGTGATAGGGTATGCTTTCCGGATAAACCCTCGGCACGGTTTACAGAATCTTTGATCTTTCCTGTATTGTCCATTTCACTTGAACCATCAGAGGCACTGCGTGCATCTGTTAAGAGGTTGTCCTTCTGTGCGGCAGATTTACCTGTCAAACTTTGCAGCTTTCCAGATCTCAGACCCTTTAGCTTGGATTCTGCCACTTGTTTTTCCCTCTTGTCAATTTTAGATGTATTTTTCAATCCACGGGATCCTTGAGGCATCAAGTATTTCGGAAATTTCACCGAATCACTAGTTTCATTTGTCTTGTTACTCTCATTTTCCCCATAATGTTTGCTAACTTCCATGAATTTTCTCTTCTTTCCAGGCTTGGGAATACCAAAAACAACCCCCCTTGATCCTTCCTTCTGCAACCCTGTTCGAATTGTTCTGGTTGCATCAAGCTTATTCTCAGTTCTGGTATTCGTACCCATATTAAATACCTTTTCATTTGCAGATAAATTCAGTACCCTTGGGTCTACAGGTTTCCCTGAGTCAACAACATCAATGCCTTTTGATGTGCTATCCTTCGCTTTGCCTTCCACTGCAGGACTGCCCAATTTGGGTCGCTTTTCCTGAGGCATATCACCCTGAACATCAAATTGCACATCAGTAAAATAGAAATAAAATTGACTAGAGAAGTTTTCAACAATCATATGATATTAAAGCATGAAGCTATATAAACATAGTACCTCAAGGAAGGAGGTGTCATTTCGCACACTAAACCATTCAACCCATTTGCCATCCTTCCAAATGAGAGAAGGCCGAAGATGCCAAGCTTTAACAACTGACTTTTCCCCTTGAGCTGTAAGAATTCATAAGAGTAGAGTATCCGATCAACTAACAGTAAGTTTCAAATAGTACAGTGGCAAGCATTTAGATGAAGTGACTTAATGAAAGCAACCCCACCCAAGAAAATAACAGTAATAACAATTCATACACACCTGGAAAGTGGACAGTTAATATAGTTTCATCTTTCTTGTTTTTCTCAGTGACAACTCCTTCCCACCAGCTGAAAAAATAAGTAAATAAACATGTGATGTGTTGCAAATGGAATAATATCAAATGAAAAGTCCAAAAAACAGATGTGGAAAATGGAAAAACAGCATCAAAATCACGGTATGCAAGAAGAATAGTACGACTGAATGCGAGTTTGCAATCACCAAATGCACTAATATCTAATATATCAACTCTACCAAGTTGCTCTGAAACCCAAGACTAGGCATGCTTAAGATAGTGAAGAAAGATGTAGGGAAGGTATATCCAAATAAAGGAGAGTTGCAAAGCAAAATTAGTCTAGTAATCAAAAGAGCAACTCACAAAATATAAGGGCTCATTTGGAAGTACTTTTAAAATGACTGAAAACGCATTTCAAGAAAATGTTTATAGATTTTAAAAGCACTTCCTACAAGAAGCACCGATTATGTGCTTATTTAGGAAGCACTTCAAGCGCTTTTCATGATTAACTTGAATTTTCACTAAAGATTGATTCCAAAAACATTTTCACAAAAAGCGCTTTAAGCCATTTTAAAAGCAATTCCAAACAAGCCCTAAATCTTTTTGTGCATGCTAAAGGAAATTGCAGGCAGTATAATTATATTAATCTTCATATAAAAATTTCTCTAGCAAGATTCTCTGCAAGAGCAATCAATTGTTTTGAATTTTATAACTTGCGCTTACCTCTCCTGTATCCATGCATCAACTTTATCTCCAACAGACCAAGTATAATCTGCCATCGCTGCTCTGCGCCTTTTCCTTGTTCCGTCGTGTCCCAAAGCAGTAACAGGGCGGGCAATTCGTATCTTTGGTGGCTTATCTTCTTCACCTTCAAGTGCCACCCATTCCTGCAGTTTCCCTGAACCAAGTAGATGAGAAACCAAGTGTAAAGTAAGTGACCATGCACATGCAATAGGCATAACATCTTAATAACGAAGAGTTCTATTTATGAAATATATGATTAACAAAATGCATCCAACCAAACAAACTCCTAATGATAAACAGTCAACATGAAATTATCACTTAAAAGAAACTGGTAACACCAACATGAGGCAAGGCATGTTGAGGTGGTATACCTTCATCTGACTGAAGCTCAGTGTAACACACACAGGCTTTTCCATCCTGCAAACACAATACCTTAGCAGTAAACCAGGCTTCTCCAAATCCAGCCCCATCTTTGAGAACCTAAAAGAAAACAAGTCAATTTTATGCTACGGCCATAAAGCACATAGAAATGCCAAGCTTCACAAGAAAGTGGGCACATGAACATATAAACTGCTGTAAACAGTCCAGTGAACGGAAAAAAGCTAATCTCTATTTTTTTTAGAAAAGAAAAACTCCAAACCATATCAGATCACACCTCAGCTTCATACCTCTACTAGAGAACCCTCCTTGATGCTGCTTTCTTCAGATGCTTCTGCTTCCTTTTCAAAATCATTCTCGACAGTAATCAAAGCAGAGTGTGATATGATCTCAGAAACATTGCGGCCTTTTGGTCCTATTGACCCCTTTTCAATGACTGTATCAAACCCCGTGGTTCCTACACCCCGCCTCAATTGATCATCCATTGATTCCTTATTTACCTCTCTCAGAATAGGTGACTTCTCATGTGCAGTCAGCTGTGCTTCATGCTTATCTGATTGTCTATCTTTAGAACCCCTAGCAGAAGTATCAGCATCTTCTCCAACAGTAACTAAATTTGACTGTTCTCTTGACATGCCACTGGATTTCATAACCAGTCCTGAAGAAACTTGAGGTACTTTCCAATAACCCTCTGGACCAGCTTCTACTAACTGACTCAATGGCAAAGGATCACCCATAGCAACAATTATTCCAGCTTGTGATACAGCTTCTGCTGCCAGCTCAGCAGCTTTTACAATAGCATCCATATTTTCAGCTCGCTTTGAGGCTGCAGATGCAACTTCAACTCTCCTTCTAACAGCCTCCCTAGCTGCAACAAGGATCGAAGTTGAACTATTTGTTCCATCTTCACCCCTTAAAATGGGCACAGGACTTTGGCTTGCATTCCCATCATTATATGAAACCAAGGCTTCTTCGGCCATCAATTTTGCTTGTAATGCAGCATTTGATGCAACATTGGCAGCTGCAGCTGCTGCCTTCGCAACAGCAGCCGCGGCAGCTACAGCTGCAGCAGCAGATGCCAACTTAGCTTCGACGTCTAATATCAATCTGGAATTTTTTTGCTTATCCGAATGATCCCAAATTTCTTGGCTGTGACTAACAGCTGCAGCAGCATAAGCAGCAGCTTCTTCTGCCTGTTGCCTGGCCTCCTTAACTTTACTAAGAGTCTCCTCTGATAAAGTTGCCCTCTGCTCCAAATCCTGATCTGCTTTTTTGAGGTGACCAGTGGAAGGCATCTGAAACACAGACATAATCAATTTCTCTGGCATGGTCTTAGACACAATGGTACTTGGGGTTGAGATGGCAACAGATGTAGACAGACTACTACTACCAGCAAGTGTTAAAGCTGACTCGGGTTGAGATTGAGCTTGCATAGTAACCTGAACATGATCCTTGGAAGCTGAAGTCTTTTTTCTTTTTCTAGGCTTAGGGTCAGCAGAATGCTGGCCCTGTGATGCTAACACCTTTTTGGGGTCAAACACTGCAGACGCCCCTGCAAAAGTACTAGTTGGGGCCCCAGTCTGAGCAGAAGGACCAGAGGAAACATGCTTCATACTAGGCAATTGTGGCAGAGATGTTTCTTTTACAGGAGTCAACTGCACTGCTTCTGTACTAGGAAATGCTGAAAAAAGGTTACTGGCTTGAGCTGCAGAAGACTGTGAAGAAGCAAGCCAGGGACCCCGAAAGGAGGCCTGAGGAATCCACGTAGCATTATGGCCCCCAAATATGTTCCCTATTGGTGGTGTTTGGAAAGGATGCAATGGATTGAGTGCCTGCTGATAATTATATTGCAGGCCCTCACAAACAGGGGTAGAAATACTCCAAAGCGGTGATGAAATAGGTATCATTGGGCTACCCGTTGGTGGAGTGCCCTTCGAGCTGGGTCGACCAAGAGGTGAGGGAATACTTTTACTCTGGAATGCACCATGTTTAATTACTTGGTCAGGAGCCCTAGAACCTGTAAACCTCAGGTCTGAAGTACAGTTAGACACTAGATCAAATCAACAGAGAAACAAACAGCTTAAAATGATAGAAAGTACCAGAACGTGATTGCAAAGGGGTTTCTGGATTAACCGGACTAGACTTTTGGCTGTGTAGCCTCTCTATGGACACCCGCCAGGCATTCTCCCACATGCCCCCTCCACCATCTAACAAAAGAACATAATTTCAGAGTTACTAAACATTTGTAGCAATAGTGAAACGATAGGGCAGAGAACAAATTAACTTACCATGTCCCCCAAATGCTGACACCATATAAGCTTCTTCAGGTGCTATTCCTTGACTGCAGAGAAATTTAAAAGAGACACATGTTTTATTTACTGTCTTGAAATGAAATTTCTCTGAACTTCTGAGTAAAATAGACAATGACTAATGCATTCAACATTTGGTAATATATGCAATTCCAATTTATGATAAAAGCCCCCAAAAATGAACATTGGTACAAGAAATATACATTAAGCAACAAGACTCACATTAAAGCACCATAAACAAAGATCTGAGCGCGTAATTGCACTTGCTGCAAGTCAGTGAACGGCTGTTGAAATATTACAGATGGTGGAGCAGAAGTATTTAGATCTGGCAAACTAGATGTGGAAGTAGTAAGAACAGAAAAGGGTTTTACAGAACCATCCACATGCCCATAGGCCTTTGTCTCACTAGGTGGCACAAGCTGGAAAATTCCAGATTGGTTTTGGGACACACTGCTCGATCTGTCCCCTCTTGCTTGCACACTTCTCTTCTTAGCACTCTGTTTACCTGTTGCCTTGCTAGATGCTCGCCTTGTTTTCCGTTCAGGGGTACCCTTGGAAGCACCCTGTGCAACTTGTGAGATTTTTGCATCCAGCTGGCCTGAACCAGAATTTTGAATAGACACCTCTGCTAACTTTAAAAAGTATTTCTAAATCAGAAAATTGAAAAATCGGTGTAAAGACATATCAATAACTATACATGTATATATCTATAGCTAGCATTCCCCAATCCCCTAAAATATATACATCTATTAACAAATATAAACTATCAAAGACATGAGATCTGCAAAATAACTCTAAATCGGAATATTGAAATGTTGAAATCAGAGCACATTTATAACTATAAATGTACATACTTATGGCCAGAAATAAGCGTATATATTTATCCCCAAAAGTAATATATATGTCAAGAGATAAAATGATCAAAGACACAAGTATTATTTAGTATAAACATAAACAACAATAAGGTTATAAATAATACTCTGGGAGGTATAATAGCAGGAACGGGCTGCAATTTGTTGGCAGCTTCCCCTTTCGGCAAATCTGTAAATAAACTCACATCCGAAGTGCCATTTCTCAAATCCTTAGAGGCATCATTTCCTTTTGGATTCCAGGAATTAGGAGAATGATTGTCACCATCCCTAACACTGTCCAAAATTGGGGCACTCAGAATTTTCGGCCCCTTGATATCACCTGAATCATGCTTAGTCTCAGAAAGCTCAATTGTTTCAACAACCTTTGTTGGACCACAATCAGTTTTGTTTGGACCAACAGAACTTAAATCACTTTCTGGCGCAACAAACCTAGCATGAGATTCAGGCAAAGAAGCCGAACAAATAGAAGCTTCACAAATCATAGAAGTGTCACCTGCAAAACAAAATATAACAATCAGAAAAGAAAAAGAAAGAAAAAGCCAAAATGAATTGTAAGTAACAACAGTGGGTGTAAAAAAGAACTATTTTTCCAGTGTTGTATATCACTCCTGCTACATTCTTATTAAATCCCTAGCATTTCATTTATATGTTCTCTTCTATCTAATCCAAACAGGCAATTTGAAACCAACCCTCAAAACTAAAGTCTTCAACTTGCAAAAAGTTTAAATTAAAAAAACCTAATACATCTTATCCAACATTAGCATCTCTTCCCATAAACACTCAAAGCCAAAAAATCACGAGTTGGAGCCACCAATAGAAACTGAATGAAAAATGACTAAAACTATCAATGTGCCTCAAAGCCATTCTATCTGCAATAGCCTCATTACAGTATCACAAAGAATCAAAATGTGAAGGCTCACTACATTCACTTAAGGTTTATCTTTTTTGTTATTTGACAACTCATTCAAGATTAATCAAATTAAATTACTCACAATTAATGCTGGGCATAATAGCCTCTGCAGAAGTCTTATCCTGAGATACTTCAGAAGTGTCAGTGTCTTTCATTACATTTTTAGCAGTACCACCACACACTTCTACCAATGTTGAAGGCCCAGTCCGTGTGTCAGAATCCATAATTGGTTCTGCATAATAGCAAAAATCATTCTAAAACATCAATACACAAATGGAGAGAAAGGAGCAAGGACAAAACTTTTATTTCATGAAACACAAACAATAACAAGAGCAAAAGAAGAAACGCCTGTAAGTTAGACATTGCAGTTATATCCAGGAAGTCTGAGGTTCAAGCCACACTAATAGCATTCGTAACTTGTGAAAAAAGATCAGGCCCCAGGAAGACAAGTTGACTGGACATAACCTAAAGCGGCAAGAGATGATACGTAAAAAGGAAAGAGGATGATGACCAGTGAATGTAAAACTCTCACCTGTTACATTTGCAGATGCCCTTTCAGAACTCTCTTTTATGGTTGAGCCATCCTGTTTTCCAAAGACAATAGCTTCAGCACCACCACCCTCTTTTGCAGAAGATTCACACTGATCTGAAGCAACTTCCCTCTCATTTGTGTTTCTCTTGCTAACTTCATTAACAACTGCATTTTGTGGTTCATTTTGGCACTCTTTATTGCAACTGTCTGTAACAGGCAGAGACTGATCAACTGTTTTGCACAACGACTGTCCAGAAACACCTTTTTCCGCTTCGGAAACAGAAACTAGCCCAGTTTCTACAGAAGGAGGTGGCACTACACATGAAAAACTTGCATCTTTAGTCATTTCGTTGGCAGTTTCTTCTTTTTTGTCACAGTGTGATCCTGCAGCAGAAGAAGGCGCTGCTTGAACCTCTGAGTGGCTAACAATATCGCTGGCTACACCATTTCCTGAAGACAAGGGAGCAGCATTCGTGGTGCCACAAGAAGCCAAATTCGAATCTTCCAGGGAAAGGTTGGCCACTGCAAGAGAAAGAATCCAAGTTAGTATATTTAATGGATTTGAATTTATTTCCTTTCAAAGTTTCAACTTCATAACATACCTGGTTCATTACCATCAGTTTCATGTGTTAGGATTGGAACAATCAGCTCTTTATCTGTGCTACCTTCACACAATGGCGAGGATCCAGATCCCTTAACAACAGATCCATCAAACTTCAAATCTTTACCATTCGAATCATTGAGCAATTGTATCCTATCCTTTTCACTGGAAGGGAGATCCAGGTTACCATCTGGTCCATCACCAACATTGCCTTCCCCGTAAACTTTATTATCATCACACATTTGAGTTGACTCCTCAAGAATAGAGAGTGATACATGTCCGTGAGCATTCAATTTCTCTCTAGAAATTCCAAAAGCATCACGAGGACTTTTAGAAGATCCAGTTACATATGCTTCACTAAATACTTCAGCTGAAGAAGATGTTGCAGTCAAGTTACAATGAACTTCCCTATTTTCATTACTTCCATCCTTAGAGACATCATTTTCCTCAATCGAAGCCTCGGATGTTCTGACCAAAGTCCCACTATCTGGTTGGAAACCACTTTCTAATGCATTCTCCTTGGAGCTACTCCATTGAGAATCCACCTTCAGTTTAGGATCTAGAGTTGAAGAAATACCAGCATTGCTGTTGGTGACCTCAACTGCATACCTATCATCGCCTCTGTTAACCATTGGTGATACATCATGTGTGTTCAATTTAAAATGATCACCACCAGTACCCGTATCTTTAAGCAAGACTGCATCTTCACATTTGTTGGTCACCGCAGGAACCTCAGAGCACCCCCTGTCACCGAATCCATCCGGCATATGTAAGTCAGAATCCCCTTTCAGTATAGGATCTAGACTTGAAGAAATTTCAGCATTTTTGTTGCTAGTCTCAACTGCACAGCTAGTCTTATTTTCATAGGCCCTAGGTGATAAGCTCTGTGTGGTTGGTTCTGATTGATCACCACCAGTATCTATGCCTTTAAACAAGACCACATTTTCACATTTGTTGGTGTCAGCATCAACTCCAGAGATTTCCCTGTCACTGCATTCACCCAGGGCATGTAAGTCAGAATCTTCTTGCAGTATCATATCCAACGGTTCCTCCACACTAATAACATTTTCTTGATTAGCAATTCCTCGTTCCACAGACTCCACCTCAAACGATGAACAATGAGGGTTTTCCAAATAACAGGTAGCCTTTTCAACTACTTTTTCATTCACATGTTGAGCCTCTATGCTCAACACATGACCGTCTGGATTCTCTTCAGTGATATCTTTTAAATTATCTTGGACATCTTTGTTACTCAACTCATCACTTGTATTAATATTTTGCACAGATATCATATAATCAACTTGCATTCCTGAAGCAGAGGAATCTTCTTTTTTATCTGGAGGTTCATCAACCACATATTCCAATTCCATCTGATTTACACCTTTGCATTTCCCATCAGCAAAAGGACTCCCTTCACTTACATGCGGGGTGTCCTTTCCACTAAGATCATTTGGTTCCAAGTTATTTGAATTTCCATCAACTAATAATTTACCTTCACGGGTTTGTGAATCATCAGCACAAAGCTGATCTACTCCTACATCCTTTAAGCTAGAAAGGTTTTTGGAAGTCTCCCCCTGCTGTAATGTAGGCTGTAGAACTGTAACATTCCCAGTTTGAGAAAGAATCTTATGATCATTATCCAGGTTAGGCTCCATCTGCTCAGTTAAGCAATTCAGTTCCTTACAGGCATCTGATTCCTCAAAAATTGTCTCAGAGGGGATAATTTCTTCCTGCCCAACAGATTTTAATAGCATTTCAACAGATTCTGAGGAAGTCGCCTCAGACCAAACATTGTTGCGCCTTGATATAGAGCAAGATTCTACAGCAGTGGAACTAAACTCTATCCCACTACTCCCACGAGAGAAATCCTCAATCCAGTGGTTAGGTTCGCTACTCTCTATGCCCAGAAAAACCTCGGTTTCAACCAAACTATCAAACCTCAAATGCCCTTGAAGGCTATCATCAAAATCAAACTTGGGAAGAGCATATGGCTGTAAAACTGGAGGACAATTAGTACTCCCTTCACCAGCTAAATGAACATTGTGGCTTTGAAGATCATTGTCATCATAATCCATGGGTGTATCCCTAAAATAGAACAGCAATCAGGGGGATAGAGTACAAATAAAACGAATAGCTAAATCGAGATAGACAACAATATGTGCAAGTATATGGACCAAATGTTCAAGCTTTGCAACCACCATCTTGCAGAATAAGTAAATAGCAAGTACAATCATTAAGTAATCACTACCAGGGAAAAGAATCTGAAGCCCTACATCCCCTTGCTCATCAAACAGATAATCATCCCAAAGCAAGCGTGGCTCATTAACCATTTATCATCAATTATGTTCAAATTCATAATTTTTTTAAAAAATTCAGTCAGACAGTTTGCAAACTCTATCCATGACACTCACAATCTGAATTTCAACAATTTATAAATTTTAAAATTGAGCCAAAAAAAAAAAACACCATGAACATTATTTTGTGAATTATACAAAAATGATATACAAGAGATAATGCAAACATACAACAACCACACAAAACCAACAAAAACCTCAATCAATTCAAACAATGATGTGAGATATCAATAAAAAAATGAAACATAAAAGTTTTGTACAGTAAACAAGATTGTCATATCATGCTTAGCACAAGAACAATAGAAAGTTATTTATAAAGCGAGAAGGAAAAAAGGGTAAAGCTTACATAATACCAGGAAATACCCTTGCTTAAATAAATCAAAGCTACAATTTAATATTATAGGGGTAAAGTAGTAGAAAGATAATCTTTTAAAAAAAATTAAAATTCGACATTCAGTAATGGGCAATTACCTAATGCTCCACTTTTTAAAAAATCAGCTTTTCTAAAAAATTTAATAAATTATAATATAAAAAGGCCAGTAGAAATGTACTCATGACATATATACTTTTTAATAGCTATATAAATTCCATGCCAATAAATTTTAAGCCAGTGGAACTCTTACTATGTTAAGAACCCTTGATTGGTAGACCAAATGAAGTTCCACTTGACCAGATTCTTAAGTGCATTTTTTAAGAAATTCCTATAAAATTAAAAACGTATAATACATAAACCTAAAAAAAAAAAAGAAAAATAAAAATGGAGGTCAAGGCACTTTTAATAAAATGGGATATCTCATCAACTACAACCAAAAACTTCAGAAAATAAATGCACATCATATGTAACTGATCTATACAGAAAATCACGTTAAAACCACAAAGACATCAATCCTAGCATACTATTTTGAGTGATGATTTCCCAAGATTCTATTTTGGAGAGCATGTAGAATTATAGATTAAATGGCTCATCTGTAAGAGGGAAAGATAAAGAATCTATCCGTCACTCCCTCCATAAACGCAAAAAGTAATATTCAATTGTACAATAATAAATGTTAACATTCTCTTACTATTTTATAAGTCAGGAGGGAATTATTTACTTCTAACAAAAAAAAATTACTAAAAAGTTAATAAAGGAACAACTGAAGATATGCAATGGTCACTGACCTTGAGAAATCCTGTAAATACAAAGTAAAGGTATGGCAGAACACAAAATCTACATTCAAGATTAGGTTTCCATACGTCGAACAGTTAATGATTACTAAGAAGAGCCAGTTGCGGTAATTCTTAAAAATGTGTACTAAACTCACAACCATGCATTCAGATGTTTTCAATTTCCGAAACATGCATGTTCCTTGGCAAAATCCAGCTTTGTTTACAAAAAGAAAGAATCAGCTGAATAATACCTTAAAAGATTGTACAAAAGTAATAAATAAATTACACACAATTAATGATAAACTAATAAAGAAATTTCAAAGATTAAAGCTTCAGCATTTCCGAATAGCTCCAAGTACGAATACAAAAACGAAGAAAAAAAGCACGAATTTTTTATTTAAAACTCACCATTTCGAAGCATAACAAGGAACTACTTTGGCCTAATTTTACACAGATACCCTAGCTGTATACAGAACCAAAAAAGAGGAAATGAACAGTACCAGAAGAAGTAAGAAGTCTAGAGACGCTACCTCCCTCCATCCGGTGAAGAAATCCAGCCCCTTTGATCTCTCAACTGTTCCCCAATTGTACGGTCATCTGCAAGCCAAAACCCTAAGCGTTAGTCTCTCAATCACACTCCTCACCCAATTGGTAACGACGCATCAGCAAGGAAAATTGAAACCCTAACACACGAAATGGAAAACCCGTCGGAGTTCATCATACCGGAGTCTTCGAGTTCCCGGCGGATAGAATTAGGGTTCCGGCGAAATCAACGAAGCTACAGGCGAAGAGTGAGAAAGACTTGCACGAAGAGAGAGAAGATGAAAGAGTGAGAAAGAGAGAGTGTGTGTTGGCTGACCGAATTTGCAAAATTCAAAATAAAAAAACGGAAAAATGGTTAACCGAGGGTATTTTCGTACATTAGCTGAAATCTGACTGGTATGACAGTATGAATTGACACGTGGCTTCTCACGACTTGATTTGACAATTGGGTTATCCTAATTGGACGGTGATGATGGGATTTGGAGGGGCGTTGTGTGACATGCGGGTGATTCGAGTTGTAAAATTCAACAGATCTTGACACGTGTCTGGAGTTGGTTGATACAAAAGGCTATATAAGTAAAATTATCTCCTTTTATACATAATGAATTTGTCCTTTTATCCATGTACTATACTATATATTTATTCAGATAATTGTCTTTCTTCTTTGTGTGATAAAATTCTAGATTCAAGATATATTTAATGATAATATTCTACTGTATTATCATGAAAATAGAAGGAGCAATAGTTACTTTTTATAACTTCATAAAGAGTCGTACACAACACGTTATAATACAAAAATAGCATGTTCAATTTAAAACGTATCAAGTCATAGAAAACGAATAAATTGGATTGTGTTGTTCAACATTAGATGCTACATTTGTTTTACCCCTTTGAGATTTTTAATTTTTATTAATTTTGTAGTGTGTAATGTACTAATGTTATAAAAAAAAATTGTAATTTAAGTTTGGGTGAGAGATTAAAAGGGTCGGTTGGATTAAGCGGTGGGTTTTGGAAATCTCAAATATTATTACTTTTTTTTTGATAATTTTAAGGAGGGATTAATAAAACACAAGTTTGAAAAAAAAAATATAACCCGTCAACAAAATTCAGCTTTGTAGGTAGGTTTTCACAATCCCACCTCACTTCTGTCTCTCTCGCCCATCATCTCTCTCTCCCCCATCTCTCGTCTACACAAGTCATAATGATTTTATCATTGAGTCAACTTTGAGACTATTTTCCGGCCATCTCTGACATCCATTGGGCTTCCAAATATATATAATCTTATTCTACACTTTCCTATCTTCATTTTGATATATTATGGGTCGAATTTGGTTAAGAAACAATTGAGTTACGAAGCTTTGAAAATGGCCCAAACTTCTAGCCAAGAGCTTCGATACACTTAACAGAGTTTTTAACGGAATGACCAAAATGATGGATGGTGGACAATCTCAGGGACCACTTTTATCGATTTGAAATGTTAGCAACCAAAGTGGTGAGTTATGCAAATTTCAGGAACCATTTTGATTATTTAGCCTTTCTAAAATTTGACAAATATATACTTTATAGCCAAGTAAAGATACATTATCCCCTTTATCTAAACAAGAAACTCTAAACTCCCCTATGAAGGAAAAATTTGTCTAAATGAAGATCATTTAAGTGACACATGCATCTTACAATTCGACTGAATGCAAAATCTAATTAACATGAACTTAAAATCCAATCTTTTACCCACAACTTTCAAAACCTAGTAGACGGTGAACCAAAACTCAATTCAAAATTGAATAAGAAAAATGGAATATTGCTCTTCATACCTTTGAGGAACCTTGCAAAGGCTAATCACCCAAAATAAGGGTCTTCGTTTCTTTGCTTTCCTTGCATCTTGTTAGTTGATTTGAATTGGATCTCCAAGTCCTAAAAGAATGGGAACTCTAAGTCTCCACAACAAGGAGTGATGCTTCTCCTTGCTAGCAACACCCACCCTATGTGACTGCCCTTGTAGAGAGTGATGCTTCTCTAACTTCTCCAAACAAAAACCCTAATGAGGCCTAGGCTATAACTCCCTTTATATAGTCCTTTCCTTTGAGTGAGTAAAGAGAAAACCCTAGCTCGCCCTTTATATGGCTGCCTCACTATGGTTAGTGGGCCTTTTGGGGTTTTAGTTTTAAGTTGGTAAACCATTTAACCTGTTAGGCTTGATAGTTCAAGGCCCTCGAGCCATGAAACCCAAAACTAACTTAAGCCATATTTGAACTTTTGTTTGATTACATGACATTTTAATTAATTCTAGCCATAATGGTTAAACTATTTAATTGATTTACTCATCTACATTATATTTATTCAATATCTACTTTACACAGTGTATGCTTCATTAAGTTTTCATTAGCAAGTAGATGGGCGATTAGAACTCTTACAAATCGATTATAAATTAGAACTACCTTTCAAATCTCATTTTAATGAAAATTAGTTATTGCTAATCCTCAAGGCTTCCACATGCTATGATTAACACCTAGCAGCGTGTGATAGTTAGAAGATGTGAAGAACCTATTCAATTGAAATTACAATACAATATAGTCATTCTCTAAATCAATACTCTTGATTACATTGGTTGGTCGATAGTTTATTCATGTTCACTATCCAATATGATTCTCTTTATTGAACTTAGTGAATTCTTTTCTGGATTTTGGACCAACAAAGTATATGCATTAAGGAAGAGAATAATGAACTCCAAAACCCGGAAACAATGAAATTTTAAAACTTGTATAGTTGATAAAACTATTGGACGATGCCCTAAAAGTCAATGATAAGATGAAATGCCTCAGGATAATACACAACAATTAGTCAACTTTGACTAGTCATAGGCCAAGATCACTAACTAAGACTATCTCATCAATTGTTTTATGTCTAAGCAATGAGTCCATGGATAGAGGAAGAAGTAATCTAAAGAAGTTGGATTGCTGAGATCTTCTTTCAGCTTTTTATCTTATCCTAAATCGTTCATAGTTATAGGATTATCATATGAACATCGATAACCGAAAGCATCGGTACATACTATGTCAACTCAATTGGGAGGATGACTATTTCAAGTCGAGTGTGTAGGTGCTTAATAAAGAGTGTAGGCACTGAATGCGATCAAACAAGAGTACTTGAGTGGAGTTCTATATACATGTCAAGCAGTTAACTTTAAAAGTTGAAATAATGCAAGTAATCCTCTTACCTAATTAGACACATGACTGCTTTATGGATAAGCCACTAGGCATTTGATGATGCAACATGACCTTGCCTCATCTTGGGTGTGTTCTATATATCATTGAGGCTCTTGAGTTATTCATATGGGCATAAGAGTGTACAACAAGGGTTCTCTGGCCTTCAGTAAGAGAAAGAGAATATTTTACCATATGATGTTAGAATCTTTGGTCAAAGTATCAAGTGCGATTAAGGAATGCATTCCTTATACATCTCAATTGAATCATATAACATAAGAAAAATCGTATTAGAGGTTTGACATAAATTAATCATACCCTAATAATGTGATTAAGAGTATTTAATTAAAAAATGATCAAATTGCATTGTAATTGCAACCGAATAGGTTCCAAACTATTCTACTTTGGATTGGGTGGTCATGACGCATGGCTAGATGTAACTCATGACTTGTGGCCCCGCTTGATGACTAACCATATAATCGTCGATGATTGGAAGAATTAAAATTATGTTTTAGTACTAATCAACTCACTGCCTCGCTAATGAGAAGGATATTGATACACTAGTTCATTGAGATAAGTACATAATGATGAGACAAAATAATTATAAGGTAAATTACACAAAACTACCTCAACCATGAGTCGCACCACAATTTCATACCTTATGTTTTAAACATTGCAATGTCATACCTTAACTTATGAATTCGTTGCAATGTCATAGCTCCGTTAGTGATTCTGTCAAATTGGGCGTTAAGTGATGATTTGGCGCATGGAGGGCCCATATATTTGCTGACGTGGCAGTCTATTTGTGCCAAGCATTAATTTTTTATTATAAAATATATCATTTAAAAGAGAGTAAATTACACATAACTACCTCAACTATGAGTCGCACCACAATCTCATACCTCATGTTTTAAACATTGCAACGCCATACTTCAATTTATGAATTTGTAGCAATGTCAGACCTCCGTTAGTGATTCCGTTAAATTGGTCATTAAGTGATGATTTGGCAAATAGATGTCCCATATTTTTGTTGATGTGGCAATCAACTTGTGCCATTAAAAAAATCATTTAAAAAAATAAAATTTTATGTCAAGACTTAAATAAAAAAGAGTGGGCCCCACTCCCTTTAAATCACAAAATCCATTGTCTTCTCCAACTACACTCCACTCCGCCCTCGCCGATCTCCCCTCTTAATCTCCAACCTCCCCAAAACCCCACTGCAGATATCGACCTGTCTTACACTAAATCTATCATTTAAAAAAGAGCGGAACCATCTAAACAAAACCTTAACCATAAAAAAAAAACCCTTTGCATAATTTAATTTCTTCAAATTCACCCAAATTCTCAAGCTTTCTCCATCGAGCACCATGAAGTTTTTGAAAAATTTTCTTCTTTTTTCCCTGCTTTCCTTCGGGTTTTTTTAGGATACCTTGAACTCCCACTTCATGTCGCGGCCGTTGACCTCGAATACCTAGAAAACACCGATTCAAAGAATCGAAGAATGATATAGGTTTTCGGATTTAGGTTTAGGGGTTTGTGGTGAGAGTGGCACAAAGGGGTTTGAGGAAGAGTTTGGGATGGGATTGGTGTTGGATTTGGGATTGAATCTAAGAGTGGAGTGGGAAAGAATAAGGGTTTCAATTAAGGGTTTGGTTTTAGGTTTGAAGGTAGGGCTTCGTTTGAACGGATGTGTGGGAGAGAATGGTGGAGTGCAAAGATTTGGAGAGTAATGCGGGAGAAGAAGCTGGCTCCGAGCTTGCCGTACATAAAGACGGTGAGAGGGGAGACCGGCTAGGGTGGAGTGCAGTCAGAGAAGACAATGAATTTTGAGATTTAAAGAAAGTGGAGCCCACTCTTTTTATTTAATTTTTGACATATAATTTTAGTTATTTAAATGATTTATTTTCTAATGGCACAAGTTGATTGCCATGTCAGCAAATATATGGGCCCTCCAATTGCCTAATCATTACTTAATGTTCAATTTAACAGAATCACTAATGGAGGTCTAACATTGTAACAAATTCATAAGTTAAGGTATGACATTGCAATGTTTAAAACATGAGGTATGAGATTGTGGTGCGACTTATAATTGAGGTAGTTATGTGTAATTTACCCCTTAAAATAATAAAATTTTATGTCAAAAATTAAATTAAAAAAGTAGGCCCCACCCCTTCAAATAACTAAAACCACTATCTTCTCTGACTTGCCCTCCGCTCTCGCCGACCTCCTCTCCTAGTCTGTAACCAAACCTTAAAACCATTATGTTGGAAATGTGCCCTTAAAACCAATCATATGATGATACTTTACGGACATTTCACATGTTAAACTAATATAGTTTAATTTAAAGGGCAAAGATTATTGTTTGAAGCCGTCTTATATAAATGTTATATGCTTAAACGATAAGTCCAAGGAATATGTAATTGGGAGAATGCGATCTTAAGAAGTCAATTCATGAGACCATTCTCTTTCGTATACATATCTTAAACGTTCCTGATCATAGGATTGCCAATTGGGCATTGACAGTCCGTTAAGATCAGTACGTGCTATGTCTTCTCTTAGGGAGAGTGATTGGTCTCGAGTCATTGGTGTGACTAACACCAAGACAAGTACGTAGGTGCTCAATAGAGAATGAGTTCACTGAACGCGATCAACAAGGAGTTCTCATACTCATGTCACATGAGAACTCATGGTTGGGATAATGCAAAGTAGTCTTTTAACCTGAGGCATCATAGTTGTCTTGTGGTTAGGTCCTTGATCTTTGACTATGTCAAAGTCACTCAATCCGAGGGTGTCCACGACATAATTGGTGTTAAGTCACTTAGCCATGGAGGCTAGTGAATGCGCAACAAGGGATCTCTAATCTTCAAACTGTTTGAGGGAGAATACTCTATGATATGATTAAGAATCTCTGGCCACAGTATGAATGAGATTTAGGAAGTCGTTCCAAATCACATTCAAGGTAATCATATAAGTAAATGAATCACATTGGATAGTAGACATGAATAAACCATCAAACCAAACAATGTGGTCAAAAGTATTGTATTAAAGAAAGACAGTATTGCATTGTAATCATAAACTGAATAGGTTCTCCACCTTTTCTGATTAGCTTGGGTAACCATGACATATTGCTAGGTGTCACTCATGGTTTGTGGAAGCCTTAAACGTGTATAATCACTAAAGGGAGAATTGAAAGTAAGTTTCAATTCACAATCGATTTGAAAGAGTTCTAATCGCCTACTGCCTCGCTAAAAGGAACCTAATGGATCACACACCGTGTAAGGTAATGCTTGAAGGATTTGACGGAGATGAGTAAGGACAATTAAATGGTTTAATTGTTTATGGCAAGAATTAATTAATATGTTAATTAATCAAAAGAATAAGTTCGTTTTAAACTTTGAGTTAGTTTTGGGCCTTAAAGCCCAAATTGGGCTTCGAATCGTCAAGCCCATTAGCTTAAGTTGTATGACAACTTAACAAACAAAATTCAAAAAGCCCAAAACAGCCCAAAGGCTTGGGAAAACCGGCCATAGAGAGAGGAAGGGCCTCTTGGTCCAAAATGCATACAAAAGTTGAAAGCATAGAAGGGGTATCTTTGCTCCATCCTCATTAGGGTTTTCAGAGGATGAAAAGTGAGAAAAACTCTCTCTCTTTTCTCTCTAGAATAGCCGGCCACCATGGGAGAGTTTACTAGCATCTAACACTTCCATGGCCACTCATTTTTTTCCTCAACCATCCTTGGTGTCGGAACTTAAAGGTCTCCAACTTTGGGGACTTTTGGAGAAACCAATTCTTCCATCCATATCCAAGAAGGCATGGAGCCAAGAAGTAAAGTTCCTCCATCCACATCCATGGAGCCAAGGAGTAAGGTGACAAAGGAAAGAAGGCCCTCACATGGGTGATTAACCTTTACTAAGCAAAGAGGTGCTTCAAAGGTATAAAGTTTCTCAACTCACTTTGTTTTAAGTTGAGTCTTGGTTCACCCTTCTACTAGGCTTTGAATTTCATGGGTAATGTTTTGTTTTTAAGTGCATACAAGCATGATTCCGCCTTTAAATGTTAATTGCATGTCATAGATGTTGCTCAAATGAACATGTTTTTCACAAAATTTCCTTCACATTTTCTCCCACGCCTCTATTCAAACCACACTCTAGAGTCTTCCTGGTCTCCTCCGCCATCTTTATACTCTCCCAACGTACAAAACGCCATTCTCCTAACTTAGCTCCACAGCTCGATTTCAAGTCCTTAATCACCGAGCAACTCGAGCTTTCCAGTTCATTGACAACTTGATCTTCGCCCTCTTGATGAGCTCATTGCCGCAATCATTTTTTGTCAGGCTCTTGTGGAAAATAGGGGACAACGTAACGTCAATGGGATTGAGGGCTAAAGTCTTGAATCCCTAAGCGTTAAGGGCAAGGGCTTTGAGGATGTGGGCGGCGGCGTCCTTGGAATAGAGGGTGATGGCATTCTCGGCCTTGTCTTGGACCTGTTGGGAGAGGGAGGCGGAGGATGAGCAAAAATCAGCGGATCAAGATTGGGTGAGAAGCTGGGTGCCGATGACGTTTGGCTTAGGTGGAGGGTTTGTTGCAAAGCTATAACAGAGGTTGGCCAAAAGCTTTTAAGGAATGTTATGGATGGAGATGAAGACAACGACGATGAGGATTAGGCTAGTTTGGAGGATAATGTCTTTATAAATTTGGGATCGATCCATCAGTGCAGATTCATCTACTTGGGAATTGATGCACGGGAATTGGGATTGAAGGAATCTATGAGTGGGTGTTTGGAAATCGAGTTGAGGGAGGATTGAGAGATATGGGAATTGGTTTCAGGATTAAAATTCATATTGAGAATGAGGTTGGCGAGGGATGAGAGAGGTCGAAGTAAAAGGTGGATTTGGTGATTCAAATGGGGTGGGCCCACTTTTTTAAAATTTAATTTTTAACCAAAAAACTTATTTTTGTAATGATTTATTTTATATATGTTTGTACCATACTTGACCAATCCCGAAACTACTGAGCACCGGTTAACGTTATACCGTCGAGGACCCATAAGAGTTTCCCTCAAACCAGGAGGCCAATCACAGTGTGACACGTGTCGACATCAGAAGCCAATCATAGCGTGACACGTGTCAACATCAGAAGCCAATCACAACACAACACGTGTCAATGTCAGAATGAAACTAGAAACTCTCTTCTATAAATAGAGATCATTCTCTTACAATATTTCCTAATATCATTTGTACTAAATCATTCACTAGTACTCACTAAAGGAGAGCTTAAACCTATGTACTTGTGTAAACCCTTCACACTTAATGAGAACTCCTCTACTCCGTGGACGTAGCCAATCTGGGTGAACCACGTACATCTTGTGTTTGCTTCCCTGTCTCTATCCATTTACATACTTATCCATACTAGTGACCGGAGCAATCTAGCGAAGGCCACAAACTTAACACTTTCTGTTGTACCAAAGTCCCCACTGATTTTGTGCATCAACATTTGGCGTCGTCTGTGGGAACGACACTTATTCCCACTATCTTCAGCTTTGTCAAGCTGGTTTCCACCATTCGTACAATCTCTTTTGACCAGGCATCCCTCTCCAACATGGGAAACGAAGAAAGCCACAACACATAAAATGACACCTCTTTTGCACCTAGTGCGAAGCAACGAAATAAGGAAGGAAAGGGGTTGCTATTCAAGCTAAAGTCGATGAGCTAGAAGCTCAAAACAACAAGATAGCAATGACGAATGAGGTCATCCAGGAGCAGTATGAGAAGCTCTTTGAGACGCTCCACGAAACTATGTCTACTCAAACACGTGAGCTTGTTGCCCCTGTGGACATCAACCATCATCTGGGTGCCCCCCAACACGGAGGGTCACCTTCTTCCGACATGGGTATCCCTGATGAGGAGCAAGCTAATCATCAAAACATTGATCAACATGAGACTTCTCTCAACCCAGCTGCTTCGACCAGAAGTAGGAGAAGTAGAGGAAGACACATCCTTGCAGAAGGGTTGGAATGATCGAAAGCCATTTATTGTGACTGCCGAAACTTCCTAAAGCAACATCGAGAGAATCCCCTCCACATATGCTCAAAGATCAATGACCCAAGGGTTTCTGAAAGACTCGGTCCCCTTCCACGACCCAGGCCAGCTGCCAATCAAAAGAAGGAACGACATGTCCTAGAGGAATATAAAGGTACAGTGGACTCTGAGGTATTCCGACAGACTCGCCCTAGAAGTCAGTACGGCGAGTCCAAGAAAAAATCACACGCCCTTGCTCAAACTTTCCTACTTCCAATAGGCGATGGAAACTTACGCAAGAAAATCCCACTGGTACATGACTTCACTCAAAACCCCCTTGTCATACAGCTCATTGAGAATGTAAACAAGTGGAAGGCTGAACGTCAGGGCAAGATACCTGATTGAAACCAACCCAGGCCTGGCCCTCTCACAAGGAGGATCATTGACACCCCCTTCAAGTGAAGACAAAACAAAAGCTTGGTTTACAACTTTATATTGGAAAGAATGACCCAATTGAACACCTTATCCTCTTTGAGTCCACCATGGCATATCGAATGCACACCGACGAAGAGCGATGTCTTCTCTTCCCCTCCACCCTCTCTGGCTGAGCTCTAAACTGGTATTGTCGTTTTCCACCTGAGACAGTAGACCCATTTGAGGAACTGAGGACACTGTTTGTCTCTCAACACATCTTCAAAACCGATCGCTTGCATTCTGTAAATAACTTGTACACTATTCACCAGAAGCTGGACGAGTCACTACGAGAGTATGCTGGTTGTTTCAGCCATGAGTATTCTCGCTGCGCTGAGGCAGATGATAAGACTGCCCTCAAGGCCTTCACGGCAAGCCTACGTGATTGTTTCTTCAAGTACATGATCAATGCCAACACTTGGAAGACTTACTCTGAGGTGATGGCACAGGCTTACAACCATGCATCCACCGAGGCAATGACATATCAAAGGAAACCCCCTATAACCACCCCTTATTAGGAAGTAAGGAGTGGAAGCCAGATCCAACCAAATGAGAAGACCTCGACCTTCCAAACTGCAGCGGTGCCTCCCCCTGCCTTACTTAATACTTTGCCAAGTCAACAGAGATATCAACCTCAGGGCAAAAAGAAAGATTTCCATCATCACCAGTCTCATTTTAGTAAAATGAGTAAGGGACACTACCGCGATAACCAAGGGTATCGCCATGATAATCCCCGACCCCACGCAGTCAAGATAGTGGGTCAAGCACGTGTTAGGACAGCCCCTACCCCGAGGTATAAGGCATACACACCTTTGAACGCCACATGCGTGGCTATTTACCCCAACATATCACACTTGATATCGAAGCTAAAGCCGAGGCACCAGGATTACAAGCCCATGAAAAACACGGGCACATTTTGCTGCTACCACGAGCATAACGGCTATGACGGCGAGAAGTGTATCACTCTTCGTGATCATATTGAAACTTTCACACGTGAAGGAAAAATTGATCAATTCATCATTCACCCTTCAAGGGGTAATCGTAACCAACGCCAGGTGAATGTGATATATTCCATAAGTGGTGGCACACCCATATCCAAATCTTCCAACAAGGCCATGAAAAATAGCGAACGAGCTTTAAGGTCTGGCCACCAAGTGTTTCATGTGGAAGACATCAGGGGAGGTAAGCATCAAAAGCTTAACTGGGATCCAATATATTTCTACCCTGAGGAAGAAAGAGGTATCATCTACCCTCACAACGACCCACTGATTGTGGAAGCTCACATAGCCAACTTTGAAGTACGACGAATCCTGGTATACACGGGGGCTTCAGTCAATATCATGTTTGCTGAAGCTTTTAGGGCACTTAATGTAGCTGAACACTTGCTCGATCGCTTGATTTAGCCGAACACTTGCTTGATTACTCGATTTCCCTTCTAATAAGCTTCTCCGGTGATATCATGCAACCTTTGAGGAGCATACACTTACCTTTCACCATTGGTACAGGCCCTTACACAGCTACTATTACCACTAACTTCCTGTTGGTTGATTGCCCAACGGCATACAATGTCATCTTCGGACGCACAGGCATCAATGATCTCAAGGCCATGATATCCACACATATGTTGTTGATGAAATTTCCAACCCCCTATGGCAATGGTTACATCAGAGAAGATCAACTTAGTGCACGATCATGTTACAACACTTCGGTCAAGTAATAGCACCTGCATGTTCCCAAGGAAACCCTTTCTATACATGAACAAGTCATAAAGACTAGCCCAGACGAAGCCAACTTAAATCTTCACGGTGGCAACAGTCAACCCGACGATCCTCGAAATGACTCTTTCACCCAGCAAGCACAACCCGCTGAAGAGTTGGAGAAGGTCTCTATCTCAAAAGATTATCTTGATCACATGGTGAAGATTGGCACCACCTTGTCATCACACATTCGGTTGGCATTGATCTCTTTTTTGCAAGAGAACACTAAGGTCTTCGCCTGGTCATACGAGGACATGCCAGGCATCTCTCCCGATATCATCTGTCATCGCTTAAGTATTGATCCCAAGACCAAGCCAGTGAGACAGAAGTGAAAATCTTATGATGCTGAACGGTACGAGGCAATGAAGGCAGAAGTTGAAAAACTCAAAGGCATAGGCTTCATCCACGAAGTCAATTATCCAACGTGGGTAGCAAATGTTGTCCTCGTTAAGAAGAATCCGACCAAGGAAAATCTCCTGCTCCAAAAGGTCTTGTGAAGAATGTGTGTCGATTACACCGACCTAAACAAAGGATGCCCGAATGATAGTTGTCATCTTCCTCTCATAGACAGACTTATAGACTTTATGGCAAGGTGTGAACTTCTGAGCTTCATGGATGCTTACTCAGGATACAACCAAATCCTCATGAACCCTCCGGACCAAGAACACACAGCCTTCACTACTGACAGATGACTATATTGCTATAAAGTCATGCATTTCGGCCTAAAGAATGCAGGAGCGACTTATCAGAGACTGGTCAATTCAATGTTCGCCGAACAGATTGGGAAGAGCATGGAAGTTTACGTTGAAGATATGCTAGTCAAGAGCAAACATGCTGACCAACATATCACCAACCTATCTGAAACTTTCACCATTCTGAAGAGGTATCGAATGAGGTTGAACCCCAACAAATATGCCTTCGGCGTAGGCTCTGGCAAATTCTTAGGTTTCATGATAAGCCAACGAGGCATTGAGGCTAATCCCGAGAAGATCAAAGCAATCTTTGACATGAAGGAACCGATAACTTCAAAAGACATCCAGAGCCTTACTGGCAAGGTGGCAACCTTAACTAGGTTCATCTCTAAGGCCACAGACAAATGTGCTCCTTTCTTCAAAGCACTTAAAGGAAGTAAATACATTACATGGACTGATGAATGTGCTGAGGAATTCAAGAACCTCAAAGACTACATGAGTAAAGCCCATCTGCTCTCCAAACCTGAGGTTGGTGACATTCTCATTATCTATCTGTCGATATCGGCTTCAGCAGTAAGTTCCGTTCTCATTCGAAATGATGGTAATGTCGAACGGCATGTCTACTACGCTAGCAAGGCCTTACAAGATGCGGAGACAATATACTCCAACATTGAGAAATTGGCTCTAGCATTGGTCATGTCTACTCGAAAACTTCACCCTTACTTCCAAGCACACTCCGTCATCGTGCTTACCAATCATCATCTTCTACAGATACTCCAAAGTCCTGACACTTCCAGGCGAATGATCAAATGGGCGATAGCATTGGGTGAGTTTAACATCTCCTACCAACGAAAGCTAGCTGAGAAGGGCCAAGCAGTGGCAGACTTCATCGCCGACTTCACATATCATGTTAACATTGTTTTTACGCCTAAAGAAGTGGTTTCATTACCCTCAGAAGGTCAGAAAATAGAACCAACAGCCCCAACATGGAGTCTATATGTTGATGGCTCGTCCAACCAACAGGGTTGTGAAGCAGGACTAGTTCTTACGATCCCTGACAAAGTGGCGATGGAGCATGCTTTTCGTTTCAAATTCAAGGCGTCGAACAATAAGGCCGAATATGAAGCCCTCTTAGCAGGCTCACGTTTCGCCAAACACCTTGGGGTTAAACGAATTGATATCTTCAGTGAATCCCAATTTGTGGTTAACCAGGTCACCAACAACTTTGACGCTAAGGATAGCTCCATGGCAGCATATCTGGCACAAACACAATTGCTGCTCTAGCACTTCCACTACTAGATCACCCAAATTCCTCGAGTGGTAAACAGTCATGCAGATGCTTTGGCTCGCCTTGCCTCAGTGGTGGAAGACAAGATTGGGAGAAAAATTCAGGTCAAATTGTTGGTAGCACCAAGCACCATGGCTGCGGAAGTGTGCAACTTACAACAAGGAGATAGTTGGATTACCTCGATTTATAGATTCCTTGCTCATGGCACCCTTCCAAATGAAAGTCCAAGCTAAGCAGATTCGATACAAGGCTACCCGTTACTTGATCATTAATGACCAACTCTACAAGCAGGGTTTTAACCTACCGTACCTAAGATGTCTTACGCCCGCAGAGGCGGAAACTGTCATTCGGGAAATACATGAAAAAATCTGCGAAGATCCTGCTGGATCTTGATCCCTAGTACACAAGGCTTTTCACCAAGGATATTACTAGCTAACACTCCACCAAGATGCCATCAGAATATCCCGCTCATGTGATAAGTGTCAACGCTACATAACTATTCCTCCCTCCCTTCCTGAGCCACTCACTCCCATGATCAGCCATTGGCCCTTTGCCCAATGGAGACTTGATTTGATCGGCCCAATGCATGCAGAAAGGGCAAGGTCCGCTATGCAATCATTGCAGTTGACTACTTCACAAAGTAGGCCGAAGTAGAACCCTTGGCAACCATTACTGAGGCAAAAATAGAAGACTTCATATGGAAGAACATCTTTTACAGATTCGGCATTCCCAATGCAATAGTCACTGACAACGGGCGACAGTTCGACAACAATAAGTTTAGGATGTTCTGCTCTAAGTTCAACATCAACTTATGTTTTACCTCCCCAGCTCATCCCCAATCTAATGGACAAGTTGTAGCCATCAACAAAATAATCAAGCGAACTTTGAAAACCAGCTTGGACAAGGTTAAAGGTTGTTGGCCAGAATTTGTACCCCAAGTTCTTTGGTCATACCGCACTTAGTATCAGACATCAATAGGAGAAACCCCATTCTCACTTGCCTTTGGTACAGAAACAGTTGTCCCAGTTGAGCTTGAGCAAGCAACGTTCCGAGTCCAGAACTACGTGCAAAGTGAAAATGATAAACAATTTATCCTCAACTTAGATCTAGTCGAGGAACACAGAAACTAGGCTCATTTGAGAAATGTCGCCTACAAGCAGCGCATCTCTAACTACTATGACTCCAGGGTCAAACCTCGTTCTTTCAAAGTGGGGGACTGTGTATTGAAGAAAAGATTACTCTGCGACAGAGTCCTGAGTGAAGGAACACTTAGTCTAAACTGGGATGGACCGTTTGAAGTTGTTGGCATCAGTCGCCCTGGCTCCTACAAGCTTAGAAGCTCTGATGGCAAGACCCTTGGCCATCCATGGAACGCTAATCACTTGAAGTACTATTACAAGTAAATTCACATTGTACAAGTGTTAAGCTTCAGCCGTTCGGCATCCTATGTAACGAAGACTATTTGGCATGAATTCAATAAAGAGGTGATTTAGACAACTCGGTCCTAATCCTCTTACATTCCTAGCAATGAAACACTCGGGTTCAAAGCTTCGACATGAATGCTTCCAACAGGAAATCAAGTCTAAGTATATGTCAACAAGACTATACAAATAAACAAACAGTACTGAACAGAACTAGTACATCCAAGTTATGGCTTATATCTAAACAAAGGATTTGCTCAAACATAGCCAGGCATTCATCAATGATAGTGCAAATACTTGGTAATTAACAACAAACTAGTACATCCAGAATACATGGCACATGCCACACAAACAACAAACCAGTACATCTAGAGTACATGGCACATACCACACAAACAACAAACCAGTACATCCAAAGTACATGGCACAAGCCACACAATCAACAAACTAATACATCCAGAGTACATGGCATATGCCACACAAACAATAAACTAGTACATCCAGAGTACATGGCACAAGCCATACAAATAACAAACCAGAGTACATGCAGAAAAAGAGGGCACTACGAGTCATCCTCATCTGAAGCCGAACCCCTGACAATATCACCATGCGTTTCAACCCCATCGTCATCACCACCTTCCTCAGCATATCCAGGACCATCCTCACTCTCCTGAGACTGCTCACTGATACTAGCCTAATTATCAGAGTCATCATCACTATTAGGATCAACTGCGAGGACGAAGGTTTTACCCTTTTGTCGATACTCATCTATCTCATCACGGTACTTTCGAATAATGCTTCCATTGTCGTAACGCTCAAGGACGGCTATCCATTTCCTTTTCTCAAAATTAGCCGCTCGGATGCAATGAGGTCTAAAAGCAACGTGAAAAGCCTGGGAACCTAATAACTCATGCACAGCAGCATCCCTCTCAGTTGGGATACTTATCTTCAGCCTAGAAACCTCAACCAAGGCACTATCCAACTCCCCTTTAACCTTGGAAACCTCAAGGATGGTTGTCTCCAACTGTTCCTTAGTCGCTTCCAATTATTTCTTAAGCCTTACATTCTCACCATTCCGCCTCTTCAAACTCTCAAAGTTTTCATCCTTAAGGCGGATGGCATCAGCCAAAGCTTTGCTCATTTTTCTGGCGTCATTCACAAGCTGCTTATTCTCTTTAAACTTTACCTTGTACTGCTCGACTTCTCGTAATCTGTCATCGTACTCGGTCATGACCTACATGACAAGATAATCGTCACTACCGGGAAAAAGAGGGGAGAAAGCAAAGAAATGACAAAGTAACACTTATATAAGAAGATAGCCTCATCATCCGGTCACGATTTGATTCCTTCTTATCTAGCGGCTCGTCAAGCTCATTAACAATGAACTGATGTCCTGCTAGGCAATTATTGACATACCTAAAACTACTTGGCTGCATGGCAACCTTCAAGTCCTTCCAATGAATCCCGCCAACCTTTTCCTTGTACTTTCTCTTACGGCTACAGCTAGTGCCACCTTCTTGGTCAGTAGACTCCATGGTTGGAGGAAATATGAGATTGATGGTAGGAAGAAGAGGCAACAGTCGTCTCTCCTCCCTTGCAACTATGGTAGCAGCACATCCGATGGCCTCAACTTTAGCCTTCTTTGAGGCAGCAATCTTGAGGATTTCCTCTTGCGACTTAGGTTTAGGGGTTGGCCTCACCCGATGCTTACGAGCTCCCTTGTGAAACAAAATGTCGTCTATGGGAACTAACATGGGTGCTTTCCCTTTCTTAGTGTTAGTCTCCCCTTTCTTGCCCACTTTCTCCATTGAACAAGAAAAATCAAAGTAAGGAATGCAACTTTGTAAAAGAAAGAGGGGCGAAATGAAAGACACAACTTACTTGCTCGTCTTTGGCACTCCGACACTAGGGGCTGGAAACCGTACTTTCGAAATAAGGGTCGTAGATTGCCCAAATGTCTATCCTCTTTGGGCACCCTCAACACCTTCTCTATGTCAGCTAGCTCTCGTCCAGACAGCTTGATGGTCCTTCGCGTCACTGCACGAAGAAAAAAATGTTAGAAGCAAGAGAAAATCACAACAAATAGCAAATAATGCAAATAATGGATACATTACAACCTACAATCTAGAAGTGAGTAGGAACACGTCGCTCAGGCGTGACACCTTTAGCATATTCTCAATCATTATAAAGAAAGCACCAACGGTTTTTCCAAGTGCAGTACGCCTTTTTCTTACCAAAGGAAAAACGCTCTCTCTCATTCCGACATGCACACTCGACATACCCAGTGCATGCTTTCACCGGGTGCATCTTATAGAACTAACGCCATTGATGAAAGGAAGGCTCACCTAACCCATATTCCATCCAAATAATATAAAACCCGATTATCCCAAAAACCAGGGTAGAGTAGCCCAGACGCATATCCAATGAAAGATAGCATCCGTTGCAACCACGGGTGCAAAGGCAGCTTCACCCCTAAAGTCAATAATATATGGGTATAAAACATAACATGACCCTTGGGTGGTTCAGAGGACAATTCTTCATGATGCACCAAACGCATTCCTACACTACGGGGGATACTACATGACTGCCTTAGGGCCTAAAGCTGCTTTTCGCTATCTAACAAGTTTTGCACTAAATGGTCTGCTCTGAACTCAGAGCGAAATATGGGTATGGCGTCACAAACAACCCCCTCACCCACTGACATTAAGGAGGAAGAACCAATATTGGCTAAGGCTTGGCAATTGGGAGGATCACCGAATCTCGAATTTTTTGTACAACACTCCAACAAAGGCCCTGAGGACTCCAACATTGCAAGCTCAAACCTAGAGTTAGAGTTAGAGGAGCCCCCATCACTAGGACTTCCAAACTCTGACATCTACAACAAACAGAAACAAACTCTATCACCACATGAAAGATTGAAACATAAGGAACTTCCTAGGGCGTGGAGAAAAGCTCAATCAGTTCATTATGTTCTCAACCAAATACATGAACACTCAAACAATTCAACAAGAATGAAAACATGTGATCTAGCGGAGAAGATTACCAACCTGAAGATGGTGCAAAGCAATGCCGGAATCTTTCTCAACTATAAGAGCACTTTATCTCCAAAAATCACTATAAAATGAGCAAATGAAGACAATGAAAAGAGTGGAAACTTCTCATTCTTATAGGGTTCAACATGGCCAAAGAAATTCAAAATTCAAAATTCAAACCATGAGAAAACCCCACATGGAAAGTCTTCAAACTTCCACACAAGCTAGGGAGTTTTCAAATTTCAAACTTGCAGCACCCTTCTCCCCCTCAAAAAAAAAAAAAAAAGGAGGAGGTGAACACATTAGCTTCATCAACTTATGGTGCCAACAAGAGCTTCATCAAATGAGTTCAACCACAATTCTCAAAAGTTTCACACACTCTTGATTAAAACAGTGTGAAGCAAAACCAATTTATGGTGCCAACAAGAGCTTCATCAATGGAGGGCAACCATAATTCTCAAAAGCTTCACACACTCTTGATTAAGACAGTGTGAAGCAAAACCAATTTATGGTGCCAACAAGAGCTTTATCAATGGAGGGCAACCACAATTCTCAAAAGCTTCACACTCTTGATCAAGACAGTGTGAAGCAAAACCAATTTATGGTGCCAACAAAAGCTTCATCAATGGAGGGCAACCACAATTCTCAAAAGCTTCACACACTCTTGATCAAGACAGTGTCAAGCAAAACCAATTTATGGTGCCAACAAGAGTTTCATCAAAGGAGTTCAACCACAACTCTCAAAAGCTTAACACATTCTTGATCAAGACAACGTGAAGCAAAACCAATTATGGTGCCAACAAAAGCTTCATCAATGGAGGGCAACCACAATTCTCAAAAGCTTCACACTCTTGATCAAGACAGTGTGAAGCAAAACTAATTTATGGTGCCAACAAGAGCTTCATCAATGGAGGGCAACCACAATTCTCAAAAGCTTCACACACTCTTGATTAAGACAGTGTGAAGCAAAACCAATTTATGGTGCCAACAAGAGCTTCATCAAAAGAGTTCAACCATAACTCTTAAAAGCTTCACACTATCTTGATCAAGATAGAGTGAAGCAAAATCAATTCATGGTGCCCAACAAAGCTTCAACCTTAAAGCTTCACCTATAAAGCTTCAACACAAAAGCTTCACCAACAAAAGCTTCATCAATGGAGGACAACTACAAATTCTCAAAAGCTTCACACTATCTTGATTAAAATAGTGTGAAGCAAAATCAATTCATGGTACCCAACAAAAGCTTCGACTCCAAAGCTTCACCTATAAAATTTCAACTCCAAAGCTTCACCTACAAAAGCTTCAACACAAAAGCTTCACCCACAAAAGCTTCATCAATGGAGGACAACTACAAATTCTCAAAAGCTTCAACTCAAAAGCTTCACCTATAAAGCTTCAACTCCAAAGCTTCACCTATAAAAGCTTCAACATAAAAGCTTCACCCACAAAAGCTTGACCTATAAAAGCTTCACCCATAAAAGCTTGACCCACAAAAGCTTGACCTACAAAAGTTTGACCCACAAATGCTTGACCCACAAAAGCTTCACCTGCAAAGCTTCAACACAAAAACTTCACTTACAAAAGCTTCACACTATCTTGATCAAGATAGTGTGAAGCAAAATCAATTCATGGTGCCCAACAAAGCTTCAACCTTAAAGCTTCACCTACAAAGCTTTAATATATATATATATATATATATATATATATATATTTTTTTTTTTTTTTTTCCGGAAATTCAAAAATTCAAAAATTCGAAAAAAAAATTGCATAGGCCTCCTCTTCTTTGGGCCTAACAACTTTCATAACAAATATATATGAAGGAGGAGTTTTGGGCTACCACTTAGAAAGGAAATGCCTCATTCATTAACTCCCTCGCCCGGAGACTTGGGGGGCTCCTACCATATGTTATTGCACATTGATACTCAGAAGTCTCACGACCACTCAGTGACTTGGATTTTTCAAGTCTCTAACTAAGAAGTTTTCCTCACTCGGGAAATTAAGGGAGCATTACCTCAACATACATGCTTCACTCTCAAAGCTTCAACATACAAGCTTCAACAAAAGAAAAAAATTCAAAGAACTTAGTGAAGAAGGCCTTGGTGTATTAACTCCGATAAGTTACAAATATGTACATATACATGAATCAAAATAAACAAACAAGAGGGAGCCTTCACAAAGGTTGCTCATGAGAAGTCTCAATAGTCGGCAGAGCCCCAGAAAGAGTAAGCACCGGAGGGTGATCATTTGGAGCCTCAGTATTGGGCAGAAAGAGACACCGAAGGTTGATCATTTGAAACTTCATTACGCGGTACAGCCCCAGAAGACGAAGGCAATAAATGCCTTTGGAACAAACCCACAAACCTCTGATGATCAAGCAAAATCTGACCATCAAATTCTTGCAACTAGTCAAGCTTCCTCTTCATGTTTGTAGCATAGTCATGTGCGAGCCTATGCAACTGTTTATTCTCATGCTTGAGCCCTCTGATCTCCTGTTTGAGACTTATCACTTCAGGCGTCAATGATTCAACTTGGCGGGTTCGAGCAAATAGGCGTTGGGCCATATTAGACATAGAACCTGCACACTGAACATTGAGAGCCATAGAATCCTTAACAGCCAACTCATCAGACCGTTTGGAAAGTAGTCTGTTATCTTTGGGAGTGAAAAGGTTCCTAGCCACCACCACAGCTGTCATATCATTCTTCATCACAGAGTCCCCAACGGTAAGAGGACTAGTAGGGGATAAGAAGGATGGGCGTCATATGTTGTCTTGAGAAGGCATAGATGCCTCTTCACCAAAGTTCAAGTCAAAACGACGGTCGGATGGGCCAAACATTCTCAGAAATGATGAAGGAGAAATGAGGTGCAATAAATCTCTGAAGTAAGGGGAAAATTCCTACAAGCAATAACTCTCTGAATGTACTTCTTGCACACAATTGGTGTCCGTATAAAAGAAAGGGCAACAGGGTCGTTGGTTCAAGAATCGAAGAGGCACCACTCTCCGGATTCCGAAGAGGCACCACTTTTCACACGCAACATTAGCTCTTCGGGTACCACATATAACTTTGCCAAAGATCTCTGACAAAGTTTAAACACATAACTTTTGAAGGTCCAGCTACCCTACTATTACCCACAAGGGTAAATGACCAACACCACTGCTTGATAACTAGAAAGTCCCAATGTGTGTCAACCTCCGTGCTCCGTGGCAAGGCAGACTGGCAAAAATGCCCAACCTTTACTCACATTCGAGAAAACACTCACAACAAGATTGCTTGCTCAAAAATTGAAGAGGCACCGTTCTTTGAATCTCGAGAGTTAGATCCCTGACTGGATTGCTTGTTCGAAAACCGAAGAGGCACAACTCTTCGAACTTCGAGAGCCAGATTTCCTTGGATAAAGCTTGTCTGCAATCTTCACACGCAACATCAGCTTTCCAGATACCACAGACCACTTTTTCAAAGCACTCTTACAAAGTTAAAACATGTGAAGCTTGCAGCTCCCACTACATTGCTATGACTAAGAAGGGTAAATGAATAACATTATTACTTGCTCAAAAATCGAAGAGGCATCACCCTCCGAATCTCGAGAGCCAGACTCCCAACAGGATTATTTTATAAAAAATCGAAGAGGCACCGCTCTTCGAATCTCAAGAGCCAGACTCCAAAACATGATTGCTTTCTCAAAAATCGAAGAGGCACCGTTCTCTGAATCTCGAGAGCCAGATCCCCGACAGGATTGCTTGTTCAAAAATCGAAAAGGCATCGCTTTCCGAACTTCGAGAATCAGATTTCCTTGGATAAAGCTTGTCTGCAATCTTCACACGCAACATCAGTTTTCTAGATACCGCATACCACTTTTTCAAAGTGCTCTGACAAAGTTAAAACACGTGAAGCTTGTACCTCCCATTACATTGCTACGACTAAGAAGGGTAAAGAAATAGCATTACTACTTGTTGTTAAGGAGACTCCTATATATGTCAACCTCCATCCTCCACGGACAGGCAGAACTGCAAAAATGCTCAACCCTTGCTCATATCTGAGAGGGCACTCCCAACGAAGCCTTTCAAAATACTCAGCTTTCTTCCCCCCTAATAATACCTATGCAAACTAACCACACCAGAGCAAGAGTATCTCATATCATAAGGGTCAAAAGCAAGAGTATCTCATATCATGCTTTTTCCCTATCTTTTCCTTTGCCCTTGTTCTTACCTGCAAGACAAGGAGAAAGATAACAATCAGTCAGCACTTGGAATCAAGCTTTCAGTTAGGAACTGACTGCCTAGAACCCCTTGCCTGACTACTTACCTGACATTGCTCTCGAGTACTTATCTTCAACATCCTATGCTTCCAGAAAATATACCACATCTGCCTGAGGAACAAATAGGGCAAGTGAGAAGGATACAAGGAAGCATGTGGAGACAAGCGTAACAGAACACGTGCCGATTCATCTACTACTTCGTCAACAGCAAAAGTATCTCATATCATCAAGGTCAAATGCACTCTTGATTTGATGGACTTGTTTTGACCCTCAAATTCTTAAGTCAGCCTTATACTCTGGAGGAAACCAGAAAACCCTCCAGCCGAGTTCAAGAATAAGCATGTGGAAAGTTACTTCTTCAAAAGCAAAAATATCTCATATCATCTCTTCTCCATTTGCTTATCCTTATCCTTGTTGCTGTTTACGACACAATGAGAAGAAGAACAATCAACCGGAAGCCGAAGTCGAACCTCCGGTCCAGGTTGCTTGCTTGAAAGTCTGATTGCTTACCTTGTCTGTTACCTCTTTCGGCAAATCTCCTAGCTCGACGACTTTGGGGACTCCTACTATAGGGTTTTGTATCACACTTGACCAAGCTCGAAACTACAAGTAAGCTTCAAGTGAAATTGATACATTACCTTGTGTATCTTTATCGGTTAAAGATAGGACCCCTGGATGGAGGAAAAGTACTTCCAGAGAAGATGCCACATCTACGTATGAGACAGATAAGGCAAGTGAAAATGATACCACACTTCGGTACTTAGAAGTTTCGTGATTACTCAATGGCTTGGATCTTGCAAGTCCCTAACCGAGGAGCTTCCCTCACTCGGGAACTTAGGGGAGCACTGTTTGTACCATACTTGACCAATCCCGAAACTGCTGAACACTGGTCAACGTTATACCGTCGAGGACCCAGAAGAGTTTCCCTCCGACCAGGAGGCCAATCACAACGCGACACGTGTCGACATCAGAAGCCAATCATAGCGTGACACGTGTCAACATCAGAAGCCAATCACAACACGACACGTGTCAATGTCAGAATGAAACTAGAAACTCTCTTCTATAAATAGAGATCATTCTCTCACAATATTTCCTAATGTCATTTGTACTAAATCATTCACTAATACTCACCAAATGAGAGCTTGAACCTATGTACTTGTGTAAACCCTTCACAATTAATGAGAACTCCTCTACTCCCTGGACGTAGTCAATCTGGGTGAACCACGTACATCTTGTGTTTGCTTCCCTGTCTCTATCCAATTACATACTTATCCACACTAGTGACCAGAGCAATCTAGCGAAGGTCACAAACTTAACACTTTCTGTTGTACCAAAGTTCCCACTGATTTTGTGCATCAACAATATAAAATTTCTTAATGGCATAAGTGAACTACCACGTCAGCGAATATATGGGCCTTCAATTTGCCAAATCATCACTTAACAGCCAATTTAACAAAATAATTAATGGTGGTATGACATTGCGACGAATTCATAAGTTGAGGTATGACATTGAAATATTTAAAACATGAGGTATGAAAGTGTGGTGCGACTCATAGTTAAGATAGTTTTATGTAATTTATCCTATAATTAATTTGTGTCATCATTTGTGGCCGACAAAGAAAAAAGATATTTGACTCGTGGACCCGGCCCGTTTCAAACGAGTCGGGTTAGGTTCGATTCCAAATTCTGAAATCCCATTACCCGGCTTGACCCGCCCCATTACTATTTACAACAGGTAGGTCCAGTTCTGCTAAATTTAAGCTCGGCCTGGCCCGTACCCGCCCCTAAGTAGGAGCATGACATGAGCGTTACACATTTAAATAAGGTATAGCATGGTATAATTTGTTAAAAATGGGCGTGTGACACCCAAAAATCAAGTCCAATGTGCTGGGCCATGCCCAAACAAGTTATGGCCTAAGCGCACATGGGCCGACCCACTTAATACCCTTTTATGGTATGTATTAGATCTGACATTTTGGATCCGACCAGGCCCGTTAATATTAGTATTTGGGTGGATGATTAACGGGTCGTGTCGTTAACGGGTGAACATGTCAACAACCCGTTAAATAACGAGTCACTTTGGGTCAACCCGTTAGCACCCGTTAGTTGAGGATATTTTAGTAATTTCAGTAAAGTCTTAATAACAACAAAATAAACTCTATGAATAATAATAATAATAATAATAATTGTTAACATGTGTTAACGGGTGACCCGTTAACTTAACGAGTTGGATTCAGGTAACTCGTTAGCTTAACAAGTCGGGTTCGGATGACCCGTTAACTTAATGGGTCGGATTGAACCCAACCCAAACCCAATAAACCCGACCTCTTTATAGGTCTAGCATGTATGATGTAAACAACTCACCTAACATGACAAAACCCTACACGCTAGAATTGATAATTTTGAGGCAAACAAGAGGACTGGAGTTTGGAAGAGGAACGATGGAATTATGGAGGGGAAAATCTCTTCAACTTCTTCTTTTATTAGCTAGTCGTTTCCCATTGGGATCTCTTCCAAGGTTTAATTAATTCAAACTAGCATTTGTCTACACACTTCGTATGTATGAACACATTTTTTTTAGATAAAATGAGAAGGAGAGAGGGGGAGAGAGAATGTGGGGGGAGTGGGAGGTTTTTGTTTTGGTTTTGATTTATTTATTTTTATTATTTTTAATATTAACATCACCTGTAGGTGAGGCTTCAATAAAAAAAAGTAAAATTTGGACTTGTGAAATTACATTATTGCCCATCATATTTTTTGTGTAATAGAAGACTAATTTGTCTTTTCATCCTCTTTTGGTTGACAAAGAGGATTTTATTAATTAGTAGAGATTATCAACCCTTTTTAGGCTATGTTTCCTTCCAATCTCTCCCGAATTTCACCTTCACCTTTTAAAATATTCGTAGGGATTGATAGAACCGAGCACAATGGAAAAATTATTTAGATCTCGAATTTTGAAAAAGGATTGGATCTTAAATTTAGTGAGTAAAAAAAATAGTTAGTTGTTAAGGAAGTGAAGAATCTGCATAATTGTTAATTTGATGTAACGCTGCAAAAGCTTGTGGAAGTTTCAAATGATTGTTTCAAAAAGTTCTCATTTGGGGAAAACTCTTGCTCTTCTCCTTTCACGTTAGTTTGAGAAGAGTACATTTCATCTAAGTGGTGTGGTATCCACACCCCTTTTTATTTCTCATATACCCTTCTAATTTTTAACCGTCCGATCAAATAAATTGAAAAAAATCAAAGAACATAAATTAATAAAGACGTGAGAAGTAAAAAAGGGCATGTTGATAGCACACCCTTCATCCAAATCTGATCCCGCCAACATTTACTTCTACAAGAATATAATTTCCCAATAAAGCAAAAGATAATAAAAGAATCGGTACAAAGATAAACAACACAACGTCGTTTAGCGTATGGGATGCAAATTACAAGCAGCTACCCCCTCGTAAAATTTCCTGACTCCTGAAAATGAAGGGGTTCATTCCCCCAAGAAACACATCCGGCAGTCATTTCTCTGGCGAATAGTTCAACACACCGATTACGTTGGAGTGTAGGAGAATACTCCTGTAAAAATCCTAATAAAAGGTACAAGAGAACGTATATCAGTAAATACTGTATTGCCTAATTGACAACTGGACGCCTGAGTATCAAACATGTGATCGGTTCTTCCACACAAAAAAATTAAAGATAAAATGATCAGCGTCAACAAGAACAAAATCTAATGGTTTCCAATGAATGGGAAAGTAGCGAGTACATAAATGCTACTAATAAAAGGGTTATAGTATAGCATCGGTTACAAGACTAAACTTACTTGCTACCGGGGGCTTCCTTGAGTAGTCTCCTGGTATGGTTAACATGATTTGATTATCTGGTATAGGTTTGGGTCTTGAATTGTCGTCCGTATCCTATAAAGTATCAACGTCACACGCAGAAGAAGATTACTAATGCTACAACCTAAACGATAAGGCATAAGCAAAAGAACAGGCTGTTGCATATGGTGAAAACTAACCTCCCCTGGACAAAGGCCTAATAGAAGGCACTCATATGGCCTGTGATGAAAGAGGTCCAAATCGCCAATCAAAGAACCATCTGCTTTGACCTTCAACAGTCAATAGAACCGGACCTTGTCAAAGTGAATTCACTAAACTATAGCCAAGTTTATTCACTATGAAAACAAAAACACACGCCCAAACTGAGAACCTTCAACCAGAAAAAAGTAGCAGCATATTCGACTCCCCATGCAGGAAAAAGTTCCTTCTCGACAAAGCCACGCAACTTCTCCCTGTTGGTCACCCATAAAGCAACAAGTGCTCCATTTGTGTGACACAATTGCTTGATGGGAAGGGATAAGAAATATCGGTTGGGCAAAGTTGAGTACCTATAATAACATGACAACCACATAGTGAAAACAATGACAAGTTCCTAGCAGCTTGTAGCCCATATTAACGCTAGATCATGCTACATGTCAAATCTGCATCAGTCACTCATCTACAACTCCAAAATGTTTCAACAAACTTAACTACCAAAATTAATAACATAAATTAAGAATTTTTTCCATGGTTGATCGGTTGATCTGTTAATTAAGACAATAGGACATATTTTACAATAGTCACTTGGATTAACATCCCTTTAAAGTCACTTGTTACTCTTTAACAACAGTAAGCGGCACACTCTTACAGGGTGAGTATGCTTTCAATTCCATTAAAAAGTTCAAAATACAGGAGATGCCTGGGTAGGTTATTAGAAAAGGCTTGCAGGTTCTTTAGGCAAGAAAGCATAATAAGGTAGAATGCCTACCTCAGCTTTTGACGCGCACTTCCATTTTCCCATGGTGGATCAACAACAATAAGATTGAAGCCACAATCAGACTCTGTTGCACAAAAAGTACAAAATTTAAGCTACAATAACAACTATAGAGTGAACTTGCAAAATGATTCTACCTAAACGAATACTTTGCCTTGCAAAAATTCATGAAATTGGCAAACTCTAGACATCATCATGCTAGTAAGTGTACATCACATTTCTTCCAATTGACAGTACAAAACAATACAAAAAAAAAAAAAAAAAAAAAAAACCTAGCAAGAGACTTTAAGTATGAAGCATCTAGTTTGTGCAATTCACTCCTACAGAACTTAAGTTGTTTTACACATTCAGAAACAGGTTTTGCAGATAATACGGGTTTGAAATGAATGAATTACCAGGAATTAGATTGTGAATCTGCCCCAGATCAGACTTCCACATGATAGAAAACAAAACATGTAAGAAACATTGTAAACTACCTTACGGAGTTCATCTGTGCGTTTAAAAGAAAAAAGTCACTAATGTCAGTGTACCATGTAGAAGGAACTCTCTGGAGGTAAGATATATCGACTGCCCAAAAGTTCAGCCTCCACATCTTCACTGGTCTCATTAACGACTAAGTTGTTAAACACAGGAACTGCTCGTTGTTTACAGTATTCCATGACAGGGGAACCTGAGAAAACAGAGTACAGTTCACTGGGATTAGTAGATACAATTCTCTGTTGAAAAAATACAAAGACATTTCACATTCCAGAAATATGCAAACCACACGCAACACGATAGTATCATCATGTTTATATAGTCCACTGGAACAAACTCACAACTCAATTGGATAACTTTTTTTTATAGCAATTAGAACTCGAATTGAAGAGTTGAGATAGCTAACAGAAGAAAGGACAGATGATGAGCATCCATATGAGCCGAGCATTTCCAATATCTAACTCAAATTTTTTCTTATGTAGTGGAATGGTTTGGCGAGCAAAACTTTAAATAATATTTACGATTACATTAAAATTTATTTCAATTATCAAGCAATCAAGCACCAGCTGACAAGCAGCTAATAATAATCTTGATAAAACAAAAAAAGGCGACATTTCAACTTTTATCCAAAAAAAAAAAAGGAATCAAAGGAAAAAAATTTCGAATAACAAAACCGACCTCCATCTTCGCTTGCATTGTCATGTGATTGCGAATTTAAAGTTATCTCATACAGCGGCGCCTGCCAGACCCGCCCGAGTTCAACCAGCGACCGCGTAGTGCCGGGAGACGAAGCTGAATTATCGAAATCATCCCTCAAATTGCTCACAACCTCTAAAAGCTCAGTTGATCTAAGTAGAGATTTATGCGCCTTCAGCAAAAAAGGTCTTGCTTCCTGCAACAAACAAACCATACAAACACTGAGTCTCCATCTGAATTTCAATCACAAATCACAAAACTCTTTCCAACATTTTCTCAGTAACCAATAAGCCTTACAACATTTTCTAATCAACCAAAGAGGCATTGAGCCAGTGAGAGTGCGATTACCTGGTGGCGTTGATCGGCGGCGCGTTCTCTGTCATTGAGATTCTGAGGCTTCTTCTCCTTCCGCTTCCGCTTTCTGGAATTCGAACAAACCCTAGGCTCTTGAATTTTGGATTTGAATGAGCGGGAGTAGTAGGCGGAAGGGGACACCCTGAACCGGGTGTAGGAGCGGTTGAGGACGCGAACCGGGTCGATGAAAACGGCGGTCGAGTCTTCGAACCGGTACACGCCGGAGTCCAAAAACGTCGATAGCTTGCCGGCTGGTTTCGAGTCCTCCATTATCGCCGTGTAGGTTTCGGCGTTCAGTTCGGCTGTTAGAATGTTTAAGGGGGTGTAGTCAAACTCTGAGGAGTAAATTGTACAAATGGTCCCTTAACTTTAATCAAATTGGAGCAATGGTCCCTCAACTAAAAATCCATTACCTTTGGTCCCTCAACTTATCAAAACGTGCAGCTATGGTCCCTCAACTAAAAATCCATTACCATTGGTCCCTGAACTTTAATTCAAGTGGAGAAATGATCCTTTAACTTTAATCCAATTGTAGCAATGGTCCTTCCAATATAACTCGTTTTGACAAATTTTTTGACATAGTTGATGAAAAGAACCATAATTATACACTTTGATGAGTTAAGGGACCCTAATTATATAAATGGTCATTCCAACATAGCTTATTTTGACAAAATTTTGACAAAATTGATGAAAATGACTATAGCTACACATTTTGATAAGTTGAGGGACCAATGGTAATGGATTTTTAGTTGAGGGACCATTGCTCCAATTTGATTAAAGTTGAGGGACCATTTGTACAATTTACTCAACTCTGAGAGGATTTTAAAATTATAACGTAGTCAATTAAGAGATTTTAAAAGGTTTTAAAATTCATCCAAATATAAGGTATTAAAAAAATTAAGATTTTAGAGAAATTTAATAAGTTATGGATTTTATGAGAAAAGCCAAAAATATATATAATCAAGATTAAAAAGAATTCAACCTAATCTATGGATTTCAAATCCTTCCATCACAATCCGTCACAATCCATTCAAATTCTTTAAAAATTCATATGAATTTTGTATGAGTCTTTAATCCTCTTTAATCCTATTAAATCTAGGGGTGTGCTATCCACACATATTTTTTTACTTCTCACATATCATTTGTTAATTTCTGTGTGTTGATCTTCTTCAATTTATCTAATCCGATGACTAAAAATTCTAAAAATATATGAGAAGTAAAAAGAAATACATGGATATCACATCACTAAATGTATCACTTTTAAAATTCTTTAAAATTTGACTACACAGCTTAAATCGCAGGCTTTAGCCGTTGAGCGTACGCAAATTTTTTCCCACTCTCTGAAATTCCCATTTTACCCTTACCGACGAAAACGCGCAAAGGGTCATTTGCCTTTCTCCCATTCAAAACAAAGCCCCCCCCCTCCCTCTCTCTTCTTCTATTTAAGAAAAACCAGAGCCACCACAGCTCCCAGAACGCAGCGCAGCGCAGCTCAGATCTTCGTACCAAAATTCGCACACAGGTATGGCTTCCTCTCAATTCGCGCTTTCGATTAGCATTTGATGCAATGGAATTAGGTTTTGATCTGCGTTTCTGCAATCAAATTCTTTTGCTCCGCATCGTGTTTGTTAATGCTTGATTTGACTGGTAAACGTCGTCGGATTGTTTAATATCGATTGGATTTTGTGTTTTTGGTGATTTTTGAGCTCGCATTTGATCGGGCTGTGAATTTTTTGCGTGGATCTGATCGATGCGGTTTTGATCCGTGTCTATTTGGTTTGGTTTCGTGGAAGGGAGTGGAAAGTCTCGAGATTTTTCTTTTCTGTTTATTCATTTGACATCGTTGACTGTGTTTATGTGGCTTTCAGCTCGCATTACTCGGTTTAGTGCTCGATCTGAGTCTCCATGATGCTTTGACATCTATTCACGTTGCATGATTTGATGAATTTCGTTTTTTGTTTTGTTGAATTTCGGCCTTTCTAGTCTCTGATTGCGTAAATTTTTGTTAGATCTCGACGTAGTTCTGATTGGTGGCAAATTGATCTCGGAGGAAAAAGGGAGGGAAAGATTGAGAGTAAAATTTTGAATTTTTTTATATGCTCATTTTACTTGCAATGAGAATTGGTGGAGCTTGAGCATTAAATTGAAACATAATTTTTTTTTCTCCTTGCGTGCCTGCTTTTTTGCATCCGAATTAATCTAACTGTTTGTCTATGTTGGATCCTTGAATAATTGAATGATTTTCTAATTATTGATGGGAAAAGTCCTATCTCTGAGATATTTTCTACATTTTTTTTTGAAGTTTTCTGATCACTTTAATCAAATCTATGCTTTTGTTGAATTTTCGTATTTCACTTTGAAGAAGTAAACTTTACAACAATGGGACTAAAATTGGATTCTGATATATGTGGCCCCTGCCTTTATATATCACACAGTTTAAAAGACTTGTTAAAAGTCACTTTATGAAGGGTAGTTTGGACTATAATGGGAGTTTTATGGTTCAATTGTGATGCACAAGGCACTGGCCATTCAGACCGCTGTGGTGGAAAATTAATATATTTATACGTATAAATGCATGCATATATGTGCCATGTGTACAAGACAGTTTATTAGCATATCAACTATTTTTGCACATTCAAGCATAAACATGGGTTTTTTTGCTCTACCTAAAATTTTGTAATTGCAGTGTTCTGGTTTGCGCAGATAGGATATTCAGAGACAAATAGTTGGTGCTCATGGGTGAAGTTGTTGATGCCGGAAAGAAGGTATATCTTGGGTTATTTTTATTTTTATTTTTATTGAGGTTTCTAAAATTATGCATGGTTTCTTCTGGAAACTTTGTCACTTAAGTTGATATTGCTAAATTTACTGAGAAATGAAATGCTTTTATTTTCGTCTTCTCCAGACTCCCAGAGGACATTATTCTATTTTTCTGATTTCAATATATGCACCTATAATATTTGTTGTTTCATTTCATACTACTTTAAGCTTAAATTGAGAAATTCATCCTACTGCAGGAGGCTAATGGAAGCTTAGCTGATCTGAACCCTACAGTTGTTTTTGTCTTGGGTAAGAAAATTATGGAACTAGGACTAGTTGTATTCTAATCATCCTTGTTTTTCTGAGATGTTAGCAACCTGGGATAAGAACCACTAATCTTGGCTCATGATTTTAATATCCGTCTTTTCTTTTTGCTTAAGAGTTTAATGAAAACATGTGCATGATTTAAGAGTCCTGTATGTCAAAGAGATGATGTTTAAGTATGATAGATAGGCTATCTAAGTTTTCATTTCAGTTTACTCATGACATGGGAAGACTAATTATTGATATGATCCTTAGGTTTGTTTACATTCCTCTCGTTTGTTGTCATTGCTGTATTTTATTTGTACATTTTCTGTTTAGTTTTTTGCTTTTTCCTTAATTCCAGTAGCTACACTAAAGCTGCCAGTCTCCTTTCTTGTGAGGTACCTATGGATGCTCTTATCAGTTGTTTCTTTTAATTTTATAGGTGGCCCAGGCAGCGGAAAGGGTACTCAATGTGCAAACATTGTTCAGCACTTTGGGTTTACCCATCTCAGTGCTGGCGATCTTCTTAGAGCCGAAATCAAATCTGGCTCTGAAAATGGGTATGGCATATCTTTCTTTTAATCTGTACAATGTTCATTTTCAAAACTACAATCCTTTTAGGTTGAAGCATTGACTGAAAACCAACTCTTTCTGTAAAAGTATTTGTCTTGGGATTGAGAAGATACTCCAAGTGTAATTCAGATTGAAGTCTTAAAATCACACACATAAGCGTTGATTTCCTGTGTGCTGTACATAAGCGTTGATTTCCTGTGTGCTGTTCTGTGTCATCACCGGGTGATCTTATTGTTTACTTTTTAGTTTTGATCTGCTTGCATGGTATTTATCTTTCCAAAGTTTCAATAGTTATGTAATCTACTTTTGGCTTTTTATAGTAGTGGGATACATGATGAGGGTAGCATTCTGCTTCTTGAGTATGATAAAAGTCATCTCCAGTTACCATGATTCAGTCACCCAACAGTTTCTCTTTCATAAGATGTCGTGTAGCGTTACTTGAGGGGCAAGGTTGATGATACGGTTGAGAATGCTTGCTTCTGTTGTGTCTTGTTTTAAGTCGCTTTCAATGAAAAATGATTGCAAAGTTAGTCTTTACTCTCGACTTTGTATGCCCATCAAAATTATTTTACATTTCTCATTTAACAACACTTTTTTTTAATGGTTGACAGGACCATGATTTCGAACATGATTAAGGAAGGAAAGATTGTTCCTTCTGAAGTAACAATTAAACTTCTTGAACGAGCAATGCTGGAAAATGGTAACGACAAGTTTCTCATTGATGGGTTTCCCCGTAATGAGGAAAATCGTGCTGCATTTGAGGCTGTGGTGAGCCCTCTGGATAACCTTTCCTCATGACTTAAGTACAGTTTTTGGTGATTGATTAGTTTTCATAGTGGTTTATTTACTTGTTGAAGCCAATGGCAACCCGTGTTAATGATTTTGCAGACTAAAATCGAGCCTTCATTTGTCTTGTTTTTTGACTGTTCTGATGAAGAGATGGAGAGGCGGCTTTTGGGTAGGAACCAGGTAAAAAATGTGATTTTTTTCTTGTAGGGGAATATGTATATTGTCTTGGTATAATGATTTCATCTCTTTTTTGTTTCCGACCTAATTATGGTGATGTTTTGTGTTTCTTTTGTTGGGCCAATGAAGGGAAGAGAGGATGATAACATAGAAACAATAAGGAAGCGGTTTAAGGTTTTCCAAGATTCTAGTCTCCCTGTGATAGAGTACTACAACTCCAAGGGGAAAGTTCGGAAGGTAATTCTTCAGTTGGTTTTACTTTTTTTAACAATATAATCTTGCATGTTTGTTGGAATCATTGTTGTTTTCACTCTCAGATTGATGCTGGAAGGCCTGTTGAAGAGGTTTATGAGTCCGTTAAAGCTATTTTTGAACCGAAAAATGAGAAGGTAAATGGCCATAGCCATGCTTTTATTAAATGCTTAATCTTGTTGTGGATGAAAACTTTAACTACATTTAATAAGAATATCGTGTTGTTTCCCCGCCCCCGCCCCAACCCCCCCCCCCCCCCTCTCATTTGAATATGTGCATATTTTCCGTGTCATTGACGTCCCTTTTTGCTGTTACAGGCTGATTAATTGCTGCGATTGTAACCAAGATTTCAGATTCTATGTCTATTGAGGTAGAAACCATAATCTTGAACAACAAGAATAACAGTTTACACATGCTTTGATATTACCTCGTTTCGCTTTCATTTTGCACTTAAGCACGCGTTCTCCTTTTTCGCTTTCCATTTAGGACCAGGAATCTAAAAACTCTAAATAGAAATAGAATGAGAATGGAATATGAGAACCCAATTGACAGACAGACATATGGATGGAATAAAGGCAAACAATAACAATGATGCTGGTGACGGTGGGTTTTCCATCTTCGACCAGGAATCCGAACTGTTTTTGTCACTTTTAGGGTTGACAAAGTATGATATTCTCAAAGAGTCATAAATTTGTTACATGTGCATTGTTTAAATTTGGTTTGTGATCATCGGCCGAAAAACAGACTTTCCAAATCAACTGCTTTGCAAATGGGATTCTTGAACTGTTAAATGTAAGTAAACAATGCCATTGAACATATTCGAATGCCCATAGCCCATGTTTCGTTCGACTGCCACACCCCCGTCCCGACATACATGCACAAATTACCCAATGCCAATATTAACCATTTCGTTTTCGATGGTATCTTTCTTTCAGGTGATGCAATTGCTAGCTGCATATATTGTATTCTTTGGCGGTTTTATTCATATTGCTTACTTATTATACAAGGTTGTATTATTTTACGCAATTGAGGTGTTTACCTCTAGTCTTACTTTGTGATTGTATTCTAAATTTAAGATTTATAGTAATAATTATTGGAATAATGTTCCGATTTCGAGTTTGATGTGATCCATTTTTGGTTACTCTTGGAAAAATAGTTCGAATTACACGAAATGGTGAAAGATAGATAAAAAAAAAAAAAATACAGAAAATTGTTGCAAGAGTGATTCGCTTGCAAAGCTTCTTGGGACAGAAATAAGATAGACGAGTCATACACAAGCCATGCAGATTATGCACAAAATCGAAATTACTAAAATACTCATATATAAATACTAAAAATCATTACCCCAGTGCATCATTGCTCTTATTTGGAACATAGGGATGTCTAGAGAGCTCTGGGAGCTCTGGGGTTTTGGGTTGAGCTTAGATCACTAATCTTCGATTTCAAAGAGAGGGAAGTCTAAAGAGAGGCTGGAAGAGTAAGTTGACCTTGTACCTCTGATTTCGAACAAATAGATGCGAGAGAGAGGTGAGAAGAGTGAGTTGGGTTTTGTACCATATTTTCTATTTTGACCAGAAAGTTCCATTTTTTTCAGCAACTAAAGCTTCAACAGACATAATAAAGTTGGGTGTTTATTTCCAATTTCCTTCATCAATGATTTATGGAATAATGGGTTGTTTGTAAGACGAATTAATACGTAGAAGTTAAATTAGAGTTTGTGTTTCATGTTGAGGCGTATGTGTTATGGAATAAATTTCAAGTTTTGACGTGCTACAAATTAAGATGGAACAATTTCTGGTTCAAGTGTCCAATTGTAGAAATTTGTGAAAATTTTCCCATAATGTGTATGTGGTGTGCATATGGTGTGCATGACTACATCTTAATATGAGAAGCGGGAATGTTCACTAGTTATGATGCACGTATGTTGTGCCCGGGAATTTAGCGAGTATGATGACCACAACCTAGTAGACCTCCATGAAAAACAAAATTAAGAAAAAGCTTAGAGGACGTTAAGCATCATGCATGTCCATGAAATAACGACGAGTATCATGTTTTCCACGTGCACGGTTAAGCGGTGATTAATATACGTAACAAGACTTTTCAAATTGTCACTGTAACCTTATATATGTAACAATTATGTTTTAATTGTATCCACTATACCATTACATTGCCATTAATGTTTCTCTCGTTCTGTGCATATCATGTGCATGTACTGTACATATTATGTGCATGTGCTATGCATATAGTGTATATGGTGCGTATTTACATCTTTGATACTTTTCGCATTAACGTAGTTTACTACTTTTTCCTTTGATTCAGAGACAAGCCTTGCAAATACTAAAAAAGCGAACGAGTTCGTGAAACAATTTCCTTTGATCAGTTGGGTTCTTTCGTGCCCATCAAACCACAATTTTCAAATCCTTGAAATATTTGAACCCAATCAAATTTGATACCAAATTCAAATTAATGAATCTTCGATTCTTCATATAAAGTTTAGGGTCATTTTTCTGATTTCAAAGAGAGAGTTGTGAGCTATGGGTTTTTCGGTTGAGCTCAAATCTATGAGCATAACATGAGCATGTCGTGTACATACAGTGTATGAGCGAGCTTAATACGAAGAGAGCGAACGAGTACACGAAACAATTTCGTCCATATCCTTCTCTCTTCCTTCTTTCCACTCTAATTTCTCTTTTTCCTCAAAATTATCTCTTCTCCAAAAGGCAACTGACATTTAATATGTTTTTTCATTTAACTGCAGCCAAAGCAAATCCTATTTTAGTGCTTGTAAATTTGGATCGAGAGAAGGAGCAGAGGGAGGAGAATATAGAAGAAATGAAAACCCACATATAAATCAGAGAAATGATAAAAATAAAAATAAAAAATCAGAATTGAAGGATTTGGGTCTCCTCCAAGAAACACCAAACCAATCACTTCAACTCCAAAAATCTATCGATCAAAAAGCAAAATTAAGCAAATGTAGTTCACAAAACCTACAAATGAAAAGGTAAAAATCAAAGAAGATGGGTGGGTTAGAGAGAGAGCTTTGTGCATATTCGAAATGTAGAGAGAGAGAGGAGAAAGAGAGAGAGAGAGAAAGAAAGAGAGAGAGAGAGAGAGAGCTTGGATGAAGAAGATGGGTGGATTAGAGAGAGAGCTCTTGGATGAAGAAGATGGATGAGTTGAATTGGGCAAGAGCGATTTTCTCTCTCTCCTCTTTGTTTCTCTCTCTACAAAATGAGAAATGAGGGCTGGAATTTTTTAATAACCCATTTGTATAGGAGGACAATTTGGTCATTTTAAGGTGTAGGAAAATCCTATTTCTGTCCTATTATTGTGCATGGCGTGTGCATATTCGAAATGTCCTATTTCTAGGTATTTGCCAAGATTTTTCATGTGAGAAAGTTAGTTAAAAGTTGCATGGTTTGTAAGGCGGCTTGTTTGGGCAGTGCTTATTGCATAGATGACATATTTACTCGTAAGCGCTTTTGTTGTAAGTACTTTATTCCCAATAAAGTACTTGGAAGTGCCTCTGAAAGCCTCTCCTAAAAGCACTTTAAATAAAAATCCTGAGAGAGGAAAAATGAATACGAAAATGACAATGAATATGTAGGTTCTACACAAATATAATGCCTTTATTCTTAATGGTATCGAGACGATTCCAAGCCCCTGTAATCCTCTCACTCTTTTTGGGCTCAAAAGACATTGCAAATATATCAGTATTCTTGAACCTCTCTGCAATCATGTTTCCTTCAACTCGACATGCTTTGTCGTCGGTGAGCGATGGCAACGAATACCTCAAATCTTTGCAGTTTGTGCTGGTCACAAATATCACTTTGCTGGTACCCATTTGCATCACTTTGGCATGGATGAATCATTTTGAAAAGAAAACAGCCAATAAAAATGGCCTTATGTACATATATGTCATTTGACTCCATGATTTTTTATTAGGTATATTTGCAGCCTCGCCTCGAGATCTCCTTGTCCATGCAACTCGAATGAAGAAATCCTGAAAAACAAGAAAGAAAAACCTGAAACCTCTTTATCCATTTCAGTGGTTGAAACTTGAAAGTTAATTGAGGAAGCATTTGACCTAACAAATTAATCACGACTGACTTTTAAAACTTGAACTAACCGAGGCCATAATGACTACCCTTTGTACTCTGAGCCTCTGTCATATGGTCGCATTTTCTAACTAGAGCATCCATAGGTCTTCATTTCACATGTTCAAACCACCTTAACCATTTTCTCTCACTTATCTTCAATTGGGGTCACACCTACTTTACCTTGAATGGGAGCATTTTTGCTCACTACCATAACTATGGTGTATGCTCATCATAGACCTAATCTATTGACATGTGTCCTTTCATCTAGCTTTAGTTAACTTTCACATTAAATGTTAGCTTTTCAATTTTGAAAAAAATTAACCACGGTTAAGTGAAAGAACATGTGTCAATTGATTAAGTGTATGGTGAATATACACCATAGTTTATAGTGGTGAGCAAAAATGCTCCTTACCTCAAATATCCTCATTCTTAATTTTGTCCTTTCTCATGTCCCCACACATCCAATGAAGCATTCTTATCTCTGCTACACTCATTGTTTTCACATGTTAATTCTTGACCGCCCAAACTTAGCAAGGGAAAAATAATGTAGGTGTGTTGAGAAAGTCAATGATTCCCGTATGATATTTTCCCTCGTTATCCTTCAATCAACGTTGATAAGTGAGAATATCATGGGTTGATTGCTTACTTTGTACCAATTAGCTATGGAGTAGGAATCCTTGTAATTATAAATAATTATACTTGTATTCTTTTACAATCAAGGTTAATGCATATGAAGTAAATTTCAGAAATTCTAATAAGCTAAATTTAAGATGGTATCAGAGCCCCTCCTGGGCTCTTGATCCTCTACGTTTTTCTCCTTCTTCCTCCCCGAAGTTGGACGTTTCCTTTTCAACCAAGGGAGACACAAGTTCAGGTGCTAAAGGTAATTCCAAAGATTCGTTTAGCCTTTTTTTCATCCATCATTCTGATCACACTAGAATGATGATTGTTTCTAAACCCCTTACGGATGATAACTATACCACTTGGTGTTGCTCCATGACGACACGTTCAGTGCGAAAAACAAGTTAAGGTTCATAGATGGTACTGTTGAAAAGCCAAATGTGAAGAAGACCATTGAACTTGCTCTTTGGCAACGATGCAACGACATGGTACTTATGTGGATTGTCAACATCTTCGCATCGGACATATCATCTAGTGTTGTATATTTGAGGACCACTAGGGATGTTTGGGATGAACTCAAAGAGAAATTTTTGCAACAAAACATTTCTCGACTTTTCGAAATTCAACGTGAAATTTCACGTACACTCAAAACCAACAGCCAATCAATGTTTAGTTCACCAAATTAAGGAGTTTATGGGATGAGATAGATGTATGTCAAATGGTGGAAGCTTGTTTTTGTGGTGCTGCCAAATCCCACAGTGAACTAGCAAAAACTACAAAAGGTGATGTAGATTCTCATAGGCCAAATAAGTCGTACGAAGCAGTTCAAGGTCAATGCAGCCCCTTCCATCCATCGGCAAGATCTATTCCCTATTGAATAAGGAGGAGAAACAACGAGGTATAGCCACTGAAAAAGCCTTGATTGAACCCACAACCATGGCGATGTAATATTCACGCAACAATGGCAAGGGACGATTAACGGAGCGCAAACTTCTCCATTGTTTATACTGTGACCACGACCATCACACCTCTGACACATGTTAGAAACTTCACGATTATTCGCCGGGTCATCGTTTTCATGGCAAATTTCTAGAAACCGGAGATGGTGATCGCAAAAAGAAAACTAAAGGTAGCGGTTCCAACGGTGGAAGGGGTCCATTGGTCAATAATATTCATTCCACAGGGTGTACTGATGTGATGCCCAACCTCAGTCAAGAACAGTTCCAACAACTTTTATCGATGATAAGCCAGAAACTAGGCCTGGAAAGAAAAGCCAACGCAGTCACTGCTGCAGGTTTGACGAATGGATACTAGATAGTGGTGCAACATACACGTTTATAGCCTTCCATTGGCTCAAGCAACTTTAAAGCCATCCTTGCCTCTAGTGAGCTTACCTGATGGAACCAAAGTCCCTATTAATTTAGTTGGTAGCTTTCATTTTGGATCCAAAATTTGACTGCATAATGTTTTTAGAATTGCTTCATTCTTGGTTAATTTGATTTCAGTGAGCCGTCTCACTTGATCATTTCACTGCTCAATAACTTTTTATCTCAATTTTTGTATCTTATAGGACTTGGAGACGAGGTCACGAGGACAATGATTGGTTAGGGGCAACAACGTAATGGGTTGTATTATATGGTAGATCCAAAAAGCGCTTACCTCTACCACCTATTCCAGCGTCCAAGGTGTTCTCATTTATTTGGCATCGTCGTCTTGGTCATTCCTCAACATTACAGCTTCATTTATTAGCTAAGACTTTTCCAGAAATTTCCCTTTCTTCCAATAAACCTTGTGAAGTTTGCATGTTGGTAAAACAAACTTGAATGTCTTGGATTAAGTTCTATTAATACTAAGCATGCTTTTGAACTTATACATTGTGATATTTAGGGGCCTCATAAATTAACATCTCACTCTGGGGCTCATTATTTTCTTACAATCGTTGATGATTATTCTCGTAGTACATGAGTTTATTTGATGTGGAATAAGTCTAATACTCAAAATTTGATTAAGTCTTTTTTTGCATATGCTGAAACACAATTCCATCCTAAAATTAAAACTATCCACACGGATAATGGGGGTGAGTTTGTTTCTTTGCATGACTTTTTTCGTACTCAAGGGGTTGGTTTTCAAAGATCATGTGTTTACACACCACAACAAGGTGGGGTTGTGGAACGCAAACATAGACATATCCCTCAAACAGCTTGAGCTTTATAATTTTAGTCAAATTTACGTCTAAGTTTTTGGACGAGTGCATTCTTACTGCGGTTTACCTAATTAAACACATCCCTACACCTCTCTTGTCCGGCCTTACATCTTATGATAAATTATTTGGCCATTCACCCTCTTAAACACATCTCCATACCTTTGGTTGTTTGGCTTATGCCATAAACACCAATCCCAAATATAAATTTGATGTTAGAGCCAAAAAGTGCATTTTTATTGGGTACCCTTTTGGATGAAAAGCATACAAATTATATGATCTTCAATCTAAAAATATTTTTACATTCGAGATGTTGTTTTCCACGAGGATGTATTTCCTTACCATGTCCAAAAGGAATTAAATACTCATACAACAGTCACCATACACATGCGTTTAGTGCATGCATTGAACCTCCATCACCATCATATACACCACCTGACACCAATAATGCCCCACAAATAGCTGAGACACATTTTGCTCCTAATGATCATATTCCTGATGATATTCAGCTTTCTACAAAGCCACCTAATGAGCAACATGTTGCTATAATGCAGCCATCTAATGAGCAACTTACTCCTATCACACAGCCTGCTCTTACTCCTGCTGTTGTCCCTTTACGGCGATCTAGTCACCTCACAGCTCCACCTGCGAAGCTCAGCGACTATGTTTGCCATTCTCTTACGTCGCCCTCTATCATGCCCTCATCTGCCACTTTGAGTACCATGTATTCACTTTCAAATTTTTTATCAAATCAAGGATTATCGCCACTCTATTTTGCCTTTCTTGCTAGTACTCTTACCATTTTGGAGCCAACCACTTACGCAGAGGCGTGCAACGATCCTAAATGGCGTCAAGCCATGGATGGCGAAATCCAAGCTCTAAAGGCTAACAACACTAGAAATATTACTACTTTGCCCCATGTTAAGACATCCATTGGTTGCAAATGGGTTTACAAAGTCAAGTACAATTTGATGACAGTATTGAGTGTTACAAATCTCATTTGGTTGCTAAGGGGTACACTCAGCTAAAGGGTATTTATTACCATGATACATTTTTTCACCTACCAAATTGGTCACATTCCACTGCCTTCTTGCTTTTGTTGCCGACTTTTCTTGGTCCTTACATCAGTTGGATGTTCATAATGTCATTCTTCATGGTGATCTTATGGAGGAAATATACATGGTCTCACCTCCTAATCTTCATCGACATGGGGATAATTTGGTATGTCGCCTCAATAAATTGCTTTATGGTTTAAAGCAAGCCTCCCAACAATGGTTTTTCAAGTTTTCGCAAGCCATTCGGTCTGCTAATTATGTTCAATCAAAAGTAGATTATTCAATTTTCACTAAATGCGAAGGCAAGTCATTTACTGCACTTCTTATGTACATTGATGACATTTTGATTACAGAAAATGATTCAACTGCAATTAATAACTTAACATGTTTTTTAAATATCAAGCTCCGTATCAAAGATCTCGGTAATTTAAAATACTTTTTTAGGCATTAAAGTGGGGCGTTCAAAGAAAGAAATTTTTATTTCACAAAGGAAATACTTGTTGGATATTCTCGATGATGTGGGTCTTTTGGGATCACGACCTAGCACTTTCCCTATGGAACAAAATCTCAAATTTCTTCTTAATGAGGGCGAAATTCTCAATGATCCTGCTAAATATAGGAGATTGATTGGTCGTCTAATTTATCTCAATATTACCTGGCCATATAACGTACTAGGTTTACTTGTTGAGTAGATTCATGCTAATACCTCAAAAGCCACACTATGAGGTTGCATTGCACATATTGAGGTACTTAAAAGGACACCTAGACAAGGTATAATGTTTTCTTCGGAAAATAATTTGAAGTTGAAAGCATATTGTGACTCAGATTGGGTCGCCCAACCACTGATTATTATGTTTTCCTTGGAGATTCTCTTGTTTCATGGAAAAGCAAGCATCAAAAGACAGTCTCTTTGTCCTCTACTGAAGCAAAACATTTATCCATGGCAACAACATGTTACGAGTTGGCTTGGCTACAAAATCTATTTCATGATTTACAAGTTCACAACAATGGGGTTGCAACTTTGTTTTGTGATAGTTAAGCTACTCTTCACATTACTACAAATCCAGTATTCCACGAACATACTAGACATATTAAGATTGATTGTCGTTTCGTCCAGGAAAAAATTATGGAAGGAAAAGTCATCACATGTTTTGTTCCATCCATGTTGCAGCTTGCTGACATTTTTACCAAAGCTTTGGGGAATGAACGCTTTAATTCTCTATTTGGTAAGTTGGGCGTTCTTAATATTCACTATCTAACTTGAGGGAGAGTGTTGAGAAAGTCAATGATTCCTTTATGATACTCTCCCTCATTAGCCTTCAATCAAGGCTGATAAGGGAGAATATCATAGGCTGATTACTTACTTACTTTTTTACCAATTAGCTATGTAGTAGGGATCCTTGTAATTATATGTACCTGCATTCTTGTACAGTCAAAGTTAATGCATTTGAAGTAAAATTCACAACTTCCAATAAGCAAAATTTAAGAAGGTGAACTTTTGTCGATAGCAAATACCATTCTTTAACCCCTAAAACAGTTCTTAATTTGTATGAACAAATAAACGTATGGATGATGCCGAACATCTTTCTAAGCATCAATTAGTTTTTATTTTCTTCTTCTAATCTTTCTGTTGAGACATCAAAGTGTCGGACATTCATAAGCCAAATAGTTGAGTTCCACCATAGCTCATTGTCCAATATATTAAAGCTCAAATGTGCCAAAACCAACAAATTCTTCTCAGCCACACAACGCAATTGCAATTTCCACAGATAAAATTGGTTCATAACCATAACCAACGTAATTCAATAATTCGATTACCAATCACCCAATATCGTCATAGAAACCATTCACTTATTGTCCTACCATGGCCAACAATCTCCTTTACGGTTCGCATTTCGTACACACATATTCTTTTCTCTCACAACAAACTCGAGATGTATAATTTCCAAACAACTTCCATTAACCTAGTAATTTCATAATCCGGGTCAGATTCCCTGCGGAAGTACTTGAATATGGGTTGAGAGAATTTCTCAGGCTGAGGTGCATATTCAATTATCAAAGAAAGAGGGCTTTTATCCATGAACACTAAGCCACATCATATTTTTGACACAATATTTTATAATAAAGGAAATTGTAGTAATGATCCTTCAACTTTAACCAAATTGGAGTAATGGTCCCTTAACTAGAAATTCATGACCAATAGTCCCTTAACTCCTCAAAACGTGCAACTATAATCATTTTCGTCAACTCCGTCAGAACTTCCGTCGTGTTGGAACAACCATTGCTACAATTGGGTTAAAGTTGAGGGACCATCGCTCCAATTGGGTTAAAGTTCAGGGACCAATGCTCCAATTTGGTTAAAATCAAGGTACCATTTCTCCAATTGGATTAAAGTTAAGGGAGCATTTCTACTATTTTTTTCATTTAGTTTCCATATTTCCCCCTTGATTCTAACCTTACGTGTGTGGCACGTGATTCATTTGACAGAAGTTTTAATGGAGTTGACAAAAAAGACTAGAGCTACATTTTGATGAGTTAAGGGACTAATGGTCATAGATTTTTAGTTGATGGTCCATTGCTCCAAATAGGTTAAAGTTGAGGGACTATTGCTACAATTTTCTCTTTATAATGTTGGCATGAGAACTAACGTTAAATTATGATGTGGCACATAATTTATGGAGAGTCTCCTTAGTATTTCTCCTGGTTACAATGAAACTCTCCTTAGTATTTCTCTTGGTTACAATGAAACTCTGTCTCTATGCGTGTGGGGGTTGGGAGGTTCTAGGGACGTTGTGAAACTCTTTTGTGTGTTTGAAAGATGTTAAGCGGCAAGACCCTTCATTTTAGAGGTGCTTCTTGATCAATGCATCTTGAGACTTTGCACTCTCGCATGATTTTTAGCTTAGCTGATCGCAAATACGGTTACTTTTAATTAATACACAACTACAACATCAGTGGATCAAAATGATGAAGAGGGAAATCATTGTGGTAATTTAATCATTAAATCTTGATCATTAGATTCTTGAAATATCCTAGTTAATAGAACACTCCAAGACATACTAAAAAATCCAAAGTCATAAATGTTCGGAGTTTTCTTATTTTGTTATCAATAAGGTTTTCACTTACAAAAGAAAATGAATGCCAATAAATTGTAGTATTAAGTGGCCATCAATAAAATAAAATCTGTACTTATTATGACCTCTAAAAATAAAAGGCCAAATTGGATTATTCATCCCCGTGGTCATAGGAAACTTGCATGATGACCCCCGTGGTGAAAAAACTAGGAATTAAACCCCTGTGGTCAAGAATATTAGCAAATTTAGTCCAAAAGTAAGATTTCTGTTAAATGATTGTTAAAAGTATGGGTAAAACTGTATTTTCAGTTCCAATTGACATTTAAAATAAATAATTTTTTTATAACAATTAACAAAAAAAATAATGCTTAATTTTTTAAATAAAAAAAAGCCCTAATTCAATGTCAATTGGAACTGAAAATACAGTTTTACCCCAACTTTTAACAGTCCTTTAACAGAAATCTTACTTTTGGACTAAATTTGCTAACATTCTAGACCACAGGGGTTTAATTCCTAGTTTTTTCACCACGGGGGTCATCATGCAAGTGTCCTATGACCACAGGGATGAACAATCCAATTTAGCCAAAATAAAACGTTGATGCATCAAAATAAAATAAAATAAAATAAAACGTTGACAAGTGTCACCGGACTCGATGGCCACGGGACTGTCCATGGAAATAACAAACTTGGGCTGTTATTGGCCCACTTAGCTAAAGGTTTAATCCAAACGCTACCCAAAGCAAAGACGACAACATTGCGAAGTGACGACTCGAGTTGACAACTTTGTGATGAGCCATTGATTCCCGACCCAAGGGCTCAAGCTCAACGGCGACCCTCTTCCTCCCTTCGTCGTCAAACTAAACGATCCTCCGCCGCCTTCTCCGTCACCTCCGGACGGCTTCTCGCTCTCTCAACCTTCAGAGCCCCAACAATGCCTGTAACTCTCTCTCTCTCTGTCTCTCTCCATAGTTATGGATCCAGATCTGTATCTATTTGTTTATGAAAATTGTGAATAATGGGGGTTTAATCGTATGCGGTGCAGTTCAGGAGATTGATAGAGGTGGAACCGCCGAGCCCGCTGAGATACGTAATCGGAGCGGCGATCATGATGATCGGAGTAGTCTTACCCGTCGGTTACATGATGTTCCGTAACAAGCGCGTCCCCACTTCCTCTTCGTACTCCAAACAGACGTAGGTGTGCCTTTTTCATATTTTTCGATTTCATCATTCCCAACCCCCTTAATTTTCCAAATTTGTAAAATTGCCCCGGTTTCTTAAGTTTTTGCTTAGTTCAAGTTAAAGAATTGTTTCTGAATCTGATTTGGGAATATCTGTTGGTATTTCAGGAGCAAAGTTTTGATATAGAGAGAGACTATTGAAATTACAAGGATTTCGGATTCGATTTTTCGTGTTGAGAAGTTGAAAAGCTGAGAGGCATTGATGGATCCGTCATTTACAAATGTACATTCATTCAAACTTCAAATCTGTTATATGGGTTATTTGAACTAGATTTTGTACAATGATATATGCATGTGATTCGATTCTGTTTTTGTACCTCTTGATTTCATTATTCCGCTAGAATTGATGCTTGTCAATTACAATATAGTTGCCCATGTTCGTGATTCCTTTGAATAATTAGCCATTCATATAAGGTTGTATAGAAAATTTATCGGTTATGGTTTTGTTTTGAGCTGCATAGTTAGATCTGAATTTGTTCCGGTATGTGAAATTCAATTTACAATCGGATATGTGTTTTCCATGTGTATGATTGTATAAGGCAGGCCATGCTTTTGGAGTTTCTAATTGTATTCTGGTATGTATTATTTTGGAGGTTCTTATCGTATTCCAGTTTGTAGTGCTCAATGTTTTAAGTGACTTTTTGTTAAGTAGTGTGATTTATGAGGATCGAGGATAACTGAGGTAAAGTGGGCACACGAGAAAGGGTAGAATTAAGAACGGCGATATTTGAGGTAAAATAGGAGTGGCCGCAATTGAAGATAAGATGAGGGAAAATTGGTTAGGATGGTTTGGACAAGTGAACTGAAGACCTACAGATGCTTCAGTTAGAGGATGTAACTATGAGACGAAGGCTCAGGGCGAAATGGGTAGAGGAAGACCTCCTAGACTTTGAAAGAGACTAGGAAAAGACATGGAGACAGAGATATACAGTTGCTTGTAGATGACCCCGATTAGGAGCTTAGGATGAATTGCTAGTTGAGTTGAGTATAAAGATGGCGAGTGTGGTACTGTGCTTACGCACTACACTTGCTTGTGGTAATATTCTTTGGTTTCGGTTTAATCCTTTGGTGGACTGATTGAGATGAAATTTTCATAGTGGTAGTGGCATTCAGCAATTCTGGTCTAGTTCTCGATTCGCTTTCATGTTCTTGGTTTTGGTCTAAGTGGTTGAAGTGTTTATTTGAACAAGTTAGAAATTAGTATGGTCCTTGTGCAAAGCATGCATACTATGGATGTCGAAGTTGTCTATTTTGTTGTGTTTTTATTCATTTTTGCTGTAAGACGTGTGCTAATATGAATTGACAATTTAATTAGGCTTGGTAGCAAATTGCAATGTGTTGATATTTTTTTACGTGCTCCCGTTTATGCAGTTTTAATTGGTCTGATATATTTTTTCAACTATTACTGTTTATGTAAAGCGGAAGCCTTGTGCACTGGGTACGACCTTTATGCCGACCCCACTTAGTGGGAAAAGGCTTTGTTGTTGTTGTTGTTGTTGTATTACTGTTTATGTAGTTCTAATTTTGGCAATCAGGGTGTTTTAACTGATTTATCTTCGAAACCGATAGTGCCAATTATCTCGCACAACGATGAGCAACTAATTCAAGAAATCCCAATTCTTTACATTCTATTTGTTTGCTAGCATAAAAGGAAAACCAGATTGGAAGGGTTAACTTAATTCCGCCAGACTTGAAATGCTGGAAGTGAAACACTGACCTTTCCAACCGCCGCCTCCGCCAAAGGAACCGTGCGAGCTTTTTGAGTGGTTTTATAGAGTTTCTTGAGAAGGGAACTGAAGCAGCGACGCTGGTTATGGAGGGACCTGAGGTGTGAGGAGTGCGAGAACATGGGGATTCCATGTGAAACCCTAAATTTCATCTCTGTAAAATTAGATTCAGATAGAGGCCTAAACCTCAGAAGCTCGGAGCTCCAGGGAAGGTAACGGTGGCAGGGGTTTAGGGGTTTGCCTGCGATTCTATAACCGAGATGGATTCTATTTGCACCCAAGGCTCCGTTTGTTACACCCATAGGACAGGGCTAAGTGAGAAACTATAAGACTCGTTTAGAAGTGTTTTTAACACGATTGTAAGTGTTTTCGGTGAAAATGTTTTTGGTGACAATGTCTTTGAAATCAATTCTTAATAAAAATGCAAGTGAGTCTAGGAAAAACACTTTCAAGAGTTTCATGCAAGAAACACATAATTAGTGTTTTTTGTAGAAAACACTTCAAGTGTTTTTGGAACTTAAGAACATTTTCTCTAAAAGCACTTTCACTAATTTAAAAATACTTCCAAACAAACCCTAATTGTGCGCATACTTTTCTCGACATAACAGTGTATTATTGACGTGGCGTCGAAACCGCATTTGAGTTGCTCTCATAGACTTAACGCCTCTTTAGTGTTGTTATCTAATCCCAAACTTTCACTCGGTGTTAGCTAAAGATTATGGTCGCTCCCCTCTTGTCTTCCCCAAATTCATCTCAACATACTAGCAGTCATCACAGCAACCATTCTACAGTGAACCCAAGTCCCAATAATTTTCTATTTACGTGTGTATCCCTCGACAGATGATTTGGCCCTTTGGGAGAAAGCAGCTTCTATATTATCAGTACAAAGTTATTATGGTGTCTCATGTCAATAATGGAATGTTATGTTTGCTGTTTACGTTTGGAAGAAAAACCTTGGTGTTAATGGGTGGTGGAAGCACTTTTGGGAAAAAAATCAACTTCTTTAGGGAGGCTTCCAATTATTCTCCCAAGAACACTTGGATTTTCAATTAAACTGACATGTTTATAGTAAAAGCATTTCTAAAATTCTGAGAAAGGTGGTTACGAGTAGAAGTCCTTTGTGCATAAGCAAAAGCCTTATATTGTTGGTAAATAAATTTTTCTTACGGAACTAAAAAGTGATGTTTGCTATTAAAGAAATCGAGGACGGTATCATTACATTGACCAACTAGCCTAATTTATATTTACACAGAGTGAAAGTAACGTTAAAAATAGAGAATAAGATGGTGATACAACCAACTAATTTTTAGTCTTGCGAGAAATTTTTTTAGTGCGATAGATCATTTGCAACATGGTATTAATATTCCACGTGCTATAATGCGGCATTGAGAATCCACCTATTTTGTAGTTTCAATGTCTACCTCGAAGTTTGTCAGTTAAGCATATTATCTATTTAACCTATAATTTGTAAATCGAAATAGGATTCTTTACTCTTCTCATCTCTTTCTCATTTTCCTCCTCTCTTATTTGAACGGTTACAATTAAGCAACGTCAATATTTTATATTGATTTTTTATAGAGACAATAAGACAAAAAGAAAATGTGAGAGTAGGGGAGGAAAGAGGATGATAAATGATAATAAGAGAGGAGAAAATTCTATTCTCTGTAAATCATACAAAGTAATGGTTGATAATTAAATCATTAATTAAATATTAATTAATATGTTTATTTTCTATTAATGATGTATTTAACAAATTTAGGACGAGAGGTTAGGCTAAGTCACATAATGAACCCAATTTGTATTCAACTCTCTATTTATGAAAGTTAAATCATCATTTACAGGTGAAAAAAATAAATTGCAATGCTATTGGACTACAATATTTACTTGGAGTTTTTTTTTTGTTTTCATTTCATCAGAGCATGTTGTGTTATATCTCCCGGTGAGTGAGAGGCTGCAAAGCTCCAAAAATGTCAGCGATGGCTGCTTCGAATACAGTCAAGTATGGGATTGTAGGGGTGGGCATGATGGGCAGAGAGCACCTCATCAATTTGTACCACCTTCGCTCCGAAGGCGTGGCCGTGGTCGCCATAGCCGACCCCCATCTTCCTTCCCAGAAGCTTGCCCTTGACTTGGCACACTCTTTTAATTGGCCCATCAAGGTATATGCTTTATCTCACCTCCACAAACTTTACCGCAATTGAGCTCTGTGATGCTTTATTTCTTCGGAGTTTGGAAGTTATGAATTAATGAATAATGGGTTTGGAGCAAGACCAAGGTTTTTTTAGTATAAATTATGTTTTAACTTAAGGGTATGCAAGATTTTTTAGTTTAACTATTTAAATGATGTTTTCCCAGCATATAATTTTTCATCTTACTGCTAATCACGTACAGTTTTAGAATGTTTAAGTTCCAATGGGCAAGGAAATGTGGGTTAGACCAGTTGGCCGCCACGGCAGTGTGGCCCTTGCACCCAAGTTCGAATCCCCCTCCCGCAATAGTTTAGAGTATCGGATTGTGAAAAAAGTTGTGATATATTTGATCAAGTAGTATCTCAGAATAAAGGTTTGGTGTTTTGAAGGTTTTTTCAGGACACAGGGAGCTATTGGACAGCTTGCTCTGTGATGTGGTGGTTGTGTCAACTCCAAATATGACCCATTATCAAATTTTGATGGATATCATCAACCACCGTAAACCCCATCATGTATTAGTGGAGAAGCCATTGTGTACCACGGTTGCTCACTGCAAGGAGGTCGGTCAATCAGAAGTTTTGTTAATTATGCTTGCAATTCATATCACATGATTTCAAATAACGCTTTGAACATGATCATTTTAATGATATTCTTTGATAAATTGAATTGGTTGAAATAAAATATTTTTGTATTGTCTTTGTTTCTGTGGGAAAAGGCTTTGTTGTTGTTGTTGTTGTTGTTGTTGTTGTCTTTGTTTCTTTTTGTTTCCGGACTAAATTGTGGTACAATGAACTTTAGAGTTTGGCTTGGTTAACTAAGGGGTTATAGTGCAGGGAATGAATGTGGTAAAGTTATACTGCAACACAAATCAGCTGAGAACGTTTGCAGGGATTCCTAGCGTTCCACATTCTTGCAGATCTCTAGTTCTGTAGTGGGATAGACATCTCAAGATAATGTATACAGAAATGGATTGCTTTTTGTTTTTTTTGTTTTTTTTTGTTTTTTGCTGTGAGTTGGTGTCCAACCTGATGCAAACATCCCTTGAAGTATGAACATCGTATTGTTTGTTTTCATACATTCAGCACAAATGACACTCAGACAGACATATTTGTAAATTTACACAGATGTTACGTTAATGCCTTATCACACAGGTGCACAGAATATGTTACTAAAGCTTTATCTTTATGTGGTCCTTCTACAGCACATTCGTTCATGTTGTATTCTTCAACATCTTTGGCTTTTTCTTTTTTTTGAAGGGGAAGTTATTTATTTATTTTTCCAAATAAGCAATTGATCTGAATCATATAGGGTATCTGGAACTATAGGTCGTGAATTCTGCTAGAAAGAGGCAGGATATGCTGGTACAAGTTGGACTGGAGTATAGATACATGCCACCTGTTGCTAAACTGATAGAAATAGTAAAGGGTGGAAGTCTTGGACAGGTCAAAATGGTGGCAATCCGCGAACACCGGTTTCCTTTCTTGGTTAAGGTATGTTCTGCAACCGAAGTTCCATTATATCTTTCTTAAAAAGCTTCATTATTTATGTTGTTGTAGTTGATCTTATTGACTCATGCCTGTATTAGGTCAACAATTGGAACCGGTTCAACATTAACTCTGGGGGGACTTTGGTAGAGAAGTGCTGCCACTTCTTTGATCTGATGAGGCTGTTTGCTGGTGCCAACCCAGTTCGTGTCATGGCTTCTGGAGCCATTGACGTTAACCACAAAGAGGAAATATACGATGGAAAGGTAATTTCACTTTGACTGAGATTTGAAATTTGTTGCTGACTTTAAGGCCAAACACAATTTCAACCATTAGTTTCTGTTTTGAGAGTTAGAATCTTTGCAGATTTAAAAAGATTTACAAGGAAAATCAAAGTAAGTATGCTTTTAGTCATCCAAAACTCATTCAGTATTGCTAAAAAGTAAAAACTAATGACAAAACTTTTCGTATGCAATGGAAATAATAAAGCACTAGTTAGAGTATAGAATTTCAACCCAGTCTCATGCTGAAAGACCACTGTCATGCCTGTGCTTGTCAAATTTATATATTCCAAGAAGAGGACTATATGAAAGTTATGAAGCAGAAACACTTGCCTTCTTCTACACTATGGGTCACTTCTCGCGATATTATTCCTTACACACTGTCTCTTTTATTGTTTAGGTCCCAGACATAATTGACAATGCATATGTTATCGTTGAATTTGACAATGGTTCTCGCGGGATGCTTGACCTTTGTATGTTTGCTGAAGGAACTAAAAATGAGCAAGAAATATCTGTTGTTGGTGAGATAGGAAAGGTAAATCTCTCTCTCTCTCTCTCTCTCTCTCTCTCTCTCTCTCTCTCTCTCTTCCCCCATCATGACACACAGACCTACAAAATATGATCTTTTACTAGATTAAGGTCTTTGCTGCCTCGTTACTTGTAGTGACCATTTTCTTTTACTTGAATTTGAGGTGGGTGGGATATGAATGGGATAACACCAATGTCTTTTATCCCACCTGTTGTGTTTTGACGAGCCGAAACACAACAATGTCTACCTTGGTGGGTCAAAACTAAGAAATGACTGTTGCGCCCCAGAATATATTCGAACCTCTTGAAGAAACTCTGGAAAACTTCAAGAAATTTCAACTTGTCCCGTTGTCGTGACAGAACATACCTGAATATTCTTGAAAACAACCTTACTAAGCATCCAAGAACTCTACCATGGCGAATAATCCTTCGCCTGAACACACCTTGGGTGGAAGGTGCTCCACCTCAATCTTTTGCATAAAAAAGATTTGAGCTAGCTCAAACAACGTTTGAACTCCTCAGCTGTGACGGGCTTGGTTAAGCTATCTGAAGCATTCTCATCGTATGGACCTTCTCTACTTCAATGACTCCAACATTTCACCAATATCGAATTTGATGATATCTCTCTTCTATGTGTTTAGTCCTCCCATGAAAGACTTGATTGCTGACCAAACATATAATACTTTGGCTATCACTCTTCAGCATCACCGAACCCTGATTAATCCTGAAGTCCCATGTTAACCCACCAAGCCAACAGTTTCTTTAGAAGCTTCCGCCAATGCCATATACTCCACTGCAGTAGTAGACAACACAGTAACCGATTGTAATACTGCTCTCCAACTAATCGGACCTCCACCACAAACAAAGACATAGTCAGTGGTGGACCTTCTCTTATCTAAGTCTCCCGCATAATCAGAGTCTGCATTACCCGAGGCGCTTGAATTGCCTTGTTATCTTTCAAACAAAATCCCAAACTTCTTAGTGCCTTTCAAATATCTGAATCCTCTTCATTGCAGACCAATGAAGCTTTTCTGGATTCGCCATGTACCTTGAAACAACACTAACCACTTGAGCTAAGTTGGGCCTTGTACACACCATAGCATACATGAGACACCCTGCTGCAGTTGCATATGGAACGCCTTTCATGATTTCCTTCTCCTTGTCGCTAGAAGGACAATCCCCGCATTTAACTTAAGAACGATGCCAGGGAAGTAAACATGGGCTTTGCATAATACATGTTAAACTCAAGCATTTTGCAAAAAGTGTATACCTTGTGATAGCCATAACTTTTCCACTTTCTTGTCCCTCCTTATCTCCATGCATACCAAGGACCCAAGATCCTTCATGTTAATTTCTTTGCACAGTTCTTGTTTTGATTTCACTCGCACGCTTAAAGTCCTCCCAATGTTCGTATTGGTATAGTATAAGAATTAGGGTTACATAGGAATCCAACCAGGGACGAGAAAACCAGCCCAAATAGGACAAAACTAGCCTAAATAGGGCTTTTAAACGAAACAGTAAATGTGGGCTGACCGGTCAGGCAGCTAGGTCCGATTAGTCGCCCTGACTCTTGCACGAAACCAGTAACCTTTTGCCTCATCCTACTGGTCGACGGAACCTGCTGACCGTTCACCGCTGCTAGAGTCCTTTGTTACTGTTCCACTGCTTCTCCTGATCGATTGTCCCACCAATCACCGCTTCCAGATTCCTATCTTGACACTAATTTGCGAACCAATTACAACTCCACCATTGGCTCTTGATGGTAGAATCATTAGTTCAATTTCTCGACTTTCTTGTACGCAGCTGTCTTTAGTTCATGCTTGCATGTGGTGTTTTCTTTCATTTTGATTCATCTCACGAATTTTTAACAGGGGGAGGCCTTTGTTCCTGAGAGCATTGTACGTTTTGGTACTCGAGTCGATGGGAGAAATGGTGTCCAGACTTTAAAAGCTGAGAATGATCAAATAAAGTAAGTTATCTTTCTCCTCCCGGTTTCAACTGTACATGTTCTGAAACCCCCATTCAGCGGTGTTCAAGTCTATGCGGGGAAGTTTTCAGAAATGCGTACCCTTTTAATTTGATTTGAAACCAATTTGTGTTTCAGATACGATGGACTGCATCATGGATCTAGCTATTTGGAGCACCTGCACTTCTTATCTGCAATTAGGGCCAAAGCTAAAGCTCCAGCAGTAGATTTGCACGACGGATTAGTTTCAGTTGCCATCGGAGTTGCAGCACAGCTTTCAATAGAGAAGGGCCGATTTGTGACGATTGAAGAAGTCATGAATTAATGCAATTGTAAAGATTCTGTATAGGTCTTGAACCCTTCATGTTGCTGGTGTGGGTTGGTAAGAAAATCCTGTTATAATTTCTTCTTCCCTATATTGAGAACGTACAAACTAATGTTTGCTCACCTATTAACAATAAACCCAGCTTTACTGATTTTCTTTATATTTACCAGCAACTCACTTTCTCATGCTTATAACTCAGCCACTTTATCTTTTTTTCCCGAAAACCAATGAAACAAGAAAACGTGTACAAAATAATAAATTTGTATTAAATAAGTGAATAGGGTTGCGATTTCTCGAGTTACTCTTTACAAGAATTAATTCTCTGATGCGAACTCCAATAGTGTCCAAAAAGATCAAGATTTGATTGTTTGATCTAAGGAAGGTCGTAGAAGCTTGATCTTGATCAAACGGATATGGCAGGAAGGTTTATTTGTGTTATGTGGTGTTTGATTTTGGTAATAAGGAATTAGCTCATACGAGTGTTGCTTGATAATTCTTCACATGTATGATGAAGAATATATAAAGAGTTTTGTGAATTTGTGGTTTTGGAATAAGTTGGAGAAGCTGAACTTGAAAAATGCACTGCAATTTGGCAGAAATCTGTTCCTTAGATCAAAACTATTTCAACTCACGCCTGTGAACGACACTTCGCAGAAACTGTGAGCGAGTGTCGTTTTTTACTTCGCTCACTGCGCACGCGACACGCGACCCGAGCAACAGTCGCGTGTATATAAGTAGCACCCTCGGCCGGAACAGAAGCTGGCGCGCGATACAAACTCGTTGAAGCAAAGGAGAGAGCAGAGAGAGAGAGAGAGAGAGAGAGAGAGAGAGAGTAGGAAGGAAATGGAAGACGACGGAGGAGAGAGGTCGAGCATCGTCGTCGGTCTCATCGAGAACAGAGCCAAGGAGGTGAAGCTCGGTCGCTCGGTCGCTTTTCCATCTCTCAATATTTCCCGCTCATTTTCTTCGATTTGTTTGTTTCCCGAGAAAACGCAGGAAAATGAAAGAGCATGGAGATTCAAAATTCAAAAAACGTAGCATTTGGACTTGTGTTAATTGTTTGCTTCCTTTGAATTACTCGGTTACGAAACGGATTCTACAGCATTTTCCACCTTTTCGGATGAGTTCGAATTATCACGTTGCTAGAATTGTGTATGAATTGCGTTATACATCCTTCATATCTAGGGGAAAATTGGCCCTTAAATTTTCAATTTCTAGGCTATATGCTTATGCAATAGTCTTTCGATGTCTGGTGAAATCAGGTTTTAAAGAGTATAGGAAAATTGTATTACAATTAGTTCGTTACTCTAATTTTTTTGCAAATAAAAGGGAAAAATAATCCTGTTGCTAAACCAAATATGGTCTATTGTTCTCACATATTTTCTTGATTTTTACTGGTTTGCGATATTGTAACTAAAATCAAAGAATTTTCTTACTTTTGATTATGGTCCCTTCCAGCTGATTACCCGAAGGTTATGTGAGAGCTGTATTAAAATTGTTTTGGTGCATAGAGATCAACGAATTCAGGATACGTAGCTGACACTAAATGTTGTGACAGGTTGGAGTGGCAGCTTTTGATTTAAGATTAGCTTCTCTGCATCTTTCTCAATATATTGAAACTAGCAGTTCATATCAGAATACAAAAACCTTGCTGCAATTCTATGATCCTATGGTGATTATTGTTTCACCGAACAAGCTGGCACCTGATGGTATGGTTGGAGTTTCAGAGTTGGTGGACAGATTTTATGCTACAGTCAAGAAGGTTGTGTTCCTTAATCATTAACATTGCTAGCTCTCTCTCTCTCTCTCTCTCTCTCTCATGCTTGTTTTTTGGTGTACATGAATACTGGATGCCTGTGAGGTTACCTCACTTATGACTACTTGTTTAATCCACTAAACAAGTGTGCTGTTCTGCAGGTTGTAATGGCCCGTGGTTGCTTCGATGACACTAAGGTTATGTTAGAGATTCCTTATCCTCTAATGTTTGCATCAAAATGGGTGTTTACTCTTGAAGCTCACAGCTTAGTGTGCCATTGTTGGGTTCCAGGGTGCCGTACTGATTAAAAATTTATCAGCCAAGGAACCTTCAGCACTAGGATTGGATACTTATTACAAGCAGTATTACCTCTGCTTAGCTGCTGCTGCAGCTACAATTAAGTGGTACTTTCAGATCTTGAGCTTTCTAACGTTATGGTGTTCCAAAGTTTAGGCATTTGTTTTTATTATGATGTAGGCAGTTACACCATATTCATATTTTGGCGTTTAAGAGTTTCTTTAAGCAATAATTCAAAGAACATTAGATATTTTAACAGTTTTTCCCCTGATGCTATTCTAGCTCTATTTACTAGAAAGATCATGTCATGTCAAATGTGTTTTTTTTTTCCGTACCTTTTAAGTTGCCTTATGTTGAACTTGTTAGCAATGTGCACGTTTTATTGTTATAGAATCTGTTAACCTTGCCTTTTCTGTTGGTAATGGATCAAGTGCCTGATGAACAGGATAGAAGCAGAGAAGGGAGTCATCGTCACAAACCACTCACTTGTGGTACGAGTTAATGCACATTCTTTCATGACCTGTAAAATAATATCAGAAGAAAGTTATCATTTGTATATCAATAATATCATCAGCTATCTGTACACAGAGTAGATCAATAACATTATTTTTCTGTATTTTTATCTTCTCTTCCGGCTAAGAACTCCCATCAGTCTGCACTGCCATCCAACCCTGTTTTTGTCTTTGTGAGGAATTAAACATTTACTTCATCGCACATATCCCTTCTCCAGGTCACTTTTAATGGATCATTTGCTCATATGAATATTGATGCGACTAGGTACGCTCCCTTCCCTTCTTTGAATTTATCTAGGGCTGAGCTCCCTTTTTATTCTTTAAACAGACGATTTTTTGTGATATTAGGACATTTTTCTAAATTATTTCAGATAAATCTACAATGGGTCAACATATATTTTATTAGTAATCTCTTTGGTAATGACTTTTACAATTGAAATTTGTTTACAGTGTCCAAAACTTGGAAATCATTGAGCCACTTCATTCGACACTTTGGGGCACCAGCAACAAGAAAAGAAGTTTATTAAACATGTTTAAGACAACAAAAACGGTTGGAGGGTATGAGGGGCTGGTTCACTGTATTATTATCCTGGATTTCATATATTTTTTTTATAGCTACAATTCTCTGGTGGTAGATCTCTCCTTTCCAATTTCTTGTTTATATAAATCTAATGTGGAGCAATGTATAACTGCAGGTCCAGACTTCTTCGTGCCAATCTTTTGCAGCCTTTAAAAGATATTGAAACTATAAATGCTCGTCTAGATTGCCTGGTCAGTGTTATTTGCTCTCAACTATCTCTTGTGGATCTATGTATTATTTTATCCATTTGAGATACTTTTCAGTTTGTTAACCTTTATTTCTCTATCTATTTTTAAGAAGAATGAAAAAAGATCATGTTATTTGAATTGCAAAGTTGGTTGGGCAGACTTTGTGTTTATTTTTTGGGCATGGTTATACATGAAAAAGCAAGAATACAATGATAATGTCTACTTTGTATCCTCTTAGAATACATATAAAGTTCTGAATCTTGAAGCTCCTGAGATGGATATTGTATTTTGCAGCAATAGTTTTACGATCCTAAGTCTCCTTAATATTTGATTTTAGGATGAGCTCATGAGCAACGAACAGCTGTTCTTTGGACTAGCTCAGGTTCTGCGTAAATTTCCAAAAGAGAGTGGTAAGAGGGTAGAAGAAAGCAGAGGAAAGTTTTGCCTTAATACAGTAAATCTATCTATTCATATCATGAACGAGTGGAGTTGTGTATGTGCTCATGCAGATAGGGTGCTTTGTCACTTTTGCTTCAAGCCAAAGAAAATTACAAACAAAGTTGTGGGTGTTGATTGTGCTAGAAAAAGCCAAGTGTTGGTTTCAAGTATCATTCTTCTGAAGACTGCTCTAGATGCCTTGCCTTTACTCTCAAAGGTAAAAATCACTTTACACAGATGTCGATGTCAAGCATTATTTTCTTTCCAACACATAGACAAATTTTACAGTGCTCAAAACATGATCCAAAGTATCAATGTTTCGTAAAATCTCAGGTTCTTAAAGATGCAAAGTGTTTTCTTCTTGCAAATGTTTACCAGTCTGTATGTGAAAATGAGAAGTATGCTGCCATTAGAAAGAGGTTTGCTTCCAAGCTTCTATAGTCCTGGTGGATCATTTGTAAATTTGTTTCTCTGACATCCCTAACTCATTTGAATTTGGCACTGGAATATGTTGTTGAGAATGAGTCCCACATTGATGGGAGGAGGGATCTTGCATGGGCTTATAAGTAAGTTGGGCTACTTCCCATATTGCCAATTGGTTTTATGGTGGAGCCTCAACTTTCTTCATATGTTTTGTTCAATAAATTCTAATATCCAAATAGGATCAAATTAAGTGGCCAAATTAGTCCAGGCATCCTCTGGGAAATGACCACAACCGAAATATTTCCATTATGTTCCAAAACATTCACCTTTGTCCCCTCTTTTTGCAATATGAAAGTACATCAGTTCTACCCTTATAAAAAGATCCCTTCACGGTTCACCAAAAAAAATCCTTAACTACAGTTACTAATTAAAACAAATTGCCTCCTTTTACAATCTTTTTCTTATTGTCTGATTTAACCTTTTCCTCGTACATAAGAGGCATATTCCACTGGAAACGGCATAATTACATGTTTTAATATGCTCATTTATATGGGGGAGGTTTGTTTAGGTTCAACCAATTCCAAATATATCTTTAATCTCTTTATATGATTTCGGTACCATGACTATGGTCTTGCGACTCTTGCCTACAACCCGAAACACTGCATGTTACAGAGGCATGCACTCAACCTCAGGTGTTAGTGTCCAACTTACCCGATCAAGTGGATTATACAGTCTAAGAGATTCAACCCCAAGCACTAAAGTAGTTATCATATTTCCATTAAATTGGATAGGGATGGTCAAACCCAAGTGCTAGGGTCTAACTTCTGATGAAGTTGATGATAAATTCTGCATGGATTGCTACATAAAATAACTTTATTTAATTGATAGTCATATAAAGCGGAAGAAATTCAACTACGAGTACTAAAGTAGTTGTCATATTGCCATGAAAGTACATGTTTGAAGTTTCTTGCTTGTTGTGTGATGTATATACATTGTTTGGCAAATCAAGAAGCTTCATTTGTTTCAGGATTGGAGAGGTTATTGATGAGGATGTGCTTCATGCACGGGTTTCATTTGTAGCCCGCACACAGCAGTGTTTTGCTGTCAAAGCTGGAATCGATGGACTCTTGGATATTGCACGGAGATCATTTTGTGATACTAGTGAAGGTGTTTTCTTTTTACATATGCAATTAAAATTCTGTCCATTTCCCTTCATGTTCAATTTGTCTTTTGTTTTCTTATATTTGAGATAAAGTAATAAGGCCAATGTTTTGTCAATCTTGAATCAACAGCTATACATAATCTTGCTAACAAGTATCGTGAAGATTTCAAGTTGCCCAATTTGAAACTCCCGTTTAACAATAGGCAAGGGTTCTACTTTAGCATGCCACATAAGGACATTCAAGGGAAACTTCCTAGCCAGTTCATTCAGGTTTAGCCTTTAGGACAAGCTTTCTCTAAATTACTAACATCTCTTTACTAGTTTATTTCTGAGTTCTATATGATATTCTGACATAGGTATTGAAACATGGGAATAATATACACTGCTCAACCTTGGAGCTTGCTTCTGTGAGTACTATGGCTCAATCTTTTAATTGAATTAAATTTAATTTACCCACTCTAAATAATGATTGTTGTATTATTCAAGCCATCTTGTCCTTTCAAAATATAACTGTCAACTTCCATTCTCTCTGTACTGCCTTAATTGTCTGTGAACGTTGGCATTTCCTTGATTGGTTATAACTTACAACTTATAATGGTGCCTTTGCAACTATAATAAGTTCAATCTATGATCTTTGGAATGATATATTTTGCTTGAGTTTCCTAAGAACTTCATTTGTGGAGCGGATTGAACTCCCATTTTTAACTTTGACTAGGACATTAGGTTAAGCAGGTTCATAGAGACCATTTTCAAATACAACCTTGATTTTAGGAGGTGTAAATTAAGGGGATCATTTGTACTAGACCAACTCATACAGAAATCTTAGATATGGGTTTAATCATCATGTACGATGCTGTCGGTGCCTTTATTTCTTAAATTTTTATGACATTTATGTGTTTTATCTCAAGCGTTTCTTTTTAACAAAAATCAGGGCCATCAATGTAAATAAGAGTAAAAGAAACATTGCACCTCTTTATGAGTTTTGCAATATATTTGACTTGAGCCTTCTTTTTTTCAGATGAATAAATTCAAGTTTCAATATAAATTGTGCATGTGTGTCTATGGTATTTTCAATGTGTGTCTATGGTATTTTCAAGTGTCAATATCTTTGTAACTTAAATGAATACTAAAATTTATGTTTATGTTTCTCCATTGCATGAAATTTACAGCTAAACGTTAGAAATAAGTCTGCAGCTGCAGAATGCTACTTACGTACAGAAGTTTGCCTAGAAGGTTATGCTAAACATACATCTTTTGTATCATAAGCTTCTTTAAGTCTATATCTGTCATAAGCTTCAAGTGTTTGCTTTTGTTTACATTTCAGAATGGAGTGTCAGTAAATGAGTGAATCTTAATTAAACAAGTAACTTATTATTTTGAAGCGGTGCTTATTATTAGTTGAACAACACATGGGAGAACATTCCTTTTCATCATGTTCAAGTTTCTTGATTTGGGAAGGAGAAGGTTAAATATTAGTGGCCAAGTGAATATCAATTATCAGGTCCTGAAACCATCTGTGTCAATGGGCTTTATCTACTCAGAACATGAATATTTTCTTGTGATTGGACTCCGAAACAATTTCAGTGCATCATTTTATGGGATTGAACCATGAATTGAAGCTTATTAACGCTAACTTGATTCATCACAAACAACTTGTAAATGATGTTTTTCTCAGACAGGACAATTCTTCTTTTTCCGTTTTTTTTATTTTTTATGTTTATTTTTTATTTTTTTATTTTTATTTTTTTATTTGAAATGTAGCATGTTCTTTTTAGATTGTCCAAGTGGTAACATTCAATATTGTCTTTACTGCAGTTATATGGACCATTGAACATCTTGTATATGCATTGCTGATAATACTAGTTTAGTGCAGTTATAGGAAATGCATGGATCTTGTTGAACTTTTTTATGTTATTGTTTTATTGGTTTCAATGCCTTCTATAAGCTTGAGTATTTGATAAATGATGATGTTTAGACATATGTACTGACCTTTTGGTATCTAGCTTATATCTTCTTATATCTTATGCAAATATAGATTACTGATGTCTCTATATTAAATGCAGAATTAGTAGATGCCATACGAGAGGATGTTTCTGCACTCACACTGCTGGCAGAGGTCTTATGCCTTTTGGATATGATTGTTAATTCATTTGCACTTGCCATTTCCACAAAGCCTGCTGATCGTTATACTAGACCTGAATTCACAGGCAAGTTGCTATCCTCTGGCATTAAAACTCATGACTTTGGATGTTCAATACAAGATATCCTTGATGCTGTCACTTTTACTTATAGATAATGGCCCACTGGCAATTGATGCTGGAAGACACCCTATCCTAGAGACTATACACAATGACTTTGTCGTACGTAACTCTTTATTTTCTATAATTCGATTACTTGTACCAGATTAGACATCTAAACCTTTTGTTATACTTTCTCCTCATCGATATGCTTGAAATTCTGTCCACTAGAGCTATTTTTTCATCTGTCTTTTTTCCTTGCAGCCCAACAATATCTTTTTATCAGAGGCATCAAACATGGTGCTCATCATGGGCCCAAACATGTAAGAAATTCTGTTCAAGCATTACATTCAATATTATGTATTGTCTCTATTTGTGACCATAAACTAATTCTTCTAATTATAACAAAGGCAAATTAGAGTACAATTGGAGAAGGGAAAAAAATTGCCGGCTTCATCCAGTTATTATTTTAGAGATCAGGTTAAATAGTGAAGAAGAAAACCATGTTTTTACCAGCAAACAGTGAGAATATGCATGTGATAAGCTTTAAAGGTTTGGACTGAAATTGAGATGGATGAGTGTACATATACATATATGAATTTTTTTTTAAAATGTGATCAATTAGGTTACTATTTGCTCGAGTTTAACTGTAGGATATTTCTGTCAGGAGTGGAAAGAGCACTTATCTTCAACAAGTGTGTCTTATAGTTATTCTTGCTCAGATGGGTTGCTATGTACCTGCTCGCTTTGCAACTCTAAGGGTTGTTGATCGTATATTTACAAGGATGGGTGCAGTAGATAATCTTGAATCGAACTCTAGTACGGTAAATTTTCCAACTTCAGTATCAGAAATATGGAGTCGTGATATGTTTTAATGATGCAGCTTCTCTCTACTAAATATGGAATATTTAGAAACGAATCTTCTTGTTACCTGCAACAGTTCATGACAGAAATGAAAGAAACAGCTTTTATCATGCAAAATGTCTCCCAGAGGTAGTTAGTGCACTACAAAATTATTTAGCCTTTTGAATTTGTAAACAATATCAGTAAATACGGTCTATTTTCGGACACAGGAGTTTGGTTATCATGGATGAACTTGGGAGGGCCACATCTTCCTCTGATGGATTTGCAATTGCTTGGAGCTGCTGCGAACATTTATTATCACTGAAAGCGTAACCTCTTTTTCAATTACCATTTGCTAAGATTCCAGTTGGTTAGTAACATGAAAGCTTATGAGTTTTGAACATAGAAACGTTAGAATGTGTCCCTTTAACCATTGACATAGAGAGTTTCCATATCACATGAATTGAAGCGTAATGCTTCCAATCATGCTATCATTTAAAAATCAGCTCGCGTGGTTTTGAACTTCTCAATCGTAAGATACTGCAGAAAAGAAGCAACTCAAATTATCTATATACTAGAATACATATATGACTAGTCTAGACAAATAGGCATACTACAACATATATTTCAATACTTCAGAGGCGTAATGTAAAATTTGTTAGTGTCTTGCAAAAATCTGGAATTTTTAAGTGCTTGTGCTCTCTGTGACAGGCATTTAACCGGGATCTTTATAGCAGCATATAAGAGATTGAAGAAAAGAAAACTTATATGTTGGAGTTTCGCCATTACTAAAACCGTAAAGAAGTTGGACACAAAAATATTATTCTTTAGTTCTATCTAGTTATTTTGTTCCTGTTGTCACTATTCATTGTATGATTGCTTTAGCAAAGCCTTTTGACCAAATTTTACTTGCAGTAGATAACTTAGCATCTTCTCAATCTTTCTCAGGTACACAATATTTGCCACTCATATGGAGAACCTATCTGAACTAGTAACCATCTACCCAAATGTGAAGATACTTCACTTTGACGTTGATATTAAAAATAATCGTTTAGAGTTCAAGGTGGTTTTTCCATTATTCTTTCATTCGATTCATTTTATGCGAGTTTATTTTGCTGAAAGTCTTGTCTTTTCCCCTAGTTTCAACTGAAGGATGGGCCGAGACATGTTCCACACTACGGCCTTCTATTAGCAGAAGTGGCAGGATTACCAAGCTCCGTGATGGAAACAGCCAGAAACATCACATCCAGGATCACAGAGAAGGTAATCTCTTTCTGAGTACCAAGAACTTAAAGTTAATCCCAACTTAAATTTGGCTGACAAGTAGCAGGCATTGATATGGGTTTTAAACGCCATCCTGCCTTGATTTTTGCCTTGTTTTTCACTGGATCTGAATTAGTTGAAAGAGCAACTTGTAGTTTTCTGTACGGAAGTCCCCTTATCGTGAACCGTTGACTCAGCAAATTTGAAATATCAATGTATAGGAAGTGAAGAGGATGGAAGTAAACTGCCTGCAATACCATCCAGTCCAGATGGCTTACCACGTTGTGCAGCGGCTGATATGTTTGAAGTACTCGAGCCAGGATGAGGATTCGATCAGGGAAGCACTACATAATTTGAAAGAGAGCTACATTCATGGAATGCTGTAGTCCGCAGAAACCCACATTATTGTAAATATACCGTGCCGAAAGAAGTTGTATTCATAAATCCATGAACCTGCCAAGTGCTGAGGCTATATTCTTCCTCTTTTCTGTTATATGCTCGTAAGTTACTTTGGAGGTTTTTTTCACTGTACTCGTAAGCTGCGGGTTCAACTAATATCCCACAAAGAAAGTGTTCTCGATGACTCAGATTTTGATTTGTGTACATATACGCAATTTTGGAGCACGGTTAGACTACCAAATGTACTCACAAATTGATCAACAATTCAGGCCTTTCAGATCCTTCCTAAGTCGTTTTCTCCCATTACACGGTACATCTATGCCATTTGGATTGAATAATCTAAATATGCGTGACAAGAGTAGAAAGGTGTTGGAAAACAAATAGAAAATACCTTTTGCACAATTTTATTTATTTTTATTTCTTGATTTTCCCAATTCATGGGCTAGAAATCAATAGTAAAATAAGTGCATAGTAATCGCTTCTCAATGAATAAAAAAAGTAAGTTTTTTAGCACTCTATAATTAAATGATACGATTTTTAATCCGTTAAGTTGAAGCCCTCTAAACTCCGCCTATGTCTTACATGGCCGGTCCCAAGCCCGGATAAAGGAGGAGGGGGAGGGCGTCAGGTAGTCGACAGCCGGCACTCCATGATCACGTCGAATCCTTATGAAAATGAATCCAGAACAAAGTATCCCATATCATCTCTTCTCATTTTTCTTCTCTTTATCCTTCATGCTGCCTGCAAGATAGGGAGAATGTGAACAATCAGCCGGAGCTCTGATTGCTTACCTTGTATGTCACCTCTTTCAGCAAATCCCCTAGCTCGGCAACTTGAGGGACTCCTACTACATGGTTTGTATCGCGCTTGACCAAGCCTGAAACTACAAGTAAGCTTCAAGTGAAATTGATACATTACCTTGTGCATCTCCACCAGTTAAAGATACCACCCCTGGATGGAGGAAGAGTACTTCCAGAGAAGATGCCACATCTACCTGTGAGACAGATAAGGCAAGTCAAGACGATACCACATTCCGATACTTAGAAGTTTCGTGATTACGAGATCATTCTCCCACAATATTTCCTAATGTCATTTGTACTAAATCATTCACCTGTACTCACTAAAGGAAAGCTTGAACCTATGTACTTGTGTAAACCCTTCACAATTAATGAGAACTCCTCTATTCCGTGGACGTAGCCAATCTGGGTGAACCACGTACATCTTGTGTTTGCTTTCCTATCTATATCCATTTATATACTTATCCACACTAATGATCGGAGCAATCTAGCGAAGATCACAAAAAGCGACCGTTTTTGCTACCTAGGATATATCATGCAAGAGAACGGAGAATTAGAGAGATCTCAACCATAGAATAGAAGTTGGATAGATGAAGTGTAAGAGTGCATCCGGCGGGTTGTGTAACCGTCGTAGGCCACTGAAGCTCAAGGGAAAATTTTATAGGACGGCAATAAGGCCAGCGATGTTGTATGGCACAGAATGTTGGGCGGTGAAGCATCAACACGTACACAAAATGGGTGTGGCGGAGACGAGGATGCTTCGTGGGATGTGTGGGCACACAAGAAATGATAAGATTGGAAATGAGGATATTCGAGGTAAAGTAGGAGTGGCCGAAATTGAAGGAAAGATGAGAGAAAATCGGTTCCGGTGATTTGGACATGTGCAAAGAAGGCCTACTGACGCTCCGGTTCGAAGATGTGACTACGGGACAGAGGTTCAGGGCCAAAGGGGTAGAGGAAGACCTAGGAAAACTTTGGAAGAGACTCTAAGAAAAGACTTAGAGTACTTGGTTCTAACGGAGGACATGACACAAAACCGAGCGCAATGGCGTTCTAGGATTCATATAGCCGACCCCACTTAGTGGGAAAAGGCTTTGTTGTTGTTGTTGTTGTTGTAAGTTGAAGCCCTCTAATCAAATTTGTCAATCAAGACCATTAATTACTCCCATCATTAAAAAATCCTAGTTAAGGATCATATTCCAACTTTTTTCTCTTTGGCCTTGTGAAATACACAAGAAGACATGAAGATAGGAATGCGAATACAAAAAGAGTGAGGAGTTCAGTTGTTTAGTGCTACGATCTGGTAGTATTCCTCTTCACTTGAAAGTAAGAGGTATTAGGTTTGAATATCGTGAATGGCGAATTCAATGCCAAATTAGATTGCCCATTGTATGACTTAGCCGAACACCTCCTCTCTCTAATCTAAAAATATCGATATATTTAAAAAAAAAAAAAAAAAAAAAAAGTGAGGAGTTCAACTCCAAATTTGCCTTTTCCCCACATAAGACGACAACATCTTTAGTGTCGTTCAGCCACCCTTCACTACTTAAATATTCCGATCCCTACTTAAATGTTGGAACACGCATAAACCACTTCATTTACTTGTCTTCTTCCTCTGTTTTGAGCAAACTTCCAACCCCACGATGGCCGGCGCCGCCTCTCTCTCCCTCTCTCCAAACCCTAGGCTCACCACCACCACCACCTCCTCCCACAGATCCTCGCTCTCTACCCCTAACTTTCTCAAATTCCCTACCCTATCCCCCACCCCCATCAAACCCCTAACCCACGCCCCCCAAACCCAAACCCCAATCTCACGCGCCACCTTCTCCACACGCGCAGCCGCCTCCACAACCCCGTCCACCACATTCCACGGCCTCTGCTACGTCGTTGGTGACAACATCGACACCGACCAGATCATCCCCGCCGAGTACCTAACCCTGGTCCCCTCCAACCCCTCCGAGTACGAGAAGCTCGGGTCGTACGCGCTCTGCGGCCTCCCCGCCTCATACTCCACGCGCTTCGTGGATCCGGGAGAGACCAAGTCCAAGTACTCGATCGTAATCGGGGGCGCCAACTTCGGGTGCGGGTCGTCGCGGGAGCACGCGCCGGTGGCGCTGGGAGCGGCGGGAGTGGCGGCGGTGGTGGCGGAGTCGTACGCTCGGATATTTTTCAGGAACTCGGTGGCGACGGGGGAGGTGTACCCGCTGGAATCGGAGGGTAGGGTTTGCGAGGAGTGCAAGACGGGGGATGTGGTGAGCATTGAGTTGAGCGAGAGCCGACTGATCAATCACACGACGGGGAAGCAGTACACGTTGAAGCCGATTGGGGACGCGGGCCCTGTTATTAGAGCGGGTGGGATCTTTGCTTATGCTAGGGAGGCTGGGATGATTCCGACTTTGACTTCTTAGATTCTGTGTTGGACTTTGGTTTAGGGTTATTATTTGTAATTTGGGTTTTGTTTTTGTGATTTTGTACGGTGATTAAGCTTAATGCTGGCTTGGCTGCTGTATTAAGAATTTAGTTACTGAGCGGTTTAATAACCATTTCATTTTCAGTTATCAGTTTCGGTTTTTATAAATAAAATGGTTAGCGAATGGCCGCCAAACAAGAAAGGTTCTTAAATCTCCTTCCTGCAATTTAGATTTAGTTTGAAACGAACAAGGTTCTGACACTAATTGCTGGATAAGTTGATAAATCTAGAATACAAGGCATCAACCTTTGAATTCGAAGCATTTACATGGAACGGGTTCATCAACACTACCGTCCTTCTGATCCTCTAAACACCTATGATGAAAAACTTGGGACATCATTGTGTTATTTGTACAGGACGCCATGGTAGTGGTGAACCCAACTCATGTGAGTTGCACTCATGAATCTGAATCTGTTGCAATAACAAGAGAAATAGATTCTAAACAATAACTCTCATCCAATATTCAAACCATGTTTGGGTTTTCGCATCCTCCTTTCGGGGTTCAAGAACAAAATAATAGAAATCAAAGCTTGTAATGTAAAGTTGGCGAAAATCCGAACAAGAAATTTTCTTTAACTCGTTTGACCAAGCTTTCACTGAATCAAGCATGATAGATATCACAGGATGTAAAAACATTACCAAAACAATGACTAAAACATATCAAGAGAATCAGGAAGAGTAAGATAGGGGTAATACGTCCCAAAAGACTTTCAAATAAGACCGTAAATCATTCAAATTAAACACGATTGAAGTTTTCAACTGCCAAAATTTCAAATCCATAACAGATAGTCTTTCCTGAAAGTACGCAGAAATAACGCCAAAACATAAGGTAACATGACTGAAATCAACGGTAACGACGGAGTGAAAGGGTGGTATTTCTCTTCCATGTTGCCCTGCGAGAAGGTCGGTTCTTGTGGTACAGATGACCCTTTCCACGCAGACCCCTGTATTTCTTTCCAGCAGAAGTAAGACCACGAAGCTCTCTGTGCTTGTGAACAGGGTTGCAGAGCCAGTTGATTCTTGGGTCGTTCCTGATGGCATTGTGAGCAACATCAACCATGATGACCTCAAAGTACTTGTAGGTCGAATCCTGCATCCAAATATTGCACACAAAATTGTAAGCAAGACTTCGGAAAATCAAACTAACACCAAGCCCAAATCCAACTAACTCAAAAGTTGAAAGTCAGTCACATACCTCATTGAGCCAGTATGAGTTGAGAACCCTGAGGCCTCCCAACTTGCGCCCAGCACGCTCCTCAGCAACAGACCTCTTGCTACGCTGGAACTTGAGTTGTGTCACACCCTGGTTTGTGGGCTTTCCATATACAATACCCTTGGAAACAGGCCTCTTGCGCCCACCACGCCTCACACGGACACGGTAAACAACGTAACCCTGAAACAAATTTTACTAGAACCATCAGCTGAATCACCAAATTACTTCAATCACGACTGGGGACCAGCAAACAATGGGAGCATTCTAACAGATAACAAATTAATTTTTTATAAATTAAAAGACACAAGAAAAAAAATCCAGGACACCACTAAAATAGTTCACTGTCAAATTGAGGCAAAAGCAGGAACTATACATAGAACTCGCTTGGTATAAGATTGATTATTTGATTTAGTATAGCCAGTCTCAGGAAGCATTCGATGATTAAAAACAAAGCACTTATAGGCAATGCTTGGGCATCAAAGTGCTGCTTAACAAGTGGATACTCTGGATTAGGTTAACTGATGCACAACATAAGCAAAGCAATGTACTAGAGACAGGATGCATGCTCACCAAAACACTGACATGAATCATTAAGCAAAGGTGTAAACCGAAACTAAAAGACCCATAAATATATGCATCAGATAAGAGAACATGGATCCTCTACGGATCCTCTTTGTGGGGATTCAAAAGATCAATCAATCATGTCCGTTCATCGTATATCATGCGGTTCGTTACGTACTATTTATATTCAATTTTAAAATTTAAACTTTAAATAATTTCTGACTGCACTATGAACGAACACGATTGATTGATCCCCGGATCCCCCACAAAGAGGATCCGGAGAGGATCCTTGTTCCAGATAAGATAGTAATCCTATCACATACCATCATAATCATTAATTTATGGCTCATGAAATTATCAGTACCTGCTTGGCCTTGTAACCCAAACGACGCGCCTTATCAGGGCGTGTGGGTCTTGTAACTCGGACAATCGAAGGATGCTGGCGATACTCCCAGCAGCGGACCCTCTGGAGGAACCTCATCACATCAGACTGCTTCTTCCTCCATATCTCGGATACGTACTTGTAAGCCCCTAAATGTCCCCAAAACAAAACATGTTATACAGCTGAATTTTATGGAAATCATTTAACCCAATACCATCATGTAATCAAAATTAAACCAATCAGAGAAGCGGTTTTAAACCTTGAAATGTAGTGTATTTCATAGAATTTTTTTACAGAAGTCATGAAACCCAACATTAATCATGTACAAAATCAAACTTAAACAAATAAGAAAAAACCAATTAAACCACGGAAATGTGATCTATTTCCTAGAAAAAAATGCAGGTTAACAAGAGAAAGATGAACTTGTCAGCTAAGCATCAAGCAAAAACCAAACCGAGTTAACAATAACTTTGTACAGTTAATCAATCATGAATCTAGAGAGAGAGAGAAAGAGAGAGAGAGAGAGAGAGAGAGAGGAGTACCCATGGCCGGTTCAGAAATGAGCTGCGACGCGCAGGGTTGGGCAGTCGGGGCTAGGGTTTTCGAAGCGCAGAGTGAGGGTTTGTGGTGAAAACTGGACATTATATAGTGCTCGAAAGGATCAGGGATTTCGAATCTGGGCCGTCCATTGTTTCTTAGAAACCCTAAAATGTCTTTCGGAATTATGACGTGTCGTAGATTTCTAAACGACATCGCGTTTCTCGGCTTTTAACGGGATTTTAGTTTAATGTGGCCGAGCAAATGAAATGCCCTAATCAAGGGCATTCCTCCATGATGTATCCAAACTGGGCCTAATTCCCATTGTTTTTTGTTGTTAATAAAAATAGCAATTCCATAACATAAATTTAAACAACACAACTAAGACTTCAACAAGACATCCAAAACATCGAGCACAAAAAGGTAACAAACTAATGCATTTAAAAAGACAAAACTAAAGTGAACAAAATCACACAAACAACTAAATAGCTCACATCATTAAGATTAAGCATGAATTCAACTCCATGATAAAGAACGTTTTGTGACAGTGTGTATATGGCGCGTTAAAGTCGTATCTTCCTTATCTTAGTTACATGCGTATTGCTATTGTAATTAAAAAAAAGGTCATGATTTTCATACTCTCCTTTTCATTATTAAATTATGTAGCTAAAACAAAGGGGCGAATAGAAGGGTTTATCTCAAATGAATGTTTGATCCAAGTGTTTTATAGGTCGATGATCTTACTTTGGTTATTTGTTGTATTCATTTCAATCCTTATTTCTTTAAAACAATAACGTTTGAGGAACCACCAAAATTATTCTTCAAAATGTTATTCCGTGATTTGGTGTTACTGGTTATAAACAAATGAGGTTTGTAAGCTCACAATTGAATAAATAAAAGGTTGAAGTGCGCTCATTGAATGTGTATGTAAGATTTTGATTTCTAAGATTTCATCTCATTATGGTTTGAATCGATATCATTTATAGTTACTTGAAGCTTAGGTAGGGCTAGACACGGTTCGATCAAGCTAATTATTAGATTTCTCTATCTTTGAATGTTAAACAAACACATCAATTAAAAATTTGGCAATAATTAAAACATTCTCGCTAAATAAAATTAAAATATGCAGAAAGCGCAAAAGAAAATAAAATATCAATACTCAATAGGAATCATGAACTTGAAAGAGAGATTCTTATTCATATTTGTTTTAGGGTTTTAAGATAAGCAAAAAACATGCGATACGAAATTTCAAGCATTAACAAAAAAAAACCAAAAACATTCATTGGGCCCCCCGCAACAACTCCCGACTGGGCTTCTTTTACAAATACTGTACTACACCCAGCCAGCTCAAAAGGCCCAGCCCAAAACATAAAGTGAGGTGGAGGAGCGACATCGTTCTGAGAAAGCCAATTTGGGCATCCCCGAAACCTATCTATCTCTGCCTGCGTTCCCGATCCTTGCCGCCTCTCGAGTGCCTGTAGGGCTCTTCCTGCTCCGCTGCCTGCGGCGGCGACTCCTCGTACCTCGACGGCTTCCTCTTGAAGTGTCGATCGTCGTCGCTCGACTCATAATCCATGGAAGCAGCTCTGACCATAGTCTTTCTGCTTCCAGTTACGCTGCTCGCAGCCTTGGCCGCCGTAGACGACGACTTGTACTCCTCGTAGAACCCATTCGCCAAGGAGGACGACAACTCCTTGTGATGGTGATGCGCCGACCTGTTATCCTCCTCCGCCGGAGAAGGAGCGACGGCAGAAGCAGTGGAGGAAGAAGAGGCCTTCCGCTTCTTGCTCACTTCTCCCTCAGGAAAGCTTATGCGAGAGAACACGCTTGCCTTGTGCTTCCGATCCGCCGCCGCTTCTGCCGCAGCTGATGCTATAGAGGAGGCAGATTTCGCCGATGTTGTCGTTAGACCGGAAGGCTTTCCCAACGACGACTCAGAACGGTGGCGTTTATGGCGGGGATGACCATCCTCGTGGTCGTGGTCGTGGTCCCTCTCGCGTTCTCGATCTCGATCGCGCTCGCGTTCTCTGTCGTGGTGGTGGTCGGAGTTTCTCTTTGGAGGACGCGGAGGCGGAGGCGGAGGCGGCTGTGGCTCCAGGTCACGTGGGTCACGTGAGGGTCTTCGTTCTGGAGACGGCCTCTCGCGTCTGTGACTGCGGTGATGATTACCATAATCTGGGCTTGGTGATCGGGCCATTGACTTCTGCACCAACAACAAAAAAAGTCAAAAGAAACTTTTCATGCAAGCAAAAATTACCATGAGAAAATTATTGACCAAACCAAACCATGCCCATTTACTATTTTTTCCTTTTATTTTTCTAATTCATCAGGTTCCGGTGTGCTCGCAAACATTTTTCTTTTAATATTTCAGGTCCATCAAACTCCATTACACGATTAAAATTAGGATGATTGGATTGTTTAATTTTTTCAGTTTTCAAAGAGTAAAACTAGTGGAAATATTTTCACCCAACCAAAAAACGAAGGGGCCTTTTAATATAACAAGTTTCGGTGGAGGGGAAAGACTAAAGAGATGTTTTTGGAGTCTCCAGCAAGCCAGTCCGGGATCCCATTACTTATTTTCCAAGAATTTTCAACCAAACAATTTCCAGAAACAATTTTCTACTCAGAATAAGTTGGGTACTAGTAATGGGATTCACCCTGACCGTAACATACCCCAAAATTGACCTCAAGTCCTGCCTAGTTTAGCCATTTATCCATCGGTTCAAGTCACCGCGACAAAGGCCAAACTAGAATATCTTCTCTCCAACGCGAAGAAAATAAATGATATAATGACATAAAATTTAAAACTAAAAACCAAAGAAGAATAATAAAGTGATAGGAAAACGGGGCTAATAAAATATCCTTGACTGTTTGATCCTAGCTGCTGCAGCAACAGTACAATCTCTCTAGGCGTTATCTGGCCAAGTTGGCTTTCTATTGCCAACTTGGTGTCGGCTTGCAAAAATGCTGATAAAAACCATAAGCAGCTGCTGCAGCATCCAAACAAGGATAACAAGATAGGGAATTTGGCACAATAGAGACGTACAGATTTTGGTTTCATTGGAGGAACATCGCCGCCGCTCACTTCCCTTCCGTACTCCCCATCTTTGGACAACTCCCTGCTGTAAAAAATGAACAATGGAAATAATTTAATATTCAACCAGGCTAAAATAGTCTAAACAAATACTTGTGGCTTTAGGGGACATAAGATGTCTCAACTAGTATATCGTTATTAGACTATAATGACGCAATGCCCATGTATGTAAAAGAAAAACTCCAGACAAAAGCACAAACAGCTAACTCGTAACGCCAATTCTGAAGGATTTATCTATCAAATGTCTGTCTTGCAACAAGGAAAATAAATAAGCATTATACTTTTTTGATTCTCAGACTAAACTCCTAGGATCAAAAGTAAGACGATTATTCTAGTCCATGGAGAAAGAACACGTGTTACATGTGACTAAGCTTGCATCAGTGTATCGACTCTTATTATCAACAACCAACATGCCAAATAGGAATTTCACAACTCAATTAAGTCACTGGTATCACAAACCATTAAGACCTCACGTATAGTGTCCAAAAGTTACAATGACTACAAAGGAGGCGAAACACTTTGGTAGACCAACTCACATAGTATGGCCATCTATCTAATATACGTGTAAGTTATAATGTATGCATCACAAATCCAACAAGAAATAATGATTTCAATCTTACCCTTGACCCCGTCTTTCATTTTCACGCTTCCTTCTCAAATCAGCTTTCCGAGCCTCAAATTCTTCTCTGCTCATGATGGGGGGTCCATGCATGCCATTCATCCCATGCATGCCATTCATGCCATTCATCCCATTCATGCCATTCATCCCATTCATCCCATTCATTCCATTCATGCCATTCATGCCATTCATGCCATTCATACCCATACCAAAGTCCGCAAGATCCCTGTATGAAGTTCAAAATTTAAAACGAAATAAGGCCTTAGGATCGGAAGGAAGGAAAAAAAATTACTAAATTGCAACTTGAAACCATATAATGACACACTTAGGGCAATGATTCCACCTACAAACCTACAGGGTTGTGTAATGTTTCAAAGGAAAATAACATTAACTTGCATACCTAATTTGAATAACAGAATTCATAACACAAACCCACCAAAATCACACCCATTTACTAAGAAATTCATGAGTCGAATGCATACCTCTGAGGCGGAACCATGGGCATCATATAGCCTTGAGAACCAAATGGGTCCTGTGGACCAAGACCCCCAAATGGCATGTCCATCGGACCATAACCCATATACGGCATCGGACCACCATATGGTGTCATGTATCCTTCCATGCCCATGCTAGGTTGCATGCCATTCCAGTATGGATTATAAGCAGCAGGGCCCATAGGCATCATATAGTTTTCAGCTGCAAGATCTTGAGGGTTTCTCCATTGCATGTCTGCATAGTATGTACTCATGTTATATACATATTAAAGCATAACGATTAGAGTATATAATTCAAATTTATAATTTACTGCAGAGAACTTGAACAGAGACATCTATGTTTACAAAAACAAAATAAGAGAAAAGGCATACCAGTCGCAGGCACTCGAATTTTCTTCTTTTTCCTTTTCTTTCCTGCAGCGAATATACAATCAAAACCCAAATAAGAGATCACTACAAATTTCTTTTCAATTTTCAAGGAAAAAATAATTTTACTCAACACATCTATCCTACTAATACATGTCAAATAAAACAAAAGATAACACAGAACTTGATACGCTCCATGAAAAAAGTTCTAAAATAGAATAGTAGGCCAACAGAATCAAGAAACAATAATACCCAGACCAATACATTACCTGCCTCCCCAGAAGCCATCCTTTGCTGCACTTCTTCCTCAACCAGTGGAGCACTCCCTTGTGATGCCGGTTCCTTCACACTCATTGACTCATGTGTGGCTTCAGATGCATCAACTACTTTTGTAGTTCTCACTCTGTCTAAAATCTGCTGCTGGGGAAGAACAGGCTTTACCTCATCTTCAGTTTCCTGGATCTTTGGAGGTTCTTCATTCAAAGGTAACTGTTTTTCTTCTCCTTTTGATGCAGCAGATACAGTGGGGGAAGGAATCTTGGGTTGTGGACAGCGAGCAGACTCCATATCTAAATATTACAAATCATGATGTAATAACAACAATGTTCAAGTCTAAACAGAAATAGAAGGCACGTCACTGAAAAACAAACCTTGAACATGGAATGTACTCCCAGCATTATCAGCACTACTGTTACCACCAGATTCCAAGATGCGATTGATTGTATCTCTGAGCGTCTTATTTGGCAGTAGATCGTCTGCCAGTGTATTTGTAGCCCCACAGATACACACTGACCTGGACATAATGTAGTTCCGGATACCTGATTAACACATGATCCAGTGTAAGCACAAAGAAAGTTGAGATGATAGACAATACGGGTACACGAGTTCAGGATACACAGTTAAGTAATAAGATGTCGAAAGGGCTCGTCATATGACCCAGATGAGGGTAAACCAAAAATATCACAAGAGAGAAAAAAGTTGAATTTCTTCCCTTAGATGTTGCAAAATTTAGACAATTAAATTTACATCATAACTTACACTTATCACAAAAGCTTTTAAAGCAACACTTGCTCGTTAGCACAGCATCTTTCATCACTTCTTTGCACAATGGGCAGTGTAGCTCAGGCGGTAGATCACCAACCGAACGTGTAGATGGTAAACCTTCAATCTCTTTCTCAAAAGCAGCCCTGTTTCCATATCAAATATAAAAGTAAGTTTCTTTTATGAAAAAACTGGAAACTAAGCCTATAAAATATACAAAATCAAATCAGCTTACTCATTCGGCCTCAATACAGCTTTATCACCACTTGGCAATTTATATGAGCCATCTGGGTTTGCCATCAGCATGGACTTAGGAATTCCAGTGGGTGGCTTAACTCTTTTAATGTCAAAATTTGGATCACCATTCGTAGGGCAGTGCTGAATATAATGCCCTGGACACACATACAAAAGTCAAATATTAGAACATTCCTCATCTAAGCACTTATCACAAAACATCCATTATCTTCCAAAAAGGAGAAGGAAAATGAACATACCAGGCACCTTACACCTATGACAAATATATCCCTGTGGAGGTGTTTTCCTCTCAAAACCCCCTCCTCCGCGACCTCAATTAAAGAAAATAGATATCAGTGTCAGTATGTAAAATTGATAGAGAAAGAGACACGGATTCGATGAGCATTGATATGTAGCGTAAAACAAAAATAATGTAATCTAAAGAGACTCACCAATACCACGTCCATTCATCATTCTTCCACCCCTGCCAAAACCTCTACCAGGACCAAAGCTGTCAGGACCTTGGCTGCAAAAACACAAAGATCATCCAACATTAGTGACCAGAAACCTATCACTGTCATATCGCAGTGCACTAATAAAACTGAAAGCATCATACTGTTGCCATTCCAAGGCTGAAGTGTCGATCAAAGCCTTAATCTTGCTATCTTCATCAGCTTTATCAGTTGGCTGCGCATCCGGAGCCTGATAGCTTGTCTGCACAGCCAGCACTTCAGGAATTTCATACAAATCATCCCCATAATCATCCCAATCTGGATCACCAGGCTGCAAAGCCATAATAAACACAAGATCAACAAAAGGTATGGCACAAAGCAAAGCACAACCACACCACTTAAAACCAAAGAGGACTAGCGGATATTTAAACTTACATATTTCGTGGCAGATGATTCAGCTGCCAGAAAGCTAGTCCTTTCTGGTTCAGTGTCCTCCACCTCATCTTCCACCTTTCGCCTGCAACAAAAGAAATAAAAATTGCCTAACTAAACAAACCCTTGAGATCTGCCCTAAGGGTATAAGAAACACAATACCCTATCGAAGTACATGGCACTAATGCCAACAAAGATACAATAACAGGGACTACCCATGTCACAGATTAATTAAACACAAGAACAAAGTAATACTGACAACTCAAAATTGATCATGGATTTTGCGACAATATAACTAAAGACGAGAAGTTAAAGGATCTGAGATAGTACTCTGAATCAGTAACAATGGGCATCGGAGGCCTTCCAGGTACGCGGCGTATCAAAACTGACGTATTTTTTGGAATCAACATCCCTTCATCAAGATACTCTGAAATTACAAAACACAGAACATAAAGACTATAAAACATTGCAACGATATTAATCCATGAAAGAAAGGATAAAAGCTACCAAAATGTGATTCCCCACAACGTAACCCATAGTTCCTAGAAAGCTCTGGTCAGATTAACCATTCCTAAAGAACCCAGATTTCAACCTCACACAGCAAGTCCCCACTCAGGTCGAGTCAATTCAACATAGAAAATGTGGTGGTCAAAATTCTCTTTCAATGGCAAAAGTAAACCACCATACACAATCACTATCTTGAATTTCAAGGCACACTGTGGCAACTAGAGACCCCAATGTTAATTAAATCAAGAAAAACCCTAAAACAAAATTTTAGAAATCCCCAAAACCATAGACGACGATCCTACCACTCTACTCTGACACACAAAAACTCTCCTATCACCTGTGAGGACTCATATCTGTGATTAATTAGAACATGTTCAGAAGGGAATAATAACTAAATCAGAACCAACCTTCATTGGTCTGGGCATTGGTGACGACGAGGTCGTAATCGGTACCCCGCCCTAAGTGCTTGGATTCATATATTTTTTCTTTCAAAATACCAACTGCGATGAACGGGCCGTCCATAGGAATAGAATCATAGTCTTTTGCACTCTTAAATTTATAATACACCGCCATGGTAAATTTTTTTTCTTTTTCCTTCCAAAATATGAAATATGTATAACACCACAAACAAGAACAAACAAATAATCGAAGGCCAAAAAAATTATACGGCCTTATATTCAACTCCAAGAAAAAAAGCTGCTATAATCAAACAGTACAAAAAATTCAAGCTCTTTTTTTCCTTCGATTATTCTATTGAGATGGAACAACCAAACCACCGCAAGGGGAGAGACAGATTGACAGCTCTTCCGAAGCTTCTTCGCCGCCGTCAACAGCACCAATCTCAGCTCTTTCAGTTCGATTCGAATCCTTGAGAAACCGATCGTCGAACAGATGACGATGCTCGTAATTAAATTAGGTTTCTCCACCCTCCGTCCGCCGCCGATCCAATCTCCTTCGAATTTAACAGATCTCCGTGAAATCAGAAAAAGCCCTCTGCCTACGCTTATCGATACGAAGCGTTCTCACCGATCCTTAACGAAGAGTCTGAGAGAATCAGAAAGCCCTAGGTTGAAGAATCGATATCGGTTGAATTAATTTGCCGACTGATTGACCAGATCGTCGCTTCGAAATCACCGATTGATTGGGTCGCACGAACTCCGAGAAAGCTTCCGACACGCCAAAATCGAGAAAATCAGAATCCGTCAGAGAGAATCCCCGTGCAATTTGTGAAAGCAGCAACGATTTACAAGCCCTAGGGCGAGTTTTATAGGTCGATGATCATGACGAACCGCCAGGCTGCTAGGGTTTGCTTTTGGGACATTTCAGAGCGCCACCAGAGAGAGAGAGAGAGAGAGAGCGAGAGAGAGCAGCTGTGAGGGGGGGTTGGGTTTTGTTATATTCTGTCTCTCCTTTTCCGTTGAGGATAATCCTTGTGGGCCCAGCCCATCTACGGTTCACGAAATTTAAACCGTTTTCATTTTTTACACCATGGTTTCACACGGCCATGTTTTATAATATCTGGACCGTTAACAGCTATTGATCCATGTGAAAAGGAGTTTTGGAAAATCCTGACCGTTGGAAAATCCTATCTTGTGCCCAAAGTAAAATCAAATTTACGAAAAAGCCCTTTCCTTATCGCAGTGGAGTTAAGTAGCAACTAGCAACTAGCAACTGGGAGAGTGAGGTTGCTTGCGTTACACGAATCGAATTTCCAATACAATTAAGCCACGTGAGCTTGCTTGCCGCGTTTCCTTGTTCAATCGGGAGATAATGGAATGAAAGAAGCTACAAATTGGAACCCTAATTTCCACACTTTCCATAATTTCCCGAATCTCAAACCACAATTACCAACTTGCTTCTCTCTCTCTCGTTATTTCAAAAGCTCTCAACTTTCAAGTCTTCTGTTCTCAGTGTTCAATTGTTCATACGTTCTAGGGTTTCCCTCAGAGATCGCAATTAGTTCCTTGGCGTTGAGGGGTTTAGTTTAGCCCGACATTAACTGTTGGAGGGTTGGTTCGGTTCCTTACGAGTTACGACCCGATCATGGACAAGTTTTGGATTACTAAGCAACTAGGCGGTGGTTCTTTCGGAACGGTATTTGAGGCGCAGCACCAACCGACGGGTGAAGTCGTTGCAGTCAAGTATCTGAGGGAGACATTCAGTTCCTTTGAGCAGTGCCTAAGCCTACCGGAAGTTCAGTCCCTTTCCAAGCTCAGGCACCCCAACATTGTCCAGTTGAAGGATGTCATCTTCGAAAACGATTCTGCATTCCTTGTCTTCGAGTATATGCAGAGCAGTCTGCTTGATCTTATGATGAAAAGGCGAACCAAATTCACCGAGGAAGAAGTTAGAAGCATCTGCTTTCAGATGTTTCAGGGCCTGGCTTATATGCACAGAAACGGCTATTTCCACCGTGATTTGAAGCCCGCTAATGTGTTGGTTAAGGATGGTGGGCGTGTGGTCAAGATTGCAGATTTGGGTTCGGCTAAGGAGATTGATTCACCTCCTCCCTATACAGACTACGTCACTACTCGTCCGTATCGTGCTCCTGAGGTGTTGCTTCGGTCAGGCTTGTATGGTCCTAAGGTCGATATGTGGGCAATGGGTGCCATCATAGCGGAGATGTTTTCATTCCGGCCTCTATTTCCCGGTGAAAGTGCTGATGATCAGATGTTCAAGATTTGCAGTGTTATAGGCAGTCCCACTTGGGAGTCATGGCCAGAGGGACAGCTTCTTGCCCAAAACTTGAACTATCAGTTTCCAAAAATTGGCGGGGTTGGTCTATCTGCGATGATTCCTTCTGCAAGCAGATCTGCCATCCAGCTGATTTCTTCCCTTTGTTCTTGGGACCCTTCCGCGAGGCCTACTGCTGCTGAGGCACTACGGCATCCTTTCTTCGTTGGCAACTACAAGATTCCACGAGCCATCCCTTTGAGACAAAGCAATATCCTGCCTGCATCAAATTCTCTTATTTTCGCCTAGATTTGACACGAATAATGTGTGCATTTAACTGCATTTGATTCATTAGCTTTCAAAAGCTGCAGATTTTATTTTAGAGAGTTTAGTTTATTTGAGTAGAGTGGCAGCAAGCCAACTAGAAGTAATGTATGTCTGATACTTGTAAGCTCTCAATAATCTGCAATATATACCTACAAATTTCACTTCAATTGAGTCACTTTGTTTTTATTTGGTTCAAATTTCATTGTTCGAAACAAATGACAAATCAGACATCGACGACTAGTAAGTTGTTCTATGAAAAGTCCAGGCAAACTATAGCTTGAGAGATAAAACCACACTCTAAAATTACATATTTTACTGATAAACTCTTGATATGCCATGAAAGGACCCTCATATCTCTTGCACTCATAAGTTTACAAACTTGTATGTACAACAAGGTATATATTTTCTTCTTCCAAAATAAGAAATATGTACAAGAACAAACAAACGCCCTAAACAGAATGATAATCAAACGCCACTAAAAATACTCGCGAAAAAAATAGTCAAACAGTACAAAAAGTTCAAGCTCTTTTCTTAACAATCAAAGCACTAGAGAGTGAGACAGGGAGCTCTTCAGAAGCTTTCTTCCAACACGATCACACAAATCTCCTTTCTCGATTCAATTCGTTCAGAGGAATTTTTATTGGAATCTGTGTTTCTTAATTCTAGAACTTTGATTAATTTATCTTGTGAGACGCTTGTTGGCATTTCAGCCGTCCTTCTCCTTTTAGGGCCTATCTGAAAGAGAATCCAGTACTTCTTGGTCGTGAATATCTAAATAGGACGAACCGTCCTGTGGATATCTTTGCTTCGGAACAAAACAATTAGAATCAGTCGGTTAACTGAATGTGTATTATCCAAATAGGGGTTCTTCTTCTGAAATTTTTAATTGTTTTATTGTTTTCTTGACAATACAATCATTAGCATAATGGCCGAACTTGTGACATTTCCAACACCGTCTCTTAATTTTATCACTGGAGTTGCTATTAAATTTCTTTGGTTTCTTGGACTAATATTTCTTTGGTTTTGTGCTATAAAATTCATTATTATTTTTGAAAGAATTTTTTTGGGAAAATTAGAATGCCCTACATTTTTTCTATAGTTGTTAGATTAAACATGCACCCCTTTTAAAGATTTGATTAAGGTGCTTTGATCAATTGCCACCTCAATAATTTTCTATTTATTTAATTATCATTTCATTAATTTTTCTTAATTTAAATGCATTTATATAGAGGCATAAGTTAGCTTAGCAACTAATTGCCTATAATATATGAATTTAATTTCGTCAATCCCCTTCTACGCATTAAATGACATTTTTTTAATAAAATAAAAAAAAATAATTAACTAATTCCTCATTTCCTTATTATCAGTATTTAAAAAAAAATCTTTCTATTAAAAATGTCTCAATAAAAGTCTTCAATACATATTTTTTTCACGTATAGATATATTAAAAATATACTTAAAACTTATTGTAGACATCGAAATTTCGGTAAATAAATGTTGACCGATAAATCAAAGTGTCAACGCTCATGTATTACATAAATTTTACACGTAGCGTGTGACTAAACGAAAATTGAAATGAGTTGGAAAAGTCATCAAATAGGACACATGTCAACATCTGGCAGAAACGACTTATTTCATCTGGGATATTATATTCAAAATTAAGCCTTGGAAAATTCTATAAATAGAAGGCTAATTCATTCATTTAAAAGGAACCAATTCATATTACACCTTGAAGCTCTGAAGCTTTGAAACTCCGAAGCTCTCAAGCATCCAGGTTCCCGAAGAATCAAGAAAGCCTTCTTCGTTCTTCGTTCATCGTTCTTCCAAGATCAAGCCCCAACGGCCCCTTGGATCAACCATCCACCAATTCAAGATCAAGCCCCGACGGCCCTTGAAGAAAGCACCATCGTTCATCATCCGTTCATCCAAGATCAAGCCCCAACGGCCCTTTGGATCAACAACGTCGACAAATCCACACATCCAACCGTTCTTCAAGATCAAGCCCAAAAGCCCTTGAAGATCCGTTCATCACTGTTCTTCAAGATCAAGCCCAAAAGCCCTTGGAGATCCGTTCGTCACTGTTCTTCAAAGATCAAGCCCAAAAGCACCTTTGAAGATCCGCTCAAATCCACCTTCAAAGATCAAGCCCACGGCCCCTTGAAGAAACTTCCAACAGTTCATCCAAGATCAAGCCTCGACGGCCCTTGGATCAAGGAAACATCCACAAATCAATACCTTACGGAGATCGAATCAGAGGATCAAAATAGAGAGAGATTGTAACCCAAAATCATCAAATACAAATATTTGTTTGTGCACGTCGTTTCTTGTCTCTTTCGTTTCAGGAATTTTCCGTGTTCACAAATTGGCACGCCCAGTGGGACAATCTCTGCCTCTCATCTCTTTCTCCGTTCAAGAAATTCAAGCGCACTTCCAAAATTAATGGCATCAAGGAAGGCTCAAACTGTTCCGCAACCGGCGCAAAGAACAAAAGCGTCCTCGTCGCAACTGGTGTCACTTTGGGCATCACGACTCAAAGCATGGCAAGAGCTACTTCTGCCGCCTCTTTCACCTCTGCATCAACTCTGCCAAGGGAACAAAAGCACCCAAGGCACGAGCCTTTGATCACCTTAGCCTCACTAAGGGCACCAAGGGGGGAAAGCCCAAGGAAATACTCTGAATCCATGCTCTCCGATGCCGATTCAAGCGACAGTTCAGCCATGCAAGTCATGACCATTGGAGCAACTTCAATCGATGAGCAGCTGGCTCAAATGAATGAAGCGATCGCAAGGCTAACCCGAACTGTGGAAGAAAAAGACTTGCAAATTGCAGCACTAGTCAACCGACTGGAGGCGCAGGACGGCGATAAACCCGACCCAGAGGATGATCCACTAAAGGGAGGAGCTGGCGGAGACGAAGAACCCCCGGTGAAGAAAATCGATGGGAAGCCGGAGCCAGACCAAGCAGCGGCACTCATGGGATCTCTTTCTATCCAGCAGCTGCAGGAGATGATCACCAACACCATCAAGGCACAGTACGAAGGGAGCTCACATACCTCCTTGTTCTACTCGAAGCCCTATTCCAAGAAGATTGATGCCCTAAGGATGCCAAGGGGTTATCAACCACCAAAGTTCATGCAGTTTGATGGAAAAGGAAACCCAAAGCAGCACGTTGCACATTTCGTCGAAACTTGCAACAACGCGGGGACGGAGGGAGACTACCTCGCCAAGCAGTTTGTGCGCTCGCTGAAAGGAAATGCCTTTGAGTGGTACACGGACCTAGAGCCTGAGTCCATCAACAGCTGGGAGCAATTGGAAAGGGAATTCCTCAACCGCTTCTATAGCACCCGCCGCACTGTGAGTATGCTAGAGCTAACGAGCATAAAACAGTGGAAGGACGAGCCAGTCATTGACTACATCAACAGATGGCGCACTCTAAGCCTCGACTGTAAAGACAGGCTCTCGGAAACCTCTTCAATCGAGATGTGCATCCAAGGCATGCAATGGGGTTTGTAATACATCCTTCAAGGCATTAAACCGCGGACCTTCGAGGAATTGGCCACTCGCGCCCATGACATGGAGTTGAGCATCGCCCATCATGGGAAGAAAGAACCGATCGTCGACTACAAGAACGACAAAGCTCTTGGGACAAAGGTGGAAAAGGCTGCATGGAAACCCACCAAGGAAGCGATGACGGTCAACACATCTCCCGTCAAAATATCCACACGAGGCAAGGCGATTCAAACCGAAGCTTTTCGTGATCAAGAGACGCGTAGACGCACTTTGAAGGAGCTTGAGGAGAAGACTTATCCATTCCCCGACTCTGATGTGGTTGCCATGCTAGATGACCTGTTGGACAAGAAGATGATTGGTTTGCCTGAGTGCAAACGGCCAGAAGAGATGAATCGCACCGACAGTCCAAGGTACTGTAAATTCCACCGCTTCATCAGTCATCCGACAGAAAAATGTTTCGTGCTGAAAGATCTCATCATGAAGCTGGCTCAGAAAGGAATCATCGAGCTAGATCTTGACGAAGTGGCGAAGTCAAACTATACCACCTTCACTTCTGGCTCTTCCGACTCAAAGTTTTCACCTCAACCGCTGGGGGCATCGTCCAAGACAAGCAAAATTGAAGGATGGACTCAAGTCACTCCTAAGAAATTGCACAAGAAGCATACGTCTCCTCCACAAGTCCGCCAATCGGAAAGGGGGCAAAGCAGCTCTTGTCAACCTTCAAAGCAACGTGAACGTGTTGAAGATGATGAAATTACGACACAAAGATCGTCTGTTGCCATCACGATGCGCGACTTTTTACCCGAAGACTTCTTCAATCACGCGGTCAAGGCTCCTTGCTATGAAGATTGCGAGGAACAACTCTCTCGGATCGCTTGACGAACCAACAATGCTCCTTGTTCGCACGAGCCTAAACTGCACGAACCAAACGCTCCTGGTCTGCACGAGCATAAAAGGCAACACCAACGCTCCTGGTCTGCACGAGCATAAAAGGCAACACCAACGCTCCTTGCCTGCACGAGCTAAAACTGCAACACGGCACCAACACTCCTTGCCTGCATGAGTTAAAACTGCAAACGGCACAAAAAGAAAATACCCAAAAAAAAATATGTATGCATTTTGAACTACGTTACGACTTGATCTCTTCTTTGGAAGGGTACGTAGGCAACTCGAGCATTCAATATTCGAGTTCAGTCACATCAAAATAAAGAATAAGAAATTTTATTAAAAGTTTTGATGCTATTACAATTTCTTTGTACAAAAAAAAAAAAAAAAAAAAAAAAAAGAGAGATACATGTTTTATGTATTTACAAAAAAAAAAAAAAAAAAAAAAAGGAAATATATATATGTGTATATGTCTAGGCCCAGGTGCAACAAAACGCACCAGCCCAGGCCCGTTTTTCTCTCGATCGACACCGCACCGACCGTCTGCAACATTTTGTAGCTTTCGCCATTGTCGATCCTGGCCCAGATTGGAATAGATCCCCCCACGTGGTGTATATTACTCTATGGTCCGCCTGGAACCGGTAAAACCATGTTACCAAAGCTTGTTGCTAATCATACAACTGCTACCTTCATCGGAGAAAGTTGTTGGTTCAAAATTTGTTCAGAAGCCACTTCGGATATCCCAAAGTCCAACACTATAGACGTCCTGGTTCAGTACGTCGTGCTCAGACGAGACTTAATCGACACGCGGCCGACGGTCAGCGTGGTCACACTGGACTGCCGTGCCTCCGCGAATCCTCGGGTCCTGACCCAACTCTTCCTGATTGTTTTCCAGAAAACAGTAAATGAGGCGGATGTTGATGATATTATTATGAAGCAACAGCTCGTCCCGCCCATTTCCCCACTCTCCACCGTTTCTTCCATAACATTCCTGCAGGAAATGAACCGCCTCCGGTCCCCGCTTCAACCCAATACCAGATGAGGACAACATCCCGGCCCCACTCGTCGGCTGCGGCTTCGGCTTCACATTTATCCTTATCGTCTCACCTTCTTTCAATCTATGATTGACAGCGGGATGAATATCGATATGGCAGTCGTCGCTGGTTTCGCCGCCATTGCTCTCCTTCTCGTGCTCCTTCTTCACGTACTTCTCGTGGTCCGAAAGCGCCACGTTGAAATCGAAAGTCTTGTTCCGCTCCGCGAATCCTAGTCTGATGAAGGTGTGCTTCCCGGTGCCATCCTCGATCTTGAGCACGAAGTAGGCGGCGAACAGCTCGCTGGAGTTCGGATCCTCCAGCCGGATCTCGCACCGGTCCTTGCACGACACGACCCGACCAGATCTTATCGGACTGGAGCCACTCGCCTACGCTGATGACCCGAGAATCCCACCTCGTTGCTCAGAAGACCGACACCGTCCTTCTTCCTCACACCATACCCAGCGACCTCTCCCAAACTTCTCGCTGCTCGTCCATGATTCCGTTTGTCCAGGTTGATCTTCATCATCCTGTTGCTTGACATGCTGGAGCTCATGCTGTTGTCCCTCAGCGCCTATGCCTTCACGATCCTCTCCATGCTCCTGCAAACCTGGAAGTCGTACGACGAGCCGCCATGTTCATGGAGAGGCGTTGTATCCCGACGCCCCCGCTGATGCTTTTGCTGAGTGCTTCCATGGCCGCTCCGTCGTCGCCGCCGCCGGACTGGGAGTGTACTGATGGTAGGTACAGTGAAACGAACAAAAGTAGCAGAACAGGGAAACAGCCCCAGAAACCCAGATGGGGGTCCTTCATCTTTTCCGGGAAAGTCAGCTAGAAAGTGTACAAAAATGAAAAGGGCAAAGACTTCAACAGAGAAAGAAACGCAGAATAATGCAGGACTAATGCAGCGGACGGTGAGAGTGCAACGGAGCGTAGCGAGACAGCCTCCCTTGCAGCAGACAGCCACCCTGGCAATAGGCATCCTTCCGTGCAGCGAGCATAGCAAACAGCAACGAGCAGCAGCCACGTCGCCGACTCGTCCTCGTCCTCGTCCTCCTCTGCAAGACCTTTCCTTATGCCCAGCAAGGATGATCAGCCACGAACTCCACACCTCCGGCTCCCTTTCTCCATCCATCTCCGTCGATGCTCTCTGCAAGCCCTCTATCCCTATATATATATATATATAAAATAAATAAAAAAAAAAAAATAATAATAATAATAATAAAATAATAATAAAAAATAAAAAGTTTCCAAGTGGTTGCCAGCACCGAAGGCAAAGAAAAAATAGATTAGAATTTTTTAAGGGGTATGATGCTTTGTGTGCGTGTTTATATGTGTGTGTATATAAAAATATATGTATATATATATATGTATGTGGTGCATCCAGCATGAAAGAAAAAATAATAATGATTAAAAAAAAAAGGAATTATAAAAATAAATAAATAAATAAAAAATAAATAAATAAGTAAAAAAGTAAAGGGCTTCATGGTGCGTCTGGCACCATGTGCAGAAAATGAAAGAAAGAAACGTCTGGCACCATGTGCAGAAAAAGAAAGAGCACCATGTGCAGAAAAAGAAAGAAAGAAAGAAAAATATATATATATATATATATATATATGTATATGTGTATATATATATATATATATATATATATATATATATATATATATATATATAGAAGTAAATGGATCCTTGGTGGCTAGCACCATGCAAAAAAAAAGGGAAAAGGTTTTGGAATGGTGGATCAGTCCATGTGAAAAATTAATATGTATGTATGTGTGTGTGTGCATAATCTTATGCATGTTTACGGCAAAAAAAAAAAAAAACAAATGCATCGAGAGAAATAAAGTTCGTTTTTATTCATTTTTTCTGGAAATTTTACATAAATTTGCATTATACATACTTAAAAAAAAAAAAAATCAAATTTACAAGAGGGGATCTTCAAGGACGATCAGGTGCCGCCTCACCACTCGGCAGAGCTCCAGAAATGAGAGGCGCCGGAGGTTGACTGTTTGAAGCCACACCACTCGGCGGAACTCCAGGAAGAAGAGGAGCCAAAGGTTGATCATTTGGAGCTTCATTACGCGGTACAGCCCCAGAAGACGAAGGCAAATGCTGCTGGAACAAACCCACAAACCTCTGATGATCAAGTAAAATCTGACCATCAGATTCTTGCATCTGGTCAATCTTCCTCTTCATGTTTGTCGCATAGCTATGTGCGAGCTTATGCAACTGTTTATTCTCCTGCTTGAGCCCTCTAATCTCCTGTTTGAGACTCATCACTTCCGCCGCCAATGATTCAACTTGACGGGTTCGAGCAAATAGGCGTTGGGCCATATTAGACACAGAACCTGCACACTGCACACTAAGAGCCAGAGAATCCTTAACAGCCAACTCATCAGACCGTTTGGAAAGTAGTCTGTTATCTCTGGGAGTGACAAGGTTTCGGGCCACCACCGCAGCGGTCATATCAATCTTCACCACCGAATCCCTAACGGTAAGAGGACCAGTAGGGGATATGAATGATGGGCGCCATATGTTGTCTGGAGAAGGCGGGACTGCCTCTTCACCAAGATTCAAGTCAAAACGACGGTCGGAGGGTCCAGACATTTTCAAAAGTGTTGAAGGAAGAAGAGATCGGACAAATCAAGATCTTAGAAGTGCAAGAAGGGAGTTTTCACAAGCGAAAATTCAAGTGTGCTTTGAAACGAACTGCGTGCCTCTATAAAAAATCAGCACTCAACGGGATTTCAGAGATCGAAGAGGTGAGCTCAGAGTTCGAAAATGCCGATTTAAAAATCGAAGAGGCAAGCTCAGAAATCGGAGAAGCATCTTTCTTTTCCAGACGCGTTAGCACCCGTCACACGCAAACTCAGCTTTGCGGAAATCACGGGCAATTTGTCGAAGCGCCGATCCCAGATATCGAAGAGGCGCCAGTCTTTTTCAGCCTCGTCAACACCTATCACATGCACACTCAGCTTGACGAAAATTACGAACAATTTGTCGAAGATTTCTGATAAAGAAGAAAGCACGTGAAGCCATACTGATCAATCACGCATTGGTTGCCGACACGAGTAAAAGAATAGTACCTCTACAGGTACTAAAGAAATTCCTATAACTGTCCACCTTCACCCTTCATAGCAAGGCAGACATACAGAACCTTTCTTCATCTCCGAGAATGCTTTCCCAACGAAGCCTCTCAGGTCACTCAGTGTTCCTTATTCCTTGGGGTACCTCTGCAAGCCAATGACTCCAAAGCAAAAATATCTCATATCACCAGGGTAGAAAGCAAGAGTATCTCATATCATGCACTCTCCCTGTCCTTTCCTTTGTCATTGTTCCTACCTACAAAGACAAGGATAAAGAAAACAATATGCCGGAACTTCCACTCAAACTCGGGTAAGGAACCGACTGCTTGGAACCCTTCCCTGATTGCCTACCTAGCACTGCTCTCGAGTACTCGCCTTCCACTGCTGCTGTACTTTTAAAGAAGCTGCCACATCTGCTTGGAGGACAGATAAGGCAAGTGAAAATGATACCTTGCAGCATGTAGAGACAAGGTGCAGAAGGAACAAGCAGAGAAGAATGCGGTCTGCACGGTCAACTCAGCAGAAGGAGTCCGAACTGAGGAACTCGAGAAGCTGCCACATCTGCCTGAAGAAACAAGCAGAGAAGAATGCAGCATGCACAGTCAACTCAGCAGAAAGAGTCTGAGATGAAGAACTCGAAAAGATGCCACATCTGCCTGAGGACGGTGAACTCGTTTTGACCCTCAAATTCTTGGGTCGACTTACTAGGCGTTGTGGGCTGCACGTGCCGATTCACCACCCTTGAATCAAATCCTTAAAGATCAAGTCACCAGCTAGAACAAGAGCCCATCAATCTTGAAGATCATACCGCTGACCAAACTGCTCAGGTGCGAATTAGAAAGATTGAACAAAGCAACAAGTCGTCACCTTCACCTTGTGCCTGCTTGCAATATGTTCGAGTCAACCTTCAAGAATCAAGCCTCGACGGCCCTTGAAGAAGCTTCCAGCCAAATTCAAAATCAAGCATCGACGGCCCTGGAAGAAATCACAAATCCGATTCAAGATTAAGTGTCTACCACCCTTGAATCAAAACCTAGTTCAAGAATAAGCTGTGGAAAATCAACAATTGGAGGAATCCAGAAAATCCTTCAACCCAGTTCAAATTCAAAGCTGTGGAAAGTCAACAAGCGCAACAAAATACGTGCCGATTCACCCACTACCAAAGCCAAAGATCATCTACCACATGAAGCTCATTGTGGTCCAATTTCAACCTTCAAGATCAAGCCTCGACGGCCCTTGAAGAAATTTCAAACGAAAGTTCAAGAACGAGCCTCAACGGCCCTTGAAGAAATCTCAAGCCCAATTCAAGATCAAGCCTCAACGGCCCTTGAAGAAATCTCCAGCCCAATTCAAGATCAAGCCTCGACGGCCCTTGGATCGACATCTACAGTAAGGGACTTCAAAACGCATCTCCTACACGTGACAAGCACATGTATACGACGTGCCTTAAAGTGGGGGCATTTGTAGACATCGAAATTTCGGTAAATAAATGTTGACCGATAAATAAAAGTGTCAACGCTCATATATTACATAAATTTTACACGTAGCGTGTGACTAAACGAAAATTGAAATGAGTTGGAAAAGTCATCAAATAGGACACATGTCAACATCTGGCAGAAACGACTTATTTCATCTGGGATATTATATTCAAAATTAGGCCTTGGAAAATTCTATAAATAGAAGGCTAATTCATTCATTTAAAAAGAACCAATTCATATTACACCTTGAAGCTCTGAAGCTCTGAAACTCCGAAGCTCTCAAGCATCCAGGTTCCCGAAGAATCAAGAAAGCCTTCTTCGTTCTTCGTTCATCGTTCTTCCAAGATCAAGCCTCAACGGCCCCTTGGATCAACCATCCACCAATTCAAGATCAAGCCCCGATGGCCCTTGAAGAAAACACCATCGTTCATCATCCGTTCATCCAAGATCAAGCCCCAACGGCCCTTTGGATCAACAACGTCGACAAATCCACACATCCAACCGTTCTTCAAGATCAAGCCCAAAAGCCCTTGAAGATCCGTTCATCACTGTTCTTCAAGATCAAGCCCAAAAGCCCTTGGAGATCCGTTCGTCACTGTTCTTCAAAGATCAAGCCCAAAAGCCCCTTTGAAGATCCGCTCAAATCCACCTTCAAAGATCAAGCCCACGGCCCCTTGAAGAAACTTCCAACAGTTCATCCAAGATCAAGCCTCGACGGCCCTTGGATCAAGGAAACATCCACAAATCAATACCTTACGGAGATCGAATCAGAGGATCAAAATAGAGAGAGATTGTAACCCAAAATCATCAAATACAAATATTTGTTTGTGCACGTCGTTTCTTGTCTCTTTCGTTTCAGGAATTTTCCGTGTTCACACTTATGGTACATTTGAAAACAAAAGTATCAACTGTTGGTACGTTTACATTTCAAATGTACCGAGAAACCAAATGTACCATAAAATCAAATGTACCCATTATTATGTAACCCCTTTGGTACGTTTAGATTTCAAATATACAGAGAAATCAAATGTACCATAAATCCAAATGTGCCCATTGTCAGGTAACCCTTTTGGTATGTTTAGATTCCAAATGTACCAAAAGACCAAATGAACAAAAAATCCCAAATGTACCACAAAATCAAATGTCTCTATTAGATAACCCTTTTGGTACATTTACATTCCAAATGTACCGAGAAATACAAAAAATCAAATCCACTATAAAACTAAATATGTCCATATTATAGATAACTAGACGTAGCTATATAATCAAACAAATATTTATTATGTGTTGGATGTTCTAAATAATAAAATCTGACAAATTTTTTTATAAATATTCTACTATATTCACACAAAAAAGTAAAAATGATAACAAACAATAAAAAAATGCATAGAGATGGATAATAAATGCATAAATATAGGGATAATAAGAAAAGAAAAAAAAATGAAATGCCCAGGAGAAGTTGTGAAAAACTAAAATTCTAAACAAAATTGAACTTATGTGAAAAAGCTAAAATTAATAACCAAAATTTTAAGAAAATGTTTAATCAAATTTTCAAAAGGAGTGTATGTTTAGTCTAAAAAATTAAAAAACGAGGCGCCTATGTCAAAACGCCCCAATTTTTTTACTTTGGTAACGTCTGGATTTACTTGTTTGTCTTTCGTAATTCTTTTGTTTACTCCGTCTATATGGGGGAATTGAAGTTGGACGTTCACAAAAGTTTTCTAATTCGTATTTGGCTGACTTTCTATCGATTGAATTGTTTACCTATTTCTTCATGTCAATACACATTTTCATACCTTCTTAGTTAATTGCATCAAATTAAGGAGTTCAAATACAAATTTGGCACACTATCCTGAGTTTGTACTTGATTTGGTTTAATAAATATCGATCCTTTTTCAAAAAAATAAAATAAAAAATGCACATTTGGCTTATTTTCATCTACGCCCCTAGAATTTTGTTTTGATCTTACTCTGTCCGTTGTAACTCAAAAGTTACCACTTTATTCCCTGAAACTCAAAATTCATTCCACTTTGACTTGTGGACTCTCTCTTTTCCCTGGAACTTAAAGGTCGCCTACTGAAACATATGTTGAACCTAATACCCAATAAGATTATGTCATGTGTGAAGTAAATTTGATTATAAATCTCCATTATGTTTTGACAAAAAAAAATCTCTATTATGCGTTAACATTCAACAATCAGAGATGAATTAAGTTTAAAAGAAAAATTAAGAGAGGAAGAAAAATAAAAAAGAAATTGATTAGCCTGGCGCACCTAAATAACTCATATAAGAAACTAATAGATATGGAGCTAATTTTGAGTTTTACATAGACGACTTTAAAGTTTCAAGGGGCAAAATTGGATCAAAATCGAGTTCCGAGGCTAAAATGGAGCAAACTTTGAGTTTCAAGAAGTAAAGAGATAACTTTTGAAATAGAAAGAGCAAAGTGAGATTAACAAGGAGTTCGGGGAGTGTAGCTAAAAATAAGCCTTTACTTTAACTGCCAACTCGTGAAATCTCAGACCACTAAAAGCTATTGACAATTGACCCCAAGTCAATAACACGTTTTAAAAAGATCAAGAAATCAGACTTTTGCAATTGTGACTTTACTTGGATTGCACGAATCCAACTACCAATCCAATTAGACTAGTGAGTTGGTTACCCCCTTTCCTCATTCAATCAGGATTCAGGAACCTATAAATTTCAACCCTCCACACATTTAGAAGTTTAGAAACTTGCCTCTCTCTCTCCGAAAACGCTCCAAGATTGTCAAAACTGGTGCTTTTTCCTGAACTTTGTCAAAGATTTCTTTGGCGTTGAGGGGTTTAGTTTACTTCTTCAAGTACTCATAATTCCATCATTTCCTAGAGACTGATCATGGAAAAGTTCGAGATGATTAAGAAACTAGGTGATGGTGCTTACGGGACGGTGTTTGCTGCGCTCCACAAACAGACGGGTGAACTCGTTGCAATCAAGAAACTGAACCAAAGGTGCAGTTCGTTGCAGCAGTGTCTTAGCCTACCAGAAGTTCAGTCCCTTTCCAAACTCAACCATCCCAACATTGTCCAGTTGAAGGAAGTCATCGCCCAATACAGTTCTGCTTACTTTGTGTTTGAGTATATGCAGAGCAGTTTGAATGATCTTATTGAGACAAAAAGGCAAACCGGATTCACAGAGGACGAAATTAGAAACATCTGCTATCAGATGTTTCAGGGCCTTGCCTCCATGCACAAAACTGGCTATTTTCACCGAGATATGAAGCCGGAGAACGTGTTGGTTAAGGAGGGTGCTGTCAAGATTGGGGATTTAGGTTCTGCTAAGGAGATTGATTCACCTCCTCCTTATACAGACTACGTCACCACTCTCTGGTATCGAGCTCCTGAGGTAATGCTTCGGTCAGACCGCTATTGTCCTAAGGTCGATATGTGGGCAATGGGTGCTATCATGGCAGAGCTTTTCTCGCTCCAGCCTCTATTTCCTGGTCGAAGTGATGCTGATCAAATATTCAAGATTTGCAGCGTGATTGGTAGGCCAACTTTGGGGTCTTGGCGCAACGGGCTGCTTCTTGCACGCCAGATGAACTATCAGTTTCCACAAACTGACGGGTTTGGTCTATCAGCGATGATTCCTTCCGCAAGTGAATCAGCCATCAAGCTGATTTCTTCCCTTTGTTCTTGGGACCCTTCAGCGAGGCCTACTGCTGCTGATGCACTCAAGCATCCCTTCTTCGTTGGCAACTACCACGTGCCATCCCTTGGAGACAAAATAATATCCTGCCTGCGTCGAATTCTATTATTTCCGTGTAGCTGTGACACGAGTGATTTGGTAGTTAATTGCTTTTGATTCATTAGCTTTCAAAAACTACGTACAAATTTTGTTTTAACGATTGTAGTTTATTTGAATGCTCAGAGTAGAGTGGCAGCAAGCCAACAACAACTAATGTATGATAGGATTTTTGTAAGCTCTTTAACCTGCAATATATAAACACAAATTTCATTTTAATGAGTCACATTGTTTTGTTTGGTTCAAATTTCATTATCCGAAACATATACCAAATCAGACGTCGACAACTAGTAAACTCTTAACATCCGAAGATGCCGGTTACTAGAGGAAGCAAGTGGAGATAGTCGAACTTGAGCTGTTGGCGGTCTCCGCAACTTATCAACTGCAGCATTCAGATTCTGGATATGGTGCTTTGGCTAGAGATGATAATGTGGAGGGTCTGATTCTTTCTGTATAGAAATGTAAGCTGTTACCATTGTAATAATGTACTTAAGCTGCAACGTCTCTGCAGATCGAATGTTTGTGCAACAATTTTATCATTTCCTGCGCCAAGTTAATCAAACTATTGCCTATGATTTTTGCTGCATCTAGTAATTAGTATAACAAAACTGAAGAAACTTTCTTCAAAAGTAACTTTCCGAATTTGTATAGCTTCAATTTTTGCTAAAGTTCCCGTTAACAGGTCAGAAATTCAATGTGGCATTACATGGTTGGCTCATCACGCATCCGTCACATCTAATTTCTGTCTTGAACATTAACAGGTGTTAGCAATTTTAGACTTTAGTACGAGGTAACAATGAATTTCTCTCCATACAACCAATTACTTTAATCCTCAGATTGATTACAACATACAAACAATGTGGCGTTTGGCAATCTGCCTGCCCGATCTCTTTTTGCTACATTGAAATTGTGATCCTCTTCCCAGTTCTCTCGTCACAGAATTCCTCTTTAGCTTCCGACTTCACTTACTTTCCAATTATTTCTTTCAAATTACTATCAGCCCAGACCAAGATTGTGACCAAATTCACACGGTTCTAAGTCGATTGCAGCCTAGAGAAGCAAAACAAACCAAAACTTTCAGGGGCGAACAAGTTAAAAGGATCAGTACATAATACGAAGAAGGAAAAACTCGAAAAATGTAGGAGTTAAGGTGTAATGAGAACAATTGAGAAACTGCAGGGATGCAAATGCTGAGTTCTGTATGAATCATAAAAATCTTTCCAAATATGTACCTTGTTTTTCCAAATATGTATCATAAAAATCGAAAATGAGGGGGACTTTCAGTTGGGTTCTGTTGTATGTATGTCGTATTTTTTTATGCCATTATGTTTCCCCCGCAGGTGTTTTTGTTTCTTTATTTTATTAAGTCTTCCTGGTATGATCGAGGTAACAGAAAAAAATGAATTAGTTTACAGGCGAAGTCAGGAACTGTCGGGGAGGGACAAAATTTAAAAGAGTAAAAGGTTTGAAAAAAAATGTAGACAACCAATTACACTGACTGGAGTGGTAGTGATTGGTGGTAGCTGGCTGGTTCTGCACTCAGTAGTAGTGACAATCTTGGCAACCTTACTAATTAGCACTAGGCGTTACATCTTTCTTTTCTTAACCTAATGCATGTGGACATCTATCCCTCTATTCTTTGTTTTCTTGTCTTCTCTTCTTGGTGCGACGTGCAAATACGCTACCCTAGTCATCTGCATAACCCACATATGCGTCTAAAGTTACTGTCATTTTCGTTTCCAGGCACAAGCAGATATGATCGCCGAGTGGCAGAGCAAGGTGAACAATGGTGTTGAAGACACTTTTGGTTTTGGGAAGAGCCCATGATCTTTCGTTTTTCAACATCAAATGTGCAAAACGGAAGTTCTTTCTATGTCTCTCTCCATGCATTCACAATGTTTGTAAATATATCTTAATTTTAAGAAATATAACTACGAGATGTTGTATCCAGATGAATATCAGGTAACGATTTTGATTGAATAAAAGATGCGAGCTACCTTCATAACAAAATTTCAGTTTGATTGTGCACTGTAAAAATTCACACAGATATACATGACGAGCTCTTCTATGGAGCTGGCATTATCAGAAGCCTTTCCTCCGAAACCTCATTTCCGCTAGAGGCTGGCTGCCCTCGCCTCTGATGCTGCAAGTCGCTACCATTAGCCAAGCTGTCAAACTCCACAGCTTTTGAAGGCATGGCTGGGTAGCGTCGTTGGCAAAGGTTCATCAATCTCTTGGTTGACTGCAAGCATTTCTGAGTTGTCTCGTCATTCATGATATGAGCCACACTGTTGGTGCAAATCTTCTCGCGGGCAGAACATTCGTGGATACCAACCCAATAGCCGTTGATGTACTTGTCCATTTCAGTTGCAGCTAGGTAGTCTCGCTTCATGCAGCACCGAACCACCACAATCAACGCTATGTAGTTGAATATCAGTGTGCGCAACGAACGAGACTAACAAAATAATAGGAATATTATTAAATAAATGAGAATGTCGAAACGGCTACAAAACCTAAGAGGCTACATTGTGACTAGCTTATTCTCTAATGAATAACAAAACACTCTATTTATAATAAACTAACCCTAACCCTAATGCTAACAGGCTAGACTCAAAATAAACTTATAAGAAAACCCAAATACTAAAATAAACATAAATACTAATATTTTCCAACACCCCCCGTCAAACTCATGGCGGTATACGACATGGGTTTGCAAACAAGTAGATGTGGACTGGCTCCGTTAGGCGAACTGGTAGGCATGCAAACTTGACTTGACTTGACTGGCGAACTGGTTCTTGATTCTTGATTTTTGATTCTTGACTTGATTCTAGTTGGCAAACTGGTTCAAGTTCAAACTGGCTAGTGTTGAGAGTATGGAAAGAACCTGTCACTAAACGGACAAGATTTTCATATCTCAATTGTAGCAACAAACAAACAAACACAAATACTATCACTCGGGTGGTCACAATTCCAAGTACTCGAATGACGGTTACAAAATAATCCCAAACAGGCCAACAACTCGTGTGGACCTAAAAACAAACTCAACCATTTTTTTTTTCTTGTTGCCCGTGGACCTTAAACTAACAGCAAACAATTGTTTTTCTTTTTCCTTCTCTTTTTGCTTTTTTTTTTTATCCTTTCCTTCCTTTCCATTTTTCTTTCTTTTTTCTTTCATGCAAACAAACAGCAAAACCTTTCTGTTTTCTTTTTTTTTTCTTCTGTGCAAACAAACAGCAGCAGCAAGATCCTTTCTTTTTTTTTTTTTTTTTTTTTTTTGGGGGAACCTCGGCGGTACGAGGGAAATTTATTGATAAGAAAAAAGAAGTTACACCTAGACAGGGGGGACATAAACCTAACCCCTCATAGAACAATAGAAAAGAAATACAAGGGGGGACATGCACCTTACCCCTTTTGAGAAAGGAAATACCGGAAAAAGAGGGGGGGACATAGACCGTACCCCTCTTGGAAAAGAAAATACAAGGAAAAGACTAGGCGGACATAAGCCCAAACCCCTCTAAAAACCTTAAAAGGTAATAACCTGCAAGACAAACTGCAAAACAAACGGGAAACCAAAAAGGTTAGGAAAAGAAAGGAGAACACACATCAAGAAGAGGAGACAAACCTGTAGGTTGGCATGCCCAAGAAATCTGAGTGCAGATGAGGAAGGATCTCTATTGGGGGAGTGGAATGCCAAACAAGTGAAGATGATAGAAGTCCTAAATTGGCTAATTTGTCAACAGTAGCATTCCCTTCTCGAAAAATATGAGAGCAACGAAAAACCATGTTCTGCAAATGGAGAGTACAATTGTTCCAGCGTGTCTGGAGCGACCAAGGGGGAGAGAAAGATCCAGAAGCAAAACATGATATTACACTAGAAGAGTTGCTTTCAAGCCATAAATTTTGCCAGCCCCGCGCGTGGGCCAATTCGACAGCAAGGATGACAGCATGGAGCTCCGCATAGAAAGAAGTACGATGGCCCAAGCTTAGGGAGAAACCACCAAGAAAATAACCCGCAGAATCTCGAAAAACCCCGCCACATGCCGCAGGACCCGAATTACCTTTAGCAAGGCCATCAGTATTCACTTTGACCCAAGAAAAAGGAGGGGGTGCCAAAGAACAGGGACAATAGAAGGAGCTTAACTGGAGTTAGGCGATATTCCAAGAGAGACTAAAAGTTGCCTATCCAAAATGCCTTGTACATGGCCAGGGGTGAGAGCTCCAAGATCCTTTCTATTTTCCTTTTTTTTTGTTCTTGCAAACAATCAATACCAACTAACAAATCTAAAACGAAAACACAAATAGCGGAAGATGACGGAAACAAAACTGATACAAACAAATTGATTACCAACGAGAATGGATTGAACCCTAAGGATCGAACTCGCTCTGATACCAAGTTGAACATCAGAGTGCGCAACGAACGAGACTAACAAAATAATAGGAATATTATTAAACAAACGAGAATGACAAAACGGCTACAAAACCCTAATAGGCTACATTGTGACTAACTTATTCTCTAATGAATAACAAAACACTCTATTTATAATAAACTAACCCCAACCCTAATGCTAACAGGCTAGACCCAAAATACACTTATAAGAAAACCCAAATACTAAAATAAACATAAATACTAATATTTTCCAACAAATATCAACTTGAAGGATCTGCAAATCGTATATAACAATTGAATGATCCATATCAAAAAATCAAATAACTAAAACTATAAGATCCAAAGAGAACTACAACAATAAGAAAGCACAGGGTTTTACATTCTGTTGGAAAATTTAAGGGTAAATTACATAGTAACCCCTCATGTTTGAGCTCTATTGCAATCTCATACAACATCTTTAAAACATTTCACTTTCATACCTCAAGTACTATTTTATTTCAATTTCATACAACCGTTAGATTTTTCATCCATGGATCTGTTAAATGCTGACGTGGCTGCCACATATATGACACGTGGCTGCCAAATGTCTGCCACGTGGCAAATAAAATAATTTTTTAATTTAAAAAAAAAAAAAAACATATTTGTCACTTTTTTTTTTCTCTTTCTCTTTCTTCTTCTTCTTCTCTTTCTCTTTCTTCTTCTTCTGGGTTCAGACCTTTTTTTTTTTTTTCTTCTTCTTCTTCTTCTTCTCCCTCCTCCTCCTCTTTCTTCTTCTCTTCTTCTTCTTCCTCCTTCTTCTTCTGGGTTCGGTCCTTTTTTTTTTTTTTCTCTTTCTTTTTCTTCTTCTTCTGGGTTCGGACCTCTTTTTTTTTTTCTTCTTCTTCTCCCTCCTCCTCCTCTTTCTTCTTCTCTTCTTCTTCTTCCTCCTTTTTCTGGGTTTGGACCTTTTTTTTTTTTTTTTTTCTTCTTCTTCTTCCTCCTCCTCCTCTTCCTCCTCCTCCTCTTTCTTCTTCTTCCTCCTTCTTCTGGGTTCGGACCCCTTTCTTTTTTTTTTTCTTCTTCTTCTTCTTCTTTCTCCTCCCTCCTCTTTCTTCTTCTTCTTCTCTTTCTCTTTCTTCTTCTTCTGGGTTCGGACCTTTTTTTTTTCTTCCAATTTCAGGTTTTTTAAAAAAAAATTAAAAAATTATTTTATTTGCCACGTGGCAGACATTTGGCAGCCACGTGTCATATATGTGGCAGCCACGTCAGCATTTAACACATCCATGGATGGAAAATCTAACGGTTGTATGAAATTGAAATAAAATAGTACTTGAGGTATGAAAGTGAAATGTTTTAAAGATGTTGTATGATATTGCAATAGAGCTCAAACCTGAGGGGCTACTATGTAATTTACCCAAAATTTAATAATATTATTATTATATTAAATTTATTAATTGAATGGAAATTAGAAGTTGAGCCTTTTGGTATAAAGATATGTGTACTTAAATGAAGTGTTACAACTTTTGATTCTTCCAAAGGGAAGCCCCCTATAATCATTTAATCACTTTTCATTATACATACATATAGTGCATTAAATATTAGAGAGTCTCATTGAATCCATATGAGAGAGTTTTCAACACAATCGTGATTCATGGAGCCTTGTGATTTGAAGTGCTACTATTGCAAGGACGTGGTCGTTGTATCTTGGGAGACATGCATCGATCAACCATGAGCATCGTAGTGGGACGTAAACTTGTCTTAAGGACAAAGTGTTTGCCACTTGCCTCAACCATATTTCCTAGGTTTTCATAATCCATTATTTCATGTTCATTTAACATTGGTTACTCATGTGCATGCATTATTGTGATATATAATTGCATGAATTATTTCTTGATTTTATATGTGATTTAATATAGCAAGTAGACCCTAATTTTTCCAACAATCTTAAGACAAGTTTAAGGTTTAGTTGCTACCGAAGGTTGATCAAATAAAGTTCGCTTATGAGAAAATCACGTACGGACAGAAAATATGGTATTCGATTACATGGATTTTGTCATTTTGGTACGTTGTTCGTTTGTCATTGAAATTATGAATAGTATATGATTATATGAGAGCAAATGCATGATTAATATATGGTTATGGTATGCATGTTTATTACAAAGCAGGATTCTATGTATACACTTGAAAGACTTACTCACACTTGTTGACTTTTTAAGTTCACAGTTTTTCTTTTCTTTTAAGTCTGGAGATTTAAACAGACATCCAAAGAATCTTGGTTAGTTTCGACTGCCCAATTGGAAGTCTTGAAGTGCCTTTTGAAACTAATGCAACCCTTTTAAAGGTTACATCGTTGATCAAAGGACACGATTGATGTCTTGGGTACTGTACAGAACTGGTACATGAAAGACACGAGAGAGATTACCAAATTTGGTATGTAATATTCTCAGTGTGGTGTTCAGTTGCATCCCTTACCGTTGCATATTTGTGTTCAACAGACATGAATAAAACTTATAGTGATATATATCATGACTACGATTATATTCCTGATAAGAATTTAACGAAAAGGCATGATCATTCAATATGGGTCATTTGGTTCTTTCCAAATGAATTAGCGGGTTTCAGAAGTCGTGACTCTCTTTCATTAGTATGGATATATGTGTAATTGTATGTCTGAATTAATTATAAACTGCTTAGATATGTCACCCACCAAACTGGTACTTTTGTTTATTACTTGCGTGTTCTGCTTATTGCAAAACTGGTATATGGCAGTACCTTTTCCAGGCGGTGGTATCTAGTAGTGAAGTTAAATCAGTTAGCAATGGATGCATATAGGAATTTTTCGGTGAAATGTACTTGTATAAGTTTGTTTACTGAGAAATATGTATGTCAACATGAAGGATATAAACCAAAACCACAATATTGATTGGTGAATTTTATTGGGGTTTTTAAATCGAACAGATGCATCACTTGTTATTATTCCATTAAAAGGGATTAATATGGCTTAAATGGTCTGTGTGCAATGAATTCATCATTTCAGAAATGAAAGTGGCCTAATTAATGATATATATTATATGTATCATGTACTGTGTAGATGCAAAATTAATTTCAAGAAACAGAAACAAAACTCAATAGTTTGTTCTTAATTAAGTATTCTGTTTGCTTGATGAGTATATTAATGTTGCAAATATATGTGACGGCAAAGAAGTATTCCCTCAAAGGGAAAAAACTTTAGATCATGTTTGGTCTGATAATTAGAAGCCTAATTAAGGAGACAAGTTCTTAGGGCTAAGGGCAAATAAGTAGTCAATAAGTGCATCTCCTGAGAAGGGCTAGTGAGGCTTAAGGGTTTACGAAGATGGATGAGAGAAATTTATCTACATAAGTTTTCTATTTCTTTTAAGTATGATGAATGAATTATTGACGACAAAGAAAAGCAACCACAATGTAACGGAATTGTGGGGGTGACTTGGCTATTTTTGAGAAATGGAATAAACTTAAAAAGAATGTAAAAGTAATTTGCTTCTAGAAAGAGACAACGATTATCTCTTATAATTGCAGTTTTAAGGTATTGAAAGGTTATAGATCTTTTAGCAAATACCTTAAATGTGGGAGAATTTACTCAAATGTTAGTAAATTACTTATCAAGTCTGAACACATGTTTGGAGGAATTACGTTGGAACAACTATTCTCAAATGAAATATAATTTCATAAATGGAAGTGCACACCATAAGAGATACTCATCAACCTAGTGGAGCCAATTAATTAAAGGTTTGACTAGAGAGTAAGTTGTATCATGAAGGGGAATGAATTAAAAGCCTACGTCTTAAGAATCGCCATAATGGCAACCCAACCTAGTTGACTGGAGATCCCAAGATCTAGGTTCAAAGGGACAACCGAATTGTGGATGATTCAATGGGAGCACTGCGGAGATAATCTCCTACCCATGTCTTATGATGAAATAGTGTTATCTGCAGCGTATTTAGGATAAGCTTTGCTTTTTAATGATTCTTGTACTTGGAAATAACAAGTAGGGTATTGTAGAATACTCTTAATGGGAAGTCACCTATCTTGAGTGAGGAATTGGGGCGTTCCTGCGAGATTATTTTTAAGGGCTTGGTTCTCTAAAAGCACTCATGAGAAATCAAGAATTGTTCAGGGTCAAAATGAACATAACCGAGCAACCACGAAGTGTCTGGAAAGGTATTGTGTGATTACTATTATCTTGGTTTACACAAACAGCTGAGCAGTTCAAGACATCGCGTTCACTGGTTAGCCAAGTAAATCCGATAGTAATTTACTACGGAAGGTTCAAAGCCAAAAGCCACCTATCTCGATGCGGTACTTTTCCTACTGAATTCTCTCTCTAATGTCTGCATTGTCATTTGCATAGTGTTGAGTCAATTTCCATGCATGTGGGGGATTGTTAGAAAATTTAATAATAATATTATTATATTAAATTTATTAATTGAATGAAAAATTAGAAGTAGAGCCTTTTGGTAGAAAGATATGTCTATTTAAATAAAGTGTTGCAACTTTTGACTCTTCATAAATAGTCACATATTTTCCAAAGAGGTATCTCACATTCTTTAAATAGGAAGCCCCCTATAATCATTTAATTACTTTTCATCATGCATACATATATGTATTAAATAGTAGAAAGTCTCATTAAGTCCATATGAGAGACTTTTCAACACAATTGTGGTTCATGGAGCCATGTGATTTGGAGTGCTACTATTACAAGGACGTGGTCGTATCTTGGGAGACATGCGCTGATCAACCATGAGCACTGTAGTGGGGTGTAAACTTGTTTTAAGGACAAAGTGTCCAACACTTGCCTCAACCGTATTTTCTAGGTTTTTCTAATCTATTATGTCATGTTCATTTAACATTGGTTACTTGCATGAATTATTTCTTGATTTTATATGTGATTTAATATAGCAAGTAGAACCTAATTTTTCCAACACATGCTAAGTTTGATTGTGTGAAAAAATATACACCGTGGACTAACAGGGTTTGCTGGCTTGAATTAGTTATCCTCGTATACTTCTTAACTGCTACTTTCACATTGTTTATCTGTGAGAGAGGCACATTGATATTCCCAAGTGATCACGAAATCACATCTTACATGGACAATATAACTTACGAGTAGCACTAGTTTTAGAAATTATACTTGCTTTACGGTTAGGGTTTACAACTTTTATGAAAACAACGGTTTTACAAGACTTTGTTTTCTGCCCATTCACCTTTATTTTTCGCCCTTTAGGACTTAGTGACTGTACTCTTGTGGTGATGAGGATTTTTGACAAACGCTGTCATCCACTGCTATTAATGTAGGAGGTTTCTCCTTTTGGTACAAAAATTCCTTACGTTACTGCATAACTATTTATGCTTTGACACATGTGTAATAAGGGTTCATTCCTTGCGTACTCACAATATTAGTTTAGATTAATTCTAGACTTTTAGGTTTTAATTTATGCATACTTTTCTACATGAACTTCACTTTATGGTTTCGACACCCTCCAAGTGTCGGCCAACACAACTTGATTTGGATGTCTAGGTGGACATTCCGGAGTGGGGTATTATTCTTATGTTTCTTTTAGTTGACACATTAATATTGTCATGTAATTTAATGTCAACTTCGCAATGTGAAAATAATAGAAATGGTTTGATTTTTGTGTGATGATGATGTATTTTAACAAATATTGCCATTGTTTGGTTGAAAATTTGAATTTTTTTGCAAATAAGGTGTTACAGGATTAACGTGGAGCCTAACTGAAACCCGAGGTAGAATGAACCCTGATGAACTCAAACCTAACCAAAGGCTTAATTGTAAAGGTCATATTAGGGTTTGGGTTGAGCATCCAATCCGTCAAGTTGCACCCTAGTAAGGGAGAACAACTTATATAGAACGAGTTTCTATTTTGATTCAATAATTGTATACCAAATGAAAAATAATGTTGTACCATATGAAAAAAACTTACCCACAATATAAAATTATCGAACCAAAACGCTATAATAATGATGTACCAATTTCATGCAAGTTGATGCTTCTACAAGGGATAAAATCTTAATTTTCCTCCTTTATAATACAGCATTTGTAAAAATTGCTGACATGACTAAGACCATACAGCAACATACAAAAACTGTAACGAGGATGCTTTTTGAATCCTTCAATCACATTTGTTCATCGTACGGTCAGTTTTCGTAAAATACTGTTTATATTTAATTTTAAATAAAAAATTTACAATAATTTTTAACTGTACGATATACGATGAACAAATGTGATTAGAAGATTTCGAAATCCTCAAAGGGGATGCGAATCCTTATTCCAAAAACTGCACCTCCCACTCCTCGGGGCTGACAGTCTGACGACGCAAATCACCAATTAGCTAATAGTAATATCCTCAATAAATTCCGTCGAAGCAAAAGGCAACGCAATTACTTGTGCCTCCATGTTTAGAGCTTCTTTATCCACCAATCACACACCACCTACCACCATTACTATTACCATAAACGAATATTAAATATCTTATTAATTTTTTATATAAAAAAAAAAAGAAGAAAGAATTTTTAGAGACCGCAATCCAGAAGAGAAGATGATGGAGTTGGTCGTCGTCTTCATCGTGGCTTTGATATCCATCCCAACTTCACTTTCCGTACCCTTCATAGTCCTCCATGGTAATTTCCTGCTCTCTCTGTTTCATACTTGTCAATTTTCCTTTCAAAGAAATTATTCATATTTTGTTTGATAAATCTGTTTCTGTATCTGTGTTTTGCTTAATTTTTTTTCTGGGTTTTTGATATATTGTTATTTTCTGGACAAAAGTTGATTAATTTATGGTATTGATGCTAAATATGGTGGGTTGCTGTAATTTGCTGTATCAGAGAAAGGTCTTTAGAACTAATAGGAACTTGATGATGACCATTTTCCTGAAGATGTTCAATTAGATACTAATATCCAAATGACAGCATGTGCAATGCATGGAGTCATGGCCTTAATCTAAATCTGGAAGAAATTTTCTCAAAGTTCTATTTTTTGCATTTTCTGTGTGGTTGAAAAAAAAAATACATATAAAATAACTGTCTTTAATTAATTAAACCGTTACATGAAGATTGTAGATCAAAGAATTAAACCACAATTTTCGGTTCACCCGCCCGAGGAACATAATTCAGCAGATAGATATTTAAACTTTTCCTCTCTGTAGCATGAACCAAATAGGTTCTTTTTGCAGTTAATCACCAAGAAAAACCGCTGAGAAAAATACAAAACAAAATAACAATGGAGCCAAAAAAGATAAAAAAACTGCAGCTGGATAGTTATCACCATATTGCTTGCCTCATCTAACGGCAGCAGACTAATTCGAATTACAGGCAAAATGAACCCCATGTGCTTTTTTGAAGCATTTACTCTGGTTTTACTAAACATTTTTTTGAACCTTACTATTAGCTAATTACATTCAATAAACTCTGCATTATCTAATGTATTAATTCAGTCTTGGAATTGTGCAAGTTTTCTGTGTTGTATGTTCAAAATTTTTTGTGACATTTCTATCGATGCCTAGTTTCCTTTGAATTTGGTCAATCTGATAGCAGTTAAGTGTTTTTAGTTGGATTTTGAACATCATCCATTGTAGTTCTTCTTTTAGTTTCCGTTTATATATTGGACTGATCTTTCTTTCCTGGAGTTTGTTAACTTTGATCAGTGAAACGAAGATTCATCTCTTCTCTCACCATTCTTTATTATTGCATTCATATGCTCTTTCTGCATTCTAATGCTTCATCATGACAGGCATTGGAGACCAGTGCTCTAACAAAGGAGTTAAACAGTTTACCGAGAAACTGAGCAACTTTTCTGGTGTTGAAGGATATTGCATGTATGGTCCATTATTTTCTTCTCAAGTCTGTCTACTTATTCCCATACCTATATGTTATCCTTTGAGAGCTCATTGCGTATACTTCATTCATCACATTGCTTTTAACAACTTTATATCAAATTCTGATTCTAAGATTTATTTTAACATATGGTGTGGCCTTCTTGAGTTTATAGAACAATATGATAAGATACAACCTGATTGTTTAAAAGACTCTTGGTGATGTGTAACTGAGAAGTCTGCCCTTTGGTTTCTTACACTTTTTTTTTTTTTTCAATTTTCGGGGAGCAATGTAGTGTGTAGTGTACTTTTACCATGTGTAATAGTATTGCTTGGATTTACCTTCCTGCAGAGAAATTGGTGATGGAACGTGGGATTCCTGGTTTTTGCCTCTTGAGGAACAGGTAAAATCTAAAAAAGCAATGCTTGTCATTTTATTTATAATTCTATGAATTCCACTTGTACTCTGACTTTTTTTCTACGTGTTTGCAGACCAGAATCGTTTGTGATAAGGTGGTGAAGTTTTCCTTGTTACTGTATATTGTTGGTCTGGCTTTTGAAGTTTCTGTGACTTTTGACTTTGTTCCCTACTACAACCACAGGTTAAAGAAAAGGAAGAACTGAGACAAGGTTATAACATTGTTGGTCTCTCCCAGGTATTATTAAGCTTGGATCTTTCTGTTTTCACGTGTATTTAGTAAATTAGATTTTTGTTCAGCTCAGCTTAACTCCACACATTATGTCACCATGATCGGAATTACTTCTTGACATCCTTCCTCACCATTTCACTTAGTAAGCACATATCATCACATGTTTTCTTGCCTCATTCACCTAACCGGTCCTTTTTTATGTATTTTGAATTTGAATCAAAGCACTCCTTATAGGTGATATCATTCTCCATCTTCACCCTAATGATTCTTGGCTTCTATGACTCTGTATTTTAGAACATTTGTCATTGTTCTGGCCATCAGTGTAGCTGTCGTTATGTTTCAATGTTGTCCTTATTAGATGCCATTTTATTCCCAAGTTTAGCTACTGACTCGTGGCTTTGTTGATATATATGGGATGATCTGCTGTTGCATCATCTTTTCTTCCTTTTTCCTTTTGTTGTTCTGATGGTGGTAGTTTTCATTGTGGATATGCAATTTTATTTATATTGTGTAGCTTTCGTTGTCATTTCATCTGCGACAAGTTTTTCATCATGTCACATTCTTTTTCAATCCCCCAATGCTTATGAATAGATTAATGAATTAATGCTTATAATGTTGAGTTTTGATGCTCAAGTAACTCTGGTCATTCGGTTCTTTCTCATAACTTTTTCTTTTTAATTTGACAGGGCAATTTGATAGGCCGAGGTGTGGTAGAATTTTGTGTCGATGGACCCCCTGTAAGATTCAATTTAACTAACTCTGCTAATATCATCTTTCCTCTACTGCTTTTCAACGGACTAAATTTAAAATTGAATTTCAGTTATCATACATGTATCCAACTCTTTGAAAATGCATGAGGAATGAGGTTATAAGTTCTTCTAAGATTTTTTTATATTATTTTGGTGACATAATAGCTGTTAGGATTATTTCTTGTCTCAGAGAAATCTTTAGTCACATTTTTCTGTGACGTGGTTTATAGGCGAATGCTTTATTAGGTTTAGAGATCTTTCTTCCTTTTCATTGTTTCGTTGGTTCAATGCGCATTTCTTACACAGGTTGATGTTTCATTTCATAACAGATGCGGATTTGACAATACGAAAATCCTTGTTTTTGCCATTATTGATTACAGGTCAAGAACTTTGTCTCTTTAGGAGGACCTCATGCGGGTACTGCTTCTGTGCCTCTTTGTGGTGTAAGTATCATACTATCATCATGGAATTTTAATCCCTCCCTATCCAAATGCTTTTGTCTTGCTGAAAAAGCTTCTGGTGAAGAAGAGTGTACATGTATATATTAACAATTGAATTCACAGAGTGTAGAATCCCACAGTGCTTAAAATTACCATCCTAGTATGGTATATGAGCTTGATGTTTCCTCTTCCCAATAGAGCGCTTCTCATCCGAAAGAACCAGATATATATGGGAAAGTTTATGATTTTATGCAGGAGAGGATTAGCACTTTCGGCAGTGCTTTATTGTAAATGGTTGCAGCAAACAGCATTTCCTACGTCATTCATTCAATTACATAACATGAGAATATTTTGAAAGCATTTTGTATAATAATACATCTAAGAGTGAAATCTTCCATACAAAGACTGCATTGTTATTCTGGTCATTTACCTACTTTGCTGATTCCCGTGGCGTATTTATATATTTATGAGATTTTTGAAGAACTTTATTGTTTATAGCATAATGTCTCAAATTATAATAGTCATAAGGTATTAACTATCGAGGAACACTTCAAACGTGGTTGGAAATACTCTGTGACCTATTTGGGACATGTTAATAATGCTAAAGGGCTTTGTTTTTGTGCCTCTGCAGTCTGGTATATTCTGCATCATTGTGAATAAGCTACTCAAATCAGAGATCTACACAGACTATATTCAAGTATGCATCTCATTCTGCTGGTTCTTTCTTCTTGTCTCTATTACGGTGTCAACTTTCGCTCTCCTAGGTATATTTCCGATGAGGCCTGACCATCTTGATTGTGATTCTGAAAATGTAGGAACACCTGGCTCCCAGCGGTTATCTTAAATTACCAAATGTGAGTGGCTAGAAATGAAACATTCGATACATCTAATGAGATGTTGTTTACCACATTGTTCACCTACGGTTTTTACTCAGTTTTATGATAGCTGTAAGCATAAGCATCCTGATCAACTATTTGTTTCCAGGCAATGTCTGAATATTTAGGAAAATGCAAGTTTCTTCCGAAGCTCAACAACGAACTCCCTGATGATATATATCTCAGTATCCCGCATATACAATGTTCATCTAAGCTACTCGAGTTACAAACCTCTTACGTTATTTATTCATCTTTCTTCCAAGCGTTTTTACGTACTATTCTAAATTTGGTTAACAAATAAATAATTTGTTTATTTGAATACGGAGAGAGTGATGGTATATTCTGTATCTACAGCAGCAGAATACAAGAGAGATCACTTTCCAGTGAATTTTATGCATCACTCTGTAATTGAACCAAAATGCTAAACTTTCTTTCATTCCGATTCAAGATAAAAGTAGACTCAATTTACAGGGGGGCGAAAAACACAGTTTAGTGCTGCCTACGTACCATTATTTGATTTTCTGTACGAGCACGAAATACATTATTTGACTTTCTGTATGTGCACGAAATAAAAGAGAAGATCGCTCAGCAAACAACTTATATGCATACTCTCTGGCTTTCCTCAGTAGACTTGTATATCCACACTAATGCCGCCCAGACGATCAGCGCTCATCGAGCAGCTGCTTTCCCTGTCCATATTCTCTCCTGTGATCTTCTGGTGGGCACCGCAGCCGAGCCACATACATGAGATTCTTGCTAGAGCTGCCTGACCAGCAACTCGCACCCGATAAACCACATTTAAGTCTGCCCAAATCTCACTTCCCACAGCGCCAGACTGGAAATTCGCATCATATCCTTCAAGATCTGATTCTGTTACTACTACCACAGAGCCTTCATCAAATGCGGCTAGATTGTGCGAGGAAGTAGATTGCAGCGGTTTCACCACCAGATCTGGCATGCGGCTGTAAACAAAAGCTTTCTTCACCACTAAATAGTAGTACTCCTGGACAGCCTGAAAACGAACCATCAAATAGGAGATCAAGATAAGTCAAATTAAAGGGTACAACTAGATCATGCCACAGGTCAGTGTAAATCTAGATTATAGTATTATAGGCAAATTGTTCACATACTGATATTGGTAAACAGAAATGTAAATACAATTTTCTCACTGCACCAACTTCCAAGCAGGACAACCAAAAGAAAAAAGCATCAAACAGCACGGAGAAAAATCAAGCCACAATGCCAGTGCAAATCACATATAAGTTGGACAAGTTACCTGCCACTGAGCAGAGGCTAAAAGCACCCTTGGCCGAATCGACTTCAGGTATTCATAAGCAGATTCAGGTGTCATCTGCTTGTGATGGACCTATATAAAAATAAAAGATCAGTAAAGCTGGCAATCCTCAAAGAGTTATTTGTGATTTCAGAGCCTAGTACTGACCAGGTAACAGATAACAATGGTTGTGCTACGCCCCCGCCCAGCTTTACAGTGAACATAAGTTGTCCGTCCACTTAATGCATTTTCTTCATGACAAAAACCAAATGCGAAAAACAAAATGAAATAATCAGATAACAGTCTTCTCCGAAGAAAAAACATTTACACAAAAATGACAATTTCAATCCCACGATATATATATAATGACTTCACACTAAACTCCCAGTCCTTAATGACAATTAAACAAGTACGGATGAAACAAATCAAATATTTTTTTTTACCCATAAGATTAAAATTTCAACACCACCACCAAGCAGCTTAAAATTGACCAAAATCATCTTTTTAAGTTTCTAAAATTCCATCCGATAAAAAAAGAGGCAGGTTAGATGGTCCATAATTTCTAAGCATCATAACTTATCTACACTGGAAAAATCTAGGACAGCCTCACAATTGTACCCTTGCATATCAGAGCGATGCTGGACAATTTGTTTCAGCTTTGAAAGTTTCCAAACATGTCATGAGTATCTAACCAAGATCAGAATATGCCATAGTTATGTGCCTTGTTTGTGCCAAGTCATGCAATATCAGATGCCTTCCAATATGAGCAAATCAAGTTGCAAGAATGCTTACCATGAATGAAGTCTACAGCACGACATGCATCGCTGAGTGATGGTGCAAAGCAGTAATCTCTTGTAGGAATCACCAGATGGTTAATGCCGTGAGACTGCCAAAAATTTAATAGAAACACATAAAACTACTGGGAAATAGGGAATGCCCCCAACATAAAGTACAAGAAAATAAAGGAAGTTTTGGTCCGGTACAGCCAAGAACCAAGTCATGCTTAGTCAAATTAAATTTACATATGAATATAAAACAATATTACTGAAAAAGACCAGTTAATCTGTCAGTATTAAATATGTCATACAAAAAACAGATATCCTCACAAACAGCAACAGCATTTCATCAGAGAGAAAAATGCATCAACTAATCTCCAAAAGCAAGTGAACTCTCACAATACAACTCTCAGGAAGGATACTTTGGTGTAATACGACTACAAGGAAAACCACTAACATGATAAAGAGATGTTGGAACCAAAGTCTCGTACGGCTCATTAAGTGTGATGACTCCACCAACTCCAACCTCCTTTAAGCGGGGTACGTCAGTAGGGAATGGAACTGCACCTAACAACACAAACTGAAAAAGAAAAAAAAAATTATTAGAATTTAGACAGAAAAAAATCAACACTAGGTCATATCGCAGAACAAAAAGGCACATGTGGAAGTGAAGAATAATCAAACAAAACAATTTTTTCGTCTACGACTCTACGTTACATCAACTATCAGCTAAGAAAAGAATTCAATAACATTACCACACACAAAGAATCAAACCCCATTCATGAATTACATTGAGATAAGTTCACACGGGCATAAGTACTCGTAAGCTATCGAAATTCACAATCTAAATCAAACCCTACACATAAACATTACATACTACACAAGCGAACCCAATCTATACACATTGTAGATATACAAGAGAAATAAATAAATACAAAACTAGAACAATAAAATGATATTTGTACCTCATCAACCTTATCCCACCACCGAAACTCAGCCTGCAGCTTGTTCCTAATGACATTGTAAAGCAGAGTCGGGTAAAACAGCGCACGAGCTCCTGCCCCGATCAAAACCCGCTTCGCATCCAACGGTGTGATGCTCCTGCAATCAAAATCCCTATTTCCAGGGGACAAATTCCCTTCTTCCCCACTTCCAACTTCCCCTCCTTTCAACTCCTCAATATACATAGCCTCAGATTCAAACCCGACACAATCGATCACAATTACAACACAAATTCAACAGATAACCCGAAATTTCCCCCAATATTTACATACAAACAACCATTTACACAATTATCCCCATAAAAAACAAAAACCCTAAACTTTTTTTCTTTTATGTACCAAAGAAATTACAGAATCATGCGAGAAAACCTAAGAATTTCTGCAACAGTGAGAGGAACAAAGGATCGGGAGCAAATTCGATTTATAAAAGGAGAAACTGCAAAGCATGGAAAAGCTCGCAACCATAATTTACGAAAAGGGGACGATCGGAGAGTAAAGGTAGAGACGATGAAGACGATGAGGGATGCGATCAAGGATCGATGAAATCTGGGGAGAATCAATTGGGAATTGGGAATATGGGGGAACCCTTAACCCTAAAAAACAAGAACTTGCTTCAGGGAGAGGATAGGCTGAGATTCTACTCCACCTTTTGCTCAACAAACTCTGAAAGCGGACGAACGAGAGAGAGAGAGAGAGAGAGAGAGAGAGAGGAAGGGTGTGGAAGGGTGTGGAAGGAGACGGAGGGAAGGGATAGAGTCACGGTGGTCATTAAGGAGGGAGTTTGAAAAACGTGAGTGGGGGACACGTGGTGGGATTTGAGGGATTCGGGACCGTTTTATTTTATCGTTTTAAAGGGCTGGCCGACAAGGAACTGGATCCCCTTCTGATCAAAAGAATCTAATCCAACTAATCAATAAATCTGAATCATTGAAATTTGATCAAACCGATTATTATAATTTTTAAAGACTCCTCTATCAAATTTCAATGGTTTGGATTCATTGATTAGTGGACTTAGATCCCTTGGATCTGGAGGGGATCCTGTTCCGGCCACCAAGTAAGATAATTGGAATTATGATGTGATTATTTTTTATGATTAACGTTAAAAATATTAAGTTTTGTAAATTAAATTATATGAAAATTGAGAATTGAATATTTACGTAACCGTTGATTAACTTATTTATTTTCACACATCAAATAGTTTACAAATTTAGTCTACAAACTGCAATTCAAATACTTATGATGAAGTCCGTTAGATTTTAAGTTTAAAATTGAAAGTTTCGTTAATTTTAAAATAAAGGAAAAAAAAATCATTCGGTCTCCTATTCAAACACGAACCAAATTTCTTTAATTTCAACCAACGATTTCAATTTGAAGATTAAGATACCTATGATGAAGTTTGTTAGAATTTAGGTTTAAAATCGAAAGTTTTATTAATTTTTAGCATGTGAGATTTAGATATGTTCATACTCAACATGAAAAAGAAAGGAAAAAGAAAATCATTCAATCTTCTATTCAAACACGAACCAAATTTCTTCAATTTCAATCGACGATTTCAATTTGCCCTCGTCTCACGAAAATTTGTAAATTTTTTTGCTTTGAAAGGTCATCTAACATATACTGATTAGAATTTTCAATATAAGAAAAATGTAATGATTTGAGAAATTTGAACCTTCAAATGTTAAATCTTTCTAGGTTTGCACATAGAAATAAGTTTATGGTCACATTTACATGATGAGATCTTTAAACTCAAATATTCTTTATTAGGTGAGATTATATTTAAATGTTACTGTTGACCCTAAAAACTACTAAGCCTACGTGGCGCGCAGGCTGAGTAATTAATAAGCTAACTACGTCCTTTGGTTGTGTGCGGGGCGTGCCAACTCGTAGGCCGAGTTTGGCTGGGGAGTAAAATATTTTAATGTGGCATTGGGCGCACTGTTGACTTCTTGATCTTGCAACTGTGGCCGAGGAAGGAACACGTCTCGGCCTTCATGTTCTATAGTCTGAAGACAAGGCTGCTAGTTTCTTCAAAGTTCACAAATCGTTGGCACTAGGTTCGGTCACTATAATTATATTCGTGAGAGTATAATTACGCCAAACTGGTGCCATATTGTACGTACACAAATACTCGAAAGAGATGAATGTCTTGATTGTAAATGTCGTTCAACCATTGGAATGCCGAACTTGAAAATGTACTTGCGAGTATCCAATCATAAAATAAAACTCGGTTTCAATGTGCTGGGCCTAGTAAATTGATAAAACCTCATTCCGCCGAGAAGGTTGATGAGATGACCTCTACCAACAAGGACTCGGAAATCCTTGTTGACCGAGACTTGGATAAATATCCAGTCGGTCTCAAAGCAGTGATGTCTATCCAAACTGAAGGTGGTCCTCGATCGACTGATTCTACGGCTCCGGTGTTGTCTATCCAAATTGAAGAAGTCACCGGTTGCCTTCACAGTGCTGTCTATCCAAATTGAAGATGTGTTCGTGAAAAGAAAGGGGGAGAGGAAAAAATCTCAGGGTTATTGAGAAGCTTTGTGCAGGGCAATTTGTGTGTTGATTTGAAGGGGCTTTGAATGATGCACTCCCTTCTCTATTTATAGGAGCGAACCCCCTTACGGCCGAACTATAAATTCTTGGATTAGAACTTCTCAACTCAATCTGATCAGGTTTCGCCCAATCCTAACCCCTATAGGACTTTGAACCAAGCTCCTTAACGAACCAGATTCATCCCCTAATTCTAAACATCCTTAGCTTTAAGACTCATTGTTGCACTAGGGTTCGACTACCTCACCCTTATCTAAACCAATCCTCTTCATAATAGGATTCGGCCAACCTTGACTGGACAGCCCATGACAAGATTCTAGATGAATGTTATTAGACCGAGAATGACTCTAAGCTCGGCCCAAAATTTTATTTTGGGCCCAAACAGTTACCTAACTGAAATTACATAAAAGAATGGAATAAGATCTTATTCAAATCCTCTTTGTGAAGATCCTACGGATTAGTTCATCATATCTATTCATCAGTCATCATGCGGCCATAATTTTTTTATTTAAAATTGGATACAAACAACACTTAACAAAAGCTGACAACACGATATATGATCAATGACTAAGATGAATTGATCTTTAGGATCCTCACAAAGAGGATGATCCTCATCCTAAAGGAATGTAAGATATCTCACTTTCGGCGTTGAAGCTCGAAAGTTGCATGAAAACTTTTTGTTCTTAGATGCAAACAAAATATTAATTTAAATGATAATTTAAGTTGCTTAACTAGGGGAAAAAGAAACAAAAAGATTTGGATAATTGATAGGAACAAAACCAAAAGAAGAATTGACAGCTCAAACAATATATATATGGATTCTATTTATATACAAAAATATTATATCCATTGCATCGCATGTACTTTGGTCTTTGTCATAATGTTTTTAAACAAACGCTATTACCATTCAAAACAAAGAAAATTAATTAAAATCTTATCCTCTTCTGAAGTTATTAAAAAAAATTTAGGAAAAAAAAAGGCTAGTCAACATTGGCAACGGTTATGAGGTGCAACAATTGTACTAGGCTACTAGCATCATTGACTCGTGAAGTCAGTCAACGAAAAAGACTTACATGAAACGAGTATACAAAAATAAAATTATTTTAAATCAGTTAGCGATATGATTAAAATTTGACGACATGTAATCAGTTCAGAATGCCACAATAGGTGTAAGTATATCCTTATCCAATTAGAAAGGCGTTGTACTTGTGAAACTCTAAAAATTGCAATTGGAACGGTATTTTAAAAACAGAGAAAAGGCAATTTAAATCGAATTATTTTTCATTTTTGGTAGTTTGAACAAGAAAAAAACAATTTCATAGTTTTTGTTTTGTTTTTGTTTTTTTGTTTTGTCAGAAAAAAAAGATTTAGTTGGATTAAATGTTAGATTTGCAACTGATGAGGTTTGAACTCACATCATCATGCAATAACTCAACACCTTTCCACTACCGGTAAAAAGCCACTTGCAAAATTTTTGTAGTTTGGTCAAAACATTTAAACCCTAAGAATAGCGATTCGTACCAAATCAATCGAAAACTAAAACTAAAATCTAATCTTATAATTACTAAAATCCAGAATGATTAGTCCCATGCATTTAATGACTTTCATTCCATACATTTTCTTTCTTTCTTTTTTTGAGAAAGATTCACTACACTTTCTACCTTTCAATTTCACCAAAAAAAAAAATTGCAAAGCATTTATATGCTTGGTCATTACCGGTACACCGACTACCTATTCCTAGTGTGGTAAGGAGAACCCATAAGGAGTGAAAGAAGGAACCACGAGAAAATGGTAAGTTTCTATGCAAATTCTAGGTCTATTAAAAGCAGAAATAATGTTAAGAACAATCGCTCATACGAAAATTACACAACTATTCTAATCCTAGTGTAAACGGTAAAGATAACTCCTAGCGAAAGAAAGGGGAACAAGACTAGGTTATGTGTTGATTGCTTTTTAATGATATGAACAATCACTTACTGCCTTTAGAGCAACTCCAGTGTAGGAGCCCTCCCCCCAGGCTATTCACTATTTAATCCACCTAGTGAACAGTAACTGCCCTTAATGAATAGTGCATTCTCCTGGTAATTGCCTTTTGCATCTCCATCCCTGCACTGAATAGCCCTGGCAATTGGCAATAAAATATTAGTATTTTTTTATTTATAATTAATATTATATTATTTACTTTGTATAAATTAATATTACATTATTAATTATATTAATATTATAAAGGAATCCAACACTATCTCCACAACTAAAAAAATAAAAAATAAAACGCACGGAAGCTGCGAGACAGAAACCATGAGCGCCCAAGTGCGCGAACACGACGACGAGTCGTCGAAGCTGCGAGACGGCGCGGACGATGACGAAGCCAACTGCCTGCTGCGCAGCCGCAGTCCCTGTCGCTGCCGTCGTCGACATGGGACGAGGAGGAGGAGGTCGCGTTCGAGGCGCGGGAGAAGATCCTGATCTTCGACGATGCCGTCGACGACGAGTCCACAGCTGTCCCACTTTTTTCGTGGAAGAAGTTGTGGCTGTTCACCTGGATCCGGGCAATTTAGAAGGGGATCTCGATCGTTGCAGAGGAGATGATGGCTGACGTCGCCCAGACGTCAGCCTTGCGTCACATGGCCTTCGGGCTCTCGGGCTGGCAATTGCTGCCGGGCCTGTCGCTCAGGCTTGGCCTGTCCCTCGGGCTCCCAAATGCTAGAGCATGTCCATCAGGCAACAGCCCACTGTTTAATTCACTGTCCCCCGAGCAAATGCTCCCGCTGGAGCTGCTTTTAAGCTTACATGGGACTCTCAACACTCAATGCTTTGCCAGTGGCTTAAGCTTGATGGGTCACTCTCAAACCATTGATGTATTGTCGACTCTTTGTATGACTCATTCGTCCACATCATCATTTACCATTTGCCTGAAAGAAAAAAAATCACTTTTTACCAAGTAATTTTTTTAGGTTATTATTATGATATAAAAGTAGTTAAAAATATAAGGAATTTTGAAATGGTATATCGACATCACAATTTTGAAATGGTATATCGACATCACAATTTCGAAATGGTATATCGACATCAACTTCAAACTTAGGACAATTTAGGATACTCATTTCCTAATGCTGCTAGAAATGCTTTTTTTTTTTCTTTCTTTTTTGTCGTGAATAAACCTTCATTTAAGGAAAGAGAAATACAATTTGTGCTAGAAAGGTCTAAACCCAAACAAAACAAAAAATTCTACACAACAAAGCAATATAAAATAGAAGACATGCCCAAAAGGAAAGCTACAACCCAAGTAACAAAGGGAGGCCCACACAGAATTAGGCTCATAGGCAACAAAAGAAAATATAAATAGCAAAACCCTACTTTCCAGCAGCCAAAAACCAGTCGCCGTAGCCTCTACCAATGTTAAGGAAGACATCACGAAACGGTAAAATGCACCTGAACCAAAAACTGGATCTAAGAGTCACTACTACAAAATTGGCTTATTGTGTTGGTTAATGGTGACGGTTTTATACTGTTATTGTCGGATAAAATGTTTTCCGACAACATGTTTAAAAAGTGTTGGAAAATAAAGTATTACTATCGGTTATATCTGACAAGGATAATGAACTGGGCCCTTAACTCCATTAGATATATATTTTTTTAACTAATTTTAACCAATTCTGGCGGATATATCCGACATGAGTAAGTAATGTGTCAAATCTGTCAATTATTTTTGAATTTTTTATACTAACCCTGGCAGTTATTACAGACACAAATATTTTCAAAATTTTTATTCTAATTTTGGCGGTTATATCCGACACAAATTGTGTCAAAATATTATATTATTTTCAATTTTTTAAACCATTACTTTTGATTAAACTTTCTTAAAAATATTATATTATATTAAACAAATAGTGATTTTATTGTTTATAACCGTCAAAATTTTGGGTCCCATTAACTAATCTCTGAATGTTTTTTTTTTTTTTTGTGATTTTTTACACATGCTATCTCGGAGTATATACAAACATGTTTGATGGTTGGATCGTTGAAACTAGTTTCGTAGAATGCATATCCTATCAAATTGATAGATTTAACAAACACTTAAAAATTAATGTATACTTCCATCAAATATAAAATAAGATTTATCCACTAGTGTAAATATTTTAAATTGAAGATCGAATTCATTCATTGCATTCTTATAGGGTTGAAGAGTGTAGTTGTAAAAAAAATCATCAAAATCGGAGCTAAAATAACCGTTACATTGTGATTTTTCATTTATAACCATCGAACACTTTTGTTCCGTTACCTAATCTCTGAATGTTTGTTTTTTGCGATTTTTTACGTATGCGATCTTAGAGTGTGTACAAACAAGTTTGACGGTTGGATCATTGAAAAACGTTTCGTAGAATGCATATCCCATCAAGACAGTAGATTAAACAAACACTTAGAGTTAATGTTATACTTCCTCCATCAAGTATAAAATAAGAATCCACTAGTGTAAATATTTTAAATTAAAGATCGAATTCATTCAATGCATTCTTATAGGGTCGAAGAGTGTAGTTGTAAAAAATCATCCAAATCTAACCTATAATAACCGTTAAATTGTGATTTTTTGTTTATAACTATCGAAACTTTTGTTATGTTACATAATCTCTGAATGTTTGTTTTTTGTGATTTTTTACGTATGCGATCTCAGAGTGTGTACAAACAAATTTGACGGTTAGATCATTGAAAAAAAATTCGTAGAATATGTATCGCATCAAAACGATAGATTAAATAAACACTTAAGAGTTAATGTTATACTTCCATTAAGTATAAAATAAGATTTTGTGGTATCCACTAGCGTAAATATTTTAAATTGAAGATCAAATTTATTCATTGCATTCTTATAGGATCGAGGAGTGTAACTGTAAAAAACTCATTAAAATCGGAGCTAAAATAACCGTGAATTGTGATTTTTAGTTTATAACCGTCGAAAACTTTTGTTCCATTACGTAATCTCTGAATGTTTTTTTTTTATTTTTTACGTATGCAATCTCGGAGTGTGTACAAATAAATTTGACAGTTGGATCGTTGAAAAAAGTTTCATAGAATGCATATCGCATCAAAACGGTAGATTAAACAAACACTTCGAGTTAATATTATACTTCCATAAAGTTGTTGACCCTAAAAACTACCAAGTTTATGTGGCGCGTAGGCCAAGTAACTAATGAGCTAACTACGTCATTCGGATGTGTGCAGGGCGTGCCAACTCGACAGCCGAGCTCAGCCGGTGAGTAAAATATGTTGATGTTGCGTTGGGTGCGCTGCTGACTTCTCGATCTTGCGATTACAGCCGAGGAAGGAACATGTCTTGGCTTTCAGATTTTAGAGCCTGAATACAAGGCTGCTAGTTCTGCGAAGTTCAATATCAAATTCAGCTTTCAATGTGCCGAATGTAGTAACTTGTAACACCTTACTTCGCTGAGAAGGCTAATGAGATGACCTCTGCCAATAAGGATTCGAAAATCCTTCTCGACCGAGACTTGGATATATAACCAGTTGACCCTGTTGCAGTGCTGTTTATCCAAACTGAAGGTGCTTCGCGGTCCGCTGATTCTACGGCAATAGTGTTGTTTATCCAAATTGAAGATGTTCGCCGGTTGCTTTCACAGTGCTGTTTATCCAAATTGAAGATGTCTTGGCAAAAAAGGAAAATAAAAATCTCAAGGTTGTTGAAAGGTTTCGCGTAGAGCGAAGGTTTACGCAGGGCAGTTTGTGTGTTGAATTTGGGTTTTTGTGTTGCACGGTTTCTCGTATTTATAGGGATGAGTACGCGGTTGATAAGTTCTGAAACTCCACCATGCCACTACAATTCTTCCACCGTTCAAGCTTCAGTCAAATCCTAATCTCTTTAGTATAATCCACATGCATCTTTATCCTGTGCCTATGCGGAACCAAACAGTATTTCATGATGAGACCACTTGACGTATTTCTATCTCAAATGGACTTTGGGTTGATATTTGCTTGGCTGATGGTGTTCAACTGCGACTTAAACTCTAGTAAGAAAACCGATCCATTTGTCATCTATGACTTTTCAAACAAACTGAAAAGCCTATCTAGGAATCACATCATCACCAAAAGCCTAGCTTTCCTAGACTTCTTGTCTCATCCGTCACCCAAAACCATCATCTTTATTGTTGCATGCATTTTGACCCCAACTAAATGAATTTTAAATTCATTTTGAATTGTGTCACACATCCACATCCAAACATCCATATTAATTTGAATTGTGCCGCTGATTCCTAACTTGGAGATATATTATTTTTATAAGTAAATGTCAAAATAAATCATTATTAAAAGATAATTATGATAAAAACCATAATGTTATCTTTTAATAAAATTATCTGTACTTTTTTCATCGACGGTGTGGAGGTATGCTTACTCAACGACCTCGATTACTCGAGCCGATGATGTAATTTTGGGTCCAAACAAAAGTATAAAATAAGATTTTGTGGTATCCACAAGTGTAAATATTTAAAATTGAAGATCGAATTAGTTCATTGCATTCTTATAGGGTCGAGGAGTGTAGTTGTAAAAAAAATCCTCAAAATCAGAGCTAAAATAACCGTTAAATTGTGATTTTTCGTTTATAACCGTCGAAAAACTTTTGTTTCGTTATCTAATCTCTTAATGATTTTTTTTTGCGATTTTTTACGTATGCAATCTTGTAATATCTACAAACAAGTTTGACGGTTAGATCATTGAAACTAGTTTCGTAGAATGCATATATCTGTTAAATTTGCCTAAATTTTGAAGTGGGAAAAGTAATTTGTGCTAAATTTTTATTTATGTTTTTCAAGTATTGATTAGACAATATTTATTCATGGCATTTTCATTGTACAATTATCTTTTTGTTTCTTTATTGCATATTTTACATGAGTTATTATCTATTAAACCAAACAATTATTTATTTAATTTTTAAAAACGTATTCTATTTAAATACATATTATTTATTAAACCAAACAATTATTATTTTATTTTTTAAAATCCTAACAAAATTTTGGGGGGATTTTTGCCGTTTTTTTCTGTTGGTTATAACCGACAGTAATGAAAATTTTATGTCGGTTTATATTTAAAAAAAATATTTTTATCGGTTTTAACCGACAGTAATGAAAATTTTCCAAAATAAAACCCCTCCATCTTTTCCTTGCGCCGGTGCCTTCTCCATTCCCCCTTCCTTCCCCCCTTTTCTCCTCTCCTCATTTCGTTCTCCCCTTCTCCTTCTCGCTTTAATCACCATGGATGAACAATTCGAGGAGCAACATTCCGAAACCAGTACGTTTTAAATTATTTTTATTACGTTCATTTTGTGTTTTAAATTTGATTATGTTATTAAATCGAGTTTGTATTTTGAATCTTGACTTGAGATACCCTATAAGATATTATGCATAAATTGAAAATTGGTCTTTGTTTAGAGCTTTTATGTAGGTTTTGTTTTATTAAATATGCATCACCAATGTTTTTTTGTTATTAACAAGGAGCAATGCCACAACGGAGAACTCGGAGCTGTGGAATCCCAAATTGTGTATTTTTCCTCTGACGAAAGATTGATGCTTGATTAAGGAAGATGAAAACGAAGTCGAATGTAGGTATATATATATATTTTTTTTACAAGTTGTATAATTCGTAAAAGATTATAAACATAATTAGCGAACTTATATATATATATATATATGTTTTATTTTGAGTATTATTTATTCAATTATTAGTTTTGTTTATGTTTATTTAAATTGTCCTTTATATATATTTTTTATTATTAATATATTTGCTGTCGGTTTTATCCAACATAGAATGCTCTTATTTATTCATTATTAATAAATTCTCTCTCGGTTATATCCGACACAAGTTCTGTCGATTGTAGAGTATTTGTTGTCGGTTTTATCTGACAGAGAATGTTCTTATTTATTCATTATTAATATATTATCTGTCGGTTATATCCAACAAAAGTTGTGTCAGTTTTAGAGTATTTTCTGTAGAAAAATTCATTTCCTGACACTGGCAATTTTGTCGTTTATTATATCTGTCATTGCATTCATTTTCTGTCAGATTTTGCTTAATATCCGATAATAATATATGTTTCTTGTTGGTTATCATAACGTCACTAATAAATGGTTTCGTGGTAGTGAGTATTGCACATAATCAATCCACCGAGAACCAAAGTCTCCACAGCCACACCTGCAAGAGAAGTCACAAAATGTCACAAGAGGAGGGGGAGGGTGAAGTAGGTGTGTAAAACACCATTGTTCCGACGTGAATCGTTCCACACTTTGCTCAATCGGAACGAATTTGCTATTTAATGCTTTAAATTTCCTATAAAAAAAAAATAAAACATCTACCGCCAGTATTCACCTAGGACATTATAAATGCACCTTTATAAGAACAAATTTAAAGTAAGTCTCTTTTTAGTCAACATTAGAAGCCAACCATTTTTTCTCAGAATCAATTAAAGCATGTTTAATCATGTTTGCTAGGAGAAAAACTAAATTTTTTTTTTCTAAGAAGAACTTGCATTATTATTATTATTATTAGAAAAAAAAATTACATTTAGAGTATACTTTCAATACTTAATTATATATTGAGACAATACTTTTTAAACATTTCAAGAAGGGACATTTTTTAAATCCGCGTAAGATGACGTCATGTCCAGTTTTTCCGTTAGAAAGGAAATTACGTATTCTATTAAATAGCGATCAGCGGTGATTCAAATCATTCAAATTATATTTTCATTTCTCTGATGTTTTTCTTTCTCTCTGATGTTTATTTGTTCCGATTTATATTTCGTCATCTCCCTCAATTATCTCTCGCCATAATTTCTATTCGAATCATTCAAGTTTTCTTCGAAGATAAGTGTTTCTCTCAAGTTTTTCTCTTTGAATTTTATGTGTTCCGATTTAGATTTTCCAAGTGTTGTGTGTTTTTGAATTTATTTCGGTTTAAATTTTGAAAGAGTCTCTGATTTTTTAGTTTTTTATTAGTTGCATTGAGTTTTTTTGGATTGTTCTTGTTTTTTGCAGTCACAGTTTTTTAGTTTTGAAGATTTTGATTTGGTTTGACCTTATTTGATCGAGTGTTTGGCGAAGATGATTTTTTGTTGTGCTGCTTTTGTTTTTCATTGAAGTTCCTTTTGTTTTTTTTGCAGTATAGTTATCATATATATTTGTTAGAATTAAAATGTATTATGAGTTAGTTTAGTATTTGGCCAAGGTTATTAATATTTATATAGCATCAGTTCATAAAATTGTGTAGAATCAATTGGCATGAGTTTTTCAACATAATACTTGTTCATCATCAATGTGCAGCATCAATTTTATTTAAACAATTATTTTCAACGTAATACTTGTGCAGCATCAGCTCATGGAATCTTGCAAAAATAGTTGACATAAGTTTTGGGGTGGTGGTGGGGTTGGGGGAACCCCCTCAATAAGCATTTAATAATTTTCAGCGTAATACTTGTGCAGTAGTTGTGGCTCTTTATCCGCATACTAGTTATGAGGATTTATGCGAGCAATTAACTTTGAGGTTTCCAAGTTTGTTATCAGGAGGTTTTCTGTTGAAATACTCATTATACGGAGGTAAACCAAACTGTTTATTAGAGTGCAATAAAGATATTCAGACCCTTCTATTGGTGAAAAACTTGATTTCAAATCCAGTTGTTGATGTTTATGTTCAAGCTAAGAATGAGATGTCTATTGTTTCTACTAGTAGTGTGTTGTCTTGCCTAAGTGAAGCTACTAATATTGGAGATGAGAACCAATTTTTGGGCAAATATGGCTCTTATGGACGACCCATTATGCAACAAATGAGTGACATGGTTATATTTCTTATGATGGTCAAAGTTATGAAGATGGTGCAGTTGAGTTTCGTAGAAAACTTACAAAATACTTTATTGAGGTTGGTTTTATTTTCAAGTTCACTAGGAATGATTGGAAGCGTGTTACTGCTGTTTGCTCAAGGAAACTGTCAGAGGGTGTCAATAACATGTTCATGCTGTTGTGCAACAGCCTAGTGGTTGTTTTATAATTAAAAAAACTAAATAATATTTATACTTGCACTGAGCTTATTCGTCAAAAGGAGAATAAAAGGTTTGGCCCCTTTGTTTTGTCCTTTTTTTTTTGTTGCCAAGGTTCGTTCGAATCCGTCTATTAAGGCAAAGGATATTATGAAAGAAATGAATGAGAGTTATGGTCTTAATGTTAAATACCATGCAGCTTGGCATGACAAGGAGATTGCATATAATGAGGTTAATGGTGATGAGGCTCTCTCATTTGAATTTTTGTCTTGGTACATTGATGAGTTTGTGCATGCCAATGATGAATCATTTTGTGCACTAGAACTTGATAATGATAGTAATCGATTTTAAAGGTTATTCTGTTGTAAATATGGTGGATGTCCACACTTGCCACTAATCCACTAAACTACAAGTGGGAATAATGTTTGCCAAAGCTTGCCTCATACGATTCTCATTTTCTATAAATACAATCCCACACAACATAAAAAAAAGTGGTAAGGTTCACGGGTGAGAGAGGAAGGAAAAGAAAGAAAGAAAAGAGAGGAAGGAAGAGGAAGAGAGAAAAGAGAGGAAGAGGAGAGGAAATAATTGAGAGAATTATCTTTGTACTCTTATTATTTCAGATTATAATGAAAGCACCACTGCTGCCCCGAGGACGTACTCCAGTCACACTGACTATAGAGGAACCTTGTAAATTTTCTGTCTTGTTTCATTTATTCCACTGCACCCACCGTCGATTTTACAACACGTTATCAGCAAGAGAAGGTCTCATGTCAGTGGAAAGCACAACGCCACAAATCCTGTTCACCTCCTTCAGCTCGAATCTCACAGATAAGAAAACTTTTTCATTTCATCTTCAAATCTTAGTACAATTGATTTTCTTGAAGCAACTATATATATTGTTGTATGACTGTATATCATCCTTTGCAGAAGCAAAAGAGTACAGGCTCAAAATTTGTAGAGAATTTGGTAGCCATGTAAACAGCCTCAAAACTCCAACTTGCGGACCTCGGATTGAAATACTTTCTTCTTGAAAGTTGTTCGTCTGCTCAGTATCTACAACATATCAAAATTTCAGAAAACTTTAACAGTGCGATCGTCGCAGATATCTGAAATCCCAAACCAGTTTCCAATTTTCCGCAGAAAACTGGACAGCCACCTTATGAGTACTAAAACTCCATTTCAGTAGCTCAAATCGAAATTGTTTCTTCACGAAAGTTATTTGGTATCTTCTTATCCATATCATACTAAAATTTGAACTAAATCTAATGGTTTGATCTTCTCATAAGTTACAGACACTCTTGACTCCAAAACTTATGGGAACCGTTTCAACTTTTTTCGAAGCTCACCGGAGGTCGAACACCAATTGGAACCTATTGTTACTATTATTTCCTGAGTAACCAAAATGACTTCAGAACTATGAAATAAAAATAAAAATAAAAGGAATCAAACAAAAGAAGTGGCAGACCAAGAAAAAGAAAAAGCAATAGATGAGGACTTAATCATTGCATTTTCTGTTTTGGCATATTTATGTGCATGGTGTTGGTTTAAATCCCATGTCACAAGTTCTATTTATTTAAAGCAGTTTATTTACAGTAGGTAGAATTATTACCCTTTGCTTTAAAGCTTTGATATTTATGTGAATGGTGCTGAATCAAAGCCCTTGTCACAAGCTTTATTTACTTTAAAGTAATTTATTTACCATGGACGGTTTTACCGCCTATTGCTTTAAGTTTTGATGGTGCTGAATTAAAACCTTTGTCACAAGCTTTATTTACTTAAATGCAATTTATTCATTATGGCTGGAATTACCGCCTATTGCTTTAATTTATTTATTGCACTTATCTTTTGTTACAATGAGTATATATAGGACCTAAAGTTCATTAATCAGATAAGAACATGCAGTTCCTTGATCCATATCATATAAAAATGATTGGACCTGAAGTTCCATCACGCAAAAAATATCAAGTATGAAGTCCCTTGATCATGAAGATCAGGACATGAAGTTCCTAGATGAGTACCTTAATTTTGAAGTGCCGCAGTGCCTTAACTTAATTGTAATAAAATCCATAAGAGTCTCAGTTTACAGACTATTAAATAAGGACCAGAAGTTCCTTATGTCCATACTTAAAATGGTTTAGCAGAAGCCTTTATTAAGAGGATGAAATTGATTTCCCGTGCTCTTCATGAAAACGAAATTGCCAGTTTTCTACATGGGGACATGTAAACTTTACATGATGCATTATTAATTCGGTTGAGACATGTTATCAACCATTAATACTTCTCAGTACAACAAGGGTTTGGGAACGAGCCAAACATTATACATTTATGAGTTTTTGGTTATGTTATTTATGTGCCTATTACACTGCCACAACGTACTAAAATAAGGCATCATCATGGATTAGGCATTGAAGTTGAACACCATCTATCATTCAATATTTAGAACCCTTGATTGGGGATATGTTTACTGCATGGTTTGCGGACTGGTATTTTGATAAGACAATTTTCCCTCTGTTAGGGGGAGAAAATATCGCTCTAGAAGAATGATGAGAAAATACCGTTCCAGAAGAATGAAGAGAAGTTGTCTTATTTTGATTCACAAAGCTATCAATATGAAAATGAAGTAAGAATAATTGAATGATGCAACGAAAGTGATGAAATCATATATACTTGCTGCAAATATGCCTACAAGAATTGATGTCCCTATTGGACAAAATAATATGGCAGCAAATGATTTATCTATTGCACGCTTGAAGCGTGGCAGACCCTCAGACTCAAAAGGTTCAATCCTTTGAAATAAGAAGAATATTGCATTACTGAACTATTGCATTTCCGAAGCATAACTATTGCATGCCAGAAGCATGACAGTCGCCGCATGGATATACGTCCCAGAAAAGACAATCCGCAGACATGGGAATGTTGATGTCTCATGTATGGAGCATAATAGACATATAGGTTCAAATGACTCAACTCCCAGAAGTGGAGATTAAAATTCAAGCTCTATACCACTCAAGAGGAGGTTATGATCCACATTCTCTAAATTATGACTATCCTGGAAGAGATAGTGTCATGCCCTTGAAGAGGCAATGGATATCCAAAGAAATGAAAAACTTTTATGCATGCGCATGCACATGAGAATATGGGATCACCGTTTGATGATAACCAATGGTAATTTTGGATTTTACAAGTAGCTACTAAATTCATCAATGAGCTGTGTTAATATTGAGTCACGTTCTTTTGTTCATCGACAAAAGGAAAATTATTGGCAAAAATGGAGAAAGACAATTGCATTACAATTTTGTAAAAACATGGAAAAATGGGCCTATATATTTGAATACAATACAAATAGCCAAAAGATGTTGAACCAAGGAGGTTACATATGGGCATTTGTAATATAGTGTAATACACTCACATGATATGACACAAGGTTACTAATTGAAACTTGAAATTATACTCTTGTAAACGAGTTCATATAAATGGAGAATTATATACGAAGGGTTGTGAGTTGCCCACATCATATCTCAATAAGTAAATCCCTCAAGTATATATGGGAACAAATTGCTCTATATAAATTCCAAAGGAAAATGTGTCATGAAGTGTAGAAAATCCTTGAAGGATTCAAATTGCTTGAAGTAAACCCTCGAAAGGTAAAATATAAATTATGTACTCAATACCAATGGATGATATAAATTGCCTTAGTGAGTACTATCATTATGATATTGTTGCAACATACTAAAATCTCTTGCAAGAGTTAATGACATTAAATTAGAACTCTTGAAGAGTTGATGATATTAAATTGAGACTTCTGAAGAGTTAAGAAAGATTATAAAGTGTTCAGAGAGTTATTGTCTCGAGCTACAGATCGAACAATCTACCAACACGAATGTTATCCATGATGTTTATGATATTAAAAGAACCATATGGATTGAAGATTATGAGTTGAATACTCAAATGATGTAGACACTAAGAATAATCATTTCTCTTCGTGAGGGTAAAGATAAATTAATATTTGGTCCAGAAGTACCACATCTTAGTGAAGTATATGCATTATTGTATTTGGCACAATACATTGAATGAAATAAAGCTTATCTATTAATATCTCCAAGAAATTATAGATATGTACATACACAGGAGGTCAAATAAATTGAAATCTCAAAAGTGCAAAAAAATGGGAAAATTCTATAGGCAGTAATTTTCTGAGCCTACTCTTGAACACAATTGATGTCTCTATAAAAGAAGAGGCAACATAGCTATTTGTTTAGAGATCAAAGAGGCACCGCTTTCCGAATTTCAAAAGCCAGATTTTCTTTAATAAAGTTCGTTGGCATTTTTCAGATGCAATCTCAGCTTTTCGGATATCGCGTGCAAATTTGTCAAAAATCTTTGACAAAGTTGAAAACGCGTAAATCTTACTGTTCTAATTACACAACAGTAACTGACAAGAGTAAAGACACATCATCACTACCTACTACTGGGAAATCTCTATAGATGTCGATCTCAGTTCTCTATAACAAGGGAGACCTGCAAGAATACCAAATTCTTCCTCATCTCCAAGAATGCATCCTCAACAAAGCATCTCGAAATACTCAGTTTTCTTCCTCTCTGAGAATACCTCTTCAAAACAGGTCATACCAAAGTAAGAGTACCTCATAACATCAGGGACGAGAGCAAGACTATCTCATATCATGCAATCTCCCTGTCCTTTCCTTTGTCCTTGTTCTTACCTACAAAAACAAGGATAAAGAAAGCAATATGTCGGAACCTCTACTCAAACTTCCAGTCAGGAACCGACTGCCTGGAACCTTTGCCTAGTTGCTTACCTTGCATTGCCCTCGAGTACTCATCTTCAGGGCAAGGGTTGCATTTCACTCATGTATCAGTGGACAAATACTACAAGAGAGGATGCCACATAAGCATGGGGGGAAAACCAGGGAAAATACCACTTATGCAAGGGGAGCAAGTAAGGCAAGTGAAAATAATAAATTGAAGCATGTGGAGACAAGCACAACAAAACATGTGCCGATTCATCCCACCGGAGCTGAAGATCACTTGTTACGTAGGGCTGCTCATAGTTCCATTTCATTAAAGAACAAGTCCCAAAGCCCTTAAAGAAATCACATGTCCGATTCAAGATCAAGTGTTCACCACCCTTGAATCAAATTTAGCTCCAGATAAAAGGAGTAAATTCAGACCTTTGGATCAAGTCTAGCAAAAGGTCCTCCAGCCCAGTTCAAGGACAAGCTTGTGGAAAGTTAACAACAAGTAAAACACCTCTTTCAGCAACTCTTCTCGCTAAGAGATTGAAGCAGAATGATCAACGATCAGCCTAAATGATTTGAAATCAAAGGGAGATACTCATCAGGGGGAACATCCAAGACAAATCAAGATTTTAACAAGACAATCAAAGACTTGTGGCCATCCAAGGGTGAGTGTTGTAAATATGGTGGATGTCCACACTTGCCACTAATCCACTAAGCTACAAGTGGGAATAATGTTTGCTAAAGCTTGCCTTATACGATTCTCATTTTCTATAAATACAATCCCACACAACATCAAAAAAGGTGGTGAGGTTCACGGGTGAGAGAGGAAGGAAAAGAAAGAAAGAAAAGAGAGGAAGGAAAAGGAAGAGAGAAAAGAGAGGAAGAAGAGAGGAGATAATAGAGAGAGTTATCTGTACTCTTATTATTTCAGATTATAATGAAAGCACCACTGCTACCCCGAGGACTTACTCCAGTCACACTGACTGTAGAGGAACCTCGTAAATTTTGTGTCTTGTTTCATTTATTCCACTGCACCCACAATCGATTTTACAACATATTCATATATTTTGGAGCTTGTGTTAAAGGATTCATATAGTGTAGACCAATGTTGTTCCTTGATTGTACGTTTTTTTAATGGAAGATATATTGGTACTCTTCTTGGTTGTTGTGCTAAAAATGCAAATAGTGGTAAGTTTTTTTAAGTTTATTAAAGTGCAGCATCAGTTTAATAATGTGCATCATCTATTTATTAAAATGCAACATCAGTTTAATAATGCGCAACATCTATTTATTAATGTGCAGCAAAAGTACAGCATCAGTTTATTAATGTGCAACTTTCTGTGTAAAGTGCAGCATCAGTTTAGTAATGTGCATCGTCAGTTTATTAAAGTGCGACATCAGTTTAATAATGTGCAGCATCAGTAATGTTATGTGCAGAACCTGTTTTTGATATAATTATTAATTTTTTTCTTTCTATACAGAGATTTTTCATGTGTGTTATGGTATTGTTGACATAGAAAATGAAGAGAATTGAACGTGGTTTGTTGAACATTTGGCTCGAATATTAAATTACCAAAGAAGGAAAATCACATTTATTACCGACCGACATCATGGGCTTTTAAATGCTATTCGAAAGTACTTCCGTATTGTTTCTCATTGTTTTTGCATTATACATTTTCGAGAAAATTTATAAAGGCAATGTGCAGATAATAAGTTTTTGAAGGATTAGTTGTGTGAATATTTCAAAAATTGTGCATATGCATGTAGTGTCGAAGATTTTGATAGGAATATTGAGAAAATGTGAAGTGTTGGTAGAGATATTTCCGATTCATTTTTAGATGATCTTCCAAAAGAGCATTATTCTATTATACATTTTCGAGGAAATGAGTAGGGCGAAATGAGTAATGCAACTTCAAAATAATTAACGCAATGATTTCTGAAGAGTGTCTTATGCCTATTCTTGATTTGATTGAATCAACTAGGGGGAGGTTGATGGTCATGATGTCCGACAAGAGGCATGTTTCGCAAAAGTGGTTTCTTTGTTATGTCAAAAAAAAAAACAAAAAAAAAGATCTTAGAGGTTTTGTTCAAGAAGGTAGTCATTGGATTGTTAGTAGGTAATCTGATGATGTGTTTAAGGTATGGGGAATAGGAACTCTTTTGTTATTATGATGGATCAACGCCAATGTTCATGTGTTCAATGGAAGCATAAAGGATTTTCTTGTGCTCATGCTTTGCAAGTTATTCTGCATGATCAACGTATTATTGAGGATTTTGTGGATGATTACTGGAAAGTTTCTTCTTATTAGCTAAGCTATCAATTTCCTATTGTCCCAGTTTCTAACTTGAACAAGCCGACTTTTTATCTACTAAATGCTCATGTTAATCCCCCTCTTACAAGGAGACAAGGTAGTAAACCACGTATTCATCATTACAAGTCTAAAAATGAGACAAGAGGTGTATGATGTAGTCGTTGTCCTTAGATTTAACACCATAACAAGCAAACATGTAAGACTTTAATTTGATTTTTATTTTTATTTTTTGAGTGTTGGATTTTTTTTGTATTATGAAAGTTTGTTATTACATCAGTTTTTTGTTATTTTTCATTCAAAATAAATTTTTGATTTTATGCAGAATCAAGTTTTTTATGCACCATAAGTTGTTTTCGTATTTTGCAATTTTTGGTACCCCAATTTATGAAGAATCATTTTTTAGCAATTGAGCTCATGTTTTTATGGATAGGAGACATAATATTTTTCAACGTAATACTTATGCAGCATCAGTTTCATTTAATCAACGTTGTTGATGCACAAAATCAATAGGGACTTTGGTACAACAGAAAATGTTAAGTTTGTGACCTTTGCTAGATTGCTCCGGTTACTAGTGTGGATAAGTATGTAAATGGATAGAGACAGGGAAGCAAACGCAAGATGTACATGGTTCACCCAGATTGGCTACGTCCACGGAATAGAAGAGTTCTCATTAATTGTGAAAGGTTTACACAAGTACATAGGTTCAAGCTCTCCTTTAGTGAGTACAAATGAATGATTGGTACAAATGACATTAGGAAATATTGTGGGAGAATGATCTCCTTTTATAGAAGAGTTTCTAGCTTTGTTCTGACATTAACACATGTCGTGTTGAGATTGGCTTCTGATGTTGACACGTGTCGCGCTGTGATTGGCTTCTGATGTCGACACGTGTCGCACTGTGATTAGCCTCTTGGTTGGAGGGAAACTCTTCTAGGTCCTTGACGGTATAACGTTGACCAGTGCTCAGTAGTTTTGGGATTGGTCAAGTATGGTACAAACAGTGCTCCCCTAAGTTCCCGAGTGAGGGAAGCTCCTCGGTTGGGGACTTGCAAGATCCAAGCCGCTAAGTAATCAAGAAACTTCTAAGTACTAAAGTGTGGTATCATTTTCACTTGCCTTATCTGTCTCATAGGTAGATGTGGCATCTTCTCTGAAAGTACTTTTCCTTCATCCAGATGTGGTATCTTTAACTGGTGGAGAATGCACAAGGTAATGTATCAATTTCACTTGAAGCTTACTTGTAGTTTCAGGCTTGATCAAGCGCGATACAAACCATGTAGTAAGAGTCCCTAAGTCGCCGAGCTAGGAGATCCGTCGAAAGAGGTGACAGACAAGGTAAGCAATCAGAGCTCCCAGAAATCAATCCTAAATCAGAAGTTTGATTTCGAGTTCCAGCTGATTGTTCTCATTCTCCCCATCTTGCAGGCAGCAGGAAGGATAAAGAGAAGAAAAAGGAGAAGAGATGATATGAGATACTTTTGCTTTTGAATAAGTAACTTTCCACAGGCTTATTCTTGAACTGGGTTTGAGGGTTTGAGGGTTTTCTGCAGAGTATAAGGTCGACTCAAGAATTTGAGGGTTAAAATAAGTCCATCAAATCAAGTGTGCGTTCGACCTTGATGATATGGGATACTTTTGCTGTTGACAAAGTAATAGATAAATTGGCACGTGTTCTGTTGCTCTTGTTTTCACATGCTTTCTTGTATCCTTCTCACTTGCCCTATCTGTTCCTCAGGCAGATATGGTATCTTTTCTGGAAGCATAAGATGTTAAAGATGAGTACTCAAGAGCAATGCCAAGTAAGTAATCGGGCAAAAAGTTCCAGGTAGTCAGTTCCTGACTGGAAACTTGATTCCAAGTGTTGATCGATTGCTTTCTTTCTCCTTGTCTTGCAGGTAAGAACAAGGCCAAAGGAAAAGACAGGGAAAAAGCATGATATGGGATACTCTTACTTTTAACCCTGATGATATGAGATACTCTGGCTCTGGTGTGGCTTGTTTGCAGAGGTATTATCGGGGGGAAAATAAGCTGAGTATTTCGAGAGACTCTGTTGAGAGTGCCGTCTCGGATGTAAAGAAAAGTTGAGCATTTTTTTTTATTTGCAGGTTTGCCTGGCTATGGAGGATGAAGGTCGACATATATAGGAATTGTCCTAATAGCAAGTAGTAACGTTGTTCATTTACCCTTCTCGGTCATTACAATGTAGTGGGAGCTGCAAGATTCATGTGTTTTAAATTTGTTAGAGCACTTTGAAAAAGTGGTATGTGGTATCTGGAAAGCTGATGTTGCGTGTGAAGATTGCAGATAAGCTTTATCCAAGGAAATCTGGCTCTCGAAGTTCAGAGAACGGTGCCTCTTCGATTTCGAACAAGTAATCTTGTCGGGGACCTGGCTTTCGAGATTCGGAGAATGGTGCCTCTTCGATTTTTTAGAAAGCAATCCTGTTGGGAGTCTGGCTTTCGAGATTCAAAGAGCGGTGCCTCTTCGATTTTTGAGAAAGCAATCCTGTTGGGAGTCTGGTTCTCGAGATTTGGAGAGCGGTGCCTCTTCGATTTTTGAGAAAGCAATCTTGTTGTGAGTCTGGCTCTCGAGAGTCGGATAGCGGTGCCTCTTCGATTTTTTAGAAAGTAATCCTAGTGGCAGTTTGGCTCTTGAGATTCGAGGAGCGGTGCCTCTTTGATTTTTGAGCAAGTAATCCTGTTAGGAGTGTTTTCTCAATGTGAGTAAAGGTTGGGCATTTTTGCCAGTCTGCCTTATCACGGAGCACGGAGGTTGACATACATAGGGACTTTCCAGTTATCAAGCAGTGGTGCTGTTCATTTACCCTTGTGGGTAATGGTAGGGTAGCTGGACCTTCAAAATTTATGTGTCTAAATTTTGTCAGAGATCTGTGGCAAAGTTATTTGTGGTACCCGAGGAGCTGATGTTGCGTGTGGGGATTGTCGACATATTTTACTCAGGAAAATCTGCTTCTCAAAATCTGGAGAGTGATGCCTCTTCAATTTTTGAACCAACGACCCTATTGCCCTTTCTTTTATAGGGGCACCAATTGTGTGAAAAAAGTACGTTTAAAGAGTTATTGCTTGCAGGAATTTTCCCCTTATTTCTCAAGCCACAAGAATAATGATATTGTGCCACCATTGTTTCATCAAAGTGGATCTTTGAGCAAGGTTGTTTGCTTCAAGGCTTCTCACTTCAAAATTGGCTCCGATGACTTGTTTAGAGACTTCCTCGAGACATATTGGCAAGCTATTTCGTCGGGAGTGCGTGTGAGGCGTGTTAAGGATGGTAATAGTCGTAAGCCATATGATGGGGCTTAGAAAGACATCAAGTTCCATCCTTACTATTTTGTGTTAGGGTTTACTTTTCATATGCCACTTTTTTCCAAGAAGTGCTATGCTTCATGAGATGTGCCCCCGCTTAATGTTATCCCAATGTGGTTTGTGTGATGGTGAGATTCCACAATCTAAACCAATTTTTTTTACTTAGATTTGACCGTTAACAAATTTTGGTACTTCTTTGACATAGGCCACATTGAAGGAGTTGGGTAGCTACAATCTCGCCATAGGCTTTTTGATAATTCAAGCAAGGGAGATCATGATTGAGCCAATGAGACTTTGGAGATAAGTGAAGAATGAGAGTTTGATTCTTTCTCTGAGCTGCGTGTTTCAACGGTCTTTATATATGTCTGGTAAGTAAGTTGCTTAATCTTTCGATTGCTTAGTATTTGTGCTTAGTTGCTCTTTAATTTTTTTATTATCTCCCGCTACTTTTGTAGATTCAGAGTTTGGCTCAACTTCTAAGATTTCTCTAGACATGAAGAAAGTGCATGTTTCTTTGGGTATCCCCTCCGAGTACCGTGAGTGGTATTGGCTGCTTAGTCCTCTTCGTAGGGAAAAATGTGGGCTGCCCTCAAGAGAAGAGATAGAACGAATCAAGGCTAAGGCATTGGCTCGTCCTATCACTGTGGTGGAGCCTGCTACAAATGAAGGTGGGAAAAAGAGGAATTCCCCGTCTGCTCAAGAGATGCCCGCTAAGAAGAAGCCAAAGACTTCTTCTGCTGCTCATGGGGGTTCACCGGCTGCTCAAGAGACGCCTGCTGAGAAGAAGCCGAAGACCTCTTCCTCTACTCGTAAGGATTCACCGGCTGCTCCCAAGCTTATGATTGACTTGCCTTCCTCCAAGGGCGAGAAAAATGAGGATGCTAGATCTGTGCTGGTGGCGCCAACCGTTCTGAAGGCTACTAGTTCGATTGCTGATAAGATTGCCCAGCGTATAAGTTCCTTCGTGCCTTCAGTGCCAAAACGTCCACCTGGAGCTAAAGTCTGGTTCACCTTTGGAGAGGCTTGTTACTATGAAGAATGACAAGGTGCCCCTGCCTGCTAAAGTGGCGCCAAAATCTGCTCCTCTACTATTGAGACTAACTCGTCTACTGAGAAGAAGAAGACTGCTCGTGCAGGCAGTCATAAGAAATCCACCAAGTCTGTTTCTGGGGAAGCTGCTGAGATTTGTGAGCTTTTGAAACCAAATTTGCTTGAAGACATTGTTGTATGTGCCAAGTTTGTTGATGGCGTTAAAGGAGTTGTTAGCCCAAGTTCCTTTGTAAAGTATACGACCAAGTATATGAGGACCGCTCTGCTGGCCATGATGCAGAAAATGGCGATTATGGCAGCCAAGTCTATGTTTCTTGATCAATAGGATACCAAGGCTGCTAAGGATGTGGCAAGAACTATGGCAGCCAATGCTTACTCATCGGCCGAGAAAGTCAAGAAATTGGAATCTAAGCTTGTTGCTTTGAAAGGGTCTAATATCTCTTGCCCCACTTCTTTGCAGCTTAAGACCACTCACCAAGAGATCGTGGATTTGAAGACTAGCCTTGACGCAATCCAAGTGAAGTATGAAAGTGCAGAGAATGAGATCGAATGTTACATACCTCAGATTCAAGATCTTGAGCATGCCATCTCTGAATTCTGCTCTGCTGCTTATGCAAAGGATGAAAAACTGATCGCTGCTTACAACCAAGTGATCCACTTCAAGAAGGTTGTTAATAGGCTTGAGGCTCAATTGTTGGAACTCCAAGGTTCTTTGAAGATCAACAACAATCTGAAGAGAGAAGTGGATGAGCTACAGCGAGTTCATGCTTGTCTGCTTGAGGAGATTTAGCAGTTGAAGGGTGAGAAGGCTGGGTTCGAGACTTTGCTTAATCAGAGTCAAGTCGACTTCTACAAGCTGGGTTATGTAGATCATCTCTTTGGATGGCTGTTTGACTTTGAGTTTTCTAGTAGAGACTTCGAGACATTCTCTATCTCCCAGAAGACTTGCTCGCCTTTACTTTTGAGTCTTATATTGGTGAGGTAGTCGGAGAGGTTGGTGCCCAAGTTGGGGCAGCTGGGGATGAAACGTCGGATGATGCCGCTGCTGAGGGCATCACGGCTGTTGAAGGTATAACGACCGAGTAATTATGGGATGTCCAAGTTGCTGAATAATAGTCATCTAAGTAGCCTTTAGGATTTTCTTTATTTTCCTTATTGTTTTTGCTTTGTTTAAACTTCTTCGGTCTTTGCTAGTTGTTTATAAATTTTGCTAGAAAATTTAATAAACTTGTTTCCTTCGCTTTTCTCCATCTTCGCTTCTTTTGTTAATGTCCTAACCTTTAGACTTTATAGACCAGTCGCAGACGTACTACTTTTCTATAAGCAGACAAGCCTACATAGCCTACGTATCCGTAGGTGTTGGTCTAGAACTTTGCAAAGTTGTTAGCCATAGGGTTAGCAGCCAGATGCCTTACTTACAGAAGCAGCCAAGTCCGCGTAACCACTAGGTTGACAACCTTGGCTTTCTCCAATTCTATAGGTTGCGTAGCAAGTACCACAACACTTTAGGACTTGGTGTAGGTTGTTCCGCACTTGGCAGTGGTGAAGCTTATCGACTACGTAGCATGTTAGCAGTGGATAAGGCTTCGTATATGGACACTAGCTTGTTTAACATTTCACAAGAATGTGTAGTTGTATAAGTCAAGTGCGGCTTTACTACTTGAAAGGCAAGCCATATGCAATTTTCGAAAACCGTAAGCTGCCTTAGTGCACTTGGTAGCAACTTTAGGTTTCCAAGGCAGCCATTCATAGGGCGTACTGCATAATGTGCCCTTCATCTCTAAGGCCCAGTTCCCCGCGGATTAGGCTAAGAGACCCAAAATCCTTCAATTAGCTAAGCCTTGAAAAAGACTGTTGTGGTTACTTCTAGGAATCCCTACGCAAGCCATCGTGCATCTAGTTATACTAGGGCAGCCCGGCTTATCCACGTCTGGATATTCGGAGTGTATAGTTTATCCTCCCGCTTTGGAGAGCAGACCCATGTGGGTGTTAGGGAATTAGTTTACCATTTCGCACTGGAGAGCAGGTTGGTCCCTCGAGGGTGTAATTCATACGGTGAGTCCCTAAGAAGGGCATGATCTTCTTTTGAAGTGCAAGATAGATAAGTTGTTGTAGACATGTAGTTGAGCCAATTTGTAAATTAATTCTGAATTCTTCATTGAAAAACGAGTGAAACGAACAAATAACTTAGCTGTAAAAGACTGCATAACAATTGGATAGTCCTTGGCTTGTGAGGTGGTGCCAGTTAAGCTGCTTGAGTCTTTGGGTCTTGATATGGTGGGAGGTCAACATGGTACTTCCTCAGGTTGTAGGCGTTCCATTATTTCTCGATCTCTTTATCGTTCATGGTGGCGAGGGTGTAATTACCTTTGCCGCCTACTCTGCTAATCTTGTATGGACCTTCCCATATGGGATCCATCTTCTTGGAGCCTTCTCTATGAGCAGTGATGAAGACTTTTCTTAGAACCAGATCTCCGGGTTGGAATTGCCAAATCTTGGCCCTCTTATTATAGTTGGAAATGAGCTGCTACTGGTAGGCTGTGATGCCAGTGATGGTCTGCTCGTGTTTCTCATCTGCTAGATCTAAGCTTGTGGCCATCTCTTTTCTATTCTGCACAATGCTTGGGAGTAGAGTGCTGATGCTTGGCACGATGATGTTGGGATGAATGATTGCTTCTGAACCATATGCTAAAGAGAAAGGAGTTTCACCGAATGCTTGTCTTTCGATGGTGCGATATGCCCATAGACATCCGAGGAGTTCGTCTGATCATTTTCCCTTCTTGTCGGTGAGGGATTTCTTAAGGCAATCGATGATTGTCTTGTTGGATGCTTCAGCCTGCCTATTGCCTTCAGGATATCTCAGCGTGGACATTTGCTGCTTAATGCCATATTTTTAGAAGAACTTCACCAAGTATTTGCCCACGAATTGCGGGCCATTGTCGGTAACGATGGATTGAGGGATGCCAAATCAACAAATGATGTTCCTCCATATGAAGCGTTCTATGTATGTCTAAGTCGTGGTCATCATGGGCTCAACTTCTACCCATTTGGTGAAGTAATCGGTTGCCACGATCATCATGCCTCTACCCCTAGTAGTAGGTGGCATAAGTCATACTAGGTTGATTGCCCACTACATGAACAACCAATGACTCGTCTGAGGGTGTAGTTCGCTGGCAGGCAGTGCTGGTACCGGTTTGTAACGTTGGCAGTGGTCATACTTTTGTACTAACTCATTTGCATCTTAGTGCATGGTAGGCCAGTAGTAGCATACGTTAAAAGCCTTCTATGTTAAGGATCAACCCCCAAAGTGGTTTCGAGAAATGCCTTCGTGGATTGAGCTTAGAACCTTCAAGTCATCGGGAGGCGCTAGGCAGTGGAGATGTGGTTCGGTGTAAGATCTTCAGATAAGAATGTCGTTCTATATGTAGTAGTGTGCTACCTTTATTTGGAGCTTCCTAGACTCCAACTTTTCCTTGGGGAGTGTGTCGTTGATCATGTAATCTATAGTAGAACTTTTCCAGTTGGGAGTTATACTAACCTGTGACACCTCAGCTGCCAGCTCTGCCTCTATGCTTAGCTTGTCTAGATACTCCATCGGAATCAAGCGTTTAAGTTGGTGATTGAGGGCAGAGCTTAAGCCGGCTAGCTCATCCGTGTGAGCGTTGTTTGCTTGTGTACCTTCTCTATGTATTGCGCCATCTTCAGATGTTTCGCCATGTACTCCCCAATAGCCTGGTTGGTGATTAGCTGGGAATCGGAATGAATTGCAAGCTTCTTCACTGCCAAGTATTTTTCCATTCAGAAGCTTGTTAGTAGGGCCTCGTACTCTGCTTCGTTGTTGGATGCTTTGAAACCTAGAGTGATCGCCTGCTCGAGCATTGAACCGTCTGGAGTGACAAGGACCACAGTTGTTCCTGAGCCTTTGTAGTTGAATGCATCGTTGACATGTAAATGCCAGAAGTCTTTGTTGGGGGAACAGGCGCGGCTAAGGTGTGCTCGACTGCTTCTGGGGCGTCGTTAGGCCGCTCTATTGCATTGCCTAAGCTAGGCATAAATTCTGATATGAAGTATGCCAAGGCTTGGGCCTTTATTACCGTGCGGGGTCGAAAAACTAAACCGTATTGGCTAAGTTCCAATGTCTATTTCATCACTTGTTGAGAAGCGTCTGGACCATGTAGTATTGATTGTAGTGGATATTGAGTCATGATGATGACTGTATGAGCTTGAAAGTATGGTGTAAGCTTCCGAGCAGTAACAGCTAGCGCCAAAATTATTTTTTTGATCTTTGGGTATCTAGTTTCCACATTAAGAAGAGCTTTAGAAGTGTATAATACTGGTTGTTGGGCCTCCAACTCTTCTCGTATAAGAGCAGAGCTCACTGCTACTTCAGATAATACCAAGTATATGGAAAGCTTTTTCACACTCTTCTACCCATTTGTCTCGTTATGCCTTCTTGATGGCCTTGAAAAAGGGCTTGTATCGATCAGTAGACTGTGAAAAAAAAGCGGTTGAGGGCAGCAGCTCGTCCTGTCAAGCTTTGGATCTCCTTCAAGGTAGTGGGAGATTTCATCTCTAGGATCACTTAGATTTTCTTGGGATGTGCTTCGATTCCTCATTGGGTTACTAAGTACCCTAAGAATCTGCCTAAAGATACTCCGAATATGCATTTGGTGGGGTTGAGCTTCATCTTGTACTTTCTAAGAATGTCGAAAGTTTCTGTCAAGTTGCCGATGTGGTTTGACCACTGCTTGCCTTTCACCATCATGTTTACTAACCTTTGGTAAATGGTTTTTGCGTTATTGAGGCCAAAAGGCATAACCTTGTAGCAGTAGGTGCCTCGTTCGATCATGAACGTGATTTTCTTCTTGTCGAGCTTGTACATAACTATTTGGTTGTAGCCAGAGTATACGGCCAAGAAGCTGAGCAGCTGGTTTTCAGAAGTTGAAGCTAGCAATAGATCAATCATGGTAAGCAGATAAGGATCTTTTGGGCATGTTTTGTTCATGTTAGTGTAGTCTACGCATACCCTCAATTTGCCCTTCTCTTTCTTCACGACTAGCACGACATTGGCAAGCCATGCTGAGTGTGCTACCTCTTTTATGAATCTGGCCTCCAGTAGCTTGTCAATTTCTGCCTCGATGATCACTACTTGCTCGGGTGCGAAATGTCTTCTCGTTTGGATCACCTGCTTGGCAGCAGGGTCGACGTGCAACTTATGGCAAGCTATCTCAGGATCGATGCCAAGCATGTCGAAAGGTGACCATGAAAAGACGTATCGGTTTTCCCTAAAGAAAGTCGTGGGTTCTTCCTTCTTAGTTAGGCTTAGATGTAAGCTGATTCTAGTCGTCTTTTCTGGCTGCTGGGGATCAAGAATGATATCTTCGACGTCCTCTTTGGGTTTCCATCCTATCTCATCAGTTTGAGCGCCATCTTCTTGATCCGCTTGCTGTAATTGCTATTTGGTAGCTTCATCATTTTAGACCTCGGTATCCTCTACGGGGTTAAAGGTCTTTTTCTTTGATTCCTTCAACACCTGCACAATGCATTGTCGAGATGCGGCTTGGTCAAACTTGATTTCTTTGACTCCTCCTCCCGAGATGCGGAATCAGATCATTTGATACTTGACGGAATGATGGCATCCAACTTGATCAACCAATGTTTCCCAAGAATCCCGTTGTAAGGAGATGGGTCGCTTATGATCGTGAACATCTGCTTTAAGACAATTAGTGGTGTTTTCACGTCAAGTATGATGGGACTAATGGTAGTCAAGGTGTGCTCGTTGAATCCGGTAAGTACCTCTGCTCAGAGTATGATCGTGCTTTCTAGGCCCATATTCTGAATGATTAAGAGTTGAAGTAGGTTGACTGCACTCTATTGTCGATCATCATTATGTCGATTATGGCATGGGCTAGCTGGACAGATACTACTAAGTTGTCGTCGTGTGGAAAATCGACGCCTTCTGCATCTTGCTCGGTGAAGCCAATGATGGGTCCAAGTTGAGTGTCGACTGCTTAGACCTGTGAGACTAGTAGAGCTTGCAGGATCTTTCTTTTTTTGAGTTGTTGGTGGCCCCCAAGTGCTCTGATTCAGCGAAAAGGCCATTGATTTGAATCGTCTTGGTTAGCGGCTCTTCGTCGTCGTCTGCGTTCCTTTTAGGTTGCGCAGCTGGCTTGTCAAAGTATTTGTCAACCTTGCCTTCTTTCACGAGCTTTTTAGGTAATTCTTCCAAGTGTAGCAATTGTCGGTTGTGTGATCAGAACCTCAGTGGAATACATAGTATTTGGAGTGATCTAACTTGGAAGTATCTCCATTTGATTGTTTCGGCAACTTGAACCATGGCTCGTTCTTGATGTAGCGAAGGATTTGGTGGATTGGGATTGAGAACTAAAATAGTTCTTGGTCGTCAGGTCATCTTTTGATGGCCTCCTGCCTGCTTTTGCTGGGCTGCTTCCCATCCTCCTTCTTTTGAGCCACTGCCGACTCTTTCCAAGGCTACTCGGGCACCTTGTCTGCTCGTCGAGCCTCATCTCAAAGTGCATGTTTCTCAGCTAGAGCAAATGAGTCTGCTAGAGTTAAATCTTCTCTCATGATCATTTCTCCGAACAATGGGTGGTCTGTTATGAGTCTTTTTTGGAAGGCTGCGCTTGCTATCGAGTCATCGCATCCAACGATTTTCACCTTCTCTGCGTTGAACCTCTTCACGTAGTTGCGGAACGACTCCTTTAGGTTCTTCTTCACATTGAACAAGTGGTCGAACTTTTTCTTGATCGAGCGGTAGGATTAGTATGCTTTGGTGAAAACGAAGGATAGATCATCAAAACTCCGGATTGATCGTGGTTGCAAGATGTGAAACCAATCTTGCGCCTTGCCTTGCAAAGTGGTGGCGAATATTTTGCAAGCTCTGATTGCTCGATCTCATCCGTGAAGGGTGACGTGCTTATGTTGGTCATATCCCGCCGTAGTGCTTCATCGGCCACTTTGTTATGTTGGAAATCATGCAATCGCTGGTTGAATAGCCTCTCTGCCTTTTCCTGAATTTACCTTTATTGGGGTAGCGGAGCTCTCGGCTGCCCCTAGTCTTGTTCTGCTGGTCTGGACTGCTCTTTTACATGTTCGGCTCGTCTATGTCGCGGTAGCAATGCATGTAGTCTGTTCCTGGTAGGTGAGGGAATTCTTCACAGGCTGCAGGGTATGCTTGTCCATTGGCCTAATTGAAAGTACAAACTCCTCCGCGCGCTAAGATGGGAGTATACGTTATCTCGGGGCCCAATCAGGAGTGTATGTTGCCCGAACACCGGTTCGTGATTGGTCGAGTGGCTATTTGCCAGGACACTGCTGGAGAGGTTCTTTGTTTGCCCTTATCCTACTTCGAGACACCTCGTCTGGGGCACATTGGATCTCAGTGCGCTTCAAGAATTGAGTCACCAACGTCGTCTGTTGTGCAAGGGCGCTCATCAACTCCATGACTTGTCGGGACAAGTATTGTTCGCCATTTGGGTTGGAAGAGCTTGGAAAGAATAAGCCTCATTGAGCAGTGAAAGGGTGGTAGACTCCGAGCGCGAGATTTGAGTTGGGAAATGTCAAATCCGAGGAAGAAATGTGGTGAAAAGGCCCCCTGTTCGATCGAGGTCTTGAAATTTGAAGCCGGGATGGTTGAGCAAATCTTGGGCCAACTTTGGCCGCTTAAGAAGCCACGAGAGCAGGTTGCTTGGCGTGTGGCGCACGCGGGTGTGAGGCTTGGGCTCGGCTTAGCAACGCATTGGGCTTATGCTGGGTTTGGGCAGCGCAGGTCGGCTCAGTTAGGGCTTGGGCCTTAGAGGGTTGAAGTGGCAGGGCTTGGGCCGTGGTTATGGGGCCATGAACCTTGCAATAGGTGGCCACCATAGTGGTTGCCACTGTGGTGCCTCATGGCAGTGCCACTTCACTTACTGTCAATGTTCTAAAAATCGGCCTAGGCGCTGGGTGGCGGAGCTCCGACCCGATTTAGACTAAAACGCTCAGTTAGGCGATGAGGAAATAAGCAGCCGCCAAGGCGCTTACTAAGCGCCTAAGGCAGGCTAGGCAGCAATCTAGGCGGTTTGAATCTCACTGCAAATCCTAAACTTGCTGTCATTTTCGTAAATGATCTACAACTTCCGATCTCGTATATAACAACATAGCTCAGGAAAATTTCTATAGCTCGTCTCTGTGAAGATAAGGGAAGAGAGGGTGCGAAGAGAGAGAGAGAGACTGCCGGTGAAGATGAGGGAAGAAAAATTGCTGCCAGATAATTTCTGCAGCTCGTCTGTGAAGATAAGAGCAGAGAAGAGTGTGAAGATAAGAACAGAGAAGAGAGAGTGAGAGCAGAGAAGAAAGAGTGCGAAGAGAGAGAGAGAGAGATAGACTTAAACATTTCAGTATGTGGTGGTTGTGCAAGTTGAGGACTCAAAAAGATTGGGTAGTGTGAAAGAGCAGAGATGAGGTTGACGTTTTGGATGGTTTTAAAATTGAAAACCATGGACTCTAAGATGGTTTTAATCATGAAAGCCACCCAAGGTGGATGGGTGATGGGAAAGAGAGAGGTGAGGTGGACGGTTTTAAAAAGTGGAACACACATATACATATATATATATATATATAAGATTGGATGGGTGATGGGAAAGAGAGAGGTGAGGTGGACGGTTTTAAAAAGTGGAATACATACATACATATATATATATAGTGTGTGTGTGTGTGTATATATAAATTATTTAGATAATATTTTGTTTTTTTTTTCTTAAGCAAGCATATCATATATGTATAAAACATTTACATATGTATGTTCTTCTATAAGAAATAGAATATTAGTTAATAATTATTTACATTTGATATAGTAAATTTAATTAAATCATAAAATATATAAGAAATTTACCCAAATCCGCCTAGGCTGCCTAGGCGCCCGCCGCCCGACTAGCGCTTAGCGTTTTTTAAAACCTTGCTTACTACTACGTTGAGCTTTGTAGATAGTCGCGGTCCTAATCTTTGAATGTTGGAATTTTCATTCGTCAAGGTTTCCGAATCTCTTGCCATTGTACTTTTCTTTTACGTTTTATCGAATAATTTTTAGAAATAAAAATTCCTAGAATAAGAACATGCGAAAAATCTGCAAATAAGCAAGGATACAAAAACCTTAGATGCGAGAATCTTCTATGAGCGTTTGATCAAGACTTTCAACGAGAGCACCAATTCGTGGATGCAAAGTTCTTCCTCCTTATTCTTGGACAAAATTGCACCTACAAAACAAACAACACTTTAGGTCAAGGCCAAGAGCCTTACGCGCCCATAATGAATAGAGGGCTTTGAAGAACCTTCGATGCCAAAGTTAGAATTTTGAGGAAAAAATATTTGGAGAATTTGGAGAATTTAAAGAATTTAGCAAGAGAATTGGAATTGAGTTTTGGAGAGAATGTAAGAGTTTATATAGGGGTGTGGCTGGCCCCCTTGGGAGAGGAAGGACCGGCCACTTGGACGTTTTTGTGGGTTAGGTTTTTTATTTGTGGTTAATTAGCTAATTAATGGAATAATTAATTAATTAATTAGGTAATTAATATAATAAAAAGGAATGATTTGAGAGTTACTTTGTGGAGAAGACATGATGAGGAAGAATGAAATATGTTATAAATAAATATCTATTTTGGGCACTTTTAACTTGATTGAGAGATGATTGCCCACTGCTCACTCGTAGGAGCTTCGATGTTCCTCAAGGGTAATTTTGTTATTTTTTCCCAAAAATCCACGTGTCGCCTCTTGATTATTTTTGACTTCACAAGTTATACCAGAATTAGTATGCAACATCAATTATACCAGACTTAGTATGCAGTATCAGTTATACCCAACTTTGTATGCATGATCAGTTATACCAGAATTAGTATAAGTTTTTAGCATGCATTATTAATTATACAAGAATTAGTATCCAACATCAGTGATAAAAAAATTAGTATGCAGCATCAATTATACCAGACTTAATATGCAACATCAGTTATAACAGACTTAATATGCAACATCAATTATATCATACTTAGTATGCATCATCAATTATACCATAATCATTCAGTTGATGACATTTTAATTTTTTTTATGGCAAACTCATGATTTTATATAAAATTTAAATACAAATTTTGAGCAGAATTAGCTTGTTTTTGGATTTACCATTTTGTCTGCTAGGTCATCGTCTTGATTTTTTAGCTTATATTGGATTTGTGTTTTTATCATCCATGCAGATAGTGTCATTTCAAATTCTTCATCATCTGTTTGATCATCGCCTTTTTCCGATACATCTAAAACAGTTCTTTCATCATTACCCTCTTCTTGCTGTTGAATGTCAATCATATCGTCATCAGCATCACCTTTTAGAAGTTTAGGTGCTACTACAGTTTCATCCTTATTGGCTACTTGCTCAGGTCCCACTACCGTTTCAACTTCTTCAAGATCTTCATGTTGAAGCACTAATTTTTTTAACGCTTTAGCTTTCTTGGCTTTTAGTCCATTCTTAGCTACTTGCTTTTCCATTTTCCTCTTTTTTGATGCAGGTGGAGGTTCAACAAGGTCGTCATCATCATCTTCTGGGCAATGTTCAACTGACTCCAAAATTTGTTTTGCATTGTCCATCTGTGAAAGGTTAAAGAGTTATGTTTTTTAATACTTTATTTGAAAACAACACACAACAGGCACATGCACATGTAGAATCATGTTTTACATAAAAGTATATGCAATATCAGTTTTACCTTCAAATTTTTATTTGCTTCCTTATAAATTTTTTTCATCTAGATTTGCCAAATCTCACTTCATTGCTATTGGAGAGCATTTCTCATTTCTTTCTATTGGGTTGATGATTGTAGTGTGATCACAAATCCAATACTATAGACAAAATAAAAGTTAGAGATTTGTATATTTTTTGTAAAATGAGACAAAAACTGATTTTTTTTTTTATTAGTTTTTGTTTACTTACCAGTAAAAGTACAACAGTGCCACTGACAGTTGGTTGTTTGTCTCTTTTTCTCTTATGTATCCTATCGATTGATTCCATCAAATATATTGCTATTTCCTCGGCCCAATTGTACTGATTTATGTTATTGGTGGAGTTGCAATTCTTGGCCAAACTCCAAGGGAGTTTCCTCGCTAAGCTCCCAAGCAGATTTGTGTTAAGCAAATATAGAATTATAAGGCATGCTGCATCTTGATCCCCTTCTGTTGTCGCAATATCAAATGCAACTTGAATTGCTTGTGCAATTTCTCATCTACCAATTCTTGTCTTTTCCGAGAAGTATTTATCAACAAATCTGTTTTCTTTCGGCTTTGGGATTCTTAAGTCTCTTGTTGACTGAAGTGCTTCTCTGCCTCGATTTAAGATCCCAACTATGTGTTGAACATCATCAGTATTTACGTTACAATATCCATTTCTGATTTTGAACATTCCCTTTTCAGTGTTATACCAATTCACTAGATGTATGACATATCAGTCTGATTTCTTTATTTGTAGTTCACCTTTTATGTACGCGTTCACTAGTCTGCCAAAATGTGACTTATATATGAATGCCAAGACTTCTGATTTTTCTACAAGTTTTGGCTTGAGCTCTTGTATTAGTTCTGCAAAGGCCTAGAGATTTAGTCTTATTTGAGCATAATTCTCATCTGTTGCTCGATGCTTTAAGGCAAAAGATTTTGGAGCTGATTTCTGTTTAATTGCAAAATGTTTTACTTTTGTCGTCATCTTCAAAAAAAAATGAAATGATCATGAGTAGTATAATAAATTATCAAATAATAAGAAGTCATATAAATGACAAAGTATATGCAAGGGGCAAATGCTTAGCACACAAGCTAGATGCAGCATCACTTAACGCGCAAGCTATATGCAGCATCACTTAGCAAACAAGTAGATGAAGCATCACTTAGCAAATAAGGTAGATGCAGAATTGGTTGTTAACGCACAATGTAGATGCCTGACGTTTTACAGCATAAGATTTTGGAGATGATTTCTGTTTGATTACAAAATGTTTTACTTTTGTCGTTATCTTCATAAAAAAAAAATTGAAACGATCATGAGTATAATAAATTATCAAATAATAAGAAGTCATATAAATGACAAAGTAGATACAAATGGCAGATGCTTAGCACACAAGCTATATGCAGCATCACTTAGTAAACAAGTAAATGCAGCATCACTTAGTGCACAAGTAGATGCAGCATCACTTAGCAAACAAGATAGATGCAGAATTGGTTGTTAATGCACAATGTAGATGCATAATTGTGCAGAACCAATTTATAAATAGAAAGTAGAACCATAATTAATTTACAAAGTGCATCATCAGTACAAAGTGCAGCATCAGTTCAAAGTGCAGCATCGAAGTTAAACGGTTCTTTTTCAAATGTTTAAGAATCAATTTACAAATAGAAAGTAGAACCAAAATTAATTTACAAAGTGTAGTATTAGTACAAAGTACAGCATTGAAGCTAGACGGTTAATGTTTTTACTCACAAAATTTAGACGCATATTCATTTTCTTTTTCAGATGTTTAAGAATCAGTATACATATAAACTAAAAAAGAGAAATTGAAACATATAAAACACTGAAATTGTTTTTTCACAAACTGGAATATTGAATTTTTTGTAAAATCAAGTGCAAAAAAAAACTTGATAATGCATGCCTTTTTTACAGTTTTCTTTTGCAAAAACACTTGATAATGCATCCAAAACTTTGATAATGCATTCGTTTTTTATAGAGTTCGAAATATCATCATACAAAAGGACGATTTTGAGTAGTAGGAAAACCTTTGAAACATTGATCTTTATGGAAATCCGGCTGAACTTTGTGAATCACTTTACTGAAAATCCGGCTTGAAAGTGTCGGAAACTATAGAGATTTTAGGGGGTTTTTTCTGGGGAAGTATCTTTTGCGTAATAGGATTTTGAAATGATACGTTTGTGGAAGAGGAATGCGGGTATTGAATAAGGGAAAATGGAAAGGAACTGGTTAGTTTTTATGATTTTTGTCGTGTAGTGGTTAATGTGGCCGTTTATTAACGATTATAGTCGAGTGGCATGGACCGTAACTTAGTCAGTCCATTTCTTTTTAGGTTGGGCTTGGTTTTCTGTTATTGGGTTTTTTGTCCCTCCTTGTAATGTTATAAAAGGTATGAAGTTGTGTGAAATATGATATATATTTGTGTCTCTATAACTAAAGCTCCCATTTTATTATTGCTTATGAGCTTTAGTGTTTTCCAAAAACGCATTTCCAAACGAATGAGGATCCTCGCCGAATGCTCTTTGTGAAGATCCCGAAGATCCTCCAATCACATGTTCTCGTACATCATGTAGTCAGTTTTCGTCAGGTACTTTTTATATTCAATTTTAAATAAAAGAATTTACAATAATTTCTTACCGCACGATGTACGATGAACAGATGTGATTTGAGGATTCCGGGATCTCACAAAGAGGATCCGGTGAGGATTCCTCACTATTTCCAAACAACTCACCTGTCATGTCAACTGCCAGATTTGTAAATGTTTAGGTGATTAATAATTTAATTATTGACTTAAAGCTCTAATGCAAACACTCAAGTATGATTAGCCGCAGACTACATCATTTGAAAGAAAAAATATTAAATACCAATTATCGGAAACAATGATCCCGGATTCCCAATGGCCATAGACAAGTTCCAATAATAATCTTAAGGTAATTACAATTCCCCTGTGAACCCAGAAAGCTAATCAGTAAAGCTTTCTGGTTGACTACAGGCACTTGATATTGTATAGGATGAACATCAAGTACAACTGTTGATGCTTTGCTATCAAATTGATGTAGAACTCGATCCTCGTCGTCCTATCACGAACTTGACTTACCTCTGTTGTCGCCCTTGTCAACCATTTTCGTTTCTTTCAAGGTTTCCAACTTATCCTGTCCTCAGTATAAAGGTTGATCTGCCAAGAAACAAGTGCAAGAACCATGAGCCGCTTTATGCTAACCATAAAAACAGTCAATGATGACTAGATAACATAGTTACATGCTATGTTTGTGTGCCCCCTGAGGATTATTTAAGAGAGGGATGAGAAGGAGTAGCTGAATTCTAACTTGCTCAACCTTAAATAAGGGAACACCGATTTAGGAAACATTCGAGTCTAAACAATACCATATAATTGTTTCCTTTTAACCAGTTGTAACCACAAGGAGAGAGATAAATGTGTACATGAAGTGAACGTTAGAAACGCCAATAAGGCATTCAACACCAAGAGGTACAAAAAATTCTTGACCTTGCTTTCAATTGTTGAAAGGAACAGAATTTTCCTACCTGAAATCCACATATTCAAGAATGCATGTAACCGAGAACAGACATACAATCAAAGACCTCCAAAAATTATACTTCCCTTATCTATGTTAGCCAAAAACCTATGTTCTTACATGCATGGCATAAGGAAAGCCTCCCTTAATACAGACATGCAAATCGAAAGCTATTAAAAGAGCCAAAAAAGAAAAGGAGCAGTGCAGTTTGCTTATTGACATGCTTTCCTGTGCCCTAAAGACTGATATCTCCAACTAGAATTATGTAACCAATCCTAGAAAATATGAACACCATTCAATATAACATTCGCAAATATTTCAGGTAGCAGCTTGATACATTCAGAATAACATAAAGCCAAAGTAATTAGTAATTTACCAGGACTTTCTTCAGTATCTCAACTATTGTGTTAGATACTACCAACTCAACTCAAGAATTGTTTTCTTCTTGGTCGGAGATATTGATCTTAGTAGAACACAATTCCAGATAAACACATGAGAACCTCCAAGACAGATGAAGGTTTTCTTTTGCTCAACTTCACCTTGCAATTCTAGTCAAATTCTTAATTAACTCCTCATCTCCGGATTTCTTCAATATCTCAGCTATTGTGTCAACATAAGGAGCTTTCAGTTTAATTCCTTTATTGAGCATTGCTCTTGCCAGCTTTGCAGCCTCCACTAAATGCTTTTGTTGACAAAGCCCCACTAAGAGGATAGAATACACATCAGAGTCGATGGAAGACAAGCATTGCATTTTCTCAAGTTCATCAAACAAGCACAACGCTTCTACCACCTGACCCTCCAAACAAAGTTTTTTCAAAATAATGCTAGAGGCCAAACTATTTGGTTTGACCCTGCCATCAACCATCATCCTAAAGACCTTCTCTGCCTCCTCACTTTTCCCACCTCTTGCCAACGACACAACAAGAGAGCTATAGCAATCACTATATGTGACACTACGTCCAGCAACAACTCTATCAATCAACTTACAAGCCTCTTCAACTCGATCCTCAACGCACAAACCCTTAATCAGAGAACTAACTGTAACGCGACTTGGGGCACATCCACAAGCTTCCATTCGGTCCAAAATAACCAAGGCATTCGTGGACCGTCCCTTGTCACAAAGCTTTTGAATCACAGATGTATATGTTACTACATTAGGACTACAATCCCCACCTTCCTTCTCCATTTCCTTCAATAACTCCAAAGCTCTCTCCATATTATCACACCTACAAAATCCATCAAGAAGTGCCGAGTACACCACAGCATTCGGCAAACAACCATGTTCCTTCATAACCTTAAACAAGCCACAAGCATTATCTAACCGACCCACATTACAAAACCCCTTGATCAGTACCATGTACGTGATCAAATCGGGATAAAGATCCACCAACCGCATCTCCTTCACCAAACTTTCAGCCATATCCATATCACCATTATCACAAAACAATCTTATAACGACATTATACACCGTAGTATCCGGACGCAAACCAAATTCCGGCATTTTCCTTAATACCCTTAATGCTTCATCAGCAAGCTTAGCTTCTTTACACAAATTAAAAACAACCTTAAACGTCTTCAGATTAACAGAGCACCCTTCAATTCTATAAGCCTCCAAAACATCGAAAATCACACTCGGTTTTATCCTAATCTCACACAATTCACAAGCTTTGCTATACATAAAATAGCTGTGCCTATAAGTGGATTGAAGACCTGCCCATATGAAAAACCTAAGACCCATTTGGGAACGGCTACCATAGCATCTCTGTAAAACCTGACTTACATATTTGGAGTCCAATTTCACCTGAACCGAGGCAAGGATTTCCTCTACGTTGCCACCATTTTTCTGCAGGTGATTGTACACTGTTTCGGCCGCCGCCGACGCCGTAGAGAAGTTCAGGATTGATAATTTGTGATTTTTCAGGCCGACTGAGGAGGAGAAGAACCGATGTATTGAAGAAAGGTTCATCATTTCGATGAAAATTTTTAGGGTTTTGATCCAAATAAGATTAAACCCTAATGCTGAAAAGGAGAAATGAAGACCTGCAATGATCGAACTTGGTTCAGGTGGATCAGAAACTAATTTATGCCCAAATGGTTCAAGCTCCAATTTGAGTTACGTCGTCGAATTACAGGTTTGTGTTTGGGAAATTGGCTGAGAGAGTCGTGGGGAGGCATATGCGTGTGTTCTTAATGGTCGGTGGGGGGGAATGGTGGCTCAGAGCTGTTCCACCATGAAGGGATGGCAAGGGCAAGGGCTTGAAACGTGCCCTTCAACCCAGAATAACACCTTCGGTGGGCAAGTGGTGGGCCAAGTAATGTTCACCCAAATCTTGAGCCAGCAGGCAAGGTTGAAGTCAGCATGACGTCAGTCGCGTTCTTTAATATTTTTTTTTTTTTTTTTTTTTGTGTCTTACGCTTGCATTATCCTCCCCAAAGGTATGACAATTCTCTTGCCCTTGCCCTTGTCATTGGTTCCTTAAACGGATCGGATTATATCCGGTTTCATTTTAAAAGTAGCTAGACTCGGCCCCTCACTTCATTTACAAACGTCTTTGGTCCGGTTTCTCTAATTTTAGCTTTAGCCCAGCCCATGCCCACCCTTCGTTGTAGGTGTTCATTTACAAACCTCTCACCTCATACATAAAATTGAGGGCTTTTAACAAACAATAGTCACTCAGTACTACGATCTGATAGTATTCTTCTTCGTTTAGAAGTAAGAGGTCTTAAGTTCAAATCTCATGGATAACGAATTCGATATCAAATTAGGTTGCCCAGTGTGTGGCTTAACCGAACTCCTCATCTCCTAGTGTAAAAACATCGATGGACACAAAAAAAAAAAAAAAAAAAGTTCCTCTTTCAAATTAATCATTTGATTGATCTAAGGGTAGATTAGTCTATACGCTTAAACTATCTTTGTTATACCTAAACAAAATATATCCAGCAAACTAAATAATTAAAGAACAAAAAAAAAGTTCAAGCGTGAAATCCCTTCCAGTTGGCAAAGAGGTCTTTCCTCAGATTTCGAACCGCCATTGCCAACGCGTCCGAACAAGAGGCCTAGCAGACATTACCAAAAGCCGTAAATTAATTAGGAGGCAATCCCGTATTTTGCAACCATTTGCACTTCACTTCAAACAGTGACCACCACCATGTTTGTTGTGCCTCTTTGATCTAATTCAAATGGCCACTTCACTTCAAACAGTGACCACCACCATGTTTTTTGTGCCTCTTTGATCTAATTCAAATGGCCAAAAGGATGATTGCGTTGAGTTGATGTACATCATCATCTCCCTCTTATGATTACAGAGCCATTAGGGCACAATTTGATTACAAATCTTGAAAGAGAATTCGAATTTTCAGAGGACTGCAAGAAATCTGAATCATGTCGTTTTCTCCTTTTTCATATGAAAAAAAATAATAATAATTCTCAGAAAGGGAGAGGAAGGGGATGCAGGGGAAAGAGGGCATGGGAAGAAGACGTATCCCATTAAATAGGGTCGGCTATATGAATTATATAGAACGTCAAAGTGCTCGATTATGTGTCATGTCTTCTGTTAAATCCAAGTAGTCCAAATCTTTTCTCAGAGTCTCTTTCCAAGTTTTCCTAGGTCTTCCTCTACCCATTTGGCATTGGGCTATGTCCGTACTCGCATCTTCTAACCGAAGCGTTTGTAGGTCTTCGTTTCACATGTCCACCCTTCTTGAAAATACATAAAGTAATATAACTTGTATCTTTTTGGCGTTTAATCTGAAGACATTTGAGACTAGAAAAATAAAGGAATGTTACAAAATTGGTTCAACTGGTAAATAATAAAGTGCTAAACTAACAATGGACGAATCAATTCCTCCCAAAATCAATCTACTCATTTGCACAAGACAAGACTTAATAAAATAAAAAAGTTTCAGTCATCCATTTAGCTCTAACTTAGTACCTAATGGATTATAATACCTCCGTTGACGGTATCCCAACCAAGGTTTTATAACTCTAATGAGCAAATGAAGTGCCTCCGTCAACCTCCGTCGAAGGCTTGGGAAAGTTCGACTCTCACCTTTCCCATTACTTTGAAATTTTGAATAGCGGAGAGCCGTTCCCATATCCTAAAATATCGAATGTGTGTAGAAAATAAGAGAGCATTGTGTACATGCTAACTTTTCTTAAGATGGTCCTATGTTGTTTTAGGTTAAAAAGTTACGCACAAACACAAATTTTGAAATTTGGATATTCCAAAGCATGAGGAATCAGATGCATTGTCTACGGCTCCTTCCAATGTACTTGCGGCCACAAATGTGAAAAGGGAGAAGCGAATTGAAGACGGAGAAGGATACCTTATCACCCTTCCCCATCCTTCTTAATCATTTTATGAGGTTATCTTCTTAGTTTCGCTTTTACATTCCTAAAGCTTCCTGCTGCCATGTATGATTACTGCAATAAGCGCTACTTCCATGCTTGATTGGCATGTACTAGATGTGGAGATATAAATTAACTGCATCCAATTGGATATGGACACATGGATTATATGCTCAATATGACGATTTTACCCTTAACTTCGTGAGCGAACCACAAATTACATTAAGGGAAAAAGACGTTAGTTTGGCCTACATTAATGGGCCTTTGAGCCACCAACAAATCATGGGATGTCCAGGCCGCGCATCACATATATTATGTACTCTCTAGACAGCTCACATATTTCCTGCCACCAAGGTATAAAATATCGATAATATCGGAAATATCAGTAGTCCAAAAACACGGAAACTTCAATGGCAATATCGGGATATTATCGATATCGATAAAAATTGAATAAGAACCACGAAAATTGTAAGAAAAACTTGGAAATTTTTATTGAAACTTTGTAGGATGTTTATTTAGTCAATCATCTATTAGTTTATCACAAAAAAATTGGAAGGAAATGCATTGCATAATGGATTTAACTAATTTAAGTTGATTATATAGCGAGCTGGCAAACATTGTGAGAGTAGAAAATATGTAGTAATTAATGAAAGAAGTTTAAACACACCATAATCATTTATATATAATGAATTAGTACAATATTTTACACTTTATACATTGCATGGTAAGATACATGTGTGACTTAGTACCACATAGAGTTCCTATGAGGTTCAAAATTTTCACTATCTTCATCATCTCTATGTGTAGATTTGTTGCTTGCAAAAAGAATTCAAAACAAAACCATATATATAAATATTTTAGCATATTTTCACAAAAACATAAGTGATATGGTGGTCAATGTGTTGAAGGAGTAAAATGGGAGGGGTTCGAATCCCTTGGTGTTTTTTTAAATATAAAAATTTATCCTAGATAATAAATATTAGGGTAAATTACACAAAACTACCTCAACTATTAGGGTTTTATTTTTTTTATTTTTTTCTGGGTTGCAGGTAGTGGGTGCGGCGTGTAACACCCTAACCCCCAATTATATGTATAATTTCCTAAGTCCCCTAAAGTTTTATTGAGATTTCATTTTGCCCCCCCCCCTAATTTTGATTAAATCTGGACCCTTTATCTAGATTCCTAAACATTCCCAAACAGCCACGTGGTAGCACCATATCACTCCTCACTCTTCTCTTTTTCCGTCCCCTACCCCGTGACCCTCTTTCCTTTCTCTTTCTTCTTCTTCTTTCTCTGCACTCTATCTCTCTCTCTCTCGAAACCCTCTATCTCTTCCCTTTATGTCGCCGAGACACACACACGGCAGCACCATCGTGTAAACATCATTACCATCATCATCATCGTCATCAAACCTCGTATTTCTCCCTCTCCTTCTTGTCTCTGCAACTCGGCGAACGCAAGAACTCTTCAGCAAGCTTCTTAATCTTCTCCGATTAGGTAAGTTTCGAGTTTACCTCTTTCTGTTTTAGATTGAAGCTTAGATGTGAATTTTTAAGTTCTATCTCGTGTTTTTCCAAGGTTTTTGGGACGAAATCGGCTCGGGAATAGGCACACCCATTTCCGGCAAGGTCTAGAGGTGTTCCAACCACCACAGGTCGTTTCACGGAAAACGAAAATGGTTCGAGTGGGTCCCGCCGTCGAACGAATGGGATCCGATGACTGCCACATCGTCGAGAGTCGTTCACCGCCACAGAGAACGACGCAGCGGCGACCGAGGGTCTTCAAGTCACCAATCTTGTTGAAGACGAGGAGGAGGAGGGAGTCCATGAGGCGATCGAAGAGGTCGTCGTCAATGGGGGAGTAGGGTTCCAGACGACAACGACGAATTTCTCCGATAATATCACGATATATTGACGATAATTAAGTGGATACTCGTGAAAATATCGCCCTCTCACAAAAACGATATTATTGGCGAAATATCACCGATAATATCGATATTTTGGTCCATGCCTGCCACTAGGCCATACCAGGCTCAATGGTGGCAAGAAGCTAATTTTCAGAGTCTCCCTTCAGGAATACTAGATGGAAGGACAATAGAGACTGGTCTGCACCATTAAGGATTGCCTAGTATGTTCTGCAGCCTCCACCCCTAGCTGCTTGCTAGGGTCTAGTCTCTATAAACAATCCTATCAAACAGAGGAAACAGTAATTGTTACTTATTACTCGAACTCTCTCAAATTCTTTGTTACTTATTACTCGAACTCTCTCAAATTCTTTGCCTTCTCACTATTTTTTTGACTTAGGCATTTGAGGCCCTTTGGGAAACACCCTGCCCCTTTTTCAGGGTGTTCGTCAATTAGGCTAACATTATTTGTTCTATTGTATGTGAAATTTTGTCAAACTAGTCATGTACGATATTTGCATCCACATTAGAGATATATTCATGAGATTATCCATGGTGAATTAAAATAAAGTAAATAGATTTAGTATTTACATAATCTTCTAACTGTTAGATAAAACAAAATGTGTTGAAGAATACAATTTGAAAAACTGACAGAATCAAATATGACTTATATTGAGTGAGTTTACATCTAATTACCCTGAGATCTCTTACGATACAATTCTTTACACTTGTTGTGTTGTGCAGGTGATAATACACACATTGGAAAATAATAACATATCATTAGTAGCAGGTTGCTAACATGTCTCTAAAATCTAGACGAAATGTACATCATCTTAAGCATTTTCCCACCTCAAAACTTCTCGTTTTTATTTTGTATTTTTCATAATCTGTTCTGTTTCCTAAATCTTTCAACAACAACGCAAAACTAAATCATTGACAATATCTACTCTCTCTCTCTCTCTCTCTCTCTCTAGATTTGGTGACTAGAAGTCTAGAACACTGAGCTGAATGGTGAATGCTGGTCAATGTAAGTCAGTTACGTAGTTTGATTTGAAAAGTCCCTTTGTTATGGAACAAAATCATGCACAGAAGTCCAATTTTCTAAGTAAATATTCCCAACAAACTCCACGCATTGCACAACATCTAGAAACTTTCTCAGTGAATCAATGTTTCTTTTTTTCTTGGATCAGAATATCACTCTTCCACCTCTACATCGACACAAAAAACCCTAGCAAACGCTAGTTTTCCTTTAAATTAGAGAATAACCCAACTGAAGTCCGACTGCGTGCGTCTTAAGAGCATCTAGGAACATCTTCATCCGAGTATAGCAGTTGGAAGGAGAATACAGAAGCAAAATATACAAGAAAAGCATTCCCACCAAAAGTTGCAGATAAATACAAATATTTTGCTGAATATATTATTACCCCCACAAAAAAGCTAGCGTAGGCACTCCAAAAGAAGAATCCCACCACATCCACGCAACCTATTTCCCCCCTCCATTTTTACCTCATGCCCAAAATGCCCTTGTGCTCTCTTATATCGAATGGTTATCATATTAACAAACCCTAATATACTTACAGTGACTCGCAGTGGTTACCTTTCCACTTCATTCCTTTATCCAATTCTTAAAAAAAAACAAGTTTTTGATGTACAAAGAGCGACTTCCAGCTGAGCAAAACCTTATCTTCAATCTTCACGCTAGTATTACGATTATCTGACTCAATTCTTTTGACCTTTGTTTTCCTTTTCTCTAAACAAATTAAGAAGCGGCTGCATGCATGCACACAACAAAAAGTTGGATGCACCGCAGAAGTTTTTTTCTGTTATTTCCTAATGCATGAGGTAAACTGCAAAGAGACCAACTAGTATTACTATTACTATTAGCTTGACTCCCCCGTCCCTCGGTAATTCAGTTAACTGAAAAACGAGAAGGGGACATGTTATTCGCACTCTCAGTTTGTCATTTTAGAGCGTAATTTGGAATTGAGAATAACAATAACTAGACAAGAAAAAGAAAACCATTATCACTTTTCCCCAGCATAATGTGCAAGGACTGCTTTTTTCACAATTATATTCAACAAATTGTGGATTCCAAGTAGACTAAGTGGTATTATGTTCTCACTAGAAGGTTAAGAAGCATCTTGTTCTTGAAGAAAAGGGAATAATGGGAATCCATATATTATATAGTTCCATAGCCAAATGTAGGCTTAAGCTTGACTCCTTTTTAACTGGTTAGTTCTTGAAGAATTCTTTCGTTAGATAGGTATCTGAGTTGTACACCATTTGAACAAAACCCTCTTCAAAAATTGTGGAGAAAATATTTGTGTAAAAACAAAAATTTAGGGGAAATTGAATTAAAAAAAGGCTATATATGTCAATGGAAAGAAAGGTTAAAGGCAAAAAAGACTCAAAATTCCTCTCACGCCTCTCTCCGTAACTTTCCTCTCCACTGCCCCTCTACTTTCCTCTCTCTACACTTTTCCTTAATCCTTAAGTCTTCTTCTTCTTCTTCTTCTTCTTCTTCTTCTTCTTCTTCTTCCTTCCTTCCTTCCTTCCTTCCATCTTGTTCTGTAAACCCCAATACAACATTGCTAGGGTTTCATTCTCTCTTTCTCTCTCTCTCTCTCTCTCTCTCTCTCTCCATGTGTTCTTCAATGGCAGAGAGTGAACCAGAGTCTAATTACACCAAACACCAAAAGTTGGTCCAAGAACAACAAAACCATGAAAGGCCAAGTAAGTTTTACAATCATTTTCTTTACAAAATTGCTCTAGTTGTAGTTTTCTTTGTTATTCTCCCACTTTTTCCATCACAAGCTCCTGAGTTCTTCAACCAAAGTGTAGTCACCAGAAGCTGGGAGCTTCTGCACCTTCTCCTTGTTGGCATAGCAGTCTCTTATGGCCTTTTTAGCAAACGAAATGAGAAAACAGACGAGGACAACAGCAACAACAATCACACAAAATTTGATAATGCTCATTCATATGTCTCTAGATTTCTTCAGGTGTCCTCAGTTTTTGATGATGAGACTGAACCCGCACCTGGTTCTGATGGGAACAAGGTCCAAACATGGAGCAGTCAGTATTATCGTAACGAGCCGGCGGTGATTGTGGCTCAGGAGCACTCTGCTGTTGATGAACAGAGAGGTACCGCTTCACCAATCGTTGAAAAACCATTGCTTTTGCCGGTTAGGAGCTTGAAACAACGTGTTCCCGAAAACCCGGATAGCATAGAGTCTGTTAAAGAGTCTAGTGGGGATTCTGGCTCATTAAGCAGGTCTAATTCAAGGTCAGGTTCAAGAAGGTTTTCAAGCAAATCGAATAAGGCTAGAGGTGGTGAATTTGGAGGGTTGGATTATCTAGAATTGGAGGAGAAATTGAAGGAAAGTGTTGTGCTTCCTTCTCCAATTCCATGGAGATCAAGATCAGGAAGGTTGGATGTGAAGGAAGAAGTTGACAATAGTACTCCAATGGAGGAATCTGAGTTTAGCCGCCAAGAGGCGTGGGGTTCGAGGTCTCAAGGTTCTCGTTCTTCTCGATCGAATTCCATTTCTTCGTCCCCAAAACTCTCTCCTTCGCCATCAATTTCATCTCCAAAGAAGTCTTCTCCTTTAACGTCATTGTCATCATCGGAATCTCAAACGAAGAATGCAGAGGATTTGGGGAGGAAGAAGAGCCTGTACAAGTCTTCTCCTCCCCCACCTCCACCGCCCCCACCAATGTTTTACAAGTCATCATCAATGAGGCCGATTAGAGATGGGGTTTCGTATGAGAAGGATATGAGGAGAAGTTTCAGTAGTGAAACAAACAACGTGAACAGGAGCAACGGAGAATTTGTGATGGGCAGAGTGAATTCAGGGACCGAAACCAAGCGAAGAAGCTACGTTGATGGTTCATCAATGGGGGGGCCAGTCAGAACAACCAGAGCTGGTGAGAGCGTGGCAGGGCCTTGGAAGGTAATGGAGAAAAGCTCTAAGGAAGTTGAAACAAGCTTGGTGGAGAAAGCGGCACGAAAGAGAGTAGGGTATGATGAAACTTCTTTCAGGGCTGAGAAAATGGGACATGAAAGCATCCACAGAAAGCCAAATTCAGCTTCTTTCGATGAATTTTCTGAGGAAGAGAAAGAAGATTTTCACGACAAGGTAGTGATGGAATCGGATGAAGAAACCGAAAGTGAAGATGAGAGCTTCGAAGAAAGTTTGATCCGAAAAGACATTGGGGAGACACCAAAGCCAACTCCAAACAGTTATGTGTCTGTTTCAGGCAGTGTGAGTGATGAAGGGCCTGATGTGGATAAGAAGGCTGATGAATTCATAGCGAAATTCAGGGAGCAGATTAGGCTTCAGAGAATAGATTCGATCAAGCGATCGAGTGCTCAAATTAGTAGAAACTTGTCAAGGTAATGCCGAATGAATTAAGGTTGGTGTTTTTAAGTTTCCCTTCCTTGGGGTTTATATGTTGTAATTGAGTTGGTATTGTAGCTTCTGTTCCAATATTATGATCATTGGTATACAAAGATTTTACATGTTTTTGTATGGACAGTACACCAATTGCATGCAGCGGACGAGTATTCATCTTGTTAAACTTTACACTCACAAAAGCTACAAAAGCAAAGTTTTGTTCAAGAAATTTTATGTAGATGTGCATATTGAACTTAGGTTCTTGGTTGAGAAGAAACTAGCCAAGAAACTAGAGGCGAGAAGAAAAAAAATTTAATCAAAACTTGTAACATTGACAATATATCCATATTGAACCTCGTTATACAATTACCATCAAGTGCGACATGGGAATGTTTGATTTTAGATGAATCAAAACTTACAATATTGACAATACATCAATCATATTTATTCTAATTAACATGAGGTCAATGAACATTGGTGCAACCAAATCGGATTACTTACATAGCCCTTTTCTCAAATTTTTGTTATTTTGGAACAAGTCAATAGCTTCAAGTTATGCATCGCAGTTTCCATTCTATAGTTCGACAGATCCAGACGCTGCATTGCAGTTTTCCTAAGCCTTAATCATAATAAATGTCTTAAGCACAGCATATTTGAAATCAAAACACAAGCATAAAATTCCACATTTACCACCAAGACCATCCTTTTAGTTGTCTCCAATATCTTAAACACAACATATAACATACTTAATTTGTAACGAGTTCAATACCAATTTATTCTTTGCACTCTTTTAGCATATTGTTGTATACAAACTAAAATATAGTTTAGAATACATAATACAAGTACATATTTTTTCCGTTCTTGTTTTTCTCTTAAAAATTATGTGACAAAGCTAACGAGATCTAACGGTTTTTATTTGTCTGATACAAGTACATATTTAAGGGACTGGTGACACCACTTTGACTATCCATGGGAATCAATTTGGGTTAATGCTTTATGCAAGGATTTTTCCAATGCACATCATTTACGTTAACAACATAACAAAATTCAATAGATTGTTTAATTTAACGGGATCTAACCATTTTTGTTCTGCTTTGTAACGTAAATGTGCATCGGAGAAAACTCATGCAAGGAAGAAAGTAGGGCTTTGCAAGAGGAAACTTAGGATATTGGGCTATTCTGGACGAAAATAATATCGGGCTTTAAAATTCAAAACTCTTCATCTTTAAGCGGAAATTGAGTTTTGCATCAAGAGTTCTCAACAAAATTGTCTACCTGCACAAACTTGGATGCGTTCTGACTAGGAGTGTCATATCAGTCCTTTGAGTTTGAGTGTGAATGATTCAAACTTGGATGCGTTCTTCTACTTATTATCGTACACGTTTTACTCTTAAATGCATTAGTACGGTAACAACTAGTTTGGCTAAATTAACCTTTTATGTTTTTTCAAGTCTTTTTAAGATTAAGAATTTGTTGGATGTTATCTAGAATGTCCTCTTTGATACTTGTAACAGCTTTTTTTATTTTATTATTATAATAAAACCATCATCGTTTTTTTTTTTTTTAGAGAAAAAATATACTAAAAACGTATAAACATTCGAAATGAGTGGACGAGTGAACAAACTATGTATGAAGTATGAACCACTCCAGCTTCCTTTGTGATTAGCAATCATCAAAGTCATTGATTATAATATATATGCCCTGACTTTAAAAAAGAAAAGATTAGCCACAATTGAGGAACACATTTTTTTGTTGTCAAAACACTTGAAAAACCCCACGAATTAGGAACCGGTCTCCGTGACTAAACCTTACATTTCTCTGGGTCCATCACAAATCTTAATATTCAACTGCGAAATCCCCTCAGAATTTTCTACATATTCACACCCACCACCGGTCACCATTCAAAACCAAATCCCCTTAAATCCTAATCAAGATCATAATCCCCACTTAGAATCAGGCATTCGTTCCCCATAAATTAAGGATCTTTAAATATTAAACAACTGAGGGGGAGACAAGGAGGGGTTCCTATGTAATCTGAATTAAATACTAGCAGAGAGCACACATTTTGTGTGTGTGAATAATTTCTCTTAATAAGTGTATTTTTTTTAATATTACATAATTACTGTTTTGTTCTTCTTATGTAAATATTGTGTATCAAAAGTGAAGGTAAAATTGAAAAAATAAGTATATAATTGTCATTTTCTTAAAAAAAAAAAAAAAAAGGAGGGTAAAATAGGAAAATAGGGATATGATTGTCATTTTGCCAAAATGTACAAAATTACTATTTTGACCTCCTTTTGTGAATAGTGTGTATCAAAAGTGAGGGCAAAATAGGAAAAAAGAGTAAAAAAAAAAGTTGACAAGGAGAGTTCTCTTTATAGTACAGATACATATCTCCTAATTTTAAGTGATTTGAGTATAGTCATATTAATTAGAGTTGTGTGTTCATTCTCCTCCGCACTCAAAAGTTGGAATCACGTCCTAGTAACTTGGATTATTAAATATTGAACAAAAGGTAGACAATGAAGGGTTTATTAATCATAATTAATTAAAGGGAAATTGGTTGTTCTAATGACAAGTCTATGGGTAAAAGGGTAATGCTCTAGCTAGCACGACCATCTATTTAAACCATCTGACGTGATTGATAACTTGATTAAACGGTCTAAAAAATTGGTCCAACTAACATATCTCGTAAGTGAACTCAAAGACTTATAAGGGTGATGTGACGTCGGGCACCTCCGCGTCACTTTTTGATTACATTAGAATATTGCTCAATTGCACGATCCTCCAATGCAAAGAGATGTTAAATTGAAAATTATAATTAGGCATTACACTTTACATTCGTAGTCCTCCTTCCCTTTCCCCACCAACAAATTGTTGGGTCTAACAAGTGAATTAGGGAAGAAATAGTAGTGCCACCACCAAACCCTAATCTACAAAAGAAAGAAGATCATGAAAGTGATGGGCCAGATACTATAAAACATGCAGGCCCACCAAATCACATATTCCCAACCACCATATCTCAAAGAGTGACCAACATAATAAGGTTTTGGAAAAATTTACAACCGCTTCTTTTTTGCTCATCCTCCGTACGCATTCTAAAATATAAGGGAGATTCTAAAAAGGTTTTTGCATATTTTCTCCAAAATGCCCTCCATCGTTTAAAACTACGACCGGGCGTGAAAGGCGTCGAACGGGGACGGCCGGTGGGGGATGGTGGTGGCGGAGGCCCAAGGGTTGATGGGCCCAGGCCGTGGCTGCAGATGGGGCCGGGGATCAGCGGCGGATGATGATGAGTTGGGTGGGACCCCGACACGCTCACACGAAGGGCACATGGTGAGTGTTGTGGGTGGGGTCATCTGCATGTAGAACTGCGGGGAAAGTTTCAGTGCTCTCAGCTCCTGAACCTCCTTTTGCAACCGCCTGTTCTCCTCTGTCAGATTCTCACAGCATCTCTTCAAGAACTCACAGTCCACCTCTGTTTGCTTCAACTTTGTTCTGCAAATCACACAAGAACAAATCTGTAAATAAGCCTGCACCGCTGGGGTGTGACTGCAAATTGGGTATATGTTTGTTGGTTTCCCGAAAATACCCACCTTGCTCTTCTGTTCTGAAACCAGACTTCCACTTGTCTAGGCCGAAGCCCAAGCTGTTTGGCCAACGCCAATTTTTGCTTCTGCACCCAAAACAAATGAAACCGTACGTGTCAGTGGACTTTCTCAGCAACCAAACGGAAATTTGTCTATTTTCTCGGCATCCAAACAGAACTAGTCGCAGGGATTGCCTAGGAAGACAAGTAACACTTACAGGGTTGAGAGTGTTGTGCTCCTTGAAGCTCTCCTCGAGAATGGCGGACTGATCCTTGGAGAGCCTGAGCTTCTTCCTGCACGCCTCGCCATCCTCTTCGTCGCTGATGCCTCGAGAGCCGTCCCTCTCGAGGTCGAGATCCTCGCCGTTGGCGTCTCTCTCGCTCCGCTTGCCGCTCACGCTCGACACGGTGCTGTTGGGGGAGGAAACGCCCGCTTCGTCTTCGCAGTCGACCGTCGAAGGAAGCCGGTTCACGTCGATGCCCCGAAGGAACGATCGGGGTCCGGCCCGGTAAGTCTCGGAGTTGGAGTTTAGATCTGCATATCGGATCGCGATGAAATTAGAAAACAAAAATCCAACCAATTTGTAAAAGGAAAAAAGGTTAGTGGGTTTGGCTTGAAATTGGTGAAAAGTTTGTTGTAGAGTTACAGATCTGAAAGACAGACATTGAGAAAGCAAAAAAGCTCTGTTTTTTTTTTTGCAAAAATGTCAAAAATTAATAGAGGGGCAACCAAAAGTAAAAACAAAAAAAGGAGGAAAGAAATAAGAAAAGGGGAATTTCCAGGGCGTTTGTTTCTCGGGAAAAAGAGGTGAGAAAATGGTTGAAAAGGGGTGGGAAAGCCAGATCTGAAACTAGAAACCCACATGCAAGACAGGAAGACAAAAAAGCACAAACCTGAAGAAGGCAAGGAGTCATTCCAGAGGGGCTTTTGGGGAAGAAAGCCAGAAGTAGAAGAAGCAGAAGTTGGGAGCAGAGAAGGCATCAGATTGAGCCGAAAGCTGCTGCTGCTGGTGGTGGTGGTGGTGTTGCTGTGATTGTTATGGGTCTGAGGAAAATTCAAGCTGAGACTCAGGCCCAAATCTTCTCTTTCAACCATCATGCTTACCTCCTTCCTTTTGTGGGAATTTCACTCTGAGTCCTGGTTCAGTTCCAGAACAAAAGAGTTGAGAGAGAGCTTGTAGGTAGAGGGAGGGAGGGAGAAGAGGAGGGAGGGGAAGGGGGATGTTCTGGAGAAGAGTGGTGGGGAGGGTGTGGGGGGTTTTATAGAGGGAGAAAAAGAAATGGGTGGGGGGGTTAGTGTGTAAGCTCAATCATGACTAATAAAATGTCAGGAAGGGAAGCCCCCCATAATCTCAATCATGGTTCTTGTTCCCCAAAATAATGTGCCCCACTCTCTCTCTCTAACCCACATTTGTCCTCTTATTTTCTCTCTCTACTTTTTTAACCATGGTAAATGGAGGACGGGGCCCGCATTTTAACTGCGTTTTGCCCAACTCTTTTTGTACCTTGCCAATAAAAAAATAACTTTAATTGTAAATTTTTATACTCTTTGCTGTTATGGTCTTGGTAAGCTCTAATAATTGTGGTGTTTTGAACTTTGACCATGCCAGACACACACAAACAGAAACAGAAACGGAAGCAGAAGAAGAATATCAGAGCTTTTACTAAAGGCATATTCGTCGATTTACCCTTTTAAGATTGTATAAAACTGTTAATTTTCCTTGTAAACTTTAATTTTTATTTATTATTTTCTTGAACTTTTATAATTAACCAATTTTTTTCTTGAACTTTAACAGAATTTAATATACTCTATCTTTGACAAAAAAAATTTCTTCCTTGAACTTTAATTTTAGCTGATTACCTCCTGAACTTTTATAAATAGCCAATTTCCCTTCTACGTTAGATTTTAAAAGTTCACATCCAATTTTTCATTCATCTTGATCACAAAAACAACACATGACAACCATATGAGAGGAAAAATGATGAAAAATTGAATGAAAGTTTTTAGAATCTAATGCCAAGGGATGAATTGGCTATTTATAAAAGTTCAGGAAGGCAACCGACTAAAATAAAAGTTCAAGAGGGAAATTGACTAATTTAAAAAGTTTAAGGGGGTAATTGGCTAAAATTAAAGTTCATGAAGGAAATTGACAGCAGCATACAAGTTGAAAGGGCAAATCAACAAATACATCTTTACTAATTCGTTCATTATTTGTTTATTTTTTGACATATAATTAATTTCGTTTGCAGATTCATATCTGCCAATTTTTTTTTCTTTTTTGTGATATTTTTATTGTTTTGAAGAAGAATTTGAAATGTTTAAATGTTGTGCAGTTTTTTTTTTTTTGGTAAATTACATTTAACCCCCTTAGATTTGGGGTCGATTGCAACCTCATACAACATCTTTAAAACATTTTAATTTCATACATTTACTTATCATTTTATTTCAATTTCATATATCCGTTAGAAAATCCGTTAAGTGATGACGTGACAAATATGGGTTCAACATTTACGCTGACGTGGTTGCCAAATTTGTGCCACGTGGCAAAAAAAAATGCATCTAAAAGACAATAATTTACCCTTTAAAAATTAAAAAAAAAAAAAACCCTAAAACCCATCTTCCCCTGACCCACCTTCTCCCTTTCCTCCACTCTCTTCACCTCCCCTCCCATCCAAAAAACCCACCCGTAACTCAAAAACACTCCCCTCCCCTAACCGACCCCTTCCCCACAACCTAAACCCCTGCATCCCACCCCACCCCCCCCCCCCCCCCCCACCCAAAATCCAAAAAACCCAGATTATTTGTAATCAACCAAAAAACTCAGATTTGTAATCAACCAAAAAATATGTGTGTGTTTGTGTGTGTGTTCTAAAACAGATTACCCATAAGAAAAAAATGGAGGAAAGGTCGAAACCTATTGCCCCCTCTGCCACCCTCCCACCTATTTCCGACGACCTCCTTCATCTCTTTCTCTTCCTCATTCTCTCATTCTAACCTCGAATTGGAGTCGATCAGACCCACAAAATGCAGTCAGCAACAACATCAGAAGGGGATTTTGGTATTTGACAATCGAAGGAATGCTGGTGTAGAAGAACAGCGGTGGGTCAGTGCTATGGTGGTGCGGTTTGGAGGATGTATGACTCCATTGGTCGCCATGGCGGAGATGCCGAGAGAGACAAAAGGTTTTGGGTTTTGGATTTTGGATTGGATCTGAGGTTGCGGGTGGGTTTTTTGGATGGGAAGGGAGGTGAAGAGAGTGGAGGGAAGAGAGAAGGTGGGTTGGGGAATATGAGTTTTAGAGTTTTTTTTTTATATTATTTAAATAGGGTAAATTATTGTCTTATAAATGCATAAAAATAAATAAATAAATAAATAAATAAATAATTTGCTATATGGTACAAATTTTGTAGCCACGTGCATAAATGTGGATTCCATATTTGCCACGTCAGCACTTAACGGATGTATGAAATTGAAATAAAATGATAAATAAATGTATGAAATTGAAATGTTTTAAAGATGTTATATAAGGTTGCAATTGACCCCTAAAATGTAATTTACCTTTTTTTATTTAAAAAAAAAAGTCAATTGATGGTAAGCCACGATTATCCACTTTTTACCCAGTCTGTAGCCACAGTCAAATAGACTCACCAGCTCGGAGCATCGAACCCTAGACAAAATTTTCTAAATGGCTTTTTAATACCCTCGTTAGGCATGTAAAATTTTTCTTGCATATTTAATAAAAGCGCTATCATTTGGGAAAAAAAAAACAAAAATTTGTTTGACAATATTTACCAATTTTAGCCAACTTATATTTGTCACTTGGACTCAATTATATTTCATTTTCATCAGGTAATTATCGAAAAATAAAATAAGTCCATTTTACAATCTCTTTGTCAAGAGAGGGGTGAGTTTAGTAACTCAAATTAAAGACATCTTTGAATTATTCTAATTCTTAACTTCTCTTGTTTTTATTTTGACTTCTAAGTTTTCATGAGTAAGTTGATGCATGAGCATAACAACAGTATGAATTTTGACTTCCAATGCTTTTACTAATGGGAACTTACGTACATAGTAACAAAATCTATGTCTCACATTACACTTCGTGATACTAAATTAAATTTTAATTGATTAACAGAGGTAATTGATCCCGTATTTCTGAACACATTTTTTTTGGTTAATATTATTCCAATTTTATTCAATAGATGATAAAAGACTTGAAAACTTTTGAAATATTTTATTTTTAAGAAAAAAAACAACCTACATTGCTGTAAAGAAGTGAAGGAAGCAGATGTTGAGAAGATAAATGAGGAAATACCAACCCAAAGTTAATGCAATTTTTTACTTTTGTGCTCCGAACAAAATTAATGCAAGTTTTGGTGGCACTCATATCTACCATGCAAATAGGCATTCGCAAGCAAAACCATCAAATCCAGATGCAAAATCACACCGAATCTTGACCATTAATGTCGGGGGCCACACATCCCACCATTGGCGAGGGAGAGTAAGGGGGGCCATTTGTGGTCAGGATTCTCTCGTATTCTTTTTTTAAGGATTCATTTATTGTATATTGTACATTTAATTTTTGTTAGATATTACTTATATTTAATTTTAAATAAAAAAATTTATAATAATTTTTTGAGCGCACAATATACGATGAATTGATAGGATGTGATAATCCTATCCATTACAGGTGGGCAACAAGTTATTAGGTATTTGTTTTGTTTTTTAACATTTTTATAATGAAGACAAATATTATAAGTTTCATAATTTTATTAATTTGGAATTTAGGAATTATAATTATGTGTTCACAAGTTTTTAATTAGTCTAGTTTATGTGTCCTATTGTTATTGGTTGTCCTAGATGACATGTAAGAATAAATGATGAAAAAACCAACTCGCTCAAAAAATTGACGAAAATGCGATGAAATCTAATAGTAAAGTGTTAATTGGCCGCTACTCAAAAGTTAGGTCTTAATTTACCAAAAGAGTAAATTGTACAAATGGTCCCTCAATTTTAATCAAATTGGAGCAATGGTCCCTCAACTAAAAATCCATTACCATGGTCCCTCAACTTATCAAAATGTGTAGCTATAGTCCTTTTTATCAATTTTGTCAAAATTTTGTCAAAATAAGCTATGTTGGAATGACCATTTATATAATTAGGGTTCATTAACTCATCAAAGTGTATAATTATGGTTCTTTTTGTCGACTATGTCAAAAAATTTGTCAAAACGAATTATATTGGAAGGACCATTGCTACAAGTGGGTTAAAGTTAAAGGACCATTTCTCCACTTGAATTAAAGTTCAGGGACCAATGGTAATGGATTTTTAGTTGAGGGACCATAGCTGCACGTTTTGATAAGTTGAGGGACCAAAGGTAATGGATTTTTAGTTGAGGAACCATTGCTCAAATTTGATTAAAGTTGAGGGACCATTTGTACAATTTACTCTTTACCAAAAATATAATTTAGGGATTCAATTTCAATTAGGATGATAATACGAGTCGTCACACGACAATTTACCCTTGAGGACGAGAGGAATACTGGTAAGAAGGACGGTTGAGATGAATCTCCCATTGATTGATGAGCCCGTATGAGATCCGGTACGCTTTATAACGAAGCTGAACAACCATCAACCATAAAAAATTTGGAACGGACGGCCTTGATTGGATACCCAACAGATAAGCCTCCCTTTGTGGAAAATCCTTTTTCGTAACATCCCCATTCGATTCCCACGAGGGGAGTGGGGGCACGGGGTCTCTGCTTTCACCCAAAAACGTCGCTTTCTCACCCTTTTTACTTTGATCAATACGCTGCGTTTCAAAGAGTACTAATAATTGTGTGACTAAACTTCTCAGATGGCTGAGCGCCGAGCCTTTACGGACGGCTAGGATCTTGTGGCTGCATTATCAGATTTTTTTTTTTTAAACTATAAATTTGTTAGATTAAAAAGTTGGCGGAATTCAAACTCATGCCGTGGTACAAGAGCATTACTCTTGGACACCATCGTAATAGAGGGCGGCTTGTGGCTACTTTACCAGATTCACCGCCACTAATTTACCTATGAAATTTTTGTTTATTGGGGTCAAAGTGCATTAACTTGGCCAATTTCCTTCACCAGATTCACCACCACTAATTACATGAGGTTGCGTATTTGACTTTTAACTTGGCCATGAGATAAACATGCTGTGGGAATATGAGTAAAAAATGTTTTAAATGCAATTGTAAATGCCACCTCGTGAATATTAAGTTTCGTAATGTATGTGCAATTTAATGTGGGTTTTGACATTCCTACTTTCACTTGCATGTACTAGTTTTGAATTTTCAGATGTATTCAATTAAGATTTTAAGTGAGTTTCTGAAAGTTTAAGTGTATTTAATCAGGATTTTAAAAGAATTTATAACATTTTAGGTGTATTCAATTAGAAAAGTTGAGGAATTCGAGAAAATTAAAGAAATTTCATAATGCATTATAAGCATTCCTAAATCTCACCTTTATCTTAAGAAATTGAGAATATTTACTCAAAACTTTACATAAAATCTTTATAAATCAATTAAATTTCATCAAAATCTACGAATTTATAAATTTATTAAAATCTCTTAAATTTTCAACTGAATACACAATTTACTACTTTTTCTTTCCATGTCATCATTGAAATTACTGTATCTAACTAAGATGAACATGTGAGACAATGAGCAAATTGTAAACTAAATGATGTGTCACCAATAAAAAATGCACATGTTAATCAACACTTAAGTAATAATCTAATCATCAATATTCAGTCATTTAATTTACGAAATTTGGTTTAATAATTTAATTTCTTTAACATTACTCAAAGATTTATTGTCCTTCTTCAACCTACATGACCCTAAACAAATGGAACGTTCAAGTTGAAGAGAGTTTGAAGCTGATTGAGCCGAATAGCCATGTAGGCAAGCCAAAGTTGAACAAGAGAGAGCGAAGCAGATGGGGACAGAGGAGAGAGGAGTTCACGTGGGAAGGGTCACGGAGGGGCTTGCAAAATTAAGGGAAGCGTGGAAGTAATGAGCATTGCCTCCCCCAAACTCACGTGGACCAACATGTCCTGCCTGGCCCATTCGGGACACGTGCTCTCACACGCTTCTCTCTTTTTCTGTTACAACCTGTGGGCCGCCCCACCCACACAACTTCACACAATCGTGCGTGTCATCTTGTCTCTCCACTTCCCGACACCCTCCTCATCACAATCATTTGAACTCATCACTCCACACCCCTCCTTCCTTTTACCCATTACTATCCTTCGCGCGTGCAGAACAAATCCCTATATATATATATATATATATATATATATATATATATTTTAGTTGAGGAGGGGGAGTTCCGCCATCACTAGGAAGAAGACAAGTTTGGCTAAACTATTCAATGGACAACCTAATTTAGTATTGAATTCACCATCAACAAGATTTGAACCTAAAACCTCTCACTTCCAAATAAAGAGGATTACCATCAGACCATAGTACTAAATAACCATTTTCCAATTATTAGAGTCAGTGACGAAACAAAGAATTATCCGAGAAACAGGTAAAAAAAATTAGGGTAAAAATTCAAAAAAGTTTAGGCTACCAAAAATCGTGTGTGCCATCTTGTCTCTTTTAAATAGTAGACGATATTAATATCGTTTATATTCAATAAAGATCGGTTTTGTTCTTATGCAGCGACACCATTATCGATGTTAACACCACAAGTAAGCAACTTCAGGCTTGAGTTTCATTCAAGTATTTCGTCGCACACCTCCCATACAAATTTAGATGGACAGATCCCCGCTCGTTAGAGCAAGTCCACCCTTGCATGTTGCTCGGGGGACAGCCTCCTTCCAAGGGCCTGAGGGCCGGTCGAAATGGGTCCAGCCATGAAGGGCCCGAGTGAGGGTGGGAGCCCGAGCGAGGGGGGGGTGGGGAGTCGACGGGCCTGTGGCCCGAGGGCTTTGTAATTTTTTATTTTTTGTGTCAGAGAGAGAGAGAGAGAGAGAGAGAGAGAGAAGGGGGGACCGGAGCTGGGTTCGTCGCAGGGGAAGTGGGTGCGGAAGGGAAGTGGGTCATCGTAGGGGGGGAAGGCAGGGTGGGTTGTCGCCGGGGGGGGGGGGGGGGGTGGGAGCTGGGGTCGTTGCAGGGGAAGTGGGTGCGGAAGGGAAGTGGGTCGTCGCAGGGGGGGGAAGGCAGGGTGGGGGAGGAGGTAGCTAGGTTCTGGTTTTTGCAGGGGGTTCTCGGGGGTGGGAGGAGAGGTGGAAGAAATGGGTTCGGGTTTTTTAATTTTTTTTAATTGGATTAATATTATAATATTTTTAATGTATAAACTATTATTTAAACAAACAAAAAAAATTATTATTTTAATTGCCTATTGCCAGGGGAGAGGGCTCCAAGGGTGGAGATGCAAATGGTAATTACTGTTCATTAATGATAATTACTATTCATTGATGGCAGTTACTGTTCAATAAGGTGGATTCAATAATGAATTGCCGGGAGAGGACTTTATGGGTGGAGTTGCTCTTATGAAATTTCTAACGACCAGAGGGGCGAATCTCTTCCTCTGTTGTGGCTTCGCCACCACGAGGGGTCGTGGGATACAGTCGAGCGTGGGGCTGTGTTTGGTCAAATCTCCATCTCCAGGTTCTCCCACACATCACATCTCTCATGCAACTTGGTCCTGACGAGATGAGAGCTGTTTTTAACTTCAAGCTCATGAAATGACAAAACAGTCCCAAGATAATGAGCCAATCATTATTTCTATATTCTTGTAATTTAAAAATGTGAGATAGCTGGATCGATTAATCTAATCATGAGCATGACAATACACACACCCAATTTTAATCCACTTTTTTATTTGGAAACTTCAATGTCAACTTGAATAGAACCAACAAGCTCACTCAAACTTATACCATGTAAAAAGCAGATGCTAGTATAAATAATTATCTCTTCAATGATAAGATATATTATAAAAATCAAATTTCTTTTTAATTAATTATTTTTATTTTTATTTTTTTTGTTATTTCATGTCCTACCTCCTACTTTAAACCCCATTTATAGATTTTATTTTTATTTTTTATAATCAACCTATATCATAGGTTAACCATTTATCTACCTATATGACTTTTTTTTTTATATAATCAACCTGTCACAAATTAATATGTCTTGCTTGTAGGTGTTGTTTCTACCTTTTAGTTAGGTTTCATATCTCACGTATAGATATAATATACATTAATATATTTGTTACTTGAGTTAGGGTATAATGTTTTGTAGATAGATTTATGTTAGTATATTAGTTTTTTTGTTATAAGATATTAATTAGATTTTTTGGAGTTGGAAAATGCATAATATTAGAAGATTTTATTTGATTTTTAATATTGTTAGAAAATATAAAATGAGTATAAAAGAAATAAAAACATATAATTAGATAACTAGACTCACTCCTAAAAATACTCTATGTTTTTTGACCTGGATCTAAAAGTCTCTTTATTATAATTGGTTAGTTCTAAGGCTAGCCTAACTCCTCATCTTTAGTGTAAATACATAATTCAGCATAATTAATAAATAAAAATTCCCAGTCAACTTGGGAGAGATTTTTTGGGGATTCCTTTCCAATTTGTATTTTAAAGGGTTTAAAGGGGAGGGACCAAGGCTATCTCTTCTGAACCAACGATATTATCTACACCAAGAGGTGGCAAGTGGGTTAAGCCTCAAATAAGCTAGTAATACGTGATTCAAATTCACCTTTAGCGAAAATCGAATATAACACTTCTCACTTACAAGTAAAAAGAAATATCACTAAATCATAGTACTAAAGAACTTGTAAGAATTTTGAATATTAGAAGATCTCTTCACGCTTGTAAAGACTTTGGTCTCGGTGGTTTTTTTTTTTTCTTTTTAATATTGGAAGAGGGTTTGAATTCAACCACCTCAATTTTGTTAAAATAGAAGTAAATACTGTGGCAGTCTGAAATGATTGTGCTCTATAAATAAAATAAAATAAAATCTATAAATATATGCACGAACGAATCAAATAAAAATAACTGAGTGTTTGTGCAAATAATCAGATTATGTTTCCCAGGAAAGTCACTTTCTTGCCTTCAATTCAATCATTCATTATTCATTATTCATTAATGAACGAATAATATCATGTGACACCAAATGATTTTTGAGTTAAAATATTATTTATTTTTGCTGTCATATTTGCCAGTTTTCTCATGGAAGGCTGACATATGCACAACTAGCTACTTATGCTATCATGGTTTCACAATGGCATTCTACTCAACATTTTTATTCTCGTATATTTATTATACGATAAATTCTATCTTTTTTATTTCGTTTGATTTACTTAATCTAATTACCAAAAAAATTAAAATTATTGTGTGAAAATCATTTTTATAAATAAACCAAAAATTGAAATTGAATAAGTTATGACAAGGCTTATTGACCATGTTATAACTTTTCGAATTAATAGAGTCAACTCGTTGACAAAAATTAATTATGTGCATGCACTATAATGTGATTTTGATTCTTACCAGTTTTTCTCTCTTTACAATTAAACATTTAATTGGACAAATTTCTCCTAGTTTTGTTTCTTAACAGTTATTCTTTGCCATAACGTCCATTCCGGAACAAGTTGGAAGAGAAAATCCTAATTTTTATACAGATAAGATTGCTTCATGAGACTTTCGCCCATTGTGGAAAATTCCATACTGTTGCATCTGAGTCAACATCTAAACGAACGCACGCACTCTCAATCCTACAAAAATAATTTGGCATTTAATTTTTTATTTAAAAAAAATAAAAATAAAAAGTGGTGAATTTGAGAAGAAGGTGATTGAGTAGAGTGAGTAGACAGCAAATGAGTAGGGCGTGTGAAGTGAAGGGTAATAAATAGGGGAGGATAATATAATAATTGGAGACCGACAACATGTCGGGTGATGATTAACTGTCCCCACGGGTGCGTGCTAGCTGTCCCACGTGTCCCCTACACCACGCACGATACTTCCCAATGTGGGGCCCCACAGCCATGATCATCTTCCTCCTCATCATCATCTCCGCTGAGCCTAAAAAGCCAACGGACCTCATGATTTTGATTTATTTAATTTGGCATTGCCCACTAGCCGACAAAATCCCCACCATATCCTTTCGGGTGTGGTTTGGGTGTGATTGGGAGTCTTTGCCCGTACGAGGGCCCTCTCTCTTCTGCATGTGATACTCACGTGAACTAGGTCCCTCGACTCCCTCCCTCTTGTTCCATCAAAATAATCATTTTTTTTTTTACTTTTAAAAGCCTATCTTTTTTAGGCGAAATTGGAATATACAAAAAAAAAAGCCTCCAGGACCAGAGGAATTTGAAAATTCCTATTTTTGTTATATGTTTTTTTTTTTCATTTCAATTTACTTTTACTTCTGTCATGCTTTGATTACTGCATAAACCTTCATCCTCACCAATTACTTTGGGAATTCTTATAAACTCTAAAAAAAATTCATTATGCCTTACAAACTTTTTATTTAAAAAAAAAAAATACATTTGTAAAGACTGCTTTAAAAAAAATACAATTGCAATACGCAAAATAAACGTGTGTAATTTCAATTTGGAGTATGTACACATTATTTTATATTTTATTAATTGGTAAATCAACTATAGGATAAATAATCATTTTGTTACTCTACCAAATAATCTAAATTACATATTAATACATATTAATATATCCATCTTTGTCAACCAAAAAAGAGTGAAAATACTATTTAGTCTTCTATCACAATAAAAAAGTTAAGGGCAATAACATAATTACAAAACATTTTTTTTTTGTTTAAGCATCACCTACATATAATTTTAACATTTCTAATTTTAATATTTTAAAAAAAAAAAATTAAACTTGTCTCCTGCTCTCTCCACTCTCACGTTCTTTCTCACTTTCTTTCTCACTTTCTTTCTCTCTCCTTCAATTTTAAAAACAAAAATAAAAAAAAATTCACACATTTTGTGTATGAGCACATACTAATATGCTTAATTAGCTTTAGAAATATTCTAGAAATCATTATCCACCATCTCTCCTTCAATTTTAAAAACAAAAATAAAAAAAAATTCACACATTTTGTGTATGAGCACATACTAATATGCTTAATTAGCTTTAGAAATATTCTAGAAATCATTATCCACCAAAACAATATTATGAAATTTTTTATTTTTTTTAAGGGGACAACTGGTGGCAAGTCACAATTATCCACCCATTCCGGGGGCCGAAAAGACTTACAAAGACATTTCAACCTCTCTCTGGCCACAAGTTTGGCTTCCACACCAGTAGCAAGTTTCAAACCCAAGACCTCTAGTTTTTAATTTGAATGAAGATCCGTAATCCGTCATTTACCACTGGAACACCAACTCGTGGTTATTATGAAGTATTGGATTGCTTCAGTTTTTAAGAATATAAATAAAATACAATAACAAAATAAAAAGGGGGGGGTCCGACTATGCTGGAGATTTTGTTTGCAAAATATTTCATGCAACAAGTGGGCCTTTATCATAGTGATGGAAATATGTTGTGTCTTTGTGTGACGGCACATGTTTGAACTTCATCGGTGGCTAATCTAACATTTAATTTATTAACGCTCTCACTCAATTCCAAAAATTATTTCATACAAAATGCCCTGATGCAGTGGAATTTTTTACATCTTACGGGACGACTCTTCCCCGCATGATTTAATAGTTAATGACATCCAATTCGAACCTTGCAGCTTTGATGCATCTAGAATTTGTCATGTATGTCGATATGCTAATATGGTAACATATAGAATGGTCAAGTTGGCCTTAGTTTATAATCTTAATTTTTTGTTAGCTCATAGAAGCTTCCGAATTTAATTAATGATGCGAACTTTTAAATATTTCGATAAAATTACTATCGTTTTATCTTAAAAAATTACCATGAAAGAGAAATGTAACAAAATACAATTACCAAAATAAATCAGAAATGTTTGTCATTTGTTAAATTATGTTTAGGAAAAAGTGTTATGAGGTTGGGAAATGATGGAAGAATCTTAGGTGGGTTACGTCTGGTTAATTTTGTTCATATTATGCGACACGCATGATGGAGCCTACTTCCTTCATCCACGGTCCACCCAACTTTTGCCCGTACAAGGTTCTATCCCCCTCCCCACCCCCCATGTGAATGGCACGTGAAGCAAGACCCCTCCTTCCTTTGAGTTGCTTCCCTTGATTAATAATTTAATATCTGCAAGATGACCATATTGTCCTTCTAATGTTTATGATGCAATGCAACCGGGGTCTGGAGTCTGGACCCATCTGCCTCTTCAATGATTTGATGCCTCTACTTCAAAATAATAATAATAATAATGGTTTGTTTTATGAGATATACGTGTAAAAATGTGATATGCATGAAGGAATAATGACTATTACTATTCCCTTCAGTAATGAGAAAAACAATGATTAAAATATGTAACATCTAAATAAATAGAGAATTCGATTTTGATTCCACTTTGTCATCTAATTAAGAAATTGTTATTTTACTCTTTAAAACTCAATATACGCTTCGCATTACCTTGTTTTCATTAAAGGGGTGTGCTATCTAAACACTCATTTTTACTTCTCACACACCCTTGTTAATTTCTGTCGGTTGATCTTCTTTAATTCATTCAATCCGACGGTCGAAAACTAAAAGAATGTGGAAGAAGTAAAAAATGATGTGTGGATGTCACACCCCTTCATTAAATTCGTTAGACATTTGTTAAATTTGCTTATATTTCTTTGAATATGTGTATGTGGAGATATGAGTAGGATCCACCACTCAATACCCATATGTCACATGTGCCATTAAAAAGGCCCGTCAACCCTGACCAAGATCCTACCAATCAAGTCTCTCCGGAGCATCCGGATCTTATAATCGTGATTGTTGAAGAAAATCCAACAATTGCACTCAGTCCCCTCATGTTGCATTGTCATTCAGTCCATTATATATTTTAATCCACCTCAACATATTTGACGGTTTTTAGACGGAATTAACATAAACAATGATGTACAACTTGCAAGCCCTTTCTTCATGGATTCCTAGCTATCATTTTCTTTTTTGGTTTAATCAGTCATGCTCCTACTAATGAATTAGTGAAGAATTAGTTTAAATACAAATTATTCATTTAATTTCTGTGGTATACTACAACTATCTTGTTCTTTTGTAACTATTTTTAAATATTTGTATCTATACTTTTACAGATAGTAAAAATTCTATTAGTTCGTAAATTAATAATCACCACTCAAATTCACGTACATCTCCCGAATCCCTAATTCCAATAATAAACCATAATTATATTTCTGTCCAAAGGGTTTTACATGCCTCATGAAGTCAAACACATGACTAAAGACATATATTCGATTCAGACTATGAAAAAGAAGGAAAAATGAAACAGAGGGAACTCTATAGCCTTCCAACTTCTTCACGTACTTCGTTTATTCATTTTTATTTGATTTTTATTGGTGCACCGGACGCTGGGTTTGTGAATCAAATTCTTGACTAAAGACTTATGTCTAACTTGTTATGCACTCAATCCGGTGCTAATATTATCCCAACTTAACTACTCGAGTCCAACATGAATCGGCCAGGCTCAATACTATACCTAACTTAATTGTTGAAGTGTGAAGTTTTATCTTAAAAGTTTTCGCTGCTTTGAACCACTTTTATATTATAGGTTGTTGTGACATTTTTCAATGTGAAATTAAGTCCATCATGACCTGTATTAAACCATACAACCCCAACATGACTAAGTTGGTACGTCTGGACGGTGTATAACGACAGGTAATGGATAAACCTTTTTTGGGGCAATAGTCTATCTTGACGTGGGAAACTTGTCAAACGAACTTTTTTGTATGCATGAATTTGGAAAAACCTTTTGCAACTTTGTATTGCAAATACAAGTTTCTGAGTTCTGATGAGGGAGCCACCATCCAAGGAAAAATTTACACATCTTCATTTTCTAACGTTGCAAAAGCCATGACCAATCATTTCGTGTTTACCCTTTGAAGTTTGTTTAGATTTTATTTTTTTTTATTCATTCTTTATTCTTTTTCTTCCTTTCACCGTCCTTTTTTATCTCTTAATTTATCTCGTATACTTTTTGCATATTTCAGACGAAAAAAATTAAATACTAAAACCAAAGTAGTAGTCAAATGAGCCCTTAAATAATTGGACGCTTAAAATTATCCCATCTCCATTTCCCCTTTGGTTTTATCTGCTTGAGTAATAATTTAATATCTGCAAGATGACCATATTGCCCTTCAATGATTTGAAACCTCTACTTCAAAAAAAAAAAAAAATAATCGCTAGTTTTATGAGATATACGTGTAAAAATGTGATTTGCATGAGGGAAGAACGATTATTATGACTCTTTTCAATAATAAGAAAAAAATGACCAAAAGAAGTAACATCCAAATAAACGGAGAACTCGATTTTGATTCCACTTTGTCACATGAAATTAAAAAATCGTTACTTTACTCTTTAAAACTCAAAATACGCTCAACATTACCTTGTTTTCATTAATTCGTTAGACACTAGTTAAATTTGCTTATATTTCTTTGAATATGCGTAGGATCTACCACTCAATAAGCATATGTGACATGTGCCATTAGAAAAGCCCGTCAATCTTGACCAAGATCCTACCAATCAACTCTATCCAGAGCATTCGGATCTTATAATCTTGATTGTTGAAAAAAAATCCAACAATTGCACTCAGTCCCCTCATGTTGCGTTGTCATTTAGTCCATTATATATTTTAACCCACCTTAACATATTTGACGAAAAGTTTGCTATTGTCCTCGCAAGGAGTTTAAGTCCAAGAAAGTCGGAGCAAAAGTTTTAGGCGATTTTCTCACGGAACCCTAGGTTGTGACGGCGGAAACTGTAAATTGTCAGTGCTTGAGGCGGTTTGGACTGGTTTTCTGCACGAGATACATTGCTAATACAGGGCTTGGGAGCGGTGAAGGGTTTCAATAGAGGACCCTGAAGCGGATGGGATAATGGAAGAGTTTAGGTAGAGTTTGGGGGACAAACTTCACCTTATTGACAAGGAGAAAGTCAAAGTGATTATTGATAGGAAAGATGTGGAGGAGGCGCTGATTAGTTTCCACTACATGTTATTGGCAAAGGTGTTCATGGAGAAAGGAATGGTGAAGCATTCATGGATCGTTTTACCTCTTTGTGGCGGGGGAAAGAAGGTGTTTCGATTAGAGACATTGGAGATCGCAGGTTCTTAGTTCGGTTTGTGGCTAAGAGGGACATGCAGCGGGTTTGGACTCTGAATTCCCTTGGACTTTTTGGGATGATTTCATCATGGTAGGTGATTGCATAAATCGGAGAAAGGCGAGGTGGAAAGCCTTGGAGATGGGGGAATTATGGATACAGATTCATAAAGTACCACCGTTTAGCATGACCGTTGCGGTTGCAAATGCGATTGGTGGAAAGATTGGCTCAGTAATCAGGGTGGACAAATCGGCAAGCCGAGAATGCATTGGAAGATTTCTGCGAGTCCGTATTCGATGCAATTTACGGAAACCTCTGATGCGTGGTATGTTGGTCACATTCCCGGATGAAGGAAGGGTGTGGGTTCAATTTAACTATGAAAGATTGCCAAACTATTGCCTATATTGTGGTAAATTGGGACATGTGAGCCGGGTGTGCAAAGACATGGGAAGTACAACATGGAGGAAGAGGGAAGACAACAGTCACTAGGGGCAGGTTACTATATGAGGGACTGGAGGCTCGGACAGATTTGCTAGGTATGTACTATTATTGCCGTCAAGAAGATTGAAGAGCCAAAGTACGGGAGAGGGCAGTGGGAAGACCATGGGGTCACGGAAAGATGCTGGGTGGTGTGGGGAGGGGTCGAATGGGGGGAGGGGTACGGGTAAGTAGAGGGGACGTAGGGATGGGCATGAGAGTCCAGGAACAGAAATTGCAGGGGAGGGGATTTGGAGGACACTGCCTCGTCACCAATGAAAAAACAAACTTATGCTTGTAAGGGTAAAGAGGGAAGTAGGAATATGAAGGACATGATGAAGGCACATCGGGAAGCGGAAGAATTGGCTCGACAGGCTAGAGAAAAAGCTTTTGATGCTGGGCTGATTGGACGTGGAGGTACCATTGCCTCGAATGCAGTGAATGTTGAGCTCTTGGATTTTGTCGAACCTGAAGGAAGTTTGGGTGGGAACGAAGAGGAATGCAAAAGGGGAATACAAGTCAATTTGAACGATCCAGTTAGCATGGAGGAGAGAGTACACTCGGCGGTTGAGCAGCAAAGTGATCAGAATTGTGTGAAGGAACGGGTTGGAGAGGAGACTGATGAGGTGCTGTTCGTGAGTAACGTAGGTGGAACACAGGATTCAGACCCGTTTGAGTTGGGTCCTATTATTGCTGCTGTGAGTGGGGAGAGTAGGAGACGAAAAAGAAGAATTATGTATGTCGATGAGGATGTCGAGTTGGGGGTGAGCGGAGAGAGGAGTACTATGAGTAATAAGCGAGCTTTTATTTTTTTTCTGAGGCGGATGAGACTAGCCGTGAGTCTCATCCGTGAGGGGTCTCCACGGGAACCATGAAAACATTATGCTAGAACTGTCAAGGAATTGGGGGGTCCTTGACAGTTGATGCCTTGGTTGAGCAGGTGAGGCTTCACAACCCAGGGATAGTGATCTTACTTGAAACTAAAAACAAAAGTGATCGCTACAGGTATTTACTGAAATTATTACAGATCGATTATATGCAATCGATTGAACCAAAAGGTATTAGTGGAGGTTTATGTGTTTTTTTTTTGAAAGATGTGGTGGCTATCTCTAGTATTGTTTGGAAGAACTTTTTCATTGAACTGGGTTTTGGGGGGGGATCTGATTTATTCGGATTAAAGGATGTTGGCGGTTTATGCTAGTACGAATGATAAGCGGATGAGAGCTCAGTGGACAGAACTTGGCAAGAGAATTAGTGACTCACGTGGGAAATGCATTGTGATCGGCCACTTTAATGATATAGTAGACGATGCGGAGAAGGAAGGCAGTAATTACCATTCTATGGAGAGCAAGAGTGATTTTCGGGATTTTTTGGCAGATAATGAGCTATTGGATTTGGGGTTTGAAGGGTATCCTTACACATGGAGGAATAAGCAGGATGACAGGTTGATTCAACAATGGTTTGATAGAGGAGTTGTGACCTCGGGGTGGATGGAGATGTTCTCTCAGGTGAAAATTAATCATGTGACACTGGAGGGTTCAGACTATTCAATGTTGGTCCTCTCTCCTGATTAAACTATTATGAAAAGGTCGTGTCGGTTTATTTATGATGCTCAGTAGGGAAAATTCTGGAATGTCGTACTATCATAGCTGAAGCTTGGAAAGAACGAGCGGATATATCACATGCTTTTATTATAAGTGAGAAATTGAAGGGTACCATGCAAAGACTATGGGGATGGAAGAGAGTGGTGAAACCGAACTCCAAGAGGCGTATTGATAAGCTTCGGGATGAGATTTGGAAGGGGATTGAGGACCCTTGTGTTCGGCAAGAGCATATAAGGACCAAGGAACAATAGCTCATGGTGGCTATTAAGGAGGAAGAGTATTATTGGAAGGTGAAGTCACATAATACATGGCTTTGAGAGGGTGACAAAAATACCAAATTCTTTCACGCTCAAACGATTCAACGTAGGAGAAGTAATCAACTTCATGGGGTGGAAGATGGCCATGGAGTATGGCAGAATGATCCAAGAAACATGCAACAAATAGTTGTTAATTATTTTGCGGACTTATTCCAGTCGGGAGACTTGCGGCATGGAGGGGAAATGGCAAATTGTGTGGGGATAAAGGTGAATGATCAGGATAATTAGGAGCTTATTAGACCGTTTTCGGATGACGAAATTCAGGAATCAATGTTTCAAATTCTGGCAACTAAATCACCTAGACCAAATGGTTTTACAGTTGGGTTCTTCCAGGATCATTGGGAGGTGGTGGGGAGGGGATACTGTCCGAATGGTGCAAGCATTCTATCACTTGGGGGATATTGACACGGACGACTTCAGTCCTGCATTAGCAACCTTTGTTTGAGCTTGCTGCTCTTGTATTGGACCATGCCTGATTGCCTAAGTATTTCATGTTGGGCTTCATGCTCGCATCTCATCCCAAGAAGAAAGCGCGTCGTTGGGCTTCTCGCGCAAAACCAAAGCCAGCATACGCTAGGCTTATCCTGAGCCTCAACCCACCAACCAGCAACCTTTGAGCTTCTTGGTTCTGCTCCCACGATTTGGCCCGCCTCCAATGGCCTTCTATGTTGATGGGCTCGTCTCTTTCCTTTGGCCCACTTCCCTGCTGCAATTGCAGCTTGCTTACTTGCATGGGCTGCCTCGTGCAGCCTGGCCTAAGCCCAAGTCTGCAGCCTTTGTTGTAAGGCCCTATTCTAAACATCAGCCATCAATCATTTGTTGTTCTTCCTTTTGTTCTCGGCCAAAAACCATTTTTGGCTTGTCTTTTTTTTTTTCAACCCGCACCCATATTATTTTGGTACCCAATTTCACGGCCTTAACTAATTTTTAGGGGTTTTCTTTTGCATGGCTTGCAAGCATCTAGCCCAAAATATCACCTGAAATTTTATATAATTTTGCTTTTACGATCAACGCCGAATGATCCCAATCTATTGAATTAATCAAAGTGACCATCAAGTCCATTCATCTGACAAGACATCCAAAATTATTAGCCTGAAGCCCACTTTTGGACATTAACGATTCAATATTTTATTTCTTTTCTTTGAACCATTGGCTACCTTTCGTAGTCCCGAAACACTCACACTTGAGTTCCTGAAGCAGGAACCTCTTTTTTATGAACTAACCGTTCATAAACTAAATCGAACTTGTAGTTTCAAACTTAGTGCCTTTGAAACCCGAAACTTTCATAAAATAATACACCCATGAAAACCCGACGTTTTTCATGTAAACCATGTCTTAGAACCCGAATGTTTTAACTTTGATGTTTATAGAGATCTTATTTCCATAACACCAATTACAATATTGTTCCATCCATTCAGTGGATTATCAAACCGTAACAAGTTCGACTTCACTGATTTGGACGTTTCTTAACAGAAACCACTTTATGTGGCTACAAGACGTGAATCTCCACTTGACTATCAAGAAGCTGAGAAACCATTGAAGCCAACAATGCTATAGAAGAGTTGAATACACCTTCATCATGATCTTTATTCGAAGACTTATGCCTGAAGCATTACAAACAGAAGTACCTCCCGAACGAAGATTCCATGGCTCTTTGGCTCACTTCAACGACCTGTTTAATCATGAACGATATTGCCTGAAGCACACCATGATTACGTCCATGAATGAGTACGATTCTGAAGTTTATAAATCCTATCGAACTTTGATTGGAGAATACTTTTCTCGTCATTCCTTGTTTCTAACTTGCTCTTGAAGCAGCAGTGTAGAGAACAGAAGTTTACTAAATTCTCGAATCTGATTACTACCACACTTGTGAGAGAAAGGTACAGACTTAGCTTCGGCTAGAGTCTACCAAACGTTATAGACCCAACTCGAATGGAGTTTAACGAATGGCTCGACCCAGTTCAGTTAAGGCCTACCAAATGGTGATTCCCAGTTTCATTTGGGGCACACCGAATGGTATTGCTCTGCTTTGGCAGAGGCCTACCGAGTAAACTCCTCCAGCTTCGACTAGAACCTACCGAACCCAATTTTGCATCTGTCTATCTCACAATCCAATTTCGAGTTTGTTTTTACAACATATGGTAAAATCAGGGCCTGCCAAGGTGTGGCATCATACCCGAAGCGTGATCCTTAGCACCTAAGACCTCAAACTTCAAGAATAAGAGATAATATTTCCAAACCTTAACCCTACATAATCTATTTTCATCTTGATGGAATAGATCATTGGTTATGCACATGCTCGTGCCCCTACCAATGTCGTTGAGGAGTACCATTCTCGTAGTCAATATATGAGTCTAATTTTGCTCCACCAAACATCGTTGGAAGAGCAAAATTTTGACATGGATGGCCTTGTTGGCCGAATCCCCTAAGTAAACCGTTTACTTTATGAACATTTTTTATGTTCTTGAATTCACATTTGGTGTTCGTTTTAGTTATGGATAATCTTATCGATATTGTCCTCGAATATGAGTTCATTGAATTATGTTTCTTGTATACATGTGACTGAATTCAATTAAACACGTGATTAGGTAGAAATGTGGGAAAGTTAGTTGTCTGGATGAATGCGATACTACGCACACTAACTTTACACCTAAATCACATCTCTAGCAACGACTTCAGATCTATCCAACTTGATTAACAACAATGGCACGCTCATCGTTGTATGAATGGTACTAAATTACCATTTAAGAGGCTTTATATTCTCCCCGTTCCGGAAGAAGGTCGTTAAGTTTTAAGGATATTCGAGAGAACAATGATCATGAATGAAACCACTGAAGAAAATATAGTGGAATATCTTTGCACCACCTCCAAAATTTGGGGCTAATCGGCTGCCTCCCAACTAGGAACACACCATATGTGGCCGGCCTGGAGCCGGTGATTCGAGCAATTTACTTGCTTTGGCATGACCTTTTGGGACACTTAGGTCTAATAATCATGTGGTTACAAGCAGACTTTGCCAAGCCCGCTCGTTTGGGAGATTTGATTTCTAAATCATCCCTCACAAAGATATGAAATCACCCTTTTTCATAATGGATTCAAGGGAATATATGTGGACTAATCTAACCAAAATGCGGACCATATAAATACATATGGTTTTGGTTGATGAATAGACAAACTGGTCACATATTTGTCCACATACATTGCTGCTAAACCTCATGGCCGATTTTATGGGTTCACCACCCTACTTATCCCATAAAGGTTGGAAGATTGGATAATGTCGGAAAGTTTATATCGACAGTTTTCGATAAGTATTGCATATCTTTTGGGTTTATAATTCGACATCAAATTCCCAAGTTCACGCTAAAACAGCCTTGCATAGTGATCATCAAGAGCAATTTAAATGATCGCCTGGACCTTGGTGAACGCACCAAGTTTTTGGTTTCTACCTAAGGTTATGCAATCCTGTACGTAACTATGTTGGTCCGCATTGAGGCCCGTTGCCACCCAACTTATTTGATGTTACAATTAGTTATTGGGTACGAACCTGATGCTTCGTATTTACGCATTTGGGTGTGCATTCCATGTGCTAAGTTGCGCCGCCGCAACGTACCAATATGAGTCCTCACCTAAGGTTGTGAATCCTTGTCGATTATGATTGTCTTTCGTAATAGCTCTCTTAGAGCCCTTGCATGTGATCTATTTACCGCTCATTTGTAGATTGTCACTTCAATGAGACGGTCTTCCAGCCGTTAGCGGGAGATAAGAACTTCAAACGCTCATGTAAAACATCACGAATTTACGTGGACGTTACCCACTATGTCTCATCTCGATCCCCATACCGCAAATGTTGCTCCAGAAACATTCGTCTGATGTACCTAAAGTGACGAGATTATATCCCAGCTACAAACATGCCTGCAAGGATAGACGTACTTAAGGAATGTCGAGTCAACATCCCTAAAAGGTATGCCGCCCCTGTTGGACGATCTGGTCCACCGGCAGATAGCCAATTAATCTGTCTTGGCCTGAAGCACGACATACCACTCGATTCATAAGATTCATTTCCCTAAAAATCACAGCACAACAATGAATCCATACTCGATCGCTGTCTCAAATCATTTCCATCTCATGAGATTAATCTGGATTACTCCCGAGACTTGAAGTTCTTGGTCCAGTGTACTAGTTTGGATGAGATAATAGAATTGGAATGAGATTATCATCAATGAAATTTTCACTTATATGGTAGCTACCGACATAAATGAAAAGCGACGATATCGAACTGTGTTCTGTTGATTAATGTCAATGTAGAACTGATTGGATAACTGAAATTACAATCCAGGTTAAATTACTTACCAAAGTGTGTTTGGACCTATCATTTCTACAGTGCCCAATGTAACCCTGTTGTGTTACAAGTGAGAAAGGAAGCGTAATGAGATGAATGAAACAGTGCAATATGATGCACGCCTTACGGCGCAAGGTTTCTTTCAAATGCCCTATGATTGACTACAACATTATGAATGTGTTTAGTGTTTCTCCATGAGGATATTGATACGGAGATTTACATGTAAGTTCCCGAAGAATTACATAGACTGACTCAAATAGTTATAAACCACGAAATACCTTCTCAACTTGTTTGAGGCGTTTACTTACGGATTGAAGCAATTGGCTGATGTGGTATACTCATCTAAGTATTTGATCAGTAATATATATGAATTATGTCCTTGCGTGTTAAACTATGAAGTCTTATTCCTAATTTTTAAAGTTGCAGTTTATGTCAATGACATGAATCTCACTAAGACTCTAGAAGAGCTTGAGAAAATTACCTCGTACCTGAAGATAGAATTTAAGATGAAGGATCTTAGGAAAACTCGTTTATTCTTTGACATGAAGTTCAAGTGTTGTTCTGAGGGTACTTTGGTCTACTAGTCAAACTACACCTTGAAGGTGTTACATTTGAGTATGTCTATGATCTTCCATACACTATATGCAAATGAAAACCTTGAAGAGGTTATGGAATCTGAAATTCCATATCTGAGTTCAACTTTGCACTTTGTTGTACTTAGCTTATTGTATTAGACAGAAGATCTCATTCGCTGTTGATCTATTGGTAAAGATGCAGCACTGTGCCTACATGCAACCACTGAATTGGTATTAAAGACGTTTTTCCGTTACCCTGATAGGTACTACGGATTTAGGCTAATCCCAACGCATCTCGAGCAGATACGACCCCTTGATTCTCGGAATGATGTTTCCCTTATTTGTTATGTTGGCGCTGGTTACTTATCAGACCCGCATAAGGCAAATCCCCGAATGGTTATGTCTTTACTGTTAGGGATATCGCAATATCTTGGAGGTCCACAATATGACCTTAGTTGCGAAATCTTCGAAAACATTCCAAGACTCACTTCACTTCATTATGCCACGCATGAGACATGGTTAGGAGTTCTTGTTGAGCATATTCAAAGTGCTTGTTATTTTCATTCATCATTGAGTCTCAACAACGATCCATGAAGACTATTGTAACATCCCACATCGACCAACGGATATGGGGTGATGTGCCTTATATGTACATGCCCACCTTCATATAGCACGAGGCCTTTTGGGAACTAACTGGCTTCAGATTCCATCGGAACTCTGAAGTTAAGCGAGTTCGGGCAAGGGCAATCCTATGATGGGTGACCCATTGGGAAGTTCTCGTCTGAGTTCCTAGAAACAAAATCGTCGGTCCAGGATATGAAAAAATGGTATCAAAGCCACTCTACCGTGTGGTGCGAGTGTGCCGACGAGGACGTCGGGCCCCAAAGAAGGGTGGATTGTAAGATCCCACATCGACCAACGGAGAGGGACTGATGTGCCTTATATGTACATGCCCACTTTCATATAGCCCGAGCCCTTTTAGGGACTTACTGGCTTCAGATTCCATTGGATCTTCGAAGTTAAGCGAGTTCGGACGAGAGCAATCCCATGATGGGTGACCCACTGGGAACTTGCTCATGAGTTCCCAGAAACAAAACCGTGAGGGTGTGGCCGGGACCTAAAACGGACAATATCGTGCTACGGCGAAGTCGATTTGGGATGTGACAACTATGTCGCATGTATCAACCCAACCAAGACATGATACATCAACGAAGTCAACGCCAAGACATATTGCGTCTACATCACTTCAATAAAGCATCAGAAGATTTAAAGGCATTCAAGCCGATCCCAGACAACCTTGTCGACCTCAACATGACGTTACTGCCGAAGTCAACCTTCCAGAAACTTGTATGAGAAATTGGTATGCCTAACTATTGGTATGCAATGCTTGTAGTTCTGATTTAGAATTTCTGTCAAACTCAGGGAGAGTATCCAGAAGTATACTCACTTGATCTTAATGTACTCTTTTTTCCTATGATTAGGAGCATTTTTCCCACTAGGTTTTTGCTACCTAACTAGGTTTTAACGATGCACCTTTAGACTAGATATTATCCTATTAGAGTTGTAATCCTATTAGGGTAAGGAATTAACATTCCTTACTACTATAAAAAAAAGGCACAATGGAATATAATAGAGCACACCTCACGATTGGATGACACTATTTCATTTGGAGGCTTGGAGTTTCCTAATCCTTATTCCTTTCTAACCAATTTGCTCTTCCATTATTACCTCTTATGTGGATCTTCTGTGGTGCACCGTTTTCTATGAAGCCGACGGATAGCAAAGCACACATGTATACTGGCCAACCCACACGTGTACTTCCGGTCAAACTTACCATGTCTTTGCTGATCTAGTCAACGGTCAAATACCTTATCACCCTTCAAATGATTTGGCCTCAAATTTTTTAATATCCCAACTATGCCCTTCATGCCTTCCCCTCACCTTCTTGAAGCCGTCGGATGTTGCACGTGCGACCGCGGCCGATAAAGGTGGCCTAACTTTGTTGGGCATTTTAGGGTGGGTCCTACGTGTCTGGTTCTCTGGCCTGCTAAGCTGGTCACCATGTGATTAAGCTGTTGGACGAATCGTTGCTTAATTCAGTTTTTCCGTTTATCAATGATTCGGTTCGGGCTGCACGTGCATCCAAATTTCATAATCTGAAGTGCTACTACAGAGATGCATTGACTAATATACCCATGTTTAATTTGATTGAGTGGTGGTCCCGGTGCATAAATAAGGGCCACTTTTGGAAAAGTGAAAAGTGGGTATGATTTTATCAAGATTGTGTTTGGAAAAGCATGTTTTGTTGGTGGGGTTTATATGATAATTGGGTATTACAGAGGATATTAGGCTATCGTAGTTTAATCATTTGAAATTTATATCTATTTTATTTTATTTTTGGTACTAGATTGAGTTGAGACTAATTAATCTTTTGATGAATTATAATTTGCTCTCCAACTCAATTATGTCAATACTTCAAATGATGAAAGTGTTCAATCAAAGAAGAGAGACGCCGAGAAGACTTTCTCAAAGTGGCATTTCCATACACTTTTCGTCATATCGTATTTTTGGCAAAATATTTTATAATATTAACATAGATATTATGCTAAAAACATGAAATGACAAAAAGTCTACGAAGAATTTCACTTCTAAAACAATCTGCTTAGCATTTTTAATTAGAGAATTATATTATTAATATATAAGAGAGATTGAAAATCTCTGGAAGAAGTCCCACATCGAAGTTAATTATTAAAGGGATTAGATTTAGTTAAAAAATGGTAATAATGATTAGGAAGCAACCTAATTTTGCTTGGTTGGAAGCATGAGAGCGACCAAGTGGAATAAACAAATGGAATTTGGCCCTTTTTATAAATTCTAGGGTTCCTCCGTCCTTGTAAGCATGCTTCCTAAAACGTTGAGATAATGAGCTTTAATCTCAGCATAAACGTGGTCTACTTGCATTATTATAACTAATTAATCAATCTTAAGCTGGTATGATGAGCTTTTCTCATTTGAAAAAAGTAGCATAATTTAACGTTGATCACCAAGCCTTCTACTCCTTGCATTGTATGATGAGAAGTCTATGGAGACTCTTCAAAGTGGGATCATCTATAAACTCTCTCCACCACCTCATATTTTTGGCATACTTCTTGTACCAACATTATAAAACATTATGCAAAAACACATGAGTCGGCGGAGAGTCCATGGAGAGTTTCCTTTGAGAGAGTTTCATTAGCATTTCTCTTGCATGATTATTTCTTGGTTTACCTAAGATTTACGTTATTCATTACTCCTTTTATGGTCTACCTATCCGCCTTCCTATGCATAAAATTCTTACTCCGTTAAACTTATCATGATAAATCCTAGAATCATTTTAGTATAGAGGTATTATCGAGCCTTCAAACCTAAAACAGAAGATTGTGTTTGATTATACAAAAATCGTAATACATTTTATGGATGCTAAATGTATGATTAAGAGTTAAAAGAATTAATTCAATCCACGAGTGAAAATTGAGAGGATTACGTTTATAACCCTAAAAATAAGAAAAGCACTTTTGCTTATGGAAGCGCTTTTGTGTCAGACACGCTTTATGTAGAGAAAAATGGTTGCTATTTTCTTATGAGCTATAGCCAATTAGCCATAATTCTGTTGAAGATCCAATGTAACTGGGCCGGAATGGGTAGGCCTATGGCTATTCATCTGTGCATATTTTTTGGCCTTCGGGACCTTGTAAATTTACTTTTTGGCCCGAGTGTAAAGAAAATTTGATTTTTTTTCGTTTATGTGGCACGCGTTTGGATGAAAATCTCACTTTCCTCTTGAACTTGCAACTGTGCGACTTTTGCCGATTTGCTTTCAATATTTATCTTAATTCTCATGTCATTTATTATTAATTTGGTCAGGAAAATCGTGAATTTTCTGTGGTAGAAGTAGAACCAAAATAAAGAAAACGCCAAGTTTCGAGTGAAATGTTAGTTCTACATTAGTGAAATTTACGATAATTTATCTAGAAGAATTGTACTTATCCATTACATGTAAAATATAACGATGGTTTTGTATTTGGGCGTCATCCACACAAGTGTGGAGTCCTAACTTGAACTCTCCCATGCCGAAGAAAGAGTTAGGTTACGTTTGGAAGAGATTTTAGGGGAAGTTTTAACTTCTGGCCAAAATTTTAGGCCGGTATTAGGTGAGGTCACTTAACTAGGTCGTGCTTAAATATTAGGATTAGGGTTATGAGTAATGTTTCAATTGGTTAACTATTTTGCCTAATCATATTGATGTGTTGCTCTTCTTCTTCTTAATTTATGAAGTTATTTGTTCTTTTTTAAAAACCCAAAGTCTTTCATTAGAACTTTTCAATATTCATTTTTGATTGAGTGCAAGACAAGTCAAGGAATTATTTCAAATGCACTTTTATTTTATTTTATATATAAGTGATACTGGAGGAAAAAAAAAATTGAGCACATAAACCTTTTATGTATAGTGAAAAATTTTAATTTACAAATTTATTATGTTATGAGGGCACTTGATATATTGAAACCACACTTGAAAATATAATAAGAGCATCAAGTTATCAACCACAAACGCATGTGATTTAATATCTTAGTGGGTAGGGTGTTAAGTTTTCACTTATGCATTATGGGTTCGGAACTCTCACCTCTCCTAAATTATTATAATAGTTTCGAATCCACTTCCTCCGCTTATTATTATAATTATTATTATTGATAAAAAAAAAGAAAGAAGTGATCAACCAAGTGCTAACACAAACTTGAAATGCAGGAAGATGTGTTATGAATCTATAATGACTAAGAAGGAATTGTTATGGGAGTCAGAATCATTATATTTTCACAAGTTGTTCAAAATAAGTTATTTTCTATGCAAACTTCAAAATTACGAATCCTTAAACTTCGTCCCATAAAGAGGATTAGTTTGGATACTATTCATTGTATTGAAAACATTTTAAAGGGAGCAGTGGTTGACAAATTTTTTATTTTGTCCAAGTTGAAGATTATTTATGAAGAAAAGTTGTCTCTTTTAATCCTATTATTTTGGTGGGGTCTAGTATCTTTTCTTCGTGAGTAACCTTTAACTTAGACAAAATATGGAAGTTCTCTTCCACTTCTTTTTTTAGTACATCGATATTTTTACACTAAGGGGAGGAGTTCAGCTAAACCACACAATGGGCAACTTAGTTTGCTATCGAATTCGCCAGCAATTCTCTTCCACTTCTTATTTCAAAATGCCTTCAATATAGTGGATAGTCCTGTCTATATAGTCCTCTCTATTAAACAAGGCCTTAATGAGTTGTTTCTTCATGAATCAAAATAACACTACCACTTAGTGGGCTGGTTGGGATAGGTTGTGACCAATTAAAATGGACTTGAGGCCAATAGCGTCAGACTGTGAGATGGACATAATGAGTTATGAATCCACAATAGAATGAGTTATCTAACTTACCTTTATATATGAGTTACAGATTTTATCTTACAAATCCTGACCGATCCAATCATATCTCTAAAGCCCAATCCCATCTATTCCACAAAAGGCCCCTAATCGTTGTTGTCCCGTCCTCCAAGTCTGAAACATTGGAATGTCAAGCAAATCCTCTAGAGGTCTTGCCGTAGACCCCTACCTCTACGCGGCATTGCGCACTATTTTCCTATGCTCTTTCTTTAAAGCGTATTTTCCTCCATAAATTGCCTTGGAATGTTGGAAATGGAGGTACAATCTCTCAAGATTTCACGGTCGGATTAGCGCACCACACGAATCACTTCAATATCGTCTCAACTTAACTACCTCAATATTATGTTGGCTTCTATTACAAAAGATATTAATGTTATTAATAATGGAACCATTTATTTATAGGGAACTTTAACGAAAAGCACGTGGTACTGTTCACTTTAACGAAAAACCACATTTTTACACTAAAAAGTCAATCCTGGTACTATTCACTTTACCCTTTATTTTGTCCTTATCATTAAAACTCAAAGTTTTCAAGCCCTTTTCATTAGTTTTCCTTTATTTATAAGTAGTAATATATTATGTCAAGTTGCCGAGGTGGTATTGCATTCTACAACTCAATCGTGTGTTTAATCCTAGTTTTGAGCTTCCTAATATCAATTTCAGGATTGGCTACAATACTTACATATATTTACTACAGTTACAATATACCGGTCAAATATAATACAAGTTAAATATATGTATTAATATAATTAGCATATGACTGTCAAAATGGTAATTATATTAAATACATGTAAGTATATTATTCTACAATTTGCTAGGGAATGGTACGAGTCAAATCAATGTATGGGAGGTAAACCTGTTAGGGCCGTGGTCAAGTTGCATTGCTTGCAATGAACTCCTGGTGACTTGTTCCTCCAATTTGAAACGTCTAAACTCTAAAGTGCCACTTCAAGTTGTACCGTTTAAAGCCGCAACTTGATTTTCATCTAGCAATGGCCCAAAATATCTCTCGGAGTAATACTACGCACACCAAATTTGTTCACCAAATAACGTCACACCGTATCATTTATTAATATCCGGGGCATCCTTAGACCTCGTTTACTTTTAACAAGACTCGGACACATCATTTGGTCGTACCCAGTGCACAAGGCTCCCGCTTTACGCAGGGTCTGGGAAAGGTGAATGTCGGCTAGCCTTACCCCCATTTATGGAGAGGCTGCTCCCAAGTCTCGAACCCGAGACCTACCGCTTATGGGCGAAGACACTTGCCAACACATCATTTGGTGAATATAAAAAAAATTATGCCTCTACTCAGACATGTATATCATCATGCATCCTTTTGTTCCATTCAAGTTGGTATCGTCACGTTTCAGGCACAGCCATAGATAGGCAAGCAAGCAACCTCTTCCTCTATTGGGCCATCAATAACCAAGAGAAACTCAGAAAATAGCAACCAGGAATTCAATGTTCATATTTGTCTCAAAAACGAACCGAAGAAAACACCCAATAAAACCGAATTATACTCTCTTTATATGCAAATCACAGTTTGACACATAAAGGAGTAGTTGAAAAGGAAAAGGAAACAAAAGATCAAGTTATCCAAGATCGTGGAGTTTCGAGATCTATTATCTTCCTCGAAGAACAACTCGTGCTATTCCAGAACAGAGCTCAAGCCAACAATTCACACAATAAACAGCATGGTGCTTAAAACGATTTGCATAATCTGCTACCTGATTAACTTTTCGATCATACTACCTTTGAAATGAAGGCAAGCTTACCAGAGCTGGCACAGGAATAAGAACACTTGTTCAACTATTTTAACAATAGACAAACACCCTGTGAGGCTTCAGCCACAAAGAACAACAGCAAAGGAAAACATTTGATTCCGAAGGTTTGATGGAATTGTTATGATGTGAAACCTGTCACACACAGCAAAACAATTTGTACCAATTTCAACTTGAAGAAGCAGCTAAGCTGACTTCCATCCTGACTGTGAAGCAGAAAATAAATGTCAAACACTTTGTAGTCATAGAAGAAGTATTAATACCAAGCCGTTGCTAATCAGTAGGAATAGCATATCAAATGACAGAAAACAAGTAAATAAAACACAAGTGCCTTTACCGTTCAGAAATTGGTTTTACCAACAGTCTTTATGACAAAATGACAAAGGAACTTTAAGAACAAATTGAAAATAGCACAAGGAAAAATAAAAGAGAAAATACAAAATGGGACTTCAAGCACCAACCAGACTGAAATTATGAAAGAGCAGCAACTAAAAGGCAATGCTTTTATAACATGAGAATATAACAAAGGATAGAAGACAAGCTACATAAAAGAAGAATAAAGGTAACATTATTATGTCAAACAGTTGAACCCAAAGCCTATTTAAACACCGCTTTTATGTGCAACCGATCAAATTCCCCTAAATTCCTTTTGTACTTGGAGGAGGGAAGGAATAACATGGACGTTAACACTTTGACTATTCTGACCTATTAACAGCCAGGAAGCTAGAGAGAACAGATTATGGCTAAGAAAAGTGGCAGAAATCATGAACACCAGAGATTTACCATCAGACAGAAAATGTGAGACTGACAGGAAGTTGAGAATGATTAGCATTCACTAATTACGCTGGTTTGGATATACTAAAAAGTATCCTAACCTTGAAGCAAAATAAGATATATCTTTAAATTCATTAATACCATTAAAGAAGGAATCGAATTATCAAATTATCCATACAAGCGCAAAATTTATATTCATGCACAATAGGAACATCTATAGTATCCCACATGCCTCAATATTAAATGCGCAAACCTATATGTATAACCTATTGACATGCCTTATGCAAAACTTACCACGGGCACAAGCATCAATATGATTAACATGAAAAAGAAAAGTTAAAAGGATGAAACATGCAGATGCAGGGAAACACTACATTCAACCTCAGAAAAGGTTCGCCTTGTCAGTCAGTTGAACTGATGAGCTCTTCCAGAACAAGGAAGCATGCAGTCAATAAACCCTGTATTGAAAAACAGTTTGTGCAAGACAATGCAAAACCTCCCCCCCCAACAACGATGTAGGGAAGCCTGTCAAACTTTACAAATCAAACAATCAGAATCATTCAAAAAATGAACGAAAGCACAACGAATCTCCGACAAGCCTAATCGATTAATACCATTAACAAGAGAAAGGTCTGAACTTGACGCTATATCATGTACATATATAGAAACTCCATATATTTTTACATATTAGACCTACTTCCATATAAAGCAACTAGATTTACCCTGCATCCTGTTCCTAATGAGCAATACAATAAGGCCAGAAAAAAATCAAACTAGACATTAAAAAAGGGAAATTAGATATCCTCTCTGCTTTTTCCCCTCTCATAGATTTTTGTTCTGCCTTGTATAGGGTAAATGCCAATTCTTCTTCTGTAAAAGTTGAGCGCATTATACCTCAAAAATTGAGGCTTCCACTCTACAGCTGCAGCAGCAATTTCCATTTACGAAGTTTCGAGACAATCATAATCTTCAGGTCACCATACAAATCTACCTCTGCAACAAAAACCAAACTATCCATTAGCAACAAAAACCTCACAAAAACATGAATTTGCAGAAACTCAGAGAGAAAGAGATAACCTTACATGGAGAATCAGCAGACTTATAAGCATCAGCAGTAACACCAACCAGCCACAACCCAGGAAAGATACTCTGCAAATTCATGCATCCCACAAATAAATTACAAAATTTCATAAAATAAAACAAAATTCATGTTAAATTAAAAAAAAAACACGGAACAATAAAATATAAGGAGGAAAGAGCAAAGTGGACGTACATCGAGCTGCTTCTGAACATTCTTGGGTCGCTTCTTGGGCCTTCTGGAAGGCCTCGACCCGGTCATCACGAACACGTCCTCTTCAATCTCCTCCTTCGACAAAGCGATCCAGAACTTGCTCTTCTCCTTCTTCTTCTCCACACTTTGCCCCTCCGCCAAACCCCTCAACCTCATCGACTTCGGCTGCTGCTGCTGCATCATCTCGCTCTGACTTCTGTTCGGCCCTTCAGGTTCCTGCCCTTCCCGGTTCGCACCAACCGCGGCGTTAGGGCCACTCGCCTTTTGAAACGACGCCGTCGCGGGAGGTCTCCTGGGCCTCAAATTCCAGGGCTTCTGAAGTAGCACCTCAGCTTCCTCCTCCTCTTGATCGCTCTCCCTCTCCTCGCTCCTGCGGCGCTTGTTTTCCGAGCACGAGATCAGCGATAATCGGCGGCGATCGGCCCGGGAGGACCCGACCCGGTTGTGGCGGTCGGATTCGGAGTCGGGCTCGGAGGCTGGTTCAGCGGAGGCGGGTCGGCGGTAGCGGTTGTGGTTGTTGGCGGTGGCGTTCTTAGTCCCCCATTTCAAGAATGTGAGCGGGAAGTTGTGCAGCGGCGGCTTCACTGGCGCTGTCGCCATTATTCCTGATCAACACGCAGAGCTAAAGCCTTCAGAGTTTCAAACCAACAAGCCGGCTATACATACACACCAAACTGTATCTATCTATCCATCAATCCTTTATCAGTTTATGCTTGTGCTTCAAGTTTTTAGAGAGAGAAAGTGAAGGAGGAGGAGAGAGTGAGCGAGAGTAGGTTATTTGTGATGTGAGGAGAGGAGAGGTGGGAGGCTTTCCTTTTAATGGTCGGACTACTACAAATACAGTACGGAGACGGAAAACCAAGGGGCTGTGGTCTTTCTACCCTCTACGGCGTTACGGTTTTTTATTTACTATTTTACCCTTGCTTTTTAATTTATTTATTTATGGCATATTTGTTTCTTTGTTTCGAAAAGCTGTCATTTTCTCGTGAACTTTAACTTTAGCCGAATATCCTTCGAACTTTTTTATTAGCTAATATTTTCTTTCAATTTTAATTTTACCTAATTACCCCCTTTAAACTTTTATAAATAACCAATTTTCTTCTGTTGCTAGGCTTTAAATTTTTTTATCTAATTTCTCATCCATTTTTATCACACGAATAACGCATAATAAATTTTGGGGGTCAAAAAGAATAAAAATTAGATAGATGAAAATTTTAAAATCTAACACTAGGGGATAATTGGGTATTTATAAATTTTTAAAAAGATAATCAGCTAAAGTTAATTTTAAAGGAAAATTGACTACTTACAAATTTCAGTAAAGTAATTAATTAAAATTAAAGTAATAAGAGAAATTGATGGCTGACAAATATTCTTTATTTCTTTTATTTCTTTTGTTTCTGATTATGGACCAGGTTGGACCGTTTAATATCCTGCTTCTTTTTGTTGTACGTTTTGACCTATTGGGTTGGGGTCCTTGGGGAGGTGGGTTTCGCAGTCAGTGTACAACATCTTTAAGCGTAAAAAGGTCGACGGTTAATCGGACGGTGTATGTGATCATATGAGAATATAATTGAAGGTGATGATGGGTCACTATCTGTCTGCGAGTTATATATTTTGCTCCCGTTCATGTTGGGCTTTCGTAGTAACGTGATGATGGAGGCGTTTGTTGCGCTAGAGTATTTCGGATTGAACTGGCTTCAAAGATTAAACTGGACTAACTTAGTGAAACGTTTAGTGTAGTGTTGGACTAAGAAGCTAGATAATAACAAATTCTAATATTATATTATTTAATATATAAATTATTAATATTTTATTATGATCTAGGTGACCGGAAATGACGAGGAGTCTATCGGGAGTGGTTGTTGAGCATGACGAGGACGAGAGAGGATAGTCTTAGCTAGTCCCATGGTTATTGGGGGGTCTCGCTAAGACCTCTTAGTGAAGGGTTTTGTCTATGCTAGTCCCCTTTAGTCTCATTAATGTTAGTCCCAGCATGAAACAAACACAGTATTGGACTAACAGCTAGTCCAGTCCAGTCCAATCCCACTTAGTGAGAGCAAACAAACGCCCCCGTGTCTTATTGGGAATAGGATTATCTCCCTCTTTTTTCTTTTCCTCTCTCCTTTTATCTTATTTGAGATGAGGGGAGGGAAGGGGATGAAAAGAGGAGAGGAGACAATCTTAGTCCGTCTTATTGAGGTTTATTTAAAAAGTCAACTTTGAATTATTTTAAAATGACTAAAAACTTACTTGGGCAAGTGTGTATTTTGGAAAAAGCACCGGTTACGATTTATATGTTTTTTTGCAGGAAACACTTCAAGTGTTTTTCTAGGATCCACTTGCATTTTTACTAAGGATTGGTTCCAATAGCGCTTTGGATCATTTTAAAAGCACTTCTAAACATACTCTTAGTTACTAATTTAGTTTATTAATGTGTAATGGTATTTTTAGCATTCATGTCTCTGTGTTTTCTTGTAAGATGGGGATTTAGGTTCCTGCCTATTAGAATTAGGGGTGTGCTATACACACACTCCAAATTACTTCTCACACACCCCTTGTTAATTTTTGTCCGTTGATTTTCTTCAATTCATCCGATCCGACGGTCGAAAATTAGAAGGGTGTGTGAGAAGTAAAATGGGGTGTGTGGATATCACACCCCTAGAATTAAGTTAAATCTTTATAAATAGAATGTTTGTAAATTGGTTGGGATAATTTTTGTGGCAAGATTTAGCTTATTTGAGTTATGTAGCTTTATTGACAATTTTTTAGTTTTTGTTGCTTTTAGATAATAAAAGGGTACTCCTAGAGTTGGTTTGGTATTACTGTGCTTTGAAAAAAAATTATTTCTGCTGTGTTGTGAGAATAAGCAACTGTGAAATAAAGCTGCAGAGTGTTTGGTAAACTTTTTTGTAAAAGTGCTTTTGGAAAAAAAAAAGTATTATAATGTTTGGTAAACTTTTATGTAAAACAGCTGTGTATGTGAATTACTAAATATGCTTTATTTTTAAAAGAAAAATATTTATAAACTTTATATTAAACATATAATCCAACGTTTAACATGAAATCATAATCCAACATTTATGCTGCTTCACGTTTTCAATTTTTTTTTCATCAAAAACTGTGAAAATAAGATGTTTTTAAGTGTTTACCAAACACCTTTTTGAGCTCAGTTTTTATTGGTACCCACTTTTTATAAAGGCGCCTTAGTACCAAACCAATACCTAGTTTGGTATTCCGTAGATTCATTTGTTCTACATACTATGTTTTCCAATTTAGTATAAGAGCGGGTTCGATTCTTAAAAAATTTAACTGCTATTGTTTGCTATAATTAGTTAGACTGTATAGTGGCTATTGATATTAATAAAAATGGATTGGATGTTGTGCATAAGGAAAAACAAAACTAGAGCTTAACGCCGAACCAAGGCAAAACCGCACTTACTCTAATTCTCACCTGACTTTCACACTGTTGAAATCAACCTTGCCAAGAACTCAATGTCTTTGTAGTGTCGTTAAAGTGCCTTTGTGGTGGTTCAACATCGAAAAAGGAGAGTGTCATTGACACGCCCGACCCTGATATTCACTCAACACCAAGGTAGGCACGTGCTGGCCGACACCCGAAGGTGACAAAGCCATATTAGGATGCATGAGAACTAAGAACAATTAACCGACATAAATAAAACTTGTAAATTTAATTATAATAAATATGCATTTATGGAACATGTTCAAAGCATACAACTAAACCGAGACACTAAAAATGAATAATATAAAACTGAATGAAAAAAAGGATGGATCATACACCGAGAGGACTCGAAGATACCGATGCGGAAATGCCTTGACTTTGGGATTGTACGTCTAGATTCTAAGTTCTGAGGGGGCGCAAAACAAAACATGAGTGGACCGAGTTGATATATAAGTAATACTAAAATAGTTATTTCTCAACATACTAACCCCCAAAGTTTATGAAAACTCAATAGCATAATATGTAATAGGTTTTCTGAAAATCCTAGCATGTCATAAATCCTTCGTAAACATATATTATATATAGTGTGCGAAGTAGTGGTATCAGTATTGCCCGAAGGCATATAGAACATTTCATTCGCCCGAAGGCCTTCATTCGACCCGTACGCCCCTACATCACCCGACCGAAGTCATATATAGATAACATTTGCCCGTAGGCATATATAGTGACCATCAGATAAGCACAAAACTCATTGCACATAATCTTTCCAAAATATATCTCATCGAAGTTCAATATCTTAAACAACAAATCATAAATGATGTTCATAAATATCTCAGTGAAATCTAGTAAAGCATTAAAAAACAATAAGCGTAAAACCAATTTACTCATAAACATTTTATAAAACGTAACCATTAAATCATGTTTTTCATGTATGTATTTCTAGCAATTAAAACATGCATTTTAGAAGGGGTCCATTCACAGATACTTCGCCGTCGAATAGCCGTGCGAAATAGGAGGGACGGAAACGCTGATGTTTGTACCATACTTGACTAATCCCGAAACTACTAAGCACCGGTCAACGTTATACCGTCAATGACCCAGAAGAGTTTCCCTCAAACCAGGAGACCAATCACAGCGCGACACATGTCGACATCAGAAGCCAATCATAGCGCGACAAGTGTCAACATCAAAAGTCAATCACAACACGACACATGTCAATGTTAGAATGAAACTAGAAACTCTATTCTATAAATAGATATCATTCTCTCACAATATTTCCTAATGTCATTTGTACTAAATCATTCATTAGTACTCACTAAAGGAGAGCTTGAACCTATGTACTTGTGTAAACCATTCATAATTAATGAGAACTCCTCTACTCCGTGGACATAGCCAATCTGGGTGAACCACGTACATTTTGTGTTTGCTTCCCTGTCCCTATCCATTTATATACTTATCCATACTAGTGACCGGAGCAATCTAGCGAAGGTCACAAACTTAACACTTTCTGTTGTACCAAAATCCCCACTAATTTTGTGCATCAACATTTGGCCCTGTCTGTGGGAACGACACTTATTCTCACTCTCTTCAGCTTTGTTAAGCTGGTTTCCACCATTCGTACACTCTCTTTTGACCAGGCATCCCTCTCCTACATGGGGAGCGAAAGAAGCCACAACACACAGAAAAATACCCCTCTTGCACCTAGTGCGAAGCAACGAAAGAATGAAGGAAATAGGTTTGCTCTTCAACCTAAAGTCGATGAGCTAGAAGCTCAGAACAACAAGATAGCAATGAAGAATAAGGTCATTCAAGAGCAGTATGATAAGCTATTTAAGACGCTCCACGAAACTAGGCATACTCAAACACGCGAGCTTGTTGCCCCTGTGGACATCAACCATCATTTGGGTGCCCTCAAACACGGAAAGTCACCTTCCTTTGACATGAGTATCCTTGATGAAGAGCGAGCTAATCATGAAAACATTGATCAACATGAGACATTTCTCAACCCAGCTGCTTCGACCCGAAGAAGGAGAAGTGGAGGAAGACACCTCCTAGCAGAAGGGTTGGAAGGATCGAAAACCGTTTATCGTGACTGCCGAGACTTCCTAAAGCAATGTCGAGAGAATCCCCTTCACATATGCTCGAAGATCAATGACCCAAGGGTTTCTGAAAGACTCGGTCCACTCCAACGACCTAGACCAGCTGCCAATCTAAGGAAGGAACGACAGGTCCCAGAGGAACATGAAGGTACATGGGACTTTGAGGTATTCCGACAGACTCACCCTAGAAGTCAGTACGGCGAGTCCAAGGAAAAATCACATGCTTTTGCTCAAACTTTCCTACTTTCAAGAGGCGATGGAGACTTACGAAAGAAAATCCCAGTGATACATGACTCCACTTAGGACCCCCTTATCCTACAGCTCATTGAGGAAGTAAACAAGTTAAAGGCCGAACGTTAGACCGAGATACCTGATTGGAACCAACCCAGGCCTGACCCTCTCACAAGGAGGATCCTCGACACCCCCTTCAAGCAAAGACAAAACAAAAGCTTGGTTTACAACTCTATACTGAAAAGGAGGACCCGATTGAACACTTTAACCTCTTTTGAGTCCACTATGGCATACCGGATGCATACCGACGAAGAACGATGTCTTCTCTTCCCCTCCACCCTCTCTGGCGGAGCTTTAAACTAGTATTGCCGTCTTCCACCCGAGACGATAGACTCATTTGAGGAATTGAGGAAACTGTTTGTTTCTCAACGCATTTTCCAGACCGATCGCTTGCATTCTGCAAATGACTTGTACACTATTCGCCAGAAGCCGGACGAGTCACTACGAGAGTATGCCGGTCGCTTCAGCCATGAGTATTCTCGCTGTGCTGAGGTAGATGACAAGACCGCCCTCAAGGCCTTCACGGCAGGCCTACGTGATTGTTTCTTCAAGTACATGATCAATGCCAGCACTTGGAAGACTTACTCTGAGGTGATGGTACATGCTTATAACCATGCATCCGCCGAGGCAAGGACATATCAATGGAAACCCCTCACAGCCACCCCTTATCAGCAAGTAGGTAGTAGAAGCTAGATCCAACTAAATGAGAAGACCTCGACCTTCCAAACGGCAGCGGTGCTTCCCCCTGCCTTACTTAATACTTTGCCAAGTCAACAAACATATCAATCTCAGGGCAAAATGAAAGATTTCCATCCTCACCAGTCTCATTTTAGTAAAATGAGTAAGGGACACTACCGCGATAACCAAGAGTATCACCACGATAATCCCTGACCCCAGACAGTCAACACAATGGGTCAAGCACGTATCAGGACAGCCCCTACCCCGAGGTATGAGGCATACACACCTTTGAACGCCACATGCGTAGCCATTTACCCCGACATAGCACACCTGATACCGAAGCCAAAGCCGAGGCACCCGGATTACAAGTTCACGAAGAGCACGGGCATGTTTTGCTGCTACCACGAGTATAACGGCCATGACGGCGAGAAGTGTATCACATTTCGTGATCATATTGAAGCTTTGGCACGTGAAGGAAAAATTGATTAATTCCTCCTTCACCCTAAAAGGGGTAACCGTAACCAACGCCAAGTGAATGTGATATATTTCATAAGTGGTGGCATACCCATATCTAAATCTTCCAATAGGGCCATGAAAAATAGTGAACGAGCTCTAAAGTCTGGCCACCAAGTGTTTCATGTGAAGGACATCAGGGGATGCAAGCATCAAAAGCCTAACTGGGATCCAATATGTTTCTACCTTGAGGAAGAAAGAGATATTATCTACACTCACAACGACCCACTGGTCGTGGAAGCTCACATAGCCAACTTTGAAGTACGACGAATCCTGGTAGACACGGGGGCTTCGGTCAATATCATGTTTGCCGAAGCTTTCAGGGCACTTAATGTAGCTGAACATTTGCTCGATCGCTCGATTTCCCATCTGATAAGCTTTTTCGGTGATATCGTGCAACCTTTGGGGAGCATACACTTACCTTTCACCATTGGTATAGGCCATTACACAACTACTATTACCACTAACTTCCTAGTGGTTGATTGCCCAACGGCATACAATGTTATCTTGGGACGCACATGCATCAATGATCTCAAGGCCATGGTATCCACACATATGTTGTTGATGAAATTTCCAACCTTCTATGACAATGGTTACATCAGAGGAGATCAACTTAGTGCACGATCATGTTACAACACTTCGGTCAAGCAACAACACCTGCATGTGCCCAAGGAAATCCTTTCTATACATGACCAAGTCATAAAGACCAGCCCAGACGAAGCCAACTTGGATCTTCACGGTGGCAATAGTCAACTTGACGATCCTCGAGATGACTCTTTCATCCAGCAAGCAAAACCCGCTAAAGAGTTGGAGAAGGTCTCTATCTCAAAAGATTATCCGGATTGCATGGTGAAGATTGACACCACCTTGTTACCACCCATTCGGTTGGCATTGATCTATTTTTTGCAAGAGAACACTGAGGTCTTCGCCTGGTTATACGAGGACATGCCAAACATCTCTCCTGATAACATCTGTCATCGTTTAAGTATTGACCCCAAGACCAAGCCAGTGAGACAGAAGCGAAAATCCTATGACACTGAACGGTACGAGGCAATGAAGGCAGAAGTTGAAAAACTCAAAGGCATAGGCTTCGTTCGCGAAGTCAATTATCCAACGTGGGTAGCAAATGTTGTCCTTGTTAAGAAGAATCCGACCAAGGAAAATCTTGTGCTCCAAAAAGTCTTGTGGAGAATATGTGTCGATTACACCAACCTAAACAAAGGATGCCTAAATGATAGCTTCCTCTTACTCTCATAGACAGACTTATAGACTCTACAGCAGGGTGTGAACTCCTGAGCTTCATGGAGGCTTACTCAGGATACAACCAAATCCACATGAACCCTCCGGACCAAGAACACACAACCTTTACTACTGACGGGGGACTATATTGCTATAAAGTCATGCCATTCGGCCTAAAGAATGCAGGAGCGACTTATCAGAGACTGGTCAATTCAATGTTTGCCGAACAGATTGGGAAGAGCATGGAAGTTTACGTTGATGATATGCTAGTCAAGAGCAAACATGCTGATCAACACATCACCAACTTATCTGAAACTTTCACCATTCTGAAGAGGTATCGAATGAGGTTGAACCTTAACAAATGTGCCTTCGGCGTAGGCTTTGGCAAATTCTTAGGCTTCATGATAAGCCAACGAGGCATTGAGGCTAATCCCGAGAAGATCAAAGTAATCCTCGACATGAAGGAACCGGTAACTTCAAAAGACATCCAAAGCCTTACTTGCAAGGTGGCAGCCTTAACTAGGTTCATCTCTAAGGCCATAGACAGATGTGCTCCTTTCTTCAAAGCACTTAAGGGAAGTAAGAAATACATTACATTGACTGATGAATATGTTGAGGCATTCAAGAACCTCAAAGACTACATGAGTAAAGCCCATCTGCTCTCCAAACCTGAGGTTGGTGACACTTTCATTATCTATTTGTCGGTATCGGCTTCAGCAGTAAGTTCCGTTCTCATTCAAAATGATGGTAATGTTGAACGGTCTGTCTACTACGCTAGTAAAGCCTTACAAGATGCGAAGACACGATACTCCAACATTGAGAAATTGGCTATAGCATTGGTCATGTCTGCTCGAAAACTTCGCCCTTACTTCCAAACACTGTTCTAAAAATCCCCGCCTAGGCGCTAGGCCCCAGCCCACCGCCCCGATTAATGCCTAGGCCCCAGCCCACCGCCTAGACCACCTAGGCACCCGCCTAGCCCGCCTAGGCACCCGCCTAGACCCGCCTAGGTTGCAACTCACTTAGACAGAAAATACATAACTTTCATTTTGCATTTTGTTTTTTTCCAATAAATTGTAAGAGACTTGTTGCATACTTGAATGAACAAACATTATATCCTTATTTCACATGTTTTCATTATGTTCCAATACTTCATGATATATATGCATTCTATTTTGTAGTTTATGATGAAATTATATATATTTCAAGTAGAAGCAGACACTTATTTACATGAAATATGATAGATTTACTTAAATCCGCCTAGTCCGCCTAGGCGCTAGGCCCCAGCCCGCCACCCGACTAGCACCTAGCGACTTTTAGAACTTTGCTTCCAAGCACACTCCATCATCGTGCTTACCAATCATCCTCTTCGACAGATATTCCAAAGTCCTGACACTTCCGGGTGAATGATCAAATGGGCGATAACATTGGGTGAGTTTTGTTGGAAATATGCCCTGAAAGTCAATCTTTGGAAGAAACCTTTCAGGACAAATGAATGGATGTATAGATGAATCTTATACATCAAAAGGCAAAGACACGAATTAGGACTATCTCAATAAACGATATGTGTCCTAAATAGTGTATCCATGGACAATGGATCGATTAAAGAAGTAATCTAATGATGTTAGATTACAGAGACCTTCTTCACATAACCAAATGTCCAAAAAGGTTCCTGGTCATTGGATTGTCGGAGGGACACTGACAATGCGTAGACCGGTACATACTGTGTCCACTTCAAATGGAAGGATGGAAAGTCTCATTCCATTCGTGTTGTGACACTAGGACAAGTATGTAGGTGCTCATTAAGGGAATGAGTTCACTGAACGCAATCGAATGAGAGTACTTGCATGGAGGTCTACTCACATGTCAAGCAAGTAACTCTAATGGTTGGAATAATGTAAGTAGTCCTTTGACCTGAGGCATCGTCGTTGTCTTATGGCTAAGTACTTAATCTTTGATTGTGTCAAAGTCATCCCATCCGCGGGTGTCCACGGCATGATTGGGGTTAAGCCACTTAGTCACGAAGGCAAGTGTATGCGCAACAAGGGATCTCTAATCTTCGATAAGAGAGGAAGAATACTCTAAGATATGATTTGGGAATCTTCAGCCGAAGTATCGAGCGTAATAAAGGAAAGCGTTCCTATACGACTCAATTGAATCATATAAGAAGGAATAATCACATTAGGGGTTTGACATAATATATCCATACCTTAGTAATGTGATTGAGAGTATTGTTTTAGAGAAGGATTGAATTACATTGTAATTCCAACTGAATAGGTTCTCCGAATGAACTTCTACATTAGCTTGGGTAGCTATGACATATGGTTAGATGTCACTCATAGCTTGTGAGTTCTTCTAGATGATTAAATGTAGTCATCAAAGAAGAAAGGTAAATTGAAAAGAAGTTTTAATTCACTAAGTGATTGGATTAAATATAATCAATTGAATTGGTGCCAATCACCTCACTGCCTTGCTAATTAGAACCTAAAAGATTGTTCACCAATACACTATTGTAGTGAGTAATTAATGGATGATGGAAACAATTAATTGGATTAATTATGTGTTGTGATTAATTTAGAAAGTCTAAAGAAATCATAAAAGCGATAAAGATCGTTTTGGGCTTAAAGAAACGTTCGGGTTTAATTGGGCCCATTGGGCCTAAACCCATTGGGCTTTTATTCAAGCATTGGATGACTTGAAATAAATGAAAGCCCAAAGCCCAAACAACACAAAGAGGGCCGGCCACTTTAGGTGGAAAGCGTGAGATATTTAGTAAAGTTGTTGACTAGGTTTCTTTTGTCTATATAAGGAACTTTATAAGATATTGTTCATAAGGGTTTTTTGTGTGGTTAAAACAACAAAGAGGCAAAAGAATATCTCTCTAAGAACTACACAAAGGCCGGCCACCTTGGGGTGATTTTACTAACATATCTTTCACCATTTGGTTATTCCTTCATCCTTCTCACTACACTAGTGGGTGAGGATCTTTAGAGGTTTCCTACTTTGGAAACTTGAAGAGAACCTAGGAGCACTCATTCTATCAAAGCGGAGGAGGCAAGGAGGGAAGCTAGGCTCAAGGAGTTCAAGGAACAAAGGGCTTGGAAGTGGTCCATCATTGGTCTCAAGTCTAGATCAAGAGATATAAGACTAAACCTTCACTTTGTTATTTTCTCTAAATTTTTATTTGATGCATTATATATAAACCTATGAACCTTGAAGGGGATTTGCATGACTATAGCTTTGATAATTTGTTTTAAATGCTTCCGCTGCTTTCGTATATTAAATTTGATTTGTATATGCATGATAGTCATTTAGAAATCCCATCTATGAATCTCATAGATTTCCCTTCAAGTTTGACATCTCCTACCAACCAAAGCCAGCTGAGAAGGGCTAAGCAATGGCAGACTTCATCGCCGACTTCACATATCCTGTTGACATTGTTTCTACGCCTAAAGAAGTGGTTTCATTACCCTCAGAAGCTCAGAAAACAGAACCAACAGCCCCAGCATGGAGCCTATATGTTGATGGCTCGTCCAATCAACAGGGTTGTAGAGCAGGATTAGTCTTTACGACCCCTGACAAAGTGGCAATAGAGTATGCTCTTCGTTTAAAATTCAAGGCGTCGAACAATGAAGCTGAATATGAAGCCCTCCTAGCAGGCTTACGTTTGGCCAAACACCTTGGGGTTAAACGAATTGATATCTTCAGTGACTCCTAATTGGTGGTTAACCAGGTCACCAACAACTTTGACGCTAAGGATAGCTCCATGGCAGCATATCTGACACAAACAGAATTATTGCTCAAGCACTTCCACTACCAAATCACCCAAATTCCTCGAGCGGTAAACAGTCATGCAGATGCTTTGACTCGCCTCGCCTCAGCGGTGGAAGACAAGATTGGGAGAAAAATTCAGGTTGAATTGTAGGCAGCACCAAGCACCATGGCTGCGGAAGTGTGCAACTTACAACAGGGGGATAATTGGATTACCCCGATTTATAGATTCCTTACTCATGGCACCCTTCCAAATGACAAAGTCCAAGCTAAGAAAATTCGATACAAGGCTACACGTTACTTGATCATTAATGACCAACTCTACAAGCGAGGTTTTAACCTACCATACCTAAGATGCCTTACGCCCGCAGAAGCGGGCAGAAGCGGAAACTGCCCTTCTGAAAATACATGAAGGAGTTTGCGGAGATCATGCTGGATCTCGATCCCTAGCATACAAGGCTTTTCGCCAAGGATATTACTGGCCAACACTCCACCAAGATGCCATCAGAATATCCTGCTCATGTGATAAGTGTCAACGCTACGTAACTATTCCTCACTCCCCTCCCGAGCCGCTCACTCCTATGATCAGCCATTGGCCCTTCGCCCAATGGGGACTTGATTTGATCGGCCCAATGCCTGCAGGGAAGGGCAAAGTTCACTATGCAATCGTTGCAGTTGACTACTTCACAAAGTGGGCCAAAGTAGACCCCTTGGCAACCATTACTAAGGCAAAAATAGAAGACTTCGTATGGAAGAACATCTTTTGCAGATTCGGCATTCCTAATGCGATAGTCACTGACAATGGGCGACAGTTCAACAACAATAAGTTCAAGATGTTCTACTCTAAGTTCAACATCAACTTATGTTTTGCCTTCCCAGCTCATCCCCAGTCTAATGGACAAGTTGAAGCTAACAACAAAATAATCAAGCGAACTTTGAAAACCAGCTTGAACAAGGTTAAATGTTGTTGGCCAGAATTTGTACCCCAAGTTCTTTGGTCATACCGCACTTCGTATCGGACATTAACAGGAGAAACCTCATTTTCACTTGCCTTTGGTACAGAGGCAGTTGTCCCAGTTAAGCTTGAGCAAGCAACGTTCCGAGTTCAGAACTACGTGCAAAGCGAAAATGACAAACAACTTACCCTCAACTTAGATCTAGTCAAGGAACACAGAAACCAGGCTCACTTGAGGAATGTCGCTTACAAGCAGCACATCTCCAACTACTATGACTCAAGGGTCAAACCTCGTTCTTTCAAAGTAGGGGATTGGGTATTAAAGAAAAGATTACTTTGCGACAGAGTCCTGAGTGAAGGAACACTTAGTCCAAATTGGGATGGACCGTTTGAAGTTGTTGGCATCAGTCGTCATGGCTTCTACAAGCTTAAAAGCTCTGATGGCAAGACCCTTGGCCATCCATGGAACGCTGATCACTTGAAGTACTATTACAAGTAAACTTACATTGTACAAGTGTTAAGCTTCAGCCGTTCGGCATCCTATGTAACGAAGACTATTTGGCATGAATTCAATAAAGAGGTGATTTAGACAACTCGGTCCTAATCCTCTTACATTCCTAGCAATGAAACACTCGGGTTCAAAGCTTCAACATGAATGCTTCCAACATGAAACAAAGTCTAAGTATATGTCAACAAGACTATACAAATAAACGAACAGCTTCACAGTATATTCGTTCAATCATACATTCCAACACATTTATACATAAGCCAACTATGTTTTGAAAGGGTTCAACATACTTTATGTCATTCAACACTTGCTATAATGTGCCTAGACACCTTGCCCTTATTCTCACCAACCAAGTGATGAAATGTGAAGAAGGAACTCATCTTCATGCCACCAACCAGGTGATGAAATGTACAACCCGTACTCTCCTTCATGCCACCAACCAGGTGATGAAATGTACAACCTTACTCTAATATCATTTGGCAACTTGCCACTCATGCCACCAACCAGGTGAAGAAGGAACTCATCTTCATGCCACCAACCAGGTGATGAAATGTATAACCCGTACTCTCCTTCATGCCACAAACTAGGTGATGAAATGTACAACCCGTACTCTAATATCATTTGGTAACTTGCCACTCATGCCACCAACCAGGTGAAGAATGAACTCATCTTCATGCCACCAACCAGGTGATGAAATGTACAACCCGTACTCTAATATCATTTGGCAACTTGCCATTCATGCCACCAACCAGGGGAAGAAGGAACTCATCCTCGTGCCATCAACCAGGTGCTGAAATGTGATGAAAGGTGATGAATGAACTCACATTCGTACCACCAACCAAGTGAAGAAAGCAACTCACCATTCATTCCATCTACCAGAAGACGAGCGGTACCACTTGTACATATGAACTCCTAGCATTCACAAATAATAAAAAACCCTCAAGCTTGACAACTCAACTAGAAGAGCACTTATGCCCAACAAGAGTTATAGTCACCAACAAAGTCTTATTGCAAGCCAACAACAACTTCAGTGTATGCATACGAAGATCAAGCTATTCAGCCCTCTTGCATCTACTTCAAACATTTCCCCTTTGTAACAATGCAAACACTACAACTCGTAGAAAGCTTCACACACTCTTGATTAAGACAGTGTGAAGCAAAACCAATTTATAGTGTCAACAAGAGCTTCATCAAAGGAGTTCAACCACAATTCTCAAAAGCTTCACACACTATTGATCAAGCCAGTGTGAAGCAAAACCAATTTATGGTGCCAACAAGAGCTTCATCAATGGAGGGCAACCATAATTCTTAAAAGCTTCACACACTCTTAATCAAGACAATGTGAAGCAAAACCAATTTATGGTGCCAACAAGAGCTTCATTAAAGGAGTTCAACCACAATTCTCAAAATCTTCACACTCTTGATCAAGACATTGTGAAGCAAAACCAATTTATGATGCCAACAAGAGCTTCATCAATAGAGGGCAACCATAATTCTCAAAAGCTTCACACTCTTGATCAAGACAGTGTGAAGCAAAACCAATTTATGGTGCCAACAAGAGCTTCATCAAAGGAGTTCAACCACAATTCTCAAAAGCTTCACACACTCTTAATCAAGACAGTGTGAAGCAAAATCAATTTATGGTGCCAACAAGAGCTTCATCAATGGAGGGCAACCACAATTCTCAAAAGCTTCACACACTCTTGATCAAGACAGTGTGAAGCAAAACCAATTTATGGTGCCAACAAAAGCTTCATCAAAGGAGTTCAACCACAATTCTCAAAAGCTTCACACACTCTTGATCAAAACAGTGTGAAGCAAAACCAATTTATGGTGCCAACAAAAGCTTCATCAATGCAGGGCAACTATAATTCTCAAACCTTCGAAGCAAATTCAAGACTGTTCGAAGCAAAATCAATTTATATGGTTCATCCAAACCTTCGACTACTATAAAGTGTGGCTTGCATCACAATTTCTTGCTCAATAATGTCGAAACAAAATTTGTATATGTTGTCTCTCCCACATTTTCAAATTTCTAGTTTCCCAAAAAAAAAAAAAAAAAAAAAGGGAAATTCAACAAAGCTTCATCAATGGAGGACAACTACAAAATCTCAAAAGCTTCACACTATCTTGATCAAGATAGTGTGAAGCAAAATCAATTCATGGTGCCCAACAAAGCTTCAACCTCAAAGCTTGACCTACAAAACTTCAACACCAAAGCTTCACCTACAAAGCTTAAAATATATATATTTTCGGAAATTCGAAAATTCGAAAATTTAAAAAAAAAAAAATTGAAAATTTGAAAAAAAAAAAATTGCCTAGGCCTCCTTTTCTTTGGGCCTAACAACTTTCATAATAAATATATATGACGGAGGAGTTTTGGGCTACCACTTAGAAAGGAAATGTCTTATTTGTCAACTCCCTCGACCGGAGACTTATGGGACACCTACCATATGCTACTGCACCATGATACTCAGAAGTCTCACGACCACTCAGTGACTTGGATTTTTCAAGTCTCCAATTGAGAAGTTTTCCTCACTCAGGAAATTAAGGGAGCACTACCTCAACATACATGCTTCACTCTCAAAGGTTCAACATACAAGCTTTAACAAAAGAAAAAATTCAAAGAACTTAGTGGAGAAGGCCTTAGTGTATTTAACACAATACGTTGAAATGAAGCAAATCTTGTTTATTGATATCTCCGATAAGTTACAAATATGTACATATACATGAATCAAAATAAACAAACAAGAGGGAGCCTTCACAAAAGTTGCTCATGAGAAGTCTCAGCAGTCGGCAGAGCCCTAAAAAGAGTAAGCACCGGAGGGTGATCATTCGGAGCCTCAGTACTGGGCAGAACCCTAGAAGGAGGAGGCACCGAAGGTTAATCATTCGGAGTTTCATTACGCGGTACAGCCCCAGAAGACGAAGGCAATAAATGCTTTTGGAATAAACCCACAAACCTCTGATGATCAAGCAAAATCTGACCATCAGATTTCTGCAGCTGGTCAAGCTTCCTCTTCATGTTTGTAGCATAGTCATGTGCGAGTCTGTGCAACTGTTTATTCTTATGCTTGAGCCCTTTGATTTCCTGCTTGAGACTTATTACTTCAGCCGCCAATGATTCAACTTGGCGGGTTCGAGTAAATAGGCGTTGGGCCATATTAGACACAGAACCTGCACACTGAACACTGAGAGCCAGAGAATCCTTAACAGCCAACTCATCAGACCGTTTGGAAAGTAGTTTGTTATCTTTGGGAGTGAAAATGTTCCTGGCCACCACCGTAGCGGTCATATCATTCTTCATCATAGAGTCCCCAACGGTAAGAAGACCAGTAGGGGATAAGAAGGATGAGCGCCATATGTTGTCTTGAGAAGGCATGACTGCCTCTTCACCAAAGTTCAAGTCAAAATGACGGTCGGATGGACCAGACATTCTCAGAAATGATGAAGGAGAAATGAAGTGCAATAAATCTCTGAAGTAAAGGGAAAATTCCTACAAGCAATAACTCTCTGAATGTACTTCTTGCACACAATTGGTACCCTTATAAAAGAAAGGGCAACATGGTCGTTGGTTCAAAAATCGAAGAGACACCACTCTCCGGATTCCGAAGAGGCACCACTTTCCACATGCAACATCAGCTCCACGGGTACCACAGATAACTTTGCCAAAGATCTCTGACAAAGTTTTGACACATAAATTTTGAAGGTCCAGCTACCCTACTATTACTCACAAGGGTAAAGGAACAACACCACTGCTTGATAACTAGAAAGTCTCAATGTGTGTCAACCTCCGTGCTCCGTCGTAAGGCAGACTGGCAAAAATGCCCAACCTTTACTCACATTTGAGAAAACACTCCCAACAAGATTGCTTGCTAAAAAATCGAAGAGGTACCGCCCTCCGAATCTCGAAAGCCAGACTTCCAACAGGATTACTTTCTCAAAAATCGAAGAGACACTACTATCCGAATCTCAAGAGTCAGACTCCCAACATGATTGTTTTCTCAAAAATCGAAGAGGCACGGCTCTCCGAATCTCGAGAGCCAGACTCCCAATAGGATTACGTGCTCAAAAATCGAAGAGGCACCGCTCTCCGAATCTCGAGAGCCAGACTCCTAACAGGATTATTTTCTCAAAAATCGAAGAGACACTGCTATTCAAATCTCGAGAGCCAGACTCCCAACAAGATTGCTTTCTAAAAAATCGAAGATGCACAATTCTCTGAATCTCGAGAGCCAGATCCCCGACAGGATTGCTTGTTCGAAAATCGAAGAGGCATCGCTCTCCGAACTTCGAGAGCTAGATTTCCTTAGATAAAACTTATCTGCAATCTTCACACGCAACATCAACTTTCTAGATATCATAGACCACTTTTTCAAAGTGCTCTGACCAAGTTAAAACATGTGAAGCTTGCAACTCCCACTACATTGCTATGACCAAGAAGGGTAAAGGAATATCACTACTACTTGTTGTTAGGGAGACTCCTATATATGTCGACCTCCATCCTCCACAGCCAGTCAAACCTGCAAAAAAAAAAAATGCTAAACTTTTCTTCACATCCGAGAGGGCACTCTCAGCAGAGTCTCTCAAAATACTCAGCTTCTTTTCCTCTTGATAATACATCTGCAAACAAGCCACACCAGAGCAAGAGTATCTCATATCATCAGGGTTAAAAGAGCATCCCATATCATGCTTTTTCCTTAGTCAGCACTTGGAATCAAGCTTCCAGTTAGGAACTGACTGCCTAGAACCATTTGCCTGATTACTTACCTGGCATTGCTCTCGAGTACTCATCTTTAACATCTTATGCTTCCAGAGAAGATACCACATCTGCTTGAGGAACAGATAGGGCAAGTGAAAAAGATACAAGGAAGCATGTGGAGACAAGCGTAGTAGAACATGTGCCGATACATCCACTACTTTGTCAAAAGCAAAAGTATCCCATATCATCAGGGTCGAACATACTCTAGATTTGATAGACTTGTTTTGACCCTCAAATTCTTGAGTCGGCCTTATACTCTGGAGGAAACCAGAAAACCCTCCAGCCTAGTTCAAGAATAAGCCTGTGGAAAGTTACTTCTTTAAAAGCAAAAGTATCTCATATCATCTCTTCTCCATTTGCTTCTCCTTATCCTGTGTGCTATTTACGACACAAGGAGAATGAGAACAATTAACCGGAAGCCGAAGTCAAACCTCCGATCCAGGTTGCTTGCTTGGAAATCTGATTACTTACCTTGTCTGTTACCTCATTCGGCAAATCTCCTAGCTCGAAGACTTGGGGGACTCCTACTATAGGGTTTGTATCACACTTGGCCAAGCTCGAAACTACAAGTAAGCTTCAAATGAAATTGATACATTACCTTGTGCATCTCCATCGGTCAAAGATACCACCCATGGATGGAGGAAAAGTACTTCCAGAGAAGATGTCACATCTACATATGAGACATATAAGGCAAGTGAAAATGATACCATACTTCGGTACTTAGAAGTTTCGTGATTACTCAATAGCTTGGATCTTGCAAGTCCCTAACTGAGGAGCTTCATTCACTCGGGAACTTAGGGGAGCACTGTTTGTACCATACTTGGACCAATCCCAAAACTACTGAGCACTGGTCAACGTTATACTGTCAATGACCCAGAAGAGTTTCCCTCAAACCAGAAGGCCAATCATAGCGCGACACGTGTCGACATCAGAAGCCAATCATAGTGCGACACGTGTTAACATTAGAAGTCAATCACAACATGACACGTGTTAATGTCAGAATGAAACTAGAGACTCTCTTCTATAAATAGAGATCATTCTCTCACAATATTTCCTAATGTCATTTGTACTAAATCATTCACTAGTACTCACTAAAGGAGAGCTTGAACCTATGTACTTGTGTAAACCCTTCACAATTAATGAGAACTCCTCTACTCCATGGACATAGCCAATCTGGGTGAACCACGTACATCTTGTGTTTGCTTCCCTGTCTCTATCAATTTACATACTTATCCACAATAGTGACCGGAGCAATCTAGCGAAGGTCACAAACTTAACACTTTCTGTTGTACCAAAATCCCCACTGATTTTGTGCATCAACAACTACTAATAATCGCACCTAAGCACATAAAAGGTCCAATTAATATGACTCTACCATAACTATTGAATTTCAGAAAAGGGACATCATAAACGGATTCAGGACGTCGAAAAACATGAGGGGGCACCTCGAGTACCCCCACGCGTCGCCATACAAGCCTTCATGTGCCATTTTGGGTTGCCGAAAAAGTCGTGTGTACTCCACGAACTAGCCAAGATAGACGCTTACGTGGGGCCTATGATCTAGGTTGGTCCTAGTTGGGTTGGGTTGAGGGTTTTGGGCCAAGGGTTAAATGGGTCTGGGCTACAAGGTTGGGCTTGGGCCTATGTTTGGGTTTTGGTTCAGATAGGGCTGAAGGCCTTGGGTTTAGACTTTAGGGTTATTAGATTTGGGCTGGGTTTAGTGGGCTGAAGGCCCAGGTTTTCATCGCCCAAAGGCTTGGGTTTTATAGATCTGGGCTTGGCCTAGAGGGTCTTGGGTTTTGGCTTACTGGGTCGGGTCGACCCGGTTTCAGATTGGTTTCGATGGAAAAGGAGGCTGGAGCTTTTCGAGCTCCGTTCAACTCCGATTCTCCACCCTAACCTATGATTTACCCACCAAATTGAATACCACCAAGAGTAGTTTATGAATATACCATTTGTTTCCCAAGTGGTGGTCAGAGTTGGCTGGGATTGTCATCTGAAACCTACGGCTCACGCCGGGAACCTGGGTTTGGTTTCCTTCCCACATCGGGAGGTCAAGAGGCTCGTCGGTGGGTGGTGGTGGTGTCGTCGCCATCGTGGTATGGGTGTGTGTGGATTGCCAGGGGGGAGGAGAGCACATAGATAGTTTCAGGGGAGATGAGAGAATGAGAGAAAAGTGAGGAAGAGAGAGAGAGAGAGCTGAGTTGCTTTAAGTCGGGGGGACAAAAACTGAAGGTAGGTCCCTTGGGAACACCAAACAAGACCCAAAAGTAAATCTATTTCAAAATATCCCATTTTTTTGTGAAATTACAGAAATGCCTTTTTGTTTAAAAAAAACTCCAGGACGGGTTATTACAGTCATTGTGTGTCGTTATGGTGTTGCTACGTTTTTGGGTGGTTTCCGATTAATGAAGGTCAGTTTCGACTTTCATAGCAAAATTGTTCAAAAGGGTAATTTTGTAAAAGTGTGATCAATAGTACAACCAATTGTCAAAACATGTTTAAAGTGGCGAATTTCCCAAAATAAAATTAGGCCCTTTTATATGGAATATACAACTTTAATTTTTATTTTTTTATTTATTCAAGCTAAATGTGAAGTGTGAGCCTCAAAATATGAGAAAAAAAAACCCTTCTAGCCCAACAATTTAGCCTAATCAATTGAATTATGAGGTAAAGTGGCCCTAACCCAAGCCTTAAACAATGTGAGACCGGCTTAAAATTAAGCAAAAAAAGAAACAAACATGAGCATAACAACTCCTTGTAAGCCAATTGAAAGATGACACATATATAAGTTGTCAATTTTTTCTCCATAAGTTGTGCATCAAAGGAAGAAAGATAAATGATGGTAAAATTGAAAAAAGGTCAAATAACAAAATCACATCAAACAGACATATTCCACCTACTAGTGTAGATATGTTCTCAACATGCGGCACGGGTTTTTGATAAAAGCAGCTAGGTATCATGAAAGTGGCACTAATCTCAAGGATGAGGTGAGATTCTTTAGTCTCAAGCATTCTAAGAAGTTCAAAGATCCACCAAACAAAGACAAATATGACCTTTCGTCAATTCAATCGGCCCCTCGTTTATGGCACATTGTTTTGAATCGATACAAAGATAAACCTTCGCCAAACCAATCAGTACCAAGGTCATCTACAAGGCCAAAGGAAAGAAATGGCCAAAGAAGCTAAGAGAAGAGCGAAGATGAATTCCTGAAAATAATTGACTTATGCAATGGAGACAACTGTAATGCAAAACTTACAAGAGGCAGAGTTAAGGAAGAACAAAAAAAATATGAGGAGTATGCCAAAATGGTGGAGTTTCAACAAATAGAATTGTGAAAGGATGAAGAAATTAGAATAGAAATAGATGATAGAATTATGGAGGGGACTAGCTAAACGACGCGAACAAGAAAAAAATTTAGTTGAAAGAGGCAACGAGCAATCACTGATGGGCAAGGGAGTAGGGGTGGTGAAATGATGATATCTATCATCCCGAACACCAAACAATGGATTGGATTCAAAGCCTAGCCTAGCCTAGCCAATCCCTGCCAATCCACTTTTATCCTTAAAGCCCAATCTCTCCAGCCTATTAAATGGACTTTAAGGGTGCGTTTGTTGCATCAGACTAGACTAGCTTCAAGTTAGACTATCTTAGAATAGACTAAGGTAGACTAACTTAGTAAAGCATTTGGTGCAGTATTGGATTAAAAAAATAATAATCAACAACTATAATATTATATTATTTAATACACATCTAATAATATTTTATTAATAATTCAAGCTTTTTCTTCTTCTTTTTTTTTTCTCTAAAATACCTAGAACATTCAACCTCACTTTGGAGAATTCTTTCATTTTCTTCCTCTTTGTTTCCGGCTCCCATTATCTCTTCCCATCTTTTTCTTGCAAACCAACATCCTTCAAAACCATTTTTCTTGCAAAATTGTCCCCAAAGCTACTCTCTCTCCTCCCTCTTGGTTCCTCCATCTCTCTTCAACCAAAGCTATTCTTTCCCGTTCTCTCTCTACAATTTTATGGGAAAAAGGGAAAAACTTTATGGGAACTTTTGGGAATAGGACAAAATTTTCTATTGGGATTGTTGTTGTTATCGATTTGCATTTTTTTATTGAATTTTGGTGTTGAGGTTTAGGCTGTGGGTGGCCCTGGGTTTCAGATATGGGCATGGGGTTGGCAAACGGAGTTGCCTAGAAGCATGCTTACAGACTTGCAGCATGTAGACGTCGTACATAGGTTTGGAGACGGGATTAGCAATCTCATGGTTGTTTAGGGGTTTTGCTAGGACCAACTAACCTTTGCTTTAGTCGAGGCGAGTGAGGGGCTGAGAGCTAGTCTCATTAGGGTTTAGGAACTTTAATCCCTACAAGGAACAAACACAGGATTGGTTAACCCTTAGTCATGTCCAGTCCATTGAACTTTAGTGAGGGTAAACAAACGCTTCGTAAAAATGCTTTTAAATCATATGAGTACCGAGTAATCAAACACAAATGTTTAAGCATTTGAGATATAAACCTCTTGCACACATGACCTTGGTTTTGAAAAGAAAGGAAAAGTATATAAACTTGAACATAGTCAATTGACTAAAGCATATATGTTATGCTTGGAGCATCTCCACATAAGCTATAACAGTAAAAAAAGACAGCTACTAATTGTTTCTAACTAAAATGTCAAATCCTATGTGACATGACATGAAATGGCAGCAAAGGGGGTTACTATCAAATTTGACAGTAGTTTCAAATATTTTTTAATTAATTATTAAATGTCTTTTATTAATTTTTAATAGTTTAGTCATTTATTATAATAAATGTTATTGAACAGTGCAATCTGTTTGTATGTTGCGTCTTTAATTTTTTTTTTTAAATACACGATTCCTTTCAATTTAATCAACGCATGCCTCTTTCTGTTTGTATAGTGCCTCTTTCAATTTAATCAACGATATTCCTTTCAATTTAACATGTTGTGCTCTCAAAACTTCATACAGTGAACTATTTTGTTGGGTTATTTGCCACAATGAATTATTAAGAATTTTTATCATGAATTATAATGTAAAATTTTTGCTGGGTTTCAATGCAATTAATATGATTTTTTTATCATGAATTATTTATATGAGGTATTCATCAATTTCCCCCCTCAACTTTAATTTTGGCCAATTTCCCCCCTCAACTTTAATTTTGGCCAATTTTCCCCCTCAACTCTCATAATTAGTCAATTTCCCCCCTCAACTTTAATTTGGCCAATTCCCCCCCCTCAACTCTCATAATTAGTCAATTTGCACCATATTGTTAATTTTTTAATTTGATCATAATTAAACAAGTGTGTGTAAGAAACTAAATAAGATGTATGTTAATCATTTTCCTATGTCTTTATCCTATTACAAATAGATTAAAATTTAGAATTTTACAATTTATCATAGATAGTATTATTAGTCATAATAAATCAGTATGAAGTAATTTTATTTGATTTTTTTACTATACAAAATTGATAACGAAAAGGATTGATGTGTACATTTTTGTATGTAAATACAATTTTCTTTATAAAAGTGAAAGCTAAGTTTAAGTAAATTGCGGAGAATCGAGCTTTAATGCAAAAATGGCTAGTCAATTCATAATTTTCGACTCCTTATTAAGAATAACCCATTTTATTGAAATATGTATGATCCATGAGTTTAGGATTATTATTTCTTCTTCTACATGCTTTAAACCCGATTCATAACTTTTTCTTATAATCAACCCATATCACATACTAATTGTATTATGTTTTTGTACATTTTACCCTATATTAAGTAGGTGAGTTTATGTTAATTTTAGTACTTTGTTGGAAGTTATTAGAAAGATTGAAAGAAAAAAAAAAGAATAGATGAAAATTAAAAAAAATTAACAGTAGGGTGCAAATTGACTAATTATGAGAGTTAAGGGGGGAAATTGGCCAAATTAAAGTTGAGGGGGGAAATTGACTAATTATGAGTTGAGGGGGGAAATTGGCCAAAATAAAGTTGAGGGGGAAAATTGGCCAATGATCACAAGTTCAGGGGGGAATTGATGAATACCTCTTAATATTTAAAATATAAAACACAAATTAGGAAAAGAAAATCATGTAATAAAATAATAGTTTAATTTGACATATTGGGTGGAGATTGAAACATTAAAATAAGTCAAAGTGCCATATAGTTGTCAAATTTAAATTTTATGTTCAAAATTTGACATCTCCTTTAGAGCAACTCCAGCCTTCTACTTTGCTCGGGGGACGGGCTGCAGGAAGGGGCCCGAGGGCCGGTTGATTCTTCTCCAGCCATGGAGGGCCCGAGTGAGGGTGGGAGCCTGAGCACAAGGGGGTGGAGAGTTGACAGGCCTGCAGCCCGAGGGCCAAGGCATTTTTTTATTGTTTTTTGTGTCAGCCCGAGGCCCTACAACCCCATTTCCCTATTTTATTTTATTTTATATTATTTAAACAAACAAAAAAAAACTACTATTTTATTACCTATTGATAGGGGGAGGGCTCCAAGGGTGGAGATGCAAAAGGTAATTACGGTTTATTAATGGTAGTTACTATTTATTAAAGGCAGTTACTGTTCAATAGGGTGGATTCAATAGTGGATTGCCAGAGGGAGGGCTCCAAAGATGGAGTTGCTCTGGGATAGTCTTATGCGGCCGAATCTCGTGAATATGTGGGCCTACTTTGGGTCAATTTTTCTCTTGTTCCCAATTTTTTTTTGGGTAAATTACATAGTAGCCCCTCAGGTTTGAGCTCTATTACAATCGCATACAACATCTTTAAAACATTTCACTTTCATACCTCATGTTCTATTTTATTTCAAAATAATACCTCTGTCACATTTTCCATCCATTGATCCGTTAAGTGCTGACGTGGCTGACACATTTGTGCCACGTGGCTGCCAAATGTGTGCCACGTGGCAAAAAAAAATAATTTAAAAAAAAAACCTTAATCTTCTAAATTAAAAAAAAAAAAAAACAAAATACTTGATTATCCCCTCCTCCCCCCACCCCCCTGCCCCGCGATCCCTGCAAAACCCATATCCCATTATCCCCCCCCCCCCGCCCGCGCTCCCTGCAAAACCCATATCCCATTATCCCCCCATCCCCCCACCCCCCTGCCCCGCGCTCCCTGCAAAACCCATATCCCATTATCCCCCCCCCCCCCGGCCCGCGCTCCCTGCAAAACCCATATCCCATTATCCCCCCAACCTATTATTCCCCAGATCCAATTATCCACCCCCATCCCATAAGACCCTCGTACCTGCAACGCATCCCATTTCCCCGCAACCCCCCCTCCCTGGATCTTCATCTTCTTCCGCAACCCAGAAAGAAAAAAAAAAAAACCCTTTCAATTCGTCTTCTCCCCCCTCTCTTCTTCCCCTGACCCCTATCTGCAACCTAGAAAAAAATAAAAAAATAAAAACCCAGATCCCGACCGCCATCGTCGGGTTCGTGAGGTGAAAATAGGAGAAATGAGTGTGGATTTAAGGAGTGGGGTGTGTAGAGGAGGGAAGAGGGTGGGATGGGGGCTTATGGGATCTGGGTTGTGGGTTCCAGGTACGAGGGGCTTATGGGATTTGGGTTCGCGCGGGCGCGGGGATGGGGTGGTTGGGGGTGGATAATGGGATCTGGGGAATAATGGGTTGAGGGGATAATGGGATATGGGTTTCGCAGGGGGGGGTAATCAAGTTTTTTGGTTTTTTTTTTTTTTTTTTTTCCTTCTTCCAAGGTTCAGGGTTGGGGGGATTCGCAGGGTTCAGGGGTTAGGGGATAATGGGTTTCAAGTTTTCTAGGTTTTTTTTATTTTTTTTTTAATTTAGAAGATTAAGGTTTTTTAAAAAAAAAATTAAAAAAAAAAAATTTGCCACGTGGCACACATTTGGCAGCCACGTGGCACAAATGTGTCAGCCACGTCAGCACTTAACGGATCAATGGATGGAAAATGTGACGAAGGTATTATTTTGAAATAAAATGGAACGTGAGGTATGAAAGTGAAATGTTTTAAAGATGTTGTATGCGATTGTAATAGAGCTCAAACCTGAGGGGCTACTATGTAATTTACCTTTTTTTTTTTTTTTTTTTATCCTTTTCCCAAACAACCCTCGCTCTCTCCCCTTCTCTCTCACTCTCTCTCCTCTACCTCTGAAGCTTCCCTAAAACCCACCCGCTTCAACCTCACTTCAGCAATTCATCTCTGCAGCGTTTCGTAGGGAATCACCTCTCGCACTCTCGGAGAAATGGATAGGAGATTAAATGGACCAACTGGACCTTCGAGCTCCGTCAATGGCGGCCCAGCCACAAGATCTGGTTCTCATGCTCCGCAACCTAACTACAATAGTCGAGCTGTTCAGGTTCATCTCTATTTATTTTCGTTTTCCGTTTCCTTTAAAATAGATACTGCCTAAAACCCTAGCTGTCTCAATAGCCACGGTTTGGTTCCCGTTGTCTGCGTTTTTGTTCAAAATCCGTAGAGGTAGTTGTTTAGGGCTATTACGGTGAGGTTTTGGTGGGTTTTGGAGAATTTTATTTGTGAATTGTACTGGGAGTTTGGGTAGGCAGATTTTGGTAATTATTGTTTATGTTGTTTTACTACTGAGTGCAATGGGAAAATTGTTTTGAAAGGTACACCCTGATGCATGTAGCTGCATCATATGAACTTGTGCATTCAAAGTTAGTATATAGGGTTTTAGAAATGTTAAAAGAGAGTGTGTGGAGAAGTGGATTGAGGCGCGGTGTACCGGAAATGTTCGGTTTTAGGCTAGCAACTTAGCACAAAATTGGGAGGTGAAGTAAAGGTGTTATGTTTAAAGCACTTATTTACTTCAATTTCAGACAAATATTTGGTGTACTAGGTTTGGTTGTTCTTAATATTCACCTTATCGAACAATCTCTAATATCTGGAGTTATATGTAGTACTTTGTAGTTAAAGAAGATCAGAAGTCATTTGTATTTTGCTTTATAATTTTAATTTCAGGAAGCATTGGAACAGTTGGCATCGATTGATCTGATTGACTTATGCAATGAATCTAAAGTTGAGTGCTGTCGGGCAACACGAGACTTGAGGAGTTGTGGACGACAAGTAAAGGATGTGCTCATCTCATGTGGACATGCTTCATTATGTGCAGAGTGTAGCCAGCGCTGTGATGTGTGTCCCATTTGTAGAATTCAAATACCAAAGAATGGCGCAAAATTATGCCGACGCCTTTATGATCAGTGTCTAGAAGCTCATCTTATACCCAAAAGATGTGATAAGAGTTTTCAAGAGAAAGAAGATGGGGAGGAGCAAATATCTGCTGATGTCCAACGCCTTTATTCTTTATTTGATATTGCCCTGGAGAATAACTTAGTTTCTTTGATATGCCACTGTATCCTTTAATGATCTTTCGATTCTTTACCTTTTCGTTTTTGTTTTGTATTATTTGTTCACGTGATAGAGAGTTCAGTTTTTGAAAATGACCATAACTTTTAATATCTTCCAATTATATGGAAAGGGGAGTACGTAAAAAAAGATAAAAATTCTTGTTCCTCAGGGTAAAAACTCATATTATTCTAGGGAGTAATTTGAATCAACTGCTAAACAGATAACTAGGATTAATGTCCTCTTGATAGTGCCACTCATGCGTTATAGGACCTTTTGTCTTTCTTGAAACTTAACTGCAACTTCTGTTAATTGTTCATATTTATGTTGATCATTTCATGTTTTCTTTGACATAGAATAAACAGATGTTACAGATGTTTGTTTGGATGAAAGTGCAGTATCCAGTGATCCCGTTATTGCTTTTTTGTTGGATGAAGTGGTTGTGAAGGATTGGTGCAAGCGAACATTCCAGAACATCATCACAGAACTTCAAGGCATTTGTATCCTTTTTTCTTTCTCAGATATTTTCAAATATAAATCCCGTAGTTATTTTCTGTTCATTTGTTCTTTGCATTATTTGAATAATTTTATTTCCTGATCTACCATCCTAAGATAATCTTGAAGCAGAACCAATGAAGTCTATGTTGAGTTTACTTCTTAAGTTCTCAGTACAGTTGGCTGGCATATCCAGTGTGATTGAAGTTTTGGATTCATCTTTTAAAGGGTCTTTTTCAGCTCAGCTTCATGACTTTCACCAGCTTCAAGAGAGCATATTAAAGACAAAGCAGGTTGTTGCTATGATGGTTTAATTTTTGGTTTATCATAAAAGTGTTGCCTGATTTTTATTTGTGAATATTTTCTGTGACTGATAACATATTATACATGCTTTAGTTCTCTAAAGAACTAATAGTTTGTATTCTATACTTAAACTCTCAAAGAACTAATAATTTATTTACCTACTATTTTAAAGGCCTGAAATTCTGAAGCTTTGGAAACACAAGAAGTGACATTCTTTTGGACTTTATTTCATGGAACTTTAACTGTTTCCTTTGTGCATCTTTTCACTCGTGCCTAAAACTTTCTTGCAGCAAAATCACTACCAGTAATATGACACTACTACCTTATCAGTTTGGTCAAGTTTTACATGTTTCTTCTGAACTGTTCTCAATTAAGGATTTTCAAAGAGACTGGGTTTCCAATAAAATTTTTCATGTGTCTGCAAATAATTTCTAATTGATCTTTGAAATTTGGTTTTTGATTTTAGCATATGGAGGTTATGATATGGTGTGTAAGACATGAGTTCCTTGAGAAAGTGAGGCCTCGTTATACTGATTTCTCATCATGGCATTCTCTTGTCCGCGAAAGGAAATATGCTGCAATTAAGCGTTCTTGGCCTGATTCAGTAAATAACTCTGAAGAGTCCAGTGGACAGGAAGGTACCCTATTTATTGAAGATGCCCTGGTAAATCTGGAGGTTGGGCAGGGAAATACAGAGAAATTGGTGGAGGGATTAAAACTAGGATCTTTGCAGAAGGATGGAGTTTCATCAGTTCTCAGGTCTAAGATAGAAGGGGTTGCAGGATGCTATCCATTTGAAAATGTTCGAGCTGCTGTTGATATACTTTTTCTATGTGGTAGTTCAGATTTGGTGGTTGCGAAGCAAGCTATTGTATCCTTTGTTTTTCTTTAAATTTTGGATATTTCTTAATTCTGCATATCCTGAACTGGGCATAAATTCTGCCTCCCCTACCTCCAGGGATACCTGTATTTCCTTTATTGATAACAGTTTCTATATTACCTATTTGATCGGCATTGGACAATGCCTGATGAGCAATGGAGGCACCTTCTAGATGATTTTGGAGCTACTTTTGGCATACCCAGGCAATTACTACTGGAATCCTTAATCTTTTATCTTTTGGATGATCACACAGATAAAGCTCTGCAGGCAAGTTCATTTCAATTTTTTCAGATGGTTGATGCTTTTGATGCCTATTTTTCTTTTATTTAGTGCCATTAGTTTCTTGTTTAACCAATTGTATCAAGGTTCTTAATGCTATTTATTTTTATATTTTAGGCATGGTTCACATGTCTATGGTAAGACTGGCTTCTAAAAAAAGGGTTCTCTCCGGTCCTTGCTACTCTAGAAGGCCAGGTTCCAACTTGAGAATCTCAATAAGCTTTGTGTCAAATGAATCGACTTGTTTAAAAATAAAATAAAAAACGGATTTATTTGACTATAGCTGTTGTTGCACTGCTTGTTCAAGTTCCAAGTAAACCACTTTTTAATTTTGTCGTTAGGATAATTAGATGAATTGGTTCATGGTATGATGTTTATGATCCAAGAATATATGAAAACTTTGAAATAGTAGTAGATTATATGTGAAACTATTTGCATCTTGACTGGGGAAAAACTATGAAATATTTAGTTTTGCATTTTGTTATATTGGTATTTGATTATTTAGTCTCAAAATATCATTTTAAATAATTATTCTTCATAATAAATTTCTCAGGAAGCTTGTCACCTTCTTCCAGAGATCTCTGGTCCAGCAACTCATCCTAAGATTGCACAAGTACTATTAGAAAGGGGTAATTCTGATACAGCTCTTTTGGTTTTACGGTGGTCCGGGCGTGATGGTACATCAAAGTCGTCAATTTCACTTGGTGAGGCTGTTACTGCAGTTCGGGTGAGGGTAGAGTGTGGACTTTTCACCGAAGCATTTATACATCAAAGAATGCTGTGTACCAAAGTCAAGGAGAAGATGTTGAAGCTTGGAGAATTGGGGGATGCAACTGATGATTCAAAAAGCAAGTATGGGAGTTGGGAAGACTGGGTGGAGATATTGATCACTGAAATTTGTGTCCTCTGTATACGACGGAACATGGTAGACCGAGTGATAGAGTTGCCTTGGAACTCTGATGAAGAGAAACATCTCCACAAGTGCCTGTTAGATTATACTATTGATGATCCTTCCTCAACTATTGGAAGCCTTCTTGTCGTATTCTACATTCAGGTAATTATTGTCTATGTTTATTGTTGACTTCGGTTCAAATTGGAGTAGTTGTGGTAAGCATCTTGCTATTGCTATGTTCATGTGCATCTTGAGGGAAATCATCGTGAATTTGTTGGTAGTTCTGTAGCTCATAATGCATCCGAAGCTTGAGATTAGTAGCTTATTTCCTCTGGGGCCTGTGATGATGTGAGAGTTGAAGATGACCTGCAAATGAAGGGATCACAGGCCTTTTTTATTAGCTATGTGGCATTTTAGCAGGAGTCTCACTTACTATTTTCAAAAGTATTCATCTGGTTTTCTTATAGGGAAATGATAAACACACTCCCTTTTCTTCTCTAACACACCCCTGATTGATCATGTTCATTGTTTTTGTATGATTTATTTAACCCGATTGCTTGAAATAAAGAGGGTTGTGTGAGAGACTAAAAAGGGCATGTGAAAATCAGCACCCTTCTTATATTATTAGTTTGTAGATTATTTTATGTACTTATTTATCCAAGCTATATTTCAGTACTTAATTCTGTTGAAAAAGCAAGCTTTGTGATCAGATGTGCTGACATAAGTTGCCCATTTCCCCCCCTTCTAAGCGGTACCGGTACTCTGAAGCTTACCAAGTTGATCAAATACTTAAAAACCTGGAGGAGGAGTTCATTTCAAAGAATTCTGTCAGTGAAGAAGTTTCATCTCGAATGAGATCAATGAGCAGATGGAGAGCTGGATTAATTGTAAGTGGTTTAAGTGTTAAGACTGTATGAGGACATTTTGGTCTCTGAGTATACCCTAATTGGTGGAGTATATGGTCGTCAGTTTTGTGAATTCCTTTGCTTATATTCTTATTTTGATACTTAGCGGTATCTTGTAATGCAATGTATGATCGAGCTAAACAAAGTAGTTTATTCGAGCCAATGTTAGCAATCTATATGACAATCAGAAGCCTACTAGTCTTTTTGTGGTTAAACATTTCTGCATTTGGGTTGATACTGATTGTCTTTCTAGGGAAAACGTGTTTCCATTGCTTGAAGCATGGTGGAGTTCTATTTCTGGGTGCATGGTGCTCACCTTGTTTTTCTTTTGTAATGCTTTGCTTTTGATGGACAGGATAAATGCATGGAGTTGCTACCAGAAGTCCAACGACAAGAAATAAAGTCGGGAAAGTTTCCTGAGGTAGCTGTTACCACCTCTAGTGAAGTTGAAACGGCAGCAGCATCACTTCCTGAAGTGCAAAAGTCACAATCAATTAGTATGCTGATTCCTTCATCCATTGATTCTTCTCTTGGTTTATGGTCGGATTGTGTGAATCCTTCCTGGAAACCGTCAATATCTGAAACACCGAAAAAAAGAGTTGGGTTGGTTGACAGTTATCGCTCTGAACTTGGTAACAATGGTTCAGTTCTTCATGAGAAGTTACTTAGCAATTCTGAAACACAATGGAAGCCTGATGATAGCATAAACAAGGCTTTCAACTTTGAAGATGCATCAACTCCTGGAATTCATTGGGCGACTCCCCCCTCATCCGTTAAGGACAGGAAAAAGAGTTCATCAAGAATACTTTCAAATAGCCGTCTCCAAGACAATCAATATGCTAGAATGTCACCCAAAACGGAACGGAACAAGCGGTTCAACCCATTCCAAAATACAAGTCCTTCGAACTTTTACAGCGCTGATTCTAATCCAGTAACTACACCCAGCAGTAACCGTGGCCTGTTTAAAGATTCCGCAACAGACCTGCATCGGAGTGTGAACAGTAAGGGGTTCCAACGAGATAGGGACAATAGGACTTGGAATATGGCTTCCAAGGATGACCCAATGGACATTTCTTTGAGGTGAGAATTCAACAATTTTATCACCTCTTGCCCCACTAAAGTTGCTTTTCTTGCTTTGTTGCCTGTGTGGTTAACCACTGTTGGAGGAGGTTTTGTTAATCTCCATTTAATACAAATGATTTTTCTAATCTTCAGCTATGGAGAAAAGAGTCATGTGATTGAGGACGAAAACTTAAACAATGGACCGAGATGGAGGTCTGACGAAGCTAGTGACGAGGAAGAGGAGCAGAGTCCACAGAAAGCCATTGGGATCACTCGTCATGCTTCTACTGCGAGGGCATTACGAAGAACTAGATTTTCCAAGCGATGACGATATTCCACATGCACTTTTTCTCTAAACTTAAAATGAACTCTTGTCCAGCCATGGTCCTTCCTCAGTATGGTCTGGGTAGGAGGTAACCTCGAAGGGATATAGAGAAACAAGAGCGGCTTTCTTGTACATGCCGGATGAGTTGAAGGGGTTCCCTTCGGAGGGCAAGTAATTATAGTGTAGACAAAACTGTTTTATAGCTGTGCCGTGCGGCTAAGTTGCATTTAATCGGATTGTCTAATTTGACGGGCCATTTCCTCTTCCTTCCTGCAATTGTGTGCATCTAAGTTTATCAGAGATGAAGTTGTGGTTTTTTAGCGGCTACGAATTGTGCAGGAGTGGGGAGATTTTTGAATCCTTGTTGAAGTAGTTTGATTGCTGAGAGGTTGAGGCAAAAAGGGCTTTGTAGTTGCAACATTTTGGAGCTCTAGTTTAACATTAAATACGTTTGTTTTATGTGAATGATAAATGCTCACTCGACAGAAGAAATAATGTTTAGTTTGTCCTTGATGTGTATTATCTCTAGTTTAATAGATGCTAATAATACCAATGCATCAGCAAATGAGCATTCGGTATGGTTTAAATAGACGGTCTTCTTAGCATTATTGTTTATGAAAAAATGACAATAAGAATGAAATATGAGAATTTAACAAAGAAATGAACTCAACGGGTTGGTTTAATAGATAGCTAGCAAAGATTTGAAACCTTGAACTCAAATTCGAACTCACTAGTCATATAGACGTATTTCTGGAATCACTAGCGTTGCTTTTGTGTACTTTTTAATTCGTAGGTAAAAGTGTGTCTATCACCACATACATGTGGTATTGGAGTTGTATGAGGAGAGAGATTATTCCGTCAACATGTGATGGATAGATCCTCGCATTCAATTTGAATTATGTTAGCATAATTAGAGTAATGGTAGAATGTATAATACTACTCACTAATGTATTTTATATATTCGTTTTCTGATTTGTCCAAATAAAAAAAATGACACCAAAAATCTAAAAAAAATTAAATAATATATCTATTGTTTTTCAAAACAATAAAACATGTGTTAAAATATGATTCGGACAAAATAAAAAGACGAGTGATCAGTGACCACCCAAGTATTATCAATTTAGAACATGATTTAAAACATGTGTTAAAATATGGTTAGGGTCGAGTGTCGACTGAGTTTTTAAAAGCAGGACTAAAAAGTAAGGAAGCAGATGACGACGGCGGCGGTGAAGCTGCAGATCATAGACTTGTCCTCATCGGATTCCATCTCCTCCGCCAATTCAATCCGCCAGGTACTCTCTCTCGCTCTCTCTCTCTCTCTCTCTCTCTCTCTCTGTACGTCCCTATAACTCTGGTGAATCTGGGCGTCGAGTAAGAGCTGTTTGCAGAGGTTTCTTTAAATTTTTTTGCTTACAAAGTTAAAAACTGAAAATTCGGTGATTAAAGTGTAATTATAAAAACCAAATGGAGGGACGTTAGACTAAAAAATGGGTTGGTATACCATACAATGATCATACCATGTCTGGTTACTGAAATTGTTTTGAAATAATCAGGATAGGTTATAAGTTGGATATTCCATTTTTATTTTTAAATAAATTTATGTAGTCATTGATGAATTCATTATAATGTGCATAACATATTGGTCGAAGTTACAATTTGTTGCGCTAATGTTCTTGTTAACATTTTGATTAGTGTTAATTCAATTGTGATATTCGAAAAATGTTTCAGGTACTATCTGTTAAACTGTTATGCTGGGTTGCCTTACTTTAGTTTTCAAGTTGTGCTGAATGGAAAAGGAAAGGATGTTGATTTTATCTCTTTTGGGCCGTTTGTGAAAGAGTAAAATGTAGCAATGGTCCCTCAAGTTTAATCAAATTGGAGCAATGATCCCTTAACTAAAAATCCATTACTATTGATCCCTCAACTAATCAAAATGTGTAGCTATAGTCATTTTCATCAATTTCGTCAAAATTTCATCAAAATTTTGTCAAAATAAGTTATGTTGGAATAACCATTTATATAATTAAGGTCCCTCAACTTATCAAAGTGTGTAATTATGGTCATTTTTGTCAACTACGTCAAAATTTTTGTCAAAACGAGTTATGTTGGAAGGATCATTGCTACAATTGGGTTAAAGTTAAGCGACCATTGCTCCAGTTGAATTAAAGTTGAGGGACCAATGGTAATGGATTTTTAGTTGAGGGATCATAGCTGCACGTTTTGATGAGTTGAGGGACCAATGGTAATGAATTTTTAGTTCAGCGACCATTGCTCCAATTGAGTTAAAGTTAACGGACTATAGCTTCAATTTACTCTTTGTGAAATAGGTGACTCGAAAGAGAGTTTTTATGTCGGCCCATTAGATGACCCAACTCTGAGTAATTTGAACCAATGGGCTTCAGAAGGTATGGGAGCTATTTTCAAATTTGAAGTGTGGTAGCCTGCCTCACAATGAAGTTTTTGATGTTGAGAACTGTATTACATTTGATTACGTGATAATTTCTTAATTTTTCGTTGAGGAAATATACAGATATCCTTCCATCTTGGAGGCCTGCAGTGGAATCGTACTATAGAAAAGTAATGTAAGTTCTATTCTCCTTTGAAACAATTTACTTCCCAGCATTCTGCACTAAGTAAAGTAAGAACTGTTGTTCAGGAATGATAATTGATAGTTTTTTAGGAGCTTTTCATCATAAACGTATATGTATGTATATATATATACATACATACATATACATATATACATGAAGGGTAGTGCTATTCACATGCCCTCTTTTATCTCCCACACACCCTTCTTATTTTTTCTCCATTGATCTTCTTCAATTCATTCGATCCAACGGCCAGAAATTGAGAGGGGTGTGTGAGATGTAAAAATGGGTGGGTGGATAGCACCACCCATATATGAATTTCTGATGTTGGATATGCTGTCTCAGGTCTGCTGGAAAAAGATTAATCTCTCCGATTGCGCCCTGGCTTTAAACCTGGATGAGGACTTTGTCGAGAAAGTGGGGGCAATGAATAAACCAAGGGTTTTTTTCTTCTACTTTTGTGCTATCCAGGTGTAGTAGCACTCTTCAGCTAAAATATATCACTCCATTTCTTTTCTTGTTTTTGTAATTTTTTGAAAAATATTTCTTGTATGTTAAGTCTTCTGTATTTCATTGTTTTTTTTCTTTCTTTCACTTTCATGGTTTCTGTATGCATGATTTCAGGTGATCTGGGATCAACGGATGAAGAAATTTATGGTGCTTCTGCTCATTCAGATTATGGCCTGGTCACACTCCTTGCATCCAATGGAGTTCCTGGACTTCAGGCATGCTTTCTGTTTGTTGGATTTTCTCAGCATCGAACACCTAGTGGTCCCCTTTCAAGCTCAATTATGATATTCTTTTCTGTGACTTCTTGTGAACACTTGGCAGGTTTGTAGGGACAAATCTAAGCTACCTCGAATCTAGGAAGATGTTCTTCACATAGATGGTAAGTTCAAGATCTTGAATTTTCATGAAAACGATGATATGATTGCTAAAATAATTTTGTGCCCTTATATTCTTCAATCATTTATGCGGAATACCCCATACAATAATGTAATGCAATATGATGTTTAAATATGGATATGCTTCCTCAAAAAAAAAAAAAAATATATATGGATATGGATATGGAGTTGCATTCACTTTGTTAGATAGGGAACATTTGGATCATGTGGTTAAAAGTTCAAAGCCCGTTATAGCTTTGTTAGACCATTCATAAGAAACAGTATTGTGTTTTGGTTTTCCTACCAGCATCTTTCATGTCTACTAGAGTGCATCTGTGAGTAGCCGAATTGTAACTTTGTCCGTCTGATGGTGTTCTAAATTTGAATCTCCAGGGCATTCATTGTTAACATTGGGGACATGATGGAGAGGTGGACTAATTATTTGGTCAGGTAATTTTTAATTTATTAACTTTAAGGTATATTTTCTTCTTATTATACATGTTTTGAAATCTAGGACTCTGAGGACTGCAGACATTTTCTCTTCTATCATTTATTTGTAGGTCAACACTGCATAGAGTGATGCCAGCAGGACAAGAACGCTACTCCGTAATCATTTACCTCTTGGTCCATTTTTATTTGCTTTTCATAATACTGACTGTACTTCACAATGAAATGGTATTACTACTTCCCGATCTATTGAAAAAGACAAACTGAGAGTGCTGTATAAACACGTCTCAATATTTTCAGGTGGCTCTCTTCATGAGTCCCAGTGAAGATTGTGTGGTGGAATGTCTGAAAAGTTGTTGCAGTGAAGAATCACCGCCAAGGTATAAACCCCAATGCTTTAGCTTTCCTCTGTTAGAGGTTCAGTTTTGCTAAATGTCATGACGTAGAACTTATGCCTACAAAACCGAAAATCTTCTTGGAAGGGAAGGGTGCCCAACAGCTCATATACTACAATATTTTGTATGTTATATATAAGAAACATTGGTGGTCAGCACCATGCTTTCGTGCCCAAAGTCCTTGTTGGTCCACTCTATAAACACTGGTTTGGTAGCTCGATCAAGTTATCCTGTAGATAATATTGACCAATTCTGCTTGCAGATTTCCTCCCGTCCGCAGCGGGGACTACCTGGAAGAGCGTTTTCGGCTTACACATGCAACTCAAAAGGTCTGTCTTTTGCAGTTGCAGTACATGGTTATGATTTTATTGTTTGGTGATAAACGGCTTTTGTAATCAAATATCTCTATTATAAATCCTGGTCTCATAATTCCACTGGAAACAAATTGCTATTGTTTGTATTGAGCTGGTGACTAAGGCGCCGTTTGGGATTGATTCTCTAGAGAACACATTAGCTCATAAGTGCTTGTGGCAGAACTGCTTTTATTATAAACATGTTGAAGTTCTGCATACTTTTTCGTGGATTGAGATGAATATAGTGAAGGAATTTGGAGACTGAGTTTTGGTTGCAACATGTTAAGTGATTTCGAGTAATTCAACCATGTGGCAGATGAAATTTAGGGCTGGTTTGGTATTGCTGTGCTTTGAAAAAAAGCTGCTGTGAGAATAAGCGGCTGTGCTGTGAGAATAAGCGGCTGTGAAATAAAGCCAGTAGAGTGTTTGGTAAACTTTTTTGTGAAAGTGCTTTTGGAAAAAAAAGCAGGATGATAGTGTCTTTTCATTAAAGGAGCACTGTAGCTCTGTGTGCTTTGAAAAAACTGGTTTTTTTTCAAAGCAGCAAATAGCAGCTTTAGCTTTTCCTTTGATTTTCAGCTTATTCTCACAGCAGCTTCCAAAATAAGCCTTTTTTTTTCAGTTTACCAAACACAAAAATGACCCTCAGCTTTTTTTCACAGTGGCTTTTTTTAAAATCACCTCAATCCCAAACGGGGCCTTAAAACCATCATCTCCTCTAACAAAGAGGAGATGGGTTCTGCTAGATCAAATGGTCATTGAAAACACAATCAGATTTAATAATATATTTTACTTTTTTTTTGAAAGAACGAACGATATTATCTATATTAAGGTATACGGGAATGAGCTAAACCTTATAATGAGCTAGCAATAATGTGGTTCAATTTTTCTTTTGGCAAAAATCGAACCGAAGACCTCTCACTTACAAGTGAAGAGAAATATCACTAGACCGTAGTACTAAGTGGCAATATATTTTACTTAAACATGAATATTAATTTTCTGTTTAGTGGTTTAACAGGGATTTGAACTTGCAACCTTCTACAACAGGAGTACTAATACTTGTTCCTTCTTATATGGCGATGTCACAATGTTTCACCGTATGAACATTATCATCATAATTGCTCATTATCTTTATCATTATTTTAAAGACCATCTTTAGAAAATGCATTCGATTTGAAAATTGTTTAGTCATCTAGATGTGTTGAACAAATCAACATTTAAAATATTTTCAATTTAAAAATCATTTGGTCACCCAGATGTGTCGAGCAAATCAACGTTTACAATATTAAGTAACATCTTTGCAATGAATCATCAATTTATTTGATTCATATGATGCATTGTTTAATGTTGATTTGTATGGATTTTTTTATGTTATTTACACTAAGAGGGTCGGGGAGTGGGCTAAGCCTTACAATGGGCTAATAATAATGTAGTTCAAACTCGCCTTTAACGATAATCGAATCTAAAATCTTTCACTTACAAGTGAAAAAGAATATTACTAGACCGTAGTACTAAGTGACTTCACCATTGCTTATGATTAAACTTCTTATATTTAATACTAAAAATTCAATTGATATTCAGTTGGAGGTAATAAATAGACCTAGCAGTTTGTTATACGACACAAAAACAATAGGTTTCGGGTCAACACGATAACTAATCAGGTCGCCCTTAAAAATTCGTCGATAACGGATCCTTAACAAGTTTACACACGCGTAATCCGTTTTAAACCTGTAAGGAAAAAAAATTCACGATTTTAAAGTTAAACTACTAAAAAAAACTTACTATAAATTACAATAGCCATAGTGTCTATATTGTATGTTAAATATGTATTATTGTATTATTATTCTATATAAGTTCAAAAAATTGTGCACGGGTGGGGAGAATTTTTTAATCCTTGTCGACGTACCTTGAATGCTGAGAGGTTGAGGCAAAAAAGGCTTTGTAGTTTCAACATTTTGGAGCTCTAGTTTAACATTAAATACGTTTGTTTTATCAGAATGATAATGCTCACTCGACAGAAGAGATAATGTGTAGTTTGTCCTTGATGTGTATTATCTCTAGTTTAATAGATGTTAATACCAATGCATCAGCAGATGATCATTTAATATAGTTTTGTTTGTACCATACTTGACCAATCCCGAAACTACTAAGCACCGGTCAACGTTATACCGTCAAGGACCCAGAAGAGCTTCCCTTCAACCAGAAGGCCAATCACAATGCGACACGTGTCGACATCAGAAGCCAATCACAGCGCGACACGTGTCAACATCAGAAGCCAATCACAACACGACACGTGTCAATGTTAGAACAAAACTAGAAACTCTCTTCTATAAATAGGGATCATTCTCCCACAATAATCTCTAATGTCATTTTGTACTAAACTATTCACTAGAACTCACAAAATGAGAGCTTGAACCTATGTATTTGTGTAAACCCTTCACAATTAATGAGAACTCCTCTACTCCGTGGACGTAGCCGATCTGGGTGAACCACGTACATCTTATGTTTGCTTCCCTGTACCTATTCATTTACGTACTTATCTTCACTAGTGATCGAAGCAACCAAGCGAAGGTCACAAACCTGACACTTTCTGTTGTACCAAAGTCCTCGCTGATTTTGTGCATCAACATTTGGCGCCGTATGTGGGAAAGACACTTACTTCCACTCTCTTCAGCTTTGTTAAGCTGGTTTCCACCGCTCGTACACTTTCTTTTGGCCAAACATCTCTTTCCAACATGGGGAGTGAAAGAAGCCATAGCACACAGAATGACACCCCCATTGGATCTAGTATGAAGCAACGAAAGTAGGAAGGAAATAGAGTTACTCTTCAAGCTAAAGTCGATGAGTTAGAAGCTCAGAACAACAAGATAGTGATGAGGAACGAGGTCCTCCAGGAGCAGTATGAAAAACTTTTCGAGATGCTTCACGAGGCTAGGCATGCTCAAGCACACAAGCTCGTCGCCCTTGCTGAGGTCAACAATCATCTGAATGCCCTCCAACACGGAGGGTCACCGATATCCAACACAGACATCCCTGATAGGGATCGAGCTACACATCAATGTGATAATCAACATGAGACTTCTCTCAACCCAGCTGCTTCAACCCGAAGCAGAAGGAGTAGAGGAAAACACCTCCTCACAGAAGGAGTGGAAGGATCAAAAGCCGTCTATCGCGATTGTCGAGACTTCCTAAAGTAACGTCGAGAGAATCCCATCCACATAAGCTCGAAGATCAATGACCCAAGAGTTTCTGAAAGACTCGGTCCTCTCCCACGACCCAGGCCAGCAGTTAATCTAGGGAATGGGCAACAAGTCCCAGAAGAACATAAAGGTACAGGGGACTCGGAAATGTTCCGACATACTCACTCTAGGAGTCAGTGTGACGAGTCCAAGGAAAAATCATGCTATCTTGATCAAACTTTCCTACTTCCAAGAGGCGATGGGGACTTACGGAAGAAAACTTCAGTGATGCACGACTCCACTCAGGACCCCCTCGTCCTACAGCTCCTGAAGGAAGTAAACAAGTTGAAGGCTGAACGTCAAGCCGAGATACCTGACTGGAACCAACCCAGGCCTGGCCTTCTCACAAGAAGGATCATCAACACCCCCCTCCAAGTGAAGACAAAGCAGAAGCTTGACTTACAACTCTATACTGGAAGGGAAGACCCGATTGAACACCTTAACCTCTTTGAGTCCACCATGGTATACCGGAGACACACCGATGAAGAACGGTGCATTCTCTTCCCCTCCACCCTCTCTGGCGGAGCTTTAAACTGGTATTGCCGTCTTCCACCCGAGACGGTAGACTCATTTGAAGAGTTGAGGAAGTTGTTTGTCTCTCAACATATCTTCCAGACCGATCGCTTGCATTCCGCAGATGACTTGTACACTATTCGCCAGAAGCCGGACGAGTCATTACGAAAGTATGCTGGCCGCTTCAGCCATGAGTATTCCCGCTGCGCTGAGGCAGATGACAAGACCGCCCTCAAGGCCTTCACGGCAGGCTTACGTGACTGTTTCTTCAAGTACATGATCAATGCCAACACTTGGAAGACTTACTCTGAGGTGATGGCACAAGCTTACAACCATGCCTCTGCCGAGGCAAGGACATATCAAGGGAAACCCCCTACAGTCACCCCTTATCAGCAAGTAGGGAGTGGAGGCCAGATCCAACCGAATGAAAAGACCTCAACCTTCCAAACGGTAGCAGCACACCCCCCGGCCTCATTTAATGCTTCGCCAAGTCAGCAGACATATCAATCCCAGGGCAAAAGGAAAGATTTCCATCCTCACCAATCTCATTTTAATAAAAAGAATAAGGGGCACTATCGCGATAACTCAGTATATCGTCACAATAACACCCATCCCCAGGCAGTCAACGCAGTGGGCCAATCGCGTGTCAAGACAGGCCCTACCCCGAGGTATGAGACATACACACCTTTGAACGCTACATGCGCGACCATCTACCCCAGTATAGCTTACCTGATACCAAAGCCAAAGCCAAGGCAGCCAGATTACAAGTCCACGAAGAACACATGTGTGTTTTGTTGCTACCACGAGTATAATGGCCATGACGGCGAGAAGTGCATCATCCTCCGTGATCATATCGAAGCTTTGGCACGTGAAGGAAAAATTGATCAGTTCCTCCTTCACCCTCCAAGGGATAACCGTAACCAACGCCAGGTGAATGTGATATACTCCATAAGCGGCGGCACACCCATGTCTGAATCTTCCAATAGAGCCATGAAAAACAGTGAACGAACTTTGAGACATGGCCATCAAGTGTTTCACGTGGAAGACATCAGGGGAGGCAAGTATCAAAAACCTAACTGGGATCCAATATGTTTCTACCCTGAGGAAGAAAGAGGTATCATCTACCCTCACAACGATCCGCTGATCGTGGAGGCTCACATAGCAAATTTTGATGTGAAACGAATCCTGATAGACACAGGTGCTTCAGTCAATATCATGTTTGCTGAAGCTTTCAAGGCACTTAATGTAGCTGAACACTTGCTCGATCGCTCGATTTCTCCTCTGATAAGCTTCTCTGGCGATATCGTGCAACCTTTAGGGAGTATACACTTACCCTTCACCATTGGTACAGGCCCCTACACAACTACTATTACCACTAACTTCCTAGTGGTCAATTGCCCGACGGCATACAATGTCATCTTTGGGCGCACATGCATCAATGATCTCAAGGCCATGGTATCCACACATATGTTGTTGATGAAGTTTCCAACCCCTTTCGACAATGGATACATCAGGGGAGATCAACTTAGTGCTCGATCATGTTACAACACTTCAGTTAAGCAACAACACCTGCATGTCCCCAAGGAGACCCTCTCTATACATAACCAGGTAGTAAAGACCAGTCCAGATGAAGCCAACTCGGATCTTCATGATGGCAACAGTCAACCCGACGACCCTCGAGATGACTCATTCACCCAGCAAGCACAACCCGCTGAAGAGTTAGAGAATGTCTCTATCTCCAAAGACCATCCAGATAGCATGGTGAAGATTGGCACCACTTTGTCACCACCCCTTCGGTTGTCGCTGATCTCCTTTTTGCAAAAGAATGCCGAGGTCTTCGCTTGGTCATATAAAGATATGCTGGGCATCTCTCCCGATATCATCTGTCACCACTTAAGTATTGATCCCAAGACTAAACCAGTAAAACAGAAGCGAAGATCTTATGATGTTGAACGATACGAGGCGATGAAAGCAGAAGTTGAAAAACTCAAGGACATAGGCTTCGTCCGTGAAATCAATTACCCAACATGGGTAGCAAATGTTGTCCTTGTTAAGAAAAATCCGACCAAGGAAAGTCTCCTGCTTCAAAAGGTCTTGTGGAGAATGTGTGTCGACTACACCGACCTAAACAAAGGATGCCCGAAGGATAGTTTCCCCATTCCTCTCATTGATAGACTTATAGACTCTACGGCAGGGTGTGAGCTCTTGAGCTTCATGGACGCTTATTCAGGATACAACCAAATCCTCATGAACCCCTCAGACCAAGAACACACAGCCTTCACTACTGACAGGGGACTATATTGCTACAAAGTCATGCCTTTCGGCCTAAAGAATGCAGGAGCAACTTATCAGAGACTGGTCAATTTAATGTTCGCCGAACAGATTGGGAAGAGCATGGAAGTTTACGTTGATGATATGCTAGTCAAGAGCAAACATGCTGACCAACACATCACCAACCTATCTGAAACTTTCACCATTCTAAAGAGGTATCGAATGAGGTTGAACCCCAACAAATGTGCCTTCGGCGTGGGATCTGGCAAATTCTTAGGCTTCATGATTAGCCAACGAGGCATTGAAGCTAACCCTGAAAAGATCAAAGCAATCCTCGACATGAAAGAGCCAGTAACTTCAAAAGACATCCAAAGCCTTACTGGCAAGGTGGCAGCCTTAACCAGATTCATCTCTAAGGCCACAGACAGATGTGCTCCTTTCTTCAAAGCACTCAAGGGAAATAAGAAGTACATTACATGGACGGAGGAATGTGACAAGGCATTCAGGAACCTCAAAGAGTACATGAGTAAAGCCCCTCTGCTCTCCAAACCAGAAGTTGGTGATACTCTCATTATCTATCTATCGGTATCGGCTTCAGCAGTCAGTTCTGTTCTTATCCGAAAGGACAATGGTGTCAAACGGCCCGTCTACTACGCTAGCAAGGCCCTACAAGATGCGGAGACACGATACTCCAACATTGAGAAATTAGCTCTAGCATTGGTCATGTCTACTCGAAAACTTCGCCCTTATTTCCAAGCACACGCCATCATCGTGTTTACCAATCACCCTCTTCGACAGATACTCTAGAGTCCTGACACGTCTGGGCGAATGATCAAATGGGCGATAGCATTGGGTGAGTTTGACATCTCCTACCAACCAAAACTAGCCGAAAAGGGTCAAGCAGTAGCAAATTTCATCGCCGACTTCACATATCCTGTTGACATTGCTTCTACACCTGAAACAATAGCTTCATTACCATCGGAAGCTTAGAAGATAGAATCAACAACCCCAGCATGGAGTCTGTATGTTGATGGCTCATCCAACCAACAGGGCTGCGGAGCAGGATTAGTCCTCACTACCCCTGACAAAGTGGCGATAGAATACGCTATTCGTTTCAAATTCAAGGCATCGAACAACGAGGCCGAATACGAAGCCCTTCTAGCAGGCTTACGTTTGGCCAAGCATCTTGGAGTTAAACAAATTGATATCTTCAGTGACTCCCAATTAGTGGTCAACCAAGTCACGAAGAACTTTGATGCTAATGATAGCTCCATGGCAGCATATCTTGCGCAAACACGACTTTTGCTCAAGCACTTCCACTACCAGATCACCCAAGTTCCTCAAGCGGCAAACAGTCATGCAGACGCTTTGGCCCACCTCGCCTCGGCAGTGGAAGACAAGATTGGGAGAAAAATTCATGTCGAATTGTTGGCAGCACCAAGCACCATGGTCGCGGAAGTGTGCAATTTACAACAAGGAGATAGTTGGATCACCCCAATTTATAAATTCCTTGCCCATGGCACCCTCCCAAATGACAAAGTCCAAGCTAAGCAGATTCGATACAAGTCTGCTCGCTACCTGATCATTAATGACCAACTCTACAAGCGCGGTTTTACCCTGCCCTACCTAAGATGCCTTACACCTGCGGAGGCGGAAATTGTCATTCGGGAAATACATGAAGGAGTCTGCGGAGATCATGCTGGGTCTCGATCCCTAGCACACAAGACTTTTCGCCAAGGATACTATTGGCCAACACTCCACCAAGATGCCATCAGAATATCTCGCTCATGTGATAAGTGTCAACGCTACGCAACTATCCCTCACTCCCCTCTCGAGCCGCTCACTCCTATGATCAGCCCTTGGCCCTTCACCCAATGGGGACTTGATTTGATCGGCCCAATGCCTGCAGGGAAGGGCAAGGTCCGCTATGCAATCGTTGCAGTTGACTACTTCACAAAGTGGGCTGAAGTAGAACCCTTGGCAACCATTACTAAGGCAAAAATAGAAGACTTCGTATGGAAGAACATCCTCTGCAGATTCGGCATTCCCAATGCGATAGTCACGGACAATGGGCGGCAGTTTGACAACAAGAACTTCAGGATGTTATGCTCTAAGTTCAACATCAACTTATGTTTTGCCTCTCCAGCCCATCCCCAGTCTAATGGACAAGTTGAGGCCGTTAACAAAATAATCAAGCGCACTCTGAAAACTAGCTTGGACAAAGCTAAAGGTTGTTGGCCAGAATTCGTACCCCAAGTTCTTTGGTCATACCGCACTTCATATCGGACTTCCACAGGAGAAACTCCATTCTCACTTGCTTTTGATACAGAAGCAGTTGTCCCGGTTGAGCTTGAGCAAGCAACATACCGAATCCAGAACTACATGCAGAGTGAAAACGACAAACAACTCACCCTCAACCTGGATCTAGTCGAGGAACACAGAAATCAGGCTCACCTGAGGAATGTCGCCTACAAGCAGCGCATCTCCAACTACTACGACTCAAGGGTCAAACCTCGATCCTTCAAAGTGGGAGACTGGGTACTGAAGAAAAGATTTCTCTGTGATAGAGTCCCGAGTGAAGGAACACTCAGTCTTAACTGGGATGGACCGTTCGAGGTCGTCGGCATCAGCCGCCCTGGCTCCTACAAGCTCAGAAGCTCCGACGGCAAGACCCTTGGCCATCCATGGAATGCTGACCACTTGAAGTACTATTACAAATAGACTCACATTGTACAAGTGTTAAGCTACAGTCGTTCGGCATCCTATGTAACAAAGACCATTTGGTATGAATTCAATAAAGAGGTGATTTAGCCAACTCGGCCCTAAACTCTTTTACATTCTGAGCAATGAAACACTCAAGTGTTGAAGCTTCAACGTAAATGTTTCCAATACAAAACAAAATCTAAGTATGTGTCAACAAGACTATACAAAGGATCTACATCATACATTCCAACACATTCATACATAAACATCATACATTCCAACACATTCATACATAAACATCATACATTCCAATACATTCATACATAAACATCATACATTCCAACACATTCATACATAAACATCATACATTCCAACACATCCATACATAAGCCAACTGTGCTTCGAAAGGGTTCAACACACTTTGTGTCATTCGACATTTGCCACAATGTGCCTCGACACCTTGCCCTTATTCTCACCAACTAGGTGATGCAGGAACTCACATTCGTGCCACCAACTAGGTGATGAAATGTACAACCCGTACTCTAATATTATTTGGAAACTTGCCACCTTTATCACCAATCAGGTGAAGAAAGAACTCATCTTCATGCCACCAACCAGGTGATGAAATGTACAACGCGTACTCTCCTTCATGTCACCAACCAGGTGATGAAATGTGATGAAAGGTGATTAAGGAATTCACATTCGTACCACCAACCAAGTGATGAAAGCAACCCACCATTCATTCCACTAACCAAAAGACAAGTGGTACAACTTGTACATGTGAACTCCTAGCATTCACAAATAATCAAAAACCCTCAAGCTTTACAACTCAACTAGGGGAGCACTTATGCCTAACAAGAGCTATAGTCACCAACAAAGTCTTATTGCAAGCCAACAATGGCTTCAGTGCATGGTATACGAAGATCAAGCTCTTCAGCCCTCTTGCATCTGCTTCAGACATTTCTCCTCTGTAACAATGCAAACACTACAACTCATAGAAAGCTTCACACGCTCTTGATCAAGACTGTTCGAAGCAAATTCAATTTATATGGTTCATCCAAACCTTCGACTACTACAAAATGTGGCTTGCATCACAATCTCTCGCTCAACAGTGTGGAAGCAAAATTTGTATAAGTTGTCTCTCCCACATTTTCAAATTTCTAGTTTTCCCAAAAAAAAAAAAAAAAAAAAAAAAAGAGGAAATTGGAAATTGGGAAATTGGGAAATTCAACAAAAGCTTCATCAATGGAGGACAAATATCAATCTCAAAAGCTTCGCACTATCTTCATCAAGATAGTGTGAAGCAAAATTAATTTATGGTGCCAACAAAAGCTTCACTTATAAAGCTTCAACCCCAAAGCTTCACCTATAAAGCTTCAACACCAAAGCTTCACCTATAAAGCTTCAACACCAAAGCTTCACCTATCAAGCTTCAACCCCAAAGCTTCACCTACAATACAAAATTTCAACACCAAAACATATAAAAGCTTCACACACTCTTCATCAAGATAGTGCGAAGCTAATTCAAGTTTTGTGTCCTAAAAATAGCTTCAACTAGTCACGCTATATACCCAAACAACAATCTATAGTCAATAAACCTTACCTATTAAATTATTTTCCAAACACAAAACCTTGTGGCAAATAAACAAATTTTGTTCACAAAACCAAGATTCTCTTGAACTTGTACAACAACACATGAGTAAACACAAACATTTTTTATTTTACATCCGCAATATCCCTATCATAAACAGACATACAATTATACAAAATCCAACCCAAGCAGCCTTTTTCTCCCTCTCCCTTTTCCGCATCTTTCCATCTATCAAATTTCTGCAACTCTTGCTCTTCCTCAGTGGAGCTGAATTTTGGACATCTTATAGTTCTTGAGCAGATGAACAACTTTCACGAAGGAAATGTTTCTATTTGAGCGACGGAAGTTAGAGTGTTGAAGCTCCAAACATGACGGTCAGATTTCTGCAAGCTTCAAAGCTGCTGCGGTGTTTCGAAGATCTGGAAATATTCAACCGTTAGTTTGTTTTGAATTTTTGATATGTTATGGAAGAGATGATGAGGAGAAACTTTGATGAAGAAAGTATGTTGATCTGAACAAGAGAAAATGAAGTTTCGAAGCTCACAATAAGTCTGACGGGTTAACAGAAAAATGATGAACAGTCACTCATCATACCTGAATATCTGGAGTTGTACTACTCCGACGGATCTCAAATTTGGATATGTTGTAGTTCACAAGGTGAGGAACAACTTCTATGAAGAAAGTATGTTGAGCTGAACAAGATAAAATGGAGTTTCGAAGCTCACAACAAGTCTGACGGGTTAACAGAAAATTGATGAACAGTTACTAATCATACCTGAATGTCTGGAGTTGTACTACTCCGATGGATCTTAAATTTGGATATATTGTAGTTCACAAGATAAGGAACAACTTTCATGAAGACGACTTTGCGATCTGAGCTATAGAGAATGGTGTTATATGAGTCTGATTAGTGGAAACAAAAAGCAATTCCACCAAAAAAAAAAGTAAACAGCAATAAGGGCAAGCTCCCATACACCAAAGAAAAGACGAAAAAGAAGAATAACATAGAAAAGGGAGCTGGGTAGGACACAGGGTGCTCATCAAAAAGAGAGAAAAGCTACTAATTGCACTTGATCTTGTCTAGTCAGCAGCATGCAGCATCAAACACACAAAAGTTGAAAATATTTTTAGATGAGGCATATATGAAGGTGTGACATCAAAACAATGCTTCGTTACTTTGACAAATTAGTAACAAGCAAGACACCTCATTCGGCAACTCTCCTCGTCTGAAGACTTGGGGGACTCCCACCATATGCTATCCCACCATACGCTACTGTACCTTGATACTCGGAAGTCTCACAACCACTCAATGACTTGGATTTTTCAAGCCTCCAACCGAGAAGTTTTCCTCACTCGGGAAATTAAGGGAACACTACCTCAAACTACATGCTTCACTCACAAAGCTTCAACAATACAAGTTTCAACAAAAGAAAAAATTCAGAGAACTTTCTGAAGAAGGCTTTGGTGTATTTAACATAATACGTTGAAATGAAGCAAAGCTTATTTATTAATATTTCCGATGAGCTACAAATATGTACATATACATGAGTCAAAATAAACAAACAAGAGGGAGCCTTCACAAAGGTCGCTTAGGGGAAGTCTCAGCAGTCGGTAGAGCCCCAGAAAGAGAAAGCACCGGAGGGTGGTTATCCGGAGCCTCAGTACTGGACAGAACCCCAGAAGGAGGAGGCATTGGAGGTTGATCATTTGGAGCTTCATTACGCGGTACAGCCTCAGAAGACGACGGCAATAAATGCCTTTGGAACAAACCCACAAACTGCTGATGATCAAGTAAAACCTGACCATCAGATTCCTTCATCTGATCAAGCTTCCTCTTCATGTTTGTAGCATAGTCATGTGCGAGCCGGTGCAACTGTTTATTCTCATGCTTGAGCCCTCTAATCTCCTGTTTGAGACTTATCACTTCAGCAGCCAATGATTCAACTTGGCGGGTTCTAGTAAATAGGCGTTGGGCCATATTAGACACAGAACCTGCACACTGAACACTAAGAGCCAGAGAATCCTTAACAGCCAACTCATCAGACCGTTTGGAAAGTAGTCTGTTATCTTTGAGAGTGAGAAGGTTCCTGGCCACCACCGCAGCGGTCATATCATTCTTCATCACAGAATCCCCAACGGTAAGAGGACCAGTAGGGGATATGAAGGATGGGCGCCATATGTTGTCTAGAGAAGGCATGACTGTCTCTTCTCCAAGGTTCAAGTCAAAACGACGGTCGGAGGGGCCAGACATTTTCAAAGGTGTTGAAGAGGGAAGAGGTAAGACAAATTAAGATCTTAGAAGTGCAAGAAGGGAGCTTCTATTGGTGGATATTCAAGTATGCTGTGGAACTTAATGCCAGCCTCTATAAAAATCTGCACTCGACGAAGCTTCAGAAATCGAAGAGGCGTTTGCTTTCTCAAAAGCTGAGCTGCTCAGAGACCACGATGGCCGATTTCAGAAATCGAAGAAGCGCTTGCTTTCTCAAAAGCTGGGCTGCTCAGAGACCACGAGGGCCGATCTCAGAAATCGAAGAAGCACCTGCTTTTTCAGCCTCGTCAGCACCTATCACATGCACACTCAGCTTTGCGGAAATTACGGGCAATCTATCGAAGATTTCTAGTGAAGTAGAAAACACGTGAATCTTACTGTTCAATCATCACTCTCCACACGCACCATCAACTCCTCGGGTACCACATATAACTTTGCCAAAGATCTCTGACAAAGTTTAGGCACAAGAATTTCGAAGTTCCAGCTACCCTACTATTACCCACAAGGATAAAGGAACAGCACCACTGCTTGACAACTGGAAAGTTCCTATGTGTGTCGACCTCCGTGTTCCGTGGCAAGATAGGCTGGCAAGAACGTCCAACCTTTACTCACATTCGAGAAATGACTCCCAACATAATTACTTTCTCAAAAACCGAAGCGGCATCGCTTTCTGAATCTCGAAAGCCAGATCCCCGACGGGATTGCTTGTTCGAAAACCGAAGAGGCACAGCTCTCAGAACTTCGAGAGCCAGATTTCCTTAGATAAAGCTTGTCTGTAATCTTTACACGCAACATCAGCTTTCCAGATACCACATACCACTTTTTCAAAGTGCTCTGACAAAGTTAAAACACGTGAAGCTGACAGCTCCCACTACATTGCTGTAACCAATAAGGGTAAAGGAATAGCATTACTACTTGCTATTGGGAAATCCCTATATACGTCGACCTCCCTCCTCCACGAACAGGCAAACCTGCAAAAATGCTCAACCCTTTCTCGCATTCGAGAAGGCACCCTCAACATAACCTCTCGAAATACTCAGCTTTATTTCCCCCCGATAATACCTCAGCAAATAAGCCACGCCAAGAACAAGAGTATCTCATAACATCAGGGTCGAAAGCAAGAGTATCCCATATCATGCTTTCTCCATGTCCTTGTCTTTGTCCTTGTCCACACCTGCAAGACGAGGAGAAAGAGAGTAGTCAGTCGGAACCTGAAATCAAACCTCCAATCTAGAACTGACTGCCTGAAACCTTTGCCTGGTTGCTTACTTAGCATTGCTCTCAAGAACTCATCCTCAACTGCTATCAAGGTCATGAATTCCACCGGCAAATACCTCATGACAGTTGATCAGATATTGGCTCTTTACACTGAAGCTGCCAAGCGTGGATGAGTCACTATGAAGGAATGTTCTAAAGGACCATTTAAATGCAAAGGTTGCACACCACTTCTGCCATGCAAAAGATTGAAGCAAAAGGTTCAACGGTGAGCTGAAACAGATCACTACAGCATGACACCTTTCCATACCACATTCACTATTCCGTCAACAGCAAAAGTATCCCATATCATCAAGGTCGAACGTACTCTAGATTTGATGGACTTGTTTTGACCCTCAAATTCTTGAGTCGTCCTTATACTCTGAAGGGAACCAGAAAACCCTCCAGCACAGTTCAAGAATAAGCCTGTGGAAAGTTACTTATTCAAAAGCAAAAGTATCTCATATCATCTCTTCTCCATTTGCTTCTCCTTATCCTAGCAGCTGAATGAGAGACAAGGAGAATGAGAACAATCAACCGGAAGCCGAAGTCGAACCTCCGATCCTGGGTTGCTTGCTTGGAAGTTTGACTGCTTACCTTGTCTGTCACCTCTTTCGGAAGATCTCCTAGCTCGGCGACTTGGGGGACTCCTACTATAGGGTTTGTATCGCACTTGACCAAGCCCAAAACTACAAGTAAGCTTCAAATGAAATTGATACATTACCTTGTGCATCTTCATCGGTTAAAGATACCACCCATGGATGGAGGAAAAGTACTTCCAGAGAAGATGCCACATCTACATATGAGACAGATAAGGCACATGAAAATGATACCACACTTCGGTACTTAGAAGTTTCGTGATTACTCAATGGCTTGGATCTTGCAAGTCCCCAACCGAGGAGTTTCCCTCACTCGGGAACTTAGGGGAGCACTGTTTGTACCATACTTGACCAATCCCGAAACTACTGAGCACCGGTCAACGTTATACCGTCAAGGACCCAGAAGAGCTTCCTTTCAACCAGAAGGCCAATCACAATGCGACACGTGTCGACATCAGAAGCCAATCACAGCGCGACACGTGTCAACATCAGAAGCCAATCACAACACGACACGTGTCAATGTTAGAACAAAACTAGAAACTCTCTTCTATAAATAGGGATTATTCTCCCACAATAATCTCTAATGTCATTTTGTACTAAACTATTCACTATAACTCACAAAATGAGAGCTTGAACCTATGTATTTGTGTAAACCCTTCACAATTAATTAGAACTCCTCTACTCTGTGGACGTAGCCGATCTGGGTGAACCATGTACATTTTGTGTTTGCTTCCCTGTACCTATTCATTTACGTACTTATCTTCACTAGTGATCGAAGCAACCAAGCGAAGGTCACAAACCTGACACTTTCTGTTGTACCAAAGTCCTCGCTGATTTTGTGCATCAACAAGTTTAAATAGACGGTCTCCTTAGCATTACTGTTTATGAAAAAATGACAATAAGAATGAAATATGAGAATTTAACAAAAAAAAAAAAAGAACTCAAAGGGTTGATTTAATAGAGAGCTAGCAAAGATTTGAAACCTTGAACTCAAATTCGAACTCTCTGGTCACACAGACATATTTTTTGGGTAACTGATTTTGCTTTTGCGTACTGTTTAATCCATAAGTAAAAAGTGCATTTGTCATCGTATATGGTACAAGAGTTTTATGAGGAGAGAAATGATTCAGCCAACAATATGAGACGGATAGATCTTGCATCCGATTTGAATTTCCCTAGCAATTAGAGTAATTTAAAATGTGTAATACTCATTCTCTGATTTGTCTCAATAAAAAAATGACACCAAAAGCCCAAAACAATATTAAAAAACGTGTCTATTTTTTGGAAAAAAATATAATTGTGAAGAATGTAGAATGAAATTTTTAGAATGTCAATAACACTTCTTAATAAAAAAGCGAGTACTTATTAACCACCCAAGTATTATCCATTTAGAATATGATTTAAAAGTTGATTTTTCTCTTTCAAAAATATAATGGCCGTAAGGGTCGAGTGTCGACTGAGTTTTGAAAAGCAGGAGGACTAAAAGTAAGGGAAGCAGATGACGACGGAGGCGGTGAACCTGCCGATCATTGACTTGTCCTCATCAGATTCCATCTCCTCTGCCAATTCAATCCGTCAGGTTCTCTTCTCTGTGTCCTCCTTCTTCCAATAGTACACCAAATTTCATTGAAAATTTGTTTTTCATTCATCTAATTTAGCTTGAATTATACTTGTGTGTGCATATATCCCTGTAGTTATTGCTTATTTGTATTTGCACAGGCATGCATAGAATATGGTTTCTTCTACCTGGTGAATCATGGCGTCGAGGAAGAGCTGTTTGCAGAGGTGTTCGATCGGAGCCGCAACTTCTTTTCGCTTCCTCTGGAAGATAAGTTGAAATTGACTCGCAAGCACCACAGAGGCTACACCCCACTATTTATGGAGAATCTCGACTTCGCTTCCAGCTCCAAAGGTTGCTAATCATCCTACCATTTCATCTTTTCTTTAAATCTTTTTGCTTACAAAGTTAAAAACTTAAAATTTGGTGATTTAAGTGTAAATATAAGAAACCAAATGGAGGGAGGTTAAACTAAAAAATGGCTTAGTGTACAATGATCATACCATGCCTGGTTTCTGCAATTGTTTTGAAATGATCAGGATAAGTAATAAGTTGGATATTCCATTGTTATTTACTTGTTTTTTTTTTTCTTAATAAATAAAATATGTAGTTCATTGATGAATTCATTATAATGTACATAACATGTTGGTCGAAGTTACAATTTGTTGCGTTAATGTTCTTGTTAACATTCTGAATAGTGATATTCGAAAAATGTTTCAGGTACTATCTATTAAACTGTTGTGCTTGGTTGCCTTACTTTAGTTTTCAAGTTGTGCTGAATGGAAAAGGGGAAAGGATGTTGATTTTATCTCTTTTGGGTCGGCTGTGAAATAGGTGACTCGAAAGAGAGTTTTTATGTTGGCTCTTTAGATGACCCAACTCTGATTAATTTGAACCAATGGCCTCCAGAAGGTATGGGAGCTATTTTCAAATGTTAAGTGTGGTAGCTTGCCTGACAATGAAATTTTTGATGTTGAGTACCGTATTACATTTGATTACGTGATAATTTCTTAATTTTTCGTTGAGGAGAAAATGTACAGATATCCTGCCATCTTGGAGGCCTGCAATGGAATTGTACTATAGAAAAGTCCTGTAAGTTCTATTCTCCGTTGTAACAATTTACTTCCCAGCATTCTGCATTTAGTAAAGTAAGAACTGTTGTTCAGGAATGATAATTGATAGTTTTTTAGGAGCTTTTCATTATAAACGTATATGTATACATATGAAGGGTAGTGCTATTCACACACCCTTTTTTACCTCCCATACACCCTTGTCAATTTTTGTCCATTGATCTTCTTCAATTCATTCGATCCAATGGCCGGAAATTGAGAGGGGTGTGTGGATAGCACCACCCATCTACGAATTTCTGGTGTTGGATATGCTGTCTCAGGTCTGCTGGAAAAAGATTAATCTCTCTGATTGCCCTGGCTTTAAACCTGGATGAGGACTTTTTCGAGAAAGTGGGGGCACTGAATAAACCAAGGGGTCTTCTTCGACTTTTGCACTATCCAGGTGTAGTAGCACTCTTCAGCTAAAATATAGCACTCCTTTTCTTTTCTTGTGTTCGTAATTTATTGAATAATATTTCTTATATGTTTGATCTTCTGTATTTTATTGTTTTTTTTTTTCCTTCGCTTTCATGGTTTTGGTATGCATGATTTCAGGTGAGCTGGGATCAACTGACGAAGAAATATATGGTGCTTCTGCTCATTCAGATTATGGCATGGTCACTCTCCTTGCATCCAATGGAGTTCCTGGACTTCAGGCATGCTTTTTGTTTGTTAGATTTTGTTAGCACCGAACACCTAGTGGTTCCCTTTCAAGCTCAATTATGATATTCTTTTCTGTGACTTCTTGTTAACAATTGACAGGTTTGTAGGGACAAATCTAAGCAACCTCGAATCTGGGAAGATGTTCTTCACATAGATGGGTAAATTCAAGATCTTGAATTTTCATGAAACAATGATATGATTGTTAAAATAATTTTGTGCCCTTGTATTCTTCAATCATTTATGTGGAAGACCCTATACAACAATGTAATGCAATATGATGTTTAAATATGGAAATGCTTCCTCAAAAAAGAAAAATATGGATATGGAGTTCCATTCACTTTGTTAGATAGAGAACATTTAGGTCATGAGGTTAAAAGTTCAGAGCTCGCTATAGCTGTGTTACTTTTATACCATTCATTAGAAACAGTGTTTTGTTTTGGTTTTCCTACGGGCATCTTACATGTTTACTAGAGTGCGTTTGTGAATAACCGAACGGTAACTTTGTCCTTCTGATGGTATTAAAAAAATTTGAATCTCTAGGGCATTCATTGTCAACATTGGGGACATGATGGAGAGGTGGACTAATTGTTTGTTCAGGTAATTTTTCATTTTATTAACTTTGAGGTTATTTTCTTCTTACAGTGGTTATACATCTTTTAAAATTTAGGACTCTGAGGACTGCAGACATTTTCCCTTCTGTCATTTATTTGTAGGTCAACACTGCATAGAGTGATGCCAGCAGGACAAGAACGCTACTCCGTAATCATTTACCAATTGTTCCATTTTTATTTGGTTTTCATAATACTGACTGTACTTCACAATAAAAACGTCTCAATATTTGCAGGTGGCTTTCTTCATGGATCCCAATGAAGATTGTGTGGTGGAATGTCTGAAAAGTTGTTGCAGTGAAGAATCACCGGCAAGGTATAAACCGCAATATGACTATCCTCTTGGGTGTCATATTTGATTTCCAGTTACCCTAACACAGTGCTTTAGCTTACCTCTGTCATAGTTAGGCTTTGCTAAATGTCATGACGTAGAACTTGTGCTTACAAAACCGAAAATCTTTTTGTATGTTATACATGAGAAACATTGGTGGCCTGAAAATCACCATGCTTTCGTGTCCAACGTCCTTGTTGGTCCACTCTATAAACACTGGTTTGGTAGCTCGATCAATTTACCCTGTAGATAATATTTACCAATTCTGCTTGCAGATTTCCTCCCGTCCGCAGCGGGGACTACCTGGAAGAGCGTTTTCGGCTTACGTATGCAACTTAAAAGGTCTGTCTTTTGCAGTTGCAGTACATGATGATGCTTTTATGGTGTGGTGATAAACTGCTTTTATAATCAAATAGCTCACAAATCCTGGTTTCATAATTCCACTGGAAACAAATTGCTATTGTTGGTATTGAGTTGGTGACCAAGGGGCCCGTTTGGGATTGTCTCTCTAAAAAGCACTTCAACTCATAAGCGCTTGTGGCAGAAGCACTTTTATTATAAACATGTTGAAGTTCTGTGTACTTTTTTTCGTGGATTGAGAAGAATAATATCGAAGGAATTTGGAGACTGAATTTTGGTTGCACCATGTTTAGTGATATCGAGTGATTCAACCATGTGGCAGATGAAATTTAAAACCATCATCTCCTCTAACAAAGAGGAGATGGGTTATGCTAGATCAACTGGTCAATGGAAACACAATCAGATTTAATAATAATATATATATATATATATATATATAATTTTTTTTTTAATAAATGATATTATCCATACCAAGGGGTAGGGGAATGAGTTAAGCCTCACACTGGGCTATCAATTAAGCTTAAGATCTATCACTTATAAGTGAAGAGGGATACTACTAAACCGTAATACTAAGCAGCAATATTATTTTTTGCTTAAAGATGAATATTAATTTTCTATCTAGTAATTTGGCAGGGATTTGAACTTGCAACATTTTTCAATAGTAGAAATAGGAGTACTAATACTTGTTCCTTTTTATATGGCGATGTCACAATGTTTCACCGTATGAACATTATCATCAGAATTGTTCATTATCTTTATCATTATTTTAAAGATCATCTTTAGAATATTCATTCGATTTGAAAATTGTTTGGTCACCTAGATGTGTTGAACAAATCAACGTTTAAAACATTTTCAATTTCAAAATCGTTCAGTCACCCAGATTTGTCGAGCAAATCAATGTTTATAATATTAAGTAATATTAAGTAACATCTTTGAGATGACTAATCGGGTCGTCAGTTAATAACAGGTTTACATGTGAGTAACCAATTTTGACCCCGTAAGAAGAAAAAATATTATGACAATTTTAAAATTACTAAAAAAATACATGGCCAGTGTCTATATTGCATGTAGAGGCTGCTGCTGCACGAGCATCAGCTCTATTTTTACGGTACTGGGGAACGGAACAGGTGCAGGTGGAGGGGGATGCTCTTATGGTGATATCTGCAATCCATAATGCTGGTGCAGCGCATCATGGTCATTATGGCCATCTGTTTGCGGATACACGGCATATTCTTCAAAGCTTCAAGCAATGGAAGGTTTCGTTTGGTCGAAGAGATACGAACAAAGCGGTCCATCGCCTTGCAGGGTTTAGTCTAACTATCAATCACCCAGTTTCTTGGTTCGAAGCACCTCCTGCTGTAATTTCAGATTTATTATTGAAAAATAGTACTAGTCGTTAATTTTGGTGCGGAACACTCTTTTTCCCTTCGATCGGGTTGAAAGCTGCGGCAAGGTTTTTATTGAGGCCCTCTATAAGCACTCTACCCTCGATTTTGTATGTATTTCACTATTCAATAAATATCATACTTCATCTCAAAAAAAAGAAAAGAAAGATCTTTGTAGTTTCAACATTTTGGAGCTCAAGTTTAACATTAAATACGTTCCTTTTATCGGAATGATAAATGCTCACTTGACAGAAAATAATTTTTAGTTTGTCCTCGATGTATCTCTCTAATTTAATAGACGCTAATACCAAGGCATCAGTGTAACATCCGACATCGACCAACAGAGAAGGGATGATGTGCCTTATATGTACATTCTCCCTCCCTATAGCACGAGGTCTTTTGGAAACTCACTGACTTTAGATTCTATCAGAAATCCGAAGTTAAGCGAGTTTGGGCTAGAGCATTTCTCGTGTGAGTTCCTAGAAACAAAACCGTGAGGACGTAGCCGGGGACCAAAACGGACAATATCGTGCTACGGCGAAGCCGGAACTGAGTTATGACAATCAGTGATTGAGTATTTTGTACTCGGAAAAGTAATGCTAGGTGGACCAACTATTTAGATCACATTTGTAAATTATTTGAGTACTCGAAAATAAACATTTTAATCAATAGTTGAGTATTCATATAATTTACAAAAGATGGTTTAAATAGACGGTTTTCCTAACATTACTCTTTACAACAAAATAGAGAAAATGACAATAAGATTGAAATATGAGAATTTAACAAAGAAAAGAAGTGGTTGGTTTAATAGAGAGCATGCAAAGATTTGAAACGTTCAACTCAATTTCGAACTCACCAGTTACACACACATATTTTTGGGTCCCTGATTTTGTTTTTGCATATTGTTAATTCGTAAGCGAAAAGTGGTTTGTCACCATATGTAGTACCAGAGTTGTATGAAGGAACAATTATTCTGCCAACAAGATGTGGCAGATAGATCATGCATCCGATTTGAATTTCCTTAGTGTAATTAGAGTAATTTAGAATGAGTAATACTTAGTACTCACTATTACACTCTATGTACTCGTTTTCTGATTTGACATAAAAATATTGTATATTATTTTAAAAAATAATAAAACCCAAAAAAAAATTAAATAACATTGTATATTATTTTCAAAAATAATAAAACCTATATTAAAATATCATTAGACAAAATAAAAAGCCAAATACTCACTCATTTTTCTCTTTCAAAATATATAATGCCCGCGAGGGTCGAGTGCTGACAGAGCCAGGGGCTATTTTCTTTGTCGTGAGATTTGAAAAGCAGGAGGACTAAAAGTGTAAGGAAGCAGATGACGACGGAGGCGGTGAACCTGCCGATCATTGACTTGTCCTCATCAGATTCCATCTCCTCCGCCAATTCAATCCGTCAGGTTCTCGCTCTCCCTTCTTCCAATATTACACCAAAACCTCAAATTTCTCTGAAAATTAGTTTTTCTTTTATTGAATTTAGCTTGAATTATATTTGTGTGTGTGTATGTATATATCCCTATAATTATTGCATACTTGTATTTACACAGGCATGCATAGAGTGTGGTTTCTTCTACCTGGTGAATCATGGCGTCGAGGAAGAGCTGTTTGCAGAGCTGTTCGATCGGAGCAGCAACTTCTTTTCGCTTCCTTTGGAAGATAAGTTGAAATTGTCTCGCAAGCATAACAGAGGCTACACCGCACTATTTTCGGAGAATCTCGACTTCGCTTCCAGCTCCAAAGGTTGCTAATCATCCTACCATTTCATCTTTTCTTTAAGCTCTTTGCTTAGAAAGTTAAAAACTGAAAATTTGGTGATTAAAGTGTAAATACAAGAAACCAAATGGAGGTTAAACTAAAAAATGGGTTAGTATACAATGATCATATCATGCCTGGTTACTGAAATTGTTTTGAAATTATCAGGATAAGTAATATGTTTGATATTTCATTTTTATTTACTAGGTTTTTTTTTTTTTTTTTTTTAAATTTGTTTTAATATAATTATGTAGTTCATTGATGAATTCATTATAATGTACATAACATGTTGGTTGAAGTTACAATTTGTTGCGCTAATGTTCTTGTTAACAGTTTGAATAGTGTTAATATATTTGTGATATTCGAAAAATGTTTCAGGTACTATCTATTAAACTGTTGTGCTTGGTTGCGTTACTTTAGTTTTCAAGTTATGCTGAATGGAAAAGGGAGAAAGGATGTTGATTTTATCTATTTTGGGACGTTTGTGAAATAAACTCCGCCCATGTCTTACATGGCCGGTCCCAAGCCCGGATAAAGGAGGAGGGGGAGGGCGTCAGGTAGTCGACAGCCGGCACTCCATGATCACGTCGAATCCTTATGAAAATGAATCCAGAACAAAATCGCGCTAAAGCTAGGGCGTCACCCGTAAGTGGCGCGCTGTGTGGCCCGAGCACAGTGATAAGTGAGCAAGGGTCGCTGTATCTCCATCGGCACCCGGATGCAGTGTTAAATGAGCAAGGGGGCCATAGAAACTTCTTTTCGAACGACTCCACTCAAAGTTGTTTGGGAGCATATGCTCCTATCAACTTTACCCGGGACACACAAAAGAAGTACTTTGATCCTATTAGACGGGGGAGGGTGAAGAAGCTAGGACAGAAGGGTAGAGTTCAAGAGAGCAAAATGCGTTTAGGAACGTGGAATATAGGAACCTTAACGGGAAAATCTATGGAAGTAGTGGAAGTTATGGTGAGGAGAAGGATAAATATTATGTGCCTACAAGAAACTAAGTGGGTTGGTAGTAAGGCAAAGGATCTAGAAAACTCAGGGTTTAAACTTTGGTATTCGGGCACAAATAGAACGAGAAACGGTGTTGGCATCATCGTGGACAAGACCTTGGTACAAGATGTTGTAGATGTCAAGAGGGTAGGAGATAGAATCATGGCAATCAAGATTGTAATAGGACAAGAACTTATCAATGTGATTAGTGCGTACGCACCTCAAGTAGGGTTGGATACGAGTTCGAAGGAGAAATTTTGGGAAGATCTTGGAGACTTGGTGCAAGGAATTGCTCAGACGGAGAAGTTATTTATAGGAGGAGATTTAAATGGACACGTGGGCAGGGAGACAGGCAACTATGGAGGTTTTCATGGTGGCCATGGTTTTGGGGAGAGAAACGAGGATGGGGAAGCTATCTTGGATTTTGCAATGGCATATGATCTCTTCTTAGCCAACACCTTCTTTAAGAAGAGAGAAGAACATGTGATCACCTACAAGAGTGGGTCGTCAAAAACACAAATAGATTTTCTTCTAATGAGGAAAGGGGATCGTATAACTTGTAAGGATTGCAAAGTTATACCAGGAGAGAGCGTGGCTAATCAACATCGCTTGTTGGTGATGGATGTACATATCAAAAGAGTAAGACAAAAGAACAAGACTTGGAAGTGCCCAAGGACTAGATGGTGGAATCTAAAAGAAGAAAAACAAGTCATTTTCAAAGAGAAGGTAATCACCCAATGTGTGTGGGATAGAGAGGGGGAAGCTAGCCAAATGTGGGATTCCATGGCTAGTTGTATCCGAAAAGTAGCAAAAGAGGTATTAGGAGAGTCCAAGGGCTTTGCCCCACACCAAAAGGAATCTTGGTGGTGGAATGAGGAGGTACAAACAAAGGTGAAGGCTAAGAAGGAATGTTGTAAAGCCTTATACAAGGAGAGGACCGATGAAAATGGTGAAAGGTATAGAAAAGCGAAGCAAGAGGCGAAGAAAGCTGTCAGAGAAGCTAAGTTAGCGGCTTACGACGATATGTATAAACGACTAGATACCAAAGAAGGAGAGTTGGATATCTATAAACTATCTAGAGCAAGGGAAAAGAAGACAAGGGACCTAAACCAAGTGAGGTGCATCAAGGATGAGGATGGAAAGGTTCTTGCTACAGAGAACGCGGTTAAAGACAGATGGAGAGGTTATTTTCATAATCTTTTCAATGAAGGACATGAAATGAGTGCTTCTTTAGGGGAGTTGAGTAACTCAGAAGAGTGTAGAAACTACTCTTTTTATCGTCGAATCCGGAAGGAAGAAGTGGTTGTAGCTTTGAAGAAGATGAAGCATAAAAAAGCAATAGGCCCAGACAATATACCAATCGAAGTGTGGAAACTTTTGGGAGAGATAGGTATAACATGGCTCACTGACCTTTTCAATAGGATTTTGAAAACGAAGAAGATGCCAAATGAGTGGCGAACGAGCACTTTGGTGCCTATCTACAAGAATAAGGGCGACGTACAAAATTGCATGAACTATAGGGGTATTAAGCTAATGAGTCATACAATGAAGCTCTGGGAGAGAGTCATTGAGCATAGATTGAGGCAAGAGACACGGGTTTCGGACAACCAATTCGGGTTCATGCCAGGGCGCTCAACCATGGAGGCAATCTATCTCTTACGAAGATTGATGGAAAGATATAGAGATGGGAAAAAGGATTTACACATGGTCTTTATAGATTTGGAAAAAGCGTATGATAGGGTCCCAAGAGACATTCTTTGGAGGATTTTAGAGAAGAAAGGAGTACGAGTAGCATATATCCAAGCTATAAAGGATATGTATGAAGGAGCAAAGACTGCCGTAAGAACTCATGAAGGACAAACCGAAAGCTTTCCCATAACTGTAGGATTACATCAAGGCTCATCCTTAAGTCCTTACCTTTTTGCGTTGGTAATGGATGAGTTAACAGGACATATTCAAGATGATATTCCTTGGTGTATGCTTTTCGCAGACGATATAGTGTTGATAGATGAAACTCAGGAAGGAGTAAATGCAAAGCTTAACCTTTGGAGAGAAGTGTTGGAATCTAAAGGTCTTCGCCTAAGCCGATCAAAGACAGAATATATGGAGTGCAAGTTCAGTGCAAATGGAGGCCAAAACGAGTTAGGGGTGAGGATCGGAGATCAAGAAATACCAAAGAGCGACCGTTTTCGTTACCTAGGATCTATCTTGCAAAAGAACGGAGAATTAGATGGAGATCTCAACCATAGAATACAAGCTGGATGGATGAAGTGGAAGAGTGCATCCGGCGTGTTGTGTGACCGCCGTATGCCACTGAAGCTCAAGGGAAAATTTTATAGGACGGCAATAAGGCCGGCGATGCTGTATGGCACAGAATGTTGGGCGGTGAAACATCAACACGTACACAAAATGGGTGTAGCGGAGATGAGGATGCTTCGTTGGATGTGTGGGCACACGAGAAAGGATAAGATTAGGAATGAGGATATCCGGGGTAAAGTAGGAGTAGCCGAAATTGAAGGAAAGATGAGAGAAAATCGGTTACGGTGGTTTGGACATGTGCAAAGAAGGCCTACTGACGCTCCGATTAGAAGATGCGACTATGGGACAGAGGTTCAGGGCCGAAGGGGTAGAGGAAGACCTAGGAAAACTTTGGAAGAGACTCTAAGAAAAGACTTAGAGTACTTGGATCTAACGAAGGACATGACACAGGATCGAGCACAATGGCGTTCTAAGATTCATATAGCCGATCCCACTCAGTGACTTGAATTTTCCAAGTCTCCAACCGAGAAGTTTTCCTCACTCGGGAAATTAAGGGAACACTACCCCAACCTACATGCTCCACTCAGAAAGCTTCAACATACAAGCTTCAACAAAAGAAAATTCAAAGAACTTAGCGAAGAAGGCTTTGGTGTATTTAACATAATACGTTGAAATGAAGGAAAGCTTATTTATTGATATCCCCGATAAGCTACAAATATGTACATATACATGAGTCAAAATAAACACACAAGAGGGAGCCTTCACAAAGGTTGCTTAGGAGAAGTCTCAGCAGTCGGTAGAGCCCCAGAAAGAGAAGGCACCGGAGGGGGATCATTTGGAGCCTCAGTACTGGACAGAACCCTAGAAGGAGGAGGCATCAGAGGTTGATCATTCGGAGCTTCATTACGCGGTACAGCCCCAGAAGACGAAGGCAATAAATGCCTTTGGAACAAACCCACAAATCTCTGATGATCAAGTAAAACCTGACCATCAGTTTCCTTCATCTGGTCAAGCTTCCTCTTCATGTTTGTAGCATAGTCATGTGCGAGCCGGTGCAACTGTTTATTCTCATGCTTGAGCCCCCTAATCTCCTGTTTGAGACTCATCACTTCAGCCGCCAATGATTCAACTTGGCGGGTTCGAGCAAATAGGCGTTGGGCCATATTAGACACAGAACCTGCACACTGAACACTGAGAGCCAGCGAATCCTTAACAGCTAACTCATCAGACCGTTTGGAAAGTAGTCTGTTATCTTTGGGAGTGAGAAGGTTCCTGGCCACCACCGCAGCGGTCATATCATTCTTCATCACGGAATCCCCAACGGTAAGAGGACCAGTAGGGGAGACGAAGGATGGGCGCCATATGTTGTCTGGAGAAGGCGGGGCTGCCTCTTCAACAAGGTTTAAGTCAAAACGACGGTCGGAGGGGCCAGACATTTTCAAAGGTGTTGAAGAGAGAAGAGGTCGGACAAATCAAGATCTTAGAAGTGCAAGAATGAAGCTTCTACTGGTGGAGATTCAAGTGTGCTTTGGAACTTAATGCCAGCCCCTATAAAAATCTGCACTCGACGGAGCTTCAGAAATCGAAGAGGCGCCTGCTCAGAAATCGAAGAGGCGTTTGCTTTCTCAAAAGCTGGGCTGCTTAGAGATCACGAGGGTTGATCTCAGAAATCGAAGAGGCGTTTGCTTTCTCAAAAGTTGGGCTGCTCAAAGACCACGAAGGCCGATCTCAGAAATCGAAGAGGCGCTCGCTTTCTCAAAAGCTGGGCTCCCCAGAGACCACGAGGGCTGATCTCAGAAATCGAAGAGGCACCTACTTTTCCAGCCTTGTCAGCACCTGTCACACGCACACTCAGCTTTGCGGAAATTATGGGCATTTTGTCGAAGACTTCTGGGGAAGTAGAAAACACATGAATCTTACTGTTCAATCACCCACTTCCCACACGCAACAATAGCTCATGGATACCACAGATAACTTTGCCAAAGTTCTCTGCCAAAGTTGAGCACGTGAAGCTTGCAGCTCCCACTACATCGCTCTGACCAAGAAGGGTAAAAGAATAGCAAAGAAACAGCACTAACAAAGTTTAGACCCATAAATTTTGAAGGTCTAGCTACCATATTATTACCCACAAGGGTAAAGGAACAGTACCACTGCTGGATAATTGGAAAGTCCCTGTGTGTCAACCTCTGTGCTTCGTGGCAAGGTAGACTAGCAAACATGCCCAACCTTTACTCACATTCGAGAAAACACTCCCAATAAGATTGCTTGCTCCAAAATCGAAGAGGCACCGTCCTCCAAATCTCGAGAGCCAGACTCCCAACATGACTACTTTCTTAAAAATCGAAGAGAGGGTAAAGGAACAGTACCATTGCTGGATAATTGGAAAGTCCCTGTGTGTCAACCTCTGTGCTTCGTGGCAAGGTAGACTAGCAAACATGCCCAACCTTTACTCACATTCGAAAAAACACTCCCAACAAGATTGCTTGCTCCAAAATCGAAGAGGCACCGTCCTCCGAATCTCGAGAGCCAGACTCCCAACATGATTACTTTCTCAAAAATCGAAGAGACACTGCTCCCCGAATCTTCGAGAGCCAGACCCCCAGCATGATTGCTTTCTCAAAAATCGATGAGGCATCGTTCTCCGAATCAATCGAAGAGGCGCTCGCTTTCTCAAAAGCTGGGCTGCTCAGAGACCACGAGGGCCGATCTCAGAAATCGAAGAGGCACCTACTTTTCTAGCCTTGTCAGCACCCGTCACACGCAACAATAGCTCATGGGTACCACAGATAATTTTGCCAAAGTTCTCTGCCAAAGTTGAGCACGTGAAGCTTGCAGCTCCCACTACATCGCTCTGACCAAGAAAGGTAAAAGAATAGCAAAGAAACAGCACTAACAAAGTTTAGACACATAAATTTTGAAGGTCTAGCTACCATATTATTACCCATAAGGGTAAAGGAACAGTACCACTGCTGGATAATTGGAAAGTCCCTGTGTGTCAACCTCTGTGCTTCGTGGCAAGGTAGACTAGCAAACATGCCCAACCTTTACTCACATTCGAGAAAACACTCCCAACAAGATTGCTTGCTCCAAAATCGAAGAGGCACCGTCCTCCGAATCTCGAGAGCCAGACTCCCAACATGACTACTTTCTCAAAAGCGAAGAGAGGGTAAAGGAACAGTACCATTGCTGGATAATTGGAAAGTCCCTGTGTGTCAACCTTTGTGCTTCGTGGCAAGGTAGACTAGCAAACATGCCCAACTTGTACTCACATTTGAGACAACACTCCCAACAGGATTGCTTGCTCCAAAATCGAAGAGGCACCGCCCTCCGAATCTCAAGAGCCAGACTCCCAACATGATTACTTCCTCAAAAATCGAAGAGACACTGCTCTCCGAATCTCGAGAGCCAGACCCCCAGCATGATTGCTTTCTCAAAAATCGAAGAGGCATCGTTTTCCGAATCTCGAGAGCCAGATACCACAGACCACTTTTTCAAAGTGCTCTGACAGAGTTAAAACATGTGAAACTGGCAGCTCCCACTACCGTGCTATGACCAAGCAGGGTAAAGGAATAGCATTACTACTTGTTGTTAGGGAGACTCCTATATATGTCGACCTCCATCCCCAACGGACAGGCAGACCTGCAAAAATGCTCAACCCTTCATCATATCTGAGAGGGCACTCCCAACGAAGCCTTTCGAAATATTCAGCTTTCTTTCCCCCCGATAATACCTCTGCAAACAAGCTATACTAGAGCAAGAATATCTCATATCATCAGGGTTAAAAGCAAGAGTATCCCATATCATGCTTTTTCCCTGTCTTTCCCTTTGGCCTTGTTTTTACCTGCAAGACAAGGAGAAAGAGCAATCAGTCAGCACTTGGAATCAGGCTTCCAGCCAGGAACTGACTGCCTGGAACCCCTTACCTGATTACTTACCTGGCATTGCTCTCGAGTACTCATCTTCAACATGTTATGTTTCCAGGGAAGATTCCGCATCTGCTTGAGGAACAGATAGGGCAAGTGCGAAGGATACAAGGAAGCATGTGGAGACAAGCGTAACAGCACACGTGCCGATACATCCATTACTCTGTCAAAAGCAAAAGTATCCCATATCAGCAGGGTGGAACGTACTCTAGATTTGATGGACTTGTTTTGACCCTCAAATTCTTCAGTCGGCCTTATACTCTGGAGGAAACCAGAAAACCCTCCAGCTCAGTTCAAGAATAAGCCTGTGGAAAGTTACTTCTTCAAAAGCAAAAGTATCTCATATCATCTCTTCTCATTTTTCTTCTCTTTATCCTTCATGCTGCTGCAAGATGGGGAGAAGGTGAACAATCAGTCGGAGCTCTGATTGCTTACCTTGTCTGTCACCTCTTTCAGCAGACCCCCTAGCTCGGCGACTTGGGGGACTCCTCCTACATGGTTTGTATCGCGCTTGACCAAGCCTGAAACTACAAGTAAGTTTCAAGTGAAATTGATACATTACCTTGTGCATCTCCACCAGTTAAAGATACCACCCCTGGATGGAGGAAGAGTACTTCCAGAGAAGATGCCACATCTACCTATGAGACAGATAAGGCAAGTCAAGACGACACCACACTCCGATACTTAGAAGTTTCGTGATTACGAGATCATTCTCCCACAATATTTCCTAATGTCATTTGTACTAAATCATTCACTTGTACTCACTAAAGGAGAGCTTGAACCTATGTACTTGTGTAAACCCTTCACCATTAATGAGAATTCTTCTATTCCGTGGACGTAGCCAATCTGAGTGAACCACGTACATCTTGTGTTTGCTTTCCTATCTCTATCCATTTATATACTTATCCACACTAATGACCGGAGCAATCTAGCGAAGATCACAAAAAGCAACCGTTTTCGCTACCTAGGATCTATCTTGCAAGAGAACGGAGAATTAGATGGAGATCTCAACCATAGAATACGAGCTGGATGGATGAAGTGTAAGAGTGCATCCGGCGTGTTGTGTGACCGTCGTAGGCCACTGAAGCTCAAGAGAAAATTTTATAGGACGGCAATAAGGCCAGCGATGTTGTATGGCACAGAATGTTGGGCGGTGAAGCATCAACACGTACACAAAATGGGTGTAGCGGAGATGAGGATGCTTCGTGGGATGTGTGGGCACACGAGAAAGGATAAGATTGGGAATGAGGATATCCGAGGTAAAGTAGGAGTAGCCGAAATTGTAGGAAAGATGAGAGAAAATCGGCTCTGGTGATTTGGACATGTGCAAAGAAGGTCGACTGACGCTCCGGTTCGAAGATGTGACTACGGGACAGAGGTTCAGGGCCGAAGGGGTAGAGGAAGACCTAGGAAAACTTTGGAAGAGACTCTAAGAAAAGACTTAGAGTACTTGGATCTAACGGAGGACATGACACAAAACCGAGCGCAATGGCGTTCTAGGATTCATATAGCCGACCCCACTTAGTGGGAAAAGGCTTTGTTGTTGTTGTTGTTGTTGTTGTTGTTGTTGGGACGTTTGTGAAATAGGTGACTCAAAAGAGAGTTTTTATGTTGGCCCTTTAGATGACCCAACTCAAAGTAATTTGAACCAATGGCCTCCAGAAGGTATGGGAGCTATTTTCGAATGTTTAAGTATGTAACCTGCCTGAAAATGAAGTTTTTGATGTTGAGTACTGTATTTCATTTGATTATGTGATAATTTCTTAATTTTTCGTTGAGGAAATATACAGATATCCTTCCATCTTGGAGGCCTGCAGTGGAATCGTACTATAGAAAAGTAATGTAAGTTATATTCTCCTTTGTAACAATTTACTTCCCAGCATTCTGCACTTAGTAAAGTAAGAACTGTTGTTCAGGAATGATAATTGATAGTTGTTCAGGAGCTTTTCATTATAAACGTATATGTGTGTGTGTGTATATATATGAAGGGTAGTGCTATTCACACACCCTCTTTCACCTCACACATACCCTTGTTAATTTTTCTCCATTGATCTTCTTCAATTCATCTTGGATTTTGCAATGGCATATGATCTCTTCTTAGCCAACACCTTCTTTAAGAAGAGAGAAGAACATGTGATCACCTACAAGAGTGGGTCGTCAAAAACACAAATAGATTTTCTTCTAATGAGGAAAGGGGATCGTATAACTTGTAAGGATTGCAAAGTTATACCAGGAGAGAGCGTGGCTAATCAACATCGCTTGTTGGTGATGGATGTACATATCAAAAGAGTAAGACAAAAGAACAAGACTTGGAAGTGCCCAAGGACTAGATGGTGGAATCTAAAAGAAGAAAAACAAGCCATTTTCAAAGAGAAGGTAATCACCCAATGTGTGTGGGATAGAGAGGGGGAAGCTAGCCAAATGTGGGATTCCATGGCTAGTTGTATCCGAAAAGTAGCAAAAGAGGTATTAGGAGAGTCCAAGGGCTTTGCCCCACACCAAAAGGAATCTTGGTGGTGGAATGAGGAGGTACAAACAAAGGTGAAGGCAAAGAAGGAATGTTGTAAAGCCTTATACAAGGAGAGGACTGATGAAAATGGTGAAAGGTATAGAAAAGCGAAGCAAGAGGCGAAGAAAGCTGTCAGAGAAGCTAAGTTAGCGGCTTACGACGATATGTATAAACGACTAGATACCAAAGAAGGAGAGTTGGATATCTATAAACTATCTAGAGCAAGGGAAAAGAAGACAAGGGACCTAAACCAAGTGAGGTGCATCAAGGATGAGGATGGAAAGGTTCTTGCTACAGAGAACGCGGTTAAAGACAGATGGAGAGGTTATTTTCATAATCTTTTCAATGAAGGACATGAAATGAGTGCTTCTTTAGGGGAGTTGAGTAACTCAGAAGAGTGTAGAAACTACTCTTTTTATCGTCGAATCCGGAAGGAAGAAGTAGTTGTAGCTTTGAAGAAGATGAAGCATAAAAAAGCAATAGGCCCAGACGATATACCAATCGAAGTGTGGAAACTTTTGGGAGAGACAGGTATAACATGGCTCACTGACCTTTTCAATAGGATTTTGAAAACGAAGAAGATGCCAAATGAGTGGCGAATGAGCACTTTGGTGCCTATCTACAAGAATAAGGGCGACGTACAAAATTGCATGAACTATAGGGGTATTAAGCTAATGAGTCATACAATGAAGCTCTGGGAGAGAGTCATTGAGCATAGATTGAGGCAAGAGACACGGGTTTCGGACAACCAATTCGGGTTCATGCCAGGGCGCTCAACCATGGAGGCAATCTATCTCTTACGAAGATTGATGGAAAGATATAGAGATGGGAAAAAGGATTTACACATGGTCATTATAGATTTGGAAAAAGCGTATGATAGGGTCCCAAGAGACATTCTTTGGAGGATTTTAGAGAAGAAAGGAGTACGAGTAGCATATATCCAAGCTATAAAGGATATGTATGAAGGAGCAAAGACTGCCGTAAGAACTCATGAAGGACAAACCGAAAGCTTTCCCATAACTGTAGGATTACATCAAGGCTCATCCTTAAGTCCTTACCTTTTTGCGTTGGTAATGGATGAGTTAACACGACATATTCAAGATGATATTCCTTGGTGTATGCTTTTCGCAGACGATATAGTGTTGATAGATGAAACTCAGGAAGGGGTAAATGCAAAGCTTAACCTTTGGAGAGAAGTGTTGGAATCTAAAGGTCTTCGCCTAAGCCGATCAAAGACAGAATATATGGAGTGCAAGTTCAGTGCAAATGGAGGCCAAAACGAGTTAGGGGTGAGGATCGGAGATCAAGAAATACCAAAGAGCGACCGTTTTCGTTACCTAGGATCTATCTTGCAAAAGAACGGAGAATTAGATGGAGATCTCAACCATAGAATACAAGCTGGATGGATGAAGTGGAAGAGTGCATCCGGCGTGTTGTGTGACCGCCGTATGCCACTGAAGCTCAAGGGAAAATTTTATAGGACGGCAATAAGGCCGGCGATGCTGTATGGCACAGAATGTTGGGCGGTGAAACATCAACACGTACACAAAATGGGTGTAGCGGAGATGCGGATGCTTCGTTGGATGTGTGGGCACACGAGAAAGGATAAGATTAGGAATGAGGATATCCGGGGTAAAGTAGGAGTAGCCGAAATTGAAGGAAAGATGAGAGAAAATTGGTTACGGTGGTTTGGACATGTGCAAAGAAGGCCTACTGACGTTCCGATTAGAAGATGCGACTATGGGACAGAGGTTCAGGGCCGAAGGGGTAGAGGAAGACCTAGGAAAACTTTGGAAGAGACTCTAAGAAAAGACTTAGAGTACTTGGATCTAACGAAGGACATGACACAGGATCGAGCACAATGGCGTTCTAAGATTCATATAGCTGATCCCACTCAGTGACTTGGATTTTCCAAGTCTCCAACCGAGAAGTTTTTCTCACTCGGGAAATTAAGGGAACACTACCCCAACCTACATGCTCCACTCAGAAAGCTTCAACATACAAGCTTTAACAAAAGAAAATTCAAAGAACTTAGCGAAGAAGGCTTTGGTGTATTTAACACAATACGTTGAAATGAAGGAAAGCTTATTTATTGATATCCCCGATAAGCTACAAATATGTACATATACATGAGTCAAAATAAGCACACAAGAGGGAGCTTTCACAAAGGTTGCTTAGGAGAAGTCTCAGCAGTCGGTAGAGCCCCAGAAAGAGAAGGTACCGGAGGGGGATCATTTGGAGCCTCAGTACTGGACAGAACCCTAGAAGGAGGAGGCATCAGAGGTTGATCATTTGGAGCTTCATTACGCGGTACAGCCCCAGAAGACGAAGGCAATAAATGCCTTTGGAACAAACCCACAAATCTCTGATGATCAAGTAAAACCTGACCATCAGTTTCCTTCATCTGGTCAAGCTTCCTCTTCATGTTTGTAGCATAGTCATGTGCGAGCCGGTGCAACTGTTTATTCTCATGCTTGAGCCCTCTAATCTCTTGTTTGAGACTCATCACTTCAGCCGCCAATGATTCAACTTGGCGGGTTCGAGCAAATAGGCGTTGGGCCATATTAGACACAGAACCTGCACACTGAACACTGAGAGCCAGCGAATCCTTAACAGCTAACTCATCAGACCGTTTGGAAAGTAGTCTGTTATCTTTGGGAGTGAGAAGGTTCCTGGCCACCACCGCAGTGGTCATATCATTCTTCATCACGGAATCCCCAACGGTAAGAGGACCAGTAGGGGAGACGAAGGATGGGTGCCATATGTTGTCTGGAGAAGGCGGGGCTGCCTCTTCAACAAGGTTCAAGTCAAAACGACGGTCGGAGGGGCCAGACATTTTCAAAGGTGTTGAAGAGAGAAGAGGTCGGACAAATCAAGATCTTAGAAGTGCAAGAATGAAGCTTCTACTGGTGGAGATTCAAGTGTGCTTTGGAACTTAATGCCAGCCCCTATAAAAATCTGCACTCGACGAAGCTTCAGAAATCGAAGAGGCGTCTGCTCAGAAATCGAAGAGGCGTTTGCTTTCTCAAAAGCTGGGCTGCTTAGAGATCACGAGGGTTGATCTCAGAAATCGAAGAGGCGTTTGCTTTCTCAAAAGTTGGGCTGCTCAAAGACCACGAAGGCCGATCTCAAAAATCGAAGAGGCGCTCGCTTTCTCAAAAGCTGGGCTCCCCAGAGACCACGAGGGCCGATCTCAGAAATCGAAGAGGCACCTACTTTTCCAGCCTTTTCCAGCCTTGTCAGCACCTGTCACACGCACACTCAGTTTTGCGGAAATTATGGGCATTCTGTCAAAGACTTCTGGGGAAGTAGAAAACACATGAATCTTACTGTTCAATCACCCACTTCCCACACGCAACAATAGCTCATGGGTACCACAGATAACTTTGCCAAAGTTCTCTGCCAAAGTTGAGCACGTGAAGCTTGCAGCTCCCACTACATCGCTCTGACCAAGAAGGGTAAAAGAATAGCAAAGAAACAGCACTAACAAAGTTTAGACCCATAAATTTTGAAGGTCTAGCTACCATATTATTACCCACAAGGGTAAAGGAACAGTACCACTGCTGGATAATTGGAAAGTCCCTGTGTGTCAACCTCTGTGCTTCGTGGCAAGGTAGACTAGCAAACATGCCCAACCTTTACTCACATTCGAGAAAACACTCCCAATAAGATTGCTTGCTCCAAAATCGAAGGGGCACCGTCTTCCGAATCTCGAGAGCCAGACTCCCAACATGACTACTTTCTTAAAAATCGAAGAGAGGGTAAAGGAACAGTACCATTGCTGGATAATTGGAAAGTCCCTGTGTGTCAACCTCTGTGCTTCGTGGCAAGGTAGACTAGCAAACATGCCCAACCTTTACTCACATTCGAGAAAACACTCCCAACAAGATTGCTTGCTCCAAAATCGAAGAGGCACCGCCCTCCGAATCTCGAGAGCCAGACTCCCAACATGATTACTTTCTCAAAAATCGAAGAGACACTGCTCCCCGAATCTCGAGAGCCAGACCCCCAGCATGATTGCTTTCTCAAAAATCGATGAGGCATCGTTCTCCGAATCAATCGAAGAGGCGCTCGCTTTCTCAAAAGCTGGGCTGCTCAGAGACCACGAGGGCCGATCTCAGAAATCGAAGAGGCACCTACTTTTCTAGCCTTGTCAGCACCTGTCACACGTACACTCAGCTTTGCATAAATTATGGGCATTCTGTCGAAGACTTCTAGTGAAATAGAAAGCACATGAATCTTACTGTTCAATCACCCACTTCCCACACGCAACAATAGCTCATGGGTACCACAAATAACTTTGCCAAAGTTCTCTGCCAAAGTTGAGCACGTGAAGCTTGCAGCTCCCACTACATCGCTCTGACCAAGAAAGGTAAAAGAATAGCAAAGAAACAGCACTAACAAAAGTTTAGACACATAAATTTTGAAGGTCTAGCTACCATATTATTACCCACAACTGTAAAGGAACAGTACCACTGCTGGATAATTGGAAAGTCCCTGTGTGTCAACCTCTGTGCTTCGTGGCAAGGTAGACTAGCAAACATGCCCAACCTTTACTCACATTCGAGAAAACACTCCCAATAAGATTGCTTGCTCCAAAATCGAAGAGGCACCGTCCTCCGAATCTCGAGAGCCAGACTCCCAACATGACTACTTTCTCAAAATCGAAGAGAGGGTAAAGGAACAGTACCATTGCTGGATAATTGGAAAGTCCCTGTGTGTCAACCTTTGTGCTTCGTGGCAAGGTAGACTAGCAAACATGCCCAACCTTTACTCACATTCGAGAAAACACTCCCAACAAGATTGCTTGCTCCAAAATCGAAGAGGCACCGCCCTCCGAATCTCGAGAGCCAGACTCCCAACATGATTACTTCCTCAAAAATCGAAGAGACACTGCTCTCCGAATCTCGAGAGTCATACCCCCAGCATGATTGCTTTCTCAAAAATCGAAGAGGCATCGTTCTCCGAATCTCGAGAGCCAGATACCACAGACCACTTTTTCAAAGTGCTCTGACAGAGTTAAAACATGTGAAACTGGCAGCTCCCACTACCGTGCTATGACCAAGCAGGGTAAAGGAATAGCATTACTACTTGTTGTTAGGGAGACTCCTATATATGTCGACCTCCATCCCCAACGGACAGGCAGACCTGCAAAAATGCTCAACCCTTCATCATATCTGAGAGGGCACTCCCAACGAAGCCTTTCGAAATATTCAGCTTTCTTTCCCCCCGATAATACCTCTGCAAACAAGCTATACTAGAGCAAGAATATCTCATATCATCAGGGTTAAAAGCAAGAGTATCCCATATCATGCTTTTTCCCTGTCTTTTCTTTTGGCCTTGTTTTTACCTGCAAGACAAGGAGAAAGAGAGCAATCAGTCAGCACTTGGAATCAAGCTTCCAGCCAGGAACTGACTGCCTGGAACCCCTTACCTGATTACTTACCTGGCATTGCTCTCGAGTACTCATCTTCAACATCTTATGTTTCCAGGGAAGATTCCGCATCTGCTTGAGGAACAGATAGGGCAAGTGCGAAGGATACAAGGAAGCATGTGGAGACAAGCGTAACAGCACACGTGCCGATACATTCATTACTCTGTCAAAAGCAAAAGTATCCCATATCAGCAGGGTGGAACGTACTCTAGATTTGATGGACTTGTTTTGACCCTCAAATTCTTCAGTCGGCCTTATACTCTGGAGGAAACCAGAAAACCCTCCAGCTCAGTTCAAGAATAAGCCTGTGGAAAGTTACTTCTTCAAAAGCAAAAGTATCTCATATCATCTCTTCTCATTTTTCTTCTCTTTATCCTTCATGCTGCTGCAAGATGGGGAGAAGGTGAACAATCAGTCGGAGCTCTGATTGCTTACCTTGTCTGTCACCTCTTTCAGCAAACCCCCTAGCTCGGCGACTTGGGGGACTCCTACTACATGGTTTGTATCGCGCTTGACCAAGCCTGAAACTACAAGTAAGCTTCAAGTGAAATTGATACATTACCTTGTGCATCTCCACCAGTTAAAGATACCACCCCTGGATGGAGGAAGAGTACTTCCAGAGAAGATGCCACATCTACCTATGAGACAGATAAGGCAAGTCAAGACGACACCACACTCCGATACTTAGAAGTTTCGTGATTACGAGATCATTCTCCCACAATATTTCCTAATGTCATTTGTACTAAATCATTCACTTGTACTCACTAAATGAGAGCTTGAACCTATGTACTTGTGTAAACCCTTCACAATTAATGAGAACTCTTCTATTCCATGGACGTAGCCAATCTGGGTGAACCACGTACATCTTGTGTTTGCTTTCCTATCTCTATCCATTTATATACTTATCCACACTAATGACCGAAGCAATCTAGCGAAGATCACAAAAAGCGATCGTTTTCGCTACCTAGGATCTATCTCGCAAGAGAACGGAGAATTAGATGGAGATTTCAACCATAGAATACGAGCTGGATGGAAAGAGTGCATCCAGCGTGTTGTGTGACCGTCGTAGGCCACTGAAGCTCAAGGGAAAATTTTATAGGACGGCAATAAGGCTAGCGATGTTGTATGGCACAGAATGTTGGGTGGTGAAGCATCAACACGTACACAAAATGGGTGTAGCGGAGATGAGGATGCTTCGTGGGATGTGTGGGCACACGAGAAAGGATAAGATTGGGAATGAGGATATCCGAGGTAAAGTAGGAGTAGCCGAAATTGTAGGAAAGATGAGAGAAAATCGGCTCCGGTGATTTTGAACATGTGCAAAGAAGGCCGACTGACGCTCCGGTTCGAAGATGTGACTACGGGACAGAGGTTCAGGGCAGAAGGGGTAGAGGAAGACCTAGGACAACTTTGGAAGAGACTCTAAGAAAAGACTTAGAGTACTTGGATCTAACGGAGGACATGACACAAAACCGAGCGCAATGGCGTTCTAGGATTCATATAGCCGACCCCACTTAGTGGGAAAAGGCTTTGTTGTTGTTGTTGTTGATCTTCTTCAATTCATTCGATCCGACGGCCGGAAATTGAGAGGGGTGTGTGAGAAGTAAAAATGGGGGTGTGGATAGCACCACCCATATATGAACTTCTGGTGTTGGATAAGCTGTCTCAGGTCTGCTGGAAAAAGATTAATCTCTCTTATTGCCCTGGCTTTAAACCTGGATGAGGACTTTTTCGAGAAAGTGGGGGCAATGGATAAACCAAGGGGTTTTCTTCGACTTTTGCACTATCCAGGTGTAGTAGCACTCTTCAGCTAAAACATCGCACTCCATTTCTTTTCTTGTTTTTGTAATATTTTGAATAATATTTTTTGTATGTTTGGTCTTCTGTATTTTATTGTTTTTTTTTTCTCTCGCTTTCATGATTTCAGTATGCATGATTTCAGGTGAGCTGGGATCAACTGATGAAGAAATATATGGTGCTTCTGCTCATTCAGATTATGGCATGATCACACTCCTTGCATCCAATGGAGTTCCTGGACTTCAGGCATGCTTTTTGTTTATTGGATTTTGTCAGCACCGAACACCTAGTGGTTCCCTTTCAAGCTCAATTATGACATTCTTTTCTGTGACTTATTGTTAACACTCAACAGGTTTGTAGGGACAAATCTAAGCAACCTCGAATCTGGGAAGATGTTCTTCACATAGATGGGTAAGTTCAAGATCTTGAATTTTCATGAAACGATGGTATGATTGCTAAATAATTTGTGTGCCCTTATGTTCTTCAATCATTTATGCGGAATACCCCATTTAACAATGTAATGCCATATGATGTTTAAATATGGATATGCTTCCTAAAAAAAAATTATGGACATGGAGTTCCATTCACTTTGTTAGATAGGGAGCATTTAGATCATGCGGTTAAAAGTTCAGAGATCGTTATAGCTTTATTACTTTTAGACCATTAATAAGAAACAGTATTTTGTTTTGGTTTTCCTACCAGCATCTTACATGTTTACTAGAGTGCATTTGTGTATAACCGAATGGTAACTTTGTCCGTCTGATGGTGTTCAAATTTGAATCTCTAGGGCATTCATTGTTAACATTGGGGACATGATGGAGAGGTGGACTAATTGTTTGTTCAGGTAATTTCTAATTTATTAACTTTAAGGTCTGTTTTCTTCTTACAGTGGTTATACATGTTTTAAAATCTAGGACTCTGAAACTGCAGACATTTTCTCTTCTGTCATTTGTTTGTAGGTCAACACTGCATAGAGTGATGCCAACAGGACAAGAACGCTACTCTGTAATCATTTGCCTATTGGTCCATTTTTATTTGCTTTTCATAATACTGACTGTACTTCACAATGCAATGGTATTATTACTTCACGATCTATTGAAAAAGACAAATTGAGAGTGCTGAATAACAACATCTCAATATTTTCAGGTGGCTTTCTTCATGGATCCCAATGACGATTGTGTGGTGGAATGTCTGAAAAGTTGTTGCAGTGAAGCATCACCGCCAAGGTATAAACCCCCATTTGACTGTCCTCTCGTGTCTCATATTTTATTTCTAACACAATGCTTTAGCTTATCTCTGTTATAGTGTTGGTTTTGCTAAATGTCATGACGTAGAACTTGCCCTTACAAAACTGAAAATCTTTTTGAAAGGGAAGGGTGTCCAACAGCTCATATACTGCAAGATTTTGTATGTTATACATAAGAAACATTGGTGGTCTAACGTCCTTGTTGGTCCACTCTATACACATTGGTTTGGTTGCTCGATGGTAGTCATTTCCCTTTTTGATGAGTTCATGTTACTAATGCTTTCTAACGCAATGTATTGTTTACTCCTCCCGTGGAATCTAGTCCAGTTTCTTAGTGAAACCTGCTTTCCCAATGTTATGTCCCACGGGAAACACTTGCGCTTACAAGATCGACTTGCAAGGGGAGGGTATCCACAAGCTCATATATTAGACCAATATTTTACCTTTTCAGTATGACCGTTAAGTATAATTCATGCCTTATTTTCGTATGCTAAATATCTATTGCAATGAAATGTGAGGATATCGACCAAGTTCATTTCATGATACTGTGTAAAAACTAAATGTGGGATAGGTTGAAAGGTGTTGGGGCGAGTTGGTTCCATGATACCATAAAAACACCTCGTAGAAAAGGTTGGAAGGCTCACTGATATTTTCTCGTGGCATGTCCTCCATCCTTATTCAGGCAAATGTTCCTGTGAAGTGAACAATGTTCTAGAGAGCGGAATCATAAAACATCGAATACGAGTATTATTTGGATGTTTGAGTGAAATTTTGTTTAGAGCATGAGTAAAGCTTTCCTCAAAATTTCATGTTTTTTCCTTCTCGTATTCCGCTTTGATCAAGTTACCCTGTAGATGATATTTACCAATTCTGCTTGCAGATTTCCTCCCGTCCGCAGTGGGGAATACCTGGAAGAGCGTTTTCGGCTTACATATGCAACTTAAAGGGTCTGTCTTTTGCAGTTGCAGTACGTGATGGTGATTTTATTGTGTGATGATAAACGGCTCTTATAATCAAATAGGTCTATTACCAATCCTGGTTTTATAATTCCACTGGAAACAAATTGCTATTGTTTGTATTGGGATTGTATCTCTAAAAAGCACTTCAGCTCATAAGCGCTTGTGGCATAAGTGCTTTTATTATTAACATGTTGAAGTTCTGTATACTTTTTTTCATGGATTGAGAAGAGTACATCGAAGGAATTTGGAGACTAAATTTCGGTCACAACATGTTAAGTGATTTCGAGTAATTCAACCATCTGGTTGATGAAATTTAAAACCATCATCTCCTGTAAAAGAGGAGTTAGGTTCTGCTAAATGTGAAAATTTTCATTTTCATTTTAGAAGTTGTACGGGGATTTGAACTTAAAACTTTTTTCATTAATAGAAGCAGGAGTACTGATACTTGGTCTTTCTTATATGATTATGTCACAATATTGTACTGGACAAATGTCATAATCAAAACCGTTAATGAATTGTCAATTTGTCTGATTCATATGATGTAGTGTCCAATAGTGATTGGTACAGAATTGATATTATTATTAAATTTAGGAGTAAAAATTTCAACTGATATTGGGTTGGAGCTTGGAGGTAATGAACATGGTTGGGGAGTATGAAAATTTGTGAATTGTCTACCTATTTTTGGTGTTTGTTGGTTGGAAAGCAAATGAGCATGACATGCTGCTAGGTCGCCGGAATTAATCTGGTGTCGGATGGTCCATTTCGGCGGGATCGATCAGAGCCGTTGATTAAAAGTTTAGATTCAATGGGGATCCCATTTATTTTATATAAAATTAAAAGTGGGCAAAGATAATTGTGAACGATGGGTTTTTGGATAAGGTTTTATTTTAATGTACGATACACGCAAGAGAAGAATATGCCACCAAACACCGACTCCCTCGCGTTCCACGTGGCGTTTGGATCTTGGTCCTTTTTCATCTGCATACACTTGATTCCAGCTTCATAGGACGGTTAGGATAAGACGTTAATTCATTCATTTTATGTTTTGTTTTAGTTAAAAAAAAAGGTACGATATTCATCGATAAAGTAGAAAAATAAAAAAGTACATAAGAGGATAGGGTCCAATTATTGCAGGCATCAATAAAAAAATTACTAGGATTTCAATCCGGTTAAAAATAAGAGTATCTTACTCTAATAAGATGGCAAATTTGTACTATATATCACTGAAGTTCATGAAATTTTTTTATAGGCCGACAATGCTTTATGACACCGAATGTTAGACGGTGAAGTATCAACATGTATATAAAATGGATGTAGCGGAGATGTGAATGCTTCGTTGAATGTGTATGCACACAAGAAATGATAATATTAGGAATAAAGATATCCGAGGTAAAGTAGGAGTAGTCGAAATTGAAGTAAAGATGAGAGAAAATCAGTTATGGTGGTTTGGATATGTGAAATGAATGCCTATCGACTTTTCGGTTAGAATATGCGATTACAGGACTGAGGTTCAAGGCCGAATGGGTAGAAAAAGACCTAGAAAGATGTTAGAAGAGACTCTTAAGAAAATACTTAAAGTAGTTGGATCTAACGAAAGAATTGATACATAACCCAGTGCAATGTTGTTATTGGTTTTCTTGAATTTATTAAACCATGAAAATTTATTTTATTTTTTGACTTTTCGCTTCTTATTAGCACATATAAAATAAAATATATGTGATTTTTATCTTTGGTATTGTTCTTTATTTATAAGTGAGAAATTTTAGATTTGATTCTCACTAAAAGTGAATTTGAATAACATTATTATGGTTAGTTCATTATGATATTTAATATTCTACTTAATTTTTTGAGTATAAATATTATCATTTATTTAAAAAAAAAAAAGGGAAAAAAATCAAATCAACTAAAAGGATTTGATAACATTGGAACCTTTCATTTTGATGTGTCAAAAGTCAAACTAGTCTGAAAAAAACTTATCTCAAGTTGGGTGGGCCATCGAAATTGCCAACAATGACAAAAAGGATTAGATAAGAAAAAAAACAAGATTTGACGTATGGAATTGGTGGATTCTCAATGGAGTTCTTCTTTCCTAAATAGTCTCCCAATTAATTTGTCCTACTTTAAATGTAAAGTGGTAAAACATACGTGTGAACTTCGCGTTTCAAAGTCTCGTAGATGCGTGAGTAGACAATTTCTTGTAGTCTTGTATTAACACATCGAAATTTATCATAACAAACGTAACATCTACTCGTTAATAGTGATTATATTAATTCTAGATGTGAGAGTGGACAATTTCTTGTAAAATATTGTATTAATCGAAATTTATCATGACATAAATAACATCTGATCATCAATTTATATTAATTCTATGTAAGTATTGTATGTTTATGATATGATAAAAAAATTATAAGATTTCATCATATCATAAATTATAATAATAAACTAAAAATTAAACTTGAAATTATTTTAAAACGCAGTGGTACGAATTTTATATAAGATTTGAAGTTCTAAAAAATCAGTTAGATCTCTAACCATTGATATTTCGAAATGTTTTTTCCCAAAACCATCCTGCGACACAGCATATAGTCTCCTCTTTATCCACGCCACGATACATATGGATAGTGTTTTACTCATCAATCTACTTGTTCTCGTTTCAAAAAAAAAAAAAAAAAAAATCAATCTACTTGTTCTCCATCTCTCTCTCTCTCTCTGCTTCTCCCTCTCTCTCTCCTCTGCTCTGCGAAACTCGAGGGTCCGAAAGAGAAGAAGAACAAACAAACGAATTCACAAAACGAAACAGCAAATCGACGCAAAACCCAACTCCCAATCCTCGCGCAGACCCCAACCCACCTCTCTGTTTTCGGATCAAGTGATCCGGATCCTCCGATCCGACCAACCCAACTCTCCCCATCCGATTCCATTTTCTGCATTACCGATGACTCGGAGGTGCTCGCATTGCAGCCACAATGGCCACAACTCGCGGACGTGTCCGAACCGAGGGGTCAAGCTCTTCGGTGTACGATTGACCGACGGCTCCATCAGAAAGAGCGCTAGCATGGGCAATCTGACTCACTATGCCGGGTCGGGTTCGGGTCTCCTCCCCAACAATCCGGATTCTCCCGGCGACACCACCAACGACCATGCCACTGCCGATGGCTATGCCTCTGAGGACTTCGTGCCCGGATCGTCTTCGAGCCGCGAACGCAAAAAAGGTTCATTTTTTACTTTTCACTTTTATTTTCTGATCTTAATCTTTGAATTAATTTCTTTTTTCATTTTGCTTAGTTTTGGATTCAAATCATTTGGGTTTGTGGTTTTATGCTTGGATTCTCATTTGATATATGTTTTGGTTAATTATATGGGGTTTAGAGTTGGAATTGAATTAGTTTAAACATAAACGGTATGCTTTTCGGGGAAATATTTGATTTGGATTCTGTATATTATGTTTGATTATTTTTGGCATCACTGTAATTATAGTTTTGGAGTTTACTGTTTTATTATTACTGTTTAACTTAAAGTAGGGTGCTTTGCAATTAGCAAAAATGGATTAATTTTTTTGCTAATTATAGTAGGGGTTGAATTGTTAAATGTTAGGTGGGAGGGGGATCGGGGTCGAACCTGCAGCAGGTTGCATAGATATTAATGCTTTCCGCCAAGGCGGTAAAATGTCATCTGCATAATTAGCTCTCTGAATTTTGGTTCTCTAGAGGGGGCGAAACGCCGGTGAAGCTATTCTAGTTTTGGTAGGTGAAGGAACTATGGCAGTTAATAGTTAAGTATTGTGCAAGTTTGCAACACGAACAGCAACAGCAACAGAAACCAAAGGCATCTTTTTAAGAAGTTCTCCCAACTACGAGGGTGCTACCATAGCCAAATGTATAGTCATTAAGCTTAAGGGCTTTAGATACGTGACCCTCCTCTCGCGGATATTTCGCGGGTATTTTGGACTTCATTTAATAGTATGCCTAATTAATCATCTCATTCAGTATGAGAGGTCACTTGATATGCAATAGAGGCGTTGGAAACTTTCAGATTTAGTGCAATATATTTTCCAGAATGTTCGATCATGTGGTCTGAACCAGCATTTGACTAAACATACAGTTATTTATATACTATTTATCTGTTCTTTTTCGTATGAAGATGGTCTGTTTATTACACAAGAATTCTTCGTTAGTTGTTCTTAAATTTACGTCATTATCAACGTTATATGTTTTCAAGAAAACCTAAGGATCTTATGTAAGGAGTTGAACGAAGTTTTCCTTTTTGTCTTGACTGATTTGGTTTTTCCTTTTTTCTCTTGTAGGCACTCCATGGACTGAAGAGGAACATAGGATGTTTTTGCTTGGACTGCAGAAGCTTGGTAAAGGTGATTGGCGTGGAATAGCTCGCAATTACGTCATATCAAGAACACCTACTCAAGTGGCTAGCCATGCTCAGAAATATTTTATTAGGCAGACTAATGTGTCAAGGAGAAAAAGACGTTCCAGCCTCTTTGATATTGTAGCAGACGATGTAAGTATTTTTTCCGTCTTGCATAACCAGTAAGTGTATGTGTTTCACATTCAAGCACGCAACATGAACTATTTACTATTTTGAGCTTCTTCCGTCCTATGGTTAACACTGTATGGTGTGCTCACCAATTTGTGTTGACTGTTTATTTTGATTCTTTAAACTTAAAAGGTCATGTCCATTGCGTGTATAAAGAACCTATACTTCTGTCTTGAGTCTCTTGATATTTGAGTGCAGTATTTGTCTGGTTAGAAGGTCCATACTTTAATTAATCTGCATCGCAATGCATAATTCTCTCATTTTTTTGTTGATACGATATTTACATTTGCTATCTCGAAAAATTTTCTGCAGTCAGTTGAAACCCAAATGGAACCACTGGACCTCTTACCTGGTAACTATCCAGAAGCTGAAACTCAAAGCAATAATCCATTGCCTGCTCCTCCACCTTTGGATGAAGAATGCGAATCAATGGATTCCACCAACTCAGATGGAGAACCGGCCGCTCCAAATCCCGATACCTCAGTGTCATATTACCCAATGGTATATCCTGCTTATTTCTCACCTTTCCCGATTCCTTATCCCTTGTGGTCTGGATACACTACCGAGCCCACTATGACGGATAAACACGAGGTTCTGAAGCCAACGGCAGTACATTCAAAGAGCCCGATAAATGTTGATGAGCTAGTAGGCATGTCAAAACTGAGTTTAGGGGAGCCTCTAGGTCATTCTGGTCCGTCCTCGCTTACGCTAAAAATGGTTGAAGGGTCGTCTAGGCAGTCTGCTTTCCATGCAAATCCAGGTTCCGGCAATTCAAGCATGAATTCAGGTAGTAGCCCTATCCATGCAGTTTAGAGGGCCGCCGTGCCTTGGGGTTTTACAGGTTAATGTTTATACAAGACTGGAAATGTGCAGTCTGGTTTGGATTTGAGTTCCATCTCTGTCTGTGATTTACCTTAATAATATCTTTTTTGTAATTTTAATTTATAATTTGGTCTTAGGTTTTAGGGCTGTATTATCTTTTGTCAAAATTAATTAAATCTTTGGAACATTTTGTTTTTGTCCTCTTAATGTTGATTATGTAGACATTCGAAAGTTAACCCTTGCGTATAGAATAGTGTTTCACAATTAATAGCAACCATATCAACCATACCAATTAAACTATTTAATTGTATATATCCATCTCGTTTACATTTCTTCAATCTCATCCTTACATGGTGTACGGGTCATTAGATTCCAATGAGTGAGGCAATGAGCAATTGTAACTCTTGCTAGTCGATCATAATTTAAAACTTACTTTCAATTCTTCCTATGATGAAGATATTGCACAAACCATGAGTGACACTTAACAGTATGTCATGGTCATTCAAGCTATGTAGAAGTGATTAGAGAACATATTCAGTTACAACTACAACACAATTAGGTCCCTCTATTCAATACTCATGACCGCATTGTTTTGTTGAAATTTATTTCATATCTTCTATTAAGTTATAACTACAACACAATACGATTCTAGTGAACATGATTAGGAACATTCTTCCTAAGTCATATTTATATGTTTGGGCCAAAAGAGTCTAGAACCATATCTTAGAGTAATTTCCTTTCACCATGGAAGGATAGAGATCTCTTGTTACACACTTACATGTCTCTATGAGTAAATCATTGACCCCAACAGTGCTAGGAACATGCGCAAGATGAGGCATGTACTTTGTTACATTGTCAAATGATCAAAGATGTACTTACAAAAAAAATGTGTTGTCTCAAGTCAAATGATTACTTTGCATTATTGCAACTTGTGAGTTCTTACACGAAATGTATGTGAGAACTCTCCTTGATCGTTATTCAGTGTACTCAACAACCTTTTGAGCACTTATGTGTTTATCTTAGTATCTAACAATAATGACTTGAGACTAGTCATATTCTTGGTTGAGTTGACATGACACATACTACCTTAGCTGATTGTTAATGCCCAGTTGATAATTCTATGGCTAGGAACATTTTAAGAATGAACATAAGAATAATGTCTCGCTAATCTAACTCACTTAGATCACTTCTCTCTTAGGTTTATTCTATTCCGTGTATTCTATTGTTGATTAAACACACCGTACTTCAAATAGTGATTCAGAGCAAACATTTCTTTTCCATTAAACTAAATAAGAGTTTTGACAAAATAAGTATTCCAAAAGCTATGACATCGAATTGATGGCTTTAAGAGCATACTTCTAACACTTGTGTCACAATTTTTTTTTTTAAGGTAATAAAAAATTTCATTCATAACAGACCAAAAGAACTAGTGCAGAGAGCATGGAAAAGAACGTGGCTCTAACAAAACCGCGTCTCGGGTAAACCACGTAGGAAAAATCCTGAGGGAGGAAAAACAGCCACCCATGCTACAAAAAAAGAAGATAATTACAATACAATAATCAGACAAACAACTCATTAATCATAAAGAATTGACATCGCCTTAAAAAGATACATCTCGATAATTTAGATTATAGCGACTCACCCGACGACCAGCATCCACGGCATACTCGAGGCCCACTTTCATTGGGTACAACTCCGCTGCCAAAACAGAAATTAGACTTGGAAGCTTCCATCGCAAATGAACCCACCGTATTCTCATAACTGTCTCTCACCACCGCACTTAGGGATGGGCAAATACTCATTGGTTATGGGTAACCCCACCTATTTAAATTAAACGGTTATGGTTATGGCTAACCATTTAGATAAATAAACGGTTATGGGTATAACCGTTTACCCGTGAAATTTAAATGGGCGGTTATGGGTATTAACCGCTGTTATAAACGGCTAACCGTTTACCCATTTATTTTATATATGTAAAACTAACACAAACCATGTTCTTGATCCAATAATACTTAGCACCTAATAAATTAGCAAGGAATTCATCGGTCATTCTCTCAATAACACTACTACAGGAATGATGATTCTCATCATCAAGGAATTGGCCAAATTAATTTAAATTCCGTGCAGGTAATCGTGAAATTGAAAGAAATATTTTGACAGAAATGTCTTCTAAACAATTTTTGTAACCCAATAATACTTAGCAAATATTATATTTACCTTCATTGGTAACAATTAAAAATATCATATGTAAACTATTATTTCAATTATTGGAATGGTATAAGGACTTAAAAAATTAAAATATGGAAATGTATGATGAATGTACTTGTAACGGTGTTTAATTGTCAAAAAAAAAATTATGACAATTTTTTTAATTTTCAAGTTGTTAAAAAACATGAGGACGAGTGAAAAAAGGGTAACGGTAAAAAAAAGAAGATAAACTGGTTAAAAAGGATAAATGGGTAAACGGGTATTAAACGGTTACGGTTAAATGAGTATGCAGTTATGAATATGGTTAACCGTTTATAAACGGTTATGGGTATGGGTATAACCGTTTAGGCAATTACCCAACGGGTAAACGGTTATGCGGGTATGAGCATAAACGGTTATGGATAAATTAATCGCGGTTACCCACCTGCCATAACTATTGCCCATCCCTACCGCACCCACACCACGACAGCCACTGTGCATATCAACACTTGTGTCGTAGATTAGCCCCTTCCTTTTATTTGAAACTTTTATTTTCAGAAACTTCCTAATAAGTTTGGCTTGTCCATTTAATTTGAATTATTTTCTTATTTATTATTCGAGTATAATATTCAAAATAAAGTCCACTGTTTTTTGAGCATTTTCACCAATGTGGAGGATTTGGGCCTAAGAGTGGATTTGTGGTAGTTACTATTAAGTAATAGTAAACTATTTCGGCTTCTCTTACCACTCTCCACCAATTGTGAATACTAACTGTCATGACAGTTACTATTCACTAATTATTCAACGGATGAGATTAATTCAGAATAAGTTGTTGTGGTTATGCAACTCTTCATCCATTATGAATAATAACTGCCATGGATCAGACTTAGGCTAAGACTCGACATGGCTGCTCCCAAGGCTCCATCAACCATGGCTTGAGGAAATGGATGAAGGTGACTATTAGGTTGGATTTGGGATCTAGCCATGGTAAAAGCCCATGGGTGAACTTGCTCTTAAGCTTGTGTTGGTTTGTGATCGGAAATTGATTTTGTTTCTAAGAAAAGGAGGCGGCACCCTATTTTCCAATTTAAATTTTCTGACGGGGTTACACTAAACCTTCATCTTAATTTATGATTCATCACTGAACTAGAAATTTGTTAATTTTTTTTGGGTCAAACGATAAATTTTGTTAGATTAAATGTTAGATTAGTCACTGACGGAGTTTGAACCCACGTCGTCATGCAATGACTCAATGCTATTATACTACTATGGTAAAGGGCCACTTGCAACTAAAAATTTATTGATTGAGGTCCTCAAATTTAACTAAATGTGTAACATTGGGTCTCCATGGTTAACTTTTGTTAAAAATTATGTTAGTCTGATGATATGCAGCACATATAGGTCCCACATTAAATTCTAAATATGTGTTTAAAGAGCAAATCTAAATCATGATGTAAGTTTAAAGATTGAATATAAATTAAGAAAAACTAATGATTAGGGCTTCAAAATTTTGAATTTAACTGAAAACCATGTAGTTGTTGTAAACTTTCCAGTTTAAAGGTGATTGTGTAAATCCTAGATTAGATTTGATTCTAGTTATTCTTTCCTGTATGGACTTTTATTCCTTCCTTAGGGATAAAAGATTTATTCTCTCCCTTATTACTATAAATAAAGGCACTACGTAGGGGGAATAACACACACATTCCTCTACACAATTCTACAAACACTTCTCTCTTTATTCTTTCTCTGTGCCGCAGGCCCCCTTTCCCTGTTAGTTAAATATAGGCCACAACACGTTACCAGCACGCTCCTACCGCTGCGTTTAGGAATATGACGTGGAAGCTTTCTGCATCAAACAAGTTCATCCATATCATCACGCAATCAGGTTCTTCCAAAACAACACTTTTATCTCGATATTTTTACAACCCTGATAACATGAACATTCACCATAATGCACGACCCAACTTTACGTTTTTTGAATTTTAGATTCTACATAAATTGTGTATGCATTATATTCATAATTGTTGAATTATGTGAATTTGATATTGCCATGAATTGCATCAAATAACTGCTCATGCATTAAATTATATATCATATATGGCTTGAATTAATTGAAAAAAAAATTGAAAACGCAATCTGGGTTCTTCGAACCCATGACCCGAGTCATAAGACAACAAAGCCGGAGCCATAAGCTCCTGGCCTGAAACCCAAAAAACCTAATGTTTCCCATGGCGTCTTCTCCTTCGCAAGATGGCATGTAGTCCACCCTTGCCATTGAATCATCACCATGGTGACCTGTATATCATCCCACGATGAGTTTTTTTTTTACCGAGATTCGTTTAAATCTCATCGGTTTTTCTTTGAAATTTCGAGTTAATTTTCCTAGGGTTTCTAAAAACATTGAGAGTTTCTACTCTTTGTTTACTTTTATAGGTCGTTGTCGAACCCACGGTTCTTTGTCGTGATTTTTGCACCATGACACGATAGTCAAAAGCATTGGCGCCGGTCTTCTTCTCCGGCAAATTCACCCAGCTTGCGCTGAGGTGTCTGATCCGAATCCTAGCCCACTTGGGCTTAGCCCGTTCTCGGTGAGCACCAGCCCTTTGGGCTTTGGAGCTCTTATTGGCCCAAACACCGGCCTTCTTTGGCCATGGTTTTCTCGTGTCCCGTGTTGTAGTAGAACCCAGCTCGCGTGGCTGCTGTGTTTTCCTTACATCGTACCACAATCGATCCCAGCCTCTATGCTGGTGCATCAATGTACGCGATGGAAACGATTGGCACCATATTTGGGCTTCTACCATCTGGGCCTGCGCATGCAGCCTAACTCTGTGCATAAGGGCTTATTGCTCTAGCTTGGCCCATTTCATATTCTGCCCAGTTTTAGGGCCTGGACCGCAAGGCTCCAAATTTGCTCAGCCCACCCGCGGGCTTTGGCCTATGTTTTTTGGGCTCCAAGCTTAATTCTTTATTTTTTTTAGACAATTTTGAGTTTTATATTTTTTCACCCACACTTTAAATTTGGCCCGAAGTCTAAATAATTAATCCAATTATAATCATAGACCTAAAGCTCTATTTGCATATTTTTCTTGTTGCATTTTTCCGTATATATATTTGTGTTTGTCTGCAGGAACATATGAACCTGAAATTCGTAATTATTTCGAAACCTGAAGTTTCTAAAAACATGCCTTGTTTGAAAACCTGAAGTTTTCCTTCAAAACATCACCCATGAAAACCCGAAGTTTTTTCATGCAAATTTAAACCAATACATGTCTATTAGAACCTGAATGTTCTACTCCTATGTGAATGAATTTATTTTTTCTCCATTACACTAACCACATCTTGTCCATCTATTTTGTGATAGGAACATGTCGAATTTGAACAAACTCGACTTTACTGATTTGGAGGTCTTTGGAAGGAACTATCTCAAGTGGGTCTAAGATGTGAAGCTCCACCTCACTGCAAAGAATTTGCGTCCTACCATTGAAGATGAGATGGATAACCCGGTTGGCGAAACTGAGAAAGCCACTACTATGATCTTAATCCGAAGACACATTCATGACACCCTGCAAACCGAGTTCCTTGCTAAAGAGGATCTATGAGCACTATAGATCACTTTGGCTGATCGTTTTGATCACCAAATTGACATCTTTTTGCCTGAAGCAAAACATGACTGCAACATTTGCACTTCCAAGACTTTAAGTCTGTGAATGAATATAATTATGAAGTTTGTCAAATCCGATCACTTCTCAAGTTCTGTAACGAGACCTTAACCGAAGAGGATCTCCTGAAGAAGACCTATTCGACCTTCTCTTCTACTAATATTGTCCTGCATCAACAATATAGGGCTCAGAAGTTCACTAAGTTTTTGGATTTGATCTATGTTTTACTTATTGCTGAAAAGCAGAATTAGCTGTTGATGAAGATTCATCAAGCTCGACCTACTGGGCGACTGATGTGCCTAAAGCACATTATAGCACAAACAAACGCCCAAAATGCCAAAATAGGCATGGTAAGGGTGGCCATAAGCCTCCCCGTCAAGGTTAACATAGCCAAGGCCTACCTAACGGAGGAAACAGAGCCCAAAAGCGCCCTAACCTCGCTCTTAAGGCCCCAAACTTTAAGAATAAGGGCAAAACACCTAAAACCATGGATGCAAATATGTGCTATCACTGTGGTTCAAAGGACCATTGGTCCTATGTTTACTAAGCAACCCAGAAAGTTGTAAATGAATGTTATTCTTGTCGTAAGAAGTTTGAATCAAACTTTATGCAAGTCGACAAATCAGAGAGTACCAAGATGGAGGTTTCTGACTTTCAAGAGGCCGTTACCCCTATCGAAGATTAGAATCTTAGACATAAACTATTTTTCTAGTTGAAATTTAGACATTGGGGCCGAATTCCACCTAGTGGCCAAACCCCTTTGTGTTTTTGGTTGAATTTTGAACAATTTTCATTTATATTTGGATTATTTGTTGGTGATTTGTTTTTTGGATTTTAAGTTTTTAATTAATTACCATCCTTGAATACTTAAATTTTTTTTAATGGATATTTGTTTTCAAGAACTTTTATGCATACGACCGATTCAAATTAATTTTTCATTCTAGGTATGACTAGTGGGGAAGTTAGTTGTCTGGTAGATAGTAAAACCACGCACACTGTTTTGTGTGATCTATTTTACTAACTTCATACCTAATAATGCACCTCTGACAACCTTCTTAGGCTCATCCAACCTAATCGAAGGATACGATAAAACACGTATAATGTTGTCCAATGGTACAATTTTGACCATTGATGATGCACTTTATTCTCCACATTCCAGAAGATTGTTATTGAGTTTCAAGGACATTAGAGATAATAATTACCATGCTGAAACCTATATAGAAAACGGAGTTGAATTTATATGCATAACTTCTTACGAATATGGCCAAAAGTGTATTCTAGAGAAGATTGAGCGTATCCCGAGTGGTCTGTATACTACGACCATACAACTTATAGAAAGCCATTATGTGGCTGGCCCTACCTCTGGGACTGCGCATGAAATTACATTTTGGCATGATCGTTTGGGACACCTTGGACGAACATAGATGCGTCGTATCCTCAAATCATCACATGTGCATCTTCTAACCTGCAGTTTAGGTTCGATTCAAGGAATCACATGTCAAACCTGCTCCATGGGAAAACTTATTATTAAGCTTTTTCATGACAAGATTCGCTTAAATCCTCATATTTTTCTACAAAGGATTCAGGAGGACATTTGTAGACCGATTCACCCTCAATGCGGACCTTTTAGATATTTTATGGTTTTGGTTGACGTTTCTGAAGGATAAATTTTGTCCTAGCTAAGAACATGTGAGAATATTTGAATACATATGCAAACTATTAACACATTAAAGTAGGCAAACATTCAAAAACAATTCATAAAACCCATGACTTTCAAAACCTAGTATATGGTGAACCAATAAACTCTTTAACAACATTAAAGAGAAGGAAAGATTTAGAGTTTTTTTACCCTTGAAGCTCATCCTTGATTACACAAGGGATTCACCCAAGTGGAGGGCCTTCAAGTCACCTCCTTGCTCCTTGGATCTTCCTTGTGATTTTTCTCCTTTTGTGCTCCTTTGCTTCTTTGAGGATTTGAGGATTTGTTCTCCAAAACATCAAAAGCTTGATGTCTCTAAGTCTCTTCACCAAGGATGTGATGTGAAGATGAAATGGATGACTTAGGGAAGAAGAGATTGCTAGCAATCCTTCCCTAGGTGGCCGGCCTCTTTAGAGAAAATGAGAGAAAATTGTTTCATCTCATTTCACCAAGAAAAACCCTAAATGAAAATAAAGCTATAAAGTTGAATTTATACTTCATCACATGTGAGTGGCAAACTTGTAATTAATCCAAGTTTGACATTTCTCACCCTAATGGCCAGCCATATCAAATTGATTGGGCTAATTGCCCATTTTGTTTTAGTTGTCATACAACTTAAACATAATGGGCCTTGTGGACCAAAACGCTTTTGGGCCCCGAAACCCAAAACCAACATATAAGCCCAATACGAACATTTCGTATAATTAATTAACTAATTAATTAACCTTGACCATTCTTCAATTAAACCATTTAATTGCTTATCCATTTCATATAATTTCTTCACCAACATCCTTACTCGGTGTACGATCCATTAGGTTCCATTTAGTGAGGTAGTGGGCGATTGTTACTCTTAACGATCGATTGTGAATTGAAACCACATTTCAATTCTCCCTTAAAATTAGTGTTTGCTAATCTTTAGGGCTTCCACAAATCATGAGTGACACCTAGCAGCATATCATGGTTACCCAAGCTAAGTAGAAGTGGTTGGAGAACCTATCCAGTTACAACTACAATGCAATACGGTCCTTCTCTAATACAATACTCTTAATCACATTGTTTCAGGTGAAAGTTTGTTTCATGTCTACTATCCAATGTGATACTTATCTATATGATTCAATTGAATATGATTTGGAACAAACTTCCTAAGTCATATTCATATGCTTTGGCCAAAGACTCTCGAATCATATCTTAGAGTATTCTCCTTCCACCATGGAAGGTTAGAGATTCCTTGTTGTGCATTCATATGCCTACATGACTAGGTAGCTTGACCACAACAATGCCGTGGACACTCCAATGGAATGCCTTTGACATGATCAAAGATCAAGGACCTAACCATTAGACATCAATGATGCCTCAGGTCAAAGGACTACTTTGCATATTGCAACTTTCGAGTTCTTACATGACATGTATGTTCGAACTCTCTTTTGATCGTTGTTCAGTGTACTCGATCACTCTTTCAAGCACCTATGTGTTTGCCTTAGTGTCCAACACTAAATGACATGAGACTAGTCATACTCACGCTTGAGTCGACATAACACATACTAACCTTAGCGGATTGTCAATGCCCAATTGGCAATCCTATGGCTAGGAACGTTTTAGGAATGAACATAAGAGAAAGGTCTCGATAATCTAACTTACTTAAATCACTTATCTCTTAGATCAAATACATTCCTTGGATTCCCTTATTGCTTAAACACATGATACAATAAATAGTGATTAACAATAAGCTTTGCCCTTCATTAAACATATAAAAGTTTAATACAATAAGTATTCCAAAAGCTATTACATCAAATGAGTGGCTTTGTGGGCATACTTCCAACAGTTTCCACACGTTGGTCATACGTGTGCTTGTTGTCCACAAGGAACCCTGTATTTTCCAAGCTATTGGCTTAAGTTATCAAGCTCAAGGCTCACCACCCTGATTATCTGATCAAATCTATTCAATTTGATAATGATGGAGAATTACATCTAATTTTTTATGACTATTCCATGTCGGTTGAGGTTGAAGTTAAACATCCAGTACCCCATGTTCACACCCATAATGGCCTGGAAGAGGCATTCATTAACCACTTACAAATGATTACTTGATCGTTGGTCATACGTACCAAGCTCCCGATCGCTGTTTGGGGCTATGCAATATTGCACGCAGCCATGGTGGTCCGTCTAAGGCTTGTTGCAACCCAACCATATAACGCCTTTCAATTGGGTACTGGATACGAACCTGTTATATCGCATCTGCCTGTTTTTGGTTATGTGGTCTATGTGCCGATTTCGCTGCCCTTACGTACAAAAAAGGGGCCTCAACAAATGATGAGAATCTATGTCGGATATGATTCTCCTTCGATAATTCATTACTTAGAACTTTTGATAGGCAATATGTTTACCGCTCGTTTATCAGATTGTCACTTTTATGAGATAGTCTTCCCATCGTTAGGGGGAGATAAGAACGTCAACTTTCTTGATGAACGACGTGAATTATTGTGGACGACTCCTACTTTGTCTCATTTAGATCCAAGCACCGCTCAGTCTGAAACTAAAGTGCAGTGTGATAGGAGCATATTTATGCGACTTAGTTGGCTTGTTCTGGTGCATTTATGTCGTGTTTCCTTAGTTATTTTAATGTTTAAAGTCATTTTCGTGTGTTTTCAGATTTTATGGACAAAGTAGGCAAGAAGATGCATTTTGGAGCATTTTGGAGCAAAATGGAGCTTGGAATGCATGTCACATATTTGGGCCAAAGTGGATGGACGAATTTGAGAACTAAAGAGGCCAAGAATGTGAAAAATAATGCTCCAAAAGATGAAGAACTCAGCCCAAAAATTTGTCACCCCAACTTGCCTTCATTGCCATGCAAAACAACATAGAATTCCCTTTGGATTCCCATGCCATGCTTGATCACTCTTGTCCCCTACATAATTTCTGATTTCATGCTTCAATTCATTTAATTATTACACTTAATTGCTTGATACCTCTTGTTCCCTTCACCCACAAAATTTTATACAACTTTCACAACCATAACATGCACCAATTGATGCTCCATCATTCACATTTGGAATCCCATGCCTTGTGTACCACATGTTGCTGCACCTTTGACCCATTTATTGACACATTTTCACCTCCCTTTCCATCTCTATGCAATGTACACAATCATTCATGCCCCCTAGCTACAAGACCACTCCATTTTACCCTTCACACTTTGCATCATCACTTCATTTTCACCCTTGGACCATTGCACACCACATACACTATTTGCCGTGCATTCTCCCTAGCCTAACCTGATTCTCTAAGGTTTTTGGGGCCTATATATACATGTTTACACCCCTTGGCAAAGGGTTCACACTCTCATATTCATCATTCATCACAGAAAATTCGTCCATACAACCTCTAGGTAGCAAAACACCCCAAAAACACCATTCTAGTGCCTAGAAAACATAACAACCACTCCACCTTCTTCCACCCTCTTTGCCTAGTTCTCCACCACCCTCCAACCCTCAAACACTCCTCCACACTTACCCTAAACCTTTCCATACCATTCCCCATCCATTCTACATCATAAAACTACCCAAAAATCCGTCCACAAAGCAATCTGCCGCAAGCAAGCAAAGGAGAATTCTTGGATGCACTTGCTACCCAAGTTGGAGCATTTTAGGTGTTTTCTTTCCTTTGATTTTAATGTCTAATTTTATGTATCTTTGCTTTGTGAGTATGAGGAACTAAATCCCTCTTAGTTAGGGGGTGATTCGAAACCATGTTCATACTTGCAATATGATTTGATTACATCCAGTTGTGATTCATAAGTTGTGAATTCAATTTACTTATCCGATCGTATAAAAAATGATTTGTGTATGTTGGTTGAGAGTGCACGCTTAATTTTCATGCATGAATTTAATGCTAGAATAAAAGGGAGTTTCACCTAATCGTTATGAACTTATATTAACAAGTAGTGAAGGTTGCTAGTCACAATCACGTTAAGTAAATTCTTGGCATAAGTTTCATGCAAATCATAGTAACAAGTGCCTCGTCAATGCTTATGTTTTTCGTAGAACTTAATGATTCTTGCTTGTATCTCTATTATGCAATTCATGTAGGGAACTTGTAGGGAATGTTTTAGCTTGTCGTATGCAATCATCCAACCCAATAACTTGTGGAAAAACTGAGGGTTAATTAGTGCAATTCACGGTTAATTTGGGGCGTTGAGTATTCATAGCTTATCGAAAAGCAACTGGAAATCGTTTTGTATGCAAGTGTGACATGTGTGGAGAAGAACCTCCTAGCTAGCCTTCCATCCATAAGTTTCATTCAAATTCATTTTACAATCTGTTTTGATTCACTTAAATTTGTCTAAGAATTTGTTTACTTTGTTCTTGTCTTAATTTAATTATTTTCGTCCAAAATCAACCCCATCTTATTTCTTTGAGTCATATTAATTAGAACTTGTCTTAGATTATGTTTTTAAGTGTTTTAGTTCATTAGAAAACCAAAATTCGTCCAAGTTTGTGTTAGAGTCCCAAAACTGCCCAGATTGTGTGTTTAAGGTAGTTTTGAGTGTTTAGGGGTTGTTTTGAGTCTTTTGGTTTGTTTTAGTGTTTTAAAGTATAGTTTTGCATTCTTTGAGTCTAGTTAGTGTTTTAAACTTTGTTTTTACGTTTTCAAGTCAGTTTCCAAGTGATTTAGAAATCCCTCCTAATCCCCGGCCTAGAACGATCCCTACTTACATACTTTACTACAATTGATAAAAAGAGGGTTTAATTTGTGTGCTTATATATTTCGCATCACAGTGCATATTAGATTTTCAAAGCATGCCAAATGCTTTCACCGATCTAGCGCGAGTGACAAGATCACATATTCCAAGTGTGAATGTGCCTACAAAGATGGATGTACCAAATGTACGACGTACTTCCCTTTTGGAGGCCCGGATGCCACTTTAGCCGATCCATGTACATTAGCAGTTATCCAATCATTTGCCCCTACATAAAAGCGTGGCAGACCTCTTGGTTGAAAGGATTCATACCCCCAGAAGAGGAAACCCACGACACAAGCTCCTGCTGAGCCTACCGTAAATCCGACTATCGCTTACTCATTCTATCCAACTCATGAGGAAAATCTAGATTACTAAAGCGCCCTTGAAGAGACGAATCCTCCTCCCAAGAATAGTGAGATTTCGATCTATTATGATAGCTTAGATAATGTGTGGTGTAGAAATGAGATGATCGTTGACAATGCATTAGCATATGTAGCAGCTATTGAGATCATGTTGAGCGAAGAAATTGAACCCTGTTTAGTTGATGAATGTCGACGTGGAACGGATTGGTCAAACTGGAAACAAACAATCTAAGTCGAACTCGATTTGCTTGCAAAATGTAAGGTGTTTGGACCTGTAGCTCATACTCCTCCACATGTAAAACTTGTTGGTTATAAGTGAATTTTCGTTCGGAAGCGTAATGAGAAGAATGAAATTATGCGTTACAAAGTTCGTTTTGTTGCACAAGGCTTCTCACTACGCCCCGGGATTGACTATGACGAAACTTATTCACTCGTTATGGATGTGATTACTTTTCACTACCTTATCAGTTTGATAGTTTCCGAAAACTGAGTATGCAGCTGATGGATATAGTAACTAGGTATCTCTATGGGGATCTTGATATAGAAATTTACATGAAAGTTCTTGAATGACTTACATTGACTGGATCAAATATTTCCAAACCCCGGAACACGCTCTCAATTCGGCTAAGGCGTTCACTTTACGATTTGAAGCAATCTGAAAGAATGTGGTATAACTATCTGAGTGAGTATTTGACTAGTCAAGGATATGTGAACAACAAACTATGCCCTTGTGTGTTCATTAAGAAGTCACATTCCAGTTTTGCGATTGTTGCAGTATATGTCGATGACATGAATCTTATCGGAACTCTAGAAGAGTTCATAAGAACTATCGTGAACTTAAGTCAGAATTTGAGATAAAAGATCTAGGAAAGACTCGATACTGTCTTGGTATCGAGATAGAGCACTGTTCGGATGAAATCTTAGTACATCAATCGAACTACACTCAGAATGTGTTACGCTGCTTTAATGAGGATAAAACAAAGCCTTCGAGTACTCATATGGTCGTTCGATCGCTAGATGCAAAACGAGATCCCTTTCGTCCGAATGAGGATGATGAAGAGATTTTGGAGCCTAAAGTTCTTTATCTAAGTACGATAGGCGCTTTATTGTACTTAACTCAATGCACTAGGCTCGACATCTTATTTGCTGTTAATCTTTTGGCAAGATACAGTAATGCACCCACACGCAGACACTGGACTGGTGTTAAAGACATATTCCGTTACCTTAAGGGTACTACAGATTTGGGCTTGTCATATCCCCTTATCTCGAGATGATTCTCGCCTTGTTTTTTATGTTGACGCAAGACACTTATCTGATCCGCATAAGGTACGTTCTCAAGCGAGTTATGTTTTTACCGTTGGAGGCACCGCAATTTCTTGGAGGTCAACTAAACAGACCTTAGTTGCCACTTCGTCTAACCATGCTGAAATTCTAGCCTTACACGAAGCAACTCGAAAATGCTTTTGGTTAAGAGCATTTGTGGGCCATATTCGAAGCTCCTGCGATCTTTGCCCCGTCATTGACGTCTCGACGACGATCTATGAAAACAACGCAGCATGCATCAAACAACTCAAGAAGGGTTACATCAAAAGAGACAACACCAAACACATTACGTCGAAGTTTTTCTTCTCACATCAACAACAAAAGCATCAGAAGATTGAAGTCATGCAAATCCATTCACAAGATAATCTGGCCGACCTTTTCACCAAATCACTACTGAAGGCGACGTTTCAGAAACTTGTTCAAGGAATTGGTATACGTAAACTTTCTGAGTTGTAACATTGTTAGTTCTCTTTGGAATTATGTCAAACTCAAGGGGCGTATCCTAAAGTATACTTGCTTAATCTTAATGTACTATTTTTCCCTACGATTAGGAGCATTTTTCCCACTGGGTTTTTGCTACCTAACTAAGTTTTAACGAGGCACCCACCTTGGGTTAATCATATCCTGATGACGTCGTGTAGAAATTTCTTTTGACTTTGCATTTCTCACATATTTTCCTTTAGACTATGAATTTTGTCCCTACTCGGGTTTTTACCATAGCCATAGGGTTTTTTGCGAGACTTACTTCCTTACGCAAGTTCCTACCATATTTGAGAATAACGTGTTCCTAGAATCAGTGCTGACGAGTCGACTTCCTCAACTACTATATGGACTTGTATTCCTTGGGGATGAAAGATTTCTTCTCTCCCTTATTATTATAAATAAAGGCACTACGTAGGGGGAATAACACACACATTCCTCAATTCTACAAACACATCTCTCTCTCAATTAACTTTCTGTGCCGTCGGCCCCCTTCCCCTGTCAATTAAATATAGGCTACAACACTAATAACTTTATTGGTTAGACTTCAATTTTAAAATTGAAAACTGAAACTCGTTAAGTTATTTTGGTTAAAATTGAATTTTTTTTAACAAATGATATCATCTACACTAAGGGGAAGGGTGAGCTTAGCCTCACAATGAGCTAGCAATAATGGGGTTCAAATTCACCTTTGGCGAGAATCAAATCTATGACCTCTCACTTACAAGTGAAAAGGAATACCACTAGACCGTAGTACTAAGTAGCGGTTTGTTTGTACCATACTTGACCAATCCCAAAATTACTGAGCACCGGTCAATGTTATACCGTCAAGGACCCAGAAGAGTTTCCCTCCAACTAGGAGGCCAATTACAGCGCGATATGTGTCGACATCAGAAGCCAATCATAGCGCGACATGTGTCAACATCAGAAGCCAATCACAACACGACACGTGTTAATGTCAGAATGAAACTAGAAACTCTCTTCTATAAATAGAGATCATTCTCTCACAATATTTCCTAATGTCATTTGTACTAAATCATTCACTAGTACTCACAAAAGGAGAGCTTGAACTTATGTACTTGTGTAAACCTTTCACAATTAATGAGAACTCCTCTACTCCGTGGACGTAGCCAATATGGATGAACCATGTACATCTTGTGTTTACTTCCCTGTCTCTATCCATTTACATACTTATCCACACTAGTGACCGGAGCAATCTAGCGAAGGTCACAAACTTAACACTTTTTGTTGTACCAAAGTCCTCGCTGATTTTGTGCATCAACATTTGGCGTCGTCTGTGGGAACGGCACTTATTCTCACTCTCTTCAGCTTTGTCAAGCTGGTTTCCACCATTCGTACACTATCTTTTGACCAGGCATCCCTTTCCAACATGGGGAACGAAGGAAGCCACATCACATAGAATGACACCCCTCTTGCACGTAGTTCGAATCAAGAAAAGAAGGAAGGAAAAAAGGTTGCTCTTCAAGTTAAAGTCGATGAGCTAGAAGCTCAAAACAACAAGATAGCAATGAAGAATGAGGTCCTCCAGGAGCAGTATGAAAAGGTCTTTGAGATGCTTCACGAAACTATGTGTACTTAAACACGCGAGCTTGTTGCCCTTGTGGACATCAACCATCATCTAGGTGCCCCCCGCAACACGGAGGGTCACCTTCCTTCAACATGGGTATCCCTGATAAGGAACGAGTTAATCATCAAAACATTGATCAACATGAGACTTCTCTCAACCCAGCTGCTTCGACCCAAAGTAGAAGAAGGGGAGGAAGATACCTCCTTGCAGAAGGGTTGGAAGGATCGAAAGTCGTTTATCGTGACTGCCGAAACTTCCTAAAGCAACATCGAGAGAAGCCCCTCAACATATGCTCGAAGATCAATGACCCAAGGGTTTCTGAAAGACTTGGTCCCTTCCCACGACCCAGGCCAGCTGCCAATCTAAGGAAGGAACGACATGTCCTAGAGGAACATGAAAGTACAGGGGACTTTGAGGTATTTCGACAGATTCGCCCTAGAAGTCAGTACGACGAGTCCAAGGAAAAATCACACGCCATTGCTCAAACTTTCCTACTTCCAAGAGGCGATTGAGACTTACGAAAGAAAATCCCAATGGTACATGACTCCACTCAAGACCCCATTATCCTACAGCTCATTGATGAAGTAAACAAGTTGAGGGCCGAACGTCAGGCCGAGATACCTAACTGGAACCAACCCAGGCTTAGCCCTCCCACAAGGAGGATCCTTGACACCTTCTTCAAGCGAAGACAAAACGAAAGCTTGGTTTACAACTCTATATTGGAAGGGAGGACCCAATTGAATACCTTAACCTCTTTGAGTCCATCATGGCATATCGGATGCACACCGACGAAGAGCGATGTCTTCTCTTCCCCTCCACCCTCTCTGGCGGAACTCTAAACTGGTATTGCTGTCTTCCACCTGAGACAGTAGACTCATTTGAGGAACTGAGGAAACAGTTTATCTCTCAACACATCTTCCAGACCGATCGCTTGCATTATGCAGATGACTTGTACACTATTCGCCAGAAGCCGGACGAGTCACTACGAGAGTATGCTGGTCGTTTCAGCCATGAGTATTCTTGCTGCGCTGAGGCAGATGACAAGACCGCGCTCAAGGCCTTTACGGTAGGCCTACGTGATTGTTTCTTCAAGTACATGATCAATGCCAACACTTGAAATACTTACTCTGAGGTGATAGCACATGCTTACAACCATGCCTCCGCCGAGGTAAGGATATATCAAGGGAAACCCCCCACAACCACCCCTTATTAGCATGTAGGGAGTGGAAGCCAGATCCAACCAAATGAGAAGACCTCGACCTTCCAAACGGCAACGGTGCCTCCCCCTGCCTTACTTAATACTTTTCCAAGTCAACAGACATATCAATCTCAGGGTAAAAGGAAAGATTTCTATCCTCACCAGTCTCATTTTAGTAAAAGAAGTAAGGGACACTACCGCGATAACCAAGGGTATCGCCATGATAATCCCCGACCCCAGGCAGTTAACAGTGGGTCAAGCACGTGTCAGGACAGCCCCTACCCCGAGGTATGAGGCATACACACCTTTGAACGCCACATGAATGGCCATTTACCCCAGCATAGCACACTTGGTACCGAAGCCAAAATTGAGGCACCCGGATTTCAAACCCACGAAGAACACGGGCACGTTTTGCTGCTACCATGAGCATAACAGCCATGACGGCGAGAAGTGTATCACCCTTCGTGATCATATTGAAGCTTTGGCACGTGAAGGAAAAATTGATCAATTCCTCCTTCACCCTCCAAGGGGTAATCGTAACGAACGCCAGGTAAATGTGATATATTCCATAAGTGGTGGCACATCCATAACTAAATCTTCCAACAGGGCCATGAAAAATAGTGAACGAGCTTTGAGGTCTGGCCACCATGTGTTTCACGTGGAAGACATCAGGGGAGGTAAGTATCAAAAGCCTAATTGGGATCCAATATGTTTTTACCCTGCATGAAGAAAGAGGTATCATCTACCCTCACAACGACCCACTGATCGTGGAAGCTCACATAGCCAACTTTGAAGTACGACGAATCCTGGTAGACATGGGGGCTTCGGTCAATATTATGTTTGCTGAAGCTTTCAGGGCACTTAATGTAGCTGAACACTTGCTCGACCGCTCGATTTCCCCTCTGATAAGCTTCTCCGGTGATATCTTGCAACCTTTGGGGATTATACACTTACCTTTCACCATTGGTACAGGCTCTTACATAGCTACCATTACCGCTAACTTCTTAGTGGTTGATTGCCCAACGACATACAATGTCATCTTCGGACGCACAGGCATCAATGATCTTAAGGCCATGGTATCCACACATATGTTGTTGATGAAATTTCCAACCCCTTATGGTAATGGTTACATCAGAGGAGATCAACTTAGTGCACGATCATGTTACAACACTTTGGTCAAGCAACAACACTTGCATGTGCCCAAGGAAACCCTTTCTATATGTTTATACCATATTTAGGGCCTCGTATTTAAATCTCGTACAAATACTCGGGAGACTTAAATGTAATTATGTGATAAAGGAAATGGCAAATGTGTAATAAGTGAAGAGTCCTTATTCTATAAAAGGACCCCTCACCCTCACAATTGGGGGAGGCCATTTCTGGAGCCTTCTCAACCCTCTCACATCTCCTCTCATTACAGAGGTTCTCTCTCTCACCTCTTAGATAAATACATAATCAGTATGGACGTAGCCCAAATCTTGGGGTGAACCACAATATATCTTGTGTTATTTACATTTCATGCAGATTCACGGCAGATTTACATTGTTCCAAGACCTCCGGTTTTGTGCATCAACATTTGGCGCCGTCTATGGGAATCGACACGAAAAGCTATGTCGGTTCTCTCTCAATTTTTCACCTCTGTCGTGAATATGCAGAAACCCAATAACCAAACACCTACACAGTCACTACAAAACCCATGTCTTCCGCTTCAGCTCTCGGTCACGGCAGCATCGATGGAAACAGTCACATTCTTTCCCTCTCTCTCTCTACTTTTTGGTAGAAATTCAGAGAACTGAAGTGTGAGACACAAACCCACTAAATATCTCAAGACACCCTCTTTCTTGATCTCCACAGAAAACCCAAAACTGAACCAACTCACTCTCTCTAGAAATTCGATTCTCCTTCTCCATAACTCTCTGCATGTGCAATGCAAAACCGATTCAAGCTAAAGCTCTCAAACATTTTTCCATCCCCATCAGGCTCCTACAGGATTCGAAACTTATCAGATGAGATTGAGAAAACCGCTCTAGAGATTCGTCAGGTCGATAGTGCTTTGGTTCGAAGAATCACAGAGCAGATCCAATTGATGGAAGAAACTGTCAAGGAGTTCACAGATAGTGGTATTGATCCGCTTAAGGTGTCCCGCAGTTCTTGTCACTTCATTTCGGGTCTCTGCCGGACCCTCAAACCCGATTCCCTATCTACCATCTCATCATCAAAATCCTCATCGTCTTTGTCAATCTCTTTCTCTGCCGGATCCAAACCCGAGCCCGTTTGGCAGAATCATCTCCAGCTCCTCGCCTGACTCGAACACCAAGTCAGACCTACCATTTTCTTCCTCTTTGTTTTCAAATCCCGCGACCAGGCTACCAAGCCGGACCGGGAAAATACGCTTGGCCTTTTCCAGGAGTTTGAGCTTGCCTTTGACCATGGCGGACTCTGAGTTCACACTAAGTCAAGGGGAATGAGGAGGGTGAGGGAGGGGTGTTGGGAGTGACGAGTTGTAACTGGACTCGGTGCTGACTCAGTTCGCGAGTTTTGAATGGTAGGCTATACGTGGGCCACGTCATGAATGTAGCTTTGGACCCAGATACGACAGCGTTCACTATTTCTGGACAAACCACGACTTCGCATCTCTCCATAATGGATGCTAATCTTGCTGCCATTGAAGCTTCCTTGAACCGGTGCTGAATCAAATAATGGGTTGAAAAATGCGAAAAAGGAATGTGGGTTAGAACGTGAATCAATCCCACGACAATGATGCATGGATCTACCTTGCATAACTTATCTAAGTTTAGATGGAAGTTTCGTCTGGCTGGAAGACGTTAAAGCAAGCGCTTCTTGGGAGGCAACCCATGTATTCAAATAAGGAAGATTTTTGAATTGCTCCACGATTGGTTTTGCATTCCTAAAAACCTTCCCTTTTCTGTAGTTTTATTTTGCCATGATTGTCATTTTTATTTGTTGCTTGTTTAATTGTTTTTGGTGTGGGTTTATTTTTAAAACACTGACAGTTATGCAAGGTATTTTTACATTCATTTTCATAAAAAAAAAAGGAACATTAAGCAGAAAAAGCTACAAGAGGGAGCCTTCACAAAGGCTGCTTAGGAGAGTCTCAGTAGTCGGCGGAGCCTCAGCAGTTGGCGGAGCCCCAGAAGGAGGAAGCATCGGAGGTTGATCATTTGGAGCTTTATTACGCGGTACAGCCTAAGAAGACGAAGGCAAATACTATTGGAACAAACCCACAAACCTCTGATGATCAAGTAAAATATGACCATCAGATTCCTGCATCTGGTCAATCTTCATCTTCATGTTTGTAGCATAGTTATGTGCGAGCCTGTGCAACTATTTATTCTCATGCTTGAACCCTCTAATCTCCTGTTTAAGACTCATCACTTCAGCTGCCAATGATTCAACTTGACGGGTTCGAGCAAATAGGCGTTGGGCCATATTAGACACATAACCTGCACACTGCACACTGAGAGCCAGAGAATCCTTAATAGCCAACTCATCAGACCGTTTGGCAAGTAGTTTGTTATCTTTGGGAGTGACAAGGTTCCTGGCCACCACCGCAACTGTCATATCATTCTTCATCACCGAATCCCTAACGGTAAGGAGACCAGTAGGGGATATGAAGGATGGGCGTCATATGTTGTTTGGAGAAGGCGTGACTGCCTCTTCACCAAGGTTCAAGTCAAAATGACGATCGGAGGGGCCAGACATTTTCAGAGGTGTTAAAGAAAGAAGAGGTCGGACAAGTCAAGATCGTAAAAGCGCAAAAAGAGAGTTTCTACAGGCAGAAATTCAAATGTGCTTTGAACGTCCTGCGTACCTCTATAAAAATCAGCACTCGACGAGATTTCAGAGATCGAAGAGGCGAGCTCAGAAATCAAAGAGGCCAACTCAAAAATCGAAGAGGCGCTAGCTTTCTCAAAAGCTAGGCTTGCTCAGAAACCACGGCCAATCTTATTTTCCAGATTTGTCCGCACTTGTCACATGCAACCTCTGCACTTGACGGGATTTCAGAGATCGAAGAGGCAAACTCAGATATTAGAGAGGCATCTGCTTTTCCAGACGTGTCAGCATCTATCACATGCAGAGTCAGCTTTGCAGAAATCACGGGCAATTTGTCGAAGCGCTAATTCCAAATATCGGAGAGGCATCTGCTTTTCTAGACGTGTCAGCATCTGTCACATGCAGAGTCAGCTTTGTGAAAATCACGGGTAGTTTGTCAAAGTGCCGATTCTAGATATCGAAGAGGCACTTGTTTTTCCAAACGTGTCAGCGCCTGTCACATGCATACTCAGCCTTGCAAAAATTACGGGCAATCTGTCGAAGATCTCTTGTGAAGTAGAAAGCACGTGAAGTTTACTATTAAATAATCCAACGGTTGCTGACAAGAGTGAAAGAATAGTATCGGTTATTAATTCCTATAAATGTCACCCTTCACCCTCCATTGCAAGGCAGACATACATAACCCTTATTCTTCTCCGAGAATGCCTTTCCAACAAACCCTCTCGAGTCACTCAGTGTTCCTTATTCCTTGGGGTACCTCTGCAAACAACTCATCCAAAGCAAAAGTATTTCATATCATGAAGGTTGAAAGCAAGAGTATCTCATATCATGCTTTCTCCATGTCCTTCTCCTTGTCGTTGTTTTGGGACAAGGAGAAAGAGAGCAATCAGCCAACACTTGGTATCAATCTTTTGATCTGGAACCAACTGCCTGGAACCCCTTCCTGATTGCTTACCTAGCCTTGATCTCGAGTACTCATCTTCATCATCTTATGCTTCATCTTCGTCTACCACATCTGCCTAGGGAACAGATAAGGGAAGTGAAAATGATACCTCGAAGCATGTGGAGACAGTTTGCCAATTCATCCTCAGCTAGGGACAAGGAGAAAGAAAGCAAGAGGTGGGCACTTGGAAAGATTGAAGAAAGAAACAGACCAACACCTCTACCTCTTGCCTGCCTGCCGTGCAGAAGAAACAAGTAGAGAAGAATGCAGATTGCACAATCAAATCAACCCAGTAGAAGAAGTCTGATTTGAAACCAAAGAACTCTTATATTCCTCGCTCAAAATTCCAAACCAGTTCGAGATCAAAGTTGTGGAAAGTCGCCAAGATCATCTATCTCCAAAACCAGATTTGCGTTCTTAAACTCTACTCTGTCTGGTTTTTACTTTACCATACTTGTCATGTTTATTCGTTGTTTGTTTGTTTGCTTGTTTTTGTATGAGTTTATGCTTGAAACATTGAGGACAATGTTTGATTTAAATGTGGGGGGGGGGGGTAACCAAGTTGTTTTGCATGAAATTCGTAGAAGTTTATCACCCATTACTTCCAGTGTTGTTCATTGCTGTTTTTAAGTGTTTTTAAGCTATTTAGGAGTGTTTTAGTGTGTTTTGACATAAAAATCCGAAAATCCCATAAAAATTTGAAAAAAAAAAATTGTTTTGAAAAACCCAAAAAGAGTTGTTTTTGTGTGTTTATTTGTGTCTTAGGGTACCTTCCAACACAATGATGAGGATTTGGTTTTTAATTACATGATTGTTAAAGAGAGTTATAAACATGGATGAAAATCGATTTACTCTTTGGTGTATGCTTGGTTGTGGTTATAATTTATGAATTCACATGCAATCATAAAGGAAAAATCAGTTTTTGTAACATGCTTGAAGGAAGGTGATAAGCTCATATTTATATATATTTTACATAAAATTCACTTGTCTTTTCTTAGTTAGTTCCTTATATTTTTAAGCTATTTACTATGTTTTTGTGTTTTGTGTGATTTATCAAGCAAAGAAAAGAAAAGTAGCACAAGTGAATTATTAAGTAACAAATTCGTCAAAACTGCCTGTGCAGATTATATGACTTTGGAAGCATGTTACAAACAGCTCAGAATGAATGAGAGAATGAGCCTTATATGAGTGGAAAGCTACGGAAGTCTATTTTCTGGAGCAATTTACGGATTATTAATCTCATTTTTCTAGAAGAAGTTATGGGCATTGTAACACTGAAAGGTCAGAAAAGGGCTAAGCAGATTTGGCTAATAAAAAGAGAAAGGCAACACATGGGCAAAGGAAACACACACACATGGGCAGAAAATGGGTGGATTGTTGGCTGAAATAATGAAGAACATGTGTCTGCAAATGCAAAGGAAAAACACACACACATGGGCAAAGGAAACACACACACATGGGTAGGAATTGTGGGTGTTTGGTGGTTGAAATGATGAAGCATGTGTGTGTAAATGTAAAGGAAAACATGGCAGAAAATGTGTGTGTTTAGTGGTTGAAATGATGAAGCATGTGTGTGTAAATGTAAAGGGGAAACATGACAACTCACACCCACACAAGATGCACATGCAAAGGAAATGGAGTGGTCCTCTCTCAAGCCTATAAATACCACCTCCCATATTCATCAACATAACAGATTTTGATCCTTCTTTGCCTTGAGTTCTCCACCACCATTCTCTCCAAATTCAGCCAAAAATCACCCCTAGCCACACCACCCATCAACCCTAAACATTTCCATACCATTCCCCATCCATTCTACACCATAAAAACCACCCAAAACCTGTCCAAAACCTCTAGTGCCGCAGCTTGCAAGGAAGGAGAAAGAAGAAGAAACTTGGTGCCGTGCCTAAGCCCAAGCCTTGGGAGTGTTGGAGCGTTTCTAGGTGTTTTCTATCTTTGTTTTTAATGTTTAATTTAAGTTATCTTTGTGTAATTGCGAGCATGAGGAACTAAACCCCTCTTAGTTAGGGGGTGATTCGAAACTATGTTCATGCTTGCAATATGATTTGATTACATCCAGTTGTAATTCAAAAGTTGTGAATTCAATTTACTTATCCGTTCGTATAAAAACTGATTTGTGTATGTTGGTTGAGAGTGCACACTTAATTTTCATGCATGAATTTGATGCTAGAATATAAGGGAGTTTCACCTAATCGTTATGAACTTATATTCACAAGTAGTGAAGGTTGCTAGTCACAATCACGTTAAGTAAATTCTTGGCATAAGTTTCATGCAAATCATAGTAACGAGTGCCTCGTCAATGCTTATGTTTTTCATAGAACTTAATGATTCTTGCTTGTATCTCTATTATGCAATTCATGTAGGGAACTTGTAGGGAATGTTTTGGGTTGTCGTATGCAATCATCCAACCCAATAACTTGTGGAAAAACTGAGGGTTAATTAGTGCAATTCACGGTTAATTTGGGGCGTTGAGTATTCATAGTTTATCAAAAAGCAACTGGAAATCGTTTTGTATGCAAGTGTGACATGTGTGGAGAAGAACCTCCTAGCTAGCCTTCCATCCATAAGTTTCATTCAAATTCATTTACAATCTGTTTTGTTTTACAAAGTTTGTTTTGTTTTCAAATTCATCAAGAACCAATCTCCCATTTATTTCAAAGTGTTAGATTAGTTAGTAATCACTTTAGTCTGTGTTTTTAAGTGTCTTGAGTCAAGTCATAACCCAATTTCGTCCAATTTAGTGTTAGGTGTTCAAAACTGCCCAGAAAGTGTTTTTAAGGCAGTTTTGAGTCTTTGGTTGCTGTTTTGAATCTTTTTGTTTATCTTAGTATTTTAAAGTATAGTTTTGCATTCTTTGAGTCTAGTTTAGTGTTTTAAACTTTGTTTTTACGTTTTCAAGTCAGTTTCCAAGTGATTTAGCAATCCCTCCTAATCTCCGGCCTATAACGATCCCTACTTACATACTTTACTACGTTTGATAAAAAGAGGGTTTAATTTGTGTGCTTATATATTTCGCATCAAATTTTTTGGCGCCGTTGCCGGGGATTAGCAACTTTGCTAATCCCCCGTTGTTTCTTTTTCATGTCTTTTGTTTTACTTTTGATATTTTATTTAGTTTTCTTTCTTTGATTTTAGGTACTAGAGAAGTAAGACATGGATTTTGCTAGCATTCAAACTCAATTGGCAAATCTTACTTCTCAATTGTCACAGTATGCCGAAAGGACCACAATGCAAAGTGTCCCTACATTTGGTGCGTCTTATAGGCAAGGAGATCAAGCCAATCAATGCCCACAAAGAGATTGGAGTGATCATTCAAACTCTATGTGGTGGGAAGCTCAACAAGTTCAACATGAAGGATATTGGCAGCCATATGAGGAGTTCTATTCAGGACCTATGCAGCCACCACAACCTCATATACAAACTCAGACTCGTCAATAGATTACAATCAAATTCTTAATGAATTAAACTCTATGGTGCAGGGCTCACAACAAGAAGAATATCTGCCACCATCGGAGGAGTTCTATCACTGGCCATATCAACCGTCACGGTCACCATAACAATCTGCCCAATTCAATTCAGGTACGTCTTTGGATGATGATATGTTTAATAAGTTACTCACCTCTTTGAACCAGAAAGTAGAAAATCAAAACAAAGAGATACAAAATCAAGCTAAGAAGGCGAGTGAATTGGAGAAGCAACCTGGGCAGATTATGGAGTTCATGGCACAAATTCAAGAGCAGAGTGAACTCCCCAACTCAACTATTGAAAATTCGAAGGAAGATTTTGAAATCCATGATGCTATCACTTTGAGAAGTGCTATGGAGGTTGGAGCTAACCTAAAAACATCCAAACATAGCCTAGAAGTGGATGAGGAGCTGCTGATTAAGGAGGAGGAAGAAGACATACACATGGAAAGGGTAGAACAACCCTTGCCGCAGCCCCTTAAGCCCTCTAAACCACCCACCACAAGTAAGGACGTCCCAATTTCATTTCATTCTAATGTTATTCCTCCGAACGTCCCTTTTCCTCGTAGGTTTTTTATTCCCAAGAAAGAAGAGAGTGAAAAAGACATCGTGGAAGCCTTCCCAAAGGTGCAAAATGATATTCCAATTCTTGGTGCAACAAATCAAGTTCCAGATTGTGTTGAAATGTTCAAAGGACCTTGTACACCAAGAAGAATGATTCAAGAGAAAGTTGTGGCTGAAGAAGATGTAGAATGCATCAAAGAGGATGTGCTTGAGACAACCATTCCTAAAGAAGTTGAATTTTATGACATGGGACAAGTCCCAACCATCACATTCAATCTGGCTAAGTCCAATATCCCTGAAACTTTCAAAAATGTGGTGTTTGTCATTGAGTTCTTGTCGGACAAAGCAAGTAAGTCATCTTCTCCAATTTTACATACGTTTTCCACTAATTTGCTGATTTTGATGATTCAGGCACCCATACTAGAATTTACACCATTGCCGGATCACTTCAAGTATCACCTTCCATTCGAAGATCACTTCCATGGAACCTAGGGGAATGTGACGGGAGGTATCGTCCGGCTGCAAGACGTTAAAGAAAGCGCTTCTTGGGAGGCAACCCATGTATTCAAAAAAAGGAAGATCTATGAATCGCTCTACAATCAGTTGCGTTTCTAAAAACCTTCCATTTTCTGCATTTCTATTTTGCCATGATTGTCATTTTTTATTTTTGTTGGTTATTTAATTATTTTTGGGTGTGGGTTTATTTTTGAAACATTGATAAATATGCAAGATATTCTTACATTCATTTTCATGAAAAAAAAAAGACACAAATAAACATTAAGCAAAAAATTACAAGAGGGAGCCTTCACAAAGGCTGCTTAGGAGAAGTCTCAGTAGTCGGCGGAGCCTCAGCAGTCGGCGGAGCCCCAGAAGGAGGAGGCAACGGAGGTTGATCTTTTGGAGCTTCAGTATGCGGTACAGCCCCAGAAGACGAAGGCAAATGCTGTTGGAACAAGCCCATAAACCTCTGATGATCAAGTAAGATCTGACCATCAGATTCCTGCATCTGGTCAATTTTCCTCTTCATGTTTGTGGCATAGTTGTGTGCGAGCTTGTGCAATTGTTTATTTTCATGTTTAAGCCCTCTAATCTCCTGCTTGAGACTCATCACTTCAGCCGCCAAGGATTCAACTTGACGGGTTCGGGCAAATAGGCGTTGGGCCATATTGGACACGGAACCTGCGCACTGCACACTAAGAGCCAGAGATTCCTTAACAGCCAGCTCATCAGACCGTTTGGCAAGTAATCTGTTATCTTTGGGAGTGACAAGGTTTCTGGCTACCACCGCAGCTGTCATATCATTCTTCATCACCGAATCCCCAACGGTAAGGTGACCAGTAGGGGATATGAAAGATGGGCGCCATATGTTGTCTGGAGAAGGCGGGGCTGCCTCTTCACCAAGGTTCAAGTCAAAACGACGGTCGGAAGGGCCATACATTTTTCAGAGGTGTTAAAGAAAGAGGAAATCGGACAAGTCAAGATCGTAGAAGTGCAAAACGGGAGTTCTTACAGGCAGAAATTCAAGTGTGCTTTGAACGTCCTGCATACCTTTATAAAAATCAGCACGCGATGGGATTTTAGAGATCGAAGGGGCGAGGTCAGAAATCGAAGAGGCCAATTCAGAAATCGAAGAGGCGCCAGCTTTCTCAAAAGTTGGGCTTACTCACAAACCACCGATTCCAGATATCGAAGAGTGTCAGCTTTCTCAGCCTCGTCAGCACCCGTCACACGCAAACTCAGCTTTGCAAAAATCACGGGCAGTTTGTCGAAGCGCCGATTCCAACCATCTGTCTCTCTCAGCCTCGTCAGCACTTGTCACATGCAGAGAAAGCTTTGCGGAAATCAAGGGCAGTTTGGCCGATTCCAACCATCTGTCTTTCTCAGCCTCGTCAGCTTTGAGGAAATCACGGGCAATCTGTCAACGATTTCTGTTGAAGTAGAAAACACGTGAAGTTTATTGTTCAATCCTCAAACGGTTGCCGACAGGAGTGAAAGGACAGTACCGGTTATTATTTCCTATAAATGTCGACCTTTACCCTCCATGGCAAGGCAGACATACATAACCTTCCTTCATCTCCGAGAATGCCTTTCCAACAAACCCTCTCGAGTCACTTAATGTTTACCCCCCGACCGTCGTTTTGACTTGAACCTTGGTGAAGAGGCAGCCCCGCCTTTTCCAGACAACATATGGCGCCCATCCTTCATATCCCCTACTGGTCCCCTTACCGTTGGGGATTCGGTGATGAAGAATGATATGACAGCTGCGGTGGTGGCCAGAAACCTTGTCACTCCCAAAGATAACAGATTACTTGCCAAACGGTCTGATGAGCTGGCTGTTGAGGAATCTCTGGCTCTCAGTGTGCAGTGCACAGGTTCCGTGTCCAATATGGCCCAACGCCTATTTGCCCGAACCCATCAAGTTGAATCCTTGGCGGCTGAAGTGATGAGTCTCAAGCAGGAGATTAGAGGGCTTAAGCATGAAAATAAACAATTGCACAAGCTCGCACACAACTATGCCACAAACATGAAGAGGAAAATTGACCAGATGCAGGAATCTGATGGTCAGATCTTACTTGATCATCAGAGGTTTGTGGGCTTGTTCCAACAGCATTTGCCTTCGTCTTCTGGGGCTGTACCGCGTACTGAAGCTCCAAAAGATCAACCTCCGCTGCCTCCTCCTTCTGGGGCTCCGCCGACTGCTGAGGCTCCGCCGACTACTGAGACTTCTCCTAAGCAGCCTTTGTGAAGGCTCCCTCTTGTAATTTTTTGCTTAATGTTTATTTGTGTCTTTTTTTTTTCATGAAAATGAATGTAAGAATATCTTGCATATTTATCAATGTCTCAAAAATAAACCCACACCCAAAAATAATTAAATAACCAACAAAAATAAAAAATGACAATCATGGCAAAATAGAAATGCAGAAAAGGGAAGGTTTTTAGAAACGCAACTGATTGTATAGCGATTCATAGATCTTCCTTTTTTTGAATACATGGGTTGCCTCCCAAGAAGCGCTTTCTTTAACGTCTTGCAGCCGGACGATACCTCCCGTCACATTCCCCTAGGTTCCATGGAAGTGATCTTCGAATGGAAAGTGATACTTGAAGTGATCCAGCAATGGTGTAAAGTCTAGTATGGGTGCCTGAATCATCAAAATCAGCAAATTAGTGGAAAACGTATGTAAAATTGGAGAAGATGACTTACTTGCTTTGTCCGACAAGAACTCAATGACAAACACCACATTTTTGAAAGTTTCAGGGATATTGGACTTGGCCAGATTGAATGTGATGGTTGGGACTTGTCCCATGTCATAAAATTCAACTTCTTTAGGAATGGTTGTCTCAAGCACATCCTCTTTGATGCATTCTACATCTTCTCCAGCCACTACTTTCTCTTGAATCATTCTTCTTGGTGTACAAGGTCCTTTAAACATTTCAACACAATCTGGAACTTGATTTGTTGCACCAAGAATTGGAATATCATTTTGCACCTTTGGGAAGGCTTCCACGGTGTCTTTTTCACTCTCTTCTTTCTTAGGAATCAAAAACCTACGAGGAAAAGGGACGTTCGGAGGAATAACATTAGAATGAAATGAAATTGGGATGTCCTTACTTGTGGTGGGTGGTTTAGAGGGCTTAAGGGGCTACGGCAAGGGTTGTTCTACCCTTTCCGTGTGTATGTCTTCTTCCTCCTCCTCAATCAGCAGCTCCTCATCCACTTCTAGGCTATGTTTGGATGTTTTTAGGTTAGCTCCAACCTCCATAGCACTTCTCAAAGTGATAGCATCATGGATTTCAAAATCTTCCTTCGAATTTTCAATAGTTGAGTTGGGGAGTTCACTCTGCTCTTGAATTTGTGCCATGAACTCCATAATCTGCCCAGGTTGCTTCTCCAATTCACTCGCCTTCTTGGCTTGATTTTGTATCTCTTTGTTTTGATTTTCTACTTTCTGGTTCAAAGAGGTGAGTAACTTATTAAACATATCATCATCCAAAGACGTACCTGAATTGAATTGGGCAGATTGTTATGGTGACTGTGACGGTTGATATGGCCAGTGATAGAACTCCTCCGATGGTGGCAGATATTCTTCTTGTTGTGAGCCCTGCACCATAGAGTTTAATTCATTAAGAATTTGATTGTAATCTATTGACAAGTCTGAGTTTGATTGGGCATATTGTATATGAGGTTGTGGTGGCTGCATAGGTCCTGAATAGAACTCCTCATATGGCTGCCAATATCCTTCATGTTGAACTTGTTGAGCTTCCCACCACATAGAGTTTGAATGATCACTCCAATCTCTTTGTGGGCATTGATTGGCTTGATATCCTTGCCTATAAGACGCACCAAATGTAGGGACACTTTGCATTGTGATCCTTTCGGCATACTGTGACAATTGAGAAGTAAGATTTGCCAATTGAGTTTGAATGCTAGCAAAATCCATGTCTTACTTCTCTAGTACCTAAAATCAAAGAAAGAAAACTAAATCAAATATCAAAAGTAAAACAAAAGACATGAAAAAAAAACAACCGGGGATTAGCAAAGTTGCTAATCCCCGGCAACGGCGCCAAAAAATTTGATGCGAAATATATAAGCACACAAATTAAACCCTCTTTTTATCAAATGTAGTAAAATATGTAAGTAGGGATCGTTCTAGGCCGGAGATTAGGAGGGATTGCTAAATCACTTGGAAATTGACTTGAAAACGTAAAAACAAAGTTTAAAACACTAAACTAGACTCAAAGAATGCAAAACTATACTTTAAAATACTAAGATAAACAAAAAGATTCAAAACAGCAACCAAAGACTCAAAACTGCCTTAAAAACACTTTCTGGGCAGTTTTGAACACCTAACACTAAATTGGACGAAATTGGGTTATGACTTGACTCAAGACACTTAAAAACACAAACTAAAGTGATTACTAACTAATCTAACACTTTGAAATAAATGGGAGATTGGTTCTTGATGAATTTGAAAACAAAACAAACTTTGTAAAACAAAACAGATTGTAAATGAATTTGAATGAAACTTATGGATGGAAGGCTAGCTAGGAGGTTCTTCTCCACACATGTCACACTTGCATACAAAAGGATTTCCAGTTGCTTTTCGATAAACTATGAATACTCAACGCCCCAAATTAACCGTGAATTGCACTAATTAACCCTCAGTTTTTCCACAAGTTATTGGGTTGGATGATTGCATACGACAACCCAAAACATTCCCTACAAGTTCCCTACATGAATTGCATAATAGAGATACAAGCAAGAATCATTAAGTTCTATGAAAAATATAAGCATTGACGAGGCACTCGTTACTATGATTTGCATAAAACTTATGCCAAGAATTTACTTAACGTGATTGTGACTAGCAACCTTCACTACTTGTGAATATAAGTTCATAACGATTAGGTGAAACTCCCTTATATTCTAGCGTCAAATTCATGCATGAAAATTAAGCGTGCACTCTCAACCAACATACACAAATCAGTTTTTATACGAACGGATAAGTAAATTGAATTCACAACTTATGAATCACAACTGGATGTAATCAAATCATATTGCAAGCATGAACATAGTTTCGAATCACCCCCTAACTAAGAGGGGTTTAGTTCCTCATGCTCGCAATTACACAAAGATAACTTAAATTAAACATTAAAAACAAAGATAGAAAACACCTAGAAACGCTCCAACACTCCCAAGGCTTGGGCTTAGGCACGGCACCAAGTTTCTTCTTCTTTCTCCTTCCTTGCAAGCTGCGGCATTAGAGGTTTTGGACAGGTTTTGGGTGGTTTTTATGGTGTAGAATGGATGGGGAATGGTATGGAAATGTTTAGGGTTGATGGGTGGTGTGGCTAGGGGTGATTTTTGGCTGAATTTGGAGAGAATGGTGGTGGAGAACTCAAGGCAAAGAAGGATCAAAATCTGTTATGTTGATGAATATGGGATGTGGTATTTATAGGCTTGAGAGAGGACCACTCCATTTCCTTTGCATGTGCATCTTGTGTGGGTGTGAGTTGTCATGTTTCCCCTTTACATTTACACACACATGCTTCATCATTCCAACCACCAAACACACACATTTTCTGCCATGTTTTCCTTTACATTTACACATACATGCTTCATCATTTCAACCACCAAACACCCACAATTCCTACCCATGTGTGTGTGCTTCCTTTGCCCATGTGTGTGTGTTTCCTTTGCCCATGTGTGTGTGTTTTTCCTTTGCATTTGCAGACACATGTTCTTCATTATTTCAGCCAACAATCCACCCATTTTCTGCCCATGTGTGTGTGTTTCCTTTGCCCATGTGTTGCCTTTCTCTTTTTATTAGCCAAATCTGCTTAGCCCTTTTCTGACCTTTCAGTGTTACAATGCCCATAACTTCTTCTAGAAATATTAGATTAACAATCCGTAAATTGCTCCAGAAAATAGACATCCGTAGCTTTCCACGCATATAAGGCTCATTCTCTCATTAATTCTGAACTGTTTGTAACATGCTTCCAAAGTCAGATAATCTGCACAGGCAGTTTTGACGAATTTGTTACTTAATAATTCACTTGTGCTACTTTTCTTTTCTTTGCTTGATAAATCACACAAAACACAAAAACATAGTAAATAGCTCAAAAATATAAGGAACTAACTAAGAAAAGACAAGTGAATTTTATGTAAAATATATATAAATATGAGCTTATCAGAAGGAACTCAAATGAACGCTACAACCTTGTGAGACTTGAGCCTAAACGTTTATTCGGAGAGTTAATAATCTGTGCATCATTGTTTTCTAAAGTCGTTGCATGATCTCATTATTCTTTGCTTGGTTGCTACTTAGAAGGCGTTTCATCATTTAGTTCCAAATGCTAGAACTCATGCCTATTTCATTCAAAGCATGCTATTGATTTGCATAACACATATTCAAGATGAAGTTGTGTAGTGAACACCAAAGCCAAATTGATGTGCCCCTATTTCATTATGTGTTTAAGTTTAACCCCGTTGAGCCTTGTTAAGCCTATGTTCTTTGTTAACCCATACTATCCTTACCTAGCCTAGTTTTAGGATCATCCATACCCTTGTTCTTGAAGCATAGTAAAGTATGACCTAAAATGAGCTCCTTTTTTTTATCAATGTATTGTAGAAAGCAAGTGTGGGGGGAAGTGATTCTTGTGTCTGTGTGTGCCAAAGTCCTTATAAGGCACAGGTAGAGAAAAGAAAAAAAAAGTATGAAAAAGAGCTCTAAAGTGTTGTTTGTTAAAAAAGGATCCAAAACATTGAATTCGGCCCTAAGTGTTGCATGAATCTTCCCTTTGTATGTAAAAGTTGATTCTGTATTCTAAAGTGAATTCCAAGTGTCTATTTCATTGCTTTGCTTGCTATCGCTTTAAGAACGTTTGTTATTCCGATCCTTTCTTTGTTAGCCATTACCCCCAAGCCCTGTTACAACCCTTGACTTCAATCTTGAGTGTTGTGTGTTTCAATTTGTGGAGTTTGAAATTGGTATGAGCATATGGTGTCACTGGTTCTCGCATCTAAGTAGTAGCATACCATTCATGAGATCATATCTAAACATGCTTAATAACTCCAGAAAATTGCTTCCTTTGTTATAACATATGTGAGTCCCAGTCTCTAGTGTAGGGTGTGCAGTCAAAAAATGTGTGTGAAAATAGAGAGTATCTTGTAAGGAATTGAGCAAATTCTCTAAGGCATGTTACTACATTCAAAACATTGTTTTAATTGGTTAATTGTGAACTAGTAAGTAGTGACTGTGATTAAGTTTGTGCTCAAGTGTGAAGATAACCAAAATCTGTGGGAATGATGATTTTTAACATGTCATGTGCATTGGAAATCCCTGAGGCAAATGTTGGAAGGTTAGGTTGTGTTTTGTTTGTTTTGTTTCGTTTTGTTTCTTTTGTTTTGCTCGAGGACTAGCAAAAGCTAAGTGTGGGGGAATTTGATAGGCGCATATTTATGCAACTTAGTTAGCTTGTTTCTTGGCATTTACTTAGTTTAATTCTAGTTATTTTAGTACTTTAAGCTATTTTTGTGTGTTTGTAGGTTCAAATAACAAAGTTAGCAACAAAGTGCTATTTGGAGCATTTTTGGGCCAAAATTGAATAGTGCAAGCATGAAGACATGAGGATGGACGTTTTTGAAGATTTGAAGGCTAGAAATCAGCATGTTTGTGTGCAAGTTCAAATAACAAAGTTAGCAACAAAGTGCTATTTGGAGCATTTTGGAGCATTTTTGGGCCAAGATTGGATAGTGCAAGCATGGAGACATGAGGATGGACGTTTTTGAAGATTTGAAGGCTAGAAATTAGCATGTGTGTGTGCAAGTGTGTTGACCTACAACTCCAAACATCCATCCACTACACCCATTACATCCACTCATTACCAAACATCCATCCACTACACCCATTACATCCATTCATTACCAAACACTCACCCACTACACCCATTACATCCACTCATTACTACAACATACACCACTACCACCTTAGATGGTGGTCCTCTCCCTAGCCTATAAATACATCCACCATTCACCATAACAGGAGGGAGGAGAAAAGATCCATCAAAAGACACTACATTCACATCTCACAACTCCATACACTTACACTTTCATTCCTTGGCCGAGAGAACACAATCCACCCATCCACCCTTCACCATAACTCACCTATATCCATCCGTCAAACCACACCTTGTGCCACAACAAAGAGAAGAAGGAGGACCATTGGACGTGCTTGCCGTTCAAGTTGGATTGTTGGAGCGTTTTTAGGTGTTTTCATTTTTTTATTTTCAATGTCTAAATTTGTTTATCTTTGCTTTGTGAGTATGAGGAACTAAACCCCCCTTAGCTAGGGGGGAATTCGAAACCATGTTCATGCTTGCAATATGATTTGATTACCTTCAGTTGTGATTTCATAAGTTATGAATTCAATTTGTTTAACTGCTTGATTGATAACTTATTCCTGTATGTTTATTAAGAATGCACACTTAGTTTGCATGCATGAATATGATGCTAGAGTATAAGGGAGTTTCACCTAATAGTTACAAATTTATATTCACAAGTAGTGGACGTCGCTTCTAAACGATCGCGTTAAATAAATTCTTAGCAAGAGTTTCATGCTCATCATAGTAACGAATGCCTCGTCAATACTTATAGTTTTCATAATGCTTAATGATCTTTGATTGTATCTTTATTGTGCTGTTCACGTAAAGAACTTTTGAAGAGTGCTTGAATTGTTGTATGCGCTTTCCCATCCAATTCAATAACGTAAGGAGAACTTGAAGGTTAATTTAAGCGGACTTAATTAACCTAGAGTGTTGAGTTTCATGATTGATCGAAAGAACAACTGAAAATTGGTTTATGTGCAAGTATGTCATGTGTGGAGAAGAACCTCCTAACTAGCCTCCATCCATTCAATTTACTCAAATTCGTGCAGATTTCATTAGTTCTTTAATTTAATTGTTTTGTTTTCAAATTCGTCAAAACCAAAACCCCCTTTACTTTAAAGTGTTTTATTAGTCAAAATCTGTTTTGATTTGTGTTTTTAGGTGTCCCAAAAGTGTGTTAGAGTCCAAATCTACCCAGTTTGTGTTTTTAGGCAGATTTGAGCGTTTTTAGCTTGTTTTGAGTCCTTTGAGTTTGTTTTAAGTTCTTTGAGTCTAGTTTAGTGTTTTTAACTTTGTTTATATGCTTTTAAGTCAGTTTAGAGGTTTTAGCAAGACCTCTTAATCCCCGGTTTAGAACGATCCCTACTTGCATTTATACTACAATTTGACAACAAGAGGGTTTAATTTGTGTGTTAAGTTAATTTTCGCATCAACAGCTCAGAGACAGAAAGAGAGGAAAGTGAAAAGAAGAAAGCAAAAGCTTTTGCAAAGCAAAAGAGGAGATAAGAGTATTTTCTTATTATCAAATCTATTACATTCCTTGTCTGCCATATTCATCAAGGTCAAGAAACGGAAAGAAAATCAGAAAGAAAAGCAGAAAGCAGAAAAGGAAAAGCCGAAAAGAAGATGCTCCACTATTCCACTACTCCACTATCCCACGGGATAACATGATTAAAGATAAGAAGATGCCCACCAAGGTTTCCCGTCTCCACTTTCTGTTGGACCACAAGATGCCCATTAACATGCTGAAAACATGTAATTTATTTTTCTTATCTTTCGGAGACATCTGTATAAACCCCATCAGAGGGTAATATGTATAAACCCTATCAAAGGGTAATGATAAAAAAAAAAAAAAAAAAAAGGGCAAAGCCCAAAATAAATGGGCTGGCATGTTGTGTGGAGGGCGAAGGTCCATAAGCCTAAAATAGCACCAACCAGGTGATCAAAAATACGTCCAACACTACAAAAATTATTCAGCAACCTGCCGCTATTACCACCAACCAGGTGATAAAATGTACAACCCGTACTCTAATATCATTTGGCAACTAGCCATTCATGCCACCAAGCAGGTGATGAAATGTACAACCCGTACTCTAATATCATTTGGCAACTAGCCATTCATACCACCAATCAGGTGATGAAATGTACAAACCGTACTCTGATATCATTTGGCAACTAGCCATTCATACCACCAACCAGGTGATGAAATGTACAACCCGTACTCTCCTTCATGCCACCAACCAGGTGATCAAAAGTACGCCCAATACTTCATATTATACATGAGCATTACTCATGTCAATCATACATAAACATTCATGAGCATCACTTATATCAATCATACATAAAAATTCATGAGCATCACTCATGTCAACATTCATGAGCATCACTCATGTCAACATCCATGAGCATCACTCATGTCAATCAAACATTCATGAGCATCACTCATGTCAATCAGCTTCAAAAGCTTCATTTACAAAAGCTCTAGCTTCAAAAGCTTCATTTACAGAGCTCCAACTTCAAAGCTTCACTTGCAAAACTTCACCTACAAAGCTTCAGTGCAAGGTATACAAATACCATATCTGAACAACTGCCACTTCGGCCCATACATGGATTCAATTTAAAGTCTCCAACCAACAGACTCTATTGACCGAAGACTTGGGGGACTACATTATGTACCATATATTGGGCCTTAACTGGGCCTCATGAAAAATACTTGGGGGACTTAGCCCATTACTTATGTATTAAGGAGCGAGCCCTTATTCTATAAAAGGGACTTCATTGCCTTCGTTAGAGAGCAATGCCTCCAGCTGAGCAACTGCCTCGTCGCAAGCATCATTCCTAGCCCATCACTTATGTATTGAGGAGCGAACCCTTATTCTATAAAAGGGACTCACTCGCCTTCGTTAGAGAGCATTGCCACCAGCTGAGCAACCGTTTCGCCACGAGCATCACTCCTAACCCATTATTCATATATTGAGGAGCAAGCCCTTATTCTATAAAAGGGACTCCCTCACCTTCAACGCCACAAGCTAAGCCAACCAAGGCAACATAAGCCACGAGCCTCGCAGCCTCGCAACATGTGTTACTTCTAGTTGAGCATCATTACAGATTGAGCACTGCCTTATATCGAACATCAGTTCAAGATAACATCTAGTTACTTCGGCCCATACATGGACTGAATTTCAAGTCTTCAGCCAAAAGACTCTCTTGACTGAAGACTTGGGGGACTACTGTTTATACCATATTTAAGGCCTCGTATTTAGATCTCGTACAAATACTCGGGGGACTTAAATGTAATTATGTGATAAAGGAAATGGCAAATGTGTAATAAGTGAGGAGTCCTTATTCTATAAAAGGACCCATCACCCTCATAATTGGGGGATGCCATTTCTGGAGCCTTCTCACCCCTCTCACATCTCCTCTTATTACAGAGGTTCTCTCCCTCACCTCTCAGATAAATACATAATCAGTGTGGACATAGCCCAAACCTTGGGGTGAACCACGATACATCTTGTGTTATTTACATTTCATGCAGATTCACGGCCGGATTTACGTTGTTCCAAGACCTCCAGTTTTGTGCATCAACACTATACATGACCAAGTCATAAAGACCAGCCTAGACGAAGCCAACTTGGATCTTCACAGTGGCAACAGTCAACCTGACGATCCTTGAGATGACTCTTTCACCCAGCAAGCACATCCCGCTGAAGAGTTGGAGAAGGTCTCTATCTCAAAAGATTATCCAGATCACATGGTGAAGATTGGTAGCACCTTGTCACCAACCATTCGGTTGGCATTGATCTCTTTTTTGCAAGAGAACACTGAGGTCTTCGCCTGGTCATACAAGGACATGCCAGGTATCTCACCCGATATAATCTATCATCGCTTAAGTATTGACCCTAAGACCAAGCCAGTGAGACAGAAGCGAAGATCTTATGATGTTGAACGATACGAGGCAATGAAGGCAGAAGTTGAAAAACTCAAAGGCATAAGCCTCGTCTGCGAAGTCAATTATCCAACGTGGGTAGCAAATGTTGTCATTGTTAAGAAAAATCCAACCAAGGAAAGTCTCCTGTTCCAAAAGGTCTTGTGGCGAATGTGTGTCGATTACACCGACCTAAACAAAGGATGCCCGAAGGATAGCTTTCCTTTTCCTCTCATAGACAGACTTATAGACTCTACGGCAGGGTGTGAACTCCTAAGCTTCATGGATGCTTACTCAAGATACAACTAAAACCTCATGAACCCTCCGGACCAAGAACACACAGCCTTCACTACTGACAGGGGACTATATTGCTATAAAGTCATGCCCTTCTGCCTAAAGAATGCAGGAGCGACTTATCAGAGACTTGTCAATTCAATGTTCGCCGAACAGATTGGGAAGAGTATGGAAGTTTACGTTGATGATATGCTAGTCAAGAACAAACATGCTGACCAAGACATCACCAACCTATCTGAAACTGTCACCATTCTGAAGAGGTATCGAATGAGGTTGAACCCTAACAAATGTGCCTTCCGCGTAGGCTCTGGCAAATTCTTAGGCTTCATGATAAGCCAACAAAGCATTGAGGCTAATCCCGAGAAGATCAAATCAATCCTCGACATGAAGGAACCGGTAACTTCAAAAGACATCCAGAGCCTTACTGGCAAGGTGGCAGCCTTAACTAGGTTCATCTATAAGGCCACAGACAGATGTGCTCATTTCTTCAAAGTATTTAAGGGAAGTAAGAAGTATATTAAATGGACTGATGAATGTGTTGAGGCATTCAAGAACCTCAAAAACTACATGAGTAAAGCCCATTTGCTCTCCAAACCTGAGGTTGGTGACACTCTCATTATCTATATGTCGGTATCGGCTTCAGCAGTAAGTTCCGTTCTCATTCGAAATGATAGTAATGTCGAACGGCCTGTCTACTACGCTAGCAAGGCCTTACAAGATACAGAGACACGATACTCCAACATTGAGAAATTGGCTCTAGCATTGGTCATGTCTGCTCGAAAACTTTGCCCTTACTTCCAAGCACACTCCATCATCGTGCTTACCAATCATCCTCTTCGACAAATACTCCAAAGTCCTGACACTTCCGGGTGAATGATTAAATGGGCGATAACATTGGGTGAGTTTGACATCTCCTACCAACCAAAGCAAGCTGAGAAGGGCCAAGCAGTGGCAGACTTCATCGCCGACTTCACATATCATGTTGACATTGTCTCTACGCCTAAAGAAGTGGTTTCATTACCCTCGGAAGCTTAGAAAATAGAACCAGCAACCCCAGCATGGAGTCTATATGTTGATGGTTCATCCAACCAACAGGGTTGTGGAGCAGGACTAGTCCTTACGACCCCTGACAAAGTGGCGATTGAGTATGCTATTCGTTTCAAATTCAAGGCGTCGAACAATGAGGCCGAATATGAAGCCCTCCTAGTAGGCTTACGTTTGGCCAAACACCTTGGGGTTAAACGAATTGATATCTTCAGTGACTCCCAATTGGTGGTTAACCAGGTCACCAACAACTTTGACGCTAAGGATAGCTCCATGGCAGCATATCTGGCACAAACACAATTGTTGCTCAAGCACTTCCACTACCAGATCACCCAAATTCCTTGAGCGGTAAACAGTCATGCAGATGCTTTGGCTCGCCTCGCCTCAGCAGTGGAAGACAAGATTGGGAGAAAAATTCAAGTCGAATTGTTGGTAGCACCAAGTACTATGGCTGCGGAAGTGTGCAACTTACAACAAGGAGATAGTTGGATTACCCCGATTTATAGATTCCTTGCTTATGGCACCCTTCCAAATGACAAAGTCCAAGCTAAGCAGATTCGATACAAGGCTACCTGTTACTTGATCATTAATGACCAACTTTACAAGCAGGGTTTTAACTTACCATACCTGAGGTGCCTTACGCACGCAGAGGCGGAAACTGTCCTTCGGGAAATACATGAAGGAGTCTGCGGAGGTCATGCTGGATCTCGATCCCTAGCACATAAGGCTTTTCGCCAAGGATATTACTGGCCAACACTCCACCAAGATGCCATCAGAATATCCAGCTCATGTGATAAGTGTCAACGCTATGCAACTATTCCTCACTCCCCTACCGAGCTGCTCACTCCTATGATCAGCACTTGGCCTTTCGCCCAATGGGGACTTGATTTGATTGGCCCAATGCCTGCAGGGAAGGGCAAGGTTCACTATGCAATCGTCGCAATTGACTACTTCATAAAGTGGGCCGAAGTAGAACCCTTGGCAACCATTACTAAGGCAAAAATAGAAGACTTCGTATGAAAGAACATCATTTGCAGATTCGGCATTCCCAATGCGATAGTTACTGACAACGGGCGACAGTTCGACAACAATAAGTTCAGGATATTTTGCTCTAAGTTCAACATCAACTTATGTTTTGCCTCCCAGCTCATCCCTAGTCTAATGGACAAGTTGAAGCCATCAACAAAATAATCAAGCGAACTTTGAAAACCAGCTTGAACAAGGCTAAAGGTTGTTGGCCAGAATTTGTACCCCAAGTTCTTTGGTCATACCGCACTTCGTATCGGACATCAACAGGAGAAACCCATTCTTACTTGCCTTTGGTACATAGGCAGTTGTCCCAGTTGAGCTTGAGCAAGCAACGTTCCGAGTCCAGAACTACGTGCAAAGCAAAAATGACAAACAACTTACCCTCAACTTAGATCTAGTTGAGGAACACAGAAACCAGGCTCACTTGAGGAATGTTGCCTACAAGCAGCACATCTCCAACTACTATGACTCAAGGGTTAAACCTCATTCTTTCAAAGTGGGGGACTGGGTATTGAAGAAAAGATTACTCTACGACAGAGTCCTGAGTGAAGGAACACTTAGTCCAAACTGGGATGGACCGTTTGAATTTGTTGGCATCAATTACCCTGGCTCCTACAAGCTTAGAAGCTCCGATGGCAAGACCCTTGGCCATCCATGAAACGCTGATCACTTGAAGTACTATTACAAGTAAACTCACATTGTACAAGTGTTAAGCTTCAGCCGTTCGGCATCTTATGTAACAAAGACTATTTGGCATGAATTCAATAAATAGGTGATTTAGACAACTCGATCCTAATCCTCTTACATTCCTAGCAATGAAGCACTCGGGTTCAAAGCTTCAACATGAATGCTTCTAACATGAAACAAAGTTTAAGTATATGTCAACAAGACTATACAAATAAACGAACAGCTTCACAGTATATTCGTTCAATCATACATTCCAACACATTCATACATAAGCTAACTGTGCTTTAAAAGGGTTCAACATATTTTGTGTCATTCGACATTTGCTACAATGTGCCTAGACACTTTGCCCTTATTCTCACCAACCAGGTGATGATATGTGAAGAAGGAACTCATCTTCATGCCACCAACTAGGTGATGAAATGTACAACCCGTACTCTCCTTCATGCCACCAACCAGGTGATGAAATGTACAACCCGTACTCTAATATCATTTTGCCACTTGCCACTCATGGCACCAACTAGGTGAAGAAAGAACTCATCTTCATGCCACCAACCAGGTGATGAAATGTACAACCCGTACTCTCCTTTATGCCACCAATCAGGTGATGAAATGTACAACCCGTACTCTAATATCATTTGGCAACTTGCCATTCATGCCACCAACCAGGTGATGAAATGTACAACCCGTACTTTAATATCATTTGGCAACTTGCCACTCATGCCACCAACCAGGTGAAGAAGGAACTCATCTTCATGCCACCAACCAGGTGCTGAAATGTACAACCTGTACTCTCATTCATGCCACCAACCAGGTAATGAAATGTACAACCCGTACTCTAATATCATTTGGCAACTTGCCATTCATGCCACCAACCAGGGGAAGAAAGAACTCACCTTCGTACCATCAACCAAGTGATGAAAACAACTCACCATTCATTCCACTTACCAGAAGACGAGTCGTACAACTTGTACATGTGAACTCCTAGCATTCATAAATAATAAAAAACCCTCAAGCTTGACAACTCAACTAGGGGAGCACTTATGCCCAACAAGAGTTATAGTCACTAACAAAGTTTATTGTAAGCCAATAACAACTTCAGTGCATGGCATACGAAGATCAAGCTATTCAGCCCTCTTACATCTACTTCAAACATTTCCCCTCTGTAACAATGCAAACACTACAACTCGTAGAAAGCTTCACACACTCTTGATCAAGACAGTGTGAAGCAAAACCAATTTATGGTGCCAACAAGAGCTTCATCAATGGAGGGCAACCACAATTCTCAAAAACTTCACACACTCTTGATTAAGACAGTGTGAAGCAAAACCAATCTATGGTGTCAACAAGAGCTTCATCAAAGGAGTTCAACCACAATTCTCAAAAGCTTCACACACTCTTTATCAAGACAGTGTGAAGCAAAACTAATTTATAGTGCCAACAAGAGCTTCATCAATAGAGGGCAACCACAATTCTCAAAAGCTTCACACACTCTTGATCAAGACAGTGTGAAGCAAAACCAATCTATGGTGCCAACAAGAGCTTCATCAAAGGAGTTCAACCACAATTCTCAAAAGCTTCACACACTCTTGATCAAGACAGTGTGAAACAAAACCAATTTATGGTGCCAACAAGAGCTTCATCAATAGAGGGCAACCATAATTCTCAAAAGCTTCACACACTCTTGATCAAAACAGTATGAAGCAAAACCAATTTATGGTGCCAACAACAAGAGCTTCATCAATGGAGGGCAACCACAATTCTTAAAAGCTTTACACACTCTTGATCAAGATAGTGTGAAGCAAAACAAATTTATGGTGCCAACAAGAGCTTCATCAAAGGAGTTCAACCACAATTCTCAAAAGCTTCACACACTCTTGATCAAGACAGTGTGAAGCAAAACCAATTTATGGTGCCAACAAGAGCTTCATCAATGGAGGGCAACCACAATTCTCAAAAGCTTCACACACTCTTGATCAAGACAGTGTGAAGCAAAACCAATTTATGGTGCCAACAAAAGCTTCATCAAAGGAGTTCAACCACAATTCTCAAAAGCTTCACACACTCTTGATCACAGTGTGAAGCAAAACCAATTTATGTTGCCAACAAAAGCTTCATCAATAGATGGCAACTACAATTCTCAGACCTTCGAAGCAAATTCAATTTATATGGTTCATCCAAACCTTCGACTACTACAAGGTGTGGCTTGCATCACAATCTCTTGCTCAACAGTGTGGAAGCAAAATTTGTATATGTTGTCTCTCCCACATTTTCAAATTTCTAGTTTCCGAAAAAAAAAAATTGGGAAATTCAACAAAGCTTCATCAATGAAGAACAACTACAAATTCACAAAAGCTTTACACTATCTTGATCAAAATAGTGTGAAGCAAAATCAATTCATGGTACCCAACAAAAGCTTCAACTCCAAAGCTTCACCTATAAAGCTTCAACTCCAAAGCTTCACCTACAAAACTTCAACTCCAAAGCTTCACCAACAAAAGCTTCATCAATGGAGGACAACTACAAATTCTCAAAAGCTTCACACTATCTTGATCAAGATAGTGTGAAGCAAAATCAATTCATGGTACCCAACAAAAGCTTCAACTCCAAAGCTTCACTTACAAAGCTTCAACTCTAAAGCTTCACCTACAAAAGCTTCAACACAAAAGCTTCACCCACAAAAGCTTCAACACAAAAGCTTCACCTACAAAAGCTTGACCCACAAAAGCTTGACCCACAAAAGCTTGACCTACAAAATCTTCACCCACAAAAGCTTCACCCACAAAAGATTCACCCACAAAAACTTGACCCACAAAAGCTTGACCTACAAAATCTTCACCCACAAAAGCTTCACCCACAAAAGATTCACCCACAAAAGCTTCACCCATAAAAGCTTGACCTACAAAAGCTTCACCCACAAAAGCTTGACCTACAAAAGCTTGACCCACAAAAGCTTGACCCATAAAAGCTTGACCCACAAAAGCTTCACCTACAAAAGCTTGACCCACAAAAGCTTCACCTACAAAAGCTTAACCCACAAAAGCTTAACCCACAAAATCTTAACCCACAAAAACTTCACCCATAAAAGCTTAACCCACAAAAGCTTCACCCACAAAAGCTTCAACTACAAAGCTTCAACACAAAAGCTTCACCTACAAAAGCTTCACCTACAAAAGCTTCACACTATCTTGATCAAGATAGTGTGAAGCAAAATCAATTCATGGTGCCCAACAAAGCTTCAACCTCAAAGCTTCACCTACAAAACTTCAACACCAAAGCTTCACCTACAAAGCTTTAATATATATATATATATATATATATATATATATATATATATTTGTTTTTATTTTTTTTGGAAATTTTAAAATTCGAAAATTCAAAAATTCGAAAAAAAAAATCAAAAAAAAAAATTGTCTAGGCCTCATCTTCTTTAGGCCTAACAACTTTCATAACAAATATATATGAAAAAGGAGTTTTGGGCTATCACTTAGAAAAGAAATGCCTCATTCGTCAACTCCCTCGACCGGAGACTTGAGGGACTCCTACCATATGCTACTGCACCTTGATAATTAGAAGTCTCACGACCACTTAGTGACGTGGATTTTTCAAGTCTCCAACCGAGAAGTTTTCCTCACTCGGGAAATTAAGGGAGCACTACCTCAACATACATGATTCACTCTTAAAGCTTCAACATACAGGCTTCAACAAAAGAAAAAATTCAAAGAACTTAGTGAAGAAGGCCTTGGTGTATTTAACACAATACGTTGAAATGAAGTAAAGTTTGTTTATTGATCTCCGATAAGTTACAAATATGTATATATACATGAATCAAAATAAATAAAAAAGAGGAAGCCTTCACAAAGGTTGCTCATGAGAAGTATCAGCAGTCGGCAGAGCCTCAGAAAGAGTAGGCACCAGAGGGTGACCATTCGGAGCCTCAGTACTGGGTAGAACCCCAGAAGGAGGAGGCACCGAAGGTTGATCATTTGGAACTTCATTACGCGGTACAACCCCAGAAGACGAAGGCAATAAATGCCTTTGGAACAAACCCACAAACCTCTGATGATCAAGTAAAATCTGACCATCAGATTCCTGCAGCTGGTTAAGCTTCCTCTTCATGTTTGTAGCATAGTCATGTGCGAGCCTGTGCAACTATTTATTCTCATGCTTGAGCCCTTTGATCTCCTGTTTGAGACTTATCACTTTAGCCGCCAATGATTCAACTTGGCGGGTTCGAGCAAATAGGCGTTGGACCATATTAGACACAGAACTTGCACACTGAACATTGAGAGCCAGAGAATCCTTAACAGCCAACTCATCAGACCATTTGGAAAGTAGTCTGTTATCTTTAAGAGTGAGAAGGTTCCTGGCCACCACCGCAGCGGTCATATCATTCTTCATCACAGAGTCCCCAATGGTAAGAGAACCAGTAGGGGATAAAAAGGATGAGCACCATATGTTGTCTTGAGAAGGCATGGCTGCCTCTTCACCAAAGTTCAAGTCAAAATGACGATCGGATGGGCCAGACATTCTCATAAATGATGAAGGAGAAATGAGGTGCAATAAATCTATTAAGTACAAAAATAAGGGGAAAATTCCTACAAGCAATAACTCTCTGAATGTACTTCTTGCACACAATTGGTGCCCTTATAAAAGAAAGGGTAATAAGGTCGTTGGTTCAAAAATCGAAGAGGCACCACTCTTCAAATTTCGAAGAGGCACCACTCTCCACACGCAGCATCAGCTGCTCGGGTACCACAGATAACTTTGCCAAAGATCTCTGACAAGTTTAGACACATAAATTTTGAAGGTCCAGCTACCCTACTATTACCCACAAGGGTAAAGGAATAGCACCACTACTTGATAACTGAAAAGTCCCTATGTGTGTCAACCTCTTTGCTCCGTAGCAAGGTAGACTGGCAAAAATGCCCAACCCTTACTCACATTCTAGAAAACACTCCCAACAAAATTGCTTGCTTAAAAATCAAAGAGGCATCGCTCTCCTAATCTCGAGAGCTACACTCCCAACAAGATTACTTGCTCAAAAATCGAAGAGGCACCACCCTCCGAATCTCGAGAGCCAGACTCCCAACAAGATTACTTTCTCAAAAATCGAATAGGCACCGCTATCTGAATCTCAAGAGCCAGACTCCCAATAAGATTGCTTTCTCAAAAATCGAAGAGGCACCGTTCTTCGAATCTCGAGAGCCAGATCCCCGACAGGATTTCTTGTTCGAAAATCAAAGAGGCATCGCTCTTCGAACTTTAATAGCCAGATTTCCTTGGATAAAGCTTGCCTGCAATCTTCACACACAACATCAGCTTTCCAGATACCACATACCACTTTTTCAAAGTGCTCTGACAAAGTTAAAACACGTGAAACTTGCAGCTCCCATTACATTGTTACGACTAAGAAGGGTAAAGGAATAGCATTATTACTTGCTCAAAAATTGAAGAGGCACCGTCCTCCGAATCTCGAGAGCCGGACTCCCAACATGATTACTTTATAAAAAATCGAAGAGGCACTGCTCTCTGAATCTCAAGAGTCAGACTCCCAACATGATTGCTTTTTCAAAAATCGAAGAGGCACCATTCTCCGAATCTCGAGAGCCAGATCCCCGACATGATTGCTTGTTCAAAAATCAAAGAGGCGTCGCTCTCTGAACTTCGAGAGCCAAATTTCCTTGGATAAAGCTTGTCTGCAATCTTCACACGCAACATCAGCTTTCCAGATACCACATACCACTTTTTCAAAGTGCTCTGACAAAGTTAAAACATGTGAAACTTGCAGCTCCCACTACATTGCTACGACCAAAAAAGGTAAAGAAATAGCATTACTACTTGTTGTTAGAGAGACTCCTATATATGTCGACCTTCATCCTCTACGAACATGCAGACCTGTAAAAATGCTCAACCCTTCTTCATATCTGAGAGGGCATTCCCAACGAAGCCTCTCGAAATACTCAGCTTTCTTCCCCCTAATAATACCTATGCAAACTAGCCATACCAGAGCAAGAGTATCTCATATCATCAGGGTTAAAAGCAAGAGTTTCCCATATCATACTTTTTCCTTGTCTTTTCTTTTGCCCTTGTTCTTACCTGTAAGACAAGGAAAAAGAGAGCAATCAGTTAGCATTTGGAATCAAGCTTCCAGTCAGGAACTGACTACCTGGAACCCCTTGCCTGATTACTTACTTGGCATTGCTCTCGAGTACTCATCTTCAACATCTTATGCTTCCAGAAAAGATACCACATCTGCCTGAGGAATAGATAGGGCAAGTGAGAAGGATACAAGGAATCATGTGGATACAAGGGCAACAGAACACGTGCCGATTCATTTATTACTTCGTCAACAGCAAAAGTATTCCATATCATCAAGGTCAAACGCACTCTTGATTTGATGGACTTGTTTTGACCCTCAAATTCTTGAGTCGACCTTATACTCTGGAGGAAACCAGAAAACCCTCCAGCCCAGTTCAAGAATAAGCCCATGGAAAGTTACTTCTTCAAAAGCAAAAGTATGTCATATCATCTTTTCTCCATTTGCTTCTCCTTATCCTTGTTACTGTTTACGACACAAGGAGAAGGAGAACAATCAACCGAAAGCCGAAGTCGAACCTCCGATCCAGGTTGCTTGCTTGGAAGTCTGATTGCTTACCTTGTTTGTTACCTATTTCGGCAAATCTCTTAGCTCGACGACTTGGGTGACTCCTACTATAGGGTTTTGTATCGCACTTGACCAAGCCCGAAACTACAAGTAAGCTTCAAGTGAAATTGATACATTACCTTATGCATCTTCATCGGTTAAAGATACCACCCCTAGATAGAGGAAAAGTACTTTTAGAAAAGATGCCACATCTACATATGAGACAGATAAGACAAGTGAAAATGATACCACACTTCGGTACTTAGAAGTTTCATGATTACTCAATGGCTTGGATCTTGCAAGTCCCCAACCGAGGAGCTTCCCTCACTCGGGAACTTAGGGGAGCACTGTTTGTACCATACTTGACCAATCCCGAAACTACTGAGCACCGGTTAACGTTATACCGTCAAGGACCCAGAAGAGTTTCCTTCCAACTAGGAGGCCAATCACAGCGCGATACGTGTCGACATCAGAAGCCAATCATAGCGCGACACGTGTCAACATCAGAAGCTAATCACAACACGACACGTGTTAATGTCAGAATGAAACTAGAAACTTTCTTCTATAAATAGAGATCATTCTCTCACAATATTTCCTAATGTCATTTGTACTAAATCATTCACTAGTACTCACAAAATAAGAGCTTGAACTTATGTACTTGTGTAAACCCTTCACAATAATGAGAACTCCTCTACTCTGTGGACGTAGCCAATCTGGGTGAACCATGTACATCTTTTGTTTGCTTCCCTGTCTCTATCCATTTACATACTTATCCACACTAGTGACCGGAGCAATCTAGCGAAGGTCACAAACTTAACATTTTCTGTTGTACCAAAGTCCTCGTTGATTTTATGCATCAACACGGTTAAAATTCAATTTTAAATTTTAAATTGAAAACTAGAAACTCATTAAGTTATTTTGGTTGGGCAATGTTGATTGGATTGATTTAAGTTGGGCTTTATCCTAACCATTAAATAAAGTTATTACATGATTTTTTGTTAAAATTCAAAAATTTGAAACTCTTATCATTAGTTTTCCTTTTAAATTAGGGGGCTTTTTAGCTAAAATGATCCCTGAGATTTGCATAACTCATCACTTTGGTCCCTGAAATTTGAAATCAATAGAAGTGATCCCTGGGATCGTCCACCATCAATCATTTGGTCATTCCGTGAAACTTGAATGAAAATCAAAATAACAAAAATACCCTCAATTTAATAAACAATAGACCAAAATATTTTGACAAAAATTGAGGATATTTTTGTCATTTTATTCTTATTTTATGGATATTTTTCACGGAATGACCAAAATGATTGATGGTGAATAATTTTAAGGACCAATTCTATTGATTTCAAATCTCAGGGACCAAAGTGAGGAGTTATGAAAATCTCAATGACTATTTTGGCTAAAAGCATAAATTAGGGTGCGCGCCCTACACCCTACGGAGTTCCTGCACGCACCTAGAACATGCAATGGTGTTCCACATAGATTGGCTAGGTTTGCCCTTTCAGTTGGCAATTAATTAGTTTGGTTTAAGGAGCTCTTAATATTATGGGAAGTTTTATTTGAACCCATATAACCTATCTTTACACCCAACTTAAATTTTAAATGTGACTTGTCTTTTTATCCTATTGCATAGTTACCATTAAGTACAAAATGAAATTAAGAATAAAACTAAAATTTATCAACAAGCCCATACCAATAATCAAACCTATTATCACCAAATCTTTATCCTCTGTTTATTCTATCTAAAACTCTAAGGCGTTTTCACAGAGAAAGACAAGCTCTTTTTGAATGATGGAGAATTGGAGATGATGATTTTGAAGTTTTGAATCCTCCAATTAAGCTATGAATCGATTTATTCAATTTTTTTTCGTTAGATTTCACAACTAATCCCTTTTTCAAAGAATTATTACTAGCAGAAACATATATAGGATTTAAAATTTTAAAGTCTAGCTACTTGTATGACTATCACGCTTTCTTATCGTTTCATTCGTGAAGAGTGGAGGCTATACTTTGCTTGTAGTTCTAATAGTTGTGCATAGCAGCAATATAGCGAATGTCCTTGAATTTGAAGGTGTTGAGTTCCTTCTATCTAGTGAAACAAATGTATGTATTAGTCTCCAAAAGCTTCCCTGTCTTCTTCTTGTTTCAATCAGTCATAATTGAATTCGGTTGTTGGATGTTGAAAATGTTTCAATTTCATGAAAATATAGGAACGTAATTTTCAAATAGGTTTGTAGCATAGAAAAACATGCCTTCAATTTCAAGGGTGAATTTTTAATCTTGATTATGATAATGTTTTAATTACGAGATTATTAGGTACCCTAAATTGAGTATAAAAAAGGATAAATTACATAGTAGCCCTTCAGGTTTGAGGTCTATTACAACCCTATACAACATCTTTAAAACATTTCATTTTCATACCTCAAGTACTATTTTATTTCAAAATAATACAACCGTTACATTTTCCATCCATTGATCCGTTAAGCGCTGACGTGGCTACCACATTTGTGCCACGTGGCTGCCAAATGTGTGCCACGTGGCAAAAAAATAATTTTTTTATTTTCTTTTTTAAAAAAACCTAAATTATAAAAAAAAAAAAAAAACTTGAAAATGCAGAAACCCACCCCACCCCTCTTCTTCCTCTATCTGTTTCTTCTTCTCCGCCCAACACAGAAAAACACCAACCACTCTTTCTTTTCTCCATCTCTTCTCCCTGCTATCCTTTTTCACTTTTTCTTCAGCCTTCCTCCCCTCTCTCCTCCCCTCTCTCTCTCTTCTCGGTGCGACATCGTTCCGTGGTTTGAGATTAACCCATTCAAAAATCAGAACTTTGACCGCATTCGTAAGCACCCCAAACCCACCAACCAAGCACTGAAAAAATTCAAAATTTGAATACATACCTCGTTGTTAGAGCCGACCGACGAGCTGACGAACCCACTCAGCGATGCGTCGGGGAGCACTGGGTCCGGGTTTTTTGGGGGGGAGAGAGGAGAGGTTTCGGATCTGGGTTTGTTTGGGGGGGGGAAGTTTTCTGGGTTTGGTTGCAGATTTTTTGGGTTTGCTTGCGGCACCGGGGGGGGAAGAAGAGAAGGTTGCGGCGCGCGGGGGGGGGTATGTGGGTTTGTATGCAGAGAGGAGAGAGGGAGAAAAGAAAGAGTGGTTGGTGTTTTTCTGTGTTGGGCGGAGAAGAAGAAACAGATAGAAGGAGAAGAGGGGTGGGGTGGGTTTCTGCGTTTTCAAGTTTTTTATTTTTTATTTTTTTTATTCAGGTTTTTTTTTAAAAAAGAAAATAAAAAAAATATTTTTTTGCCACGTGGCACAAATGTGGCAGCCACGTGGCACAAATGTGGCAGCCATGTCAACACTTAACAGATTCATGGATGGAAAATGTAACGGATGTATTATTTTGAAATAAAATAGTACTTGAGGTATGAAAGTGAAATGTTTTAAAGATGTTGTATGAGGTTGTAATAGACCTCAAACTTGAGGGGCTACTATGTAATTTACCCTATAAAAAATGATTATATGAGTTCAAATAAAAATTTTCTAATATTATTTAAGATCTCGTTGCCCAAAATTTGATCTTTCTTATTCAGTCAATGTATATCGATTTTTCATAAAAAAATAAAAGGTTTATTATATTAACACCCCATAAATTGGTGAATAAACCTCACATACTTAATACACCCCACATTTGCTTTTTCACTTAAAAATTATTTTAATGCACCACACATACTTTTTTATAATACCCTACACCCCACATTCTCAATATACACCTTATATTTTGTACATACACCCCACATCTTCTATCAGAGAAAAACAAAGCCCAAAAATCAACAAAACCCTAGCAGCAAAGAAACTGATGAACAGCTGCAAAAATCAGGTGTTGTACCAGCTACTAACCCTCTTGTTTCAGTTTCTTGGCATGTACCATGCAAGATTAATCGCGACAAGAACCATGGAAAAACTAATCCCGGGATTTACTCAGATTATTCGGGACCAAGAACACGTCCTCCATCCCTTAACTGAGCTTAAATTCTTTATGTAGTAACATCTTTTTTCCTTCTTCATATATAAATATGAATATATCTTATAACTTTCATAAGAATATACATAAAGAAAGCGTTTAAAGTATCCTTGGAGTATAGGATCTATATATCTCCAAGAACTACTTTGTATTACTGTGCATCTAAATAGTACTCGGATCTAATTGAACATATTAATTTTTCCTTGTGATCCCTAAAAGAATGAAAAATATGAAGTTTTACCTTATGTGAAGCTTCCGAAACATCGATTTCGTATTCCATTCGTCAAAATCATTTTTCTCAATCAACATGTTTGTAGTTTCATTGGTTAAGGTTTTGTTCAACAATGGAGAATATGAGAGTTTTGATAGTTGAGGAGATAAATAATACCTAATAAGGTCAAAATTGTCATTGCATAATAGGGTAAATAAGTGATTTAATTAAATTTTAATGTATGGTGCATTCAATATTTTATGGATGCTAACAAAAAAAAAGCCAAAGTTTATAGCAATTTTGTGCTCAAGTGTGAAGATAACCAAAATCTGTGGGAATGATGATTTTTAACATGTCATGTGCATTGGAAATCCCTGAGGCAAATGTTGGAAGGTTAGGTTGTGTTTTGTTTGTTTTGTTTCATTTTGTTTCTTTTGTTTTACTCGAGGACTAGCAAAAACTAAGTGTGTGGGAATTTGATAAGAGCATATTTATGCAACTTAGTTAGCTTGTTTCTTGGCATTTACTTATTTAATTCTAGTTATTTTAGTACTTTAAGCTATTTTCGTGTGTTTGTAGGTTTAAATAACAAAGTTAGCAACAAAGTGCTATTTGGAATCTTAATTGAACATATTAATTTTTCCTTGTGATCCCTAAAAGAACGAAAAATATGAAGTCTTACCTTATGTGAAGCTTCCAAAACATCAATTTCGTATTCCATTCGTCAAAATCATTTTTTCTCAATCAACATGTTTGTAGTTTCATTGGTTAAGGTTTTGTTCAACAATGGAGAGTATGAGAGTTTTGATAGTTGAGAAGATAAATAATACCTAATAAGGTCAAAATTGTCATTGCATAGTAGGGTAAATAAGTAATTTAATTAAATTTTAATGTAGGGTGCATTCAACATTTTATGGATGCTAACAAAAAAAAAAGCCAAAAATTATAGCAATTTTGTATTGTTTTGTTAAATACAAGAAGATCAATAGCAAATGCGGAAAATTGGTCTCTGTTTGATGTCATGGTGCTTCACCAAATTGTGAAGTGGCGGAGATGAGCCAGATCCAAATCGGCCTCCCAAAGAAGTGAAGAACCAACTTCCGATTTGGAAGTTGTTAGTTGCAGAAAAGCAGCCATGAATCTCTTCACCAGGAACAGACCCACAACTCGACCATGGCCTCTCAGAAGACACTCCTCCTCCGCCTCCCCTCTTCTCTACCTGACCCTCCTCTTCTCCCTCCTCCTCTTCCTCTCCTACTTCTTCTCTCTCATTCCCGATTCCCTCTTCCTCAAGACCTCACTTTCCATTTCCCCAAATTGCCGCTCCCTCGGAGGACAAAAGTTCCTCTGGTACGCTCCCCACAGTGGCTTCAGCAACCAGCTTACTGAGTTCAAGAACGCCCTTCTCATGGCTGCCATTCTGAACCGGACCTTGGTCGTCCCTCCGGTTCTCGATCACCACGCGGTTGCTCTCGGCAGTTGCCCAAAGTTTCGGGTTTTGAGCCCTGATGAGATCAGGATTTCGGTCTGGAATCATACGGTTGAGCTCATTCGTAGTGGGAGGTATGTGGGTTTTCCCCTGTTTCTCTTCCTTTTGGTCTAATTTGGGGCAAAATTGTAGAATTTTGGTGGAATTGGAATGTGGGTGTAATTGGGTTTCCTTTTATTTGTATGTTGATGGCTCCAAGTTTTGGATTTTACTTGATCCATTATCTGGGTTGTAATATGATGCTGGAAAGGTATTCGTTTCGATTTGATATTGATGGGATTTCCATGTGGGTTTATTGGGTTTGTTTTAGTTTTCTGTTAATGGTTGAGCAGAGATTTTGAGACTCATAAAATATAATGTACCTCATTTGATATGCGATGGCTGGATACTTCTTATGATTTGTTAAATAATTACGACTATGTTTCTCTCTTGTTTCAGGTATGTTTCCATGGCTGACATTGTTGATATATCATCATTAGTTTCTTCTTCGTTAGTTCGAGTTGTAGATTTCAGGGTTTTCTTATCCTCATGGTGCAATGTGAATGTAGATTTTGCTTGCAACAATGAGTTGGATGCACGGGCCTCTGTGTTTGATAGACTACAGCAATGTAGGTCTCTGCTATCTGGGATGGATGGCGATGCAAAGTGTTCATATGCTGTTAATGAGGACTGCAGAACTACCGTTTGGACATACCAAAATGGTAATGAGGACGGGGTATTGGATTCTTTCCAGCCGGATGAACAACTAAAGAAGAAAAAGAAAATTTCATATGTTAGGAAGCGGCGAAATGTATATAACGCTCTTGGACCTGGTTCTGAAGCTGAATCGGCTATTCTGCTAGCATTTGGGAGTCTTTTCACTGCTCCTTACAAAGGTTCGCAGCTACACATTAGTATCCCTGAAGCTCCGAGTGATCGAAGGATACAAACTTTGATTGACAAGATTGAATTCCTTCGATTTGCTCCAGAAATCGTAAGTGCAGGAAAGAAGTATGCTTATGATACTATAAAGGCTCCTTTTCTTTGTGCACAGCTCAGATTGCTAGACGGGCAGTTCAAGAACCACTGGAATGCTACATTTTTGAAGTTAAAACAAACACTGGATGCTTTGACACAGAGCCCTCCCCCTATTCATATTTTTGTGATGACTGATCTTCCTGAAAGTAACTGGACAGGAACTTATTTGGGGGAATTGGTTGAAGATTCGCTTCAGTTTAAACTGTTCTTTCTGAAAGAAAAAGACGAGTTGATAATACAAACTGCTAAACAAATTGTGGATGCAAGTCATGGCTTGAAGCTTGGGACTGTCCTGAAGAATCATGATGGAACTGGTCAGTTTAAGAAGGTTTGCCCTCCAGGATTGCCTGATGTTCTTCTATACATAGAGCAAACAATTTGTAGTTGTGCTTCTCTTGGATTTGTTGGGACTGCAGGGTCAACTATTGCGGACATTATAGAGTCGATGAGGACGTTTGGTGTATGTTCTAGCTAATTTCTGATTACATTGTGAAATGCCTAACGACATGAGAAATTCTAATTCAATGAGCTGTACGAAAGCAACTATGGTTCAGAAGCATGCCTGAAACTGGTCCTTTTCTTCCACTATGAAAGCTTGAATTCTGAGCATGTACCTGAATCATAACTTACGGCACCAGCAGGCTGTCTCGACAATCTAGGCAGGGTGCTGGAGAGCAAGGGATTAGTTGAACATGGTGGAATTCAGAAACGGTTGCAGTCTTGATGAAGGTAATACACATCTCACGCTCCGGTTTTGAGAAGCAATTTGGAATCGTCGCATCCCTATTCAGTTCAGTTTTGACTCGATAACTTTCTGCTTTTGGCTTGTCGATTGGTGCGTGGTGGTTCTTTGAGGCCAATTTTTTGGTCATGCCACTAATTATAAAGACTCTTGTTGACTTTAGATGCATATTTGAAGTTCTTTAACACAATTCAACTTTTTTATATGAACATGCTCTAGTAATGTATAAATTTCTTGGAACGTTATTGTTATCTGTATTACTCCAAAGTGCCAAAAAGAGTAGTACTTCTACTCTCGTTTGTAATTTTATTTAGGGTAAAGTACAAAAAACTACCTCACGACATTTTCCTACCTCATCTTTTAAAATTGACAATGTCATACATCATCTTATGAATTTATGTCAATGTTAGACCTCCGTCAGTTTTTTTATTACTTTTTCTATTAAATGCTGAAGTGATCAGAAACGGGACTCATTTTTAATAAAAAAATAATTAAATATTAAAAAATTAAAAAAAATATTTTTTTATATAAAATTGTGGATCCACCTCTACAAATCTCCTCTCTCTCTCTCTCTCGCCTCTCTCTCTCTTCTTTTTCCCTGCAACCTGCATCCCTAAAATCCCAAAACCCAGAAACCCTTCCCACCCTTCTCCCCAATCTTCCTCCATCACCCACCCTCTCTTTCTCCTCTCGCTCTCTCAACTCTCTTTTTGGTGCGAGGGCAGATGGGGGTTTGTGGGAGGAGGGGAGAGACGAAGTACCTCTGATTTGGGGCAGGGATTAGAGATAGGGTAGGTGGTGGAGGAAGGTTGTGGGGGGACGGGTGGGAAGGGATTTTAGGGATGCAGGTTGCAGGGAGAGAGAAGAGAGACAGGCGAGAGAGAAGAGAGGAGATTTGTAGAGGTGGATCCAACAATTTTATATAAAAAATAATTTATTTTTAATTTTTTAATATTTAATTATTTTTTAATTAGTGAATGGGAGCCACGTCAGCACTTAACAGATAAATTAACAAAAAAATTAACAGAGGTTTGATATTGTCATAAATTCGTAAGTTGAGGTATGTTATTATCATTTTAAAAAGATGAGGTATGATAGTGTCGTTCGACCTATAGTTGAGGTAGGTAGTTTTTTGTACTTTACCCTTTTATTTATTTTAGGGCACGTTTGGTGGGCCGTGATGAATTGGCATGGATATGACTTGCAGGACAGGATTGGATTGGGTGGGACTTGATTGGATTCATGTCCATTATTTGGTACTCACTAAGCCAGTAGGACCGGACTGGCTTTGGTGCAGACGGAATAGGTTGGAATTGAAAGGCTAAATAGGCTTGTCACCCAAAAAAAAAATATCTCTCGTGACTTCAGTTCATTTGCTCGCGCATATGAGACTTATCCCTAGTTCATCGTTCAAGATATTGGAAGAAAGGTTACGTGAGCTGGATTTTCTAGTATGCCCGTTGTATAGTAATGCATTGAAATCCTTTTTTGTTGAATTTTCTGTTAATTGAATCTTTAACCGCACATCCAACCATCCATTGCCTGATACATGTCATACATCGGGAGATTATAATATTTCGCGTGAGCAGCAATCCAAGTTGAAGTTGCCCATCTTTGGCAAGAGCCAAATTCGTAAAAAAATATGGACAGAACTTTTCCACCCTTGACAAGTTTCAGTGGATTCAAAGGTGTGAACGCTTACCTACCGACCAGAACGTAACACACGAAAATGTTTCTCATTCTTTTGGTTAATAATATAAAACTTTCTGGGTGCCTTGTACAAATTCCCTTGTTCTTATTAATTTTAATAAGAAGCCGTGACCTTTGGTTTATATTTTTCTTCTGAGGAAATATAAGAAATAACAAGTTGTAGTATACTTAAAACACAATGGGTGGCTTATTTGCACATAGTTTACTAATTCATGTGCTATAATATGCACACTTAATTAAATTTATTTGCACATAGTTTCACTAAATATATACACTTACTATAGAATGAGAGGATTAATAATGCCACACATTTGTATGAAAGTCGCACTGAAAAATTAATCTTTTGAAGTTGCATATTTCGCCAGTTTTATATTAAATAATAAAAATATCCAAAACCAAATATCTAGAATAGTGAATTTACTAAAGTGCCCTTCAACTTCGAAGTTTTGTAAAATCTACATCGTATCTCCAAATTCAATTACCTTACGCCCACGCGTCTATAGCGACGAGTACTGCATAAATATACTAAGAGAATGGGTCAAACATGTCACGACACGACGGTCAACAAAAGTCAATATTCTCGCCTCTATGAGCATTTTGGTATCACATTTTAGATTAAAATATCGTAAAATCAAAGACGGACCCTAACAATCTCCATCATACAACCTTATATGATTTTTTTTTTTTTTTTTTTTTTTCATATTTAATGTTAATGACCTCTTTTTTTTTTTTCTTTTATATTCTTGTTTTGTGGAAAGAAATAATAAGTCGTAATAATTTGGTCTGAGCTGGTAGGTCAAATTCTGACCCAAAAAAAGGTAGGTCAAATTATCGTTTCCTCCTCCACTGTTAATATTTAATATCAACTACGACTACAAGTAAAATAACATCCCAAGGCTTAAACCAAAACTTTTCGTTACACTCAACTACTAACTCTATATCTGCTAATTACTAAAGCTTGCCAAAAATCCTTGACCTTGACCAAACACAATCAACAAGTTTTGGTGAAACTTTCAAAATATCGACAAATACTTTTTGGATGCCGTTTGATTCCCTAAATTAGAAAAGTTGGAAACGAATATAAAATCGTTGTTGTAAATATGGTGGATGTCCATGTTGGCCACTAATCCACTAAGCTACAAGTGGGAATAAAGGTTGTCTTTCGCTGTCTGCCAAAGCTTACTCCCTACGACTCATGTTTTCTATATAAATGCAACACACACCAAACATAGGTGAGAGACTCACAGTAGAGAGAGAGGAAAGAAGAGGAAGAGAGAAAAGAGAGGAGATAATAGAGAGAGTTATCTTTGTACTCCTATTATTCCAAATTATAATGAAATCACCACTGCTGCCCTGAGAACGTACTCCAGTCACACTGACTGTAGAAGAACCTCGTCAATTTTGTGTCTTGTTTCTTTTATTCCACTACACACACTGTCGATTTTACAACACGTTATCAGCACGAGAAGCTCTCATGTCACTAGAAAGCACAACACCACAAATGATGTTCACCCCTGTCGCCTGGAATCTCACAGATAAGAAAATATTTTCATTTCATCTTAAAATCTTTGTACTACTGATTTTCTTGAAGCAAATATATATATTGTTGTATGATTGTATATCATCCTTTGCAGAAGCAAAAGAGTACAGACTTAAAATTCGTAGAGAATCTGACAGCCATGTAAATAGCCTCAGAACTCCAACTTGCAGATCTCAAATTGAAATACTTTCTTCTTCAAAGTTGTCCGTCCGCCCAGTACCTACAACATAACAAATTTTCAAAAAATTCCAACGGTGCGATCATTGCAGATGCCAGAAATACCAAACCAGTTTCCAATTTCCGTAGAAAATTGGATAGGCACCTTATGAGTACGAAAACTCCATTTTGGTAGCTCAAATCAAAATTGTTTCTTCACAAAAGTTGTTCGGTATCCTCTTATCCATATCATACTAAAATTTGAACTAAATATAAAGGTTTGATCTTCTCATAAGTAGCAGACACTCTTGACTCCAAAACTTATAGGAACCGTTTCGACTTTTTCGAAACTCACAGAGGAGGAACACCAATTGGAACCTATTGTTACTATTATTTCCTGAGTAACCAAAATGACTCTAGAACTGTGAAAACAAAAATAAAAAGCGAAATGGGGCCAAAGCCTTGAAAAGGTATGTTGCACCATGTGAAAGAAAACAAAAGGCAAAGTTGTTTTTTTGGAATTGTGCAACATGTGAGAAAAGAAAAGGTTTTGAAGCTTGGTGTCGACAGAAAGAAAGAAAAAATTAATTAACAAATAAAAAGGACAAAAGGAAGTGGCAAAATAAAAGGTTCTGATACTATTTATTTATGTGAATAGTGTTCGCTTAAAATCCTTTCACAAGTTCTATTTATTTAAAGCAATTTATTTACAGTGGATAGAATTATTACCCTTTGCTTTAAAGCTTTGATATTTATGAGAATGGTGCTGAATCAAGGCCCTTGTCACAAGCTTTATTTACTTAAAAGCAATTTATTTACCATGGACAGTTTTACCGCCTACTGCTTTAAGTTTTGATTTATGTGAATTGTAACGCTCCGGTCCCGAAATATTTATTTTATTTCGAGAAATAATAATATTAGTGATAGGCCCAAAATAAAAATCTTATTTAGTTTATTATCCTTAGCTAACAACTCCAATTCAAATCCTTCATCCTACAAGCAATTTATAAGCATTATTCATTTTTCCAAAACATCCAAATTAAATTCCAATTTAGTACCATTTATTTGTAAGGACCAATTTCCATTATGTAACCTTTATTCTTGAATTAATTTAACTTCACATATTTTATGGCTGCATCTAACGTCTTGTTAGACTGTCTACGTACCCTGAACAGTGATCAAGCCTTTCGTAGTTCAAAAGTTCAAAGTTTTGCACCAAATACAAACTATTCATTTAATCCCACATACACCACTTAAACCATAACAATTAGATCAAAAACAACCTACTTAAAATAACGTAATTCATATAACAATGCAAATGTCAGCTCCCTGGCCGTGCGCCGCCGCCCCCGCCGCCCGACTCGCCGAAAAATTCAACTATTCCTAAAAATTCTAAAAAATTATAGAAATGAGGATCTCAATGAGTAGAGAAACTTTCATACCTGCAACCAAGGCCAATTTTGCCTGGAAAGGCTCCAATTTCATCAAAATCCGTCGGAACCCTAGAATTTGGGTGTCCTCAATTCGACTCCATAGCAACTCCGATACCCCAACCAATGAATGGGCTTTGTTTCTTGGTTCATGGAGAGTCTAGTGGTGGTTGTAATTTAACCAAAACGTTTCAGATTTTGATGGATTTCGAGCGAAGAAGGTTGCGGCACCCGTGAGGTGTTTTCCCCAATTCTAAAACCAATTAAACTCCAATTTGTGGTGGAATACGTAAAAGAGATGATTAGAGATAATTTTCAGGTGGTGGGGGACATTAATTTCGTCAGAATTTGGCCGGAAGAGGATGAATCTCACCGGTTATGCCTCACGGGTCAAAAGACCCGTTTTCCCCCTCATATTTTCTTCTCTCATTTCCCTCCTTTATCTCTTCTCTTATTGGTCACCTCTCATTCTCCCCTTTTCTGATTGGCTCCTCTCTCCCTCCTTTCTCTCCTTTATCTTCCATCTCCACCGCCTAACTTTTCTTACTTTTAATCTGGGCCACACACGTGGCCTTGCAGATTTGGCTCAAAAAATCTGGAGCATTCTAGTAATGGTAAATTTACAATTTTATCCCCGACTTTAAACGTTAATAACTTCTTCGTTCTAACTTCGTTTCATGAACGGTTTGAGCCTACGCGTTCGTGAGGTCGAGCTCTATTCAAAAATATAAATTTTGACCTCAAAAGGTCTACGTATTTTAATTAATTAAGGTCCAAACTTTAAACATCGTCACTAGTTTAATTTAAAACTAAACTTACACAAACTTATTATAAATTCTTGAAAAATCATATAAAAGCTCAATAATATTCACGATTTAATTCTTCATAATCATAAATCGATTTTATTTCGATTTTCTCCACATATTCATATATTTAAAATTTTCAAGGTATTACATGAATGATGCTTAATTAAAGCCCTTGTCACAAGCTTTATTTACTTAAATGCAATTTATTCATTATGGCTGGAATTACCACATATTGCTTTAATTTATTTATTGTACTTATCTTTTGTTACAATGAGTATATATAGGACTTGAAGTTCCTTGATCAGATCAGAATCTGCAGTTTCTTGATCCTCATCATATAAAAATGATTGGACCTGAAGTTCCGTCATGCAAAAAGATCAGGCATGGAGTCCCTAGATCCTCAAGATCGGACATGAAGTTCCTTGATGAGTATCGAAAGTTTGAAGTGTCGCAGTGCCTCAACTTAATTGTAATAAAAGTCATAAGAGTCTCAATCTACAGACTATTTAATAAGAACCAGAAGTTCCTTATGTCCATACTCAAAATGGTTTAGCAGAAGCATTTATTAAGCGGATGAAATTGATTACCCGCACTCTACTCATGAAAACGAAATTGAAAGTTTTCTACATGTGGACATGCCATTTTACATAATTTATTATTAAGTTTGGTTGAGACCAGTTGCCAACCATCAGTATTTTTCAGTACAACTTGTGTTTGGGCACCAGCCAAACATTAACATTTACGAGTTTTTGGTTGTGTTATCTATGTGCTTGTAAAACTGCCACAACGTACTAAAATAAGGCATCAATACAAACTGGGAATTTATGTTGAATTTGATCCACCATCTATCATTCAACATTTGGAACCCTTGACTGGGGATATAGTTACCGCATGATTTGCAGACTATGATTTTGATAAGACAGTTTTCTCGCCATTAGGGGGGAGAAAATAACATTGTTCCAGAAGAACGATGAGAAAATATCATTCCAGAAGAATGATAAGAAAAAACCGTTCTAGAAGAACGAAGAGAATTTGTCTTATTTTGATTCACGAAGCAATCAATGAGAAAATGAAATATGAATAATTGAATGATGCAACGAAAGTGATGAAAACATATATACTTGCTGCAAATGTGCCTACAATAATTGATGTCCCTGTTGGACAAAACAATGAGACAATAAATGATTTATTTGTTGCACGCCTGAACTGTGGCATACCCTCAAACTCAAAAAGAGTCAGTCTTCCGAAAGAAAAAGAATATAGCACTACTGAACTATTGCATTTCCGAAGCATAACTGTTGCATGTCATAAGCATGATAGTCGCCACATGAATACATGGTCCAGATGGACAATATGTGGACATGAGAATTTTGATGTCTCATGCATGAAGCATGATAGACGTATAGGTTCGAATGACTCAACTCCCGGAAGTGGAGATTAAAATCCAAACTCTATAATGCTCAAGATGAGGTTATGATCCACATTTTCTAAATTATGACTATCCTGGAAGAGATAGTATAATTCCCTTGAAGAGGCAATGGATATCCAAAAGAAATGAAAAGCTTTTATGTACGCGCATGCACATGAGAATATGGGATCTCGAATTGATGATATCCAATGGTAATGTTGGTTTTTACAAGTAGCTACTAAATTCATCAATGAGCTGTGTTGATATTGAGTCTCGTTCTTTTTCCGTTGACAAAAGGAAAAATTATTGGCCAAAAATGGAAAAAGGCAATTCCATTACAAATTTGTAAGAACGTGGAAAAACGGACCTATATATTTAAATACAATACAAATAACCAAAAGATGTTGAACCAAGGGAGTTACATATGGGCATTTGTAATACAATGAATTACACTCACATGATATGACACAAGGTTACTAATTGAAACCTGAAATTATACTCTTGTACCTATGAATGGAGAATTATATACGAAGGGTTGTGAGTCACCCACATCATATCTCCATAAGTAAATCCCTCAAGTATACATAGGAGCAAATTGCTTTGTAGAAATTCCAAAGGAAAATGTGTCATAAAGTGTAGAAAATCCATGAAAGATTCAAATTGCTTAAAGTAAGCCCCCGAAGGGTAAAGCATAAATTATGTACTCAATACCAATGGATGATATAAATTGCCTTAGTGAGTACTATCATTATGATATTGTTGCAACATACTAAAATCTCTTGCAAGAGTCAATGACATTAAATTAGAACTCCTGAAGAGTTGATGATATTAAATTAAGACTCCTGAAGAGCTAAGAAAAGTTATAAAGTGTTGAAAGAAATATTGTCTCGAGCTGCAGATCGAACAATCTACCAACACGAATCTTATCCATGATGTTAAAGAACCATATGGATTGAAGATTATGAGTTGAATACTCAAATGATGTAGACACTAAGAAAGATCATTTATCTTCGTGAGGGTAAAGATAAATGGATATTTGGTCCAGAAGTACCACATCTTAGTGAAGTATTTATTGTATTTGGCACGATACATTGAATGGAATAAAGCTTATCTATTAATATCTCCGAGAGATTACAGATATGTACATACACATGAGTTAAAACAAACAAACAGGATGGAGCCTTTACAAAGGTTGCTCATGTGAAGCCTCAGTACTCGGAAGTACCTGCAGCTGGTGATCACTTTGAATTCGACTTTCGAATTCCTGCAGCTGGTCGAGCTTTCTTTTCATGCTCGTCGAGTAATTATTTACAAGCACGTGTAACACTCTATTCTCGTGCTTGAGCCCTCTGATCTCTTGTTTAAGACTTGCCACCTCAGTCATCAATGATTCAACGTGGTGAGTTTGAGCAAGTAGGCGTTGGCCCATATTAGATACAGAGCCTGCACACTGAATACTGAAAGCCAAGGAGTCTTGAATGGCTAACTCGTCAGACCGTTTTGAAAGGATTATGTTATCATTTGGAGTGAGAAAATTCCTAGCTACCACAGTAGCGGTTATGTTATTCTTCATCATAGAGTCCCTAATCGTAAAAGGACCATTAGAAGATAAGAAGGACGGACGCCATATGTTATCCTGATGCTGCTTGTCTGTATCACTCCTAAGACTCAAATCTAAGCAAATGTTAGATGGGCAAATCATTTTCAAAAATGATGAAGGAAAAATGAGGTCAAATAAAATTTCAGAAGTGCAAGAAGGGGGAAATTTCTCAAGCAACAACTTTATGAGCATACTATTGAACACAATTGATGTCTCTATAAAAGAAGAGGCAACAGATCGAAGTGGCATGGCTTTCCGAATTTCAAAAGCCAGATTTTTCTGAATAATGTTCATTGGCATTTTTCAGACGCAATCTCAACTTTTTCTGATATCGCGTGCAACTTTGTCAAAGATCTCTGACAAAGTTGAAAACGTGTAAATCTTACTGTTCTAATTACACTATAGTTGCTGACAAGAGTAAAGGCACAACATCACCACTTGCTATTAGGAAATCTCTATATATGTCGACCTTCATCGTTCATGGCAAGACACACATCCAAAACGCCTAACTTTCTCTCATTACTGAAAATGCATCTGCAACCAAACCCCTTAACATACTCAGTTTCCTTCATCTCCGAGAATACCTCTTCAAACAAGTCACACCAGAGCAAAAGTATCTCATATATTAAGGGACGGGAGCAAGAGTATCTCATATCATGCAATCTCACTGTCCTTTTCTTTGTCCTTGTTTTTACCTGCAAAGACAAGGATAAAGAAAGCAATATGTCGGAACCTCCACTCAATCTCCCAGTAAGGAACCGACTACCTGGAACCTTTCCTGATTGCTTACCTAGCATTGCTTTCGAGTAATCATCTTCAACTGTTATTGGAGCTGGGTCTCCAGTCACCAAGAAGTGATGAACCATCCAAATGCAAGGGTTGCATTCCACTCCTGCATCAGAAGACAAATACTGCAGGAGAATATGCCACACATGTATGGGGGAAAACCAGGGAAAATACTACTTATGCAAGGGGAGTAAGTAAGGCAAGTGAAAATGATACATTGAAGCATGTGGAGACAAGCACAACAAACACATGTTGATTCATCCCCAACAAAGCCGAAGATCACTTGCCACGTGAAGCTCCTCACGATATAACTTCATTAAAGATCAAGCTTCGAAGGTCATTGAAGAAATTACAAGTTTGATTCAAGATCAAGTGTCCACCACCTTTGAATCAAATTCCGCTCCATTTAAAAGGAGTAAATCAGACCTTTGATGCAAGTCTAGCAGAAAGCCTTCCAGCCGAGTTCAAGAACAAACCTATGGAAAGTTAACAACAAGTAAAGCATATCTTTTGGCAACTCTTCTCGCTAAGAAACTGAAGCAGAATGATCAACGATCAGCCTAAATGATTTGAAATCAGGGGGAGATATTCATCAGGGGGAGCATCCAAGATAGATCAAGATTTTAACGAGTCAATTGAATAGTTGTGGCCATCCAAGGGGGAGTGTTGTAAATATGGTGGATGTCCACACTGGCCACTAATCTACTATGCTACAAGTGGGAATAAAGGTTGTCTTTCACTGTCTGCCAAAGCTTACTCCCTACGACTCATGTTTTCTATATAAATGCAACACACACCAAACATAGGTGAGTGACTAACGGTAGAGAGAGAGGAAAGAAGAGGAAGAGAGAAAAAATAGGAGATATTAGAGAGAGAGAGTTATCTTTGTATTCATATTATTCCAAATTATAATGAAAGCACCACTGATGCTCCGAGAACGTACTCCAATCACATTGACTGTAGAGGAACCTCTTAAATTTTGTGTCTTGTTTCTTTTATTCCATTGCACACACTGTCGATTTTACAACAATCGTTGTTTTCATGTTTGATAAGTACATTGTTTTTGGAGAATTGGTGAGTACATTATTGAGAATGTGGCACTTATTACATGACTATGCTTTTGCCATGGAGAGAGGGGGATATAATTTGCTTTTCTCAACCATTGAGAAAGCACTTGTTACATTTCTTCATGACTCAACTACCCTCATTAAAGTTGTGTTGACCCTAAGAATTATCAAGCCTATGTTGTGTTGCGTGTAGATTGAGTAATAAATAGCTAATTACGTCATTTTGGTGAATACGGGCTTGCCAATTTACGACCGAGCTCAGTTGGCGAATAGAATGAATGTGATGACAATGTTGGATGTATTGTTGACTTCTGTGTATAAACAATTACTGTCGAAGAAGGAACGCGTCTCGACCTTGTGTCCTAGAACCTGAAGACAAGGCTGCTAGTTTTTGCGAGGTTCAAACAAGGTTCGGCTTTCAAAGTGTTGAACACTCCAAGTGACAACTCACTTTGCTGAAAAGACTAATGAGATGATCTCTTTAATGAGAAGACCAAACTAAAGATAACCAGTTGAATTCGAAGCAGTGTTGTTACTCCAAACTAAAGATACTCCTCGATCGCTTGATTCATTTGAAGCTAACACAGTGCTGTTGATCCAAACTAAAGGTGTGTTAACGAAGTTAGAAGAATTAATGGTTTCTTACGGTACAAGACGTTTGCGTAGAGCGAGATTTGGGTAGGGTTTTTTTTTTCAACACAAAGTCTTGTATTTATAGGGTTGTATACTCACTTGGACCCGATGTTGTTCCAACCATGGATCTTTAAATCAACTTCTGATGATAAAAGCAAAAATCACCTTCTAATATATCACACAAAACAATATTGGCTACTCAAAGATGAGTATGAACTACTACTCAAAATTTCTCAAAATTGTTCGTTGTCAATTTATAGAACTTCGTGTTTATAATCATAACCATTCATATTATAAATCACCATATAAAGATTGCCTATGCCAAAAATCAATTAAAACTAAGGTCGTTTATTGGTAAAAGTATTATGAACCGTCTATGTATTTGCTACAATAGATTGACTAAATGACCTTAGTTTTAATTTATTTTTTGCAAAGATAATCTTTACAGTGTGATTCATAGTATAAACGGTTTTGATCATAAGCACAAAACTCTGTGAGTAAAACACTAAGAGTTTTGAGTAGGAGTTCCTACTCATCTTTGAGTAACCAAGTATTATTCTATCACACATGTGGCTTAAGTGAATATTCCAAAATGATCCACAATTGGAAGCTATCTTTATCAATCCTTGCTTGCTGACCAACCAATTCTATCATTTATTCAAATGAAAACTAATGAAAAAAGCTTTAAAACTTTAAGTTTTAATGATAAGGACAAAATAAAGGGTAAAGTGAATAATATCATGATTAACTTTTTAATGTAAAAATGTGGTTTTTCATTAAAGTGAACAATACCGGAAGCTTTTCGTTAAAGTTCCCTTTATTCAAAGGATAATCACCAAAGCATGCCTGGGACGCATGACCTTATGCTTCCAATTAGGTGGCCTCACATTGCAAATCGAATTCTTGGCCAATTTGCTATCCACTCTTCTAAAAATACCTGCTAGCGTCACCTAGGCGTTAGACGGCTGGACACCGTCCCAAATTTAAGAAAGTATGTCAAGACTAGTTTAGATCGCGACTCTCACTTGGACAGAAAATCGATAACTTTCATTTTGCATTTATTTTTTCCAAAAAAATGTAATAGATTTGTTGAATACTTGGATGACACTCATTATAGGCTTATTTCCTAATTTTTCAATATGTTCTAATGCTTCATAAACTATATGTTCATTTTATTTTGCACTTTATATCATGTACAATTATGTATTTTTTTTTAATTATAAATAGGCATATATTTGTCCAATATAATAAATTTACTTAAATCCACCTAGGCTCTCGTCTAGGCCATGCCTAGCTTCCTAGGCACTAGGCCTCGGCATGCCGTCTGACTAAATCGTAGCGTCTTTTAGAACCTTGTTACTATTTATCCCAAACCTGGAGAGGACCATCATAACCAATTCACCATGTGATCATGTTAATCCCATCTTGCTAATACAAATTCTTATCTAGCAACGGAAGATGAATGATCATTATCTTGTTGTTAAGATCACAATATTATCTTTTAGCAATAACTATAAATTATCCTAAACAGTCTAGAACACCATTTATTCAACAGCCTCGACTGACGTAACATCGGGTCCAAACATTACCTAATGGTTGTGAAAGCTGTTCGGTAAAAAAAGGTATCAATTTCAATGCCAAGGTTAAGGTAACCTGAGATTTCATACGTAATTGCACGTGTTAAAAATGTCAAGAAAAAACATTCAAAATTGGAAAGGAAAAAGAGAGCGGTCAATCTTCTAACATGAACTTTGGGAAACACAATGGTGGGGACATCAAGAAACCCTTATCCTCCGCGACCACAAATAAATTAAAAAATTACAAAAAAAAATTATCGAATTAATAATTAGACACCAAAGCAAATCGTCCCATGTTTTTCTCATATATAGAGTGGATTGTTCACGGACGCTGACGCTTCTTCTCATCGGTTCCTCTTACAAATCACAAAACCAGAAGCGGAAGGAGAGAGAGCGGAAATCTGAGTTTTCGATTGATTCTGTGAAAATGGAGGGGGTGGATCATTTGGCGCAAGAACGGAGCAAGGCGCAGTTCGATGTCGACCAGATGAAGGTCATCTGGGCCGGCTCTCGCCACACCTTGGAAGTCTCCGATCGAATTGCTCGCCTCGTCGCTAGCGATCCGGTAATTGGTTCTAATTTCATTTCATTTCTGATAAATTCAATTGTTTTTTAAGTAGATCGATAGCGTTAGTGGGTTGAATTGGTGGTTGTTAGTGGAGGGGGAAATTGGTGGTGATCGAAGCCGCACCAGGATGCATAGGCATAATTGCCCTTCTGTGGTAAATTCAATTATTTGAATGGTTCAGAGTTTGTGCTTCGCATTTCAGTCGTTACTTCTTAGGTAGCAGGCCAAGTTTTTTCTTCTTTTCTAAATTTACTGTTGAGAAATATGTCATTAGCTCTACTTTGTCGTCGAAAAAGCTCGTAAATGTGTATTAATTAATGAACAGATGAGTGATTGTTTTTCTTTTGATCAGTTAAAAATTGTTAATTTGTTGAGTTGTTTGAAAGTTTCCTTATTTCAAAAAAGTTGTTGAAAATTTGTTGTGATTTGTTGTTTTCAGTTGTATTTCTTGGGCTGGGGGAAAGCAATTAGGCCGTGAATATTATTTTATATTTATTTAGATTCGTTTAATTGGAATTGTTTTACTGTCAGGTCTTTAGAAAGGATAACAGAACATTGCTGAGTAGGAAGGATTTGTTTAAAAACACTCTGCAAAAAGCAGCTCATGCTTGGAAACGGATCACAGAGCTGCGGCTATCCGGTATGTCTCCACAAGGGAGTTCTCGTTTCCAGGACTACTATATTTTTGTTTTTGTTTATTAATTCAACTGTGCTACTATTATTGCAGAGGAAGAGGCATACTGGTTAAGGCATTATGTGGATCAACCAGCGTATACGGATCTTCACTGGGTATGCTCCAATTCCTCCTCTTCTTGCCATTCTTCTTTTTGGATTAACTTGTTTTATAGTATTTATTTACATTGATTTGGGCACTTTCATGTATGATAAAGTGCTCTACGTGTTTTTAGTTTCGAGTGTAACATAATTTTATTGTCTTCTCTTCAGGGAATGTTCGTGCCAGCTATTAAAGGATCAGGTACTGAGGAGCAGCAAAAGAAGTGGTTGCCGCTGGCATACAAAATGCAAATCATTGGTTGCTATGCTCAGACTGAACTTGGTCATGGCTCCAATGTTCAAGGGCTGGAGACCACTGCAACTTTCGATCCAAAGACTGACGAGTTTGTTATTAATAGTCCTACTCTCACATCAAGCAAAGTGAGTTATTTCTATAATGGTGTTTTGCTTAATCTTCTTATTTTTAAATTGAGTGAAATTTTAATATCTATGATAATACAAGTTTGTTGTGCAGAATTGTTCTTGTTACCATATCTTTAGTATTGATATATTATATATTCAACCATAATGTAGAGTGTTCTTTATGCATACACGATCAAAGTGACTAAGTTACGTTCTTATTGTTCTTCCCTTATTGTTTTGAATAGTGGTGGCCTGGTGGTTTAGGAAAGGCTTCTACACATGCTGTTGTTTATGCCCGTCTTATCACTGATGGTCAAGACCATGGAGTGCATGGTAAGTACCAAGTTTACATTATTTTGATACTCATGAAATGAATGATCGATTGAATTTAATTATAAAATTCTGATTTTAGGTTTCATTGTCCAACTTCGGAGCTTGGATGATCACTTACCACTTCCAGGCATAATAGTTGGCGATATTGGGATGAAATTTGGAAGTGGGGCATACAACTCCATGGACAATGGTGTTCTTAGACTTGATCATGTCCGTATACCAAGGGAACAAATGTTGATGAGGTATGTAATACTTAATGATAGACAAAATGTCATTCGGATGTTTAAAATTTTTAACTGCCTATTTTACTTATTTAGTTAGATGGATAGGAAGACTGTCCTGATGTTTCTTTCAAATGTGCCAGGGTCTCACAGGTCACAAGAGAAGGAAAATACGTACAATCCAATGTTCCACGACAGCTGCTGTATGGAACTATGGTTTATGTGCGGCAAACGATTGTAGCTGATGCTTCCTCTGCTTTATCACGGGCAGTATGTATTGCTACTAGGTATAGTGCCGTTCGTCGACAATTTGGTTCACAAGATGGTGGCCTTGAAACACAGGTACGATGGCAAATTGTTTCATTAGTTTTCTTATTCTCTCCATGAGTTTAGACATACCAGTTTTATTTGTTTCTTATGAAGATGTTTTATTTACTGGTTGTGGTTCATGTTTTGCTTTAGGTCATTGATTACAAGACTCAGCAAAGTAGGCTCTTCCCTTTGCTGGCTTCTGCCTATGCTTTTAGATTTGTTGGTGAGTGGTTGAAATGGCTATACACAGATGTGACAGAGAAGTTGCAAGCTAATGATTTCTCGACATTGCCTGAGGCTCATGCATGCACTGCGGGTCTGAAATCATTGACCACTTCTGCAACTGCTGTACGTGATTATTGCTGCCCTTGCATCCGTTCCATTTTTTTTTTCTTCGGAGGCCTGTGAAGCTTTTCAGCTTGACAACAAATATGGAACTTTCTTATCTCATTGACAGACTCTCTCTCTCTCTCTCTCTCTCTCTCTCTCTCTCACATTATTTATTTATTCATTTTCTTGACAGGATGGCATTGAAGAATGCCGGAAATTATGTGGTGGCCATGGTTATCTATCTAACAGTGGGCTTCCTGAATTATTTGCCGTTTATGTACCAGCATGTACATATGAAGGAGACAACATTGTTCTACTTCTACAGGTACTTGAATTAAGAAACCCTGATCTTATTTTCGTTAGACAGGACCTTTATTTGCCTTTTGACTTTGCTTATTGCTTATTCCTTGCCTGTTCTACTATGATTTAAGAGCTGCTTCTGTCTTGACCCAGTAACTTGCCTCTCACTTGTGCCACATCTTTTGCTACTGTGCTAACTGCTTAAGAAAATGTGCTTGTGCTTGTGATTTTGTTTGCATTTTTTTAAATTTTACATCCTGAATTTTCTGGAAATAGGTTTAAGATCTTTTATTCTGTAGTAATTTGGAGGAATTTACTTTTGGTTTATTCAGTGGTGGATTCAACTTGCTGCTATCAGAATGTATATGTTGTGTGCTGAAGTATTTCTGACAATTTCTCTTTTAGGTTGCAAGGTTTCTTATGAAGACTGTTGCTCAGCTACCATCTGGTAAAAAGCCTGTTGGAACCACAACTTATATGGGCCGTGCTCAACATTTGATCCAATGCCGTTCTAGTGCTCAAAAAGGTTGTATTTTTTTTCCTATATCCAATCTGTTGGCTTTCTTTACCTCTTTCACATTGTCATGCACAAGTTTGCTATATTTTACATTGCATAAAAGCACAAATTCTGCTTTAGTAATATGCATATACACTTATGTTGGCATGCAGCGGAGGATTGGTTGAACCCTAGTGTGATACTTGAGGTATTTGAAGCAAGGGCTATAAGGATGTCGATTGCCTGTGCTCAAGACCTTAGCAAGTTTTCAAATCAAGAAGAAGGTTTGTGTTTTTTCTTTTTTTTTTTTCTGTTGAAAACGGAAGGATTTCACGAACAATTTTATACATGGCACACTTTGTAGACATTTTCTAATCTTTTTGAGACCTTAGTTCGTTGTTTGTATTTTAATCTCTAGGATAGATACTAATTATTCACTTAAAGTGAATCTTCTTGGTCATTCACAGCTCATTCTATTCCGTTATGATTATTTGTTAATTTTGATGCATTTCCAATGCTTCAGGCTTTGCAGAACTCTCATCTAATTTAGCTGAGGCAGCAGTAGCTCATTGCCAATTAATTGTTGTTTCCAAGTAAGTTTCGTCCAATCATTTTGTTTAAAATGTTTTGGCCTTGAATTCAATTCCTTGGCTCTGAATTCCTCTCTGTGTGGCACATGTACCTTCATTTCCTAATTCAATGAAATGACAGCGAGGGCACTGCCGGGCGGGATCTAATTCTGAAAGACCCGTAGTTAATTTCCACTTTGGTAATCTTGCTTCTTTTTCTTTCATGATAGGTTCATTGATAAAGTCCAACAAGACATACCGGGGAAGGGGGTGAAAAAACAGCTGGAGATCCTCTGCAACATCTATGCTTTATACACTATTCACAAGCATTTGGGTGATTTCCTCTCCACTGGAAGCCTCACAGCAAAGCAAGCTTCACTTGCAAATGATCAACTTAGATCTCTTTATTCCCAGGTTTGCCCAATCATCTTTGCTTTAAGTCTACATTTTGTTCTTTAATGGTGACTCTTGTCTAATAGCTCTTAAATCTTTATATATGGTAGCTCCGTCCCAATGCCATTGCCCTCGTTGATGCATTTAATTTCACCGACCACTACCTTGGCTCAATTCTAGGCCGCTATGATGGTAATGTGTACCCGAATCTCTATGAGGAGGCTTGGAAAGATCCTCTTAATGAGTCAGTTGTGCCCGATGGCTATCGGGAATATGTCCAGCCTCTGCTGAAGAACCAGCTCCGTAACGCAAGACTATGATTAATAGTGTGATGGGGGATTTTTTCGTCGCCAATAAAAGCACCAGCAGGTGGTTGCTGATCAACATCGAATACTCGTATTTATGTAGCGTGAAACTTTTCTTTAAGTAATTGTAATGATTTGTTCCTGAATATGGGAAACAATGTAATCTTAATAACTTTATGAATGTGGCCAATAGAGTATAAATAAAAGTTATGTTGCAAGTTTTTACGGCAATTTTGCTGCTTAAGATGGAAATGTGATTGCAAAATGGTTTTGAGGGCATTTACTTGTGCATGAGGTTTTTTGTTTGATTCTCCTCTCTTCTATCGTCGCTCGCTTAAGAAAAGGTCTGCGTTTTAGGCACAAACATTAGGAGTTACGTCTTCTTGCACTTGAGTTCGAACCTCGTATTTTGTAAATTGGAGGAGTTGGAATGTTGTTAAAAGGTCCCGTTACTTTCTGTCACCCAAACAAGTCGTCTATTTTCTTCGCCTGAGGGGTCCAGTCTTGTAGCGTGATCAATGGGGTTCATCGCAACTCCTCGAACCTTGGGCCGCTGCCCCAACCACTGGCTTTGCCCAGCATTATACAGCTGCTGCTCCCCATTCCCTGGATTTGGCTCACTTGGGATCGTCCCAATTGTAGCCAGGAACTTAGAATTAATCCACTTCTCAGCACTGGAAGGCAACTTCACTAGGCATCCTGCTCAGGAGGGTTCTTTCAAACCGTTGTGTATTTTGGCCCCAATGTTCAAAGCACTAAGCGGCAGGCAACGTCCCAATTGGAAAATTCATGTCGAAGTTAAAACTGATTGGATTTGCTAGTGCTAGATGGATGAGGAGTTTTGCGGGCGGTGACGTTGGTGGAGATAGTGCGATAGGAAGTGGTGACGTTGGTGTTGACTGAGTGGTGAAGGAGACGACTGAAGAGGGTGGAAGATGCCGCTCGAGCTCTCCTAAAAGCCATTCAGTTCACTTAGGTTTTGCTTTTTCTCTTTTCTTCGAATACAAGTTACAAATTACAACTGAAGAGAGTGAACCACCAACCACCTAATAAAATAGGGAATTTTAACGAAAAGCACCTGGTACTGTTCACTTTAACGAAAAACCACATTTTTACACTAAAAAGTCAATCATGGTACTATTCACTTTACCCTATATTTTGTCCTTATCATTAAAACTCAAAGTTTTCAAGCCCTTTTCATTAGTTTTCCTAATAAAATAAGCAAAAAAACAAGGGCCTCATTTGACATAATAACCCATTGGGCCATGGCCTATTGATATTGGGCTTGGGATTTAGAGTCGAGCTTCCTTTTCCGAATTAGAGAAAATCTCACCTGCACTTATTTTAGAAAAAAGAAGGGTTTAGATTCAACTATAGCTCATTTAGTTAAATTTTAACTGTTTGCTCGTGACAAAAAATATGCGGAAGATAATTTCTAGACATTAATCAGGCACGGTCTAAACTAAGTTTTAACCCTTATTTTTGTTACAAGACAACACGATATTTACAAACACATGGACAACACTTCATATCCTCATATGCTTTTTTATGCATAACTCAACTCAAGTCAAATACGTGAACAACTCAACTCACATGCCTATTCTGATATACGAAAGAAATTGAGCTTTCACACCAAAACTTATTGTCAATCACATGTTAAGTCCTTTACTTTGGACTTGGATTGTCGGCCCTCCCCATCTCATACCCTTCCCATCCCCTCTTATTTTTGTGGTCACGGTTAAACCACGTCAACATTTTATATTGATTTTTTATATAGAAATAATAAGACAAAAAACAATGGGAATATAAAATGTTGACGTGGCTTAACCGTGACCACATAAATAGGAGGGGATGGGAAGGGTATGAGATGGGGGAGGGCAGACAATCCAGGTCCAAAATTCCAATGTGAGACAACACTTAGATGGAGGCAGATTGTTTGCCCTCTTGTTTGGGTGCCCTTCCCATTCCTTCTTATTTTGTACAGTCACGGTTAAGTCACGTCAACATTTTATATTAATTTTTTGGGTAAAAGACTGTTTACCACCCTCATGTTTCGTGGTTTTCAACATTTAGTACATCAAGTTTTTTTCGTCCCAGAGTCATACCTAAAGTGTAAATTTTGGGACAGTCTCATACATCTGTTAGTCAAACTGTTAGTTCTCCCGTTAAGTGATGACATGGCGTCCTGATTGGACGCCACGTGTCATTAAAAAAATAAAAAATTTATTTAAATAAAAATAATATTAAAAAATATTTAAATAAATATTTAAATAATAATTTTTTTTTTTCCTTCTTCTCTTCTTTTTCTTCTTTTTTTCTTCTTCTTCTTCTTCTTCTTCTTCTTCTGGGTTCGGTTCTCTCTTTTCTTTTTTTTTTCTTTTTTTTTTCTTCTTCCTCCTCCTCCTCCTTCCTCCTCCTTCCTCCTCATTCTTCTTCTCCTTCTTCTTCCTTCTTAAGAAGGAAGGAGGAGAAGGAAAAAAACAGAAAAAAAAAAAAAAAAAACCGAACCCAGAAAAGAAGAGGAAGAAGAAGGAAGAAGAAGGAGAAGAAGAATGAGGAGGAATGAGAAGGAAGAAGAAGAAGGAGAAGAAGAAGGAGGAGGAAGGAGAAGGAAGAAGAAGGAGGAGGAAGAAGGAAAAAAAAAGGAGACTTTGGATGCGGTCCCTAGTTATGAACAATCTTTGACTGAAACCTTGTTGGTTTTTAATTTTTTATCAAAGTCCCTGAAATTAATTAATAATTTATTTTTATGTACATTACTATATTTTTTAAATTAAAAATTAAAATTTATAGTTGTTTATATTAATGAGATTTTAAATAAAAAACAATAATTTTTGGGATTAAAAATATTAAAATATAAATATACTATTGTGTGTGTGTGTGTGTAAACATGGGTACATTCATAAAAAATAACCAAAAAATTATTGTATCAAAACATGGGTACATTCTTCAAAATGGGTACATTTAGCAAAAATAAAAATGGGTACAAATAAATAAAAAAATATGGGTACAATACAAATAAACTTTAAAAAATATGGGCACAAAAAGAAATTAATATATGGGTACAAATTAAAATTGAAAGGAAAATTGGTACAAATTAAAAAAGGGTTGCAAATTAAAAATGGGTACAAACTAAAAATAAAAATAATGGTTGCAAATTAAAAATGGGTACAAACTAAAAATAAAAATATATGATAAAAAATTTAGCCATAAATATAAATATACTAATTGTAACATTTTTAATATTAAATGAATATATTTAGAAATAAAAAATATTTTATTATTGAAATAATTAATGATATTATTAATACAAATGACCTTGATCAAAAATTGAAAAGTAATAAGGTTTTAATCAATAGAGTAGTAAAAATAAGGATGAAAACCTAATTACTCCAAAAAAAAAAAAAAAAAAAAAGAAGAGAAACCGAACCTAGAAGAAGAAGAAGGAGAAGAAGAAGGAGGAGGAAAGAGAAGGAAGAAGGAAGAAGAAGGAGAAAAAGGAGGAAGAAGAAGAAGAAGAAAAAAAAAAGAAAAAAAAAGAAGAGAGAAACCGAACCCAGAAGAAGAAGAAGAAGGAGAAGAAGAAGGAGGAGGAAGGAGAAGGAAGAAGAAGGAGGAGGAGGAGAAAGAAGGAAAAAGAAAAAAGAAAAAAAAAAAGAAACCGAACCCAGAAGAAGAAGAAGAAGAAGAAGAAGAAGAAGAAGAAGAAGAAGAAAAAGAAGAGAAGAAGAAAAAAAAAAATTTTTATTATTATTTTAATATTTTAATATTTATTTAAATATTTTTATTTAAATAAATTTTTTATTTTTTTAATGACACGTGGCGTCCAATCAGAGCGCCACGTCATCATTTAACGGGAGAACTAACAGTTTGACTAATATATGTATGAGACTGTCCCAAAATTTACACTTTAGGTATGACTCTGGGACGAAAAAAACTTGATGTACTAAATGTTGAAAACCACGAAACATGAGGGTGGTAAACAGTCTTTTACCCTAATTTTTTTATAGAGATAATAAGACAAAAAACAATAAGAATATAAAATGTTGACGTGACTTAACCGTAACCGAACAAATAGGAGGGGATGAGAAGGGCACCCAAACAGGAGGGCAGACAATCTGCCTCCCACTTAGACGAAGGCAGATTGTCTGCCCTCCCATTACCATGCCCTTCCCATCCCTTCTTACATTGTGCGGTCACGGTTAAGCCACATTAACATTTTATATTGATTTTTTTATAGAGATAATAAAACATGTTAATGTGGCTTAACCGTAACCGCACAAATAAGAGGGGATGAGAAGAGCATGATAAAAGGAGGGCACACAATTTGCCTCCCACTTAGACATCCTCAAACAGTAAAACTAAGACCTTTCACAATCAGCCAAAAAATTGAGTACAATACTAATAGTGTAGTGCAGTACTATATTAAGTGATTTGGCATTCCACTGCTGCCTTGTCTCTTCATTATAATGCCAATGGTCCATACTCTGGCCCTATTAAAACTATTGTCCAACCTATTTTTGTAGCATTATAATGGTCCGGACGGACAAGGATTGTCTGCCCTCCACTTCTGGTGCCCTCCCTATGCATTCCTATTTTGTGTGGTCACGGTTAAGCCACGTCAACATTTTATATTGTCTTTTTTTTATAAATATAATAAAACAAAAATTAATAGTAATATAAAATGTTGACGTGGCTTAACCGTGACCACATAAACAGAAGGGCATGAGGAGGGCACCGGAAGTGGAGGGCAGACAATCCTTGTCCGGTCCGGACTCCGGCCCTATAAAAGCTATTGTCCAACCTATTATTGTAGCTAATAATGTCTAAAGTCGCACAACACTTAGTACACCTAAGACCATCTCTAATGGTGATCTAAAACATAAAAATATTTAGCCCAGAAAATTTACATTTTAGCTTAAAAATAATTTTTCTACTCCAACCCTTCTGGCCTAAAATTTTAGCCCAGATTATCAAAAAATGAATTAAGGCTAATTTTTTTTTAAAATTAACTTAAAAAAAATTATGTAGACTATCCTAAATTAATTTTATGAACATTTTAACCTAAACATATTTAAATTCCGATAAATTTTGAAAAATCACTACATCAATATATGAAAATCATGATATACCACGTAAACTTAAAAAAAAAAGACAATTAATAAACCACATAAACTTAATACAATCGAAAACTCATAGACTACATAAACTTAATAATGATATCCACCATCTTGACTTGGTGATGGACTTGGGTGTTAGTCTTGAGATGAATCATCATCTTGAAATATACTCCTGGTGGCCCTCCCCATGCATTCCTGTTTTGTGTGGTCACGGTTAAACCACGTCAACATTTTTATATTGTCTTTTTTTTTTATAGATATAATAAAACAAAAATTAATAGTAATATAAAATGTTGACGTGGCTTAACCGTGACCACATAAATAGGAGGGCACGAGGAGGGCACCGGAAGTGGAGGGCAGACAATCCTTGTCCGGTCCGGACTCCGGCCCTATAAAAGCTATTGTCCAACCTATTATTGTAGCTAATAATGTCTAAAGTCGCACGGCACTTAGTTCACCTAAGACCATCTCTAATGGTGATCTAAAACATAAAAATATTTAGCCTAGAAAATTTACGTTTTAGCTTAAAAATAATTTTTCTACTCCAACCCTTCTGGCCTAAAATTTTAGCCCCAGATTATCAAAAAATGAATTAAGGCTAATTTTTTTTTAAATTAACTTAAAAAAAATTATGTAGACTATCCTAAATTAATTTTATGAACATTTTAACCTAAACATATTTAAATTCCGATAAATTTTGAAAAATCACTACATCAATATATGAAAATCATGATATACCACATAAACTTAAAAAAAAAAAAAAGACAATTAATAAACCACATAAACTTAATACAATCGAAAACTCAGACTACATAAACTTAATAATGATATCCACCATCTTGACTTGGTGATGGACTTGGGTGATAGTCTTGAGATGAATCATCATCTTGAAATATACTCCTTGTGGCATTCCTTCGTAAAATTTCCTTTTGCTTACCACGTAAGTATTTCTTCCTCTATGGAGTGTATTTGTCGAGGTCTTCCATTATCAAATTAGTTTTGTACCTTTCTTGCTCCCTATCCCCTTCTTCCTTCATGGCCAAAAATATTTGGGCCGATTCTTCTTGCCTACGGCATTGGTTTTTGTTCATTCTTACCATTTTGCTAGCAAATTGTGCACGTATCGAATCTTGGGACTTCCCTTTTCTCTTTGCTTCCTTTTACTTATCTCTAACTGGGGGCCTTGGAAAAGAAGAAGTTGGGCTCATTTGGTCGACACCTTCATTGTCGGCAAAATTCACACCTTCATTGACATCATTTGGGGGTGGGGCTTCATTATGAAATAATCTTCCACATTGTTGATTCGCATTGGTTCCCCACCTTGGACAATCCTTGAGGATGTTCTAAGCATAATGCAACTTAAAAGCTTGATTTTTTGTCTTGTAAATTGCTATTGTTTTGTCACCCTATGCAACAAATACATAAAAACAATTAGTTGCAAAATACTATTATGTACATAACAACTAAAATATCAACAAAGAAACTCACAATTTCTTAGGCGCCCCTTCCACTAGGCATATCAATCTTGGCTCTCTCCAAGCTTCCCTAGTGCACGCTTTGTTGATAATCTTCCACCGATCATAAACACTATCAACTTCCCTTCGACCGGCATTGGAGTTTTCATGGAACTTATCAACGATTTTACCCCACAAAACCTTTCTATTTTGATTGGTGCCGACAGCACCATCTTCGCTAACAGAAATCCATGCCAAGCATAAAGCAATATCTTCGTCAAAGGTCCAATCACGACCTCTAACATGCTCTTTTGCCATCTTGAAAATTTTGGAAATGAGAAGAAATGGTATAAAGAAAAATTGGAAGAATTGTAGGAGAAAAGTGAGTTTTGTGTGGATGTTTGAACAAATACATAGGTATTTATAGAGTTTTTGGTTGAATTTTAAGTTAAATAATTTTTAAAAATTATTCTAGCCGTTGGATTTAAATTTGGACCGTTAGATTTGATTATATACTATCTAAGCCGTTGGATTCAATAAATACATAAATATAAAACTAAAAAAAAAAATTTGAACCTGGTCCATTGGATTAAACAACGGCCCATTTAAACGTAGCCGTTGGATTATAAAAAGTAGCCGTTGGGCTACTTATTGCACTGACAAGTGGGGGAACACCCCCACGTGGGGCTGTTGCTTTTCTAAAAATGCCTAGCGTGTGCAGCGTGTAGGCGAGTAGGGAAAGGGAACTGGGCTTCACAGCCCTAGTTTCAGTCTCAGTTGGTGGGGCCCATTTTGCTTTGTGGCCTAAAACTGGGCCAGTATTTGACCCTTAAATGAGTTTTAGGTTTTAGGTTAATTTTGGGTCATGGGTTGGAGTGGATTTTAGGGTGGGCCGGGGGGGGGAATTTTAGGTTATAAGTCACCATTGGAGATGGTCTAAGGGTGGGTGCAGGTTGGTTTGGGTCAGTTTTGGGCCAAAATCGAAACCAAACCAACCTAGTCGGTTTGACCAAAATTGCAAACCGAAACCGACCAAGCTAGGTCCAAAATCGATCAAGTCGGTTAACCGAATGTGGCGGGTTGGTTTGAATTGGTTTTTAGTTTGTGTAAAGATGAGAACACATAATAAATTTCTCTTTCAAAAGCAATAGAACATAGCACCAATATGAGTGATTGGTAAAAGAAAAACACAAATGGTGCCCCAGTTCTTCTTGAAATGAACTCTTAAACTAATCATGTGGTAGAAACATGGTAACTTGTAAATAACTAACCATTTATATTACTACACATATTAATTATGATTAAAAAAATTAAAATTAAATATATGTAGGTTGGTTCGGTTAACCACACCCTAAGAATTTTGGAAACTGATTAAGGTCGGTGCGGTTTGGTTTAACCACCGAAAATTAAAACAAAAAAAAAAACCAAACCAAACCGTCGATACGATTTGGGCGGTTCAATTGGTTTTTTTTTTTTTTAATGCCCAGCCCTAGGCTCACCTGTCTTCTTTCATAAATTTACCATCTCAATTCTCAACAACTAATTTATTTGAAATTGTCCTAAAGTGTTTCAACTTTTTTTCCGCAATACCACAAAACTATAGTACTAGACCATCATTATAAGTCAATAAATAGGATGACCAAATGTTAATGCCAAACTTGCAACTTTTACCTCGCAATTCTATGATGGTGTCAGACTGTCAGTATTTGAGCAAATGTACATAATAAATTTATTTTATTTTTGAAAAATAATATTGACACGCTCACTTTCTCTCTTTACACAATCCTCTCTATTTGTGGTCTCTGAATACTATAAATCATTGGAGAATTAAATGACAAAAATTACCATAAATTTGCAGAAAGAAAAATTATATATGAAATAAAAGGTGTCCTATCCACACACATCTTTTTACTTCTCATACACCATATGTTAATTTCTGTCATTTGATCTTCTTCAATTTATTTGATCCGATAGCTGAAAATTAAAATGATGTGTGAGAAGTAAAACTGAGTTGTAGATGACACACCCTAAGAAATAAATGTTTATGAAATGAAATGATGGACATCAGACTAAAGCTATTTCAAAAAATGTTCATGTTCATGAAATAAATGGTAACCAATAAACTTTTTAATAATCTTTTATAACTCAAATTTGTACAACTACAGCGCCACCACAATTTGAGAAATGCTATTTGGGATAATTAGCAATATACAGTCTAAGTAGGCTTAGGCTTTTGAGAGTTTGAGTCTCGGTTGGTTTCTATGAAATCATCAAGGCCACGCCAAGCAGGATCATGCATATTTGAGAGGATATTCCTATTATTTTGTAACTTACGACGGCAATCCTAGGGCTATTGGTTAATTATAAATACAGAGGTAGTGGCAACATTCAACCCCTCCAATTCAACACACAAACTGCCCTGCGCAAACTCTCGCTATACGCGAAACTTCTCAACAACATTGAGATTTTTATTTTCTTTTTTCCTGCCAACACATCTTCAATTTGGATAAACAACACTGGAGCCGTAGAATTAGCTGATCAATGAGCATCTTCAGTTTGGATAAACATCACTGCTTCGAGACCGACTGGTTATTTATCCAAGTCTTGGTCGACAAGGATTTTTGAGTCCTTGTTGGTAGAGGTCATCTCATCAGCCTTCTCAGCGAAGTGAGGTGTTACAGGTTACTACATTCGGCACATTGAAAGTCGAATTTGATATTTGAACTTTGCAGAACTAGCAACCTTGTTTTCAGGCTCTAAAACCTAAAGGCCGAGACATGTTCCTTCCTCGGTAGCAGTCGCGAGATCAAGAAGTCAGCAGCGCGCCCAACGGCACATCAACATATTTTACTCCCCGGCCGAGCTTGGCCGGTGAGTTGGCATGCCCCGCACATAACCGAATGACGTAGTTAGCTTATTAGTTACTCGGCTTGCATGCCACGTAAGCTTAGTAGTTTTTAGGGTCAACAGTAACACATGAAGGGCAAATGTGTTTTAATGACAAAGTGGTATGTAGATACTAATTTAGTATAACGTTTTTCAATTGATTATTTTATTGAAGTAAAATATATATTCTTTAATGGGTAAGGAGACAGGTTATATTACCCGTTAATTTTAATGGGTTTGACACGATACGATCTATTAAGATATCAAGTATGTTCACGAAAACCCCCCAACCCATGCCCGTCTCGAAAAAAAATTTCATAATTATAAGTATGGGTGGAATTTTTTGCCAAATTACCATACCAATCGAATTACCAACCATACCATACCAAAATTGTGCCAAAAAATTTGTACCATCGGTAATGGTACGGTATTTGTACTGTACCATACATTGTCAGTATGGCAATGGTATTCAAAACCATTATCAGTGGTATACTGTACCGTACCACTATTATTAATATTATATCATTTATTTATTCATTTATATATATAATTATGTATTATTATCATTATATTTGCACTTTATTTTTTTTCCTAGTCATTTATCCAATCATCTCACCCTCTAACCTCTACTTTCCCAATAAAAAAACCTAAGCCTTCTTGCACTGCGACTCTTCATCTTTTCACTCATCTAGCCATCAGCTTCATCTCTGTTGCTCCTGTTCCGGCGACTCTCTCTCTTTCTTCGTAGTCCATCTCATCTTCTCCTTCATCAAATTGGGATGTCTTTCTTCATGGCTTCGTCTATCAACTTAATTTTGTACAATTTTAAAGAAAGTAGAGATGAAATTTAGGAATCTTTGTACTATTTTTTTTAGGGATGTTGGATTCTTTCAACAATTATTCCATCTATTTACTTTTTGTTTCTTAAATGAATATCTATAAAATTCTCATAATTAAATAAAAAAGTTTTAGAAAGCCAAAGAGAGTGGCCAAAACACGTTTGGGCCTTGAATTGGGTTGGAAAAAAAAATCAAATTTTGGCCCAAGAGAATGGCCCAAAACAAAGTGGTAATTACCATTACCATATCATGCCAACCGAACTATTTGGCATGCCGAAATTCGGTATACTGAAAGTTTGGCACAATAATGGTAATAGATTTTATCATACCAACAATTTGGTATGATAATTGGTACATGAATTTTGGTACAGTAATTGTACCAATACCACCCCTAATTATAAGAGAATTTAAAATTTTATCTACATATGTTATAACTTAAACGAACAAATCATAATTATCAAGAACCTGAAACCCCACTAGTAAATGGCTAAAAGACTGAAATGTTTGGTAACTTTCACTTTCCGGATTATTTTTTGCATTCGTTCACATTCCACTTTTGATGATTGCAGTACTATCTCATCTGATGAATTAATTCTGGAATGTTTCATGTGTGGAGGAAATGTGGAAAACCGCTCTTTTTGGTCACGCCATCTAACATGTTCTATTTACTGCCAAACTATCAACCAAAATAGACTTAGAGCTAGAAGTTACCAACCATACATTCCGATGTTTTTTAACTGAAGAAAAAAAAAATGTCCCTAGTAGTTAGATACTCATGTAGTTTGAATGTATTAAATATTTAGCTTTTTAACCAAAATGTTCTATGAGATTTGCATAATTCCTCACTTTGGTCTCTGATATTTGAAATCGATATAAGTGGTCCATGAGTTTATCTACAATCAATCATTTTAGGCTTTTAGTAAAAAACTATGTTAAATAAAGATCCCAATTGTTGATGCACAAAACCGGAGGTTTTGGAATAACGTAAATCTGATCGTGAATCTGCAAGAAATGTAAATAACACAAGATGTATCGTGGTTCACCCCAAGGTTTGGGCTACGTCCACATTGATATTGGCTAAAAAGATTACAATGAAAAAATTATCAATTTCAAATCTCAGTGACCAATTTTAGCTAAAAAGCCTAAGAATTTTTTTAACTAGACAAAACTATTATAGTGAAAGAAGGACAATTCGAACTTGGGTGCAAGGGACAAGCACAATACCCTGACAAACTGACCAAATCCACAAGCGTGCGCGCGCGCACACATATATATATAGAAAAAAATTCTTTAAACTTCGAATAGAGGTCCCAGCGTAGGTGCATTGTAGCCAAAATGTTGAAATATATTAATTTTCAGCATATTATTGGAAAAAATAAACAGATATGAAATACTTTTATATCGTTCTGCTGTTTAGTCAACAATGGGTTAAGAGAAGATCCAATATCCCAGGAATAAAAGTAGTTACACTCATTAGGCAAAGTTGGCACAAAGCCAGCGCTGACCAAGACTAGGGTCTGGGGAGATATGTTTTGGTGTACTAAAAGTATCATTATATAGTGTTACTAATTCATTTAAATTTATAATACATGTATTTATTTTTTATTAATATACTTCGAAAGCAAGATATATAGATTATGTTACTAATTATCTTATAACACGTGAAATAATAAAGCACGTGATAACACATAAAAATTTCTCAAGTTTTGGTGTGTAATTGAGTCTATATTCCTTTATATTATCATCTCACCCTAGGAATAAATATGACTGTATAGAAAAATCAAATCAATTACAAAAAGAAACAGTATTACTCCCAGTTGAATACCTAATTTTATATATCCATCCTTCCTAAACTATTGACCGAGATCTTGAACACTTAGGCCAAGCTCTGTAATCAAATCAACGACGTGAGAAACCATATTGCAGACACACAAATGATAAACAAATTAGGTAAATAAGAACAAATAATTCATGATGAAATGTTGAAAGTAAGGTTTGAATGTATTTTTATTAATAAACTCTGACAACGAAAAGTTTTAAAGAAAATAATTAGACAAAAAAAATGTTCAAATTGATTTTTAAGCGTTCCACAATGGGTCGAAAAATAAAATTTGATTCCGATATATAGGAATCAAATTGGACATAAATATTTGAATATTATGAGAGAGATTCTCTTTTTCCAATTCAATATATTAAACGATCATAATTTTGATTCTTATAAAATAAATGACCAACTTTTTAAGAGAGAAAAGTGAATAACCATTGTAAGAAAGTTACAGGTAGTCAAAGAGCAGAGATGAAACCAGGATTACAAAGTGGGTTGGGCTGAACTAATCTTTCTTCCCTTTGACATATATACCGAGTCAAAACCTTCCAACTGAATGGCTGTTTTTCTCCTTTTGAATTTTTATCTACTATAGCCTAGCTGGTCCTTTAGACAAGTCTGCCTCTGTCAGCCATTACATAAACCATGCCCCCTCGTAATAAAGAGAATTTGAAAATGTAAGGTACATTAAAAAAAGCTGCATCTCACACTCATTTGAATTTGGATTCCAAGGAAATTAAAGGGACGTTTGATAATAATTTCGTTTCCATTTTTAGTTTTTAATGTTTTTTTTTTAAATTGAAATTTTGTTTGATAATTATTTTTAGTTTAAAAAAAAAGTGAATACTGAAAATCAAAATGTAAAAACTCAAGGGCCAAAATTTAAAAACTCAAGAAAGTAGGTTTCAGTTATCATTTTTTTGAAAATTGAAAAAATAGTTACTAAACAATATTTCAGTTTTCAAAAAAGTAAAAATGAAATGGTTATCAGATAGCTCTTAAGAAAATCCGAATGCAAAGACATGAGAACCTTCGATAGTCAGGAGTCATGTCACGCCAAAGTTGTGGAAGGCAAACCCATGTTAGCTAAACTACATATTCGCAACCATATTCCCTTCTCAGTAAATATGAGATAAAAAAAAATAGAGTTTTAATGAAAGGCCCACGGTACTGTTCACTTTAACGAAAAACCTCACTTTAACGAAAAACCATATTTTTACACTAAAAAGTCAAATCTGGTACTATTCACTTTACCCTTTATTTTGTCCTTATTATTAAAACTCAAAATTTTCAGCCTTTTTCATTAGTTTTCCTATAATAAAAATCATCTCTCGAATGCAGACAAAGTAGTTAAAGTGATGTGTACAAAGAAGCCAAGGAGGAACAAAGTTGTTCGAATGGAGACAAGAAGAATGCTAGAAAAATCATTCTCCAACTGAAGCGTGCATACAAATCTGCTGATAAATAAATTCGACACCAATACAAATTCCTAATAATTCTGCAGCTGGAAGCAGATTGTCAAGAGAATGAGGATCCGAAGCTTAAGCTTGTTACTTTTCGATCATCAATGGAAGCTGCATAGAAGATAAAGAATTGTACCAGTTGAAAATCCAAGATGAGGAAGATCAACTATGAGCTTCGTTCTGCTTGTTATGCCAAGGATATATAGGAAATTATAACTTCTACCAATGAGATCAATTGTCTTCAGAAGACTGCCATTGAATTTGAGTCCAAGGATGAGGAGTTGAAGGGCGTGCTCCTGGCTAATGAGTTTTTGAATAAGGACTTCAATGAGATGCGGAACGTCGATGAAGACGTTGCTAAGGCGAATGAGTAGTTGAAGAGCGAGAACGCGGATCATGAAAGTGCTATTCGTGCCAGTTTATCAATTTGCAAGAAATTTAATAAACTGCTTTCTTCGCTTTACTCCATCTTCGTTATTTAATTTCGACTTTTTAGTCTACATGGTTTTTGAAATTTGCATAACTCCTCATTTTGATTCCTAAGATTTGAAATCGATATAATTGGTCCCTTAGTTTGTCCACAATTAATCATTTTGGTTATTCCGTGAAAAATCTCCATAAAATAAGGATAAAATGACCAAAATACCCTCAAATTTTGTCAAATATTTTGACCTTTTTTTTATTAAATTGAGGGTAGTTTTGTCATTTTCATCCTTACTTAACATAATTTTTCACCGAATGACCAAAATGATTGATGGTGGACAATCTCAGGGACCACTTATATTGATTTCAAATCTCAGCGATCAAAGTGAGGAGTCATGCAAAATTTAAGGATCATTTTGGCTAAAAAGCCTTTAATTTCCTTGAATGTTCATGAAACTTTAGTTGACATAGAGCTACGAGTTCATTGTGCGATGTTGCCACTTGACCGTGTGGCCCTGACACTACTAAGCTGGTTGTTGACTTCAATTGCTCGAACAAAAGTTGTCTAACATGAGAACCTATTTGTGTGATTGAGGCAAGGTTATATGGGCAGTGCACACTGAGCTTATGAGATCTTGTACTTCCCAAAGGGCTAAAGCGTGTGACACGATGAAGTCTCACATACGCTGCCAGAAAGTTGTCTGCACTTGTAAATGAGGTCACCGATCCCTTGAGTTGCATAGCCTATAGCGCAACATGATAATGCTCGGTGGAGTCATGAAAAAACACTAACTATTCGTGTAGTTATATGGAACTTCACGAGCAACAATTCAGGGAATGTGTTGTACTTATTAAACGAGGTCACTGATCCTTTCAGCTACGTAGCCCGTAGCACTATGTGATGAGGCTTTGTGGAGACAAAATCGCTAACAAGTCACATCTAACATGTACAATTGTGTGGAGATTTGTGTGCAACAGTTCAAGGAATATGAAGCACTTTAGGCCACCGATCCCTTGAGCTACGCCCAAAAGCATGCTCATTTTGCCCTATTCATGGGACTTCGATTATTCCATATACGCATCAGTCTGTTTACTAACAAATTACAAATATCCTTACATGTATATGTCTTTGTTGGAAAATTAGATTTCCATGTATCGAAGAGAACTCTATATATTGAGGTTAGGAACGAAATTTGACATACTTTTAACATCAACGGAGAGAGATCAATATTAATTAGTGAACCAGCTCGAAGTTAAGATAATTGTAACTATAAGAAAGCTCCATATGGTAAAGACCAGATAATGAAGCCAAAAACACCTCAAACCAGCTTCCATGTGAAATTCGTGGCTTGATAAAAACAAACGTTTTCTTGGGGATTGGGGAAGCAATTATAAGCAACTATTTGAACGGCCCACCTCCTTAAGTAGTGTAAAGTTGCAACCAATTAAATTATAAATAGCACATCTAAATGCCCTACTTTCTTTAATAAGACGTGGGAGAGAGGCCAAAGATGCAAAGCCACTATAAAAGATGATGCAAAACCATACATCATTCAAACATTAACATGGGGCTGCAAAATTACTAACAATCTACTCTTTGAAAAACACTCGTCTCCTTGTTGACCCAGCTTGACGAAGAAAATAATAAACAACGTTAGTTTGAAAGAACAAGAACAACCCTAATACCAAAACGTGCTATTAATAATGAAACTTAACCCTACAAGCCTTAGAAGTCCAAATAAAAATAGAATTAAGCAAATAACAAAATACTGAAGGGGCTTAAATCTTAAAACACTTAAGAGAACATTGTAGTTTGATTGAAAAGGCCCATATACCACATCATGACAATGAGTTCGGTGCACATCGCTGTTCTCTTAAAAATGACTGGTCATGGTCAAATGGGACACCGAAGCCTGAGTCTGCAAGCTTTGTTCTTTGTTTTTTGACTTATCTTCAATTCACTCCGTCATTTGATTTGCATTGCTTATATTTTACGAATCATTTCTTTGTATTGATAAATTACAGACTGACGCGTATATGGATATCTGTAATTTGTTAGTAAACAAAAATAACTGGTCAGAGGTCAAGAATGGAACAGTGTTCGTAGTCTTTTGTACTTTGGCCACCGCTTTTAAGTATATATATATATATGACATACCATTTCTCATGTGTAATAATCATAAGAGAAGAACCCATACCCCTATTTTAAGAGCTCTCTACCACATTCTTCTTCTTTCTTCTTCTACCTACTTAAACATGGAAGAAGAACAATTCAAGGCTCAGACCACATCTTCTTCTTACTCGAATTCTACCACCTCTCCTTTTGCAGAATCTCCGGCACAAAAAATTAGAGAGAGATCATCATCGTCGTCGTCATCATCAAATCAACTACAACTACTTGATGGTCATGAGAAAGCTACTACTTCTAGTACTACTAATGATGATGATGATGATCAAATTAGTAAGAAGAAAGCAAAGATTAACAATGGCATTAATGGTGATGGGAGGCAGCAGAGGCATCCTCATAAACCAACGTATAGGGGAGTGAGAATGCGTCAATGGGGCAAATGGGTCTCAGAAATCCGAGAGCCAAGAAAGAAGTCAAGAATTTGGCTTGGAACTTTTCCCACCCCCGAAATGGCCGCTCGCGCACATGATGTCGCCGCTCTTACTATCAAAGGCCGCTCTGCGGTGCTCAACTTCCCTGAGCTGGCTCAAGAGCTTCCTGTTCCGGCTTCCGCCTTGCCAAAGGACATCCAAGTTGCAGCTGCCAAGGCAGCTGCAAGTACCTACCCAACTAGAAGCTGCAGAAGCAGCAGCCTTGAAGCAGAAGCGGAAGCCGAAACAGAGCTGATCAGCCAAGCTGTTCATGACAGCAGTACTCATGATTCATCATCAACTTCCCCATCAAACAGTTACAACGATGACATGTTTTTTGACCTTCCTGATCTGCTTTTAGATGTTGGGCATCACAGTGATCCTGGGTTTCGCTTCTCTGTGCCATGGTTTGATGAAGAGCCGGAGTTCTTGTGGGAGTGATTCAGATGTCAGAAACAATGGGTCAAAAACATGCATCGAAGAATTGAAGAAATCAGCGGCTTAATTGGCAAGTTTTAATTGTTTAAAGTTGATATATGTTGCTTGCTTTTGCTGCTGCTCCAAAGTCCAAATAGTTACTCAAATCAGGAAGCGCAACTTTTCAATTTCCACAGGTTTGGTTTGGGATTATGTCGCTACAAGTTCAGCTTAATTAATAAATTTACTACTGTATGGGTATGGAATATTGGCCATGCCTACTAGTTTTTGTCAAAAACATGAATAATGTATCCTTTTAATTAATGTGTCAATATTACAATGTAAATATATATGAAGGTAAATAACAATGTTCGGAGCCTCTCATAATTACAATAATAAGGTTACTTGGCCTTGTTCCATATATGCTATAAAGTTGCTCTGTTTTCGGTTAGGGTACTTGAGAATTTTTTTTTTTTTTTTAATAAACGATATTATCTATACTAAGGGGTGTAGGAGTGGGCTAATCCTTATAATGACCTAGCAATAATATGGTTCAAATTCCCCTTTGACGAGAATTGAACTCAAATCCTATCACTTATAAGTAAAGAGAAAGGGTACTTGAGATATTTGACTCTAAATTTTCCCATTGTGGAAAATTTGGACACTCATTGTTATAAAACTTCAAGGGGAAATAGCATATATGCAGCTTTTGTGAAGCATGACGATACTTTAGAGCAAGTTCACTCATTGCAGGCAAGGGCAAGGGCATGTTAATCGCATTTTGAAAAGTGATTGTCTTTGTGCAACTCCATCTGTTTGGCAAGGACAAGATTTATTACCATACATAAATATAATTTTATTTTTATTTTTTATACCTTGTAAGAATGTTTAAGTGTGAACTTTGTAGTTTGTTCTTTGAAAAGAAAACTCTTTGTTTAACTCCGATAATTTAATTTCAAATGCAAAACAAAGCATAGCATCACAACAAACATAATTAATTAAAAATAAAAGGCGAACCAAATAGATGATTGAATATTTATAGGATGAAATAAGTAAATATTCTTTTTTTTTCATTTTTTCTCGTGCCACGTGGCACAACGATAACTATTTCAATTTTTGTTTACTATTTGAAATCCAACGATCTAGATGACTAGTCTATTGGAAGTCCAACGACTATTGTTGTGCCAATCATTCAGCAAGTGACCCGTGATTTGGCTCTGCAACAGCGGGCTCACGACTAGGGGTGGGTTCAAAAAATAAAAAACTGAAAAAATCTGGACCGAACATCAAACCGAAACTGAAAAACCAAAAACCGAAAAAAGAAAACTAAACCAAGCCGAAAATTATTAGTTCGGTTTCGGTTTTAGAGGTCTGAAAACCGATCCAATCCGAATGCATTTACACTTAAAATGATATCATTTTATGTTAGTATTTAAACCTAAGCCTAAGTCTCTAAACTGATCTTAGCATTCTTCTTAAATAATAAGTAAATGCCACCATGGGCAACCATGTGGCTTTGAAATTGGTAGATAATATCTAACTTCCTTCTGATGCTTTCTGCTAAAATTCCCCATTTGATTGGCATAGTACACAAGACTACCTTAATGTACAGTGAAGACAAGATAATAGTCATTGTCATATTGCTTGTTCCAGCGTTACCAATTACAGAAAAGATAAGATAAAAGTTGGTTTGCTTTTATTACTATCAAGACCGTAGATGAATAGTAAGATCAGTTGTTTAAGTGTGCGACATTGATAAAATAAAAAAAAATTGAAACTAAACCGAGACCAAACCAAACAAAACCAAACAAAAAAAATGAACCAAAAGAAAATCGAACCGAACTGAACATAAATTTCGATTTGATTTTGATTTTGGCAAAAAAACCGAACCAAATGAAACCAACCCACCCCTACTTACGATAGCAGACGTTGTCAACCAACTCACTCAAGCTGCCCGCGTGTTACACGCGCTAGACAAAAAAAAAAAAAAAAAAAAATTGTGACTAACTTCATGCTGACATCAGTCTTGCCTGCTAGCGTAAGGTTGAACTCAAATTGCTCGGGGTTTTTATACGAATGTATATTTGCCCACCAATTGCCGTCCACAAAATGAACCGATGACAGTGCTTCTTCAGGCTAAAGCGCAATTGGGCAGCCCTTGCCCTGCCTTTCCGCAAGCCCCTAAACTTGCTCTTGGCATATAGCATCTATCAAAGCCTTCTCTACTCTCTCTTACCAATGTATGCTTTTCACAATTACAACTTTTGGATTATAATAATACAATTTAAAGGCCGATGGATGTTGCATATAAAGAAACATATCAAGCTAGACCCTCTCAAAACTAGAATTCTTCATGAATTCTTTGCCATTCACTCTAACGTACAGCAATCACTCTATTCATTGAGTTGAGTAAACAAATTCAGTTTTTTCAAGATATCATTTAGTTTGTTTTTTTCTCAAGATTGAATACTACAACATATGTCTACTAGATTTTAGGAGTTTTTATATATTATCCAGGTTTTAAAAGGTATATTAAATATAAGAGTAATATTATATAGACCAACTTGTTAGATCAAATTTGTAAATTATGTGATGTGTCACCAGTAATAAATAAGCACGTTAAACAATACTTAAGTGATAATTCAATCACCAATAACTATGTTATATGGTTTACAAAATTTGGTCTAAATAATTGGTCTCCCTTGTATTACCCTAAACATAATGGCAAGTTAGGTAATTCTTCATTACAAAAAAGGCTATATCTAATATTGAGGCACCGAAATTGTAGGAAAAATATTAATCAAACGCCTAAAACATGAATGTTTAATCTCAAAATTTCAAAAGTTAGGCACCTATATGAAAATGCCTATAAAAAAATAACTGCGTTAATCGCTTAGGGCATAGGTCTAATTCGCTCAAAATCTGTGACCTACACTTAAACCCTAAGCTCATCCAAGGACATTCTAAAACCTAAAATCCAAAATGATTAACACCAAACCTTGACGGACATCTAAAACTTAAAACCTCAATGTCAACCCAAAATCCTAAAATAATAATAATAATAATAATTGAAGACAAGATGAACTTGGTATTTTTTCTTAAAGACTAGACAATCCGGACCACTCAAATTAAATCAAACGGTTTCCATTAACTCGTTCTGTTGACCCACCTAACATAAACCAATGACTCTTATTTCTCTTTCACACAAATCAATGTTCTTTGAGATCCGGACACTAAAGTCCGAAGAGGATACAAATTCCTTAGAACCTGTGTTCAACTTGATATTTCATCTTAATTTAGTGATACGCACAAGTGACATACCAAGCCTAGTAAGGTTTCTGTAAATTATGACATCGATGATTGCCCTATCCGCCCATTTACATCCACTAAACAAATCCTGGAAAAGCTAATTTAAGAATGAAAAAGAATGGGAACAGATCCCCTCTTGAGCTTAGGAGACTAAGTCTTCTCAGCAAAACACACGGGCAGTTGGATTTTGATCCAACGACTATAAATAGGAGGCTCATCTAAAAGTTATAATAATTATAATTGTTGAATCAAAATTTAACGATCCGTGTGATTTTTTCAAGAAGCTCCACCTCTTAAGCTTGGAATGAGATCCGTTCCCAAAAAGAATGAGTGGTAGATATATGAATCTTCCACTTCAATTATATGTGTACCCTAGCTTAGCAAATAAATGGCGCACTTTTTTCCTGTGGAAAAGAATGAGTGGTAGAGAATCTAGAGATAAAATTACAAAAAGTATACATGTCATAGCTGAACAGTAAAAAATTTGTGCAATTGATTATAAAGCTGTAAAATGTAATGTCCAATTGAAAATGACGGGTGTCATGTTGATGGCAGCATCCTATGTTGCAATTCACTTGCAAATTGGGTTTGCCAGAAACAAATGTGTTTGAGTTAATTATCTAATTATTGACTTTTTTTCTCATAATGCTGGGGTGTGTGTGTATATACGCACACATATCTTAAACAAAAACACAAGTGAAAATAACAACACAATAGGAGCCATATATACACATACCATAAACAAAAACACAAGTAAAAATAACACACAATGGGAGCCATATCTTCAAAGAGGCGAACTTTGTCTCCGATGCATTTGCTCGCCATGACCTTCTTATTACTGATTGTCATAATTGGGATCACTATACTCCTCCTTTGCTTTAGATACTCTCCACTTTGATTATGTAGGGAATGATTATATTTGGGTTTCCCTCTTCAATAAATTACTTTTTGTCTCCAAAAAGAAAAAAAGAATGTATAGTAGTTTGGTCAATCGTGCCAACAATTTGGTGATACCTTGAAGAAATTTTCCCTATCAAAATCTAAGGGCTCGTTTTGAAGTATTTAAGATGACTAAAAGTATGTTTTGTAAAAATATTTTGAAATCACTCTTTAGTAAAAATCCAATTAAATCATAAAAAAAACATTTTAAATAATTTTAAATATATTTTCAAACGAGTTCTAAGTCTTAATCTCTCTTGCGCACACTCATTCAAACCGGTGATGCTCCCTTGTAACTTGCGTAGCAAACCTATAAACGTGAGCGACTTCACTCTCTCGCTTTGAAATCTTAGGCCGAATCTATCACCCACAACCCCAAATGCTTAATCGAGAATGGATAAGCTTCAGGTTATGATAGTAATGCAGGTTTACTTAAAAACAGACAAAAAAATTAAAAAATTAAAAAATAGAAGAATCCAAAAGAAAGAGAGACGAAAGGCCCACGTGAATGAAAAACACCCCCAAAAGGACAATTACTGGTCCGGACAAAGTTCAAAAGAGAAAGAATCCAAAATATGGAATAGAACTACAGAGTCCTGACCAGAAGCAAAAGCATAAAACTGTGGAAGAAGAAGAACCCTCCTTGTCTTAATGATTGAGATGCTTGTATGCTTTTCATGCACATCTCCTTTCTTTCTTATTCAATTTCACCTTCTCTTGAAAGAGAGAGACTTGTTGATAAACGGTCTAAAATCACTATGACAATCAAACCATTCATGGGCCATATTCTTGCGAGTAAATTGTACAAATGGTCCCTCAACTTTAATCAAATTGGAGCAATGGTCCATCAACTAAAAATCCATTACCATTGGTCCCTCAACTTATCAAAATGTGTAGCTATAGTCATTTTCATCAATTTTGTCAAAATAAGCTACGTTGGAATGACCATTTATATAATTAGGATCCCTTAACTCATCAAAGTGTATAATTATGGTTCTTTTCGTCAACTATGTCAAAAAATTTGTCAAAACGAGTTATATTGGAAGGACCATTGCTACAATTGGGTTAAAGTTAAAGGACAATTTCTCCACTTGAATTAAAGTTCAGGGACCAATGGTAATGGATTTTTAGTTGAGGGACCATAGCTGCACGTTTTGATAAGTTGAGGGACCAAAGGTAATGGATTTTTAGTTGAGGGACCATTGCTCCAATTTGATTAAAGTTGAGGGACCATTTGTACAATTTACTCTATTCTTGCCTATAGTGGACTTTAATGACAGGGGTAAAAAGGTAAATTCCTGTCGTGGGTTTTATCTCCGGGTGATGCTAGGTTAACCAAACTTTTACATTTTTTTTTGCATTATATTCCTTATTCCATGTACGTAGTGTGGAAACTATCAATAATGCCTTTTGGAATTAAAACACAAAGATTAAAAGAACTAAAGAATGCCTAGTTAGCTTGTTCTCTCCGTGGTGAGAGACCTCCAGAGTGAGTGATTTTCTCCCCTAGGTGGAAGTTTGTGGCCCCGGGTGCGGTCTGTTGGGTTGGTTCTGGTTGGATTTTTTAGGGTTTGCTCTGGCTTTTATTTCGTTGCTTCGCTGGTAGTTCTTGGTAGCGACTTCTTCTGAGGTGGAGTGGGATCTTTGATTCGGTGCAGGGTAGTGTCTGATTTGTCTCTAGTTTCTTTAATTTGGTTGGTGTGGGTGTTAATTTCTCTGTGGGTAGGTGTTTACATTAATTTTTTCGGTTTGCCTTTGGGGGGTGGTGTTGTGTTGTGTTACGATTCCAGGTGGCCTTTCGATTTGGTGGGGAGTTATTTCCCCTACCTATTTCTTTTCTTTCGGGGGTTCCTTGTCTGGGTCTTTGTGTTCAGATTAGGCCTGGCAATTCCTGACACGACCCGATAATCCGACACGACACGACACGAAATTAACAGGTGTTCGGGTCGACACGATAACGAAACAGGTCGTTATCGAGTAACACGATAAGCACCTGTTAAGATAACGGGTTGATTCGGGTATACACGTGGGTAACACGATACACGATAAGCAGAATATTAATTTAATAATTTTATAACCCTAAAAAATACTATAATAATTATATATATTAATTTAACAATTTTATACCCCTAAAAACTATAATTATATATATATATATATATTAAATTAACTATAATAATTATAATAATTATATATACTATAATAATTATACCCCCAAAATATTAACTATAATAGTTATATATATATATATATATTAAATTTTATACCCCTAAAAATTATAATAATTATACATACAAAATAAATAGATTTAAATCTACTTAATAAATATATATATATACACACACACACACACCATTGAACTTCATGGGATACGAATTATACGAAACTAATTTCAACGATCCAACCGTCAAAGTTGTTTGTATATGCTTCGAGATCGCATCAGCAGAAAATTACAAAAAAAAAACATTCACAGATCAAGTAACGAGACAAAACTTTTCAACGGCTATAAACGAAAAATCACGATTTAACGGTTATTTTAACTCCGATTTTGATGATTTTTTATAGCTACACTCCTTGACCCTATATGAATACAATGAATGAATTCGATCTTCAATTTAAAATATTTACACTATGGGATACCACAAAATCTTATGTTATACTTGATGAAAGTATGAATAAACTCTTAAGTGTTAGTGAAGCTATTGTTTTGATGGGATACGCATTCTACGAAACTAGTTTTAACGATCCAACCATCAAACATGTTTGTATATACTTCGAGATCGCATACGCCAAAAATTGCAAAAAAAAAACATTCAGAGATCCAGTAACGAGACAAAACCTTTCGACGGTTATAAACGAAAAATCACGATTTAACGGTTATTTTAACTCCAATTTTGATAATTTTTTACAGCTACACTCCTTAACCTTATATGAATACAATGAATGAATTCGATCTTCAATTTAAAATATTTACACTAGTGGATACCACAAAATCTTATGTTATACTTAATGAAAATATGAATAAACTCTTAGTGTTAGTGAATTTATTGTTTTGATGAGATACGCATTTTGCGAAACTAGTTTCAACGATCCAACCGCCAAACTTGTTTGTATATGCTTCGAGATCGCACACGCCAAAAATTGCAAAAAATAAACATTCAGAGATCAAGTAACTAGACAAAACTTTTCGAAGGTTATAAACGAAAAATCACGATTTAACGGTTTTTTTAACTCCGATTTTGATGATTTTTTACATCTACACTTCTTGACCCTATATGAATACAATGAATGAATTCGATCTTCAATTTAAAATATTTACACTAGTGGATACGACAAAATCTTATGTTATACTTGATGAAAGTATGAATAAACTCTTAAGTGTTAGTGAATCTATTGTTTTGATGAGATACGCATTCTACGAAACTAGTTTCAACGATCCAACCGTCAAATATGTTTGTATATACTTCAAGATCGCATACGCCAAAAATTGAAAAAACAAACATTCATAGATCAAGTACCAGGTCAAAACTTTTCGACAGTTGTAAACAAAAAATCACGATTTAACGGTTATTTTAACTTCGATTTTGATAATTTTTTACAGCTACACTCCTTGACCCTATATGAATACAATGAATGAATTCGATCTTCAATTTAAAATATTTACACTAGTGGATACCACAAAATCTTATGTTATACTTAATGAAAATATTAATAAACTCTTAAATGTTAGTGAATATATTGTTTTGATGAGATACGCATTTTGCGAAACTAGTTTCAACGATCCAACTGTCAAACTTGTTTGTATATGCTTCGAGATTGCATATGCCAAAATTGCAAAAAACAAACATTCAGAGATCAAGTAACGGCACAAAACTTTTCGACGGTTATAAACGAAAAATCACGATTTAACGGTTATTTTAACTCCGATTTTGATGATTTTTTACAGCTACATGCCTTGACCCTATATAAATACAATGAATGAATTCAATCTTCAATTTAAAATATTTACACTAGTGGATACCACAAAATCTTATGTTATACTTGATGAAAGTATGAATAAAATCTTTAAGTGTTAGTGAATCTATTGTTTTGATGGGATACGCATTCTATGAAACTAGTTTCAACGATCCAACCGTCAAACATGTTTGTATATAATTCGAGATTGCATAGGCCAAAAATTGCAAAAAACAAACATTCAGAGATTAAGTAACGAGACAAAACTTTTCGATGGTTACAAACGAAAAATCACGATTTAATGGTTATTTTAACTCCGATTTTGATGATTTTTTACAGCTACACTCCTTGACCCTATATGAATACAATGAATGAATTTGATCTTCAATTTAAAATATTTACACTAGTGGATACCACAAAATCTTATGTTATACTTAATGAAAGTAAGAATAAACTCTTAAGTATTAGTGAATCTATTGTTTTGATGAGATACGCATTCTACAAAATTAGTTTCAACGATCTAACTGTCATACTTGTTTGTATCTGCTTCGAGATCACATACGCCAAAAATTGCAAAAAACAAACATTTAAAGATTAAGTAACGGGACAAAACTTTTCGACGGTTATAAACGAAAAATCACAATTTAACGGTTATTTTAACTCCGATTTTTGATGATTTTTTACAACTACACTCCTTGACCCTATATGAATACAATGAATGAATTCGATCTTCAATTTAAAATATTTACACTAGTGAATACCACAAAATCTTATGTTATACTTAATGAAAGTACGAATAAACACTCTAGTAGGTCACTTTCATTAAGCTTTGAGTTCCATTGGCAAGTTTTAAACTTTTGAGAAAGGCTTCACAACCTTGAAAACAAAAACGCTTTCATTTTGCATATCCTTGCACATTTAATATTTGTAATAGATTAGTAGTGTATGGATGTATTTTTTATGAGGCTCTTATTTTCGAGTGTAGATGTAGTATTTAAATGACAAATGTGTTTTAATGTTTTGAAGTAATATTTATGTGACAATGTGTGGTATGTGCAAATTTAAGAAGAAAAAAAAATATTTTTCTTAATGGGTCATAACGGGTCGGGTCACTTTACCCGTTGGGTAAAGTGACCCGACCTGTTAAGGACCCATTAAGATAACAGGTGTGACACGAGACGACCCGTTAAGATGACAGGTGTTACATGAAAACGACACGAACACGACTGACACGACCCGTTTGCCAGACCTAGTTCAGATGGGGAATATTTGTTTCCTTTGGTACTTCGCTATTAAGGCAGGTTTGGTGAGAACCATTAATGCTGTCTTGGCTCTTAATTGGTCCTGGGTTGGCCTTGTGTTCCATTTGTGGTACCTTATTCTGTTTCAATTCCTTCTTCTTGGTGTTCATCATTCTCAGCGAGCAGGTCAAAGGGTGTGTGATTCAAATATTTCTAGGATGGAGCAGCAGGCGGTAGATGACTTGGTAGTTCAATTAGAGCATAATATGGAATTATCATCTATGGCACAGGGGATTAAACTGGTGGGAGTTGCATTGGTTAATCGTCCTTTAAACTGTTAGGGAGTTCGGAACATTCTGAGAGCCTCTTGGAAAGAATTGGGGGAGATAGAGGTGAAGTGGGTTCATGAAAATCTGTATATTATCTCTGTTCCGGATGAAAGTGTGGCTGACCGTATTTTAAGTCAGGTACCCTGGGCGGTTATGAAACAAAATTTTTCAGTGTGCAGGTGGCCTGTGGATTTAGCTCTCGAGGAGGTTCAGGTGGATTTACTACCTTTCTGGGTTCAAATTCGTGGTATCCCTTTGGGTCTCACGTCCGAGAGAAATGTGAGAAGGCTTGTTCGAGATGTGGGTGCGTTTCTGGAGTTGGAAGATTTGTCTAAAGCTCGGGGATTTTTGCGAGTTCGAGTAGTTGTTAATTTGACGAATCCACTTATCCCAAGATGTTGGCTATTTAGAGGGCATGATACGGATACGTGGGTGGAATTTAAATATGAAAGGCTGTAAGATTTTTGCTATCGCTGTGGGCAAATAGGGCATGCAAATACTGAGTGTTCCTTTGAACCTCAGAAGGATCATGCTATTGGTTATGGGGAATGGACGAAGGTGTTGGAAATATGCCCTGAAAGTCAATCTTTGGAAGAAACCTTTCAGGACAATGAATGTGTGTATAGATGACTCTTATACATCAAAAGGCAAAGATACTAATTAGGACTATCTCAATAAACGATATATGTCCTAAATAGTGAATCCATGGACAATGGATCGATGTAAGAAGTAATCTAATGATGTTAGACTACAGAAACCTTCTTCACATAACCATCATGTCCAAAAAGGTTCCTGGTCATATGATTGTCAGAGGGATACTGACAATGCAAAGACCAGTACATACTATGTCCCCTTCAATTGGAAGGATGGAAAGTTTCATCCCATTCGTGTAGTGACACTAAGACAGGTATGTAGGTGCTCATTAAGGGAATGAGTTCACTGAACACAATCGAACGAGAGTACTTGCATGGAGGTCTACTCACATGTCAAGCAAGTAACTCTAATGGTTGGAATAATGTAAGTAGTCCTTTGACCTGAGGCATCATAGTTGTCTTGTGGTTAGGTCCTTGATCTTTGATTATGTCAAAGTCACTCCATCCGCAGGTGTCCACGACATAGTTGGGGTTAAGCCACTTAGCCATGGAGGCAAGTAAATGCGCAACAAAGGATCTCTAATCCTCGTTATGAGAGGATGAATACTCTAAGATATGATTCGGGAATCTTCGGCCGAAGTATCGAGTGTAATAAAGGAAAGCGTTCCTATAGGACTCAATTGAATCATATAACATGGAATAATCACATTAGGGGTTTGACATAATATATCCATACCCTAATAGTGTGATTGAGAGTATTGTTTTAGAGAAGGATCGAATTACATTGTAATTCCAACTGAATAGGTTCTCCGAACAAATTCTACATTAGCTTGGGTAGCCATGATATATGGTTAGATGTCACTCATGGCTTGTGAGTTCTTCTAGATGATTAAATAAGTAGTCGTCAAAGAAGAAGGAGAATTAAAAGTAAGTTTTAATTCACTAAGTGATTGGATTAAATATAATCAATTGGATTGGTGCCAATCACCTCACTGCCTTGCTAATTAGAACCTAAAATGATTGTACACCGATACACTCTTGTAGTGAGACAACTAATGGATGATGGAAATAATTAATTGGATTAATTAAGTGTTGTGATTAATTAGAAAGTCTAAAGAAATCATAAAAGCGATAAAAGATAGTTTTTGGACTTAAAGAAAAGTTCGGGTTAATATGGGCTCATTAAGCCCAAACCCATTAAGCTTTTATTCAAGCATAGGATGACTTGAAATGATAAAAGCCCAAAAGCCCAAACAACACTTAGGGGCCGGCCATTGAAGAGAGAGAGAGAGAGTCAAGTTGTTGATTCACTTCTTAGACATTTATAAAGGACTTTTAGTGAAAAAGCTTTCATTAGGGTTTTGTGTGTTCTTTCAACAAAAGAAGAAAAATATCTTTCTCTCTAAAATAGACACACAAGGCCGGCCACCAAAGGGGTAGAGTAGCTAATCATCTCTCCTTTTGGTTATTCCTCAATCCATCTCACTACACTAGTGGGTGTGGATCTTTAGAGGTCTTCAACATTAGAGACTAAAGGAGAACTAAAGAGCACTTATTCTAGCAAGGTGGAGGAAGCAAGGAGGAAGGCTAGGCTCAAGGAGTTCCAACAACAAAGGGCTTGGAGGTGGTCTATCCTTGGTCTCAAGTCTAGATCAAGAGGTATAAATCTACTCCTACACTTTGTTCTTCAATAAAATGTTTTTGATGCATCTTATATAAACCTATGCTTCTTGAAGGGGATTTGCATGACTTGATATTATGTGATAACATGCTTCCATTACTTATGTATATAAATTTTGAATTGTATATGCATGCTAGTCACTAGAAATCCCACATGATTCTCATTATTTCCCTTCAGAAGGCGACTCTGATACGTGACGTGGTGATTCCTACTAGAAGGGTAGCTTCTGGGGTTAGGGAACGCAAGGTGGCAGGAGCAGTGAGACATAATCGACTGGTTGTAGCACAAGTGTGCAACCAATTTGAAACTATTGAAGTTTCAGGGGAGGGAGATAAAAGTGTTGAGAGGCTGCTGCAGTGTGATTCTCCTCCGAGTTATAGTAGGGAACCTAAGAGATGGCGTAGGAAGGGTAGGTTAGGAGGGGTGAAGGAATATTTTGTGAAAACATGTTCATTTAAGCAACATCTATAAGCATGCAATTAACAATTAAAGGCGGAATCATGCTAGCATGCACTTAAAAACAAAAACATTACCCATGAAATTCAAAGCCTAGTAGATTGGTGAACCAAGACTCAACTCAAAACAAAGTGAGTTGAAATCATACCTTTGTAGATTCCTTTTTGCATAAGCAAAGGCTAATCACCCAAAGAGAGGGCCTTCATTCCTTGCATCTAAAATCTATGAATTTGGATGGATGAAAAGGTTTCTCCAAGTTCCCAAAATTGAGAACCTCTAAGTATCTTCACCAAGGTTAGATTGGAGAAGAAATGAGTGACCTTGGAGTAGTTAGTATGGCTAGATACACCCTCCAAGGGGCCGGCCTCTTTAGAGAGAAATGGAGAGACATGTTCTCTCCAATTTTCTCCAAAACAAACCCTAAATGAATTTTGGCTATAAAGTCATATTTATACCTTTATTCATTTGAGTGGCAAACTTGTAATTAAAGCAAGTTCACTACCCTTCCTTTAAATAGCCGGCCATGGGGTTTTGTTTGGGCTTTTGGGCCTTTGTGAATTAAGTTGTCATACAACTTAAGTCAATGGACTTGACGTTCGAAACCCATTGGGCCTTGAGGCCTAAAACTAACCCGTGGTCTTTTAACGAACTTTATTCGTTTGACTAATTAACATATTAATTAATCCTTGCCATAAACAAATAATTAAACCATTTAATCATTCTTACTCATCTCCATTGTTTCTTCAATCTCCACCTTACACGGTGTACGATCCATTAGGTTCCTTTTAGCGAGGCAGTGGGCGATTAGAACTCTTTCAAATCGATTGTGAATTGAAACTTACTTTCAATTCTCCCTTTAGTGATTACACACGTTTAGGGCTTCCACAAACCATGAGTGACACCTAGCAGCATATCATGGTTACCCAAGCTAATCAGAAGAGGTGAAGAACCTATTCAGTTTGGGATTACAAATGCAATACGGTATTTCTCTAATACAATACTCTTGACCACATTGTTTGGTTTGATAGTTTATTTATTCATGTCTACTATCCAATGTGATTCGTGTGCTTATATGATTACCTTGAATGTGATTTAGAACGACTTTTCTAAATCTCATTCATACTCTGGCCAGAGGTTCTAAATCATATCATAGAGTATTCTCCCTCAACGGTTTGAAGGTTAGAGATCCCTTGTTGCGCATTCACTTGTCTCCATGACTAAGTGGCTTAACCCCAATGATGCCGTGGACACCCCGATGGGGTGACTTTGACATAATCAAAGATCAAGTACTTAACCACAAGACAACTGTGATGCCTCAGGTCAAAGGACTACTTTGCATTATCCCAACCATGAGTTCTCATGTGACATGAATATGAGAACTCTTCGTTGATCGTGTTCAGTGAACTCATTCTCTATTGAGCACCTACGTACTTGACTTGATGTCACACACACCAATGACTCGAGACTAGTCACTCTCCCTGAGAGAAGACACAGTACGTACTGATCTTAACGGACTGTCAATGCCCAATTGGCAATCCTATGATCAGGAACGTTTAGGATGTGTCTACGAAAGAATGGTCTCATGAATCTAACTTCTTTAGATTGCATTCTCCCAATCACATATTCCTTGGACTTATCGTTTAAGCATATAACATTTATATGAGACGGCTCAAACAATAATCTTTGCCCTTTATAGTTAAACTAGATTAGTTTAACATGTGAAATGTCCGTAAAGTATCATCATATGATTGGCTTTAGGGCACATTTCCAACAAGGGGAGCAGGTACTTTCTTTTCCTTTGCCTCCTGTCGCAGTTGGTGCGGTCATGGGTGGTCCAGAGGAATCACATGTGCTTTTTCCTAGTAGCTTAGGGGGTTGCTCTGTTGTTGCGGTGGAGGAGTTGCCAGAGGGAGTTACATGGGAAGATGATGATAGCCATTTGAAAAGAGGTATTATGGAGGAGGTTGGGGAGCTCAGTCAGGTTCCGTTGAAAAAAATTAAACTAGTTGCTAATACTTAGGATGTGTGGGAAGTTATGGAGGTGGCAGTGGAGAACGAGAAGGTTACTTTGTTAGACTGTAAAGGAGAGTCATCGTCCACAGGTGATGGTGGCTGACCTTCAACAGCCGCACGATTGCCATGATTTATATCTTCTGGAACTACCGTGGTCTAGGGTTGGACATGGTAGTTCGAGCCTTTCATGGGCTTATTCGTAAATATTGGCCTTCTATGGTTTTTCTTTCGGAAACGAAAATGAAAGATCATATGATTGATGGTGTGCGGCGCATAATGGGTTTTAAGCAGTGATTTAATATGCCTCATGTTGGTAGATCGGGGGGGGGGGATTGAGTATCTGGTGGGTTGAAGATTTGGAAGTCAATATTCTTTAGTTGTCTAATCATGTTATTGATGCTTGGGTTCGATTAGTGGGGACATCTCTTGGACACGTGTGACTGGTGTCTATGGTACTGCTTATCGGAAGGAGAAAGCTTCTTTTTGGGAGTGGATGAGTCATCATTTTAGTCCATCTTCAGTCCTTTGGCTCTGTGGTGGGGATTTTAATGAGTTTCTTTAAGAGTCGGAGAAATATGGTGGTTCGCAAGTTTTATATAATAGGCCTCAATATCTGGCTGGTTTTCTGAATATGGTGGAGCTACTGGACCTTAATTTTCATGGCTCTCCCTTTACTTGGCGGGGAATGCGTAATGGTGAGTTGGTGGAGGAACGCCTTGATAGGGCTCTGTCTAATCAGTCTTGGCAGGAATGCTGGCCAAATACTATGGTTATCCATGGCATTGTCATTGGTTCTGACCATTGCCCTCTGATCATTCAACGGGGAGCCTTGGGGAGTTACTGGCAGAAGGCCTTTTCGGTTTCAATCTTTTTGGGTCAAGGAGGCAGAGTGTTTAAGATTGGTGGAACAGTGTTGGGCTAAGCCATATGAGGGTGTTGTTTTTGGGCTGGTGGGCTACTAGGATTAATGACTGCCGCTTTCAACTTATGCGATGGAGTAGGAGGAAATTTAAAATGAGGCAGCATGACATTGAGCAGCTTACTAGTCAGTTAGGAGAGCTTCAAATGAATTGGGGAGACCATGTGGAGGAAATAAATGTTAAATCGCGATTGCTTGATCAGTTTTTGGCGCAGGAGGAAAGTGTTTGGAAATAGTGGTATGGATAAAATGGCTTCAGGACGAGGATGCCAATACCAAGTTTTTCCATCATTCTACTATGCAAAGGCGAAGGCAAAATCAGGTGTTGAAGCTTAAAACTGAGGATGGTAGATGGAAGAAGAGGCCGAAAAGAGTAAAGCAATTGGTGGATGAATATTTTATTCATTTATTTACCTTTATGGGCAACAAATCATAGGGCTCGGTGTTGGAGCATGTTCCATCGTCAGTGTCTGCTAGTATGAATAATGTCTTGTTGGCTCCAATATCTAATGTTGAGATTCATGATGCTACGGTGCAGATAGGTGGCATTAAGGCTCCGGGCCCGGATGGTTTTCCAGGTGTGTTTTATCATCATTTTTGGGAGCCTATTAGGAGGGATGTTCATGATTTAGTTCGACTTTTGGATTCGAATGAGATTAATCCTGGGAATTTAAATGCAACGCATATTATGCTAATTCCGAAAGTTCCCCACCCAAAAGATGTTTCTCAGTTTCTACCGATAAGCTTATGTAATTTCTCTTATAAGATTTTGGCCAAGGTGTTAGCCAATTGATTAAAGCTTCTGCGGTCGCATCTCATTTCTCCCATGCAGAATGTTTTTGTAGGTGGTCGCCAAATCTAGGATAATATTGGCGTTGCCCATGAACTCTTTCATTTCCTCAAACTAAGGAAAGCTAAGAGTAGGTTTGAGTTAGGGATTAAGCTGGATATGCAAAAAGCGTATGATAGGGTGGAGTGGGATTTTCTGGATGCTGTGATGGAGAAGATGGGCTTTCATTCTAGGTGGCGCAAGCTTGTTATGGGGTGTGTGACTTCGGTTTCATTTTCGATTTTGCTCAATGGGCACCTGGGTCGTAAGTTTGCTCATTCACGTGGTTTACATCAAGGTGATCCGTTATCTCCATACTTGTTCCTTTTTGTTAGTGATGTTCTTTCTCAGATGATTCAAGGGGTTGTGGATTGACAGTTATTGGCTGGTGTGAAGATGAATATGCATTTTCTAGTTATTTCCCATATTTTCTTTGCTGATGATACTCTTTTCTTTTTTAAGGCCAATCGACAAAATTGTTGTTTTTTGGTCAAGCTTATTGATGATTATTGTGCTGCATCTGGTCAGGCTGTTAACTTTCAAAAATCTTCTGTGTTTTTTAGTTCTAATACACCAACTGAGGTGTTGAGGGAGTTGGGCCACATTCTCCATGTGCAGGTTGTTTCTGATCCGGGTACATATTTTGGGGTTCCAGCTCTATGGAGTAGATCGAAGCGACAAGGCTTGGCTTTTATCAAAGGTTAGATTTTGAAGAAAATTCATGGGTGGACGCTTAATAATCTCTCTCCAGCGAGTAAGGAGGTCTTAATCAATGCAGTCGTTTAGCGCGATTCCTACGTACCCTATGAGTGTTTTTAAATTTCCTGTGGTTGTTTGTCATGAGTTATATTCTTTAATTGCTGGGTTTTGGTGGGGATCTGTGGGCGAGCATCGAAAAACTCACTGGATGTCCAAGCATACTCTGGGCCTCTCGAAGAAGGATGGGGGTATGAGATTCAAAAACTTTTTTTATTTCAATAATGCTTTACTGGCGAAACAATGTTGGAGATTGATTTATAATCCGGAATCGTTATGGGCTAAGGTTCTAAAGGCCAGATATTTTCCGAATTGCTCATTTCTTGATGCTTAAAAAGGCAATAGGGCTTCTTGGGCTTGGAATAGTCTATTGGTGAGTATAAATCTCTTACTACATGGGGTGCATTGGCAAATTATGGATGGGAGGTCTATTCGTATGTGGGTTGATCGTTGGTTACCTTCACTTCCTTTGGGTCATCCTCGGCCGAGACAGGTGTCTATTACTAGAGATACTAGGGTGGCTTCTCTTGTGACGTCATCTCCCTGTTCGTGGAATATCGAATTTCTTCATCATTTTCTTTCGGCGGATGAGAGGATGAGATTTTAAAAACCCCTTTTGGAGATGCTATGCAGTCGGACCGTCTTGTTTGGCCTTCCACTCGAAATGGGATGTATGTTGTGCGGTCTAGATACCATTGGGCTAGATCTTCACGACAGTCCTTGGTGTCTACCTATGCTTCCTCGTCGTCCACGGTTTCATCGCAGATTTGGCAGCTGTTCTAGAGATTAAAAACTCCTCCTAAAGTTCATCATTTTATGTGGAGGATTGCCCATAGTGCCTTGGCTACGTTGGAGAATCTCTTTGTGCGGAAGATGGCTTCGTCCCCTCTGTGTCCGATATGTCAAAAGAAAGAGGAATCTCTGGAACATCTTTTTTTGTTGTGTCCTTGGGTGGAACCTATTTGGTTTGGAGGCATGCTTAATCTTAGAATAGATCGATCTTCCATCTCTTCATGGTTGAATTGGTTTATTTCCATTGTTTCTCGTCGTTTTGGGTCAAATGAGGAGCGATGTGTGATTCTTTCTTATATCGCTTTTTCATGTTGGCATATTTGGAAAGCTCGTTGTAATTTTTTGTTCAATCACTCTACTCTTAACCCATCTCAAGTTCTTATGGTCATTTGCACTGCCAGTGGGCTGTTTTTTGAGGCTATTGGTGTTCCTGCCCCTGCGACCTCTGCTTCGTTGTCTCGGGTTAATCAGGAGGTTCAATGGTCATTTCCTCCATCCTTTTTTTTTAAGGTGAATGTTGATGTTAGCTGGTCTCATTCCTCTTCGACTGGTTTTGTTGGGGTCGTGATCCTAGTGGAGCGGGGCAATTTTGTTGCTGCCAGGAGGGTGCCAATCTCTGCTCCTAGTGCTGCCACTGCCGAAGCCTTGGCTTTGGTTTAGGGTTGTGAGCTTGCTGCGGATTTGGGTCTTGGTTGCATTATTGTGGAGTTTGATTATAAGGATTATATTTCTGCGTTATCGTCTTCGTTGGCGACTGGCAGATGGAAGACCTTTCCTACCTTAACTATTGTTAAACTGTTAGGAGAGTCCTTTCAGGACTGTCGCTAGACTTGGGTTCCAAGGTCAGCTAATCGAGTGGCGGATCAGTTGGCATCGCGCCATTGTACAGAGATGTGCAGTTTCTGTTGGGTTAATCGACCTCCATCTTCGTTGGTTTATGTTCTTGATAAAGACGGTTTGCCTTGTCCCCCTTGATTTGTTGGTAGGTGTGGGGTGACAGTGGAACTTAGTTCTCCTGCCCGTCTCTTTATCCCCTTTCTTGCTTGGGTTGTTTTTGTTTATTGTTGGCCTTACTGTTGGCTTTCTGTGTTATTTTCTGACATCTTTGCCCTGGTTATCTATTCCAATTTTCAAAAAGTAAAAAAAAAAAATCAATAATGCCTTTTGTCCTCATGTTTTACAACACTTCACATTAGCACCATTAGTTATACTTATTTACTTAGAAAAACCACTTCAAATTTTAAATATCCGTATAAAGGATGATTTGAATTTGAGACTTTAACTAGGACATTTAGGATAAATCCAAGAGGTCTTGAATCGCTGGCGGGGCCAGTTAAAGCCTAGGAGGGTTATATAACCCATCTCACAATTTAGAAATCTTGTATTTATATGTGCTATATTGATATTGCTTGGCTTTTATATTTATAGTTAACCCTCCTTATACAAATGTAATTTGTACATAGTTGAGGGTCCAACACTTAATTTCAAATTCATTCTTTGCCTCTTAATCAAATAAAAGATATTTAATTTCGTCCTCATACTCATATCCAATCACTTTGATTCGATCTGCACCAATGCGCATTAGGTATGACTGATAGGAGCATATTTATGCAACTTAGTTAGCTTGTTTCTTGGCATTTACTTAGTTTAATTCTAGTTATTTTAGTACTTTAAGCTATTTTCGTGTGTTTGTAGGTTCAAATAACAAAGTTAGCAACAAAGTGCTATTTGGAGCATTTTGGAGCATTTTTGGGCCAAGATTGGATAGTGCAAGCATGGAGACATGAGGATGGACGTTTTTGAAGATTTGAAGGCTAGAAATCAGCATGTGTGTGTGCAAGTGTGTTGACCTACAACTACAAACATACACCCACTACACCCATTACATCCACTCATTACCACAACACTCACCCACTACACCCACTACACCCATTACATCCACTAATTACCACAACACTCACCCACTACACCCATTACATCCACTCATTACCAAACATCCATCCACTACACCCATTACATCCACTCATTACCAAACACTCACCCACTACACCCATTACATCCATTCATTACCAAACATTCACCCACTACACCCATTACATCCACTCATTACCATAACATACACCACTACCACCTTAATTAGATGGTGGTCATCACCCTAGCCTATAAATACATCCACCCTTCACCATAACAAAAGGGGGAGATCCATCCAAAGATACATTCACACGGACAGTTTAGGGAGAAGGGAGGAAGACACATTATGTCGCAAGGCAGAGTCTTTTCTTTTTAACCATTCTACACATTCCCATAACAAAAGCACAATTCCATGCACCTTCATTTCCCTTTCCTTGCCGTGACCTCCATCCAACCTAAACACATTTAGCCATTCCCTTCCATATATCCATACGCATCCAACAAACCACACCTTGTGCCACAACAAAGAGAAGAATGAGGACCCTTGGACGTGCTTGCCATTCAAGTTGGATTGTTGGAGCGTTTTTAGGTGTTTTCATTCTTTTGTTTTCAATGTCTAAATTTGTTTATCTTTGCTTTGTGAGTATGAGGAACTAAACCCCCCTTAGCTAGGGGGGAATTCGAAACCATGTTCATGCTTGCAATATGATTTGATTACTTTCAGTTGTGATTCATAAGTTGAGAGTGCACGCTTAATTTTCATGCATAAATCTGATGCGAGGATATAAGGGAGTTTCACCTAATCGTTATGAACTTATATTCACAAGTAGTAAAGGTTGCTCGTCACAACCGTGTTAAGTAAATTCTTGGCATAAGTTTCATGCAATTCATAGTTACAAGTGTTTCGTCAATGCTTATGATTTTCATAGAACTTAATGATTCTTGCTTGTATCTCTATTACGCAATTCATATAGGGAACTTGTGGGGAATGCTTTGGGTTGTTGTATGCAATCATCCAATTCAATGAAATTAGGAAAATCTGAGGGTTAATTAGTGCAATTCACAGTTAATCTGGGGCGTTGAGAATTCGTAGTTTATTGAAAAGCAATTGGAAATCGTTTTGTTTGCAAGTGTGTCATGTGTGGAGAAGAACCTCCTAACTAGTCTTCCATCCATTCAATTTACTCAAATTCGTGCAGATTTCATTATTTCTTTAATTTACTTGTTTTGTTTTCAAATTCGTCAAAACCAAAACCCCTTTTACCTTGTTGAGTCATATTAGTTAGAAACTGATTTAGTTTGTGTTTTTAAGTGTTTCGAACCAAGTTAAAACCAAAATTTGTCCAAAAGTGTGTTAGAGTCCAAATTTGCCCAGTTTGTGTTTTTAGGCAGATTTGAGCGTTTTTAGCTTGTTTTGAGTTCTTTGAGTTTGTTTTGATTCTTTGAGTCTAGTTTAGTATTTTTAGCTTTGTTTATATGTTTTAAGTTAGTTTATAGGTTTTTAGCAAGCCCTCCTAATCCCCGGTCCAGAACGATCCCTACTTACATTCTTTACTACAATTGATACAAGAGGGTTTAATTTGTGTGTTAAGTAAATTCGCATCAATGACTGCTTTTCACCATTGTTGAAAAGCCTCTTCTGTTATAGTGTAAATAATTAAGTCATAATGATATCAAGGTTGGAATTTATGCTAAATAAGTTATTTACAATAATTTCTTAAATAATTTTCATATATAAGCTCAATTTATCATAATTTTATAGTCACTTAAAATGACCATCCTTAACAGAAATTGTGGCTCCATCATAGACCTGAATCCAAAGAAACTTCAATGAGACATAAAACACCAACTTGGCCAAACTAGTTGCCACTGTACTGGTGGATTTGAGGGCTAGACATGCCCGAGAATAAGCAAAGGAAATCATCCAAGTCTTAAAATCATCTACACCCAAAAAGCATCTAAGTCTTAAAATCATCTACACCCAAACTTAGAAGACTGAGATAACACTCCAAAATAAATTGAACTCTGTTATGGGTGAAAGAGTCAAAACACTTCGCGTTTTGAAACTTGAGAAATTCTATGCACAAATATAGCAATATAACGAACATGAAGACACTGTTTAACAACAAGTATCGCTGACTCCGAAGAAGAACTAACTAAAGAACCAACTATTTTCCTTTTACGATTGATAACTTGAAATCCAAGTAAATATATCAATTGCGTATATTCATGCATTAGCTTCTAAATTACCCCTATATATTTTCCTTTTACGGTTGTGTGTGTGAGACAAAGACATAGTTAAAGCTTAGTTAGGAAGGTACAATTAGCATAATATGCATAAAAGACGTGGTGTTGTGTCCGTCTGATTTTCTAAAGGAATATTTTGAGATTGCCAATGCATATTAGCTAGGGTAAGCTTTTTATTTCCTCAGATTTCATAAGGCATACCAAACTATCATTTAGCATAATGATTAGTCCAGTGTAAGTTTTGCTTCACTTTCGATTTCCACAAGAAAGAAATAACAAAGCAAAGATCAAAGACATTTCGGGTCTATCAAAACAAATTACGGATGGAACATCTAAACTTGGTGGCAAAGGCAGAAAACTCCTTTCTTTCGACAAAGTATAGACCCACAAGTAATCTTTGTATATGTCAAAGTTCTGTTTGGATAGAAAAGGTGAACGGGGAGTGGATAAGAGTTAGAAAAGATCCCATTTCATTTTTGATGTTTTTACTTCTTCTCTACTCGTTACCACTATTTCATAAAAAGGTTTTAGAATTTGTGGAATTTAATAGATGTTAGTTAAGAATAAAATATTCAGAATTATATCACAACAAAAACATTTATATACACTTAAAGAATTGTGTTGGAGCAGGGCCGTCTCTGACATTTTGGAGACCCTGTGCGATTCTAATAAAAATGTCCTCCTTATTTAATGAATAATAATTTTTTGGAAAATATATTCATACAAAATTCAACAACCAATATCCAAACTCAATTGAAATAAGCATCTCACTCTTACTAATTGAATAATTTGCAACTGCCATTAGGGTTCATCCATGAAAAAATGGAGCACGACTAAAAGAGATATACGGAAATACTTTTCTGTTTGTGGAAGAAAGTAACACACAAGTTAGTTTTTTATTGAAAAGAAAAGTAGAAAAAAATAATACACAAGTTTTTTTATTGCTAGAGAAAAGTGGAGAATTAGTATATTACGTATAAGCTCCACTTAACCAATTGTAATATAGATAAAATCATATGATGATGATTTTTCTTTTCAATTAATTTTTTTATAAGAAAATTTATACTCATATGTAATATATAGGAGGACCAAAAATATTTGGGCCCTTCCACTTCACCTTTTGCACACCCCCAACACCCCCTCTGCTTTGGATTCTAATAAAATTCACTCAAAATTTAATTTACATGCTATAATTTTGTGACAGCTACCAGATGGTACGAGTTAAGTTTATATTACACATAAGAATTCTTTTTACTTTTTATAATATGTTACCAAAGGATATAATTGTCTTGTAACTGAAAATGAAATGTGTAATATATAAGGACCATTATAGAGATTATGTATTCACCATATGGGACTGCTTATACATTTCAATGTTTTTCTCTTTGTTACTCTAAAAATGGTCTTATACAGTAAATACACGATCTCTATAAGGGCTCTATCATCACTTTACTGCTACAGTATGAAATTTCTGCCCCAAAAAGGTTCGTGTGTGTGTGTCTACGTGAACATTTTAACCATATCAATTTTAGGTTTCTAAAGTTTGGCTGCATTGGCACACTTATAAATTTACCTACACCTTTTGGCTTTTACCAATGAAATCATCACCACCACCACGCATGGTATGTGCCTATTCTTGGAATTCACTGTATTGTCTTGCTAATACTGCAAACGTGAAGCATGCATGAGTAAGCAATCGAAAGAAAGAAACAGCGATCTCTGTTTTAGCTGGAAAGGGAGCGTAAGACAGTAACTTTACATTCTCATGGATCAGATGGAATAAAGCTAACATTCAACGACGACTCATCGATCATGACTCTAATGACGATCCTGCATGAATATATAATTAACATCATAACATGATTAAAGTTTATCAAGTTGACTTGTGCATAACCACTAAGTGACTATATATTTATATGTGTGTGTGGAACAAAATAACTGTAGATTAAAGATTTATTGGATTAGGTGCGAACAAAATTGGTGGTTAATGATGATGATCAACTATGTTGTCATGGTTTAGTAGATATGGAAGAGTAAGGACAAGTACCAAGTAGGGTATATGCAATGTCCTTCTCCCTCATTAGAAATGCTTCAATATTTATTGACCTAAAAAAGTTTGAAGCTTCAATAATTAATCCGAAAGAAGAAAATAATAATACTTTTATAATGGAGACCTAGGTAATGGGGAATTCAGATCCTATTTGGATCTCTGTGTTCGGAGCTGACAGATTTGAGAATCTGAACCGTTCAAGAGAGAAAGAAAGAGATCCGGGTTGTTTAAGGGTTTTGTTTTTGTGAGGCGGGACAATATGATGGACTAATGAAAGCAACAAGATTTAAATTAAGTGGACTAAATTATCTGATCTGTCAGTTCCGAACACAGATAAACTTGGTAATGAGGTATGGTGTATGACGTCTATTTATCTTCCTATCAGAGGAAAAAAAAAAGGTAAAAGACAAAACAAAAGGAAAAAATTCATTTGGGTAAGGAAGGGGGAAGGGGCACCCAAGAAAAATAAAGTCAAAGACAAACTTGGAAGACAAGGTAGAATCCTTTAAGATTATTTCAGAGAGAGACATTTTTTTTTGGACAAAGACAGAGAGAGACATTTGAGTACTGGAATTTGAGGGGTCGCGCTCTCTCTCTCTATCTCTCTCTCTCTCTCATTATGAAGCCTTACTCTTGGGCTCAGTTTTTGGGCCTTTGTTGACAATTAATTGGGCTGATGCTAGCTACCTCTCAAATTGGTCAATGTCACTTTATTTCGTTAAGCCCATACCTCTTTTTCTATAAAGAAGACACATTTTGCTCCCATAAGTTTGAATGCACTTGTAACGCATCTATTATCTTAAAATTAGCATAATGTGGCCACATAAATTTATGTTTTAATTGTAATGTTAGACATTTGTTAAAAAATTAGTTGATGTGACAGTTAAATTATGTCTCGTGGACATAACCAATAACAAAATTCTAATTATTATAATTTTTTTAATTAGAATATAAAAAAGAGTATTCATTAATTGACAAAACTTAAAGAAAAAACAAAAGATAAAGACAATCAAACCATCTGCTTCGGTACTTCAATTCTTTTTCGTTTGAAGTTCATATTCACAAACTCGTCAATCATCCTTTTATTTAAGCGGTATTTGTCAATTTGCGCTCCAAACCTGTCAATTTTCTTCTGAATTTTAATTTTAGCCAATTATTTTTATAAACTTTTATAATTAATCAATTCCCTCATGAATTTTAATTTTAGCCAATTACTCTTTTAAACTTTTCTAAGAGCAATTCCACCCTTGGTGGTTACTCGGGGGACAGGCGAAGGGAAAGGGCTCGAGGGCCAGTGGATTGGCCTCCAGCCTTGGGCAGCCCGAGTGAAGGTGGGAGCCCAAGGGCCAGGCCCGTGGAGAATTGACAGGCCTGCAGCCCGAGTTGTGTGTGGTTTTTTAATTTTTTTTTGTGTCAGGCGCGCGCCCCTCACTCGCGAGTGGGGGCGCGTCAGCCAACAAGTTTACAGGGCACAGGGCCCGCGAGCTAGGAAATGCAGGTGACCGCTGGGAAGACACGTGGCTTCCCACGTTCCATTCGATCCCAATGGCTCTTTAATACGAGCCGTTCGATTTCCAACGGTAATAAAAAAAAACTGATTTAATATCAACCGTTCGATCTGAGATCAACGGTTGATGTTAATCTGTTTTATTAATTAAAAAAAGTTTTAAAATTAAGAAATGTTATCGTTGTGACACGTGGCACAATCTGGAGTGTTGGAATTCAATTTTTTTTTTTAAATCCAATAGTAGAGATTAATTATTTGAATAAAAAAAATTTAAAAATTGTAAAAAATCCGAAAAAAATATCTAAAAATTAAAAAAAAAATGTTTCTACTTTTCTATAAATACATTCTTATTATCATCTACCTTACACCACAATTTCATATTTTCTCAACTACTTTCAATCAAATTCCTATATTTCTCTCAAAGTTTCAATCCAATTTTTTTCAACAAAACGACTACTGCTGCAGTACGAATTGGTCACTTCTTGAAGATGTTGTGTTGTGTACTAGCTGGGTTGAAGTTACTTATAGTTCGCTTACGGGTAATGAGATGCAGTTGCGAGAAATGTGGAGTCTTATTCATACAAATTATCTTGAGAAAATGGGTGGGAGTAGAATCAAAGAATCGATGTTTAGTCGTTGGAAATTACTTAGCCAATCGTTTACTATTTGGAGAGACGCCTTGGTACAAGCTAGTAGTAATCTTCAAAGTGGGGAAAATTACACGGATCAGGTAACAATATATTATTTATTTGTTTGTACTATACCCAAATTTACATTGTAATTATTTGTTTGTATTATTTATTTGTTACATACTTTAATTATAATTATTTGTTTGTATTATTTATTTGTTACCTACTTTGATTATAATTATTTCTTCTCCCCCATTGTGTAGCTAATTCAAGCACAAGCTTGGTATGGTGCCAAAACCAAAACCAAAAATAAATCATTCAACCGATAGGAATGTTGGATTATTGTCAAAGATTGTCCTAAATTCAGAGTTGTGCATGTCGGTTAAGAAGTTGTTATGAACAGCACCCCACTATACTCTACACCTGATAATGGCTTGCAAGAATATGATGCAGAAGAAGTACCCGAAACGCCCATCCCTGAGCCACAGCTTGGATGACTTGACGAGAATGTGAGTCTCTGGCCATTCTTGCTTCGTCATCTCTCCTTCTCCGGTCCTCATCCTCTTCATTCTCATTTTGGGCTATATGGAGATTGAACATTCCTTCAGATTGGTTAAACAATTCTTCCTCTTCTTGATTGATATCCCACATCATGCTTGAAGAAGAAGACATTGTAAGTAGAAACTATGAATAATGATACAGATTTTGATTTGGTGAAGAAGGAAGCAGAAACTATGAATAATGATAGAGATATTGAGAAAATTGGTGTGAGATTTATAAGGATGTATGATGGATTATATGGAGGATTTTGAAATGATTAGGTTATAGATAGTCCCACGTGGCATGCCGTCATTCGTTAAAAATCTGATCGAAATCTATCCTAAAAGATTATGAAAAGATAACAACACGTGGCACGACGGCATTGGATAAAAATCTTATCGAAATCCATCACCAATAATTATCTTTTCGGATAATGACACGTGGCGCAACGAGAACGATTTAAAATCTGATTGAAATCTATCCTCAAAGATTCTGAAAAGATAACGACACATGGCACGATGACATTGGATAAAAATCTTATCGAAATCTATGACCAATAATAGTCGTTTTGGGTAAATGACACGTGGCGCAACGAGAACGATTTAAAATATCTTATCCGAAATTACAAAAAAAAATTATTTAGTATTATTTTGTAAAAAAAAAAAATTAATAAATATTTTATTGCCTATTGCCAGGGCTATTCAAGTGCAAGGGTGGAGATGCAAAAGGCAGTTACTGTTCATTATGGCAGTTATTGTTCACATGGTGGATTGAATAGTGGATTGCCTAGGGGGAGGGATCGAAGGGTGGAGTTGCTCTAAATAGCCAATTTTCCTCTAACTTTAAATTTTAAAGTTTTTCTTCCTTCCAATTTTCCATTATTTTTGCCCTTATAAAGTTGCCATGTACTGTGTGACAACCCGTCCTAAAAATTTACGTTTTTATTTCTTTTAATTGAGGGAATTGACAAAAATGCCCTAGAGGCAAGGATTCTGACTTTTGTTGACCATCGTCTAGAGGAACGTATGACTTATTCTTTCGGCCTATTTGTGTAGTACTCGTTGATACGAACGCATAGGCGAAAGCCGCTTGCGAGTCCAAATTATAACGATATAATTACAGACGTTTGAAATTTTTTTATTTAAAGTTAGTTAAATAATTGGAGCTCCCATTTTGTGGGAAGGATGCCAATTAGATTTTTAAAGGGGAGTGAGGGGACCAATTAGGAGGAGGAGAAAGGAGGGAAATGAGGGAGGGAAAGGAAAAGGGATTGGCCGGATCCTTGACCCGCACCCTTCGACCCGTTTTCACCATACTTTCCGGCGGTTTTCCACTGGATTTCTCACGAATTGGACCAAGCCACCACTCCTAATCATCATCTAACCCTTCCTTTTTCCCATTATCACCCAGATTTGGAAGGAATTTGAGAGTAATTTAAAGGTTTTTCACGGGGTGCGACAGAGGTGATGTGGCGGCGATCCGCCATTACCGAAGTAAATCCCATCAACCACCACACCATTAAACTCCCCTAGAACCCTGGAACAAAGCCCAAGCAGTGGTGGAGGTTTCGGAACAAGTTTGGAGGTCGAATCGAAGCACACCCAATTCTAGGGTTCCGCACGATTTTGATGAAATTGAGGTAGTTCCAAGCCAAATTGGTCTTGGTCACAGGTATGAAAGTTGCTCTACTCCCTAAGATCTTCATTTTTGTGAAATTTGGTAATTTTTGAAAATAGTTGGATTTTCTGGTGAGTTGGGATGGCTGACCGCCACCCGTGGCTGTGGGTGGCTAGAGGACCGTCAATACTACTTTTAGGCTAATTAGATGTCTTGAATTCAATTTTGATATTCCTATAGTGTAGGTGATCGTTGGAACCTAAATTCTCTACGATACCTTAATAGGTATTTATATGATTCGATGATCCGACCGTTGGATCGTCACCAAACTTTGATACATTATGGTACGTAATATTTGAAAGAATGTAGAAACTTATGGGTTGAGAATCTGACGTACGGATCTTCCTAAATTAGATTTGTAAGTTTGTAAGATCAAATGTTGACCATTACTTAAATTGGTAATTGGTGAAGATCCAACCGTTGGATCGTAATATAACTTTAGTATGATGTTTTAGAAGCAAAATGTGAATTTTTAGAAGTTATGGATTGGAAATCTGAGATGTAGATATTTCGGATTGAGTTACGTAGGGTTGTGGACCCTACCGTCGATCTTTGATTGACGGTTGACTTATGGTCAATGAGTCTCAAACTATTTTAGAATGTCCTTGAGGTTGTGTTTTATGTGAATTACGTATTCTATTGATAAGAGTTATGAGATTTGATTCAATAATTGTTCTAGGTGCCAATCATTTGGGATGCCTCAATGCGCGTGCTAGAGAATCATAGCGTGGATTCCAGGTGGGTGGGTATTTTCCTTTCCATCGCGTGTGTGTGTATATATATATATATATATATATAATTGATAATTCCATAAACATTTATAAATTGATTATGGCTTACGATTATTGTGCATGCTTTGAAGTAATTATTGCGAACTACGAATAGCTTGATCCTTGTTTAGGGTACGTAGGCAGTCTAACGAGACGTTTGATGCAGCCATACAATAAATGAGAATAAATAATTGAGACAATAGCCTTGTTTGGGGAATTGAGTAGTGTGAAGGAGATTGGTAGAAAATGCAAGATATAACCTTAGGTTTTGGTAGTTAAAGTTGGTCATAAATTAAGATGTAAAGAATCAATAAATTGAAGTAAGGGAAAGGTAACTAATGATAGTTAATTTAACTAGTGCTAATTGGGCTTAGCATCGATGATTACTCTTGAAGGTAAATAGTTCGGGAGTGGGGCGTTACAGTTTATGCATTTTATGCCATTTGTATATATGTTTATATATCTGGAAATATTATGATATAGTTGAATTTCATATTTATATCATGGCATATTCATATGTATATTACTTGAACCTACTTATTATGAATGATTTGAAGTGCCAAATGACGCTGCGGACGCCTATGTAAGCTTCAGGTGAGTACATGTTGATGATAGTGATGGTAGTGAGTATGATTATGCTGAGATATATTAGAGCTCATAAACCTACACCCCGGTGTCAATGCTCCCGCCCGTGGCCAAGGCACAATCCTTCACGTGATGTTCACCTCCAGCACCTTACGCTCATCTTGGATCCAAGGTAGGTGCACAGTCTCATCGTACAGACCACTATAGGTGGTTCCGACTCGTAGGTGACCTACGAGTATTTGCACAGTCTTCACATGATCGTAGCACTTGAGCGTACTTACTTACACCCAGTCCTGTCGTACAGACCACTATAGGTGGTTCTGACTCATGTGCAAGGTTAGTGCCTTACTGGTCACTTTAGGTGACTTCGGGTAGATTGATTAATGAGCTATAAATAAAGTTGTACAGGTCACTATAGGTGACTCCGACTTATATGCTAGCAATGATTAATGAGATATATGAATAGATATGGATAAGTCGTACAGGTCACTATAGGTGACTCTGACTTATATGCTAGCAATGATTAATGAGATATATGAGGAGATATGGATAAGTCGTACAGGTCACTATAGGCGACTTCGACTTATGTGCTAGCATTGATCAATGTGATACGAGTACAGTTGTATAGGTCACCATAGGTGATTTCGATTTACGTGCTAGTATGGCTTAATAAGCACATGATTGATTATATTGCTAAAAAGATGCTGGATAGGGGTATACTTCTGGGTTATTGTTAGTATACTTTTGATTTCGTACTTCTACGTAGTATGAGTGCTAGAAACTATACAGGTTTTACGGCGAGGGGTTACTACCTTTGATAATGGAAATGATTTTGAAAATCTTTATTTTGACCACTCACGTTTTCTATTTTTGCACCCATCCAGGTTCTAGTAGCAAGGTTCCGTATCAACGAGAACTTGTGGCACTCCCAGTTCAGGTGGCTACTTATGATGGTATAATTATTATCTTTGCTACTGTACTTTACTTATGCCTGACATCGTGTGTGAAATGGGTTCGCTCCCGCTCACAACGCACTCTGGCATTTAAGCACTTTTAGATTCAAATTTATTCATATTTTTCTACACTCTATCACATTTTATGGCTTCGTCACCTTACAGGTGTCGGCCAACACAGCTTGATTCAGAGTCCAAGTGGACTTTCTAGGTCGGGGTGTGTCAGTTTGGTATCAGAGCATAAGTTGGGCAGTATTGCATTCATCACACGCGTGATGTAAGCATTCTCGGTTCTTAAGGTCTAATATTTGAATCTTGCCACCTTATCGAATACGGAAAATATGTTAGTTGTTCCTAAGTATTGGGCAAATTTGACGACTTGTCGATGTTTTAGAAAGTCATTTTGGCGAACGCCTCTAAATTATAAGGGAAGAATTTCCCTGCCAAGAAAAGAAGTGGATTTGGGATGAGTTGGTGGCCCTGAAACAGGACTACTATATTGATAGTTGTGTATCTCAAAGGGAGAATCTCCAATCAATAACTAATTTCCTACATTTCTGTTGGTGCTATACTCGTCATTTTGATGAGCATTTGTATAGTAACCATGTCTTACTTGTGGCGTAGTGAAGTGAATTGAGTCTTGGAATGATTTGAAGATTTCGCAACTATGGTCATATCGTGGACCTCCAAGATATCGCGATATCCCTAACAGTAAGGACATAACCATTCAGGGATGTGCCTTATGTGGGTTTGATAAGTAACCAGCGTCAGCATAACAACAAGGCAAGCATCACTCTGAGGATTAGGGGGGTCGGATCCGTTTAAGATACGTTGGGATTAGCCTAAATCCATAGTACCTTTCAGGATAGTGGAAAAACGTCTTTAATACCAATTTAGTGGCTGCGTGTAGGTGTGGTGCTGCATCTTTACCAATAGATCAAAATCCAAGAAGATGTCTTATTTAACGCAATGAGCTAAGTACAATAAAGTGCAAAGTAAAACTCAGATGTGGAACTTTGAGTTTCATAACCTCTTCAAGGGTCTCATTTTGCATATAGTGTTGGAAGATCATAGGTATACTCAAACGTAACACCTTCATGGTGTAGTTTGACTGGTAGGCCAAAGTATCGTCAAAACAATGCTTGAACTTCAGGTCAAGGTATAAACGAGTTTTCCAAGATCTTTCATCTCAAACTTCATCTTCAGGTACGAGGTAGTTTTCTTAATCTCTTCCAGAGTCTTAATGAGATTCATGTCACCGACATAAACTGCAACTCTAGCAATTTGGAATAAGACTTCATAGTTTAACACGCAAGGGTATAATTCATATGCCTAACTAATCAAATAATCACTTAGCCGGGTATACCACATATGTCGGATTGCTTCAATCTGTAAGTGAACCCCTCAAACGAGTTGAGAGGGTGTTTTTTTATTTGTAACTATTTGAACCAATCCATGTAATTCTTCGGGAACTTACATATAAATCTCCGTATCAATATCCCCATGTAGAAACACTAACCACATTCATAATGCTGTAGTTAATCACATGGCGTTTGAGAGAAACCTTGCGCTATAAGGTGTGCATCATATTGCACTATTTCATTTATCTCATTACGTTTCCTTTCCCGCTTGTAACACAACAAGGTTACCTTGGGCAATGAAGGAACGATAGGTCCAAACACACTATGGTAAGGAATTTAACCTTGTAATTTCGGTTGTCCAATCAATTCTACGTTGTCACTAATCAACGGAACACGGTTCGATATCGTCGCTTTTCATTTATGTTAGTAGCTAACATATAAGTAAAACTATTATCGATGATAATTTCATTCCAATTCCATTATCTCATCCAAACTAGTATACTGGACCAAGAACTTCAAGTCTCGGGAGTAATCCAAATTAATCTCATGAGATGGAAATGATCCGAGACAACGATCGAGTATGGATTCATTATTATGTTGTGATCTTCTTCTTCTAGGGAAGTGAATCCTATGAACCGAGTGATTTATCATGCTTCAAGCCAAGATGAATTGATTAGCTATCATTCGGTGTATCGGACCATCCAACAAGGGTGGCACACCATTTGGGGATGTTGACTCGACGTCCGTTAAGTACGTCTACCCTTGCAGGCATGTTTGCAGTTGGTATATGATCCTGTCACTTTATCTAGATCAGAGGAATGTGTCTGGAACAACATTTTGAAAGCTAGAATACATCGCACTTGTTTATCACACTTGCTTATCGAGATGAGACATAATGGGTAATATTCACACAAATTCGCACCGTTCTATAGGAACATTAATGTTCTTATCTTCCCCTAACAGCGTGAAGACTGTCTTATTAAAGTGACAATCCGCAATTGAGTGATAAAGAGATCCCATGCAAGGGCTCTAAGAGAGCTAGTGTGAAGGAGAATCGTAATCAACAAAGATTCACTTCCTTCTGTGAGGACCCATATTGGTATGATGCAGTGGCGCAACTTGGCACATGGAATGCACACCCAAAACGCGTAAGTATAAAATGTTTGGTTCGTACCCAGTAACCAATTATAATGTCGAATAGGTTGGGTGACAATGGGCCTCAAGGTAGACCAATATAACTACATACAAGATTGCATAGCCCTAGGCAGAAACTGAAATAGTAGTGCATTCCCCAAGGTTCGGGCAATCATTGAAATTGTGCTTTATGATCACTCTGCAAGGCTCTTTGGGGTGAACATGGGAATTCGACATTCAATTATAAACCTAAAAGATATGCAATACTTATCGAAAAAACCATCGATATAAACTCTCAGGCATTATCCGGTCTTCCAGACTTTATGGGATAAGTAGGGTGGTGAACCTTTAAAATCGGCCATGAAGTTTAGCATCAATGTGTGTGGACGAATATGTGACCAGTTTGTCGATTCATCAACCAAAACCATAAGTATTTATATGGTCCGCATATTGGTTGGATTAGTCCACATACATTCCCTTGAATCAACTGAGAAAAAAGGTGATTTCGTATCTTTGCGAGGGATGATATAAAAATCAAATTTTCCAAACGAGTAGGCTTTGGTAAAGTGTGCTTGTAAGCACAATATCCTTACTTCGGGTAAGGAAGTGCATAATGACATCATTGTTCAACCTAAGTGTCCCAAACGGTCATGCCAAGGCAAATAAATTGCTCAATCACTAGGCTCCAGGCGTGCCACGTTTGGTGTGGTCCCAATTGGGAGCAGTGCTTTAAAAAACTAGCCTCCAAGGCTGGGCGTGAGAGTTACAGCCTCAATTTCACAGGAGTGGGTGGAGGCGTCGTTGGACTGCGTCTGGGTGGCGAAGGCACGCCTCAAGGCATCCGGGGCATTCATCGGGGTGTTTTTTTCTTCTTTCAAAATCCAAGTTTTGTGAAATGTTTTCTGCCGTTGTAGTTTCAACGAAGAAGAATGAGAGACTTTCTCTCTCCAAATCCTATAAATTTCCATAATAATTTCTCCCCTTACCTTTATTTCATTTTAAATACTTTATAAATACTCCACTCAACCCTTTATTTTCATCATTTATTTCATTTTAAATACCCTATAAATACTCCACTCAACCCTTTATTTTCCTTTAAATTCTGATAATTATTGCTTTATATCATTTTAAATACCCTATAACTACTCCACTCAGCCTTTATTTACTCTTAAATTACTTATAATTGCAACCTTCAACCTTTATTTTGCTTGAAATTTTCCTATAATTGTGACCATTCATCCTTATTTTCCTTGAAAATAAATAATTATAACATTTTAAGACTGTGACATAGTTTCCAAGTACAACTAGACTTAATAATAAAGAAGATGATATTATCTTTGATTTAGTTATAGTTATATTTGTTTTTACAAAGTATTATATTGTTATAAATATACTTATATATATATATATATATATATATATATATAATATTGTTGTAAACATTCCTAGTTTGAGTGTGATTGTGTAAATTCTAGATTTGATTTGATTCTAGTTATTATTTCCTATTGTATCTTGTATTTCTTGGGGATGAAGGAATATCTTCTCTCCTTTTATTACTATAAATAAAGACACAATGTAAGAGGGATAATAACACACATTCCTCTACAATTCTACAAACACATCTCTCTCTCTTTCTTCTCCTTGTCGTCAGCCCTCTCTCTCATTGTCAGATAAAATAGACCACAACATGTTATCAGCACGCTCCTACAGCTGCGCTTAGGAATTTGACGTTAGAGAATTTTTCTGCATCAAACCAGTTCATCCATATCATCACGCAATCAGGTTCTTTCAATACAACGACTTTTATCTCGATATTTTTGCAGCCCTGATAACATGACCATTCATCATGATGCATGACCCAACTTTATGTTTCACGAATTTTAGATTATACATAAATTGTGTATGCCTCATAATAATAATTGTTGAATTATGTGAATTTGATATTTGCTATGAATTGCATCAAATATATTTGTATATGCATCAAATTGATTTCAATTCACATATTATTATTTTGAATATGCATATAATTAAATTGAAAAAAAATAAGAAGCAATTTTTTTTTTTTTTTAAATCTGGAAACCTAGGGTTCATTCGAACTCGTGCTATCACCCATTCCTATCGATGGGCCACCGAGCCAAACAACACAGCTTGCTCCGAGCCCAAAACCTTAACCCCAACACCCAGCAGGTGTCAATATCACTCCATCATCGTGCTGCACAGCCTGCAGTCGTGCCTAGCCTCATTGACGACCTATAGATCGTCCATAGTGTCATATGGCCAAAGATTCTCTCGAATCTCATTGGAATTTCACTAAAATCCCAATTTGTTTTCTAGGGTTTTAATAGCACGTTGAGATTTCTCCAATCTAATTTCATATTTAGGTCCCTAGTTGGACCCCCATGCTTTGCCATACCATAGATCTCGAGGACAATCACCTGAAGCGACGCTGACATCCCCCTCCGGGGTTCAATTCCGACACCCAGCGCTGCTGGGATGTCTTGGTTCTCTTCGACCTGAGCCCTAGTGGGCTTTAATTCTTCGGCTTGTATCACACAAGGCCCATTGGGCTTGCTGTTGCGTTTGATCTGCTCAGCCCGTACAAATTTTTTTCTTTTTTGGGGCTCGCCTGAAGTGGCCCGTATGAAAAGTTTTTTTACCAAACCTTTGGGCTTGCCTGTAGCAATCCAACCCCCTGCCCTGCTCTCCCCGTAGGCCTACAACCTACACCCGAGACCCCTAGCCCAATTTTTTGGCCTAGGTAGCATAGACCAATTTTTTTTAAGCCACTCGTGAGCTTAGTTTTTCTTTTGGGCCCCGAGTTTTATTCGCCTAAGTATTTTAGGCCCAATGGGTTTTATATTTTTTCACCCACACTTTAATTTGGCCCGAAGCCCAAATAATTAAAATTCAATTATAATTGTAAACCTAAATTTTATATTTTTGCATATTCTTGTTGCATATATATTTGTGTTTACCTGCAAGAATATATGAACCTGAAGTTCATAATTATTTTGAAACCTGAAGTTTCTTATACACATGCCTTGTTTGAAAACCTGAAGTTTTTTCAGTTAAACACATCATCCATGAGAACCCGAAGTTTTTTCATGCAAAATTAAACCAAATCATGTCTATTAGAACCTGTATGTTCTACTTCTACGTGAATGGATTGATTTTTCTCCATTACACTAAACATATCTTGTCCATCTATTTTGTGATAGGAACATGTTGAATTTAAACAAACTCGACTTTACCACTTTGGAGGTCTCCGGAAGGAATTATCTTAAGTGGGTACAAGATGTGAAGCTCCACATCAATGCAAATAACTTGCGTCCTGCCATTGAAGAAGCAACAGACGAGCCTGTTGGCGAAGTTGAAAAAGCCACTGCTATGATCTTCTTCCGAAGACATATTCATGAAGCTTTGTAAACTAAATATCTTGCTGAAGAAGATCCACGTGCATTATGGGTCGCTTTGGTTGATCGTTTTGATCACCAAAAGGACATATTCTTGCCTGAAGCAAGACATGACTGGCAGCACTTGTGCTTCCAAGACTTTAAGTCTGTGAATGAATATAATTATGAAGTTTGTCGAATCTAATCACTTCTCAAGTTTTGCAATGAAACTTTGACTGAAGATGATCTCTTGGAGAAGACCTATTCGACATTCTCTGCTTCTAATATTGTCCTGCAACAACAATATAGAGCTCAAAAGTTCACTAAGTTCTCGAATTTGATCTCTATTTTACTTCTCGCTAAAAAGCAGAACCAGTTGTTGATGAAGAATCATCAAGCTAGACTTATTGGGGCGAATGCTATGCCTGAAGCACATTATAGCACCAACCAACGCCCAAAATGCCAAAAAAGGCGTTGTAGGGGCGGCTAGAAGCCATCTCACCAAGGTCAACAGAGTCAAGGCCCATCTAAGGTATGAAACAAAGCCCAGAAGTGCCCAAACCTCATTCCCAAGGCCTCAAACTTCAAGAATAAGGGCAAAGCACCGGAAACCATGGATGCAGACATGTGCTATCACGATGGTTCAAATGACCATTGGTCCCGTGTTTGTCGAGCTCCCAAGAAGGTTGTAGATGAATATCATTCTCGTCGTAAGAAGTTTGAATCAAACTTCATGCAAGTGGACGAATCGGGGACTACAAAGATGGAGGTTTCTGATTTTCAGGACGATATCACCCCTATGGAAGATTAGAATCTTAGACATAAACTTATTTTTAGTTGAAATAAGATAATTGGGGCCGAATTCCACCCCTCATTTGTTTTTGGTTAATTTTTGAACAATTTTCCTTTATGTTTGAATTATTAGTTAGTGATTTGTTTTGGATATTAAGTTTTTAATCCTTGGATAAATAAAATTATTTTGAATTGATATTTATTTTTATAAACTTTCATGCATGTGACCGATTCAAATTAATTTTTCATTCTAAGTATGACTAGTGGGAAAGTTAGTTGTCTGGCAGATAGTGCAACCACGCATATAGTTTTGCGTGAATGCATCTATTCACTAACTTCATACCTAACAATGCACCTCTGACAACCCTCTCAGGCCCATCCAACCTGATTGAAGGATACGGTAAGACACGTATAATGTTGTCCAATGGTATAATCTTGACCATTGCTGAGGCACTATATTCTCCACATTCCGGAAGAACGTTATTAAGTTTCAAAGAAATTAGAGATAACAATTACCACACTGAAACCTACGTAGAAAACGGAGTTGAATTTCTATGCATAACTTCCTACGAATATGGCCAGAAGCGTATTATGGAGAAGATGGAGCGTATCTTGAGTGGTGTGTATAATACGACCATACGCCCCATAGAGTGCCACTATGTGGCCGGCCCTACTACTGGGACCATGCAAGAAATTACACTTTGGCATGATCGTTTATGACATCTTGGACGAATAGCGATGCGCCGTATCCTCAAATCTTCACACGGGCATCCACTAACCCGAAGTTTAGGTTCAATCCAAGGAATCCCATGTGAAACATGTTCGATGGGAAATCTTATTACTAAGCCATATTATGACAAGATTCGTTCGAATCCTCCCATTTTTCTACAATGGATTCAGGGGGACATTTGTGGACCGATTCACCCTCCCTGCGGACAATTTAGATACTTTATGGTTTTAGTTGACGCTTCCACACATTGGTCGCATGTGTACTTGTTACTTACAAGGAACGTTGTATTCTCTAAACTGTGAGCTCAGTTTATCAAGCTCAGGGCTCACCACCCTGATTATCCGATCAAATTTATTCGATTGGATAATGCTGGAAAATTCACATCTAAAACTTTAGATGACTATTGTATGTCAGTTGGGGTTGAAGTTGAACATCCTGTACCTCATGTTCACACTTGGAACGGTCTGGCAGAGGCTTTCATTAAGCGCTTACAAATTATTACTCGATCGTTGGTCATACGTACCAAGTTCCCGATCACTGCTTGGGGCCATGCAATATTGCACACAGCAAAGTTGGTCTGCTTGAGGCCTGTGGTGACATAACCATTTAGTGCCCTTCAGTTGGTTACCGAATATGAACCCGACATATCGCATATGCGCGTATTTGGTTGTGCGGTATATGCGCCGATCTAGCCGCCCTTATGTATAAAAATGGGGCCTCAACGAAGGATGAGAATCAATGTCGGATATGATTCTCCTTTGATTATTCGTTACTTAGAACCTTTGACAGGCGATCTGTTTACCGCTCGTTTCGCAGATTGTTACTTCTATGGGACAGTCTTCCTATCGTTAGGGGGAGATAAGAACGTCACCATTCCTGAAGAACGACACGAATTATCATGGACGACTCTTACTTCATCTCATTTAGATCCCCGCACCGCTCAGTTTGAAACTTAGGTGCAGCACGTATTAGATCTGTAGAGCATAGCTCAGAGCATGCTAAATGCTTTCACCAATCTAGCACGGATGACAAGATCACATATTCCAACTGCAAATACGCCTGTAAAGATGGATGTAGCAAATGTACAACGGACCGCTCTCCTGGAAGCCCGGGACGCAAATCTTAGTGATCCACGTACATTAGCGGCTAGCCAATCATCTGTCCCTACACAAAAGTGTGGCAGACCCCTTGGTTCAAAGGATTCATACCCCCGGAAGAGGAAAACCATGACACAAGGTCCTGAAGAACCTACCATGAAGCCGACTATCACTTACTCATTCTACCCAACTCATGAGGAAATTCTAGATTATGGAAGCGTCCTTGAAGAGACGAATCCTCATCTTGAGAATCGTGTGATTTTGGTCTATTATGCTAGCTAAGATGATGTGTGGCGTAGAAATGAGATGATTATCGACGATGCATTAACATTTGCAGTAGCTACTGAGATCATGTTGAGCGATGGCATTGAACCGCGTTTCATTGATAAATGTTGACGTGGAACTGATTGGTCAAATTGGAAACAAGCAATCCAAGTCGAACTCGATTCACTTGCGAAACGTAAAGTGTTTGGACTTGTAGCTCTTACTCTTCCACATGTGAAGCCCGTTGGCTACAAGTGGGTTTTCGTTCGGAAGCATAATGAGAAGAACGAAATTGTGCGTTACAAAGCTTGTCTTGTTGCACAAGGCTTCTCACCAAACCCCGGAACATACTTTCAATTCGGCTGAGGCGTTCACTCTACGGTTTGAAACAATTTGAAAGAATGTGGTATAACCATTTGAGTGAGTATTTGACTAGTCAAGGATATATGAACAACGAACTATGCCCTTGTGTGTTCATTAAGAAGTCACATTCTGGATTTGCGATTGTTACAGTATATGTTGATGATATGAGTCTTATCGGAACTCCTGAAGAGCTAACGAGAACTGCCGCGCACCTGAAGTCGGAATTTGAAATGAAAGATTTAGGAAAAACTCGATATTATCTCGATTTTGAGATAGAGCATTGTTTGGATAGAATCCTAGTACATCAATTGAACTACACCCAGAAGGTGTTGCATTGCTTTAATGAGGATAAAGCGAAACCTTCGAGTACTCTTATGGTCATTCGTTCGCTAGATGCAAAACGAGATCCCTTCCGTCCGAAGGAGGATGATGAAGAGATTTTAGAGCTTGAAGTTCCTTATCTAAGTACGATAGGCGATTTATTGTACTTAGCTCAATGCACTAGACCCGACATCTCCTTCGCTGTTAATCTTTTGGCAAGATACAGTAATGCACCAACACGCAGACATTGGATTGGCATGAAAGACATCTTCCGTTATCTTAAAGGTACTACGGATTTGGGCTTATTCTATCCCTACAAATACTTGAATGGTGCCGCACCTTTTGCTCCTCGAGTTGATTCTCGCCTTATTGGTCATGCCGACGTAGGATACTTATCTGATCCGCATAAGGCGCGCTCTCAGACGAGTTGTGTCTTTACCGTTAGAGGCACCGCAATCTCTTAAAGGTTAACTAAACAGACCTTAGTTGCCACTTAGTCTAACCATGCTGAAATTGTCGCCTTACATGAAGCAACTCAGGAATGCTTTTGGTTGAGAATAGTAGTAAGCCATATTCGAAGCTCCTGCTATCTTTATAACGTCATTGATGTCCTGACGATGATCTTTGAAGACAATGCAGCCTGCATCAAACAACTCAAGAAGGGTTACATCAAATGAGACAACAACAAGCACATTGCACATAAGTTTTTCTATTCACATCAACAACAAGAGCATTAGAAGATTGAAGTCACGCAAATCCGTTCACAAGACAATATGGCCGACCTCTTCACCAAATCACTGCCGAAGACGATGTTTCAGTAGCTTGTTCATGAAATTGGTATGCGTAAACTTTCTAAGTTGTAACTTTGCTATTTCTCTTTGGAATTATGTCAAACTCAGGGGAAGTATCCTGTGGATACTTGCTTGATCTTAATGTACTCTTTTTCCATAAGATTAGGAGCATTTTTCCCACTGGGTTTTTGCTACCTAAGTAGGTTTTAACGAGGCACCCACATTGGATTGGTCATATCCCTGATGAAGTCATCTAGACGTTTCTTTTGACTTTGCATTTCTCACGCATTTTTCCTTAGACTATGAATTTTGCCCCTACTTAGGTTTTTGCCATAGACTTAGGGTTTTTAGTGAGACTTACTACTTATGCAAGTTCCTACCTTATTGAGAATAAGCATTGTTCCTTAGAATCAGTGCCAATAAGTCGACTTCTTCAACTTCTGCATGATGCTAAATCTACCTTAAGTATTTACACACTAAAGGGGGAGTGTTGTAAACATTCCTAGTTTAAGTGTGATTGTGTAAATCCAAGATTAGATTTGATTCTACTTATCCTTTCCTATTGTATCTTGTATTCCTTGGGGATGAAGGAATATCTTCTCTCATTATATTACTATAAATAAAGGCACAATATAGGAAGGATAACAACACACATTCCCCTAAAATTCTACAAACACATCGCCCTCTCTCTCCTTGTCAGATAAAATAGACCACAACATATATTAAAATTTTAGGTTAGCATCACGCCTCACACCCCGCGCCTAGGATGGGCTATCCATTGGATGCCTCGGCCACGCCCCCGACTTTTAATACATTGGTTGGGAAATAGCCCATTGGCCCCAAAGCAAAGCTTCAGGCTTATTTTTGGAGGTGGTGCAAAGATATTTGACTTTATTTTCTTTAGTGGTTTCATTCATGATCATTGTCATCTCGAATATTGTTAAAACTCAATGACATTCTTTCAAAATGGGGAGAATATAAGGTCTCTTAAATGGTAATTTTGTACCATTCATACAACAAGGAGCGTGCCAATGCTCTTAATTAGGTTGGATGGACCTGTAGTCGTTGCTATGTAGTATCGCATTCATCCAGACAACTAGCTTTCCCACATTCTTGCCTAATCACATGTTTAATTGAATTTGGTCATATGTATTAAGAAACATGATTCAATTAACTCATATTCGAGGACAATATCAATAAGATTATCCATAATGAAAAACAAACACCAAACTTGAATCCAAGAACATGGAAAAATGTTCACAAAGTAAATGATTTACTAAGGGCATTTGGCCAAAAGGCCATCTATGTCAAAGTTTTGCTCTACCAACGATGTTCGGTGGAGCAAAATTAGTCTCACATATTGACTACGAGAATGGTAGTCTTTAACGAAATTGGTAAGGGCATAAACAGGTGCATAACTAATTATTTATTCCATCAACACGGAAGTAGATTCTGCAGGTTTAAGGTTTGGAAATATTATCCCTTATTCTTGAAGTTTTAGGTCTTAGGTGCCAAGGATCACACTTTCGGCGTGATGCCACACCTTGGCAAGCCCTGATTCTACCATACGTTGTAAAAACAACTCGAAATCAGATTGTGTGAGAGATAGACCTGAAATTGGATTCGGTAGGCTCTAGGCGAAGCTGGAGAGCAATATTGTTCAGTGCACCTCTGCCGAAGTAGGACACCACTATTCAGCAGACTCCAGCTGAAGCTGAGTCTATACCGTTTTCTCACATTTATGGTAGTAATGAAATCTAAGAATTTGTTAAACTTTCGCTTTCTACACTGCTGCCTTAGGAATGAGTTAGAAACATGGAAGGATGAGAAAAAGTATTCTCAAGTGAATTCTATTGGATCTATAAACTTCATAATCGTACTAATTCATGGATGTAATCATGATTTGCTTCAGGCAGTCTTTGATGATTAGACGGTCCATAAGAGCGAGCCCAAGAGCAATGGAATCCTCATTTGGGAGGTACTTCCGTGGGTAATGCTTCGGGCATAAGTCTTCGAATGAAGATCATAAGCATCAAAGTTAGAACATTCAGGTTCTAAGACATGGTATACATGTAAAATTCGGGTTTTCATGGGTGTATTGTTTTATGAAAACTTCGGGTTCAAAGGCACTAAATTTGAAACTACAAGTTCAATTTAGTTTATGAATGTTTAGTTCATAAAAGAGAGGTTCCTACAAGAACACATAATACAATATGCTGATTTAAGTGCAGTGGATTTGAGTTGCTTCGGGAACTCAAGTGTAAGTGCTTCGGGACTACAAAAGGATGTTAACGGTTCAAAGAAGAGAAATAAATTATTGAATCATTAATGTCCAAAAGTGATCTTCGGGCCAATAATTTTGGATGTCTTATCAGATTAATGGAATGTTGGTCACTTTTAATTAATTCAATAAATTGTGACCATATGGGGTCGATCGTGGAAGCAAAATAATGACATGCGGGTCTGATTAGCTTCAATTGGCAGTGGGCCAAGTGACAAGTAAATTATAACTTAATTAACGTTAACCAAAAATGTCCCAAAAATATTTGGGTATGGTTAAGAAGCAGGGGATGTCAAAATATGGCATCGGGTCGAAAAAAGAATGCAACCTAGTACGTGTTGGCTGGCTGTAACATACGACCCTACAACAAATTAAAAAAATGTAGGCCATTGGGCTTGGGGACACGGTTGCAAGGTAGCCTAAGCTGCAGGCTTGCTGCAGTTTTGGGCCGAATGGATGGAAATAGCCCAGCAGCTTATAGGCTGCTGCAAGCGGACCACTAGTGCAGGAGAATAAAAGCCCAGCATTTTCTAGCTTTCGGCTAGTGTGCGAGAAGCCCATCGATGCGCTAGCTTCTGGAATGAGACGCGAGCGTGAAGCCCAGCACCAAAGACTCAGGCAATCAGACTAGGTCTAATACGAGAACAGCAAGCCGAAGCTTTGCAGATGGAACACGGGGCGAACCCATTTAACTGTTGGCTTGTCAAATGACAGAAGCCCAATATTTGGGCTTTGGATTTCGTACATAGCAAAGCCCAAAAGAAGGCTGCTGTTTTGACTCACAAATTCCATATAGTAAAAATTGTGTAATGCATGAAACGTATATATATTGACAAATATATGAAACATATACAATATATATATCGAAAGGTAAATGTAAATGTAGGGGGTTCATGCATCATGGGGAATGTTATCATGCTTCATTGTTGTTTCAAATATCTTCTTTATTTTAAGCGTACCTGATCGGTAGAAAACAACAAAAGCCTTTCATTTATAGAAGATCCTTATCAGAAAGCTGGAATTGCATCTCTAATGCGTTGTATCACGTTCGACACAAAAAAAAAATTGAGTCAATAGCACGTAAATCAATTCAATAAAATAATAAATTAAACATAAAAAAATGATTAAAACGTAATACTCCCCTGATTGAAGAACGGACTCCTTTTAGCAAAGCGTCAAGAGCATGCTGAAAACGTGTTGTAGGCATAATTTACTGAACAATTATGGAGGCCAGAAAGAGAGGGGGTGTGGCACATACAGAGAGAAGAGAGAGATGCGTAATTGTAAGGTGTGTTCTATTCCATCTCATTATGCCTTTATTTATAGTAGTAGGGAATGTTAAATCTTTATCCTAATAGAATTACAATTCTAATAGGATAATATCTAGTCTAAGAGTTATGGTAGAATCTCATAAGAATATCCTATATATGTTAAGATTTACTATCACAGCCCGTCCCGAAATAAATTATCGATGACGTGAATTGACTATTTTACCTTTGGAAGTGAGTGTTGTGGTGTGTGTTATGCATGTTAGGGGTGGACCAAATTTATGTTTTTCCTTAATTTTTTGGACCAAAGTAGCACTTAGTTTTTGTGGTTTTGGTTGGTGACCATGTGGACCACTCACACACACACAAACTCTTCCTCTCTCTTCTCTCCCGTGCTCTCTCTCCCTCGAACTCACTATCTCTCCTTCCCTCAAGTACAAACGAACAACAAATCTAGAAGAAAGTTTGCAGATCGAGGGTTTAAAGTACACCATCGTGTCTTTGATGTTCATACGAGTTGAATGGTACCATTTTTAGGTAAGAACTCCTTTGAAAACCCTAGTTTCTATCGAAGTTCGATTTAGGTACTATTCATGCAAACGTAAAATCTCATGTTTTTGGGGATTTCAAGCTTATAGGTAGCTTAAGGAGGTCCTCATGAGGATAGGAGTGGTTCGTTGGAGGATTTTGGACGTCGAAATAGCGAGAACGATGAGTTTTAAGTTTGGCCGGATTATCGGGGATTTTTCCGGCGAGATCCTGTGGGATTTAGGTCCTAAAACAGGTAAAGGTTTATTCTACTTGTCCTAAGCTTCATTTTGGTATATAATTCGTGAAATTTGACTGAGAAATGGACGGGAAATGAAGGTTTAAACATTTGCCCAGTTTTCGGCGCCGGTGATGGTTGTCGAAGTCCTAAGATTAGGGATGACGGAATATTCCTAACGGTGTTGGTTAGTTTAATGAATTTTGTTACTATTTAAAGGAATATTCCTAACGGGGTTAAGGGATTCTGTTAGGGTCCCTGCGCATGGTCGGCGCGTGGTGGTGCGTGGGTGGTCAGAAAATTATTCTAAAAATATGGGGTTGTTCGTGGAGTTGTGTAGATCATGTTGGTATATTCAAACACCCCATTTGAGCATTGTATGAGAAGTTATTAGCTAGTTTTGTCTATGAGCTTTAAATAATGTTTTTATAGTTATTTCGCATATAGGGGAGACTTATACCAAGGACGAGCGCAGTCAAGGGCGACTCGGGGGCTACGACCCTTCAACATACCAGTGAGTGGGCTTTTGGTTTTTAGTATATACTTATATACTTGATATTTTCCCAAAAAATGCATTTAAATGTGTTTGTACCATACTTGACCAATCCCGAAACTACTGAGCACCGGTCAACGTTATACCGTCAAGGACCCAGAAGAGCTTCCCTTCAACCAGGAGGCCAATCACAATGTGACACGTGTCGACATCAAAAGCCAATCACAGCGCAACATGTGTCAACATCAGAAGCCAATCACAACACGACATGTGTCAATGTCAGAACAAAACTATAAACTCTCTTCTATAAATAGGGATCATTCTCCCACAATAATCTCTAATGTCATTTTGTACTAAACTATTCACTAGAACTCACAAAAGGAGAGCTTGAACCTATGTATTTGTGTAAACCCTTCACAATTAATGAGAACTCCTCTACTCCGTGGACGTAGCCAATCTGGGTGAACCACGTACATCTTGTGTTTGCTTCCCTGTCCCTATTCATTTACGCATTTATCTTCATTAGTGATCGAAGCAACCAAGCGAAGGTCACGAACCTGACACTTTCTGTTGTACCAAAGTCATCGCTGATTTTATGCATCAACATTTGGCGCCGTCTGTGGGAAACGACACTTATTCCCACTCTCTTCAGCTTTGTCAAGCTGGTTTCCACCGCTCGTACACTTTCTTTTGGCTAAGCATCTCTCTCCGACATGGGGAACGAAAGAAGCCATAGCACACAGAATGACACCCCTCTTGGACCTAGTATGAAGCAACGAAAGCAGGAAGGAAATAGAGTTACTCTTCAAGCTAAAGTCGATGAGCTAGAGGTTCAGAACAACAAGATAACGATGAAGAATGAGGTCATCCAGGAACAATATGAAAAACTTTTCGAGATGCTTCACGAGGCTAGGCATGCTCAAACACACAAGCTCGTCGCCCCTGTTGAGGTCAACAATCATCTGAATGCCCCCCAACACGGAGGGTCACCGATATTCAACACGGACATCCCTGATAAGGATCGAGCTACACATCAATGTGATAATCAACATGAGACTTCTCTCAACCCAACTGCTTCAACCCGAAGCAGGAGAAGTAGAGGAAAGCACCTCCTCACAGAGGGAGTGGAAGGATCAAAAGCCGTCTATCGCGATTGTCGAGACTTCCTAAAGCAACGTCGAGAGAATCTCATTCACGTAAGCTCGAAGATCAATGATCCGAGAGTTTCTGAAAGACTCGGTCCTCTTCCACGACCCAGGCCAGCAGCCAATCTAGGGAATGGGCAACAGGTCCCAGAAGAACATGAAGGTACAAGGGACTCAGAAATATTCCGACATACTCACTCTAGAAGTCAGTGTGGCGAGTCCAAGGAAAAATCACGCTATCTTGATCAAACTTTCCTACTTCCAAGAGGCGATGGGGACTTACGGAAGAAAACTTCAGTGGTGCACGACTCCACTCAGGACCCCTTTGTCCTACAGCTCCTTGAGGAAGTAAACAAGTTGAAGGCTGAACGTCAAGCCAAGATACCTGACTGGAACCAACCCAGGCCTGGCCCCCTCACAAGAAGGATCCTCAACACCCCCATCCAAGCGAAGACAAAGCAGAAGCTTGACTTACAACTCTATACTGGAAGGGAAGACCCGATTGAACACCTTAACCTCTTTGAGTCCACCATGGTATATCAGAGACACACCGACGAAGAACTGTGCCTTCTCTTCCCCTCCACCCTCTCTGGCGGAGCTTTAAACTGGTATTGTCGTCTTCCACCTGAGACAGTAGACTCATTTGAAGAGTTGAGGAAGCTGTTTGTCTCTCAACACATCTTCCAGACCGATCGCTTACATTCTGCAGATGACTTGTACACTATTTGCCAGAAGCCGGACGAATCATTAGGAAAGTATGCTGGCCGCTTTAGCCATGAGTATTCTTGCTGCGCTGAGGCAGATGACAAGACCGCCCTCAAAGCCTTCACGGCAAGCTTACGTGACTGTTTCTTCAAGTACATGATCAATGCCAACACTTGGAAGACTTACTCTGAGGTAATGGCACAAGCTTACAACCATGCCTCCGCCGAGGCAAGGACATATCAAGGGAAACCCCCTACAGTCACCCCTTATCAGCAAGTAGGGAATGGAGGCCAGATCCAACTGAATGAGAAGACCTTAACCTTCCAAACGGTAGCAGCACACCCCCCTGCCTCATTTAATGCTTCGCCAAGTCAGCAGACATATCAATCCCAGGGCAAAAGGAAAGATTTCCATCCTCACCAATCTCATTTTAATAAAAAGAATAAGGGGCACTATCGCGATAACTCAGGATGTCGTCATAATAACGCCCGTCCCCAGGTAATCAACGCAGTGGGCCAATCACGTGTCAAGACAGGCCCTACCCCGAGGTATGAGACATACACACCTTTAAACGCTACATGCGCGGCCATCTACCCCAGTATAGCTCACCTGATACCAAAGCCAAAGCCAAGACAGCCAGATTACAAGTCCACGAAGAACACGGGCGTGTTTTGTTGCTACCACGAGTATAATGGCCATGATGGTGAGAAGTGCATCATCATCCGTGATCATATTGAAGCTTTGGCACGTGAAGGAAAAATTGATCAGTTCCTCTTTCACCCTCCAAGGGATAACCGTAACCAACGCCAGGTGAATGTGATATACTCCATAAGCGGCGGCACACCCATGTCTGAATCTTCCAATAGAGCCATGAAAAACAGTGAACGAACTTTGAGACCTGGCCATCAAGTGTTTCACGTGGAAGACATCAGGGGAGGCAAGTATCAAAAGCCTAACTGGGATCCAATATGTTTCTACCCTGAGGAAGAAAGAGGTATCATTTACCCTCATAACGACCCGCTGATCGTGGAGGCTCACATAGCAAATTTTGATATGAAACGAATCCTGATAGACACAGGTGCTTCAGTCAATATCATGTTTGCTGAAGCTTTCAAGGCACTTAATGTAGCTGAACACTTGCTCGATCGCTCGATTTCTCCTCTAATAAGCTTCTCTGGCGATATCGTGCAACCTTTAGGGAGTATACACTTACCCCTCACCATTGGTACAGGCCTCTACACAGCTACTATTACCACTAACTTCCTAGTGGTCAATTGCCCGACGGCATACAATGTCATCTTTGGGCGCACAAGCATCAATGATCTCAAGGCCATGGTATCTACACATATGTTATTGATGAAGTTTCCAACCCCTTTCGGCAATGGATACATCAGGGGAGATCAACTTAGTGCTTGATCATGTTACAACACTTCAGTTAAGCAACAACACCTGCCTGTCCCCAAGGAGACCCTCTCTATACATAACCAAGTAGTAAAGACCAGTCTAGATGAAGCCAACTCGGATCTTCATAATGGCAACAGTCAACCCGATGACCCTCAAGATGACTTCTTCACCCAGCAAGCACAACCCGCTGAAAAGTTAGAGAATGTCTCTATCTCCAAAGACCATCCAGATCGCATAGTGAAGATTGGCACCACTTTGTCACCACCCCTTCGGTTGTCGCTGATCTCATTTTTGCAAGAGAACGCCGAGGTCTTCGCTTGGTCATATAAAGATATGCCGGGCATCTCTCCCGATATCATATGTCACCACTTGAGTATTGATCCCAAGACCAAACCAGTAAAACAGAAGCGAAGATCTTATGATGTTGAACGATACGAGACGATGAAAGCAGAAGTTGAAAAACTCAAAGACATAGGCTTCGGTCGTGAAGTCAATTACCCAACATGGGTAGCAAATGTTGTCCTTGTTAAAAAAAATCTGACCAAGGAAAGTCTCCTGCTTCAAAAGGTCTTATGGAGAATGTGTGTCGACTACACCGACCTAAACAAAGGATGCCCGAAGGATAGTTTCCCCCTTCCTCTCATTGATAGACTTATAGACTCTACGGCAGGGTGTGAGCTCTTGAACTCCATGGACGCTTATTCAGGATACAACCAAATCCTTATGAACCCCTCAGACCAAGAACACACAGCTTTCACTACTGACAGGGGACTATATTGCTATAAAGTCATGCCTTTCGGCCTAAAGAATGCAGGAGCAACTTATCAGAGACTTGTCAATTCAATGTTCACCGAACAGATTGGGAAGAGCATGGAAGTTTACGTTGATGATATGTTAGTCAAAAGCAAACATGCCGACCAACATATCACCAACCTATATGAAACCTTCACCATTCTGAAGAGGTATCGAATGAGGTTGAACCTCAACAAATGTGCCTTCGGCGTGGGTTCTGGCAAATTCTTAGGCTTCATGATTAGCCAACGAGGCATTGAAGCTAACCCCAAAAAGATCAAAGCAATCCTCGACATGAAAGAGCCAGTAACTTCAAAAGACATCCAAAGCCTTACTGGCAAGGTGGCAGCCTTAACCAGGTTCATCTCTAAGGCCACAGACAGATGTGCTCATTTTTTCAAAGCACTCAAGGGAAATAAGAAGTACATTACATGGACGGAAGAATGTGCCAAGGCATTCAGGAACCTCAAAGAGTACATGAGTAAAGCCCCTTTGCTCTCGAAACCAGAAGTTGGTGACACTCTCATTATCTATCTATCGGTTTCGGCTTCAATAGTCAGTTCTGTTCTTATTCGAAAGGACAGTGGGGTTGAAAGGCTCGTCTACTACGCCAGCAAGGCCTTACAAGATGCGGAGACACGATACTCCAACATTGAGAAATTAGCTCTAGCATTGGTCATGTCTGCTCGAAAACTTTGCCCTTATTTCCAAGCACACGCCATCATCGTGGTTACCAATCACCCTCTTCGACAGATACTCCAGCGTCCTGACATGTCTGGGCGAATGATCAAATGGGCGATAGCATTGGGTGAGTTTGACATCTCCTACCAACCAAAACCAGCCGAAAAAGGTCAAGCAGTAGCAAATTTCATCGCCGACTTCACATATCATGTTGACATTGCTTCTACACCTAAAGCAGTAGCTTCATTACCATCGGAAGCTCAGAAGATAGAATCAACAACCCCAGCATGGAGTCTGTATGTTGATGGCTCATCCAACCAACAGGGCTGCGGAGCAGGATTAATCCTCACTACCCCCGACAAAGTGGCGATGGAATACGCTATTCGTTTCAAATTCAAGGCATCGAACAACGAGGCCGAATACGAAGCCCTTCTAGCAGGCTTACGTTTGGCCAAGCACCTCGGGGTTAAACAAATTGATATCTTCAGTGACTCCCAACTAGTGGTCAACCAAGTCACAAACAACTTTGATGCTAAGGATAGCTCCATGGCAGCATATCTTGCGCAAACACGACTTTTGCTCAAGCACTTCCACTACCAGATCACCCAAGTTCCTCGAGCGGTAAATAGTCATGCAGACGCTTTGGCTCGCCTCGCCTCGGCAGTGGAACAAGATTGGGAGAAAAATTCATGTCAAATTGTTGGCAGCACCAAGCACCATGGTCGCGGAAGTGTGCAATTTACAACAAGGAGATAGTTGGATCACCCCAATTTATAAATTCCTTGCTCATGGCACCCTCCCAATTGACAAAGTCCAAGCTAAGCAGATTCGATACAAGTCCGCCCGCTACCTGATCATTAATGACCAACTCTACAAGCGCGGTTTTACCCTACCATACCTAAGATGCCTTACACCTGCGGAGGCGGAAATTGTCCTTCGGGAAATACATGAAGGAGTCTGCGGAGATCATGCTGGGTCTCGATCCCTAGCACACAAGACTTTTCGCCAAGGATACTATTGGCCAACACTCCACCAAGATGCGATCAGAATATCTCGCTCATGTGATAAGTGTCAACACTACGCAACTATCCCTCACTCCCCTCCCGAGCCGCTCACTCCTATGATCAGCCCTTGGCCTTTCGCCCAATGGGGACTTGATTTGATCGACCCAATGCCTGCAGAGAAGGGCAAGGTCCGCTATGCAATCGTTGCAGTTGACTACTTCACAAAGTGGGCTGAAGTAGAACCCTTGGCAACCATTACTGAGGCAAAAATAGAAGACTTCGTATGGAAGAACATCCTCTGCAGATTCGACATTCCCAATGCGATAGTCACGGACAATGGGCGGCAGTTCGACAACAAGAAGTTCAGGATGTTCTGCTCTAAGTTCAACATCAACTTATGTTTTGCCTCTCCAGCCCATCCCCAGTCTAATGGACAAGTCGAGGCCGTTAACAAAATAATCAAGCGCACTCTGAAAACTAGCTTGGACAAAGCTAAAGGTTGTTGGCCAGAATTTGTACCCTAAGTTCTTTGGTCATACCACACTTCATATCGGACTTCCACAGGAGAAACTCCATTCTCACTTGCTTTTGGTACAGAAGCAGTTGTCCCGGTTGAGCTTGAGCAAGCAACATACAGAATCCAGAACTACATGAAGAGTGAGAACGACAAACAACTCACCCTCAACCTGGATCTAGTCGAGGAACACAGAAATCAGGTTCACCTGAGGAATGTCGCCTACAAGCAGCGCATTTCCAACTACTACGACTCAAGGGTTAAACATCGCTCTTTCAAAGTGGGAGACTGGGTACTGAAGAAAAGATTACTCTGTGATAGGGTCCCGAGTGAAGGAACACTCAGTCCTAACTGGGACGGACCGTTTGAGGTCGTCGGCATCAGCCGCCCTGGCTCCTACAAGCTCAGAAGCTCCGACGGCAAGACCCTTGGCCATCCATGGAATGCTGACCACTTGAAGTACTATTACAAATAAACTCACATTGTACAAGTGTTAAGCTACAGCCGTTCGGCATCCTATGTAACAAAGACCATTTGGTATGAATTCAATAAGAGGTGATTTAGCCAACTCGGCCCTAAACTCTTTTACATTCTGAGCAATGAAACACTCAAGTGTTGAAGCTTCAACGCAAATGTTTCCAATACAAAATGAAATCTAAGTATGTGTCAACAAGACTATACAAAGGATCTATGCAAACATAGCCAAACATTCATCAATGATAGGGTAAACACTTGAAGCTTGATAATGCAAACACTCGAAGCTTGATAATACAAACATTTGCTTAATAATGCAAACACTCATAAACATGCAAAACAAAAAAAACTCTCCGGCTTATAACATGGCACATGCCATACAAACAACAAACTAGTGCAGGTAGAGTACATGCAGAAAGTGAAAGCACTTCTAGTCATCCTCATCTGAGGTTGAACCCCTGATCATATCATTCTGAGTCCTGCCGCCATTTTCTGCATCTCCAAACTCATCATCCCTCTGATGACTCTGCTCATCAGCACTAGCCTCATCGCCAGACTCATCTGCACTGCTAGAATAAACTGCAAGTTCGAAGGTTTCACCTTTTCGATGATGCTCATCTATTTCTTCACGGTATTTTCGAAGAACGCTTCCATCATCATAACGATCAAGGATAGCCATCCATTTCCTTTTTTCAAAGTGAACTTCCCGGGTACAGCGAGGTCTAAGGACATAGAGAAAGGCCGGGGAACCCAATAACTCCTTCACAGCAGCTTCCTTCTCAGTCGGGATACTACTCTTCAGCTCAGAAACCTCAACCAAGGCACTATCCAACTCCCCTTTAACCTTGGAAACCTCGAGCATAGTTGTCTCCAACTGTTTCTTAGTCGCCTCTAACTGTACCTTGAGTCTCAAGTTCTCACCATTCCGCCTCTTCAAACTCTCAAAATGTTGATCCTTGACTTGGATGGCCTCAGCCAAAGCTTTGCTCGTCTTCCTAGCATCATTCACAAGCTGCTTATTCTCTTTCAATTTCACCTTGCACCGCTAAGCCTTTCGCAGTCTGTCGTGATACTCAGCCATGACCTGCATGACAAGACGATCATCGCTACCAAAATAATGCTAATAAAGAGGAGAAAACAAGGAAATGACAAGGTAACACTCACATATGAAGACAACTTCAACATCCGGTCGCAATCCGATTCATCTTTAGCTAAGGGCTCTCCGAGCTCATCGAAAGTGAATCGACGCCCTGCCAGGCAATTGTTGATATACCCAAAGTCTTTTGGCCACATGACAACCTTCAAATCCTTCCAAGGGACACTGCCAACCTCTTCCTTATCTTTACCCTCGCTGCTAGAACTAGGATCACCTTTCTGCCCAATGTGTTCCCTAACTGGAGGAAAGATAGGATTGATAATTGGAAGATGAGGCAGCAATCGCCTATCTTCCCCGGCAACTATGGCAGCAGCACATCCAATGGCCTCAGCTTCAGCTTTCTTCGAGGCAGCAACCTTGAGGACTTCTTCTCGAAACTTAGTTTTAATGATTGGTCTCACTCGGTGCTTGCGAGCTTCCTTGTGAAACAGGATGTCTTCTGAAGGAACTAACATGGGCACTCTCCTTTTCTTGGTGCTAGTCTCCACTTTCTTGCCCACCTTCTCCACTGAACAAGGAAAATCAAAGTAAGGAATCCCACATTATATATCTATATAAAAAAAAGGGAAGAACAAGGATCAAGTGAGGATACAACTTACTCGCTCGTCTTTGGCACTCGAAACTAAGGGCTGGAAACCGTACTTTCGAAACAAGAGTCGTAGCTTACCCAAGTGTCTATCTTCTTTGGGCACCCTCAGCACTTTCTCTACATCAGCTAGCTCCTGTCTAGAGAGTTTGATGGTGCCTCGTGTCACTGCATGAAGAAAAATCTTAGAAGTAAGAGAAAATCACAACAATAGCAAATAATGAGAAAATGGATACATTACAACCTACAGTTTGGAAGTGAGTAGGAACACGTCGCTCAGGCGTGACACCCTTAGCATGCTCCCAATCATTATAAAGAAAGCACCAACGTTTCTTCCATGTGCAGTACGCCTTTCTCTTATCAAAGACAACACGCTCTCTCACTCCGACATGCACATTCGGCATAACCAGTACATGCTTTCACCAGGGGCATCTTATAACAGTAGCGCCACTGATGGAAGGAAGGCTCACCTAATCCACACTCCATCCAAATAATATAAAACCCGATCAAGGTATCCCAGAAACCAGGGTTGAGTTGCCCCGGTGCATAACCAATAAAAGACAGCATCCGTTGCAACCACGGATGCAAAGGTAAATTTACCCCCAAGGTCACTAATGTCTGGGTATAGAACATAACATGACCCTTGGGCGGCTGAGAAGGCAATTCTTCACAACGCACCAAACGTATTCCTACACTACGGGGGATACTACATGATCGCCTTAGGGCCTCAAGCTGCTTTTCGCTATCTAACAAGTTATTTTCTAAATGGTCCGCTGTGAACTCAGAGCGAAATATGGGTATGGCGTCACAAACAACCCCATCACCCACTAGCATGGAGGAAGAACCAATATTGGCTAAGGTTTGACAATTGTGAGGATCAGAACGAAATATGGGTATGGCGTCACAAACAACCCCCTCACCTACTAGCATGGAGGAAGAACCAATATTGGTTAAGGTTTGACAATTGTGAGGATCATCCAACGTTTCTTTCGTACCAGACTCTAACAAAGGCCATGAAGACCCTGACATAGCAGGCTCAAACCTAGAGCTAGAGCTAGGGGAGCCCTCATCACTAAGACTTCCAGACTCCGACATCTACAACAAACAAAAACAAACTCTATCACTACATGAATGATCAAAACATAATGAAGCTCATAGGGCATGAAGAAAAGCTCAACCAGTTCATTATGTTCTTAACAAAATACATGAACACTCAAACAATTCAACAAGAATGAAAACATCCGATCTAGTGGAGAAGACTACCAACCTGAAGATGGTGCAGCACATCAATGCCAGAATCCCTCTCAAGTAAAGAACACTCTGTCTTCAAAAATCACTACAAGATAAGCAAATGAAGGTAAGGTAAAGAATGGAAACTTATCCTTCTTATATATAGTTCAACATGGCTATTGACATTCAAAATTCAAATTCAAACCATTAGAAAGCCCCACATGGAAAATCTTCAAACTTCTAACACTAGGGAGTTTCCAATTTCAAATATTTCAGTTCCCCCTTTCAAAAAAAAAAAAATCCGAAGGAGGAACACAGTAGCTTCATCAATGGGATTCAACTACCAATCTAAAAAAACTTTGCACTATCTTCATCAAGATAGTGCGAAGCACAATCAATTTATGGTGCCAACAAAAGCTTCATCAATGGAGGACAAATATCAATCTCAAAAGCTTCGCGCTATCTTCATCAAGATAGTGTGAAGCAAAATCAATTTATGGTGCCAACAAAAGCTTCACCTATAAAGCTTCAACACCAAAGCTTCACCTATCAAGCTTCAACCCCAAAGCTTCACCTATAAAGCTCCAAACACAAAGCTTCACCTATAAAGCTTCAACACCAAAGCTTCACCTATAAAGCTTCACCTATCAAGCTTCAACCCCAATGCTTCACCTACAATACAAAATTTCAACACCAAAACATATAAAAGCTTCGCACACTCTTTATCAAGATAGTGCGAAGCTAATTCAAGTTTTGTATCCTAAAAATAGCTTCAACTAGTCACGCTATATACCCAAGCAAAAATCTATAGTCAATAAACCTTACCTATTAAACTATTTTCCAAACACAAAACCTTGTGACAAATAAACAAATTTTGTTCACAAAACCAAGATTCCCTTGAACCTGTACAAAAACACGGGTCAACGCAAACATTTGTTTTGTTCTACACCCATAACATCCCTGTCATAAACAAACAAGCAATTATGTATATGTTTCCAAACATATTATAATAAATCAAACAACAAGCCAAAATCCCAAGTTTAACTAGAAATCCAACCCAAGCAACCTCTTTCCCTCTCTTCCTCTTCCGCCTCCTTTCATCTATCAAATTTCTGCAACCTTTGCTCTTCTCCAGTGGAGCTGAATTTTGGACACCCTATAGTTCTTGAGCAGATGAACAACTTTCAAGAAGGAATCGTTTCTGTTTGAGCGACGGAAATTAAAGTGTTGAGGCTCCAAACACGACAGTCGGATTCCTGCAAATTTAAAAGCTGCTGTGATGTTTCGAAGATCTGGAAATATTTAACCGTTAGTTCATTCTGAATTTTTGATATGTCATGAAAGAGACGATAAGGAACAACTTTGATGAAGAAAGTATGTTGATCTGACTAAGACAAAATGGAGTTTCGAAGCTCACAACAAGTCTGACAGGTTGACAGAAAAATGATGAACATTTACTCATCATACCTGAATTTCTGGATTTGTACTGCTCCAATGGATCTCAAATTTGGATATGTTGTAGCTGACAAGGTCAGGAACAACTTCGATGAAGAAAGTATGTTGAGCTGAACAAGAAAACATGGAGTTTCAAAGCTCACAACAAGTCTGATAGGTTGACAGAAAAATGATGAACAGTTACTCATCATACCTGAATTTCTGGATTTGTACTGCTCCGATGGATCTCAAGTTTGGATATGTTGTAGCTGACAAGGTAAGGAACAACTTTGATGAAGAAAGTATGTTGAGCTGAACAAGAAAAAATGGAGTTTCGAAGCTCACAACAAGTCTGACGGGTTAACAGAAAATTGATGAACAGTTACTCATCATACCTGAATTTCTGGAGTTGTACTACTCCGATGGATCTCAAATTTGGATATGTTGTAGTTCAAAAGATAAGGAACAACTTTCATGAAGACGACTTTGCGATCTGAGCTATAGAGAATGGTGTTATATTGCATCGACTCAGGCTGATTAGTGGAAACGAAAAGCAATTCCACCAAAAAAACCTCCCATACACCAAAGAAAAGATGAAAAGGAAGAATAACACAAAAAAGGGAGCTGGGTAGGACACAGGTACTCATCAAAAAGAGAGAAAAGCTACTAATTGCACTTGATCTTGTCTAGTCAGTAACATGCAGCATCAAACACACAAAAGTTGGAAATATTTTTAGATAAGGCATATACGAAGGTGTGACATCAAAACAAGGCTTCGTTACTTTGACAAATTAGTAACAAACAAGACACCTTATTCGGCAACTCTCCTCGCTTGAAGACTTGGGGGACTCCTACCATATGCTACTGCACCTTGATACTCGGAAGTCTCACAACCACTCAGTGACTTGAATTTTTCAAGCCTCTAACCGAGAAGTTTTCCTCACTCGGGAAATTAAGGGAACACTACCTCAAACTACATGCTTCACTCACAAAGCTTCAACAATACAAGTTTCAACAAAAGAAAAAATTCAAAGAACTTTCTGAAGAAGGCTTTGGTGTATTTAACATAATATGTTGAAATGAAGCAAAGCTTATTTATTAATATTTCCGATAAGCCACAAATATGTACATATACATGAGTCAAAATGAACAAACAAAAGGGAGCCTTCACAAAGGTTGCTTAGGGGAAGTCTCAGCAGTCGGTAGAGCCCCAGAAAGAGAAAGCATCGGAGGGTGGTTATCCGGAGCCTCAGTACTGGACAGAACCCCAGAAGGAGAAGGCATTGGAGGTTGATCATTTGGAGCTTCATTATGCGGTACAGCCCCAGAAGACGAAGGCAATAAATGCCTTTGGAACAAACCCACAAACCTTTTATGATCAAGTAAAGCCTGACCATCAGATTCCTGCATCTGGTCAAGCTTCATCTTCATGTTTGTAGCATAGTCATGCGCGAGCCTGTGCAACTGTTTATTCTCATGCTTGAGCCCTCTAATCTCCTGTTTGAGACTTATCACTTCAGCAGCCAATGATTCAACTTGGCGGGTTCTAGCAAATAGGCGTTGGGCCATATTAGACACAGAAGCTGCACACTGAACACTAAGAGCCAGAGAATCCTTAACAGCCAACTCATCAAACCGTTTGGAAAGTAGTCTGTTATCTTTGGGAGTGAAAAGGTTCCTGGCCACCACCGCAGCGATCATATCATTCTTCATCACAGAATCCCCAACGGTAAGAGGACCAGTAGGGGATATGAAGGATGGGCGCCATATATTGTCTGGAGAAGGCATGGCTGCCTATTCTCCAAGGTTCAAGTCAAAACGACGGTCGGAGGGGCCAGACATTTTCAAAGGTGTTGAAGAGAGAAGAGGTCAGACAAATCAAGATCTTAGAAGTGCAAGAAGGGAGCTTTTACTGGTGGAGATTCAAGTGTGCTGTGGAACTTAATGCCAGCTTCTATAAAAATCTGCACTCGACGGAGCTTCAGAAATCGAAGAGGCGCTTGCTTTCTCAAAAGCTGGGCTACTCAGAAACCATGAGGGCCGATCTCAGAAATCGAAGAGGCACCTGCTTTTTCAACCTCGTCAGCACCTGTCACATGCACACTCAGCTTTGTGGAAATTACGGGCAATCTGTCGAAAATTTCTGGTGAAGTAGAAATCACGTGAATCTTACTGTTCAATCACCACTCTCTACACGCAACATCAATTCCTCAGGTACTACATATAACTTTGCCAAAGATCTCTGACAAAGTTTAGGCACGAGAATTTCGAAGTTCCAGCTACCCTACTATTACCCACAAGGGTAAAGGAACATCACCACTGCTTGACAACTGGAAAGTCCCCATGTGTGTCGACCTCCGTGTTCCGTGGCAAGACAGACTGGCAAGAACGTCTAACCTTGACTCACATTCGAGAAAAGACTCCCAACATAATTACTTTCTTAAAAACCGAAGCGGCACCGCTTTCCGAATCTCGAGAGCCAGATCCCCGACGGGATTGCTTGTTCGAAAACCGAAGAGGCACAGCTCTCAGAACTTCGAAAGCCGGATTTCCTTAGATAAAGCTTGTCTGTAATCTTCACACGCAACATCAGCTTTCCAGATACCACATACCATTTTTTCAAAGTGCTCTGACAAAGTTAAAATACGTGAAGCTGGCAGCTCCCACTACATTGTTGTGGGGTAAAGGAATAGCATTACTACTTGCTATTGAGAAATTCCTATATATGTTGACCTCACTCCTCCACGGACAGGCAAACCTGCAAAAATGATCAACCCTTTCTCGCATTCGAGAAGGCACCCTCAACATAACCTCTCGAAATACTCAGCTTTATTCCCCCCGATAATACCTCAGCAAATAAGCCACACCAAGAACAAGAGTATCTCATATCATCAGGCTCGAAAGTAAGAGTATCTCATATCATGCTTTTTCCCTGTTCTTGTCTTTGTCCTTGTCTACACCTGCAGGACAAAGAAAAAGAGAGCAGTCAGTCAGAACCTGAAATTAAACCTCCAATCTGGAACTGACTGCCTGGGACCTTTGCCTGGTTGCTTACTTAGCATTGCTCTCGGGTACTCATCCTCAATTGCTGTCAAGGTCATGAATTCCTCCGGCAAATACCTCATGATAGTTGATCAGATATTGGCTCTTTACACTGAAGCTGCCAAGCGTAGATGAGTCACTATGAAGGAATGTTTTGAAGGACCATTTAAATGCAAAGGTTGCACACCACTTCTGCCATGCAAAAGATTGAAGCAGAAAGTTCAACGGTGAGCTGAAACAGATCACTACAGCACGACACATTTCCATACCACATTCACTATTCTGTCAACAGCAAAAGTATCCCATATTATCAAGGTCGAACGTACTCTAGATTTGATGGACTTGTTTTGACCCTCAAATTCTTGAGTCGGCCTTATACTCTGAAGGGAACCAGAAAACCCTCCAGCCTAGTTCAAGAATAAGCCTGTGGAAAGTTACTTCTTCAAAAGAAAAAGTATTTCATATCATCTCTTCTCCATTTGCTTCTCCTTATCCTTGGTGCTATTTACGACACAAGGAGAAGGAGAACAATCAACAGGAAGCCGAGGTCGAACCTCCGATCCAGGTTGCTTGCTTGGAAGTCTGATTGCTTACCTTGTCTGTTACCTCCTTCGACAAATCTCCTAGCTCGGCGACTTGGGGGACTCCTACTATAGGGTTTGTATCGCACTTGACCAAGCCCGAAACTACAAGTAAGCTTCAAGTGAAATTGATACATTACCTTGTGCATCTTCATCGGTTAAAGATACCACCCCTGGATGGAGGAAAAGTACTTCCAGAGAAGATGCCATATCTACATATGAGACAGATAAGGCACGTGAAAATGATACCACACTTCGGTACTTAGAAGTTTTGTGATTACTCAGTGGCTTGGATCTTGCAAGTCCCCAACCGAGGAGCTTCCCTCACTCGGGAACTTAGGGGAGCACTGTTTGTACCATACTTGACCAATCCCGAAACTACTGAGCACCGGTCAACGTTATACCGTCAAGGACCCAGAAGAGCTTCCCTTCAACCAGGAGGGCAATCACAATGTGACACGTGTCGACATCAAAAGCCAATCACAGCGCGACACGTGTCAACATCAGAAGCCAATCACAACACGACACGTGTCAATGTCAGAACAAAACTAGAAACTCTCTTCTATAAATAGGGATCATTCTCCCACAATAATCTCTAATGTCATTTTGTACTAAACTATTCACTAGAACTCACAAAATGAGAGCTTGAACCTATGTATTTGTGTAAACCCTTCACAATTAATGAGAACTCCTCTACTCCGTGGACGTAGCTAATCTGGGTGAACCACGTACATCTTTTGTTTGCTTCCCTGTCCCTATTCATTTACGTTCTTATCTTCACTAGTGATCGAAGCAACCAAGCGAAGGTCACGAACCTGACACTTTCTGTTGTACCAAAGTCCTCGCTGATTTTGTGCATCAACAAAATGAAAGTATGCCTTGAATGTCATGCATAGAGATTTATATTTTGTATTTGATATAGTATATGATACATAATATATAATTGTGGTGCTGTGGACGCTCAGGTAAGTACCAGGTGAGTTATGTTTGGTTATATGAATCATCGATGATGTGATATGTGATTGAGAAACATTGAGCTCATAAACCTGCACCTATGGTGATTATGATTTAGCCAGAGATATGGCACATGCTTATATATAATGTCACCTCCTGCACCATATGCTCAAATTGGATCCAATTTAGGTACACAGTCTTGTCATACAGACCATCATAGGTGGTTCTGACTCGTAAATGACTAGCGACTTATCGCCTAACTATCATGAGAGAGTAGTATTGAGCATAATTATATTACACCTAGTCTCGTTGTACAAACCTTTTTAGTGGTTCCGACTTATGTGCAGTTTTGTGCCGTATAGGTCATAGTAGTGACTCCGGCTATATTGACTAATGAACTATGAATTTAGCCGTACAGACTTATGCAGAGGTTCCGGCTAATATGTCATCTTCCATGAATTTATTCTCACCTAAATTACTTATTCCGTTTATATCTTGGCATGACATACTTATGAATATGATTATGTGAGGCATAATTATATATACATTTATGCATATGTTTATATTCTATTTCTGAGAAAAATTATACATGTTTTACGGCGAGGGGTTAGAACTGTTGAGAAATGAAATAGTTTTGTAAAACATTTGTTTTTGCACACTCACGTTTTCTGTTTTTGCACACTCACGTTTTCTGTTTTGTGCCCCTCTAGGTTTTAGGTAGGCTGCTGTTGGTGACGTACGAGGATTCAGGCGGTTTTGACATATTAAAATAATTGTAGGACAACTTATGGTACTGTATGACTAGTACTTGTTCTATTGGACGGCACCTAGACTTTCTACGCTCTGATTAGGTGTATTTACACTTGTATTTCACTCTTAGCACTTCCGGTTATTTTGTGCACTTTAGTAACTTTCGGTTTTTATTTATTCGTATAACTCTTATCTTTATTGCTTCCGCACTGTGCACATGACTACGTTACCCTTACGTGACGGCCAACATGCTTCGATTCCGGTCGGGGTGTGTCATTTACACAATCACATTTCTAATCTAATATGACTGCAATATGCCTGAGTTTTATTTTCTTGAAAAACCTCATTTTTAAATGGAAGTTTTAACGAAAAACCAAATTTTTGTTTTTTCCAAATACTATTCATTACACATTTACTTGTCTTTTTTCATTAAAATTAAGTTTTTTTTTTTAACTTTTCGTTAGTTTTCTTTTTTAAAATTAGTGATCTTTAGTCTAATAATAGTTTTGGGGCTGCTACCACCAGCCTAATTTATATTTTTAAGATAGGGTTTAGTATTTTTGGGATATTCACCCCCAGTTTACAAAAAAAAGAAAGAAAAAGGAAGTCTACAACCGGTCAACCGATTAGAATTCTCAACCCTTGGATGACATCCGATGGCTACAGTGATATGCCGACCTGCACCGAAGATTACAAATTAGACTTCCCTAGAACAAAAGATAAAATAGAAAAAAAAATATTTTGAAATTTGGGACCATCCAACGATTGGCATCTCACGTCCACATCAACACAGCCTTCCCGCCCCTTCCGATCCAAACAAATTTTCTTTCCATAAAAGAAAGAAAAAACAAAACCCTTCGTAACGAACCGAAGCATTTAAGTGGACCCCGCAACCACGTCCACGTCACACTCTTAGACTCTTAATTTAGCGCCACGTGCCCCCCTCCCTCCAATCCCCCCATAAAAATGCGCCACCGCTTCTCCTCTCATTTGAAAACTATCAAAACCTCTCTCTCTCTCTCTCTCTCTCTCTTCCCCTGCAAAAACCCTAGCGGCCATTGAAGGAAGCCAAACCCTTCAAAGCATCACGCTCTCTCTCTCTCTCTCTCTCTCTCTCTCTCTCTCTCTCTCTCTCTACAATCGGCCCCTACAATCCTTACCATGCTCCCGCACTCGTACGCCCTCAATTCCCATTCCAAATCCCAAGACCTCGCCTGCACCATCCTCGCTTCCTCCGCCCCGCACCAGATCTCCTCCACTTGCGCCTCCATCGAGTCTTTCCTGCACTCCCTCTCACCCGACCAGTCCCGCCACTTCTTCTCCCTCACCTTCCCAACCCTCATCTGCAAGCTCTTCGGCTTCGACGATGCAACGTCATCACCCCCGTCTCCGCCACAACCAGCTTCACAGCAACAACCCTCGCCCTCCGCCGCCTCCGCCTCACCCAACGGCTGGATTGACACCGTCCTCGCATCCAACGACATAGATTTAGCCAACAGGCTCTTCGCCCTCCTCGCGCCCAGTAGCCTCCTCTTCAACGCAATCTCCGCCGTTGATCGCCTCTCCCTCGTCAAATACGTGTTCCCTATTGAACGGTTGCCGGAATGGGTCCGGTTCATGCTTTCCTCGGAAAATGGTAGCCGGGTATTATCCGATTTATCCCCAATTTTCAAAAATAGGGTTAAAGAAGACTCAATAAAACCTAATTTCTATCAAGTTCAGCTCAATGTCTTTGAATATTACATGTTTTGGTTCGCTTATTACCCCGTTTGTCGAGGAAATAGTGAGAATTGTGATGTTGTTTCGATAAAAAGAAACAGAAGGTTTAAATTTGAGAATTGGGTTTCATCAATTTCAGGGTTTTCAAGCACTAGGTGTGGGGCGGAGGTTAAAATTGAATGCAACTTGTATATTAGGCTATTATATGCATATCTTCGTGCTTTTGTTGGTGCAACTGATTTGAATCAACACCTTCCATACCGAAGTTCGCTTTTGCATTACTCTTCGGGATATGATACCTCGGTTATAGCTCAGGCAGAGGTTTTTGTTAATGCTTTGGTGAATTTTTGGTTGGTTGATAATGATTTTTCACCACTACCTGTTAATCTGTGTAAGTCATTTGGGGTCTCGTTCCCATTCCGGTCAGTTTTGGGTGAGACCCCTCCAACCCCCGTGTTAGGAGAGGTGGTGAAGTTGTTTGTCAAATACTTGAATGTGGGTTTGATCGTGCATAGAAATGGTAATGACAATATGGAACATTGTGGCAGTCCGAGGCGGAGGGGTTCATTTGATGCCTTGAAGTTGAGGGATGTGATGTCAGTTTCACCATGTACAGGATCTTGGAACTTGTTGATACAGAGGCCTCTGTACCGGTTTATATTGAGGACATTCTTATTTTGTCCAGTGGGGGTTTCGATTAAAAATATATCAGAGGTGTTTTCGGTTTGGATTACCTATATTGAGCCTTGGGATATCAGTTTGGATGACTTTTCAGAGCTTGATGCTGTTGTTGACGGATCAACTAAGAATGGGAGAAAGGATAACCTGCAGCCTCAAAACCATAGTTATACACCTTCTTGGCAGGGTTACGTGCTGGCCAGCTACTTGTACTACAGTTCCTTGGTTATGCATTTCATTGGGTTTGCGCACAAGTTTCTTCATACTGATCCCGAAATAATTGTCCAGATGGTATTGAAGGTCAGATTCTTAACCATTTGTCTTTCTAATTTAGGTACCTTTGTGAGATATAGTTTCTTCTCCTGGTGATGATGATTCCAGAGACTTATTGATGAGCTCATTTTATAATTTAAACTGTCTGATTGCATTAGATATGGCGGTTGTTATTAGTTGCAAGAAAAGCTCAATAACTATAAATTCATTACAGAATTATGTTTCCACCGCTTGGGTGGATGAATATCTGATGCTTTTATTAAGGTTTTATTGAGCTTTGACCTGTCAAGATGCATTCCTCATACAAATAGATTTGTGATTCTTGAGAATTGAAGATCATACAATGTTCATTATTTCGAAGTTTGGGATATTAAAACTTCATTAAGAGGGAAATTTTGGTTATATCAGCAACATGTTTACAGAAAACTAGTACTATATGTTAGAACTTAATTGAGAATAATGTGATGATAATTCATACATATCCTTGGTCGACTTCCTATGCATTACTCATCTTTTGTCTGTCAGAAATAAATATGAAGACTTTTTTCGCTTTGTTTGTTTCTGATTATTCCTCATTTCTGTATAGATCCTAACTATATTGACATCATCCAAAGAGCTGATGGACCTATTAAAGATGGTGGATACTGCTTTTCATTCCAAACAAGCAGGATCAGGAAAATCGATGCTTAATAGCTTATATAGAATTGTTACTCCGATTCGCGAACAGCTGCAGGTAGGATTACTTCTCTCTCCTCTAATATTTTGTATTAGAATTTTGATTGCCGAACTGATTGAATCAGTGTTTGACCGGTTTTCTTTGTGTGATCTATTGGTATCCCAGGACTGGGAGGATGGCTTATCTGAGAGTGATGCAGATGGGTCTTTCTTGCATGAGAATTGGAACAAAGATTTACGATTGTTCAGTGATGGAGAAGATGGTGGGCAACAGTTGCTTCAGGTATTAATTATTATTATTATTATTGTTTTCTATTTGTGTATGCTTAGTAAACATCTGTTTACATGACAAGATCTCATCCAATGTTTGCGATTTTGTGATTGCAGTTGTTCATATTACGTGCAGAAGCTGAGTTGCTAGCTATTTCCGGTGATAATGGTACGCGCAACCTTCAGTGCGTAGACTCTTTGAAAGCTCAGGTGAGCTGTCTATTTGGTGGGCATACCGTAAAGGTACTGTCATTTTCTCCTGAACCAAAACAGCCTCCGCAACCCCGTGATGCAGTATTCAAGCCCAGGAGAGTGGGCAACCGCACTTCGGATGATGTCAAATACAGGGGTGACTGGATGAAGCGCCCCATCTCCGACAATGAGGTTGCTTGGCTCGCGAGATTGCTTGTTGAGTTTTCCAGTTGGATAAATGAGCGTCTTGGACTAAACCAGTCAGAGAGCAGCCAAGCAGACCCTACATATGTGGAAGTGTCGAGCAATGTTTTGGGCAATGTCTTTGGACCGATGGATACGATGAAGGCGGTGATGGGGGCAGTAGGTTCTTGGCTTGTGATGTTGGGAGTGGCAATGGTGAAGCTAATGAGGAAACATGGATTGAGGGTGAATCTGAGGATGTTGGCGTCAAAGAAGGTTGTAATGGTTTTGTTTTTGTCTGCTGTATATAGTATATTGAAAAAAGCTTTCGGAATGTACCAAAGGGTGTAGATTAGGGGATAGAACAAAGGATGGTGTAAACAGAGCTTTACTTACCCGCACATTTTTTTTTCACGTGTGAATGGTTGAGATTTAACTAAATCTCAATGGTTGAGATTTAACTAAATCTCAATTAGTTAAATTTCACTCTTCACTCGTGAAGAAAAAAGTGCGGGGGAGAATTCTTGTTGAAAACAAAGAAAAAGGCATATAGAAAAGGGAAAAAAGAATTGAGGATTTTTGCTATGTTGTGTTGAAAAAAAATGTTTTGGTCTTTTATTGGAACTATAAACCCAGACTAAGGCTCAAATTAAGTTTATTATCAGAACGGAATGGTCGGGGCAAGATATTTAACACCCGCAAATCTATGGAGGACGACTGTTGAAATGGCTACTTCCTGCGAATTAACACCTTCGATTAATTAGTAGCACCATCATTCGATTAATTAGTAGCACCATGTAACGGTGATGCAAGGCTTAAACTAATGATTGAATACAACAAGGGCCCAAGGCCTGCATGCGTATCAAGCACCATTCTAAAAATTTATGCATAGTCGCTAGGCGGCTGGTCACAGCTCCCGTTAATGCCTAGATATTTGAAAATCAAGAAAATGTGCCTAAACCTCCTTAGGCCACGCCTAGCCCACCTAGGTGCTTGCCTGGGCACCCGCCTAGATCATGACTCTCATTTAGACAGAAAATTGATAACTTTCATTTTACATTTTATTTTTGTTCAATAAATTGTAAAAGGCTTGTTGAATACTTGGATGAACACTCATTATATACTTGTTCTCCATATTTTCAATATGTTATAATACTTAATTTGTATGTCATTTTACTATGCAATTTATGTATTTCAATATAATTATGTATTTTTAAAGTATAAATAGGCACTCATTTATACGATGTACAATAAATTTACTTAAATCCGCCTAGACCTCGCCTAGCAGCTTAGAAGCCTAGCCCACCACCTGATTAGCGCCTAGCGTCTTCTAAAACCTTGGTATCAAGACAACACTCTGCCTTTCCACAAGTTTATCTAGTGGAAAAAGAGTATAGGGTTTAATATACCGTGGTTCACAAATTCACATATCAATCAAGTTTTCTGACCATTTTGTTTACAAATTCACATGACAATCAAATATAATATCACAGACAATATACAACTTGTTTTACCTATGTATTTAGTATGAGTAAATATATAGCACATGGACACAATAAATAAATTTGCAATTTAAACCCTTCATTCTAGTAAAGAGAGCCTCAAGCACAATTGAAGGAGACCATGTGCCCCACACCAACCACCCCTCTTCCCAAGGTCTTCAATAGGCCCTATGACATTTACAGGCAGAATAATATTTAATTTCCACCATATATATAGTAGATAAAGAAAAAGACTATTTTAATATTCTATATAGATTTTAAATTTCTAATAAAAAATATAAATAGCGGTCACTATTTTCATAAAGTACATGATTATTGTTGAATTAAAATTTATTGTTAGTTGAACATTGAAATTATGATATAGAGGATAAGCTTACTAATTAACTGAATTATAATTTTATTTTTATCGGCTTATGCGCGTTAGATCATTTTTGCACTCCATATACACATGATATGTGATAATATATATTATTCTTACACTCCATATATACATGATATGAGACAATATATATATATATATATATATATATATATATATAATTGTTGTATGACAAATGTTAAGGAGACTCTCAAAATGAGAGTTTTTATTGAGTACTCTCTATGTTTTAGGCTAATGTTTTATAATATTGACACAAAAATTTACGTTAAATTATAAAATGATAGAGAATTCATGAAAATTTTCAATTTTGGGAGTTTCTGTTGTTGTATTGTATAACATATAATTTGGTGGCACTAAAAGACTGGAACGTACTAGTTTTTAAGGGAAAGCATCTTTTCTTTAGATATTCAAGGATAACAAACAAACAATATATATTCATGATATCAGACAACTGTACAAGTGAAAAATAAAGACAAACGTGTCTCGAAGAACAAAGAGATAAATATAAAAGGATTCATATTCTACTCCTCACTCTCACACAATCTTCTGACTCCTAACTGGTAGTTGTGAGTTTTTGGGACTTGGAACTTCTCTCTCTCTTGGAAGGGTAGCTAGATTGATGGAGTACTCATTGACCCTCCAATTTTCTTCTCAGAAAACCGTACCAGCCAGCAGGATATAAACCCCCAGAAGTTGTTGATAGCCAACAATCAGTCTCTCCTGCTAATATCTGATACATCTAACACCAAATTTCTCTCTCTCTCTCTCTCTCTCTCTCTCTCTCTCTCTCTCCCCTACGTACGTACATCATGGCTCGAAAGAACGATGGGTCAGCAAAAAGGGTTATGAACAAAGGAGCATGGACAGCGGAGGAAGATAGAAAACTTGCAGAATATACTGAAATTCATGGTGCAAAGAGGTGGAAGACAGTTGCTTCAATAGCAGGTTAGTTAATTAACTAATCCACGTTAATTTTGAGCCCAAACGATAGGGTTAATCTCTTGTTGTTACTTCTCCTGCAGGTTTGAATCGTTGCGGGAAGAGTTGCAGGTTGAGATGGTTGAACTATTTGAGACCCAATATTAAGAGAGGCAACATTTCTGACGATGAAGAGGACTTGATAATTAGACTTCATAAACTACTAGGAAACAGGTAATTAATTTAATGTAGTCACCATTATCAACATTTTCTTGTCTGAATGTCAATCTAGACCGCACATTTGAATGAATAATTAGACGACGATCCCATATATATTGACAATCTAATAGCATAACATGTCAGATGAGAAAGTTTTTTACCATAAGTTGGTAATGTATAGGTGGTCCTTGATTGCCGGGAGACTTCCAGGCCGAACAGACAATGAAATAAAGAACTACTGGAATTCTCATTTGAGCAAAAAAATGAGTCAGAAGGAGGAAAAACCGCAGACTTCAACAGCCCAAGACACGACGACGAAGTCTGCTACTGCTACTGCTACTAAACCTTCCCATAAAGCATCAGACGATTGCGCTGATACGAACTTTGATGTGAATGAGTTCTTTGACTTCTCTGCCGAAGGTTCTTATGGGTTGGAGTGGGTGAACAAGTTTCTTGAGCTTGATGAAAACACCACGGCTAAACAAGAAAAGGTCAGCAGCATTGTGTAATTGAAGTATTACAAAAAAGAATTTGTTATTGACACTCTATAAATTTAATTATGTATTCTGAACTTTTTATATTTAGTAGAAAAATACTCTTATCAGGAGTACAATACACAACTAGATTTAATTAAATGTATAGAGTTTCAATAATAGTTTCTTTAAATTAAGATTCATAATTATAAACTAAAGTACTTGTGTTGACTAGCTAGTTTTCTCATTGAGAAATGAAAGGTTAAAAAAATAAGAGAACTTTAACGAAAATCTCTAGGTGTTGTTCACTTTAACAAAAAAACCACATATTTAAACTAAAAAGTCAATCATGGTACCATTCACTTTACCATTTATTTTGTCCTTATTTAAAAAACATAAAGTTTTCAAACTTTTTTCATTAGTTTTCTTAAAAAATAATGGTGAATGAAAGACAGTGTGATTCTGTGCAGTTTAAATGAAAAATTGCTCAGTCTTAAATGTATTTGTGTGGCCATGCAGTTGTTTTATTGGTGTTAATCAATATTATAATCTTTTGCTAATTAAAACCAAACGTTTATTGTATTGGAGTAATCTAGGTTTTGTGGCCAATGCAAACAAACCAGAAGTAGTATTCTAGAAGTGTTGTGTTGCTAATCATTCACGTTTGTGTCGGCAAGAATCGTTCTTATTTTAAATATCACTTGAAAAATGGAGCATAACAAATGGCCAATTTGGTGATTACGGCAACAACTAGCCCCACAAGTTGAAGACAAGATTGGCACTATTTTTTAAAAGGAAAACTAATGAAAAAGGCTTGAAAACTTTGAGTTTTAATGATAAGAACAAAATAAAGGGTAAAGTGAATAGTACCAAGATTGACTTTTTAGTGTAAAAATGTGGTTTTTCGTTAAAGTGAACAGTACCGGGTGCTTTTCGTTAAAGTTCCCTTTTTTAAAGGCCTAATCGGATAAATGGTCTCCGTGGTCATAAGGTATTCGGATGATAGCCCCTGTGGTAAAAAAATTCGGATTTAAATCCCTGTGGTCACAGTCTGCTAGGATTTAAATCCATGTGGTCTAAGCCTGTTAGGATTTATGTCCTTCTGTCATTCCTCCATTAGGTTTAGGTTGGCAAAATCGGATAAATGGACCATGTGGTCATAAGGTATTCGGAAGATAGTCCCTGTGGTAAAAAAATTCAGATTTAAACCCCTGTAGTCTAAGTTTGTTAGGATTTATGCCCGAAACTAGAGGTTCTGTCATTTCTCCGCTAAGCTTACAGGTGGAGCAGAGTTTCTCTAAGGAGACGCGACAGAATGAGGTGGAGCTAATAAATCACATAATTCATTAAAATTCAAGATATAATAAATCAAATAATTCAAAATGCCTTTATAAAATTAACGAGTTTTTGACTCCCGAATATCCAACCGATTAATTAATTCTTTACTAGCCTCTTGCCACACGCATACGCGTGTGGCAATTGACATTTTTATATATCTTTTATTTAAATAATTAATTTACATATTTAAAAAAAAATGAATTAAAAACGTGAAACCACCCACTAATGTGGGAGGTTTTGTTTTTTTTTTCTTTCTATAATTTTAAATATTAAATTCATTCAAAATAAAAATATGGTTAAATACTTTACCTTCTTTTGGTTCAATTGTAATTTATGAAATTCTTAAAGGACAATTTATGGTATTTTGAATGTTTCACCATTTTAGGGTGCTCACTTTAGATTTATAGATATATATCTTTTATTTAAATAATTAATTTACATATTTTTAAAAAAATTATTTTAAAAAAAAAAAAGAAGAAATGAATTAAAAATTATTTAAATCCGAATTTTTTCTACCACATGGGCTATCTTCCAAATTCCTTATGACCACGGGGACCATTTATCCGATTTGGCCAACCTAAACCTAATGGAGGAATGACAGAAGGGCATAAATCCTAACAGACTTAGACCACAGGGGTTTAAATCCTAACAGACTGTGACCACAGGGGTTTAAATCCGAATTTTTTTACCACAGGGGCTATCATCCGAATACCTTATGACCACGGGGACCATTTATCCGATTAGGCCTTTTTAAAAATAGTAAGACAATGTTTGGGTGAGAAATTTTCTATTTGTAAAATATTGAGACCGAACTAGTAAAGAATGCGACAAAATTTTAATAGAGGGAATGAGAAATGATTTTTAGAAGCATTATACAAACGTTGACAGTCATGTGAGATGTGTTTGCAATAATTCCACTCTCTCTTTTGGAATAAGCCCTTTACAAATGCATTTGCAATAATCATGAAGGGAACTTAATGGTATTCTGAAAATCTAATTGTGCTTCAAAAATCTAATTGTGCACTCTTCCTAAGAGTATTTTTCTTTTTAAATATAAAAACATTTGGAGTGTACAGTTAGATGTTTAGAGTGCCAATAAATTCTCATCGTGAATGACATTTATAATCTTCCTAGTTATATAACTTTTTGGACTGACAAATCCTGAGAGTGGTTATTGATAACAGCGATAGCAAGCGTGGAGTCACTCTCCACAATAACCCGATTAATTTGTAGCCTCCTCGCCGACCGAAGCCCTTCCAAGATTGCCTCAAATTCCACTTGAAGAGCTGACCCAATACGCTCTTTCCTCCAAGCTCCCACTACTATAAACTGCCCTATCCCTTCCCTCAACACCACATCCACTCCTCCTGAACACAACTCCAGCTGTGTGGCCCCATCAACAGTGATTTTAACCTACCCATCAGTGGGGGTCATCCATTTGAGCTGAGGAACCGGTCTGGAGACCCTCGGCAAAACATGGGTTGCTAAAAATGCCTAATATCAGCACACTACACTCTACACAAAACTCCATGGGTTGTCCACATTGCCCATCCCAGACTAGGGAGTTACGAGCTTGCCACAAACCTCAGAGAAACAAGCAAACCAAATCAAACTTAGTTTTTTGAGTCTTAACTACTGATAAAAGCCACTCCCACATTAACACACCCGGTTCCGGTAATATACCAGCCCCCAACGGAGACCTCACCCACACTCTCGAAACACATGCCCATCAATTTCAGGATGCCCCGAACATACCCCACACTCTAACTCAAGATTCACCGCCTTCCTAGCAAGATTAACTTTAGTTGGAATAATGTCATGACTAATTTTCCACATAAATTTTTTTACCTTAGGGGGAATCTTAGCCCTCCACATGGACTTCCAGAGGGGTGAAAAAGCATTGCTCCCTTCCGACATAGATGCACCCGCCGAGGGAGATTGCACCACCTCTCTAGCCACCAGATAGCCACTACTAATAGTATATGCACCACGAAAGTTATAATTGTTGGGGCTTAAAAAGACTTCTCTACTTTGGAGACGTTTATCTCACAAAGAAGAATGTAATGCAGCATAATTGATAGGCAAGAGAAAGAAAGAACACTCAAAGTTTTTACACAAAATTTTTTATTCACTCACAAACTAGTACAAGAGGAAACACTCAAACACTCTTAGAAGCTTTGTTGCTTCTTCTTACTTCTCACTACTTGCTCTCTTGGTTGTTACAAATGGTGTGGATGCATTCTCCTTTTATAGGCATGGATGGAACCTTGGAGAAGCATGGAAGCATCATGCTAGAGATATCTAGATAATTCCACTACCTTCATAAGCTAGAATTATCTACATTAATCTTGTATGTTGGTGGAATCCTCACCATTCTTCTAAACTCTTCCACCAACTTGAACTTTGCTAGAATTCTCTAGCATGTGCATGGATCTTTCTTTGTGCATGGGTTAGATCCATTATCTTTGGGCCAAGACAAGATTACAATTCAACATCCCCTCTTAATCTTGTCTTTTGATGCCAATTGTGTTCCTTAATTTGACAAAGTCTTCTTGCCTGAGTGGTTTGGTGAATATGTCAGCGACTTGGTCTTGTGACTTCATGTATTCCACTTGCACATCCATTCTTGCAATGCACTCTCTTATGTAGTGATAACGGGTATCTATGTGTTTGCTCTTGTCATGGAATACTGGATTCTTTGCTAAAGCTATTGCAGACTTGTTGTCGACATAGATCTTTGTTGGCTCTTCTTGTGGCATGCTTAATTCTTTTAGCAAGTTTCTCAGCCAGATTGCATGACTGACACATAAGGTAGCAGCTACGTATTCAGCTTCACAGGTAGAGAGAGTGACAATCGGTTGCTTCTTCGACATCCATGTGAATGCAGTGTCTCCTATGAAGAACACAAATCCAGTAGTGCTTTTTCTATCGTCGGAATCTCCTGCCCAATCATTGTCGCTATATCCAACAAGTTTGTAGTTATTAGAGCTTGAATAGAACAAGCCAAAGTTAACAGTACCTTTAAGGTATCGAAGAATTCTTTTGGCGGTCTTCAAGTGTGTAGTTGTGGGATTCTCCATGTAGTGACTGACTAATCCGACGGCATAGAGAATATATGGTCTTGTGCAAGTCAAGTAGCGCAAGCTTCCAACTAAACTCTTGAAAAATGTTGGATCTATACTTTCTCCTTCGTCATACTTGGTTAGTTTAACTTCGCACTCCACTGGTGTGCTTATGGGCTTGCAGTCATCCATTTTGAACTTTTTCAGTATTTCCTTTGTGTAGCTTTCTTGGGAGATGAAAATGCCTTTTTCGTTCTGATTGACTTCAATGCCTAGGTAGTATGCCATCAGCCCGATGTCGGTCATCTCGAATTCTTTGGTCATCACTTTCTTGAACTCTTCATACATGCTTGGATTACTTTCGGTGAAGATTAGATCATCCACATATAAGCATATAATCAAAATATCTTCATCCTTGACTTTGACGTAGAGAGCATGTTCATGAAGGCACTTGATGAAGTTGTTTTCTTGGAAGTACTTGTCGATACGACTATTCCATGCTCGTGGCGCTTGTTTTAACCCATAGAGGGCTTTCTTTAGCTTTAGAACTTTATCTTCATGCCCTTTGATTTCATAGCCTGACAGTTGTTGAATGTAGACTTCTTCTTCAAGGACTCCATTTAGGAAAGCAGACTTCACATTCATTTGTTGAATCTTCCATTTGTTTTGAGCTGCCAAAGAAATTAGTAATCGTATAGTTTCTAACCGAGCAACAGGTGCAAATACCTCATCATAGTCGATTCCGGCTCTTTGACTATAGCCCTTCGCCACTAATCTCACGTTGTATCTTTCGACCTCTCCGTTGACATTCTTCTTTGTCTTATACACCCACTTGACTCCGATGGCTTTGTGTTCTTTCGGAAGAATAACGAGTTCCCATGTATCGTTCTTCTGGATTGCTTCAATTTCTTGATCCATTGCTTTCCTCCACTTAGTATCTTGCACTGCTTCTTGGAAGTCAACTGGTTCACAATCAGCAAAGAGACAAAAAAGTGTAGGATTATCAAATCTTTCAGCTACCTCATAGAGATCTCGTAGACTTCTTGTGCGTGGTACTTCTCTTTCATTTAGGTTCCCACTTGACGATGTTGATGCTGGTGAATTGCCATGATTAGTTGATGTTGGTGAAGCAAGTGGAGTAGTGGATTCTTGTTGAACCTCTCTTGCTTGCTCCATTATCCCTTGTTCATTCTCTTCTTCAAACTAAGGAAAGAAGTGAAGATCACCTGCATGAGAGCCAGAATCCCATTCTCATTCTTCATCAAACGTCACGTCTCGACTGATCACCGTCTTCCCATTGTTTGGATTATACAACTTATAGCCTTTTGAATTTGAGTCATAACCAATGAAGATGAACTTCTCACTTTTGTCATCGAGTTTCGTCCTCCTCTCGTCTGGTACATGTACATGGGCTATGCTTCCAAAAACTCTTAGATAAGAGATACCTGGCTTTCTTCCACTTCATGCTTCTTGCGGAGTCTTTCCCCACACACTTCTTGTTGGAGACCAATTGGATAGGTAGACAGCACATGATACAGCTTCTGCCCATAACTCCTTAGGCAATCTCTTGCTTTTAAGCATGCTTCGAGCCACGTCAAGGATGGTTCGATTTTTTCTTTCCACCACACCAATTTGTTGAGGGGATCTTGGAACTGTTAAAAGTCAACGAATTCCATTGGCTTCATAGAATTCTTGAAATTTCTTTAAAGTGAATTCTCCTCCTCGATCAAATCTCATGGCTTTGATCTTGCAACCACTCTCCTTTTCTACAGCGACTTTGAATTTCTTGAATGCGCCAAATACCTCTGATTTCTACTTTAAGAGATACACCCAGGTTTTCCTTGAATTTATTGGACTGTACACATCGGTGTGAATAAGCTCAAGTGGCTTCTGGGCTCTTGTGGTTGACTCATTTGGAAAGCTTTTCCTGAACTGTTTCCCAAGTAAACATCATTTGCAAACTTGATCAGGGTGGCTAATGTACGGTAACCCTTTCACCATCTCCTTCTTGGACAATAACTCCAGTCCCCCAAAGTTAAGATGCCCAAAACGAAGATGCCAAAGCCAGGATGTGTCTTTGTAGCATGTTTTGAGGCACTTTGCAACATTATTTTGAATATTCATAGGAAACATTCTATTCTTTGACATTTTCACCTTGGCAATTAATCTTCCTTTGTCATCTCTAAGAAAAAGGCTATAATTTTTCATGTGAATATCATAACCCTTTTCTAAGAGTTGACCCAAGCTCAAAATGTTGCTTTTCATATTGGGCACGTAGTAGACATTTGAAATTAATTGGTGACCGCCATTTTTCAGGGGAATTAGGATGTTACCTTTTCCTTTGACGGGTATTTTGGATTCGTCTCTAAAAGAAACGTTGCCATTAACCAATTCATTAAGCTCTATGAACATGCTTCTTATTCTGCACATGTGGTTGTTGGCGCCGGTGTCAAGGTACCATGTATAGTCTTGGTCTCCATCATTATTCTTGCAAGCTAGTAGCACAACGCCATTATCTTCTTTCTCTTCTTTCACATAATTGACCTTTTCATCAAGCCTGTTGCTTGGAGCATTACATTCCCAAGCATAATGCCCAAACTTTTGACAGTTGTAGCATTGAACTTGAGATTTTTCATACCTCAAGTTTGAGTGTCCTCTTCCACGACCTATTGTTAAGCTTTCTCCTCTTTCGTAGTTACTATGGTTGTTGAAGTTCCAACCACGTCCATGTCCATGTCCACGTCTGCGTCCTCGACCACAACTTCTTTCGTACTGGCTTCTCTCGTTATCGAAGCTTTCTTCTTTCTTCTTTGGTTGGACATGCGTCTTGAGGAGTTGCTCATCATTCCCTTGCCTCTTCTTATGTTTCTCTTCATATGCTTATAGTGAACCCATTAAATGCTCTATACTAATTTCTTCCAAAGTTTTAGTTTCTTCAATCGTCACAACAATGTGCTCAAACTTGGGGTCCAATGAGCGTAGTATCTTCTCCATAATTCTAACATCTTCTAACTTTTCTCCGTTTCTTTTTAATTGATTGGAAATGGCTAAGACTCTTGAGAAATAATCAAAGATTGATTCAGACCCTTTCATATGTAGAGATTCGAACTCACCTCTTAATACTTGAAGACGAACCTTTTTCACTTGTTCGGCTCCTTTGTAAGAGGTTTGAAGCTTCTCCCATGCTTGCTTGGCAGAGGTTGCACTCGAGACCTTTTCAAAGTCATTGTCATCTAATGCTTGGTAGATGAGGTAGAGAGCCTTCTTGTCTCTCTTTCTTGAATCTTTCAAACTCTCCTTCTAGGGTTGGGACATAGTAGCTTCATCTTCTGGCTCAATGTAGCCTTTCTCCACGACTTCATATACATCATGTGCTCACAAAAGGCCTTCATTTTGATACTCCAATTATCGAAGTTGTTGTTGTCGAGCACTGGAACTTGGAAGGCTGCCATAGCGTTGCTAGCCATAACTCTGGTACCACTTTGTTGGGGCTTAAAAAGACTTCTCTACTTTGGAGACGTTTATCTCACAAAGAAGAATGTAATGCAGCGGAATTGATAGGCAAGAGAAAAAAAAAACACTCAAAGTTTTTACACAAATTTTTTTATTCACTCACAAACTAGTACAAGAGGAAACACTCAAACACTCTTAAAAGCTTTGTTGCTTCTTCTCACTTCTCACTACTTGCTCTCTTGGTTGTTACAAATGGTGTGGATGCCTTCTCCTTTTATAGGCATGGATGGAACCTTGGAGAAGCATGGAAGCATCATGCTAGAGATATCTAGATAATTCCACTACCTTCCTTAGCTAGAATTATCTACATTAATCTTGTATGTTGGTGGAATCCTCACCATTCTTCTAGACTTTTCCACCAACTTGAACTTTGCTAGAATTCTCTAGCATGTGCATGGATCTTTCTTTGTGCATGGGCTGGATCCATTATCTTTGGGCCAAGACAAGATTACAATTCAACAATAATGCCATACAACAAGATCCGGCGGTAAGCGAAAACTAATCGGCATCATACAAATCAACCCCGCCTCCTCCTCTGAAAACAACTCCTGTAACACTTCTAGTTTCCACGAGCAAGACTCCGTATCAATAAGCTCTTAGACACACATGTCCTCCTGATCTTCAACAGCAATGGACTGGACTTCAAATGAGTGAGGCCGGGGTAGCCATTTATCCTTCCACACCTGAATAGACTCTTCATTTCCAACAACCCATCTAGACCCACGGACCAAAACCTCCCGTGCCTTTAAGATACTAGACAAGTAATACGAATCGCTCTTTGGAATGGGGGCCTCCCAAAATGAGACCATGGGAAAATACGGGGGCTTGAAAAATTATGCCACCAAAGAACCAGTTTGCTGGGCAATACGTCAGCCCTGCTTGGCCAAAACTGCTAAATTAACTGCAAATAAATCTCGAAAGCCCATTCCCCCCTCCTCCTTCGATTTACAAAAGCTTATCCCAAGACCACTAATGAATCTTGCGTGCATTCGAATCACTGCCCCACAAGAACCTAGCCAACAGCTTGTGAAGATCATCATAGAAGGTCATGGGAAGCTAGAAACAATTCATAGCATACGCCGATAGAGCCTGAGCAACCACTTTGATAAAAAGCTCATGCCCTGCACTACTAAAAAAATTTCCTTTCCACCCACATAGCCTATTCAGGACTCATTCCTTGATATAAGAAAAAGTTTGTTTCTTATTTTTCCCCACAAAGGTACCCATGTAGCATTCATGCTGCTCCACCACTTGGACTCCAAGAAAACCGGGCAAAGCAACCTGCTTTCTCGAGCCCACATTTGCACTAAACGCAACACTACTCTTGGAAAAATTTATCTTGGAAAAATTTACCGATTGTCCGGATGCTTGAGAAACTTAGAAATCGCTCCCTCCAAACATAACCTAAAAACCACTTTCAAAAATCAAAGTTCTTTTTTTACAACGTTTGACAAAATTAATTAAATTTACTTCTAAATTATAAACAAGGTTTTTAGTTTTAGGTCTACAAGTGTCCTTTTTAACAATGCATTTCTGGAGTTTAAGATCTACTTGAAGACGCATTTCTGAATGTAAAATATTCTGCTTACCATTTGTATATGAAAATTCAAAACGACATAATCTTAAACATTGCTATTGTGTCGACATCCTAAACTCCAGAAATGCCTTGTTAGGGATTTAGATTGTTTATGCATCAATTTAGTGTTGACCTGCTACATTTTCATTTAACAATAATATAAATCGTAAATACTAAACTCTAGATCTCAAGCACTTCTTAAACATAAAAACGAAGTGGTTTTGGATTTAACACACAAAATTAGCACAAAAAATGAAAGAAGTTGAGGTTGATAATAAAATGATTGACAATATGGAGAATAACCTAACTCCTTATAAGGACACACAAATTTTTTTTTTTTTTTTTGAAGAAAGGACACACAAAATTTGGTAAGCTTCAATGTGGGACATTTCTTCACCTCTTCACAGAAAGTTTACATGCAAAAAATTTGCAAGTTCAACACATGACCCAAACTGGATGTTAGCATTTTTTCACATCCTCACACGCCCCCTCAGGTGCGGCATTTTTTTTCAAACCTTCTACGTGTATACAACACAAGCTGCATGAGATGGAGCACATATGACCATTGGACTTCACACATAGACAAAGTTGAAATTCCACCAAAAAACCAATTAAGGAGCATGCAACTGTTTATAAAGACATAAAATGTTGGAAGTTTTGAGACTATTGTCTCACCTTGGGGAAAACAAGATTCTCAAAGGCCTTTATATAGATTTAATGCTTTAGTCTAGTAATTACAACATGAGCCATTTGGAAATGGATTGAAGGCTTGAGCCTTATGGTTGTGTGGATTAGGTTTGTATAATATAGCCTAAATATAATTAATATTAATTAATCAAGACAAGGGCCTTGGGCCTTGGAATTTAAAATTAATCTAATTCATTAATTTTAATTTTTGGATTAAGTTTTTAATTAATTTATTAATTAAAAATGTTTTGATTAAAAGACACAGCTCTTAGAAAGAGTTGTGTACCTTCAAATACACTGAACATGTATTTGAAAGGGTGTGAAACAGCCTATATATCTGCAATCACAGTTTACAAATGGATCATCCTTTCTTGTTCCTTTCTTCTGTACGAATTTCTAGAGAGTAAACACACAAAAAGCAAATTCGCTAGAGTTCTAGAATCCAGTGTGGATTGTAGAATTAGGTAGTTGAATCCTAATCAAGCAGACGTCGTAGAACCACAAGCACAGGAGTGGGACAAAAATACTATTCGAAGGACATAGCTTTTACGCTAACCTTTACCTTTTGTAATCAAGTTAGTAACATTAATTTCTGTATTCATTGTATAACTTTCATTCTGCACAGTAAATATATTTTGGTTAATAAAATATTAGAATATCTGTTATATTTGACAAGCTTCCGACGTGTAACATTTCTTCTCGTCCTCACATGTACTGTTATTGGACAATTATATCAAAATATGAATTTTTTTTTTGTTTTTTTGGGTGAATGATCCATATATATTTCCTTCAATTGATCTCAACAGTGGTTCAATATCCAATACCTATTTAAGGAGAAATTTTTTAGTGTTCATGGAAGACAGATCGATACACCACATTTCATAATACAACAAGAAAGACTAGGAAAAAAAAAAAACTTATCTCCACTTATAGTATGACATGGCTGACATTCTCTCAAAACGCTAGCTAAGCTAATAAATAGTATTAGTTCCCTTCAATCAAATCTAGTAGCAGGCGTTAAAGTGATTAATTGTATGTGGTGGTTGAGTTTGATCCTAAGCTCGCACGCAAATCCTATCCACCATGACTAGGTAGTAGCAAACAACAAATTATTTGTCAAGTTATAAAACTTATTAGATGACATGTGATGTGTCTGGACACATAAAAAAATATCCTATTCAAGCGATTCATTTTTTTTCAAAATTTTTAATTAATCTGTAAGGAACACAATGAATGCTCATTTAAGTATTTTATGATTGTCGGTTATCTCTTGAAATATCCAATGGTAAAACTTATTATATGAATCTTGATAGGCAGCTCAGTAGTCAACATAAATCTAAGTGCCGTAATCATCAGCTGGTTGTCACTTGATCACAAATTAAGCTTGATTAAGTGCACAGAGTCAACTTGTAATACTTAAAGCACTAGGTTTTGTTTTTTCCCTTAATTTCTGCTCGCTGTATATATATCTAAATTAAAGGGTACTAATGGACACTTGGTTTTCAACTGTAGGAGAGGAGACTCGTTTAACTTTTGCTCAAATGACAAGAAGAATTTAATTAATTAATTTTCTTTACTGAATCCGATTTAAGTACTATCCCTATCTCCACCGTCATTAGGGTGTGGAGTTTTAGCCTAAAAGACCCAAGTGCTATTAACAGTAAACTACTTATGATGTAGTTATTTGTAAAACTTTTTCGAATATGGGATCTTGTATGATATATTTTCACTTTCACCAACCAAAGTACAATGACATTTCTTTGCCAATGTCACTTGAATAAGGAAATGTTATCATCTCTAGTCTCTACTTTATCCTTTATTGAAACTTGCTTCAATACGTACCTTCAGAGAAAGTGTGTGGCAACTGCCAATGATACAAATGTTATTATTGTCGGAGGGGGAACACTATGTCTTACACCATCTCTTTTCTTACACCACTATTTATCGTTGTCCTATCATTTACTGTCTGCACCACAAGTTATTGAACAGTGGGATTGTGTTATATTAATTCATCCTTTATTTTGCTTGCTTAAGGATATTCAGACAAAGGAGATCATTGGTTGTGGCACTAAGAGAGGGAGGATTATATTATGTGGATGACATGGTTTCTAAAAGAGGTAATTTGGTTCGTACGTCGCGTGATAGTAATTTACAAAATTTATGGTTATTGCATTGTTGATTGGGGCATGCATGCATCTTGTGGTTGTTTGAAGTGCATGTTACCTAGTTTATTTAGCAACATTAAAGATTTAGAATTGAAGTGTGCAGTATGTATTTTAGTCAAAATCCAACGTGCTTCATTTCCAATATGAATTAAAAGTTGTTTCTGTTTGCACGATTACGCTTTGATTTGTGGGGACTCTCCCTATTAGTACTACATTTGGAATTAAGTGGTTTGTTACTTTCGTGGATGATTGCAACTGTATGACTGTATGACTTGGTTGTGTGTATTGAAGAATAAAAGTGATGTTTGTGATATAGTTCGTAATTTTGTTAGATGGTTAAAACTCAATATTCTTTTGATACTAAAGTGTTGCTTTCTGACAATGATGTGTAGTATATGAATTTTGAGTTATCCCAGTTTCTACAAAATCATGGAATTTTTCCTGAAACTACATGTCCTACAACCCACAACAAAATGAGGCAGCTCGTGCGTTGCTTATTGGTGCATCCATTTCCAAATGCTTATAGCCAAAAGCAGTAGTATATGCAATTAATGTTATGAACCGAATGCTCTTGTAGGTCTTGAGTTTTAAAACAACACTTCAAGTACTTACCCAACATGTTCATGTAGTTTCTACAAATACTTTGTTGCCTCATATCTTTGCTTGTGCGGTCTATGTTCTCATCCAGAAAGTCCACCCTAGTAAGCTTGATTTGTGTGTGTTTCGTTGTGTATTTTTGAGTTTTTCAACTTAGCAGAAATGATTCAAGTGTTATCACTCATCCACTCGGTGTATGTATGTTATAATGAATGTGACCATTTTTGAGTCCGCATATTTTTATGCTCATTCTCTATCCAATTTAGATCGTCCAATGAAAGAATGATGATTTAGATGATCTATGTTGGTTAGAATGTTCCCCAAGGGGAGATAAGAGAAACATTAACTGTGGTTGAAGAGGTGTTTGCAAATGCTTTTGAAGTTTCTAGCTCCGTTTTGGACTTGATAGTGTAGGCCAACAACCAAGCATCGAGCCCAGTACTGTGCAGTAACCCAACACCGAGCCTAGTATAGAACATCAAGTCTAGTACAGAGCTGCCTATTGTAGAACCGCAAATGATAGAAAGAGGATCCTCTCCTGAGCTCAGGATGGGGATCCTCCTGACCACAAAATCCGGGCCGTTCAAATTTAATCAAACGGTTGTAATTATTATAACTTTAGAAGGCCCTTCTGTTTGGAGTCGTTGGATTAAATTTGAATGGTCCGGATTTCGTGGTCAAGAGGATCCCCATCCTGAGCTCAGGGTAGGATCCTCTTCCCAGATGATATCATCGTCCACAGTAGCCTATTGCCCTATCTATGACCCTCTAGTGTCTGCAAGCATGTTGGTGTTGATAGACTTGCATGTTTTAATTTATTGCCATTGTCATAAACTTGGTGTTCTCCTAAGGTATAGTGCTTCAAATGTTGAAAAGCTAACATGGTTTTCACACAGTAAGCAGACACCTTCAATCTACATTTCCTTCCATAATGCACTATCAATCAAAGTCTTACTCAAGACTAAAATTAAAAATCCTATTTATACAATGCCAAAATATGCAGGTATTCAAATTGAAAAAAGGGTTTATTTAAAAACTGATATTACTATTTTCTTAATTTATACAATGCCAAAATCAAATATGCAGATATTCAAATTGAGCAAAAGGGTTTATTTAACAACTGATATTACTATTTTCTTAATGAGGTGTGAAGAAACAGCTATTGATTTGGCAAACAATGAAATGAATGCTATTTAAAAACTTATATTACTATTTAGAGTGCCTTACTTTTCAATATCTATTTTCTTAATGCTAGAATTTAGAGTGCCTTACTATTTTCTTAATGAGGTGTGAATAGTATTCAAACATCTATTTAGAGTGAGGCACTCAATATCTATTTTCTTATTCTCTAAATATCAGTAAGGCACTCAATATCTATTTTCTTACTGTTCAATATCTATTTAGAGTGTCTTACTATTTTCTTAATGAGGTGTGAATAGTATTCAAATCACTATAATATCTCAAATCATATTGAACAATAAGGCACTCTAAATTCTACTTCTTAAAAACTCCTTTTGATTTGGTAAACAATGAAATGAATGCTAAAATGAGTTATGAAGAAATAGCTATTGTATTATATAAGTTACTTCTAGCAGTTAAACGAATTATATCAAAACGATGATTTCTCACATCTAGAAAAACGAAATAATTAATGTTAGAAATACTAATCAAACGTGTTCATACCAACACGCAAAATCGAAATCACTAATCTGTATATTATAATAAGGTAATGAAGTTTTGAATATATTTATGTTTATTGCAAACTGAAGTACAACACAATCAAAGATAAATGGAGTCAAAATCCTAACCTTGGTCCACAATCATTTCAACAATATCATATGAAAGAGCCAGATCAGACTTGTTCGAAAGAGTCAGCACTCTCCTTATATTCATATAACTTAAAAACATCTGCCATATCAATGTATGTATCCATTTTAGTGTCTATCGTCTACACATTTGACTTAAGATTTGCTAATATAACTGTCAGTTGAAAATCGAAAAATTTCAAGCACATGAGAATTGGCCAATGCAACACTGAAGGTCCCCTCAGACTGAACAGCTTATTCCAAGAAGTTACCTTAATTCTTGAATGCTTATTCTTTACATATAATAAGTCAGTAACCAAATTCATCACAAAATAACACTCTCTATCATAATTAAAAGAATAATATAATAGTAATAATAGCAGAAGCCTTGGCCCTGAGCATGCTGCTTGGTGATATGCATCAGTTGACCCTGAGCATGCTGTTAGTGGCTTATATGTATCAGTTGTCAGCCGTTCATATGTTGATTGTAAATTTTTTATTGTTAGTGATGTCATGTTTATAAATTGAGGAGAACTCTTTCTCAACTACAAAGGATGAAATAAATGAAACAAAAACTAAAAAGAAATAATTTTGCTTGTCCCAAAACAAATTTTGGATCAAAGCACAATGGAGAAATATGGAAGGAAAACTAACTGCTTGTACTCAATTGTTTAGGTGGGTGCCCTAGAAGTGGAGAGATTTTGCAAGGCATTTCAAAGATACCCAAATTTCAATATTATTATTGATCAAACAACGCAATGAACACACACATTGCATATACAATGAGGACATTATAGAGTGCATGATCATCGAGAGAGACTAACAAAGTTCAAATGGAAGGCTTCACATCAACCGACATAAACAAATAACAATCCAAAGGTACTGATATAGCTACAATGGGAACGACTCCAAAACCCAGAACTTCAAACGTAAAATTCTAAAAATTCATCAAAATTTGACTACAACCCAATTATATTAAATCAAAAATTTGATGCATATTTGGACATGAAGGAGATCTAGAAGGTACTTGAGGTGATGGACAATGGTTTGAGACCAACCTTGATGTTGGGCGTTGCCGGAATTATCTAATTCACGTCAGAAAATTCAAACCCGAACCAAGCTCGTAGGTTCTAGGGAGATGATGTTGTGAAAAGCATGTCAATTTCCCCAAGAAAAAGCGAAAATCTATAATCGGACGCACTAAAAGAAGGAAACGATGAACTATTAAAGCAAAAAACAAAATGTTGAGAGAGAGATGAGAACGGACCTTGGAATCGAGGAAACATGGGGGAATTCCGCCGAAGGTTGGAGTGGAGGAGGAGCAGAAGGATGGGTGGTGGGTGGCGTCTTCCTTCGTCTTCGTCCAAGGTAAAAGAGGGCAGCTGTTTTTGTATGCCATTTGAGCAGAAGGTTTTAACTGGAAAGGTAGTTGAATAGGAAGGAAGAAGTAAGGACGAAGGGGAGTGCGATCTCACGTGTCAAAAGGAATGTGGTAGACTTGTAATAACACAAAATGAGCGAGGGTAAAACAAGAAGAACACTGTGCTTATGAACAATGTTTAAGTTGATTTTGAGTTTTAGTATAGATTGAATTTTAGATGATAATTCAACTAAGCCAAATGCTATTGTGAGTATAAATTGCAATTGGCACAACATCGAGGTGTGCCACCTAACAAGTTCCCTCACATAGAAAAAATGAAGTATCCAAATGCTAATTATGTATTTTGTAAGCACATTGCACCTGAGCGTAAAGCACTGGTAAATTATATAGAGTCAATAAAAATTTCAACTCAAGTGGAAGAAGCCTTACAAGATCCTAAATGGAGACAATTTATGAATGAAGAAATGTCTGGTTTGCATAAAAACAAAACCTGGAGATAGTGCAGTTACCAAAAGAGAAGAAACATGTTGGTTGTCATTGGGTGTTTACAATCAAGTAAAAGGCTGATGGAAACATGCATGAACCATTTCACGAAGTATGTGTCTAGATAACCAAAAGTCTCGATAGTTAGCTCTTGGTCTTCCAGTCGAAAACAACGTCGAGGCGTGTAGGTGCATTATTACGTGGTTTGTAACTTTCCATGAATTTTCCATTTCTTGCTTGAATGAACTTTGCTTTTTTTTTTTTTTTTTTGAGGATCGACAAATGACACTTTGATTCGATATCATTTTTATTTTTCCAATCATAATAACAAGCAAGTATTTTAGTTTTTAAAGCTATTGTTATATACAAATCAAGGTTAGTGGCGAAGGGGTATACTCAAACGTATTGTGTAGATTACCAAAAAACTTTTTCTCCGGTAGCAAAGATGTATCAAGTATGTGTTTTGATTTCCTTAGTTGCAAATATGGATTGGCCTCTTAAGCAATTTGATGTGAAGAATGTGTTTCTCCACCAGAACATGGAAGAGGAAGTGTATGTGGTTTTCCCACCAAGTTATGGTGTAACTAGTAATATTGGGGTGTATAGATTGCATAAGTCTTTCTATGGGCTTAAGCAATCGTCTCATGTATGGTTTGACAGGTTTACTCAAGCAATAAAAAAACATGGGCATCGCCAGATTCATTCAAATCACACTTTGTTTCTAAAGCGTAGGTATGGTAAAAATAACTGCTTTAATTATGTGAATGATATGATTATTACAAGAGATGATTCATAAGAGATTGGAAGTTACAGGCAAATCTTGAATCTAAATTTAGATGAAAGATTTGAGGACTTAAATTATTTTCTTGTCTCAGCAAAAATATGTGTTGGATTTGCTAAAAGAAACATGTAAAGTAGACGTAGGTATTTATCCTTATTAATTTCCAATTGATAAGAGTAGATATCAAAGAATTGTGGGAAGATTAATTTATCTTGCTCACACTCATCCTGATATTGTATATGTTGTAAGTGTTGTGAGTTAGTTTATTCACTTACCTAGTGAGGATCATATGACTATTGTAATTAATATTTTAGTGTATTTGAAGTATGCACCTAGTAAAGGAATACCATGTAGGAGACATGGGTACCTTAAAGTTGAGGGATTTACAAATGCAAATTGGGTTGGTAATGTTACTAATAGGCATTCTACATTTCGGTATTTACGTTTGTTTGAGGTAACTGGTTATGTGGTGTAGTAAGAACAACAAGTGGTGTCAAGGTCTTCTGCCATGGCTGAATATAAGAGTTTGGCACAAGGAGTTTATGACCTTCTTTGGTTACGTAAACTCTTGGGATGTCTTGGTTTATAAACAAAGGAAGTGTTGAAATTATATTGTGATAGTAAGTTCTACAAGGAAAATAGAAGGTAATCATGTACAACATGATAGAATAAGTAGTATGTAGAGGTTGATCGACACTTTGACAAGGAGAATTTCGAGAGGAAAATTGCGGATGTTCTTACTCATGCAATATGTAGTAGGGTGTTTAATAACTCATTCGTCAAGTTGGGCATGTTAGATATCTATGCACCAACTTGTGGGGTAATGTTGATATAAGTCATAAATTGTAGGGTAATTCTCGCTTACTACCTTGAAATATTGTGATTTTCAAACATTTATACATCAAGTTTTTTTTTCATTCCAATGTCATTACCTAAAGTGAGGATTGTAGGACACTTTCATATTTCTGTTAGGCTTTCCGTCAAAACCTCTATTAACGTGTGACGTGGCACCCACATGGACAATGATTAAGCTCCACATGTTAATTTGTCCCCACTTGGACAATAAAAAAAATAAAAAAAAAACTAAAAAATAGAAAAATTAAATCATGTTTATGGATCCCCAAGCCTTCAAATCACAAAACCGTACCAAAACCCCTAAGCACTTTATCAAGGCCCTCTTGGCGGGCATGGATAACTCATTCTCTCTCTAGAAGTTCAATCAGCATCGATCCCACCTCACCGCTTGGCCAACAAGATGGTCCTAGAATGCACTATGGCCAAGAACACAACAGTGTTGTTTGTACCATACTTGACCAATCCCAAAACTACTAAGCACCAGTCAACGTTATACCGTCAAGGACCCATAAAAGTTTCCCTCCAACCAGGAGGACAATCACAGCGCGACACATGTCAACATCAGAAGCCAATCATAGCGCGACACATGTCAACATCAAAAGCCAATCACAACACGACACGTGTCAATCTCAGAATGAAACTAGAAACTCTCTTCTATAAATAGAGATCATTCACTCACAATATTTCCTAATGTCATTTGTACTAAATCATTCACTAGTACTCACTAAAGGAGAGCTTAAACCTATGTACTTGTGTAAACCTTTCACAATTAATGAGAACTCCTCTACTCCGTGGACGTAGCCAATCTGGGTGAACCACGTACATCTTGTCTTTGCTTCCCTGTCTCTATCCATTTACATACTTATCCACACTAGTGACCGGAGCAATCTAGCGAAGGTTACAAACTTAACACTTTCTGTTGTACCAAAGTCCTCACTGATTTTATGCATCAACAAGTGTCACTGTGGTGGTGGGGTCCAGGTCTAGGACGCGAAGGATGACATGTTGTTGATTTTGAAGATGGCGGCGGTGAATTAGGCAAACAAAGTGAGGAATGTGGACTCGGTTGTTAGGATGAAGTGCATTGTGGCGAGAAAATGGCGATGCTGCAGTGCCGAGGACTTTTTGTAACAGTCTATGTTAGCAGTTTTCTACGCCATCGTGCGAATACGTGCAAAAGCATTCGAGCGACAATGTTCAACGACTTTCTGCTAGGGTTTGGAAGGAACTCGTTATGGGTTCCATAATTTGGGATTTGAGGTGGGTTTTTTTTTTGTCAAATGGAGATTTTATTAAACAACCAACACAACTTACAAGGAAAACAAAGGCCTAAGAAACACCTATAAACAAACAAAAAGGGCCCAAGACTAAAAACAAACAGAGAGAAAGCCCAACAAAATAGTAAGGCCTTGAAAATTGCACAGCAGCTGAGAAACCAGGAAGTTTCCACTGCCATCTCCACTATCAACTTTCCACCAAACGAACCCTTGTCCACCGCCGCTGAGTAATGCCTCACCAAATGCCACTTCCTATCCTGGTCAAATACCTGAGCACAACCATAAACAGGAGATAGTCGACAATAGAGTGATAGAAGCAAACTACCAGTATGAAGCTTGTGGAAACCAACGAGCGACACTGCTGGAACCGGCAAACAACAAGGAGAAAGTGATGGTGTTGGAAACACCATAATTGGTGTAAGCACCATAACTCTACACACGATCTCAATAGGAAACATGGTTGATGATCGAACCAAGGGATAGCTGGGAAGAGGAATACCCTTGGGGATAGAGGAATTGGACAGACCAGAGTTAAAATTTGGGAGAACCAATAGTAGAGGCGATGAGAAAAGAAGCAAAGGGGAGAGAAAAGGACACGGCAACCAACCTAGCCAAACCTAGAGTTCTGTTTTCATTAGATATTTAGTTTTTTTTTTTTTTTTAATTTTTAGCTTTTTAAAATTTTTAATGTCCATGTGGGGCCAAATTGACACGTGATGCCCAGTCATTGTCCACGTGGCGCCATGTTACGCTTTAATGTAGGTTATGATGGAAAGCCTAACATAAGTATGAAACTGTCCCTCAATCCTCACTTTAGGGGTGTAACATTGGGATGAAAAACACTTGATGCATGAAAGTTTGAAAATCACGATACTATGAACTAGTAAATTTTCGAGGAGTCCTATTTTTTTGTAAGAATAATATGTTTATATTTAATTATAATCTCTTGGGAAATACACCAAAATGGGACAATTTCTTAATCTTGGGACACAAATAGGACAAACCGGCCATGCACACCATGCAGAAAACCGAAATTACTAAAATACCCACATATAAATGGGTTATGTCCACCCATTTTCTTATTTCTCTCTCTCGACTCTCTCCCTCCCCCTTCCTCTCTCTCTTTTCTCACTTTCTCCCACATACACTCTCTCTCCTTTCACACGGTGCACCGTCATCACGACCAACACCATCCAAAACGAAGCCATCACCAATTTTTTTCTTGTCCTCACGAGTCCAAAACACCTAACCTTGTCACAAATCTCATCCCCGATTGTTGGGCAACTACGAGTTTTCCGACCATTTTCTACCTACACGGCAAACAATCGAGGCTCGAGACCATCACCACTAGACTCGCATCGACAGTGGGAATAAAGCCTAGTCATTAAATGATGGTGTTTCTTGGATGAGTTTTTCAAGATTTGCTCACTGTATATACATGATATGGACATGATATGCTCACATATCTGAGCCAACCCAAAAATTTAGAAGTTAAATTAGGGTTATATTTCATGTTGGGGCCTATAGGTTGTGGAATAAATTTCAAGTTTTGACGTGCTGTAAAACTGAGATGGAACAATTTCTGGTTCAAGTGTTCAATTGCAGAAATTTGTGAAATTTTTTCCGTAATGTGCATGTAGTGTGCATATAGTGTGCATGGCTACATCTTAATATGAGAAGCAGAAATGTTCACTAGTTATGATGCACGTATGTTGTGTCCCAAAATTTAGCGAGTATGAGCCTCGACGAGAGAAAAAAATTAAGAAAAAGGTTAGAGGACATTAAGGATATTGAGTGTCCATGAAATAATGACAACGAGTATCATATTTTCTACGTGCACGATTAAACAGTGATTGATATAATTAACAAGACTTTTCAAACCACCACAGTAACCTTATATACGTAACAATTATATTTTAATTGTATCCACTATACCAATAGGTTGCCATTAAAGTTTCTTATTAATGCGAAATACAGCTTGTTGCTCGATCTCCAACTCTGTGCATATCATGTGCATGTACTATACATATGATATGCATGTGGTGTGCATATAGTGTATATGGTGGTTACATTACATGTGATGACGTCATTTTTTTTATTTCGAAGAAAGAGCTGTGAGCTCTAGGTTTTTGGGCTGGTTTAGATCTGTGAGCATATCATATGCATATTGTGTATATACAGTGAATATATCTTGAAAACTTCATCCAACAAAACACAAATTTTTGCCAATTTTTTGTAAACACCATCACAACATTCAAACAAGGTAGGGAATCCCATCACAACTTCATTCAACTTATGGGTTTATTCTCCCTTCCCCAAATATGAAAAAAAAATCACTTCTTTAATCCCACTAATCTGCAAATATTGGAAGGAAGAGAGCAAAAAACAAATGGGTTTTGTGCACAGCAGTTAATGACTGGGCTTTGTTCGCACTGTCGATGCGAGTAAGTGGTGGTGGTCTTAAGCCTCAATTGTTTGACGTGTTGCCGGAAAACTCGCGGTTGCTTGGGTTTTGATCCCAACGATTGGAGGATGAGATTCGTGACAAGGTTAGGTGTTTTGGACTCGTGAGAACGAAATGAAATTGGTGGTGGATTTGATTTGGATGGTGTTAGTCGGGAGGACTGTGCACCGTGTGTGCACAATGAGAAGGGTAGAGAGAGTACGTGAGGGAGAAAGTGAGACAAGAGAGGGCGGGGGAGAGAGTAAAAAGAGGGAAATCAGAAAATGGGAGAAAAGAACTCATTTATATACGAGAGCAATTAAGTCATTTCAAGGTGTAGAAAATTCTATTTCTGTCCGATAGTTGTGCATGACGTGTGCATGACGTGTGCATATTTTAAATGTCCTATTTCTGTCCCAAGATTAAGAAACTGTCCTATTTCTGGGTATTTCCCTAATTTCTTTGTCATTATTTTCCTTGTAGAATACGGCACATGTAACTATATATAAAAACCATAGAGAATTAATAAGATTTATCAAAGTATCCAGCCATCGAAGTTCTATTTCTTTTTGGGATGATGTTAGATGATTATGTTCTTGATTTATTTGTTTTTCTACCAATGGTGGCTCTTTATCCTCCCTCGAGTTTTTTCCCAAGTGCCTTACCAGGGACAGGGATTTTCCAGAGCCACTCCTGTTTCCATGCTCCCTGTATTCTACTATTTGGTCTTTTTATAAATGAAATCCCATTATTACCTTAAAAACAAAAAGGATCACATAGTGCTTGTTTCAAAATTGACGACTTACATATCAGCATCAACAATTATGGACTTACATTCCTAACAACGGAAAATTTTCGATTTACAGTGAATCATATCGGATCGTCTGTGTACGGTAAAATGCACAATGATTTTATTATGATGGAGCGTCTAATTAAGATTTATCTGGGTCCAACAAAGTGTCACAGAGCAACGCAGACTCCTTCCCTTTCTCGTCTATGCTGCAATGTATTAACAAGTTAGTAGAGTAGTACGCATCTGATTAAGGTCGCAGTCATGCCACAGATTGAACATCAAATGAACTCTCGAAAAAGATCGAAACTGCAACGAGAAGCAATAAAGTGATATTGCTAGACAGCGGCTTTTATTTGACTCTGTTTAACTATCAGCACCAAAAATACAAGATAGTAAGAGGTCGCACTTGGTGCGATGGCAAGTGCCTTCGCCCATGAGCAGTAGGTCTCGAGTTCGAGACTTGGGAGCAGCCTCTCCATAAATGGGGGTAAGGCTAGCCGACATTCACCTCTCCCAGACCCTGCGTAAAGCGGGAGCCTTGTGCACTGGGTACGACCTTACGACGACCAAAAATACAAGATAGTGAAGAAACAAGAATTTTCTATGAAGTATTGTTTGATGAAATAAAATGAAAGAAAGATATGAACGAACAAAAGAAAATTGAAATAATAAAAATTAAAAAATAAAGACGAGGACCAAAACAGTAAAACAGCGAAAAAAGAAGAGCATGCCGGTGTTGGAGCTAGCAGTCACGAGAAAAATAGTAACAAAGGTCGTACCCAGTGCACAAGGCTCTCACTTTATGCAGAGTCTGGGAGAGGTGAATGTCGGCTAGCCTTACCCCCATTTATGGAGAGGCTACTCCCAAGTCTCGAACCCAAGACCTACCGCTCATGGGCGAAGGCACTTGCCATTGCACCAAGTGCGACCTCTGAGAAAAATAGTAACAAAAAAAAAAAAAATCATTTGCAGAATGAAGGATGCATATATTTTGGGGCATACCTGCATTATGAGTTCTCATCTTGGCATCCACCCCTGTCTTCCCAGAAAACGTTCATCCGTGGTTCAGTTCAAAGAACTTGGAAACTTAGAATGAAACCCGGCTGGAGGCACCAAATGTTATCTGAAGTCCTTCATAAAGTCAACAGCCAAGCCACTTCTTGGACTTGCATCGTGGTCAGTAGTCAGTCTTACACTTCACTCTTCACTAGTCTTACGCTATACTAGGATTCCGGGATTTGAATCTGACTCAACCTGCTAATCCAAATCGAATGCAGAATCATATGGAACAAATCATATCTGATTGGTCTCGGGTTCCAAAGAAAATGCTTCTGCACCATTTTCACATTAATTTGCATAGTAAGATATCTTCTCATAGGAATAGCCATTAAAATTTCTCTTAACTTGGGAATATCCTTCTCGGCCACGATAACAGAAAATGTACTCCAATCTATCACATCACTCAAGGGAGGGGGGAAATTATCTGCAATAATCACTGGGACACACTCATAGTAGAGGGACTCAATGATCCTAGGGCTGTTCACTTCATATCCCATAGGGCAAATACAAAATTTGCTCGATTTCATATGCTGGATATATGACATCTTTCGCGAGACTCGAAGAGGCAGAGGCCCATAGATTTTCATGTCATCATGTTTGTCCCGCCAGTACTTGAGAAGAGTCGGGCGGACTCTTCCATGCATGTTTCCTGCAAAGAAGGCCAGAAGTGGGCGCTGGGATACTCTTAACCCACCAACATTTCTGAGAGGCTTTCTGGGGGTCCGGATAGTTGTTTCTGGCAGTGAAACATCCTTCCCAGCCACAAAGATTCCTTCAGAGGTGTCAGCATTGCATAGAGCTTTTATAGTATTTTTGGTTAGTTCTTCATGAGCAGTCAATGTGTACGGGCCCTGCAAAAGGTCAGAACAGAATGGAGGAATTTTAGTTAAATATATCGCTACGGCATCAACTTGTATTCATTGACTGACCTTCACTAACAATGCTACTTAAAGTCGAGATATTAATATGGATAGATATTTACTGTCAAAAACTTCAACTTGGATCAGCAAACATCTCTATCTCGTGCATACCTTTTCAGCTATTCTACAAATTGGAGAAACATGTACAATAAAGACTGCTAAGGACACGGATCTTTTTTTTATTCTTCCTAGATAATTTAATCTGCCTCAAAGCATTCTGTGGAAAGGAAGAAACAGTTACCATACCCAGTCATGGCAAGCAACAAGGAAATGATCTGACCCATGTGTGCGATTCCAAAAAGGATACTTTGAAGCAATAATGTTTGCATACTCTCTCAGGAAAACTGAGAGTGGTTTCAAATTATGTGAATTGGGAACATAAAGTGACATCGCCAGTTGCCGCATACTGTAAGGAAGATAAAATAAGTGAGCCTTTTCTGGATCCCTTGTGACAAACTGCCTGTTTTCCTCCATCAGCTTCATGAACCATCCTTCAGAAGCATAAATTCCTCTGAGATGAGGTCTGTGAAAAATGGGCCTTTCTCCATCACGGTATATGTAAACTTTAAGTATCAGTTCCATCAACTCATAGCTCCTGAAATTTAACCAAAGTTCCGCCTTTATGAAGCCTGGAAAACCCAAGATTGAGTTTTCTGCCCAACATTCTGGGCAACTATTCTTAGATATCTATAAATACAAGTGAACATAGACATAGAAAGCCATGATTTTGAAACATAAAGTAAATGAGAACAATGACAATAAGTATTTTCTCGTGTTTATATTGTAGTTTTAACAAGTATTATTGCTTCTAGAGAGAGAAACAGTGTTATGGCATAGGTTCCTGATGAAGTTATGTACTTTCCTGTTATATATAATTTTGTCACTACGAAAGAATGGTTTCCAATCATGATCAAACACTGTGTAAGTTTTGGACGGAAAAAATAAAATAAAAACATGGATAAATGCTTTTAACTAATAAATCCAAAAGCCATCCAAAGTCCATGTGATTTAATTGCTCTTGCTCAATTGACCTCCTAACAAATATATTTTTCCCACATGAAAGACTAAAGGATCACCACAATGCCTAGAGGTTTGAATGTGAAAATCTACCACACCGACTAGGCACACATATGAAAGATTAACTGGGATAATGGAGTAAGATGGTGATAAATTGTGAGATTACCTTTTGAAAACTGAAACGTTCCGAAATATAGGGGCATATAGATCAGGATCATCTTCAGTGAGTGCTGGGGCATACTCAATCTCTTTCTTTGCATACACAAGTGCCTCATTTGGTGTCAATGACCAAATGAATTTCTAAAACATGTGTTCTACAATGTTAAGATCATTGGTAAGATCTTTCTTTATCATGGTTCAATGAAAAAAAAAGGAATGAGATTACCTGCAAACGATGAGGCACCTTTGGATATGGAGGGGGAGGAGGAGGAGGTGTGACCTTTGCAATGTTATCTCCCCTGGCGTTTTTTCTTCTCCTTCTAGATGGAGATTTTCTCTGCGGAGGAACTGAGAGAGCAGCTGGCTGAATTGCCACTGAAAGATTCAACTCAATAGAAGGTTGTGGTGAAACAATGGGAGCACGAGGAAAGATTTGCAACCGCTTGATCTTTGCCTCAGTAGAGGTCTTGTTCAAGCGCAGGCTATTGTTCAAGAGTTTATCTGATGGCATCTCAACGGGCAGAGAGAGGAACCACAAGTCCAGTGGGTCAGCAAGTATAAACATTTGCAGCATGACACATACCGCTGTCATAATGGCCCCAATAAAAAATATCTTTTTCCAGCCAATTTTATGCCCGGCAAAGAGCCGGAAAAATTCTTTCATCAGGATCACAGCAAGGCTCTCAAGTAAATTTTTCATCGCATTGTACAACAAGGTTTCCCCTCATGATATCATGAGCATATTAATCTACAATTCACCTCAATGAACCGTCCAGCTTTGGAAGTTTCAGCGTTCATAACAAGGTCTGCCCAAAGTTTCAACAAATGTTCGATAATGTGCAAGCCTGATCCCTCTGTTGAAAGGCGTAAACTCCGGAAAATGACAAAATCATCTTCCTAGTAAAGAATTAGAGAGAGAGAGAGAGAGAGAGAGAGAGAGAGAGAGAGAGATTAGAGGAGTAATCAATATGATTTTCACCAAGACATTGCAGTGATCAAAGACAATTTTTATGGGAAGCCAAATATAATTCTACCATAAGCCAAAACAAATATAGATATATAGCATAGTGTTTGTCAATTTCTTTCACCACAATCATGCCTCAAACATATCCGAATTAACTAATATTTTGCAAGGATGATCTATAATGCGCAACTTAAAAATTAAGCACTTCGGATCTTTGAAGTTTGATGTGGTGTGGGTTTGTGTATTATATATGTGTTTGTATGCATGCAAATTGGGTCTATTTACAAGGAAACTTCATAATACAAGTAATACTCAAATTAATGATGCAAGCTCCTTCCTCACATGGTTTGCCAAGAAAACAATGAAATCATGCTGGTAATCTTGTTAACAATCAAAATTCAAAAGTCTGGAGAAAACCCAATACGCTGAATTCAATTTTTACACACCTTAAGAGCACAAGAAATATGAGGAGCATGATTGCTTAACAAAAATTAATAGGAGATTCTTATTATACCATAAGCAAATAAATAAATAAAATAGAAACCAAAACAATCATATCTATGTATCATACACTGTAAAATGAACTCCAACTTTTTCTTGGTGGTATTAAATGAAATTCGAATTCCAGAATTAGAAATAATGAAAGCAAAAGAAAAAGAGGAAAATAAATGATGGGTAAATATAACAACATATAAGTTATATGTATGTGTTTAGAAATTATACCTTGAATTGTAGGAATCGAATTCATAGAAGCTGATGAATCTCAGTGTTTCTGAGAGAGAGAGAGAGAGAGAGAGAGAGAGGGAGAGAGAGAGAGAGAGAATTGGCGAGCCAGACGGTAACGGTTGTGCACTTTTGGTTACAAAAATAGACTTTTTGAATATTTGACTATTCAATGGATCAAGTTCAACACCTCACGCAAGCTGGTTATATCTTTTCGCCGTGTTGCTTACGATTTTGGCTTCTACGTTGTCAACCAAATTAACTTCTATATTTTTATTTTGGGGAATTTGCACAACCAGTAGGGCTACCGGTATGCTTATTTTACTACATAAACTAATCTTTTTTGTTGAATTACCAATTTTTTAAACAAAAAATATTATCTACGTTAAAACCATCCCCAATTCATAGGATTAAAATATAGAGAAATGTTATTGACACTCTAAAAATCTCATTCTATACTTTTGTTTCCTAATATAGAAAGTTTGGAGTGTAGAATGAGATTTTTGGAATGCTAATAACAATTCCCAAAATATAAGCTTTAAAACCACACAAACCATCTCCAACCATTGGGCTAAAATAAGCTTTGGGGATAAAATATCTCTCTGCGCTATATTCTCCCGGGATTTAAGTCTGGCTTAAATTATTCTGAATCCACCAAACTGTCATATTTCAAACTTTTTTTTTACTTATAATATAATGGCTATGATCAAATCTAAAGGTAAAAAAAAAAATAGATTTAACGGTTCAAAATTAAATCTAACGTCTAAAATAATTTTTTAAAAAAATATTTAAATCAAATTTAACTTAAAACTTTATAAATGCCTTGTTATAGGCCTATTTAATTGAACTAATCTAAAGGATTAGAGAGACAAGGGGCCGGCGGTATTGAGGGAGAAGAGGGAGTGATTTAATTGTGAGGTGTGTTTGTATCACCCATTGTGTCTTTATCTATAGTAGTAGGATAGGCAAAAACCTTACCCTTTTAGGATTACAACTCTTAATAGGTAATCAACTCCTAATAGGAATATAAGAGATATTCATTAGATCCACTAGGATTTACACAATCATATTCCTATTGTAAATATGACTGCAACACTCTCCCTTAAGTGTGTAAATACTCAACAAACCATCGCCTCAAATCTTCAGTTGAGAATGTAGAATAGTTGATGAAGTCATCGGCACAACGGGTGAATGCGAGTCTCAAATTTAAAAAAGTATGCATTTGTAGTAAAACTCACAAAACCTCGCTATGATAAAACCCAAGGTATGGGAAAAACCCATAGACTAAGGAGAAAAGTGAGAAGTATGCATAATGTCTAAAACAAACATCAAACAGGACGAAAGTAGTGAACTCAACAGAATATGATCATCCAAAGATGGATGCCTCATTAAAACCTCGTTAGGTAGCAAAAACCCAGTGAAAAAAATGCTCATAATCGTAGGAAAAAAAGTACATTAAGACCAAGTGAGTATGCTTCGGGATACTCCCCCTGAGTTAAACATAACTTCTAAATAAGAGAACTACAAGCGATTCAACTCAGATAATTTACGCATACCAATTCCTTGGATGAGCTTCTGAAAAGTAGACTTTGACAATGACTTGGTGAAGAGATCGGCCATGTTGTCTTGGGAACGGAGTTTCTTGACTTCAATGTTCTGATGTTGTTGTTGCTGGTGTGAGTAAAAGAACTTTGATGCTATATGTTTGGTGTTGTCTCCCTTAATGTATCACTTCTTTAACTGCTCAATACATGTTGCATTGTCTTCAAAGATTGTCGTAGGAAGGTCAATGACGGAAGTAAGATCACTAATGCTTTGAATATGTTCGATAACTACTCTAAGCCAAAAGCACTCACGCGATGCTTCATGGAGGGCGAGAATCTCATCATGGTTTGAAGAAGTCGCAACTAGCGTTTGCTTGTGTCACATCCCGACCCGGGCTCCACCACATCATGGGGCTCAACTCTGCCGTAGCACGATATTATTTCTGAGAACCACACGAGAACTTCCCAATGGGTCACCCATCTTGGGATTGCTCTTGGCCGAACTCGCTTAACTTCAAAGTTCTGACGAACTCCGAAGCCAATGAGCTGTCAAAAGGCCTCGTGCTAATTGGAGGTGGGCATGTACATACAAGGCACATCACCCCCTCTGTTGGTCGATGTGGGATGTTACAGATTGGTAGACCTCCAACATATAGCAATGTCTCCAACGGTAAAGACATAACCCGTTTGAGAACGAACCATATATGGGTCAGACAGATATCCAACATCTGCATAACCAACAAGGCGAGAATCAACCCGAAAACTGAAGGGGGACGTATCCTCTCGAGGATTTGTGGGTATAGAACAAGCTCAAATCCGTTATACTCTTGAGGTAGCGGAAAATGTCTTTAACACCATTCCAGTGCCTGCGTGTGGGTGCATTACTATATCTAGCCAAAAGATTAACAGTGAATGAGATGTCAGGTCTAGTGCATTGAACCAAGTACAATAAAACCCCAAATGAACTTAGGTAAGGAACTTCAGGTTCCAAAATCTATTCATCATCCTCTTTTGGACGGAAGGGATCTCGTTTAGCATCTAGAGTTCGACGACCATGGGTGTACTCGAAGGCTTCACTTTATCCTCATTAAAATGACGCAACACCTTCTGAGTGTAGTTCGATTTATGTACTAGGATTCCATTTTAAAAATGCTCGATCTCTAGGTCGAGGTAGTATCGAGTTTTCCCAAGATCCTGCATCTCAAATTCCAATTTCAAGTACGTAGCAATTTCCTTAAGCTCTGCGAGAGTCCCGATGAGGTTCATGTCATCGACATAAACTGCAACGATTGCAAATTCGGATTGTGACTTCTTAATGAACATGGATAGGCATAATTTGTTGTTCATATAACCCTGACTTGTCAAATATTCACTCAGACGGTTATACCACATCCACCCGGATTGTTTCAATCCATAAAGTGACCTCCTCAAACTAATTGAGAGAGTGTTCCGTGGTCTAGAACTATTTGAGCTAGTCAATGGAAGTCCTTCTGGAATTTTCATGTAAATTTCTGTATTTAGATCCCCATAAAGATACCCGATTACCACATCCATAAGCTACATATTCAATTTTTCAGAAACTACCAAACTGATAAGGTAGCGGAATGTTATAACGTCCATTACGGAGGAATACGTCTCCTCGTAATCAATCACAGGGTGTTGAGAGAAACCTTGCACCATGAGGCGTGTTTTGTATCACATTATTTCATTCTTCTCATTAAGCACTCATGTGTGGTGGTGTAGGAACAATAGGTCCAAACATCTCACGTTTCGCAAGCGAATCGAGTTTGACCTGGATTGCTTGTTTCCAATTTGATCAATCTGTTATACTCGGCATTCATTGACGGAATGTGGTTCAATGTCATCGCTAAGCATGATGTCAGTAGCTACTGAGTACGCAAATGCATCGTCGACGATCATCTCATTCAGATTCCAAACCTCATCCAATACTGTGTAATGGACCGAAATCTCACGATTCTCAGGAAATCGGCATGTTTCATCTGAAGTATCACCGTAATGTAGAATAACCTCATGCGTTGGAACGGATGAGTGAACAATGGTCGGATTCAAACTAGGGTCACTAGGTGGTGCCGATTTCCTCTTCCAGGGTTATGAATCCTTTGAACCAAGAGGTCTGCAAGCTTCAGGATCGAAGCAGATGATTAGCTAACCGCCAATGTACCATGCCACGCGGAAGGTGCGGCATCCCTACCTTCGGGGATAGTCCGGCCTTCCTAAGAAGGTTGTTAACGTACGCGGGGTACATCTATCCTTGCAGGTGCGTTTGCAGGGGGTATATGTGATCTTATCACATTTGCTAGATTATTAAAAGTATCCAGCATGCTTTGAGCAATGCTTTGAAGATCTATAATTTGTCACACCTCATTTTCAAACTGGGCAGTGCGGGGATCTAAATAAGACATAGTGGGAGCATACCACAATAATTCGCGGCGTTCTCCAAGAACGTTAGCATGCTTATCTCCCCCCTAACGACGGGAAGACTTTGTCATCAAAGTGACAATCCATAAAACATGCAGTAAAGAGATCTCATGTCAAGGGTTTTAAATAGCGAACAATTAATGGTGAATCATAACTGACATAGATTCTTATTTTTCTATGAGAACTCATTTTGGTACGTAGTGGCGGTGCTATTAAAAGATAAATGGCACACCCAAATACCCGTAAATGCGAGATGTCAGGCTCGTATCCAGCAACCAATTGTAACGGTGAATATGGTTGGATAGCAGTGGGCCTCATGCGGACCAGCATAGTTCCATGCAATATTGCTTAGCCCCAGGCAGATGCCGGCAGTTTGGTTCTTATAACTAAAGTCTGAGCTATCAATTGAAGGCACTTTATGTAAGCTTCTGCCAGGCCATTTTAGGAGTGAACATGGGGTACATGATGTTCCATATCAATCTCTACTGACATGCAATAATCATCAAACGTCTATAACGTAAACTCTCAAACGTTATCCAGTCGAATTGACTTAATCGGATAATCAAGGTGGTGAGCACTTAGCTTAATAATTTGTGTTAGGAGTTGATTAGGAGTTGATTAAATGCAGCGTTGCGTGTAGACAACAAGCAAACATGTGATCATCGTGTCAATGCATCAACCAACACCATAAAGTATCTAAATGGTCTGCAGGTTGGTTGGATAGGTCCACAAAAATCCCCTTGAATACTTTAAAGAAACTTAGGGGGTCGTGAATGATCTTTGTATTTGAGGGTTGAGTATTCAACTTCCCTAAAGAACATGTTTTGCATGGCGGGAATCCAACATAGGGAGGTAATCAATGCCCATGTGATGATTTGAGGATACGACGCATCATGTCACATCCAAGATGTCCTAAATGGTCATGCAAAAGCAACAAAGTGTTCTGAAACTCAGGTATAGGGCCGACCACATGATGGGCTTCTATGTCGCAAATGGTTGTGATGTACAACCCACTCGAGAAACATTACAACTTCCCTTGAATACGTTTCTGGCCATATTCATACGAAGTGATACAAAGAAATTCAGAACCATTATCTTCAGTGGTTTCAATATGATATTGATTATCTCGAATATCTTTAAAACTCAACAACATTCTTCCGAAACGTGGAGAATAGAGTGCCTCCTTAATGGTACCATTGGTGAATTTTTGTGCCCTATATCATTAATACAGGATAATATTGGTGGCATGGAAGGTCGAATAGGTCTTCTCCAGGAGATCTAATTCAGTTAGTTCCACTTTACAGAATTTCAGCAGTGAACGAATTCTACAAACTTCAGAGTTGTATTCATTCATGAACTTAAAGTCTTAGAAGCGAAGATGCTGCCAGTCCTGTCTTGCTTTAGTCAACTAGATGTATTTCTAGTGATCGAAACGATTGGCCAGAGCAAGCAAATGGTGCGTAGGTCCTCCTCAACAAGGTACTTGGTCTACAGTGTATCATGGATGTGTCTTCGAATGAAGATCATTGCACTAGACTTTTGAGCTTCGTCGACAGGTTTGTCATCGGCGGGTGCCTCGATGGTGGCTCTAATACCATTTGCAGTCAAATGGAGCTTCACGTCTTGAACTCACTTCAAATAGTTTCTTTCGGAGACTTCTATAGCGGTGAAATCGAGCTTGTTCAAGTTTGACATGTCTCTAAAACGGAGGGTACAAAAAAAAAGTGATTAGTCATATGGTGATCCATAGACATATATCATAGAACATTTGAGTCATATAGACATGTGTTGGTTTAATTTATGCATGAAAACTACAGGTTTCATGTGGTATTTTTTGAATGAAAACTTCGGGTTTCAAAGGCGCTAAATATGAAACTACAAGTTCCATTTAGTTTTTATAAACGATTAGTTCATAAAAGAGAGGTTCTTGCAAGAAACACGGAATGCAATATGCTGATTTAAGTGTAGTGGATTTGAGGTTCTTCGGGAACTCAAGTGTGAGAGCTTTGTTACTATGAAAGCATGTCAACGGTTCAAAGTATAAAAATAAAGTATTGAATTGTTAATGTCCAAAAGTGATCTTCGGGTCAATAATTTTGGATTCATTATCAGATTAATGGATTGCAGGTCACTTTTAATTAATTCAATAAATTGGGCCATACAGGGTCAATTGTAGAAGCAAAAAATAATAATAACATTCAAGTTAAAATTATTTAAAATGCCAAATAATAGCATTGAAAAGGCATAGTCTAAGAAAAATTGGGCTTGGGTTCGACTATAATATGCAGCCCATATGTGGCTTCAGGCTACGGGCCATATGGGTTTTGAAGCCCAGCAACAAGTGCTTGCTTAATTGGGCCAAGACCATGGTGCGGGAATCAAGCCTAGCAAAGCTGGCTTGTAGGTTTGGGTCACGTGAGGCCTAGTCGAGGCTGGGGCTGAGTTCATTGGGCTGTGGCATAAGCCCAGCTACCAAGAAGGTTGCGGCATGTGGGCCGGGGCAAGGGGGACGAAAGCCCAGCATGGCTGCAGGCATGCAGGTGTGGGCTGAGGTTTTCAGGCCTGTGGTGCAATCCAGTCCAGGCCAAGGCCTAGCAGTGGTGCAGGGACAGCGAGCCTAATGGGTTACTGTGATCAATCCAAGGCGTCGGAAGATGCCGTCCCAAGGTGGTCCACGGTGGTGGTGCGCAACGCAAAAAAAAAAATTCAACATATATTTATTTATATGCTTTGACTCACAATTCTACATTGTAATATAATTACATAATGCATGAAACATATATATATATATCATGAGGAAAATATAAACATAGAGGGGTTCATGCATCATGGGGAATGTTTTCATACTTCATGAATGTTTCAAATATCTTCATTTATTTTAAGCATACATGATTAGCAGAAGACAAATATAAGCTTTTGAATTTTGTAGAAGATAGCCTCCTCCTACGATCCGTCAATTCCTCAGTTTCTGGCAAGAGTGTGTTGATAACGTGTTGTAGACTTATTTGATTGAACTAATCTAAGGGTTTAGAGAGAAAGGGGGCCAACGGTATTGAGGGAGAAGAGAGTGATTTAATTGTGAGGTGTATTTGTATCACCCCATTGTGCCTTTATTTATAATAGTAGGATAGGCAAAAACCTTACCCTTTTAGGATTACAACTCGTAATAGGTAATCAACTCCTAATAGGAATATAAGATATATTCCTAAATCCACTAGGATTTACACAATCACATTCCTATTCTAAATATGAGTGCAACATACCTATGTATTTCAATATGATTTTTAATTACTTATCGAAATTTAAATATTTTTAGATTAAAATGTCCATAAAAATAAATTAAGATAATCTACATAAATTTTATTTTCAAAAAGGTTATTGGAAAATAAAATACTAAAATCATTATTTAATAATCTTGGGCTAAAATTTTAAGTCATAAGAGTTGGAGGAGAAAAGTAGTTTTTAGGTTATGGCTTAAAATTTTATGACTTAAATTTTTAAGTTTTATCCCCAAGAATTGGAGATGGTCTAAAGGGGAGATGGTGACTAAGCCTCACAATGTGATTCAAATTATCCTTTGGCGATAATCGAATATAAAACCTCTTATTTACAAGTAAAAATGAATACCACTAGGTACTAAGTGGTGGTTGAATTGCCACTTAAACTTTCATTTTAATGCTAAATTCTACCCTTGTTATGTTCTATTGACTATGATGTTAAGTTAAAAGGTAGTTCTGTCTCTTTCTATTCAAAAAATTTAATCAAAATTATTTAAAAAATGGGAAGGTAAGGAAATATACTGCAGAAGGCCGAGAATGAGTGAGGTAAGGGAGAAACATGGAGTGGGCTAGGGATAGATAAATGGAGTTGGAGAGGAAGATACATGAAAACGCAACCCCCCGGGGGAGTGTTTAATATTTAGGTTTGACAATTTTTTAACGACCCGTTAACTAACACGAAATGATACAGAAATAACAGGTTTCAGGTCAACATGTTAACAATTCGAGTCATCCATTAATAACCCACTAACAAATCTTGTCACTATCGGGCTACCTATTAGCAACACAATAAGATGATGTTTTCTAAATCTATAAATTGGATATGGCTATTCCTTACATGACCAGTTAACCAGATATGAAACAACACGATCCGTTAACCAATTAGGTCATTATCGGATCACTTGTTAAGAGCTTGTTAAGATAACGTATCTAATACGATACAACCTATTAAAATAACAAGTATACATAAATATAACATATATAACCTTTTTTTAATAAACACGACATATATAACCCGTTTTCCAGATTTATTGATATCCAACTGGTGGATGTGAGGGTTGAAAGTGTTAGATATAATGTGTAAGGTAGTTAAGTTGGTTAGCATATCATAAACTTAGATTGTGACACGTGTCAACATCTTGTGAGCTTTATCTTAGCTTAGTAGTTAAGCTAAGATAGTTAGACATATATACATTTGTGTAAGTGTAATCTGTGATATTGAAGAAAATACAATACAAACATATACTCTCTCTCTAAACAACCTTTCTTATTCTTTGAGATGGTTCTTTCCTTCTTTGTTTACATGGTATCTTTCGCCTGAAAAGCTTCGGCTTGACGGTTTCTTGATCTTGGTTCTTTTGCTTCCGCGTTCTATTGTGATTCACGATTTCTCTCTCTCTTGGGGTCGTGATTATTCTCTGTTCTCTATACTCGGTGTATCTTCTTCTCTGCACACCAAGTATTTGATATAATTCCTCAGTGAAAATCTTTATCTGGGTTGTCTCGGATCTCTGCAATGGTGACTTCTGCTCAGCTGCAGATTCTTCAATCTCCTATAACGTCTCTCATCTCCACAGTTTCTTCGTCTGTGAATGTTAAACTTAATGATTCCAATTATCTTACTTGAATTTTCAGATCGACTTGCTTCTTAAAGGTCATGGTCTTATGGGTTTTGTTGATGGATCTCATATCTGTCCTCCATGGTTTATCGTTTCTTCTTCTGGGGATTCTAATGTTTCTTTAAGTGATGGGGGTTCTCTGATTGAAAGTGATGAGTTCAAGGTTTGGAAGATGCACGATAGGGCATTGATGCAATTAATCACCGCCACTTTATCTCCCTCGGTGGTCTCTTGTGCCATCGGTAGTACTAGTGCTCGTGATCTGTGGGTGCGTCTTAAAGAACAATTCTCTATTGTTACTCGAGCTACGATTTTTCAGATGAAATCAGAGTTGCAGAACATCAAGAAAGGTACTGAAATACTTGCAACGAATTAAAGAAGCTCGGGACTATCTGGTTACTGCTGGGGTTCATTTTGATGATGATGATATAGTTATCTTAACCTTGAATGGCCTTCCATCTGAATACAATACTTTGCAATCTATTATTCGAGGCCGTGAGAATGTGATTTCCATGAAGGACCTCCGATCCCAGTTACTTGCTGAAGAATCAATGGTTGACAATGTCCCTATCACTCATTTCTTATCTGCTATGGTTGCTAGAAATAATGGCAGTCATTCACCGTCTAATGGAGATTCTACCAAAACTGGAGATCCTTCCAATGGTTCTTCATATGGGGGTTTTTCTGGGTTCAAATCGAATTATAGTAAGAACAAAAACAAGGGTAAATTTCAGCATCACTCCTACTCTCGTCCTGGAGGTTTCAGGAATACATATGGGAATTACAATGCGAGTCCAGCTCCTGGAATTCTTGGTTCTTCTCCACCACGGCAACAGGGATTTTCCAATACCTCATGTCAGATTTGTGGCAAGTTTGGTCATTTAGCTCCTACCTGTAGATTTCGAAATTCTGATAATGCAGTCTCTGAAGGCTGTCAAATATGTGGGAAAAAGAATCATAGTGCCAAATACTGTCACTTCAAGAATTCTACCATGTCCTTTCATGCTCCAACAGCTATGCATGCTTCGACATCTCAATCTCATGAACCAAGTGCCCCTTCTCAGCAACTGTGGCTTACTGGTTCCGAAGCTTCTTCCCATATGACTGCAGATTTGACTAATTTGTTATTGGCTTCCTCATACCCTACTAATGACACCATTCAGACTACGAGTGGTGCAGGTTTATCAATTTCTCATATTGGTTCTTCTACTCTTCACACTTCCTTCAAACCATTGCAACTAAATTCAGTTCTTTATGTTCCTCGTTTATCTCAGAATCTTTTATCTATGCATAGACTTTGTTTAGACAACAATTGTTGGCTAATATATGATGCATTCTCTTTCTGGATCCAGGACAAAGCCACAGGGAGGATTCTCTTTCAAGGCAAATGCAGTAATGGATTGTGCCCTATCCCAATTTCTGCTAAAAAGAAGGTTATCACTCATTCAGCTCCCACTGCTTATCTTGGACATCGTGTATCTTCTAGTCTCTAGCATAATAGGCTAGGTCACCCTTCCAATTCTGTGGTGTCTTTGATGTTAAAGAAATGTAATATGTCTGTTTTACCTGATTCACTGTCTGTGATGTGTCATACTTGTCTGGAAGGTAAATTCTGTAAACTACCATTTGTCAACTCTGTGTCTAAGTCCATTCATCCATTTCAAGTCATTCATAGTGATGTTTGGGGTCTATCTCCTTGTAATTCAATAGATGGTTTTAGGTATTATGTGACATTCATTGATGAATGCACAAGACATTGTTGGCTGTTTCCTCTTATCAATAAAAGTGATGTTTTCTCTACTTTTGTTGGTTTTTCCAATTATGTGTCCAATCATTTTGCCACTTCTATCAAAATATTACAGAGTGATGGTCGGGGTGAATATCTTAGTAAATCATTTCAACAATTTTTACTGGACAAGGGGATTACACATCAATTGTCTTGCCCTTATACACCTGAGCAAAATGGTTTGGCCGAAAGGAAGCATTGGCATATCATTGAAACAACTATAACTCTTTTGCAAACTGCTTCTCTACCACCCATGTTCTGGTATTTTGCGTGCCAAACTGCTGTATATCTTATAAATCACATGCCTTCACCTATTCTTCAAAATCAATCTCTATTTAAATTGTTATTTGGTGCTGTTCCAAATATACATCATCTCAAAGTTTTTGGTTGTTCAGTATTTCCTTTACTAAAATCATATAACAGTACCAAATTGCAACCTAAGACATCCAAATGTATCTTTCTTGGTTATGCTTCCAAATACAAGGGTTTCATTTGTTATGATGTTTGTTCTACCAAGTTTTATATTTCCAAACATGTAGTTTTTGATGAGTCTGAACTTCCATACCCCTCTCTCTCTGCTAAGTGTTCTGTCAACCTACATTTTACTCCTAATTTTGTTGTTCTCCCATCATCTTCTTCCATATTAGTTAATCGTGACAATCATATCGTGTCTATGTCATCCCAATCTCCTCAACACAGTGGTACTTCTAGTTCATTACAATCCATTACTGCATCCACAGATCAACAATCCTCTTCTGTAGTCCCTATGGTTCTTGAGATTTCAAGTGGGGTATGTTCTGACCATTCTCATGAGTTCACTTCTGCAACTCCGAGTACTACTGCAATTGAACTACAACATGAGTTTCAACCTGATAGTTTGCAGATTATTCTTCCAATTCCTTATATGAATACTCACTCTATGCAAACCTGAGCTAAGAGTGGTATTTCGAAAAAGAAGGCTTTTCTTTCAGTAGTTCAAGAAAGTGACACAGTTGATATTTCACAAGTTGAACCTGCCACTTACAAGTCTGCTCTTAAGTCTCCAGTGTGGTTATCTGCTATGGAAGAAGAGTTGCAGGCTCTTCACACTCAACACACTTGGTCTTTAGTTCCACTGCCTCATAATAAAAATTTGGTAGGGTGTAAGTGGGTGTTTAAGATTAAAAAGCATGCTGATGGTTCTATTTCCCGATATAAAGCCTGCCTTGTTGCCAAAGGGTTTAATCAAGAAGAGGGTATCGATTATGGAGAAACTTTTAGCCCGGTTGTTAAACCAACAACTGTGAGGTTGGTTTTGGCATTAGCAGCTAATTTTGGATGGCCAGTACGACAACTTGATGTTAAGAATGCCTTTCTCCATGGCATTCTTCAGGAAGAGGTGTATATGACACAGCCACCCAGGTTTAGTGATCCTTACTATCCTGCACATGTTTGTCGACTACATAAGTCCTTGTATGGGTTAAAACAAGCCCCAAGGGCATGGAATGACAGGTTTACCTCATTTCTTCCTTCTCTGGGATTCCTTTCCACATATTCTGATCCCTCATTGTTTGTTAAACATGTTGGCAAGTCTGTGGTTATCCTACTCCTTTATGTTGATGATATCCTCATACCGGTAGTGATTCAGCTGCTATTGATATCACTATTAGGGCTTTGACCAAAGAATTTGATATTAAAGATCTTGGTTCTCTTCATTATTTTCTTGGGATTCATATCACACAGACTTTTAGTGGGATGTTTCTGTCTCAGTCCAAATATGTGGCAGATTTGTTGGGAAAAGCAGATATGGTTCATTCTAAACCGTGCACTACTCTTTGCTTACCGTATAACAGATTGGAAAAAGATGATGGACATTCTTTCAATAATCCATCTTTATATAGAAGCATTGTAGGTGCTCTGTAATACCCGACTTTTACCAGACCTGATATCGCATTCTCTGTTCATCAAGTTTGTCAATTTATGCATTGCCCTATGGAATCACACTATGCTGCTGTGAAACGAATTCTCCGGTATTTGCAAGGTACTATTGATTTTGGCATTCAGTTTAGCAAAGGGGATTTGGCTCTTCATGCTTTTAGCGATGCAGACTGGGCGGGTGACCCAAATGACCGTAGATCTACAACAGGATTGGTTGTGTATATCGAACCAAATCCTATTTCTTGGTCATCCAAGAAACAAAACACAGTCTCTCGATCATCTACAAAGGCTGAATATCGAGCACTCTCAAGTACTGCTGCTGAAATCGATTGGATCACCCAATTACTTCAGTTTATGCAGATTGAGGTTTCTAGTCCAACAACTTTGTTCTGTGACAATCTTTCTACCATTGCTCTTGCTTACAATCATGTCATGCATCAACACACTAAACATATTGAAGTCGATGTCCACTTCATCCGAGAGAGAGTTGCCAAGAAGCTACTGCAAGTGCAATTCGTTTCATCCAATGACCAATTTGCCGATATTCCTACAAAGGGACTGTCTACTCCTTTGTTTCGCACACATTGCTACAATCTCAGAGTTGGAAAGCCTCACTGAGATTGAGGGAGGATGTTAGATATAGTGTGTAAGGTAGTTAAGTTGGTTAACATATCACGAACTTATATTGTGATAAGTGTCAACATCTTGTGAGCTTTATCTTAGCTTAGTAGTTAAGCTAAGATAGTTAGACATATATACATTTGTGTAAGTGTAATCTGTGATATTGAAGAAAATACAATACAAACATATACTTTCTCTCTCTAAACAACCTTTCTTATTCTTTGAGATAGTTCTTCCCTTCTCTGTTTACAGAAAGAAGGTCACTAAGTCGAGGATGGTAAATAATCAAATATTGAACTGGACCCACCTACATGAAGAAGGTGCTCTAACGAAAAATTTAATAGAAATCATCAAAGATGGTACATTGGCACCAAAATTGAACTCTAGGTGGTAATTAGACAAAACTTTTAATTTAGGTGACAACTGCACACACTCCTAATAGTTCATGTAATTTTTGAGCAAATTCCCATTGTATTTTCAAAAGAAACGGTACCATTATTTAGAGGGGAGTTAAAAGAAACAACATTATTAGCTTGTGATTCAATGGTAAATGGCGGATTACAAAACTTCTTTTAAACTAAAAATTGAAGGTCTCGGGTTTGAAACCTGCTAGTACTAGTGTGGAAGCCAGACTTGTGGATACAGGAGGCTGAAATGCCTCTATGAGTCTTTTCGACCTTCGGAAATAGTGGATAATCGTGGCTTACCACCAATTGTCCCCCTTTAAAAAAAAAGAAAAAAAGAAACAACATTATTGTTCTCAATTACTGCCTAATTCAAAAGAAAAGAAACCAAAAAAAATTCTTTCACGCCTAGTCTGTGTGCCTTTTCTAGTTTTATTGGAATGAAAAACAAATTAAAATGCTCAAGTGAAACAACTTCATAAAAAAAAAAAAAAATAAGGGTTTTTATTACAAAAAGTCCTGAAATTGACATATCTCATCCGTTTCGCTCTTTAAATAAAAAATCAATCAATGACGTCTTTGAAATATACTACTGTACATCAATGTCGTCCCTCCCTCCCATCCAATTTTGTCAAATTATACTACCGTACATCAATGTCATTCTTCCCACCACACCAATAATGTTGATTAACAAAATTGGGTTTATCTTGAGTCAATATAAAGTATTGTGAGTTGACCTTCGCGAGCGTGCTCTGGTCAAGAATAGACAGATGAAGCAACCTAGAAGAAAGGTAGAGTGAGATTCATCAGTGCTAGGAATCAAAACCAAGACGTGTCGTGTGGAATACGAACCTGAAATTCATCCACAACTACTAGGCCACCGCATGGTGGTTCAATATGATAACCCAAACTAACCAAATTCATTGGTATAAAAAAAATATTTATATCTTATATTTATTTATTATATTTTTGTCATCTTTTTATTTATTCAAAGGATAGACAACCAAAATGGAGCAAAAGAGCATCTAGCAAGGCAAGATACATATACAAAAAGGGGTGTGCTATCCACACACCCCAAATTACTTCCCACACACCCCTTGTTAATTTCTGTCCGTTGATCTTCTTCAATTCATCCGATCCGACGGCCGAAAATTAAAAGGGTGTGTGAGAAGTAAAATGGGGTGTGTAGATATCACACCCCTACAAAAATATTTATGCTTGGTCTGGCCCGGTACTTGTAGGTCGCAGTATGAATCGCTTTGGGGATCTATCTCCAAACATTTCTTAGTGCATTTCTTGTCATGTCCTGGTTTGCTGCAATACACATCGTACAACACTTTGTTGCACCCATTCTCAACTGTCGTCGTCACCATATTACCTGCACAAATGCCAATTTTACATGGAAAAAACAACAACATCAACAACAACAACAATAAAGCAATAAATTCTACAAAATTATAAGGCTAAATAAAATTCTCAAAACACCCAAACTAGAACCGAAAATTATTGAACCCAAAACCGAACCATCCGAAAACGAACTATACCGAAAACCAAAAAATCAAAACCGAAAGTTTCGCTATGATTTAGTTTTTCATTAAACATTTGTTCAGTAATCTCGAACCGAACCGAAATAGTTTTTAATACAATTTTATTTTTAATTGAATTAATATTAGATGTTAGATTTGTTTGAGATTGAATCTCAACCGTTCGTTTAAACTCAACTCTCTCAACCTAACCTCAGTATCTCACTCCCTCTCTCTCTCTCTCTCTCGACTCTGACGCCCTCTCTCGATTTCTCCTTACTTTCTTCTTTGCCTGTCTAAACGTTGCCGCCCACACCAAACCAAACCTCGCCCTCAATTGCAAATCGCGAAAATCTTGAACCCATACCATCTTCGCGATCTTGAACCAAGCCACCACAACCACTTGGTTGGTCATCTCTCTCCCTCTCATTCTAAACGGTGGCTGAATTTAAGGGTAAATTACTAGAGAATTGGCTGAATTTAAGGGTTATGACTTTGATGGTTGCTGTTGTTTTTTTGTTTGCAGTTGTTGGTTGTTTCTAAGATTTGAATCCTCTTCCAATTTGAAGCAATTTGAATACTCGTACAATTTCTCCTTCCTTCTTTTTGATATGCTTTCGCCGAACCGACTCGAAATACTAAATTTTTTCCAATTTTACTAAATTTCAAGAAATCAAACATTACAGTTCGGTTTCGATAAACATTTTAAATTCCCAAACTTGTTCGCTTCGATTTTTAATTTGGGGTTTTTGGAGCCTACAAAATTATCGATACCAAGTTGGAGTAGGTGGTCCTAAAAACGTCATGTTTTCGAAATTTTTTTTAATACAAACATGTTAAGTCAAGTGAGAATGTCTTTATTATTATTATTATTATTATTAATTTTTTTTTAAGATAACTGGTGGTAAGATACGATTACCTACTTCTTCTGAGGGGTCGGAAAGACTCATAGAGGCATTTCAGCCTCTTCCTGACCACAAATCTGACTTCCACACCAGCAATGAGTTTCGAATCCTGCGAAAATGTCTTATTCAGTCTTTTTAATTAGAGCCTCATTGGTTTGTATCAAAACTGGACCTTATAATAGGTCGAGTATTATTGGTATAATACGAAGATAAAATGATTTTAAACTTACCGTTTGAGTCACGTCCTTGAATGATTGCTTTGGTGACGATTGCTGATTAACCACCAACAAAATGGTCAATAAAAACGTTGTTATTTGGCTAATTGACAAACATGGAACATAAAGACAATATACCTGAACCAAGCATAACCATGATGATTACAAGGTTGAGTTGAGGTACCACCTTCGCCATCATATCCCCTTACAATTACTATTTTCTAAAAAAAAAAGAACAATCTTACTATTAGATTTGGATTTGTGATTCGTTGCTGTAGCTGTGGGATTGAATTTATAGAGTTGCTTGAATAATTAAAATTATATCAACACAGATTTAGTTTTTTATTTTTTTTTCATTTAATACGTGATTCGATAATTGAAATGTCGATAGCGTGACATTTATTTAGTAAATGATGTCAGGGTATACAAGTTTGGGATTGGATTGATAATTTTCTAAACATTTTTGTTTGCTTTTAGAATTAGCTGTATTCAATTGAGATTTTGAGGGATTTTAATGGATTTATAAATTTATGGATTTTGATGCAGTTTAGGAGTGTGTATTCAATTGAGATTTTTAATGGGTTTATAAATTCATAGATTTTGATGCAGTTTTATGAGAGTATTCAATTGAGATTTTGACAGATTTTAGTGGATTTATAAATCCATAAATGCTAATGCAGTTTAATTGATTTGTAAAAATTCCCTGTAAAATTTTGATTTAATTCTCTCAAGTTCTCAGGGAGAGGTGAGATTTGTGAATGCTTAAAATACACAACAAAATCTCTTCATTTTCCTCGAATTTCTCAATTTTTTAAAATTCTTTAAAATAAAATTCTAATTGATATGAATGTAATAAACTTCTTCAAAATCTTAATTGAATACACTCGAATTTTTATGGATTTTAATAAACTTTCTTAAAATCCTAATTGAATGCAGGTTAAATTTCAGAGAATCACTTAAAATTCTAATTGAATACCCCTCTATTCATTAAAAGAATTAAAATATTTCAAAATCCCAATTGAATTGATTTCTAGAGATTTTATGTATAATTTTGACTGAAAGCCCTCAAATTCTCTTAGGAGATGTGAGATTTGAAAATGCTTAAAATACACTATGAAATCTCTCAAATTCCCAAACTTTTTTTTTATTTTAAATTCTAATTAAATACACTTGGAATGTCATAAACTATATTAAAATCCTGATTAGATACACCTAAACTTGACACGTGAAGTTTTATTCACAATTAACGAGAATGCCCTTGATTAAATTGGCGATGCCCATATCAATTCCACTCGCAATTCAACCACCAAGAGATGTGAGATTTGACTACAACTTCTCGAAGCTACTATGCCATAGCAAGAAGATACGACAATTGAATTGAAGGTAGAATTAATAACTAAACCCTACCTTTAAGCTTTCATAATTGAAGACATATTCCTTTATTCAAACCCACTCACATCCAATCAAGGATTCTCCCAAATAATTCTTAGGATATTATTCATTAATTATTTTAATAATGTCTTCAAGGATTATCCGTGGGACTATCATTGAAGTACAACTCCATCCATTGGATAACACACCTTGACCAACTAAACATTAACATGTGGCATGAAAAATCTACACATGTGGGCGGTTATGCTCCCTATAAAAAGCTCATTCTACACACTTCCGAATGAAGTTGAAGTGAACTCTCTGTAACTTAACCCTAAATCTCTCTCTCTCTAGAGAAACAGACTTAGTCATTGAAGGTTCATTAAATTAATGCGGTGATTTTGATATCTATGGGAAGCAAATTTGAACGCCTATAGTCTTCTACAAAATACCCACCCTTATAAACGCTCAATAGAAAGTCTATATGTTATGTCTTTGCAGAGACTACTATAGGAGGTTTTGACTTCTGTCCATGAAAAAGAGTCCAATCCCTCCATCACAGCGATATAATATGTTGTTAGTTTTGGTAAATAATATCAAGAGTTCATGACATTAACTTGCCCTTTGATAACAGTCAGCAAGCTAATTACATGTGATTTCATGTAATCATTGATATTAGTCCCTAATTACATTCCTACTAATTTGTAGGATTACTTTAAGGTTGATTTTTGTTTGAATTGAAATTCAACGTTAATGTTAGAATTCAAATCCAACGACACGCTTAGCGCTAGCTTCACTTGTATGTAGTACAAAAGTGTAGATTATTGCACCTAGATTGTTACTTCTGCATGGATTCGTGTGTCTGCATTTTTAATGAGCATATTACATTTGTTGAGATATTTGTTATTTACTAGTGTCCTTAGGATAACTGCTTTTATACTATTCGCTTTAGTTGTTCATGCTTATTTCTAGTATGATTTTGAAAACTATACGGATTTTACAGCAAGGGATTATATGTTGCGAAAAAACAAAGTGGTAGTAAATCCTTATTTTTATTTACTCACACTTTCTGTTTTGTTTTCCTCCAGGACTTAATAGTTGGATCATGTGGCAAGCGAGGGATCATTGGTGGATTCAGACATCCACTTTTAACAGTGTAGGAAATTTATTGTCTGTTAGTTGTAAAATATTCACCATAGCCAGGATGAGAATATTCTTTTCTGCTACATTTATACTGATGCTTTGACGTTGCATGCATTGTATTAAGGATTCATTCCACACTATGCATTCTTACTCTTAGTTCTAGACTTTAGTTTTACAAATTTGCATTTTTTTTTACACAAAATTTGTATGTTATGGCTTCGTCACCTTTTAAGTGTCAAGCATTATGCCTCAATTTCGATATCCACTTGAATATCAGAGTTGGAGTGTGTCATCATATGGTTGTTTTGTTTCAACATATGGGAATTCATGCTTTACAAATTGAAGTTGTTTCATAGGTTTTACTGACACTATTTCAAGGATCGCAACGTCCTTGGTGTTGTCTTTCTCTTTTTAATGAGATAAAGATAATGTAAGGCTTACAAATTCATCAAGGAAGATATGTCTGCAATTCACTCTTCAAGTATTGTATATTAGGAATGGGATCCCATTCGGATCCACTTTGTGGGTCGTTTATCGTGTATTGTACGGTCATAAATCATTTGACTTTTTTTATTTAAAATTAAACACAAATAGTATCTGACGAAAACTGATCGCAAAATATACGATGAACGGTTAGAATGTAAGGATCCCTAAGATCCTTACAAAGTGAATCTGAAAATGATCCTCTTCATGTATATTAGACCTCTAACCTCACTAAATACTTAGAGCAGTTCCACTGGGGACTCTTTAGGTCGGCACCCAGCCAATCCACACCATCCCAGAATCGACAGAGCCATAACGTCATGCTAAAGCCAGCGTCACGTCGACCACCTTTTTTTTTCGCCAAAGAGGGAGTTGTTGTGGAGGCTGAGTAGCGGAGCTAGTCGAGGCGGGAAAAGGTGTTAGGAGGGAAGGAACCACAGAGGGAGAAGGATGAGAACACCTAAAGCGCACCCATCCCCACCCCTGAACTAATGCATACCACTACAGCACCTCCCAGACTGCCAATACCCATCACTAACCCACCCCAAAAATTCTACCCAACAGACGCAATTCCAAATCCGAATGTGGAGAGAGAAAGAGAGGGATAGAGAGGGATGCAAAGGGAGGTTGACGCGTCGGTAGTGGCAATAGTTGGTGTTTAGGGATGATCGGAGAAACAAATTGAGGAGGATGTAAAGGGAGAGTATAGAGGGGTCTAGTGGAACCATTGAGGTTCCAGACTTACCTTTTTTTAAAAAAAATAAAATTATTGTTTTTATTATTTTATAATAAAAAATAATAATATTTTAATAAAATTGGCTAGGTTATTTTTTGTTTAGAGTGGAAATGCATTTGGTATATTACTGTTCATTAGGATCTATCATGATTTACTGAGTATATTAAATAAGCTGGATGCTGACACACCTTTTTAGAGGTGAACTTGCTCTTATGAGAGCCTTATGCTAATGACACAAGGAGTTGAGAGATTGAATGACTGACTACTACTTCTTTAACACATCGAGATTTGTCATTGCTACCAATGAGAAATCGCCACGTCAAATAGTTGACGCGTGACTTAGACTGACAAAATTGCCACTGCATAAACTTTACAATCCTTCCACCTAGAGCCTAACAAAACTTCCGAAAAAGGTTATTTTAGTCAATTAGACGAAATCATAAATAAAAACAATAATTTTGTTTTTATTTATTTTTTGTTGGAATTCAATCACACTTATTACTGTACCCATTAAAACCGGGTATAAATATACAAAGACAAATAAAAGACCAGAAGAAAAACGAAATGGAATTATTTTGGTTCGTAAATTAAAAAATATAAAAAATATAAAACAAAAAGAGTGTGTAAATGGCTCAGTGAATGGTTGTAGAAATCGCCAGATTGCAGCTTTTGATTTCATCAATTCTGTTTGATCTTCGTCGAATTCAGAGCTTCTGATCATCCTCCCATGGCTGCTCCGTTTTTCTCAACGCCTTTTCAGCCTTACGTTTACCAGGTACTCATTTTTTATTTATTAATTTATGAATACATTAATTTTTTTTATAGTCATCTGTTTGGTTGCCGAGAAAGCTCTGGAAAAATATAGAAAATTGGTTAATTTCCGTATCTTTTATGTTGATAAATTCAGTTGATTACTGAATTGCACAGACTGAATTAAGCATTTGAATAAGTTTTTTTTGGGTTTTTGTTTGGTTTTGATCTGGTGTTTTTGCTTCAAGTTAGGGATTTGATTCGTGTTACTCGTGTGGTGATGGTGATTGGCTAAAATTGATCTGTGTTTATCAGCTGTACTGTTTGGCTTAATTACTTTCAAAGTTTAATTCAATGTCTAAGATTTGCTTAGATAGTGTTCAGTTGGTAGATGTTTGGATGCATCTCTGCCTCTTAGTTTATGAAAATCATGTATTATGGGAAGAAATTGCGGGTACGTGGATAGTGGGTTTAGTACAAAAAATCGTGAAGAAATTAAGTAGACAGTAAGTTAAATGCTATAAAAGGTAGATTGGCATGAATTTACTCCATGGAAAATGTTGATGTGATACAAGTTCTGATCTTTTGCTGTACGGCTCACGTGCATGATCCTTCAAATCGACATTCCAACTTCAGTGGTCGGTTGAGGTGGTAAGAGGTTAATTATGCCATTAACATGTCTGGATGTACAGGTGATAGATGCTGCTTTCATGGATTGTGCTACCATTAACCTATAACTTCATCCTCCAAACGGAGATATTCAGCCACTCGTTAACGGGTCGACATGATAGTGGCTTCTATAGCCGTTCATATTTCTTTTTGTACAAGCAGAACTACTATTAAGAAAGAATGGTGAATGTATATTGACTTGTATAGAAGTATATGATTTAAACCAACACATACTTGTTCTATAGGAAGTATAAACTATACATGGACTACTCTCTACTGGTTTTTATTTCTTATATTATTATGTCTGCTACTATTTCTGCCACTTGGACATATATTGGCAGACAAATGCAGTACTTTGAGTAGAATTCCTTCTGTCTGCAACAAGAGGCTCCTTCAACAAACCAACTTTTTTCTTTGTTTTTGTAAGATTTTGTTGAATTCCTTTTTTGGTATAAACATTGTAGTTTGATACACGGCAATCTATAATACACTTTGAATCAAAATGTCTAGTCATTGGTGGGTATGGGTAGTAATCTCATGTTAATGGTCATTACACTGGTTTATGGTGTCTGGTTTGTTCCGCCAATATTTAATTGTCAACTTTAATGGAAAAAAATGAAGTTGGATTGTGTAACTTAAACGTCACTAATGTTTGTATCTTCTATAATGTACTGTAGAGTCCACAAGATGCCGTGACACCTTTTCAAATTTTGGGCGGTGAAGCTCAACTGGTTCAGGTACATGCTATAAGAATCCCAACCTATATCATGTGTGTGTGTGTCTCCTGTCTGTATTTTCTACTCATCTTCTGAATTTCGTTTTCATCACTAGAATTAAAAACTTCTGCATTTGGTTTATCAGATAATGTTGAAGCCAGACGAAAAGGTTATAGCCAAACCTGGTAAGTTGCAAGCCCGGGCTTTACTTTCTGTGAGGTGCAATGTCACGATGAAGTTATCTAAATTGTTTCCAAGCCCTTAGAAAACATGTAATTTGTTGTCACTATCGCATTTGCAACTGATTGAGGAATAAATTTTAGGTTCAATGTGCTTCATGTCTGGGTCGATGGAATTGGAAAATGTTTTTGTTCCTGAAAATGAAGGAAGCATGTGGCAGTGGATTTTTGGGAAGACAGTCAGTAGCATAGTTTTTCGTAATGCTGGTCAAAGTGATGGATTTGTTGGAATTGGTGCACCTTATCTTGCTAGAGTTCTCCCGGTTGGTGATTTTAAGCATGCCAAATTTATGTGAATAAAGCACTTTTTTGATTACTTAGCATTGCTCTTGACCCCATACACGGTAAATGACTTAGTTTAGTTTCGGTTGTCTGTATTTTTGTTTCTTTTGACAGATTGATTTGGCTATGTTTGGTGGAGAGATTTTGTGCCAGGTATATATAATTTTTCTGTTGAGTGACTGTTTCCTGTCAGTTTCTGTTATTCTCCCAGTTTTCGGTGAACAAATTTAGCTATTCCATGCTTTCTGTTACAGTCAATTTATACTAGTCTTAATCAGCTGGAAATTTATGGAGTTCGTTACAATTTTTGTAGCCAGATGCATTCCTTTGCTCTGTGAATGATGTTAAAGTCAGTAATACACTCGACCAAAGGGCACGTAATGTTATTCCTGGTCCAGAGGTGAGATATGACGGAAGTTTCAGAATTTCTTCTTTTGAATTTTCTTAGACTGCTCTTACAATCAACCAATTTCCCTTTTCCTTTTTCTAATTCGTCACTTTAATTGTTTCTCAAAGCCATTTGTATTATCTTTATCTTTCTGACGGCTGTGATAACACTATTACAGATATTTCTAAGACAGAAGCTGTCTGGCCGAGGTCTTGCATTTATCCTTGGAGGTGGATCTGGTAAGTGTTTAAATTTCAGATTCACCCTTTTAAAATTTGGGTGTGCCCCAATATCTGCAGAGAATTTCAGTTCTTGCTTTAAAGTGAAGGCATTTTATGCCTGTTGAAGGTTTACATTTCTCGGTGGTTTATTTCCATGTTTTCCATAATTTGTTCAGTCATTTAGTTTCTAATTCTCAATTCAGATGTGTTGGTGTACTTTCCAAATCGGATTACCTTCATTTTTGTCACCTTTTTCGTTTCTGTTTTTGATCTGACAGGTTGCCTTGAATTCCAAACCAACCTGTTTATAGTTTTTTTTTATTTTTTATTATTATAAATTTTTATGCATGAGAAAATAAAGTGAAAAGACTGATTACCTCTTCTTGGAAAATATAAGGTGCCATTTGATAACCACTATGTTATCAATTATCAGTTTTGTTTTCACTTTTTCTGAAAACTGAAAACTTGAATAATGAAAACTAAAACCTCAAAACAAAATGGTTATCAAAGAACCCCTAAATTAGCTAGGATTAAGGATTACTTTAGTTATGGAAGGATTTATCACCCTAAGACTAATTGGAAGCCTTTCTGGTTTCACCTTTTGCCAGTTGTACAGAAAAATCTTGAAGTGGGCGAGGTGTTATCTGTTGATGTGTCTTGTATAGCTGCCGTGACTGCAACAGTTAATATCCAAATCAAATTCAGTGGTACCATGAGAAGAGCACTGTTTGGTGTAAGTTGCTTCCATTTCCTTCAGTTTGCACTCTTTTTTAGTGCTTGTGTTTATATTATGAGCTGTTAATGCAACTGAAAGATTCAGGAATTGCTTTGGACCACATTGAACAAAATTAGCGTCATCCTTGTATAGTTGCATTGCATTTAAAATATTGCTGTCCAAATTTATCGGCATGACACATAAAAGGCAATCTAATAATTTTAATTGAACCATCCCCGGCGGATTATTAAAAGAATCCTCCCCCAAGCTGAAAAAGATACTTTGAGTGAAAACCTTTTCTAATATGCTTTCCAGCTCCCTAAATTATATAACTTAAGCATGCTATTTCTTTCCATTTCCAATTTCCAAGAATCAAGTATTCCTAACAGTTGACCAAATCACAGAGTGACAATCTGGTAACTGCTGTTCTAACTGGGCCAGGCATCGTCTTCATTCAGAGTTTACCTTTTCATCGATTTTCTCAGCGTATTGCTAGGTAACTGTTTATTTTGCAACCATATATTCCGCAGAGATAGTCAAGTACCTGAACTTAATCGGTTTCTCTTCTCCAACATTTTGCTCAGTTTCATCTGCTGACTTCTGCTTTATTTCTAGCTTTAACAAATAGAATGTATGGTTTTGTTTACAGGGCTGTTACATCTCCAAACATGAGGGAAAATCCGAAGTTCTACGTGCAGATAGCCATTTTCTTTTTCCTGGCATATGTTGTGATTGTATCTTCGTTAATCTTGACCGATGTATGAATTTCACCTTTTTTTCCTTTTCATCTTCGATCCACAGAGATGCCAGTATCATATCCGTTGTTTTTCAACAGTGGTTTCTGTAGCTCAAGTCGGTTTCAACATGATCAGATCAATAGATACAGAAGATTTTAGATTTTTTTCACTTGGATTTCTGTTTTACTTTGCCTAAAATTCTCGGTCAATCATAGGCTTGTAGACGAGTTACTGACTAATCCGTACTGTGAAGTACGGATTGAGTTGTAAATTAAAGCCTTGCGTTATGTTTTCTGAGTTTCCTTTTACTCGCAAATTAGCCTGCGAGTAATTTGTTCATTTACTTACTAAGCGTCGATGTCTGATTATGTTTCGAACACTGAAATATGAACCAAACAAAACAATGTGACTCAATTGAAATGAAATTTGTAGCTATATATCGCGGATTAATGAGAGCTTACTAAAATTGTATCATACATACATACATTACGTGTAGTTGGCCTGCTGCCACTCAACGTTGAGCATTCAAATAAACTACACTCGTTAAAATAAAATTTGTATCTAGTTTTTGAAAGCTAATGAATCAAATGCAGTTAACTACCCACATTATTCGTGTCAAATCTAGGCGAAAATAAGAGAATTTGATGCAGGCAGGATATTGCTTTGTCTCAAAGGGATGGCTCGTGGAATCTTGTGGTTGCCAACGAAGAAAGGATGCCGTAGTGCCTCAGCAGCAGTAGGCCTCGCGGAAGGGTCCCAAGAACAAAGGGAAGAAATCAGCTGGATGGCAGATCTGCTTGCAGAAGGAATCATCGCAGATAGACCAACCCCGCCAATTGTTGGAAACTGATAGTTCAAGTTTTGGGCAAGAAGCTGTCCCTCTGGCCATGACTCCCAAGTGGGACTGCCTATAACACTGCAAATCTTGAACATCTGATCATCAGCACTTTCACCGGGAAATAGAGGCCGGAATGAAAACATCTCCGCTATGATGGCACCCATTGCCCACATATCGACCTTAGGACCATACAAGCCTGACCGAAGCAACACCTCAGGAGCACGATACGGACGAGTAGTGACGTAGTCTGTATAGGGAGGAGGTGAATCAATCTCCTTAGCCGAACCCAAATCTGCAATCTTGACCACACGCCCACCATCCTTAACCAACACATTAGCGGGCTTCAAATCACGGTGGAAATAGCCGTTTCTGTGCATATAAGCCAGGCCCTGAAACATCTGAAAGCAGATGCTTCTAACTTCTTCCTCGGTGAATTTGGTTCGCCTTTTCATCATAAGATCAAGCAGACTGCTCTGCATATACTCAAAGACAAGGAATGCAGAATCGTTTTCGAAGATGACATCCTTCAACTGGACAATGTTGGGGTGCCTGAGCTTGGAAAGGGACTGAACTTCCGGTAGGTTTAGGCACTGCTCAAAGGAACTGAATGTCTCCCTCAGATACTTGACTGCAACGACTTCACCCGTCGGTTGGTGCTGCGCCTCAAATACCGTTCCGAAAGAACCACCGCCTAGTTGCTTAGTAATCCAAAACTTGTCCATGATCGGGTTGTAACTCGTAAGGAACCGAACCAACCCTCCAACAGTTAATGTGGGGCTAAACTAAACCCGTCAACGCCAAGGAACTAGTTGCGATCTCTGAGGAAAACCTAGAACGTATGAACAAGTGAACACTGATTAGGGTTCCTGAGAACAGAAGACTTGAAAGTTGAGAGCTTTTGGAATAACGAGAGAGAGAGAGAAGCAAGTTGGTAATTGTGGTTTGAGATTCGGGAAATTATGGAAAGTGTGGAAATTAGGGTTCCAATTTATAGCTTCTTTCATTCCATTATCTCCCGATTGAACAAGGAAACGCGGCAAGCAAGCAACTCACTCGGTTTAATTGGATTGCAACTCACGTGGCTTAATTGTATTGGTAGTTCCATTCGTGTAACGCAAGCAACCTCACTCTCCCAGTTGCTAGTTGCTAGTTGCTACTTAACTCCACTGCGATAGGGAAAGGGCTTTTTCGTAAATTGGTTTGACTTTGGGCACAAGGATAGGATTTTCCAACGGTCAGGATTTTCTAAAACTCCTTTTCACATGGATCAATAGCTGTCAACGGTCCAGATATTATAAAACATTAAAAAATTAAAAGGGTGTGGGAGAAGTAATTTGAGATATGTAAGTATAATCTCCCAAAAACAAAACCAACCCCCTCACAACAACAAAGCTTTATCTTTCATATTTTAATTTTTTTTTTGAACAAACGATATTATCTATACAAAGAGGGAGGGGGTGAGTTTAGCCTCATAACGAGTTAGCAACAATTTGGTTCCAATTCACCTTTGACGAGACTTGAACTTGAGACCTCTTACTTTTTTTTTATTTATTTATTTTTTATTATCTACATTAAAGGAGAGGGGTAGGCTTAGCCTCACAATGGGCTAGCAATACCACTAAACCGTAGGTTATTGACCTCTCACTTACAAATAAAGAGGAATACTACTAGACCGGAATACTAAGTGACCTAATTCTTCTAATTAATTACGCAACTTTAGGCTTATTTAGAGCATCAACTAAGTGGGGGTGTCAAAGTGCTCTAACCGAAGGGTTATGTCGTCAAAGTGCTCTAACCGAAGGGTTACATCCAGGGCCGGCCTTGAGAATTTGGGGGCCCTAGGCAAGCCTTCGAAGTGGGGCTCTAAAATTCTATGATCTTTGGTTCTTTGTATATTGATTTGTATAAAAAAGAATTCGCTAAATACATAAAAAAATTTATTTTCATATCAAATATCATTAAAAATTAATATCAAAAGAAGATAAATGTACAAACATTATTTAAACATTACACGATTCATGTTTTTAGACACAAATGTACTAAATGTTTACAATCAAGAGTCTAAGATTGAGAGTGAAGAACAATAAAACTTGATTGACGAGTATAATAAATTCAACACCAATTGTTTCTCTTGTGTTTTTTTTTCTTCTAAAATCAACATCACACTAACGAATTGAAGATTAAAATAATCCATTGAATAAAAAGTTATTGAAAAGAAAAATATAAATTCAAAATTTTTATTACCTTAAAGTACAATCTTTAAGACCATATGATAGTTGATTTAAACATTCAATAGAAATGGAGAGAATGAGAAGTTGGTTTAAACATTCAATAGAAACGGAGAGAATGAGAAGTTGAAAGAAAAAAAAAGATCACAAAGAGACTTGAGTTTTATAACTTTATATGCATTTAGACAAATGGATTGAGAGTTGGACAGATGGATTGGGATGGATTGGGAGTTGGACAGATGGATTGGCAATAAATTTGAAAATCAAGAAAAATCTAGTGACTGAAAGGCAGCATCATGTTTCGAAGTCAACACTCCAAAGAAAAATGAAGCCAACATTTCCACTGCACTAACAAATGAATTATGATATTTCTTACTTTTTTTTTTGTATTTATATGTTAATTACAGGATATAAAACTTTTTTGGGGCCCTTCCAAAGTGGGAGCCTTAGGTGGGCGCCTACTTGGGCTACCCTCAGGGCCGCCCCTGATTACGTCTGACTAGGATTTGAAGGCAAGAAGCAGGATGCCCTTCAGCAACTAACTGATGTGTCAAATCCCGTTTCATCAATTTTTTAATATGCAGGTCTCATAAGGTTAGATGCTCATTTGCCTTGAAGACAATATGTCTACTAGTTCGCAGATCGCGTTTTGCTGCAGTGGCAAAAAACAAGTGTATATACACTCTAATGCAGATTTCATTTTCACCGATCATCTTTCCTTTAACAACTAACAATTTAACCCACTAACGCTATCGCTTATCAAACAATTTTTTTTTTTACTCGTTCACCTTTAATAGTCAAGTTCAAATCTTTTGTGGTCGATTTTCATGTGTCCTATCTAATTAATCGACACATGTTCTCTTACTAAACCCTCATATAATAGGGTTAAGTAAAATACGATCAAATAGAATATATAGAGAATATTTTTAATAGAATATATAGAGAATATTTTTAAGAATGATTTTGTATAAAATCAATAAAATATTACAATATCAAGCGCATGTCAACAATATTTATTTAATTATAAACATGTCAATCATGTATTATGATACTCAAATGCCATTTAAAATAATAAAAAATTTCAAAATCTGCCACTTATGACACACCCCGACCCAGAATGTCCACTAGGACCCCGAATCGAGCCGTACTGGCCGACACCTGGAAGGTGACGAAGCCATAAAGTGTGATAATGTATAAAATGTGAATAAATTAAAATCTAAAAGTGCCTAAGTATACAAGTGTGCGTTGAGCGGGTTTGGGCCCATTTCGTGCATGATACAAAGCATAAGTAAAGTACAATAAGTAAGATAATGATTATACCATCATAAGAAGCCACCTACACTAGGAAGTGGCACGAATCCTCGTGATACGGAACTCTGATGCTAGAACCTGGAGGGGTACAAAAACAGAAAATGTGAGTGAGTGAAACAAAACTCTTCAAACCAATTTCAACTACCAAAGATAGTAGCCCCTTGCCGCAATACTTGCTTAATTTCCCAGAAAATAACAGGCGTGACTATAAATCAAGACCATAACCAAAATGCTAGTCTTACGGTTATGCTATGTCAATTATCTTAATAGGAATGAGTAACTTAGGTGAATTAAACCAATAGGAAATGGCATGTTAGTCGGATCCACCCATCATGTACGGTTGAATCAATATTTCATCCCATATATGCTAGCATCTCATCACATATCTCATCATAAATAGATACTAGCATCTCATCATATATCACCACATTTATGCTAGCATTTCATCACATATCTCATCATAAATATATACTAGCATTTCATCACATATCTCATCATAAATATATGCTAGCATCTCATCATATATCACCACATTTATGCTAGCATTTCATCACATATCTCATCATAAATATATGCTAGCATTTCATCACATATCTATCTCATCATAAATATATGCTAGCATTTCATCACATATCTATCTCATCATAAATATATGCTAGCATCTCATCATATATCACCACATATATGCTAGCATTTCATCATATATCTCATCATAAATATATACTAGCATCTCATCATATATCACCACATATATGCTAGCATTTCATCACATATCTCATCATAAATATATGCTAGCATCTCATCATATATCACCACATTTATGCTAGCATTTCATCACATATCTCATCATAAATATATGCTAGCATTTCATCACATATCTCATCATATATCACCACATTTATGCTAGCATTTCATCACATATCTCATCATATATCTCTTCAATCATGGCTAGCATATAAGTCGGAGTCATCTTTAGTGACTTGTACGACATATTCATATCTCATCACATATCTCATCAATCATGGCTAGCATATAAGTCAGAGTCACTTTTAGTGACCTGTACGACATATTCATATCTCATCAATCGTTGCTAGCATATAAGTCGAAGTATCTCATCAATCGTTGCTAGCATATAAGTTGGAGTCACCTTTAGTGACATGTACGACATATTCATATCTCATCAATCCTACCACATTATATACTCACTTGAACTTACCTTAGCTTCCGCATTGGTGTGCAACATTGTGCAAGGTTATACTAAATCACATACTAAAATGTAGACTAATTATGGCATGGCATTTATAAAACATAAAACCACAATTTCTCGTTTCCTCGTACGTTGATTTATAACCAACATTTATTCACCCAAAACATAGGGTTAAATATCACGTTTTTCACCAGATTCCTTCACATTGCTCATTTTCCCAAACAAAGCTTTTGTCTCGATTATTTAATCTCACTTATTGTATGGCTGCATCTAACGTCTCGTTAGACTATCTACGTACCCTAAACAGGGATCAAGCCATTCGTAGTTCACATTAGTACTTCAAAGTATTGACAGTAATTATATGAAATATTCAATTTATAAACATTTAAGGAGATGTCAATCTTATATATATAGATATATACTATAGAAGAGAAAAGACCTACTAACCTTAGGTCCGCACTACAACTCTCTTGCACGAATATCGAGACATTATGAACTATCGTCGCCTGTGGCCAAGTATCAAATCATGTCTTAGAGTTCTTACCAATAGAATACATAATTTACATAAAAAAAAATATCCTCAAGGACCTTCAAGAATAATTTGAGACCCATTGACCAAGAGTCAATCGTCGATCTAAGATCGATGGTTGGGTCCACAACTCTGTATAACTCAATCCAGAAGATCCGCACGTTAGATTTCCAATCCGAAACTTCCAAAGATCCACATTATGCTTCTAGAATAACATACTAAAATTTCATTACGATCCAACGGTCGGATCTCCGCCAATTGCCCAAAACTAAGTGGCAGTTAACATTTATTTTATAAACTTACAAATCCAATTCGGGAAGATCCGTACTTCGGATTCCCTATCTGTAAGTTTCTATGGTTCTCAAATATTAGGTAATATAATGTATTAAATTTTGGTGACGATCCAACGGTCGGATCGTTGATTACTATCATAATCAAGTGGTGGACCTTAGTGGAACTTTGCCGGATTCTACAGATTTTGCAGATTTCCTGGGCGATCTTTGGAACTCCATATCTCACTTGTTTTTCAACCAAATTCAACCCATAATATACCAAATCGAAGCTAGAGAAATTTCGAACAAAATTATACCAGCTTGGAGTCCAAATGGTGGCCGGAGGTGGTCGGAAAATGGTCTGAAAGACGATTGTCTGCGGGAAAACTAGTAACTGGCCGGAATTTCTGGGCAACCTTTCAATGTCGATAACTTTGTCAATACTCAACGAAAACAGGTGATTCAAAACGGAAATCATAGTTCGCGATGAGACGAAGAGATTGGTACCTTACATGATGGCTAACTCACCGTAGTTTAGCCGGAAAACGCCCCGAAAGTGGCTGAGGTCACCGGAAACTTGGCAACCTTAAAATCGTTATAGCTATCTCATTTCTCCACCAAATTAAATGATCCAAACATGAGAATTCATCTACAAAACATGAGGAATCGATTTATACCTGATACTAAGGCCAATTGGCTCGAGAAACACCTCAAATCACCACGAACCGTACGAAACCCTTGAATTTGAGTGTGCTCCATTCGACGTCGAACGAACTCCGACGCCCCAAAACTTGTTTGGGCTTTATTCCAGACCTCATGAGGATGCTATAGGTGGTGGTAATTGGTGAAAATCATTTCAATAATAGGAGAATCGACAGTAAAGGTTTCCCGCACCCACTGGTGCAGTTTTCATACCTTCATGGTTAAATTTCTACAATTTTGGGTTGTAATGGGTAGAGGGAAGGTCGTGGAACATTTTCCAGGGGGTTAGATAATGTGGTTTGCCGGAAAAATCGACGAAAAACCACCGGAGAAGATGAAAAGGACCGGGTCGGGTCGAAAAATGGAACCGGGTCGACGAATCCCCCGCTCCTCTCTTCTCTCCTTTTTTCCTCCTTTCCTTTGTTTTTGATTGGGTCATCCTAACTCTCTCCTCTCCCTATTAGTCACACACTTCCTCTCATTTTTTCTTTTATCTTCTTTCCTTTACATCTCCACCATCCATTCCTCATTTCCTTTAATTTGGGCCACCCACGTGGCATTCCAGATTTTCCCCTCAACAAAATATGAAATTAATTAATTTACTAAAATATCTTTAACTTTAAATATTAATAACTCTTTCGTTATAGCTCCAAATCACATCCTGTTTGCCCCCACACGTCCGTAGCGACTAGTAACACGAGAATACGCCAAGAAAATGAGTCTCACATGACACGACGCGGTACTTAACACATGACGCGGTAGTCAACACAAGTCAACATTTTGCCTTGAAGGGCATCTTCATGACTCAACTATTAAAATTATAAAATCATCATTTTTAGGGACAGGCTGTTACAACTTAGGTCAATACCGATCAGACACTGTAACGCAACTTCTATTTCTTGATTCTGTTTTTTAACATTTGGATTCAAACGCTGCATTGAAACTACAATTTGATGCTTGAACACAAGTACGCAAAGCTAAGACATAACGGCAGCGATTTTATCAACCACGTTTTCCATTGTTTTCCAAACATCCATTTTAATGCCACAGTGACAACAATTACAAAACATACTTGGCACCAAGGTAGTTAGTTATATGACATATCAGAGGGTGGGTCAAAGGATCTCAAAACAAGCAGCGCACAGTTTGCAGCATATCCGACAGTAAAACCCCTAATAACCAAACATTTTTTACCATTTTTCTACAGGTCAATTGTTGCAGTACGACTCCTTTCAATCCTCAATCATTGCTACATCTTCTGCCTGTCGAACAAAGGGCGAACCTTCAGCAAAGACTCGCTGTTCCAATGCCAAATTAGCAATAAATTTCCTAGAAAGCTCCTCCAGATTTTCATCCGTGAGCAAAGTACATCCAGATACAGAATGCTTCTTCTGAATCAATTGACTTCCATGAACCACAACCAAGCAATGTTTCACTGTCTCTATTAGCTTCTTCTGACTGCTCGGAAGCAGGTAACAAGAAACTCTATCCCTCTCCCTTCTCAAGCATTCCTCTGCCTTCAACATGTAATTCGTGTACGAGTACTCCAAAATCCAACTTGATGCTTTATGCAAATAGTACTTGCGAGTATCAATGAGCATGTATTCTTCGAAGTCCTTTTCATACGCATCCAATTCTCCCATTTCAATTTCAACATATATATTTATCACATTCTTCAGTAGTGCTCTGTCAATTTTCTCTCCCTCGCGTTCTTTATGCATAAGTTCAAGTACATAATATCTCACATTAGCATTTACCTTCAGATAAACCAAATTACGGAAGCAGTTAAGTACAACTTCATTCGGCCCAGGAAGTGATGTTTGATTACGAGTGATGCCATGGTCATAAAAAAACAAAAGAAGTGTGAGAGCCACCTAAACATAACTTTATAATTTACCCAATTTTTGACGTACTCCTGCAACATAAACTCATCATGCTTCTCCATTAGGGGCGGCAGCACTGTTGAAGAAATGTATTCCTCAATTGTCTCTTGATACTTTTCATAGAGCTGTTGAGAATAATTATAAGGAGGTTGTTGAATAGACATATTATAGATAGTTGTGTAAAGGCTCATATATTCTTCTGAGGTGAACTGAGGTTCTGATGATCCTTGTATAATCCTGTTCATCTTTGCGATCCCCTGCTGTACGTGGTCCCATCCTTGATCCCACTCGATAACTTAGTAACCCATTGTCTTCTTGGATGCCTCCGCCTGCCCATTGCTTTGGGGATATCTAAGAGTAGATATATGCTGCTTGATGCCATATTTCTAGAAGAACTTCGCCAAGTCTTTGCCCACGAATTACAGGCCATTGTCAGTGATGATAGATTATGGTTGAAGCACTCTATGTCTAATTGAGTAGTGGTGGTCATGAGCTCAGCTTCTACCCACTTGGTGAAGTAGTTGGTAGCCACAATCATTATGCTTTTGCCCCTAGTATCAGGCAGCTTGGGCCCTACTAGGTTGATTTCCCACGGCATAACTGGCCATGGGCTTGTCTGCGGGTGGAGCTCGCTGGCAAGTAGTAAGGGTACAGGCTTGAAGCGTTGATTTCTGTTGTACTTTTGAACAATTCCTTAGCGTCTTAATGCACGGTAGGCCAGTAGTAGCCGGCGTTGAAGACCTTATGTGCTAAGGATCGGCCTCCTTATTGGTTTTCGCAAACTCCTTTGTGGATCGAGCTCAAAACTTTTAAGTCATCAGGAGGCACTTTGCAACGAATGATGTGGGCCTGAAAAGGACCTTCAGACGAGAATGTCGTTCCACATATAGTAGCGTGTCACCTTTATTTGTAGCTTCCTAGCTTTTAATCTTTCTACAATAAGTGTCCTATTGACTAGGTAGTAGATGATAGGATCTTGCCAACTTGGGATTGTACTAACTTGTAACCCCTCAGCTGTTGGTTCTTCTTCTATACTCGGCTTTCCCAAATACTCGATCGGGATGGAGCATCTGAATTGGTAGTCCAAAGTAGAGTTGAAGGCTATCATGGTGTTTGCATGAGCGTTATTTACCTATGGCACCTATGTGAGGGTGTAAGTCTGAAACGCCTCAAGTTGCTTTCGTACCTTCTCGAGGTATAATGTCATCCTTAGATGCTTTGCTGCATACTCCCCAGTAGTCTGGCTAGTGATGAGCTGAGAATCGGAATGGATTGCGAGCCTCTTGACTGCCAGATCTTGTGCCATTCAGAGTCCTGTTAATAAGGCATTATACTCTACTTCGTTGTTGGATGCCTTGAGTTGTAAATTAAAGCCTTGCGTTATGTTATCTGAGTTTCCTTTTTCCTCGCAAATTAGCCTGCAAGTAATTTGTTCATTTACTTACTAAGTGTCGATGTCTGATTATGTTTCGAACACTGAAATATGAACCAAACAAAACAATGTGACTCAGTTGAAATGAAATTTGTAGGTATATATCGCAGATTAATGAGAGCTTACTAAACTGTATCATACATACATACATTACATGTAGTTGGCCTGCTGCCACTCTACGTTGAGCATTCAAATAAACTACACTCGTTAAAATAAAATTTGTATCTAGTTTTTGAAAGCTAATGAATCAAATGCAGTTAACTACCCACATTATTCGTGTCAAATCTAGGCGAAAATAAGAGAGTTTGATGCAGGCAGGATATTGCTTTGTCTCAAAGGGATGGCTCGTGGAATCTTGTAGTTGCCAACGAAGAAAGGATGCCGTAGTGCCTCAGCAGCAGTAGGCCTCGCGGAAGGGTCCCAAGAACAAAGGGAAGAAATCAGCTGGATGGCAGATCTGCTTGCAGAAGGAATCATCGCAGATAGACCAACCCCGCCAATTTTTGGAAACTGATAGTTCAAGTTTTGGGCAAGAAGCTGTCCCTCTGGCCATGACTCCCAAGTGGGACTGCCTATAACACTGCAAATCTTGAACATCTGATCATCAGCACTTTCACCGGGAAATAGAGGCCAGAATGAAAACAGCTCCGCTATGATGGCGCCCATTGCCCACATATCGACCTTAGGACCATACATGCCTGACCGAAGAAACACCTCAGGAGCACGATACGGACGAGTAGTTACGTAGTCTGTATAGGGAGGAGGTGAATCAATCTCCTTAGCCGAACCCAAATCTGCAATCTTGACCACACGCGCACCATCCTTAACCAACACATTAGCGGGCTTCAAATCACGGTGGAAATAGCCGTTTCTGTGCATATAAGCCAGGCCCTGAAACATCTGAAAGCAGATGCTTCTAACTTCTTCGTCGGTGAATTTGGTTCGCCTTTTCATCATAAGATCAAGCAGACTGCTCTGCATATACTCAAAGACAAGGAATGCAGAATCGTTTTCGAAGATGACATCCTTCAACTGGACAATGTTGGGGTGCCTGAGCTTGGAAAGGGACTGAACTTCCGGTAGGCTTAGGCACTGCTCAAAGGAACTGAATGTCTCCCTCAGATACTTGACTGCAACGACTTCACCCGTCGGTCGGTGCTGCGCCTCAACTACCGTTCCGAAAGAACCACCGCCTAGTTGCTTAGTAATCCAAAACTTGTCCATGATCCGGTCGTAACTCGTAAGGAACCGAACCAACCCTCCAACAGTTAATGTGGGGCTAAACTAAACCCCTCAACGCCAAGGAACTAGTTGCGATCTCTGAGGAAAACCCTAGAACGTATGAACAATTGAACACTGATTAGGGTTCCAGATCTCTGAGAACAGAAGACTTGAAAGTTGAGAGCTTTTGAAATAACGAGAGAGAGAGAAGCAAGTTGGCAATTGCGGTTTTGAGATTCGGGAAATTATGGAAAGTGTGGAAATTAGGGTTCCAATTTATAGCTTCATTCATTCATTCCACTATCTCCCGACTGAAAAAGGAAAGGGCTTTGTAATTGGATTGCAACTCAGTTGGTTAATTGGATTTGTAATTGAATTCGTGCAACGCAAGCAATCCCACTCTCCCAGTTGCTACTTGTTACTTCACAGAGTCGACTTCCCAACCGCTCTAGGAAGGAAAGGGCGTTTTCGTCAATTGGCTTTACCTTGGGCACAAGGTTAGGATTTCCAACGGTCAGGATTTTGTAAAACGCGTTTTCACTTGGGTCAATAGCTGTCAACGGTCCAGATATTAAACGCGGTTGTGTGAAGCTATGAAGTGAAAAAGGAAAAAAATCCGAGAGATTATATTCACATATCATAAATTACTTCTCCCATACCATTTTAATTTTTTAATATTTTCTACACACCACTAACACTTGATAGAAAAATATTAAAAAATTAAAAAGGGGTGGGAGAAGTAATTTGGGGTGTGTGAGTATAATCTCTCAAAAACAAAACCAACCCCCTCATAACAACGAAGATTTATCTCACATATTTTAATTTTTTTTAACAAACGATATTATCTATACTAAGAGGAAGGGGGTGAGTTTAGCCCACAACGAGTTAGCAACAATTTGGTTCAAATTTGCTTTTGAAGAGACTTGAACTTGAAACCTCTTACTTTTTTTTTTTTTGACTATCTACACTAAATGAGAGAGATGTAGGCTTAGCCTCATAATGGGTTAGCAATACCACTAAACCGTAGGCTATTGACTTCTCACTTACAAATGAAGATGAATACTACTAAACTGAAATACTAAGTGACCTAATTCTTCTAATTAATTACGCAACTTTAGGCTTATTTAGAGCATCAACTAAGTGGGGGTGTCAAAGTGCTCTAACCGAAGGGTTACGTCGTCAAAGTGCTGTAACCGAAGGGTTACGTCTGACTAGGATTTGAAGGTAAGAAGCAGGATGCCCATCAGCAAGTAACTGGGGTGTCAAATCCCGTTTCATCAATTTTTTTAATATGCAGGTCTCATAAGGTTAGATGCTCATTTGCCTTGAAGACAATTTGTCTACTAATTCACAGATTGCGTTTCGCTGCAGTGGCAGAAAACAAGTGTATATACACTCCAATGCAGATTCTATTTTCACCGATCATCTTTTCTTTAACAACTAACAATTTAACTCACTAACGCTATCACTTGTCAAATATTTTTTTTTTACTCGTTCACCTTTAATAGTCAAGTTCAAATCTTCTATGGTCGATTTTCATGTGTCCTATCTAATTAATCGTCACATGTTCTTTTACTAAACCTTCATATAATAGGGTTATGTTTAATACGATCAAATAGAATATATAGAGAATATTTTTAAGAATGATTTTGTATAAAATCAATAAAATATTACAATATCAACAGCATATCAACAATATTTATTTAATTATAAACATGTCAATCATGTATTATGATACTCAAATGCCGTTTAAAATAATAAAAACTTTCAAAATCTGCCACTTAGGTCAATACCGATTAGACACTGTAATGCAACTTCTATTTCTTGATTCTGTTTTTTAACATTTGAATTCAAACGCTACATTGAAACTACAATTTGATGCTTGAACACAAGTACGCCAAGCTAAGACATAACGGCAGCGATTTTATCAACCACGTTTTCCATTGTTTTCCAAACATCCATTTTAATGCCACAGTGACAACAATTACAAAACATACTTGGCACCAAGGTAGTTAGTTATATGACATATCAGAGGGTGGGTCAAAGGATCTCAAAACAAGCAGCGCACAGTTTGCAGCATATCCGAAAGTAAAACCCCTAATAACCAAACATTTTTTACCATTTTTCTACAGGTCAATTGTTGCAGTGCGACTCCCCTCAATCCTCAATCATTGCTACATCTTCTGCGTGTCGAACAAAGGGCGAACCTTCAGCAGAGACTCGCTGTTCCAATGCCAAATTAGCAATAAATTTCCTAGAAAGCTCATCCAGATTTTCATCCGTGAGCAAAGTACATCCAGATACAGAATGCTTCTTCTGAATCAATTGACTTCCATGAACCACCACCAAGCAATGTTTCACTGTCTCCATTAGCTTCTTCTGACTGCTCGGAAGCAGGTAACAAGAAACTCTATCCCTCTCCCTTCTCAAGCATTCCTCTACCTTCAACATGTAATCCATGTACGAGTACTCCAAAATCCAACTTGACGCTTTATGCAAATAGTACTTGCGAGTATCAATGAGCATGTATTCTTCGAAGTCCTTTTCATACGCATCCAATTCTCCCATTTCAATTTCAACATATATATTTATCACATTCTTCAGTAGTGCTCTGTCAATTTTCTCTCCCTCGCGTTCTTTATGCATAAGTCCAAGTACATAATATCTCACATTAGCATTTACCTTTGGATAAACCAAATTACGGAAGCAGTTAAGTACAACTTCATTCGGCCCAGGAAGTGATGTCTGATTCCGAGTGATGCCACGGTCATAAAAAAAACAAAAGAAGTGTGAGAGCCACCTAAACATAACTTTATAATTTACCCAATTTTTGACGTACTCCTGCAACATAAACTCATCATGCTTCTCCATTAGGGGCGGCAGCACTGTTGAAGAAATGTATTCCTCAATTGTCTCCTGATACTTTTCATAGAGCTGCCGAGAATAATTATGAGGAGGTTGTTGAATAGACATGTTATAGATAGTTGTGTAAAGGCTCATATATTCTTCTGAGGTGAACTGAGGTTCTGATGATCCTTGTATAATCCTGTTCATCTTTGCGATCCCCTGCTGTACGTGGTCCCATCCTTGATCCCACTCGATAACTTGGTAACCCATTGTTGATGCCAGAAATTTAAAATCCTCCAACTATTAAATAAAACACCCACGATATTTTCTATCAAGCTAGATACCTTGAGTGATTAAACGTTTACAATTTGGAAGTTGTATCAGATTCTTCTCCTTTCATCAAATTCATAACCACCACAAGCTAACATGTTAAACTAATCAACTCTGAATCCATATTAACATTCCTTTTTCCCGTAACATTGATGATGCGAGGGACACATTAAAATAAAATAAAGCAAGAAGAGCACCAAGCCAGGGGAAGCATAATGAGCATAAAATAAAAACAGCATATATACAACAGAACCCAACTGAAAGCTCTCCTCGATTTCCATTTTCGACATATACAGAATGTAACGGGCTATGATGTTGACTTTACGAGGAAAGACTCAGAAGGGTATTGCACTAAACTCAGTGCCAGTAGCAATGACTGAAAAATATGATGCACATTTGGAAAGATTTTTTTTTTAATTTTTTTTTTATACAGAAATCGGCATCTGTATCCCTGCTGATTCTCAACTATACTCCTCATTACACTTTAACCACGAGGTTTTCGAGTTTTTCATTCTTCATATTATGCATTGATCCTTTTATGAAAAAAAAAAATATGTGTATGCCTAGCAATTGGATAATCCTATGCTTATTCCTAAATAATTAAAAGCGGAAAATAACTGAAAATTAAAAAAAGTAAATGAACAGAAATTATGAACAAGCAGCACAAAAGGAAGAAGAAATTTACCCTTAACTTGTTCGCTGGTGAAAATTCTGGTTTGCTTTTCTGCTTTCGGCTGCAATCTACTTTGGTCCTTGTGAATTTGGGAACAATCTTTTCTCCGATCAAAGTAATTTGAAAGAAATAATTGGAAAGCAAGTGACGAGAGATCTGCGAAGAGGATCCCAATGCAGCAAAAGGAGAGTAGTTTTCCACAAGCTCATTTGATAGCAAGCAGATTGTCAGAAGCCATGAGAGGTAGAGCTAAGAGCTAGAGGAGAGAAAACCCCAAACCCCATTTGTATATACTACAGAGAAATAAGGATTTCAATGTGGTTCGAGTAGTTTTCATTGTTACCTTCAAGTCCTCGGAGTTTTCTGTTTGTTTCAGTTAAGTCCCTATTGTTTGTATGTGTTTGTATTGGGGCCGGCTTTCACGAATGATTACTTAGTTTTAACAATACCTGGTAACGTTTAGTAGCGTTGGTTTGTAATTAAGCAGAAAATTTGAATGACGGATAACTTAAAGTAGTGAATGATTCATTATCACCTCATGCTCTAGTCAAATTAAGAATGTCACAAACCTTCAAGTTAGTAAAATAAACGTCATTGTTAGCATTATCAACTTAATCTAATGTCATACACGATGCTATGCTTGATAGTATCGTGCATGACATTAGGCACCCTGCCCAATGACTCCTATCAGTTTCATTTAAGTTCACCAAAAGAAAGTGCAACCAAGTTGTGCATGCTATAGCTTTCTTTCGGACTTAGATCCTCTTCGGATCAGTCCCGTGGGGATCATCCTGACGAATTTATCTCATCCGTTGATGCATATCCAACAGTTGGATTAGTTGCATGTCTCTCTCTCCCTTCCCCTTCCTCTCTTCGCCCTCAACTCCTCTCTCCCTCACTTGGATGCACCCACCACCACCCCTGCATCTTTTCGGTCTTCTTCAGCCCAATTAAATTCCTTGTTTACTTTTGTAATTCTTATTTTTGAGTCTTGCCGTTTTTTCTTTGATATTTTCTTAGCTCCTTCAAATTGGGACTTTATCCAATAGGAAGAGGAATTTGCAGCTGAGGATGTTGGGGTGGGAGAGAGCCGGAAAGGGTTGCTGGGTTGTGTAAGATGTGGGATTACAGTGGCGATGGGTGCTTCCAAGTGAGGAAGAAAGAGGAGTTGAGGCCGAGAAAAACTAAACTGAGGTCGAGAAGAATTTTTCTTGGCAGCTCGGCTTGCCTATGTATATATATATTGATCCAAGGCCGAAGCTTATCAAATATCCTGAATCTTGGATTTGACAACCTAACTTCCACTATAAAACCTTATGGCCGACTCTTATATATATATATATATGTAGCCCTTATGGCTGACTCTTATATATATATATAGCCCTCCAATCCCCCACTTTGGTAAAAAGAAAGTGGGAAAACCACTTTATTGACAAAGTCTGCAACCATCAGTCCCCTTGTCCCTTTCATCCACATGCATTCTATTTATTAGCATTTGATGGGTACCATCTGTGAGAAAGCTACCGCAGCGACTTGATGACCAAAGCTATGATCAAAGAAGTAATAATCTTGGGAGCTCGGCCTTTCAGGTCGAGAAAATTCATTTGGGCCGAGGTCGAGGAAAGTTATGACCGAGTACATGAACTGCTGACTTGGTAATCAGGAATAGTCAAAAAATTTGGGAGGCCGAGTAATGACTGAGGAGTTTAACCTTATCCGTTGCACTTAGCTGTTTCTAGACAAATCGCTTAAGCAGGAACTCCCACATTTTTGGCCCTCCTAATGCCTTGGGTGATGCAGACCACCAAATTCGATTTACACCAACTTCAACCAAAGCTCATATATGCCAGATTTTCATTTGTATGGCACCATTGAAAGCACAATGCACACAGCAAATAACAGTGTCTGCCCCCTATTTTCTTTACATGGGCTTGCATAGCCGTATGTTTAAGAAAATAATTTATTCATTATATATATATATATATTTTTTTTTTTAGTAGACGAAAATAAAAATGGTCGAACCATAATCAGGAGGAAGCCAACGATGCTTTATTCCAAGCCGAGATCTTTTTACATCAAAATTTTCACTTTGAGATTTTCCGAAGCCGAATAAAAGATCATCTGCAAATGTGTTCCGCTTGACGCAATTTTTTTTATCATCGGCCACCGAATGTATTGAACAATTATTATGCCCCCCAGGTATAATAATTTTGCCAATTTCGGCTTTTAACTTGAACAACTTAGCCGAACGAGATTTTTCCATATTGGCTTTATCACCAATAATCATATCAATTGGCGTGGTTTGTTCAGCTGAAACAGTGTATTGGTCTTGTTCGTCATTGGAACATTCCTCTGACAAACCATTTTCCAAGTCAATTTATGGTTCAAAGACTTGAACTTTTTCATCTAGGCCTACTAAACTCTCAATGTCAGCTGAAACAATGGGTGGCCTAGGTATTTCATCGGCCGCCCAGACAATTTTCATAGGCCGAATATTGGTTGTGGTCGGAGCGAAAAATTGCCCCCCGGCCTTTTGATCTAACCATTCCTCAAATGGAATTGATTTGAACCCAAAAGATGTTTTCTTATTGAGCCACTCATAAAATCGAGCTCTATCTTCATTTAACCAATGATCTTGTAAGCTGTGATGAACCTTCACCTTTATCATTTGAGAGAAAGATTTTTGCCTTTCTTCATTTGCTTCAACGATCCGGCCTAGGAGTTTTTGTTGCTCAACAATTTCCTTGAATAGGCGCCAAATCTCATACTGATTGTGATCTTGATATATCATGTGAACTTCGTAATTTTAGCACTGGGTCCCACTGGGTGTGCCAAAATGTTAACCCTAAAAACTACCAAGCCTACGTGACGCGCAAGCTGAGTAATTAGTAAGCTAACTACGTCATTCGGTTGTATGCGGGGCGTGCCAACTCCTCGACCGAGGAGTAAAATGTGTTGATGTTGCGTTGAGCGAGGGGCTGACTTCTTGATCTCGCGACTGCGGCCGAAGAAGGAACACATCTCGGCCTTCAAGTTTTAGAACTTGAAGACAAAGCTACTGGTTCTGCGAAGTTCACAAATCGTCGGCGCCAGATTTGGTCACGATGATTATATGCGTGAGAGTATAAGAAAGCTGAATCGACACCAAAGTATAAGGACACAAATACTCAAAACAAATGTATGTCTTGATTGTGAAAGTGGTTCGGTCGTCAGAATGCCGAACTCTAAAACCTACTTGCGAATAACCAATCATAAACCACTCGGCGTTCAATGTGCCGGGTATAGTAACTTGTAACACCTCGTTTCGTCGAGAAGGCTAACGAGATGACCTCTACCGATAAGGATTCGAAAATCCTCCTCGACCGAGACTTGGATAGATAACCAGTCGGCCTTGTCGCAGTGTTGTTTATCCAAACTAAAGGTGCTCCACGGTTGGCTGATTCTACAGCAACAGTGCTATTTATCCAAACTGAAGATGTTTGCCGGTTGCCTTCACAGTGCTGTTTATCCAAACTGAAGATGTGTTGGCGAAAAAGGAAAATAAAAAATCTCAAAATGTTTGAGAGGTTTCGCGTAGAACGAGGGTTTGCGCAGGGCAGTTTGTGTGTTGAATTGGAGGGGAGCTTCCGTTGCACCAAGTTTTGTACTTATAGGGTTGGATATCTGCTTGTCGCGGCTGGATAATAAACATCTCAATCGCACCCAAAGTCTTTGTGACGGAATATCCTGAGAAATAAAACCATGAACACATGTGAATCTGACGAAAAATAGGGTCTTCTGCATGCCAATCCCACTTTATCCCACCTTTGACTGATCTCTATCGAATCACTGAATCTTTTGGGATGGTTTTACACGGCTCTTCACATCAAAAATCTCACCTTGCTGTCATCCTGACAACCTGACCTTCCATCATAATTAGAAGCTTAGTTAGGCTAGGCTTCATTTTCTTGCCATATGCAGGTTACGACAGCCATCAATAAAATATATATATATATATATATATAATTATATATAATCATATATATATATATGTATATAATCATATATATATATATATATATAATTATATAACGGGCAACCTTTCACACGGCATGCACAGGCCAATCCCATCATCAATTCAATTCATCTGACAACATCCATAAATAACCCAGCCTACCTAGGTCTCCTATCTCAACATTATCCAAGCCTTGCAAATCCCATACTATGCCACGTGATAAGAATCCAAGCCGAGTTGCTCTAACCCACACGGTACACTACTAACAAATCCAAATTAAATCGGATTGTTCCACCTTTCTCTCCGTTGAGATATAATTCAAATCCTATTTATCTGGTTTAAGAAGATGCAGATAATTCGTATTAAAAGATAATTATGATAAAAACCATAATATTATCCTTTAACAAAAATATCTTCCCTTTTCCATCCGACAGTTGAGAAATATGCTTACTTAACAGCCTTGATTACACGTGCCGATGGTGTAAATTTGGGTCTAAGCAATAACATTCCAGGTGTATTCAATTAGAAATTAATTTGAAAGAATTTGAAAAAGTTGAGGAATTAGAGGGAATTGGAGAGATTTCGTAGTGATTTTTAAGCAGCAACAAATCTCACATCTCCCCATGAGATTTCAAGGGAATTGAATCAAAATTTTATATGGAATCTCTATCAATTAAACTTCATAAAAATCCATGGATTTATAAATCCATTAAAGTCTCTCAAATTCCCGATTAAATACATCATATCATAGTCTACAAATTTATTCTTCAAAATCTCAATTGAATACACCCCCTTTAGTCTCTCTAGCATTACTTATTGGGTAATGCTAGAGCAACCAATTTTTTATATCAAATTTTGTAAACTAAATGATATGGTTATTGATGATTGGATAATTATTCATGTGTTTATTAATGTGCTTATTTCAAATTGATGGCATATCATTTGATTTGCAATTTTGATTTAAAAATTTGGTCAACTAACATGCTTATTAAGTATAACAAGATATGCTTATCGTGCTTATGCTCTTCACTGTACGCGAGAACAGATACATACATTAGCTTTCCAGATACCACATACCACTTTTTCAAAGTGCTCTGACAAAGTTAAAACATGTGAAGCTTGCAGTTCCCACTACATTGCTATAACCAAGAAGGGTAAAGGAATAACACTACTACTTGTTGTTAGGGAGACTCCTATATATGTCGACCTCCATCCTCCACAGTCAGGCAGACCTGCAAATAAAAAAAATGCTCACTTTTTCTTCACATCCGAGAGGGCACTCTCAGCAGAGTCTCTTGAAATACTCAGCTTCTTTTCCTCCCGATAATACCTCTGCAAACAAGCCACACCAGAGTAAGAGTATCTTAAATCATCAAGGTTAAAAGTAAGAGTATCCCATATCATGCTTTTTCCCTGTCTTTTCCTTTGGCCTTATTCTTACCTGCAAGACAAAGAGAAAGAGAGCAATCAGTCAGCACTTGGAATCAAGCTTCCAGTCAGGAATTGATTGCCTAAAACCCCTTGCCTGATTACTTACCTGGCATTGCTCTCGAGTACTCATCTTCAACATCTTATGCTTCTAGAGAAGATACCACATCTGCCTGAGGAACATATAGGGCAAGTGAGAAGGATACAAGGAAACATGTGGAGACAAGCGTAATAGAACATATGCTGATACATCCACTACTTTGTCAACAGCAAAAGTATCCCATATCATCAGGGTCGAATGTACTCTAGATTTGATGGACTTGTTTTGACCTTCAAATTCTTGAGTCGGCCTTATACTCTGGAGGAAACCAGAAAACCCTCCAGCCCAGTTCAAGAATAAGCCTGTGGAAAGTTACTTCTTCAAAAGCAAAAGTATCTCATATCATCTCTTTTCCATTTGCTTCTCCTTATCCTTGGTGCTGTTTACGACACAAGGAGAATGAGAACAATCAACCGAAAGCCGAAGACGAACCTCCGATCCAGGTTGCTTGCTTGGAAGTCTGATTGCTTACCTTGTATGTTACCTCATTCGGCAAATCTCCTAACTCGGCGACTTGGGGGACTTCTACTATAGGGTTTGTATCGCGCTTAACCAAGCCCGAAACTACAAGTAAGCTTCAAGTGAAATTGATACATTACCTTGTGCATCTTCATCGGTTAAAGATACCACCCCTGGATGGAGGAAAAGTACTTCCAGAGAAGATGCCACATCTACATATGAGACAGATAAGGCAAGTGAAAATGATACCACATTTTGGTACTTAGAAGTTTCGTGATTACTCAATAGCTTGGATCTTGCAAGTCCCCTACCGAGGAGCTTCCCTTACTCGGGAACTTAGGGGAGCATTGTTTGTACCATACTTGACCAATCCCAAAATTACTAAGCACCGGTCAACGTTATTGAAGGATTTATTTTGAAAAACATGTTCATTTGAGCAACATCATATAGCATGCAATTAACAATTAAAAGGCGGAATCATGCTTGCATGCACTCAAAAACAAAACATTACCATGAAATTCAAAGCCTAGTAGATTGGTGAACCAATAATCAACTCAAAACAAAGTGAGTTGAAATTAATACCTTTGTAGATTCCTCTTTGCATAAGCAAAGGCTAATCACCCAAAGAGATAGGGCCTTCATTCCTTGCTTCTTAGATCCATGGATTTGGATGGAAGAATAGGTTCTCCAAGTTCCCAAAATTGAGAACCTCTAAGTCTCTTCACCAAGGTTTGATTGTAGAAGAAATGAGTGACCTTGGAGTAGTAGGATTGCTAGATGTACCCTCCAAGGTGTTGGCCTCTTTAGAGAGAAAAATGGAGAGACAATTCTCACCCATTTTCACCCAAAATAAACCCTTAATCACATTAATGAATATTTGGCTATAAAGTCATTTATATAGTCACTTCTTTAAGTGACCTAAACAACCAAAACCCTAATTCATACACATATGGCCGACCATTTAGGGAGTTTTGGGCTTTTGGGCCTTAATGAATCTTTATTCATTAAATTGTCATACAACTTAAGTTAATGGGCTTGACGTTCGAAGCCCATTGGGCCTTAAGGTCCAAAACTATCCCGAAGTCTTTAACGAACTTATTCGTTTGATTAATTAACATATTAATTAATCCTTGCCATAAATAAATGATTAAACCATTTAATCATTCTTACTCATTTCCGTTTAATCTTCAATCTCTACCTTTTATGGTGTGCGGTCCATTAGGTTCCTTTTAGCGAGGCAGTGGGCGATTAAAACAATTTTACATCGATTGTGAATTGAAACAATTTTCAATTCTCCCTTTAGTGGTTATACACGTATAGGGCTTCCACAAACCATGGTTGACGCCTAGCAGCATGTCATGGTTACCCAAGCTAATCAGAAGAGGTTAGAGAACCTATTCAGTTCGGGATTACAAATGCAATACGGTCCTTCTCTAATCTAATACTCTTGACCACATTGTTTGGTATGATAGTTTATTTACTCATGTCTACTATCCAATGTGAATCGTTTGCTTATATGATTTCCTTGAATGTGATTTGGAACGCATTCCCCAATCTCATTCATACTCTGGCCAGAGATTCCAAATCATATCATAGAGTATTCTCCCTCAACTGTTTGAAGGTTAGAGATCCCTTGTTGCGCATTTACTTGTCTCCATAGCTAAGTGGCTTAACCCCAACGATGCCGTGACACCCCTAGGGGGTGAATTAGACATAATCAAAGATTAAGGACTTAACCACAAGACAACTGTGATGCCTCAGGTCAAAGGACTACTTTGCATTATCCCAACCATGAGTTCTCATGTGACATGGAATATAAGAACTCTTCGTTGATCACGTTCAGTGAACTCATTCTCTTATTGAGCACCTACGTACTTGTCTTGATGTCACACACACCAATGACTCGAGACTAGTCACTCTCCCTGAGAGAAGACACAGTACGTACTGATCTTAACGGACTGTCAATGCCCAATTGGTAATCCTATGATCAGGAACATTTAGGATGTGTCTACGAAAGAATGGTCTCATTAATCTAACTTCATTAGATTGCATTCTCCCAATCACATATTCCTTGGACTTTATCGTTTAAGCATATAACATTTATATGAGACGGCTCAAACAATAATCTTTGCCCTTTATATGTTAAACTAGATTAGTTTAACATTTGAAATGTCCGTAAAGTATCATCATATGATTGGTTTTAGGGCACATTTCCAACAATCTCCCACTTGCACTAGAGCCAATCAGCTAGGTCATCTTGATGATACCTCTTCTGTAGTCATTTCATAAATGGCTGAATAGTAGGCCTAGACAGTGGATATCTATATGTGTTATCCACAGAAGCAACCTTGAGAATAACGACGTCACCATTATACATGATTCTCAATCATGTGGTTCAGTCTCTCATTTGTGTTCGAATCTTGATGAGACCTTGATTCCCAGGCTTGAGCTATCGCCCCATTAGTGTCATACACTTTCTGGTTGGAATCGAATAGAGAGTTCATAAATGAACTTTCCCATCCAAACAACATTGTTGTAAACTTCTATATGGCAATATATCTTGCATTCATAATGGAACACACTAAAGTCATTACTTTAATGTTTCCATCCAAATATCTCTTTAGTCATAATAAAGAGATATTTGTTTATCTCTTCATTCATAATGAAGAAACATCCAATGATGGATCAGATTCATAATCTAATACATTTACGCTTCCATTACGTTACTCTAATTTTTCCTCATTCTTTGAGGAATCTATCCTTAAGTATTTCTTAAATACTTAAGGACTCACTTGACAGTTGCCACGGTTCTGATCCTGGGCTTGCACTGATATCGTCTTGTACCGTTCTAGGTACAACTCATATCAATGTTTTTCATACAATATGAAATACATAAATCACCTTTCTGCTTATGCATAAAGGATTCAATTTACGCATTATTTCTATGGGAGTCAAAGGGTACGTTCCCTTTGAGAAGGGCAACTTGCTAGTCTCACTAGAATCGTCCTTCTTATTGAAGTTTATCATCATATGAGAAACTTCCTAGCATCCATTGTCTATTATTAGGGATTGATATAATCCAATTATATCATGAAATATATCATTATAGATTTCCATCCCATGTATATAGACTATATCTCCCATATACATTCTATCTTCATATAATGTATTAAAGTCATAACTTTAACGAAGAAGTATTCTTTTCATTTCCAAAATTAATATATCATATATACTTAAATTTTAGGAACATGATTAACTCCCACTAATCTTTTGTAAAACTCGTAAACAAAAGATTCATTTACATCTTGATGAGAAATCAAACGATTTGATCCTTTTTCCTCATAAAATGCAAATAGCTCCCACTAACTTGCTAAGATCCATGATGGATGGATCTCTACAACTTACATGTCTTGTGATTTATAGTTTTGGACATATATTATCAAGACTATCTTAATAATGGTTTCGGAAACCCATATTATGTCAAAACATTGAATCACCATTTTAGTTGTAGCTAGCAATCTTCGAATTAATTGAAACCAAGCCTATCTCAAAGATGGTTTCTTCAAAGTCAACCATTCTCTTTGATTGTAGTTACCTTAAGCTACCAATTAGCTATCAAGGTTTCATTATTTCGAGTCAAATGGTACTTTACCATTTCCTTGAGTATATATCGTATATGCACTCAATGTAGTCATAAGGATTTTCATTCTTATCGACTACCTTGGAGCTTGTGGTATAGGAACTAGGTTGTTATATTTGTTGATTACTATCTTGTCTCTCAAAGAACCCATTCTTTGAGTTCTATCTCTCGTTCATTTGCTTTTAGGCAAATCACATTGTAGAATTACAATGAACTACCCAACAAAACAACATTTGTTAGTTGGTTTATAGAAGCGATATCCAAAAGTTATTTTAAGGATATCCTACAAGATTGTTATCAAACAAATATTGCTTATTAGCACACAACCCCAAATCTTTAACATGCTTAAGATTTGTCTTTCTTTTCCAACTACATCTTATGGAGTCATGAAAATATTGGAAGATCTTCTCATTGACAATCATATTGTTTTAGAAGTATATATCCTATATATGGGTAATAGATAACATTTAACGAACTAAATCTTATTCAAGTTCGTTCTTCTCCTAATGGAGAAATACATTATCTTATGATGCTATTTTCCTTGATATCTTTCAAGGAAACTCATCTAAAGTGTTACCTTTCCTTGGATCAAATCTAAGGAGGTAAATACTTTAGATATCTTACTCATCTATTTACATTTCTTGAATTCTTTGAAACCTTTTGCAAAGTATTCGGACTTGTGTTTATTCAAAATAAACTATAGTCCAACCGAGAGTGATCTTCGGTGAATGTCATATAACATGAGTAGTATTATGTTGTGGACAAGTGCCACTAACATCTAAGTGAATTAACCTCAACAACTTTGTGATTCTTTCTTCTTTCCAAAAGAATAAAGATTCGAACATTTCGCCTCTATACAATTTTAACAAGAAGGTATTGGATCCGGATCTAACGATCCAAAGCATCCTTGTTTCACCAACTCGTAACTTATGTTTTAGAGGTATCACAATTTAGTTGGGATTAGTCACTACCTTGCAACCTTTTGGGTTTTAAGCATCATTATATTCTAAACAGTTAACACTACCATATCATCTCTACTATAGAGACAATCAATTAGATTACTATAATCCAATTTCTTTGGTAGTTCATATGAGGAAGTAAGTACTATCTGCTTTCGCAGAGATCTATATCTTATTCACGTTCCGTATGTGAAGCACCTTTTCTTCTCTCATATATCTTCTACTTCTTATTAGTCACACTTTTACAACGATTTGTAAAACATAGTTACTAATACGGAATCATACATTCAAGTAGAAGAACCAACTGTTTTGAACTTTTCAAGAACAATTTACAACACCTTCGAAAGGTGTGTTCTTGACACTTGCAAGACATTTCTTGCAAATACCCCTTCCAATGTCCATCCTTTCATAAAGAAAGTTTGTTCCCTTGGAGTTATTTATCTTCTTTATTTGACTTTCACCTTTGACTACATTAGTCATGGTCCCTAAACTCCCACTATCTCTCTTGAAACCTTTTTTTCAATTGTGTTATACACATCAAACAATTTTGGAGAGCATGTGGTTTATTGTTCACTACATAGTTTACAATAAACTTAGTGAACGATTAGGATAGGGAAACAAAGGTGAAGTCCTTGCCTAGTTTCCGTCTCGTTAAGTGGTTTATCACTTCAACATTCAATGATTCAAAATCATCATAAGTCCATGTTAATGGACTATTTTTGTCAACCAACCATTATGTTCTAAACATAATTACAAACTTTAAAGAGTTGTACAAGGCAACTCTTATTTCTTCACACAACAAATTGTAAGTGAGGAATCATGGCACATAAAGTGTCCATGCCCTTGTGCTTACTTCTCAAGTTCTTTGTTCAATTAACAAAGAAATAAGCACTAAGTGTTTGTATTGACTAAGGGTTGTTCAAAGCAACTCTTATTTCTTCATACAACAATTTGTAATTGAAGAATTATGACATTAAAAGTGTTGTCCTCTCTATGATAGACATTTTCTAACATATTCTTCTAATGATACATTATCAATAGGAAGATTGGGAGGATGAGACTACTTAGGTACATTTACAAGCCATTAAAGACAATCTATGGTTTTGTAGTACCAAGTCCGTAAACTAAACGTTCGGCTTTTATTTGTCAAGTGTTGGATAGCGTTTGCAAATATATTGGTAATCAAATACATAACGAATATAAATTGATTGATTTTAAGCCATTTGATTCGGGTCTTTAAATCAAAATAGCACCACCCACTATTTTTGGCAAATTCCATATCCCTCATTGGAATTCGAGAGTTTTGGATGAAACTCTTAGTAGGTTATGGGAGGCTCACTATTACCAAGCCCACCTCAGAAGAACTCCATATTGGCTAGCAACAATAATAATGAGAGAGTACGCTTACTCATTTGCAACTAATGCAAGTACCCATCTTGTTTGGCCTCTAGAGAATGATGCCTCAGAAGAACTCCATATTGGCACCATTGCACTTAGTTAAGTCATTCCCACCATGCTAGTTCAAGTAGGGGTTCAAGAATGGCCTCAGAAGAACTCCATATTGGCCACACTCGTTGCCTACCTTTCACTTCATCATATGTTTATAGGCTTCTCCTGAATGTAAGCACATACTTTGCAACCCCAGAACTGGACGAATACATTGTACGAGTCACAAACGATTGAAGCCCACCACGGTGGAAGGCCACGAAAGAGTGTTCTAAGCACTCTCACGCTTATCAACTTAATAATGGTTTGGTTGAGGGTTTTAGGTCTCATCACATATAAACATACATTTTAATCTCTATTAAAACTATTTTGGTCCTATTACAACTATTGGTCCATATGATTGTTTTAGTTGTACATAATACTCCCACTATGCTTTTAAAACGGTTTTTAAAGCAAGAGTATATGTTACTACTAACATGAGGTTTGCATTCATTTGATGGACTATATAGTTGCCTTAGGGCCTTAGGATGACTATGAACCTTTGTTTAGATTCAACACGAGCCTTGTGTTGAATCTCGGTCTAGGGATGGAGATTGATTTTAGTTACGCGTTTAATCACATTAAGGCGTGTTGTCTTAGGGGCGTTGGACCCAATTACTTCATTTTCATGCATATCATATAAAGCAAGAAAGAAATACTTCAAAGTAAAGGATGAGCTTATGCTCATTACAACATTTGCATAAAACAAATTACCTTAAAGTAAAGAAGGACTTATGCCCTTTTACAACATTTGATCAAATCAAATTACAACCAAAATCTAATCTACACATTCCCATGGTTCAAACAAATTTGAAACGCCTTTCACATAGCTCAATTATATTAGGCTTAGGTTCATAATCATCCTTTAATTAATTAACGCTTTAACTAATTAATTGAATGCAACATTTTCATTTGGTTTTTGTATCCATAAAATTGATTTAAGTGGAGCTAAACAAAATGAAAATCCAATTCTCATTTAAAGAGACAAAACAATTTTGTTCTCATCCTATTTGGGCCATCATGCAATAACCACAACTTTTTGGGCCATATCGCGAAAACATAAACTTTTGGGGTCACTTTGTAAAAACACAAAAGTCACTACTTCATGTAAATACAACTAGAACCCAAAATTTAAATAAATTCAAAACTTCATTAAAGGAGCAAAACAATTTGTCCTTTAGCGTTTTTAGGCCTTAACGTCAAAACGTAAACTTTCGGGTCAAAGTATAAATACACAAAAGTATCAAAACTTTATGTAATTGAATAAAAGCCCCAAAAATACCCTATTTTATTAGGGTGGCCGGTTTTTAGGGATAAAAAGGAGTGGTGGGTGTTTTGATTTATTAGTTTTGTCAAAAACAATCAAGTAGTGCTTTCACCTTTCATAAAAATAATATATGTTTTGATGATTGATATTTCTTTCATCATTTATACAAATATTTAACACTTTAAATACTTTCATAAAAATAATATATGTTTTGATGATTGATGTTTCCATCATCATTTATACAAATATTTAACACTTTAAATACATGATAAATCATTTGAAAAACATATATCATAAACGTTATGAAATAAATCAAAACTTTGAATCAAAACACCAAACCTTTTTGTTCTTGGCAAGAACATCAAGAACATATGAAGAACATCCATGAAAACCCATAAGAGCTCCATGAATGTTTTCATGCAATAAAACTCAAATTTTTATCATTCAAAATGAGGCTAACATCCTAGGGTACTTAGGGGTTCCAAAAGTCACCTTAAAACCATTTTAACAAGACAAACATGAACCCAAAAAATCACCCTTTGGATTTGGCCGAAAATCCCCAAAATCATGACACCAAATTTTAACTCCAATATTCATGCTCATATGAACTACATCTACAACATTTGAGATGGCAAATTTTCAAACAAAATTTACATTCAAAGAAGCAAGAATAAAGCTTGTAACAATTACAACTTTTAAATCATAAACTTATGAACTACAAAACCCAAAAGGATTCACCAACTACTAGACCTAGGCTCTGATACCACTTGAAGGATTTATTTTGAAAAACATGTTCATTTGAGCAACATCATATAGCATGCAATTAACAATTAAAAGGCGGAATCATGCTTGCATGCACTCAAAAACAAAACATTACCATGAAATTCAAAGCCTAGTAGATTGGTGAACCAATAATCAACTCAAAACAAAGTGAGTTGAAATTAATACCTTTGTAGATTCCTCTTTGCATAAGCAAAGGCTAATCACCCAAAGAGATAGGGCCTTCATTCCTTGCTTCTTAGATCCATGGATTTGGATGGAAGAATAGGTTCTCCAAGTTCCCAAAATTGAGAACCTCTAAGTCTCTTCACCAAGGTTTGATTGTAGAAGAAATGAGTGACCTTGGAGTAGTAGGATTGCTAGATGTACCCTCCAAGGTGTTGGCCTCTTTAGAGAGAAAAATGGAGAGACAATTCTCACCCATTTTCACCCAAAATAAACCCTTAATCACATTAATGAATATTTGGCTATAAAGTCATTTATATAGTCACTTCTTTAAGTGACCTAAACAACCAAAACCCTAATTCATACACATATGGCCGGCCATTTAGGGAGTTTTGGGCTTTTGGGCCTTAATGAATCTTTATTCATTAAATTGTCATACAACTTAAGTTAATGGGCTTGACGTTCGAAGCCCATTGGGCCTTAAGGTCCAAAACTATCCCGAAGTCTTTAACGAACTTATTCGTTTGATTAATTAACATATTAATTAATCCTTGCCATAAATAAATGATTAAACCATTTAATCATTCTTACTCATTTCCGTTTAATCTTCAATCTCTACCTTTTATGGTGTGCGATCCATTAGGTTCCTTTTAGCGAGGCAGTGGGCGATTAAAACAATTTTACATCGATTGTGAATTGAAACAATTTTCAATTCTCCCTTTAGTGGTTATACACGTATAGGGCTTCCACAAACCATGGTTGACGCCTAGCAGCATGTCATGGTTACCCAAGCTAATCAGAAGAGGTTAGAGAACCTATTCAGTTCGGGATTACAAATGCAATACGGTCCTTCTCTAATCTAATACTCTTGACCACATTGTTTGGTATGATAGTTTATTTACTCATGTCTACTATCCAATGTGAATCGTTTTCTTATATGATTTCCTTGAATGTGATTTGGAACGCATTCCCCAATCTCATTCATACTCTGGCCAGAGATTCCAAATCATATCATAGAGTATTCTCCCTCAACTGTTTGAAGGTTAGAGATCCCTTGTTGCGCATTTACTTGTCTCCATAGCTAAGTGGCTTAACCCCAACGATGCCGTGACACCCCTAGGGGGTGAATTAGACATAATCAAAGATTAAGGACTTAACCACAAGACAACTGTGATGCCTCAGGTCAAAGGACTACTTTGCATTATCCCAACCATGAGTTCTCATGTGACATGGAATATAAGAACTCTTCGTTGATCACGTTCAGTGAACTCATTCTCTTATTGAGCACCTACGTACTTGTCTTGATGTCACACACACCAATGACTCGAGACTAGTCACTCTCCCTGAGAGAAGATACAGTACGTACTGATCTTAACGGACTGTCAATGCCCAATTGGTAATCCTATGATCAGGAACATTTAGGATGTGTCTACGAAAGAATGGTCTCATTAATCTAACTTCATTAGATTGCATTCTCCCAATCACATATTCCTTGGACTTTATCGTTTAAGCATATAACATTTATATGAGACGGCTCAAACAATAATCTTTGCCCTTTATATGTTAAACTAGATTAGTTTAACATTTGAAATGTCCGTAAAGTATCATCATATGATTGGTTTTAGGGCACATTTCCAACAGTTATACCGTCAAGGACCCAGAAGAGTTTCCCTCCAACCAGGAGGCCAATCACAGCGCGACACGTGTCAGCATCAGAAGCTAATCATAGAGCGACACGTGTCAACATCAGAAGCCAATCACAACACGACACATGTCAATGTCAGAATGAAACTAGAAACTCTCTTCTATAAATAGAGATCATTCTCTCACAATATTTCCTAATGTCATTTGTACTAAATCATTCACTAGTACTCACTAAAGGAGAGCTTGAACCTATGTACTTGTGTAAACCTTTCACAATTAATGAGAACTCCTCTACTCTGTGGACGTAGCCAATCTGGTTGAACCACGTACATCTTGTGTTTGCTTCTCTGTCCCTATCCATTTACTTACTTATCCACACTAATGACCGGAGCAATCTAGCGAAGGTCACAAACTTAACACTTTCTATTGTACCAAAGTCCTCACTGATTTTGTGCATCAACAAGCTCCATCCTTGTTCCCACTCGATAACCTGGTGTTTCATTGTTGTGGACGGAATTATTTTATATCCTCCATCTATAATGAAAACAAGTGAGTTAATATGCTTAGTATAAACCAAGTTATAGAATGATCATTAAGAACATAAAAATATCAAAAGAAAGAAAAGAAAAGGACGATGGAATCTGGTAATTAATCTACCTTTAGCAGGTGTTTGTTGGGCTGTTTCGATCTGCGATATACTTTGGACTTGGTTTGCTTCACAATCTTGTTGCCCAAGAAAGTCCCAAGTTAATCTGAGACCAAAGCTACTATCTGAGAGATAAGGACTATACCTAAAAGGAACCGTAAACGTTCTTACTACCTTGCAAGAATCTGGGACAGACAAAGAAGGCTCCATAGTGTAAACATGATAGCCCGAGCTGCTAAGGCAGGGGACTCGTGTGAAAGAAGGCGAAAGCCTAAAGGAGCAATTGAGATAAGAGTACTCTTTTAGAGAATAGTAATATCAAAATGGGGTAAGGGAGAGATTGAGATTAAGAAAGACTTGATGGATGCAATTCTTGGGGTCGATGAGATCGAGTTTTCTGACATCGTATGAGATGGATTGCACTACCAAATCGCCATAAGATGGGAAATGAATTAAGGTAGTGTTGTTGTTGCAGTGAAGCTCATAACCATGGTGACCACGATGTTGGGAATGCTGGCCTCTTACATGGAAAGGAGACCGAATATCGGGAGCGCCGTCATGAGTGCACTTAATTGATGTGCAGTTTCGATTTGAGGCTTCTGTATCAAGAAATATTGAGCTAAGGAGGATAAAGAAGATGTAGGCAGGCATGGCTTTGCAAACTGGGAATCATGGGAAGGAGAAGAAAGAAATGTAATACATATAAAAATTAGGCAAGTTCTTCAAGTGGGATTGAATGGCCCTAACAGATCCCTAACAGATATGAAGCTTCTTCTGTCCTCTCACAAATAATTGGGCTATCTTTTTTTTTTTTTTAATTTATTTTTTATTTTTTATTTTTTATATTTTATAGAGAAAGGCGTAGAGGAAGACAAAGGAATTTATGCGTGATTTAAGAAAATCGATTTATTTTAATCTTAAACAAAGTTTGTTCTATTCTACGAGAAGAGTTCCAACTCTGGAGTAAGTGATAGATACATTATCTTGACCAATTGATACAAGGAAGGTGGATTGAGAGTAAATTTGAGAAGAGAAAAACCGTCGATCAGTGCTGGAAGGGAGACGACTTTTATTCACTGTTGGCCAATTGAAATCATTTCAGTTACCACCTAATACTTCCGTCTTTTTCTTCATTTTTCCTTATTTTTTTACGATAAAAGACTGTTTACTATCCTCATGTTTTGTGGTTTTCAACATTTAGTACATCAAATTTTTTTTGTGTCAGATTCATACCTAAAGTGTAAATTTTAGGACAGTCTCATACATCCGTTAGTCAAACTGTTAAACTTGATTAAATCCCACAATCCACAATCCACAATCTATATTCTACCTAACTGCTCTCTTCTTTCCATACATACCCAATCCAACTCGAATGAGTCCAGATCTCATAAATTAGCACTCATCTTCTTGGAAGTCTTGGTGGTGATGGACCTGGTAATTATGATTCTTCCACCGCCTTGACCGCTTGAGCTCCACAAGGAAGCAGCAGTTCTTCGAGGGAAATCGTGTTGAAGTTGACCTTGCCAATGATGGGGATTTGCTGGCGGGTCTCCAGTGAGGATAGGAAAACAGTGAGCTGCCCCAGCAAGATTCTGATCTTGTGGCTTAGAACTGACAGGAACCACAGGAAATCAAGCTTTGGGTAAACGACGAGGTCGCCGATATTGGTCTCTGTCTTGCCGTAGGAAAAGACGACAAGGAACGAGACGCCTCTTATGACCTCCATCATCTCTACTCTTTCCCGTCTCCGGCGAGATGACATAAGATTTTTGGTGATTAAATTCGTCAGAGATCTCGTTGGTGACACAGAGGATTTGAGCTTGAAGGCGAGAGCAGAAGGGACGACCTTTTTGTCGAAGACCCTCTGTGGAGAAGGTGGTGGTTCGACATCTCTTGGAACGATCGAGATTATAGAGAGCTAAAAAAGAAGAGAAAAAAAAAGGACCGTGGACCTGGCCCGTTTCAAACGGATCGGGTTAGGTCCGGTTTTGTATTAGAATTTGTTGTACCTATCCTGACCCAATCCGTTTCTTTTAAAACTGAGTCCAGTCCGGTCCCTTCAAAATTGGGCCTGGCCAATCTGTGCCTAACCCTACAATTAATACATAGATAATATTATGCCAAAAAAAAAACATTATGGCATGAAAGCTGTGATCCACAATTTGTGGCATTTGACTCATGGTAGAAAAGGTAAAGTAGAGTGATTTTGTATAAAATTAATAAAAAAATTACAATATCAACAATATTTATGTTAATTATAAATATGTCAATCATGTACTGTGATACGTAAATGCATATAAAATAATAAAAAATAACAAAATTTGCCACTACAACTGGCACCTACTTTAACAGACACTCGCTTTCACATTTTTTATTTTTTATATATTTTGGAATAGGTCAAATACCAATTAGACACTGTAACTCAGTGTTTGTTTCCTAATTCTGTTTTTTATATTTGGATTCAGACGCTGCGTTGCAGTGTCTGTTTCTTGGTTTCGTTTTTTTTTTCCACCACTCAAACGCCTGCTACATGTTTGTTTTTACATTTGGATTCAAACTGTAATGTGGTGTCCATTTTTTTTGTTTTGTTTTTTACTTTTGGATTTAGACATTGCGTTCCAGTGTCCATTTCATAGTTTCGTTTATTTTTTCATTACTCACACATCTCCTATGTGTCTGTTTTTACATTTGGATTCAGATGCTACATTGCATTGTCCATTTCTTGGTTTGTTTTTTTCATCAATCACACGTCTCCTACGTGTGTATTTTTACATTTGGATTAAGATACTGAATGAAATGTCCACTTCTTGGTTCTATTTTTTACATTTGAATTCAGAGGCTGTGTTGTAGTGTCCATTTTCAGGTTTTGTTTTTTTCATCACCCACATCCTCCTGTGTGTCCATTTTTACATTTGGATTCAGACGCTCCGTTGTAGTGTCCATTTCTTGGTTTTGTTTTTTTCCACTACTCAAACGCCTCCTACGTGTCTGTTTTTACAATTGGATTCAAACTATAATGCAGTGTCCATTTTCTGGTTTTGTTTTTTACTTATGAATTCAGACACTGTGTTCTAGTGTCCATTTCATAGTTTTGTTTTTTCATTACTCGCACATCTTCTACGTGTTCGTTTTTACATTTGGATTCAGATGCTACATTTCATTGTCCATTTCTTGGTTTCATTTTTTTTTCATCAATCACACGTCTCCTACGTGTCTATTTTTACATTTGGATTTGGATACTGAATAGAATGTCAATTTCCTGGTTCTATTTTTTATGTTTGAATTCAGGCATTGTGTTGCAGTGTTCATTTTCTGGTTTCATCTTTTTCATCACCCACACGCCTTCTACGTGTCCGTTTTTACATTTGGATTCAGACGCTCAGTTGCAATCAATGACTAAAATATCGATAATATCGCCGATATTATTGTTTTTCAGAGAGACCGATATTTTCTCACTTATCCCCCTAATTATCGTCAAAATATCGTAATATTATTGATAATATCGCGATATATTCAATATTATCGAAACAATCGCGTGGCTCCGTCATAGGAAAGGCAGCCAAGGCTGCGTCGTCGCAGCTGCCTAGATCTCTCTCTGCAATTCAGACTCAGACCCAAGATTTGTGCCTCTGTCGTTGGAAATGAAAAATCCATTTTCTCTAGATCCCAAAGCCCGCTCGGGTTTGATGGATCCTCTGCTTCGTACTGTTGGAAATGTGCCCTAAAGCCAATCATGTGATGATACTTTACGGACATTTCACATGTTAAACTAATCCAGTTTAACATATAAAGGGCATACATTATTGTTTGAGCCGTCTCATATAAATGTTATATGCTTAAACAATAAAGTCCAAGGAATATGTGATTGGGAGAATGTAATCTAATGAAGTTAGATTCTTGAGACCATTCTTTCGTAGACACATCCTAAACGTTCCTGATCATAGGATTGCCAATTGGGCATTGACAGTCCGTCAAGATCGGTACGTACTATGTCTTCTCTCAGGGAGAGTGATTAGTCTCTAGTCATTGGTGTGTGTGACATCAAGACAAGTACGGTAGGTGCTCAATAGAGAATGAGTTCACTGAACGCGATCAACGAAGAGTTCTCATATTCCATGTCACATGAGAACTCATGGTTGGGATAATGCAAAGTAGTCCTTTGACCTGAGGCATCATAGTTGTCTTGTGGTTAAGACCTTGATCTTTGATTATGTCAAAGTCATCCCACCAGGAGGGTGTCCACGGCATCGTTGGGGTCAAGCCGCTTAGCTATGGAGACAAGTGAATGCGCAACAAGGGATCTCTAACCTTCAAACCGTTTGAAGGAGAATACTCTCTGATATGATTTGAATCTCTGGCCAGAGTATGAATGAGATTTGGGAATGCGTTCCTAATCACATTCAAGGTAATCATATAAGCACAAGACACACATTGGATAGTAGACATGAGAAAATAAACTATCAAACCAAACAATGTGGTCAAGAGTATTAGATTAGAGAAGGACCGTATTGCATTTGTAATCCCAGACTGAATAGGTTCTCCACCTCTTCTGATTAGCTTGGGTAACCATGACATACGGCTAGGTGTCACTCATGGTTTGTGGAAGCCCTAAACGTGTGTAATCACTAAAGGGAGAATTGAAAATAGTTTCAATTCACAATCGATGTAAAATGGTTTTAATCGCCCACTACCTCGCTAAAAGGACCCTAATGGATCGTACACCGTGTAAGGTAGAGATGGACGAAATAAATGAAATGAGTAAGATTAATTGAATGGTTTAATTATTTATGGCAAGGATTAATTAATATGTTAATTAATCAAACGAATAAGTTCGTTAAAGACCACGGGATAGTTTTGGACCTTAAGGCCCAATGGGCTTCGAACGTCAAGCCCATTAACTTAAGTTGTATGACAATTTAATGAATAAAGATTCATTAAAGCCCAAAAGCCCAAAAATCCCTAAATGGCCGGCCATAAGGAATGAATTAGGGTTTTGGTTATTTAGGTCACTTAAAGAAGTGACTATATAAATGACTTTATAGCCAAATATTCATTAAGTGAAATAAGGGTTTATTTTTGGGGAAAATGGGTGAGAATTGTCTCTCCATTTTCTCTCTAAAGAGGCCAACACCTTGGAGGTGATTAGCTAGTCATCTAATCCTCCAAGGTCACTCATTCATCATCCAATCTCTCCTTGGTGTAGAGACTTAGAGGTTCTCAATTTTGGGAACTTGGAGAACCTATTCTTCCATCCAAATCCATGGATCTAAGAAGCAAGGAATGAAGGCCCTATCTCTTTGGGTGATTAGCCTTTGCTTATGCAAAGAGGAATCTACAAAGGTATTAATTTCAACTCACTTATTTTTGAGTTGATTATTGGTTCACCAATCTACTAGGCTTTGAATTTCATGGGTAAATGTTTTGTATTTGAGTGCATGTAAGCATGATTCCGCCTTTAATTGTTAATTGCATGCTATATGATGTTGCTCAAATGAACATGTTTTTCAAAATAATTCCTTCAAGTGGTATCAGAGCCTAGGTCTAGTAGTTGGTGAATCCTTTTGTGTTTTGTAGTTCATAAGTTTGTGATTTAAAAGTTGTAATTGTTACAAGCTTTATTCTTGCTTCTTTGAAAGTAAATTTTGTTGGAAAATTTGCTATCTCAAATGTTGTAGATGTTGTTCATATGAGCATGAATATTGGAGCTAAAATTTGGTGCCATGCTTTTGGGAAAATTCGGCCAAAATCAAAGGGTGAAATTTTGGGTTCTTGTTTGACTTGTTAAAAGTGTTTTAATGTGTTCTTTGGAACCCCTAAGTACCCTAGTTTGGTTAGATGTTATTTCCCTTAAGTAAGAATGGTTTTGGAATGTTTTTGGGTGGAAAAAGTTCATGGAAAAATTTGGGTTTTTCATGGATGTTCTTCATTGTTCTTGATGTTCTTGCCAAGAACAAAAAGGTTTGGTGTTTTGATTCAAAGTTTTGAATTATTTCATAAAGTTTATGTGATATGTTTTTAAATGATTTATTATGTATTTAAAGTGTTAAATATTTGTATAAATGATGATTGAAATAATTGTGTTTGAATTATTTCAAAAACATATCTTATCTTACATACACTTGCATGTTTTTGACAAAACTCACAAATCAACACACACACCACTCTTATCCTCTCCCTAAAACAGGCCACTCCCTCAAAGGGAGTACTTTTGGGGCTTTTATGCAATTACATAAAGTTTTGATACTTTTGTGTATTTGCACTTTGACCCAAAAGTTTACGTTTTTACGTTTAGGTCCAAAAACGCTAAAGGACAAATTGTTTTGATCCTTTAATGATGTTTTTGCATTATTAAAAGTTTGGGTTCTAGTTGTATTTACATGAAGTTGTGACTTTTGTGTATTATACAAAGTGACCCCAAAAGTTTTTGTTATTGCAATATGGCCCAAAAGTTGAGGTTAATTGCATGATGGCCCAAATAGGATGAGAACAAAATTGTTTTGTCTCTTTAAATGAGAATTGGATTTTCATTTTGTTTAGCTCCATTTAAATCAATTTTATGGATACAAAAACCAAATGAAAATGTTGCATTCATTAATTAGTTAAAGTGTTAATTAATTAAAGGGTGATTATGAACCTAAGCCTAATATAATTGAGCTATGTGAAAGGCGTTTCAAATTTGTTTGAACCATGGGAATGTGTAGATTAGATTTTGGTTGTAATTTGATTTGATCAAATGTTGTAAAAGGGCTTAAGCTCTTCTTTACTTTAAAGTAATTTGTTATATGCAAATGTTGTAATGAGCATAAGCTCACCTTTACTTTGAAGTACTTCTTTCTTGCTTTATACGATATGCATGAAAATGAAGTAGTTGGGTCCAACGCCCATAAGACAACACGCCTTAATGTGATTAAACGCGTAACTAAAATCAATCACCATTCCTAGACCGAGATTCAACACAAGGCTCGTGTTGAATCTAAACAAAGGTTCATAATCATCCTTAGGCCCTAAGACAACTACGTAGTCCATCAAATGAATGCAAAGTTTATGTTAGTAGTATCATATACTCTTGCTTTAAAAATCGTTTTAAAAGCATAGTGGGAGTATTATGTACAACTAAAACAAAGGGATGGACCAATAGTTGTAATAGGACCAAAATTGTTTTAATAGAGATTAAAATGTATATTTATGTGATGAGACCAAAAACCCTCAACCAAACTAATATTAAGTTGATAAGCGGAGAGTGCTTAGAACACTCTTTCGTGGCCTTGCACTGTGGTGGGATCCAATCGTTTATGACTTGTACACCGGCTTCACCCTATCATGGGGGAGTACAAAGTGCATGCTTATACTCAGGAGGAATCCATATACATATGATGAGGTGAGTGTAGGCAACGAGGATAGCTATATATCGTATCATCGTGAGGCTATTCTTGAACCCCTTCACACACTAAGCATGGTGGGAAGAACTTAACTAAGTGCAATGGAACCAATATCATATCATTGTGAGGTTACATTCTCTAGAGGCCAAATAAGATGGGTACTTGCATGAGTTGCAAATGAGTAAGCGTACTCTCTCATTATTATTATTGCTAGCCATATATCGTATCATCGTGAGGTGGGCTTGGTAATAGTGAGCCTCCCATAACCTACTAGGAGTTTCATCCAAAACTCTCGAATTCCAAATGAGGGATATGGAATTTGCCAAAAATAGTGGGTGGTGCTATTTTGATTTAAAGACCCGAATCAAATGGCTTAAAATCAATCAATTTATATTCGTTATGTATTTGTTTACCAATATATTTGCAAACGCTATCCAACACTTGACAAAACCGAACGTTTAGTTTACGGACTTGGTACTACAATCCCAAAGAATGTCTTAAATGGATTGTATATGTATCTAAGTAGTCTCTTCCTCACAATCTTCCTATTGATAATGTATCATTAGAAGAATATGTTAGAAAAGGTCTATCATAAAGAGGACAACACTTTTAATGTCATAATTCTTCAATTACAAAATGTTGTATGAAGAAATAGGAGTTGCTTTGAACAACTCTTAGTCAATGCAAACACTTAGTGCTTGTTTCTTTGTTAAATGAACAAAGAACTTGAGAAGAAAGCACAAAGGCATGAACACTTAATGTGCCATGATTCTTCATTTACAATTGTTGTATGAAGAAATGAGAGTTGCCTTGTACAACTCTTGAAGGTTTGTAATTATGTTTCGAACATAATGGTTGGTTGACAAAAATAGTCCATTAACATGGACTTATGATGATTTTGAATCATTGAATGTTGAAGTGATAAACCACTTAACGAGACGGAAACTAGGCAAGGACTTCACCTTTGTTTCCCTATCCTAATCGTTCACTAAGTTTATTGTAAACTATGTAGTGAAAAATAACCACATGCTCTCCAAAATTGTTTGATGTGATAACACAATTGAAAAAAGGTTTCAAGAGAGATAGTGGGAGTTTAGGGACCATGACTAATGTAGTCAAAGGTGAAAGTCAAATAAAGAAGATAAATAACTCCAAGGGAACAAACTTTCTTTATGAAAGGATGGACATTGGAAGGGGTATTTGCAAGAAATGTCTTGCAAGTGTCAAGAACACATCTTTCGAAGGTGTTGTAAATTGTTCTTGAAAAGTTCAAAACAGTTGGTTCTTCTACTTGAATGCATGATTCCGTATTAGTGACTATGTTTTACAATCGTTGTAAAAGTGTGGCTAATAAGAAGTAGAAGATTAATGAGAGAAGAGAAAGTACTTCACATTCGAAGCGTGAATCAAATGTAGATCTCTGCGAAAGCAGATGGTACTTACTTCCTCATATGAACTACCAAAGAAATTGGAAAAACATAGATTGTCTTTGTATTCCAATTTTAAGGAACTAAATTCCGTCACTATGTGAAATGGATAAATGTTTTGTTTGACAAAACAATGTTCTTTATTAATCAATGATTGGATTATGGTAATCTAATTAATTATCTCTATAGTAGAGATAATATGGTAGTGTTAACTGTTTAGAAAATAATGATGCTTAAAACCCAAAAGGTTGCAAGGTAGTGACTAATCTCAACTAAAGTTGTGATACCTCTAAAACATAAATTACGAGTTGGTCATAGATGGACGCTTTGGATCGTTAGATCCGGATCCAATACCTTCTTGTTAAAATTGTATAGAGGCAAAATGTTTGAATCTTTATTCTTTTGGAAAGAAGAAAGAATCACAAAGTTGTTGAGGTTAATTCACTTAGATGTTAGTGGCACTTGTCCACAAACATAATACTACTCATGTTGAATTACATTTACCGAAGATCACTCTCGGTTGGACTATAGTTTATTTTGAATAAACACAAGTCCGAATACTTTGCAAAATGTTTCAAAGAATTCAAGTAATGTAAGTTGATGAGTAAGACGTCTAAAGTATTTACCTCCTTAGATTTGATCCAAGGAAAGGTAACACTTTAGATGAGTTTCCTTGAAAGATATCAAGGAAAATAGCATCATAAGATAATGTATTTCTCCATTAGGAGAAGAACGAACTTGAATAAGATTTAGTTCGTTAGATATTATCAATTACCCATATATAGGATATATACTTCTAAAACAATATGATTGTCAATGAGAAGATCTTCCAATATTTTCATGACTCCATAAGATGTAGTTGGAAAAGAAAGACAAATCTTAAGAATGTTAAAGATTTGGGGTTGTGTGCTAACAAGCAATATTTGTTTGATAACAATCTTGTAGGATATCCTTAAAATAACTTTTGGATATCGCTTCTATAAACCAACTAACAAATGTTGTTTTGTTGGGTAGTTCATTGTAATTCTACAATGTGATTTGCCTAAAAGCAAATGAACGAGAGATAGAACTCGAAGAATGGGTTCTTTGAGAGACAAGAAAGTAATCAACAAATATAACAACCTAGTTCCTATACCACAAGCTCCAAGGTAGTCGATAAGGATTTATAATCCATCTCAGTTGAATGGTTTTGAACTTTATGACTATGTCATAGAGTTGCACCTCTTAATTCGAAAGAAATAAGAATGAAAATCCTTATGACTACATTGAGTGCATATACGATATATACTCAAGAAAATGGTAAAGTACCATTTGACTCGAAATAATGAAACCTTCAAAGCTAATTGGTAGCTTAAGGTGACTACAATCAAATAGAATGGTTGACTTTAAAGGAACCATTTTTGACGTAGTCTTAGTTTCAATTAATTCGAAGATTGCTAACTACAACTAAATGGTGATTCAATGTTTGGACATAATATGGGTTTCCGAAACCATTATTAAGATAGTCTTGATAATATATGTCTAAAACTATAAATCACAAGACATGTAAGTTGTAGAGATCCATCCATCATGGATCTTAGCAAGTTAGTGGGAGCTATTTGCATTTTATGAGAAAAGGATCAAATCGTTTGATTTATCATAAAGATGTAAATGAATCTTTTGTTTACTAGTTTTACAAAAGATTAGTGGGAGTTAATCATGTTCCTAAAATTTAAATATATATGATATATTAATTTTGGAAATGAAAAGAATACTTCTTCGTTAAAGTTATGACTTTAAGCATTCTATAAACGATAGAATGTATATGGGAGATATAGTCTATGTACATGGGATGGAAATCTATATGATATATTTCATGATATAATTGGATTATATCAATCCCTAATAATAGACAATGGATGCTAGGAAGTTTCTCATATGATGATAAACTTCAATTAGAAGGATGACTCTAGTAAGACTAGCAAGTTGCCCTTCTCAAAGGGAACGTGCCCCTTTGACTCCCAAAGAAATAATGCGTAAATTGAATCCTTTATGCATACGCAGAAAGGTGATTTATGTATTTCATATTGTATGAAAAACATTGATATGAGTTGTACCTAGAACGGTATAAGATGATATCAGTGCAAGCCCAGGATCAGAACCATGGCAACTGTCAAGTGAGTCCTTAAGTATTTAAGAAATACTAAAGGATAAATTCCTCAAAGATCGAGGAAGAATCAAAGTGACGTAATGGAAGCGTAAATGTATTAGATTATGAATCTAATCCATCATTGGATGTTTCTTCATTATGAATGAAGAGATAAACGGATATCTCTTTATTATGACTAAAGAGATATTTGGATGGAAACATTAAAGTAATGACTTTAGTGTGTTCCATTATGAATGCAAAATATATTGCCATATAGAAGTTTACAACAATGTTGTTTGGATGGGAAAGTTCATTTATGAACTCTCTATTCGGTTCCAACCAGAAAGTGTATGACACTAATGGGGCGATAGCTCAAGCCTGGGAATCAAGGTCTCATCAAGATCCGAACACAAATGAGAAACTGAACCACATGATTGAGAATCATGTATAATGGTGACGTCGTTATTCTCAAGGTTGCTTCTGTGGATAACACATATAGATATCCACTGCCTAGGCCTACTATTCAGCCATTTATGAAATGACTACAGAAGAGATATCATCATTGATGATCAAGCTGATTGGCTCTAGTGCAAGTGGGAGATTGTTGGAAATGTGCCCTAAAGCCAATCATGTGATGATACTTTACGGACATTTCACATGTTAAACTAATCCAGTTTAACATATAAAGGGCATACATTATTGTTTGAGCCGTCTCATATAAATGTTATATGCTTAAACAATAAAGTCCAAGGAATATGTGATTGGGAGAATGTAATCTAATGAAGTTAGATTCTTGAGACCATTCTTTCGTAGACACATCCTAAACGTTCCTGATCATAGGATTGCCAATTGGGCATTGACAGTCCGTCAAGATCGGTACGTACTATGTCTTCTCTCAGGGAGAGTGATTAGTCTCTAGTCATTGGTGTGTGTGACATCAAGACAAGTACGGTAGGTGCTCAATAGAGAATGAGTTCACTGAACGCGATCAACGAAGAGTTCTCATATTCCATGTCACATGAGAACTCATGGTTGGGATAATGCAAAGTAGTCCTTTGACCTGAGGCATCATAGTTGTCTTGTGGTTAAGACCTTGATCTTTGATTATGTCAAAGTCATCCCACCAGGAGGGTGTCCACGGCATCGTTGGGGTCAAGCCGCTTAGCTATGGAGACAAGTGAATGCGCAACAAGGGATCTCTAACCTTCAAACCGTTTGAAGGAGAATACTCTCTGATATGATTTGAATCTCTGGCCAGAGTATGAATGAGATTTGGGAATGCGTTCCTAATCACATTCAAGGTAATCATATAAGCACAAGACACACATTGGATAGTAGACATGAGAAAATAAACTATCAAACCAAACAATGTGGTCAAGAGTATTAGATTAGAGAAGGACCGTATTGCATTTGTAATCCCAGACTGAATAGGTTCTCCACCTCTTCTGATTAGCTTGGGTAACCATGACATACGGCTAGGTGTCACTCATGGTTTGTGGAAGCCCTAAACGTGTGTAATCACTAAAGGGAGAATTGAAAATAGTTTCAATTCACAATCGATGTAAAATGGTTTTAATCGCCCACTACCTCGCTAAAAGGAACCTAATGGATCGTACACCGTGTAAGGTAGAGATGGACGAAATAAATGAAATGAGTAAGATTAATTGAATGGTTTAATTATTTATGGCAAGGATTAATTAATATGTTAATTAATCAAACGAATAAGTTCGTTAAAGACCACGGGATAGTTTTGGACCTTAAGGCCCAATGGGCTTCGAACGTCAAGCCCATTAACTTAAGTTGTATGACAATTTAATGAATAAAGATTCATTAAAGCCCAAAAGCCCAAAAATCCCTAAATGGCCGGCCATAAGGAATGAATTAGGGTTTTGGTTATTTAGGTCACTTAAAGAAGTGACTATATAAATGACTTTATAGCCAAATATTCATTAAGTGAAATAAGGGTTTATTTTTGGGGAAAATGGGTGAGAATTGTCTCTCCATTTTCTCTCTAAAGAGGCCAACACCTTGGAGGTGATTAGCTAGTCATCTAATCCTCCAAGGTCACTCATTCATCATCCAATCTCTCCTTGGTGTAGAGACTTAGAGGTTCTCAATTTTGGGAACTTGGAGAACCTATTCTTCCATCCAAATCCATGGATCTAAGAAGCAAGGAATGAAGGCCCTATCTCTTTGGGTGATTAGCCTTTGCTTATGCAAAGAGGAATCTACAAAGGTATTAATTTCAACTCACTTATTTTTGAGTTGATTATTGGTTCACCAATCTACTAGGCTTTGAATTTCATGGGTAAATGTTTTGTATTTGAGTGCATGTAAGCATGATTCCGCCTTTAATTGTTAATTGCATGCTATATGATGTTGCTCAAATGAACATGTTTTTCAAAATAATTCCTTCACGTACGGCCTAAACAAGGCCTCCCATTGCCTGATGGTGCTCGCTAGGAGGTGAGAAAGGGAGGAGGAATGGTCCACAGGTGGTGATGGTGCTCGCCGGAGTGTGCGCCACTATGGTGGAGGTCACGATGGGGTGTGGGTGTGGTGTGTCTGTGCTCCGGGAAGGAGAGTTGCAAAGAGATAGTTACTTGAATTGAAGAGGAAAAGCAAAGAACACCATATAATAAATGAAACCCAGAAGATAAAATGTTCGATTTCTTACCTAAGATTTCAAAGAAGAAGAGAGAGAAAGGGGCAAAAAAATGCCTAAACCCCTAGAGAGAAAGTGTGTGTTTAGGAAATTTCTCTGAGGAGTGAGGAGATTGCTTTGCTAGAGGTTTTTGGAAGAGAGAGAGAGAGAGAGAGAGAGGGAGAAAGATTTCTGGGATTTTGTGTTTCAAGGAACTTCTCTCAAGGCAAGATTTTTTACAGGCTGATAGGAAATAAGAGAGAGAGAGAGAGAGACTTATGGGATACGAAAAAGAAAATGTCAGATATAGGATTGGGAGTCTCAATTTGGGACCTTGGGTTATGTGAGGGAGGTGAAGTGGAGGGGTCACCATGTGGTTTAAAGAAAATGTTAAACACTAATTTCATTCAAAATATCTTATATTTATTATTTTATTTTTTTAAATTAAATTGTTTTATTTGGGAAATCCATCTTTGAGGCCTTGAAAGTCTCTTTGAAGATCAGATCATGCTATATACTTGAAACTCTAACGTCACATATACTATTTTTTTGTAAAAAAATTAATATATTTTTCATGTCTTTCTTATATTGTAATAATTCATTATATATAAATGATTATGGTATGTTTAAACTTCTTTCATTAATTACTACATATATTCTATACTCACAATGTTTGCCAGCTCACTGTATAATCAACTTAAATTAGTTAAATCCATCATGCAATGCATTTCCTTCCAATTTTTTGTGATAAACTAATAGATAATTGACTAAATAAACATCCTGCAAAGTTTCAATAAAAATTTCCAAGTTTTTCTTACAATTTCCGTGGTTTTTATTCAATTTTTATCGATATCGATAATATCCCGATATTTCCATTGATATTTCCGTATTTTTGGACTACCGATATTTCCGATATCATCGATATTTTATACCTTGGTTGCAATGTTCGTTTCCTAGTTCTATTTTTTCATCACTCACTTACCTCCTACATTTCACATCATCTAATGGCTTAACGTGTATATTTGACACACTTTGAAATTTAATAGTCAATAGCCAATTACAAATCAGACATTAACGATCTCCCTTTTATCTCTTGAAGTGCCAGTTTGACAGGATAAGTGTGTGCATCCATGGAGCCATGCATTGGATGCATGACTCAACACTAATTATTATGGCTGTTTTCGACCTTGAAGACTAGAGATTCAGAGTCATCCCAGTCCCAAAAGATTATGCTTACGATATTCATGGTATTAACGATAAGCTTGGAAATATATTTGAGCCATTAGACAACTTCTTCATCTGTTTGGTTTAGCAAGTTTAATTGGGTTTTATCTGTTTGGTTGCTGAGAAAACAAAGGCATTCATGAATTCATACAAAAACAAAGGCATTCATGAATTCATACAAATGAAAAGCTTTTCTCTTTAAGCATAACTTGCTGCATTTTTTTTCCCGAAGTTTCATCAAAGGGCTGTATTCAATTTTGACTTCTTATTCCAATCATCGTTTGGTCAAAGGAGTTGGGAAATAGCTTATAAAGCACATTTGGTTCTTCAGGGCTGCGATTAATTGAAGTCTTAGAATTAGCCTACTAATTTAGTTTTTAAATCTTTTCCTGGTTCTGTGTTCTCTTGCTTTCTTGACATGTAGAAGTTGGACGGATGTGTTGAGTAAAAGGAATTTTTATTTTATTCTTCTTAGGGGTGGTTTGGGAGTGAGGTGTTTAAAAAAAAAGCACCCATGAAAAAAAGCTGTAAGGGTTTTAGGTGTTTGGTAAACTAAAAAAAAAGGGCTTATTTTGGAAGCTGCTGTGAGAATAAGCTGAAATCAAAGGAAAAGCTGAAGCAGCTATTTGTTGCTTTGGAAAACTGGTTTTTTTTCAAATCACACGGAGCTACAGTGCTCCTTTAATGAAAAGACCCACGCCAGACTTGTGGGCGAAGATCGAGTCGACGGCGAGGGTGGAGATCTCGACGGCGAGGGAGGGTTCGGAGTTGGTCATGTCGACGAGGATGCCTTCGGGGCGGAGTCCAGAGAGTGCGTTGGTGGTGGGGTCGAGGAGGACGGAGCGGACGTCGGATTTGGGTTATAGGTATTCTGGGTTTGTGGGTTTTCTATCGAAATGCTTCCTGTCCTTGCGAGGGTGCGGTTGAAGACGGTGAAGGCGCCGGCCTTGAGGGTTTTCTAGGTTTGGGGTTTTCTGGGTTGTGGGTAGAAGAACTGGAAATTTTCTGACCTCGCAAGCGTTGGGCATCCTTTAAATCTGACCTCGCAAACCCCAATTTGGGGATCTCCAAACCCTAGAAATGGTTTCCTCCGACGGGGGAAAAACCGATTCGAGAGAGAGAGACTTTTGTGGGTTTTCAGGTTTAAAAAAAAAGTAAAAAAAAAAACTCATTTTATATCCTTTTTGGTCATTTCACATAGTCATAGCTGTTTTACATAAAAGTTTACCAAACACTATCAGACTGCTTTTTTTCTTTCCAAAAACACTTTCACAGAAAAGTTTACCAAACAGTCTGCTGATTTATTTCACAGCCACTTATTCTCACAGCAGTTTTTTTTCAAAGCATAGTAATACCAAACCAGCCCTTAAAATAGTGATTTACTTATTGTTTGTCACTGTCTGTTCATTACATGAAAGTAAAGGACAAGGTATACTGTGGAGAAGCTTGTGCATTTCTTATAAATTTGGGCTGTCAACGTATGCCTGTGAATGGTATGCCTTTTCTCCTAATTTTGTTTCGTAAACATATAGGTTTCTATTCAATGCAGACATCTGAAATAAACATTTCAATCCTTGTGCTTTTAATAGATGTCATAACATGATTACATTCAATGCAGACATGCAATTGCAACGAAGAACCTCTCAAGATCAGTGGCTCTCAGGGGTTGTCGAACTCTAATTTGATTACAAGTGTCTGTTCAATGTTCGGTCTCTGAATGAATAATCAAGAAAGAAGATTGGTGTGATCCTCTTGGAAGAAGCTTCGGACTTTCTCACACACTGCTGGTTTGACTGTTATGAATTGAGCTTGAAATTTTTGTACTCTTTAACAGGTCTAATTTGGCACATGTTTCAAACAATGAAATTTGAACCAAATGAAACAACGTGACTCAATTTTTATAAAATTTGTAGCTATTTATTGCAGATTAATGAGCTTACAAAAATCGTATCATACATTAGTTGTTGTTGGCTTCCTGCCACTCTACGTTGAGCATTCAAATAAACTACACTTGTTAAAGTAAAATTTGTATGTAGTTTTTGAAATCTAATGAATCAAAAGCAATTAACTACCAAATCACTCGTGTCAAAGCTACACGAAAATAATGGAATTCGATGCAGGCAGAATATTGCTATGTCTACAAGGGATTGCGTGTGGAATCTTGTAGTTGCCAACGAAGAAAGGATGCCGGAGTACTTCATCAGCAGTAGGCCTTGCGGAAGGGTCCCAAGAACAAAGGGAAGAAATCAGCTGGATGGCAGATCTGCTCGCGGAAGGAATCATCGCAGGCAGACCAACACTGTGAAGCTGTCCCTCTGGCCATGACTCCCAAGTGGGACTGCCAATGACACTGCAAATCTTGAATATCTGATCGTCAGGACCTTGACCGAGAAATAGAGGCCGGAATGAAAAAGCTCTGCCATGATGGCTCCCATTGCCCACATATCGACCTTAGGACCATACAAGCCTGACTGAAGCAACACCTCAGGAGCAAGATATGGACGAGTAGTGATGTACTCTGTATAGCCGAACCCAAATCTGCAATCATGACCACGCGCGCACCATCGTTAACCAACACGTTAGCAGGCTTCAAATCACGGTGGAAATAGCCGTTTCTGTGCATATAAGCGCCAGGCCCTGAAACATCTGAAAACAGATGCTTCTAACTTCGTTCCCGGTGAATTTGGTTCACCTTTTCTTCATAATATCAAGCAGACTGCTCTGCATATACTCAAAGACAAGGAACGCAGAATCGCATTCGGTGATGACATCCTTCAACTGGACAATGTTGGGGTGCCAGAGCTTGGAAAGGGACTGAACTTCGGGTAGGCTTAGGTGTTGAAATATTTTTAGATCGACGCACCTGGGGGGCCCACTCTAACGACATGATACTGTCCTCAACTTTACTACCTGCCTAATTCGTCAGTTGTGGGTAGTAACTTTACCACCTGCCCAATCCGTCAGGTGTGGTGATAGGACAGAAGACAAAGAAATCTGGGTTTCACTTACTCACACCGTTGATAGGATAGAAGACAAGAAAGTTGAGAGCTTTTGGGAAAACGAGAGAGAAAGAGGCAAGTTTCTAATGACTTGAGATTTGGAAAGTTACACTATGTTTGGACGAGGGAAATAAACTTGGAATTTGGATTAAAGACAGAATTTATAAATTGACATGCACCAGTTTCCTTGTTTGGATTCATAAATATAGAAATTTAGAATTTCCGCATGGAAAAAAAACTTGGAATTTGGGACCTCAAATTCCCAAGTTTAAATTCCATGTAAATTTCTATAATTGAGAGTTTAAAAACAACAAATTCCGTATTTAATTCCATTGTCCTTTTAGGTTACCCAAATAAGAAAATTCATAAATTCTATTGTCATATCCCGGCCTGGGCCCCCACCACATCGGAGGCTCGACTCCGCCGTAACACGATATTGTCCGTTTTGGGTCCCGGCCATACCCTCATGGTTTTGTTTCTGGGAACTCACACGAGAATTTCTCAGTGGATCACCCATCAGGGGATTGCTCTCACGCGAATTCGCTTAACTTCGGAGTTCCGATGGAATCCGAAGTCAGTGAGTTCCTAAAATGCCTCCTGCTAGGTTGAGATGAGAATATACATATAAGGTTTACATAATCCACTCCCCTGGACGATGTGGAATATAACAATCCATCCACCTTAGAGGCTCGACGTCCTCGTCGGCACATTTCCAGCCAGGGATTGGTTCTGATACCAAATTGTCACATCCCAGCCCGGGCCTCACCACATCCCCGAGCTCGACTCCGCCGTAGCACGATATTATCTGCTTTGGGCCTTGACCATGCCCTCACGATTTTGTTTCTAGGAACTTAGATGAGAACTTCCTAGTGGGTCACCCATCATGGGATTGCTCTCACGCAAACTTGCTTAATTTCGAAGTTCTGATGGAACCCGAAGTCAGTGAGCCCCCAAAATTCCTCGTGCTAGGTAAAGATCACCACGGCGCTGAATCATGAGCTCACCACGGCGCTGATTCATGAGCTCCCCACGGAGCTAAACAACCCGGTTATGCGAAGAAGACGCATACCTGTCTTGAAGAGTTCGCCACGCATTGTTCACAATAACAGAGAGGATGTTGGGTGTTAAGGAACTCGCCAACCAAGAGAGTACCAGTTGATCTTGCTGTATCCAAGCCTCAGACAGCGGATTGACTGTATCAGTCAATGTTCCATCAGCGTCGGACAGAAAAGCTGGTGGACAAATGGTAGAGCCGTCAACAAAGGAAAGCAGACCACGGCTACGGAGAAGAGGAATGAATTGCGCCCTCCATAGAGGGTAATTGGTACGGTCTAATTTAATAGTGAGAAAGTTGGTGACATTGGGGTGGGAAATGGTATGTGCAGCGGGTAAAGCCATTGAAATGGGAGAAGTGGTTGAGTCGTTGGACAAAGAGAGGATGATACCAAGATAGAAAACTAAAGGTTGAGGGTTGAGTATGATTTTGCTCGGTGAACATTCCTTCTCTATATTCATCTTTATATAGAGATTACAAAGGAGAGTTTGATGTAGAACAAACTCTTGTATAATAAACAGATAATACAAGTGATAATTGCATTAATCCAAAATACAAAATTCAAATAAGTTCACAGTTAGGATTGATCAGCATCTTTTAAAGATTCTTGCGTTTGTTGCGGCTTCTGTTGGCCAGAGGAAATATTTGAATTTCCTTCACTGTATCTGTTACTCTTCGCCAGTCTTTTCCTATACAAATTCTATGTTCGTTCACTTATTTAAGTCGAATGGCGGGAATAGTTGAGAGTTAATTTATATATGACATTGTTGAGCCACTGTGACAGATACCTATGGTCGTGACGTTTGAAGTTTCTTCTGGTTTGCATTTATTGTTCTTACTAACTAATGATTGCTGGATTATGCAATACAATATTCCAACGCTTGTGAGGTAAATGAACTGCATGTTCTTACCTACCTTCCAGTTGCTTGTATGAAAAATTAGAATTACCTTTGAAACAGGGCTTCTGTTAGTGTTGATGATCTACCGGCTGACCTACGCTTACCATTGTCCAAGCAAACGATGAAAGATCCTCTGTTAACGACCAAGTGTTGCTGCAAGAGCTTTTGTGATAAATATAAGTTATGATGTAAATTTAACGACCTAAATTTTGCAACTTCTACAGTAAGTATTTCAACTTTATCGATTGTAGTCTTTTTGGACATTGTATTTATTAACTGCTTAGTCTGAATTTTCCATGTCCTTTTCAGCACATCAGTTTTCTTTGTATCTACACCAGCTAACATTAACAATTAGGTATCAGGAACTACATTACGTTCAAGTCAGTGTGTGCGGGCCTACAAATACAATTGCAGATGATCTACTGCCATATACGCCACTGAGAGATCAATTCAATCGCTTCTCGGAATCGGGGTGCTAACACTAGTGCTGACAATGTTGGGAGCACTTTCAAATTTAAGTTGTTTTTCAATGTAGTGCTCTGGGTTTCTGAGACCTTCAACTTTTTGACCTTTTTGATTTAGCGAGTCTAATTGGGTTTTATCTGTTTGGTTGCTGAGAAAACAAGGGCATTCATTAATACATACAATTTAAAAGCTTTTATCTTTAAGCATAATTTACTGCATTTTTTGTTTTGTGATTTTCATCAAAGGGCTATGTCCGGTTGTTACTGCTTATTAGGATATCGTTCGGTCAAGAGAGTTGGGCAAAAACTCCGATACGTATGGTGATATCAAGTTCTTATGAATTTGGGTTGTCATCGCATGCCTTCAACGTTTCTCCTATTTTTGTTTTGTAAACATGGACATTTATATTCAAACTCTCTGCGGTACTTGTATTCAATTTAGGCATGCGATGGAGAACGTCCCAAGATCTGAGGCTCTCAGAGACTGTTGAACTCTACTATGATTTCAAGTGTCTGTTCCATGATCGGGTTTTGAAGGAATTGATCAATCTACAGTTTTGCCAGAATTTTCAATGGAACAACTTACTAGTTTCGATGTCTGTCTTATGTTTCGGATAATAATGAAATTTGAACCAAACAAAACAATGTGACTCAATAAAATGGAATCTGTAGCTATATATTGCAGATTAATGAGAGCTTACAAAAATTGTTTCATACAATATACATTAGTTGTTGGCTTGCTGCCGCTCTTCTTTGAGCACTCAAATAAAATAGACCTGCTAAAATAAAATCTGTAGCTTTTTGAAAGCTAATTAATCAAAAGCAGTTAACTATCCATATTACTCGTGTCAAATCTACACGAAAATAAGAGAAGAATTCGACGCAGGCAGAATATTGCTTTGTCTCAAAGGGATGGCGCGTGGAATCCTGTGGCTGCCAATGAAGAAAGGATGCTTGAGTGCATCAGCAGCAGTAGGCCTCGCAGATGGGTCCCAAGAACAAAGGGAAGAAATCAGCTTGATAGCTGATTCACTTGCGGAAGGAATCATCGCAGACAGACCAACCCCGTCAATTTGTGGAAACTGATAGTTCATCTTGTGTGCAAGAAGAAACCCATTGCGCCAAGACCCCAAAGTTGGCCTACCAATCACGCAGCAAATCTTGAATATCTGATCAGCATCACTTCGACCAGGAAATAGAGGCTGGAGTGAGAACAGCTCTGCCATGATAGCACCCATTGCCCACATATCGACCTTAGGACAATAGCGGTCTGACCGAAGCAACACCTCGGGAGCTCGATACCAAATAGTGCCGATGTAGTCTGTATAGGGAGGAGGCGAATTAATCTCCTTAGTAGAACCCAAATCCCCAATCTTGACGGCACCCTCCTTAACCAAGACATTCTCCGGTTTCATATCGCGATGGAAATAGCCAGTTTTGTGCATGTAGGCCAAGCCCTGAAACATCTGATAGCAGATGTTTCTAATTTCGTCCTCTGTGAATCCGGTTTGCCTTTTTTTCTCAATAAGATCAAGCAGACTGCTGTGCATGTACTCAAACACAAAGAAAGCAGACTCATATTCGGCGACTACACTCTTCAACCAGACAATGTTGGGATGGTTGAGTTTGGAAAGGGACTGAACTTCTGGTAGGCTAAGACACTGCTGCAACGAACTGCACCTTTGGTTCAGTTTCTTGATTGCAACAACTTCGCCCGTCTGTTTGTGCCGTGCAGCAAAGACAGCCCCGAAAGCACCACTCCCGAGTTTCTTAATCATCTCGAACTTTTCCATGATGGGTTTCTAGGAACTGATGGAATTATGAGTACTTGAAGAAGTAAACTAAACCCCTCAAAGCCAAAGAAATCTGTGACAAAGTTCAGGAAAAAGCACCAGTTTTGACAAACTAGAGAGCGTTTTGATCGGAGACAGAGAGAGAGGCAAGTTTCTAAACTTCTAAATGTGAGGAGGGTTGCAATTTATGGGTTCCTGACCGAAAGGAAAGGCGGCAAGCAACTCAGTAGTTGGATTGGATTACTACTTTAGTTGGGTTTCGTGCAATCCAAGCAACCTCCCAGTTGCGCGTTCACCTCGTTCCTAGTATATGTTGAATTATAAATGTATTTGGTGATTTATGTTATGATTAATATGAGCCATTAGATCATATTCTAGTTAGATTAGATGGAGACAAGTGTAATCATTGTATTCATTTAGTTATGGATGAATGGCTGAGATCAGTTTGTGTAATGATGATGCATGAATAGCTCAAAACATGTGTAATATTCCTCACACCTTGTGAGATAATCAATCGAAGAAGCATTCCAAAAATATCTGTGAAATTCTCTCTAATTTTCTTGTGATTGTTCCTGAGATATATTCTCAGGTTGTTAAATTCTCCATTAAATTCATCATCAAAATTACATTCTAACAGTATAGTAGTCCTTACCACTGTAGGAAAATGTAAAGGGGTTTGTCGTCAATTGCAAAAGTCTGATTTTTAGTTTTTTGGTTTTTCAATGCTTCTATCGATGGTCATTTAACCACATCGAAATGTACTCAATTTGTGTTGTACATTTACAAATCTTTTCTCAATTTTAATTTTTAATAGCATATATAAAATTTTATATTTTATTTTAATGTAAGTCTGTAATAACATTGATTTATCTCTAATCTCGTATTGGATAATACTTATGTCCCTGTATGTGGGGATGCACATATCCTCTGTTTGCGAATACTATATATGGACCGAATGAATCAACGTCTAAAATGTTCAATTTATTAATCTTTATTTGAAGATCACTCGTACAAGAAATCATTCGAATTCGAGATCGTTTAAACATCCAAACATATCAAATAAATGTCCAGTTCATTATGAATAAATGGACTGTTCATGCCTAAATGATTTTTTATTGAAATGGTTTTTTAGGGGCAGTTCTAAAAAATAACCTAGGCGCTGGGCGGTGGTGACTCGAGGCGTTTTCTTGCAAATCAATTGGAAAAATCGGCTGGGCTCTAGGCAGCCCTAGGCGGTGCTAGGCGGCTAGGCCGCTTTTATTTATTTATTTTTTTTGAAATCCTAAAAAAAAAAATCCTATCTACATTACTATATTTCCTTATTTTCCCTCCTATTTTGCATTTTATGTGGTTTTAAAATGTGAACTTATCGTACATGTGTCATCCTACAATACTCTTCACTATGGTTATATGTAGGCCTGGCAATTCCTGACACAACCCGATAACCCGACATGACACGACATGAAATTAACAGGTGTTTGGGTCAACACGATAATGAATCGGGTCGTTATCGGGTAACCCGATAAGCACCTGTTAAGATAACGGGTTGATTCGGGTATACACGTAGGTAACACGATACACGATAAGCAGAATATTAATTTTATAATTTTATAACCCTAAAAAAATACTATAATAATTATATATATATATTAATTTAACAATTTTATACCCCTAAAAACTATAATAAATATATATATTAATTAACTATAATAATTATAATAATTATACCCCCAAAATATTAACTATAATAATTATATATATATATATATATTAAATTTTATAAAAACTATTATAATAATTATTAATTAATATGCATCCATTGATTCCATAATTCCATTCCATTCATGCTGCACCATTTGAAGAAAAAATGAGGGAAAATGAAAATTATAAGAAAAACTGAAAAGGAAACAAAAAAGGAGAGGGAAAGATGGGTAGGCTGATGCCCTTTGAAGAAAAAGAAGGAAGGGAAAAATGAAAATTATAAGAAAAGTTGAAAAGGAAACAAAAAAGAGAGGGAAAAATGAAAATTAATAAAAGTGGTGAGAATTTTTTTTTTTTTTAAGTTATTAACTTTTTATCACACATATGACATATCCCACTATTTAATGACATGTGATGTACTACTCCGTGTACCGGTCAATTATACGTACAAAATAAATAGATTTAAATCTACTTAATAAAAATATATGTACACACACACCATTGAACTTGATGGGATACAAATTATACAAAACTAATTTCAACGACCCAACCGTCAAACTTGTTTGTATATGCTTCGAGATCGTATCAACAAAAATCGCAAAAAACAAACATTCAGAGATCAAGTAACCGAACAAAACTTTTCGATGGTTATAAAACAAAAAATCACGATTTAACGGTTATTTTAACTCCGATTTTGATTATTTTTTATAGTCACACTCCTTAATCCTATATGAATACAATGAATGAATACGATCTTCAATTTAAAATATTTACAATAGTGGATACCACAAAATCTTATGTTATACTGAATGAAAGTATGAATAAACTCTTAAGTATTAGTGAATCTATTGTTTTGATGGGATATTCATTTTACGAAACTAGTTTCAATGATCCAACCGTCAAACATGTTTGTATATACTTCGAGATCGCATACGCCAAAAATTGCAAAAAACAAACATTCAGAGATAAAGTAACGGGACAAAACTTTTCAACGGTTATAAACAAAAAATCACGATTTAACGGTTATTTTAACTCCAATTTTGATGATTTTTTACAGATATACTCCTTGACCCTATATGAATACAATGAATGAACTCGATCTTCAATTTAAAATATTTACACTAGTGGATACCACAAAATCTTATGTTATTGTGAACACGGAAAATTCCTGAAACGAAAGCGACAAGAACGTGTACAAAGAAAGATTTTGGTGTTAATGATTTTGGGTTACAATCTCTCTCAAATTTGATCCTCTGATTCGATCTCCGTAAGGTGTTGATTTGTGGATGTTTCGTTGATCCAATGGCCGTCGAGGCTTGATCTTGGATGAACTGTTGGAAGTTTCTTCAAGGGGCCGTGGGCTTGATCTTTGAAGGTGGATTTGAGCGGATCTTCAAGGAGCCGTTGGGGCTTGATCTTGAGGATGAGTGTTTCTTCAAGGGCCGTTGAGGCTTGATCTTGAATAATGGTGATGAACGGATCTTCAAGGGCTTTTTGGGCTTGATCTTGAAGAATAGTGATGAACGGATCTTCAAGGGCTTTTGGGCTTGATCTTGAAGAACGGTTGGATGTGTGGATTTGTCGACATTGTTGATCCAAATGGCCGTTGGGGTTTGATCTTGGATGAACGGATGATGAACGATGGTGCTTTCTTCAAGGGTCGTCAGGGCTTGATCTTGAATTAGTGGAAGTTCTTCAAGGGCCTTTGGGGCTTGATCTTGAATTGGTGGATGGTTGATCCAAGGGCCACCGGGGCTTGATCTTGGAAGATCGATGAACGAGGAACAAATAACACTTTCTTCAAGGGCCGTCGGGGCTTTGATATTGAATTGGTGGATGATTGTTGATCCAAAGGGCCGTTGGGGCTTGATCTTAGAAGAACGATGAATGAAGAACGAAGAATGCTTTCTTGATTCTTCGGGAACCTGGATGCTTGAGAGCTTCGGAGTTTCAGAGCTTCAGAGCTTCAAGAATTTTGCCTAATGATTTTGGTTCCCCTAAATGAATGAATTAGCCTTCTATTTATAGAAATTTCCAAGGCCTAATTTTGAATATAATATTCCAGATGAAATAAGTCGTTTCTGCCAGGTGTTGACACGTGTCATGTTTGATGACTTTTCCAACTTATTTTGATTTTTTTGTTTAGACACACGCTACGTGTAAAATTTATGTAATACATGAGCGTTGAAACTTTGATTTATCGATCAACATTTATTTACCGAAATTTTGATGTCTACAAATGCCCCCACTTCAAGGCGCGTCGTATACATGTGCTTGTCACGTGTAGGAGATGCGTTTTGAAGTCCCTTACTGTAGATGTCAATCCAAGGGCCATCGAGGCTTGATCTTGAATTGGGCTGGAGATTTCTTCAAGGGCCGTTGAGGCTTGTTCTTGGACTTTGTTTGAGATTTCTTCAAGGGCCGTTTGAGGCTTGTTCTTGAACTTTTGTTTGAAATTTCTTCAAGGGCCGTCGAGGCTTGATCTTGAAGGTTGAAATGTGGACCACAAGGAGCTTCATGTGGTAGATGATCTTTGGCTTTGGTAGCGGATGAATCGGCACGTATTTGTTTTTGCGCTTTGTTGACTTTCCACAGCTTTGATCTTGAATTGGGTTGGAAGATTTTCTGGATTCCTCCAATTGTTGATTTTCCACCGCTTATTCTTGAACTAGGTTTTGATTCAAGAGTGGTAGACACTTGATCTTGAATCGGACTTGTGATTTTTTCCAGGGCCGTCGAGGCTTGATTTTGAATTTGGCTGGAAGCTTCTTCAAGGGCCGTTGAGGCTTGATTCTTGAAGGTTGACTCGAATATATGGCAAGCAGGCACGAGGTGAAGGTGACGACTTGTTGCTTTGTTCAATCTTTCTAATTCACACCTGAGCAGTTTGGTCAGCGGTATGATCTTCAAGATTGATGGGCTCTTCTTCCAGTTGGTGACTTGATCTTTAAGGATTTGATTCAAGGGTGGTGAATCGGCACGTGCAGCCCACAACGCCTAGCGAGTCGACCCAAGAATTTGAGGGTCAAAACGAGTCCACTACCCAGAGTGATTGCAACCCTGATGATATGAGATACTTTTGATTTTGAAGAAGTAGCGGATGAATCAGCACGTGCTTTGTTGCACTTGTCTCCACATGCTTCAAGGTATCATTTTCATTTCCTTTATCTGTTCCTCAGGCAAATGTGGCATCTTCTCGAGTTCCTCATCTCAGACTCTTTCTGCTGAGTTGACTGTGCACGCTGCATTCTTCTCTGCTTGTTTCTTCAGGAAGATGTGGCAGCTTCTTGAGTTCCTCAGCTCGGACTCCTTCTGCTGAGTTGACTGTGCAGACCGCATTCTTCTCTGTTTGTTCCTTCTGCACGTTGTCTCCACATGCTGCAAGGTATCATTTTCACTTACCTTATCTGTTCTCCAGGTAGATGTGGCAACTTCTTTGGAAGTACAGCAGTAGTGGGAGACGAGTACTCGAGAGCAGTGCTAGGTAGGCAATCAGGGAAGGGTTCCAAGCAGTCGGTTCCTTACTCGAGTTTGAGTGGAGGTTCCGGCATATTGTTTTCTTTATCCTTGTCTTTGTAGGTAAGAACAAGGACAAAGGAAAGGACAGGGAGAACGCATGATATGAGATACTCTTGCTTTCTACCCTGGTGATATGAGATACTTTTTCTTTGGAGTCATTGGCTTGCAGAGGTACCCCAAGGAATAAGGAACACTGGGTGACTCGAGAGGCTTCGTTGGGAAGGCATTCTCGGAGATGAAGAAATGTTATGTATATCTGCCTTGCTATGTAGGGTGAAGGTGGACAATTATAGGAAGTCCTTTAATACTTGTAGAGGTACTATTTTTTCACTCGTGTCGGCAACCAATGCGTGATTGATCGGTATGGCTTCACGTGCTTTCTTCTTTATCAGAAATCTTCGACAAATTGTTCGTAATTTCCGCCAAGCTGAGTGTGCATGTGACAGGTGTTGACGAGGCTGAAAAAGACTGGTGCCTCTTCGATATCTGGGATCGCCGCTTCGACAAATTGCCCGTGATTTTCGCAAAGCTGAGTTTGCTCGTGACGGGTGCTGACAAGGCTGAAAAAGATTGGCGCCTCTTCGATATCTGGGATTGGCGCTTTAACAAATTGCCCGTGATTTTCGCAAAGCTGAGTTTGCGCGTTACGGGTGCTAACGTGTCTTGAAAAGCAAGATGCTTCTCCGATTTCTGAGCTTGCCTCTTCGATATTTGAGCTCGTTTCTTCAATCTCTGAAATCCCGTCGAGTATTATTTTTATTGAGGCACGTAGTTCGTTTCAAAGCACACTTGAATTTTCGCTTGTAGAAACTCCCTTTTTGCACTTCTGAGATCTTGATTTGTCCGACCTCTTCTTTCTTCAACACCTTCGAAAATGTCTGGACCCTCCGACCGTCGTTTTGATTTGAACCTTGGTGAAGAGGTAGTCCCGCCTTCTCCAGACAACATATGGCGCCCATCCTTCATATCCTCTACTGGTCCTCTTACCATTGGGGATTCGATGATGAAGAATGATATGACTGCTGCGGTGGTGGCCCATAACCTTGTCACTCCCAAAGATAACAGACTACTTTCCAAACGGTCTGATGAGTTGGCTGTTAAGGATTCTCTGGCTCTTAGCGTGTAATGTGCAGGTTCTGTGTCTAATATGGCCCAACGTCTATTTGCTCAAACCCGTCAAGTTGAATCATTGGCGGCTGAAGTGATGAGTCTCAAACAGGAGATTAGAGAGCTCAAGCATGAGAATAAACAGTTGCACAGGCTCGCACATAACTATGCCACAAACATGAAGAGGAAGATTGACCAGATGCAGGAATCTGATGGTCAAATTTTACTTGATCATCAGAGGTTCGTGGGTTTGTTCCAGCAGCATTTGCCTTCGTCTTCTGGGGCTGTACCGCGTAATGAAGCTCCAAATGATCAACCTTTGGTGCCTCCTCCTCCTGGGGTTCCGCCGAGTGATGAGGTGTCAAACAGTCAACCTCCGGCGCCTCTTCTTCCTGGAGCTTCACCGAGTGGTGAGGCTTCACACGAGCAACCTTCGTGAAGGCTCCCTCCTGTTTGTTATTTTTTTTTTTTTACTGATGTAAAAATGTACATTTCTGTAAGTTTTCAAAGAAATCAATAAATGAGCCTTATTTCATTCTTTGTGTGTGTGTGTGTGTGTGTATATTTAGTGCCAACAGCATAAAGATTTTTTTTTTTCTTAATCATGATGCACCCATTTTTTCCACATGGTGCCAGACGCACCAAAAATCAAACTCTTTTATTATTATTATTATTATTATATTTTGCCTTTAATCATGGTGCCAGATGCCTCAAAGATCAAAACATTTTTTTATATACATTTTTTTTTGGCCTTTAATCATGGTGCCAGATGCACCAAAGATCAAAACAATTTTTTTATTATCATATATATATATATATATATATATATATATATTTTTTTTTTTTTATGGCCTTTAATCATGGTATTGCCCACCACTTCAAAACTTTTATTATTTTTAAATGTATATTTAGGGTGGTGGCTGACACCATTATTATTTTATATATATATATATATATATTTTTTTTTTTTTTGCTTTCAATGCCGAGTGCACCAAATTTTTTTTTTTATATATATATTTTTTTTCATGCACACATACATACATACGTACATACATATACATACATATATATATATATATATATATATATATATATATATATAGGGTGCGGGATAGAAGCTTGGAGGAGGAAGAAGGAGGAGCACGGAGGAGGAGGAAGAAGGAAGAGCACGGAGGAGGTAGGTGTGGCTGCAACGAGAGAAGAACTTGGCGCCAAGGAGCTAGTGATCGCGCAGCTGCTGTGGTGGAGGTACAACCATGGCTGGGTGTCGATAGTGGTGTGCTCGCGGCTCTCGGATCTGAGGAGGAAGGCCGAGATCTTAGGATCGAATAGCCTCTCGTCGTTGTAGGTGACAACAAGACCAGGAAGTCGCCGACAGTTTTTTACGCTTCAGGACCATGCTCTCTAGATCTCTCTCATCAATCGCCGGAGCATCCACCGCACTCCCCGACTCACTCTCAAAAGTACTCACAAAATCTTCCAAGCTCGTCGGAAATGGCGCTGCGCAGGCTCTCAAGCTCTATCAGTAACAAGTTATCTTTTCTACCCTTTTTAATGGCGACTCCGTTGAGAAGTCAGGCGGTGGTGAAGATGAAGCCGAGGGACTCAAGCTTGGAGTGGACAAAGGTGTAGTTGCTTCTGCTATTTAGTTCTATCAACATACTGTGATACGGACTCAAAACTGCAGGTTGTTGTTGTCAGACCAAACCCTAGCAACCATGACAGGCAGCAATCGCCGGAGCATCCACCGCACTCCCCGACTCACTCTCAAAAGTACTCACAAAATCTTCCAAGCTCGTCAGAAATGGCGCTGCGCAGGCTCTCAAGCTCTATCAGTAACAAGCTATCTTTTCTACCCTTTTTAATGGCGACTCTGTCGAAAAGTCAGGCGGTGAAGCCTCGGAGGTGGTCGAGCTGCTGCTGCTTGGTCTCATCGTCGCCGATGACACTGTCGAGCTGATCGATCAGGTCGTGCGGCTGCAGTATTCTTTTCCCTTGACCCAGGTACCTGGAGAGGGATGTATTGGATTGTGATTTTGGTGACGTGGCCTTGAGGGGAACATGTTATGGAGGACCAGTTGCATGGATTGGGGTGGATGAGGATGGGGAAAGATTGCCTCGAGCTGGGCGGCAGCACTGTAGGTTTCTGGTCGTCTCTTGTGAGGGATAGCAGAGTGAGAGATGAGGCGGCACCATGGGTTTAAGCCGCATAGTGAAGAAAAGTTTCAGGCCCAAAAGCAAGACTTTTCCTTCTCCTTATGGTCTTGTATCAGAAGTAGGCTACGTCCAAATTTTGAATCCTTGAGAACTCAGTTCTTCTAGCTTTGTAGGAATCCATGGCGGATAGAGAAGTTGGGTTTCTGAGTCTGTAAACTGGAGAGATGGGTCCAAATGGATTTTGGGCTATGGAGAAGAAATAGCCTTTGGGCTTTAATGAGGGCCTGGATTTGTAAGCAAATTTTGAGCAGGCCTTGGTCTCTCCCTTGATAAATGACAAAGAGTGAGAGTGGGTTTGGGCCAGATCTTGTTTGGAGGAGAGGCTGGTGCTATCCTAGGCTGCGCCTGATATTTGGGCTTTGTTCCTCAGCTGCTAAGACCTGCATGTTGCTGTCCATAATAATTTTTTTTTTGTAATATAATTGACATTCTTCAATAAAGCATTTATTTTTTATTTTGATGTGACTGAACTCGAAATTGAATGTTCGAGCTGCCTACGTACCCCTCCAAAGAAGAGATTAAGTCATAACGTAATTCAAATACAGATTTTTTTTTGTGCCGTACGCAGTTTATGCTTTTGCGGGCCAGGAGCTTTGGTTCGTGCAGTTTAGGCTCGTGCGAACAAGGAGCATTGGTGTTGCCTTTTATGCTCGTGCAGACCAGGAGCTTTGTGCCATGCAGTTTAGACTCGTGCGGGCGAGGAGAATTTGTGAATTTTGTCAAGCAATCCGGGAGAGGCGTTCCTCACAATTTTCATAGCAAGGAGCTTTGACCGCATGATTGAAGAAGTCTTCGGGTAAGAAGTCGCGCATCGTGATGGCAACAGACGATCTTTGTGTCGTAATTTCATCATCTTCAACACGTTCACGTTGCTTTGAAGGTTGACAAGAGCTGCTTTGCCTCTTTTCCGATTGGCGGACTTGTGGAGGAGACGTATGCTTCTTGTGCAATTTCTTAGAAGTGACTTGAGTCCATCCTTCAACTTTGCTTGTTTTGGAGGATACCCCCGGCGGTTGAGGTAAAAACTTTGAGTCGGAAGAGCCAGAAGTGATGGTGGTATAGTTTGACTTCACCACATCGTCAAGATCTAGCTCGATGATTCCTTTTTGAGCCAGCTTCACGATGAGATCTTTCAGCACGAAGCACTTTTCTGTCGGATGACTGATAAAGCGGTGGAATTTACAGTACCTTGGACTGTCGGTGCGATTCATCTCTTCTGGCCGTCTGCATTCAGGCAAACCAATCACCTTCTTTTCCAGCAAGTCTTCTAACATGGCAACCACATCAGAGTCGGGGAATGGATAAGTCATCTCCTCAAGCTCCTTCAAAGTGCGTCTACGCATCTCTTGATCACGAAAAGCTTCGGCTTGAATCGCCTTGCCTCGTGTAGGGATTTTGACGGGAGCTGTGTTGACCGTCATTGCTTCCTTGGTGGATTTCCACGCAGCCTTCTCTACCTTTGTCTCAAGAACTTTGTCGTTCTTGTAGTCGGCGATCGGTTCCTTCTTCCCATGATGGGCGATGCTCAACTCCATGTCATGGGCGCGGGTGGCTAGCTCTTCGAATGTCCGTGGTTTGATGCCTTGAAGGATGTATTGCAAACCCCATTGCATGCCTTGGATGCACATCTCGATTGAAGAGGTTTCCGAGAGCCTGTCTTTACAGTCGAGGCTTAGAGTGCGCCATCTGTTGATGTAGTTAATGACTGGCTCGTCTTTCCACTGCTTTGTACTCGTTAGCTCTAGCATGCTCACAGTGCGGCGGGTGTTGTAGAAGCGGTTGAGGAATTCCCGCTCCAATTGCTCCCAGCTGTTGATGGACTTAGGCTCTAGGTCCGTGTACCACTCAAAGGCGTTTCCTTTCAGCGAGCGCACAAACTGCTTAGCGAGGTAGTCTCCCTCCGTCCCTGCGTTGTTGCAAGTTTCGACGAAATGTGCAACGTGCTGCTTTGGGTTTCCTTTTCCATCAAACTGCATGAACTTTGGTGGTTGATATCCCCTCGGCATCTTTAGGGCATCAATCTTCTTTGAATAAGGCTTTGAGTACAACCTGGAGGTATTTGAGCTCTATTCGTACTGTGCCTTGACGGTGTTGGCGATCATCTCCTGCTGTTGCTGGATAAAAAGAGATCCCATGAATGCCGCTGCTTGGTCTGGCTCCGGCTTCACATCATTTTTCTTCACCTGAGGCTCCTCTTCTTCGTCATCTCTTCTCTTTAGTGGATCATTCTCTGGGTCGGGGTTCTCGTCGTCCTGTGGCTTCAGTCGGCTTACGAGTGCAGCAATTTGCAAGTCTTTTTCTTCAACAATCCATGTTAGCCTTGCGATCGCTTCATTCATTTGAGCCAGTTGTTATTCGATAGAGGTAACGCCGATGGTCATGACTTGTGCAACCAATAGACGTGACTTTCCTTTAGACATCCAAGATGCTGACGAAGAACGTCGTTGGCTGTTTTGGGATGTCATCTTGTGTGCCTCAGCAGCATGTTTCGGTGCCCCCAGTGAGGTCAGGTTGATGACAGACTCACACCTTTGATGCTCCCCTTGCTCTTTTAGAGACACCAACTTTGAAGTGGCATGTTGAGAAGCGGTTGTGGCGCCAATGGATTGTCCATTTGCGGCAGAAGTGCTTAGGATCCTTCCCTCAGTGGTTGCGAGAACGACTTGTCCCTTGCTTGATGCCATTGACTTTGAGGTGTGTTTGGATTCCTTGAATGGAGAAAGAGATGAGAGGTAGAGATGGTCCCACTGGGCGTGCCAATTTGTGAACACGGAAAATTCCTGAAACGAAAGCGATAAGAACAACGTGTACAAAGAAAGATTTTGGTGTTAATGATTTTGGGTTACAATCTCTCTCAAATTTGATCCTCTGATTCGATCTCCGTAAGGTGTTGATTTGTGGATGTTTCGTTGATCCAAGGGCCGTCGAGGCTTGATCTTGGATGAACTGTTGGAAGTTTCTTCAAAGGGCCGTGGGCTTGGTCTTTGAAGGTGGATTTGAGCGGATCTTCAAGGAGCCGTTGGGGCTTGATCTTGAGGATGAGTGTTTCTTCAATGGCCGTTGAGGCTTGATCTTGAATAATGGTGATGAACGGATCTTCAAGGGCTTTTTGGGCTTGATCTAGAAGAATAGTGATGAACGGATCTTCAAGGGCTTTTGGGCTTGATCTTGAAGAACGGTTGGATGTGTGGATTTGTCAACGTTGTTGATCCAAATGGCCGTTGGGGTTTGATCTTGGATGAACGGATGATGAACGATGGTGCTTTCTTCAAGGGTCGTCGGGGCTTGATCTTGAATTGGTGGAAGTTCTTTAAGGGCCTTTGGGGCTTGATCTTGAATTGGTGGATGGTTGATCCAAGGGCCGTCGGGGCTTGATCTTGGAAGAACGATGAACGAGGAACGAAGAACATTTTCTTCAAGGGCCGTTGGGGCTTTGATCTTGAATTGGTGGATGATTGTTGATCCAAAGGGCCGTTGGGGCTTGATCTTGGAAGAACGATGAACGAAGAACGAAGAACACTTTCTTCAAGGGCCGTCGAGGCTTGATCTTGAATTGGTGATTGTTAATCCAAGGGCCGTCGGGGCTTGATCTTGGAAGAACGATGAACGAAGAACGAAGAACGCTTTCTTGATTCTTCGGGAACCTGGATGCTTGAGAGCTTCGGAGTTTCAGAGCTTCAGAGCTTCAAGAATTTTGCCTAATGATTTTGGTTCCCCTAAATGAATGAATTAGCCTTCTATTTATAGAAATTTCCAAGGCCTAATTTTGAATATAATATTCCAGATGAAATAAGTCGTTTTTGCCAGGTGTTGACACGTGTCCTGTTTGATGACTTTTCCAACTTATTTTGATTTTTTTGTTTAGACACACGCTACGTGTAAAATTTATGTAATACATGAGCGTTGAAACTTTGATTTATCGGTCAACATTTATTTACCGAAATTTCGATGTCTACAGTTATACTTAGTGAAAGTATGAATAAACTCTTAAGTATTAGTGAATCTATTGTTTTGATGGGATACTCATTCTATGAAACTAGTTTCAATGATCCAACCATCAAACATGTTTGTATATACTTCGAGATCGCATATGCCAAAAATTGAAAAAAAACAAACATGCAGAGATCAAGGAACGGGACAAAACTTTCGACGGTTATAAAAAGAAAAATCAGAATTTAACGGTCATTTTAACTCCGATTTTGATGAATTTTTGTAGCTACACTCCTTAACCCTATATGAATACAATGATTGAATTCGATCTTCAATTTAAAATATTTACACTAGTGGTACAAAAAAATCTTATGCTATACTTAATCAAAGTATGAATAAACTTTTAAGTGTTAGTGAATCTATTGTTTTGATGAGATACACGCATTCTACGAAATTAGTTTCAACGATCCAACTGTGAAACATGTTTGTATATACTTCGAGATTGCATACGCCAAAAATTGCAAAAAACAAACATTCAGAGATCAAGTAATGGGACAAAACTTTTCGATGCTTATAAAATGAAAAATTATGATTTAATGGTTATTTTAACTCCGATTTTGATGATTTTTTACAACTACACTCATTGACCCTATATGAATACAAATGAATTCGATCTTCAATTTAAAATATTTACACTAGTGGATATCACAAAATCTTATGTTATACTTAATAAAAGTATGAATAAACTATAATAATTCTATATATTAATTTAACAATTTTATACCCCTAAAAACTATAATAATTATATAATATAATTATATATATATATATATATTAAATTAAATTAAAAAAAAATGATCACCATTCGATCGGCTGAGATCAAGCCAATGTTCCAATACAATTTCATGATGATCGATGTAAATCGAGGATTTTGTAAATTGAGTTTAAACTTTTGATAAAGACTTCACAACCTCGAAAACAAAAACTTTTTCATTTTGCATATCCTTGCACGTTTAATATTTGTAATAGATTAGTAGTGTATGTATTATTTTTTTATTAGGCACTTATTTTCGAGTGTAGATGTAGTACTTAAACGACAAATATGTTTTAATGTTTTGAAGTAATATTTATGTGGTAATGTGTGGTATGTGCAAATTTAAGAAAGAAAAAAATATTTTTCTTAACGGGTCATAACGGGTCGGGTCACTTTACCCGTTGGGTAAAGTGGCCTGACCTATTAAGGACCCGTTAAGATAACAGGTGTGACACGACACGACCCGTTAAGATAACAGGTGTTATACGAAAACGACACGAACACGACAGACACGACCCGTTTGCCAAGCCTAGTTATATGGCATATATGTTTAATGTGTTTTTAATTTTGGACTTGTTGGATACTCTTTTTGCATTTTATCATTCTTTTATTATCTTATCCATGGATTTCATATAAGTATAATTTTTTGTAAGTGCCAATATGCACTTATTTACAAGATATACAAGAAATTTACCTAAATCCGCCAAAGCTGCCTAGGCGCTAGGCGCCAAGCCACCGCCCAACTAGCGCCTAATGTTTTTTAGAACCTTGTTTAGGGGTGATCTTCAAATGAAGATTAAAAATTAAACGTTTGCAACTATGAAATTTGTATGGTCAAGATACATTATTCGCGAGGAAATGAGCTCACCCGCCAAAAAGGAGATGCAACACATGTCTTGTGTTTCTGTTACAAAGTAAATTGTAGCAATGATTCATCAACTTTAATCAAATTGGTGCAATGGTTCCTCAACCAAAAATTCATTACCATTGGTCCCTTAACTCTTCAAAATGTATAGATATGGTCCTTTTCGTCAACTCTGTTAGAATTCTATTAAAATGAGTTATGTCGGAAAGACCATTGCTATAATTGAGTTAAAGTTGAGGGATCATTGCCCCAATTGGGTTAAAGTAGAGGGACCATTGAAACAATTTTTCTTATTTGATTTTCCATATTGCCTCTTGATTTAGCCTCACATGCATGGCACGTGACTCATTTTGACGAAATTTGTAATGGAGTTGATGTAAAGAACCATAGCTGCACATTTTAATGAGTTGAGGGACCAATGGAAATAGATTTTTAGTTGAGGGACCATTACGCCAATTGAGTTAAAGTTGAGGGATCATTAAAACAATTTACTCTTCATTTAACCATAAAAATATTTCTAGTTGTGTGACTGTCTTTTTATTTTTTATTTTTTTATATCAAACTAAAATACTTCGATTAGATAAAAAGAAAAAATAATGAAAAAGACTTCAAATCTTTACATTTTAATAAAAAAATCATACTCTAAATTTTATTTAATGATAAGAACAAAAAATAAAAATAAATAAAAAACTTAAAAAAAATCCAAGTGCACTCCCTTCCCCCCCCCCCCCAAAAAACTCTGTAACTCCAACTCGCCCTCCTTCGTAAACCCCATCCCAATCCCCTCTCCCACAATACCTATAGTCTATCTTTCCTTCACTAATACCACTAATTCTGCTGCGAGATCACCTTCATCCTCCACTCCCGTCGCTCGTTACTCTTCACCATCGTCAATTTTCGATCCCCCAACCTTTACAGAAAGCTTCGCCTATGACCCATCTGCCCAACACTTCATCATTAGCTACATCCACAAACGCACCATCCTCTCTGTCTCCGTGCCTTCTTCCACGACAAAGCCTAGCAAACCTATACCCTAATTGCCTAACCTTCAAATCAACCCAGTTTCCTTTGTGCCTCATTTTCTCGAAAGCCATAGCTTGATGGAATAAGGTTGCATAAGGGAAGGTTTGCCAATAATAGAAGGGAACAATATCAAATCAAGTCCATTAACTGCTTTTTTCAACACAAAGTGAATTGTTTGAGAAAATTGCAAGTTCTGATTGGTATGGCAGGTTCTAGATGGTGGCTAACCCTGACTGTATTTTTATAAACAATGTAGTAAGTTTCATAAACAATTCGTAAGTTTCATAAACAATGTAGAAAGTTTCATAAACAGTTTGTGCGCGTGTCAGATTTTTTTTTAATATTAAAATTATGTCTTTTTCATTAAAATTTAAGTTCTTTTGTCCTTTTTATTAAAATTTAAGGGGTTTTTCATTAAATTTTAAGTCTTTTTAATTAAATAAAGTTATAGCATGGTTTTTTTTTTTATTAAAATAAACTTTGCCCAAGCCCTTTTCATGAAAGTTCCCTAAATAAAAAGGCAAGTACAAAGAAAAGGCAGCACACCACCTAAATACTAGCCCAACAGTAAGTAAGAAAATACAATAAATAGGCCCAAAAGTGGCCAGCAGAACAACAACAAAAAACCCTAAGACTGGAATGGGAACCATCAACCACCAAATGCGCCTCCATCGTAAGGCCACCACCACCACCAAAAGATCAAACCAACGAAACAATAGTATCAACGAACAATGGGGGTAAGCGAGCCACCCGCGCAATTAGCGCTCCTATAATCCTACCCAATAGTGCTAAAAGCACTTTAACAGCCACCCAACACCCGAGGAGAAGCACACAAGTCGAGTAGCAGAGGTTGGTAGTAGAGGACGCGCGATGTACATTAGCATCGGAGTAGGAGAAGGCCATGAAGATCCAGATCTGAGAGCAGCTCATGGGAATTGAGACAAAGTTCAAAGAATAAAGCTCAAGGGAAGCCAAAACAAAAACCAAAAAAGAAAAAGTGAAGAAATTAAAAAACTTTTTTAGTGAAAGGATGGGGAAGGATGAAGGAAATGAGGGGGAAGAGGGAAGATGCAAAGAGTGTAGATGGATGGGAAAGAAGGAAGGATAGGGAAAGATGGGGGAAAATGGCATATGCAGAGAATGGAGAAGGAAGAGAAAGAGGGAATGAGGGTTAGAAAGAGGTAGGAGTCAGGCTGCCGCCAACTCTAAGCCGGAGCAAGGAGCAGCGGCTAGGAGGATTTTTTTTTTTTTTTTTTTTTTTTTGTGAAGGCTGAAGAGGAAAGGTTCTAGAGAGAGGTTAGAAAGAGAGAGAGAAAACGCGTTTGGACTGTCTTCTTTCTTAAGCCTTTTACTTTTTGTGTTTCTTCATCTATTTGGTTCATTCTTTTCAATCACAAAAAATCTATATTACTATCAAGTCAGGATTTCTGTTTGTAAATATATATATATATATATATATATATATATATTATATAATTTTTTTACTTTGAGATAGGTTTCCACTAGGGTTGGCCTTGAGAATTTGGGAGCCCTAGGCGAGCCTTCAAAATGGGGCCTTAGAGTTCTTTGACTCCCGACCCTTTGTACATTGACATGTGTAAAAAAATTCACTAAATACATGAAAAGTCTATTTCTACATCAAATATCATTAAAAATTAATATCGAAAGAAGAAACATATACAAACATTACTCAAATATTACTCAAATATTACCCGTCTCACGTTTTTAGATGCAAATGCACTTATTAAGTTTACATAATCTAATTTTTCAACCAATTCAAACGAATGAGAAGTCCCTACGCAGTATGCCAAATTCCAATTATTTTTCTATTGTTACAATGTTACTTATTACATTCAATAAATTAATGAATTGTTGGATTACAAAGACAACATCTTACTACTAGGAAAAATACTAGAGTGAAGAGGATAGTAATTTTCGTATACACGACTAGGCAGACGAAACGGATTTGAGTAATTTATTATATATTATATAAACTAATTAATTATAAAACCCCATAAAAATAAACATAAAGTTGATATTTAAGAGAGAAGCAAAAAAGTAAAAATAAGATGGTGTGGACTATTTAAAAGGAGAAGACGTGTAGCTATAAAAAGAGATGGTGTGACCATCTTAAGTAAAATCATGCAATTAAAATGATGTTGGGAATAGGGTTATCTTCTTCCTCGCGTGAGGCCGACCCTGCAACAAAAGATTTCTAAATTCTAGAGTTTACATATAAACCCGCATAGCTCCCACCCATCCCCGTCCAAACCCACATAGCTCCGCCTAAAAATTGGGGGCCCTTCCGAAGTGGGGGCCCGAAGCTGGCGCTTCCTCCAACTACCCTAAGGGCCGGCTCTGGTTTCTACCTTGCCAGACGCGATTGTAGTCCACACGCACATATTGTTCTCCATCATACTTTCTTGTTCACTCTTCTAAGAGTTTGTTTCATAATTATTTAGTTTTCAACTCTTCACTTTTTTTTTTTTACTTTTTTTTTTCTGATAACTTTTCGTTTTCAATTCTTATTCACTTTTTTTTTATTTTTATGATAACTTAATTAGTTCTCATTCTAATTTTTCTGCTTTCCTTTCTCATTCCCAATTCTACTTCACAAAATTTTACACTATTTATTTTGGGATATAACTTGTAATATTCTTCCTTTTGTTGTTTATAGAAAGTAGAAACCACCTTTAATCATGTAAAAGAACAGAAGACAAACACCCAAACATATCACTTCAACCTTCCAAATTTCCAATCTATTCGAATCCTAAATCACGAAAGCCCCATTACGCCTCTGTCCAAACAAGAGCAATTTTCGACATGGAAAAAAACCGATTCATCGGCAACAAGATTTCTTGCTTACTAGTATTTGTGCTAAACAAATTTGAAACAGTACACCAAACACAATATAACTCATGTTGTGAACATCAAAGTCAAACTTCAACTATTAGGTTCGAAGAAAATAATCCGCATTACAGTCATGAACAAACATTACAATATTAGGGCTATTTTCCCAGAATCAAATACCTATAGTATGTATCAGACCAGCTTTCAAATTTATGTTGAAATGGTACCATGCCATAGGCTTTTCTTCTTTGATTAAAGCTAAAGATCAAAGATTTGAAAATTGAAAATGTTGCAGAAAACTTAAAGAGAGGCAGAGTTTTTTTTTAGTAATTCTTCTATATGATTCACTCACAAACCCTAGCATATAAAGGGCTAGTGAGATCCTTGTAAACACAAAAATTCTGTAACGAATGAAACGAGAACATGTGTACAAAGTAGATTTGTATTGATTTAAATTTGTAGGTTACAATCTCTTTTTACAATTTTCCTCTGATTTAGTCTTCAAATTTGATGTAGATGTGTAGGTTGTTGATCCAAGGGTCGCGATGACTTGATCTCGGACGAACGGTTGAACGATTGCTTCAAGTTTTGAGCTTGAAACAATGCGTGGATGATCTTCACCTCAAAGTTGCGGTAAAGGTAGTGTTGATGTAGGATGATCTTGAATCGAACGTCATTACAAGTTTTGAGCTTGCAACAAAGTCTTGAAGAAATCGGCACAAGTGCTTGTTGATTTTCAAGGGAGTGCTTCAGCTTCAGTCGAAAGAATGCTTCAGCTTTGGTTGAATGTTATTTGAAGAGAGTTTTGGCAACGTATTGGCCTTCAAAGATTTGGCAGAGGTTCTCCTTTTGTGAGAATTTTGGCCCTTCAGAGTAGAAATTGTCAACCTTGAATGTAGAAATTGTCCACCTTTATGCTTGTCATGGGACCTTATATTTATAGACTTCCAACGCCATGCCTTTGGGTGGATTTGGCTTTTATTTGTGTCTTTATTCATCCATGGAAGAATTTAGGCATGTTTTGTATCTTAATTTCAACCACTTTCCCTTTCTTGGTTGAATTATAGGGCTTTCTTGCCTATTTTGTGAGCAATATTCAATTCTTGCTTGTTTTGTGAAAAGGCTTTAACTTTCTTTCTGGTTTTAGGAGCAATTTGGACCCTTTGCCGATTTTAACGAATATTTCCCCCTTTTGGTCGAATTTTGGGGAAGTTTTGAGCTTCCTTTGCTTGATTTGTGCCATATGTCATTGATGCCTTGTCCATTTACGATGAGTCATATGCCACATGGAGCTTTGTGATGCATCATTTGCATGCAACGAAATGTACATGTCTACAATCCTACTTTTGGGATCATTCACAGTCGTTCACTACATTGTGTGCTGGGATTATTCCATTTGGGAATAATCCGGCAACACAGTACAACAGAAAGATAAAAATAAAATACAATTGCACATATACTATAAATAGAAACTAAGTTAGCCATTGAACATTTAAACATAACGGCTACTTCCATAAATAAAAATGTGAGGTTTCTTCTTCATTTCATCACTTATTCTGCAGATGTTTCATCTGCAGGATCATTCAAGGTCTGTGAGTAGCTTAACTTCCAACAGCCTTTCCTAAGCTGCTTACAAGCTTCACACCAAGCTTCAACCTTAAGTAATTGAATCTTTCCCTAGGCAAAGCTTTTGTGAATATGAGTTACCAACTATTCTTTACTCCTACAAAACTTCACATCAATCACATTGCCTTGAAGAGCTTCCCTTAGGAAATTGTATTTTATGTTTAAGTGTCTCGTTTTCTAGTGAAACACATGGTTCTTGACCATGGATATTGAAGACATATTGTCACAAAATAAGGGAGTTGCATCTATTTGCATTTCCCCAAAATCATCAAGGACAAATCTCAACCAAATGGATTGAGATGTTACTTCTGCTATTAAGACATACTCAGCTACAACGGTGGATAGCGCCACTATGTTTTGCTTCACTGAAGCCCATGAAAACACACCACTTCCAAAGTTAAATGCATAGCCAAAGGTACTTCTGCTATCATCTTCACTTCCAGCCCAATCAGTAACAAAAAAACCAATCAGAATAGCTGCCTTGTCTTTCATAAACTCAATGTTATAGCTTAGAGTTCCTTGTACATACCTCAGAACCTTTCTTTCCTCCTAGATTTTTTTTTTTTTTTTTTGGTAAGGGAATTCTTGAATCTAGACAACAAACTTTCTTGAGTTTTTCTCCAGTGGGTAGAGGAATGGACACATGTTTGTAGTTGAGTCTAAACTTCATAAGTAGTGACGATGCATACTTGCTTTGATGAATGAACACTCTAAATCCCATTCCCAATAAATGGTGAAGTAAACAAAGATTTGACATTTCATATATCTGCATCATCCCCCTTTTAAATTCACTTATCAGTTTCTCACTATTTCATGTGTACACAAGATCATCAACATATATTGACACAATGATCAATCCTTATTCTTTATCAGATTTTGTATATAGGGTAGCTTCATTGGTTCTCCTCTTGAACTTACAACTAATCAACTAATTGTCACTCTCATCGTACCAAACTTTAGGAGCCTGCTTTAAGCCATACAATGCTTTCCTTAGCTTATATACTTTATGACTTGCATTTCTCAACATAAAGCCCTCAGGTTACTTAGTGTAGACTTCTTCTTCAAGTACCCATTCAGGAATGCTGATTTAACATCTAGTTGAAACAGTTTCCATTCCTTTTGTGCTGCTAAAGCAATGAGAGTTTGAATTATATCTAACCTTGCCATTGGGGCAAAGGTTTCATTGTAGTCAATACCGGGTTTTTATGAAAAACCTTTTGCCACAAGTCTAGCCTTGTGCTTTTGAACAATTCCATCCAAGTTTAACTTGGTTTTAATACCCATTCTACTTCTATGATAGGCTTATCAGTTAGTCTATCAACCAGTTGCCAAGTATCATTCTTTTTAATCATTTCAATTTCAGAGTTCATAGCCACTTGCCAGGCTTGATCTTCTACAGCTTCTTAATAATTCTCAGGCTCAATGATGCACATATGGCATCTTGCATATATTTCCTCTAAACTTCTTAGCTTCACAAGAGTTGAACTTGGAGTTGAGTTTTAACTTGAGTTCTCTAAGTCACTTCTTAGTTGAACTGTTAGAATTTGAAGTTAGATGCAGGTTATGACAATCACTAATAAGAGGTTCATCTGTTGATCCCTGTTGCACTTCATTTTCACGGATTTCACTACCAAGGTTGAGAGGTAATGAGAATGACTCAACTTGGTTACATTCCTAGTTCCAAGCTTTGCTTTCATCAAATACAACACTTCTAGAGAGGATGATTTTCTTTGTTTGCAAACCATATATTCTATAACCCTTCTCACAACTAACATATCGCATAGATATGCCCTTGCTAGCCTTCTCATCAAACTTTTGTCTACACTTTCAGGTGTTTTATGCCTAGTTTCCTACCTATGAAAGCTTCAAAATGAGTCTTGTCCTTTACTGCAGTATTAAAACTTCTAATTGCAAATACAGTGCATTTGCAATAACTTCTGCCAAACAAACAATAGGAATCCTTTTCTCAGCCATCATGGACCTAGCTATTTCTCCATTTGTTCTATTCTTTCTCTTAGCAGCACTATTTTGCTAAGGAGAGTAGGCAATTGTCAATTGCCTCTCCATTCCTATGTCAGTGTAGTAATTCAGAAACTCAGTAGAGGTATACTCCCCACCTTTATCACTCCTTAGCCTTTTTAAACATAAACCACTTTGTAATTCCACAAATGCCTTGAATTTCTTAAAAAACATTGAACACATCTGATTTGTTTCTAACGAAGTACACCTAACACATTTTGAAAAATCATCAATGAATGTAACAAAGTATTTGTTTCCACCAAACTCATTTTGCGTAGGGCCACATAGGCCAGTGTGTACAAGCTCCAGTGGGCAGCTTCCTCTCCATCCATTCTTTTTATCAAAGGGTTCTCTGTGAAGCTTTCCAGATACACAACTTTCACACAATCCCTTCTTTTCTAAGAACTAAGGCAATCCTAGTACCTTTTCACCTTGCATCATCTTTCTCATACTGTCAAAGCTTAGGTGTTCTAGTCTTTTATGCCAGATCTAAGAATCTTCAACAATTGATGCTTTTCTTTCCACAGAGTTTATGAATTCCAACTGCAATGGGAAACATCTGTTTCTAGTCATAATAACTTTGGCAACTACATTCTTAAGGCTATTGTCATCAAATATCACTGCCATGTTTCCTCCAAATAGAACATAGTATACATGCTCCATCATTTGTCCCACAGTTAGTAGGTTTTCATCTAGTCCTAGAACTAATAACACTTCCTTTATGTATCTCTTGACATGCTTTGTTTCTACTATGAGTGTGCCTTTTCCAGTAGTTTGTACTAGATCTCATGTTCCTATTTCAACTTTGCAGGTTACATTTCTATCAAGGTTCATAAGTAGGGACTCTTTTGAGGTCGTATGGTTGTTACAGGCACTATCCACAAACCAAATAGACTTATCTTGTGAGATTGAGGCAACATGAAAGGCATAGAACATTGTCCCTATGCTCACTTTTTCTTCCTTGGCACAATTTGCTACTTGTTTGCTATTATCACACTCTTTAATACAGTGACCAAACCTGCTACATTTTCCACAATTTGGTTCGCCTTTGTATCTACAAATCCCAAAATGATATTTCTCACATACTTGACATTGTGGTTTTACACCTCATGGGCTGTTGCTTCCTTGTCTGTTTTTAGAAGTAAACTTGTTGCTCCAATTTCCTCCACCCTGATTATTCCAATTAGAACCACTGGTGTTGTTCCAGTTATTGTTTTGAGACCAAATTTTCCCCTTTTTGTTGATTTTGAAGACCCTTATAGTTTCCAACAGTATTATTGTTAGTCCCAACCTTAAGACTGCTAAAAGCTCTCTCAGTGCCTGTGAACCTATCTTTTTCATCATGTATGTCTTCTCTCTTGTCATACACTTTAACATATGCCATAACTTCCTTAATTCTGATAGTGTCAAGATCTCTAGTTTCTTCTATAATCGACACTGTGAACTTGTATTTACTACTCAAACTCATCAATAGCTTTTGCACAATTCATTTTTTAGGTACATCTTTCCCTAGTGACTTCAAATTATTCACAATTTTGAAAAACCTAACTAAGTAGTCATCTAGGATTTCACATTCAGACATTCTCAAGTATTCCAATTCAGCATTAACTGCTCGAAGTTTTACAGCTTGTACCTTTTTGTCACCTCTAAACTCTCTTATCAGAATATTTCAAGCCCCTTTTGCAGTCTTCTCATTTTTTTTTATACAAGGAAAGAGCTCATTAGTAATTACTCTTTGAATAAGACTTAATGCCTTGGCATTTTTTATTCTTTATTCTCGAGAAATTGCTGGTGCTTCAACTAGAATCTGATCTAACTCCTTTTCATCGTGTTCAAAGTGTCATTCCCTAAGTATTTGTTGCGGTAGTATTGCAAGCTCTACCGTATCCTATAGATCGTGTGTTATGAGGATGCTTTCCATCTTAACGGCCCACAAGTCGTAGTTGGTGCCATTGAACTGTGGAGTTCGTAAATCTCCACCAGAATAGCTTGATCCAACCATTTTTAAGTTGTGTATGCATAACAACTTGAAAAATGAACCACCTTTACCCTTTTCTGAAGATTTTGAAAGGAAAAACCTTGCTCGTAGTTTACGCCCCTTATTTGGAATCAAACCTCAAAGCTCTGATACCATGCTGAAATGGTATCAGGCCATAGGCTTTTCTTATTTGATTATGGATAAAGATCGAAGCTTTGAAAACTAAAAATGTTGCAGAAAACTTAGAGAGAAAGAGGCAGAGTTTTTTTTCTTTTCAATAATACTTTTATGTGATTCACTCACAAACCCTAGCATATAGAGGGTTAGTGAGATCCTTCTTCTGGGATCATTCACAGTTGTTCACTACATCATGTTCTGGGATTATTTCACTTGGGAATAAACTAACAACACAGTACAACAGAAAGATAAGAACAAAATACAGTTGTGCATATACTATAAATAGAAAGTAAGTTAGCTGTTGAACATTTAAACATAACGGCTACTTCCAAAAATAGTAATGTGAGGTTTCATTTCCGTGGATAACTTGAAACAAGAAGTTTTTTTGCAACCATCATCTTGGGATGTCAAGAGTTTATCAGTAAAAGAAGGTATTTTAGTGTTTTTGGTTTTATCTCTCAAGCTATAGTTTACCAAGACATTTCAATAAAACAACTTACTAGTCATCGATGTCTGATTTGTCATATGTTTCAAATAACGAAATTTGAACCAGATAAAACAATGTGACACAATACAATGGAATATGTAGCTATATATTGTAGATTAGTGAGAGTTTACAAAAACTATGTCTTACATACATTACTTGTAGTTGGCTTACTGCCACTTTGCTCAATTAAACTACTGTTGCTAAAATAAAATCTTTAGCTCTTGATTTTTCCAAGAGGTGATCTTCCATGAAATGTGCTCCTACTCAGTGCTCTCTGAACGTGGTCCGCATGATGGTGGGATTCCACAACTTAAGCAGCTTCTTTGACTTGGACATTACTGCCAATGAGTTTTGGTACTTCTTTAACATAGACCACATCGATGGTGTTGGGCAGCTGAAGACCAACCATAGGCTCTTCAACCACTCAAGAAAAAGGGGATCATGACTGGTTTAGAGAGACCCCAGAGATCAACAAAGAGGGAATCTGACTCCTCACTTGGGCTACGCGTTTCAACTGCTTTCATCGATGGTAAGTAGGTTGCTCAGTCCTTAAGATGCTTTATTCTTTTGTTGAGCCGCCTTCTAATTTGTCCTCCTCTGTTTATGTAGATTTAAAATTCGGTTCAACTCCCAAAACTTATCTAGACATGAAGAAGGTGCACACCGTTTTGGGGATCCCTGTCAAATGTCGCGACTGGTGTTGGCTACTCAGTCTCTTCGTATGGAGAAATGTGGGTTGTCCCTCTTAGAAGATATTAGGATATTAAGGGTGAGGTGTTTGCTCGTCCAATCGTCGCTATAGAGCATACTGCAAGTGAAGGCTGGAGAAAGAGATCTTTGTCACCTGCTCGAGAGCTGTTGGTAGAGAAAAGGTCAAAGACTTCGTCTGCTGAAGGCTCATCCATTGCTGAGAGGCTCGTGATTGACTTGACTTCTTTAAAGGGGAAGAAATAGGATGCTGGATCTAAGCTTATGAAGCCTGATATTCCAAATATTGCTAAAACTGTTGCTGATAGGATTGCGCAGCGAAGGAGTTCTGTCATGCCCATGTGCCTGGGTTTACTCTGAGGTAGCCTTTTATGCCCAAGTCCGATCTGATTCCAAAGGTATGTGCGGTGATGAAGAGCGAGGATGATGATTCCACTACCAAGGCAGTGCCATGGCCAGCCCCTCTGTTGAGAAGGAAACGTCAGCCATGATCAGCCTGCCAAACCAACCTCAAGGGCGGTTTTTGAGATCCATTCGATGTTGAAACCTGACCTGCTTGTGGACATGCAAGCATATGCCAAGTTTGTTGATGGTGTGAGCAAATTTGTTAACTCTAGTTTCTTTGCAAGGCATGAGGCTTAGTTGTGAAGGGGTTTCCTGCTTGCTATGATGCAGAAATTTATTATCTTGGCAGCCGAGTACACTTATATGGTGCAGGATAATGCTAAGGCTACTAGGGAAATAGTGTCATCCATGGTAGCAGAGGCTTGCTTGACTGGTGATAAAATTAAAGAGTTAAAGTCTGAACTTGCCTTATTGAAGGGATCTAATATCTCTACCCCCCCCCACTACTTAGCAGCTTAAGACTGCTCACCAAGAGAAAGATTGAAGTCCAAGCGTTGCTAGTGTATGACCTTGAGCGTGCCATTTTAGAATTTTGGTTTGGCCATGATGCCAAGGATGTAAAGCTGCTCACCATGCATAATGACATGGTTCGACTCAAGAAAACTGCCAATAGTTTTGAGCCCAATAAGGTGGAGCTGCAAAGAGCATTATCTGCCAATTAGAACATGAAAAAGAAACTAGATGAGTTGCAGAGTGCTCATACTAACTTGATTGAGGAGAATAAGCTGAGCGAGAAGTCCAGTCTTGAGGTTGTCTTTGCCCAAGGTCAAGCTGACTTCTATAAGCTTGGCTATACAAATCATTTACTTAGCATGTCGTATGACTTCGCCTTTTCTGATAAGGACCTCGAGCTTTTTATTATTTCTTCCGAGAATCTTCTTAAATTTTCCTTCGAAAGCGTCATTGGTGGAACAGCTGAGGATCAACCTACCCAGGTAGGGCGGCTGATGATAGTGTTATCCAAGATGAGGCAACTGTAGGTAAAGTGCTGGAGGTTGATGCTACTGGGAGCAATGCAGCTAGTGAAGATGTCCAAGCTGCTGAGGAGTAGTCTTCTTAGATAGACTTTACGATTTACTTTTTTTTTTTTCCTGCCTTGTTTTTTTCTTTACTTGAACTATGTTGGCCTTCATGCTAGATTTTTAGAAATTAATAAACTATTTTTATTTGCTTTACTTCATCCTTGTCTTTTTTCCTTGCTTTAAGCTTTCGTTGTAGAATGAAAAATCGAGCAGGCTACTTTGAACAAAGCAGTGAAGCTCATATTTATTGCTTTAGGCGCCAACTTCAGGTTGTTGGGTGCAAATCTTCGCTTGCTTGAGGCATCTTTCAATGCTTCTAACTTGCTGGGCCGAATGACCTCCGTAGTTACATGTTTTGTATTGGTGGTCCACTAGATCTTTAATCACAAGGTTGTTAGCAAAGCGCGCTAATTTTTAATAAGCAGACGGGCTTGTATGACCTATGTGACTGCCGACCTAGGCTTAGGACCTCTGCAAAGCTGTTAACCAGAGAGTCATGACTGCTCGGTTTTTAACTTTGATCTTTTAGGGCATTGAACCGCTAAGCTTTATCTCGTGTTGTTGCCTCCTAACATAGGCTTCTTAACTGGTTATCATTTCTCTAATCCTTTAAGCTGCATGGCCTGCATCACAACATATTAAAGATTGCTGGGACACAAAATTCACTAACCTTTTGCATCAAAAGTACATGGTTCTATAGAATTTTGTGGGTAGTGGTTCGAAAGAACTCTTTGTACTTTATGTAACCAATTTCGTAGGTTGCGTAGCAAGTAGCACAACACTTTAGGAATCAGTGCAAACCTAAGGGGTTGTTCTGTGGTAAGCACTTCATATTCACAGTAACCTGTTAACCTTTCACAAGATTGTGCGGTTGTATAGGTTTATGCAGCTAACTGCTCAAAGGGTGTACCATAGGCAATCTTCCAAAAACCGTAGGCTACTCATTAAGTTGGCAGGGGCTTCAGGTTCCCAAGGATCCCCAGAATTTGTAGGCTGCTCGTTGAATTAGCAGCGGTTTTAGGTTCCTAGGTACCCTGCAAAAATCGTTGGGTGCTCGTTGTGCACCCTATGCATGTAACCGAAGCTAGAATTCTGTATTCTTGCATAGATTGCCTATGTATTACACCAGGGATGCTCAGTTGCGAATGCTAGCTGGTCACATAACGGATGCTTAAAAGGGATAACAGGTAGAGGGAATAATATTCCATAACATAAAGATCGCTAGTTGGTCACAAACAGAATGCTTAGCAGGGATTGCCAGTGGCTGATCACATCAATGATGCTTAACTGCGATCCATCTTCATGGACAGCCATCCAAAGGGCGAGCTATAGCATGCCTCCTCCGTCTTTGAGGCCCAGGTCCTCACAGATTAAGGTAAATGCCTAAAATCCTTCAAATCTAGCTAAGCCTTAAAAAAGACCATTGTGGCTACTTCTAGGGATGTCAGCTTTAGTTACACCAGGGCAGCCCAACCCATCCACATCTGGATATTTAGAGTGTGTAGTTTACCCTCTCCTAGAGGGAGAGCAAGGTTGGTCCTCGGGAGGGGGTGCAATTCCTGTGATAAGTCCCTGATTAGGCATGATCTTAAATGAATAACTTTGGAAATCTTCATTGAAATCTTCATCGAAAAATGAGAGGAATGATATCGAACTTAGCATAAAGGTAGAAACTGCATAACAACTGGATAGTCCTCAACTTATGAGGTAAGGCTCGTTGAGCTACTTAAGTCTTTGAGCTTTATTTCGTCCAAGCAGAGCTCAGAGAAAAGTGAGAGGTCATGGTAGTACTTCCACAAGTTGTAGGCATTCCACTACTTGTCGATCTCTTTGTTGCTCATGGTGATGAGGGTGTAGCTACCCTTGCTGCCTGCTCTACTGACTTTGTACGTACCTTCCTAAATAAGATTTATTTTTTTGTAGCCTTCTCTTCTGGCAGTGATGAATGCTTTTCTTAGAACTAGATCTCCAAGCTGAAACTGCCGGATCTTTACCCTTTTGTTATAGTTGGAGAGTAGTTACTGCTGGTAGGCTACAATACGGGTGATAACCTTCTCGTGTTCCTCTTCGACCAAATCTAGATTTATGGCCATCTCATTTCTATTATGCTCCAAAGTTGGCTGTATGGTGCTGATGCTCGACACGATGACATTGGGAGGAATGATTGCTTCTGAACCAAATGCCAAGGAGAAAGAAGTTTCATCAGTTGCTCATCGCTTAGTTATGTGATATGCTCATACGACATCAGGAAGTTCGTCTGGCCACTTTCCCTGTTTGTCTGTGAGGGATTTCTTGAGGCAGTCCAAGATTATCTTGTTGGATGCCTCCGTCTGCCCCTTGCCTTAGGGATATCTAAGCATAGATATATGCTGCTTGATGTCATATTTCTAGAAGAACTTTGCCAAGTTTTTGCCCACAAATTACCCGCTGTTGTCGATAATGATAGATTATGGATGAAGTGCTCTATGTCTGAAAAGTAGTGGTGGTCATGAGCTCAGCTTCTACCCACTTGGTGAAGTACTTGGTAACCACAATCATCATGCCCCTGCCACTTGTATCGGGCAGCTTGGACCCTACTAGATCGATTGTCCACGGCATGAATGGTCATGGGCTTGTCTGTGGGTACAGGCTTGAAACGTTAACATCTATCATACTTTTGAACAATTCCTTAGCATCTTGATGCACGATAAGCCATTAGTAGCCGGCATTGAAGACCTTCTGTGCTAAGGATCGGCCTCCTTAGTGGTTTTCACAAACTCCTTTGTGGATCAAGCTCATAACTTTTAAGTTATCGAGAGGCGTTAGGCAGCGAATGACGTGGGCCTGAAAATGACCTTCAGATGAGAATGTCGTTCCACATATAGTAGCGTACCGCCTTTATTTGGAGCTTTCTAGTTTCCAATCTTTCTACAAATAGTGTCTTATTAACTAGGTAGTAGATTATGGGATCTTGCTAGCTCGGGATTGTAGTGACTTGTAACCCCTTGGCTGTTGGTTCTTCTTTTCTACTCGACTTTCCCAAATACTCGATCGGGATGGAGCACTAAACTGGTAGTCCAAAGCAGAGTCGAAGGCTGTCATAGTGTCTACATGAGCATTATCTGCCCATGGCACTTATGTGAGGGTGTAAGTCTAAAACACCTCAAGCTGCTTTCGTACCTTCTCGAGGTATGGTGCCATCCTTGGATGCTTTGCTATATACTCCCCGGTAGTCTGGCTATTGATAAGCTGAAAATCAGAATGGATTGCGAGCTTCTTGACTACCAGATCTTATGCCATTTAGAGGCCTACTAATAAAGCATTATACTTTACTTCATTGTTGGATGCCTTGAAGCTTAGAATGATTGCTTGTTCAAGCATCGAGCCGTCTAAGGTGATGAGAACTAAGCCTACTATAAAACCCTTGAAGTTAGATGAACCGTCGACATGGAAACACCAAAGTTCGTATTAGGATGGGTTAGTGTAGCTAGGGCATGCTCAGGAAGGATTGGGCCCCCAACTCTTCTTATATAAAGGCAGAGCTTACTGCTACATCTGAGACTGCCAAGTAAATGTATAATTCCTCAGCTACTTCCGGCTTAGATAGTAGCGGAGGGGATGTTAAATATATCTTCGAGTCTTGAAATGCTTTCTTGTACTCGTCGTCTCACTTATCTCTTTGCACCCCTTGATGGCCTTGAAAAAGGGCTTGCATCGATCAATTGAGCGCGAGAGGAAACGGTTGAGCACGGCTGCTCATCTGGTCAAACTTTGGATCTCCTTCAAAGTGGTTGGGGATTTCATCTCCAAGATTGCTTTGATTTGCTTATGATGCACCTCGATTCCTCGTTGGGAGATTGTTATAGTCTACTGGATCTTTCTCTTCTTAGAGTTGTTTGTGGCCCACTAGTATTCAGACACGACAAAGATACTGTTGATTCTGATGGTCTTGGCAGGCGGCCCCTCATCTGCATCTGCGTTCCTCCTAGGCTGCGCAACTGGCTTATCCAGGTATCTTGGTGGTTTGGCCTTCTTTTGCCGAGGACCGGTCTCTGCACTTGGCTCCCTACCTGCTTTGGTCGTTAGACTGTTTCTTGTCCACTTTCTTCTAGGATGCCTCAGATTTCTTCTGAGGCTGCTCAGGTGCCTTGATTGCTCGTCAGGCCTCATCCCTAAGCGCATGCTTCTCTGCCAGAGCGAATAAGTCTGCTAGAGTCAGGTCTTCTTTCATGATTAATTCTCCAAATAAAGGATAATCTGATATAAGTCCCTTTTAGAAGGCTGCGTTGGCGATTGAGTCATTGCAGATGACTATCTTCGCCTTCTTTGCCTTGAACCTCTTGACATAGTTGCGGAGCGACTCCTTTCGATTCTTCATGATGTTGAAAAGATGATAGAACTTCTTCTTGATCGAGCGGTAGGATGAGTGCTCCTTAGTGAAAACTAGGGAAAGCTTGTCGAAACTCCAAATAGTTTATGGAGGCAGGGTATGGAACCAGTCTTGCACCTCATCCTACAAAGTAATGGTGAATATCTTGCACAATAAGGCACAGTTGGCACTGTAGAGGATCATCACGTTAAAGTAATGCTTCAAGTGTTTTTTCTAGGTTTTCATCTCCCTTGAATAGGGTGAAATGTGGCATATTGAACTTACGCGGGGTTCATTTACTCGATCTCCCTTGAAAAATGATCTACCCATATATGCCACGTCCCTACGAAGGGCTTCGTCTATGGTCTTGATGCGCTAGAATCTACGTAATCGCTCAGTCATGAGCCTCTCTACTGGTCTTGACTTTTCTTCCCTATGCTCGGCTCGGCTATGCTACGATTGATGTGCATGTAGTACATTATTGACAAGCGCGCGAATTACTCGTAGGCTACTAGTTGAACTTGAGCCAAATTATGCAACTGTTTCTCCTCGTCCGCCATGCCACCACTCCGATGTGAGGTGGATGATGCTCCTTTCAAGCCTAGTCGAGTATAAACACTTTGCCTAGAAGGTTATCCATGTTGATTATCGAAGTATGGCCCCAACCGTGAATGTATGCTCGTCCGAGGGTATAACCAAGAGTGCACACTCCTCCGCACACTAAGACGAGTTACTCTATCTCGGTACACTGCCAAAATGCTCGAGTTCATGGCTGGTCAAAAGGCTACTTACTGGGACGCCGTGGGAGAAAAATGTCATCGCATGCCCTTGTTCTACTTTTAGACACCTCGTTAGGGGCACGCTGCATCTCGGTGCATTGCATGAGCTAACTCACCAAGGTATTCTACTGTGCAAGGGTGCTTGTCAGTTTGGTGACCTATCAGGATAAATGTTGTTCACCATTTGGAATGGAAGAGTTGGGACGGTAGGCGTCTGCTTAAGTTGTGGAAATGTAATGGACTTCGGGTGCAAAGCTTAAGCCATGATAGGTTAGATCTGCAATAAGGTAGGGTGAAAATACCCTTGGTTCAACCGTCGATCTTCAGATCTGGTTCTGGGCTGGTTGAACTGGTCTGGGACCATGTTGGACCATTTGGAAGGTTGCGGAAGCAGGTCGAGCTTATGAGGGTTAGGCCACCTCGGTTGACATGGCTCGGGCTACCTAGGTCTGCGCCTGCTGACTGCTTACGTCCTGGGCCTCCTACCCTAGGGCTTTCTCGCTTTGAGTTGAGGATTCCCCATGGGCCACTACAGTGGCAATTGCCATTGCTAGCATGGCCACGGTACCTCGTTGTGGAAAAGGTACAGTCTTTGTCGTGGTAAGTCTTAATGAGCGATGGTGTGGAGCCATGTCACGATCTCCATCGGGTGGTCCATGTCCTTCAAAATAAGGGGTCTTATCAGTTGTAGTTTTTGAATTTTCTACCATTGTAGTTGTGGATCTACAAACAAAGGAAGTTGAAAGCGAGAGTTTTCTTCAAGTCTTCGAATCAGAGCTCTCAATGAAAGCACCAATTTAAAGATGCAAATTTCCACCATCATTTGATTGACGAATCTGCACCTGCAAAATAATAACACTTAAGATTAAGGCCAAAAGCATCATGCACACGCGATGAATTGGGGGGGCTTTGGCCAAAGAATCTCCAATGCCAAAGTTAGAATTATGAAAAGAATGTGTTTTAGTGTTTGTGGGAAGCAAAACGCCTCTTTAGGGGTAGCTAAAGCTTCTCCTAATTTTGGAGATAAAGTGGGTATTTATAGGAGAGAACAAGAGTATGGACTGGCCCGCTTGGGTTTATAGTGGGCCGGCCTTAGGCTTGTGTTTAAGTGGAAATATTCCAAGATATTTGTGTAAATAAATATTTTGAAGTAATTAGGAAATATCATAAATAAATGGGATTAGGATTACTTACTTGAAAGAGGTTTTCTCTGATTAGGAATGTATTTATCATAAAGGATTATTTTATCATAAATACCTTTGACTTTTCCTACAGGAATGGGTGCCTTGATTAGTCGTTGATATATGCATGCTCTACCTCAGCTACGCATGGTGAATGAGACTGCTTCCTGCTCATTTAATAGGGGTAATTTTGTCTTTCTTGAGAAATAATCCATGTGTTAGCTCCATGATTTTTAGAATTATTTTTTGCTCCACATCTATGACAAAGTTCTGGAAAAAGCACCAGTTTTGACAAACTAGAGGGCGTTTTGATCGGAGAGAGGGGCATGTTTCTAAACTTCTAAGGCCATCTCCAACCGATGGTTGGCCAAATGGCTCATTTTAGCTCTTTGGCCCTCCAAGATCCTCCAAGATATTAATATTTTAATGAACAGTACATGGCCATATTTGCCTCCTTCTCCAACCGAGGGCCAAAGGGCCAGATGGCTCATTTTAGTCCTGTCACAAAAAACCGTCTCCAACCGAGGACCATAGGGCCAAACATAATTTATTATTTAAATTTCAAAACTACAACAACTTAAATTTAAAAACAACAACAACTTGAATTTAAAAACTACAACTTATATTTAAAAACTACAACTACAATTTAAAAACGACAAATTAAATTTAAAAACTACAAATTAAATTTGAAAACAACATTAACTTAAATTTAAAAACTACAATAACTTAAATTTAATATCTATAATCAACATCATCTTCATCATCCGCCATCGTAGGAGTATAGTCAAAGGTAAACAACTGCTGTCGGCTCATAATTTCTTTTGTTTTCCTATCAAATAGGCCTTACACATTGGAGTGTAATTCGAAGTGTTCCCTTCCATATTCTTATCATCAATCTCTTCTTGTATTTGTTTGGCCCATTCTTTATGCCTACATTTCCTTTCTTCCGCCTCAAGGGCATTTTGCTCTGCCAATAATCGCAATGAGGCCGCCACTTCATGTTGAGCAGCGTAATCATCATTTGCCTTGCCCTTTTCCTTTAACCTTCTCGCCTTGTTTCGTCTCATAGCCCTAGGTATGGAACCTTCACCCGAAGATAGATTTTCAACCCTTGTTTGTTGAATGGTTGGAGATCCATCTTCATTCATATCTGCAGTTGAGCATGTAGTTCCGAACACCGGCGTAGAAGCTCTCTGTGGTGGATCTTCAAATAACACCCACCCTTTACAAATTTCCCAACAAATGTGAAACTGAAAGGGTTTCAAGCTGCTCTCCATATACAATTCCTCCGCTTGGCGTACCTAGAAAAAAATTAAAGGAAATTAATTTATGAAATTAAATGTAATATAATTAAATATTTAAAATAAATTGTGAAAATACTTACTTTGTCGTAGTAATTAGCGCCGCTTTCATGTCTACTTGCAGCTGCTAACAATGTTTGATGTCATTTGTTCAAACTTGGCTGAAGATGTTTCTTCCATCTTGAAGAACAACTCTCGTGGTTTCGAATATTCACTGGAGTGGTGCTTTCATAGAACTCTTAGTATTTTTTGGACATACGAGTCCAAACACCGTCATTTGTTTGACAATTCCCCCCCTCACACTATCTTCTGACACCCATTTATAAGCCTTGCAAAGAGCTTCATCTTCTTTTCAGGTCCAAGCCCTACCTTTCATTGCAGACGAGGCCATTTGAAAATTATTGAAAAAATTGAAGGATAGATTTTTAAAAGATGAAGGAAAATATGAGAATTGAAATGGTGTAGGAATGGTGAAAATTTTGTGAGGAATGGTGAATGAATGGTTTAGGTATTTATAGGAATTCCTGTCGGTTATAACCGACATGATTAAGCAGTTTTCTGGGCAGCCCCGGGCTGGCTGGCTAGCTGCTTGCAGCCAGCCCTCTCCGATTCCGTGGGGCTCTCTCAAATTCCACAGCCCTCTGGCCCAGCACTCGATTGGAGACGATTTTCGAGCTATTTTCAGCCCTCTGGTCCCCTGGACCCTTCGGTTGGAGATGGCCTAAATGTGAGGAGGGTTGCAATTTATAGGTTTCTCATCGAATAGGAAAGGCAGCAAGCAACTCATTAGTTGAATTGGATTGCTACTTTACTTGGATTCGTGCAATCCAGATAACCTCCCAGTTGCACGCTCACTTCGCTTTACACGGGACACACAAAAGAAGTACTTTGATTCCATTGGACGGGGGAGGGTGAAGAAGCTAGGACAGAAGGGTAGAGTTCAGGAGAGTAGAATGCGTTTAGGAACGTGGAATATAGGAACCTTAACGGGAAAATCTATGGAAGTAGTGGAAGTTATGGTGAGGAGAAGGATAAATATTATGTGCCTACAAGAAACTAAGTGGGTTGGTCTTAAGGCAAAGGATCTAGAAAACTCAGGGTTTAAACTTTGGTACTCGGGCACAAATAGAACGAGAAACGGTGTTGGCATCATCGTGGACAAGACCTTGACACAAGATGTTGTAGATGTCAAGAGGGTAGGAGATAGAATCATGGCAATCAAGATTGTAATAGGACAAGAACTTATCAATGTGATTAGTGCGTACGCACCTCAAGTAGGGTTGGATATGAGTTCGAAGGAGAAATTTTGGGAAGACCTTGGAGACTTGGTGCAAGGAATTGCTCAGACGGAGAAGTTATTTATAGGAGGAGATTTAAATGGACACGTGGGCAGGGAGACAGGCAACTATGGAGGTTTTCATGGTGGCCATGGTTTTAGGGAGAGAAACGAGGATGGGGAAGCTATCTTGGATTTTGCAATGGCATATGATCTCTTCTTAGCCAACACCTTCTTTAAGAAGAGAGAAGAACATGTGATCACCTACAAGAGTTGGTCGTCAAAAACACAAATAGATTTTCTTCTAATGAGGAAAGGGGATCGTATAACTTGTAAGGATTGCAAAGTTATACCAGGAGAGAGCGTGGCTAATCAACATCGCTTGTTGGTGATGGATGTACATATCAAAAGAGTGAGAAAAAAGAACAAGACTTGGAAGTGCCCAAGGACTAGATGGTGGAATCTAAAAGAAGAAAAACAAGTCATTTTCAAAGAGAAAGTAATCACCCAGTGTGTGTGGGATAGAGAGGGGGAAGCTAGCCAAATGTGGGATTCCATGGCTAGTTGTATCCGAAAAGTAGCAAAAGAGGTATTAGGAGAGTCCAAGGGCTTTGCCACACACCAAAAGGAATCTTGGTGGTGGAATGAGGAGGTACAAACAAAGGTGAAGGCTAAGAAGGAATGTTGTAAAGCCTTATACAAGGATAGGACCGATGAAAATGGTGAAAGGTATAGAAAAGCGAAGCAAGAGGCGAAGAAAGCTGTGAGAGAAGCTAAGTTAGCGGCTTATGACGATATGTATAAGCGACTAGATACCAAAGAATGAGAGTTGGATATCTATAAACTAGCTAGAGCAAGGGAAAAGAAGACAAGGGACCTAAACCAAGTGAGGTGCATCAAGGATGAGGATGGAAAGGTTCTTGCTACAGAGAACGCGGTTAAAGATAGATGGAGAGGTTATTTTCATAATCTTTTCAATGAAGGACATGAAATGAGTGCTTCTTTAGGGGAGTTGAGTAACTCAGAAGAGTGTAGAAACTACTCTTTTTATCGTCGAATCCGGAAGGAAGAAATGGTTGTAGCTTTGAAGAAGATGAAGCATAGAAAAGCAGTAGGCCCAGACGATATACCAATCGAAGTGTGGAAAGTTTTGGGAGAGACAGGTATAACATGGCTCACTGACCTTTTCAATAGGATTTTGAAAACGAAGAAGATGCCAAATGAGTGGCGAACGAGCACTTTGGTGCCTATCTACAAGAATAAGGGCGACGTACAAAATTGCATGAACTATAGGGGTATTAAGCTAATGGGTCATACAATGAAGCTCTGGGAGAGAGTCATTGAGCATAGATTGAGGCAAGAGACATAGGTTTCGGACAACCAATTCGGGTTCATGCCAGGGCGCTCAACCATGGAGGCAATCTATCTCTTACGAAGATTGATGGAAAGATATAGAGATGGGAAAAAGGATTTACACATGGTCTTTATAGATTTGGAAAAAGCGTATGATAGGGTCCCAAGAGACATTCTTTGGAGGATTTTAGAGAAGAAAGGAGTACGAGTAGCATATATCCAAGCTATAAAGGATATGTATGAGGAGCAAAGACTGCCGTAAGAACTCATGAAGGACAAACCGAAAGTTTTCCCATAACTGTAGGATTACATCAAGGCTCATCCTTAAGTCCTTACCTTTTTGCGTTGGTAATGGATGAGTTAACAGGACATATTCAAGATGATATTCCTTGGTGTATGCTTTTCGCAGACGATATAGTGTTGATAGATGAAACTCAGGAATGGGTAAATGCAAAGCTTAACCTTTGGAGAGAAGTGTTGGAATCTAAAGGTCTTCGCCTAAGCCGATCAAAGATAGAATATATGGAGTGCAAGTTCAGTGCAAATGGAGGCCAAAACGAGTTAGGGGTGAGGATCGGAGATCAAGAAATACCAAAGAGCGATCGTTTTCGTTACCTAGGATCTATCTTGCAAAAGAACGGAGAATTAGATGGAGATCTCAACCATAGAATACAAGCTGGATGGATGAAGTGGAAGAGTGCATCCGGCGTGTTGTGTGACCGCCGTATGCCACTGAAGCTCAAGGGAAAATTTTATAGGACGGCAATAAGGCCGGCGATGTTGTATGGCACAGAATGTTGGGCGGTGAAGCATTAACACGTACACAAAATGGGTGTAGCGGAGATGAGGATGCTTCGTTGGACGTGTGGGCACACAAGAAAGGATAAGATTAGGAATGAGGATATCCGGGGTAAAGTAGGAGTAGCCGAAATTGAAGGAAAGATGAGAGAAAATCAGTTACGGTGGTTTGGACATGTGCAAAGAAGGCCTACTGACGCTCCGATTAGAAGATGCGACTATGGGACAGAGGTTCAGGGCCGAAGGGGTAGAGGAAGACCTAGGAAAACTTTGGAAGAGACTCTAAGAAAAGACTTAGAGAACTTGGATCTAACGGATGACATGACACAGGACCGAGCACAATGGCGTTCAAAGATTCATATAGCCGATCCCACTCAGTGACTTGGATTTTCCAAGTCTCCAACCGAGAAGTTTTCCTCACTCGGGAAATTAAGGGAATACTACATCAACCTACATGCTCCACTCACAAAGCTTCAACATACAAGCTTCAACAAAAGAAAATTCAGAGAACTTAGCGAAGAAGGCTTTGGTGTATTTAACACAATACGTTGAAATGAAGGAAAGCTATTTATTGATATCCCCGATAAGTCACAAATATGTACATATACATGAGTCAAAATAAACAAACAAGAGGGAGCCTTCACAAAGGTTGCTTAGGAGAAGTCTCAGCAGTCGGTAGAGCCCCAGAAAGAGCAGGCACTGAAGGGGGATCATTTGGAGCCTCAGTCCTGGACAGAACCCTAGAAGGAGGAGGCAGCAGAGGTTGATCATTTGGAGCTTCATTACGCGGTACAGCCCCAGAAGACGAAGGCAATAAATGCCTTTGGAACAAACCCACAAATCTCTGATGATCAAGTAAAACCTGACCATCAGATTCCTTCATCTGGTCAAGCTTCCTCTTCATGTTTGTAGCATAGTCATGTGCGAGCCGGTGCAACTGTTTATTCTCATGCTTGAGCCCTCTAATCTCCTGTTTGAGACTCATCACTTCAGCCGCCAATGATTCAACTTGGCGGGTTCGAGCAAATAGGCGTTGGGCCATGTTAGACACAGAACCTGCACACTGAACACTGAGAGCCAGAGAATCCTTAACAGCCAACTCATCAGACTGTTTGGAAAGTAGTCTGTTATCTTTGGGAGTGAGAAGGTTCCTGGCCACTACTGCAGCGGTCATATCATTCTTCATCACGGAATCCCCAACGGTAAGAGGACCAGTAGGGGAGACGAAGGATGGGCGCCATATGTTGTCTGGAGAAGGTGTGGCTGCCTCTTCAACAAGGTTCAAGTCAAAACGACGGTCGGAGGGGCCAGACATTTTCAAAGGTGTTGAAGAGAGAAGAGGTCGGACAAATCAAGATCTTAGAAGTGCAAGAATTGAGCTTCTACTGGTGGAGATTCAAGTGTGCTTTGGAACTTAATGCCAGCCTCTATAAAAATCTGCACTCGACGAAGCTTCAGAAATCGAGAGGCGTTTGCTTTTTCAAAAGCTGGGCTGCTCAGAGACCACGAGACATTTGCTTTCTCAAAAGTTGGGTTGCTCAAAGACCACGAAGGTCGATCTCAGAAATCGAAGAGGCGCTTGCTTTCTCAAAAGCTGGGCTGCTCAGAGACCACGAGGGCCGATCTCAGAAATCGAAGAGGCACCTACTTTTCCAGCCTTGTCAGCACCTGTCAGCTTTGCGGAAATTATGGGCATTATGTCGAAGATTTCTGGTGAAGTAGAAAGCACATGAATCTTACTGTTCAATCACCCACTTCCCACACGCAACATTAGCTCATGGGTACCACAGATCACTTTGCCAAAGTTCTCTGACAAAGTTGAGACACGTGAAGCTTGCATGAAGCTTGCAGCTCCCACTACACCGCTCTGACCAAGAAGGGTAAAAGAATAGCAAAGAAACAGCACTAACAAAGTTTAGACACATAAATTTTGAAGGTCTAGCTACCATATTATTACCCACAAGGGTAAAGGAACAGTACCACTGCTGGATAATTGGAAAGTCCCTGTGTGTCAACCTCTGTGCTTCGTGGCAAGATAGACTAGCAAACATGCCCAACCTTTTCTCACATTCGAGAAAACACTCCCAACAAGATTGCTTGCTCCAAAATCGAAGAGGCACCGCCCTCCGAATCTCGAGAGCCAAACTCCCAACATGATTACTTTCTCAAAAATCGAAGAGACACCGCTCTCTGAATCTCGAGAGCCAGACCCCTAGCAGGAATACTTTCTCAAAAATCAAAAAGGCATCGTTCTCCGAATCTCGAGAGCCAGATCTCCGACAGGATTGCTTGTTTGAAAACCGAAGAGGCACCACTTTCCCAACTTCAAGAGCCGGATCTCCTTGGATAAAACTTGTCTGTAATCTTTACACGCAACATCAGCTTTCCAGATACCACAGACCACTTTTTCAAAGTGCTCTGACAGAGTTAAAACATGTGAAGCTGGCAGCTCCCACTACCGTGTTATGACCAAGCAGGGTAAAGGAATAGCATTACTACTTGTTGTTAGGGAGACTCCTATATATGTTGACCTCCATCCCCAACAGACAGGCAGACCTGCAAAAATGCTCAACCCTTCCTCATATCTAAGAGGGCACTCCCAAAGAAGCCTTTCGAAATATTCAGCTTTCTTTCCCCCCGATAATACCTCTGCAAACAAGCTATACTAGAGCAAGAATATCTCATATCATCAGGGTTAAAAGCAAGAGTATCCTATATCATGTTTTTTCCCTGTCTTTTCCTTTGGCCTTGTTCTTACCTGCAAGACAAGGAGAAAGAGAGCAATCAGTCAACACTTGGAATCAAGCTTCCAGTCAGGAACTGACTGCCTGGAACCCCTTACTTGATTACTTACTTGGCATTGCTCTCGAGTACTCATCTTCAACATCTTATGCTTCCAGGGAAGATACCGCATCTGCCTGAGGAACATATAGGGCAAGTGAGAAGGATACAAGGAAGCATGTGGAGACAAGCGTAACAGCACACGTGCCGATACATCCACTACTCTGTCAAAAGAAAAAGTATCCCATATCAGCAGGGTCGAACGTACTATAGATTTGATGGACTTGTTTTGACCCTCAAATTCTTCAGTCGGCCTTATACTCTGGAGGAAACCAGAAAACCCTCCAGCCCAGTTCAAGAATAAGCCTATGGAAAGTTACTTCTTCAAAAGCAAAAGTATCTCATATCATCTTTTCTCATTTTTCTTCTCTTTATCCTTCATGCTGCCTGCAAGATAGGGAGAATGTGAACAATCAGCCGGAACTCGAAATCAAAGTTCTGATCTGGGACTGATTGCTTGGAGCTCTGATTGCTTACCTTGTCTGTCACCTCTTTCAGCAGATCCCCTAGCTCGGCGACTTGGAGGACTTCTACTACATGGTTTGTATCGCGCTTGACCAAGCCTGAAACTACAAGTAAGCTTCAAGTGAAATTGATACATTACCTTGTGCATCTCTACCAGTTAAAGACACCACCCCTGGATGGAGGAATAGTACTTCCAGAGAAGATGCCACATCTACCTACGAGACAGATAAGGCAAGTCAAGACGATACCACACTCCGGAACTTAGAAGTTTCGTGATTACGAGATCATTCTCCCACAATATTTCCTAATGTCATTTGTATTAAATCATTCACTTGTACTCACTAAAAGAGAGCTTGAACCTATGTACTTGTGTAAACCCTTCACAATTAATGAGAACTCCTCTATTTCGTGGACGTAGCCAATATGGGTGAACCACGTACATCTGGTGTTTGCTTTCCTATCTCTATCCATTTATATTCTTATCCACACTAATTACCAGAGCAATCTAGCGAAGATCACAAAAAGCGACCGTTTTCGCTACCTAGGATCTATCTTGCAAGAGAACGGAGAATTAGATGGAGATCTCAACCATAGAATACAAGCTGGATGGATGAAGTGTAAGAGTGCATCCGGCGTGTTGTGTGACTGTCGTAGGTCATTGAAGCTCAAGGAAAAATTTTATAGGACGGCAATAAGGTCAGCGATGTTGTATGGCACAGAATGTTGGGCGATGAAGCATCAACACGTACACAAAATGGGTGTAGCAGAGATAAGGATGCTTCGTGGGATGTGTGGGCACACGAGAAAGGATAAGATTGTGAATGATGATATCCGAGGTAAAGTAGGAGTAGCCGAAGTTGAAGGAAAGATGAGAGAAAATCGGTTACGGTGGTTTGGACATGTGCAAAGAAGGCCTACTGACGCTCCGGTTCGAAGATGTGACTACAGAACAGAGGTTCGGGGCCGAAGGGGTAGAGGAAGACCTAGGAAAACTTTGGAAGAGACCCTAAGAAAAGACTTAGAGTACTTGGATCTAACGGAGGACATGACACAAAACCAAGCGCAATGGCGTTCTAGGATTTATATAGCCGACCCCACTTAGTGGGAAAAGACTTTGTTGTTGTTGTTGTTGTAGTTTTTCAGAAGTCTGATTTTTGCTTTCTGTTTTTAAGCTTCTTATTTAACCAAATCCAAATGTATCTAATCTCATATTGGATAATACTTACATCCCGTATTTGCAAATACTATATCTTGACCAAATGAATAAATATCGGAGCTTTCAATCTATTAATCTTCATTTGAAGATCACTACTACAAGAAATCATTCTAGAGCGTTTAATCATCAAAACATATCAAATAAATGTTCATTATGAATAAATGGGCGGTTCATCATGGCTTAAATGATTTCCGATTGAAATGTTATTTTATGGGTGATCTTCAAATGAAAATTAAGAAATTGAACATTTCTGATTATAAAATTTGTACGGTCAAGATACGTTATTTGCAAGGAGGAAATGAGCTCATCCAAAGGGGGGAAATACAAGTATTATCATTTCATATTACAGTAGCCTTTGAGGATTTGCTTTTTTAATAATACTTCAAAAGTGGGACATATGGTACCAATTAGTCCACTATTGTTATAACACATAAGAGTGAAATGGTACAACACCCTTTTTTTTTTAAATAAGACGATAACATTAGTGGTTAGATGTTTAAATTAGAGAGCCGGCGGAGTTGAACCCACGCGTCTTGTATTTTGTTACCCATAAATATATATTTCCAACAATGTGTTATGTTACTGTCTCCATTCTTAAGCCTTTTATATTTTGTGTTTCTTCATCAAATTGGTTTACTCTTTCAAGATTCCAAAGATTCGTTTCATAACCATTTCGTTTTCAATTCTTATTCATTTTTTTTCTCTAATAACTTGTTCGATAATTAGTTTTCATTCTCATTTTCTGCACTCCTTTCTCATTCACCAATTCTACTTCACAAAAATATACACTATTTTTTTGGGATATAACTTCTAACAGCCCTTTATGCAAAGGGATTCCCATTTTTTTCAAAAAATGAGGATTAGGTGTAAAGCCCACTCCACATCGAACTTTAATGATCCAAAAGTCTATTTTGTAAGTCTCGATTCATAGATCATCCTTGCAAAAATTCAACTCAATCCGAAATCATTTGTCTATTTAACTATCAAGATAAAATTTCATTATTTCTTATATAACAAAGTATTCATTAATTTCTTTGAATTCAATCAGATGTCTTAAACATTTCCGATTTGGCTAATATTTTGTAAGGATGATCTATGAGGTGCAACTTGAAAATAAACGGTTCGGATCATTAAAGTTCAATGTGATGTGGACTCTACAACTAATCCCCATTTTTATAAAAAAAAAATGGAAATCCCCTTAAAAGTTTCCTAACATGTAATATTCTACCTTTTATGCTCATAGAAAGTAGAAACCACCTTTAATCATGTAAATGAACAGAAGAACAAACACCCCAACATATTTTCACTTCAACCTTCCAAATTTCCAATCCATTCGAATCCCAAATCACGAAAGCCCCGTTAGGCCTCTGTCCAAATAAGAGAAATTTCCAACACCGGGAAAAAACCGATTCATCTACAACTAGATTTCTTGCTTTCTAGTACTTCTGTAAACAAATTTGAAACAGCACACAGAACACAATATAGCTCAACTGTTGAGAACAGAAGCGAAACTTAGAATATTAGGTTCTGAGGAAAATAATCCGCATTACAGTCAAGAACAAACATTACAATATTAGGCCGACTTTCCCTGATTCAAATACTTATAGTAAGTACCAGATTCAGACCAGCTTTGTAGATTATGCAGATCTCTTTTCTGATAGTCAATGGAGGTAGTAGAAATCATCTTGCTTTTACGTAACCTCCTTTCAACATATGATTGCTTAGGTGGATAATGTATGACCATTTTCTTCAAATTCTGAGCATGCTCGAGAATATACCTTGCAAACTCCATTCCATTGTACCCGTTGGAAAGCTCTATTTTGACCACCTCGAGACAATGAACAAAGTCCAAGTTTTGGGATTTCCAATATTTCCTATTAAACTTGCATGACTGGAAAGGCAACAACCAAATCAAGTAAATTTGTTTAGTAACATACCAAAAATAAAAAAAATAACTTCCCAAATAAAAGGAAATTATTTCCAGCACTGCACTACCAACACAGGATACATCTTAAGAAGATGAGGGTTATACATTGCTCTTGTCTAGGAATAATGGCTTTAACATCTCTGCCTTAGAATTCTAGAAATTTCAGATCGTATAAGATTTTCTGTTGTGTGTTGTGTGTTGTGTGTATGTGTAGAGCAGAGAGAGGGAGAGAGAGACCTTAACTTACTTTTGAGCCAAAGAATCGAGGGTAAGAGTTTATGTGCAAAGTTTTCAAGTTAGGCATTCCTCTCAAAAGAGAGACCATAGCCGGGACAAGGTCATCAAACACGCCCCCAGCATGCAAGCTCAAGTAAGAAATATCATCGAACTGTAGTTGCATGGAACCTTCCCTGAACAGTGCCTGCATCATTTTAAATATTAAATCAATTTCTTATATGGAAAAGTATGTGTACACAAATACCCTATGAGAAAAAGGTAATAAAGTTGAGCCTCGTGAAAAATATTTCCAGTATGTGTACACAAATACCCTATGAGAAAAAGGTAACAAAGTTGAGCCTTATGAAAAATATTTCCAGTATCTACATACATAATCAGTAATTCCTCAAAAGTTAAAACCACGATTTTGCTTCTTAGTTTGCCAACTTCATATGTCTAACCAATGTCTTTATAGTTCTTGTAATGTTTACGTCTTTTAAACAACTCCAGCACCAATATAATTTGGTTCCATACAACTAGAAAGAAATTTTAAAGTTTAAGAAGCAAAAATCAGGCTTCCGTATTATTAGTATGACATGGCCTCATACCAAGAGATATGCCTTGTTATATCTATTAAAAGATTCCAGAAGGAGAAATATACATAAGTTCATATTGCATAACATCCTGAATTTCTAAAGGATACTTATCTTTACCTGTGTGGTATCTTCACTTAGAATAAGATCTTTAACCTTGCAGATGCTGCACAGAACCTCAAATATTTTCTCAAAGTCATAGTCATCTTTCTTACAACAACAACAACAACAACAACAAAGCCTTTTCCCACTAAGTGGGGTCGGCTATATGAATCCTAGAACGCCATTGCGCTCGGTTTTGTGTTATGTCCTCCGTTAGATCCAAGTACTCCAAGTCTTTTCTTAGAGTCTCTTCCAAAGTTGTCCTAGGTCTTCCTCTACCCCTTCGGCCCTGAACCTCTGTCCCATAGTCACATCTTCGAACCGGAGCGTCAGTCGGCTTTCTTTGCACATGTTCAAAATCACCGGAGCCGATTTTCTCTCATATTTCCTACAATTTCGGCTACTCCTACTTTACCTCGGATATCCTCATTCCCAATCTTATCCTTTCTCGTGTGCCCACACATCCCACGAAGCATCCTCATCTCCGCTACACCCATTTTGTGTACGTGTTGATGCTTCACCACCCAACATTCTGTGCCATACAACATCGCTAGCCTTATTGCCGTCCTATAAAATTTTCCCTTGAACTTCAGTGGCCTACGACGGTCACACAACACACCGGATGCACTCTTTCCATCCAGCTCGTATTGTATGGTTGAGATCTCCATCTAATTCTCCGTTCTCTTGCAAGATAGATCCTAGGTAGCGAAAACGATCGCTTTTTGTGATCTTCGCTAGATTGCTCCGATCATTAGTGTGGATAAGTATATAAATTGATAGAGATAGGAAAGCAAACACAAGATGTACGTGGTTCACCCAGATTGGCTACGTCCACGGAATAGAAGAGTTCTCATTAATTGTGAAGGGTTTACACAAGTACATAGGTTCAAGCTCTCATTTAGTGAGTACAAGTGAATGATTTAGTACAAATGACATTAGGAAATATTGTGGGAGAATGATCTCGTAATCACGAAACTTCTAAGTATCGGAGTGTGGTGTCGTCTTGACTTGCCTTATCTGTCTCATAGGTAGATGTGGCATCTTCTCTGGAAGTACTCTTCCTCCATCCAGGGGTGGTATCTTTAACTGGTGGAGATGCACAAGGTAATGTATCAATTTCACTTGAAGCTTACTTGTAGTTTCAGGCTTGGTCAAGCGCGATACAAACCATTTAGTAAGAGTCCCCCAAGTCGCCGAGCTAGGGGGTCTGCTGAAAGAGGTGACAGACAAGGTAAGCAATCAGAGCTCCGACTGATTGTTCACCTTCTCCCCATCTTGCAGCAGCATGAAGGATAAAGAGAAGAAAAATGAGAAGAGATGATATGAGATACTTTTGCTTTTGAAGAAGTAACTTTCCACAGGCTTATTCTTGAACTGAGCTGGAGGGTTTTCTGGTTTCCTCCAGAGTATAAGGCCGACTGAAGAATTTGAGGGTCAAAACAAGTCCATCAAATCTAGAGTACGTTCCACCCTGCTGATATGGGATACTTTTGCTTTTGACAGAGTAATGAATGTATCGGCACGTGTGCTGTTACGCTTGTCTCCACATGCTTCCTTGTATCCTTCGCACTTGCCCTATCTGTTCCTCAAGCAGATGCGGAATCTTCCCTGGAAACATAAGATGTTGAAGATGAGTACTCGAGAGCAATGCCAGGTAAGTAATCAGGTAAGGGGTTCCAGGCAGTCAGTTCCTGGCTGGAAGCTTGATTCCAAGTGCTGACTGATTGCTCTCTTTCTCCTTGTCTTGCAGGTAAAAACAAGGCCAAAAGAAAAGACAGGGAAAAAGCATGATATGGGATACTCTTGCTTTTAACCCTGATGATATGAGATATTCTTGCTCTAGTATAGCTTGTTTGCAGAGGTATTATCGGGGGGAAAGAAAGCTGAATATTTCGAAAGGCTTCGTTGGGAGTGCCCTCTCAGTGATGAAGGGTTGAGCATTTTTGCAGGTCTGCCTGTCCGTTGGGGATGGAGGTCGACATATATAGGAGTCTCCCTAACAACAAGTAGTAATGCTATTCCTTTACCCTGCTTGGTCATATCACGGTAGTGGGAGCTGCCAGTTTCACATGTTTTAACTCTGTCAGAGCACTTTGAAAAAGTGGTTTGTGGTATCTGGCTCTCGAGATTCGGAGAACGATGCCTCTTCGATTTTTGAGAAAGCAATCATGCTGGGGGTATGACTCTCGAGATTCGGAGAGCAGTGTCTCTTCGATTTTTGAGGAAGTAATCATGTTGGGAGTCTGGCTCTCGAGATTCGGAGGGCGGTGCCTCTTCGATTTTGGAGCAAGCAATCTTGTTGGGAGTGTTGTCTCGAATGTGAGTAAAGGTTGGGCATGTTTGCTAGTCTACCTTGCCACGAAGCACAAAGGTTGACACACAGGGACTTTCCAATTATCCAGCAATGGTACTGTTCCTTTACCCTCTCTTCGATTTTGAGAAAGTAGTCATGTTGGGAGTCTGGCTCTCGAGATTCGGAGGACGGTGCCTCTTCGATTTTGGAGCAAGCAATCTTATTGGGAGTGTTTTCTCGAATGTGAGTAAAGGTTGGGCAAGTTTGCTAGTCTACCTTGCCACGAAGCACAGAGGTTGACACACAGGGACTTTCCAATTATCCAGCAGTGGTACTGTTCCTTTACAGTTGTGGGTAATAATATGGTAGCTAGACCTTCAAAATTTATGTGTCTAAACTTTTGTTAGTGCTGTTTCTTTGCTATTCTTTTACCTTTCTTGGTCAGAGCGATGTAGTGGGAGCTGCAAGCTTCACGTGCTCAACTTTGGCAGAGAACTTTGGCAAAGTTATTTGTGGTACCCATGAGCTATTGTTGCGTGTGGGAAGTGGGTGATTGAACAGTAAGATTCATGTGCTTTCTACTTCACCAGAAGTCTTCGACAGAATGCCCATAATTTCTGCAAAGCTGAGTGTGCGTGTGACAGGTGCTGACAAGGCTAGAAAAGTAGGTGCCTCTTCGATTTCTGAGATCGGCCCTCGTGGTCTCTGAGCAGCCCAGCTTTTGAGAAAGCGAGCGCCTCTTCGATTGATTCGGAGAACGATGCCTCATCGATTTTTGAGAAAGCAATCATGTTGGGGGTCTGGCTCTCGAGATTCGGGGAGCAGTGTCTCTTCGATTTTTGAGAAAGTAATCATGTTGGGAGTCTGGCTCTCGAGATTCGGAGGGCGGTGCCTCTTCGATTTTGGAGCAAGCAATCTTGTTGGGAGTGTTTTCTCGAATGTGAGTAAAGGTTGGGCATGTTTGCTAGTCTACCTTGCCACGAAGCACAAAGGTTGACACACAGGGACTTTCCAATTATCCAGCAATGGTACTGTTCCTTTACCCTCTCTTCGATTTTTAAGAAAGTAGTCATGTTGAGAGTCTGGCTCTCGAGATTCGGAGGACGGTGCCTCTTCGATTTTGGAGCAAGCAATCTTATTGGGAGTGTTTTCTCGAATGTGAGTAAAGGTTGGGCATGTTTGCTAGTCTACCTTGCCACGAAGCACAAAGGTTGACACACAGGGACTTTCCAATTATCCAGCAGTGGTACTGTTCCTTTACCCTTGTGGGTAATAATATGGTAGCTAGACCTTCAAAATTTATGGGTCTAAACTTTGTTAGTGCTGTTTCTTTGCTATTCTTTTACCCTTCTTGGTTAGAGCGATGTAGTGGGAGCTGCAAGCTTCACGTGCTCAACTTTGGCAGAGAACTTTGGCAAAGTTATCTGTGGTACCCATGAGCTATTGTTGCGTGTGGGAAGTGGGTGATTGAACAGTAAGATTCATGTGTTTTCTACTTCCCCAGAAGTCTTTGACAGAATGCCCATAATTTCCGCAAAACTGAGTGCGTGTGACAGGTGCTGACAAGGCTGGAAAAGGCTGGAAAAGTAGGTGCCTCTTCGATTTCTGAGATCGGCCCTCGTGGTCTCTGGGGAGCCCAGCTTTTGAGAAAGCGAGCGCATCTTCGATTTTTTAGATCGGCCTTCGTGGTCTATGAGCAGCCCAACTTTTGAGAAAGCAAACGCCTCTTAGATTTCTGAGATCAACCCTCGTGATCTCTAAGCAGCCCAGCTTTTGAGAAAGCAAACGCCTCTTCGATTTCTGAGCAGGCGCCTCTTCGATTTCTGAAGCTTCGTCGAGTGCAGATTTTTATAGGGGCTGGCATTAAGTTCCAAAGCACACCTGAATCTCCACCAGTAGAAGCTTCATTCTTGCACTTCTAAGATCTTGATTTGTCCGACCTCTTATCTCTTCAACACCTTTGAAAATGTCTGGCCCCTCCGACCGTCGTTTTGACTTGAACCTTGTTGAAGAGGCAGCCCCGCCTTCTCCAGACAACATATGGCGCCCATCCTTCGTCTCCCCTACTGGTCCTCTTACCGTTGGGGATTCCGTGATGAAGAATGATATGACCGCTGCGGTGGTGGCCAGGAACCTTCTCACTCCCAAAGATAACAGACTACTTTCCAAACGGTCTGATGAGTTAGCTGTTAAGGATTCGCTGGCTCTCAGTGTTCAGTGTGCAGGTTCTGTGTCTAATATGGCCCAACGCCTATTTGCTCGAACCCGCCAAGTTGAATCATTGGCGGCTGAAGTGATGAGTCTCAAACAGGAGATTAGAGGGCTCAAGCATGAGAATAAACAGTTGCACCGGCTCGCACATGACTATGCTACAAACATGAAGAGGAAGCTTGACCAGATGAAGGAAACTGATGGTCAGGTTTTACTTGATCATCAGAGATTTGTGGGTTTGTTCCAAAGGCATTTATTGCCTTCGTCTTCTGGGGCTGTACCGCGTAATGAAGCTCCAAATGATCAACCTCTGATGCCTCCTCCTTCTAGGGTTCTGTCCAGTACTGAGGCTCCAAATGATCCCCCTCCGGTGCCTTCTCTTTCTGGGGCTCTACCGACTGCTGAGACTTCTCCTAAGCAACCTTTGTGAAGGCTCCCTCTTGTGTGCTTATTTTGACTCATGTATATGTACATATTTGTAGCTTATCGGGGATATCAATAAATAAGCTTTCCTTCATTTCAACGTATTGTGTTAAATACACCAAAGCCTTCTTCGCTAAGTTCTTTGAATTTTCTTTTGTTAAAGCTTGTATGTTGAAGCTTTCTGAGTGGAGCATGTAGGTTGGGGTAGTGTTCCCTTAATTTCCCGAGTGAGGAAAACTTCTCGGTTGGAGACTTGGAAAATCCAAGTCACTGAGTGGGATCGGCTATATGAATCTTAGAACGCCATTGTGCTCGATCCTGTGTCATGTCCTTCGTTAGATCCAAGTACTCTAAGTCTTTTCTTAGAGTCTCTTCCAAAGTTTTCCTAGGTCTTCCTCTACCCCTTCGGCCCTGAACCTCTGTCCCATAGTCGCATCTTCTAATCGGAACGTCAGTAGGCCTTCTTTGCACATGTCCAAACCACCGTAACCGATTTTCTCTCATCTTTCCTTCAATTTCGGCTACTCCTACTTTACCCCGGATATCCTCATTCCTAATCTTATCCTTTCTCGTGTGCCCACACATCCAACGAAGCATCCTCATCTCCGCTACACCCATTTTGTGTACGTGTTGATGTTTCACCGCCCAACATTCTGTGCCATACAGCATCGCCGGCCTTATTGCCGTCCTATAAAATTTTCCCTTGAGCTTCAGTGGCATACGGCGGTCACACAACACGCCGGATGCACTCTTCCACTTCATCCATCCAGCTTGTATTCTATGGTTGAGATCTCCATCTAATTCTCCGTTCTTTTGCAAGATAGATCCTAGGTAACGAAAACGGTCGCTCTTTGGTATTTCTTGATCTCCGATCCTCACCCCTAACTCGTTTTGGCCTCCATTTGCACTGAACTTGCACTCCATATATTCTGTCTTTGATCGGCTTAGGCGAAGACTTTTAGATTCCAACACTTCTCTCCAAAGGTTAAGCTTTGCATTTACCCCTTCCTGAGTTTCATCTATCAACACTATATCGTCTGCGAAAAGCATACACCAAGGAATATCATCTTGAATATGTCGTGTTAACTCATCCATTACCAACGCAAAAAGGTAAGGACTTAAGGATGAGCCTTGATGTAATCCTACAGTTATGGGAAAGCTTTCGGTTTGTCCTTCATGAGTTCTTACGGCAGTCTTTGCTCCTTCATACATATCCTTTATAGCTTGGATATATGCTACTCGTACTCCTTTCTTCTCTAAAATCCTCCAAAGAATGTCTCTTGGGACCCTATCATACGCTTTTTCCAAATCTATAAAGACCATGTGTAAATCCTTTTTCCCATCTCTATATCTTTCCATCAATCTTCGTAAGAGATAGATTGCCTCCATGGTTGAGCGCCCTGGCATGAACCCGAATTGGTTGTCCGAAACCCGTGTCTCTTGCCTCAATCTATGCTCAATGACTCTCTCCCAGAGCTTCATTGTATGACTTATTAGCTTAATACCCCTATAGTTCATGCAATTTTGTACGTCGCCCTTATTCTTGTAGATAGGCACCAAAGTGCTCATTCGCCACTCATTTGGCATCTTCTTCGTTTTCAAAATCCTATTGAAAAGGTCAGTGAGCCATGTTATACCTGTCTCTCCCAAAAGTTTCCACACTTCGATTGGTATATCGTCTGGGCCTATTGCTTTTTTATGCTTCATCTTCTTCAAAGCTACAACCACTTCTTCCTTCCGGATTCGACGATAAAAATAGTAGTTTCTACACTCTTCTGAGTTACTCAACTCCCCTAAAGAAGCACTCATTTCATGTCCTTCATTGAAAAGATTATGAAAATAACCTCTCCATCTGTCTTTAACCGCGTTCTCTGTAGCAAGAACCTTTCCATCCTCATCCTTGATGCACCTCACTTGGTTTAGGTCCCTTGTCTTCTTTTCCCTTGCTCTAGATAGTTTATAGATATCCAACTCTCCTTCTTTGGTATCTAGTCGTTTATACATATCGTCGTAAGCCGCTAACTTAGCTTCTCTGACAGCTTTCTTCGCCTCTTGCTTCGCTTTTCTATACCTTTCACCATTTTCATCAGTCCTCTCCTTGTATAAGGCTTTACAACATTCCTTCTTAGCCTTCACCTTTGTTTGTACCTCCTCATTCCACCACCAAGATTCCTTTTGGTGTGGGGCAAAGCCCTTGGACTCTCCTAATACCTCTTTTGCTACTTTTCGGATACAACTAGCCATGGAATCCCACATTTGGCTAGCTTCCCCCTCTCTATCCCACACACATTGGGTGATTACCTTCTCTTTGAAAATGGCTTGTTTTTCTTCTTTTAGATTCCACCATCTAGTCCTTGGGCACTTCCAAGTCTTGTTCTTTTGTCTTACTCTTTTGATATGTACATCCATCACCAACAAGCGATGTTGATTAGCCACGCTCTCTCCTGGTATAACTTTGCAATCCTTACAAGTTATACGATCCCCTTTCCTCATTAGAAGAAAATCTATTTGTGTTTTTGACGACCCACTCTTGTAGGTGATCACATGTTCTTCTCTCTTCTTAAAGAAGGTGTTGGCTAAGAAGAGATCATATGCCATTGCAAAATCCAAGATAGCTTCCCCATCCTCGTTTCTCTCCCCAAAACCATGGCCACCATGAAAACCTCCATAGTTGCCTGTCTCCCTGCCCACGTGTCCATTTAAATCTCCTCCTATAAATAACTTCTCCGTCTGAGCAATTCCTTGCACCAAGTCTCCAAGATCTTCCCAAAATTTCTCCTTCGAACTCGTATCCAACCCTACTTGAGGTGCGTACGCACTAATCACATTGATAAGTTCTTGTCCTATTACAATCTTGATTGCCATGATTCTATCTCCTACCCTCTTGACATCTACAACATCTTGTACCAAGGTCTTGTCCACGATGATGCCAACACCGTTTCTCGTTCTATTTGTGCCCGAATACCAAAGTTTAAACCCTGAGTTTTCTAGATCCTTTGCCTTACTACCAACCCACTTAGTTTCTTGTAGGCACATAATATTTATCTTTCTCCTCACCATAACTTCCACTACTTCCATAGATTTTCCCGTTAAGGTTCCTATATTCCACGTTCCTAAACGCATTTTGCTCTCTTGAACTCTACCCTTCTGTCCTAGCTTTTTCACCCTCCCCCGTCTAATAGGATCAAAGTACTTCTTTTGTGTGTCCCGGGTAAAGTTGATAGGAGCATATGCTCCCAAACAACTTTGAGTGGAGTCGTTCGAAAAGAAGTTTCTATGGCCCCCTTGCTCATTTAACACTGCATCCGGGTGCCGATGGAGATACAGCGACCCTTGCTCACTTATCACTGTGCTCAGGCCACACAGCGCGCCACTTACGGGTGACGTCCTAGCTTTAGCGCGATTTTGTTCTGGATTCATTTTCATAAGGATTCGACGTGATCATGGAGTGCCGGCTGTCGACTACCTGACGCCCTCCCCCTCCTCCTTTATCCGGGCTTGGGACCGGCCATGTAAGACATAGGCGGAGTTATAGTCATCTTTCTTACGCTTCAGAAAAATCTCAGCTTTTTCTAAACACGTTAATTTCCCAAGATTATGGTAATTCAGTATACTTCCGATCCATGTCAAATACTTCAGATTTGGAGCAAAAATATTCATTGACTTGCTGCTGCTGTCAAATTTATAAAACTCTATATGTATATCTACAAGCTTCTCACATGAAATGTTAAGATGGCATAAGCGAATGCCACGTAAAGAGGAACCCACCAAACTAAATGATTCCAAAGATGAGCTTTCAATGATGATATTTTCTATTGAAACATAACTAAGCTGCAATTTCTTAATGCATTTGCAGGAACTTGAGATCCATTTGCAAAACCCTTCATCCATCGTAACACTTTTTAACGTTAAGCATTGGAGATTACTTGAGCAAGCAAATGAGGGCGCTTTAAGAATTGTATCCATGTGCACCAATAGTGACCTCAAAGATCCACAAAGAAAGACGCAAGCTGGGAGTTCTAATGTCCCAGGTATATGCTTGCCATTCAACGCAAAATCAAGCACTTCGACATTACACCTTGCTGCAATATGGATCCACGTGATCATACGAAAAATCTTGTTGGCAAGGCCTGAACTGATACACCAACTAATAGAAAGGCGTTGTATCTTACTATCCCCACGATGAAGCAAGAATCTATCAAAAGAGTCCAGTAAGTTCAAATGCTTCTGCTTGTTTCCTGAGTCTGGTGAACAAATTACCAATGAAGGGGTGGATAGAAAGAGCTCTCTGCATCTTTTGGAAACGCTGCCCACTCGAATGAGTTCCTTAAAATTGAGGAATGATAGCATTTGATGAGCCACTTCATCTGGAAGATTACTTAATCTATCTATTATATAGTTGGGACAAGTTCCTCGAGCTTGAGAACTTTCAGCAGCGACTAGCTTATGTTTGTGTTCCATGATACTTGGTTGCTCTTCTACAACAATTAACAAGAAAACAAAGTTATGTAAATATACATATCATTAACAGCATCAAGCCAAAGACCTACACATACCATTTTCTAAACTAAGGACCCAGTAATTATTTCGTTTCAAGTTTTTAGTTTGCACTTTTTGGTTAGATATAAGGAGCAAATACAAGTGATAAAGGAGGATTGATTAAGGATAGAGGATGGGTGGTGTTGAGAAGGATGTGGTCCTGTGGAAGAAAGGTACACGATATGAAAACTAAAAACCAAAAACTGAATACAATTTCAAGTAGGCTTGATTTTCTAGTTTTTTGTCGTTTGATAACCATTTCATTTCTAGTTTTTAGTTAGGAATATGGGAGAAAAGAGGGATGAGCAGAGTTGGAGAAAGGGTGATGGAAAGGAAGCGGAACAAACGTACATTGAAGAGTACACAAAGAAAACTAAAAACTATTTTATTAAACTGTCGTTTCTAGTTTTCCTTTTCCTACATTCTCTTATATTCCTCCCTCCTCCTCCTCGTTCCTCCATATACATTCCCTCTATCTCAAACATTTGACACAACGACAACTAAAAACTAAAACGAAATGGCTATCAAACAGGCCGAAATAATAATTAAACGGACCCTTAAAAAAAGGTGCAAAAACTACAACTTGGTAAGGCATTTTCTGCAACTAATTCTTATGGGTGCCCTGTTGGTTGACAGAACCAGAAATTTGACAGATTACAGAGAGCTTTGAAAGAAAATAAAACAATTATATATGCATAAAACTAAAAGGGTCCCTCTAAATTCCTATAAATTGAGTCTGAAATCTTCAAATGTTGCCAATCACAAAACCAAAAATTGAACATAAAATTGAAGAAAAACAAATAAGAAAATATCAGTAGTGAAGGGCTTACCCAAAACTTCCTTCAACGCGACAGGCCTCTGTCTGCTCCAACTCTCATAGGCCGGCACACACAAGAATCCCGGTCGGGGAGGAATGCCAAGGGTTTTTGAAGGTTAGGGGAAACGAGGCAAGAGCGGGTTGGGGTTTTTACTCTCCTTTTTGGCTCAAGCCTCGAGGTAAAGCCGAATTTGAAAAGCCACGAAAAAATAAATAAAACTCGTTTGAAAAGTATATTTTAAATGATTTAAAACGAGATGTTATAAATTTGAGAGTTTTTTTTTTTTTTTTTTAACTCAAACAAGGATTCAACACATTTTCACCATTTTGATAAAAGAACACTCGCTAAATTTTAGAGTTTATATGGTACATTAATCTTTTTTTAATGTTTTCTTCTTCATCTAATATGTCAAATTAAATTAATATTTACTAGATTTTTTACTTTTCATAACGGTAACAAATATTCTTAGAATAAAAAACAGTAAAAAAAATTGATACCTCATACTCCTTTCTTCTCTAAAATCCTCCAAATAATATCTCTTGAGTACCTATCATACACTTTTTTTTCAAATATATAAAGACCATGTGCAAATCCTTTTTCATATCTCTTTATCTTTCCATTGATCGTCGTAAGAGAAGGATTGCTTCAATGGTTGAGCGCCCAAGCATGCACCGGAATTGATTGTCTAAGACCCGTCTCTTGCCTCAATCCATGCTCAATTACTTTCTCTCAAAGCTTCATTGTATGATTCATTAACTTAATATCCCAATGGGCGTTTGTTTGCCCTCACTAACTGTCACTGGACTAAACTAGACTAACTATTAGTCCAGTCCGGTATTTGTTATCATGCGGGACTAGTCTTAATGAGACTAGTTTGGACTCACCTACACTAAAGGCTTCACTAAGAGGTCTTAGTGAGGCCCAAAAACTACAAGATTGCTAGTCCCATCTCCCTCTTCTGCAAGCAGCATCGTGCGAACCATCCCCCGTGCCTTTTTGTCATTGTGTCTGCTAGAAAACTCACCTTCATCTCTCTAAAACAAAAGTCAAAAGTCACATAAGATATTCCATTAAAGACTGACCTTCATATCTCTACAAAAACTAAGAACGGAAAAAAAGGGAAAAAAATTCACTTCTTGTGTAATCAGTAGAGAAAGCAAGAAGGAAAAAAATAAGGGAATCCACAGTTCTCTGCCCACTCCCAACACCTCATCACGCTCAGTTCAAGAACCAAGTCGTATATGGCTTCAACCACGACCTCAGTGGAGATAGAGAGGTTGGGATTTTAAGTGAATTTTTTGGGTGGGGGATGAGATGGGTTTGTGGGAAGAGGAGGTGAGGAAGATTGAGGATTTTAGTTGCATTATTGGTGAGGCAAATGGAGAGACTCTCTACCATCACTTTGGTTGCATCACTTGTTTGGGTTAGAGAGAGACGGTGGGAGGGAGAGAAGGGGCCAATGGGTGGGAGGGACAAAAATGGGGAAAAGGGGAAAGGGGGATGGAGAGACGGAAGCTTACTATGATTGGAGAGATGATTCTGGAAAAAAAAAGGAAAAAGATAAAGTAAAAATAAAATATTAATTAATATATATTAATTTAATATAAAATATTTTAATATTGCAATCCTGCTTCTTAGTCCGACACTGCACCAAATGCTTCACTAAGCTAGTCCAACTTAGTCTAGTCTAAGCTAGTCCAGCTTAGTCCCTGCAGCTAGTCCAGCTTAGTCCCTGCAGCTAGTCCAGTCCGAGATAGTCCGATGCAACAAACGCACCCCTATAGTTCATATAATTTTGCACGTCGCCCTTATTCTTATAGATAGGCACAGAAGTGCTTTTTCGCCACTCATTTGGTATCGTCTTCTTTTTCAAAATCTTATTGAAAAGTTTGCGAGTCATGCTATACCCTCTCCCAAGACATTCCACACTTTGATTGGTATATTATCTAGGCTCACTGCTTTTCTATGCTTTATTTTTTTCAAAACTATAACCACTTCTTCCTTTCTGATTCGATGGTGGATGGGGTAATTATTACACTCTTCTAAGTTACGCAACTCTCTCGAAAAAGTACTCCCTTCATGTCCTTTATTGAAAAGATTACGAAAATACCATCTCCATCTTTCTTTAATCGCGTTCTCTATAACTAGGACATTTCCATTCTCACCCTTGATGCTCCTTACTTGGTTCAAGTCTCTTGTCTTCCTTTCCCTAGATCTAGCTAGTTTATAGATATCTAACTCTCCTTCTTTGGTATTATATCGCTTATACATATCATCAAAAGCTACTAGCTTCACTTCTCTCACGGCTTTCTTTGCCTCATTCTTTGTTATTTTATACTTTCACAATTTTCTTTGCTCTATCCTTGTATAAGGCTTTACAACATTTCTTCTTAGCCTTAATTTTTGTCTGTACCTCCTCCTTCCACCACACCTTTTGATGTGGAGCGAAACCCTCGGACTCTCTTAATACCCCTTTTGCCACTTTTCGGATACAACTAACTATGGAATCCCACATTTGGCTAGCGTACCCCTCTGTATCTCAAACACATTGGGTGAGTACTTTATTTTTGGAAAAAAAACTTGTTTTTCTCCTTTTAGATTCCACCATCTAGTCCTTAGTCCTTGGACACTTCAAGGTCTTGTTCCTTTTTCTATCTCTTTTTATATGTACATCCATCATCAACAAGCCATGTTGGTTAGCCAAGCTCTCTGCCGATATAACTTTGCAATCCTTACAAGTTATACAATCCTCCTTCCTCGTTAAAATGAAAGCTATTTGTGTTTTCTATGACTCGTTCTTACAGGTGCTCACATGCTCTACTCTCTTCTTAAAGAAAGTGTTGGCTAAAACAAGATCATATGCCATTGCAAAATCCAAGATGACTTTCCCATCCTCATTTCTCTCCCAAAAACCATGGCCACCATGAATACCTCTGTAGTTGCCTCTCTCTTTGCCCACATGTCCATTTAAATCTCCTCTTATGAATAACTTCTCCGTTTGAGAGATCCCTTGAACCAATTCTCCAAGATCTTCCTAAAGTTTCTCCTGCAAACTCATATCCAATCCAACTTGAGGTGCATACACACTAATCACATTGACGAGTTCTTGTCCTATCACAATCTTGATTGCTATTTTATCCCCGTCCCTCTTAACATCTACAACATCTTATGTTAGGGTCTTGTCCGTGATGATGCCAACACCATTCCTCTTTCTATTTGTCCCGAATACCGAAACTTAAGACCTAAATTTTCGAGATCCTTTGCCTCAAGACCAACCCACTTAGTTTCTTGGAGACACATAATGCTTATCCTTCTCCTAACCATAACTTCTACTATTTCCATAGATTTCCCATTAAGATTCCTATAATCCATGTTCCTAAACGCATTCTACTCTCTTGAACCCTACCCTCCTGTCCTAACTTGCTTACCCTTCCCCGTCTAGTAAGGCCAAAATACTTGTTTTGCATTCCTAGATAAAGTTGATGTGAGCATATGCTTCCAAACAACTTTTAGAGAGTCGTCCAAAAAGAAGTTTCTACGGCCCCCTTGGTCGTTTAAAAATGCATCCCGGTGTCGATGGAGATACAGTGACCTTTACTCACTTATCACTGTTCTCGAGCCACACAACACGCCACTTACAAATGACAACCTAGCTTTAGCGCAATTTCGTTTAGAATTCATATAAAAAATTAGCTAATATATTGTTACATTTATTTATTATTAGGCCGCGTTGTGCATACTTGTCATGATCCCTGCATTAGGCATTATTGTAGGACAATACATTATAATTGACGTAGAACATTAGTGAATACACGAAATACCAGACGACGAACGCTGGAAGGCAAACTATATTTTATATCAAATTTATTCAAATTGTAGGCTCTTTAAACATCATCCTTTTCATGATCCAACAGCACCCAAGAGCCATCATCCATTTGAACCATAGACTTGTTCTTTTCAGTCCACCATTTAACAATTACATTATATTCATCCTTTAGACCATCCAACTTTTTGTTTACTAATGCAATATCACGGTTGATTACCAATTGAAAACCATTTCGCCCTTGTGTTCCTGCAACTCCATGTAAGTAAATCTCCAAACGGTGCGCGTCTTTTTTTGCATTCTTCAAATAGGGCGACTTGAGGGTGTCAATTTTCAGCTCTTTTCCGACATCAACATACTTTTCTAACGGTGGTAAATGAGGGACTATATCGTAGCTATTTGTGACTCGCAAAACGTGAAGATTTTTAAGACTTGAGAATACGTCGTGGAAACCTTGATCTCCAAGACGAGGGCTAGCAAACACAATGGATGTAACAAGACAGGCTTTGTCTGGACGGTCTGTAGGTTTGTTGTACCCATTACAAACTATGTCTGTAGCATTTAAAATTGCAAATGCACCGCCCATGCTGTGGCCACAAACAGTTATGCTGATTTCCTCATCCTTGTATTGATCCACCACTTCTTTAATTGCAGTCAAAACCTACAAAGTCATGTTGGAATGCAATCACAATATGAACGGATATAACGATAACAAAAGCGTTGTAACAACAGTAAACTCAGTATAACAGTCAACATTATAACAATTTTATCTAACGATATAACAAAAAACAATATGATAAAACATGAACTAACAACTGATATAAACAAATTTGTGTAATATGAGTAGATATTTCGAAAGTAATGCATCACAGCAAAGCAGAACAATAGTGTTAAACGAGAGTTGCGAATATTGATGATTTGACAGTATATATGAAGAGAAAGAGGCTTGCATATTGTTACAATGTCCTTTATAAACAGAATTTCGCTTGTACTCGAGTGCTTGTAGTTTGTTAGATGTTGTTCACGATCCATTATCCTATCGTATTTTGTTTCTGGATGTACAAATTACAATTTTCATACCAAGAGATGTCGTATGTGTGTATATATATGTGCAATAAAAGTTGAAACTAAGTATTGATCCAATAAATTATCATGCCATGAAATTTAAATTTAAAAGTTATTCCAATGAACTTGCATTCTAACAGATGCAAGAACCAAAGAAATAAGAAATCAAATTACAAGTGCATTATTGATATAGAATCCTGCGACGTATTGGTGATGAGTAGTAAGATCTTGCGCTATGAACGCATAAGCAGATAAAGAGTACATGTGTTGAGCAACCATGGACGTAATAACCCCATAAATGCAAAAATACAAATAAAAAAAAGTTACCTGTGCTCTACAACTAGTTTTACTGTATGGAGATTCAGGGTCGGCAGAATTGTAATAGGAATGAAAACCATGGTGCACCTTAGGATCATACTTGTCTCCCAGAATGTCAGAAGCTGACACTAAATCAAACAGTAAGTCAACACCCCACTCTGCATCCAGTTCAGTTCCTCTCCATGTAACCAAAATGTCCCTCCTCCCTAACACCTCCTTTCCCTCATCCGTTGTCACCGCCACATAACCTAACCAGATCGATTTCCCGGGTAAAACTTCTGTTGCTGCATATATATATTTATTCACAGTGTACTTGTACGGATTAGAATTCTCCAAACCCACCTTAGAGAACAAATGTGTCGTTGTGTAACGGGGAAGTCCACAATTCTTCGATCTTGGATCACTGATGAAGGAGTCGCCAATGGCGGCAACTCTTTCGCCATAGTGAAGGATACAGCGACGGAGATCAATGTCGAGAGGGTCAAGTAGACCCTCCCAATCAGTTTCGCCACCAAGAAGCCTCCACCTTGTTGCTATGGTATCCATGATCTCCTTCCCTCTTGCCTAACAGACTAACTCAAAATCGATAGATATTTTAATTGCTTAGTTATAGCCAACTTGGAATTAGGATTGATATTCTTGCACGCTTAACCAACTCTAAGGAATTGGTCATGCATGCTTGTGTCATGACTCCTGTACTATCCGTGCTCCAACCTCATACTTCACGATTCATTTTTGCTTATGTTTTTCATACTCTTATATATAAAAAATTTCTAAGTTATTACGTCAATGTGCTCACTTAATATTACGGTCTAGTGGTATTTCTCTTCACTTGTAAGTGAGAGGTTTTAGGTTTGATTTTCGCCAATTTGAACCATATTATTACCAGTACATTGTGAGACTTAGCCCACTCTCCCAAAATAATATCGTTTGTTAAAAAAGTAGGCCGCTGTGATTTTTTTTTTCTTCCAAAACAATGACTGACGTAAGGAGTTTATTACTCAATTGATTAAGATCACTCACCCTTACATTTGATGTAACCTCTCCTCCCCAGTATTTTGCATATAAAAGAAAAGTAAAAACAATGATTGGTAAATATAAACAGACACACACGTATTCAACTATTTTGTTTTTATATTTATGAAATGCCAATAACAGCTCTCATGCAAGCATAGAGAATTAAAAACTAAAAGAAATTATATAACATTGTAGACCAATTGGGCTAAAACTAAGGGGGCAACCTAAACCAACAAGGCTCTCAACTTTGCAACAACGTCTATTGTACGCAACCTTACGCTTGCTTTGCAAATAAGCTATGTTCACAACTCAAACCCATGACCTTTCAATCACAAATAAGCAATATTTCCATTGTGTCAAGGCTCGCTCCCACCAATTGGGCTAACGCTAAGAAAAAAAAAAAAACCAAAAGCAAATAAAATCGTGCCAAAACCACTATGTCATTGGACGAGGAGCTAAGATTATATTATTCAAATGCTAAGTTTGTATGCCCCCTACATATGGTGAGCCTTATGGATCCAGTTCCGAGCTCAACGTCATCATAGAATCACTTTAATGTCATGTTTAGTTACATAAGCGTGCTACATACTAGCGCTACACGAGTCAATATAATTGATTTAGGGATTTTCAACTCGAAGAAGCAGAAACTTTTTTTTAGGATGTTCCCGAAGGGACAAACGGACACTTTCACTGTGAATTCTTTTTAAATAAACAGTGTATCTAAAAACTAATCACTATTTATCAAACATATGTTACAGTTCGGATATAAGTTGAATCATATACATACATTTCAACGACACACACAGCACTTCTCAAGCATCATCACTATACCAGGAACTATCATCCAAGGTCTTGAATGATCATATAACACGGCTTGGTGATACATTTAGAATCATAGACTACGTACAAGTACAAACGGAGACACAAGGATACCACAAATAATAGTGAGCGGAATCAATTATAGTTCCCTTCATAACCTCGGAGGTTTTTCCTTCACGAAAGCTACATCACCACTCGGTACATTCAGGAGATGATGATTTGGCCCCTCCTCACTTGCTGCTGTTCCAGATGATACAATAGATTCTGATCCGTCGTCACCGTCCTCGTCTGTATACAGTAAAGGGGAAAAAAGTTTATGCAAGCACATCACAACATATGTCAAGTTCCCAAACCCCCCATCTCTAGCATATGCATCATACATCCTCGTCTGTATACACACACGATTCAAATCCCTTTCAATAAACAATTAAAGCTACACGAAGGACAAGAACTAATTCAAATTGTAAACCGAGATTCTAAGAATCGATGGGAAAACCTGCATGGCAGGATCCGGTAAATACCATCAGACATCCACGACAAATATCTTAACCCACTTAAGTTCCCAAATTTAGATCGATTCTCGACCAAAGGCAAGTAAGCCGGGGAGGTTGAGCCCATCAATCAGAGTGATGATTCAACCTATTCTGTTTCTTTCCAGAAGAAAAAAGATAAATGATTCTATTTTATTCCTTCAACTGAACTTTATTCTCACAAACGCAATCAAAAAGCAAGGCAAATCCATGGTCACAAGTCATGGTATGAAAAAGATAACAATAAAAAACACATTCGGTGTTCTAACTAAACGTCATGTTTATGGAACAGAAAAAACACACATTTGTACACCATGAGGTGGTGCACCATTCATGGGTTGAAACCACATTTTGTTTTACTTTGTAGGGAACACAAAAGCGACCTATTGTATCGTATCAACTTTCTCCCTCTTACCCTCTCTTAGATAAAAATCTGTGCGCACAAGCTTCCCTTTTATCTCTCTCTCTTCTCCATGTCCCTAAACTTCTCCATCATATTAACAAGCTGGATTCAATTTAAGGATTGAAACTTACCCTCATTTCATTTGGTAAGCTTAGTACCAGTACCATCCAGAGAAGAAAAACAGAACATCTGTTGAAATTTTTTATTATCTCACTCGTTCTAATGGACATAAGACCACCAAAAAGTTTGAAACAAAAGAGTGAAAAAAACAAGCAGACCCTAAGTCTAAACAAACTAATTATATTCATAAATTCAGTTCTAGGGAATTCCAAATGTCAAGGAATTTAAGCCACAAATCAATCAGAAACTTTAAGCTTTAAGGTGGAGATTACTCTGGTTTAGAGAGAAATTGGTGGGTTGAAATTTTGAAGAGCAACATATGGTAGTGGATTAGTTGAGCGCTTTTGGTATTGGGTTAGAAAAGTAAACATAAAATTGTAAAAGTTGATCAGAAAGAAGCATTATGTCTAACTCTCTTTATTGTTGGTTTTATATATACCCAACAACTCTAAAATTATTTATATGCATTATGTCCAACTCTCTTTAATTCAATGTTTCCTATTTTTACTCTGATCTCCCTTCTTTTATTATATTTTTTAATGTTATATTATTCTCTTTTTCAAGTCTTTATATTTATCCTTATTTCTCTTTTTTCTCCTTATAATATATATATATATATATATATATATGCATTTACTTAAGTAGATGCTTGAATATTGAATAATTTGATTGCTTGATTAAACTAGGTCATGTGAGTTATACTTGCATATAATTTGTGCACTTTTCAAAGACAATGAATATTTGTTTTACAAAGTATTATAATATATACATATATATAATATATAATATAAAGTATAAAAACTAAGTCCTCACGCCTCAAGGCTTTCGCCTAGACGGGGCTATCCATCAAACGCCTCACTCACGCCTTCGCCTTTTAAAACATTAGAAGCTTGAGTACCATAAGACTATAAGAGGAAAGTATAACTCTAATGCAGAAAAGGAAGTCAGAAAAATATGCAAGATTGTGATTCAAAACTCCTTATAGAACAATTCTTTTCCCAGTGGATGGGAACATACCAGAATATGTCGGGTGGTCAGGAAGATGTCTCACTGCTGAAATTTGAATGTTAACTGGAAGAAGACAGTTGCAGAAAGAACCTGAAAATTAAGAGAAACCTTTACTAAGAAAAAGGAAAAGCTCATTAAACATTTGTGGTCCCGCCGAGGGTATAGAATCTATGGGCACACAGAGCCAAGTCAATCATATAATAATCACACAATTGTGCATTTATAATCCGAAACGAGGATATGTCATTCATTTACAAGGTCTAGAAAACCTAATGTAATTCACGTAGCGTGTAGGTCTTGTGAGTATTGAAGTTGAGTATCTTACTCTCACCTACTCGGGCTAGCCGATTTACCCATCCAGGTATAGTTTTTCCAGTTAGCCGCATACAAACTTCATCAGTGAAATGGTTGCAATTCTTGGCAATTAAATGATAGGTATCTCCATGATACTTTCCAGAAAGGTTCTCCATAAATGACCGGAATTCTGAGCGAGACATATCAGTGCTGCCCACCAGGACGGACTTTCTGAAGATGAAGCCAGGACAACTTCTTGGTTCTACCTCAAAAACCCCACTGCTGGGGTACTCATGGGCTCCAAAGCCATACTCCAAGCCATGAACTGTAAACGAAAATAGGTGGAACTTTGTCATGTTTTCCAACTACAATTTTGTATAACTGCCAGTGGGATGCCCTCAAACGCCTCAGTGCAAAATAAAGAAAAACTACAAGCAAAACATCAACAATAATAAGTAAATGATTCTACAAATCCAAGAAGTAATGTACTTTTCTAAGATTTCCATTCCAGCTTTCTGACATTTAGCTACTCGTGGTTCAAGAAACATTATACCTAAATTCAACAGATAATTATTATATGTTCTGCAATGATATAGCTGCAATAACCCTTTATGTGGGTTGATGATTCACACAAATTAAAAGTTCTGTATAATATATCAGTTAGAATATTTTGAGTATTGTTTGGCCACACATGTAATCTAGGCTGCAATGTACTTAGCGTAATAGATCTTTATGTGAATGATTATTTCTGACATCCCTCATTGAGTTGGACTTTTAGTTAGATATGGCATAGTAATATTAACTCTCTCTCTAATAGGGGTGGCGGATTTGGACTGTATTAATATAGGTTGGGTCCCTAATGTCATAACTACATGTTCAATACAGAGCTTGCCCTATTGTATTGCTTGAAGCCTTGAACATGCAGAAATGCAGAGAGGAGGAGACTATCCCAAAGGCTCTATTCATCATGGCTGCCACCAGGTGAGTTTACATACCTCAATCCTGATTGCTCCATTTCATACTACATTGTAATCTATAGGTTGTTACCTATCTGCATATTTATGATTTGACGCTTTTATTCGACAACCACCATTGCAGACTTACTATATTCTAGTAAGGAACATATAAAACTTACAATTCTCTCATTAAATAATCCTACTTTCTTAATCAGCAGATTTGTGGAGTTGTGTAACAAAATGGTACTTTTTTTTCTTACTTCACACTTACGAGAAGAAGAACTGAAATTTCATCTTCCTCAGTTACGGATTCAAATATCAAATATTGTTTCAATAAAGTTCCATTAATACTCTAAAGTACTAATCTTTACCTAAACCTGTGTCTCATTATGCATATGAACGTATAAACGCAGTTTTCATTTGTGACAAAAAAAGATTTCTTAGAGAGGCACATCAATGTTCACAAGCTGTTTTAGGTTTCATTTCATCCCATGATTATCTGAAATCTTCAGTAGAAACGTTATAATTGTTTGAAATCTTGTCAATAATAAATTAAGCAGCATGCTTTCGGACGCAAGCACTCTCTTCTATTTACCATTTCAGTCACTCTTTTCTTACAAAACACCAGCACAGTCTAACAACACAATACACTGTAGAAATTCCTCAAAATTCATAAAATGCATCACAATAAACCCAAATTAACCACAATTAAACAGCAATAACACCTAAAATGAACATAAAACACTCAAAATTCAAACTTCCTTGCATCACTCAAAAACCCGAAAGAGGCACAAAAATCCCAAACCTTCTATGCCGGAGTGGAAGATCCCGAATCCAACCCAGTAAAGGTAGTTGTTCACAGGCGTGAGATCGTAGACATTGAGGTACAAAAGGGCGCGATTTTTTTTCCGATCAGTGAGCTCCTTGTCTGCTCTGGCGGTCGAGCTTGGGCTTGAGCTCAAAGGAAACAACCGCATTGTATATTGAGTCACTCGTAAGCCCTAATCTCCTCAATTGAGTTCGGAAATTAGCACAACCTGATCATCCCGCTCGCCGATCAAAACGAACCTCGGCACAAAGTTATTCCGCCGTTTGGATGCCGAGAAACGGGAGGAAGATTGAGAGAGAAAATATGGAGTTTCAGGAGAAGTATCAAAACTATATTTTAAAACGACTTTTTGGTTATTGGTTGTGTGTAGTTTGTACGTTGTTGTCTTGTGGAATATCATCAAAAATAAAATTTACCATTTTCTTGCCGACATTACGTCCTGCATATAAATTTGGGACTTGGATTGTCTGCCTCCCATTTAGGTGCCCTTTCCGTGTCCTCCTGTTTTGTGTGATCACGGTTAAGCCACGTCAATATTTTATATTATTTTTTTATAAAAATAATAAAAGAAAAAAAAAATAGTAATATAAAATGTTGACGTGGCTTAACCGTGACCACAAAAATAGGAGAACACGAGGAGGGCACAGAAATTGGAGGGCAGACAATCCAAGTCCATAAATTTGGGATTTATAACTTAGATCGATACGACAAATATTTATTGGCTTTTTTTATTAGCACCCCACAGTTGAATACACATCATATTCAAATTTGATATTAAATGACTTATACATTTTATTATGCAATGCCAATTTTGACCTTATTAGGCTTTAAAAAATAATAAAAAATTTCTTAAAAAATTTCTTAAAACAAATCTTGCATTCTACATATACAAAATAATGAAAATAAAAACTCACAATATAAACAAACCATCAATATAATCAAAATAAATATGAATTGAATTTCAATTAAATTAAATATATTCTACATATACAAAATATTCTAAATAAATACTCACAATATAAACAAACCATCAACATAATCAAAATAAGTATGAATTGGATTTCAATTAAATTAAATATCTCATCTTGCATTCTACATATACAAAATAATGAAAATAAAAACTCACAATATAAACAAACCATCAATATAATCAAAATAAATATGAATTGAATTTCAATTAAATTAAATATATTCTACATATACAAAATATTCTAAATAAATACTCACAATATAAACAAACCACTAATATAATCAAAATAAATATGAATTACGTTTCAATTAAATTAAAAATATCATACATAGGGTTTAGAACTTGAATTCAATAACAATGAGCAAATACAAAGAGCAAAGCTGGTGACACCACCACCACCACAGTGACGACGACAGCAGCACAAATGCACCTTAATGGCAGCAGCAAGGGAGGAGATGGAGTTGAGGGTTTGGGGGGATTGAGTTTGGAACTTAGGGTTGGAGGAGGAGAAAACAAAAGAAATTTGGGGGTTTTGGAATGAATGGCTTCGGATCTGTGTGAAATAAGGTTGAAAAGGACACGTTGGGCTTTTTTTTTGTTCAGACCTACCCAGGACACGCTGGGCATTTTTTTTTTGTTCAGACCTGACCCAAAACAACGTCGTTTTGGCTTTCCTGGGCCAAAACGACGTCGTTTTGCCCAGGTTGTTTTAAAAATAAAAAAAACAAGCGCGCGCACCTTCGTCTTCAACCAGCCCCGCCGAGGAGTTCTTTCAGACCTTTTGTCGAACACTTGGTGTGCAGCCAAGGGGTCGCACCAGAAGCTTCAAGGGGTCTCTAAGGTTGTTGGCTTCCAAGGGGTCGTGCGACCCCATTAACCCCACTATGGATCCGCCACTGTATCAATCTATCCACAAAATTCTTACGGGATCATGACTTGTGGTCCTATGTGATTGGTTAAAAATCTACTGAAAATCTATCTAAAAAAATTGTATTTCTGACTAATGACATGTGGTGTAACGAGATTGGTAAAAAATTAAACATAAAAATATTTTTTATTATTTTATTAAAAAACTAATATTTTAATACCAATTGCCTAGGCAATTTAATTAGTGGTAGAAATGCACTCAGACAATTACTGTCCACTAAGATACTAAGGGTGCGTTTGTTGCACCGGACTGTCTCGGACTGGACTAGCTGCTGGGACTAAGTTGGACTGGCTTAGACTAGACTAAGATGGACTAACTTAGTGAAGCGTTTGGTGCAGTGTTGGACTATAAAATCGGATAATAAACAAACTATAATATTATATTATTTAATGCATATATTATAATATATTATAATATTTAATGTATATATTGTAATATTTTATATTATTTGATGCATACATAATAATATTTTATTATTTAATCAACCTTTTAACCTTTTTTTCTCTTGGAAAACTATCACTCTGGAATCATCTCTTCTTTTCTCCTTCTGGCTCCGTCCATTTCTTCTTTTCTCCCTCATTTTCCTGCACAACGCAGGTGTGAAGCTCATCACAAATCCTTCAAAAAAAAGCTCATCATCTTCACCCTCTTGCCGCCATTAAGCATCTCCACCTTCCTCATTTTTTTTCTTCCAAAAATTTTCGGATCTCTCTTCCATCTGATACATGATTTGGCTTCTCTGCCTGCAAAGCCATCTCGGAATTTTCTGGCACGGGGTGGACTTTGAATTTGGTGGTTGGATTTGGTTGTTGTTATTGTTTTGCGTTTTTTTTTTTAATTTTGTGGTTGGATTTTGAGATTTAGGCAGTGGGTGAGGCTTTTGTTTCAGATATGGGGGGTGGGCAAACGGTGTTGCAGAGAAGAACGCTTGCAGACGATGCAACGGGCAAACGAATCAGATTTGGGAACGGGATTAGCAATCCCATACCTATTGGGGATCCTCGCTAAGACGACCTAACGAAAGACTTAGTCGGTGCGAGTCCGACTTAGTCTCATTAACGGTAGTCCTTGTTCGCACCAAACACTGGCTAGCAATCCCAGCTAAGCCAGTCCAATCCAAGGAAATTTAGTGAGGGCAAACAAACGCCCCCTAATTGTTTTAATTCAATAACCTGAACCGTAATTGTCTTTAGTAGATTTAAGTTGCTCTGATGAGTCGATGAGAATTTTTAAGTAACTTTCAATACGAAGCCTTCTAATTCCTTTTTGGCAAATTGCAATCCGTCCAACAAAGCTTGACCTTCAGCAATGAGTTAGGACCTTAGGAACATAGGACCACCAGCGTGACATTGTTTATTTTTTGCCTCTGACTTCTGGATATATTATTTAGACAATAATTTTGACTTAGCAACCCTAAAGTCCTTCAGTTTTCTCTTTCAGCCGGCAGGCAATGTATTCTTTCATTGGGAATGAGAGATTTTTCAATGTTCTCGCCACACGAAGTGGTACACCATGTGTTCCTATATAAATGATGAATTATGTGTGTTAAAAGGTTAATAACTTAATAACTTAAAAATTTTCACCACTTGCATAAAAACACGTGGTGTATTATCCGTGTTTCTGTCACAACTAAAAATTTTCCATTGGGAATGGCTTGTGCAATTGACAGCACAAAGCAAAATTGTCCATAGGTGTGTTAGACGATGTAGATATAGCGATGAACTTGCTTCTTTACATTTGAATTTGAATTTCCCTCTCCCGCGTGGTTTAGAAAAAACACACATTTTTACAGGGTGCTTGTATAAATATTTCAATTAATTGTCCCCAAACACCAGTCACCTAAGTACTACGGTCTAGTAGTTTTTCTTTTCATTTGTAAGTGAGAGTTCTTAGATTCTACTCTTGTCAAAGGTGAAATTGAACCACATAATTGCTAGCCTATTATGAGGCTTAACCCACTCCCTCACTCTCTTAGTGTAGATAATATCGTTTGTTAAAATATAAAAAAAGTCTCCGAACACCAAATGAAGGGTTTTTTCATTTCTTTTTGTCACATACAAACGCTACAAATACATGATCTTAAGAAGAAAACCAATTACAAATATTTTTTAGTAACATTTGGGGATTAGGCATTTTATTTAGTTAGAAGACATATTTTCTATGTACATCAGAAAACTAAAGAAATAAAATGAAGAAGCATTTGTTTGAAACTTTGTTACAATAATGATGCATTTGGCTTCAAACTCCACATATACAGAACACTTTGAGATTTTTGGGCAGTACTGAGATTGAGCAGGCCTTCTTTCAACAGGTTGAACAGTTGGAATCTTGTGTGTCAACAACGTTATAGTACAAGGAAGATAACCTGCCATCAAATTTGGAGACCACTTGATGAGAAGATAAACCGCAGTAACGCTTCCCCAGCCGCGCAATGCATATAGAAATGACCTTCTTGAACATGGAATCTTCTTGTATCAGTGGTTGCTCGACAAATTCATCTAGGGGCATCCACTGCACAAGGAATTGAAGACGCTACAAGTTAGAGAAAATCGTAAAATCCAGCAACGCGAAAAAAAACCTAGTTTGGTCTGCATAAGCTTGTATTCTTTGAGTGCAAATATTTACCTTGGCTGCTTGAATTTCAAGATCATCAACTATAATCTCAGTTGATAGCGGTCGTAACATGCAGATGAAGAACAAATCCGACTTTTCAAAAGTTACATTGTGAGCATGCCTGGAGTTGAATGTTAAACAAAACTATTAGATACTTGCTGTTGTAGAAAATTAGTAATCCGAATTTATATGAAGTGTCCCATAGCACTTGTTTCAACTTCTTTACTTATGAACACTTTACGCTCAGAAATATGCAGCATTCTCTAAACAATGCTGACTGCAATAGAAAAATTAGCGATCCTATATGTTGGATCCTAGTTTTGTTCACCTTTTATCAGAAAATTAGCAATTACACATAGCTATTACCTGAACGCTATAACTTCAACGAACTCGGTATCAATCTGCGATAACAACAAATTGCACCTAGCATTATTTAGAAGAATATTCTAAACTATTCTAAAAGACTAAATTAGTACGATCTAGATGGAATAGGATGTTAGAACAGATATCACCATATCTATTGACAGATTCTTACCCCGGTTTCCTCCTTAACTTCTCTCACAGCTCCTGTGAATATCTCCTCCGACTGATTCCAAAGGAAGAAATAAACAAGTTGACGAAGAACTAAAGTCTCTGCTGAACATAGTGAAAGTTAAAAGAACTGTGGTCAAGGTACTCCAAAATTGGATAACCTACCTCAAGGATGAAGCCGGTAGGTAATTTCCAAAAGCCTTCGCATGTTGGAGAACAATATTTCTCTTGTACGACAAGAACCTGCAAGTCATTATTTTGTTAGTACCGGACTCAATCAGAGGACCTGAGCAAGTTTATAAAGGCAGATGAACTATAGGATTTGTGGGGCGCAAATTAATATTAGACGCGTATTAGATTGGGGTGAAGTGATGGCAATTTAGGTTGTTTGTGACAAGATTATGTATGTAGTTTTCTTGCTTTGCACTCTGATTACCGAAGGCATACGATTAAGGAAAAACTATTTTATGATTTTGAAAAAAAAGTCAAGGAAATTGGCCAGTTTTATAATGAACACCTAAACTGAAAAAGGATATCTGATGCAACAATTGAAGTAGTTTGATCCTTCTACTGTTAACAAAGGATGTTATACCTCATTATTGTCATTGATGACGAATCCTCCAACCCCTACTTGATGTGATGCATTGGCAGGAAGCATGCAAGGTCCCTCCGGGATCCAATATGTCAACATCACATAACCTCGTTCGGCATGGTGGTATTGGAAGCCTTCCTGCAACCAAACGGCTTATCTCAGAGATACAGTCTGCAACACTTAGTAACGATCAAAGTAAAAGGAAGAAATAGCTAGTATTTTTAGCACTCGATGATGCTAAGACATTCTTTTCGTGTTTTACTTGTTCTGTTAACTTTTGTGCAATCCATTCCAGATAGAAAAGGATCAAATCCCATTTCTCATTCACCTTCAGCTCAAGAAAGAACAGATCCATATCTCAAAGTCATGTGTAGAAAAGTTACCTTAACAGCAACCGGAACAAGCTCAGCTTTTTCTACCGGCAGCTTTAGCCAAATTCCCTTCTTTCCCTGCAGTCAAATGCAAATTATTTCACAGGAAATGAACAAGTATGAAAATTTGAATCAATTGTGAAGATCAATGGTCATTTAAAAGAAGGGATCAGGAAATCAAAGGCCTTCGATGACTAAAGTTTGTAAATACCTCCATTTTCCAACGAGAGAGTGAGGAATGTAGGATACAAGCAAAGGCATTTGGGTTTTCTGGTAATCGTTCTGGATCAACTATAACTCCACCATACTCATCATCAAAAGCATCAAGTACCCTTATCTCTGTAGAATACAGATTCGGTCTTGAGCCATTCGTTCCATTAATTATTTGAAACAAACGAGTATCAGCTGCAAGTTTATCTCCACCAACTGAACCAATAGCGTTAACTGACAGATACCTATTGCTTGAACTAGAAGGCTCAGAAGAATAACAAGCTTTGAGACGAAACCCTGGAAAAAAATCGAGAAAACAGAAGAAATTCATCATTCAGTAAAAAAAAAAAAAAAAAAAAAAAAAGCTTTCTACGGATGAACTTAAAATGTAGTTCAAGCACTAAGATAAATTTCCAACTTTCTTTTTGAAAGGAAATTGAATTCCAAGTAGGATACTGATATTCTTGCTCCCATTTTCTCCTTCTGCGCTCTTCCCCTTGTTTCTGTCTCTTGATTATCTTTTCGTTTATTCAATCGAAGGGCTAGAGAAACAGAGAGAGTGCAGGAGAGAGAATGGAGTGCGGAAATCACTTCCGTTCAAGCAATATTGCGGAACGAAATAAAATTTTAGAAGCTTCTAATCCTGTATCCATATTATTATGGTCTGAAAACACTTACCCCTGCAAGAACACAAGTGTGGAAAGAATTTAACAGCAGCTGGTATGTGCCGGGAACTCGAAAACGGGTTCAAATACAATCTTCTTCCCATCTGAACCGTCTCAGATACAGATACAGACATAGACTTCGATTCAAACAAACTCATCTCCATTAGGGATATCCAAAATCCTAACGACCTTAAACTGACCACAGCTGTACCATCCAATAAAACCAAATGATCTTAAATATAACACCACCTTCAACCTGGACTAATCAACAGTAATTAATCATAAAAAAATATATATTCTCATAAGATTCGACGCTGGCTCGGAGTGAACTAGAATTTGTTTGCTTGCACAGCAGAGTACAGATTGCGAGAACAGGCAATGAGAGACAATTAAGCAAGCAGATTAGCACTAAACATGATCATTTAACGTAGTCGTTTTACAATATGTGAGAATGATCAGCTCAAAAGAATATCAAATATTTTATGTCAGATTTTCAATGGAGAAAACGAGGGAAGCAACTAAAATTTAAAATAAGTAATTAGAAAATTCATGAAACGCGTTGAGGACTTGGAGATTGCCAAAGGAGAGAGACAAACAGATGAAGACTGAAAGTGGAACAAATCAAGGTGAGGACAGCCAATAAATTAAAGCCATGTTTATTGCATGAATCTTATCTGAAAAAATCAAGGTTACAGTGCCTACGTGGACGTGTTTCCTAATTTTTGTGGTGTGAAATGCATGGTGCGTTCCTAGTTTGACACACACCATATCAAGTAATAATTATAAAAAGAAATGTGAATCGTATAATTGATATATTTTATATAATATCTGTATGGTGAGAAAGCGAAATAGTCAGGTAGGCACCTCTGTCGGGTCACCGGCCACCCACGCCCATGGTTTGAGACAAGTGTATGGTTCAAGCACATTCCATATACTTGAGGGACCGAACTACGAAAAATCAGAATGCTCATGCCTTTGTTTCCTTTTCTTGATGACAAGCGATAATGTTCTTACGCATTAGCTATCATAATATATTTTGACATTTGTTTGCATAATTGATCAGTGTTTATATGTCTTATATAGTATTAATATGTCTTATTATGTCGTCATTACTAAAAAGATCAGTTCTACAAAGCAAATGTCAAAATATGTGTACTATAGCCAAGGACGGAGCTAGAAATATTTTTGACTGGGGGCGTCCTAAAACAACAAGTAAAATAATGGGTGTTAAATTGTTGAGGGTCAGGTACAATGAAAAATCTCTAAATTAAAAAGTTAAATTTTAAATTGTAATGCCACAAACGAATGGATGAAGTAAATTCATATAAAATACTTTGCAGAATAAAATTTTTATATCAAGTTATGATACTTCATCGGTTGAATCCAATCTATTTATGAAACCCCTAGTTCAATTGGGTTTGATTTAGGTTAGAAAACGTGGAATATTAGGAACCAAAATCAAAAATTTAATTGTTGTTTTAATTGTCATGACAATTTTTTTCATCGCCCAAAAATCTGAGTGGGGGCGGATGCCCCCTCTGGGCCCTAGGTAGCTCCGCCCTTGACTATAGCTAAATCCCTTACTTTAATTCACATTGATGGACTGTCTTGATGGTTAGAGTTGTCTTTAACTTATCGTGTTTCGAGTTCAAATTCTTCCTTTAGTGTAAATTAAAGTAGCAATACCACTTGTATCAAAATAAAAATCTACACTATAAAGAGGGAGAAAATTTGGACATGGCAATATGTCGATTTAGGAGGAAGATCTTATCCCAAGTGGTGTTGAAATTTTTTTCTTTTCTACTCAATTTTATTCCACTTTGATATCATATATTTACAGGGTTTATTAATTTTTTTTTTGAACAATCGATATTATCTACACTAAGGGAGGGATGGTTTTAGCCTCACAATGTGCTAGCAATAATGTGGTTCAAATTCGCCTTTGGCGAGAATCGAACATAAGACCTCTCACTTACCAGTGAAGATGAATACTAATAGACCGTAGTACTAAGGGTTGATTATTAAGTGTGTTAAATTATGCATGTTGTCCAATATTTTAGTGGATAGGGTGTTGAGCTTTTACCTATGTGTTCCGAGTTCGAAACTCCCCATTCTCTAAATTTAATGTAATAGTTTCGCATTCTCTCCCTCTCCTGAATAATAATAATAATAATAATAATAATAATTTTTGTTAAAAATGTATAACATGATAATTTCAAGGTTCCAATTTAGCACATGAGGAAACCCAAATTTATAACCACTACTCAATGTCAGACTAGAAAACTTAACCTTTAAGTTCTACATATGCGCACCCTAGCTAAAATGTGAGTAACTAAAATTAAAGTTGAAGAAGATTGGGTAAAAATGATGTTTTCACTACATGTCATATCTTCACAGAGAGGCTACAGAGTATTTTTTTTTATTTTTTTGGACAAATTTAATGGTTCATTTGGTAACGTTTTACAGAACGATTTTTGAAAAATTGTTTTGTAAGACAAAAAGGAAAATAGGATTTTGCATTTTTGTGATTTGAGAATGCGTTTGGTAGTTTAGTTCGATAATGATTTTAGAGAATGAAAACATTGATAACGCGTCTAGTACTAAATGTTTGCTATGAAACAAACTTTATTAAGATATAGAGAATCCCCGGGAGCACCCGGATCCCATACAGTAATTCAAATGCTTGGTGAGCCTCACTAGGAAGCAACCCATCCCAACTACAAATGTTGTCAACATTGTGACCAATGGATTTAATAGCCATTGCGAGGAAGTTGGATTCTATATAAACATGTTGCCACTGAATAGAATCAAAGGAGGTCTCCAGCCATTTGATGTCCTCAAAGATAGTTCTGAGCCTCCAAAGGATCTTGCAACGATCGAGAATCCCAATAATAACTAATTTGGAGTCACCTTCAACCACCACATCCTTGATATTTCTCTGTTTTGCAAAAAGAAGAACATCCCTAAGAGCAAGAGCGTCAACAACAGTAATAGTATTTGATCCGAGATTGTGAGTTCTAGCAACAATTGGCCTTCCAATATAGTACCGAATGACAAATCCTCCAGCAGCTGAACCTCTAGCCACCGAGCCATCAAAGTTGATCTTCAAAGTGCCTTCTATTGGAGCTTTCCACTTAATAGTCCACTTCAAAGTGCCTGTCATGTAATTGGCTTTAAATAAATCTTGTCCAACAACAGCAGCAATCATAGGTACTTTAGCTGGACGAGCTCTTAATCCTATGAAAACTAAATTGTTCCTTTCATTCAAATCTGCCAGCATATTACTAAAGTTTTGCTTAAGGCTGAAAGGCTTTCAGTTTCACTAGTATTTAATTGGTTCAACCAACTATTCAAAACAGAACTTGCAAGGTCAGGAATTTGACCCCAAACATCCTTAGCAAATTTACAACTAAAAAAAAGTGTTATTTGACAATTAACAAATGTCCTATATATATAAATTTATGTTTGGTAGTAATTGTGGGGGTGGTGTTAAGGATGGTGTGGTTGAGACGAGAGTGGTGGTGGTAGTAAAGATGGTTGGAGTAGTGGTGAGAATAAAGGTGTTAGTAATAGTGAGACATAGGTGGTCGCAATAGCAGGGCAAAGGGCAATGGTTGAGGGAGTGGAGGGAGTGGTGGTGGTGGCAGCGGTGACAGCTGCAATGTTGTAAGGGGATGGTTATGTTGACAATACTTATTAGGGATGACTGTGAAAATGGTGGTTGAGAGTTGGGGATGATTCTAGTGGAGATGGTGAGGTTGTGTTGACAATACTTATTAGGGATGACTGTGAAAATATTTTATAAAGCATTAGAGAGTTGTAATTATTTAAATTTTCATCTCATTCTATAAAAATTTACCAAATCACCAAAGATAGATAATAAATTTACTTTACATCTGCCTAGTCCTCTTAAGTCTCATTCTGCCACCTGACCAGCACCTAACATTTTTTATAACCATGAGAAAGTGTGTTTTCTTCAGTTTCATAAATAATGTATAATTTTGCAATAGTTCCAGTAATAGTGTGCGCGTTATTTTTGGTTCACCAGAATTAGTATGAGTTATTTGTTTTAATTTCATAAATGATGTTTATTTTGTTACATTTCATAAATAGTATGAGTTATTTTGGATCAATTTCAGAAATAGTGTGGGTAAAATGTTGTAGTTCTAGAAATAGTATGGGTATTTTGGCTCACTTTCCAAAAATAGTGTGGTTATTATGCTGTAGTTTTAGAAATAGTGTGGGTTCATATGCTGTAGTTCCAGGGAAAGTGTGGGTTTTTATGTTGTAGTTTCAGAAATAATGTAGGTTATTTTGGTTCACTTTTAGAAATAGTGTAGAAGATTATACTATAGTTTCAGAATAGTGTGGATTATTATGTTGTAGTTCCAACAATAGTGTATATTATTTTGGTTTACTTTCAGAAATAGTGTGAGTTATTACATTGTAGTTCTAGAAATAATGTGAGTTATTTTGGTTCACTTTCATAAATAGTGTGGGTTATTATATTGTAGATTCATAAATAGTGTTGGCTATTATGTTGTAGTTCATAAATAGTGTAAGTTATTTTGGTTCATTTTCAGAAATAGTATGGGTGATTATACTATAGTTTCATAAATAGTGTGAATTATGTGGTAGTTCCAGCAATAGTATAGGTTATTTTGGTTTACTTTCAGAAACAGTGTGGGTTATTACATTGTTGTTCCATAAATAATGTGGGTTATTTTGGTTCACTTTCATAAATAGTGTGGGTTATTATGTTGTAGATCCATAAATAGTGTGGGTTACTATGTTGTAGTTTCAGAAATAGTGTAGGTTATTTTGGTTAACTTTCAGAAATAGTATGGGTGATTATACTATAGTTTCAAAAATAATGTGGATTATTATGTTGTAGTTCTAGCAATAGTATTGGTTATTTTGGTTTACTTTCATAAATAGTATGGGTTATTACATTGTAATTCCAGAAATAATGTGGGTTATTTTGGTTCGCTTTCATAAATAGTAGGTTATTTTGTTGTAGTTCAAAAAATAGTGTTTTACTTTAGAAATAGTGTTGATTATGTGGGTTATTTTGTTGTAGTTCAAGAAATAGTGGCTCACTTTAGAAATAATGTGAGTTATTTTGAGAAAGCCGACTGTGAGGAACAACAGTTAAACTGCCAATGCATTATTAAACAAGGAAACAAACACTTACATTATTAACGCATAATGACCAATCGATGAGTTTTTCAATTTACAACTTGTAAAATTCACTTGCCTCTAACACGCATGAGTCCAAGTTATTGTTCTCTTGTAAGTTGTTCCTAGCAAAAAATTGATCAAATATCATTACTCATGTAATGCACCAATTTCAGGTTTGTTTAAGAACCAGCAAATAAGGTAAAGGTTGACCCTCGTTTTCAAGGTTATAGCATCAACTCATTTGCAGTCTTGACTAAGTTGCCTCATTTCAATTTGAGAATACAAATACTTTGGGTCATCACTGCCTATCTCAACTCGATCTTGAGATCCGTAATGAACTACAAGTAAACACTTCATTGTATAAATGGTTGTTCAGTTAAGCAAACAAGCAAGCGATGTGTAACAAACATTTGACCGAGTAAGCTCGAAATCATTCGATCGTATTAGATCATCTTATAAGAATGCCAAATACTGCATCTCACATAGCAAGAGGAAAACAGGCGAGCCCAAAGCCATATCTACAAGAAATCTTCAATGTTCAAGCATATTCTTGCATTTCCCTCGCCAAAACACAAGAGGAAAGCAGGCGAGCCCAAAGCCATATCTACAAGAAATCTTCAATGTTCAAGCATATTCCTGCATTCCCCTGGCCAAAACGCAAGAGCCCATCTATCGTAACATGTCGACTTTAGGTTCTGCTAGCAATGCTCGACAGCCTTCGTGTTATAATGCAAGAAGAGATGCATCTTCCACTTTCACCTATGAAAAGTGAGGAAAATTTCATACAAATGACAATCATTAACTATCGAGGAGAAACTTATATGAACTAGAGTCAAGCACGTGAGAAAACTTGTGACTTATTAGGATTTCCTGCAAACTTTTTACATGAGTTTGTTGACCCGTTTCAAGTTGGTCTTCTAAGATTTATCCTACAGTTTTGAGCATTTTTCAGTTTGGTTGTACATAAAACCCAACTGGACAAACTATGCAGATTTCATGAAACAACAGATTACAAAAATATCACAACAGAAATTTTCAAAAAAATTATCAAAGTAACCATTCTAAACTACCATTACTACATCACTTTATAAAAACTTACACAAGCATGCTAGTGAATGTTGTGAACTGGAGAGCATTCCGGAAAGAATGTGAATTTTATAGGTAGAGTACATGTATACATCAACTCTCATCAATTGGAAATCCATTTCAAACCCATATAGGTAGAGTACATTTTTACATCATGCTGCAATATTTGGTCAATCGGAATTTGGAAATACATTTCAAACCCAAAGAGAAATTAGTCACAATAGTCCTCAATAAATCACAGATTACAAAATGAAATTACATCAAATGAACAATCACAAACAGAAGACCAAAACAATCACAAACAAAAGACCAAATCCTAATTATGTAATTCCACCAAACATCGAAACCCTAATATACACAATTTTATACACATCAAACCCTAAAATAGAAGACCAAATGCTAATTCCCAAATTCCACAAAACACTAAAACCCTAAACACAAATCAAACATCACATAAATTAGAGAATCCATAATTTTATACCTGCTTATACGTCCGTCGTCTCGATGATGAACTCGGTGGACAAGATGTTCGTAAGCTTGGGGCTGTAGTCGTTGCGTCCACCGGTGGTCTTCTTCACCATATGATAGTAATTGCTACTAGTCAGAAGATGTCCGAAGTTCAACTATGGGATGTAGACCTTCTCCTCCTGGTGAATCTCAACAGGAACTCCAACGACGTTGTTGTAGACGCTGATGCAGTTTTGCTCGACGTCAATAGACGGATACAATGAGGAGATGAGTGAGAGTAGTACCTGATGATGATTGAGAGCGGGTGAGACGACGAAGGTGGTGATGGTTGGGGCGACAGAGCATGGAAAAGGAGGATTCAGACGCGATTCTTCTTCCTCTCCCTTCGCTTCTCTTTCTCTCATATTCAGACGAAAATGAGTGGCACAGGCTCAAATGAAATAGCAAGACACCAAAGATTGGAAGATAGAATTGAGGTCAGTGGAGCCAAGCTTTTCGTCGGTCGGGGTCGGGGCAGGTCTGAGGTAGCAGTGGTGGCGGAGATCGTTGTCGTTGTGTCATGGAGAGAGAGGGAGACATAGTATTGCAGAGAGATCCGGAAGAGATATTAGACGGACAAGAGACTTGCCGTTAGGGGCAAAATCGAAAATTAATTGTTTGGGTTATCTTAATTGGACTGGTTTAGTGTTGACTTTTGTTCTAACCATTAAATAAAGTTGTTTACATGGTTTTTGATTAAAATTCAAAATTTTCAAACCCTTTTTATTAGTTTTCCTTTAATGTAATGTGAGAAAAGGGATAAAATTCAGAATGAAAAAAGGCAAGAAAATTACAAAAGATTTTTTTAGATGCTTCTGTGTATCCGGTACTTTTAATCGTTATATTTTTAATTAAAATATAAAAAATTAAAGATTTAATAGTTAAACCATTAAAACAATCGGTACTCTGAAACACCCAAATTTTTTTGCAATTACAAAAGTATGAGAACGTAATTTCTTTATTTTTACAAACATGTGATGGTCTCTTCTCTTTATTTGATCAACATGTGATGATTTACTTTCAGTAGGGAGAAAAAACAAACTTACTTTCAGAGTGGCTTTCTTCTACCCTTGGAAATTATCGGACAACAATATAACACGTGAACTTGGAGAGATTTTCTAGTATGATCGGTGTACGAAGTGGTACACCACGTATCATTATACAAATGATAAGATATGTGTGTTAAAAAGTTAATAACTTAAAAAATAAAATTTTCGACCATTTATATAAAAATACGTGATATACCATCCATATTTCCGTTACAATAAAAAAAAATTCGTGAATTCGGAGGACATCTTTGTGAAATGGCCTGTTCATATTATTTTCACAGTTCACATGGGTCGGAGCATAAAGAATAAACTTCATATGGGAATGGGACCATCCACAAATTATGATATTTCATTATTGCCAGCACTATAATTAAATCGTTGATATATACTGCACTGCACTTAAAACATCAGAGATTGCCTGAAGGGAAATGTAAATTACCACGTAATGATTAAGGTCGCAGAACAAAGATGTTGTCCTACGCTAGTGCTAAAAATATGTGAAACCTTCTGCGATTCTAGTCATTGCTTGATATTCTTGATATTATATTGTACTAGCATTCATGCACGTGCGTGATGTACTAGCTTTTATGCACATGCTTACATGCGTGCAGAAGATATTATTTTAAATTATGACGTGCTACACGCGACTTACACGTTTTAAAATATATTTATATGTGTGAATTGACAAAAAAGAAAATCAAATATTTCAAGTAATTGAATAATCTTAGATCATGTTAGAAAAAACCCCTCACAAACCAATCAAAGTAGCTGAATTCACATAATAAAATCGGTATTTCAATTTTTATCTACATTCCATTGAATTTACATCAATAATAGAGAAAATAATATTTAATAAACAACTGATTGAATCACATTATTGCTAGCCCATTGTAAGGCTAAGCCAATCTCCATCTCCCTTAGTGTAAATAATATCGTTTGTAAGAAAAAATAAAATAATCATTTGACAACTAATTTAATCACATTATTATGCGCGTGCGAAAGACCTTTTTTATAACCGGCATTACACGTCTCTTAAGATGTTTTGAACATGTTTAAAAATAGAGAAAATAATATTTAATGAATAATTGATTGAATCATATTATTGCTAGCCTATTGTGAGATACTAATTATAAATAAAAAATAAAAAAAATAAAAAAAACGTACAAAAATAATTAATTATTAAAAAAACACTGTTAAAATGACGAAATACCCCTACATTATTTGGTGCATTATTTGGGCTGCTTTTGAAAATTTTGTTTTGGGGGCATTTTTGTTCAAAATTTTTTGTGAAACTTGTTACTCCAAAAAGGGTTGTTGACTTTATATATAAAGATAATTGACGCTCATATTCTAGCATAAGGAAAAGGGAGATGTTAGTAATTTTATCATTTGTTTTCTCATTTTAACTTTTTCATTTTTTTCTCAACTTTATTATCACGTAAACTAAAAATTATTAAATTAAAGAACAAGTTTTACAAAAAATAATTCTCTTGTAGGCTTATTTAACTAAAGAATTATAGAGAGTGGATTCGGCGTCAAGGGAGAGAGAAAATCTTAAATGAAGATATCACAAGATAAATATCAAATATTAATTCGCGGCAATGTCAAATTTTTTCTTTTTCCAACCGATATGTTTTTTTGTTATAAATGATATTTGTATGAACCATTTTAAAAAGAAATCAATTAAAATAAACTTTCAAGATCTACAATTGGTGCATTAATGGGACCTACACAATAAAATAATTACAAATTATTTGGCATCACCTTTAATATGTCAAATTTGATATATGAAAACTCATATGTCAATTCACATAGGATTGACATATCGGTTGGAGCTTGCTTCTACTTTCAAATTTGATTACATGTCATTCCACTTAGGATTTGACATCTCATTTGGAGATGGTCTAAAAAGTTTTTCTCACCTCATTGTGCTTTTATTTATAATAGTAGGAAATGTAATTTTCTTACCTTTTAGGTATTACAATGAAATATGACACTATCTAAAAAATACTATAGAATCCCAGTAGGATTTACACAATCACATTCCTAACACTCTCCCTTGAGTGTGTAAATACTCAAACAAAATACAGCATCAGGTCTTCAACAATGAAGTGAGTTTAGTTAATGAAGTCGTCTGCACAATAAGCGAATGTGAGTCTCAAATTAAACGAAAGAATGCATTGGTAGTAAATCACCAGAGTCGCTATGGCAAACCTAGTAGAAAAACCCATAGTCTAAGGAAAAATGTGAGAAGTTTGCATTAATTCAAAATTATACTCTTCTGGATGCAAGTAGAAAACTCACAAAAGTATGATCACGTTAAATCCTAGTCAGGTAGCAAAAACTGAGTAGGAAAAATGCTCCTAATTTTAACAAGTGAGTATACTTTTGGATATTGTCCTGAGTTTTAACAAAACTTAGAAATGAGAGCTACAAGCATTGCAAATGAATGGTTACGCACCAATTCCTCATACAAGCTTCTGGAAGGTAGACTTTGGCAGTGACGTCGTGAAGAGGCTGGCAAGGTTGTCTGGGATCTGAATGCTTGACTTCAATCTCTAGATTAGGGGGCACGGGTCGGGCCGGGTCGAAATTTGGAGGAACTCGATAGGACCGGTTTTAAAATGAAATGGGTCAGGCTGGACAGGTGTAGCAATTCTAATTCTTGGAACTGGACCTAACCCGGCCCATTTGAAACTGGCCAGTTCAGGTCGGGTCCAATTAAATTTTTTTTTTCAAAAATAGATTATTGTATCATTTATTCAGGAATTAGGCAATATCATTCCTCCTTTGTAAAACCTTGCCGAGCACAGCAGCAATAACTTGGTTTTCTCATTCGATCTGAAGCATAATAATAGATTACTCAAGTTTCAAATACAAACAAATCACAAAACCACCTTACCTAACATACAAAGAGAATCAAACGAGTAAGCTAATCATAAAACAAGACTAGACTTTTCAAGCAACAAAACAATAAACGGCTTAACTACATTGGTAAACTCAAAAGGTTGAATTGCAACAACATCTAGGTTTTGGAAATGCAACAAATTGATTTCTCTAGAATTACACAAATTGGAAAGAGATTGAGTAACCCAATCGAGTGCATATTATACAAGAATTGGTAGTTTACCTACCCATCGTTCCTAATCAAGTGCTTACAAACCCTTTTAAAACTTATAGAAGATTGCTGTAATCTACCCCTTTGTTCCTAATTGAGTGCATATTATAGTTATACAATAATTGGTAATTAAACCCCCCCCCAGTTTAATGAGCCTGCAAATGCAAAAATCCAGGTCCAGACCCAGAGTATGATATTAATTAACCAAAAAAAAAAAACACAAAAAAAAAAAAAATCAAAATCCCTAAATCTAGAAAAACCCAAATTCCTTAAATCCCTAAAGGCTAAAATTGAATACCTTTTGTTTGAAGATTTAGCTTTGAGATAGACTGGTCAGGACCGTGAGGTAGTGGTCGAAGTTGAGAGGAGATGATGGTGGTGGTCGAAGATTCGGAGTCGACTTCAGAGAAGCTGAGGGATGAAGCTCAACTATCGAGGTTCAAGAGGGAAGATAGTCATTTTGGACTCTAGGATAAAGAGATCAAGATGAGGGAGAGTGAGAATCGAATCCATCATCGAGATGCGAGAGGGTTGACTGAAGAGAGGAGATTCATCCGAGTCTAAGAGAGTCTTCTAGAAAATCTGAGAGTAAACTACAAACTCTAAGACCCTTGTGAGTGTGAGATGTTTGGATGGTATAGATTTAATCTCCAACATTAGATGGTGGATACGGTCCAGGCCGGGGGCCCGTGTTATCACAAATTAGGACATCCTTACGTCGCTATTTACTAGGAACTGACCCATCCCGCACCGTTTTAAATGTAGAAAAATATAAACCCGCTCTGAACTCGCCTAAAATTGCCACTACTTGCCCCTACTCGTGGGTCCATGACTCGTTTACCCAGCCTACTCCTGATGCTTTGCTGATGTAGACGCAATATACTTAGCATTGACTTCTTGGATGTATCATGTTATGTTCTAATTGATACATGCGACATAGTCTTCACGTTTCTCACGTGTGGCATAGTGTGGCACAGTGTGTCTTGGAACGATTCGAAGATTTTGCAACGAACTTCTATTTGGTTGACCACCAAGGTATTGCGGTGTTCTTAACGGTAAAGACATAACTCATTAGAAAACGTGCAAGGGACATGCAAATAGTTTGTGTCAGCGTATCCCATAAGGTATGCATTTTTTTTGGGAACTAAATGAGTGTGATTCATTCTAAGATGCATAGGGTTAGAATAACCCCAAATCGTAATAATGGAAAAACGTCTTTAACACCAATTTGATGGTGGCGTGTAGGCATAACACTATTTTATGCCAAAAAATTATCAGCAATAGAGATGTCTAATCTAATGCTTTGAGCCAAGTACAATAAAGGCCAATTTCATTCAGATATGGAACTTTAGGCTCCATAACCTTCGCAAAGGTCTCAATTTCATCTAGCATACGAGCAATTAGGGGTATACTCGAAAGTAACACCTTTTTGGTGTAGTTCGACTGGTGGACTGGAATACCATCATCATTATGCTCGAGTTTTCCAAGATCTTTCATTTCAAAGTCTAACGTCAGGTGCAAGGCAGTTATCTCAAGCTCCGCATGAGTCTAAGTAAGATTTATGTCATTGATATGAACTGCAACTTTAGCAATTTCGGTTTTGTACACGCTGGGGCACATACCCCTAATTGATTAAATTTTCACTTGAATGGGTATACCACATCCCCATGGGTTGTTTTGCATCCATATAGTGAAAGCCTCATCTAAATCGAGAGGTGTTATGTGGTCTAGAACTCTTTGAACTAATTTATGTAATTCTTCAAGAACTTACATGTAGATTTCGTGTCATGATAACAAAGATACATTACAACCACGTTTATAAGCTGCAATCAATCAAAGGCGCATGAGAGAAGCCTTGTGCAATAAGGCGGCACTATATCACACTATTTCATTTATCTCATTACGGTTCCTTTTGAGTTGGATGGTATTGGAAATAATAGCCCAAACACTTTCCACTTAGTCAAGGAATCTAATGGATTGTTTTTAGTTGGCCAATCAGTTCCATATTGCCACTAATCTACGGAACGCGGTTTGATATTGTTGCTTTTCTTTTATGTTGGTAGCTACTATATAAGTGAAACATCATTGTTGATAATCTTATTTCAATTCCATATCTCACCCAAACTAGTATACTCGACCAAGAACTTCAAGTCTCAGGAGTAATACAGATTAATCTCGTAAGATGAAAATGATTGAGATAGCGATCGAGTATGGATTCATTTTTGTGTCATGTCTTTCTTCTTCTAGGGAAGTAAATCCTACGAACAGGTGACTTGTCGTGCTTTAGGTGAAAGGCAGACTAATCAGTAATCCATTGGTGTATTGGACTGTCCAACAAGGGCAACCAAACTGTCCTTCAAGGCTGACACACTTTTCGAAGATGCTAACTTGACGTCCATTAGGTACGTCTATTCTTGCAAGCATGTTTGCAGCTAGTATATAATCTCGTTACTTCAGCTAAATTAAAGGAATGTGTCTAGAGCAACATTCTAAAAGCTAGAATTCATTGCACTTGGCTATCATACTTGAGCGGTACGAGGATCGGACATAGTGGACAACGTCCACGCAAATTCGCACTGTTCTTTAGGAACATCGACGTTCTTATTTCACCATAACGGTGGGAAGACTATCTAACTGAAGTGATGACTCGCAAATAAGCGATAAGGAGATCGCTTACAATGGCTTTAAAGAGCTAGTATGAAGGAGAATCATAATTGACAAAGATTTACATCCTTATTTGAAAACTTATATTGGTATGTTGTAGCGGCGCAGCTTGGTACATAAAATGCACACCTAAATGTGTAAGTATGAAACTCAAGTTCTTACCAAGTAACCAATTGTAACGCCATAAATGGTTTAGTAGCAATGGGCCTCAGGCGAACCGACATAGCTGCATGCAATATTACATAGCCCTACACAGAAAAACCGGAAGTTTAATGCACTCATTACCAAGGTCTGTACGATCATTAAAAGGCGTTTATGCTCGTTTTCCACTAGACTATTTGGGTGTGAACATAGGGAATCAAAATGTTCAACTTATGTACACAAGGGAAATGCAATAACCATTGAATTTGTCGATGTAAACTCTGTGACATTATCTAGTTACTAGACTCTATAGATAATCGGGGTGGTGAGCCTACAACCTAATAATTGGTGTCAAGAGTCTAACAAAGCAGCATTGAGTGGAACAAACATGTGACCAATATGTTGATACGTTAATCGAAACCATAAATCAATTAAATGGTCTGCATTTTAGTTGGATTGGTCCACAAATATTCTCTTGAATCCGTTGTAGAAAAGATAAGGGATTCATAAGGATCGTTATAGTACATAGGCGAGTAATTAGCTTGGCCAGTAAGTATCTTAGTAGCTGGGAAATTATTTTCTTGCCCAATAAAGATCGGTGATCATTGCTTGGCAAGGTACGATGTCCTAACTACTGGTAAGGAGATGTCCTATACGGTGCATCATCTATCAACTTGGAAGTCCCAGACGTTCGTGCCACAACAAAAGTTCCCTTGGAATCTTGGGCTTCTGATCAGCCACATAATGGGTCTCTACGATGCAAATGGTTGTGATGTACAATCCATTCAAACATCATAACCATTCAGGAGGTGTTCCATCTTCCCTTGAATACGCTTCTGGCCATAAACTAGTCATTAATGGTCGGCTTCATTGGTACGCATTCATTCTCTCCCTTAGAGTCGGGGAGCATGAGGTTTTCAAACTAGTGGAAAAATGTTTTGATCATGGGCACATTCCTGATGGTCTTGGCAGGCTTCTCTTATGGTAAAATTAGTACGATTGGAGGAGCACCTACATACTTACCTTGGTGTCTTTCACACTAATGACTCGAGACCAGTCACTTTCTATTAAGAGTAGACATAGTATGTATTGGTCTTACCAGATTGTCAATGCTCAATTGGGAATCCTATGATTAGAAATGTTGAGGATATGTGTATGAAAGAGAAGGGTCTCCTGAATCTAACTTCTTAAGATTACATTAATTTTATTACATATTTTTTGGATTTATTGTTTAGGCGTATAACATTTAATAAGATGACTTTAAACAAATAATCATTGCAATTAGGTTAAACTAGATTAGGTTAATAGGTGATATGTTGTAAAGTATCATCTCATGATTGGCCTTTAGGGCACATTTCTAACAGGTATAGGTTTGAAACCAATCTCTTTCATTAATGAATACAATGATCTTTACAACACTAAAGAGCTGCAGTTGAATGAAAAAAATACACTAAAGAGCCTGTTAGCTTGTTAGATAGTTTTATAAAGTACGGAATTTCGAAGGAAAGAGAAACCATATAAAATAATTAGTGTAGATTGTCCGTCATTTGTTAAAAAAATATATATATTTACTCAATAATTTTCCCATACTAACTCCATCATGCACACTAAATCAATTTATGAGCTTTTCTATTTGTATCACATTTATCAACCACGTTATTGACCACCTCATAGGTGAGGCTTAACGAGGCGGTTAACAATATGATCAGTACATAAATACAAATGTTTCCGGAGATTGAGTAGAAAATTGAGAATACAAACTTTTATTGATATATTTTATTTTCATATAAGAGCTTTCTGTCCATCAAATCCATACAACACAAGTAAAAAGATAATTAAGAATACAGGAAAGGAAACAAAACAAAAAGGGCAAGAAATATCAAAATAGTAACAGTTGGAAGGAAAATAGGGTAGCCAGAATTACACTAGAAAATGACTTAGATAGTGTAATTTGGGTTCGTTTCGATGTCTAAACCCCTTAGCTTTGCAAAGGACTCGACCTTTCCCTTCAGAGTGTGAAGCTCCCTTAGTCTGCATTGATAGGAAACACCAAAATTTAAAGTTAGGCAACACACAACACAGCCAAAACACATCGTAAAGAATTATTTCAGAAACGCTCTCTTGCCAAACAATCTTATGTTGTCAAATTGAGAATCTGGATCGCTAGTAATATATTGTACATAATCACGGTCTGTAAGTAAATGTCTGGCAAGAGAATAGTACTTATGTTATCGTTTTCTTCGGAAACTTGAATACAATTGCTTTGTGATCAATGTCCAACTTAAGAAAGAAAACCAACCTTGCAATCTCTGCACGTCTCCTGGCTTCTTCAGCCATGATGCTAACATCCCTGAATGTGTGCCTCTCAGGAATGTTCTTTGCCTCCATAGATGGGAGGCCATGGACCGTCCGCTGTTCTGCTGCCCATGCAGCCTCACGGAACTCTTTACCGAAGTCCTTTTGGGTGTTGAAAGCCGTCTACAAAATTATACACATGTACATTGGGACGCTGTTAGAATGTGTAATAAAAAATGTTTTTAAGTTCAAAATTGTTAAGAGATGGAAGGTTCATATTCACTCACTCTTTTGTTCAATACCAAACTCCAAGCCCTCCCGCTGAGTGCATATCGAACGAAAATCTTGACAGGATCAAGTAGCATGTAGATTAGAATGTTGTATATCCATACGACACCACACCATTTCCAGCCGATTGCTTGAATCCTAGCAATTTCCCATGTTACTAAAGCAGATATTAATGTAGCAATCTGCAAGGATGCAAAATTTTTAATTGTCAAATATGAATTACATGTTAGTTTAATTAAAGACTAAAGTTTCTGAGCATAACTAAGTATATAAACGTCTTCCTATGTGTTGATTTTGATGAATATGAAAACAAAATTGAATGCTATTTGATTGAAACAGCATTAACCACTTACCAGTTGAGCAATTACGAAAGCACTAAGCAGAAGCAGACCGGGTACTTCCAGGAATGACCATCCTCGGGAGCGAGTGACAAAAATTAGAGCCTGGCTGATGGTGCTAACTTGAAGGTACAGAGCAGATGATAGCTTGGCATTCATTCCCGGATTGAGGGTCCCGTTGGTATAATAGAGATTCTCATTGAAGATATCTTCTACACCGAATTTTTTCTGCGAGAGAGAACGAGAGAAGGTGAAAACTTGATCATTGTAATCAAGTACAAAATGTGAGAACAATTTCATCTATGCAAAAAGAAGAACAGAACGAAGTAACACATAATTATGATAAGAAACAATTACCGGAAAAAATTTAGTATCGTAAATGATCGAGAAGAATATAACTGTGGTAACGGCAAGATAACTGCCTAACACAATCCCGGTTGCGAAGATTTCACTCAGCTTCCAACTGTCAGGAATTGGAGATGGCTTAACCCTGTCCTTGGATATCGTCATAATAGTACCTGGGAAATGGCTCAAATTTAAGAAATATTTTCGGAAACAAGAAGGAAAATAAATGAAAAATGAGTAGGAAACTGAGAATTCACACTCAAGAAACCATATTACAGACTAGCGCAACACATGGTAGAACGTAAAAGGTTAGTAATGCTTACCATCATTAAGAATGGCAATGATTAGGACCATAAAAGGAGGGAAATCAAATTTCCAGAATACCGCAAGCAACAAGAAACCGAGCTGTAAAACAAACCCAGTTAGAAATGAGAACTCACATTACAGCATCCTTAGATGTCAAGTAATCTATTTATCAAAGAGATTGAGGGCTACTTACCACAATACGTATTGTTATAGATACTGCGTATATCTGAAAAAGGAAAACAAAACCAACACAGTTACGGAAAACAACCCCCAAAATTTAGCAGCAGGCGCACTTACAGGTTCAGTTCCAAAATGAATTAAGAGGAGAGGATCGCCTTACTGTGTAATTCTTCATTCTTTGAAAGATCGCACGGCTTGTCAAAACAGCACTGATAATCACACTCAAACCAGGTTCTGTCAGTACTATATCAGATGCACCACGGGCTGCATCTGTGGCATCGGCGACAGCAATTCCTATGTCTGCTTTCTTCAATGCTGGTGCATCATTGACTCCATCACCTGTCATTCCGACTATGTGCTTCTTACCTTGTAATCGCTGAACGATCTCATATTTATGTTCTGCAATGAAGAATCAAATCAGACAGAAGCAGTGCAAAATTGACTAGCAAAAGTTGCAAGCTGTAACAAACAGGATTACCAGGAAATACACCAGCAAAACCATCAGCATTCTCAATGAGTTCATCAATTACTAGAGTTCCATCTATGCTATTCTTATTTTCACCAAGCAACGCCGATGATGGATACATGTTTGTGCCCATCCCAAGTCGTCTCCCAGTTTCTTTTCCAATTGCCAGTTGATCACCCGTGATCATTTTAACACTCACACCCAAATCTAGAGCTCTTCTAATAGTTTCAGCACTGTCATGACGTGGTGGATCAAATAGGGGGAGAAGACCGACAAACTCCCAAGGTCCACCGGGACTGTCTTTCGTACCAGCAGGAACTTCCTGTAAATTATATCTCTCGTGAGCCATAATGCTTCAGAAAAGCATACATCTAGGAGTGGTTGTTAAAATCTCGTTAATTACCTGCCGTGCAACAGCAAGGGATCGAAGTCCACGCTCTGCGAATTTTTCAATTACTGTATGTACCCTTCTTTCAATTTCTGATTTGTTGCTTGCCAAATTGAGTATCTATAAATTTCACAGAAAAAAAATGTTTTTGAAACTCAGGCCATTTTTAAATGTGAAGGACTACGAAACTTAGATTTAAAATTGTTAGATTAAGTACCTGCTCTGGTGCACCTTTGCTCACTCTGTGCATGTTACCGGTTGTGTCTATGTATGTAAGTGCTGTCCTCTTATCAGTTGGATTGAATGGAAGGAAGTGAACTTCTGTAATCCCCGCTCGAGCCTTACAAATGGATAAAAAAGAAAATCAGCTCATGGAAGCTTTAGTTAACAAAACAAATTAATGCATATGCAAAGTTTGAAAACTGTAGAGAACAAAAATGTCCAATTTCTCGAAAAATTTCAAATTTAACAGCTTTCCAAATTAGGCGATGTGCTATATCTATTTTTACACAGAAACATCATTCTTTTCCCGGCGTAATATGATACTATAATTATGCACTTCTTATGTACAACAATAGCACTGATATTGGAATTGTGTTGTATACTAAATTGAAATTTGAAAAGCTTAATCAGGTCCTATTTTTCTCGAAAAGTTTCAATTTAGGACCCTAACAGCTGCATAAATGTTTTGTGTCATATAGTCTACTACCTCCTTAGGATCAGCTAGCATGGCAACAATTGCTGCATCAATAGCATCTTGATTTTCCAATCTTGAAGCTCTTGCAGCCATCAATACAACCGTGTCCTTTTCAACACCTTTGGCGAAGACCTGCAAATGGAAGTGCTCATCAAATCAATGTCAGTATAATCGAGTATTAGGGTTCAATTTTTCTCTGTAAACAAGAAGTTTCTTTTTAACCATACGACTGGATCAAGATTATCACCTCTATCAAATTCTTGTCCACTGTTAGTTTGTTGAGAGTTAAAGTTCCAGTTTTATCACTGCAGAGCACATCCATCCCAGCCATTTCTTCAATAGCTGTCATTCTCTTGGTAATTGCACCCTGAAATGAACTCAAACAAGTTAATTTGATTTCCAAACTGAAGAGATAGATGGTCTAATTAAGTACGGAAAATTTCATGGTTTTCGTTGAACCTGCTGAGCTAACCGATGAGAACCGATGGCCATGGTGACAGACAGAACTGTTGGCATAGCAATTGGGATGCCACCGATAAGTAGAACAAGAAGGTTGTCTACCGAAGGACGATAACCTCTTTTTTGACAAATGAAGACAAGGAGCTCAATCACAAGTCCAGTGGCTATTGAACAAATGCAAAAGTTTCCAATAGATGTTAAGACCTGAAACAATCAGTCCAAATGGTACTTTAGAGATGTGCAACGAGTAAAATGTTCTTGTGCTCAAGACAAAACACTCTAGCATAGGTAGATTTCACTGTCTCTTACATTCAAGCAACAAATTCATAGTTTTAATGCTGCTCAATTTTATGTTCATGAGTGTCTCATCTCATACGAAACATGTCTATTGGCTTGACATTTTAGCAACATGAACGTGAACTCACTCTATTAACGTGAAAATGGCTGTAAAACATATGGGTAGTGCTATCCACACACCCATTTTTACTTCTCACACACCCCTCTCAATTTTCGGCCGTCGGATCGAATGTCTTGAAAATCAATACCGAAAACTTGACGAAGGTGTGTGGGAGGTAAATATTGGTGTGTGAATAGCACTATCCAAAAATACTACCTGCTGAAAGTGCCCAACATGAGTTGTGTTTTCAACAAGATGGGCAGCTTTTCCGAAGAAGGTATGTACTCCAGTTGCAATGACAACCGCTTCAAGTTCACCTTGTTTACATGTTGAACCAGAGTATACACCATCACCGGCATTCTTAGTTACTGGAAGTGACTCTCCTGTAAGAGCGGACTGAAAACAAGGAAACCAGTTAACAGAAAGTCCGAAACTGTCTGGAAATGATTTATTACACAGCAATATGACTTAGCTACCTGATCAATTTTTAAAGCATCTCCTTCGAGCAAACGAGCATCAGCAGGAATAATATCACCCAATTTGATACTGATAATGTCTCCAGGAACCAGCACAGAAGCATCTTCCTCACTCCATTTTCCATCTCGTAAAACCTGTTCAGATTTTGTTAACTACCAACATGATAGAAAGGAACATAACAAATGAAACGTTCAGCGCAGAAGGAAAAAGTAACTGGTATATAAAAATGAGGGTAACCTTCGCCTTTGGAGCCAGTCTTGCCATAAGGGCTTGAGCTGCATTACCAGCATTGTTTTCCTCTATAAAACTTATAGTTGAATTAACTATGAGTAATATAATGATACCCACGAAATCGTGATAATCTATACCCAGTCCCTGAAAGAATAAAGTTTACAAAAATCAGTTCAGAAATCTAGTCTCCAGTCTCAATGGTAAAATGAACTACTAGGAACTTACGCCTCCGTGCGCAAGACATATGGACATTAACGCAGCTGCTTCCATAACCCAAGACAAAGGGTTCCACATAAATCCCAGAAATTTGAGTAGTTTGCTCTCCTGCAATTTGAAAGACAGTTACAATGCAAGAAGGTGAAGGCTTACTAAAATAAATTCTTCTTAAGAAACTATCTATGGAAAATTAATTACAACACAAGAAAAAGCACAAGTTTAAACAAATTATTTGAAACCTTTTTCTCTTCAAGTTTGTTGTAGCCAAACATCTCCAACCGCTTTTGTACCTCGTCAGTACTGAGACCCTCAGCTGTACATTTCAAATTTTCGAAGACTTCCTCAACGGGTATGTTCTCCTGCCAGAATATTAAAGATTTATAAAACTGCCAAAATACTCAAAACCCTCTAATATAACTGGTAAAATCCTCTTGCAGACAAGTTTTATATCAACTCAATAATTAGCATAAGATTTTAGGTTTGCCTAGTTTAACACCAAAATGTAAATAGATCAAGAACGTGTACCAGATCAACAGCTTCCTTCAAAATAGTCTCAAGGGCATCCATCGCAGCTCGATTGTCTTGTCCCCCACCGAGAACGCAAAGATAGACAATCTGTGGATTCAGAAGTTTGTCATAAGAATAAAGTTTAAGGATGCAAAAAGCATTTAACAAATAAAACAAACATCTGATACAAGTTTTTATTCCTCAAATCATCTTATAATTCCTGCTTTGTGGTTTGGAAATATGAAAATCCAGCTTATTTGAGCGGATTTTCTTGTTTATTGAGTTTCTAAGTATCAGAAACAGTAATATATATCTAAACAAATAAACAGAAAAATTTCAAATTTCAATGATTAGCAACTAATCCTAGTAGTTTTTGCCTCATCAAATCATCCAGACTCTCATTAGTCATCAAAGAGGGTTGGATATTGCATGGCAAGGAAATTAAACGATATAGTATGTGATGGCATTGAATTGTTCAGTATAGTCGATCAGGACTAGAAACAAAAATTTTAAACCCCACAGAAAACATAGTTCAAACAAGTAATAGGCAACACAAGTTGGCTAAAGTAGTGTGCACCTCCCTGCAATTTAGATTGGATTAGAACATTTCTCGAGTTAAAGAAACAACTAAAGGGCTTTAATTTTGAAGTGCCAATCAATTTACCAAATCTTTCAGAAAGAACTTAAAACAGCCAGCTTAATTGTTTCACGGGAACATACTCGAAGGCGATCACCAAACACCAAGACCCCTCAAAAACCAGAAGAAGATGACCTTTTGTGCCGTTGGAGAGAGCGATTGAAAAACTTACAAGAAGTTGGAATATATGTACTGAGCTACCAATGCCATGCAAACGACATTGACGTAAGAATTATATGCCAGTCTTTGACAGATGAGAGAGAGTTGGGAAGGAGAAGACAAAAGGGCGAGCTTCTGAAACAACGCCGCAGCATATCCAGCTTAGCAAAAACTGTACTCTCCAAAGATACGAGAAACTGATTCTTTCAAATTCCTTTTTGCCGTTTAAGTTTATAATCCAAAACCGTATCCGATTGATGATTGACTTTCTAAATACACATTAATTATGTAAATCAGGCCACAACGGTTCGAGTTCGACTTGCATTATCTTGTTTTGGCCTCGTTCAGGCTGGGGTAGGTAATCAGCAAAACAAGTTTAATTTGAACAAAATATTGAGCTTGCTAAAAAAGTGAGCAGAGGTCAAGTATTGATACGTTGGGCTCATAAAACTCGTGAGCAACTCCTATCATTTGATGTTGAACGGATAACCATTTCATAAAAATTTAACTTATTATTTGGAGTTATTTTGGGATGTATTCCTTTCAATTAAAAACTCGACTTTGATTTACAACCAAGCCAAGCCAAAGCTAAGTTCAAGCTTGAAAAATTCATTTGAGCCGAGCTTGAGCATACGTGTTCGAGCTTTTTTCAAGCTTGAGCACAGATACTATTATGTGAGTTCAGCTTAAAAACCTTCATATTTTGCACTCATTTTAGCCTGCACCGCATACCTCTAGGCATTCTTGTTTCGGTCATAAGCACAACAATGGCACAAAAACGTAAGTTAGAAATGTTACATAGAAAGTATCCAACAGAATGTTATTCCTTTTTGTTTTATTTTTTTATTTGAAGAATTGTAAACTAATCACCTTATTCAAGTTATGTTAGTTTTATATTTTGGAGAAGAAACTTTCTTTTGTTCTTTATTGGGTATCAAATGGATTCAGATTCTCTACTTGGGTTTTTGTGCTTTTATTATGCTTGCGATTAAAATACGTCATTTTTTATACAAGTTATAAAAACAAGATTCGAACACATACCTCTAATGCTGAGATAAAGGATGTTAAGCAGTTCATGACAATATTAGTGAGTTTGTCATAATAATTAAATATTAAACTCGTCATTAATGTGATTTGAATCTATACCTCTTACTTATAACATGAATAAATAAAACTAGACCATATTGTTAGTGGCTAATTACAATAGGTATTTGGTTCTTACCATCCCAAACAAAATAAATAAACATGCTCATCGTTAGTAATTAAAAAAAAAAAAAAAAAAAAAAAACAGAGGAAAATTGAATCATGAAAGTACGTCTTTCTTCGTTCTTTGCATTGTGCGGACAATCCTAAGGGTCAAATTTCCATACCTTACCAGAGGACTATCTGTGTACATGTTTTGTACGGTTGGAATTATTGAACTCGTTCTGTAAGCATCTTTTTCCAATATATAAAAAAGTAAACAATGGATAGTGGTGCCAAATTGACATTGTAAAAATCAAATTCGCATACATAAGTTTCAAGGATTTCTTGTGTGGACAAATTATAATAGTCAACCGAAAACAAGATGTGATAAGTCCAACGTGCATGAAATAAAGTCGTGATTCATTAGAACTAAGATTTTAAAATTTGTTTTTAAGTTTTATGTATTTGGATAAAAGAAATATTTCTACATTAAATTACACAATAAAAAATGAAAAACAACTTGGGACGTGATGAAATTTATGTTTGAAAATGAGAAAAGATAAATAAATAGGTCATTAGCCATTTAGTACTACGGTTTACTGGTATTACTTTTTATTTGTAAGTGAGAGGTCTTAGGTTCGTTCAATTCTTGTCAAAGACAAATTTAAATTACATTATTGCTACTCTTTTAGCCCACTCTCCCATCATTTTAGTGTAAATAATATCATTTGTTAAAAAAAAAAAAAAGGTCATGCAAAGGCGCATTGGATGATTGGCTGTTAAAGCTTATTGTAATTGAAACAAGAACATAATATCTAAAGTTTTAAACATTTTCTATATCATCCAAACTGGCTAACAGTAAAGACACCGTCTATTTAATTCTGTAATAATATGACGTGGTCATTGACGATTGAATTATTACTTAAGTGTTTTTTTTTTTCCAAAGGATAGAATATATTAAAGGCGAATCAAAAGGTTTACATCTTGAGCAAGAGTATTAAACAAAAAAACCGGGCCAATATTATCCCAGGTGAAGTCTCGACCTTCCTTTAACACATACTTAGCCACCAAGTGAGCAGCCTGATTGCTCTCCCTAGGCACAAACGCAAACGTAACCGACGTCAACATTCGTGCTAGTATCTTGATATCGCCAAGAACGCAGTCCAAATTAAAGTCCTCAGACACTTCCTTCCTGATCATATGAATGATCTTCTGAGCATCAGATTCGACAATTACATGATTGAATCCGTGCTTGATACAAGCCGACAGCGCTGTGCGAATCGCAATGACTTCGGCCGCAGCAGCGCTTTGACAGAGTATAGTACCGGAGCCGCCCGCAGCTTGGAGTACCCCAGCAAAGTCTCTCCCCACCCAGCCCACTCCTGCACGACGGGAATCCTTACACCATGCAGCATCCGTATTGATCTTGATGGTCCCGAACTTGGGTCTTTGCCAGTGAGGGGTAGTCCGGGCAGTAGCTGGGTGAAAGCCTTCTGCCTTGGCCTTAACGTCCCCATCCACTCTATCTGCCGCCTCCCTAAATTCATTGATGTTCTTCCGCCATAAATCCAGAACTGCAAGAGGTTGGCGGTGTAGCCCCTTAAAGACGACATCATTCCTGTTTTTCCATAGTCTCCATAATCCAAAAGCAAATTCTTGACATATCTCATCTGCGTTAACCCTATCCTTGACACACTTGTGGAATTTCGCCCAGCTATCAAGGAAGTCCACTCCAGCCAATTCAACGGAGTTTAGGTGAAGAGGAGAGCAGAACCAGAATAAATGACTGAAATTACATCGAAAGAATAGGTGGTTTTCCGTTTCGTCCGGCGCATTGCACACTCCACATACATTATCAACTCTCAAATGCCGTCTCTGAAGGTTCCGTCGAACAGCCAAGGCATTGCTGCAGCATCGCCAAATAAACAGCTTGATTTTGTTCGGGACCCGTAGGCGCCATATCTTAACCCAGACATTGTTACGTTGCTGTTGTTCACTAGGGGCGCCCCTTCCCTTCTTGCCCAAAGCACCGTTTTCCATCAAGTCCATAGCTACTCCATAGCCGGATTTCACAGAATAATCCCCATTCGCGGTATAATGCCACACCTTTTTGTCATCACAGCCAAAATAACTTAACGGAATACTTAGGATAGTATCGGCATCCTCCCGGTGGAATCCAGCACGAATGATGTTCGACTTCCAAGAGTTGGAGCCCGAATCAATTAGGTCGCAAACCATGATGGCATCAAGGTCCACAGAGGGCCGTACACGAAAGGTAGATGGTTTAGGGAACCATGAGTCTTCCCTAATATTGATGCACTCACCATTTCCCACCCTCCATCTAATCCCATTTTGCAGAACCTTGCGGCCTTCAAATATGCCTTTCCAACCCCAGGAGGTGTTCTTTCCTCTCCCAGCTTCTTTGAAGGATTTCCCAAGATGGTATTTATCTCTCAAAACAGTGGCCAGAAGAGACGACGAATTAAGGGACAGTCGCCATCCAATTTTGGCCAGGAATGCCAAGTTAAAACACTGAATATCCTTAAAACCCAAGCCTCCTGACTTCTTTTGTTTTGAGATCCGCTCCCAGGAAACCCAGTGAATCCCTTTGCGTTTGTCGTCACCTTTCCACCAGAATTTTCGAATGGCTTTTTCAATATCCCTGCAAACTCCTATAGGTAACTTAAAACAACTCATAGCATAATTTGGTAAACCCATGGCCACAGCTTTAATCAAGACTTCCTTTCCAGCTTGAGACAGAAATTGTTCAGTCCAACCGGCCAGCCGAGCTTCAACTTTGTCCCGTACCTCCGCAAAGACAGCTTTTTTGGAGTGACCGAAATCAGCCTGCAACCCTAAGTACTTCCCAAAACCCATTCTGCATTGAATCCCCAGCGTTTCCTCAATTTCCCTTTTTAAACGATTTGAGGTTTTAGGGCTGAAGAAGACCGAACTTTTGGATAGGTTGATTTCTTGGCCAGAACCACGAGTATATGTCTGCAGAGCCTCGACTACAGCTCTCGCTTCATCCACTGTGGCATTGCCGAACACCACAGAATCATCAGCAAAGAATAAGTGGGTAAGCGGTGTGCCACTAGGCGTGAACTTGAAGCCATGTAAGGCACCTAGTTCGAGCCCCTTCCTGAGCAGCATTAATAGGCCTTCGGTGCAAAGGAGAAATAAGAAGGGTGATAGAGGGTCGCCCTGCCTCAACCCCCTCTGCGGCACGATGTACCCAGTCGGGGTCCCATTAATCAGAACGCTGAAAGATACAGTAGAAATACAAGCCTTTATCCACTTACAAAAGAGAGGCGCGAATCCCATCTTAGCCATTATGGAAGTGAGGAAGTCCCATTCAATCCGATCGTAGGCTTTAACCATGTCCAGTTTAATAGCCATACCAGCCTGATCCTCCCTCCTTTGATGCAGCAGTGAATGGAGGACCTCATGGACTACTAGAATGTTATCCTGAATTTGTTTTCCAGCAACGAAGGCAGATTGATTATCACCAATCACTTTAGGCATCACCACTTTAAGTCTATTGGTGAGAACCTTAGCAAGGATCTTATAAATTACATTGCACAGAGAAATGGGCCTATATTGCGTCATGTTCCTAGGACATTTCACTTTTGGGATAAGCACCAAATTGGTATGGTTTAATTTCCGCAGAAGAGTACTTGAGTGCCAGAATGCATTGACAATCTTAACCACATCCTCCCCCACCGTATCCCAGTGATCCTGGTAGAAACAAGCAGAGAACCCATCCGGGCCCGGTGCCTTAGACGGAGGGATTTGCGAGACAGCCAACAAAATTTCCTCATTAGATACCGGGGCAATCAGGCCATTGTTGTCCTCACGTGTGATCCTGGCCTCCACATTTCTCATAGTGTCTGCAATTTGACTAGGATTAGAAGACTGGAACAGGTCAGCGAAATAGTCAATGGCCGTTTCATTGATCTCGTTGTCCTTCTCGTGCCACACCCCATGGGAATCTTCAATTCCTCGGATAAGATTGAGTCTGCGTCGTTTCACCGTCTGTGCATGAAAGAATTTGGTGTTCTTGTCTCCCTCCTTGAGCCACTGATTTGTAGACTTAACTTTCCAGTAGACCTCTTCTTCCTTGAGGGCGACACTAAGATCTCTCTCTTTTTGCTTAACCGACTCGGAGGCAAATTCCTCAGACTGAAGAGCCAATCTGATCTCATCCTTCAAGTGAACAATCTTCTGATTTGAGTTCCTGCCAGTCCCTTTGTACCAGAGTTTTAATCTTCTCCTCAGAGTTTTGATTTTCTCACAGAACCTAAAAGCATGGGAGCCACAACATTTAGCTTTCCATTCCCCACTAACAAGTTCACGACATTCCTTCGATTTGCTCTAGCGACCATCAAACGAAAATTTCCTGCCTCTCCAGACCCGAGACTTCTCCGTAGATAGCAGCAGCATAGCATGGTCCGAACCTTCGAGGACAATATGTCTAATAATAGTATCGGGATATAGGTCGTGCCACCCATGGGTAACAAGGCCACGATCAAGCCTCTGCTGAATAGGCAGAGAGTTCCTATTGTTGCGCCACGTGAACGGATATCCTTCATACCCCAGATCCATGAGATCATTACCGGCCACAAACCCTCTAAAGTCTCTCATGCTAGCTGCACCCCTATAGTTCCCGCCTTCCTTTTCTTCGTTGCACAGAATATCATTGAAGTCACCTAAGATGAGGCATCTCTCCTTGTCTTGCTCTATCCGTTTACTTAAGGCCTGCCATTGGCCTCTTCTTTTCTTCTCATCAATGCTAGCATAAATAGCAAACAAACGCCAAAAACAGTTAAGTTTTTCATCCCAAAGCTTAAGCTCGATCAGAAATTCATCTGATTTCATCATGATAACCGGGACATCATCCCTCCAGAACACACAAAGGCCTCCTCCAATTCCTCTTGATTCTACCGCATATAGGTGTTCCATTCGTAGTCTCATTTTCAAGTGAACATAGTTCCTGCTGTTGTTCTTTGTTTCAAGCAGTAACACTATGTCAGGGGTGTGGAGCCGGTTTTGCTCCATCAAGTTGTCAACTGTCAGGTCACCCCCAATACCCTGACAGTTCCATGCGATTATCTTCATGGATTCGTGGGGGACCCCTTACGGCTGGTCCCCTCCGCCATAGCAGCAAGATTCCTCCTTGGTTTGGATCTTTTAGGCTCCAAACTCATCTCGCCCGTAATGTACTCCACCTCTTGGATAGATCTTTTTTTCCTCTTTGACTCTATCATAACCGCCTCAATAATAGGCGCTAGCTCAAAGGGATCCTCCTCCCTTTCTTTCACTTCTATGCTGTTTATCTCCTCACCTTTCTGTCCCTCGTAGTTCACCTCGATGTTGTTCCCATCTTCTTCGTTATCCTCCACTCCAATTGGTTCACTATTCAAGTCAAAACTCTGGCCCAGTTCCGAGGGTAGGCTTGGCGTATTCAGTCGTGTTTCCAGTTCAGGGAGCTCCTGAAGGGTAATGTGATTGGCCTCTTCTGCAATTACTCCTCCAGGCCCAATTAATCCAGCATCAAAGGCAGCTTCTCTGGCCTTTCTAGCATTCTCCTATTCAATTCGTTGGATGCGTATCTTTTCAGCCAACTTTGTTCCACCTCTGTCATTTTTGCTTGAGGACCATCGGGGTTTGCTTGGCGAAACAGCAGTATCAATCTCCTCCTCATTTTCCTTGTCCGTATGCTCACTCCCCCTATTAGGTGTGTGCCCTCGGTACTGTGAGTGACTTCCCATGCCAGAGGCCATTGAGGATCGGTCTGATCGCCTTCCATCTTCTTGTTCTTCACTCCTCGTGTTTTTCCATTTCCCATTCACATTTCCTCCACCGTTTGACCCACGAGATCCCTTGTTCCTAGCCCCTGATCCTAGGGGGTTACCCCGTAGATCCATCACAGCGTCCAGACCTTTGAAGCCTAGCCCATCATTTACCTCCCCGGAGCTTTCTCCCTCATTCGCCCCCTCCTCCCAAGTTTCAGAACATGCTCTTGTTGAATGCCCCAGCATCCCACACATTAAACAGTATTTCGGTAACATCTCATATTTGAAGTCAACCAAGATCCTTCCATCATCAGGGAATTCCACAAAGGTGCCACGCATAAGAGGTTCCCGGACATTGAACCGGATTTTTACACGGAGAAATCTCCCAATACAATCCCGACTTCCGGACTTGTCAACCTTTCTAACCGTTCCCATCAGTCCCCCAATGGATTCCGCCACAGCTTGAGTCATATTTAGCACCGGAACATTGTGTACCTGAACCCATAAAGTACCGAGATTCAACGGAGTCCATCTGTTTAGACCTTTAGCAGATCGATCCGCCACCATCACCAGGTCACCTTTGAAGAACCAGGGTTGGTCAACATCTACAACCCTTAGTAAATCCTGTTGACTCGCAAATTGGGCTAGGAACCTATTTTCCCCGATGTCCCTAATGGAGACTCCTTCTCGACCTCGCCACAGTGACATAAAGCAACCAGCGAACACTTCCCCGTTCACCTCCTTGGAGGTGAGGACTTCAGCGATCATGGTGTATTGCAGCCCCAATAAGGCGCCTTCAACATCCTTCCTATCGATGCTAATGCCACCACGCTCTTTCTCGGACAGTCTGAGTTTAGATTTGAATCCTAAACCCAGATTTTCCACATCTTTCCTTGGTCCATCACTCGTCATGACCCGATAGTCCTCTCCTCACAAACTTAAGCAGGATTTCAGATCTATCCGTCCAAGCAGTATAGCAGCCCTAGAAACCCCGAATCCCCGCAGCTCTCACGCCAATCGCCAGGAAATCAACCACCAGAGCCTTGGGATCCTACCCAATCTACCGATCTGTAACAGGGAGACCACAAATTAACAGTATTACCTTACCAGAAGGCTGGAGGACCTCCAGTTGCTAGCCGCAAAAAGCCTCATTGCGAGAATCTGGACCCCTCCTCACGAGAACCAGAACCCGCCATCCCTCGCCATGGCCCATTAGCCCTCACCTCTCATCTTGCGCAGGATCTCAGATCTGACCTTCTACGCAGTATAGAACCCTTGACCCCCGGAGCCCTGTGGAGGGTTGGAAGACCTCCAATTGCTAGCCGCATGAACCCTTCATACGAGAGCTAGGAACCCTCCTTACTAGACCCAGAAACCCTCATTTCGAGGAACGTGAGAGGAATATTCCCATTACTTAAGTGTTAATTGACGTATTTATTTTCTATTGGTGACAAATCACATGACTTACAAATTTGATCCAAAAATATAATCTACCTAACATTATTCCATTTGAGTAATTTATAGTATGTGAAAACATTGTAATTGCCGGAAATTGGCATAAAACAGGGAAAACGACAACAGCCAAAATACAATTGACTTCTTATGATATAAAATAGCAATTATATAGTGTTAGACATTTGAGATCAACCAACAAAATAGCAAATATATATATATATATATAATTGAGAGAAATAAATAGATTATAAGATGCACACACATCACAATACAAATTATGGCACAAGAAGATATACAAGTCATAGCTAAGCGCCATCATATTCCATGGGCAAATTATTCACACGCCTCTCTGGAGGACCTTTTTTCTTCTTTTAGAAATGAGATTTGTTATTAGTATTTCAAAATTCTCATTCTATACTCCTAACTTTTTATATTTGGAGTGCCAATAACACTTTTCTTAGAAATTTGGATAAGGACTTTGGAGTCTTTTTCTTCCTTTTTCTTTCCTGTCAAGGGGATTTAATTTTACTCTTTTGTTCATGTAAACAATTATATAAGATCAACGATGATTTTGTTCTAGTAGTTTCATCGAAGTTCCACTTTAATATTTGTAGTTTCAGTTTTTGAGAGTTAAACACATTTTGTTTACTTATTGTGCATTTCAAAGAAAGGAATTTGTTTCCTTTATTTTTTTACAAACGTACTTAACGTTAAAGTTATGTGTGAGGTATTATTTGGGTCCGAAATCTAAGATTTGGCCTGAAAAGACACGAAGTCCAGAAAATTGTAGAATCTCAGCCCTAAGATAGGCTTGGCCTAGGAGTGAATGTTCAACCCAGCAGTGAAATGCCAGTGGTTCAGTTGAGTCCTGGAGAAATTAGGATTGTTAAGGATTAGATAGGGTTTTGATGAGGTTTGAATTATTCTAAGATCAAAATTTGTGATCAGATAAGGAATGGATCGAACTCAAAAGGGGACTAGATTCAGAATCCCAGTTCAAGTCGAAGAGGCTGAAATTTGATAGAGATAAGGGAGAGGGGTCTGATAAGAAAATATCAAGGGATAATATAACACAGTTTGGCTGAATATTTGAATGAATATTATTAATCCTCTAGGGTTTACATTACATAGGCACACATGCCTTATTCCATAAGGAAATTAATTACAAAATATTACAATCAATTACAGATCCTAATCCTACCAAACATAGGACTCTTAGAATATTTACAATAAAATACTCACATCAACACTCCTCTTCAAGTTCATGCATAGATATCGTACATGCCTACTGATATCAATCTTGTTCATCAAAATGCTCATTCTCACCATAATACTATGGCACAACATGTTGATCGAGAATCCATCAGCTAAGGTTCAAGTGAATCTGACGAACCAATTGTATTGTGCAGCCGCTGCAAAACTGAAGTCAAGATTATAGGGTCAAAGGTTAATCACTCGGCCAAGCAACTTTGGTCCTTAGGGTCATCTAAGGACTTTAAATCCTTTGAATCATCAAACTGAAGTTCAGAGCAGAGCTAGACGAGAATATTAAATAGACTGGGTCCATGATCAGAAGTTCAAAAGTCTTTTGTTCGGCGACGTCTTGATTTCGACAAGCCATTTTATGGTGAAGACTATTTCAACAACAATATGGGCAATTCAAGTACTTCGGCACACCAAAAAGTTTCAAGTCACCGGAGACGAAGGACAATCGGTGGTATGATTACAACCTACCGGTCAACGCATACATTGCGATGTCCAAATCACTTAACCTGACAGTAGTGAAGTGGGCTTAGGGCTCGACTTCGCAATGAGGCTGCCAATGCTTAAAGGAATGTAAATCTAGACTTGGAAGTCCAAAGAGGAAGACATGGAAGCTGATTCGGTGGAACAAATCCCTAGATAGCTCAAGGGAAAAGGTTGAGGTTTCAGCAGTCGAGACTGAGATTGAGGAATCAGAAAAGCGAATTAAGATTTTACTTCGGCCCAAGGGAACTCAAGGCGTGGATTGAGCATTTTGTTAAATAGGCAAATAAGCTCTTCCTCCAGTTCCGCAACAGCAACCTTTGATTAAGGTTATGCGCCATAAGCATCAGTCTTTTACAACTGATGCTTTGGAGTACATGAAGGAGTTTCATAAGATTCATTCGGCCAACGATTTGTATGGTTTACCTAAAGAATGCGAAGAATGTGTTGACTTGGCTTTCAGTAACCTTGCAGCCGAAGAGGCCATTATGAAAAAAAAAAAAATCAGATCCAGTTATCTTATTAGCTAGAATCTAGATTCTAGGGATCAGGATCCTCTCCTGAGCAAATGGAGAGAATCCTCCTGACCGGGTTCATCGGACCGTTCAAAATTTATTCAACGGCTACAATTATTATAACTTTTAGTGGAGTCCCCTGTTTGTAGCCGTTGGATAAATTTTGAATGGCCCAATGAATCCGGTCAGGAGGATCCTCTCCATTTGCTCAGGAGAGGATCCTGATCCAGATTCTAGGATATTTCATGAATCCAGAGCGTTAGATTTGAAGTAAACTGGGTTATTGTCATAGGCGATAAAGGAGTGCATTTTTGCTCACCACCTTATTTATCACTATTATATGAGTTTGAATTTCGAGATTTGTGCCTATCTACTACACGAATCTCGAAATTCAAACTCATCTAACGGTGATAAATAGGGTGGTGAGCAAAAATACTCCCGGTGATAAAGACCTTTCCTTCTCCTTAGATGACCACGTGGCTACTTTTGGTTTTCTTGATTGTCAGATTATTCGGTTTGACTAAGAAAGAGGTTGACTTACTTATACTTAGAAACTCGTGACACAATGAATGCTTTCCAACGACAATCTTCCAAGAAGGCTCAGTCGAAGACCACCGAGCCAACAATTAGTGAGTGAGACAAACAGGCCATGCTAGATTCGACCACCGATAATACAAGTATTGAATCTATACTTCCTCTTAATCAAGATGACACGACCGTTCCTATCCCCAATAAGGAGTCCAACGACCCAAACATTAACAAGGACGTTGAATCTAGTAATGAAGAAAACGCGGCTGAGAAAGATTAAAATGGCACCATGGAGCCTTTAGTTTTGGAAATCATGGAGATTCGTATTGTTGTTAACCCTAAAAACTACCAAGCCTACGTGGCGCGCAGGCCGAGTAATCTATGAGCTAACTACGTCCTTCGGTTGAATGCAGGGCATGCCAACTCGTCGACCGAGCTCGACCAAGGAGTAAAAATATGCTAATGTTGTGTTGAGTGCGCGGCCGACTTCTGCGTCTTGCGATTGCGACCGAGGAAGAAACACGTCTCGACTTCTTGCGTTCTCAAACCTAAAGACAAGGCTACTATTCTTACGAAGTTCACAAATCGTCGTCGTCAGATTCAGTCACAGTGATGGTATTCGTCAGAGTAAACTCAAGCCGAATCGACACCAAAGTGTAAGGGCATAAATACTTAAAGCGGATATATGTCTTAACAATAAACGTGGTTCAGCCGTCAGAATGTCGAACTCTAAATCCTACTTGAGAGTATCCAATCATAAACTAACTCGGCGTGCAATGTGCCGAGCCTAATAAACTATAACACCTCACTTCATCAAGAAGGCTAATGAGATGACCTCGACCAATAAGGATTCGGGAATCCTTTTCGACCGAGACTTGGATAGATAACCAGCCATCCTCGACGCAGTGCTATCTATGCCGATTGAAGATGCTGCGATACCGGCTAGTTCTACGGTGACAGTGTTATCTATGCCGACTGGAGATATCACCGGTTGCCTTCACAATGTTGTTTATCCAAACTGAAGCTGTGTCAGCGAAAAAAGAAAAGGAAAAAGTCTCAAGGTTGTTGAGAAAATTTGTGCAGGGCAGTTGTATGTTGAATTGAAGGGGGTTTTGAATGATGCACAACCTCCTCTATTTATATTATAAAGTACTTTCTAGATCGAGTTAAAACCCTACTCGGATTAGGATTTCTTCTTTTAATCAAACACCATCTCGACCAGTCCTATTTTCACTATGACTTTGAACCTAGTCCTTTATCAAGCCGGATTCACTTTTGGGTTATCAATATCCATATCTTGCCGAGACTCCTTATTGCGCCAGGATTCAGTTACTTGTCTCGTAGCATGACTTGACTGACCTAGGTTAGGAAGCCTATGAACTAAACGATCCACAGTAACCTTTTCGTAAGGCCTTCCGGGCCGAGAATAAATCTCGGCCCAAACCAATATTTGGGCCTAAACATTGCCCCCTCGCTTGTGAGAACTTTTTCGACCTGAAGTCTCTGGCCGAACCCTGACTTTGAAGAAGCGACACCAGGCTCCATCTCCCGAGGTGCACTTATGAATCACGATTGTACGATCTTGCTCTCATCAAATATCTCGCCAAGTGTCCTCTTCTCAGCATGACCTGAAGTGTCTTTTCATCATTACCCCCTTGATCCGTGAGATTTTTGAATTTCTCAAGACGTGCGGATGTCCAAACATCCTCAAATCATTATACCTGTCACCGCATGCCATTATGCAATCTCGATTTGTGAATCTTTTGGTATCCTCGAGATCGTGCAGACACCAAAACGTCATTTCTTCATAAAATGACGCTGTCATGATATCATCATGACCCCTTAATCAGCGAGTTTTTTGGTTCTTTCTCCTAGGTCTGTTAATATTCTCCATCACTCCATAATTATTAGCGATCTTCCCGATCACTCTCCCTGTTTGGTCTTCCATTCCACGAGTCTATAAATACTCGGCCTTCTATTATTCATTCTTTACGTTTTCAAATTTTCCAAACTTTCTCTTGTTTAAAAGATTAAAAGAAAATCCCCTGACTTTCTCCCAGAAAGCCTTCCAAACCATTCCAATGGCCTCCTTCATCTCCAAGCTTTCTAAAGAATGCTACAAATGCGGGGCAATCATTGACTAGCGCTCAATCAAGACTCTGCACTTTGAGAGTGACATGAGCACCCCCCACCATATCCTTGGTCCACTTTTTAAAGATGCAGTGCCACCAGCTATCACCGAACTCTTCAAGGAGCAGTGTCTAACACCCCTACTACAAGGGTTTGAATGATCGAGGTGGGATTCAGTAAAGCCCCAAGGCTCATGGCCCTCGACCACTGCGACCTGGGCAGCCTGGGTTCCACAAATGGAAAAGATCTTCAGCGAGCAATGGAAAGTTCTTGGCATCTATGATGCCATTCGTCTTTCGTTTATGGAGCTCGTCATGGACAAAGAGCTTCTTATGGCAGCCTTAAGCTTTTGGTGCTCAGCCACCAACACTATGGTCCTTCCCCTCGGCCCCATGGGTCCTACTATCCTCGACATTACCGCGATCCTAGGGACTTCCTCTTTTGGCATCCCAGTTGACGCTACCCTCTCCGGGTACCCATCGACCATCGACCTGAAGGCACTTTTCAACGATCGGGCCATCGAAATGCTGAGCGTAAAGGGTCAAGAACCCTCAAAGGAGGAAGTTCAGAAACTTTATAAGAACTTCCTCAACTACAACACTCTTTACTTCCACTTTGCCGGCCGAGGAGATGAGAACCTATGGCGGGGAGAACACGAAGCCTTCCTTTTCTACTGGTATAGCAAATTTATTTGTTGTACCAAATCCAATAAATGCTTGGTCGAGAACATGCCGGTGGCCGAAACCCTGGCTAGTGGTCACACCCTGGCGCTTAGTCCAGCCATTTTTGCCTATCTCCTGCGCTGTTTCGCTGAGATGACCATTCGCAAGACCGACCCACACTAGAGTGGCCCCCTCTTGGTATTCCAATTCTGGTTGCAGGTTTATTTCTCACCTTTCGGCCAGAGCTTGCCAGCTTCTCGACTACTGAAGCGCTCAGCCTTCAGGTGGCTTCTCGACCAGTACCTCCTCACCAAGTTGAAGACATGTTCAGATACTTTTTCGGCCTTGATACCTTTTTCGACGACGAATTCGTAATCTACCATTGTTGAGAACATCCTTTGTCGATCAAACTTCCGACATCAGCATAGAGTGCAGATGATGATACTGATCTCCATCAATCCTGGGGGTCGTTTGTCCTTACCCACGAACTTCCTCTTAGGTGTGACGCGCACCAAGTAAGTTGGGAAGTATATCACCCCCAATTCACTGCTCGGTAACTCGGCTATCTTTAGGGTTGCCTGGTGCCTCTTCTTACCTTTCGTTTCCTGCTGATCCGAGGATGCCTATCTGGCTCTTCAGAGAAAGAGTTTAAGGATGCCAAAAAGGAATGTCAAGAATGATGCCAAAAATTCTGCCTTCGACCAACCGTTCCAGAATACTTTAGCACTGACACTTTCCGTGATTGGTGGGAAGAGTATACCAAAACATTTTTTGGTGCTCCGGTCGAAGACGTCCTGAACAAGATCTTCGGCGGTCGACCCAATAAGGCTTTTGCCCCCCAATCTCAAGGTAACAGTCTATTTCTACCTTCTTTTTTCGACTTTGAACTTTACTAATTTGCTTTTTCTTTCTCAGGCAGTCAGTCACTGAAAAAGGAAGAAGTGGTCACTGCGGCTACGGCTGGGAAAAAATCGACCATCTCCAAAAGGGCTAAGACTACCGCGCATGCCTTGCTGAGTAAACGGCTTCGTCAAGAGGCCGAGAAGGTCGTCGAACCCCCTCAACCCGTAAAACGGGTCAAGAAGCTGGCGAGGAAAGGAGAACGGGAGATTCATGTTTTCTCCAGTCAAACTATGGGAGCGACGACTCCTAGTGTTTCCCCTTCTACCCCTGTCGTCCAAGCTTCGACAGAGAAACGGCCAATTCCGACCAAAGAAACCGCCCATGTACGACTTGTTTCTCAAGTCGTTGGACCAGTTGTTGCTCCATTAGTCGAGACGTCTACAGCTTCGGGGCCAGCTGATGCGCCTGTCTTAGAAGGGGCGGCCCCTTGGCCGAGAAAAATCTCCCCGAAAATCCAAAACACACGACAATTGTTCTAGAAGAGAGCGACGAGAGCAATGAGATTCCCCTGACGAGTCACCTTCAACCACGTAATCCACCTCCCCCTGTGCTCGAAGCGGTTGTCCAAGTCGGCCCTTCTACGGCCGATCGTGGCAAACGACCTGCCGTAGAGCCAGAAGAGACGGTGGAAACACCTGTTCATCCGTAGGATCAGGACTTCAACATTTCTCCCCAAGAAGCCACTTCGACATTCGTAAGTATCCCTACTGCTTTTCTTTGGTTACTTTTCTGCCTTAGAACTCTAAACCAGGAAGATACCAAATGTCAGGTGCCTACCTATTCTTTTCATCTAAATTTCTACGCGCCGAAAGGTGTTATCTATATTTATTGGCCGCCGTAGTGGCCATCAAACATAGATAACCTCTATCGGCCGTGTGAACTGAGAAGCAGTCTAAGACACTGGGCTTGGCCATTAAGTTCTTTAGGTTCAAGCAATGAACCAGAAGACATGGCCGAAGTCTACTCTTGACAGGTTTAAAACAAAAACCTTCTTGCTATATTCTTTCGTGATTTCCTTGTGCTTAAACTGATTTTTGTGTATGCAACCTTTATGGGAAGTTGAGTTTAAAGCTCTCTTGTCAAGCACTTCTAGAGCGGCTGGCCCTTCGGCTACTACAACTGAACCTGCCGATTCAGCTGTTCTAGTTCGACCGCAAGAAGTTTTGTCTCTCTCGGCCTCACAAGTCCTTGAGCGCAAAGGTCTTGATTTGTTGGGTGCATGCCTAAACGACCTCGGTGTAGATGGTCAAATGAGCGCTGAGGCTATCATTCAGGTGTTGTCCGCCTTGGATCAAGTTCGGGAATCCTTTAGTTCCTCGAGAATGCTCTTCGGGCTGATAATGATTTGAAAGTTGCCATGGCCGTCTAAGACACTTTTCGTCTGAAGATCGATTCTTTAAAGGTGAAAGGGGAAGCCTTGGCCGACCTCGACCGCCAAATGGCCGAATTAGCAAAATGAAGGTCGGTTATTACTTCTGAGCTTGTGAAGGACTTCGAGTCGGGCGGCAAAGATTGTTTAACCGAGTATGCGGCGAACGCGAAACAAGTCGAGTAGCTGAAGATGGACAAGAAGAACCGGCAGGCCGAGGTCATAATGGGCGAGGTGCGGTGGCTAAAGCTGAAGGCCCTTCTTGGAACTCTTCTTCCTTCATCACCCTAAAATGATTTGACTGTAAACCAGCTTATTAATGAAACGAGTTTTTATTCTTGCATCTCCCATGTGACTTGGTAATATTTCTTTAAGAACTTTCCATTAATTGGCAACTTGTGAATAACACCGGTTCGATCTTTAAGATGGTATGCCCCATTGCCGAGGACTTTATGGACGACGAATGGTCCTTCCCAATTCGGCGACCATTTGCCGAACTTAGGGTCTTTAATTCCCATGGGTAAGACAATTTGCCAAACTAATTCCCCCTTGCCGAACATTTTTTGTTTGACCCTTTGATTATACGTTTGCTTGGCAATTTTCTTTTATGCCACTACAAGGTTGTAAGCGTCAAGTTGATCTTCTTCCAAATCTTCTAACTTTTGTAACATGGGTTGGTTGTATTCGGCGTTGGATAAACTACCCTGCTCGATCACGCCTAAAGAATTTACACTTAGCTCGACTGGTAACATCGCGTCATGTCCATAGGTTAACGCATATGGGGTGGTCCCTGTTGCCGATCGGGGTGAAGTCCAGTATGCTCATAAGGCTTCATTCAATTTTAAATGCCACATGCCAGGTCTTTCTTTTATCATTTTTTCGAGAATACCCATCAAAATCTTATTACTTGCTTCGGCTTATCCATTCGCTTGTGGATAGTATGGTGTGGACTGCTCAAGCCAAATTTTTAAGCTCGTCGTATACTCTTTGAACCTTTCGGCTGTGAAGACTGTGCCATTATCAGTTATGATCGTTTCTGGTACGCCGAACCTGGTCACAATATGTTCCTCCATAAAATCCCAAATCTCCTTGGATGTTAATTTGGCGTATGATTTTGCTTCGACCCATTTAGTGAAATAATCTGTTGCCACGAGTATCCATCATGTTTCGCTGCTCCAGAGGATGGTGTGATTTTCCTAATCACGTCCATTGCCCATCCTTTGAACGGCCAAGGTTTGGTAACCGAATGAAGTAATTCGGCCGGGGCCCTTTGGATAGGTCCATGAATTTGACGGGCTCTACAAATTCCTTTGCGAAAAGTAACCGTGCTGGCGAATTAGCCAACGCATCTTGCGTCCTGATTGATGGGCTCCACAAATTCCTTCATGTACCTCTGTGATTGCTAAGGCGGCTTCTTGCAGGCCAAGGCATAACAGTAATAAACCGTCTTTGCCTTTTCGATATAACTCATTCTGGTACGAGACATAGTTTGTGGCATGGACCTTTGTCTTTTTGTCGTGTTTACCTTCAGGATTATCAAGGTATTGCATAATTAGCTTTCTCCAGTCATTTGGTAGCATCTCGACCGCGCAAACATCTACAGGATCCTCCCGTTCCAACAACGAAGGTAAGGACATTACCCGTGAATGGATGACTCCTCGCTGAAGGACTTGTTGATTAACCAAAGCCATATACGATTGCCATAAAATGGGTATCATTGGTCCACTCTTGCCCCCCAGAAGTTGTGCTCTAGAGGCTATTTGAGCGAGTTCGTCTGCGACGGTGTTCCGTCCACGGGAAATATGGTTGAACGTGATATCATCGAATGACTAAGCCAACTAACTGGCCACCATGTGATAGGGCGCCATAGTGCAACTCATGCACCAAAAAGTTCCATTAAGTTGGTTAATCACAAGCTCCGAATCACCGAAGACGAGGACACGAGCAGCGTGCAAATCATGAAGTATGCTAAGGCCGATAACAAGGGTTTCGTACTCGGCCTAATTGTTGGTACAATCGAAATCCAACTTGAGGGAAAAGAACCAACGGTGTTGGTGTGGAGACTGGAGTACGATGCCCACACCAGCCAATGTTGACGTGCTAGAACCATCGAAATACATCGTCCAATAATTGTCACGTGCTTCCACCATTTCGATTTCAACATCGTTGCCCCTGAACCCATATGGAGAAGGGTGGTCGGCTAAGAAATCAGCAAGTGCTTGTCCTTTGACGGCTTTTTGTGGGATGTACTGCAAACTAAACTCTGATAGTGCCAGTGTCTATTTTCTGATTTGGCCTTTGACTATTGGCTGAGTAAGCATATATCGAATAACATTTGTCTGGGCGATGACCTGCGTAACGGATGGGAGCATATAATGTCGGAGTTTTGATGCGGCGAAGAACAAAGCCAAGTAAAGCTTCTCAATTGGTGAATAATTGATCTCTGGAGGATTGAAGTGTCGGCTGAGATAGAAAATAGCTTGTTCTCGCCCAACGTTAGTATCTTGTGTGATGAGGTAATCGATGGATTCTTCGGCCGCTAAAATGTAAAGCTTAAGGGGTTTATCGCGTCAAAGTGGTACGAGGACAAGCGGAGTCACAAGAGCAACCTTGATTTACGTAAAAGCCGCTCGATGGTCTTCATGCCATTCAAACTTGTTTGAGTCCTTAAGTTTTAAAAGCGTAGAGAATGCCGTCATTTTGCCAGCGGAATTAGCTATGAATCAGCGAAGAAAATTTATTTTCCCGAGCAAGGACTGGAGTTGTTTTTTGGTCATCAGTGGTGGAGTGTCAATAATTGCACGGGCTTTGTTCGCGTTGACCTTGATGCTGTGATGGTGGACAAGAAAACCTAAGAAAGTTTTTACCGACATGCCAAATACGCATTTGGCCGGGTTCATCTTAAGGTTATGTCGTCACAAGCGAAGGAAAGCTTGCCGAAGATCATCAATATACGTTCGGCGACTTTTTGATTTGACCACGACATCATCAATATACACTTTTATGGTAGTGCCGATCAGGTCATGAAAAATGGTATTCATCGCACGTTGATATATAGCATCAGCGTTTTTTAGACCGAATGGCATGACTATGCACTCGTAGGTTCCAAGTGCCCCCAGGTAGCAGAAAGCAATTTTATGAACATCGACCTCGGAAATAAATATCTGGTTATGACCGGCATGTCCATCCATGAATGACAGCATGTCATGATTAACCGCGACGTCGATTAGCAAATCTGAAATTGGCATGGGATATGCATCCTTTGGTGTTGCCAGATTCAAATTGCGAAAATCAATGCAAATGCGTAGGGCCCTATTTTTCTTGAGCACTGGTGCGATATTCGCCAACCACTTGACGTATCGAGCGGTTCGGATAAACCTAGCATTTAACAGTAAAACAATTTCATCTTTTATGCCGAGCGGTACTTCAATCGAGAATCGGTGAGGAGGTTGTCGAACAGGCTTGCAACCAGGTTTAAGACGTAATTCATGTTCGACAAAGGTCCGATCAAGACCCGGCATCTCATGATAACTTCAAGTAAAACAGTCTTTAAACTCGTGAAGCAATTGATGGAGTTCAACTTTCATGGTCGAGGATCATCGACCGTTCTAACGCTTATTTCCTCTAGAGGATCCTTAACTTGGGGTCGGCTGTCGTCGAGCTCGGTCGGTGCGGCCTAAATTTTATCCAATGATAGTACCGGGCCGTTATCCTCTTCGGCCAAAAATTCAATTAAGTTGATGCCTGAATGCGGGTGCTTGGAAATAGCATACCAATGGGCCAGCAGGCGTTCCATCGTGGATAAAATCGCGGCCCGACGCCTCTCGCTTTTGATGTCAATCATCAGTGGTGGGGAGTAAATTGGCCAAACCGAGTCTCGTCGAAACCTGGTGGACAGTCTCAACGCCTACCTCGATGGCTTTCTGGACTGAGATCCGAGTCGGCCGTCCATTTTCATTAAAACCTTGTAAGGTAATATAGCCGACGTGATCATCATAATAGCGGGCCTGAATTATGTTGGTTTTAAATGGCTGAGTATCAGCTGGGTGGACCACGACTTATTTAGGGATAAAGAAGAAGGAATGCAATTCGTTTGAAAAATCCAATCCCTACCGAGCAAAGCATTATATTCGGTCTTGGAGTCGATGATAAAAAATACGGTAATGTGATTGCGACCTGCGATGTTTACCTCTAGAAGGAGTATTTTTTTTGTCTGAGACTTGTCACCGACAAAGCTACTCATGCTTATTCCTGAAGGAATGAGTTCGTCGGTGGATCGTCGTAATGTTTTCATGACGGATACATGCATGATATTGACTATTGCTCCACAATCGACGAAAATCTTGGAGATTGGGTAGCCTTCAATATGAGCCGTGACATACAACGGTTTTAAATGTTGAAGATTAGTCAAGGAAGAACAGGGAAACAAAATGTCCAAGGCTGTTTTAAGTTTATCGTCGTCTTTAGTTGACTCGTCTTCAGTAGTAGTGACGAAATCAACTTGTGTTGCCTTGGGGCGACCACATCACTGTCCAAGGAACTTGGTTGGTGCGTAGTCAGCTGAAATTCAGTAAGAAGAACATGGACCATGCTGATTTCCATATTTTCAAAGACTAAAGGGCCCATTGGATCCTGGTCGTCATCTTCCGGAGTAGTGAGGACTATATCATCGTGTGTTGGAGCATTCGTGATTGGCTCGCTGTGTGTCTCAACATATTCAGGCGTTTGTGCCACTCAATCTGACGATGTATCATCTTGGGCTTGCATGCATCTAGTGTCGGACTCTACTTTTACCGTATTTTACGAGCTCGTTCCTCATAGGCGATCCGGGCATTTCTGGTGTCTAGGTAACCGTCCAGACGTGCCACCCGCTCTGTCTCATCGACCGTTAAACTGAACAAGGAGATGGCGTTGAAGATCTTCGGCCGTTAAACCGAAGTGATATCGAAGGTGTTGAAGATCTTCAAGAGAAAAAGGGAGTTCAGCTGTGTCAATATTCGTGTATGGGTTGACCTCGAAGTCGAGAACCCTAGCCTCTCGAATGTGCTGGAATCTGGCTTTTATTGCTGGATCAGTGGTTTTTTGGATGATCTGCTTAGCATCGGGGCAAGTTAATGCCAGGTCAAGAGCATCTTGGTAGGCATTGGGCAACCCATACAAGTTGTTGGTGGAATATTTCTTGTAAAATTCTTTCATATATTCTAATGATTCACCGAGGAATTGAGGGTGCAGATTCCTCCGAACTCTGATTAATGGTTCTTTCAAAGGTAACGGGGGCAGTTGGCTTTCGGCCTCTTTCTTAATCGTCGATTGGTGTTATGATGTCAGCATCTGCATCAGAGGCAGTTTCCTCTTGGGCTTGGTTAATACAACGCGTGCCTTGCAATTGCTACATAGAACTATCGGCCCGCCATTTCTATCTTCACTGGAGTCTGACATGGACTCGACTATGGCAGGTCCTGAAAGTTCAGTGGGTGGTGCATTAGAAAACAAGTCGATCTTGAGTCGAGGTTGGGAACCTTTCTTTAGGATATGTGGTACTATTGGCCTGCCATTTTCTTCGTGGTTGTAGTTTCGATCTTAAGTTGAGGCTGGGAGCTTTACTTTCGGATGTGTTGTATTGGGGCAAATTTGACCTTCTCTTTTCCTTTGCTCTTGTGCAAACGGGCGTCTACCATGCCGACTATCGCTGAAGGGAATGGATTCGTATCAACCGTCATGCGTTTTTCAGGAAACTTTAACTTGCCTTTGTCAATCCAGCTTTGGATATCATCACGAAATATGACACAATTGTTTGTTACATGCTTTGTCGAGTTATGGTATTTGCAATATGTCATTCCTTTAAGTTCTTCGGCCTTGGGAATATTATGCCCTGGCTGAAGTTTAATGATCTTCGTTGACAGCAATTGATTAAAAATTACTTCGGCCTTTGTGATATCAAAGGTATAAACTTTTGATGTTTTTGTTGTTTCTTTAGTGGCCAAGTGGGTTTTGACCTCCTTGGAATTAATTTGAGTCAATGCCTTGCACATGTATGGTTTATCTATTACTATCTCGGTCGCGTCCACGCTGATGTAAGGAGATTCCTCGCCTTCGGTCGACGCGGAATTGACCGTAGGGTTTTTGTAAATCGTCCCTCGAGATGGGGGTTTCGACATCTTCTCTTCTCGAAGCAAATAGTCATATTGCTTGGCATGCTGGGCTAATTCATACATATCCTGAAAGTTTGCCTCCAAATTTCTTTTTGTATTCTATATCGAGTCCATTCAAAGCAAGTCTAACAAACTCGACTTCAGGGAGAGGTACTCGGCACCAATTCCTGGCCGATTTAAATTTGGTAAGATAATCCATTAGTGACTCATCAGATGCTTGAGCCATTCTTGCCAATGAAGAAACTGACATTTCTATCCCTGGCCGATAAAATTGCTCGTGAAATCTCTCGACCAATTCTTCCCAACTTTGGATGGAATTAGGTGGAAGGTTGATGTACCAAGCAAATGCTGAACCTGTCAATGAAAAGTTAAACAGCCGTAGCTTGTGAAAATCACTGTTAACATCTCCGCATTGTGGTGTGAAACAAGCCATATGTTCTAACGAGGATAAAGATGATTCTCCAGCTAAAAGACTAAAATCTAGAATTTTGAAACCTTTAGGATATTCGAACCGTTCCATGTAAGCTAGATATGGATAGATGAATTTGGGGAACTTCGGCCCCTTTTTCATGGCCGAATCAATCATCCGCTGGACCTCGATTATATCAACGAAAGTTACTTCCACTCTCTGGTCGGGTCCATCTGTCCTGCTACTCGATCCTCATTTGTTTTTCTAAGTTGGCTTAAGCCGAGTAGGAATTTGCTTGGCCTGTACTATTGGCAACAGATTATTCCTTGGTGGCAATTGCCAGGAAAGATCGAATGACCTGTCGTCGCAGACTTTGCTAACCAGTATTTCAAGCAATCTGTTTTGTACCTCACTGGTACTGCGTATCACGTCATGCAGTTTATCGATTCCTCGACTAAACGTCTGTTCAACCGCCCTAGACTGTTCGTCAAGTCATTTTCGAAGGAACGATCTTGTTGGTGGATCAGAGCCTTCACCCCCATCCTCATCATAGTCCTCCACTATCCCTTCATTGAGAACACATGTGTTTTTGTTAGGGATTTCTAGACTACAAAGCTGACCGCCGAGGCCAACTTCATTTTCTCGGCGAGTCGCGCTTGTGGACTCAGTGTGAATGCACTAAAGGGATTCTGTGCCTGTGATACACTTTGTCCTATGTTCCGAATTGGAAAATCGGTTGTTGATTTTCCCATAACTGTTTTCTTTTTAACCGATTGCGTTTCAATTGGCATGAACTTCATAGTTTAGCACTGGGTCCCACTGGGCGTGCCAAAATGCTGACCCTAAAAACTACCAAGCCTACGTGGCGCGCAGGCCGAGTAATCTATGAGCTAACTACGTCCTTCGGTTGAATACAGGGCGTGCCAACTCGTTGGCCAAGCAGTATAAATACGCTGATGTTGTGTTGAGTGCGCGGTCAACTTCTGCATCTTGCGATTACGACCAAGGAAGGAACACGTCTCGGCCTCTTGGATTCTAGAACCTGAAGACAAGGCTACTATTCTTATAAAGTTCACAAATCATCGTCGTCGGATTCGATCACAGTGATGGTATTCGTCAGAGTAAATTCACGCCGAATCGACACCAAAGTGTAAGGGCACAAATACTCAAAGCGGATATATGTCTTAACAATAAACGTGATTTGGCTGTCGGAATGCCGAACTCTAAATCCTACTTTAGAGTATCCAATCATAAACTAACTCGGCGTGCAATGCGCTGAGCCTAATAAACTGTAACACCTCACTTCGTCGAGAAGGCTGATGAGATGACCTCGACCAATAAGGATTCGGGAATCCTTTTCGACCGAGACTTGGATAGATAACTAGTCACCCTCGACGTAGTGTTATCTATGCCGACTGAAGATGCTGTGAGACCGGCTGGTTCTACGGTGACAATGCTATCTATGCCGACTGAAGATATCACCAGTTGCCTTCACAGTGCTGTTTATCCAAACTGAAAGTGTGTCAGTGAAAAAAGAAAAGGAAAAGTCTCAAGCTTGTTGAGAAAATTTGCGCAGGGCAGTTGTGTGTTGAATTGAATGGGATTTTGAATGATGCACAGCCTCTTCTATTTATAGCATCAGGTACTTTCTAGATCGAGTTAAAACCCTACTCGGATTAGGATTTCTTCTTCTAATCAAACACCATCTCGACCAATCCTATTTTCACTATGACTTTGAACCCAGTCCTTTATCAAGCCGGATTCACTTCCGGGTTATCAATATCCATATCTTGCCGAGACTCCTTATTGCGCCAGGATTCAGTTACTCATCTCGCAGAATGACTTGACCGACCTAGGTTAGGAAGCCCATGAACTAAACGATCCACGGTAACCTTTTCGTAAGGCCTTCCGGGCTGAGAATAAATCTCGGCCCAAACCAATATTTAGGCCTAAACAATTGTACACGTTGTTTCCCCTGAGTTCCAATTGATGGCCAATCAGCCAAATTTTCTGGATGGTGATGGAAAACATGGAACATGTGGATTCCGTTGAGATGGTCAATTGAGAAAAAAAAAAGCTAGAAGCCGTTATGTTTGAGTTTTTTCCTCGCACTTCGGCCACCATCTTAGACATTTGAAACCTTTTTATTTGCCTACCTACATTGAAGGTTTGGGTTTTTAGCATTGTCCAACCTAACATGATGACTAACGATTTGGGTTTTGAGCAAGCCCATCAAGACATGGCGTTTCGACGGCCAAATCTAGGAAGCCTTTATAAGAACTCAATGTATAGCAGGTTAGATGGGATTTTTGTCAGTCGAGTTAATAGCGTACAAGTATAAATCGAGGCAATAAATGCAAGTCAGTGGAGGTGGTTATAAAGCATTCGCTTATTCAACAATCTCTGGAGGAATTAGGATTGTTAAGAATCATATGGGGTTTTGATAAGATTCAAATTATTCGGATAAAGGAGGAGGGGGAGGGCGTCAGGTAGTCGACAGCCGGCACTCCATGATCACGTCGAATCCTTATGAAAATGAATCTAGAACAAAATAGCGCTAAAGCTAGGGCGTCACCCGTAAGTGGCGCGCTGTGCGGCCCGAGCACAGTGATAAGTGAGCAAGGGTCGCTGTATCTCCATCGGCACCCGGATGCAGTGTTAAATGAGCAAGGGGGCCATAGAAACTTCTTTTCGAACGACTCCACTCAAAGTTGTTTGGGAGCATATGCTCCTATCAGCTTTACCCGGGACACACAAAAGAAGTACTTTGATCCTATTAGACGGGGGAGGGTGAAGAAGCTAGGACAGAAGGGTAGAGTTCAAGAGAGCAAAATGCGTTTAGGAACGTGGAATATAGGAACCTTAACGGGAAAATCTATGGAAGTAGTGGAAGTTATGGTGAGGAGAAGGATAAATATTATGTGCCTACAAGAAACTAAGTGGGTTGGTAGTAAGGCAAAGGATCTAGAAAACTCAGGGTTTAAACTTTGGTATTCGGGCACACAGAGAACGAGAAACGGTGTTGGCATCATCGTGGACAAGACCTTGGTACAAGATGTTGTAGATGTCAAGAGGGTAAGAGATAGAATCATGGCAATCAAGATTGTAATAGGACAAGAACTTATCAATGTGATTAGTGCGTACGCACCTCAAGTAGGGTTGGATACGAGGTCGAAGGAGAAATTTTGGGAAGATCTTGGAGACTTGGTGCAAGGAATTGCTCAGACGGAGAAGTTATTTATAGGAGGAGATTTAAATGGACACGTGGGCAGGGAGACAGGCAACTATGGAGGTTTTCATGGTGGCCATGGTTTTGGGGAGAGAAACGAGGATGGGGAAGCTATCTTGGATTTTGCAATGGCATTTGATCTCTTCTTAGCCAACACCTTCTTTAAGAAGAGAGAAGAACATGTGATCACCTACAAGAGTGGGTCGTCAAAAACACAAATAGATTTTCTTCTAATGAGGAAAGGGGATCGTATAACTTGTAAGGATTGCAAAGTTATACCAGGAGAGAGCGTGGCTAATCAACATCGCTTGTTGGTGATGGATGTACATATCAAAAGAGTGAGACAAAAGAACAAGACTTGGAAGTGCCCAAGGACTAGATGGTGGAATCTAAAAGAAGAAAAACAAGCCATTTTCAAAGAGAAAGTAATCACCCAGTGTGTGTGGGATAGAGAGGGGGAAGCTAGCCAAATGTGGGATTCCATGGCTAGTTGTATCCGAAAAGTAGCAAAAGAGGTATTAGGAGAGTCCAAGGGCTTTGCCCCACACCAAAAGGAATCTTGGTGGTGGAATGAGGAGGTACAAACAAAGGTGAAGGCTAAGAAGGAATGTTGTAAAGCCTTATACAAGGATAGGACTGATGAAAATGGTGAAAGGTATAGAAAAGCGAAGCAAGAGGCGAAGAAAGCTGTGAGAGAAGCTAAGTTAGCGGCTTACGACGATATGTATAAACGACTAGATACCAAAGAAGGAGAGTTGGATATCTATAAACTAGCTAGAGCAAGGGAAAAGAAGACAAGGGACCTAAACCAAGTGAGGTGCATCAAGGATGAGGATGGAAAAGTTCTTGCTACAGAGAATGCGGTTAAAGACAGATGGAGAGGTTATTTTCATAATCTTTTCAATGAAGGACATGAAAGGAGTGCTTCTTTAGGGGAGTTGAGTAACTCAGAAGAGTGTAGAAACTACTCTTTTTATCGTCGAATCCGGAAGGAAGAAGTGGTTGTAGCTTTGAAGAAGATGAAGCAAAGAAAAGCAATAGGCCCAGACGAGATACCAATCGAAGTGTGGAAAGTTTTGGGAGAGACAGGTATAACATGGCTCACTGACCTTTTCAATAGGATTTTGAAAACGAAGAAGATGCCAAATGAGTGGCGAACGAGCACTTTAGTGCCTATCTACAAGAATAAGGGCGACGTACAAAATTGCATGAACTATAGGGGTATTAAGCTAATGAGTCATACAATGAAGCTCTGGGAGAGAGTCATTGAGCATAGATTGAGGCAAGAGACACGGGTTTCGGACAACCAATTCGGGTTCATGCCAGGGCGCTCAACCATGGAGGCAATCTATCTCTTACGAAGATTGATGGAAAGATATAGAGATGGGAAAAAAGATTTACACATGGTCTTTATAGATTTGGAGAAAGCGTACGATAGGATCCCAAGAGACATTCTTTGGAGGATTTTAGAGAAGAAAGGAGTACGAGTAGCATATATCCAAGCTATAAAGGATATGTATGAAGGAGCAAAGACTGCCGTAAGAACTCATGAAGGACAAACTGAAAGCTTTCCCATAACTGTAGGATTACATCAAGGCTCATCCTTAAGTCCTTACCTTTTTGCGTTGGTAATGGATGAGTTAACAGGACATATTCAAGATGATATTCCTTGGTGTATGCTTTTCGCAGACGATATAGTGTTGATAGATGAAACTCAGGAAGGGGTAAATGCAAAGCTTAACCTTTGGAAAGAAGTGTTGGAATCTAAAGGTCTTCGCCTAAGCCGATCAAAGACAGAATATATGGAGTGCAAGTTCAGTGCAAATGGAGGCCAAAACGAGTTAGGGGTGAGGATCGGTGATCAAGAAATACCAAAGAGCGATCGTTTTCGTTACCTAGGATCTATCTTGCAAAAGAACGGAGAATTAGATGGAGATCTCAACCATAGAATACAAGCTGGATGGATGAAGTGGAAGAGTGCATCCGGCGTGTTGTGTGACCGCCGTATGCCACTGAAGCTCAAGGGAAAATTTTATAGGACGGCAATAAGGCCGGCGATGCTGTATGGCACAGAATGTTGGGCGGTGAAGCATCAACACGTACACAAAATGGGTGTAGCGGAGATGAGGATGCTTCGTTGGATGTGTGGGCACACGAGAAAGGATAAGATTAGGAATGAGGATATTCGGGGTAAAGTAGGAGTAGCCGAAATTGAAGGAAAGATGAGAGAAAATCGGTTACGGTGGTTTGGACATGTGCAAAGAAGGCCTACTGACGCTCCGATTAGAAGATACGACTATGGGACAGAGGTTCAGGGCCGAAGGGGTAGAGGAAGACCTAGGAAAACTTTGGAAGAGACCCTAAGAAAAGACTTAGAGTACTTGGATCTAACGAAGGACATGACACAGGACCGAGCACAATGGCGTTCTAAGATTCATGTAGCCGATCCCACTCAGTGACTTGGATTTTCCAAGTCTCCAACCGAGAAGTTTTCGTCACTCAGGAAATTAAGGGAACACTACCTCAACCTACATGCTCCACTCACAAAGCTCCAACAAAAGAAAATTCAAAGAACTTAGCGAAGAAGGCTTTGGTGTATTTAACACAATACGTTGAAATGAAGGAAAGCTTATTTATTGATATCCCCGATAAGCTACAAATATGTACATATACATGAGTCAAAATAAACAAACAAGAGAGAGCCTTCACAAATGTTGCTTAGGAGAAGTCGCAGCAGTCGGTAGAGCCCCAGAAAGAGAAGGCACCGGAGGGGGATCATTCGGAGCCTCAGTACTGGACAGAACCCTAGAAGGAGGAGGCATCAGAGGTTGATCATTTGGAGCTTCATTACGCGGTACAGCCCCAGAAGACGAAGGCAATAAATGCCTTTGGAACAAACCCACAAATCTCTGATGATCAAGTAAAACCTGACCATCAGATTCCTTCATCTGGTCCAGCTTCCTCTTCATGTTTGTAGCATAGTCATGTGTGAGACGGTGCAACTGTTTATTCTCATGCTTGAGCCCTCTAATCTCCTGTTTGAGACTCATCACTTCAGCCGCCAATGATTCAACTTGGCGGGTTCGAGCAAATAGGCGTTGGGCCATATTAGACACAGAACCTGCACACTGAACACTGAGAGCCAGAGAATCCTTAACAGCTAACTCATCAGATCGTTTGGAAAGTAGTCTGTTATCTTTGGGAGTGAGAAGGTTCCTGGCCACCACCGCAGCGGTCATATCATTCTTCATAACGGAATCCCCAACGGTAAGAGGACCAGTAGGGGAGACGAAGGATGGGCGCCATATGTTGTCTGGAGAAGGCGGGGCTGCCTCTTCAACAAGGTTCAAGTCAAAACGACGGTCGGAGGGGCCAGACATTTTCAAAGGTGTTGAAGAGAGAAGAGGTCGAACAAATCAAGATCTTAGAAGTGTAAGAATGGAGCTTCTACTGGTGGAGATTCAAGTGTGCTTTGGAACTTAATGCCAGCCCCTATAAAAATCTGCACTCGACGGAGCTTCAAAAATCGAAGAGGCGCCTGCTCAGAAATCGAAGAGGCGTTTGCTTTCTCAAAAGCTGGGCTGCTCAGAGACCACGAGGGTCGATCTCAGAAATCGAAGAGGCGTCTGCTTTCTCAAAAGTTGGGCTGCTCAAAGACCACGAAGGCCGATCTCAGAAATCGAAGAGGCGCTTGCTTTCTCAAAAGTTGGGCTGCTCAGAGACCACGAGGGCCGATCTCAGAAATCGAAGAGGCACCTACTTTTCCAGCCTTGGCAGCACCTGTCACACGCACACTCAGCTTTGCGGAAATTATGGGCATTCTGTCGAAGACTTCTGGTGAAGTAGAAAGCACATGAGTCTTACTGTTCAATCACCCACTTCCCACACGCAATAGTAGCTCATGTGTATCACAGATAACTTTGCCAAAGTTCTCTGCCAAAGTTGAGCACGTGAAGCTTGCAGCTTCCACTACATCGCTCTGACCAAGACGGGTAAAAGAATAGCAAAGAAACAGCACTAACAAAGTTTAGACACATAAATTTTGAAGGTCTAGCTACCCCATATTATTACCCACAAGGGTAAAGGAACAGTATCACTGCTTGATAATTGGAAAGTCCCTGTGTGTTAACCTCTGTGCTTCGTGGCAAGGTAGACTAGCAAACATGCCCAACCTTTACTCACATTCGAGAAAACACTCCCAACAAGATTGCTTGCTCCAAAATCGAAGAGGCACCGTCCTCCGAATCTCGAGAGCTAGACTCCCAACATGACTACTTTCTCAAAAATCGAAGAGAGGGTAAAGGAACAGTACCATTGCTGGATAATTGGAAAGTCCCTGTGTGTCAACCTCTGTGCTTCGTGGCAAGGTAGACTAGCAAACATGGCCAACCTTTACTCACATTCGAGAAAACACTCCCAACAAGATTGCTTGCTCCAAAATCGAAGAGGCACCGCCCTCCGAATCTCGAGAGCCAAACTCCCAACATGATTACTTTCTCAAAAATCGAAGAGACACCGTTCTCCGAATCTCGAGAGCCAGACCCCCAGCATGATTGCTTTCTCAAAAATCGAAGAGACATCGTTCTCCGAATCTCGAGAGCCAGATCCCTGATAGGATTGCTTGTTCGAAAACCGAAGAGGCAACACTTTCCCAACTACAAGAGCCGGATCTCCTTGGATAAAGCTGTCTGTAATCTTCACACGCAACATCAGCTTTCCACATACCACAGACCACTTTTTCAAAGTGCTCTGACAGGGTAAAGGAATAGCATTACTACTTGTTGTTAAGGAGACACCTATATATGTCAACCTCCATCCCCAACGGACAGACAGACCTGCAAAAATGCTCAACCCTTCCTCATATATGAGAGGGCACTCTCAACGAAGCCTTTCGAAATATTCAGCTTTCTTTCCCCCCGATAATACCTCTGCAAACAAGTTATACTAGAGCAAGAATATCTCATATCATCAGGGTTAAAAGCAAGAGTATCCCATATCATGCTTTTTCCCTGTCTTTTCCTTTGGCCTTGTTCTTACGTGCAAGACAAGGAGAAAGAGAGCAATCAGTCAGCACTTGGAATCAAGCTTCCAGCCAGGAACTGACTGCCTGGAACTTACTTACCTGGCATTGCTCTCGAGTACTCATCTTCAACATCTTATGCTTCCAGGGAAGATACCGCATCTGCCTGAGGAACAGATAGGGCAAGTGAGAAGGATACAAGGAAGCATGTGGAGACAAGCGTAACAGCACACGTGCCGATACATCCATTACTCTGTCAAAGCAAAAGTATCCCATATCAGTAGGGTCGAACGTACTCTAGATTTGATGGACTTGTTTTGACCCTCAAATTCTTCAGTCGGCCTTATACTCTGAAGGAAACCAAAAAACCCTCCAGCTCAGTTCAAGAATAAGCCTGTGGAAAGTTACTTCTTCAAAAGCAAAAGTATCCCATATCATCTCTTCTCATTTTTCTTCTCTTTATCCTTCATGCTGCCTGCAAGATAGGGAGAATGTGAACAATCAGCCGGAGCTCTGATTGCTTACCTTGTCTGTCACCTCTTTCAGCAAATCCCCTAGCTCGGCAACTTGAGGGACTCCTACTACATGGTTTGTATCGCGCTTGACCAAGCCTGAAACTACAAGTAAGCTTCAAGTGAAATTGATACATTACCTTGTGCATCTCCACCAGTTAAAGATACCATCCCTGGATGGAGGAAGAGTACTTCCAGAGAAGATGCCACATCTACCTATGAGACAGATAAGGCAAGTCAAGACGATACCACATTCCGATACTTAGAAGTTTCGTGATTACGAGATCATTCTCCCACAATATTTCCTAATGTCATTTGTACTAAATCATTCACCTGTACTCACTAAAGGAAAGCTGAAACCTATGTACTTGTGTAAACCCTTCACAATTAATGAGAACTCCTTTATTCCGTGGACGTAGCCAATCTGGGTGAACCACGTACATCTTGTGTTTGCTTTCCTATCTATATCCATTTATATACTTATCCACACTAATGATCGGAGCAATCTAGCGAATATCACAAAAAGCGACCGTTTTCGCTACCTAGGATATATCGTGCAAGAGAACGGAGAATTAGAGAGAGATCTCAACCATAGAATAGAAGTTGGATAGATGAAGTGTAAGAGTGCATCCGGCGGGTTGTGTGACCGTCGTAGGCCACTGAAGCTCAAGGGAAAATTTTATAGGACGGCAATAAGGCCAGCGATGTTGTATGGCACAGAATGTTGGGCGGTGAAGCATCAACACGTACACAAAATGGGTGTGGCGGAGACGAGGATGCTTCGTGGGATGTGTGGGCACACAAGAAATGATAAGATTGGAAATGAGGATATTCGAGGTAAAGTAGGAGTGGCCGAAATTGAAGGAAAGATGAGAGAAAATTGGTTCCGGTGATTTGGACATGTGCAAAGAAGGCCTACTGACGCTCCGGTTCGAAGATGTGACTACGGGACAGAGGTTCAGGGCCAAAGGGGTAGAGGAAGACCTAGGAAAACTTTGGAAGAGACTCTAAGAAAAGACTTAGAGTACTTGGTTCTAACGGAGGACATGACACAAAACCGAGCGCAATGGCGTTCTAGGATTCATATAGCCGACCCCACTTAGTGGGAAAAGGCTTTGTTGTTGTTGTTGTTGTTGTATCAAATTTTTTGGCAGATCAGATAAGAAATGGATTGAACGCAAAAGGGGGCTAGGTTCAGAATCCTAGTCCAAGTCAAAGAGACCGAAATTTGACAAAGATAAAGTTTTCATAGAAGAGGGGTTTGATAAGATAATATCAAGGATATCCAGGAGCATGTCGAGGGGTCACAGACTTATTAGAACTTTACTTTGGCAGACTTGACCATCATGAAATTCACCTCTATAAATACAAGGGGTATCACAACGTTGAGTAGAGCTTCAACTCAATACACAAACAAACGCTCTACGTGAAACCCTCTCACACCCTTATGGAAAACACTATTTGCTTGGCTAACCTGTTAACACGAATTAAGTTTTCGTAAACATCACTGGGTTGACAAATTGGCACGAATTCAGTTTGGCTAAACATCATTGGATTCATAGAATCAGCTCAGTCTAGGAGTTTTTTCATTTTAGTAAACAATACTTACTCCTCTTTCGACTGGTTATCCATCTCAAGTCTCAGTCGGCGAAGTGTCTTTGATTCTTTTGCCGAAAGAGGTTAACCAACTTTCCCGACGAAGTGCAACGTTTTATGATTGGTTACTCAAAAGTATCATTTAGGATTCGGCATTCAGACGGCCGAACAACTTTCACCATAAAGGCGCTCGTTTCTTGATACCAATCATGCGGCATGCACGTGACTAGAGATTCATATTAATCTCTTCTACTTCTTTATTTGTTGCTTTAACAAATACATCAAACTGGATATATAATTAAGATAACACGTTGTATAATATTTATTAATTGTCCACTACGTATTTAATTATTCAAATTAAATTTCTCCCAGTAATATGTTCGGAAACTCAACTTCCAACTTGGTATCAAAGCAAGTTGTTCGACATGTGAAACCCAACGACCACACACACTCTATGTCACCCAATTTGTGTTGTTCACGTGTTAGACTTGAAAGTTCACCATAGTTAAAGGGGAGTGTTGGGAGTATGAATCTCACATCAGGGAAATAAGTAACATTGCATGTGGTTATAAGTAGTTGAGCTACTCTTCATATTATCAATTGATTTTATGATTGAATATCATTTTTTTCACCTTTAAGGTACCTTTTTTGTTTTAATAAAACTAGCATCTACCCACACACGTAACTACCTCATGTTGGAGTTTTTATTTTTATTTTAAATGTTTTTAATTCAAAATTAGTATTTTACCATTTTTCCCTTTCTTAATGAAATTATTTTCCCTGAAAATTATAAGTACGGAAGATCGTTCTTAAAAAATCATTTAAATAAGAGAATGTTTGGGCATCTAAATGTATTAAATAAATATGTTGTTTATTATGAATATGTTACTTGGTGCCCAAACCACCTATTTATTCAATCATTTGAAGGACTAAAAAATCTCTGATTTGCATGATCTTTTCTATAAAATATTATTCAAATACAATAACCAAGCCATATTCCACTAAGTGAGGCCAACTGTATGAATTATATGACATCATTGCGCTAAGCTTTGCACCAAGTACTCCATATCTTTTCTTATAGTTTCTTTCAAAGTCTTTCAAAGTCTTCCTTTACCAAGTACTCCATATCATTGCGTTGTGGGTCTTCAGTTCACGTGTCCAAACCATCTTAATTGATTTTCACTCATCTTATTTTCAATTGTGGTCACTTCTACTTTACCTCAGATATCCACTTCTTAATTATATCATTTCTCATGTGACATAGATCTAACGAAGCATTCTCATCAACAATACACTCAATTTTTGAACATGTTGCTTTTTAACCACCCAAATATTCGTGCCATAAAGCATCAATATCCTTATTGTTGTCCTGTAAAAATTTTCCTTGAGCTTTAATGGCATAGGCGATCGTATAACACATTCGATGCACTCAATGCATTCTTCCACTTCATTCATTCAACTTGTATTCTATGGTTGAGGTCTCCATCTAATTCTTCGCTATTTTGCAAGATAGATCCAAGATAACGAAAACGTTCACCTTTTGGTATTTCATGATCTCCATTCCTAACCCCTATCTCATTTGATCCCATATTTGCACTGAACTTGCACTTCATATACTTTGTCTTTGACCTACTTAGTCGAAGACCTTTAGATTCCAATACTTCTCGCCAAAGGTTCAGCTTTGCGTTTACTCTCTCATGCGTTTCTTATATCAACATTATATCATCTGCGAAAAACACACCAAATGATATCATCTTGAATATGTTTTGTTAACTCGTTCATTACCAATACAAAAAGGTAAAGACTTAAAGTTGGCCTTGGTGTAACCTTATTACTTATGGGAATGCCTTCAATTTGTCATTCATGAGTTTTTACCACAATCCTTGCTCCATCATACATATCCCTTATTATTTGGATATATGCTACTCGTACTCCTTTCTTCTCTAAAATCCTCCAACAAATTTCTCTTGGGACCTATCATACCCTTTTTTGAAATCTATGAAGACCATGTTCAAATCCTTTTTCATATCTCTATATCGTTCCATTGATCTTCCTAAGAGATAGATTTCCTCCATTTTCGAACACCCTAGCATGAGCCCGAATTGATATCTTGAGACTAGGGCTCTTGTCTCAGTTTATGCTCAATTACCCTTTTCCAAAGCTGTATTGCATGACTCATTAATTTGATACCCCTATAGTTCATGCAACTTTGTACATCACCCTTATTCTTGTAGATAGGTACCAAAGTGCTTTCTTGCCACTCATTGGGCATCTTCTTTGTTTTCAAAATCTTATGATAAGTTTTGTGAGCCATGCTATACTGGTCTCTCCCAAGACCTACCACACTTCAATCGGTATATCGTTAGGACCCATTGCTTTTCCGTTGCTTCGTTTTTTTCAAAACTACAACAACTTCCTCTTTCTTGATTTGACTGCAGAAAGAATAATTTCTACAATCTTCCAAGTTGGTTCAAGTCTTTTGTCCTCTTTTCCCTTGCTCTAGCCAATTTTAGATATCCAACTCTTCTTCTTTGGTATCTAATTGCTTATATATATCATCAAAAACCCATGGCTTTGCTTCTCTCACGGCATTCTTTGCTTCCCTCTTCTCTATCTTATACCTCACAGTTTTCATCAGTTGTATCCTTCTATAAGGCTTACAACATTCCTTCTTAGCCTTAATCTTTTCTTGTACCTCCTCATTCCGCCACCAAAATTCATTTTGATGTGGAGCAAAACCCTTAGACTCTCTTACTACCCTTTTTGCAACTTTTCCGATACAACTAGCCATGGAACCCAACATTCGGCTAGCGGTCCCCCTACATCCCAACCGCTTTGAGCAAATACTCTTTCTTTGAAAGTGACTTATTTTTCTCCTTTTAGATTCCACCGTCTAGTTCTTGGACACTTCAAGATCTTGTTCTTCCTTTTGTCTCTTTTGATGTGTAATCCATCACCAACAATAGATGTTAGTTAGGCAAGCTCTCCCCTAGTATAACTTTGCAATCCTTAAAATTTATACGGTCCCCTTCCTTATTAAAAAGAAATCTATGTGTTTTTTATGACCCACTCTTGTAAGTGATCACATGCTCTTCTCTCTTCTTAAAGAAGGTATTAGCTAGGAAGATATCGTATGCCATAGCAAAGTCCAAATTGGCTTCGCCCTCCTTGTTTCTTTCCCCAAAACCATGGCCACTATGGAAAGCTCTATAGTTGCATATCTCCTTACCCACATGCCTATTTAAATCTCCTCATATGAATAGCTTCTCCGTCTGAGAGATTCCTTGAACCAATTCTCCAAGATTTTCCCAAAATCTCTCCTCCAGACATCTATCCAACCCTACTTGAGGTGCATACGCATATTCACATTGACGAATTCTTATCTTATCACAGTCTCGATTGTTATAGTTCTATCGCTCTTAACATCTACAACAGCTTTTGCTAGAGCTTATCCACGATGATGCCAACACCGTTTCTGGATTTGTTTGTGCCCGAATATCAAAGCTTAAAACCTAAGTTTTCAAGATCCTTCGCCTTAAGACCAACCCACTTAGTTTCTTTGAGGCATATAATACTTATCCTTCTCCTCACCATAACTTATACTACTTCCAAAGATTTTCCGATTAAGCTTCCTATATTTCATCTTCCTAAACGCATTCAACTCTTTTGAACCCAACCTTCATGTCCTAACTTTTTTGACCTCAATCGTCCAGTAAGATCAAAATAATTATTTTACGTGTCTTGGGTAAAGTTGATGTCAGCAAATGCTTCCAAACAACTTTGAGTGGAGTCATTCAAAAATAAGTTTCTACAACGCCTTTACTCGTTTAACACTGTATCTGAGCACTGATGAAGATATAGCAACCTTTACTTACTTATTACTGTGCCCGTGCCTCACAACACGCCACTTCCAGGTGACAGCTTAACTTTAGCTCAATTTCGTTTAGGATTCATAGCATGGAGATTTGACCGTGAAGAATAAAGTGTTGGTTGTCGAGTACCTATCCCATTCCCCCTCAGCTTTTATTGGGACATGGGACCGATATTGTGGAGCCAAAAATAATCAAGAAAAATATGGAGGCGACACGTGGATTCTTGGGTGAAAAAGATAAAATTACCCTCGAGGCACATCGAAACTCCCACGCGCAAGAAGTAGACAATAAAGGCTCAATCAAGGTCAAAGATGATCAAAATAGGTATTTATTCAAAACCTATTTCATCAATCCTCATCAAATCGTCCCCACAAGGTAACCCCTATTTATTCTTTTCAAATTAGGATTAATTACCAAAATTAATTGATTAATTTTCAAATTAATTGGTTAATTTTCTAATTAATTTCCTAATTGGTTGCAAGATATTATTTTGACATAATATCTTGCAATTAGAGCCAAAAACCACCATAAGTGGCCGGACCCCTTTTCTCCAAATAGGGGCCGGCCACACCCCTATAAAATAGCCCTCATTTTCCCCAAAAACCTAAGTCCAATTCTCTTCTAAAATTCTCCAAATTTCTCTAAACACTTTTCTCTCAAATTCTAACTTTGGCATCAGAGGTTCTTCGGGCACATGAGGCTCTTGGCCTTGACCTAAGGTGTTAAGTGTTTTGCATGTGCATTTTCGTCCAAGAAGAAGAAGGCGGAAATTTGCATCCACTGATAGCGTAAAATAAACTTACATAGACGGAGTTGAAAATATTATTGAAGTGGATATTAGTTATGTGGATTCCTAATTAATAAATGAATAATAGTTGTTTCTTCCTTTCTTTCTTTGCTGCCTCTCTCCGTGAAAAGCAATATTTTCTTTTATATGTATCTTCTTATTAGAGTCTTCATCTTGCATTGAGTCTATGTACTTCACGTGGTCTTTTGACAAATTGAACTCTCAATAGTTGACAGGCAACCTCTATTCTGAGGCTGGCCTAGTCAAATTATACAACATAATAGCCAAATATGTAATATTAAAATGAACTGGTTAATTGCATGCCACTAATTTATCATAGACAGGTTCTTAAAGTCAAACAATTAAAACCTGGTCCAACACAACAAATTGAAGCTCGTGTTATTTAGAAATTCAACGTTAAAAGTATAAATATCTTACGGAGAAGAAGGGACCTTGTATGTTTTTATAACTAGCTTATTCTCCCTATTAATAATTGTTTTTATGGTGAAAATGTTGGAGTTATGATCTAAAAGCCAATTTATGTAATATCGGATAGTATGTAATAACTTCATATTAATTAATTAATAAAAGGCAAATATTATTCATCCATGACTTTGGCTTTATATTAGGGAGATAATGTATTACGACTGAGCTCATATGACTTAAGGTATGGGAGCAATGTTTCAAATGAGTTTTCATAGTCACTTATTCTTTAAACTAAGTTTCTAGCCTTTTAGAAAGTCAACTGGCCTTCATTATCCAGAAAGACCGGTGTATATTCATTAAGGTTATCATGGTATTGTTCTACGCGTGTTGGATATGCGGTGGATTATACAGGTGCTTGTATATGTTGAACAAGTTCATTGAACGTTGATTGTCCAAGAGAAGATTAAACGTATGGATGCTTACCACATGTCAAACGTTGCTAAGTTTCTGGTTGTAGTATGCAAATACTTCTTAGACTTGATCAAGCTATGTTTGTAAGAACTGCTTCAACATGAGATACATCATAGCGATCATAGATTGCAGCATGTGATTTGACATAAATTCATATCACATAAATCTTGATCGGATGTGAATGATAGAAGGACCGAATTGCATTGTAACTACAATCAATGTGCGAAATGGTATCAGTTCACGTATACTTCTACTAATCCGGTTAGCCATGGCATGTTGTAGGTGTTACTCATGATTTGTAGAATTAAATTCATTCATTAATTTAATTTCATTGCTGGCTTAGTTAGAACCTAAAACGTCACACACATATGAATATGATAAGTTCTAGTAAACTTTATATGGATGATGATAAGATATAATTAAATATTAATTATATTGGATTAATTATTTGGGCCTATTAAACATGGTTTTAATTAAATAGTCATTAATCTTTATTAATTAAAAAAGGTCCAAGTCACATATCCAATGTAAGTAAGGGAGTGGGCTTGGCATGTGGGATGAAACTCAAACCACCAAATCCTAAGGAGGTGCATCTAAGGAATGTGGCAAGGAGTCTATATGTACCCCCTAGTGTTTCTCTCATCCCCCTAATGCAAATATCATTCAGTTTTGTCTTTCAGAGAAGAGAGAAAAAAATAACCTAAGCAAAAAAGGCCTTAGTACCGCCCATTTATATTGATCAAAGTGAGAAATATTGCTACCACATTAAACCAATCACTCCATCACCCGTTGATATTTATCAGTGTGGATACTCATAGATGCTCAATACTTGGGGAGCTTCTCGTGATCAATCATGAAGAGAAAGATTGAAGGCATAGGGATGATCCAATCATTCGGCATGCATGTGGCTAGAGATTCAAGTAAGTTTATCTCTTCTATTTCTTTATTTGTTGTTTTATCAAACAACCAACTAATTGGAATAACATATTGTATGTTATTTATTAATTTTCTATGTAAAATTTTCGAATTAAATTTATCACACTATTATACTCGGAAACCCAAAAGGAAACTCAACTTTCAACGTGGTGTCAGAGCAGGTTGTATGATGTGTAAAGCGTAACAGCCACTCGAGCTCTATCACCCAATTTGTGTTGTTCATGTGTTGGATTTGAAAATTCACCATAGATAAAGAAAAGTGTTGGGAGTATGAATTTGACATTGGGGAAAATAAGGAACATTGCATGTTGTTACAAGTAGTTGAGTTACTTTTCACATTACCAATTGGTTTTATAATTGAATCTCAAATTTTTTCTTTAAGGTAAGTTTTGTTTTAATACAACTAGCATCTTGCCACACAGGTAACTACCCCATGTAGGAATTGTTTTATTTTAAATGTTTTTAATTCAAAATTAGTATTTTACCATATTGCCCCTTTTTAATAAAATTATTTTCTCCGCTTATAAGTTTGGACAATCATTCTTATAAAAATCATTTAAATGAGATACTGTTTAGACGTCTAAATGTATAAATAAATATGTTATTTGGTGCCCACATAGCTGATTTATTCCATATATTAAAATGACTAAACAATCTCTAATTCGAAATATTTTTTATTTTATTTTATAAAAGAAGTGTTATTCAAATGGGAGCTTTATATATAGAGACAAAAACTTTCACTATATTTCAAAAAACTCCCCTAGTTTTAAAACATGTCAATGAGAGACAAAAACATAAAAGCAACTAAAGCCCAACCCAAAAACATGGAAACAATGTTTAAAATACCAGCTATACCCCTAAGGCATTAGGGTTGTTAATAGAACCCAGCCCTCACAACTCTAACAAAATTAATATGTGTCATAAGTTCAACTCATCATCGACTATTTTTGCAGAATCACTTCAACCATTCTTCGATTGTTTTTGCAAAATCAGTTCAATCAGTCATCAACCATTTTTGCAGAATCAGTTCAACCCGTCTTCAACCATTTTTGCAGAATCATTTCAATCAATCTTCGACCATTTTTGCAGAATCAGTTCAACCTATCCTCGACCGCTTTTACAAAATCAATTCAACCCGTTCTCGACTATTTTTGCAGAATCATTTCAATCAATCTTCGACCATTTTTGCAGAATCAGTTCAACCTATCCTCGACCGCTTTTACAAAATCAATTCAACCCGTTCTCGACTATTTTTGCAGAATCAGTTTAATCAGTCATTGACCATTTTACAGAATCAGTTCAACCCGTCCTCGACCATTTTTTTAGAATTAGTTCAAATATATGCAAAAGCAATTTTGGTATGCTTTTTAGTACAACCAATTTGTAAATGCATATACTTACATTCAATTCCCTATTACTGTAGCTGATTACTTCAACTATCTTCACAAACTAAGTGTGCAGTCATAGGCCGGATGATCAAAGATTTCATGATCATCTCATTCTAAATAACAACAAGTCTACTATGCCCAAGCATGAACCCCCAATCCAAAACTAGGGTGGCTGAACTTTGAAGCCAAATTTCAATAGTGAAACTATTTTATTAAAAAAAATCACAATTAACAACCAACAACTAACAACTTTCATAATTGCGACATGTCAATCAGCTACATGGGCCAAGAAAAGAGAAACAAGTGAGTAGAGGCGGCCACCAAGAATTGCCTAGATTAGCTCATTAAGCTATTTCACAAATTAATGATTAAACAAAATTATTCTTATTATCATACCAAGAATTGTCTAGATTGGCTCATTAAGGCACAAATGATTAATGTTATATCAAGACTAAAAGCAAGAAAGACTCAAAAGGAAAATGGAGATGAAGAGGGTTAGAGAAGAGCTGTTGCAGCAACAAGCCAAACAAAGAAAGACTCAAGCATGACCGACTCATATTTATCTTCTTGTACCTTTGTATTCCGTTATTTCGTCTACTTCTTATTTTGTCTGAGCATTGCTCTCTTGAACGCAATCACAATCCTAGAATAATTTAACTTGGCATTCACAGAATAGCTAAGTTCTGTCTTATTGATGACTTTATATAAGCTTTTGAAAAAAAAAAAAAACACTTTGAAATGTTGATTACTATATGTCGAGGGACAGTCCGGAATGCATTATCTTAATATTGTTCATATAAAAAAATAAAAAATAATAATAATCAAAAGGACCCTTCCTTTTTATATACCCATTATTAATAAAAAAAATCCCCAAATCTCATTGACCCCAATCGCCTATGATGAATGTTTATGTACAGATGGAAAGGAGTATGGTTGCGTGGGCATGGTGTTTGATGAATGTTTATATTATTTTGTGGATGTTGGCTTTTGGGTTTAGGTAGAAAATGTAGGTTAGAATATGAATGATTGTAATTTTAACATCTATGTCAATAAAGGGTATTTTTGTAACTTAAAAAATAGCCAATGATGTCATATTTCACATGTATTAATTTTTGTCTCTCCTTGAAATGTTTAAAAAAATGTTAGCTCAATATATAATTAAGTATTAAAAGTGTACTGTATGTATAATTTATCCTATTCAAATAGATATTAATTATGTGAACTTATAATTAATACATGAATAATAGGTACTCTTTCTCCTTGAAAAGCAGTATTTTATTATATATTTTCTTACTAGACTCTTCATCTTGTATTGAGTCTCTTTATTTCACGTGTTCTTTTGACAAATTGAATTCTCAATAATTGACAAGCAATCTTATCCTGTGAGGCTGGCCTCGTCAACTTTATAACATAATAGCTAAATATATAATAATATATAGAGATGTGCTATTCACACATCTCATTTTACTTCTCACACACCCTTGATAATTTCTGTCCATTGATCTTCTTCAATTCATCCGATCCGAAAGCCGAAAATTAAAAAGGTGTGTAAGAAGTAAAATAAGGTATGTAGATATCACACCCCTAATATATATTCTGTATTGTTTGATTCAACATTCTCTCCTATATCTATCTGCATACACATTCTAGCTAATGTGAATGTGAATGTGAATGTGATTGTGCATATGTATTGTGTTGCTCAAACCCCAATCAGTCGGTCTAGATTAGCATATATAATATACTTAAAATTCCGAAATCACACGACAAAATTAATTAAATATACAGTTGAACAGATTGTTTTTCTAAATCTTGTATTATTAATTGTAGGGTTCTTTAGATATAATTCCATGCAATACTGATTTTCTAGACAAAAACCTATCTCGTTTTAAACATCCAAATAAAACCCAAATTTGAAATAAACTGCCATGTAAACAAATAAATAAATAGCTATTATTTTCAAAATATTTACAATTGTGCCACAACACCCTAATTATGTTGATGAATTTAATTATCCACCATAATTATGGCAAATAAGTGCTTTATTATTACAAAAGTATCTATTTTATACTTATTTTGCATGTATACATTAGGCACATTTTGTTATAATTATATCTGTGTGAAATAAATTACTTATATTTTTAAGTAGAATATAGGTAATTAATTAACTTTGAATCAATTGGCTGAAAACATCCTTTTATTTTGTAGGTAAATAATTTTGCATGTATTATTACATATATTAGGCACATTTGTTATTATTATGTGTTGTTTGCAATCAATCAACATTCATTTATTCTGTAGGTAAATTACAAAAGTATCTACTTTATACTTGTCTTACTATCATCTCTTGCATTTCATATATATTTGTTTGACAATCATTGTAGGTAAATTATTTGGCATGTATACATTAGGCACTTTTTTGTTATATATTATTATGTGTTGTTTGCAATCAATCAACATTTTTATTTATCCTGTAGGTAAATTATTTTGCATGTATTATTACATATGTTAATTATTATATGTTAATTATTATTATTATTATTATTATGTGTGTGTGTATGCAAATAACTTAACTTTTGAATGAAACAATATTTATTTATTTATTTTGTAGGTAAATTATTTTGTATGTATTATTTTACCTGGAACTTATATTGTTATTTTATATATGTAAAATATCGGTAATTTTGAATAAAACAACATTTGTATATTTGTCAAAAATACTAATTTACATGTTACAATTATTTGAAAAGGATAAAAAATGCTCATTTTTACATAAATGTGAAAGCAACTATATAAGGAATCAAAACTCTAATATCATGTAATTTTTGTTATTGATATGCATTGAAATCATGACACTAAAAATTTTCTTTTCCAAATCTGCATAAACATTTCAAAAAGTTTAATTGAATGAAATAATATAAAATAAAAGTAGATAACAAGTAATAGACCCAAAGTCAATGATATAAGGGGTAATTTAGACATCCAAAAATACCAATTTTGCCAAGTCATACTTAATTATGGATACTACTTAGTTGGAGCCTAGTCATTTGGTTTTTATTAGAAAATTTTACAATTGTGTGTTTTAGTTAATGAAAATTGAATTCCAAGGGGTTTTCTCATATCTTCAGTTAATTCTATTGAATCATGTACAAAGTAACAAACAATATATGTCATTGAGGACGAGAAACCAATATGATGCAATGAATTTGACTTGTCTGGGTTACGAAGTCTCTAACTTACTTGAACTACAATGTTCATCTTCTCTACAAACCTCAAATGGACTTAAAGTATTCGCATAAAATTAAGCCTTGATATCTTCATATACATCTGTCTGGGCCCAAAATATTGGTTTGGGCCGAGATGTATTATCGGCCTGGAAGGCCTTACAAAAAGATTACCGTGGATCATTTAGTTCATGGGCTTCCTAACCTAGGTCGGTCAAGTCATGCTACGAGATGAGTAATTGAATCTTGGCGCAATAAGGAGTCTCGGTAAGATATGGATAGAAGTGAATCCAGCTTGATAAAGGACTGGGTTCAAAGTCATATTGAAGATAGGACTGGTCGGGATAGTGTTTGATTAGAAGAAGAAATCCTAATCCGAGTAGGGTTTTAACTCGATCTAGATAGTACCTGATGCTATAAATAGAGGAGGATGTACATCGTTCAAAGCCCCTTCAATTCAACATACAACTGCCCTGTGCAAATTCTCTCAACAACTTTGAGTTTTTTTTTCTTTTCTTCATTCGTCGACACACCTTCAGTTTGGATAAATAGCATTGTGAAGGCAACCGGTGACATTTTCAGTCGGCATAGATAGCACTGTCACCGTAGAACCAGCCGGTGTCGCAGCATCTTCAGTCGACATAGATAGCACTGCGTCGAGGGTGACTGGTTATCTATCCAAGTCTCGGTCGAAAATGATTTCCGAATCCTTATTGGTCAAGGTCATCTCATTAGCCTTCTCGGCGAAGTGAGGTGTTACATTTTATTGGGCTCGGCACATTGCACACCGAGTTAGTTTATGATTGGATACTCTCAAGTGAGATTTAGAGTTCGGCATTCCGACAGCCAAACCACGTTTATTGTTAAGACATATATCTGCTTTGAGTATTTGTGCCCTTACACTTTGGTGTCGATTTGGCGTGAGTTTACTCTGACGAATACCGTCACTGTGACCGAATCCGACAACGACGATTTGTGAACTTCGTAAGAATAGTAGCCTTGTCTTCAGGTTTGAGAACCCAAGAGGCCGAGACGTGTTCCTTCCTCAGTCGCAATCGCGAGACGCAGAAGTCATCCGCGTACCCAACGCAACATTAACAAATTTTACTCATCGACCAAGCTCGGCCTACGAGTTAGCATGCCCCGCATTCAACCGAATGACGTAGTTAGCTTATAGACTACTCGGCCTGCGCGCCATGTAGGCTTGGTAGTTTTTAGGGTCAACATTTTGGCATGCCCAGTGGGACCCAGTGCTAAACTAAGAAGTTCATGCTAATTGAAACACGATCGGTTAAAAAGAAAACAGCTATGGGAAGATCAACAATCGATTTGCCAATTCAGAACATAGGACAAAGTGTATCACAGGCACAAAATCCCCTTAGTGCCATGACACTTAAGTCCACAAGCGCGACTCGCCGAGAAAAGGAAGTTGGTCTAGGCGGTCAGCTTTGCAGTCTAGAAATCCCTAACAAAAACACATGCGTTCTCAATAAAGGGATAGTGGAGGACGGTGATGAGTATGGTGGTGAAGGCTCTGATCCACCAATAAGATCGTTTTTTCGAAGACGACTGGACGAACAGTCTAGGGCGGTTAAACAAACGTTTAGTTGAGGAATCGATAAACTGCACGACGTGATACACAGTAACAGTGAGGTACAAAACAAATTGCTTGAAATACTAGTTAGCAAGGTCTGCGACGACAGGTCATTCGATCTTTCTCGGCAATTGCCACCAAGGAATAATCTGCTGCCAATAATACAGGCCAAGCAAGTTACTACTCAGCTCAAGCCAATTGACTTTAAAAAAAAAAAAGGATCGAGTAGCAGGACAGATGGACCCGACCAGAGAGTGGAAGTAATGTCCGTCGATATAACGGAGGTCTAGCGGATGATTGATTCGACCATGAAAAAGGGGCCGAAGTTCCCTAAATTCATCCATCCATATCTAGCTTACGTGGAACAGTTCGAATATCCTAAAAGTTTCAAAATTCCATATTTTAGTCTTTCCACTGGAGAATCGTCTTTATCCTCGTTAGAACATGTGGCTCGTTTTGTCACGCAATGCGGAGATGTCAACAGTGATTTTCACAAGCTGCGGCTGTTCAACTTTTCATTGACCGATTCAGCATTTGCCTGATATATCAATCTTCCACCTAATTCCATCCAAAGCTGGGAGGAATTGGTCGAGAGATTTCACAAGCAATTTTATCGGCCAGGGATGGAAATGTCAGTTTCTTCGTTGGCAAGGATGGCTCAAGCATCTGATGAGTCACCAATGGATTATTTTACCAGATTCAAATCCGCCAGGAATTGGTGCCGAGTACCTCTCCCTGAAGTCGAGTTTGTTAGACTTGCTTTGAACGGACTCGACGTAGAATACAAAAAGAAATTTTTAGGGGCAAACTTTGGGGATATGTATGAATTAGCCCAGCATGTCGAGCAATATGACTATTTGCTCCGAGAAGAGAAGATGTCGAAACCCCTATCTCGAGGGACGATTTACAAAAACCCTACGGTCAATTACGCATCGACCGAAGGCGAGGAATCTCAATACGTCAGTGTGAACGTGGCTGGGATAGTAATAGATAAACCATACGTGTGCAAGGCATTGACTCAAATTAATTCCAAGGAGGTCAAAACCCACTCAGCCACTGAAGAAACAGCAAAAACATCAAAAGTTTATACCTTTGATATCACAAAGGCCGAAGCAATTTTTGATCAATTGCTATCAACGAAGATCATTAAACTTCGGCCAGGGCATAATATTCCCAAGGCCGAAGACTTTAAAGGAAGGACATATTGTAAATACCATAACTCGACAAAGCATGCAACAAACAATTGTGTCATATTTCGTGATGATATCCAGAGCTGGATTGATAAAGGCAAGTTAAAGTTTCCTGAAAATTGCATAACGGTGGATACAGATCCATTCCCTTCAGCGATAGTCGGCATGGTAGACGCCCGTTTGCCCAAGAGCAAAGGAAAATATGCCCTAATACAACACATCCGAAAGCAAAGCTCCCAGCCTCGACTCAAGATCGACCTATTTTCCAACACGTCACTTACCAGGCTCTCAGGACCAGCCATAGTTGAACCAATGTCAAACTATAATGACGAAGGAAATGGCGGGCCAATAGTACCATATATCCTAAAGAAAGGTTCCCAACCTCGACTCAAGATCGACTTGTTTTCTAATGCACCACCCACCGAACTCTCAGGACCTGCCATAGTCAAGTCCATGTCAGACTCCAGCGAAGATGAAAATGGCGGGCCGATAATTCTGTGTAACAATTGTAAGGCACGCGTGGTATTAATCGAGCCCAAGAGGAAACTGCCTCCGATGCAGATGCTGACATCACAACACCAATCGACGATTACAGCGAAACCTTCAAAGGAACCTAGTGAAGGCAAACGCCAGAAAGTATTCGACAGGCTCGGCCTAAGGAAACAGACAAATGGTCCTACATCAATCAGACGGTGCCTTGCTTTCGACTCACCGTTTTACAATGAGGATTATTATTCCCATAATTCTAGTAGTTCGAGCTCATTCGTAAATCAAAAAACCTTCAAGCCACCTAAACCACGTGACCAACGTTGGTACATCTACAATTCTCCCACTGGCATGTATACCGTGCTCTCTAAATCTCAGAAACGTCGACGTCAGCGTATAGATTGCTTAGCTCAACGGCAAGTAGCCCAGCCTGTTTCAGCCACTAAATGGCAGCCGAAAGAGACAGCAGGAAGCAGAGATGATCAGCCAACCCTAATAATCATGGCTGAATTACAAGGGTAAAAGGAAACCAATCGGGACTTTGAAACTACCATTAAAGCAGCCAAGAAGTGCATCAAACTTCTTCTTCGGCCCGGGAAAATGAAAGCTCGTTTTGAACAATTTAAGAAAGAGGCTGAAACCCAACTACCTCTGTTACCTTTGAAAGAACCACTAATCAGAGTTCAGAGTAATCTGCACCCCCCATTCCTCGGCGAATCATTAGAATATATGAAAGAATTTCACAAGAAATATTTCGCCAACGACTTGTACGGGTTGCCCTCTTGACCTGGCATTAACTTGCCTCGATGCTGAGCAGATCATCCAAAAAACCACTGATCCAGCAATAAAAGCCAGATTCCAGCACATTCGAGAGGCTAAAGTTCACAGCTTCGAGGTCAACCCATACACGGATATTGACACAACCGAACTCCCTTTTTCTCTTGAAGACCTTTAACACCTTCGATATCACTTCGAAGTGTTTTCAGTCGTCTTCTTGTTTGGTTTAATGGTTGATGAGACAGAGCGGGTGGCACGTCTAGACGCTTACCTCGACACTAGATGCACCAGATGCACGCCAGCCTAAGGATGACAGTTAACAGGATATAGCATCGGATTGTGTGGCACAAATGCCTGAATATGTCGAGACACACAGCTAGCAGGCCGCGAATGCTCCAACACACGATGATATAATCCTCACCATTCCGGAAGATGACGACCAGGATCCAATGGGCCTTTCAGTCTTTGAAAATATGGAAATCAGCATGGTCCATGTTCTTCCTGCCGAATTTCAGCTGACTACGCACCAACCAAGTTTTTTGGACGGTGATGTGGTCGTCGAGGAGGCAGCACAAGTTGATTTTGTCACTCCTATTGAAAACGAGTCAACTAACGGCGACGATAAACTTAAAACATCATTGGACATCTTGTTTCCCCATTTTTCCTTGACTAATCTTCAACATTTAAAATCGTTGTATGTCACGGCCCATATTGAAGGCTACCCAATCTCCAAGATTTTCATCGATTGCAGAGCAACAGTCAATATCATGCCTGTATCTGTAATGAAAGCATTACGACGATCCACCGACGAACTCATTCCCTCAGGAATACCCATGAGTGGCTTTGTCGGTGACAAGTCTCAGACCAAATGAGTACTCCCTTTAGAGGTAAACATCGCAGGTCGCAATCACATGACCGCATTTTTTATCATCGACTCCAAGACTGAATATGATGTTTTGCTCGGTAAGGATTGGATTTATCAAACAAATTGCATTCCTTCTTCTTTATACCAAGTCCTGATTTTTTGGGATGGTAAATCAGTCGTGGTCCACCCAGCTGATACTCAACCGTTTGAAACCAACATGATTCAGGCCTATTATTATGATGATCACGTCGGTTATATTACCCTACAAGGTTTTAATGAAGATGGACGACCGACTCGGATCTTAGTCAAGAAAGCCATCGAGGTAGGCGTCGAGACTGTCCACCAGGATTCGATGAGACTCGGTTTGGCCAATTTACTCCCCACCACTGATGATTGACATCAAAAGTGAAAGGCGTCGGGCCGTGGTTTCATCCACGATGGAACGCCTGCTGGCCCATTGGTATGCTATTTCCAAGCATCCACATTCGGGCATCAACTTAATCGAATTTTTGGCTGAAGAGGATAACGGCTCGGTATTATCGTTGGATCAAGTTCAGGCCGCACCGGCCGAGCTCGACGACAGCCGACCCCAAGTTAAGGATCATCTAAAGGAAATAAATGTTGGAACAGGAGATGATCCTCGACTGCTATTTATTAGTGCATTATTACCCCATGCCATGAAAGTGGAACTCCATCAATTGCTTCACAAATTTAAAGATTGTTTTGCTTTGAGTTATCATGAGATGCCGGGTCTCGACCGGACCCTTGTCGAACATGAATTACATATCAAACCTGGTTGCAAGCCTGTTCGACAACCTCCTCGTCGATTCTCAACCAAAGTACAGCTCGACATTAAAGATGAAATTGTTTGACTGTTAAACACCGGGTTTATCGAAACCGCTCGATACGTGGAGTGGTTGGCGAATATCGTACCAATGCTCAAGAAAAATAGGGCTCTACGTATTTGCATTGATTTTCGAAATTTGAATCTGGCAACACCTAAGGATACATATCCCATGCCAATTTCATATTTGCTAATCGATGCCGCGACAATCACGACATGATGTCATTCATGGATAGACATGCCGGTTATAACCAAATATTTATTACCGAGGCCGATGTTCGTAAAACTGTTTTTCGCTGCCCGGGGGCACTTGGAACCTATGAATGGGTAGTCATGTCATTCGGTCTAATACACGCTGGTGCTACATATCAACACGCGATGAATACCATTTTTCATTACCTGATCGGCACTACCATAGAAGTGTATATTGATGACGTCGTGGTCAAATCAAAAAGTCGCCTAACACATATTGATGATCTTCAGCAAGCTTTCCTTCGCATGCGACGACATAACCTTAAGATGAACCCGGCCAAATGCGTCTTTGGCGTGTCGGTCGAAAATTTCTTAGGTTTTCTTGTCCACCACCACTGCTTCGAGGTCGACACGAACAAAGCCCGTCCAATTATTGACACTCCACCACCGATGACCAAAAAACAACTCCAGTTCTTGCTCGGGAAAATAAATTTCCTTCGCCGATTCATAGCTAATTCCGCTGGCAAAATGACAGCATTCTCTACACTGTTGAAACTTAAGGACTCAGATAAGTTTGATTGGCATGAAGAACATCGAGCAACTTTCACACAAATCAAGGTTACCCTTGCAACTCCACCCATCCTCGTACCGCCTCAACGTGATAAACCCCTTAAGCTTTACATTTTCACAACCGAAGAATCCATCGGTTGCCTCATCGCGCAAGATACTGACGCTGGGTGAGAACAAGCTATTTTCTATCTCAGACGACACCTTAATCTTCCAGAGATCAATTATTCACTAGTTGAGAAGCATTGCTTGGCTTTGTTCTTCGCCGCATCAAAACTCTGACATTATATGCTCCCATCCGTTACGTAGGTTATCACCCAGACATATGTTATTCGATATATGCTTACTCGGCCAATAGTTAAAGGCCGAATCGGGAAATGGACACTGGCACTATCGAGTTTAGTTTGCAGTACGTCCCACAAAAAGTCGTCAAAAGACAAGCACTTGCTGGTTTCTTAGCCCACCACCCTTCTCCATATGGGTTCGGGGGCACCGATGTTGAAATCAGCATGGTGGAAGCACGTGACAATTATTGGACGATGTATTTCGATGGTTCCAGCACGTCAACATCGGCCGGTGTAGGGATCGTCCTCCAGTCGCCACACCAACATCGTTGGTTCTTTTCCCTCAAGATGGATTTCGATTGTACCAACAATCAGGCCGAGTATGAAGCCCTTGTTATCGGCTTTAGCATACTTCATGATTTGCACGTTGCTCGCGTCCTCATCTTCTATGATTCGGGGCTTGTGATTAACCAACTTAATGGAACTTTTCGGTGTATGAGTTGTATTCTGGCACCCTATCATATGGTGGCCAGTTACTTGGCCAAGTCATTTGATGGTATCACGTTCAATCATATTTCCCGTGGACGAAACACCGTCACAGACGAACTTGCTCATATAGCCTCCGGAGCACAACTCTTGGGGGGCAAGAGTGGACCAATGATACCTGTTTTACGGCAATCGTGTCCAGCCTTGGTTAATTAACAAGTCCTTCAGCGAGACAAAGTCATTCGTACACGGGTAATGTCCTTACCTTCGTTGTTGGAACGGGAGGATCCTGTAGATGTTTGCGCGGTCGAGACGCTACCAAACGACTGGAGAAGGCCAATTATACAATACCTTGATAATCCCAGAGGCAAACATGACAGAAAGACAAAGGTGCATGCCACAAACTATGTCTCATACTAGAATGAGTTGTATCGAAAAGGCAAGGACGGTTTATTACTCTTATGCCTCGACCCGCAAGAAGCTGCCCAAGCAATCATAGAAGTACATGAAGGAATTTGTGGAGCCCATCAATCAAGATGCAAGATGTGTTGGTTACTTCGCCGACACGGTTACTTTTGGCCAAGCATATTGAAAGATTGTATCGAGTATGCACGAAGATGCGTCCAATGTCAAATTGATGGACCCATCCAAATAGCCCCGGCCAAATTACTTCATTCGATCACCAAACCTTGGCCGTTCAAAGGATGGGCAATGGACATGACCGGTAAAATCACACCATCCTCTGGAGCAGCGAAACATGCATGGATACTCGTGGCAACGGATTATTTCACTAAGTGGGTTGAAGCAAAATCATACGCCGAATTAGCATCCAATGAGGTTTGCAATTTTGTGAAGGAGCATATTGTGACCAGGTTCGGCGTACCAGAAACGATCATAACTGATAATGGCATAGTCTTCATAACTGAAAGGTTCAAAAAGTATACGGCGAGTTTAAAAATTCAGCTTGAGCAGTCTACACTATACTATCCACAAGCGAATGGACAAGCCAAAGCAAGTAATAAGGTTTTGATCGGTATTCTCGAAAAAATGATAAAAGAAAGACCTGGCATGTGGCATTTAAAATTGAATGAAGCCTTATGGGCATACCGGACTTCACCCCGGTCAGCAACGGGAACCACCCCATATGCGTTAACCTATGGATATGATGCAATGTTACCAGTCGAGCTAGGTGTAAATTCTTTACGCGTGATCGAGCAGAGTAGTTACTCCAACGCCGAATACAACCAGGCCATGTTACAAGTTAGAAGATTTGGAAGAAGATCGACTTGACGCTTACAATCTTCTAGTGGCACAAAAGAAAATTGCCAAGCGAGCTTATAATCAAAAAGTCAAACAAAAAACATTCGGCAAAGGAGAGTTAGTTTAGCAAACTGTGTTACCCGTGGGAATTAAAGACTCCAGGTTCGGTAAATGGTCGCCAAATTAGGAGGGACCATTTGTCGTCCATAAAGTTCTCGGTAAGGGGGCATACCATCTTAGATATTGAACCGGTATTATTCACAAATTACCAATTAATGGAAAGTTCTTAAAAAAATACTACCCAGTCACATAGGAGATACAAGAGTAAAAGCTTGTTTCATTTCATTAATAAGATGGTTTACAATCCAAATATTCTAAGGCGATGAAAGAAGAAGAGTTCCAAGAAGTGCCTTCAGCTCTAGCCACCCCACTTCTCCCATTATGACCTCGGCCTGCCTAGTCTTCTTGTCCAACTTCAGCTGCTCGACTCGATTCGCGTTGGTCGCCAATTCGGTTAGACAAGATTTACCGCCCGACTCAAAGTCCCTCACAAGCTCAGAAGCAAGGGCCGACCTTCGTTTTGCCAGTTCGGCCATTTGACGGTCGAGGTCGGCCAAGGCTTCCCCCTTCGTCTTTAAGGCATCGTTCTTCAGATGAAGAGTGTCTTGAACGGCCAATGCAGTTTTCAAGTCATCATCAGCCCGAAGAGCGTTCTAGAAAATACTGAAGGATTCCCAAACTTGATCCAAGGCGGACGACGCTTGAACGAAAACCTAGGCACTCATTTGACCATCTGCTCCGAGGTCGTTTCGGCACGCGCCCAACTAATCGAGCCCTTTGTGCTCAAAGACTTGTGACGTCGAGAGAGATAAAACTTTGTAGTCGAACCAGAGCAGTTGAATCGGTAGGTGCAGTCGTGGCGGCCGAAGGACCAGCTGCTCTAGAAGTGCTTGACAAGAGAGCATTAAATTCGACTTCCCATGAAGGCTGCACACAAAAATCATTTTAAGCACAAGGAAATTATGAAAGAATATAGCAAGAAGGTTTTTGTTTTAAACCTGCCGAGATGAGACTTCGGCCATATCTTCGGATTCGTTGCTCAAACCTAAAGAACTTAATGGCCGAGCCTAATGCCTTAGACTGCTTCTCAGTTCACGCGGCCGATAGAGGTTATCTACGTTCGATGGCCACTGAGGCGGCCAAGAAATATAGACAACACCCTTCGGCGCGTAGAATTTTTTATGAAAAGAATGGGTAGGCACCTGACATTCAGTATCTTCCTGGTTTAGAGATCTAAGGCAGAAAAGCGATAGGGGTACTTATGAAGGTCGAAGTGGCTTCTTGGGGAGGAATGTTGAGGTCCTAGCCTTGCGGATGAACGGGTATTTCTGCCATCGCTTTTGGCTTGACAGCAGGTCGTTTGCCAAGATCGACCGAAGAAAGGCCGACTTGGACAACTGCCTTGGACACAAGGGGAAGCGGATCGCGTGGTTGAAGGTGACTCGTCAATGGAATCTCATCGCTCCCTTCGCTCTCTTCTAGAACGACTGTCGTGGGTTTTGGATTTTCAGGAAGATTTTTCTCGGCCAAAGGGGTCATCCCTTCCAAGACAGACGTAATAGTTGGCGCTGAAGCTGCAAACGCCTCAACCAGTGGAGCAACAACTGGTTCAACGACTTGAAAAAAGGTCGTACATGAGCTGTTTCTTTGGCCGGAATTGGCCGTTTCTCTTTCAAAGCTTGGACGACATGGGTAGAAAGGGAAACACTAGGAGTCGTCGCTCCCGTAGTTTGACTGGAGATAACATGAATCTCCCGTTCTCCTTTCCTCCCCAGCTTTTTTACCCGTTTTAAGGGTTGAGGGGGTTCGAGAGCCGTCTCGGCCTCTTAATGAGGCCGTTTGCTCAGAAAGGCCTGCGTGGTAGTCTTAACCCTTTTGGAGATGGTCGATTTTTTCCCAGCCGCAGCCGGAGTGACTACTTCAGCCTTTTTCAATGACCGACTACCTGAGAAAGCAAAAGTAAATTAGTACAGTTCAAAGTCAAAGGAAGAAGGTAGAAATAGACCGTTACCTTGAGATTGGGGGGCAGAAGCCTTATTGGGTTGACCGCCGAAGATCTTTTTCAAGACGTCTTTAACCGGAGCACCAAAAAAGTTTTAGGTATACTCCTCCCACCAATCACCGAAAGTGTCAATACTAAAAGATTCTGGAACAGTTGGTCGAAGGTGAAATTTTTGGCATCGTTCTTGAAACTCATTTTTGACATCCTTGCACTTCTTTTCTGAAGAGCCAGATATGCGTTCTCGGCTCAGCATGGAGCGAGAAGTAAGAAGAGGCACCGGGTAACCCTGAAGATAGCCGAGTTGCCAAGCAGTGAATTGGGGGTGATATACTTTCCAACTTGCTCGGTGTGCATCACACCCAAGAGGAAAGTCGCAAGTAAGCATAAACGACCCCTAGGATTGACGAAGATCAGCATCATCATCTGCACTCCATGTTGATGTAGGAAGTTTGATCGACAAAGGATATTCTCGACGACGGCAGATCAAGAATTCATCATTGGAAAAGGCATCAAGGCCGAAGAAGTATCTAAACACGTCTTCGGCTTGGTGAGGAGGTACTAGTCAAGAAGCCACCTGAAGGCCGAGCACTTCAGTAAGCGAGAAGCTGGCAAGCTTTGGCCGAAGGGTGACGAAATAAACTTGAAGCCAGAGTTGGAATACCCAGAGCGGGCCACTCTGGTGTGGGTCGATCTTATGAAGGATCATCTCGACCAAACAGCGCAGGAGATGGGCAAGAATGGCTGGACTAAGCGCTACGGTGTGACCGCTAGCTAGGGCTTCGGCCACCGGCATGTTCTTAACCAAGCATTTGTTGGACTTGGTACAACAAATAAATTTGTTATACCAGTATAATAGGAAGGCTTCGTGTTCTCCCTGTCGTAAGTTCTTATAAAGTTTCTGAACTTTCTCCTTCTTGACCCTCTCCGCTAAGCGTTTCGATGGCCCGATTGTTGAAAAGTGCCTTCAGGTCGATGGTAAATGGTACTCGGAGAGGGTAGCGTCAACCAGGATGCTGAAAAGGGAAGTCCCTAAGATCACGGTGATATCAAGGATAGTAGGGCCCATGAGGCCGAGGGGAAGGACCATAGTGTTGGTAGCTGAGCATCATAGGCTTGAGGTTGCCATAAGAAGCTCCTTGTCCACGACGAGTTCCATAGACGAAAGACGAATGGCATCGTAAATGCCAAGGGCTTTCCATTGCTCGTCAAAGATTTTTTCCATCCGAGCAACCCAGGTTGCCCAGGTCTCAGTGGTTAAGGGCCGAGAGCCTTAGGGTTTTGCCAAATCCCACCTCGACCATTCAAACCCTGACAGTAGAGGTGTTAGGCACTAATCCTTGAAAAGTTCGGTAATGGCTAGTGGCATTGCATCCTTAAAAAATGGACCAAGGATCTGGTGGGGGTGCTCATATCACTATCAAAGCACAGAGTCTTAATTGAGTGTTGATCGATGATTGTCCCACATTTGTCGCATTCCTTAGAGAGCTTGGAAATGAAGGAGGCCATTGGAAATGGTTTCGAAGGGTTTTTGGGAGAAAGTCAAGGGGTTTCTTTTAATCCTTGAACAAGAGAGAGTTTGGAAAATTTGAAAGCGTAAAGAATGAATGATAGAATGCCGGGTATTTATAGACTCGTGGAATGAAAGACCAAACAGAAAGAGTGATCGGGAAGATCTCTAATAATTATGGAGTGATGGAGAATATTAACAGACCCAGGAGAAAGAACAAAAAAACTCGCAGATTAAGGGGTCATGATGATAACGTGACGGCGTTCTTTTATGAAGAAATGACGTTTTAGTGTCCGCACGATCTCGAGGGTACCGAAAGATTCGCAAATCAAGATTGCATGATGGCATGCGACGACAGGTATATTGATTTAAAGACGTTTGGACATCTGCACGTCTTGAGGAATTAAAAAAATCTCGCGATCAAGGGGGTAATGATGAAATGACACTTCAGGTCATGCTGAGAAGAGGACATTTGGCGAGATATCTAACGAGATCAAGATCGTGCGATCGTGCTTTATAAATGCTCCTCGGGAGATGGAGTTTGGTGTCGCTTCTTCAAGGTCAGGGCTCGGCCAGAGACTTCAGGCCGAAAAAGTCCACAGAAGTGAGGGGGCAATGTTTGGGCCCAAAATATTGGTTTGGGCGGAGATGTATTCTCGGCTCGGAAGGCCTTACAAAAAGATTACCGTGGATCGTTTAGTTCATAGACTTCCTAACCTAGATCGGTCAAGTCATGTTGCGAGACAAGTAATCGAATCTTGGCGCAATAAGGAGTCTCATATGGATATAAGTGAATCCGGCTTGATTAGAAGAAGAAATCCTAATCCGAGTAGGGTTTTAACTCAATCTAGACAGTACCTGATGCTATAAATAGAGAAGGCTGTACATCATTCAAAGCCCCTTTAATTCAGCATACAACTGCCCTGCGCAAATTCTCTCAACAACTTTGAGATTTTTTTTTCTTTTCTTCTTTCGCCAACACACCTTCAGTTTGGATAAATAGCACTGTGAAGGCAACCAGTGGCATCTTCAGTTGGCATAGATAGCACTGTCACCGTAGAACCAGTCGGTCTCGCATCATCAATCGGTATAGATAGCACTGTGTAGAGGGTGACTGGTTATCTATCCAAGTCTCGGTCGAAAAGGATTTCCGAATCCTTATTGGTCGAGGTCATCTCATTAGCCTTCTCGGCGAAGTGAGGTGTTACATTTTATTAGGCTTGGCACATTGCACGTCGAGTTAGTTTATGATTGGATACTCTTAAGTGGGATTTAGAGTTCGACATTCTGACGACCGAACCACGTTTATTGTTAACACATATATCCGCTTTGAGTATTGTGCCCTTACACTTTGGTGTCGATTCGGCGTGAGTTTACTCTAACAAATACCGTCATTGTGACCGAATCCGACGACGACGATTTGTGAACTTCGTAAGAATAGTAGCCTTGTCTTCAGGTTCGAGAACCCAAGAGGCCGAGACGTGTTCCTTCCTCGGTCGCAATCGCGAGACGCAGAAGTCATCCGCGCACCCAACGCAACATTAACAAATTTTACTCCTCGGCCAAGCTCGGCCGACGAGTTGGCACGCCCCGCATTCAACCAAAGAACGTAGTTAGCTTATAGATTACTCGGCCTGCGCGCCACGTAGGCTTGGTAGTTTTTAGGGTCAACAACATCATCAGTATCCTGCAGAAGATGGTTCATATTCCAGTCAGCTGCTGAAAGATTGGGACTGGAAAATTCAATTTTATTTATATTAAATCTCTCTGTTGATTGCGAGTATAGCTAAACTATATTATTATCTGCCTACTTTTAATTATATAAAAACTACATTATACAAGAATTTAATTATCAGATGCTGGACAATTCACATGCACTGAACGCCTCTACCATGTGGATGTTTTTACTTTTTCTTTTTCTTTTTTCCAGTTTGGGTTTAGAGGTAGAGGATTACCATATTCTAACAGTTATGCACTTTTACAATTTGATCAATACTCGGGGCTAAGATTTACTTCTCGATTTACCCTGGATGTTATTTTCGGCTCTTTATTTTGATCTTGGGTGTTGACTGTGGTAAAGGGTTAAGTTTGTACCCAAAAAAAAAGTTGGGACAGCAAGTTGGGGTTTTAAGCACTATTGAAAACTAACTAAAGGGGATTTGTTACGAGAAAAATAACTGTTTCTTTGGCAGTTAAAATGAAATTTTTCGGAAGTAAACTCGTTATAATGTTAAATTCTTATAAATGAGACTTTGGATGCGGTTTCTATCTATCAATATTCTTTGACTAAAACTTTGTTGTTTTTCAATTTTTGATCTAACTCCCTAAAATTAATGTGATAATTTATTTTTATTTATGTTACTATATTTTTAAACTTAAATTTTGAAATTTATAGTTGTTTATGTTCATCAGATTTTAAACCCATAATTTGTAAAAATATTAAAATACAAATTATACTTTTTTTTTTTTTTGACAAAGCATCCACAATAGCATACAAACTGGTAGAATAATTACCAACTTATGCTCACACTGCATAGAATTTGGGACGCTAAAAAAGAAAATTTCATCTAATTTTCTAGCACACTCGAAATATATTCTTACCAGCTACAATATAAAATTGAAACCTTTTGAAATATTGTTCATGCGGCGGGTTTAAATACAAATTATACTTATGGTGTGTGTGTGTATATAAACATGGGAACATTCATTATAATTAACAAAAACATTATTGTACCAAAACATGGGTACATTCTTCAAAACCACACAAATTAGGTTTAATAAATTAGTAAATTTCTTCGATAAAATTTGATATGAATACATTCTCAAATCAAAGAAAAAGAATGTACCCATATAAGTTTTAAAAAGAATTAGAAAAAAAATTGAATAGATTTTATATAAAAAAAAATTTGCTAGGCAAAAATGGTACATTTTACATATAACAAATTGGTATATTTAAGAATGGGTGCATATTAAGATTAAAAATTTGAAAAAATTACATGAAATGGGTACATATAAGAATAAAAAATTGAAAACATTTTTTTTAAATCTAATGGGTACAAACTTATTCTAAGTTTTTATTTATTTTGGAAATGTTTTGGATTAAAAACTAGTTAGGAGTTTAATAAAGGTGTGAGTATTAAAATCCTAAATCAATTATTAATTTTTATTTTAAAAAATTATGTAACTGACATGTAAATTCATTATTACATTAATGCTAGGGACTTAGATCAAAATCTGAAAACTAATGTTTCAATCAATGAACATTAATAACTGGGGATAAGATACTAATTTTTCCTTCTTATAAGCTCTTGCAATCTTTGTTCATTTTCTAGTGTGTAATTTGGACTCTCAACAAAACTATCAATGAATATCTAATAATGACATCAATATACATAATTTGTCAATGAAACAGGGTCAGCAAGTGTGAATCGATGCAAGTGGTGCTGCCAATAACAGAGCACTTACTGTGGAGCCTAAAATAATCTCAAAAATCCTAGAGGCGACACGTAAACTTTTATTCAAGAAAAACAAGATTGCCCTCAATAAATGGGCAGGCTTCTCAGATGCTCCCATGCACAGCTCGCACCCCTGTAGGTCTTAGCAGCTGAATACGATTGCTCACAGCTCACCTACCCTTGGCAAGGAATTAAAGATAAGGATTAATTACCCAAATCCTATCTTTAATACATTCCCAATTGAAGATTGACTCCAATCAAGTAAGTAAACCTAATTTAAATAAATTATGAATAATTACACCATTATCTCAAGATATTATTTCCTATTTAATATCTTGGGAATATTTAGAGAATATATCTTCATTAAACACTATGGTCGGCCCTATCCCTAGACCTGGCATTCGTGTCGTGTTTTCTGTATTCGTGTCGTTTTCGTGTCATACCCGATATCTTAACAGGTCATGGCGTGTAACACCTGTTAAAATAAACGGGTAAAATGACCCGATCCGAAATCAACCCGATAATATTAATAGGTAATATGACCCGATCCGTTACCCGTTCAAGAAAATATATTTAAACCAATAAATAATCAAATGAAAAACATAATACTAAATAAGTATATACATACCATATTGTCACATCCAAAACATAAAAATGCATTTTTCTTTTAAGTATATTTTCACTTACCTTAAGTCTTTAATAGTTTTTAAATTAATGTAGAAGTGTAAAAACATATAGAAAAAATAAATAAACGCTCGTAATGACAAACTTTAGAACTTTCACGAAGAGCTTAACTTCGAAATTCGCCACTATAATCATATAAATCATAGATCAAAATTTAACCATTGATTGTTGTTTACATTTATGCTTCATTGTTCTCATCAAATTTTGTTTTTTTAGATTTTGTTTTTTTTTTAACTTGATCTATTAGAGGATGCAAGAAGATGAACGGTTTGGATCGTTGATATTATATTCAAAGTTTTACGGTTAGTGAAAATATTGCTTGATGTTTATAAAGTTTCTACAAACTATATGACATCAACTCATATTTCAGTTAACCACAAATATCGAAACGTGATATCAAAGATCTGAACCGTTCATCTTCTTACATCCGCCATATGATCATGTTTTCAAAAAAGAAAATTTTTGAAATGAAATTCAGTAAGAAGAATAAAGCGTAAATGACAATCGACGGTTAAATATAAATTTAAGATTTATGAATTATAGTATTGGATTTCGAAGCTGACCCCTTCATGAAAGTTGTAAAGTTGGTCACTATGAGTGATTGTATATTTTTTTTACATTTTTTACACTTCTTCAATAATTATTATTATTAATTTTATTCGTTTTGCCCTCAAATAAAAAACATTATTCATGAAGGTTTGGAGGATTTTAAAAATTTAAACGATAATGTAAGTGTAACCATTATCTACTTGTAGAGGAATAATGATGAATCACGAGTGTTTATATATTCTTTCACATTTTTCTTACTTGTATGTATGTCTTCATCAATCTATGCTAGCACACGAGTCGGAGTTGCATAATGCAACATGTACGACAGGACTAAGTGTAATCAATACGCTCTAGTACTACGATCACGTGAAGACTGGTGCTGAGGCGCGGTCACATACGAGTTGGAATTGCCTAATGCAATTTGTACAACAGGACTGGCACCTAACTTGGATCCAAGACAAGCGAATGGTGCAATGTGAACATACACGTGAAGGACTGGCCCTGGCCCTGGGCAGAGTACTAACACCGAGGTGTAGTAAGATAAGCATGTACAAATATGTATGAATGCCATAACAATAATATCCCAACCACATAGCAGCATTTATCACAATTTACATCACAATAACGAAAACTTGGCAATATCAGCGTAAAAGTGTAATAACTACGCAATTAGGGAAACTATCAATATGTATAGGTATAAAATAAATTGCCCACTCACCTAAAGTCCGCACTATAACTCCCTAACACGAATATCAATACTTCACGAACAAACGTCACCCAGAAAAAATATCAAATCACAACTCAGGATTCTTATCGATAGAACACAACTAACATAAAACACATCCCTAAGGGCATTCTAGAATGATTTGAAACTCATTGACCAAAAGTCAACTGTCGGTCAACGATAGGGTCCACAACCCTACATAACTCGATCCAGAAATCCACACCTCGAATTTCCGATCCGTAACTTCCAAAGATTCACATTATACTTCTAGAATAACATTCTAAAGTTTCAGAACGATCCAATGGTCAAATCTCCGCCAATTGCCAAAATTAAGTGGAGGTCAACACTTTATTTTGTGAACTAACAAATTCAATTCGGGAAGATCCGTATGTAGGTTTCCCAATCTGTAAGTTCATATGATCCTCAAATATTACGTACTATAAGGTACTAAGGTTTGGTGACGATCCAACGGTTGGATCATCAATTCATGCAAGGACCCCATGACGGCCAACTAGGTGGTCAACTACGAAACTACATGAAAACATCGTAATTTCACTAAACAAATGACAAATATGGAATCGAGGCTTCAAAATTAGCCTAAGGTGGTCAAATGGGGTCTCGGCCCACGCGCCGCCACGGTTCGTCGAAAAATTCCACTATTTCTAAAAATTCTCAAATTTGACAGAAATGAAGATCTCAAAGAGATGAACAACTTTTATACCTGTCACGAAGTCCAAAAGTGCATAGAATATGGTCAATTTTCCCACAAAGCCGGCGGTGCCTAAAACTTCCTAGCGTTGATTCGTCGTCTACGGTGGACGAACGGGGTCAATGTTGGTTGGGATTTTGTCCTAGGATGATGGGCTACAAAGCCCAAGTGGTGGCATCAGCCATCGCTTTGCCGATTTGCCGAAAATTTGAAAAGAGTGGTCGAACACGGTTTTGACAGGTCGGATTTCGTGGCTTTGCCCCGCCACATGTGGTGGTTTGTAAAGGTGGTTCTTGATTGGCTTTTGTAGAGGGGAGTGAGAGCTTCAAGATGGTGTTGGTGGCGTCAAAAAAATCCACTGGAGTTGGTCGGAATCAGCCTCGGAAAATGGGTGGTCATGAGTGGGTCGACGGGGATAGCTGGGAGCTTTCTCTGTTTTTTTTTCTTTTTTTTTTTCTGATCTGATTTTTGAAGGCTTTCCTGGTCCCCTTTATTTAAGCCTAAAATCTGCTTGGGCTTCTTTCCCACAATGTGGGAATTCAATTAACTTATAAACCAAAATATAAATAACCAAATTCAAACGTCTATAACTATACCGTTATAATCCGGACTCGCAAACGGCTTTCGCTTATGCGTTCGTAATGACGAGTACTACGAGGGTACACTAAAATAATAAGTCATATGTCTCTCAAACTGATGGTCAATGGAAGTCAAAGTCCTTACCTCTAGGGCATTTTCGTAAATTCATGTTTTTAAAATTAATAAAAAAGTACATTAGGGACGGGTTGTCAAACTCGTGTTATAGGAGGTGAGCATGTACATATAAGGCACATCACCCCCTCTTCGTTGGTTTTTTTAATAATTCAAAAGAAATAATGAACCACAGCTTCAGCTTCTAATCTTTAAATTTCACATTCGACGTTAAATTCCTCATACGACCATTAAAGGGGTTGGCTGTGGTATGGTTAAGTTTGTACCCAAAAAAAAAAAAGTTGGGACAGCAAGTTAGGGTTTTAAGCACTATTAAAAACTAATTAATTAATGGGGATTTGTGACGAGAAAAATAACTGTTTCTTTGGCCGTTAAAAATAAATTTTTCGAGAGTAATCTCGTTGTAATGTTAATTAAATTCTTATAAGCCCTCGCAATCTTTGTTCATTCTCTAATGTGTAATTCGCATTCTCAACTAAAATATCAACGAATATCTGATATTGACATTGATATACATAATTTGTAAATAAATCGTAGTTAGCAAGCATGGACCGAGCCAATGAAGGCTCACTGGGGGCATATGCCTCCACACAAGTGATTCGTTTGTTAAGTTGTATATTATAATTATATAATACACACGCGTTATCTTTGAAGAAAATATATGTATCTAATATCCAACATATTTTCATATTGCATACACTTCATATCAAATATTATATGAGCAAAAGTGCTCTTGTTCTGTCATTCAAACCGAAAACCTCTCCCGCGTAATCATGTATTAATATTTTTCTTATCACTTCGTCACTTTCCACTACTATATTGGAATTTTTATAATATTAGAATTGTGATACATCATCATTTGAAATCATTTCTATTATTATATTGAGTATAAATTATATTATAATAAGATATTCTCAATTGATTTTCGGATTGTGAAGGAAGTTATAGCTCCGTCCCTGTCAGCAAGTGTGAATTGGTGCAAGTGGTGCTGCCAATAACAGAGTACTTACTACTTACTACCGCTTATTATTTAACACGATGACTCCGTCTCCATCTCCATCTCCACGCCCACCTGCTCTGGTTGAAAAGTTGCAGTCCAAATATAGTAAGAGTGCAGTTAGCAAATAAAAATGCTACGTGATCACCATCACTGTCTTGTTACCGTCTACGGCTCTGTATAATTTGATATTATAAATTTATAAGATTTGAGCTTATGATCTGCAGTCAAAGTCCAGCACATGGCGAATAGTAGTGTCAGGGTGACACCGCCAACAGTCAATCCTGTTTGTTTGAAGTCTACCTCAATACCCACGAGCTTAATTGTTTGAAATTTTGAATGGTCAGAATATTATTTTAAATATTGTTTCAAAATTTGAAGGAAAAGTAAACCTCCCAGGTGTTGGAAGCAGAGTAGTTGAGACGGTTTGCATGTGACATCATGACAAAGATAGTAGCCCAAGAACATGCAACTCGCTCTACTAGGTCAAACATGAACCGAAAATTAATTGTAGGCGTACAACTCTCCAGCATTACCCTTACTTAATGGACATATAACTACAAAAATTAATTTTTTTTTTTCAACAAACTAGATTAGTGTTGGAGCATTTTAAGATGTAGATTTTGAAAAAAATAGACATTAAGTTTTTAGTAGCTAATGCATGTATGCATTTAGTACTCTCTTTAAAGTTAAAAAATTTATGCTAAGAAGATGTAACCATGCTTCCTTTAAGTTAGAAATATAGGCTTCAACAATAAGGTCTCTGGGTTCGATTGTAAGTAAGAGATTTTAGGTTCAATTCTTGTTAATGACAAATTTAAACCAAATTATTATTAGCTCAGTATGAGGCTAATCTCACACATCCCCCTTAGTATAGATGATATTGTTTGTTCAAACAAAAAAACAATAAGATCTCTATGCTAAGCAAGCTCAAAAACGTGGCATCAACTCTCAAGAATAAATCATTATCCTAAACAACTTTAGAGAATTTCAATATTAATCTTAAATTTTACAGTCACATTACATATATTTTTAGACTTACTGAAAGTTATTACTATATGGAGTTTATTTGTATTTAAAGTTTTACTGTATAGAGGTTTTATTGTACTACATATACTACTGACTACAGCCTTGCTAACATAATCAGCAAAACGTTCTATAATATACCTATAGCCATTAACATTCAAGTTATTATCAACTATTGGTTGTGATTATCGAGTATTGTATATATGGTTGCTGTAATGCTAGTATTTATTTAGGTCATTCGTTGAGAAATACTAGTCAAGATCTCTCACACCAAGATAATTATGAATAGTTCGAATTGAACTAGATATTTGTCTAATGTTATTTTGCGCCATTAGTGCAGGACAAGATAATAGAGTAAAATTTCCTTGATTGTTCTACTAAGTACAAATTTAAACGAAAATTCTCATAGTGATGATCTAAGATAATAATTATTATGAATATGTCGTGGGAAAGCCTTTTAATTAAGTTCACCACATGGAAATGATTAAAAGTTCTTGACTTTGTATGTCTACTTATCCTTGGTTATTCAAACTAATTTAACTGGTCAAGATTAATTCCAAAACAAAAAACAAAGAGACAATTTCTAAGTCTATTGAGTAGCGGTCTGTATAGATTGATGTATTTAGCACTCTAATTATAGGCTTTGGTCAACGCATTGAATTGGGAGTGCAATATGATGATATATGATGAGATTTATTGACTTGTATTGACATGTCACATGAGCTCTTAATTTTTATCGTTGAAGCATCACATCGAAGTAGTTAGCATATAGTAAACTGACGGCTAAACGCAGCTTCTTCTCATTAGGATGTGAGTTACATTACATTATGAAGACAATTATTGGGATAAATTTTGGAGAATCTGCACAATGACCAATAATTACAGTGGAAGGACTTAAAACATCAAGAATTTTACAAGTCATGAATAGAAAGAGTGGCTTGTCTTTGGATCGAGAGTGGTATGGTTTGAAGAATCTTCTAATTTGGTTCAAGAGAGTGGTTTGACGATTTCTTTTAAAAGATACTATCTAAAAGAGTTGAGATTATACCATAAAATCAAATTAGCAATATGAGGAGTAACTCAACTTACTTATAAAAACATGCAAGGTTCATTGTCCCATAAATGTAACTCATCCTCAACACACCCTCTCACATGTGATGAATTTTCAAGCCTAATGCGTGAACAATACAAACGAAGTGATGTGAAACACGTGTAGCAGTGGGACTTTATACATGAGATACCTGCTCTCATACTACTGCCAATATCTATTGGTGCAGTGTTACTCTTTTTCTTTCAGCAACGAGGTCACGCTAATATACTCTATATATCATCTTTGTAAGAATCTTGTCGTCTATATTATCAATGAATATTCTACTTTTCAAAACAAGAAAAAATCAAATTAATTCATATCATTGTCAACTTATGCGTTATGTTGCACCTTGTTGGTTTTTTACGACTCAAAATTAGGATGATGCACAAAATTAGGTTTGTGTTACCTATTTGGTTTTGGTGTCCTATTTGGGTTTGGATTTTGACTTCTTAGTTGGTTTCCTTGGTGGGGAGATTTTGTTAATTACCTATTTGATTAGGATTTGGATTTACTTCCTATTAGGATTCTTATTGTAACCTAAGTCCTATGCACACTATAAATAGGACCTTAAGGTTAGTGTATTTCGTGTGGAAATTTGGTGAGAGTCAATTTGTGAGTTTGTGAGTTAGAGAGCAATTTGGGAGAATCTTCTCCGTTTGTTTGAGTGTTCTACTCGTTTGGTTTAGGGTTTGTAATTTGTGGGATTTGGGTTGTAAGAGTTTAAACACTCTTTTGTAATCTCCGTTTGTTTAGTGAAATTCCTTGTCGTACTTTGCACGTGGAGTAGGCTTTACACCGAACCACGTAAATCTCTTGTGTTAGTTTGAGATTGTTTGTTTTAGCTTTCACCTATGACGTTGATATTTGGTACTTTGTTATAATTTGCTTCTGTTTGCGCATAAAAGTACAACAAGTGGTATCAGAGCCCAGGTTTCAGCTTGGGCTGTACTTGGCAATCACTATGAAGCTTTTCGTGTCATCGCTGAAAGTTGATATTGAAAAGTTCGACGGCAATGACTTTGGTATTTGGCAATTGAAGATGCGTGCTTTCTTAGTTCAACAAGGGGTTTTAAAAATGCTAAAGGGTGTGAAGGCTTTGCCAAATTTGTGGACTGATGAAGAAAAATAAGATGTAATGGAGCAGGCACTTGGAGCAATCCTGCTGACTTTATTGAATGAAGTCTTGCATGAAGTTGGTAGCATCAAATCTACACCAGAGTTGTGGCAAAAATTGGAGAGCTTGTAAATGACCAAATCCCTTGCTGAATGGTTGTATTTGAAGAAAAGTTTGCATACTCTTCGTATGGATGTAGGTATGTCAATTCATAAGCATGTTCATGAATTCATAAAACTTATGATGGATTTGAAAGTGTGGACGACCAAATTTGTGATGAAGATTATGCGATAACTTTGTTGTGTTCTTTATCTCCTTCGTATGAAAACTTTGTCGATACCATGCTATTTGGTAGAGAAAGTCTTAGTTTGGAAGATGTTAAAGCCGCCTTGAATTCTAAAGAGCTAAAGAATAAAGTGTCTGACACACAAGATGGAGCTTTGGTAGTTCAAGGAAGGAATAAGGAAAGGAGAAAACTTGGAAAGAAAACTTGTAGCTATTGTTATAAGGAAGGCCATTGGAAAGTAGATTGCCCTAAACTCAAGGGCAAAAAGAAGCCGTTTGATAAGTCTTTTGCTAGTGTTGATGCAAACATTGTAGAAAATCATTGTTCTGATCTCCTCTAAAGGTTATGTGAGGAGGTGGAGCTTGGTACTCAAGCTCTTTGGGTGGAGTGCAATTCGCACTTTTTTGTTCGTATATTCAAGCTTTTGCTTGGATTTTGTTTCGTATTTGTTAGTTTCCGTAATGGAATTTGTTGGAGAAGGCGTTGGAGGAAATTTCAAGTATGAAGACATTTGGATTCTTTGATTCTAGGTGGAGATTAGTTCAAAAGAATTTGGTGCACGTTTGCGTTTGTATTTTGGTATCCCAAATTTAAAGTTTGTATTTGATTTGGAAGTTTGCTAATTTCTCTCCGAGGTGGAGATTGTTAGGTTTTTACGACTCAAAATTAGGATGATGCAAACAATTAGGTTTATGTTATCTATTTGGTTTTGGTGTCCTATTTGGGTTTGGATTTTGACTTCTTAGTTGGTTTCCTTGGTGGAGAGATTTTGTTAATTACCTATTTGATTAGGATTTGGATTTACTTCCTATTAGGATTCTTATTGTAACCTAAGTCCAATGCACTATAAATAGGACCTTAGGGTTAGTGTATTTTGTGTGGCAATTTGGTGAGAGTCAATTTGTGAGTTTGTGAGTTAGAGAGCAATTTGGGAGAATCTTCTCCGTTTGTTTGAGTTCTCTACTCGTTTGGTTTAGGGTTTGTAATTTGTGGGATTTGGGTTGTGAGAGTTTAAACACTCTTTTGTGATCTCCGTTTGTTTAGTGAAATTCCTTACCGTGCTTCGCCCGTGGAGTAGGCTTTATGTCGAACCACGTAAATCTCTTGTATTAGTTTGAGATTGTTTGTTTTAGCTTTCACCTATAACGTTGATATTTGGTACTTTGTTATAACTCGCTTCCATTTGCGCATAAAAGTACAACACACCCACTATTCTAAAAATCTCCGCCTAGCGTCGCGACGATGCTAGGCTACTGGCCACCACCCCGATTAATGTCTAGGCATTTGAAAATTAAGAAAGGGCACCTAGACCTAATGAGGCGCCTGCCCAGACCCGCCTAGGCACCCACCTAGCCCGCCCAGACCTGCCTAGGCACCCACTTAGGATACGACTCACATAGACAAAAAATAGATAAATTTCATTTTGCATATTATTATTTTTTTCAATAAATTGTAAGAGACTTGTTGAATACTCAAATGAACACACATTATATGTTTGTTCCCCATTTTTCATTATGTTCCAATACTTCATAATATATATATATATATATATATATATATATATATTCTATTTTGTAGTTTATATATATTTTAAGTATAAATAGACACTTATTTATACAAAATATAATAAATTTACTTAAATCCGCTTAGTCTGCCTAGGCGCCAGCCTAGGCCCCACCTAGCCGCCTAGAACCTAGACCACAGCCCTCTGCCTGACTAACACCTAGCGTCTTTCAAAACTTGGTTGCACCGGTCTGGAAATTTGTATAAGTTTTATTTCATATGTATATTTGGTAATGGATGGATGACCTACAAAATAGAACATCTCTAATTTATATACAAGAAAAAGGTGGGTTCCCAGTCTTAGCTTTTTCTTCTAATTAACTTATGGTTCTTTGACACTCTAGATGTTGGCGTTAATGCAAGGACTCGTTTATGAGTTTAATTCAATAAGTTTATCTTTGACAAAATAGGGTAAATTACATTTTATCACCTCAGGTTTGAGGTTTATTACAACTTTATACAACATCTTCAAAACATTTCACTTTCATACCTCACGTACTATTTTATTTCAATATAATACATCTGTTACATTTTCCATCCATTGATCCGTTAAGAGCTGATGTGGCAGCCACATTTGTGCCACGTGGCTGACAAATTTGTGCCACGTGGCAAAAAAATTATAATATTGACCCTATTTATAAAAAAAATAAAGAAGTTCTAACAAACCCAGAAACTTGAAACCCATTTCCCATTCCACCATCTCTGTTCCCATCACAATCAACCCACAAAAGCCAGCCTTACCCCTCTCGAATCCCTATTTGACACTGATGATGCCGCCATCGACGACACCATAGACAACAGGGACGACGATGACGACAACCCATTTGTCCAATTCTAGGAATTCGACAATGCCCGCACACCCACCCATCTGACTATCTCCCCTCCATCTCCCTGCATCCACCCTCCCCACACACCATCTATCTGCCCGTTCCTCTTCCACCGATATGGGTATGACACAGGCCTCGCCGCCGCACAGATGGGTTGGTGTTATCAAAGGTCGGGTAGGGTATAGAGTTTGTGGGGTGGGAGGAATTGGGGAGGGTGGGGGTTAGGTAGGTATAAAGGCTACGTGGGAGGTGGGGGTGGGGTGGGGTGGGGTATATAACATGTCGCTTATGTACCCATATTATAATACATTAAAAAACGATGATTGTAATTATGTTAAGAATTTTGACATTAATTATGTATTCAAAGAGATTTTTTTTCCTGAACAAACGATATTATTTATATTAAGGGAGATAGAAGTTTGTGTTGAACAGATAAAAAAAAAGGCTTTTAGATACAGGTCCAAAAACATAGATGATTTTTTGGAGTGAGTCTAGTTATCAAATTACATATTTTTATTTCTTTCATACTCATTTGATAATTATAATTAACTTGTGATATAGGTTGATTATAAAAATTATAAATAAAATCTATAAATGGGTTTAAAGCTGGAGGAAGAACAAGAAATAACAAAATAAGAATTTATTTTTATTTTTATAATAAATCTTATCAAGATAATTATTGATAATAAAATAATTAAATTTAGAAATTGAACTTATTTTAATAAACTGGACTATTCATACTATTGGCTAAAAATATTGAACTTAAATCAAGTTTGCCCATAAAAAAAGAAGTTTGTGTTGAAAGAGAAAAAAAACGTTGGAGAAAGCGTTAATTTCGTATACTTCCTAATTATTTACTAAAGAAAACGTTTTATCAAATCAAACACAACATACAAGTATTATACACATACGTAACTATTATATACTTTTGACTTTAGTACATGTATTTTACTTTTACATATTTTTAATAATACATATAAACTTCATAAGTTATACACATATTATTGAAAACATAAAATAAAATCAAGTATTTGAACAAATAAATATTAAATTTTGAAATGATTGCTAAACTTATTGTCGTGTTTTTACAAGAAAGCAGTCAAATAATACACATACGTAAATTTAGTGTATTGTACGTACACTTCTCATATTCGGTAGCTATGTTTGATATTGCTTCAATGAAAACCTAACAGAAACACTACTCATTTATTTACGAAAAACCTTCAAATAGTCAATTCGATTCACGTGTTCCAGAGTATAAGATCCGAAGAGGATCTCAATCCTTCAATAAAGTCAAGAACACAAAAGCAACAAATCCAGATCAAGAGTTAATCAACCAAATGCTCTCTCCACCGTCGGAAAATCAATCTTACGTACATATATACATATCAATCACATCCATTAATTTGTACGGTACCATTTATATGTATATACGTTTCTTTTTTTTTAACAAAAGAAATAAAGAACCACAGCTTCAGCTTCTTCTAATCTATAAATTTCACATACGACGTTAAATTTCCTTATACGACCATTACTTGTGGATAACCCATCGCTGGGTGAGGAGATAACGGTGACAACGGAGGTATGCTAAATACCCCTTTCACATCCTCCTTCTCTGACTCCCAAAACGACATCCAACTTGACGGCGTCAACGGTGTTTCCGTCAGCTTCTCCTTCTTTACAACCACCACCTCCTTTGCCTCGTCTCTCCGTTCCTCACGACGTCGTTTTCTCTCCACGGACACGACCGGCTCGGCTTTCCCGGCTTCGAGCGGGAAGTTGAGGATCGCTTTGGCGCCGCGGAGCTTGAACGCTGCTCGATCGTAAGCCCTGGCTGCTTCAATCGCCGTGTCGAAGGTCCCCAGCCAGACCCGGGAGCCTCTGCGGTTCGGATCCCGTATCTCCGCCGCGTACTTACCCCACGGTCTTTGTCGGACCCCTCGGTAGTGCTTCTTCTTCTCTTCGTTCGAACTCACTTTCTGAACCGCCGCCGGCTTTTCGGCTGCCTGGTCCGAGCTCGCAAACTGGATCCACTCGGTTTTGTTGGGAAGCGAGATTGTGAGTGCAGGCTTTCGGGTCGGGTTGGCGGGTTTAGGAGCCGTTTGGTTCAGAATTTGAGGCTTTTGTTCGAATCCAAAGAAATCGTCGCTAACTTGAGGCTTCGAATCGAACTCGAACGAACTTTGAGATCTCAAACTTGTGGATTTTGGAGTTGTGAGGTCGATTACTTGGGGTTTGGGTTCGAAGTCGAAGAAATCAGCGGAGTTAAAGTCGAAGATGTCAGTTGAATCCAAGTAATCGGATATTTCAATAGAGGATTCAAAAGTGGAAGACGATTTGGAGCAAAACGAATCCGATTGGGATCTGGAGAGGTCGGAATTGACCTCGGGACTCCATTGGTTTTGGGGGAAGCTGGAAGCGGAGTCGCTGAGCTCGATGGCGAAGCTCTTCACCGGCGATAACTCGCCGAGAAGATGGTGCTTGATGAGCTCGAGCGCCGAGACTTGATCTAAAGCCATTGATAACAATTTTTTTGTATACAATCTCTGAGAAATTTTAGAGAGAGAGAGAGAGGGTTTGAAAATTTTGTAGAGAGTGGAAATTTGGGAGTGAAATGGAAGAAGGGGAGGGGAGGGGATATATATACAAGGGAGGACGACGGGGAAGATTTTCAGGCTGAGGTTCGACGAAGCATCCTTTGACTTTTCTTCTGTGGGGCCCATTTAGTTCTATCCATGGAGCTTCTACGTGATGTTACGTAATAATTTTCCTTCCAATCTCCACCGTTGAATGCTTGATATCACTTTCATTCTTTCATTTAAAGTAATTGATGTCGTATGGACTACTACTGCTAGGGTTTGTCCGCTCTACAAGTCTGAACCGATTGTCCTTGTGCGTTTTACAAGCATGAATAATCTTCGTTAACCGCTGCATGTCGATGTGTTTAATGTTTAAAATCTTATTTTTTTATATATTTCAATTATTTTAATATTGAATACTCTTATATGATAGGAACAGTCTATCATATGCTGGGTACGTAGCAAGAAGAAACCCACACCAGTTCTGTATATTGCTGTATCTTTTGATCTTTTTGTCGTCTTATGCTCAATGGGAGCTAATTTTAAGTATTTGAATCGGTTAAGTAGTGCTTAATTTCGTGGATGCTTCCAAAAAGTGCATCTTTTGAGTATAATATAATCATTATCATTAGTTTAATCGCTTAGTGGAATAATTAGGTCATGCAGGTTAATGGCAAAAGTTAATCAACATTAGATTTGGTCAACTCAGGCTTAATCTTGGATTAATTAAGCTTTGAATTTTAATTGGAGGTCTTTAAAATTGGTTTTAGATTGAGAGAAAACTTTGACATTAACATGCAAGCAAGTAAAAGCCAACCCGATGGAATTGCTTTCACTCGTTGAATATATTTTTTTTTCTTTTTTTTTTCTTTTTTTTTTTGTTGTTCCAGAAACAATTTGTTTCCGATTTTCAACTCAATTTTTTCTTATTTTATTCATGGCTTGAATTATAATTCATCGGCTTTTGTAAAGTTACCGACTTTATTTGCCGACTTAATCATTTATGCCGATAGATGTGTGAACTAAATGACATTTCTCATTACACTCTTTGATTTTTTGCAATGTTTGGTCTGAGTAATCAAATTTCATTCTTCATGTACCCAATTCTCTACGTTCTTTAAAAAAGTACAAATTAAAAAAATGTATTATTGATCAAAACAATGATATCATATCATAAACATATATATTGGCGAGGTGAAAATTAATATACAACGGTCCTCAGTTGTTTTTGTTTTCTCTTTTCAGATAAGGGAAACCACATGGAATAACTAAAATGAAGAATTGTTTGAATTTTTTTTTATTTTATTTCATACGGCCCCCATTGTATGGTACATATTGTCACATCCCGGCCGGGGCGGATCACTTCCAGGGTCCGTTCCACCACCGTAGCACGATATTGTCCGTTTTGGGCTTACCATTCCCTCACGGTTTGTTTTTGGGAACTCACGAGCAACTTCTCAGTGGGTCACCCATCTTGGAAGTGACCTGGCCTCATTCTCGCTTAACTTAGGAGTTCCTACGGAACCCGAAGCCAGTGAGCTCCCAAAAGGGCTCGTGCTAAGTAGGGATGAGAATATACATTAAAGGATCACTCCCCTGGGCAATGTGGGATGTTGCAATCCACCCTCCTTAGGGGCCCGACGTCCTCGTCGGCACATTTCCGGCCAGGGATTGGCTCTGATACCATTTGTCAAATCCATGCCTGGGGCGGATCACTTTCCGGGCCCATTCCACCACCGTAGCACGATATTGTCCGTTTTTGGCTTACCATTCCCTCACAGTTTTGTTTTTGGGAACTCACGAGCAACTTCCCAATGGGTCACCCATCTTGGGTGTGCTCTGGCCTCATTCTCGCTTAACTTCGGAGTTCCTACGGAACCCAAAGCCAGTGAGCTCCCAAAAGGCCTCGTGCTAGGTAGGGATGGGAATATACATTTAAGGATCACTCCCCTGGACGATGTGGGATGTTACACATATTGTTGTGCCATGAGCTTCATAAGCGTCCACCGCTAAGTTTAATTATAGACTAGCATCGTTTCCAACTTAATTAACCATCTAAACTCAATATCATGGGTGGTATCAAATTCAGCTAATGGACTTCAGCGTCTGATTTTATCACAAAAAGTCTTGTTGCAATTAGAATTTAACCTTCTATATTTGAATCTCATATTGTTGTTATACTTTTTCAATGTGGAATTTCTGCATGTAGCTTCTTGACTTGTATAGAGCCAACTTACCGACATGTATAATCTTTAATGGTAAAACTGCAAAATACAAGATAAATATTAACTATTTCTTACTGTAGTGATGTATCAAACATTCTTTCTGTCTTTCTTTCTGTCTTTTAACTAAAAAGAAATATTTGAATATCCAAATTAGACCCAATGCTATTGGTAACAATCAAAATCCCATTTCCTTTGAGTTGAGTTAATTTTTAAGGGTGCTGAGTCTCCTCGACGACTCTAATTGATAAAGTCTAATAGGGATAGGATGGTGCCCTTTAATATATTTCTTTGTCTGAATTAATGGACAATTGGAAAAAAAAATGATAAGAAAAGTTCTGAAATTTAGTGTTTAGATCTACATTTTCAGGCAAGCAGACACTTTCACGTAGTGTATAGACGAAAGAGGTTACATTTTAAATGTCATGAGGAGACATCAGTTTGCTCAACCCAAATATTTTTATTTATTTTTTACTATTTTTTCCAACCGATATAGCTTTTGGTTAGGTCTTATAAAATGTTTACATCTTCTGCAAGAAGTCAATGCATGCACCGCTCCATTACAACACCGAGGAGCATACGAAACTCAACTGACTCCAATTGTAAAGCTAATTGCAAAATATAAAAAATGATACTCTCAAGAACCACATCAGTCTTTCTCCTGCCCCCGCAACGTACAAATCAACGTTGATGAGTCAGACTCCATGATTAGCTTCTTGAATCCCAAAGAATTAACATGTTAATATTGGAACACTGTTGGCTTCTTATGGCTAAAGAAAATATATTTATAAAAAAAATTAAAAAAAAATCGTCCATTGTAAGTTGTCTGTAGAAAGAAATATCTTTACCTATCGAAATATCCTTTACTTGCAAGAAATCAAATATTATCCACAACATTGTAAGGTGAATAGTGTCTTCAGGTGGAAATAAAAGGCCAAACATAAATTAATATTGGTTTGACCCAACCCAATCTAACTTAACCCCTAATTAAGTTTGCCTTAATTAAATAATGAGGTATAGGGTCATTTGGTTCAATGGATGGAGCTGAAAGAAAAATAGGAAGGAGTCAAGCATTGCAGTCTGAGCTAAATTCCGGGTCCTCAAAGACCGCAAACAGCTCAACAACTCTTATTATTTAATATTTTAAGAGTATATTTAGAGACAAATTAAAGACTTAGCAACTGAAGTGGGAGCTCTTACTAAGTCCGTGAATTTGCCAAGTCTCATTCTCATTTTAAACAAAAGGATAGGTGAATCAAACAAGAACATAATTATAAAGAAGTTAATTTGCTAAACATATATATCTATGTGTGTGTGTGTCAAACATATCTAATAAAATAGGAATTCCGTTCAGGTGATTAAGAATTCATGACTACATACTTTGAATTTGATACGAAAAGGTGAGATTAAAATGTTAAAACTACATTCATGTTATTTTTCACTTGTAATACCAAATTCAAACATCTAATACATATTAACAGTTGAATATCAGAGTGCGCAACGAACAAGATTACAAAATAATAAGAACATTATTAAACAAACTGAATGCCAAAACGGCTACATAATCCCAAGAGACTACATCGTGACTGACTTGTTAAAACTAACTAATACAAGCACTATTATATATAGTGAAAACTAAAGCAAACCCTAATCCTTAAAGGATATAGAAAACTAAAGCACAATCCTAATCCTTAAAGGATATAGAAAACTCTAATAAACCCTAAATCCTAACCCTTAAAGGATATAGAAAATTCTAACATCCTTGTCCCACAAGAAAACCATAAACAAAAATAAACTAATAACTAATTTTCCAACACCCCCCCCCCGGTCAAACTCATGGCGGTACACGTCATGAGTTTGCCAACAAGTAGAGTCACGGGACTTGCGGGAATACAGACTTGCGGATACTCTTGCAGGCTGCGATGTTCAAAGGTGCAGAAGCAGAGTCATGGGACAAAAAACAAAAAATTAACGAACAATTTTTTTCTTCTTCCAAACAATCAATACCAACTAACAATCTAAACATGAATGATAACGGAAACAAGCAAAAAGATACCAACCCGAAGCAGATTAAATCCCGAAGGATCAAACCTGCTCTGATACCAAGTTAAATATAAGAATGCGCAACGAACAAGATTACAAAATAATAAGAACATTATTAAACAAACTGAATGCTGAAACGGCTACATAAGACACTACATCGTGACTGACTTGCTAAAACTAACTAATACAAGCACTATTATATATCGTGAAAACTAAAGCAAACCCTAATCCTTAAAGGATATAGAAAACTAAAGCACAATCCTAATCCTTAAAGGATATAGAAAACTCTAATAAACCCTAAATCGTAACCCTTAAAGGATATAGAAAATTCTAACATCCTTGTCCCACAAAAAAACCATAAACAAAAATAAACTAATAACTAATTTTCCAACATTAACAAAGCCAAGTCATAATGGGGGTCACCAAACATATCTAATAGGTTAAAGATTGCTAGTGTTTTTGTATGTTTGCTAAATAAATTCATATTGTTCCTGTTGCTGATTTGTCCGTGTTAACCACCCGGACTTTCTCTGCATGAAATCATGCATGCTTTTTGCCGGATACAGTTAAAATATAGAACCAACAGATCCTGTGTGGTCCGTGGACCAAGTTTTAAGGGCGCGTTTCGAATTAAATAAAAACAGTTAAACAAGTTTTGAATACTTCATCAATTGAAAGAGTCGTCACAGTATGTTGTATATTTTGTATCTGCAGGCGTGGTAATTAAGACGATAATTAGTCTCAACGGGAGAAACAAATTACTTAATTAACTTGCCTTGTGCAGTTGTGCTTAAATGAAACTAGGAAGAGGTCTTTAGTGATATTTCACTGTCTCTTTTATCGCAGCGAAAGAATTCAGATATTTCTAAAGCAACAGTTAATATTAGCACCAAACACAGATGATATCATTTCACTTCGTCAAATGAGTTGTTTTAGCACTAGTAGAAAAAAACAGTTTGCGCAACGAAACATTTTTCGTCGCACAAGAAAACGCGGGAAATTTTTTTATGCCAACAAATGTTTGCGCGACGAAAATTTCCACATATTTATCGCGCAAAGTTTCACTGAAACGGTCAGATGCCTTCAACCGCTCCCATTTAGTGCGCATTTATGACGCTTTTTGCGCAACGAAGTGTTTCATCGCGCAAAGTATTTTGAGTGCTATATAAACACAATTTTAGAACCCTAATTTTCAAAGATTTTGTTTCAAAGGTAATGGCCGATTCAGGAGAAGGCTCTCGCGAAAAGGAAAGTTGTATTGCGAGTAAAGAGGTACCGACGTAAGCAAGTGCCTTACTTTGAAGACAAAAGTAGGACTGATGCTTACACCGAACTTAGGTTTGATATTGGGGTTTTGGTGCAGAGGGAATGTTCTGCCGAGTTTGAGTCTTGGAAAAAGGTGCCTGAGGAGTTGAAGAAGTTCATGCTGGGGGAGTTATCGGTAAGTTTGTATTAAATAATGTATAATTATTTTTGTTAAAAAGTAGTATTTTTTTAAATTACTAATTTATCATTATTGGCATTAATGTAGATTCATTGGGATGTTGATGAAACCGATGAGAAGTAGCGGAAGTATCTGGATGACCTTTTCAAGAAGCATTTCTGAAAGTGGAAGTTTGATGTGTTGCAGGATGCGGAGCAAGGTGCTGCTGCCCCAGTGGAGGAGGATTGAAGTTGAATTGTATTTTTTAATTTTTTTTATGAAATAAGATTTTTAGGACATCATATTTGATTTTAATTAATAAATTTATGTTATATGGATGATTAATATTTACATTAATTATAATATGTATTTGGGATAATTTGTTAATTAATTTGGTAATGTTTAATTAGGTTTGAGTTTTTTATTTAGATGAAAATAAAAATTTACATTAGATAAAAAGAAAACGGAAAAAAATAAAAAATAAAAAAAATATGCATTTTGCGTGACCAAAATAGTATTCGTTGTGCAACTTGTTTACATTAATAAATTATAAAGTAAACGAAAAAGAAATGTATACTTGCGCGACCAATTATATATTAGCCGCGCAAAGTGTATTTGCGCGACGAACATAGTATTCATTGTGAAAAATCAATCGTCCAAAAGCTAACTTTATAATCTGGATTCAACTGCAGAAGTAGAACTGCAGTAAAACTGCAGATTCAGCCTCTGCATTCCTCCCCTTCGTTTTTCTTCAATCCGGCATCCATCACGTCCATTTTCTCTCAATTTCATCATCTAATACTTCCTCCATCTTCTTCTCTAGGTTGATCGAGCTATTTCGGTGTGTCTAGTAAGAGTTTTATTTATTTTTTTTGTTAGGGTAAAAGTATTAATGTAAATTCATACTAACGCCATGAAATTCGTTGTCTATAGGGATATTGTGTGTGATTAGTGATTGATGGAGAACGATTTAGAAGGTATTTTCTTCGTTTTAATTTTGAAAAATATAAAATTAGTTAAATTATGTTGAAATTATTTTGTTATGCTTATATTGTCTTGTGAAATTATATTAATTTTATGTTGTTAAATTTGTACGTGACGTAAAAATATGTGTTGTGTTGTACGGAGTTAATTGTAATTAACTTCGTACTTGGGTTTCTTTTTTTTAGTAAAACTTAGTTTCTCATTCAAGGATTAGTTGGATTTCGTGCATGGATGTGAAAGCATGATTGCGGTCCAATTGATTATTGAATCGTCCCATTATTTGGACAGTTTAGGAATGCATATGGTGCATAGTTTATGGTTGAAGGATAAGGTTTCAGTTGTAGGGATTTCGTTGTCATCTTTGTACATTCTTTGGGTGGCACATAGGTATTTCATTTCTACGTTGTCCATCTGAACGAGTATATGCACTGTTTGAAGTTATATATAACATATAATAGTTTGTATTTGTGGAAACACTAAGACACCGAGTGCACTTATATTGTAGCGGAGAGTTTTTCCTTCAAGCTAATCAACTTAATATATTTGAAAGAAAAAAACCTTTTGTGCATTAGTATTTTGAGCATCCTCGAAACCATATCATTTGTGAATTGGATTGAATTTCTGAAGGTTGCTGCTACCATATCACAACATATATATGCATTGAAATTTTTTTTCTAATTGTGCAGATGTCACAGCTTATTAGAAGTCGTAAGGCGGTCATGACTGCACTCCGTTCGATTCCCCCGCCTCCTACTTCAGCCACCACTGCTCCAGCAGAAATGGACCCCAGGTTGGTTAATCTGATTCATCTGGTTGATCTGGTTGGTCCCCGGGTCTCCCAGGTGCCGACGTCATTAGCCTCTTCAGTGGCGCTACCTATTAGTGCCAAGTATGGTCACTGCCGCCCCCGCACGCCCAACACGACATCGGTATCCACTACTGATGCCTCAGGGTCACAACAAGGTAAAGTTAAATAACTCTCTTTATTGCCATGTGAATTTAGTTATTCATATATTAAGTGCAATCAAAATTTTTACATACTGCAACTGTGCATTAGGCCTAAATTTGGCTTATTCAAATGTTATGATTGTTGTTAGATATCATATATTATTCATTACAATGTCCAGTGTTTGGGAATTGTTATAACTTTAGGGGAGATTCTTCTGAAATTTCAGTATAGTTTGTAGTGTTTGTTTGACCGTTTTTTATTTTTTTCAGCAAAGAAAAATACCTGAGAACCTTGTCGCTAGTTGAAGACAACAAAGGTCACCTGGGTGACCAACAGACGTATCACAATTGGATACGATGACCAGCATTGGGCTGCACCAACGCCAGAGCAGAATAGCGCATTGGCCCACGACATTGGTCACGTCATTCATACCTATTGACCTATGCAATGGGGATCTTGGAAGGCAATGCCAGACAAGGTGAGGACGAAGGTGCGTGCTTATTTGTCGGTAAGTATCCTGCCTTTTATTTGGTTTTCCTTTAAATTTTCTATATTTATATTACTTAATGTATTTAATTAATTTGTTGCATTGCAGACGAACTACAATTTCGATGACATCAACGACAATATGTTGGTGTACGTCAACAGGCTCTTCGTTGAACGATACAAGTCGTGAAAGAGCGACTTGCACCAATATTTTCAGACATTTGATGATCTATAAGTCATTCTTGATGAGGGTTTCCCGAAGGAGTTTGAGGACCGGGAAGAAAATTGGGTATGGCTCTGCAGTCATTGTCAGGAGCCCGGCTATGTGGTATGTTTTTTATATTAAGTATAAAAGTATTATATGTTTCTTACTAATGTTTGTTGATTTTTTTTTATTTTTCATTTAAATTAGAAGTAATACGTTTATTTTTTGTATAACAGAAGAAGGCGAAAGCCAACAAGATCAATCGGGAGAAAAAGACTCTTTTTCACCATTTGGGTTTGATGCCCTTCTCATATAAGATGGAGGCGCGGAGGCAGGTAATATTAATTTTTTAATATGTCAGTAATATTAATTTTTTTTTCATAAATAACATTTTTCTTATCTTGTTATATTCAGGGGGTTCAATATTCCCAGAGATTAATGTCCTTGCAGACATTTATGTTCGACTCGAGATGAGTTGGCCAAGTCCCTTCATATAAGTATTCTTCAATTGTAATTACAATCCTACGCATTCAAGTATCATGGTTATTATTTGAATGTTATTATTAATATTTCATGTTATATTACACATGCGACAATGATGGAGAAGTGGCAGTTGGTTCTTTAGCAGTTCGCCTCTCAGCTTCCTCCTGAGACTCTGCTCAAGTCTGTAGATCCCCCCAAGGATGCGGGGTTTCAGATCCTTACAGACACCTTAGATCAAACTCTTGGGCGGAGGCCAGGGACATATTGTAAGGGGATGGGGAATGCCCAACGGCAAGCAAGGTCTAAAATATCGATGATATCAGAAATATCGGTAGTCCAAAAACACGGAAATTTCGATGGAAATATCGGGATATTATCGATATCGATAAAAATTGAATAAAAACCACGGAAATTGTAAGAAAAACTTTGAAACTTTTATTGAAACTTTGCAGGATGTTTATTTAGTCAATTATCTATTAGTTTATCATAAAAAATTGGAAGGAAATGCATTGCATGATGGATTTAACTGATTTAAGTTGATTATATAGCGAGCTGGCAAACACTGTGAGTGTAGAAAATATGTAGTAATTAATGAAAGAAGTTTAAACACACCATAATCATTTATATATAATGAATTAGTACAATATTTTGCACTCATTTAAGCAAGGGATTATGCAATGTGAGCTGTTGTGCCGAACCAATAACAATTGGCCAGCCTGTTTCTAACGGCTGCCCGACCTGCCCGCCACTCCTCACAAAAAACCCCAGCTATAAATACCAAGGCTCTAAAAAATGCTAGGCACTAGTCGGGCGGTAGGTTGGCGCCTAGCGCTTAGGTGGCTAGGTGGGATCTAGGCGGGTGCCTAGGCGGATTTAGGTAAATTTCTTATATATTATATGAATTAATTAAATGTACTATATCAAATGTAAATAATTATTGAATAATATGTTATTTCTTATAAAAGAACATACATATGTGAATGTTTTATGTACATATCTAATATGCTTGCCTAGGAAAAAAAATCTAATAATTTATAATTTATATAACATTTATATACATATAATAATATAATATACCTCCCAAACTTTTAAAATATAAAAAGCACACGCCCATGCAAGTGGGCGGTTTTCATAATAAACCATATGATGAAAGTAGATGTCCACCTTACCTCTTTCACATCACCACCCATCACCAGCTTTTGATCTTTCCAAGAAGAAAATTTCGTTTCTTCTTCTTTCCTTGCCATTTTAGAAACTCAAAATTGATCTTTTAGTCTCTCTCTCTCTCTCTCTCTCTCTCTCTCTCTCTCTCTCTCTTTCTCTCTCTCTTTCTCTCTCTCGGCACTCTATCTTCCCTCATCTTTGTTCTTCTTTGCCCTTTCACTTTCAGAACCTTAAAATTGGATCTTAAATCCAACTTGCGCCACTTTGTGCTTTCAGTCTCTCTGAGTCTTCAAAAACCCTAGATTCTCGAACGAACAAAGAGGTCCAAACCTTATCAACAATGGCAGTTTCAAAGGCATCCTCCGTCGTCGCTCTCATGGCGATCCTCTTCACCGTCCTCTCCGCCATATGCGCCTCCTAGAAGTCTCCGGCTCCCAGCCCAACCTCCCCCGCCGCATCCATCACCCCCTCGTTTGTATCCACCCTCGTCGCTAGCGTCGCTGCTCTGGCTTCGGATTTGGGCTCAGGGTTTGAGGTCGCAGTTGCTGCTTGTCTGGATGTGGCTGTGTAAAGCGGTTTGGGATTCATCTCGCGATATTATCGATAATATTGCGATATATTTCCCAACTAATGCATTAAACTGCTGAAAATATCGACAAAAATATCGATATATTGACGATAATTAAATGGATAAGTTTGAAAATATGGTTCTTTAAAGAAAAACGATATTATCGGCGAAATATCGTTGATAATATCGATATTTTAAACCTTGACGGCAGGAACCTAGAGCCTTTTCATCCTTACAAGCAAAGAGTGAGGCGATAACTTTTCCAGCACAGGTGGCTGACCTTTGAACTGAGATCGTCTCGTATAAGAGCCAGATGTTATTGATTGTACATGCCCTCAGTTAGTCCAGCATTCATCACACGGATGTTCGTCCCCTATCGACGTCCGAGCCCCTCTAACCCAAGCATGCTCAGAACTCCGCCTCTTCGACCTCTGAGTCTGTCTTCAACCCCAAACCCTTCTTCGCCCAATCTTTCTAGCCGCGTGTGAACGATGACTCCGTAGATTATTCCACCTTTTTTTCTTAGCTGTGTAGGCCCTTACTTTTAAAACTTTTTCCTTGTACATACATTTTATTTTTATTTTAAATAAATTATTTTTCTCTTCATTAATTTTTTTTATTTTATTATTTTATTACAAAATTAAACCCAAAACAAAAAACATAATTTTAAAAAAGATATAATTTTTTTTTGCTCGACGAATAGCTTCATCGTGCATACTTTTTTGCGATAACTCATTTTCGTCACACAAGAACAACATGTCGTCACGCAAAGTTTTTAAAGACGAATATTAGTCATCCAACGTTTGTATCCTGGCATTTTGTGCGACGAACATATTTGTTCCTAAAAATTTGGTGAGACAAATGAGGAACAGTCATGCCTTATTTTCCGCAACCAACACTTTTGTTCGTGGCGCAAAATCTTTCTTCACGATCTTTGCGCGACGAAGTTTTCATCACGCATACGTTTATGTGACGCTATTAAGCTTTGCACGACCAATTTCTAAATGTTAAACGTGGTAGTGTAAGGTTAGGGATTTGGAGACACACGGACACATTTTGACACCTATTTCGTAGGGCTCACTTCGTAATATATTTAACCCTAATAGAAGCTTGTGATCACTGTTGTAGGTAGGTTGTAATGGTGATGCATTGTTTGGAATTACAGCTATTGTTTCCACTGCTAATTTGTTTCAGTCTTGTAGGTCCTATGAGGATCGATGGAGCAAAGAAAGACTTCTCCTATGTACTCCAACAGCTGATATTCCCCCGAGGGGCGGCACGAGCAACATACAATATTTTATCAAAGTTAAAACTTGTTCTATAACCTTTTAATTAGCTCTTTGAATGGCTTAAATTTGATATTAATTTAATTGTTCACACTGAGAATGGAGATTATGTGTATACACTCTTATTCTTATTTAACTCAACAAATACTTTCAACGTCATTTCGTAATTAATTAATTAATTAACTAATTAGGGTTTAGCAGGCACATTTAGGTCATGCATGATCTGATCCATAAAATGGAGGAAGATTATTTTCCTTTCTAATCTTTCTCTCATTTCTTTCTTTCGTACTTGAACGGTTATGATTAAGTCACATCAACATCTTATATTGATTTTTTTTATAAAGACAATAAGACAAAAAACAAAGTGTAAGAGGAAGGAAGAGAAAGGAATAAGAATAGAAAGGGAGAGAATCATACTCTTTAAATCAAAAGTCCACCAGAAACCAACCGAACGAGGATTGGCCTAAAGGATACAAGGCCTTGGGCAATTTACTTGATACTTACGAATTTACAAAGTCAACAAATACGCTCAAGTAATATGGTTCCATGAAGTTCTTCCATCGTACACGAGTGTTGCAACTTTTTGACCACGTTTGCCGGTTATATTACTGATTACTTTTATGATATAGATGGGTCTTATACATGTAAGTATATAAAGTAGTGGTAAATAATATGATCAATACAAATCATATAAGTCTCATTTTTTTATTAGTATTCTGTTGTCTTTCGAAAATACCAAATCTTAGCCCCTCTTTTTTTCCAAATTTTGACCTAGTTAATGCCAACCCCAAAAACAGACCATTCTCGATATTGATTTTAATCCTAGCCTAGGCGCATTCTGCTATGCTTAATAACAAATAGTTACGACCACTTAGTACTACAATCTAATAATATATTTTTTTTCATTGTAAGTGAGAGGCTTTAAGTTTGATTTTCGACAAAGGTGAAATTAAACTATATTATTATGGCAAACCATTTTAAGGTTTAGCCTACTCTCCTAGCATCTTAATGTAGATATTATCATTCGTTAATAATAATAATAATAATAATAATAATAATAATAATAAGTAGTTAGGTGTGAGGCCTACTGTTGTACAACGAGTCTTATGCGATTGTTTTTAGAGTTCGATGCATAGTATTGGATGAATCAAAGAATTGGTCATTTATGATTATATTATTTTTTCTGTTTTATGGACAAAATTCAATTGACCCATTGGGATTTTGACATTGTTGCAAAGAAATAATATCAAATGGAAAAAAAGCTTGGAAAAAAAAAGGTGTGATATCCACATTCATTTTTACTTCTAACACATCTTTCTAATTTTCGACTGTTAGATCGGATGAATTGAAGAAGATCAACAAACATAAATTAACAATATGTGTGTGAAAAGTAAAAAAAAAATAGTGTGTGGATAACGCATTCCTTAAAAAAATGCAAGTTGCAAAAAAAATTGAATACTTTAACAAAAAACCATATATTTACTCTTAAAAGTCATTCCTGGTACTATTCACTTACAATACATTTTTGTCATTTTCATTAAAACTCAAAGTTTTCAAACTTTTTTTATTTGTTTTTCTTAATTATTATCTACGAGCCAAAACGTGCTTTATTTCCATTTTATTATATTATTAATAATCCAGATCTCTTTCTGCATAATGCGCGGATAGGCATGATGATGATGTGTTGTAATCCTGTGACTTCCAGTTAATTAACCTCGAAATTCGGACTTTTTCCTCGTCAAGTTGCAATACCTTGAGTTGTGATCCTCGCCGGATCATTATATCTAGAGCTGACCAACTCAGAAATTTGAATTGTTTAAAAAAGATATATGCGCCGTCTAAATTATTGTGTGCGTTGACTCCAAACACAAAATTTCGAAAAAATCTCAATTCCAATAAGATAATCCAAAACCCAATTTTTTATTATATTTGGATAGCTTATCTTATGCCGTTAATGCTGACAGCATTTTGAATTTTTTGGTCATCATCTTTGTCAAAACTCTTAATTATGATTTATGATCGAGTATTTTAATATTAATTTGAAATCAAACAACTATATCTTAAGAATTGTTTTCTCATAATGCTGATTCTTCACGGCTCACTTAGGGTTTGGTGCCTGTGATTCGTGCTTTGTTTAATCAAACTCATAATTTAATTACATACCTCATAATTTAAATTTCATCAATACAAATCAAACTCATAATTTAAGTCTTTGATGAGCATGATTTAAAGGAGAAATCCTTAAGTTAGGTTGTTTGTGTCAAAAGAGAATGTTGATTGTGTGAGAATGTGAAGAAATGTTCTTTGTCGAAAGCTCACCAATTATTGCATCTGCTTATAACGTGATGAGATATTCTTTCATACTGTCAACTGGTTGTATAATACAACATTAAATTTCATCAAAATGATTAGCTGAGAGCCCTCACAACCCAAACACAACGACGCAATTATTAGGGGCGCGCTCACTGAGCTAATAGCCTGTCATGTGGGCCTTCCGCTGGGGGCCCACTATGCCAAAAGCGAGAGAAACCCCACCTCTCTCTTTCGTTTTTTACGCCCCCATCCAGACTGACCTAACAAATAAATTAGGAATACAAAAACAAAAACTGCAATTGGACCAAAAATGCGGTTGCATTATAAGGTCGCAATTGAACAGATCAAGTAAGCTCAAATTGATGTTGTTGATGCACAAAATCAGTGAGGATTTTGATAAACAGAAAGTGTTAAGTTTGTGACCTTCGCTAGATTGCTCCGATCACTAGTGTGGATAAGTATGTAAATGGATAGGGATAGGGAAGACAACACAAGATGTACGTGGTTCACCCAGATTGGCTACGTCCACGGAGTAGAGGAGTTCTCATTAATTGTGAATGGTTTACATAAGTACATAGGTTCAAGCTCTCCTTTTGTGAGTACAAGTGAATGATTTAGTACAAATGACATTAGGAAATATTGTGAGAGAATGATCTCTATTTATAGAAGAGAGTTTCTAGTTTCATTCTAACATTGACATGTGTCGTGTTGTGATTGGCTTCTGATGTTAACACGTGTCGCGCTATGATTGACTTTTGATGTCGACACGTGTCACGCTGTGATTGGCCTCCTGGTTGTAGGGAAACTCTTCTGGGTCCTTGACGGTATAACGTTGACCGGTGCTCAGTAGTTTCGGGATTGGTCAAGTATGGTACAAACAGTGCTCCCCTAAGTTCTCGAGTGAGGGAAGCTCATCGGTTGGGGACTTGCAAGATCCAAGCCATTGAGTAATCACGAAACTTCTAAGTACCGAAGTGTGGTATCATTTTCACTTGCCTTATCTGTCTCATACGTAGATGTGGCATCTTCTCTGGAAGTACTTTTCCTCCATCTAGGGGTGGTATCTTTAACTCATGAAGATACACAAGGTAATGTATCAATTTCACTTGAAGCTTACTTGTAGATTCGGGCTTGGTCAAGTGCGATACAAAACCCTATAGTAGGAGTCCCCCAAGTCGCCGAGCTAGGAGATTTGCAGAAAGAGGTAACAGATAAGGTAAGCAATCAGACTTCCAAGCAAGCAACATGGATCGGAGGTTCGACTTTGACTTCCGGTTGATTGTTCTCATTCTCCTTGTGTCGTAAACAGCAACAAGGATAAGGAGAAGCAAATGGAGAAGAGATGATATGAGATACTTTTGCTTTTGAAGAAGTAACTTTTCACATGTTTATTCTTGAACTGGGCTAGAGGGTTTTCTGGTTTCCTCCAGAGTATAAGGCCGACTCAAGAATTTGAGGGTCAAAACAAGTCCATTAAATCAAGAGTGTGTTCGACCTTAATGATATGGGATACTTTTGTTGTTGACGAAGTAATAGATGAATCAGCATGTGTTCTGTTGCGCTTGTCTCTACATGCTTCCTTGTATCCTTCTCACTTGCCCTATCTGTTCCTCAGGCAGATGTGGTATCTTTTCTGGAAGCATAAGATGTTGAAGATGAGTACTCAACAGCAATGCCAGGTAAGTAATCAGGCAAGGGGTTTCAGGCAATCAGTTCATGACTAGAAGCTTGATTCCAAGTGTTGACTGATTGCTCTCTTTCTCCTTGTCTTGCAGGTAAGAACAAGGGCAAAGGAAAAGACAGGGAAAAAGCATGATATGGGATACTCTTGCTTTTGACCATGATGATATGAGATACTCTTGCTCTAGTGTGTCTGGTTTGCATAGGTATTATTAGGGGGAAGAAAGCTGAGTATTTCGAGAGGCTTCATTGGGAGTGCCTTCTCAGATATGAGGAAGGGTTGAGCATTTTTGCAGGTCTGCCTGTCCGTGGAGGATGGAGGTCGACATATATAGGAGTCTCCCTAACAACAAGTAGTAATGCTATTTCTTTACCCTTCTTGGTCGTAGCAATGTAATGGGAGCTGCAAGCTTCACGTGTTTTAACTTTGTCAGAGCACTTTGAAAAAGTGGTATGTGGTATCTAGAAAGCTGATGTTGCGTGTGAAGATTGCAGACAAGCTTTATCCAAGGAAATCTGGCTCTCGAAGTTCGGAGAACGACGCCTCTTTGGTTTTCGAACAAGCAATCATGTCGGGGATCTGGCTCTCGAGATTTGAAGAGCGGTGCCTCTTCGATTTTTAAGAAAGCAATCCTGTTGGGAGTCTGGCTCTTAAGATTCGGAGAGCGGTACCTTTTCGATTTTTAAGAACCTGTTGGAAGTCTGGCTCTCGAGATTCGGAGGGCGGCGCCTCTTCAATTTTTGAGCAAGTAATAATGCTATTCCTTTACCTTTCTTGGTCATAGCAATATAGTGGGAGCTGCAAGCTTCACATGTTTTAACTTTGTCAGAGTGCTTTGAAAGAGTGGTCTGTGGTATCTAGAAAGCTGATGTTGCGTGTGAAGATTGCAGGCAAGCTTTATCCAAGGAAATCTGGCTCTCGAAGTTCGGAGAGCGATGCTTCTTCGGTTTTCGAACAAGCAATCCTGTCGGAGATCTAGCTCTCGAGATTCGGAGAGCGGTGCCTCTTCGATTTTTGAGAAAGCAATCCTGTTGGAAGTTTGACTCTTGAGATTCGGAGAGTAGTGTCTCTTCGATTTTTAAGAAGTAATCCTGTTGGGAGTCTGACTCTCGAGATTTGGAGAGTGGTTCCTCTTCGATTTTTTAGCAAGCAATCTTGGGAGTGTTTTCTCTAATGTGAGTAAAGGTTGGCACACATTGGGACTTTCTAGTTATCAAGCAGTGGTGTTGTTCCTTTACCCTTGTGGGTAATAGTAGGGTAGCTGGACCTTCAAAATTTATGTGTCTAAACTTTGTTAGAGATCTTTGGCAAAGTTATCTGTGGTACTCGATGAGCTGATGTTGCGTGTGGAAAGTGGTGCCTCTTCGAAATCCGGATAGTGGTGCATTTTCGAATCCGGAGAGTGGTGCCTCTTCGATTTTTGAACCAATGGCCCTGTTGCCCTTTCTTTTATAAGGGCACCAATTGTGTGCAACGAGTACATTCAGAGAATTATTGCTTGTAGGAATTTTCCCCTTACTTCAGATATTTATTACACCTCATTTCTCCTTCATCATTTATGAGAATGTCTGGCCTATTTGACCGTCGTTTTAACTTGAACTTTGGTGAAGAGGCAGCCATGCCTTCTCAAGACAACATATGGCGCCCATCCTTCTTATCCCTTACTGGTCCTCTTACCGTTGGGGACTCTGTAATGAAGAATGATATAACCACTACGGTGGTGGCCAGGAACCTTCTCACTCCCAAAGATAACAGACTACTTTCCAAACGGTCTGATGAGTTGGCTGTTAAGGATTCTCTGGCTCTCAGTGTTCAGTGTGCAGGTTCTGTGTCTAATATGGCCCAACACCTATTTGCTCGAACTCACCAAGTTGAATCATTGGCGGCTGAAGTGATAAGTCTCAAATAGGAGATCAGAGAGCTCAAGCATGAGAATAAACAGTTGCACAGGCTCGCACATGACTATGCTACAAACATGAAGAGGAAGCTCGACCAGCTGCAGGAATCTGATGGTCAGATTTTACTTGATCATCAGAGGTTTGTGGGTTTGTTCCAAAGACATTTATTACCTTCGTCTTCTGGGGCTGTACCGCGTAATGAAGCTCCAAATGATCAACCTTCGGTGCCTCTTCCTTTTGGGCTTCTGCCTAGTACTGAGGCTCCGAATAATCACCCTCTGGTGCCTCATCTTTCTGGGGCTCTGCCGACTGCTAAGACTTCTCCTGAGCAACCTTTGTGAAGGCTCCCTTTTGTTTGTTTATTTTGATTCACGTATATGTACATATTTGTAACTTATCAGAGATATCAATAAACAAGCTTTGCTTCATTTCAACGTATTATGTTAAATACACCAAGGCCTTCTTCACTAAGTTCTTTGAATTTTTCCTTTTGTTGAAGCTTGCATGTTGAAGCTTTGTGATTGAAGCTTGTAGGTTAAGGTATTGCTCCCTTAATTTCCCGAGTGAGGAAAACTTCTCATTTGGAGACTTGAAAAATCCAAGTCACTGAGTGGTTGTGAGACTTCCGAGTATCAAGGTGCAGTAGCATATGGTAGGAGTCCCCCAAGTCTTCGGTCGAGGGAGTTGACGAATGAGGCATTTCCTTTCTAAGTGGTAGCCCAAAACTCCTTCTTCATATATATATTTGTTATGAAAGTTGTTAGGCCCAAAGAAAAGGAGGCCTAGGCAATTTTTTTTTTCGATTTTTTTTTTCGAATTTTTGAATTTTTGAATTTCCGAATTTTTGAATTTTCAAATTTCCGAATATATATATATATATATATATATATATATTTAAAGCTTTATAGGTGAAGCTTTGGTGTTGAAGCTTTGTAGGTGAAGCTTTGAGGTTGAAGCTTTGTTGGGCACCATGAATTGATTTTGCTTCACACTATCTTGATCAAGATAGTGTGAAGCTTTTGTGTTGAAGCTTTGTAGGTGAAGCTTTTGTGGATGAAGCTTTTGTGGGTCAAGCTTTTGTAGGTGAAGCTTTTGTGGATGAAGCTTTTGTGGGTCAAGCTTTTGTTGGTCAAGCTTTTGTGGGTCAAGCTTTTGTGGGTCAAGCTTTTGTGGGTCAAGCTTTTGTTGGTGAAGCTTTTGTGGGTCAAGCTTTTATGGGTCAAGCTTTTGTAGGTGAAGCTTTTGTGGGTGAAACTTTTGTGGGTCAAGCTTTTGTGGGTCAAGCTTTTGTGGGTCAAGTTTTTGTAGGTCAAGCTTTTGTAGGTCAAGCTTTGGAGTTGAAGCTTTTGTGTTGAAGCTTTTGTGGGTGAAACTTTTGTTTTGAAGCTTTTGTAGGTCAAGCTTTTGTGGGTGAAGCTTTTGTGGGTCAAGCTTTTGTGGGTCAAGCTTTTGTAGGTGAAGCTTTTGTGGGTGAAGGTTTTGTGGGTGAAGCTTTTGTAGGTCAAGCTTTTGTGGGTCAAGCTTATGTAGGTCAAGCTTTGGAGTTGAAGCTTTTGTGTTGAAGCTTTTGTGGGTGAAGCTTTTGTGTTGAAGCTTTTGTGTTGAAGCTTTTATAGGTCAAGCTTTTGTGGGTGAACCTTTTATAGGTGAAGCTTTGGAGTTGAAGCTTTTGTGTTGAAACTTTTGTGTTGAAGCTTTTGTGGGTGAAGCTTTTGTAGGTGAAGCTTTGGAGTTGAAGATTTGTAGGTGAAGCTTTGGAGTTGAAGCTTTTGTTGGGTACCATGAATTGATTTGCTTCACACTATCTTGATCAAGATAGTGTGAAACTTTTGAGAATTTGTAGTTGTCCTCCATTGATGAAGCTTTTGTTGGGTACCATGAATTGATTTTGCTTCACACTTTCTTGATCAAGATAGTGTGAAGCTTTTGAGAATTTGTAATTATCCTCCATTGATGAAGCTTTTGTTGGTGAAGCTTTGTAGGTGAAGCTTTGGAGTTGAAGCTTTTGTTGGGTACCATGAATTGATTTTGCTTCACACTATCTTGATTAAGATAGTGTGAAGCTTTTGAGAATTTGTAGTTGTCCTCCTTTGATGAAGCTTTGTTGAATTTCCTAATTTTTTTTTTGTTTTTTTTTGGGAAACTAGAAATTTGAAAATGTGGGAGAGACAACATATACAAATTTTGCTTCCACACTGTTGAGCAAGAGATTGTGATGCAAGCCACATCTTGTAGTAGTCGAAGGTTTGGATAAACCATATAAATTGAATTTTCTTCGAAGGTCTGAGAATTGTTGTTGCCCTCCATTGATGAAGCTTTTGTTGGCACCATAAATAGGTTTTGCTTCACACTGTCTTGATCAAGAGTGTGTGAAGCTTTTGAGAATTATGGTTGAACTCCTTTGATGAAGCTCTTGTTGGCACCATAAATTGGTTTTGCTTCACACTGTCTTGATCAAGAGTATGTGAAGCTTTTGAGAATTATGGTTGAACTCCTTTGATGAAGCTTTTGTTGGCACCATAAATTGGTTTTGCTTCACACTGTCTTGATCAAGAGTGTGTGAAGCTTTTGAGAATTGTGGTTGCCTTCCATTGATGAAGCTCTTGTTGGCACCATAAATTGGTTTTGCTTCACACTGTCTTGATCAAGAATGTGTGAAGCATTTGAGAATTGTGGTTGAACTCCTTTGATGAAGCTCTTGTTGGCACTATAAATTGGTTTTGCTTCACACTGTCTTGATCAAGAGTGTGTGAAGCTTTTGAGAATTGTGGTTGCCCTCCATTGATGAAGCACTTATTGGCACCATAAATTGGTTTTGCTTCACACTGTTTGACCAAGAGTGTGTGAAGCTTTCTACAAGTTGTAGTGTTTGCATTGTTATAGAGGGGAAATGTTTGAAGCAGATGTAAGAGGGCTGAATAACTTGATCTTCGTATGCCATGCACTGAAGTTGTTGTTGGCTTGCAATAAGACTTTGTTGGTGACTATAACTCTTGTTGGCCATAAGTGTTCCCCTAGTTAAGTTGTCAAGCTTGAGGGTTTTTTATTATTTGTGAATGCTAGGAGTTCACATGTACAAGTTGTACCACTCGTTTTCTGGTAGGTGGAATGAATGGTGAGTTGCTTTCATCACTTGGTTGGTAGTACGAAGATGAGTTCCTTCTTCACCTGGTTAGTGGCATGAGAGGCAAGTTGCCAAATGATATTAGAGTACGGGTTGTACGTTTCATCACCTGGTTGGTGGCATGAAGGAGAGTACGGGTTGTACATTTTATCACCTGGTTGGTGGCACGAAGATGAGTTCCTTCTTCACCTGGTTGGTGGCATGAGTGGCAAGTTGCCAAATGATATTAGAGTACGGGTTGTACATTTCATCACCTGGTTGGTGGCATGAATAGTGTACAAGTCATCTGCAGAATGCAAGCGATTGGTCTGGAAGATGTGTTGAGAGACAAACAGTTTCCTCGGCTCCTCAAATGAATATACTGTCTCAGGTGGAAGACGACAATACCAGTTTAGAGCTCCGCAAGAGAAGGTGGAGGGGAAAAGAAGATATCGCTATTTGTCGGTGTGCATCCGATATGCCATGGCGAACACAAAGAGGTTAAGGTGTTCAATTGGGTCTTCCCTTCCAGTATAGAGTTGTAAACCAAGCTTTTGTTTTGTCTTCGCTTGAAGGGGGTGTCAAGGATCTTCCTTGTGAGAAGGCCAGGCCTAGGTTGGTTCCAGTCAGGTATCTCGACCTGACATTTGGCCTTCAACTTGTTTACTTCCTCAATGAGCTGTAGGACAATGAGGTCTTGAGTAGAGTCATTTACCACTCGATTTTCTTTCGTAAGTCTTCATCACCTCTTTGAAGTAGGAAAGTTTGAGCAAGGAAGTGTGATTTTTCCCTAGACTCACCGTACTGACTTCTAGGGCGAGTTTGTCGGAATACCTCAGAGTCCCCTGTACCTTCATGTTCCTCTAGGACATGTCGTTCATTCCCTAGATTGGCAGCTGGCCTGGGTCATGGGAGGGGACCGAGTCTTTTAGAAACCCTTGGGTTATTGATCTTCGAGCATATGTGGAGGAGATTCTCCCGACGTTGCTTTAGGAAGTCTCGGTAGTAACGATAAACGACTTTCGATCCTTCCAACCCTTCTGCAAGGAGGTGTCTTCCTCCACTTCTCCTGCTTCGGGTCGAAGCAGCTGGGTTGAGAGAAGTCTCATGTTGATCAATGTTTTGATGATTAGCTCGCTCCTCATCAGGGATACCCATGTCAAAGGAAGGTGACCCTCCGTGTTGGGGGGCACCCAGATGATGGTTGATGTCCACAGGGCAACAAGCTTGCGTGTTTGAGTACACATAGTTTCGTGGAGCGTTTCAAAGAGCTTCTCATACTGCTCCTGGAGGACTTCATTCTTCATTGCTATCTTGTTGTTTTGAGCTTCTAGCTCATCGACTTTAGCTTGAAGAGCAACCATCTTTCCTTCATTTTTTCGTTGCTTCGCACTAGGTGCAAGAGGGGTGTCATTCTGTGTGATGTGGCTTCCTTCACTCCCCATGTTGGAGAGGGATGCCTCGTCAAAAGAGAATGTACGAATGGTGGAAACCGGCTTGACAAAGCTGGATAGAGTGGGAATAAGTGTCGTTCCCACAGATGGTGCTAAATGTTAATGCATAAAATCAGTGAGGACTTTGGTACAATAGAAAGTGTTAAGTTTGTGACCTTCGCTAGATTACTCCAGTCACTAGTATGGATAAGCATGTAAATGGAAAGAGACAGGGAAGCAAACACAAAATGTACGTGGTTTACCCAGATTGGCTACGTCCACGGAGTAGAGAAGTTCTCATTAATTGTGAAGGGTTTACACAAGTACATAGGTTCAAGCTCTCTTTTAGTGAGTACTAATGAATGATTTAGTACAAATGACATTAGGAAATATTGTGAGAGAATGATCTCTATTTATAGAAGAGAGTTTCTAGTTTCATTCTGACATTGACACGTGTCATGTTGTGATTGGCTTCTGATGTTGACACGTGTCGCGCTATGATTGGCTTCTGATGTCGACACGTGTCGTACTGTGATTGGCCTCCTGGTTGTAGGGAAACTCTTCTGGGTCCTTGACGATATAACGTTGATCGGTGCTTAGTAGTTTCGGGATTGGTCAAGTATGGTACAAACAGATGTAATAGGATATTGCCATATGGCAAATCATTGACTGTACAAGTGTACATTTTATATTGGTTGTTGCTTAACTAAATTTGTTAGGCCAATTTGTTAGTTAGTCTGTGTTGAAATCGTAAGAGTAGCATAAGTACTCTGGGAGTTGTTTCAATTGGTATTATATTGAAATATTACTGTTCCAGTTAATAGAAAGTATTACAGTATTTAAGTCAAGGTTGAGTTACTGGGTTGTATTTTGGGTATCGAGCCATAAATCAATCCCTAATTCTTTTCCCAGTGCTATATGACTCGAGCTTCCACCAAGAAAGCTATGGAATCCAAAGTGACTACCACAACATTTACCAAGATTCTGGCGCGTCTTGATGAGGTGGACACCTGCCACGACCAGCTTCGACATGATGTTTTGGAAAAGCGAGCGACTGCATATTTTGGAGAATTGATAGAGGAAACCCACACAGATCCCAGTTCTGACGACCCATATCGACCATTGACTCCCAAATCAATCCAAACAGTACGAGTCAATGGTCGATTTAAGAATTGCCCTACTGTTTTCTTAGTGGACTCGGGTGGCTCCCATAATTGCATGGGCATTGCTTTGGTTAAACAATTGAAACAACAATTAGATATTTCTCTGTCACGTCCCAACCTGCGAATAAAAATTATTCATGAGTTAGGTTGTGAGTCAAATCTTAACTATAGAAATAAATTCTATAATCAAGAAATGGTGGAAAAATTAAAATAAAATTGATTAGTAATTGAAACACAACACATCATATCACAAAATCTTACATGATAAAACTTAAGTTTACCACATAAAATTGATTGAATATGCATCGGAATAAAACTTTGTAGCGATCACTGGTTCGCATATTAGTTCTCAAAATATAGGCATGTACTAAACAATAATTAAATGTGACAGTTCTTGCAAATGCATAAAATGTATGCAAATGAGATGCATGAATGTACTCACTCCCTTCTAATCCCGCTAATACACACATAAGGCATCCAAGTCTGCACATCCCATACCATGCATATACTACTTCACACCGAATACCTTAGAATATGAGTTCACTCTCGTTCATCCCTTAAACCCAATTTTCATAATTAAATTCTCAATTTCCACCTTATTAAATAGGCATTTCTCCTGACGCCCAATTATATATTCAAGGCCTGCAAGCTTCAATGTTTACTTTCTTTCTTTCTTACCCTCTCGGACCATGGTAAGCTTGGGATTTCTACCATTAAAATCTTTCTTGGGTTCCAGTGCGTTTTTCTACCATGTATGCAGGTTTCTATGTGTTTAAAGGACAAATATCTAACCCACCATATTTTCCGACAAGTTGTCGAATTTTCCATGCCAAACCTAGCCAAACCTTGTTGATTTGGTCGAGTTTGAAGGTGTAAGAAGACTTCCCACAATCTCTAGGCCATGGATTTGAACTTGCATTCTTGAATCCCCTATTCAAAATGTTCCAAGTCAGGCAGTAGCTTTTAGGCCATTTTTTTTCAGCAGCTCCGACCAACTTTTGGCCTTAAAATGGGTATAACCTTATTCATCTCGTCCTAAGAATCGTTTTGGTATATTATGGGTTAAATTTGATTGTGTAATGACTCTGAATGGGGCATTTGAATTTCTTCCCAAAATTCCGATGAAAATCCTGTTCTTGTGCAAACTGTGAGAAATTCGGTTTGTTACATTAATTACTATCAGTTTAGTGATTAGTGTAGTAATTTTTTCATTGAGGGGTAGACCACCCGGAGGAGTATGGCGGCCAGAATAGTTGGACGGTTACGACCTACATGTATCTGTGAGTGGATCTTTTTGTTTTTACGTGTGTATATATATATATATATATATATATATATATATATGTATATGTATATATGTATATGTGATTTTTTTCCCAACAACTGCTTTTATATAGTATGATGTGACATGCCATGTTTAGCTTTACAAATAAACATTCCGTACACTTTATGTTTTTAATATTATTTGTGAGCATAAACTTGTGGCATGACATCCTTGTGTTTTATCTACTCATTATTACATGTTTGCACGGTGTCTCTTAGTTATTTGTACTGTCCTAGGCCAAGGACCAGCTTCACGTGTAGTTCACATGCACCGTTTACATTCGCTTTGGATCCAAAGTTAGGTGTCAGCTTGTCCTTTTGTGTGATGTTTTAGACTCGTATGTGATGTGACTAGCGCAGCTCACGTGATGAAGTACCAGAATATAAAACCTACACCCAACATGTTCCATTGTCTGAAAATCTCTACAATGGACTTGTGTGCCTACATAAATTAATGAGCATGGATTTCTTGTAATAACATTTTGAGATTTAATGTTGAGATACCTTGTTGGTGTACCCTACATTTTTCACTCACTTATGCTGCAAGGTATCGTATTACATACTAGTATTATAATATTTTTGGGAAACCATATACTTGTTTTACAGGGAGAGGTTACACTTTTCGAAAAGGTTTTACAAACTTTTTTTCAGGCCTACTCACCCTTGTTTTTCGCTCTCTAGGATTTTAGTGGCAAAGGTTTCGTGACAATGAGGATTGTTGGTAAAAACTGTTATGTAGGAGACACCTCCTTTCGGTATAAATGTCCTTACTCTTCTTTTACTGCAATTTATCTATGCTCTGACATCACTTGTGTGATATAGGTTCAATCATCCTCGTATGCACACTCTAAATTAGTTACTTTTAGGTTTTTAATTTATTCACATTTTTCCACATCACTATGCTTTATGGCTTCGTCACCTTCTAGGTGTCGGCTAACACATCGCGATTCGAGTGTCTACATTGACATTCCGGGTCAGGGTGTGTTAGTTTGGTATCAGAGCATAAGTTATCAAAATCATCACACACATGATGTAAGCATTCTCGGTTCTTGAATTCTAACATCATAATTATGACACCTTGTCGAACACAAACTATGCCAACTTTTCATGAGTTTTGGGCAACTTGGAATCACTATTGCTGACACTTTTCTATGACTTACCGACCTTTTAGAAGAACGCTTTTGCGACCGCCATTTGATTTTTAAGTGAAGAACCTCATTGTTATAGATAGACTTGAAATGGAGACGTTTTGTTGACCCTGAATCAAGGTAGCTATATTGATAATTGTGTACTACCTGAAATTTACCGATCAATCCCAACTACAATGCGGCCATCGTTACCAACCCTTCTTTGTTAGGAAACTGCAAGCACTTTAATCCTTGGCAATCTTTATTTTTGTGCCACCTCCCAAAATTTCCTTGAGGTTTTGCTTTACCTCGAAGTTTCGAAAAGCAACCATGTTAGGGCTAATGTGGTTGTAGTTAATGAAAGAACATCTAGGGGACATCGCATTTGGTCCTTAATAACATCAATCTTTCAGACATATCAGTTATGATTTCAAATTTTCAAGAGGAAGATTGAATATCTATAATTCTCATTATCGAGCTTAGGGCAATTTCACAAACACTAGTTTCCATAATTACATACCAAAGGTAGTTGTTTTGTTCCCAAAAGCGACAAAATCACCTCACATAAGCAACCTTCCTAGAAATCTTACCCACTCTTCCGACCATGCCCTAATTAGTAGTCAATCTTGGTGACGCACCAGAACAAGACTGTCCTGTATCCGGGAGCTGTCATCCAGTATTTAGGCGGTATGAATTCTTTATATTGAAAATATAATGCCGTATATGGATATCATACCATTGCCAGGACACCAGTTCACTGTTCCATAGAGACAGACTTTACTAGAATACCAAAGAAACGTTAAGTAGTGACACAACCGACATACACACATATCCAGACATGTAGGGACAACAAAACCACAATCGTGGAAAGCAAGCCATGTAGGAGCAACAAACTTGTAGTCCTGTCAACAACATAACCAACCAATCAGTCATACTATCCTTATTTGTTCAAATACCTCAACCACATGGTACCTTAGTCGGGTACATCTCGACAATTCCAATGCCACAAGGCAATTGTGTTATGTCCAATTGTTGGATATCGTGGAATTCTAAGTAATCCAAGAGATGGATCAACTACATTAATATTATTCGTTTGGTGGAGCATCGAACGAAAGTAGTAATTTTTTTGACGACATGTCATCCATATGGTCAGCTCCACTTGCAAATATCAGGAAATGAAACACAAGATCCCCACCGTAAAGGTTAAACATTTATTGAGAAAAGTTGTGAAGGTTTATTAACACGTGTTGTAGAAAAAGACAACAATCCGGTACAACTGGAAATTGTGAACCTGGTCAAACTAAATTCTTAATGTCATTCCTAAATGTCTATCTGTGATACCACTATATTGAGATGTGTGAGGCACCATTGATCTACGTCCAGATATAACACCTATTTTCCTTGAATCTTCATCGTATAGAGCTTTGCTTCTATTCATAAAGAGCAAAGACCGAACCTTAAAATTTTTCATTGTTTACTAACAATTCAATTGGGTGACAATTAAAAACCATTAATCCATGTCTTGAATTGAAGATCTATCCTCCAACTCTAAAGAACCTAAGCTTTCTTTGAGATTGATCTAAAGTTTGCTTGCGACCAGCTGAAGATCATAAAGGATGATATTCCTAATATTGCGTTCAAGACTTGACATGTTTATTATGAGTTCCTTGTGATGTCATGCGGGTTGGCGAATGCTCCAATATCGTTCATGAACCTGAAGGACCACGTATTCTGCCCATATCCTGAAAGATTCGTGAAAACCTTATCAAGAACTTCCTTGTTTACTCTCAATAATGAAGTCAAACTTTCAAAACCCTGATGATTTGACCTGAACAATTTCAAAGCGAATCAGCGTTACATTAAATTTCCTAAATGTCAGTTTTGTTTAAATCATGTGCCTTGTTTTTTTTTTTTGTAATCACTTAGCAGACGACATTCTTCTCAATCCCAAAAAATGTTGCAATTGTAGAAAACTGGAAAACCCTACAAGGTTTTGCGATATACTAGGTATCATTGGTCTTGTCAATTACCATTGACGATATGTGCTAACTTTCTCCACCTTAGCCTTCTTCCTTACAAAGTTGACCAAGAAAGAAGTTAGTTTCGTTTTAGACGTGAATGTGATTAAGTTTCTGACAACTGAGGAGTTGTCTCTTTTTTACTATTGTTCTTACACTTCTCAATGACACCAATAATTTCAAAATCTGCAGTGATACTTCATTGAAAGATTTGGCTAGGTGCTAATGCAGCATGATAAGGTAATCGCGTATGCCTTCTAACAACTAGGGCCACATGAAGTGAACTATCTTACCTATGACTTAGAGTTGACAATTGCTTCCTTTACACTAAAAACTTGATGGTGGTTTCTCTATGGAGAAACATGCCAAAATCATCATCGACTCCCTTCAACCTTTGAAATACATCTTCACTTGGAATAAGCTTAATTGCGGATAGTGGCGATGGAAAAAATAAATCAATCAACGTCTATGATCGCACCATCGTGTACTAGCCCGATTGTGCAAACGTAGTTGCTGACGATCTGAGCAGAAAAGCACATGGATGACTCGATTGTCAAATCCTGTTTCAGTTACAACTCACGAGTATTAATGTGACGTTACTTACAGACCATCAGGAAACTTTGTTAGCTAATTTTCAAGTCCGACCCTTCTACTTTTGACCTAGAATGAAAAAGGAGATTGCTTAGGCATTAAGCAAGTACTTGATTTGTCAGCTAGTCAAAGCAAGAAGAAAGAAATTGTTTGAGTTGTTATAGTAGGCCTTCTTTGCACATGTCCAAACCACCGTAACCGATTTTCTCTCATCTTTCCTTCAATTTCGGCTACTCCTACTTTACCCCAGATATCCTCATTCCTAATCTTATCTTTTCTCGTGTGCCCACACATCCAACGAAGCATCCTCATCTCCGCTACACCCATTTTGTGTACGTGTTGATGCTTCACCGCCCAACATTCTGTGCCATACAGCATCGCCGGCCTTATTGCCGTCCTATAAAATTTTCCCTTGAGCTTCAGTGGCATACGGCGGTCACACAACACGCCGGATGCACTCTTCCACTTCATCCATCCAGCTTGTATTCTATGGTTGAGATTAGATGATCTCAACCATAGAATACAAGCTGGATGGATGAAGTGGAAGAGTGCATCCGGCGTGTTGTGTGACCGCCGTATGCCACTGAAGCTCAAGGGAAAATTTTATAGGACGGCAATAAGGCCGGCGATGCTGTATGGCACAGAATGTTGGGCGGTGAAGCATCAACACGTACACAAAATGGGTGTAGCGGAGATGAGGATGCTTTGTTGGATGTGTGGGCACACGAGAAAAGATAAGATTAGGAATGAGGATATCCGGGGTAAAGTAGGAGTAGCCGAAATTGAAGGAAAGATGAGAGAAAATCGGTTACGGTGGTTTGGACATGTGCAAAGAAGGCCTACTGACGCTCCGATTAGAAGATGCGACTATGGGACAGAGGTTCAGGGCCGAAGGGGTAGAGGAAGACCTAGGAAAACTTTGGAAGAGACCCTAAGAAAAGACTTAGAGTACTTGGATCTAACGGAGGACATGACACAGGACAGAACACAATGGCGTTCTAAGATTCATATAGCCGATCCCACTCAGTGACTTGGATTTTCCAAGTCTCCAACCGAGAAGTTTTCCTCACTCGGGAAATTAAGGGAACACTACCTCAACCTACATGCTCCACTCACAAAGCTTCAATATACAAGCTTCAACAAAAGAAAATTCAAAGAACTTAGCGAAGAAGGCTTTGGTGTATTTAACACAATACGTTGAAATGAAGCAAAGCTTATTTATTGATATCCCCGATAAGTTACAAATATGTACATATACTTGAGTCAAAATAAACAAACAAGATGGAGCCTTCACAAATGTTGCTTAGGAGAAGTCTCAGCAGTCGGTAGAGCCCCAGAAAGAGAAGGCACCGGAGGGGGATCATTCGGAGCCTCATTACTGGACAGAACCCTAGAAGGAGGAGGCATCGGAGGTTGATCATTTGGAGCTTCATTACGCGGTACAGCCCCAGAAGACGAAGGCAATAAATGCCTTTGGAACAAACCCACAAATCTCTGATGATCAAGTAAAACCTGACCATCAGATTCCTTCATCTGGTCAAGCTTCCTCTTCATGTTTGTAGCATAGTCATGTGCGAGCCGGTGCAACTGTTTATTCTCATGCTTGAGCCCTCTAATCTCCTATTTGAGACTCATCACTTCAGCCGCCAGTGATTCAACTTGGCGGGTTCGAGCAAATAGGCGTTGTGCCATATTAGACACAGAACCTGCACACTGAACACTAAGAGCCAGAGAATCCTTAACAGCCAACTCATCAGACCGTTTGGAAAGTAGTCTGTTATCTTTGGGAGTGAGAAGGTTCCTGGCCACTACCGCAGCGGTCATATCATTCTTCATCACGGAATTCCCAACGGTAAGAGGACCAGTAGGGGAGACGAAGGATGGGCGCCATATGTTGTCTGGAGAAGGCGGGGTTGCCTCTTCAACAAGGTTCAAGTCAAAACGACGGTCGGAGGGGCCAGACATTTTCAAAGGTGTTGAAGAGAGAAGAGGTCGGACAAATCAAGATCTTAGAAGTGCAAGAATGGAGCTTCTACTGGTGGATATTCAAGTGTGCTTTGGAACTTAATGTCAGCCCCTATAAAAATCTGCACTCGATGAAGATTCAGAAATCGAAGAGGCGCCTGCTCAGAAATCGAAGAGGCGTTTGTTTTCTCAAAAGCTGGGCTGCTCAGAGACCACGAGGGTCGATCTCAGAAATCGAAGAGGCGTGTGCTTTCTCAAAAGCTGGGCTGCTCAAAGACCACGAAGGCTGATCTCAGAAATCGAAGAGGCTTGCTTTCTCAAAAGCTGGGCTGCTCAGAGACCATGAGGGCCGATCTCAGAAATCGAAGAGGCACCTACTTTTCCAGCCCTGTCAGCACCTGTCACACGCACACTCAGCTTTGCGGAAATTATGGGCATTCTGTCGAAGATTTCTGGCGAAGTAGAAAGCACATGAATCGTACTGTTCAATCACCCACTTCCCACACGCAACAGTAGCTCATGGGTACCACATATAACTCTGCCAAAGTTCTCTGACAAAGTTGAGACACGTGAAGCTTGCAGCTCCCACTACATCGCTCTAACCAAGAAGGGTAAAAGATTAGCAAAGAAACAACACTAACAAAGTTTAGACACATAAATTTTGAAGGTCTAGCTACTATATTATTACCCACAAGGGTAAAGGAACAGTACCACTGCTGGATAATTGGAAAGTCCTGGTGTGTCAACCTCTGTGCTTCGTGGCAAGGTAGACTAGCAAACATGCCCAACCTTTACTCACATTCGAGAAAACACTCCCAACAAGATTGCTTGCTCCAAAATCGAAAAGGCACCGCCCTCCGAATCTCGAGAGCCAAACTCCTAACATGATTACTTTCTCAAAAATCGAAGAGAGGGTAAAGGAACAGTACCACTGCTGGATAATTGGAAAGTCCCTGTGTGTCAACCTCTGTGTTTCGTGGCAAGGTAGACTAGCAAACATGCCCAACCTTTACTCACATTCGAGAAAACACTCCCAACAAGATTGCTTGCTCCAAAATCGAAGAGGCACCGCCCTCCGAATCTCGAGAGCCAGACTCCCAACATGATTACTTTCTCAAAAATCGAAGACACCGCTCTCCGAATCTCGAGAGCCAGACCCCCAGTAGGATTGCTTTCTCAAAAATCGAAGAGGCATCGTTCTCCGAATCTCGAGAGCCAGATCCCCGACAGGATTGCTTGTTCGAAAACCGAAGAGGCACCACTTTCCCAACTTCAAGAGCTGGATCTCCTTGGATAAAGCTTGTCTGTAATCTTCACACGCAACATTAGCTTTCCAGATACCACAGACCACTTTTTCAAAGTGCTCTGACAGAGTTAAAACTTGTGAAGCTGGCAGCTCCCACTACCGTGCTATGACCAAGCAGGGTAAAGGAATAGCATTATTACTTAATGTTAGGGAGACTCCTATATATGTCGACCTCCATCCCCAACGGACATGCAGACCTGCAAAAATGCTCAACCCTTCCTCTTATCTGAGAGGGCACTCCCAACGAAGCCTTTCGAAATATTCAGCTTTCTTTCCCCCCGATAATACCTCTGTAAACAAGCTATACTAGAGCAAGAATATCTCATATCATCAGGGTTAAAAGCAAGAGTATCCCATATCATGCTTTTTCCCTGTCTTTTCCTTTGGCCTTGTTCTTACCTGCAAGACAAGGAGAAAGAGAGCAATCAGTCAGCACTTGGAATCAAGCTTCCAGCCAGGAACTGACTGCCTAGAACCCCTTACCTGATTACTTACCTGGCATTGCTCTCGAGTACTCATCTTCAACATCTTATGCTTCTAGGGAAGATCTCGCATCTACCTGAGGAACAGATAGGGCAAGTGAGAAGGATACAAGGAAACATGTGGAGACAAGCGTAACAGCACACGTGCCGATACATCCATTACTCTGTCAAAAGAAAAAGTATCCCATATCAGCAGGGTCGAACGTACTCTAGATTTGATGGACTTGTTTTGACCCTCAAATTCTTCAGTCGGCCTTATCTTTGGAGGAAACCAGAAAACCCTCCAGCCCAGTTCAAGAATAAGCCTGTGGAAAGTTACTTCTTCAAAAGCAAAAGTATCCCATATCATCTCTTCTCATTTTTCTTCTCTTTATCCTTCATGCTGCCTGCAAGATAGGGAGAATGTGAACAATCAGCCGGAGCTCTGATTGCTTACCTTGTCTGTCACCCCTTTCAGCAGATCCCCTACCTCGGCGACTTGGGGGACTCCTACTACATGGTTTGTATCGCGCTTGACCAAGCCTGAAACTACAAGTAAGCTTCAAGTGACATTGATACATTACCTTGTGCATCTCCACCAGTTACAGATACCACCCATGGATGGAGGAAGAGTACTTCCAGAGAAGATGCCACATCTACCTATGAGACAGATAAGGAAAGTCAAGACGATACCACACTCCAGTACTTAGAAGTTTCGTGGTTACGAGATCATTCTCCCACAATATTTCCTAATGTCATTTGTACTAAATCATTCACTTGTACTCACTAAAGGAGAGCTTGAACCTATGTACTTGTGTAAACCCTTCACAATTAATGAGAACTCCGCTATTCCGTGGACGTAGCCAATCTGGGTGAACCACGTACATCTTGTGATTGCTTTCCTATCTCTATCCATTTATATACTTATCCACACTAATGACCGGAGCAATCTAGCGAAGATCACAAAAAGTGACCGTTTTCGCTACCTAGGATCTATCTTGCAAGAGAACGGAGAATTAGATGGAGATCTCAACCATAGAATACAAGCTGGATGGATGAAGTGTAAGAGTGCATCCGGCGTGTTGTGTGACCGTCGTAGGCCACTGAAGCTCAAGGGAAAATTTTATAGGACGGCAATAAGGCCAGCGATGTTGTATGGCACAGAATGTTGGGCGGTGAAACATCAACACGTACACAAAATGGGTGTAGCGGAGATGAGGATGCTTCATGGGATGTATGGGCACACGAGAAAGGATAAGATTGGGAATGAGGATATCCGAGGTAAAGTAGGAGTAGCCAAAATTGAAGGAAATATGAGAGAAAATCGGTTCCGGTGGTTTGGGCATGTGCAAAGAAGGCTTACTGACGCTCCGGTTCGAAAATGTGACTACGGGACAGAGGTTTAGGGCCGAAGGGGTAGAGGAAGACCTAGGAAAACTTTGGAAGAGACCCTAAGAAAAGACTTGAGTACTTGGATCTAACGGAGGACATGACACAAAACCGAGCGCAATGGCGTTCTAGGATTCATATAGCCGACCCCACTTAGTGGGAAAAGGCTTTGTTGTTGTTGTTGTTGTTGTTGTTGTTATAGTCATTCCTTATATCTGGATGGATATGGTAGAATATCACCGTGGACTTCATGTATAAACAGCCTCGTACACGTGGAGACTATGATGATATTTTGGTGATTGTTGAATGACTTACTAGGGTGCCCATCTTTTGTTGGTCCTCGAGGACACCCTCTAGACCACTTGGCAGAATCCCGTCCCACATTTATTCTTATTTTATTCCTTAATGCCGAAAAATTTTGAAATGCCTATAGTCGACTAAGTGGAAATCCTACGTGGATTTCATGCATGGAAATCTGAGTTCTTATCATTTCCTGTTCCTTTTCAAATCTTTCTAGGTAGTACGTGTTCTTACGAACACGTGAGTGCGAACGATGCATAAAATCGGACGATTCATGCACTTTCCCAATGAAGGGCAAAATAATAATTTTGTACCCTCGGGATTCCATTACTTATTTATTGAGACAACAATCAGTTGTTGGTATTGCATGCTGCAAACTGTAATATCGATAACCTATTCATTGGGTTTGTTAAGCAAGTGGGCAAGTAGGCCCATCTCCGGTAGTATTTTATAAATTAGGTCTCGTGCCTAATTAATTATTGTTTCGGCTCAACCCAAAGAGACACACACTCGTAGTGCTTGTCATTACAATTGCGTAGATGCAAGCGATACATAATTCGAAGAAACCACTCTGCTAAAGAGGCTACATAGGGAATGGAGAAACATGTGATAGACTTGTATCCATATTTCTTCCATGATTAAATTATGTTGCTTCTAATTTCGAGGATGAAATACTCTTAAGAGGGGTAGACTGTGACATTTGGCCCCAAGATTTATTGTATTTTATTCTCAGTAGTAGTGAAATTATCCAAATATCCTAAGATGCCAAGTAGGCCTTCCACATGGACCTCAAATTTCCTTTCACTTTTCCAGTCTTATTTTACTATTTTCCAATAGTACTCATTTTTACAAACATGTGGCCACAAACAAAACTCAATTCAAAGTTATAACGAAGAAGTTATGTTTGAAACAGTTTAAATTTACCTAAGATAAATTCATATTCTAAAAACTGACCTCATGCAGTGTGCATCACTGCTTGGTCTAGCCTGGGAAAAAAAAAACAACCTTAAAAGAGGCTTAATGATGAGGGATGGCCATGCAAGTATTTTTATGGGTTTTGAAACCCACACTTTTGTGCCATCACACATCATTTCTTTTTCTTCTTTTTTTTTAAAATATATTTTCTTTATCTCCCTCCATCTCACGTCTCTCTCTCTCTCTCTCTCTCTCTCTCTCTCTTTCTCTCTTCCACACACACATGCCATTAGGGGTGGGTTCGGTTCGGTTTTTTGCCAAACCCGGAAACCAAACGGAAATTACTGTTTGGTTCGGTTCGGTTCGGTTTTCTATCGGTTTGCTTTTGGTTCGGTTTGTATTTAGTGCGGTTTTGGCCCGGTTCGGTTTTTTTTTTCTTGTTTTTTTTGTTTTGTGTTTCCCAATAGCAAAAAAAAATTCTAAGAAAACAACTTGCAGCTATTTTGTAATACATCTTCCAAAGGAGTATAAATAAAATCAAAGTCCCATTTCAACATAATCGATAAAATAAGCTATTTGATTTTGATCTTTGAACTTGAGCTTGAGGCCCTTGAGACCTTTGACGCCTTTGACTTCATCTAATTCACACAAAATAATAAGAAGATAGTAGTTAGTACTACAAACTTATACAAAAGTAAATGTTAATTAAAATCTGGAAGGCCAATGATACAAAATCAAGACAAAATCTGGAAAATCAAGACAAAATCTGGAAGGCCAATCATCCTTTACAGTTTACAGCAAGACAAAATCAAGTCTCCCAACATTGAATTACAACGCACCTATTTATAATAACCTAATCCTACAACTACTCCACAACAACAAAGGCAAGAATCAAACTGATATCGAAGAAAGGAAACAGATTCATGGTGCATTGAACTATACAAAACAAATGCAGCATAACCCATTATACATAAACAACAAAGTATAAGTATAAACAAAGTATATGATTAGTCCCCTTGATAAATAGTACTTAGTTCCATAACTTCCTGAGACCTATCCTTCTCCTTTTGCATGACTATTACGCGGCTTGCAATCCCATTATACATAAAAAACCATCACACTAAAACCCATCACAGATGCGTCTTGCAAATGCAATCCCTTTTTTTCTTTCTACAACTAAAGACTAAAGGGGCTCCAAGGAGCTCCACTCAACCCTACCTGTATATACTTCCAGATAATTAGAGCCAAAAGGTCCAAACAACCACAGAGTGCAAACATTCAAACCAAACCTCTAAAACTGTGTAAGCCGCGATATATCTCTGTTACATAATCCAATCAGAAAAAAAAATCACCAAACCCTAATAACCCAGAGGATGAAAACCCAACAAAAATAGAGCCTTAAAATAGTCAAGCTCTGAACCCCTTCATTTCCCATAATTCCTCAGCAACCAAACATACTTCAAACCGAAACCAAATAACCACATCCAGTTAAACACGTTAAAAATATAACCCTAATCCTAAAATCCCAAAACACAAATCGAATAAAATCGCAAACAATTCACAAGAAGCAAAATCAAAATATCCAAAACAGACAGAATAAAATCAATTACAAAACAAATCAAATTCAAAAATAAATCTAAACAAGAAGGGAAAAAAATTATAGGGGATCAGATCGGAAGAAAAGGAATCGAACAGAAAATTAAACTTCAGAGTGTGAGTGAGACTAACCTTTTGTTGTGATTGAGAGTGAGAAGGGTCACCGCTGGGAATGAGAGACAAAGAGTTTGAGAGAATGATTGAATTGAAGACTGAGAGAAAGAGGAGGATGATGCACAAAGAAGAAAGTAGCGGAGGGGAGAGAGAGTATGTAGAAGAAAAGTGAAAACTAAAATGGAAGTCGGCTAGGGTTTGTAAACTTTAGAAATTTTATAAAGCCTAAAGATTAGAATACCTATAAATAAATTGGTTGTACAATTATAGCAACACAAAGCCAACAGCAAGTTGGTATGAAATAACTATCCGAACTTAGAGGACAGGGGTTCGAATCCTCATGCCACTAGGTTTTGAGGTATTTGTATATGATTTTCATATATCGGTTCGGTTCAATCCGTTTCGGTTTCTGGACCTCAAAAACCGAAACCTAACCAATCAAATTCGGTTCGATTCGGTTTGACAACTTCGGTTTGGTTTTTTTTCGATCTCGGTTCAGTTTTCGGTCCGGTTTTTTTCGGTTTTTGATTTTTCCAACCCACCCCTACATGCCATACCCCATCACTTTTCCCTCACACTTCTCTCCCTCACGGTCCCATTTTCCCCCATTTTCCCTCATTTCAGCCGATTTTCTCTCTCTACCCACTCAACGTTTTCCCATCTTTCAAACTCTCTCTTGGAGCTCCCTCTTTACTCTCTCCCTTTCGGTGAACATCATCACCACCACTCCAAAGCTCCATCACCACCTCCCAATTTCTCCCAAAAATTATCTAGGACCATATGCAACTCCTTCGTGGTGCCACACTAGTACGAAAGAAAGTTCCCGTTTCGGCATTCAATGAACTTTGGCGAATTGAAACTTCTTGGACCACAGTAAGCTATGGATTTCTACCATTAAAATCTCCCTTGGGTTCCACTGCATTTTTCTACCATGCATGCAAGTTTCTATGTATTTAAATGACAAATACCTAACCCACCATGTTTTCCAGCAAGTTGTAGGATTTTCCATACCAAACCTGGCCAAACCTTGGTTATTTGGTTGAGTTTTAAAGTGTCGGATGACTTCCCACAATCTCTAGGCCACGGATTTGAATTTGCATACTCGAATCCCCTCTGTTCAAAAGGTTCCAAGTCAGGTAGTAGCTTTTAGGCCTGTTTTTTGAGCAACTCCGACCAACTTTTGGCCTTAAAATGGGTAGAACCTTATTCCTCTCATCCTAAGCTTCGTTTTGGTATATTATTGATCAAATTTGGTTGTGTAACAGCTCCAAATGAGGCATTTGAATTTCTTCCCAAAATTCCAACCAAAATCCCGTTCTTGTGCAAGCTAGGAGAAATTAGGTTTATTACATTTTCTTTAACAAGCCTGCAAGCTTCAACATAAATCAAATTAATTAGTAACAAGAGTAATATAATCATATATCAACAAAAAAAGTAATAATCTTTAACAACAACATAAATGATAAACTATACGTTACTATTTCCTCATTTTTATTATTTTTCATTTCATTTCCTCCCTCTTGTTCTCTTTCTTCCTTCGTCACTTCCCCTTTCTCTTCTTAAAAGTAGCTGAAATTCTACATATGTAATAGGAGTCGAATTGCTGAAAACTTCCATCAAAGTGAGCGAAAGAAACTAGAGATGTTGGCCTTGCAAAGAGGTTGGCCTAGAAGGCTAGCTGAATCGAACATCAGCTATTTGAACTGGTGTACAAGTCAGCACATAGATTGGATTTTTATGGTTTTTCGATATGTTATAGAAGAGATCATAAGGAAGTTAGAGTTTTGAAGCTCCAAACATGATTGCAGGGTTTTATGGGGATTTTCAAGATTGTGCTAGTATTTCGAGGATTTATAATGAATGGACCATTGGATCTTTCAGGATTTGGATATGTTATGGTAGAGAGGAATAGGAACAACTTTTATGAAGGAAGTATTTCGATCTGAGCTACGGAAAAAGGGTTTTGATACTCATAACATGACTAAAAGGCTAGCTGAACTGAACATCAGCTATTTGAACTGGTGTACAAGTCAGCACATAGATTGGATTTTTATGGTTTTTCGATATGTTATAGAAGAGATGATAAGAAAGTTAGAGTTTTGAAGCTCCAAACATGATTGCAGAGTTTTCTGGGGATTTTCAAGATTGTGCTAGTATTTCGAGGATTTATAATTAATGGACCATTGGATCTTTCAGGATTTAGAAATGTTATGGTAGAGAGGAATAGGAACAACTTTTGTGAAGGAAGTATTTCGATCTGAGCTACGGAAAAGGGGTTTTGATACTCATAACATGATTATCCAATTTTTTACGGAATTGGAGACTAGGTTGGTATTTGAAATATATGGGACGATCTCACCGTTGGAATTTCCTTAAATTAGGACGTGTCATTATAGAGAGACAGACGAACAATTCGCATGAAGAAAATATATGAATCTGAGCTACCGATGATGGTGTCCTGGTTGGTTAAATAAGGAGGACGAATTTTTAGCTTTTGGATATCTTTCTTTTGGTTGATGGAAATGATGGTGAGTTTGGTGGAGAGATTTATTGGGTAAGGTCTCACGTATTTTTCTGGGATTTGCCTTTGATTTCTTTTGCAGGTTCTTAGAGAAATGTAAATGGAGATTTGATGGTGCTTCACAGAGTTGGATAATAGTGTTTTATTAGTAACTTGATAACACACTCATTCACATAAACACATAGTATTTAAGTGGTTTGCCAAATTGATTACATCTACTGGGGTTTGCTTTCATTGTATTTGACTATATATGAAGGACTTACAAATATAATGAAAGATGGTTTGCCAAAGTGATGCCTCTGGAATAGATATTGGAGCTATTTTGCAGCAAGAAGGCAGGCCAATAGCTTTCACAAGTAAAGTTTTAGGTCCAAGGAATCAAGCCCTTTGCATATATGAAAGAGAAATAATGGTCATTGTACATGCGATTAAGAAGTGGCAGTCCTATCTTAATGGGAACCATTTTATTATCAAAACAGACCATCACAGCCTCAAGTATTTCCTTCATAACAGAGCCAACTCACCTTTCCAACAAAAATAGGTTGCAAAACTATTAGGCTTTGATTATGAAATTCAGTACAAACAAGGGGTGTATAATCTTGCAGTTGATGCGTTATCAAGACTACCAAATCACTTGACTTCTTGTAGTTTGGAAACTTTGCAAATGGAACCAACTCTCAGTTCTACAGAAATTCGTGCCATCACATATCCATACCTTAATTGGTTGGATGACTTGCGCAGACATCTGGAAAATAATGAATGGGTTTTTGAAAAAACGAAGTCAGTATTGCAAACTTTTTTCTGATTCTTCCCCTTTGATTCATCTCAAATTCGGTGTTGACTCTTAAGAACAAAAATCGAATTGTGATTAGTCCACACAGCCCTTGGAGACTAAAGCTATTTGAAGAGCATCACTGTAGTCCCATTGCAGGACATGCTGGGCTTCTCAAAACTGACAAGAGACTCACTAGATCATTCTACTGGGAAGGTATGAAAAAGGATATCAAGGAGATGGTAACTAACTGCCAGGTTTGCCAACAACAAAAGTATGAGACACTTGCACCTGCAGGTTTGTTAAACCCTCTCCCTATACTTAATGGAGTGTGGACTGATCTGTCTATGGTTTTTATAGTTGGGTTACCCTCCAGCAGAGGTAAAACTGTGATATTTGTGATTGTTGATAGGCTATCTAAGGCTGCCCATTTCTTGCCCATGTCTCATCCACATTTCGCTAATTCAGTTGCTCAACTTTTTGTGGAGAATGTCTTTAAACTTCATGGAATGCCTGCTTCCGTAGTGTGTGATAGAGATCCAGTGTTTATGAGTACTTTTTGAAAGGAATTTTTTAAACTACAAGGATCTAAACTTTGCATGAGATCCCGTTATCACCCTCAGATGGATGGTTAGACGGAAGTGGTCAATAGGTGTCTAGAGACTTATCTCAGTTGTTTTTGTAGCTTGCAGCCCAAACAATGGGTTAAATGCTTGCCATGGGCTGAGTGGAGCTTCATTACTTCCTATCACTCATCTGCCAAGCTTTCTCCTTATGAAGTGGTTTATGGCCAAGCTCCTCTTTCCTTACCAGTGTATGAATCTGGCACTACAAAGATTGAGTTGGTGGATCGAAATTTCAAGGATAGGAATCAAATTTTGTCAGTACACATCATTGACTGCTCATCCATTCCACAAATTACAACCAAGATTTTATGGTCCATTTGAGGTGTTAGCAAAAGTGGGGTCTGTAGCTTATAAATTGCAGTTGCCTTCAAATTCAAAACTACATCATGTATCTTGTTTGAAGAAGTGTTTGAAATATAAAGTTATTATTTGCATACCGTCAACAGTCAAATTCAAACTAAGATCTTTTCTACACTCATTATTTTACACAAAAAAATAAACAAGTTGGTTGAAATATGAAGCTAAACTACAATAATTTCTTTAATCAAAACATGATTGGTTGCAAAAATTATCTATCAAATTATTTAGATTTTTGAATTCAATTCAAGAACATCCGAAGATTTCATAAAAAAGCCAAATGAATGTACTAAATATTCATTCTACCGTGGGGGCTTCTTGCTCCAAGTTGGATGCGTGGGACCCATACTTTTGTGACAAGAAGGTACCACGTAGGCTCCTAATTTTGACACGTGCTTATTTTGATTTAGCTCATGTATTCGGTCATAGTTTTCACTTCAGTTTGTCGTATCTGGATAAAAGGGAAATGTGTGGGACCTGGCACGTGCGGGTTGTTTTGTCAAGTAGCGAGAATTGTTCTCCTGCGGTTGCGGTCAGAGTCTTACTAAGACCACCATGGTCAATGGTCACCTAATCAAACATCAAACATGACGTGTCACCGCATGCCTCGTAGGATGTGCCATTCTTTGCAACCGACGGGGGAGATTATTGAGATAACGGATTTTATTTGCTTATCAAATTACAAATTATAGCTCAATTCTGGGGAACTCAATTGTCAATAGACTCGATACCTTCCATTTTTAGGTAGGTCTGGCAGACGTACGGATATGTTAACATTACATTGGATAGAATTAAACGATAGGGTAAATTGGCAAATTTTTAAAAACTTATATTTTGAATTCTATCACATAAATAGTTTATAGGGTTCATGTGAAGTTTTTTTTTTAGCAAATAATATTATCTACACTAATGGGTGAGATAGTGGGCAATGCCTCACAATAAGCTAGTTATAATGAACAACTTTCATCTTACATCAAGTCTTCGTAACGAGTTCAAAACTATGTCGTTACCACATGTGGTAATGAAATTGTCAAATGAATCGTGTATATCATATTTGTGCTCTCAAAAGTTTTGATTTGTTAATTGGGGGTTAAAGACTAAAACTCTAGACTTAGGTTAGAGTGGAAGCACATACTTTTCTATATGTATTTATACATACTAATATATAAAAATTATTACTAATATACATATGTAATTAGATCGAGTTCGAGTCGTGAATGAAAACATCATCAACCACTGCATATCCGACTTGAATTTTTAAAACAGCCCCAAACATGCCCCATACACGTGAATTATATAACTTCCATAACCACTCTACTAGGATTGGGTATCCACGAATACCCATACCGATAGGGCTTTTTGTCATCCCAATCTAGCTTGGTCCGACCAAGCACGAGGAGCACAATTTACGAAGGTGAGTATGAGTCGAAGTTTTGAGAATATGATTCTCTTTTCTCATATTCTCATTCACTTCTCTTCTTTCTCTTTCAGTTTTTATTTTTTTTATTTTTTTGTCTTTCTTTATAAAAAAAATCAATATAAAATTGTTAACGTGGTTTAATCGTAACCGTTTAAATAAAAAGAAAGAAAAAGAAAGAATGATTAGAAGGAAAAAGAATTCACTCAAGCCTGTCCTATTATGATGGATTAGGTGCTCGTAATTTTCTTCTATTTTAGCATGCCAACAATCAATCGTGGCTGCACATTTTGACATTACAAAGTACAACCTCATAAAACAACTTCAAGTAATATCAACGAAATTTGTCAATACTCTTGACTACTTTCGTGAGCAACACATAGTATTGCTGCATTGTACCTAACTACAAATTAGATTTGGTTATCATAGAATACATAAACTAATTAAATAAAATAAGTAAGTGATTAAAATTGAAGGAAACACACAACAGGTCGAAGAAGCTGCACTCGAGTATGAATCACCCATCACAGTTTAGATTAGTCTAATGTGAAATAAAGGGATTAGCTACCATTCTTGCATACATGTAAGTCTTGTAGCAAAATTCGTGAAGTATGACTTGAATTAAAATTAAAAAAAAAATAAAAGTGACATCCCGTCCTAAGATTTATTGTATTTTATTCTCAGTAGTAGTGAAATTATCAAAATACCCCTGAGATGCCACATAGGCCTTCCACGTGGACCTCAATTTTCCCATCTTATTTTACTATTTTCGAATAGTACTCATTTTTACGAACACATGGCCGCAGACGCAACTCAATTCGAAGTTATAACGAAGCAGTTGTAACGAACTGTCCAAAATATTACGGTTTTTTAAATTTTAAAGCATGAATTTACAAAAATGCCCTTCAAAGTGAAAAACGTTCACTTTTGTTGATTGCCTTGTCGTATCACATGAGATTCTTTTCCATGGTGTATCCTTGTAATACTCGTCCCTATGAGCACGTGGGCTCAAGCAGAATTGAATTTGGAGTTAGAACGGAGATTTTATGGAATTCGAAATGTATGGGCATTATGGTAATTTTACGTTTCGCTAGATATTTTCCCCGTTTCGTCTTTTCTTACTTTGTTTGGTGTGCCAGTAAGGCCTACCCCTGTTTTGGGTTGTCGCCTGGCCCACTCTCTTTCCTCCCCCTTTTTCTTTCTTTTTTTTTCTCTTTTTTTCCCACGTAAACTTCTCTATTTAGAACTCTTTCTGCTTTTCTCTCCCTCTCATCTCTACACTCTTCTCTCCTTTCCGAGCACGGACACACACACATAAATAAATAGTGACGACACCACCTCCACCACCACCATTAGCCTCGCCACTCCGGTAAGCAACATCACCATCTGTGGAACCCTCCCTCCTCCCTTTCTCACATCTCTTCGATCTCACTCCCTCTCTCTCTTGACAGTCACTGTGCATCATCTTCCCCGACTAGCCATGGTGAGTCCTCGCCATCCCCGATGCAGGTAAACTCCTAAAATCTTCTAGATCGTGTTCTAGGTTAGATTGGGGTAGTTGGTAAGTGTTAATCGAGTGTTGGATGCAGGAAATATCTCGGGAAAAATTTCCCAGATTTCTAGAAGTTGAAACCGTGGCCATTTGGCCACTTTTAGACCCTTTTTTCCGGCTAACTCCGGCTATGTCACAACTTTCAATGGGTGTGTATTGATTCCCTACATTCTTAACTTCATTTAGGTTCTTATATCACTGAAATTGGTTAAGAATCGAGCTTGAAATGAGTTCTGAAAGTCGGCCTGAAACATGCAAAATCCCTGGCCTCACGAGGAAGGCGAGTACGCTCGTACTCACGAATGCGTGAGGCTGTGCTTGGCGCGTAAGGTGGCGTGTGGTGACCTAGGCCACCGCCCCATGGTGGCACGTGGCGCATGGAGGAACCCGAGGTCCTTCCTTAGGTTTTTCGACGTGCCAAATCCAAATCCGCTATCCGTTTTCCCAAGTTCAATCGTTTTAGTATAGTTTTATTAAATCGTTTCTATTTGTGTTTAGGTGCGTCGATTGGAAGTGACCCCGTCCTCCCTAGTTCGACCGGCTCCCCGGTAGCGAAATATTTGTGAGTGGACCCTTTCTCAAATTGCATGATTTTTTATGAAATGCTAGGCTTGCATTCACGAAAGCATGATTTCATGATTTTAGGTTTTATGCATTATTTATGATTTATTGAATTATGTTTTACGAAACGTTATGAATTATTGGATTATGCGTATGATATAGTACGGATTTACGAATATGATTTATTATGGTTTAAGAATTGATGCTTTGAGCTTTTGAGCTCTAGAGATTTGATTTGAGTTTCTGAGATACATTTTCGGTGCTTATCTAGTGGGTTATCATACAAAACATACACACAACACGAATATGTATACATCTATGGCTATAGGACACAATTAAGGATATTTATGACATACTCCCAACTTCACTAGCAAAACTAGTGTCGAACAGCTTCACTAGCCACAGCTAAAGTCGGTGTGTTATGTTAGCTAAAGTCGATGTGTTATGTTATGTATATGTTTCTTCTCTGGCGTAACCTAGAGTCGTACAACTTCACCTTCGGGTGATGGGACCTACCATATTTCTTCACTAGCGTAACCCAGTGTTGTACAGCTTCACCTTCGAGTGATGGTTATGCATGCGGGCAACTATGATACCCCTAGTTGAGTACATCATTTATGTGATTTACAGATGTTTTATGGATTTACCTTCGGGCGAATGTCTTTCATGGCATGCTAGAGTTTACACGTACATATTTTACGAATGTCTTTCATGGCATGCTAGAGTTTTCAGAAAACCTACTATGTAGTACTATATGAGTTTTCAAAACAAGGGGTTAGTATGTTTAGAAAGAAAATGGTTTTCTTATTATTAGTATTATTATTATAAACTTTGGTCCACTCACCCTTTTGTTTTGAGCCCCTTTCAGGATTTAAAATTGAGGCACACGATCTTGGCGTCAAGGCACTCCTGCATCAGTAGCTTTGAGCTCCTTTCTCGGTGTAGGACCCACTTTTTTTGTAATCTCATTTATTTTAAAATATTCCTTTTGTACTCTACTTGATTAGTTGTACGAACATTTTCCTGCAATTTCATACTTAATTATCTTCAAATTTACATATTTTATTTACGTTTGTTCTTTCTATATAACTTGCACGCATGTTTAAATGGCTTTGTCACCCTCGGGTGTCGACCAACACTCGCCTATCCTGGTATTTGGTTATTGGGGTTGTCAATTTGGTTTCAGAGCATGGTTTGTTCAGAGCATACTTAGGATCTTCTCCTACCCTATTAGTGTGTCGGCTTTGATGTCATGGCTTCTGTTTGTTGATGTCATTCGGCACGGTTGTGCAATTCTCATTTTGCCTGAATAGTCACATCCTATTTGAAGCATAAGAAATTTGTGTCGGGATTGTGCCTCAAGTTTGGTGTAATTGATTGATGGACGACTTTCAAATCGGACTGATACTTTACGACTTGGGTTCCCTAGCAATGGCAGCCAGAGTCATACCTATATGGAGATTGCTCGAAACACCCGAAGTTCATGTTGAAGAAAGTAGGAAGCACTAGTTATAAATGAAGTTTAGCAAGTGTCAGTTTAGGAAGACCAAATCAATTTTCTCGGGCTTGTTGTTTCCGCCGAGGGAAGTCGTGTGAACCCTCAGATGAATTCTCAATGATTGCATTGTCTCTTAATAAGTGACGAATGTTCCGACGACACTTATGAATCGAACGGATTAAGTATTCCACTTTTTTTTACGGATTCATGATTGTCTTATCGATAACCTTCTTGTTTACTCTAACAACGGGGTCAAATTTACTAAACATCAACAACCAACTTTGACCATAACCCAATCCCCATGTTCGGCTAGGAAAAAAGTTAGTTTTATTTGAGATGTTAATTGTGAACAAGATTTCTGACAACTGAAGTGTTTTCTCACCCGACCACTGTTTCTACACCTTTCAATGACGTCGATCAATTTTGAATCCTACGATGACATTTTACTGAATGTTTAGCTGCTTGTTGACGCAACATGATCGAGTAATGTGTGTGTCTCTCGACTACTAGAAATGCACAAAGTGAACCGTCATATCTACAACCCTCAGTCAATAGCTACCATTCTTACTTGGAAAACTTAATGACACCCCTCCATGGAGACTTTGGTAATGATTCGATGTTTGTCGACCAACTTACTTGGTGTACTATCCATCAATCTATGAAGACTATACCTTGAACCATTTGGCCGAATTCCTCTTTTTTGAATTTTTCAGACTCTCTGATGTTTAGATTCAATCGGCCCAGTTCGTAATCCCAGATTCACCTCTTGGTCCTAATAGATGTTTTTGTCATTCCTGGATTACCCTACTGTTTTTTGTATCATTTCTGTAGTAGCCAAACTGTCCAGATGAACCACTAAGATGTGGAAGTTTTTAGTTGAGATCGTCAGACAGAATCACTCAATCAACGCCCTATCAAGCAAATCGTCATCTTTTTGGTGATTGAATATCCCTGTAGTTACCGTTGTAGCAAGTTGTTGTGAATTTTGGTTTGGAGAAAGCCTAGGTTCCTGTTTGTCAGTTTTCATTAGACTACCATTCAAGTTGAGCTAGCGTTCGACCATTCAAATTATTACCACATAACCAAGTTAGGATCGTACACACATTCAAGCGGTAGAGTTATATATTCAATCCAGATATCTTGTACTCTAGATTTAATGGATTTGTTTTGACCTTAAACTCTTGAGTGTTCGTTTAGCCTTCTCAACATGGTTTCTCGCCAAATCTGTGAAGAATTCACGATGGATCAACTTGGATGAAATGTGTACCTAATTTCATATCAGTACCAACGGGAACATTAGAAGCATAAAATTTTCACAAGCCCACCAGACTTACCAGGACGAGTTCCAAATGGTCTTCAAGATTGAGCCGTCTTCTAGTAAGGAATTAGTGAAGGTAGAATTGTAGGTTCCGAGCCTAATGATTGTGGGGGCAGTTTCTGTGAATGGTTTGAAGTAACAACCGTTATTCGAAGGAAGTGGTCAGAGTGATAGTTCCTCTAATATAGGTTTTGAATCTTGTACCTCTCGATCGGGAGAGCGATCACCGTGCTTAGTCATGAAAGAAATTTTTTACAACAAATGTTCATCTCTACGTATCATTCAACTATTTCGCTCCAAGACTTTATTATTCGTGTGTATGTGGATGTCGAAGCACTTCTAGCAGCTCTGATTCGTACGTTTTGGGGTAGTGTGGGAGCATGATTGAGGCGTAAATAGAACGATCTAGGCACATTCTCACATTAAGGGGCAAAATGGTATTTTGGCACCCTCAGGACTCGGGAACTTCTCACTTGCTTACTGAGACATCAATGAGTTATTGGTATTATGGGCTGTAGACTGTAATATCAAGGGCTTATTTGTTAGGTTCGCTAAGCAAGTGGGCAAGTTAGCCTGTCTACAATAGTAGTTATTAATTCGTTATGGTTTAGACTCAACCCAAGACACACAGACCTATTCTTGGAGTACGTGACATTACGAATCAAGGCCCATTTTCATTTTTGGTTTTAATTTTCAGTGAAAATATTTTAAATTACATTATTATATATGTATATGTGTATTTTTGACATTACAAATTTGGATTGAGTCATTTCCACTTTCGATTTTAAACTCAGTACAAGTATTTGAATCCTACATTAGTATATATCTATTTTTGTTGTCATCTTATTATATGTAAATATTTTTAACCTTATGTTATTACATAATAATATGTATTTTCAACTGTATTTTTCTTGTAAGTATTATACTATACTATTTTATTGTGGAAGGAAGAAGGTATAAGCTTGGAGGCATGAAAGAGGAATCATTGCAATCCGATCGCAACGGAATGGCATTCTCCTTTAAGCAGCTGCTCTAACTTGATTTCTTCTTTATATATTTCTTCCTATTTTCTAGTATTTTATGTATAGCAAGTTATTTCAAAATTTAGGGACGAAATGTTTTTAACAGTGGTAGATTGTAATGACCCATCCCAAATATTACGATTTTTATAATTTTAAAGCATGAATTTACGAAAATGCTCTTCGAGGCAGAGAACGTTGACTTTTGTCGCCTTGTCATATCACATGAGATTTGTTTCCATGGCATATCCTTATAGTACTCGTCGCATCGAGCATGTGGGCGTAGGTGGAATCGAATTTGGAGCTAGAAAAGAGATTTTATGAAATTCGAAACGTAGGGTCATTATGGTAATTTTATGTTCCGCGAGATATTTTCCCCATTTCGTCTATTCTTACTTTGTTTGGTGTGCCATTGGCCCACCCTTGTTTTGGATTGTCTCCCGGTCCATTCTTTTTCCTCATTTTCTTTATTCTTTTTCTTTTTTCCCCCGTGGACTTCTCTCTCTAAAACTCTTTCTATTTTTCTCTCCCTCTTATCTCTGCACCTTTTTCTCCTCTCCGAGCACGGACACACACACACACACACATACACACAAAAACAAATAGCGACGGTACTGCCTCCACCATCACTAGCCTTGCCACTCCGGCAAGCACCATGACCATCTGTGGACCCTCTCTCCTCTCTTTCTCACCTTTCTTCGATCTCACTCCCTCTCTTTCTCAACAATTATATGCATCATCTTCCCCAACGAACCACAGTGAGTCCTCGCCATCCTCGATGCAGGTAAGCTCCTAAAATCTTCTAGATTGTGTTCTAGGTTAGATTAGGGTAGTTGGTAAGTGTTAATCGAGTGTTAGATACAGGAAACATCTTGAGAAAAGTTTTCCAGATTTCTGGAAGTTGAAACTATAGCCATTTAGCTACTTTCAGACCCCTTTTCAGGCTAACTCCACCCATGTCACGGCCTATAATAGGTATGTATCGATTCCCAACATTCCTAACTTCATTTAAGTTCTTATATCACTGAAATTGGTTGAGAATCAAGCTCGAAATAAACTCTGAAAGACATCTTGAAACCTGCAAAATCCCCAGCCTCGCGAAGAAGGCGAGTACGCCTATAATCGTGGGCTCGTGGGGCTGCAGTGCTCGACATGTAGAGTGCACGGGCCTCCACGGGAGGCATTGTGTGCGCCAGCGATTTTTTTGGCGACCCATCTCAGCTCGTAGGGTGGCGTGTGGTGACTAGGGCCACCGCCCCATGGCGGCGCGTGGGGGAACCCAAGTTCCCTTCTTAGGATTCTTAGGATTTTTTACGTGCCGAATTCGAATCCGCTGTCCGTTTTTCAAAATTTGATTATTTTAGTAATGTTTTATTAAATTGTCTCTATTTGTGTTTAGGTACGTTGGTTGGAAGTGACCCCATCCTCCCTAGTTCGAGCGGCTCCCCGGTAGCAGAATATTTGTGGGTGGACCCTTTCTCAAATTGCATGATTTTTTTTTATTAAATGCTAGGCTTGCATTCACAAAACCATGATTTTACATTTTATGCATTATTTATGATTTATCAAATTATGTTTTACAAAACGTTATGAATTATTGGATCTATGCGTATGATATATTACGGATTTACGAATATGATTTATTATGGTTTAAGAATTTATGCTTTGAGCTTTTGAGCTCCAGTGATTTGATTTGAGTTTTTAAGATACATTTCAGGCCATTTTTTGAGCATCTTCGACCAATGTATGGCCTTAGAATGGGCATATCCTTATTCCTCTCGTCCTCAGTTTCGTTTTGGTATATTATGGGTCAAATTTGGTTGTGTAATGGCTCCGAATGGGGCATTTAAATTTCTTCCCAAAATTTCGACGAAAATCCCGTTCTTTTGCTGGGAGAAATTAGGTTTATTACATTAATTAATATCAGTTTAGTGATTAGTGTAGTAATTTTTCCGTTTAGGAGTAGACCACCCGGAGGAGTACCGCGGTCAAAATAGTTGGACGGCTTCTATCTACATGTATCTATGAGTGGGTCTTTTCGTTTTTACTTATATATATGTAAATGTGATTTTTTTTTTCCCAACAACTGCTTATATATATTATGATATGACATGCCATGTTTAGCTTTACAAATAAACTTTCCATACACTTTATGTTTCTAATATTATTTGTGAGCATAAACTTGTGGCATGACATCTTTGCGTTTTATTTACTCATTATTACATGTTTGCACGGTGTCTCTTAGTTATTTGTACTTTCCTGGGCCAAAGACCAGCTTCATGTGTAGTTCACATGCACCGTTTACATTCGCTTTGGACCTAAAGTTAAGTGCCAGCCTATCATTTTGTATGATGTTTTGGACTCATATGTAATGTGACTAGCACTGCTCACGTGATGTAGTACCTGAATATAAAACCTACACCCAGCATGTTCCATTTTCTGAATATCTCAACAATGGACTTGTGTGCCAACATAAATTAATGAGCATTTCTTTCTTGTAATAACATTTTCAGATTTAATGTTGAGATACCTTGTTGGTGTACCCTACATCTTTTCACTCACTTCTGCTGCAGGGTACCGTATTACATACTAGTATTATAATATTTTTGGGAAACCATATAATTGTTTTACAGCGAGTGGTTACACTTTTTGAAAAGGTTTTACAAACATTATTTTCAGGCCCACTCACCCTTGTTTTTCGCCCCTCCAGGATTTTAGTGGCAGAGGTTTCGTGACAATGAGGATTGTTGGTAAAAGTTGTTATGTACGAGACTCCTCCTTTCGGTATAAATGTCCTTACTCTTCTTTTATTGCAATTTATCTATGCTTTGATATGAGTTCAATCTCGCTCACATGCTCTAAATTAGTTACATTTAGGTTTTAATTTATTCATATTTTTCCACATCACTACACTTTATGGCTTCGTCACATTCTGGGTGTCGGCCAGCACATCGAGATTCGGGTGTCTACGTGGACATTCCGGATCGGGGTGTGTCAGTTTGGTATCAAAGCATAGGTTAAGCAGTATCGAAATCATCACACACGTGATGTCAGCATTCTCAGTTCTTGAATTCTAATGTCATAATTATGCCACCGACAAAATATGCCAACTTTTCATGAGTTTTGGGCAACTTGGAATAACTATCCCTAACAATTTTCTACGACTTACTGACCTTCTAGAAGAATGCTTTGGTGACTTCCATTAGATTTTTAAGGGAAGAACCTCATTGCCATAGATAGACCTGAAATTAAGACGTTTTGTTGACCTTGAAGCAGGGTAGTTGTATTGATAATTATGTACCACCTGAAATTTACCGATCAATCCCAACTACAATACAGCCATCATTACCAACCCTTCTTTGTTAGGAAACTACAAGCGCTTTCATCCTTGGAAATCTTTATTTTTTGTGCCACCTCTCAAAATTTCCTCGAGGTTTTGCTTCACCTCGAAGTTTCGAAAATGTCTCGAGTAACCATGGTAGGGCTGATGTGGTTGCAGTTAATGGAAGAACATCTGGGGGACAGTCACATTTGGTCCCCAACAACATCAATCTTTCAAACATATCCGTTATGATTTCGAATCTTCAGAAGGAATATTAAATTTCGATAATTCTTATTGTCGACCTTAGGGTAGTTTCACAAACACTAGTTTCCATAATTACATATCAAAGGCAATAGTTAGTGTTCCCAAAATCGAAAAAATCACCTCACAGGAGCAACCTTCCTAGAAATCTTACATACTCATCCGACCATGCCCTAGTTAGTAGTCAACCTTGGTTACGCACCAGAACAAGATTGTCCTGTATCCAGGAGCTGTCATCCAGTATTCAAGCGGTATGATTTCTTTACTAAAATACCATAGAAACATTAGGTAGCGACACAATCAACATACACACATATCCAGACATGTAGGGACAACAGAACCAAAATTGTGGAAACTTAGGAGCAAGCCATGCAGGACCAGCAAACTTGTAGTCCTGTCAATGATATAAACCACCAATCAGTCATATTAACCTTGTTTGTTCAAATACCATAACCACATGGTACATTAGTCTGATACGTCTCGAGAATTCCAATGCTACAAGGCAATTATGTTATGTCCAGTGCGAGTGTAGTGGTTGCACCATTTCCATTACTAATCCAGTAATGCCAATTAATCTTATTTTGTTGGATATCGTGGAATTCTACGTAATCCAAGAGATGAATCGACTACATTATTATTATTCCTTTGGTGGAGCATTGACCGAAAGTAGTCATTTTTTCGACGACCTATCATCCATATGGTCAGCTCCACTGGTAAACATCAGAAACTGAAGCACAAAATCCCCACCACAAAGGCGAAACATTTATTGAGAAAAGTTATGAAAGCTTATTAGCACGTGTTGTAGAAGAATACAGCAATCTGATACAGCTAGAAATTGTGAACCCGATCAAACTAAATTATTGACGTCATTCCTAAATATCTATCTGTGATACCACTAGATTGACATGTGTGAGGCACCATTGATCTACGTCCAGGTATAACACTTATTTTCCTTGAATCTTCATCGTAGAGACCTCTGCTTGCATTCATCAAAAGCAAAGACCGAACCTTAAAATTTTAGATTGTTTACTCGCAATTCAATTGGGTGACAATTAAAAACCGTTAATCCATGTCTAGAATTGAAGATCTCTCTAACCAACTCTATAGAACCCAAGCTTTCTTCAAGATTGATCTAAAGTTTGGTTGCGACCAGCTGAATATTAGAAATGATGATATTCCTAAGATTGCGTTTAGGACTTGACATGTTCATTATGAGTTCCTTGTGATGTCATGCGGATTGGTGAATGCTCCAATATTGTTCATGAACCTGACGGACCGCATATTCTACCCATATCCCAAGAGATTCGTGATAACCTTATCAAGAACTTCCTTGTTTACACCCAATAATGAAGTCAAACTTTCTAAACCTCAATGATTTGATCTGATCAATTTCAAAGCGAATCAGCGTTGCACTAAATTCCCTAAATGTTGGTTTTGTTTAAATCATGTGCCTTTTTTTTGTAATCATGATCTCAACAGACAACATTCTTGTTAATCCCCAAAAATGTTGCAGTTGTAGAAAACTGGAAACCCCTACAAGGTTTTGTGGTATACTAGGTATCTTTGGTCTTGTCAATTACCATTGATGGTATGTTCTAACTTTCTCCACCTTAGCCTTATTCCTTACAAAGTTAACCAAGAAAGAAGTTAGTTTTCTTTTAGACGTGAATGTGATTAAGTTTTTGACAATTAAGGTGTTGTCTCTTTTTTACTATTGTTCTTACACTTCTCAATGACACCAATAATTTCAAAATCTACAATTATACTTCATTGAATGATTTGGCTGTGTGCTAATGCAGCATGTTAGGGTAACCACCTATGCCTTCTAGCAACTAGGACCACATGAAGTGAACTATCTTACCTACGACTTAGAGTTGACAAATGCTACCTTTACACTAAAAACTATATGGTGGTTTCTTTATGGAGAAACATGCCAAAATCTTCATCGACTCCCTTAAACCTCTGAAATACATCTTCACTTGGAAAAGCTTAACTACGGATAGCGGCAATGGAAAAAATAAATTAATTAACGTCTATGATCGAACCATCGTGTACTAACCCGGTTGTGCAAACATAGTTAATGACGATCTGAGCAGAAAAGCACATGGATGACTCGGTCGCCAAATCCTATTTCAGTTACAACTCACAAGTATTAATGTGACATTACATACAGACCATCAGGAAAATTTGCTAGCTAATTTCCAAGTCTGACCCTTCTACTTTTGACTTGGGATGAAAAAGGAGATTGCTTAAGCATTAAGAAATAATTTGATTTGTTAGCTAGTCAAAGCAGGAAGAAAGAAATTGTTTGAGTTGTTACAGTCATTCCTTATATCAGGATGGATATGGGAGAATATCATCGTGGACTTCATGTACAAACAGCCTCGTACACGGGGAGACTATGATCATATTTCGGCGATTGTTGACTGACTTACTAGGATGCCTATCTTCTGTTGGTCCACAAGGACACCCTCTAGACCACTTGGTAGAATCCGGTCCCATATTTATTCTTATTTTATTCCTTAATGCCGAAAAATTTTGAAACGCCCATGGTCGACTAAGTGGAAATCCTACGTGGATTTCATACGTGGACATCTGAGTTATTATCACTTCTTGTTCCTTTTCACATCTTTCTAGGTAGTACGTGTTCTTACGAACACATGAGTGCGAATGATATGTAAATCAAACAATTTATGCATTTTCCCAATGAGGGGCAAAATAATAATTTTGGACCCTCGGGATTCCATTACTTGTTTATCGAGACAACAATGGGTTGCTGGTATTGCAGACTACAAACTGTAATATCGATAACTTATTCATTGGATTCGTTAAGCAAGTGGGCAAGTAGGCACATCTCTGTTAGTATTTTATTAATTAGGTCTTGTGCCTAATTAATTATGGATTTATGCACTCTTGTAGTGCTTGTCACTACAATCACGTGGACGCAAGCGATACAGAATTTGAAGAAACCACTATGCTAAAGAGGCTACATAGGAAACGGAGAAACTTGTGAGAGACTTGTATCCATATTTCTTCCTTGATTAGATTGTGACATCCCGCCCCGAGATTTATTGTACTTTATTCTCAATAGTAGTGAAATTATCAAAATACCCTTGAGATGCCATGTAAGCCTTCCACGTGGACCTCAATTTTCCTTTCACTTTTCTAGTCTTATTTTACTATTTTCGAATAGTACTCATTTTTACAAACATGTGGCCATAAATGGAACTTAATTCAGAGTTATAACGAAGAAGTTATGTTCGAAACAGTGTAAATTTACCTGAGATAAATTCAAATTCTAAAATTGACCTTGTGTAGTGTGCATCACTGCTGGGAAAACAAAAAGAAAAGAAAAAACAGACTTAAAAGAGGCTTAATGATGAGGGATGGCCATGCAAGTTGCTTAAACAAATATTTTTATGGGTTTTGAAACCCACACTTTTGTGCCATCATCCATTAAACATCATTTCTTTTTCTTTTTCTTTTTTTTTAAATATATTTTCTTTCTCTCCCTTTATCTCACGTCTCTCTCTCTCTCTCTTCCACACACACACGCCATATCCCATCACTTTTCCAACACATTTCTCTCCTTCACGGTCCCATTTTCCCTTATTTCAGCTGATTCTCTCTCTACCCACTCAACCTTCTCTCATCTTTCAAACTCTCTCCCGTAGCTCCCCCTTTACTCTCTCCCTTTCAATGAACATCACCACCACCACTCCAAAACTCCATCAACACCTCCCAAATTCTCCCAAAAATTATCTAGGACCATATGCAACTCCTTGGTGGTGCCACACTAGGACGAAACAAGGTTCCCATTTCGGCGTTCGATGAACTTTGGCGAATTGAAACTTCTCGGACCACAGTAAGCTCGGGATTTCTAGCATCAAAATCTCTCTTGGGTTCCAGTGCGTTTTTCTACCATGCATGTAGGTTTCTATGTGTTTAAATGACAAATATCTAACCCACCATGCTTTCCAGCAAGTTGTAGGATTTTCCATGCCAAACTGTTGTGTTCCTTCCGAGTGCAATATACGATTAGTTTAATTGCACAAGTAAGGGTGTCAAAACATAGGGACTGATTAGACCTCTATAAATTACTAACCTTGAAAGAACCCTAACTAAACAATGAAAATAACAAACTGAATGTAGGTTTTGTGTTGTTAATGAAAATAACTAAAAATGCAAGAAAAATGTAACAACGAATGATATGTTGATTGAGAAATGATGAGGATGGGTCCAGGGATTTCGAGTTCACCATTACAAAACCAATTCCATGTTTATAAAGTTAAACCGTATTCAATTACCAACCTGTTTCCAGCGTTCGTTTTACATATATATGATCAGCCATATGATGCGTGGTTTTGATCAAATTCTCCTAATCTACAACCTAATTGGGATGTTCAACTTCGGTTCCAAATTAAGAGTCTATAGCATGCATGAAAACGTTAAAAAACCAAAGAAAATACATGGCAGGATGTTTGCACAACATTCTCTTCATACTTCACATGTCTACCAAGATTAAGCATGATGTTTACTATAATCTTGATCAAATGATCTGTAAGAAATCCTCATGGTGACCAATCATTAACATTAACAAACAAATTTAACAAAAGATTCAGTGAATGAAACAAGATATAGATTGATGAATTGAATATTTTAACATAACAAACATGGGTCAATTGTGCAAGGTTACATTGAAATCCCTAGCTATAAATTTAGTTACACATCATGTTCACATAGATGAAATTGGAAATACACAACATGAGTGAAAATAAATCAAATAGAGAGGAAACCCTTGAAGCAATTTCGATGTTGAACTTCTCCAAGAACAGCCTATCCGGATGAGTCTTCGGTGATGTTAAAAGTGTATAGAATGGCTAGAGTTCTGAGTGTTGATGAAAATATAGAAAACTAGTGACTGGAGTTGTGTAATTTGCTCAGAATGAAAGGTGTATGTAAAAGTGGCTGAAAGGCTAGGTTTATGATGTTAAAGAAGCTATTACAGATTGCCAATACATCCCAGTAATTGGGCATTTAATTCCCACGTTGTTTTTGCTATTATTGGTCTTATAAAGAGCCATATTCATCACCATATTCAGTTTCCACTTTTAATTCTTTGTCTACATCAGCATCCTTATTCAATTCTCCATTTTTAGCACCATTTTGCCTTATTTATCCTCAACTGAGCTCCAAAATATGATTAGCTGCACACTAATAAAAAAGAGGGTAAAATGCAACTGGTTTAACTCAAAAATATCACAAAGGGACTAGGAATGGATGGTATAAATGTATGAAATATATGAGTTATCACAAACCTTGTTGATTTAGTCGAGTTTGAAGGTGTAGGACAACTTCCCACAATCTCTAGGCCACGGATTTGAACTTGCATGCTCCAATCCCCTATGTTTAGAAGGTTCCAAGTCGGGTAGTAGCTTTTAGGCCGTTTTTCTAGCAGCTTTGACCAACTTTTGGCCATAAAATGGGTATAACCTTATTCCTCTCATCCTAAGCTTTGTTTTGGTATATTATGAGTCAAATTTGGTTGTGCAACAACTCCGAATGGGGCATTTGAATTTCTTCCCAAAATTCCGACGAAAATCCCGTTCTTGTGCAAACTAGGAGAAATTAGGTTTAATACATTAATTATTATCAATTTAGTGATTAGTGTAGTAATTTTTCCGTTTAGGAGTACACCACCCAGAGGCGTACAACAGGTAGAATGGTTAGACGATTACGACCTACATGTATCTGTGAGTGAGTCTTCTCGTTTTTACGTATATATATGTATATGTGATTTTTTTCCCAACAATTGCTTTTATATAGTATGATGTGACATGTCATGTTTAGCTTTACAAATAGACTTTTCGTACACTTTATGTTTTTAATATTATTTGTGAGTATAAACTTATGGCATAACATCCTTGCATTTTATCTGCTCATTATTACATGTTTGCACGGTGTCTCTTAGTTTTTTGTACTATCCTAGGCTAAGGATCAGCTTCACGTGTAGTTCACATGCACTATTTACATTCTCTTTGGATCCAGAGTTAGGTGTTAACCTATCCTTTTGTGTGATATTTTGGACTCTTATGTATACTCAAATCTTCCTTTTCGTTTTTTTTTGTTATGTTATAATGTTATAGAAGGCATGCCTTAAGAATAACATAAACAAGTGATGCGACTAGCGCAACTCATGTGATGTAGTACCAAAATGTAAACCCTATGTCCAGCCTATTCCATTGTCTGAATATCTTTACAATAGATTTGTGTGCCTACATAAATTAATGAGCATTGATTTCTTGTAATAACAGTCAAATTCAAACTAAGATCTTTTTTACAGTTGTTTGTACCATACTTGACCAATCCAGAAACTACTGAGCACCGGTCAACATTATACCATCAATGACCCAAAAGAGTTTCCCTCCAACCAGGAGGCCAATCACAATACGACACGTGTTGACATCAGAAGCCAATCACAGCGCGACAAGTGTCAACATCAGAAGCCAATCATAACATGACACATGTCAATGTCAGAACAAAGCTAGAAACTCTTCTATAAAAGGAGATCATTCTCCCACAATATGGCCTAATGTCATTTGTATTAAATCATTCACTAGTACTCACTAAAGGAGAGCTTGAACCTATGTACTTGTGTAAACCCTTCACAATTAATGAGAACTCTTCTACTTCGTGGACGTAGCCAATCTAGGTGAACCACATACATCTTGTGTTTGCTTCCCTGTCTCTATCCATTTACATACTTATCCATACTAGTGACCTGAGCAATCTAGTGAAGGTCACAAACTTAACACTTTATGTTGTACCAAAGTCCTTACTGATTTTGGGCCTCAACATTTGGCGTCGTCTCATATCATCAGGGTTAAAAGCAAGAGTATCCTATATCATGCTTTTTCCCTGTCTTTTCCTTTGCCCTTGTTCTTACCTGCAAGACAAGGAGAAAAAAAGCAATCAGTCAGCACTAGGAATCAAGTTTCCAGTCAGGAACTGACTGCCTGGAACCCCTTACCTGATTACTTACTTGGCATTGCTCTCGAGTACTCATCTTCAACATCTTATGCTTCCAGAGAAGATATCACATCTGCCTGAGGAACAGATAAGGCAAGTGAGAAGGATACAAGGAAGCATGTGGAAACAAGCGTAACAGAACACGTGCCGATACATCCACTACTTTGTCAACAGCAAAAGTATCTCATATCATCAGGGTTGAACGTACTCTAGATTTGATGGACTTGTTTTGACCCTCAAATTCTTGAGTCGGCCTTATACTCTAGAGGAAACCTGAAAACCCTCCAGCTTAGTTAACAATAAGCCTGTGGAAAGTTACTTCTTCAAAAGCAAAAGTATCTCATATCATCTTTTCTCCTTTTTCTTCTCTTTATTCTTCATGCTGCCTGTAAGATAGAGAGAATGAGAACAATCAGCCGGAACTCAAAATCAAACTTCTGATCTAGGACTGAATGCTTGGACCTCTGATTGCTTACCTTGTCTGTCACCTCTTTCGGCAGATCTCCTAGCTCAGCGACTTAGGGGACTCCTACTACATGGTTTGTATCGCACTTGACCAAGTCTGAAACTACAAGTAAGCTTCAAGTGAAATTGATACATTACCTTGTATATCTCCACCGGTTAAAGATATCACCCCTGAATGGAGGAAAAGTACTTCCAGAGAAGATGCCACATCTACGTATGAGACAGATAAGGCAAGTGAAGACAATACCACACTTCGGTACTTAGAAGTTTCGTGATTACTCAGCCGCTTGGATCTTGCAAGTCCCCAACCGAGGAGTTTCCATCACTCGGGAACTTAGGGGAGCACTGTTTGTACCATACTTGACCAATCCAGAAACTACTGAGCATCGGTCAACGTTATATCGTCAAGGACCCAAAAGAGTTTCCCTCCAAACAAGAGGCCAATCACAATACGACACGTGTCGACATCAGAAGTCAATCACAGTGCGACACGTGTCAACATCAGAAGCCAATCATGACACGACACGTGTCAATGTCAGAACAAAGCTAGAAACTCTTCTATAAAAGGAGATCATTCTCCCATAATATGGCCTAATGTCATTTGTACTAAATCATTCACTAGTACTCATTAAAGGAGAGCTTGAACCTATGTACTTGTGTAAACCCTTCACAATTAATGAGAACTCCTCTACTCTGTGGACGTAGCCAATCTGGGTGAACCACATACATCTTGTGTTTTCTTCCCTATCTCTATCCATTTACATACTTATCCATACTAGTGACCAGAGCAATCTAGCGAATGTCACAAACTTAACACTTTCTATTATATCAAAGTCCTCACTGATTTTGGGCCTCAAGAACAGTCACTATTTTATACACAAAAAATAAACAAGTTGGTTGAAATATGAAGCTAAACTACAATAATATCTTTAATCAAAACATGATTGGTTGCAAAAATTATTTATCAAATTATTTAGATTTTGAATTCAATTGAAGAACATCTAAAGCTTTCATAAAAAAAAAGCCAGATGAATGTAGTAAATATTCATTCTATCGTGGGGGCTTCTTGCTCCAAGTGGATGCGTGGGACCCATACTTTTTGTGACAAGAAGGTACTACGTAGGCTCCTAGTTTAGACACGTGCTTAATTTGATTTAGCTCATGCATCCTATCATAGTTTTCAATTTGTCGTGTTTGGATAAAAGGGAAATGTGTGGGACCTAGCACGTGCGAGTTGTTTTGTCAAGTAGCGAGAGATAAGAGATGCAACTTGCCATATATGGAAAAGAGGAGAGAATTGTTCTTCTGCGGTTGCAGTCAGAGTCTTACTAAGACCATCACGATCAATGGTCATCTAATCAAACGTCAAACATGACGTGTCACGGCATGCCTCGTGGGATGTGCCATTCTTTGTAACCGACCGGGGAGATTATTGAGATAAGGGATTTTATTTGCTTATCAAATTACAAATTATAGCTCAATTATGGGGAACTCGATGGTCAATAGACTCGATACCTTCCATTTTTAGGTAGGTCTGGCAGACGTACGAATATGTTAACATTACATTGGATAGAATTAAACGATAGGGTAAATTGGCAAATTTTTAAAAATTTAGATTTTGAATTTTATCACATAAATAGTTTTTAGGGTCCATGTCAACTAGGGCGTTAGTTCAAGAAGTTTTTTTTTTAGCAAATGATATTATCTACACTAATGGGTAAAAACAGTGGGCAAAGCCTCACAATGGGCTAGCAATAATGTAGTTCGAATTTGCCTTTGGTGATAATCGAACATAAAACTTATCACCTACAAGTAAAGAGGAATACCACGAAATAGTAGTATTAAGTGTAATAGTTCAGAAAGTTAAACGACAACTTATTCTCCATTTCACGTACAAAGTTGTTGATTGTAGCACAAAATGTCACCTTACTATACAAATTTCTAACACAAAGGAAAAAATATAGGATCCTTAGCTAAAATGATCATGAGAGGGTCATAACTCTTCACTTTGGTCCATGAGATTTAAAACCGATAGAATTAGTCACTAAGTTTATCCGTCGTCAATCATTTTAGTTATTCCGTGAAAAATCTTCGTTAAATGAAGAAAAATTAGCAAAAATACTCGCAATTTTTGTCAAGTTATTTTGGTTCATTGTTTATTAAATTGAGAGTATTTTTGTCATTCTGGTCCTTATTTAATAGAGATTTTTTACAGTAAGACCAAAATAATCAATTGTGGACAAATTGAAATACCACTTCTATCGATTTCAAATGTTAGAAACCAAAGTGAGGAGTTATGCCAATATCATGACCATTTTAGCTAAAACACCAAAAAAATGTATAAAAAGGAGTGTTGAATGATGATTGGGTAGCGGAAATAACAACTCCATTTTCGTTTAGGATTGTCTTGATTGAAATTATACATTTTTTACAATACACCCCACTTAATATTTTCCTATTAAAGTATTTGTATACCATAATACTAAAAAGTGCAAGTTAGGCACTAAAACGGTTTTTTTTCAGAAAAAGAAAAAATATTTGAATACACCCCCAAGGTATTTCTAACATTAAATAACCTACATCCTAAAATTCTTTTTTCTCTAAGTTCTCAATTCATCTTTACTTAGTGCTACAGCCTAGTAGTATTTCTCTTCACTTGTAAGTGAGAGGTCGCAGGTTCGATTCTCGTCAAAAGGTGAATTTGAATCATATTATTGCTAGCCCATTGTGAGGTTAAGACTACTATCATCCTCTTATTGTAAATAATATCGTTTGTTCGAACAAAAAAAAAAGTTCTCAATTCCACTTCCACCCTAAACGAGACCGTAACCAAGAAAGGGATAATTTTTTTAGGATAAAACATGAAATCGCTGCTTGGAGGCTCCACATGATGTTTGACTTTTTTTTTTTTTTTTTTTGACGTATTACTGAATGTGAAACCTTAAATTGTAGGCCTCTACTAAAATTATGAAACATTGAAATGTGGAAACTACCAAATTTTTGGACGGAAATCGAAGCACTCCTTCCTTAATTAGTTGAGTTGAGTACAATAAAATTGCATCATCTAATATGTAATCAAAGAACGAATGAATGTCTAGAGTATTAAGAGCAATGATTAGTTTAATAATTAAAAAAAAAAACCCTTCAATTCATGGTAGGGAGAATGAGAAAAAAAGATGACAAGTTGATCCATCACAATCCAATCCTGGAGGTACAACTCAACTCCAAAACGCTAAGAAGCAATAACGAAAAGATCAAATAAGTTGGGCCCCTTTAGATCTTAGATAATCCAAGTGTTTCGATAATCTTCTCTTTAACAAAAATTAAACTAAAAGTTATAAAGACAAAACTTACCTTCCTCGAACAGACGTTAAAATGTGAAAGCAAATTGAGGGAGAGGTGGGTCCTCTCCTCCTATTTCCCATTGACTTTGTGGAGCCACTTCCAAAGAAAGACATTTGCATATTTTTGTGTCTTAGAGCCGATGAATCTGCCATCAGTATACCAAGAGAGAAAAATGTGCTTTTCAGCTCGTTTACGATTCGTAGCGTGCCATATGTTATAAGAAAATAATTTCTTATAATGACCTATATCGTTGACCCATGTGGTAATAAAACTGTCAAATAAATCGTGTATATCATTGTGTGCTCTAAAAAGTTTCATTTTGTTAATTGGGGGTTAAAGACTAAAACTCTAGACTTAGGTTAGAGTGGAACCACATACTTTTCTATATGTATTTATACATACTAATATATAAAAATTATTATTAATATACATATGTAATTGGATCAAGTTCGAGTTGGGAATGAAAACATCATCAACCACTACATATCCGACTTGGATTTTTAAAACAATCCCGTAGACGTGTAAATTTCATTGCATACAAATGATAATGCATGCAAAACTCCACGTGACATATGACTCATCACAAATGGATAAGTCATCAATGACATGTGGCATAAGACTAACAAAGGAAGTATAAAACTTCCCCAAAATTTGGCAATAAGGGAGAATCCCCCTTAAATTCGACTTGGGAATCCAAATTGATCCTAAAACTAGAAGGAAAGCTAAAGCATCTTCATAAAACAAGTAAGAATTGAAGATTGCTCACAAAATAGGCAACAAAATCCTTAAATTCGGCCAAGGGAGTAAAGTGGCTGAAATTAAGACACAAAACACGCCTAAAATCATCCCAAAGGCAAGCCTTTAGAAGCCTATAAATACAAGGTCCTCCCATAAGCATAAAGGTAAAAAAATCTCTACAAATAATAACTTTTGCCAAACCTTTGAAGACTAATACGCTGCCAAAGCTCTCTTTGAAGAACATTCAACCAAAGTTGAAGTTTTCTCTCAACCAAAGCTGAAGCACTTCCTTGAAGAATTAATAAGCGCTCGTGTTGATTCCTTCAAGACTTTGTTGCAAGCTTATAAACTTGTAGCAACATTTGTTTCAAGATCAAGTTGCCAAGATCCTTAAGGTTAAACCCACCTCCATCCCCTTAGTGTAGATAATATCGTTTGTTCAAAAAAAAAAAAAAAGTTCCCAATTCCACTTCCACCCTAAACGAGACCGTAACCACGAAAGGCACAATTTTTGTACGATGAAACATGAAATCGCTTGCTTGGAGGCTCCATGTGATGCTTGACTTCATTTTTTTTTTTTTTTTTTGACATATTACTGGATGTGAAACCTTAAATCTCGATACAAGTTTATAGTAGGCCTCTACTAAAATTATGAAACATTGTGGAAATTGAAGCACTTCTTCATTAATTAGTTGAGCTGAATACAATAAAAATGCATCATCTAATATGTAATCCAAGCACTAATGAATGTCTAGAGCATTAAAAGCAATAATTAGTTTAATAATTAAAAAAATGGAACTTTAATGAAAAGTTCATGATAATGTTCACTTTAACGAAAAATCACATTTTTACACTAAAAAGTCAATCATGGTACTATTTACTTTATTCTTTATTCGTTATCATTCAAACTCAAAATTTTGAAGCTATTTTCATTAATTTTTTTTTTTAAAAAACCCTTAAATTCATGGTATGGATAATGAGAAGAAAAGATGACAAGTGGATCCATCACAATCCAAATCCAGTGACGGTACAACTCAACTCCAAAACCCTAAAAAGCAATAACGAAAAGATCAAATAAGTTGGGCCATTTAGATCTTTGATAATCCAAGCGTTTGGATAATCTAATCTTTAACAAAAATTAAACTAAAAGTTATAAGACAAAACTCACCTTCCTCGGACAGGAATCGGATCCCCTCCAGACCTAAAGAAACTTAGTCTACTCATCAAATGATTCAGGCCATTAAAATTTGTTCAACGGCTACAAACAGGTGACCCTCTAGAAGTTATAATAATTATAGCCGTTAAACCAAATTTCAATGGTCCAGATCATTTGATCATTTGATCAGACAACAAAGTGTGAAAGAAAACTGAGGGAGATGTGGGTCCTCTCCTCCTATTTCCTATTGACTTTGTGGAGCCACTTCCAAAGATAGACATTTGCATATTTTTGTGTCTTGGAGCCGATGAATCTGCCCGCAGTACACCAAGAGAGAAAAATGTCTTTTTCAGCTCGTTTACAATTCGTAGCGTACCATATGTTACAAGAAAATAATTTCTTATAATGACCAACTTTCATCTTACATCAAGTATTCGTAACGAGTTCAAAAGTATGTCGTTGCCTCATATGGTAATAAAATTGTCGTATGAATCATGTATATCATATTTGTGCTCTCAAAAGTTTCAATTTGTTAATTGGGGGTTAAAGACTACAGCGGAACCACATACTTTTCTATATGTATTTATTACATACTAATCCATAATAATTATATTAATATACATATATTACCGGGCCGAGTTCGAGTTGAGGATGGAAATACCATCAACTGCTACATATCCGACTTCGATTTTTAAAAACAGCCACGAACCCACCCCAAACACACGTATTATATATCCTCCATAACCATTCCATTAGGATTGTGTACCCAAGAACACACAAACCCGTGGGGCTCTTTGTCATCCCAATCCTGCTTGGTACGACCAAGCCTGAGAAGCACAACTTACAAAGGTGGACATGAGTCGAAGCTTTGTCACTCAAAGCCTGACCCCTATCACAACCTGAAATATTGTGATAGGCCTGAAATAGCCTGGCCTAGCACGTTTCCGATCTTTACAAGTAGCTAATTATCATAATGTATTAGGCGCACGTAATTTGCTTTTATTTTGACGTGAGAATAAACAATCCTGGCCTCATATTTTTTGACATTGCAAAGCTCAACCTCATAAAACGACTTCAAGTAATATCAACGAATTGTCAATACTCTTGGCCACTTTCGTGACCAACATGCAGATTGTTGCATTGTACCTAACTATTGATTAGATTTGGTTATCATAAAGTACATAAACTAATTAAATAAAATAATTAAGTGATTAAAATCGAAGGAAACACACACAACAGGTCGGAGAAGCTGCACTCGAGTTTGAATCACCCATTACTGTTTAGATTAGTCTAATGTGAAATAACAGGATTAGCTACCATTCTTAAATACAGCCTTGTAGCAAAATTCGTGAAGTATGACTTGAATTAAAATTAAAAAAATGACCCTCAATCCACAATAGGGGTGAAAAAGTTGCTCAGTCAAAAAGCGTGGTTAAGGTCAAACTCTCTATCACCTACCAATTTATTATCAATTTGTTTGTCAATATCATTAAACATTGTGCCAAAATACGAGGTGTCAGAGAGTTCTGCACTTGAGAATCTTTTTAACATTCTCATTGTAGAAACGCACTAGTTGAATTTGCATTTTATCTCGTGCTGTTGTACTTAGTTGTAAAAATGGCTGGTAATTTCCTAAATTCTTAAAAAAAAATACTGAGGAGGAAGATGAAGGGATAAACTAATCAAAGACCTTATATTTTAATAGTTACCAAAATAGAAAATAAACAAACAAAAAATTATTTTTATCATCATTATTATTTAATAAAACTCGAACCAAGTTGATAAATGAACGGCCGAATATTATTAACGTGTCGATTGTCGACATAGCAAAGAGACAAAAAACATGTGTGGAAGCAAAGCGACGGATCAGGATCTTTTCCTGAACTTAGGAAGCTGAGTCTCATGAGCAAATCATACAAGCTTTTGATTTTTTATTCAATGATTACAAACAAAAAAATTTTTTAAAAATTATAATAATTGTAAATATTAAATAAAAAAATAACAATTCGTGTGATTTGCTTAGGAGGCTCAGCCATAAGCTCAGTAGAGGATGCTGATCCCAAAGCGACAGGCAACAACAAGTAGCACTTTGCTGCTGTAAGATGGTGACGTCAGCCCTCTCTAAGGTGATTAATTGAAATTTGGCCCCACAACACAAATTGCACACCAAAGAAATTTCGAAGAAGCCGAGTACAACATCTACCTCAACAAAATTAATTAAAAATTCAGCCACTAAAAATATTAAAAATTAATAAATAATAGTATTTAAATTCGGAAAATATCCATCCAGTTGAAATGTGCATGAACCTTCTCGCCTATTTAAGCCCTTCCCTCTCCTCAAATCCCAGAAGATTATCCAAAATCTCAACGAGCAACTCTCTCTCTCTCTCTCTCTCTCTCTCTTTCCTCTCCTTCTCTTTCTCTACACTTCCAACAAATTTTTCTGTTTGAAATATTTGGTTTTACAGCTGCGAAATGTACGGACAGAGTGGAATGGACTCGGATTACGCACTCCTGGACTCGATTCGACGCCACTTACTTGGCGAGACGGATTTCCGAATCGGGAACCGGATGACCAACTCGGGTTCGGGTCCCCTTTTTTCTCGGAGCTCCAGCTTCAGTAGCCTGTACCCGTGTTTGACCCAAAATTGGGGCGCTTTGCCGCTCAAGGAGGACGATTCCGAGGACATGGTGCTCTATGGAGTTTTGAGGGACGCCGTTAGCGTAGGGTGGGTCCCATCCGGTTCCGCCGATACGCTTCCCTACGGTTTTTCGGTAAAATCGGAACCGGAGGTTCTGCCACCGGTGAACATGGTGCAGGAGAAAAAAGCGGCGCCGGTTCGGCCGGTTCAGCAGTCAGCTCAAGCCGTTCCAGCTGCGGTGCCAGCCAAGGGGAAGCATTACAGGGGCGTACGGCAACGGCCGTGGGGCAAGTTCGCGGCCGAAATTCGGGACCCGGCTAAGAATGGCGCGAGGGTTTGGCTCGGAACTTTCGAAACGGGTGAGGACGCGGCTCTTGCTTACGATAGAGCCGCTTACAGAATGCGCGGATCAAGGGCTTTGTTGAATTTCCCGCTCCGGGTCAACTCGGGCGAGCCCGACCCAGTGCGGTTGACGTCTAAGCGGTCATCACCAGAACCGTCGTCTTCCTCTTCAGAGAGCGGATCTCCGAAGCGGAGAAAGAAGGCGAACGGCTCGACCCCGGCTCAAGCCGGGCTGGAAATGGGAGCAGGGATTGGGCAGCAGCAAGTTGGAGTCCAAGTGGCGGTGTCGGTTACACTTGGCGAGCAGTTATTGGTTAGCTGACGATGAGGTGGTAGGGAAAGTGGGGGGCAGGGAAAAGCACAAGTAGCTAACCACTACTCAAATTGTGGAGGACACACTGTAATTATCTGAGATATATAAATTAAAAAAATTTAAAAAAAAAAAAGAAAAAAAAGGAGAATAAAGGGAGATGTTTGAGAGATGATAAGAGAGGCCAATCTGATGCTTTTGTGGGTGTTTTGTGAATACAAGATTTTGTTATTGTTTGATGACTCAATTTTTGGAATGGAATGTTTCTCTTTCACACAAATAAATTGTCACCAAGGTTGCAATTGTAAATTTTGTACCCCTCATGGTGTCACATTCCGTCCCAAACATATAATTTTCGACGATGTGGAATGACGGAATTACCCTTGGACGTTGAGAATTATTATGGATGTTGTGGGTTACTTAAAAGTGTGGATCAATTAGTTACATTCCTCTATTATTGGAACCAATTAAAATTAAGTGTTCTTTTAGTTATGATTGGTGGCTTTTGGACCACGCATACCCACCTACCTTCTTTCTCCTTCCCATGCTTTCTCTCTCTCTCATCTCTCGGACTCTCTCTCTCTCCCCTCTTTTGTACGGACAAGCTTCGAACTCCCCATTCCAGGCACGGATCGAAGCTTTAAAGGTAAGGTTCTTGCTCATTGTAACCTCCTGAGTATATTGGTACCCTTGTTTGGACGTGAATGCTTCGAGAACCCGAGAAATCCTAACCCCGATTTTGTGCACTGTTCATGCACACGTAAAACCTTATGTTTCAGGGAATTATAAGGACATACGAAGCTTAAGGAGGTCCTCATGAGTCTAGGGGTACTTCGTTGGAAGGATTTGGACGTCGAATGACTGAGATCGACGTGTTTCTAGGTAAGCCGAGCTATCGACCTTTCTCAGGAAAAATCTAGTAGAATTTAAGCCTTGAAACTTGTGTAATGTGATTTTACATGTTATTAGCTTCATTTTGGTACCAATTTCATGAAAAATGGTGCAAAAATGAAGAAGTTAGGACGATTTTAATATTTTTCCAGAAACCGACGAAGTCACTGACAATCGACGACTCGCCGGAGAAGACAGGAGAATATTCTGTCAGTTTTAACAGAATATGCTAACGCCGTCAGTTAGTTGGACGGTTACCATTGGGTTTTAAAAGGAATATTCCTAACGCCATTCCTGTTCCGTCACATGTGCCTGGCACATGGCCGCGCGTGGAGGGCGCGTTTTGCCGTGCACTTGCTAGCGCGTGGGAGCTTGAAAATTTTATCTGAAAATATGGAGATGATCCTGAGGTTGTGTAGGTCACTGTGGTATGTTCATATATCTATTTTCAGCTATGTATGAGAAGTTATTAGCTAGTTTTGCCTATGTGCTTTAAAATAACGTTTTTATAGTTAATTTGCATATAGGTGAGACTTATCCCGAGGACGAGCGTATCCAAGGGCGACTCGGGGGCTACGACCCTTCGACATACCAGTGAGTTGACTTTTGGTTTTCAGTATATATTATATACTTGATATTTTCCCAGAAAATGTGTTTAAATGATAGTATGCCTTAATGTCATGCATATAAGTTTATAATTCATACATGATTTGGTATGTGATGCTTTATATATATATAAATGTGGTGCTGTGGACGCTCAGGTAAGCTCAGGTATGTGAATCATCGATGAGGTAATATGTGATTGATTAATGTTGAGCTCATAAAACTGCACTTAGGGTGATTGTGATTTAGCCAGAGTTATGACAGAGGCTTGTTTATTATGTCACCTCCCGCACCATATGCTCATATTGTATCCAATTTAGGTGCACAGTCTTGTCGTACAGACCTTATTTATGGTTCAGACTCGTTGGTGACTAACGATTTATCGCCCAGCTATTATGTGAGAGTAGAATTGAGCATGATTGTATTACACCCATTATTGTCGTATATACTTGTTTGTTTGGTTCCGACTTTTGTGCAGTATGTTGCCGTATAAGTCATGGTAGTGACTCCGGCTAAAGTAACTTTGAGCTATGAATTCAGCCGTACAGACTACCACAGGGATTCCGGCTAACACGTTATATTTCTATGAAATTATTCTTATCTGAATTGCTTACTCTGTTATATCGTGGCATAGCATACATATGAATATGATTATGTGTAGCATTAATTGAATTGATATGATTATATATATATATGCTTATATCTTGATTCTGGGAAAAATTATACATGTTTTACAGCGAGGGGTTAGTTATGTTGATAAATGAAATGATTTTGTAAAACATTTGTTTTTGCCCACTAACGTTTTTTGTTTTGCGCCCCCTAGCTCTTAAAGCCTCACACTTGAAGAATAAAAGCAAAGCCTGAACCAATCAAGCTTCCACTAAACTTGATATGTGTTATACATAGTCCTGCATTTGTCGAGCTTCCACTCAAGCTGTTGCTAAGGATCATTCACATCGCAAGAAGATAAAGAGTTATTTTTTCTTTTTTTGTTCAATTTAAGAGGAAATACTCTAATTTTTATGGAAGTAGTCACGCAATGTGCTTAATATATGCATTAGAGGAGGATTACCAACCGCAATCCTAAATTGACAGTTTTGAACATCAGTGTGAATATATAAAACATAATTAATTGGAATGTTGAACAGTAACCCAACTTTGAATACTAGCTACTAGATCACTTCAATTTTAACCAATTCCGCAAATAAGAACATTTAAATGTACAATTCAAATGCATACCCTCCCCTTTGTTCAAAAATAAAAAATAAAAAAATGCATACCGCCCCTTTCTCATAAAATTAGAAGGATACAACGACCTCTTGCACTTCTATTTTTAATCCGTAAATTATATGCGAACAACTCAAATTTGTTGCATAAACTACAAAATCTAGCCTTCGTATTCATTCTCATTATTCACGTCTCGTATTTTTGTTTCATTATTCTTATTTGAGATAATAATAAATTAAAAAAAGGTGTTATGCATTGTTTCTTTTTTTGAGGTTAGATGTTTAAAGGATTGAGATTCTCGCTTGATCTCCTTTAGGCGGATTCTTAGAATCAATTAATGCATTTCGTTCATACAAGATGTGTGGTCAAAATTGGATTTTAATTTTTTTAACATTGTCACATAAACGAGGCAGTCGACCTCTCCCTCCGTGCTCATCTCTCTGAGTTGTTGAAGGCTTGTACTGGATAAGGATTTTGGCTTAAAAACTATGTCCAATTCTAGCCACACGATCTTGTATCAACGGCCAATAATAGCTGATTCCGAAGGTCAGCACAAAAGAGATCCGTTGAGGTTATCTGTACATTTCGAAGTTAGTAGAGTTGGTCGGATATTAGAAGAAAAAGGGGGTCAATTCAAAAGCACGAGGGGAAGGGGGAAAGGGGTTTTTGAAGAGGGGGGGGGGGGGGGGGGGGGGGGGGGGGGGGCGCCAAACAGGTAGGGTAGAGTTGTACGGTCCGCAACAGGCGCCGCATGCGTACCCATGCAGTTTATTGCATCCTTTGACTTTTATATTTTTTTTGACCTTGACTTTCTCTAAATTCAGTTTGAAATTTCAGCCAATTTCATCACATAATCAAACCCTTTTTAACCCATGCAGTTTATTGCATCCTTTGACTTTTATATTTTTTTTGACCTTGACTTTCTCTAAATTCAGTTTGAAATTTCAGCCAATTTCATCACATAATCAAACCCAGAATGGGACCGCAGCTAATTAAGCCCCAGTTTGGAGTTGAGGTGATTTTAAAAAAAGCTCATATGAAAAAAAGCTGGGAGTGTTTTTGGTGTTTGGTAAACTTAAAAAAATGGCTTATTTTGAAAGCTGCTGTGAGAATAAGCTGAAATCAAAGGAAAAAGCTGAAGCTGCAATTTGTAGCTTTGGAAAACTGACTTTTTTTCAAAGCACACATAATTACATTGCTCCTTTAATGAAAAGACCCACTATCAGACTGCTTTTTTTTCCAAAAGCACTTTTACAAAAAAGTTTACCAAACACTCTGCTGATTTATTTCACAGCCGCTTATTCTCACAGCACAGCCGCTTATTCTCACAGCAGCTTTTTTTCAAAGTACAGCAATATTAAACCAGCCCTAACTCCTATCATGCGCAACTGCTAAATACAAAACCATCAACGACGACTATTCTTTCTTCGAATATTATATATATATATATATATATATATATATATATATATATATATATCCTCTTCCAGCATTTCAACCATGCAAAGATCTCCAATTTTACAAATGTTTTTATATCTTTAATTAGTCTTAAAGCAAGCAACAAATATCTTATCTACTTGTTAACAGTGACGCTGTCAGAAATTTATAACTAAAAAAAAGAAAGAAGCAAGTACATAAATTATATGCGAACAACTCAAATTTGTTGCATAAACTACGAAATTTAGTCTTTGTATTCATTCTCAATATTCACATCTTGTATTTTTGTTTCATAATCTTATTCGAGATAATAATAATAAATAAATAAGGTGTTATGCATTGAATATTTCATGTTTAAAGGATTGAGATTTTCGCCTAATCACCTTTGTGCGGACTCTTAGAATCAATTAATATCGGTCTTTCATACAAGATGTGCGGCCAGAATTGGATTTTAATTTTTTTAACATTTTCACATAAACGAGGCAGTCGACCTCTCCCTCTGTGCTCATCACTCTGTTTTGTTGAAGGCTTGTACTGGATAAGGATTTTGGCTTCAAAACTAAGTCCAATTCTCCGCACGATCTTGTATCAACAGCCAATATTAGCTGATTCCGAAGGTCAGCACAAAAGAGATCCGGAGAGTTATCTGTACATTTCGAAGTTAGTAGAGTTGGTCGGATAATAGAAGAAAAAGGGGGTCACGTCAACCCCATAAAATTCAAACGCACGAGGGGGAGGGGGGACGCCAAACAGGTAGGGTAGAGTTGTACGGTCCATGCAAGCAACAGGCGCTGCATGCGTACTCATGCAGTTTATTGCATCCTTTGACTTTTGTATTTTTTTTGACCTTGACTTTCACTAAATTAAGTTTGAAATTTCGGCTATTTTCATCACATAATCAAATTCAAACCCAGAATGGGACAGCAGCTAATTAACTCCCATCAGTTGCAACTGCTGAATACAAAACCATCGACGACGACTATTCTTTCTTCGGATATTATTATATATATATTATTTATTTATTTATTTATTTTCTTCTTCCAACATTTCAACCATTCAAAGATCTCCAACTTACTCGCATGTTTTTATATCTTTAATTAGCATTCAAGCAAGCAACAAATATCTTCTCTACTTGTTAACAGTGACGTTGTCAGAAATTTATAACGATGGGGTTGTAAATTATGTTTCCCAAAATTAATCATATATTTTCATTTATAATTGTTCACGTCTAATATTTTGAAAAGGTCGTATCACGTCATTGTTTAATATAATCAAATACATATTTCTCAATGTATACAACTAAGCTAGCATTTAACCACTGATCTCTCATTCTATTACAATGTTAATTCTTCACAATATTGATCACTAAAGAAACTCTTTCTATGAAAGCAATTGCGACAAATAAAATCAATGCTAATGTCACTAGCAAGTACACCAAGAGATATTGTCTATCCCTCTTTGCCTCCACCAATTTTTTGGAGAAAACATTGATAACCTTATATAGCCAAAAGCCTAATGCCAATTCGTAATTTTTTTCTACAAAAGTTTTTAGAAAAACTAATGAAAATAGCTTGAAAATATTGAGTTTTAACGATAAGGACAAAATAAAAGATCAAGTTAATAGTACCAGGTTTGACTTTTTAGTGTAAAAATGTGGTTTTTCGTTAAAGTGAACAGTGTCGCGGACTTTTCGTTAAAACTCCCAAATTTTTTTCTCCCAATAAATTTATTTAAGGTCTCCTTATTTCAATTGCCTTTGTTGGTGTAGGGGTCAAATAGAAAGGAAATATATGGCGTTTTCGCGAGATAACCGTGGAAGAGTAGACCACCCTTGGCCCAGTAGCCGGGCAACGAACCCACAAGATTTCTATCGCTGTGACCGTCTAAATAAACACTACTCCTTCACAGACTGGACGAAGCCCCTGTGAGTGTGTGGAGATCTGCTACTAAAATAAACAAGTTGTTTTCTTTTATTTTATTTTAGTCTTTACTTATTATGAACATTTTGGTATTTGTGACTTGTAATAGTTAAAGCACACTAGTTGCATTTGTATTTTATATTTGTAATAAGTAATTGTGCTTGTTTTGTAACTTTTTTGTGAATTATGACAACTAAGTCTTCAAAATCTGAAATTTTTAAGATAGAGAGGCTAAATAATGTCAGTTATCGAATATGAAAATCAAGGAATGGCATGATAAGACTATGTACACTGGTAACACTACTAAGGATGAGAGGCCTCTTGGGTTTTCTCAAGTTTATAACAAATGAGTAGAAGATAATGAACTGGCTCAGGCCGCAATTCTAAACTATATGGTTGTTAAATTGGTACCTGTCTATGAAAAAATCACATGTCTTATTACGTAATATGTTTTTTCGAGGTAAACCGCTAGATCGACCGTTTATATCATATTCGTTCTTCCAAATGTATCGGTTTGATTCGTAAGCTTCTAGGTTTGGTTAACCATTACTACTCATTTTCGTGAGCAACAGTCTCCTAACTATTAGTTAGATTTGGTAGTCATAAAATACATGAATTAAATAAAGTAAGTGATTAAATACAAAAGAAACACACAAAGTAGGATTGAAGAAGTAACATCCTGAGTTTGGGTCCGTCTTCTTGCAGTTTAGATTAATCTAAAATAAAATATCGCTTGAATTAAAAAATTAAAAAAAAAAAAAAAAGCAATGATGCATTTCACAGTAGGGTTGGAGAGGTTGATCGGCCAAATATCATTTATCGTGGATTCTGTTAGGGTTGTAGAAATGTACTTGTAGCTTTTGCCTTTCGTCTCAAGCCATTGTATGACAAAGTATCAGAGTGCGTGACAAACAAGATGATAAAATAATAAGAATATAAATAAATAAACAAGAATGCCGAAACGGCTATAAAACTTGAAGATACTACATTGTGACTTACTTCTCAAACTAAATTATAAGCAATATTTATAGAGAACTAAACTTAAGAAACCCTAACTCGATGAGCTAGGCCCAAAAATCCTAAATAACAAGCAAAACCTAAATACTAATATTTCCCAAAAAGTAACAAGTAGCTATACTCACTAGTAGAAAAAACAACTTGCGCGATGAACAATATTTCGTCGCACAAGACCTACTTGCGCGACGAAAAAAAAAACTTCATCTTACAAAATAGAAAAGATAGGGAAAAAAAATTTGCGCGACAAATAATTGTTGGCGTTGCGTAAAGTCAGCAAGAAAACACAGGGTGATTTTATTTGGCGTGAAAAACTTGCACGACGAAGAGGGTCATTTGTGCGACCAATGGTTTGTCATGCAAGTTCCTGTCAGTTTTGACCATTTACTGCAGGTGAATCAAATGAATCAATACCGCATTTAATACAGATGTTTGCACGACAAAGCCTTCGTCGCGCAAGGGTCCTAACCTTCCTATAAATATACGCTTTTGTTGTCCTTATTCTTCACAATCCTGTTCGCCTTTCGTGTTGGTTGGCAGATAAAAACAAGGATGAGAGTGTGCATGATGCCAGCTCGCATGATTTAAGGGACCATTTTGAGTTTACGCATACAATTGTTGTAGCCATGGGGAATAATTGTCCCACTGCTGAGTGGCGTTGTTAGGAAGATGTGCCCGGGAATGTGAAGAAGGTTGTTATGGATGAACTATTAGTAAATATATTGTTGATGGATCAATAATTAAGTTTGTGAAATTTTTAGTTATATGTTGGAATTAATTATTTGCATACATGTGTAACAGTGTAAGTATATTTTTGATGATGATACGAATGAACAGTTGATGAAGTTGATGGATGATGCGTTGGAGGGAGGTTACAATCTGTGGAGTTATGAAGTCTTGTGGAATGGACCATGACCATCCAAATAGTAGTTTTAAATTTATGTTTTGTATGACAATATTTAAATTTAAGGTTTTTTTTTTTTTAATGTTTTTTATAAGTTATGTATTTGGACTTAATTAGGTTTCAATTCCTGTTGGATTTTTTTATTGAGACCTAATGTAAGCACCCTATCCTCTATTTATATGTGCTTTCAATCTTCAATGAATATCGTACTTATGCTGAAAATAATTGTACGGATGAAGACATTAATTATTTATAGAATAAATATTTAACGTATTAATTATTTTTGGAATAGATATTTAAGGTAGTAAATTGTGATGACCCGTCCCTAATTTTCCTATGTAATTTTTCCCCGAGTTTGTGTATTGACGGTTATGCCCTTAGTGGCGAACAACGTCGATGTGTTTATTTCCTCCTTATTTATTTTATCATCTTTGTAAATAAATTGTGCACGTTATTATGAGACTGCGTAGATTTTATCAGTGTGAAAACACTATTCCGGATAGATTTTCGATTTCCCTTATGTACAAAATCTAAAACCCTATCCCTAGCCTTCTATTTAGGCCATCCCGTGCACTCCACCAATCCCATCCATTCCCTCTTTGTAGCAACCAATCAAAAAAAGAGAAAAGGGACTCTCTCTTTCTTCCTTTTCTCTCTTTTTCCTGTATACTCTCCCTCTCTGCAAACCCCTTGAACAAACCATAAACTTTTCATATCGAACCCAAAAACTACCCATTGTACTCATCTCAGTCTCACGATCACAACCATGTTCTTGAAACCCGGAATGGACGAGTTTTCAACGTCGAACTCGTGAGGTCTGAACTCAGTGATCTGAGTTCATCGGATTTTAGGCCGAGTTGAGGAGTTTTGAAGGTAGAGGAAGCCTTCCCACAACTCCCCGAGGCCTCTAGGACATTTTTGAAGAACCTTGGACGTCGAAACAACCGAGTTTCGAGGAGTTTGCTTTTGTCCATAACTTTAAAGGCTTTTTCCGGCGACCTCCGTCCACTTTTTGGACCCCAAATAGGCATAACACAATTCTACTATTCATAAGCTTCAAATCCATATAAAGTAGGTTGAAAATGAATGAGAAATGAAGAAGTTATGCTAAATTGAAATTTTCCCAGAAATCCGGCGAAAATTTAGTTGCAGATGGCGACGGCGAGGACAATTGGAGAAGGTGACGGAATATTCCGTCAGAGTTGACAGAATATTCCTGACGGCGTCAGGTAACGCCATTAACTTCTGTTAGCATTTAACAGAATATTCTTGATGGCGTCAGGCTAGCTGATGACACTGGCCTGCGCGTGGGCGCGCGTCTGGCCGTGCCATTGTCGGTGCATGGGGGTGCATGAGCTCTTCAAAAATTATTTTAAAATTTTGGGGATGTTCGTGATGTCGAATAGGTCACGATGGTATATTTAAACCCTAGGTTTTAGCAAACTATGTGGGTTTTATTTAGGTTTACGTATATGTGCTTGAATTAATTCAAAATTAGTTATTTCACATATAGGGAAAACGTACCCCAAGGACATTCGAGGCCAAGCTAGGCTCTGGGGCTACGACCCAGCGACATACTTGTGAGTGGGCAATTTATTTTTATATCTATACGTATTTATAGTTTTCAGAATTGCATAAATACATCAATGTATGTTTATATTGCCAAATAATTGATAACTGCGATATAATTGTGATAAATGCTGCTATATGGTTGAGATATTACTGTCATGACATTCATACATATTTGTACGTGCTCATCTTGCTACACCGGTGTTAGTACTCGCCCCAGGGCTAGGACCAATCTTTCACGTGTATGTTCACATCGCACCTTTCACTCGTCTTGGATCCAAGTTAGGTGCCAGTCCTGTTGGGTAGATTGCATTAGGCAATCCGACTTGTATGTGACCGTGCTTCTGCACCAGCCTTCACGTGATTGTAGTACTAGAGCATATTGATTACACCCAGTCTTGTTCGTGTCAGAAATTATATATTCGAACTCGTGTGTCAGCCTAGATGGATGAGCACTTAGCTATACTTGATTATCACATGATTATATTATTGTGGCATTTGATACATCATGACTTGGTATATTTCTGGTTATAATACTGTTATAATGCTGTTGATTTATTGTTTACATACATACGTAGTATGTTTTAAGGAAACTATACTTGTTTTACGGCGAGGGGTTAGTATATTCGAAAATAAAGGATTTCGTATAAGCATTGTTTTGCTGACCCACTCAACTTTGTTTTTCACCCCTCTAGGACCTAGATAGCTGTACTCTTTGTGGCAGTCGAGGAATCTCGCCAGTTCTGACATTCTCTTCTGTTTAGACATACGAACTTATCACTGTTATTTAATAAGTGTACTTTAGTTACTTTGACTACTCTTCTGTAGTCTCACTGTCTATTACGCTCTGAATAATTGTAGTGGGTTCTTCCCACGATTGCGACTTTCACTATTTAGTGTAATTAGTTTCAATTAGTCTTGAAATTATTCACTTTTTACATCACTTACCCATATGGTTACGTCACCTCACAGTGATGGCTAGCATGCTTTGACCTTCCCAGGTCGGGGTGTGTCATAAATATTTTTAGAATAAATATTTAAGGTATTAAATATTTTCTGAATATTTGTTTGTAATTATAAAGTTTACATAAACATAGATATATATGTTTATGTAAACTTTATAATTACAATTATTTTATTCGTCGCGCAATATATTGAGCGACGCTACGTTTATCGCTTAAGACAATTTTGGCGCGACGAATATCGTATGCTTGTCGCCCAAAGCACGGTCAGACTGCGTTCAAACCTTTCCAATTATTGCGCATTTATGACGCATTTCGGGCGACGAACATGGAGATTTGCGTGACGAATGAGTTCATTGCGCAAATGTGTCATGGTACTATATAAACACAGTTTCAGAGCCTTAGTTTTCAAATTTTTTTTGTTTAAAAAACAATGGCTGATTCTGGAGAAGGTTCTGGCAAATAGAAACTTGTAGTGCGATCAGAGAGATATCGACAGAAGCAAGTGTCGTACTTTGAAGGCAAATATATGGCTGAGGTGTACACCGAATTTAGGTGTGACATTGGGAATTTGGTGCGAAGGGATTGTTCTGCCGAGTTTGAGTCTTGGAAAAAGGTCCCTAAGGTGTTGAAGAAGTCCATGCTAGGAGAGTTATCAGTAAGTTTGTGGTAAATAATGAACAATTATTTTTGTTAAAACGTAATATTTTTTAAATTACTAATTTATTATTATTGGCATTAATGTAGGTTCATTGGGCATTGGGATGTTGATGAAACCGATGAGAAGCAACGAATTTATGTGGATGGGTTTTCCAAACAGAGTTTCCAGCAGTGGAAGTTTGATGTGTTGCGGGCGAGAGAGGATTAAAGTTGATGAGAGTTGTTTTTTTTTTTTTTTTTTTTTTTTTTTTATAAATAAGATTTTGTGGACTTTATATTTAATTTAATTAATAAATATATGTTATGTGGATGAGTATTAATATTTACATTAATTATAATTTCTATTTGGGATTGTAAATTAGTTTTGTTAATTAATTTAGAGAGCTGTTAAGTCCACCCCCCCCCCAATCCTATTTCCCTACCCTTTTTTAATTTATTTTTAATGACATCTTTACTCTCCATGTCAAATGACATAAATACCTAAATAATCTAGAACCATTCTCTCTCCCTCCCTCTTTCAGACATTTCGTAGTCCATCTTCACTCTCTAGAACTTGCATCCCACAAATATTCTTATCCATAATTCTAACCCAATTTCTTCTCTTTGTTTTTGCAAAACCCAAAAAGATCCAACTTCTTTGAATTTCATTTTGTTGTTAGCTGCTGCTTAGGTATAATTGAAAGGAAAAAAAAAAGTGAAAATTTGAAAATTTAGAAGAAAAATGGAAAGCCCAGCAACCAACTCCCCACATCCATGAGCTACCCACCCCATCCAATTTGACGGCAGCCATCCTCCATCGGCTTGAAACTTCATCGAACTTACAAATAATAAAACTCAACTTCAACCGTGGATGTCGCTCATCCTCCTCCTCCTCCTAGTCAAAATGGGCCACTTCAAGGCCTTCCCCTCCAAATTTCCAGAGAGAAAAAATTGTTTCCGGTGGGAAGGAGGTTGTTGTCGAATTGAGTCGGATGATGTTAATTGTATCTAGGATATTTTAGGAATAAAAGTGGGTGGAGAAAGAGTATTAAGTATTTTTACCTTTCTATCGTGGGTGAAATTATAAGGTGAGTAGGAAAATAGGACAATGGGGTGGGTCTAGTGACACTCTTAATTTAATGTTTAATTAGGTTTGAGTTTTTGATTTATAATAAAATAAAAATTTACAATTAAAAAAAAAGTGTTATGCATTGAATATTTCTTTTTTTGAGGTTAGATGTTTAAAGGATTGAGATCCTCGCCTAATCTCCTTTATGCGAATCCTTAGAATCAACTAATACCGGCCGTTCATACAAGATGTGCCGCCATAATTGGATTTTAATTTTTTTTTTTTTTACATTTTCACATAAACGAGGCACTTAGTGGGAAAAGGCTTTGTTGTTGTTGTTGTTACATTTTCACATAAACGAGGCAGTCGACCTCTCCCTCTGTGCTCATCTTTCTGTTTTGTTGAAGGCTTGTACTGGATAATGATTTTGGCTTCAAAACTAAGTCCAATTATAGCCGTACGATCTTGTATCAACGGCCAATATTGGCTGATTTTGAAGGTCAGCACAAAGGAAGAAAGGAGAGGGGGTGGCGCCAAACTGGTAGGATAGAGTTGTACGGTCCATGCAAGCAACAGGCGCTGCATGCATACCCATGCAGTTTATTGCATCCTTTGACTTTTACACTTTTTTTTTACCTTGACTTTCTCTAAATTCAGTTTGAATTTCAACCATTTTCATCACATAATCAAACCCAAAATGGGACAGCAGCTAATTTCAACCATTTCCATCGATGACGACTATTCTTTTTTCGAATACTATATATATGTTTTATTCTTCCAACATTTCAACCATTCAACCATCTTCAATTTAGTCACATGTTTGTATCTTTAGTTTTCAAGCAAGCAACAGGCTTCCTAAAATTGATCATACTTTCATTTATAATTATCCACAACGTCTTATATTTTCATATCATTTTTAATATAATCAAATACATATTTCTTCAGGTATACAATCAAATTATCATTTAACTATTGGTTTTCCATTCTATTAATATTCATTACCAAAAACACTCTTTCAGTGAAAGCAGTTGCGACAAATAAAATCAATAATGATGTCACTAAGCAATACACTAAGGAATATTGTCTATTCCTTTTGCTTCACCCTTTTTTTTTTTTTTTGGGAGAAAATCTTGATAGCCTTGGCCAAAAGCCTAATGCCAATTCGTAAATTTTTTTTGCAAAATTTTCATTCCTAATATATTGATTAAAGGTCTCCCTATTTCATTTGCCTTTGCTGTTATAGGGGGCCAAATCGAAGGGAAGAGATGGCGTTCTTGCGCGATAACTGTGGAAGAGTAAACCACGCTTGGCCCAGTACCCAGGCAAGGAACCCACAAGCTTCCTATCGCCATGACCGTCTAAACAAATACTAATCCTTCATTCACTGGATGAAGCCTCTGCGAGTGCATGCAGTCTCTGCTCTATTAAAATAAATAAGTTGTTTTCTTTACTTTTATTTTAGTCTTTAATTTATTAAGAACATTTTTCGTATTTTTGGCTTGTAATAGTTAAAGTACATTAGTAATATTTAATTTTGTTTTAATTATTTGTGTTTGTTTTATAACTTTTTGAGAATTATGACAACAAAATGTAACATCCTAAGTTTAGATCCGTCTTCTTGCCGTTTAGATTAGTCTAAAATAGAATATGGCTTGAATTAAAATAAAATAAAAAGAAATACTGCATTTCACAGTAGGGTTGGAGAGGTTGATCGGGCAAATATAATGTATCGTGGATTCTGTTAGGGTTGTAGAAATGCATTTGTAGCTTTTGCCTTTGGTCTCGAGCCATTTTATGATAAAGTATCATAGTGTGAGACGAATAAAATTACAAAATAATAAGAGTACGTATTAATAAATAAACAAGAAAGCCGAAATGATTTCAAAACTCAAAGAGACTATTGTGATTAACTTACTTCTCAAACTAAATTACAAGCAATATTTATAGAGAATTAAACTTAAAAAAAATCCTAACTCGATGAGCTAGGCCCAAAAATCCTAACTAACAAGCAAAACCTAAATACTAATATTTCCCAAAAAGCAACAGGTAGCTATACTTATGTAAGGTTTTATATGCGTTGTAATACTATTTGAGACAAATGGGAGCGAGAGGGAGGAAGATGAAACTCCACTGATCTGAGCAAAGCTTCACCATGAGAAGAAAAATCTCCCTATTTTCATATTTCCATCATGTCTTCTTCTATCGAAGAGTTCAAATGCAATGTCTGCACCCAACTGAGCAAAAGCTTCACCACTAAGATAACATATCACAACAACTCCAAAAAACGTACGTACTGAAAACTTGGAACCAGGCACCGGTGGTCCTCTTTAAGGCTAATTGGGCCACGCGTGAATGCATGCCAAAAGGTTAATTGTAAATGAAACTAAAACAGGGTAAGCTCCTATAATGTTTGTGGCTCGAGTATCCATATACGAAAAATAATTGTAAGACTATACTTAAGTATGAGTAGCAAAATGGCGAAACATTTGAAATACCAAAAAATGATGTTCATTAATTAGAACTTCAAAACACTATCATTTAATTAGTGAGGGACAAAATAATAAGTTCATAATATTTTGAATGCATTTATTTTTATACAGGGTTGCTTCATTTCCTAAATCAAAGTTTTAAATTGAAAATCTCAAAATATAATTTAATATAAAAAGACTAATTGTTAAACGCATAAGCGTGACAAAAGGCTAGTTATATATAAATTTTGAGGCTGAGCCCGGTCTGGCCTACAATGTGCTTCTACAATATTGGCCCAATATCTCTTAAAACTAACTTTGACCCAACCAGAGCACATAGGTATTGTCGTACTTAGAAAAGCTTTCATGTTTCGTAAGGCCTTTCACAGTAATTTATGTGAGTTTGATAATTTGATTCGTATTATACAATTGTAACACTGGTGTGACTTTAAAAAGGATGAGTTTATATATTAAATGTAAGAACCCTCTACTTTTTATTTTTTCCAATTGTATGATTGGTCAATTCTTTTCTCGAGTGTTTTCCCGAGCCCCCCAACACAATAAAAAATCTCTCCACTCTCATTACACTCAATTTTTTGTTGCTATTGTAGTAGTTTGACCTTTGTATTATTAGTATCGCACTCAACTTTCCAACCCACTGTAAAAAGCTTTAAGTAAACGTTGGGGATGTTAAATGTTCATGCAAAAGAATGGGAGAAAGAGAGACGTCGAAGGCTGTTAGATCCACGCTTGCCTAGTTTGCATTGGATTCAAAGATTGAACAGTTGTAAATCTCAACTGTTCTTAACTCACCATAAGAGAATGATCCAAAAAGCAATTCGACTGCATTTGACGGAAAATTCAAAAGTTCTTTTGGGTTATAAAAGTGCTTCTTATTAGTGCAATTTGACTGCATTTTTTTAACATACGACTAACAAAAGCACTCCTTAAAACGTTTTTAACCGAAGAAGCAATAAGGAGCATTCCATATTTCCATGTATATAGACTTTCCAAATACACACGAAGCTTCGAAATGTCACTACGTAAGTAATCATGCTATACCACCATCCTTAAGAAATTGAGCATAAAACAATTAAGCACTATGGATAAATTTTGGCAGTGCTCCAGACATCACCCCCACCCAGCCGCGGCCGCACTTGTCAATGTACCGGTGATCTTCTCCTGCGATATTTCAGTTTCATGAGATTAAATGGGAATGATTTCGGATGCAATACATACATTATACGGTTAGACTGCCAAGTAGAGATGCTCATATTGTCAACCAGGCCATGGTAATTAACACACATGACTTTGGTTCACCACGATTAATACAAAAATTTATTTTTGAAGGGGTGAGGGTATAATAACAACACATGATTAAGATGTCTGAATTTAATACCTCTTGGTTCGGGTTCGATCTTCTTCATAGTCCATTAGTCCAGCTGTTTCACCAAACAGAATGTCATCAAAGGCTTGGAAGTCTCGCCCACCCTGCTTAAAGTGCACCCTATGCCAAGTAAGTAAAACAAGTTGACCAATATATATTACAAGAAAATTTGTCTGTCTGCCTCTCTCTCTCTCTCTCTCTCTCTCTCTCTCTCTCTTTGATGCACACAGCTGTTTGAGTGAATTATTAACCCACGTTTCAAATAACTTTGAAAATGTGAGTAGAATTGGCAAAACTAGTTCTAAAGTTGTTAACCTAAGGGCTATCTGCCCAATGATGTAAACCCTATGGCCTTATACAAGTTCATGAAAAAGAATCCTTTATATTTGAGTTAACCGAGCTTCCGAGGCTCGTCCAACTAGGAAACCCTATTTCTCATAGCTTTTGATACAGAGAAAACAACAGAAACTGGGATTTGTGAAGGTAAACATTGTATGGTTTTGAAAATAAAAAGGTTTTAATTGCTTGCCCTCTTATTTGGAATATTTTCTGAATTTTGACATGCTGAAGCTGTATGAGTTTAATGTATCTCGGTCCTAGGCCCCTAGCACGCTGGCAAGTTCAATAAAAGCTCTTCTATTCAAAACAAAAGGTAAATGTCTCCTTGACATAAAATGGATAGTGGTAGTCCACAATCTGGAAACCGAAAACTTAACCACAGCATACCCACAGTCCAAAGGCATCTCATCTACAAGCCAAATAATAGAGAAGGTAGTGTGACTAAACTCAGTAACCAAAGCCCAAAGAGCTGACAAAACTGCACTTTGTCCGGTAGCTCCTTTAACCCCCACTCCCACATAATGTTCAAAAGTCCTTCATATATCTTTCCAACCATACCACCCAAAGCACGGCCAGACCCAAGCACCCCCACATAAGCCTGGCATTTTTCCCTTTACAGAACATCTTATGACTACAGCAAAGAAAAGAGAAGCAATCTCTAGATGGTGCATCACAACAACTCAAAACAAAATTATGATTACATAGGTTGATGATGGATTCAACTTACCTTGTTATTGACAGACTTCTTGACTTCTTCCACCCTGTCGTTGACTGCCTTTTTGTGTGCTGCATCCAACTCACACTTTTTATCTGCCCATTTGATCTTCTCTTCAATTGTGAGAAGCGCATTGTTTGTAGTGTTTAACCTGATAGTTTCAAATAATTACCGTAAACATCCTACCAAAGTTTTTTAAACAGTACTCTTTTCTACATTAGGATAACTAAAAAGAACGTAATTTGGAATGGAAAAGGTCCAGGTAACAATTTGTTTATCATGATGTAATTTGGAAAGGTTACAGGCAGTTTGATAACCATTTTGTTTTCAGTTTACAGTTTTCAAAAAAATGAAAACGGAAAAGTACTATTGAGTTTTCAAAACTTGGCCTTCAGTTTTTTTTTGAAAACTGCAAGTAGTTACCAAACAAGTTCTCGGTTCAGTTTGAAAAAAAATTGAGAATAAAAACTAATCTGAAAACTGAAAATGAAATGGTTATCAAACAGCCCCTTAGTACTGGATGGATCAACTAACATTATAATGACGCCTTGATGTATAATTTCTCTTCAAGAGTGGGGGAGACATGCAGGTAAGGGTGCATATAGGATGGTTAGTAAAATTACTTGTACCACCATCCTGGGGCACAAATTTTAAAAACAAAACCCTATTAGATCAAGATTGATTTCTGTCTAACTTCCATTAGGCAATGCATAGGTAAGAAGGTGCCTAACATGACAAATAGGACTTGTCTTGGAGAGGGAATTATAAGAAGAATAGCGTTTCCACACTCCCATTTTATCCATTTGCGCTCCTCTCTTATTTCTATGCTTTGGTATTTGAATAAATCCAATAAGAATGAATACATAAAATTAAGGGGAGAGTGCAAATACACAAAATGAGAGTAGGAAAGAAAGACCTCAGACATAAAGTGACCAACTAAATACAGAAACATGCATACCAATCATCTAAAGTCTGTATTAGATTCCCTAGTTGTCCAGGTCTCAAATCCCTCCCAGCTGCAAATTGAACCTGGAAATTAAATGATGGTCAAGATAAAACATTGAAATTAAAACATATATCCACGAAATCATCAAAAGAGTCAAATGTAATAGTCAAGGCAGCATATCCAACCTCGAAAGATCTTCTCAAATGATCCAACTTCCCTTTGACTATGCCCTATACATAAAACAATGAAAGATTAGCCTTTTCAGCTTGCAACCTTTTCAGCATTTCCTTATAACTGGCTTGAAAGAAATCATCCCATAAATGAGAACACATATATTCGAAATCTTTTAAAAGCGACGGAATTTATGACATTTTTTTCTCATTAACGAATAGGGGGCACATACCGCATACATGCAATCATTGATAAGAAAGTCTTCAAGTTCGCGCACATTTGAAAGATCAAGCTGTTCAAGAAGTTGATCATATGATAAAACCTGGTAAAAACAGAAAATTTTAGAAACTGCAGTTGTATTCATACCTAACAAGTACCAACTCAGAAGGCCCATATGTCCACGCTATATTACACAATGATCAGGAATTTAGGGGGAGGGAAAGGGTGTTCATTGGATATTCAAGATGAAAAGACAGGATACCCATCATGGTATTTGTTTGGATAAGACAATTTTGTTAATTAGTAAGAAAGAAAAGCTACAACTGCAAGCATCATGGTAATAAGTTTATCACAATTAGTCTAACTATCAAGTATCAACAAAAAAAAAAAACCCACTTCACTCAAGTCAAACACCAACCCCCCTTCCCTTTAATAAGCAAAATGGAAATAGAGAAGCTGGAAATTAATTCTATCCCAAAAAGAATTAAACAACCTACTTTTTTCTGACCAAATACAAAAAGAGGCCCACACCAACTACAAGCATCATGGTATTAAGTTTATCACAATTAGTCTAACTATCAAGTATCATAATAATAAGGATTAAGATAGGAGTGCCAGTTGTCGACTACCTGACGCCCTCCCCCTCCTCCTTTATCCGGGCTTGGGACTAGCAATGTAAAATAAACTTACACAGGCGGAGTTCTAACTATCAAGTATCAACAAAAAAAATAAAAAATCCCGCTTCACTCAATTCAAACACCAACCCCCTCCCCTTTAATAATCAAAATGGAAATAGAGAAGCTGGAAACTAATTTTATTCCAAAATGAACTAAACAACCTACTTCTTTCTGACCAAATACGAAAAGAAGCCCACACCACCAAAGGATAAAGTGATTTTCCTAATGCCAACCTAGTTTCCACCAGCACAAAGTGGCAGTTCCTATGTCAAATCAAACCCACACCAGTCTAAAAGAATTTAAAGATAATTGAATAAATGTGAAGCTAAATATATATGTCTTACTCCTTTCTCCAATTTTAGGCAACAAACACCCAGATGTATTGGCAAACTGTGTTTGCTTTTATAACCTAATCCACCCAATTTTCTCCAGGAAATAAAAGGGGGGAAATAAAAAATTTCCAAATCCCTTCCCTTTTCTTTAAAGAAGTCTAGTAACCTTTACAAGTGTTCATTTTTAGTTCAGTGTCTAGTTTGCTTTCATACTTGTTGTGTGAGTAATTTTTGGGATGCAAAAAATATGTTCATAAGTAGGTCCACTCGATTTTTATTTTATTTTAATTTTTTTAAGTAAAGTAGGCCCACTCTCTTTTTTCCTGCACATATAAATAAACTGGAGAAGACTAGCCATAATTTCTTATGAGCCTCCTTCCTCCCTTTTTTATCCCCAATCTCTAAATCTTTTGCTATTTTCATCTAATGTAAATTCTAAACTTCATTAATATAAAAATTCTAGCCTTAATTAGGTCTCAAAATTTCAAAAGCAAGCTTTTTACCACCTAGGCAACAAGACCTTGAGAATCTCATATGAACATTGATTTGAGAAGTACATGAACTAAAGCACTATCACCCACCAAAACCCCTATATTCTATGCATGGAAAAATGAAGTGGCTTTCATTCCTGGCACAAAAGTGAAATAATTTGACCAAAGCAGGAACTTTAAGAGATATATTAAACTGCATTACTGTAAGTACCATATTCCAATAAGGGACTAGCCGTAAATTTCAAGTAAGGTATAACCAGACTACAACAACAACAACAACAACAACAAAGCCTTTTCCCACTAAGTGGGGTCGGCTATGATATCAAGGTATAACCAGACTACTACAATAAAAAAGGTCAAACTATTAGAGTATGATATCAAGCTAATCGTTATACCCTGTTCATCTCAGCTAGAGAAAGCACAGTAAGTTGCTTCAGCTTGGTGATTTGATCTGGGACTAGTGGTGGAAGAAGGCTAGCATTACCTGCAACTCATTCAGTCATTAAATTGCACTCATAAGTATGTTAAACAAGAAGTATATAATTTCAAGTGCCACTGCCAATGTCATATTCCAATGAAACAACCAATGACATGACTATGAGTGATCAAAGATCTCATGGCTCCTTAAACAACTTCTTGTCCAATACAGATAGATACTTTATGAAGTAGTAGTAACATAAGTAGACCTGACAATTTCACATTATTAGATCCCGAACAGTAAATGTTAAGCTTCCTTACACATTGAGCACTAATGCAAGGAAGCAATGGCTTGACATAATACTGTTGATTGTCCATATACTGTTGTACAAGAAGTACTCAATGAACAAGAGGAAAACTTCCAGTTTTTGCAGGTAACATTTGTCAATATATGTATACCAAGAAGGCTCCTAGAACAAGCAGGTATTTCACTTATTACGATGCTGTGTAACCTATTGCAAGTAACTTTGCTATTAACTGAAAGAATTTCATCATTGCCTTTCCAAACTATTAAGGACAATCAATTCAAAGTTCAGAAACTCTGCCTTTTGAAACTTGATAGCCACAATTTTTTTTTTCTTCAAGTCATATATGAAAGAAGGCATGCTATTTTGGAACAGAATGCTAGGTAGTTAAAGAAAAAAAGATATTCATAAAATGATTGTGGCTTAAATAAGAATGTTGAGATAGATGTGTGGTTCTACAGAAAGTGATAGATTCCAAAATTACCACACACACAATTCACTCAAATTGGAGAAAAATGAAATAAAACAGGCTTTGAGGGTTTGGACAGTTCAACTAAGGTTAATGGTTTTACCTGTTCAAATTACTGGCTAATCAGCATTGAGGGTAGTATTACAGTAAGAGGACAGAAAATAACATGGATGGGGATAATTAGGAAATATATAACAGCATGTGACTCAAAATAAAAATAAACCCTGGTGGGATAAAATGGAGGAGTATGATTAGTTGGGACAAGGCCCTATAACCATTGAGGTTTATATCAGACCTGCCATAGGGAAAATGTATCAATGTTACCCCTTTCATTCCAGAACTGTGACGCTTTTGACCGCAAATGCAAGCATACCAAAACATGTCTATCAATCACTGATCACCTTTTATTTTAAACTAATACTGGAGAATCCTTGATAGATCAGAGAATCTGGAAAACTGTAAAACCTTTGGTATCTAGTCCCAACATCTAACTTTTTCAAACAACAAAAAACATCCTAATGTATCTAGTTGGTAAAATGAAAAAAAGTTACTACAACTGAAGGACCAATAGAAGTACAGAATGTCTCCCCTTATAGGTAGTGCAAAGGAGTTTGTGCAGAACGTTTCTTACTCTTATAGTCGCTCCATGTTCCATGAGCAAAGAGACGAAGTAGATCAATGTATACAGCATATCCCGTTCCTTGAAGCTGCATTGAAACACATTGAGAATCGAAACATAATATACGTCAAGAATCTAACAATACCATGTTAGGGAATAAAGGAAAGGTGATTGTTAGGAATCATGAACCCATCATTAAACTTCACTGCACAAATAAATAAAGAAAATAAATTGGGATGGAATGCTTTGCCCCTCATTTCACCTTTTGGAGTTGCAGTAGACAAAATTTATCAATTAACCCAAATCATTATAAAGAATATAATGGCTTGGGTACTCCATATCCACTAATTAATTCTAAAGTCATGATCAGGATACAGTAGAAGCAAGTTTTCATACTAGGGTCTGTAAGCAGTAAGCACAAAGTCACTTTAGCTCATCAAAGACAAAATGTACAAGAATCCAATTTCGACGCGGGATTAATAGTTAATAAGTGATCTCTTTGGGCTCTGATGGGTATCCATATTTTCCATATTTAACCAAACATACATCCTACCGATCAGATATACAATTAACATTCCTTTTGTTTTAAATCTTTCATAACCCCTTCTACATTTGATATCAACATAAAACACAAATTGTAATGGAAATATTCTAAATTGGTACTAAAACCCACATTCTTCTATTGGGATCATACACTAAAAACCAAACACAAATTTATAACTTTGCATAAAACCCAAATGAGAACACTAATTTCCTACAAAGATACAGAATCTGAGGAATACCCAGAAGCTCTAAATCATGGGGCTAACAGAATAAAAAATCACATAACCCGAAAGCAAAATTTTTATCCCAAATTGCATCAGGCAAGCAAAGAACACGAAAGGACTGACCTCGAGCACATTGGGGACAGCCAAAATCTCGGAGAAAGCGAAGAGAGAAGAATGAGAGGTGAGTTGGACTATGAGGCTGACGAGAGAGGACCCCTGGAGACTAGAGGCTTGCTTCACGAAGTGCTCGATCACCTGGGCTTGCTTCTGCTCTACCTCCATTGAAAACCCTCTTTGAGAACACAGGAAATACCCGGATTTTGGTGGAAAGAGAACTAAAATTAGTAGAGAGAGAGAGAGAGAGAGAGAGAGGTTGAAAGACGAATTAAGGGATGAATTTTGGTGGGTTTTGGCGGTGCGACTTTTGGGTTCTGCAAATTTGATATTTATATTCTTTTGTTTTGGGCGAAATTTATAGTAACGATTCTAACTTTCTATCAGGGATGTGTGTTTTTAGGGAAAGAGTTCCTCTTCGGATCTATACGGTAATCCGAACCTTTGAAATATGATTTAACGACTAAAAATTATTATAATTTTTAAAAGTTAGGACCTTTGAAATATGATTCAACGACTAAAAATTATTGTAGCTTCTAAAAGTTTTTACTAATTTTTCTGTTTTTAGCCGTTAGATCAAATTTTAAAGACTCGAATCACTTGATCTTTGGCCTTTGGAGGGAGAGATCCGGAAATTATCTCTTTCCGTGTTGTAGCGGGTCTATCGATCCATATGAGTCGAGTCAGCTTAGGTTGAGCTCTAAGCATTCATATGGGTCGGGTCGAGTCACCGAATGATAATAATTTTTTTTTTTAACAAACGATATTATTTACACTAAATGAAAGAGAGTGGGCTTAGCCTCATAATGAGCTAGCAAGTCTCAAAACAGAAACTCCTATCATCACCTTTGAGGACTCATTTAAGGACTTCAAGAGAATATTCGGGTCACTAAAGGATTATTGCCTTCAATTAAGAGGTCCTTATAATATAATCCCTAAATGTAGGAACTAAAATATTAAAAAATGATTGTTCATTTCATTAGAGTATTGTGGTCGTTGATAAAAACCAAAAGGCTAACGGTTAAAAAAAAGGGAAGCTACAGGAATGGCTATTAGCATTCACATAGTGGGTTCAAAAAACAAGAAAAAAACCAAAATGAGAAGTTGTTGTGCAACATTCACACGTGAGTAGCGTTTGTTCCACACTCAAATCAACTGTGGAGCCCACTCCTTGAGTCCCATACTGTCCTCACATTTGAGGACTTCTTTGAGATATCCAACGAGTGTCTATATGTTGGGATATTTTAAGGACTTTTATTTTGACCCATTGGAAACCCTTTGTCCCAATATTTTAGACTATACCTAAAAACCTAAGTATCAAAATCATGTTGTGCATGTTGTTGTTGAGTTGAAATAGAAGATTTTAACCCCCTGTTTATCCTCTATGTTTGGCTTCCAGTTTTCAGCAAAAGAATTTGGCCGTTTTCCAACGAGTTCGAAGTGAATCTAGAAGTAAAACATTTTGGTTTAGGTTTTGGTAAGTGTTTTAGAGCTTTTTATGAAGATTTGGTTGAGAAATACATGAAAATGAGCCAATTTGGAGCTCCGAAATGATTTCTGGAAATTTTGTAAAATATGGTGAAGATTCTGCTGATGAAGCACGGCGGCCATTAGCAGATTTACGACTGGTTTGGTATTGTTGTGCTTTGAAAAAAAAATTGTTTCTGCTGTGCTGTGAGAATCAACTCATTTTTTGCTGCTTCACATTTTCAGCTTTTTTTTCACCAAAAACTGTGAAAATAAATTGTTTTTAAGTGTTTACCAAACACCTTTTTGAACTCAATTTTTCTTAATACCCACTTTTTATAAAAACACATCAGTACCAAACCAATACTTAGTGGTTATAGCCAAGGAAGAAAATATCGGTAATATCGGAAATATCGATAGTCCGAAAACACGGAAATATCGATGGAAATATCGGGATAATATCGATATCGATAAAAATTACATGGAAACCACGGAAATTGTAAGAAAAACTTGGAAATTTTTATTGAAACTTTGCAGGATGTTTATTTAGTCAATTATCTATTAGTTTATCACAAAAAATTGGAAGGAAATGCATTGCATGATGAATTTAATTGATTTAAGTTGATAATATAGCGAGCTGGCAAACATTGTGAATGTAGAAAAGATGTAGTAATTAATGAAAAAAATTTAAACACACCAAAATCATTTATATATAATGAAATTAACAAATGTGGAACAAACAATTTACTGACAATAATATATACATGTGCAATATGGAAACTTTCACACGGCATTTCTAGCCACATGTCAAATCTCACAATTTCCTCATATTTAATTATCTTTTAGAAACGTAGAGGGATTCGTGCAGGACTCTCTCGATCCTTCTCCCACAGTCTCCTTGTTTCTTCTTCTGCCCCCATCTCTTCTCTGCAACACACGCAGACCGCACACACCACACACGCAGTCTCTCATTCTCTCCCTCAGTCTCTCCGTCGTCCGTCCATCCTTCTCCCTCAGCCTCGATCTCGATCCTTCTTTCCCTCAGTTTCTCCGTCGTCCATCCATCCTTCTCTCTCCGTCGTTTGTCCATCATTCTCCCTCAGCCTCGATCTCGATCCTTCTCTCACTCAGTCTCTCCGTCGTCCGTCCATTCCTTTTCCCTCAGCCTCGATCTTGATCCTTCTCTCCCTTAGTCTCTCCGTCCGTCCATCCTTCTCCCTCAGCCTCAATCTCGATCCTTCTCCCTCAATCTTTCCGTCCATCCTTCTCCCTCAGTCTCTCCATCCTTCTTCTTCTCCTTCAGTCTCTCGATCCTTCTCCGGTTCTCCCCCCATCAAATCGGAACGGGTTTTGGGATCTGGAGAAAGGGATTGCTCATTTTCAGGGTCTGAGCGTGGATTGCAGAGAGAGGATTGCTCATTTTCAAGGTCTGAGCGTGGATTGCCCATTTTTGGCCGCCGTTGCGACGACGACGGAGGATCCTTGGCGATATTATGGTTAATATCGTTAATATCGCGATATTATCGATATTAGCGCTATTATCGCGATATTATTACGATAATTAACTGTAAACGTTGAAAATATCGCTATGTGAAAATAACGATATTTCGCCGATAATATCGATATTTAATTCCTTGCTCACTGGTGAGGCAAGCACAACCATTAGAATTAAAGGATAGTGCTGCTGTAAGCAGCACTATCCTTTAATTCTAATGGTTGTGCTTGCCTCACCAGTGAGTAAGCGCAACATTGCTTAACATATGACAGCACCGAATGACGACTGTCATCGCAGTTGCATAGTTGGCCAATGACAACATCAACAATGAATTGACGGTGATGGAGACGTGTACGATGGTGTGTTCGCTAGCTACAACGGTGTGTACATTGACGACTAGGTGGCGTGAGACTGTCTGTATGGTGGCATGTGAGAACTCGAGACCTAACCTAAGATTTTTCGACTTCCTGAATCAAATGATGCACTACGTTTTCACTAATAGAGGCATTTGACACATATAACACTTAGAAGCTTTATTGAGTTAAAGTGACTAAGTTATTGGTACAGGTGCAAGTTCGTCTAAACTAAACAAAGGAAACGTGCCTATTGAGAAGGGTCGACTTGAATTCAGTGAGTGAATTCCTTCTTAAATGTTTTGACAAAACATGTTTTGGATAAGTGAGTTGATGAGGCGATATTATACTATATATTTTACCTTATTCTTAGTTATAGTTTATTGGTTATTTTGGTATAATTTTGATATTTTTGTTATATATTTTCCATGTAGGACATTTGACTTCCTCTGGAGCAAAAAGTAATCAAACGGATGAATTTTGGAGTGATTCTACTTGAAGATGTTCGTGAGTCTTTCAAGATGATTGTGTCAAAATTCTAGATTTTTCTACCAAGCCGTTTAACCGTGGTAATGAAATATAAGACCTAGTGCGCAGCTTTCCCAGATTGACATTTTTGGACGTTTTGGGCATTTTGAAGGTCAAGATGGTATAATTTGAGGAAGATTCATTCTAAGGATTTGTTAAGGACGTCTCAAGCTTTAAAAAAGACCTTTTGGGACCAAATCGGAGTTTATTTGATCGGTCAAAAGTCTGATTATCTAAGAAGTCCGAATTTTAGTTTAAATAGGAAACATTTTATTTCCTAGTTATCTTATTCTATTATGTTTCCTAGTTTTTAGAAGACCTTTTCTAGGTAGGATTTTATTTTATAGTAGTATAAGTAAGGTTTTTTAGTCATTAGGAACGGGGCATCAATTTGGAGAACTTAGCTAGGCTTTGACGTTTTGTATTTCAAGGTGTTTTCTATCCTTTTTCTATTTCAATAAAATTCTTTTCATTTTATGGTTGTTCGTAACTAATTCCGTTTGCTAGGGCAATGCCTTGAGCCTTAGTGTAACACCTCACCCCCTAATTTCAAAATATAGTTGAGTTTTAAGTAAAAAAATTATTTTTGGGACTTAAATTGGTGAGCCACGTGGGGCCCACCTTATAACCTTTGTCCCCCAATCTCTCTCTCTCCTCCCTTTCTCTTCTCTTTTCCCTTCTCTCTCCTTAGATCTCTCTGCATTCACTCTTGTCTCTCTCTTCCTCACTCTCCAACCTCTCACCCCTCGACCCACACCCGAGAGCACCACACCACCCACAACCACCATCTCTTACGACTTGGTTCAACACAAAATCACCAGAAATAGATTTTGGGTTGCCTGAGGATCTTAGTAGTGGCTTTGCATGGACCATCTACGCATGGCAGAGTTTCGAACTCATTGAACCGTGAGCTTCGAGTCTTCCCCATCGGTTCCAGGTGAAGCATCTGCCTCATTTAGTGTTTAATCCAAGGTTTTTTAGTGTTGTGGAGATAATTTTGAGGCTCTAACCTCTGCTGGTGCTCTGTGCGTATTTCCTAAAAAAACCCATGACCTTCGAAGGTTTTTCCGACCACCCAAAGTAGTTCACGACGAAGTTAGGGTATGAGAATACTTCAGCTACCTTCCCTCTTCATTTTTGTACTTGGGTTGGGTATTGGTTTGTTTGTTCGCCATCGACCGGAGCTGTAGCAACTTCGGTGTTCTTCCCCGACAACACCCAAGCCATCAGGCCTTCTCAAATTACCCACGGGCCTTAGCCCAGCCAGTTTCTTATGTCCTTTATTTGGTTAATTGGCCTGTGGGTTGTGCCCCACTTAGGCCGTGAGTGTGTGTGGTGTGTGTGATATGTTGTGCGTGTGTGTGCAGTGTCGTGTGTGTGTAGTGCTGTGTGTGTGTGCTATGCATGTATACATGTGTGTTGTGCATACATGTGTGTGTGTGCTAGTGTGCTTATGTGTGTGATGTGTGGGTTTGGGCTCAAGCCCAAACCACCACCCTTTTTACTCCTAAACCTATCCAAAACCAAAACCCAATAAGTCCTAACCCTATTTAAGCCCAAAATCTTTAAGGACCCAACCTACATGCGAAAATCCCAACTCATTTGATTGGCTTTGGTTATTGGATTAAGTCCAATAACTTTTTGGGGACCCGACCCAAACTTTGGGTTGTAGTAATTAAACACTTAAGCCAATTATTTAAACCTAATCTATTTGGTGTTTAGGTGCAACTGTGGAAGGTGATCCAATACATCTTAATTCAAGTGGCTCTCCAATAGTGGAATACATGTGAGTGGACCCCTTCTAAAATTATATGATTTTATAGTTCAATTGCATAAATGAATAGCATGCCTTACGAATTTATGATTTGATTTTATGTTAAGCATATTTATTGAATATGTTGTTTTTAGTCTTGTGTTTTTGGTGAGGAATCAATTGTTGTCCTATATTGAGCTATATTTTAATATTTCGTAATTTCTATAAAAATCATGAACTAGTAGACTATCTGATGGATGACGATAGGATGCTAGAACATGTTTTAGAAACCCCTCTTTATAATATAGACGATTGATAACTTTATACTATGAAGTAGTTATTTATGAGAGGTGTAACTATTTGTGTGTACCTAGTGGACACTATGCCGACTGGGGCGAGAATCTGGTGTTGCTAGATAGGCCGGGAGAAATAATCCCTAGCTACGGGATGAGGGACACGGAGCAAGCATTGGGCCGGGAGTTAGTAATCTCTAGCTACGGGCGCAGAGACCACGGTGCTGGCATAGGGCCGGGAGTTATAATTATTTCAGTAATCTTACTAGCAGTACACCACTCTTACGAGACAATACACGCGATGATTTATATGATGTTTTTTTGCGTTATACCTGTTGAGATGTTTTATGGCATGCCAGAGTTTCAGAAAACCTATCACTATTATACTAGTAGTTTTCATTATATATAAACTTGGGGGTTAGTATGTTCATAACTGTTTTCGTATTATGTATATATATATATATATATATATATATATATATATATATATATATATATGAACTTGGTCCACTCACCCTTGTTTTGCACCCCCTTTCAGGATTTAGAATCAAGGCATAGCATATTCGAGTCCTCTTGGTGTAGAACCCACATCCTTTTATTTATTCAATTTTATATTAATTCTTTTAGAGCTCTAGTTAGTTGTATGCTCTGAACACGTTCCTAAATTATTAATTCATTGTATTTTAAATTCATAACTCTTATTTATTTCTTATTCTTAGCTTTTGTATCAATTAATGACTTTCGTCACCCTCGGGTGTCTGCCAGCACGTGTCTATCCTGGTACTCAGGGAATATCAGGGTCGGGACGTGTCACTTAGCATGAATATGTAATTTTTATTTAATTGTTTATGATATCATGCATGCATACTTTGAATTATTAATCACTGTGTTTAAACTATCTCTATATCTTAATGCTTAGCTACCATTAGGATGTTTAGATAAGTAATTGTGTAACATCCCACATCGCCTAGGGAAGTGATCCTTAAATTTATATTCACATCCCTACATAGCATAAGGCATTTTGGGAGTTCACTGGCTTCAGGTTCCGTAGGAACTCCGAAGTTAAGCGAGAAGGAGGTCAGAGCACTCCCAAAATGGGTGACCCACTCGGAAGTTGCTCGTGAGTTCCAAAAAAAAAAACCGTGAGGGAATGGTAAGCCCAAAGCGGACAATATCGTGCTACGGTGGTAGAGCGGGCCCGGGATGTGGTTGACCTAGGTCGGGATGTGACAAATAGTATTAGAGCCAATCCATGGCCGGAAGTTTGCCGACGAGGACGTCGGGCCCCTAAGGAGGGTGGATTATAATATCCCACATCGCTCAGTGGAGTGATCCTTAAATTTATATTCACATCCCTACCTAGCACGAGGTCTTTCGGGAGCTCACTGGCTTTGGGTTTCGTAGGAACTCCGAAGTTAAGCTAGAATGACGTCAGAGCACTCTTAGGATGGGTGACCCACTGGAAAGTCGCTCGTGAGTTCCCAAAAACAAAACCGTGAGGGAATGGTAAGCCCAAAGCAGACAATATCATGCTACGATGGTGGAACGGGCCCAGGATGTGGTGGGTCCGGGTCGGGATGTGACAAATGTATTGTAACATCCCACATCACCCAGGGGAGTGATCTTTTTAAATGTATATTCCAATCCCTACCTAGCACGAGGCTTTTTGGGAGCTCACTAGCATCGGGTTCCGTCGGAACTCCGAAGTTAAGCGAGAAGGTGGCCAGAGCACTCCCATGATGGGTGACCTATTGGAAAGTTGCTCGTGAACTTCCAGAAACAAAACTGTGAGGGCGTGGTCGGGGCCCAAAGCGGACAATATCGTGCTACGGTGGTAAAGCGGGCTCGGGATGTGGTGGACCCGGGCCGAGATGTGACAAATGGTATCAGAGCCAATCCTTGGCCGGAAGTGTGCTGACGAGGACATCGGGCCCCTAAAGGGGGTGGATTGTAACATCCCACATCGCCAAGAGGAGTGATCCTTAAATTTATATTCACATCCCTACCTAGCACGAGGCTTTTTGGGAGCTCACTGGCTTCGGGTTCCGTATGAACTCCGAAGTTAAGCGAGAAGGAGGCCAGAGCATTCCCAGGATGGGTGACCCACTGGGAAGTTACTTGTGGTGACATCCCAGCCCAGGTCCACCACATCCCGGGCCCGGTCTACTACCGTAGCACGATATTGTCCGCTTTAGGCTTACCATTCCCTCACGGTTTTTTTTTTTTGGAACTCATGAGCAACTTCCCAGTGGGTCACCCATCCTGGGAGTGCTTTGGCCTCATTCTCGCTTTACTTCGGAGTTCCTACGGAACCCGAAGCCAGTAAGCTCCCAAAAGGCCTCATTCTAGGTAGGGATGTGAATATAAATTTAAGGATCACTCCCCTAGACGATGTGGGATTTTACCATCCACCCCCTTTAGGAGCCCGACGTCCTCGTTGGCACACTTCAGGCCAAGGATTAGCTCTGATACCATTTATCACATCCCCGCCCGGGTCCACCACATCCCGGGCCCGCTCTACCACCGTAGCACGATATTGTCCGCTTTGGGCCCCGACCACGCCCTCACGGTTTTGTTTCTGGAAGCTCACGAGCAACTTCCCAGTGGGTCACCCATCATGTGAGTGCTCTGGCCACCTTCTCGTTTAACTTCGGAGTTCCGACAGAACCCGATGCCAATGAGCTCCCAAAAGGCCTTGTGTTAGGTAAGGATGAGAATATACATTTAAAGATCACTCCCTTAGACGATGTTTTACAATCCACCCCCCTTAGGGGCCCGACGTCCTTGTCGGCGCACTTCCGGCCATGGATTGGCTTTGATACCATTTGTCACATCCCGGCCCGGGTCCACCACATCTTGGGCCTGCTCTACCATCGTAGCACGATATTGTCTGCTTTGCGCTTACCATTCCCTCATGTTTTTTTTTTTGGGAACTCACGAGCAACTTCCCGGTGGGTCACCCATCCTGGGAATGCACTGGCCTCTTTCTCACTTAACTTCGGAGTTCCTACGGAACCCGAAGCCAGTGAGCTACCAAAAAGCCTCATGCTAGGTAGGGATGTGAATATAAATTTAAGGATCACTCCCTTAGGAGATGTGGGATGTTACAATCCACCCCCTTTAGGGGCCTGACGTCCTCGTCGGCACACTTCTGACCAGGGATTGGCTATGATACCATTTGTCACATCTCGGCCCGGGTCCACCACATTCTGAGCCCGCTCTACCACCGTAGCATGATATTGTCTGCTTTGGGCTTACCATTCCCTCACGGTTTTTTTTTTTTGGAACTCACGAGCAACTTCCAAGTGGGTCACCTATCCTGGGAGTGTCTCTGGCCTCCTTCTCGCTTAACTTTGGAGTTCCTACAGAACCCGAAGCCAGTGAGCTCCTAAAAGGCCTCGTGCTAGGTAGGGATGTGAATATAGATTTAAGGATCACTCCCCTGGGCGATGTGAGATGTTACAAATTGGATGCAATTCGGTCAGAATACCACCTGAGGATTGAGTATTGCTTCTTGTGATTGATAGTTGTAATTTCACCTAGGTCTTAGGGATTGCATGGTTTTTCGAGGGTTTTCACAAATCGTAATGAGTCATACATGTTTATATTTGATGTGAATATCACATATGGATTGCATGTTTGATATATGTTCTACCTTGAATACCACGAGTAGAATATGCATTAGGAAAACCTAACCTTCAAAGTTGCATGGGTAATTCATAAGTAATTGGTAAATCTACATAGGATTGTTAAGGGGATGATGGAACCTTAGGCATTTACAATTTGGTTTTCAAAACGTTTTCCTTTGTTTTATTTACTTTGCTAATTTCTTTAATCATTTTAATTAAATTCGTTTTTATTATTTTTAAATTCAAAATCAGCTTTTTCCAATCTTTGTTTCAAATAATTAACTAAGATTTTGGTTTTGCATAAATTGATTTAAATAATCCCCACGGAAAATGATCTTGCTTAAGCTGCTATACTACGATAACCTTGTACTCTTACAAGTATTTTTAAGTGTTTTTATCCCTACATTTGTAGGTAGTAAAAATCCGTATCACAAGCATGCCTTGATATTGGTCTTAGATGAGACTAAATTTTAGGTTGCAATGATTAGATGACATTTAAATGATATGTGTTTATATTGTGATTTATTTTCACCATTATACATGGAGGATAGTTTAGCTTCAGCCATTGGATGTTTGCATGTGTTATATTTTCTAAAAGATGCTAGATTCACTAGTAGATGCTAGTGTGATAGATAGTTAGTAGATGCGCAGACGCCCACGTACACACACGTGTATGTCTCACTAGTAGATATTAGAAATGTATTGCAGTTCCTCATGTATGATTTTTTATTGTGACTGACATGTATTTTTCAACTTATATATGTAAATGTAATAGATACTAGTTTATAGGTCTTTCTAAAACAGGGGTTAGTATGTTATAAAAGAATTTTAACTCGATAATTGATGTGATCCGTTCACACTTTGTTTTTCGCCCATAAGGACCTAGTAGGATGAAAGTAGCAGCTTGTGACGGTGAGTGAGCTTGGCAATAGTACATCTCTCCTACGTAGTGATATCTGTCTTTTTAGTTGGTTGCATTAATAAATAACCAAATTTACGGTTATACTTGCACATCACATGATTACTTGCTTATATTGTTGCTTGACTAATTCTGAACTTATGTGACATGGAATAAAAGGGTTGAAACCTTGGTATGACCGTCGGGGAAGTTGAGTTTTAATTGCGTTTACTTGCAAGATTTATTTTGAATTATTGTATTTGTAGGGGAGATTCTGCAAATTTTTAGTAAAATTGAACCTGAACATTTTAATTGTCACGTACCAATTACCTTATTTATGGCTTCGTCACCACACAGTATCGGCCAACGAAGTCTAACTCATAGTCAACGTGGGGTCGGAGTGTGTCAATAAGATTCCACATTTATGTGAATATCAAGCTTGTTTACGAGTCTTCAGAGGCCGTTATCATCAATTCTAAACAAATCACAATTTCACGCGTGCATAATCAACTTGTATATGCATGTCAAGACTTTGTGATTTACATAGAAGGATGAATTTTTCCTTAAAAGGAAGGAGCCAAGCAATGTTCTTCCGACGACAACGATCTAATCTACCAACGCTTGGATCGTCGAGCTCGGTGGGTCCACGGATCATGGCAAGTGCTGCCATAGAAAATGCAGATGTAACCACCCAACTTGTGCTGCCTTCCAAAACAGAGAGAACATCTTCTCCCAGAAACCGGATAAACATAACAATGGAATTGTAGGGTAGTATAGGTGTCGAGCAAACGCATACTTCTTCACATGCAAATGTTCTGAAGATAAACACGAAACACGTGACATACGCCTCTCCTCACGTGACTCACCACCCTTCATATACGCCCTTCCCTCCCAACCAGCAAGCTCCTCAAAGAAACGATAGAGTATCATCAATGGCTCGAAATCCAGAAAACCTCTCCTATCAATTGGCCAAGGCCTCCACTGCCATAACCTTTTCCGGGTCCCTCTCCGTCCTCTCCAGTTTGACACTCACTGCCGTTGTTATCGGTTTGGTGGCAGCAACACCGTTGCTGGTGATCTTCAGCCCGGTGTTGGTACCAGCCGGAGTTGCAATGCTTCTGCTGAATACTGGGCTTGTTATGTCGGGAGGGCTTGGCGCAACAGCGGCGATGGTGTTTTACTGGGTTTACAACTATGTGACAGGACAGCACCCGGTTGGTGCTGACAAACTGGATCAGCTGGCTTCAACATTGGCGAGCGGGGTTAGAAGCATCAAGAACTGACACGAAGAGCGGCCTAGGAAGCTCATCAGCAACGATACACAGGGTGCACAATGATATCATCAATCAGATATTAACGCGGCAATGGTTGCTTCATGGCCAAGAAACAACTACTATGTAATCTATGTTCACTGTCAGCTCTTATTCCATACCAATCTGTGAGGATCAGTTTTCTATGCCGTTTTCTATGTTGGTAATACATTCGAAATATGCTGAGCACGCCGTGCAAATGATCATAAAACCTAACAATCTAGCATACCATCACACCGTTGCAATAGACACATTTCACGCCTAACAATCAAACATACTCATTTGACACTCTTATGGAACTAAGTTGGAAATCAGTTTGGTTTTGGTTTCAAAATTCCAATCCATCTATCATACACACTTGTTTCTTTTTCCGGGATCATTAGCACTACATGATTAAAGCAAAAACAGAACTCTATTCATATTCCAACAGGCTTGTTCAATGCACACCAACGTTATAATCAGAAAAGTTTACGACAAGTTTAACGCAAGTTGAGTAAGCTTATGCTAAAGATGCCAGCACACATGTTAAACCGGGAAAAGGATAAGGATGCGTACATCAAGTGCTACCACTGCACTTTTGACCGCTTATGAAGGACATGGATGCATTCCAACTTAAGAAAACCCACCAGATTTCTTCGAAATTGCAATCACATTGAAGTTGAGGGAGTCGGGATTTTTCTGGATCATGCCCTGTATGACTTTAGCTGCATCCTGTTATGCAATTAAAAAGTTATCAGATGGGCGATGAAGGGCTGCAAACTGTACATAAAGACTCGGGTAAAGGCCAACACGTTCCCACTTTAAATGAGCCAAAATAAACATGAGAATAGCTAATTGAACTATTATGATTGAATTTTCCAAAACACAGACACGTTAACTTTAAATCAGTTCAAAACAGTTTTAGTTATAGTTTCCTCTCTCCCCCGAAACTTCATCCATTTAATCTTTAGGATATTATGCTTCTTCCCTCTCTTTGCTTGACCAAAAAAAGAAAAGGTTACTAAATTGACAGTTAAACTTTTGATGTGTTTAGGCATTAATTGTGTGTTCTTCCTCTAATTTTGAATCAGAGAGCACAATGACATCTTAAATACCTGCAATAGACTGTTTGGTGAAGATGGACCATGAGAGATTGGATCTGACTTCCTCCCATCAAGCTCATAAAGTTCCCCTACATATTAAACAAAAGATCAAAATCACAAACCGTGCAGTAGGGTAAAAAAATCTTCAAGAACCATCTCTAAACAGATATAGAAGAAGCACTCACCGTCCACACATGCAAAGCAAATAAAGTGAGTGTCTGCATTGTCGGACGCCTAGAAAGAAACAGAGTAAGACATGTGAAGCACAAACCATATGAACCAAACAGAGGAAAGTGGAGAGATTGGTACTTTACATAATATTCTATGCTACTTAAAATATATCACCTCTGTATCGCCACCATTGGCTGCTACAGAATGAGCAACTTCCACTTCTGTGTCACTTTCAAGGAATGCTGCACGCTACATTTGTATGACAAATAGATGACAATAAGAGGCAAGAAGAATAATATGAATCTATATGAATTGGTCAAGCTGAAAGGACAAAATATGAGGGAAAAGAAAATAGAACCTGCAATGGATCCATGCTTGCAGTTTTTTTGAAAAACCTATCCAAGAACGAATCCTCAACTGAAAAGAAAAAGAGGATAACATGGAAAAAATAACTGTGGTAAACATTTATTAATAACTAGTAAGCAATTGTCAGAAAGAAAAATAATCAATAATTTTGGCTTCTACAGGGAAGCATGCTTTCCAAGGTTGCGTACTTGAACAAAATCAAGCTTCAATTCCTCCAAAGGAGTTACTTAAGGGAACAGTTTTGGTATCTAGAATTCTCTAGTTTCACGATTCTGTATCCCTAATTTCCACGGCTAGGTGGTCCACAAACATGCACTGTCCTAGTTAGAAACTAGAATAGCATACACTTTGGTGGTAATAACCAAGAAGCTCCTTTCCAATGGTATGCTTTTTCCCCAGAAAGCATACATGCTCCACTCAGAAAGCTTCAACATACAAGCTTCAACAAAAGAAAATTCAAAGAACTTAGCGAAGAAGGCTTTGGTGTATTTAACACAATACGTTGAAATGAAGGAAAGCTTATTTATTGATATCCCCGATAAGCTACAAATATGTACATATACATGAGTCAAAATAAACACACAAGAGGGAGCCTTCACAAAGGTTGCTTAGGAGAAGTCTCAGCAGTCGGTAGAGCCCCAGAAAGAGAAGGCACCGGAGGGGGATCATTTGGAGCCTCAGTACTGGACAGAACCCTAGAAGGAGGAGGCATCAGAGGTTGATCATTTGGAGCTTCATTACGCGGTACAGCCCCAGAAGACGAAGGCAATAAATGCCTTTGGAACAAACCCACAAATCTCTGATGATCAAGTAAAACCTGACCATCAGTTTCCTTCATCTGGTCAAGCTTCCTCTTCATGTTTGTAGCATAGTCATGTGCGAGCCGGTGCAACTGTTTATTCTCATGCTTGAGCCCTCTAATCTCCTGTTTGAGACTCATCACTTCAGCCGCCAATGATTCAACTTGGCGGGTTCGAGCAAATAGGCGTTAGGCCATATTAGACACAGAACCTGCACACTGAACACTGAGAGCCAGCGAATCCTTAACAGCTAACTCATCAGACCGTTTGGAAAGTAGTCTGTTATCTTTGGGAGTGAGAAGGTTCCTGGCCACCACCGCAGCAGTCATATCATTCTTCATCACGGAATCCCCAACGGTAAGAGGACCAGTTGGGGAGACGAAGGATGGGCGCCATATGTTGTCTGGAGAAGGCGGGGCTGCCTCTTCAACAAGGTTCAAGTCAAAACGACGGTCGGAGGGGCCAGACATTTTCAAAGGTGTTGAAGAGAGAAGAGGTCGGACAAATCAAGATCTTAGAAGTGCAAGAATGAAGCTTCTACTGGTGGAGATTCAAGTGTGCTTTGGAACTTAATGCCAGCCTCTATAAAAATCTGCACTCGACGGAGCTTCAGAAATCAAAGAGGCGCCAGCTCAGAAATCGAAGAGGCGTTTGCTTTCTCAAAAGTTGGGCTGCTTAGAGATCACGAGGGTTGATCTCAGAAATCGAAGAGCCGTTTGCTTTCTCAAAAGTTGGGCTGCTCAAAGACCACGAAGGCCGATCTCAGAAATCGAAGAGGCGCTCGCTTTCTCAAAAGCTGGGCTCCCTAGAGACCACGAGGGCCGATCTCAGAAATCGAAGAGGCACCTACTTTTCCAGCCTTGTCAGCACCTGTCACACGCACACTCAGCTTTGCGGAAATTATGGGCATTCTGTCAAAGACTTCTGGGGAAGTAGAAAACACAGGAATCTTACTGTTCAATCACCCACTTCCCACACGCAACAATAGCTCATGGGTACCACAGATAACTTTGCCAAAGTTCTCTGCCAAAGTTGAGCACGTGAAGCTTGCAGCTCCCACTACATCGCTCTGACCAAGAAGGGTAAAAGAATAGCAAAGAAACAGCACTAACAAAGTTTAGACCCATAAATTTTGAAGGTCTAGCTACCATATTATTACCCACAAGGGTAAAGGAACAGTACCACTGCTGGATAATTGGAAAGTCCATGTATGTCAACCTCTGTGCTTCGTAGCAAGGTAGACTAGCAAACATGCCCAACCTTTACTCACATTTGAGAAAACACTCCCAATAAGATTGCTTGCTCCAAAATCGAAGAGGCACCGTCCTCCGAATCTAAAGAGCCAGACTCCCAACATGACTACTTTCTTAAAAATCGAAGAGAGGGTAAAGGAACAGTACCATTGCTGGATAATTGGAAAGTCCCTGTGTGTCAACCTCTGTGCTTCGTGGCAAGGTAGACTAGCAAACATGCCCAACCTTTACTCACTTTCGAGAAAACACTCCCAACAAGATTGCTTGCTCCAAAATCGAAGAGGCACCGCCCTCCGAATCTCGAGAGCCACTCTCCCAACATGATTACTTTCTCAAAAATCGAAGAGACACTGCTCCCCGAATCTCGAGAGCCAGACCCCCAGCATGATTGCTTTCTCAAAAATCGGTGAGGCACCGTTCTCCGAATCAATCGAAGAGGCGCTCGCTTTCTCAAAAGCTGGGCTGCTCAGAGACCACGAGGGCCGATCTCAGAAATCGAAGAGGCATCTACTTTTCTAGCCTTGTCAGCACCTGTCACACGCACACTCAGCTTTGCAGAAATTATGGGCATTCTGTCGAAGACTTCTGGTGAAGTAGAAAGCACATGAATCTTACTGTTCAATCACCCACTTCCCACACGCAACAATAACTCATGGGTACCACAGATCACTTTGCCAAAGTTCTCTGCCAAAGTTGAGCACGTGAAGCTTGCAGCTCCCACTACATCGCTCTGACCAAGAAAGGTAAAAGAATAGCAAAGAAACAGCACTAACAAAGTTTAGACACATAAATTTTGAAGGTCTAGCTACCATATTATTACCCACAAGGGTAAAGGAACAGTACCACTGCTGGATAATTGGAAAGTCCCTGTGTGTCAACCTCTGTGCTTCGTGGCAAGGTAGACTAGCAAACATGCCCAACCTTTACTCACATTCGAGAAAACAGTCCCAACAAGATTGCTTGCTCCAAAATCGAAGAGGCACCGTCCTCCGAATCTCGAGAGCCAGACTCCCAACATGACTACTTTCTCAAAATCGAAGAGAGGGTAAAGGAACAGTACCATTGCTGGATAATTGTAAAGTCCCTGTGTGTCAACCTTTGTGCTTCGTGGCAAGGTAGACTAGCAAATATGTCCAACCTTTACTCACATTCGAGACAACACTCCCAACAAGATTGCTTGCTCCAAAATCGAAGAGGCACCGCCTTCTGAATCTCGAGAGCCAGACTCCCAACATGATTACTTCCTCAAAAATCGAAGAGACACTGCTCTCCGAATCTCGAGAGTCAGACCCCCAGCATGATTGCTTTCTCAAAAATCGAAGAGGCATCGTTCTCCGAATCTCGAGAGCCAGATACCACAGACCACTTTTTCAAAGTGCTCTGACAGATTTAAAACATGTGAAACTGGCAGCTCCCACTACCGTGCTATGACCAAGCAGGGTAAAGGAATAGCATTACTACTTGTTGTTAGGGAGACTCCTATATATGTCGACCTCCATCCCCAACGGACAGGCAGACCTGCAAAAATGCTCAACCCTTCATCATATCTGAGAGGGCACTCCCAACAAAGCCTTTCGAAATATTCAGCTTTCTTTCCCCCCGATAATACCTCTGCAAACAAGCTATACTAGAGCAAGAATATCTCATATCATCAGGGTTAAAAGCAAGAGTATCCCATATCATGCTTTTTCCCTGTTTTTTCTTTTGGCCTTGTTTTTACCTGCAAGACAAGGAGAAAGAGAGCAATCAGTCAGCACTTGGAATCAAGCTTCCAGCCAGGAACTGACTGCCTGGAACCCCTTACCTGATTACTTACCTGGCATTGCTCTCGAGTACTCATCTTCATCATCTTATGTTTCCAGGGAAGATTCCGCATCTGCTTGAGGAACAGATAGGGCAAGTGCGAAGGATACAAGGAAGCATGTGGAGACAAGCGTAACAGCACACGTGCCGATACATCCATTACTCTGTCAAAAGCAAAAGTATCCCATATCAGCAGGGTGGAACGTACTCTAGATTTGATGGACTTGTTTTGACCCTCAAATTCTTCAGTCGGCCTTATACTCTGGAGGAAACCAGAAAACCCTCCAGCTCAGTTCAAGAATAAGCCTGTGGAAAGTTACTTCTTCAAAAGCAAAAGTATCTCATATCATCTCTTCTCATTTTTCTTCTCTTTATCCTTCATGCTGCTGCAAGATGGGGAGAAGGTGAACAATCAGTCGGAGCTCTGATTGCTTACCTTGTCTGTCACCTCTTTCAGCAGACCCCCTAGCTCGGCGACTTGGGGGACTCCTACTACATGGTTTGTATCGCGCTTGACCAAGCCTGAAACTACAAGTAAGCTTCAAGTGAAATTGATACATTACCTTGTGCATCTCCACCAGTTAAAGATACCACCCCTGGATGGAGGAAGAGTACTTCCAGAGAAGATGCCACATCTACCTATGAGACAGATAAGGCAAGTCAAGACGACACCACACTCCGATACTTAGAAGTTTCGTGATTACGAGATCATTCTCCCACAATATTTCCTAATGTCATTTGTACTAAATCATTCACTCGTACTCACTAAAGGAGAGCTTGAACCTATGTACTTGTGTAAACCCTTCACAATTAATGAGAACTCTTCTATTCCGTGGACGTAGCCAATCTGGGTGAACCACGTACATCTTGTGTTTGCTTTCCTATCTCTATCCATTTATATACTTATCCACACTAATGACCGGAGCAATCTAGCGAAGATCACAAAAAGCGACCGTTTTCGTTACCTAGGATCTATCTTGCAAGAGAACGAAGAATTAGATAGAGATCTCAACCATAGAATACGAGCTGGATGGAAAGAGTGCATCCGGCGTGTTGTGTGACCGTCGTAGGCCACTGAAGCTCAAGGAAAAATTTTATAGGACGGCAATAAGGCCAGCGATGTTGTATGGCAGAGAATGTTGGGTGGTGAAGCATCAACACGTACACAAAATGGGTGTAGCGGAGATGAGGATGCTTCGTGGGATGTGTGGGCACACGAGAAAGGATAAGATTGGGAATGAGGATATCCGAGGTAAAGTAGGAGTAGCCGAAATTGTAGGAAAGATGAGAGAAAATCGGCTCTGGTGATTTGGACATGTGCAAAGAAGGCCGACTGACGCTCCGGTTCGAAGATGTGACTACGGGACAGAGGTTCAGGGCCGAAGGGGTAGAGGAAGACCTAGGAAAACTTTGGAAGAGACTCTAAGAAAAGACTTAGAGTACTTGGATCTAATGGAGGGCATGACACAAAACCGAGCGCAATGGCGTTCTAGGATTCATATAGCCGACCCCACTTAGTGGGAAAAGGCTTTGTTGTTGTTGTTGTTGTTGATCCGATTGTTCCTGCAATTGTTTGGCATTTTCAGAAGCAGGGTGATCAAACATTGTTAGGTAAGAGAAAGAGGAATATGAGAGAAAAAAGAATTAAAGGAACCATTGGCCGCAAATAATTTTCAACAAACCTCTCTCTTTCTCTCCCTCTCACACACACACACACACACACACACTCTTTTCCTGGTCAAGTGGGGAGAATCCAAAAGAAACCAAGATTTGCTAGCAGCCACTCAAAAAACACAGCACTCTAAATCACTAGCAGTGATTAATACTTGTGTGTAATACATACACCTGCAAGTATGGAGAACGCAAGGCTGCCATGAATAACTCTAATCAGAATTCACCCATAACAGGAAAACAGTAAACAACTTACCAAGTTTGATCTCTGAAGTGATGTTTCCAACAGCATGAAGAAGTCCAATTGTTCCACAAGCATTGCCCACAGTTTGTTTCATAAAATAAACATTACCTTTGGGCTCCTACAGCCAGGATATGCATTCCAAATCATTCTAATTAAATCATACCACTTCAAATCAAATCAAGTCATAATGTATTTGAATACAAAATTCTCTTTAGATCAGTAAATCATTAGAAACACCAAGCAAAAAAACAAGTATGCAAGAAGTAAATAAAACAAATTAACACAATCGAAAATAAGTGAGCAAGGTATGAAAACATAAAACATGGTTGAATGTGAACATAAATTTCAATACAGAACTGATCTCTCAAAAGTTACTATCATCACATGAATATGCACATGCACACCATCCACATATATGCACAGAGAGATCACAAGTTCAACAACCCGCTAAAAAATAAAAGGCTTTCATTTTATACAGAGCATTCAATCAAATTTCCTATCACTCACCTGTTTTTCATTTGCCTGCATCATTCTCTCTTCTTCAGTCTGAAAAGTACAGAAACATCCCTCAAATCAGGAGACAACCAAATTTCATATTGTCCAAAAGAAAGACAGATGCAGAGAACTTAAGTTCCACACCAACCACAAAGTTCAGAATTATTAATTTGTATTTCAAGGAAAGAGACAAAACCTTAGCGGTTATAGGATAAAGAAACAGGACAGCAAGTACAGGATTCGGAACCATTTCTAAGAGTTCTCCATCCAACCCGTAAACATCATAGCATTCTGCCTCATCCTCTTGAAGACCCAGGCCCCAAAGGAACTGCAATGACCAAATACGTTTCTTTCATTTGATTTGGTATTTTGCACAATGAGGTAAAACCATTATAAAGGTCAATGGTGCAAATGGTGCTCTTCTTGAATATATCACCTTTGTGAAAACTATAAATCTAATTTGCAACATAACATACAAACAAGAGTTCATGTAATCAAAATGACGAAAGAATAGGCTAAACATTTTTCCGCTTCTCTTCAGTGCAAAATGATTGTCGCTACTCATTACGTTTTAGTTTCGAAAACCAAATTCCTGTTTAGCTTTCTGTCAAAAGCAAATGTTTAGTTATTATTCACTAATTGGGTCTCCCTAACGCTAAAAATTTTGGTATAAACGAAACCGATACGTACTTTATCATCTCTTTGCCAACTGATTTCCCCTACAGCAACTAAGCAGATTCTATGTGAGTGGTTTACATTCATTTCAAATTATTAACCAAATCCAAACAAGCTTAATCACATACTTGAACTCAATTTCCAGAAGAATCAAAAAGTTCCATTTTCCACATCACCAAACCCTAGCTCTGCATTTTCTCGGGAAACAAACAGAGCATAATCCGAAGAATATGCAATAAATACGGGTAATTTAATTTTTTCTTGAAAAGGAAGGCGATTGATTGAAGTACCTGATTCATAACATCAGGGTTAGCTTCGAGAGGAAGCCATCTCTTAGCCGACGGGGTTTCGTCCGAAGCAGCCATGGCTTTTGCTCTCTCTCTGTACGATTAGATTTTTGATTCTTTGTGCCTTTTCGTTTGGTGAGGTTTCTAGCTGGAAAATCTGGGATTTTGTGAAATGCTCGTTCGGGTTTTATATATAGGTTTTGGGCGGTGGGTTTTCCACTCGACAAAGTTAGAATTCGTTCGGTGGTGTTTTTAAAATAATTGAAAGCATTTTGGTAAAATTAATTTTGGGATTAAAAAATAATTTAAATAATTTTTAGAAGAAGCACAAAATATGTATTTTTTGTATGAAGTACTTAAAGTGTTTTGTCAGGATCTTATTCAATTTTTACTTATGATGGGTTTCAAAAATATCTTCATAAAAAACGTTTTCAATCATTTTAAAAGCATTCAAACAATCCTTGGTCAACTTATCTCAAGCCTTACTCTAAAGCAAGTTCCCATTTCATGGCACATGATGCCGCTTAATATATTTGTGTATGGATTTATGCCTTAACCCCCAATGATAGGAAGGTCAGTTCAAATCTCGTAAACTGAAAGTTCAAAACAATTTTTTTTTTAAATATCTCGTTATATAAAAATAAATAAAATTGATTATAACTTTTAGTTCAAGTGGTTAAGATTATTTATATATTATAGGCTCGATTCTTCTCCCTCCCCTATTTGCTTGAATAAAAATTACTATAAATTGTTCTTTTTTGAATTTTAGATTTGTAATGGGTCCGGCGATGCTCATGTGGTCTTGAGGGCGGCTGGAACAATGGTTGAGGAGTGTCGTGTCAAAGGCGCCTTAAAAGAATCTCTACTAATCAATAAAACACTCATTGTTAACTAAAATTTTATGAAATTACCAGTTTAACCTTCTAATTAAAACAAAACATGAATAAGAAATATGGGGCAGAAATGTAATTTCACACAACCACATTTTGTTGTTTTTTTTTCAAAGCCTCACCTACATGTAATCATAACATATATCTAATTTAATAATAATATAAAAAAATAAAATAAACCTTCCCACTCCCACATTCTCTATTACTCTCTTCCTCTCTCATTCTATTTCAAAAACAAAAATAAAAAAATTTCTCACACTTTGTGTGTGGGCTAGTATTCTTGAAGAAAGAGGTTAAAGGTCCTTACGAACTTTTCTCTAATGCACATCAAAAGTGCACATTTAAGTACACATCTGAACAAAAGTCTTTAGTTTTCAACTAAAATAGAACAAGAGTTGTTAGATCATTTAATTTAACAGGATCTAATGACTCTTGTTCATATGTGTAACTTAAAAATTTATTTTTAATGTGCATTGAAGAAAATTCAAGGTCGTTAATGTGTTAACAAAATGGTAGTTTTAAGTGCTGTCATATGATAAATAAATAAAAAACAGTTCTACTTTTAGAGAGAGGACTAAGGTAAAACCCGTTTCAGGCCTAGTCAGTCAATATGCTCCTGTTTTTGGTCGAAAGCAAACAATTTGGATAAATTACACTTTTCCACCTCAGATTTGAGGTCTATTGCAATCTCATACAATATCTTCAAAACATTTCACTTTCATACCTCAAATACTATTTTATTTCAATATAATACATCTGTTACATTATCCATTCATTGATCTGTTAAGGATCTGATGTGACTGTCAAATTTGTCAAATTTGTCCCACGTGGTAAAAAAAATAATTTTTTATACATTTAAACTATTATAATTTTTATCCTCTAAAAAAAAAAAAAAGGCACACACGCACACAAACAAACAACATACAAACCCAGAACCCCCGACCCACCTCCCTCTCCTCCACTCTCTTCACCTCCCCTCCCATCCAAAACCCACCCCATCCCCACCTCCCACTCTCTTCTCCTCGACTTCCAATCTCACCTTCTCCGTCTGTAAAATCAAATAAACGCAATCCAGATCAATAAAACCGAATAAAAAAATACCCATCAAATAATCTAACGCCAAATCAGTCCAAATCCGTCAAATTTCTATGCTCTGTATTTGGGTATGTACGTGTTGGGAAATGAGACGGAGAAATATCCTCGCCAAGAATAGAGAAAGGGCCATAGTTTTTGTTCTTGGTCAACGGCAGAGCCGGGTACGAAAATGAAGGGTTGATGCCCTTGGTAATAGATTATGTGAACCGCTTTCTTGGGAGAGGAATCGGGACATTGTAGGTGAGGCCATTGTCGGATTTCATGGCGGAGGTCTTCGGTGGCATTATGGAATCGGCGATCATGAAGTTATACGTCGGCAGTAGAGTCTCCGCCGCCACTCATTCGGTGGATACTGACACTCCGTACCTAATCTGGGTATTGCACAGATTACTGTTCCCCTGAATTAGATTCAGTTGACTATCAGAGTCCGCAACGAACAAGATTATAAAATAATAAGAATATTATTAAACAAACTAGAATGACGGAACAGCTACAAAACTCTAAGAGACTACATTGTGAATAACTTGTTCTCAAATGAATAACAAGCATGCTATTTATAATAAACTAACCCTAATCCTAAAAGGTAAGAAATCAAAATCCTAATGCTAACGGGCTAAGCCCAGAAAACCAAACATTCAAATAAACTAAATACTAATATTTTCCAACACCCCATGTCAAACTCATGGCGGTATACGACATGGGTTTGCAAACAAGCAGATGCGGATTGGCTCCGTTAGGTGAACTGGTAGGCATGCAAACTTGACTTGACTTGACTTGACTAGACTTGACTGGCGAACTGGTAAACGTGACTTGATTCTTGATTTGACTTGACTTGACTAGCAAACTGACAAACTTGACTTGATTCTTGCTGGCAAACTGATTTTGGTTCAAACTGGTTAGTGTTGAGAGTATGGAGAGAACCCGTCACTAAAAGAACGAGATTTCCATATCTCAATTGTATCAACAAACGAACAACGTAAAAAATATTCTAGCAACTTGAGAATTCATTGTGAACGGCAACGACAAATACCCAAACTTCAAAACAAAGACCTCATAATAAGATAACCTTTTTTTTTGTTGCCCGTGTGGACCTTAAACTGACAGCAAACAATTGTTTTCTTTTTCCTTCTCTTTTTGCTTTTTTTTTCTATCCTTTCCTTCCTTCCCATTTTTCTTTCTTTTTTTTCTTTCATGCGAACAAACAACAGAACCTTTCTGTTTTCCTTTTTTTCTTCTGTGCAAACAAATAGCAGCAGCAAGATCCTTTCTATTTTCCCTTTCTTTTTTTCTTGCAAACAATCAATACCAACTAACAAATCTAAAACGAAAACACAAACAACAGAAGATGACGGAAAAAAAACTGATACAAACAAATTGATACCAACGAGAACTGATTGAACCCTAAGGATCGAACCCGCTCTGATACCAAGTTGAATATCATAGTGCGCAACGAATAAGATTACAAAATAATAAGAATATTATTAAACAAACTAGAATGCCGGAACGGATACAAAACCCTAAGAGACTACATTGTGAATAGCTTGTTCTCAAATGAATAACAAGCATGCTATTTATAATAAACTAACTCTAATCCTAAAAGGTAAGAAATCAAAACCCTAATACTAACGGGCTAAGCCTAGAAAACAAAACATTCAAATAAACTAAATACTAATATTTTCCAATAGATTCATCATGTCCCTGAATCGAATTCAGCAACGACAATGGTGATTATGCCGTTTTGGATTCTAGGGTTTTCACTCAAATTGAGATGTCGGTGGATGTCGGAGTGGATGTCGCAGGGCAGGCACAAAATGGCCAAGTCCGCTCTGCAGAACAAGGTCGCCGCTGAGTTCTTGCAGGAGTCGTAGAGCTTCATGACTAAGTCGATGGCAGTTGCAGAGGAAAGACGGGTTGGTGGCGAAGAGCAGGCTAATTAGTTCCGACGAGAAGGGCTTGACCGAGTTCGGAGATGAATTGTGTGGTGAAGGGAAAGGACAAAGGTCGGGGAGATGAAGAGAGTGGAGGAGAAGGAAAGGCCGAAGGTCGGGGAGGATGGGTTTTAGGGTATTTTTTTTAAATTTTTTATAACTTTTTTTAATTAATTATTTGTAAATGCATAAAAAAATTATTTTTTTTGTCACGCGACACAAATTTGACAGCCACATTAGCTCTTAAAGGAGTAATAGATGAAAAATGTAACAGATGTACTATATTGAAATAAAATAGTACTTGACGTATGAAAATGAAATGTTTTGAAGATGTTATATGAAGTTGCAATAGACTTCAAACAGGAGATGGTAAAATATAATTTACCCAAACAATTTCATTGAAAGGCAGTGGCACAAAACCAAGGACAACAAATAAGACCAATACAATTGGGGAAAGCTAAAGCCCAAATAACAAAAGGGGCAGAATAGCTTATCGCATCACAAAGTTTTCCAACCCGCAACAGAGAGAAATCCCCAACCAAATTTCACCACCAAAAGCACCACACCAGAGAAGAAACACCAGATCTGAACCTCCAACACAAGCGCCAACAAGGAGAACCAAAAACCAAAACAAATGGAAAGGGATTGGGGCTAAGGCACAACACTCTTGGCCCCGTTTTTCCAGCATGCCGATTGGGGGCGGAGCTGTGAAGGGAAGGTTAAGATTTGATGGTAAAAACGGGTGAGCTGCTCCTACTTTTTGAGCAAGGGTTGTGGAAGGAAAGACATGTGAGGGGGAGAAAATGAAGAAGATGGAAAAGTGTGAGTGTTTAGGGTTGAAAAAGGAGGGCCGCAGGACAGGGATTAGGAGTGAAGAAGCCAAAAAGGCGAAGAACGCTGGGAAGCGGCGCAAGACGCTGGGAAAACAGGCCATGACCTTAGAAACCGACGGTCATAGACACCGGAAGAAAAGGCCAGGGGGCATCATTACTAGAAAGAGACAACAAAAGGAGAGAAAAGTAATAACAATGGGTTGCGGCAGACCACAGCCGAAGGAAGGAGTCGGCGGCGGGGAGAAGGAACTGGGTTTGCGCAAGAGAGAGAAAATGGGGGAATGGCTGCTAGGGTTTTATCAGTTGGAGTCCAGGGAGGATTTTTTTTCCAGTCTACGCCTCCCAACACTGGCGGAGATTTACGACAATAGGTCCATTAGGAGTAGAACCATTTCATAAAATTACAACAATTTACTTGGTCAAAATTTCGAAGTGAAATTTTTGTATTCTTGTAACAACAATGCCATAATCACATTTTGTATTAGTGACGAAGCATTTGATAAGTGTTTTTTCATAAGCATTGTCAAGCTGATCACATTTCATACGACAATACGTCCATTACAACCTGATCACTATAAGAACCATGTTTGTGTTTTGTATCATCTTTAGGACCATCCTTTTGTTTTGTATGATCATTTCTAATATCATACATGAGTTCAACAAGTTCAGCATGTTTGGTTCTAAAGATGATACAAAACACAAACAGGGTTCTTACAGTTGCACAATTTCCCTCGAATCACTCCCTTTTTGCCACTGTTAGAAGAATCTACACTAAACTCATTGAAGAAAGTTGAGGTTCTGTCATAAAATTAACTGGCAATATGGATTATGGAGAGTGGCATAACTACTTAAAAGCACATGCAAGGTCCATTTTTTTTGAGTTTGAGGAAGACCATTTGATTGTTAAAGTGTAAAAAGGAACGATATTGAGGAGTACAATTATTTGATTCACTAAGGAACACATTCAATCCACGGACACCCAAACAAAACATTTAATCAGCTATTCATTAAATAGTAACTTATGATCAAATAAAATTAAGACCTCTACTGACCTGTCAATTTGTCATTGCTGACAAGTTTATTTCTGCCCAACCAAGAAACTTATCCAGACAAATTATAGCAAGTTTATCATCTTAATCTCCATTGTACTTTGGCTTCCGCTTCTCAGCAAATGCTGATAGGGCTTCCAAGCGATCATTTGTGTTCAACGTCTTTTCATAGCAATGTTCTTCAAGAGCCAAAGCTGAGGTCTTATCTACCTCCAGTCCCTCATCAATAGCTTTTTTTGCCATCCTTATTGCTATTGGACCCTGCTAACACTGTATTTCATAAGTTTGATTGCAACAATTACTTGTAACTTTTTTGTTCTTTGCCTAGTATGACGATTTCAAGTTATGCTTTAGTTTACTGTCTTTTTCCCCCTTTTCAGTGCATGTATTAAACATTGTCATTACAGCAAATTTTATGCATAGAGAAGTTTCAGCTACAGACATCCACCCTGATTGAGATGTTAGAATGCAGTTATCATCGGAAGGCGAAAATTCAGTTCATAGAATACTCTCAACTATAACATTCCCCATGAAATAGTATAAAATGAACGCAATAGTGGATAAAATAATTCTGTACCTTCTCATTTATATTGCGAGCAACTTCAAGTGCCTTTAGATGAGCTTCACCAGCAGGAACACAGTAATTTACCAAACCTGTTGCGAAGTATAATTTGCATCAAAAGAAAAAAAAAAGGACAAAAACAAAGAAGCTACTGAGTAGACATACATCACATACCTATCGACACTGCTTCCCTGCCGCGAATCTTCCTACCAGTGAATATGAGTTCCTTTGATATTGCTTTTCCAACCAATCTAGGAAGCCGCTGTGTTCCACCTGCCCTGTCAATGGATGCAATCAAGAGAGTTGATCTGTCACTGGATGAATAATTTCAGAAAAATGTAAATAAAGAAAAATAAATAAAAGAAGAGAGTAAAATAAGAAGTAATCATGTGGAAAGAAGTTCTTCCAGAAATGTAGACAATATGGACGACACAATTCCATAAACTAAATATCAGTTGGAATGGGAATTAAAATCCCACCCATCTCTTATGTTATAAGAAATGGTATGCTATTAAACCTGCTTAGAAAAAGTTGAAACAGTACAGAATGTTGGGTTTGTCAAACAAGATGCAGGTGATATGCAATTCTTGGGGAGAACGTCACAGGTGATAATGTGAACTCATTCTGAAATTTAGCACCTACCCAGGAATGATAGCAAGTCCTGTTTCTGGCAAGCCCATCACTGCATCTTCTCCTAAGCCATTAATGGTGGAAAACATTAAGAGACTAGGCATTATAAAGTTTAAAAGGATTGATAGTTTAATGACCATAACTGGGTTCGGTATAAATAATTAAAGAAATGGAATTACCACATATCCGAAGATCGCATGATAAAGCCATTTCAAGTCCACCACCCAATGCTGCTCCTTCAATGACAGCAATTGTCGGAATAGAAAGTACCTAAATATTGTGAACAGAAGTAAGTGTCAAGAAGAAGAAAATAATTTATGGAGTACTAATGTATAAACAGTAAACAAGGAAGCCTGCATTCAAGCATTAAATGATCATACCACGCTAATTAAAAACAGCGTTAAATCAAATTAGTAAATATAATTCTGAACATATCCTGGACACTCACGTTTATGTATGAGTGTCTGCTAGTTTACATATTGATATCATATGTCCACCATTATACAACACTCACGTATATGCATCCAATATCCATCGTTATAGAACACTTGCATATACATATCCATACCCACTGTTAAACTATGTACCATACAACAAAAAAGCGTTATAAAAGTGTTGTTGTTCAGAATCTGAAACACTTGTGGCAATGAAGATTAACCTCTAAAAATCACCGAGTGTCAAAACCAACTACTGAATTTTGATCATCTTTCAGGCCATTTTAATAACAAAACAATTATAGAAAAACAAAAAGGTTAACAACGAAGATTAACCTCTAAAAATGAGAACGTGGCACGCAGTGTGTTGACAAAATCTCGAACTTCAGATGCACTCATCATTTTCCGTTCCTGCCAATCAAATTAAGAGGCAAGAACAATTTGACTAGTGAGCACTATCTTCTCCTGTACATATCACAACTCTTCAATGCAAATAATTCATTCAAGCAATCAAAGTGAATATAAATTTGAAGAATTCTTTACTAATCCACTGTAAACTCCTTCCAAAACAAAACATCGATTCAACGAATAAATTAAAATTCCTACCTTTAAATCTGCTCCAGCACAGAACACCTTGGGAACTTTGCTGCGGATCAGCAAAACATTAGCAGAAGAATCCTCACTGACAGCTTCAAAGGTGTTCTGTAAACCTCTCAGCATATCTTTCCCAATTGCATTTCTCACCTCCGGCCTCTCCAACCTAACCTCAACAATCCCTGTTATCAAACAAACAAAACCCAATTCGGTTAATGCTTTCTGGGTCATAGAAAATTGGCATAAACAGAGATAACCCACTTTTTTTTATACGTATTTCAGAACGAAAACTTACCGGAATCGGAGTCAGGGAGTCGGTGGAGGGTGACGGAGTGTGACGGTGCTGATTCTAAAATCAGAGTCCGGCGAGTTTGGTAAATCCATTGGTTGGATTGAGGAGAGAGTGAATTCTCTGGAAATATAGAGGTTGAGGGTTTGTAATGTTTCAGTGACCGACTTAGGACTCTTAAACCGCCCGTCATTTTTCTTTCAGATGCTCAAGCTCAAACTCCAGAGCAGCTCTTCCGGCAATTGATGGGCTGAGAGAGGTATAAACTGCAAATGAGGGAGTCAAAAGGAGAAATCCTGTCTAACAAGACGACATTGCACAATAACTCATGCCACCTGTCCAACTTAAACACAATTTATCCCGGGCACTGCTACTCACTAGGATGACAATTATAACTTTAAATCTGATAATCGTGGATAACCGTCTGAATGGAATAGATTTGGGTATGGAAGTTTGGGTATATTCTCGATATGGGGAAAAACCTTTTATATATTATTCGGTTATGATTTTGGATATGGTTATAGAGATCTTCAAACCGTATCCATAACCGAATCTGACCCGATTAGTAAATAATATAATTTATATATAATATAATAGTATAATATACCTATATATATATATATGTATGTATTTGTATATCCATTATTCACCGAACCATTACCTTAAGAATACAAAAGTTGCATTTCGTAGGAAAGTAAAGTTTTGAATCCAAATCAATTTGAACTCAATGATTCTTATGTGAGATATGAAAGACAAGACAACATCATCAATGTTTTAATTTTTATACTCAACAAGATCCATTCATTGGATCATTTTATACATCAAATGTTTAATGACGAAATTAATATCTATTAACTTATAATGTCTTAATTGAACGAATATATTTTTTGTATTGACGAAGATGGATATACCCGTTAACCGATGGGGAATCCGTTATTCAGTAGGTATGGTTATGGATAATACCTGATGGTTAATTTGCGATTATGGATATGGTTAATTTTCGTGATTATGGGGATGAACTTAGCATTTCTGTCCCCAAACCGAACCGTTGCCATCCCTACTATTCACACGTCCTTCAAACCTTCCACGTACATTTGTTAAACTATATATTTTATCAATTAGATGTTAGATTAGCCATTAGTGGGGTTTGAACCAACGTCGTTGATAGGAGCATATTTATGCGACTGAGTTAGCTTGTTCTCATGCATTTATGTTGTTATTTCTTAGTTAATTATGTATGTTAAGTTATTTTCGTGTGTTTGTAGGTCCATAGGCCTTATGAAGCAATAAGATGCATTTTGGAGCAGTTTTGGGCTTAGAATGAATAGCACATGTATGGAGCAAGGTGAATGGACGAAATTGAAGACTAAAGAGGCTAGGAATTTGTTAAAGAGAAAGAAGAATTAATGTAAAAAGAACAAAGAGCTCAGCCACAAAGGGGTGTCACTCCACTATTCACTTTTCCATCATTGTCGTGCACCACCATTGCACTCCCTTTGGATTCTTATGCCGTGCATCATCATCCATGTTCCCTCCATTGACTCATTTGTTGCATCATTCCACCTCCCTTTCCTTTCTCTACCATGTGCACAATCATTCATGTTCCCTAGTTGCAACACCACTCCATTTTACCCCCATCATTTGCATCATCACTTCACTTTCACCTTTGAATCATTTCAAACACCACTCATTGCACTCAATTGCTACACCATTCCTTGTTCCCTCCATCATTTCAGATTTCATGCATCATTACATTGAATCATTGCACTCAATTGCTACACCATTCATTGTTCCCTCTATTATTTTAGATTTAATGCATCATTGCACTCAATTGCTACACCACTCCATGTTCCCCTCCATTGCCATGCATTTCCTCTATAAAAGGAAGTGTGTGTAACATAAATTTAGTTCATACTTTGTTAGATCATTCACTCCCATTTCAACACAACCTTCATCCAAACACATCCATTCATCTTCACATCTATTCCTCCATACAAACAAGCCTTCAAACACTCAACAATACCTTGTGCCGTAGCAAAGGAAGGGAAGGAAAGTGCTTGGACGTGCTTGCTGTCCAACTTGGATCGTTAGAGCGTTTAGGTGTTTTCTTTCTTTTGTTTCTAATGTTTAAATTCATTTCCTTTCGTTTTGTTGTAAATATGAGTGGCTAAACCCCTCTTGGCTAGGGGTGATTTCAAAGCCATGATTATGTGTGCAATATAATTTGATAAATTCTAGTTATGAACTCTTGAATCGTGAATGCAATTGGCTTAACTATTTGATTGATAACTTATTTGTATTTGTTAATTAAGGGTCGACACTTAATTGGCATGCATAAATCCGTTCCTAGAATATAAGGAAGTTTCACATAATCGTTACAAACTTATATTCACATGTAGTGAAGGTCACTTATAAACGATCACGTTAAGTTCAATTCTTAGCATAAGCGACATGATGTCATAGTTGCAAGTGTTTTGTCAATGCTTATGATTTTCATTAAACGTAATGATCTTTGATTGTATCTCTATTATGATGTCATGTAGGGAACTTTTGAAGAATGTTTTGGATTGTCGAATGATTTCATCCAATCCAATAAAACAAGGAAAATATGAAAGTTAACTAGTGATGTCACGATTAATTTGGAATATTGTCGTTCATAATTCAATGAAGTAGTAACTGGAAATCAAGTTATTTGCATACATGTCATGTGTAGAGAAAAAGCCTCTAGCTATCCCATCCATCATCTTATTTCTCAAATTTGTCTTACAATCTGTCTAGTTTTTCATACTTGTTTATTTGTTCCAACTTCATCCAAATCAAAACCCCATTTTTAATTTCTTGTTTCAAAGTGTTTCAAATCTGTTTTAGTTTGTGTTTTTAAGTGTTTTGATTCAAGTAAAAGCCAATTTTCGTCCAAAGTCATTCCTAGTGTCTAGTTTAAGTTTATTTGGTTGTTTTAAGCTGTTTTGAGTATTTTAAGTTTGCCTTGAGTCTTGTGGGTCATGTTAAGTGTTTTTAAATTTAGTTTTATGTTTTTGAGTCAGTTTAGAGGTTATTAGCAAGCCCTCCTAATCCTCGGTCCAGAACGATCCCTTCTTATACTTGTACTACAATTGTCAAAAAAAGGGTTAAATTTGTGTGTTAAGATAATTTTCGCATCAAGTATTTGGCGCCGTTGCCGAGGATTAGCAACTTCGCTAATCCCTTATTATTTCTTTTTGTTTATTTTCATGTGTTTTGTTCCTAGTTGCTGATTTTAGTTGTTTTCTTGTTTTTGGTGGTTTATGACTCGAAGTTCTCAACCTGTTCATAAGCACATCTTTGACTTTGACGACGATTTTGAACGAACTTTGAGACGAGCGAGGAATCAACAAGAACCCCAATCATCTTAACCTACACCAGATCTTGAAGAAGACAAAGTAGAAGAGCAAGAGGAGGCCACGGCAAGGACTTTTGAAGAAGTCCAAGATATGGCAGTAGACAATCGAACAATCAAGGAGTTTTCCGCTTCGGGATTGGACAATGCTCTGCCTTTATGCATTCAATATCCAAGAGTGGCCCAAAACAAGACCGACGAGTTCGAATTAAAGTCTAGTTTATTGCACCATATTCCTAAGTTCCATGGGTTGTCCATGGAAGATCTTAATAAACATTTGAAGGAGTTCGAGGTTGTTTGTTCGAGCATGACCCCTGTGAATGTTGATGGGAGCATTCTGAAAATGAAGGCTTTTCCCTTTTCTCTCTTGGAAAAGGCTAAAGATTGGTTGTATGAGCTAGCCCCCAGAACTGTAGAGTATGAAACGGGTATTTTTGGAGAAGTTTTTTCCAACTTCTCGAGTCATTCTACTATGCAAAAGGATTAGTCGCATTCAGCAAAACCAAGGTGAATTTTTTCCCACTTACTATGAGCATTTTAAAACCCTTGTTGCTTCATGTCCACAGCACCAGATGAAGGAGGAGCTTCTTCTTCAATATTTCTACGAAGGGCTTCTACCAATTGAACGCCAAATGCTAGACGCCTCAGCGGGAGGAGCTTTGGTGGACAAAACACCCATGGCTGCCAAGACCTTAATTGCTAACCAAGCATTGAATGCTCAACAATATGAAGGCGTTGGTCAAAGAGACAACCCACGACAGCAACAAGTTAATGAGGTAAGTGCTGTTTTTGAACTTCAAAATCAAATGGCTAATCTTACTACTTTTCTTTCACAGGTGGTTGAAAAACCAAAAGAACAAAGTGTAGCTGCTTGTGGCGTGTGCTCAATGAATGGACATCTCACGGATAAGTGCCCTCAATTGATCGAGAACGGAAGGTGGGAATCTACCAACGCTGTGGGTTTTGGGAGTCAAAACCAACCAAGAAATGATCCGTTCTCGAATACATACAATCCAGGTTGGAGAGATTATCCAAATTTCAAATGGAGGGAGCCTCAACAAACCCAACAACAAAGTGCATTCAGACAGAAACCTCCGGGATTCTATCAAAGGCCGTATGCACCCGCACAACCCCAAACACAACCTGCCCAAAATAACTCAGGATCGTCTTTTGATAATGCTCAAGTTATTCAGTTACTAACTACGTTGGTGAAGGGTCAGGAAAATCAAGCCAAAGATATGCACAATTACGCCAAGGAAGTGCAAAATCAAGCTCGAGAGGTAACTGAATTGAAAAGACAAATGAGACAAATGGCTGAGTTCATGGGGCAATTTAGTAGAGAACCAGGTAAGTTACCTAGTTCGATGGATGTGAATCCAAAGGGAGGCTTTGAATCTGCCAAAGCCATCACCTTGCGAAGTGGAAAAGAAGCTGGATCTGATCCCAGCCCATCTAAATCCAATCAAAGGGAGGACGAAACGATGCAATCTGAGGAGAAAAAATAAGGCCTGCCATCGGCAAGGATTGAGCAATCTTTGCCGTAGCCACCTACACACCCTAATTCGACCACCAAAGGTAAGTTGGGTTCAAATTCTATGACATCTAATTCCATTCCAACTAATGCACCCTTTCTTCGTAGGTTTATGCAATCAAAGAATGATGAGAGTGACAAAGACATCCTTGACACATTCAGAAAGGTGCAAGTCAACATTCCACTTCTAGATGCAATTAAACAAGTCCCCAAGTATGCTAAGTTCCTGAATGAGCTGTGCACTAGAAGGAAGAGAGCTTCGAACAAAGAGGTGGTAAGGGTAAGTGAGAATGTCTCAGCTGTGTTGCAACGAAAATTACCTCCTAAGTGTAAAGATCTAGGCAGTTTTACAATTCCTTGTGTTATAGGAAATACTCGTTTTGAATTTGCCATGTTAGATCTAGGTGCATCAATAAATGTCATGCTTTATTCAATATATGCATCTATGAACTTGGAAGAATTAAAAAATGATGGAGTGATCATTCAACTGGCCGATAGATCTAATGCATATCCAAAAGGTGTTTTGGAGGATGTTTTAGTGCAGGTGAATCACCTAGTCTTTCTGACGGACTTCTACGTGCTTGAAATGGAAGACTCGAACCATTCCCCTCAATTACCAATATTACTTGGCCGACCATTCATGAAGACTGCCCATACAAAGATAGATGTATTCAAGGGAACATTGACCATGAAATTTGATGGGGAAGTTATTGATTTCAATATTTATGATGCTATGAGATATCCTCATGATGGTCACTCTTGTTTCTCTATTGATGTGATTGACTCTTGGGCGCATGAATTCCTTGATGATTTGAGTGAGGATGCACTTGAAGAGAATCTCACGCAAAGTGTTGGACTAAGAAATGAAGGGTTAGCACTTAGGCATGCACAAGGCAACAACAAGGAACATTTTGTCGTGCCTATTCAAGAAGAATTGGTGGAGATGGTTGCTGCCCTAAAGTCAAATCCAAGGCATATTCGTAAGTCTCCTAACCTAATTTCAATTCCTAATTCGACTAACAAGTTGCTTCCTTCTGTAATCCAACCCCTTTCCCTAGAGCTTAAACCATTGCCGAACCATTTGAAATATGTGTTTTTGGGAGAACAAGAGACGATGCCCGTCATCATCTCTTATTCACTCACTGCATAAGAGGAGGACAAGTTGGTGAGGGTGCTTCAGGAATACAAAACTGCCATTGGGTGGACATTGGCCGATATCAAGGGAATTAGCCCTACCACTTGCATGCATCGAATACTCTTAGAAGAAGGAGCCAAACCATCTAGAGAAGCACAACGCCGGCTCAATCCACCCATGATGGACATTGTGAAGAAGGAAATCATCAAGCTACTAGATTGTGGAATGATTTACCCAATTTCTGATAGCCATTGGGTCTCGCCGGTCCAAGTTGTTCCTAAGAAGTCTGGAGTCACTGTGGTAAAAAATGAAGATAATGAGCTTGTGCCCACCCGAATCCAAACCGGATGGAGAGTTTGTATTGACTATCGGAAGTTCAACGCTACGACAAGAAAATATCACTTCCCACTGCCCTTTATTGATCAAATGTTGGAAAGGTTAGCCGGTCATTCATTTTATTGTTTTCTTGATGGCTATTCGGGTTATAATCAGATTGTGATAGCTCCTGATGACCAAGAAAAGACTACCTTCACATGTCCCTTTGGTACCTTTGCTTATCGACGCATGCCATTTGGACTATGCAACGCACCAGCCACATTCCAAAGGTGTATGGTAAGTATTTTCTTAGAATTTGTGGAAAAGATCATTGAAGTGTTTATGGATGACTTTAGTGTATTTGGTGACTCATTTGATGCATGCTTGAATAATCTTACTCTGATCTTACAATGATGCATCGAAACTAATCTTGTCTTGAATTAGGAAAAATGCCATTTTATGGTAAAACAAGGTATAGTTTTGGGGCATATTATATCAGAAAAAGGGATTGAGGTTGATAAATCTAAAATAGATCTTGTACGTCACTTACCCTCTCCCACTTCGGTGAGGGAGGTTCGTTATTTTCTCGGCCATGCAAGATTTTATAGGAGATTCATCAAGGATTTCTCAAAAATTGCCTAACCCCTTTGCCGTTTACTCCAAAAGGAAGTAGCCTTCGAGTTCAACAAGGAGTGTGAGATCGCTTTCAAAACCCTCAAGGACATGTTGACTTCGGCCCCCATCATCATGCCACCATATTGGAGCCTTCCATTTGAGCTAATGTGTGATGCATCCGATTATGTCATTGGTGTTGTTTTAGGCCAAAGAAGGAACAAACAACCTTATGGCATCCACTACGCTTCTCGGACCCTAAACGATGCTCAATTGAATTATTTTACCACTGAGAAAGAACTTCTTGCAGTAGTATTTGCTTTAGATAAATTTCGTTCATACTTACTTGGCACTAAAGTGATTGTATATTCTAACCATGCAGCGTTGAAGTATCTTCTTACCAAGAAGGAGGCCAAACCAAGGCTGATTCGTTGGATTCTCCTACTTCAAGAGTTCAACATTGAAATAAGAGACAAAAATGGGAGTGAAAACGTGGTGGCTGACCACCTCAACCGTTTGGTGCACGAGGAGGACTCTTTACCCATTCTAGAGACCTTCCCTGACGAGCAATTGCTGTCCCCAGAAGTAAGTGAGCCTTGGTATGCTGATTTGGTCAATTATTTGGTCACAAAACAAGTTCCTAGCACTCTAGATAAACACAAGCGTGATAAACTCAGAAATGATGCACGATTTTATGTGTGGGATGATCCATATTTGTGAAAGTATTGTCCTGACCAGATTATTCGTAGATGTGTGCACAATTCCGAGTTTAATTCAATTCTTGCATTTTGCCATAATTATGCATGTGAGGGTCATTTTGGCACCCAAAGGACAACCCTTAAGGTTTTAGAGAGTGGTTTCTATTGGCCTACATTGTTTAAGGATGCTAGAACATTTTGTATAACTTGTGATAGATACCAAAGAACAGGTACAATCGGTGCCAGAGACCAAATGCCGCAAACCCCTATCTTTAATGTGAAGATCTTTGATGTATGGGGTATGGATTTCATGGGACCCTTTCCGCCCTCATATGGTTTTACTTATATTTTGCTAGCTGTTGATTATGTGTCGAAATGGGTGGAAGCCAAAGCCACCCATACTCACGATTCTAGAGTGGTGGCAGATTTTATCAAGGCTAACATATTTTCCAGATTTGGCATGCCAAGGGTGTTCATAAGCGATGAAGGCTCCCACTTTTGCAATCGCACCATTGAGGCGCTGTTTAAAAAGTACAATGTGAAGCATCGGGTTTCCATGCCATACCACCCTCAAACAAGTGGCCAAGCCGAAGTCTCGAATAGAGAAATTAAGCAAATCTTGGAGAAGACTGTTGGGCCAAACCGGAAGGATTGGAGCTTACATTTAGATGATGCACTGTGGGCATATCGCACTGCCTACAAAACACCTCTAGGGATGTCTCCATTTCGACTAATCTACGGCAAGCTGTGTCACCTACCTATGGAATTGGAGCACAAAGCGCACTGGGCTATGAAAACATTCAATTTGGACTTAGATGCTGCTGGAATGAATAGGAAGCTCCAACTGAATGAACTTGAGGAGATACGGAACGAAGCCTATGAGAATGCATGAATTTATAAGGAGAAAACAAAGGCGTTTCATGACAAAATGATTCTGGGAAAAACATTCTCAATTGGACAGAAAATGCTACTATTCAATTCCCGTCTACAATTATTCCCTGGTAAGTTACGGTCTAAGTGGATTGGGCCATTTGTTGTCACTAATGTTTTTCCCTATGGTGCAGTCCAAGTTAAAAGCTTAAGGAACGGCGACAATTTCAAAGTGAACGGGCATCGTCTGAAGCTATACTATGAGAGTGATGTGGGGCAGATTGTGGAAGAAATCCCACTCAGTGCCGTGGGTCCTATCCAAGCTTAGAAGGAAGTTTCGTCCGGCTGCAAGACATTAAAGCAAGCGCTTCTTGGGAGGCAACCCATGTTTTGCGTTCCTAAAAACCTTCCCTTTTCTGCAATTTTATTTTGCCATGATTGTCATTTTTATTTGTTGCTTGTTTAATTGTTTTTGCTGTGGGTTTATTTTTGAAACATTGACAGATATGCAAGGTATTTTACATTAAAATTCGTTGAAAATGAGCAGGAGGCAGAAAAATACAAGAGGGAGCTTCACAAAGGCTGCTTAGGAGAAGTCTCAGTAGTCGGCGGAGCACCAGCAGTCGACGAAGCCACAGAAGGAGGAGGTATCGGAGGTTGATCATTTGGAGATTCACTACGCGGTACAACCCCAGAAGACGAAGGCAAATGCTGTTGGAACAAACCCACAAACCTCTGATGATCAAGTAAAATATGACCATCAGATTCCTACATCTGGTTAATCTTCATCTTCATGTTTATAGCATAGTTATGTGCAAGCGTGTGCAACTATTTATTCTCATGCTTGAGCCCTCTAATCTCCTGTTTGAGACTCATCACTTCAGTCGCTAATGATTCAACTTGATGGGTTCAAGCAAATAGATGTTGGGCCATATTAGACACAGAACCTGCACACTGCACATTGAGAGCCATATAATCCTTAACAGCCAAGTCATCAGACCGTTTGGAAAGTAGTCTGTTATCTTTGGGAGTGACAAGGTTCTGGGCCACCACCGTAGGGGTCATATCATTCTTTATCATCGAATCCCTAACGGTAGGAAGACCAGTAGGGGATATGCAGGATGGGCTCCATATGTTGTCTGGAGAAGGCATGGATGCCTCTTCACCAAGGTTCAAGTCAAAACGACGATCGGAGGGGCCAGACATTTTCAAAGGTGTTGAAGAAAGAAGAGGTTGGACAAATCGAGATCTTAGAAGTGCAATAAAGGGAGTTTCTAAGGGCAGAAATTCAAGTGTGCTTAGAAACGAACTGCTTATCCTCTATAAAAATCAGCATTCGACGGGATTTCAGAGATCGAAGAGGTGAGCTCAGAAATTGAAGAGGCCAATTCAAAAATCGAAGAGGCGTTAGCTTTCTCAAAAGCTGGGCTTTCTCCAAAACCACGGGCCATCCTCTATTCCAGATTTGTTCGCACTTGTCACATGCAACCTCTGCACTCGACGGAGCTCAAAAATTGAAGAGGCAAGCTTAGAAATCGGAGAGGCATTTTCTTTTCCAGACGTGTCAGCATCTGTCACATGCATACTCAGCTTGCGAAAATCACGGGCAATTTGTCAAAGCGCCGATTTCAGATATCGAAGAGGAATTTGCTTTTCCAGACGTGTCAGCATCTGTCACATGCACACTCAGCCTTGCGAAAATTACGGGCAATCTGTCGAAGATTTTTGGTGATGTAGAAAGCACGTGAAGATTACTATTCAATCATCTAACGGTTGCCAACAAGAGTGAAATAATAGTACTGGTTATTAATTCATATAAATGTCGACCTTCACCCTCCATTGCAAGGCAGACATACATAACCCTTCTTCATCTCCGAGAATGCCTTCCCAAGAAAGCCTCTCGAGTCACTCAGTGTTTCTTATTCCCTAGGATACCTCTGCAAACAACCCATCAAAAGCAAAAGTATTTCATATCATGAATGTTGAAAGCAAGAGTATCTTATATCATGCTTTCTCCCTGTCCTTCTTCTTGTCGCTGTTTTTCACCTGCGGGACAAGGAGAAAGAAAGCAATCAGCCAGCACTTGGTATCAATCTTCCGATCTGGAATCGACTGCCTGGAACCCCTTCCTGATTGCTTACCTAGCCTTGCTCTCGAGTACTCATTTTCAACATCTTATGCTTCCTCAAGCTACCACATCTGCCCGGGGAACAGATAAGGGAAGTGAAAATGATACCTCGAAGCATGTGGAGACAATGTGCTAATTGATCCCCAGCTAGGGACAAGGAGAAAGAAAGCAAATGGTCGGCACTTGGAAAGATTGAAGAAAGAAACAGACCATCACCTCTACCTCGTGCCGCCTGCTATGCAGAAGAAACAAGCAGAGAAGAATGCAGATTGTACAACCAAGGAACTCTAATAGTCCTAGCTCAGAATTCCAAACCAGTTCGAGATCAATACTGTGGAAAGTCAACAAGATCATCTATCTCCAAAACCAGATTTGCGTTCTTAAACTCTACTCTGTCTGGTTTTTACTTTGCTATACTTGTCATGTTTATTCGTTGTTTGTTTGTTTGCTTGTTTTTGTGTGAGTTTGTGCTTGAAACATTGAGGACAATGTTTGATTTAAGTGTGGGGGGGGGGGGGTAACCAAGTTGTTTTGCATAAAATTCGTAGGAGTTTATCACCCATTACTTCTAGTGTTGTTCCTTACTGTTTTTAAGTGTTTTTAAACTGTTTTTGAGTGTTTTAGTGTGTTTTGACATAAAAATCCGAAAATCTCATAAAAATTTGAAAAATTGTTTTAAAAAACCCAAAAAGAGTTGTTTTTGTGTGTTTATTTGTGTCTTAGGGTACCTTCCAACACAATGATGAGGATTTGGTTTTTAATTACATGATTGTTAAAGAGAGTTATAAACATGGATGAAAATTTGATTTACTCTTTGGTGTATGCTTGGTTGTGGTTATAATTTATGAATTCACATGCAATTATAAAGGAAAAATTAGTTTTTGTAACATGCTTTGAAGGAAGGAACTCAAATGAACGCTACAACCTTGTGAGACTTGAGCCTAAACGTTTATTTGGAGAGTTAATAATCTGTGCATCATTGTTTTCTAAAGTCGTTGCATGATCTTATTATTCTTTGCTTGGTTGCTACTTAGAAGGCGTTTCATCATTTAGTTCCAAATAATAGAACTCATGCCTATTTCATTCAAAGCATGTTATTGATTTGCATAACACATATTCAAGATGAAGTTGTGTAGTGACCACCAAAGCCAAATTGCCGTGCCCCTATTTCATTACGTGTTTAAGTTTAACCCCGTTGAGCCTTGTTAAGCCTATGTTCTTTGTTAATCCACACTATCCTTACCTAGCCTAGTTTTAGGACCATCCATACCCTTGTTCTTGAAGCATAGTAAAGCATGACTTAAAATGAACTCCTTTTTTTATCAATGTATTGCAGAAAGCAAGTGTGGGGGAAGTGATTCTTGTGTGTGTGTGTGTGTGCCAAAGTCCTTAATAAGGCACGTGTAGGGAAAAAAAAAGTGAAAAGAAAAAAGTTTGTTAAAAAAGGGTCCAAAACATTGAATTCGGCCCTAAGTGTTGCATGAATCTTCCCTTTGTATTTAAAAGTTGATTCTGCATTCTAAAGTGAATTCCAAGTGTCTATTTCATTGCTTTGCTTGCTATCGCTTTAAGAACGTTTGTTATTCCTATCCTTTCTTTATTAGCCATTACCCCAAGCCCTGTTACAACCCTTGACTTCAATTTTGAGTGTTATGTGTTTTAATTTGTGGAATTCGAAATTGGTATGAGCATATGGTGTCACTGGTTCTCGCATCTAAGTAGTAGCATTCCATTCATGAGATCATATCTAAACATGTTTAATAACTCCAGAAAATTGCTTTCTTTGTTATAACATATGTGAGTCCTAGTCTTTTGTGTTTACATTAATCTTCTCACATATACTAGTGTAGGGTGTGTAGTCAGAAAATGTGTGTGAAAATAGAGAGTATCTTGTAAGAAATTGAGAAAATTCTCTAAGGCATGTTACTACATTCAAAACATCGTTTTAATTTGTTAATTCTGAACTAGTAAGTGGTGACTGTGGGAATGATGATTTTTAACATGTCAAACTCTGTGGGAATGATGATTTTTAACATGTCATGTTTCATTAAAAATCTCTGAGGCAAATGTTGGAAGGTCTAGGTTGTGTTTTGTTTGTTTCGTTTATTTTGTTTTGCTCGAGGACTAGCAAAAGCTAACTGTGGGGGAATTTGATAGGAGCATATTTATGCGACTGAGTTAGCTTGTTCTCATACATTTATGTTGTTATTTCTTAGTTAATTATGTATTTTAAGCTATTTTCGTGTGTTTGTAGGTCCATAGGCCTTATGAAGCAATAAGATGCATTTTGGTGCATTTTGGAGCAGTTTTGGGCTTGGAATGAATAACACATGCATGGAGCAAGGTGGATGGATGAAATTGAAGACTAAAGAGGCTAGGAATGTGTTAAAGAGAAAGAAGAATTAATGTAAAAAGGACAAAGAGCTCAGCCACAAAGGGGTGTCACTCCACCATTCATTTTTCCATCATTGATGTGCACCACCATTGCACTCCCTTTGGATTCCTATGTTGTGCATCATCATCCATGTTCCCTCCATTGACTCATTTGTTGCATCATTCCACCTCCATTTCCTTTCTCTACCATGTGCACAATCATTCATGTTCCCTAGCTGCAACACCACTCCATTTTACCCCCATGCTTTGCATCATCACTTCACTTTCACCTTTGAATCATTTCAAACACCACTCATTGCACTCAATTGCTACACCATTCCTTGTTCCCTCTATCATTTCAGATTTCATGCATCATTACATTGAATCATTGCACTCAATTGCTACACCATTCCTTGTTCCCTCCATCATTTCAGATTTCATGCATCATTACATTGAATCATTGCACTCAATTGCTACACCATTCCTTGTTCCCTCCATCATTTCAGATTTCATGCATTATTGCACTCAATTGCTACACCACTCCATGTTCCCCTCCATTGCCATGCACTTCCTCTATAAAAGGAAGTGTGTGTAACATAAATTTAGTTCATACTTTGTTAGATCATTCACTCCCATTTCAACACAACCTTCATCCAAACACATCCATTCATCTTCACATCCATTCCTCCATACAAACAAACCTTCAAACACTCACCAATACCTTGTGCCGTAGCAAAGGAAGGGAAGGAAAGTGCTTGGACGTGCTTGCTGTCCAACTTGGATCGTTGGAGCGTTTAAGTGTTTTCTTTCTTTTGTTTCTAATATTTAAATTCATTTCCTTTCGTTTTGTTGTAAATATGAGTGGCTAAACCCCTCTTAGCTAGGGGTGATTTCAAAGCCATGATTATGTGTGCAATATAATTTGATAAATTCTAGTTATGAACTCTTGAATCGTGAATGCAATTGGCTTAACTATTTGATTGATAATTTATTTGTATTTGTTAATTAAGGATCGACACTTAATTGGCATGCATAAATCCGTTGCTAGAATATAAGGAAGTTTCATATAATCGTTACAAACTTATATTCACATGTAGTGAAGGTCGCTTATAAACGATCGCGTTAAGTTCAATTCCTAGCATAAGCGACATGATGTCATAGTTGCAAGTGCTTTGTCAATGCTTATGATTTTCATTAAACGTAATGATCTTTGATTGTATCTTTATTATGATGTCATGTAAGGAACTTTTGAAGAATGTTTTGGGTTGTCGAATGATGTCATCCAATCCAATAAAACAAGGAAAATCTAAGAGTTAACTAGTGATGTCACGATTAATTTGGAGCATTGTCGTTCATAATTCAATGAAGTAGTAACTGGAAATCAAGTTATATGCATACATGTCATGTGTGGAGAAAAAACCTCTAGCTATCCCATCCATCATCTTATTTCTTAAATTTGTCTTACAATCTGTCTAGTTTTTCATACTTGTTTGTTTGTTCCAACTTCATCCAAATCAAAACCCCCCCTTTTAGTTTCTTGTTTCAAAGTGTTTCAAATTTGTTTTAGTTTGTGTTTTTAAGTGTTTTGATTCAAGTAAAAGCCAATTTTCGTCCAAAGTCATTCCTAGTGTCTAGTTTAAGTTTATTTGGTTGTTTTAAGCTGTTTTGAGTATTTTAAGTTTGCCTTGAGTCTTATGAGTCTTGTTAAGTGTTTTTAAATTTAGTTTTATGTTTTTGAGTTAGTTTAGAGGTTATTAGCAAGCCCTTCTAATCCTCGGTTCAGAACGATCCCTACTTATACTTGTACTACAATTGTCAAAAGAGGATTAAATTTGTGTGTTAAGATAATTTTCGCATCAGTCGTCATGCAAGGGCTTCACACCTTTCCACCAGAGGGATTTGTTAGTTTTATTTCATTAATTTTTTTTTTCAATTTATTCGATTCGATGGTCTTTATTTGAGAGAGGTGTGTGAGAGGTTAAAAAGAGTGAGGATAGCATCACCCTATGTGGATTCCAATTTTTAGACATTCATTTCAATTCAAGCCTTCAACAAAGAGTAATGCTAGATAGATCAAATGATAGACTAAATTTGCAAATAATTTGATGTGTCACCAATAGCTGGGTTGTTCACCCATTAAAACGGTATGTGGGCTAGGTTCAGAACGTCACGAGACAGTTCACGTTAATTAACACTTAAATAATAATCTAATCCTTAACAATCGCATCATATAGTTTACAAAATTTGGTTTAAAATTATGGTCTGGTCTCCCTAGCATTGGCTTTCAAGAAATTGAAGAATGTATGTCTTTACTCGTACTAGGTTTGATTTGATGCTCATTAATTACTTAAAACATATTAATTAAAGATTCCAAAATATGATTATTTTTTTAGTCGCATATTGACAACGTTAGTAAATAAGAAAAAACACGTCTTGGTTTATATTAAAACACTTTAAAAGTTCAAGATAGAGGGGAAACAAAACTGATCATCTCTACTTGTAAGCTTAGGGTTTTTTGGTTTTCTCTCAATACAAAATAAATTAGTTATGCCATGTTTCTAAATGACTGAGTTTGAAGCATTTTTCTAAGTTAAATTTTATCAAAGTCTTATTTGTAAAAAAAAAAAAAAAAAAAAAAAAAAATTATTATCTCAGGTTAGGGCATATTTTTGCCATTGTCGTGGGCCTCAAAATTCTTAGAACTGGCCCTGATTCCCTCCCAATAAATGAAAATGGTTTAAAGTATCACTCATGTGAAAAAGAAAAAGTAATGTGAAAAATTAAAACAAAAAAAACACAAAAAACACAAAAACAAAAACAAAAACTATAATGTTAATTTCCTCAAATTCCCTACCTCTTTGACTCAATATGCCATTGTATTAAAAAGAAAAAAAAAAACTATAAAAACCAATAATCTAAAACTACAATAATAGAGAGTGAAAATACATTTTCGTCTTCCATCATAACAAAAAAGTTAAGGACAGTAACGTAATTTCACAAAACAAAATTTTGCTATTTTTTTTAACCTCGCCTACATGTAAGTTTATCTTCTCTAATTAAAAAATAATAATAAAAAACAACCTCTCTCCCTCTCTCCTCACTCCCACGTTCTCTCTCACTCTCTTCCTCTCTCCTTCAGTTTTAACAACCAAATTAAAAATTTCACTCTTTATGTGTGGGCATATCCTGGTATTTGATTAAAAGAAAGTTAACATGCATGATACATATATCTTGGGAGATGATGAACTGCATCTTTTTTTCTTCTTTTACATATCTTTATTTAATCATGTTCATTGTTTTTACTTGATTTATTCATTTCAATAAAATATTTAAAAAATATTTATACAGAACTATAAAAAAAAATGTGTGAAGATCAACTACATATGAAATATAATGACGATGACCAACGTGAGTTGCAGGGTAAAACCAATTCAGATTCTGCAGGCTAAGGAAACTTCAACCCAAGATGCATGAATATATTATATAAAACACAAAGGTACGATGAACGGTATTCTATCTTTTCCATTTTATCTAATTAATTATACTTCCCTTATACCCCATATTTTCCATAAAACGTATAATCTTAATGATAAGCGGCGTGGATACTAACCAAGATGCATAAACAATTACAAATTTAACGCCATAATAATTCTTTCCATGTTCTTAGTTTTACCTTATATTTTTCATACGAAAATCCATATATATATGGTGAGTGGTAGGTAAGATAAATTATATCATTTTTGCCTAAATACCGTCCATTTAAATTCAAGAGTAAACCAATTTTGATTTTGCAAGCTAGGTACAAGAATTCATAAACCGCAATGTTATTAAAGATTAATATTTCCTTTTTGTTTTACCTAACACTTTCATATACATCCATATTTTGCAAGGTAGGTTACTTTTCCCTTATACGGGATTTCCAAATAAAAATTAATACAAATGTTAACCAGCTTAAATCTTACAACAAGTTGTTACCCTTTTACCCAATATTTCCAATATCAATATATAGATATGCCAAGGAATTGAGATTCTGCACGTAGGAACAAACTAAGATCCATGAATATATCGCAGAACCTAACATTAGGGTTCTGCATCCAAGGCCATAATAAACCATTCTATATTTTCCTTGTAAATTTCATATAAATGGTAAACAATTTAGATTCTGTGCATGCTAGTGCAAAAAACCAAGGTTCATGAAAATTTCGTTATGGAACAATATCTAAGCCCACAAAAGGCATCATAGCTTTTCCAATTTATATCACTTAGTTTCCATGTCAAATTCAAATGCATGCTCATGAATATTTCATAATCTGAAATTTGTTTATCTAGAAAAATAATTAACTTTTACTGCATGGCAAAAAAATTTAGCTAAGTTATTCCTTAAACGGTGATTTAAATAATAAAAAAAAAGGATCTTGGACTTTAGGAAAGGAGCACCATTAGCTAGTTGGTGGAATTTTGAAATCTTGATGGATCATAATGTAAGAAGAAAAAGTCATACCGTTTAGATAATAACTAATACGTTGACTTTGGTCCTTGTTCCAATTTCGTCTCACTTATTTATTTACTTTTTTTTGTCAAAGTTAAACTTTATTAGATTCTAACTGAAACGTTTACATCTTGAGCAAGAATATTTATTAAATAAAAACTCTAGACCAATCGCATCCCACTGGAAAGCACCACCATATGAGGCTACATATGAGGCAACGGCATTCTTAGCGGCATTTCCACTCCGCTTAACAAACCCAATCCTCACCCTTCCTAATTGAGATACCAAAAGCCCAATATCATGAATAAAGCATTCAAAAGTAGCATTGATCACATATTCTCCTGTAAGCATTCGAATAAGCACCTGAGAATCTGATTCAAGCTCCACCTCCGCACAACCCAACTCGATACACACCCTCAGAGCTGCTCGGATTGCAGCAGCTTCTGCCATTGCTATCAAGTTGAAAAACACACCTCTTTCCCCATTAGCCGCTTGCAACAAACCAACAAAATCCCTTAAAAGACCTATAACCACCTTTGCAAGTCTTCCCACACCATGCCCTGTCACAATTAATCTTCATCACACCAAAAGGTGGCCTCTTCCATCGAACCTGTTAACCCGCGAAGCTTGCTTCAATCCCCTCCTCACCGCAACCACCATCACTCCTCTTGCTGCATTGCCCAGCTCGAAACTCCAAGAGGTGGCGCTGCACTAAATTCACCATCTTCATAGGCTTAACCAACACTCCATTAAAGACCATCTCATTCCGGCTCTTCCATATTCTCCACATAACAAACACATACTCCTGCAACAACTCCTCTTGCCTTTCATTCTCGCGGAAGCGACCGCATAGTCTTTGCCAATACTCGCAAAAATCCCTACATGCCATAGATGCCATGTCTAGTTGCAAAGAACAACAGTACCATTACCATAGCACACGACTAAACGCACATTGGAAAAACAAGTGATGCTTTGTCTCCTCCATTGCTCCACACATAACACAATTGCTCTCCACTTGCATTCGGCGTTTAAAAAGGTTACTTTGCACAGCCAAGGAATGGTTACAACACTGCCATATAAAAAACTTCAATTTATTTGGAACCTCTCACCTCCAGATATCCCCTAGCACCTGTCACCCACATCCCGCCTACTCCCTCCCCCTGTCCGTTTCCTCCCAAGCTCTCTATTTTCCCCCATATCCATAACAACACCATAACCCATTCGAACCGTATAGGCTCCATTATTAGAATAATGCCATATAAGTCTGTCCGGACACCCCATTAAACTTATAGGTAGCCCAAGTATAATATTACCTTCTTCCTCCTCAAAGACCTTTCGAATAAGATCTTCCTTCCAAGCACCCCACTTCGAGTTAATCAATGCATCCACCATCACCGGCATATCAACATGTTTCGAACGCACCTTATATGTATGAGGCCGTGGGAGCCAAGGATTATTATGAATATGGGCCCGAAATGGCCGGTTTCTGGGCACCATTTCAAACTCACATAACTTATTCGTTAGTCAACCAAATCAAGTGATCCAAAAATGAAAGTTGTAGTAATCGACGAGATGAAGAGATAGGTACCTTGCACGATGACTAACTTGTCGTGGTTCCGCCAAAAAAAGCCTCGAAAAGTGGCTGTTCGAGGGAAAACTGTTAACTCACAGGAATTTCTAGGTAAATTTTCAATGTCTATAACTTTGTCAATAGTCAAAATGTAGTTAGGAATGTGGAGAAGAGATTCATACCAAGTGGGCACTAAGTGATGGCCAAAATTGGCCCAAAAATGGCTTGAAAGATGGCAAAACGACCACGGCCTGGAAATTTCCAGATTTGCACATTGGCTTTCCTTGAGCTTTTCCGAGTTCCTACACCACCAAAACCATCCAAAAGCTTACTAACCGTGAACCTAGACATGACCTACAATGATAGGGACCAATTTAGAGGCTTACCTTAATCGGAAATCACGAAAATACGTCGGGGAAGATGATGAATAATGATAGCTTCACTGTGGGGCTTCCCAGCACACGGCCTGGGGTTTTTAGGGCTCCTCCGTCCAAGTGTGCAGGTCGTTGTGTGTGTGTGTGTGATCTTAGAGAGAAGGAAGGTGGGTTTATAGAGTGGTGAGAGCTCGGGAAAGGGGAGTCCGAGAGTGAAGAGAGGAAGAGAAAGTGAGATAAAAGAGAGTTGTGAGAAAGAGCTCTCGGGTCTAACAAGGGAGAAAGGAAAAAGAAAAAGGGTCAGGGGAAAGGGAACCAAAATGGAAGTGGGCCCCAATTGGCACACAAAATAAGCCCTAAAAAGCAATATTTTAAACAAATGAAACCCAACCAAAGTGAAAATATGAAAATACCCTTTTGTTCCGTAAATTCTAGGACGGGTTGTTACACCCAAGCTTGTATAATTGATCCTTCGGACTTCGCTTTGTTTCGTACACTTTTCTTCAAGTCTTCGCGAAGTTTGCCAAAATAAAACGATACGATACAAATTTACTAATCGTAAGATATTAATTAATAAAAATGACGAGGATTATATATGTTTCTATTGGATACATCCATCGAAAGTTGACTGGTCCAACAAGCAATGCCTCTTTCGGTAAGTGAACCATCATGTGGATCATACTTGTGAAGAAAGCTGGAGGAAATATCATCTCAACCTTGCATAGAACTTACACAATGTCATGGCACAACTGATTAACGTCCGTCTTTCGCAACGATCTTCACTTCAATTGTGAAAAAAAGTTGGACAACAACATGATTGGTTTCACTACATCGGCTAGCAAGAGATGTCGAATACCCACATGGTAGTCATGACTCTTTAGTCCAGCCAATTTACCCCCATTAGCGTTCACGCAACACACGATATTTGAAGCATACCCATCAGAAAACTTTATAGACAATAAAAAATTTAAAAATTCTTTTTTGTCATTTGATTTCATGGAAAGAAATGCAAGATCCCTTCTAGCTTTATCAATATCCCTATTCATCCATAAACCCAGTCATATTTTCATTCATTCCAAATCAAGATGAGCTTTCATCATGTCCTTTGTCTTGCCCTCGATATCCAGAATTGTGCCGACCAATATGTCAAATACATTTTTCTCAACATCTATAACATCGAGGTTGTGTCCCAATTTTAATTTCAACCAATACAAGAGCTCAAAAAACATAAGACTTGTGCATCAAATTCATATGTGTAGAAGGTATGGTCCTACTTATAGTTTTCTCGAAAGAAGCAAAACCTAAATGGTTAAGCTGTTCCAAAATTTGATCACCAGACCATTCTCTAGGTCTGAGGCGAGGCTTTTTTTTCCCGTCAAACTCTTTATTCTTCTCTCCCCACTTGTGGTCCCATGCCAACTATCTCCAATGACCAAGGTAACAAACTTTTCCAATGTACCAACTAGATGTTACGTCTTCCTTGCATATAGGGCATGCCATATAACCCTAGTGCTCCACCCAGAAACCATTGAATATGCAGGGAAATCATTCACTGTCCGCATCACTAGTGCCCACAAAGTGAACATTTTGCCAGTACACTTATTGTATGTGCGAACAACGTGTGTCCATAAATCTTTTAACTCATCCACCAACAGCCGTAAGTATACATCAATTGACCTACGAGGATCTTCAGTTATCAATAGAGTCATCATCATATATTCATTTTTAATACATTTCCATGGCGGCAAATTATACGGAAATATGAAAATCGGCCAAGTGTTGTGGTGTTGGTTTAGAACCCCGTGGCAAGTCTTAATCTAATGTTCCGGAGATCAGCAGCAAAATCAGGGAACGTTCGATCGAACTCTTTCCATGCCTCCCCATCTGCACGATGCCTCAGGACATCATCATTTACCAGTTTTTCCTTATGCCATCTCATGTCGATGGCAGTATGCATTGACATATACAACTACTGTAACCTAGGTTTCAAAGGCAAATAACGCATGACTTTTTGTGGGATCTACGTTGATCTATTCTGAGATGTCATTTTGAACCTTGACTCAATGCATACAGGGCATTTATCTAACGCTTTATTCTCCTTATAGAACAATACACAGTTATTTTTGCAAGCGTGAATTTTTTCATAACGCAATCTGAGACCATTCAATACCTTTTGAACATTTCTATGGTCTTTCAGTAAACAATTGTCATGTGGTAGCATTCTCTTGAAAACCCCCAAAAAGTAATCAAAACACTAGTTCGACATATGATACTTTATTTACCCCTGCATTAGTTCCACAATAGTTGTAAGAACGGAAAATTCCTCACACCCCAGGTATAACTCTTGGTTGACATTTTTTAATTGTTTTTTATATTGTTCGAATTCTCCACTATCCATTGGTGTAGGCATGTCATCTTCCACTTCCTGATTGGTATTTGTCGACGCAAATGGAAAAACGTCATTTAAGATTTCCATGACTTGTTCATTAGGATCCATATTAGGTTCAACATTGCCCATTCTCGTCACGTTTGAAGATGAAGCATTGTCTAATTGTTCCCCGTGATGTTTTCAAATATTATAGGTCTCTACCATTCCATTCCGCCAAGGATACATAGGCAATCTAGAGATTCAATCTAGATGCAACCAAACAAGGACAAAAATCCAAAATCGAATCCCTAGTTCACCTCAACCAAATTTACCACAAAATCCAAACTGAATCCCAGGTTCATTCAACCAAATTCACCGAATACAAAATCTTTCTTTAGTGGGTCATTCACTCACTAAAAATCTTAAACCAAATCAAAGGAACTACGAGTGACTTGACCCTCAAGAGGGTACGTAGGCAATCTAAGGCTCGACCTAGGTGTAGTTGCAAAATCAAATAAACACCTAAATCCCCAAGTTACGATTTATTCATAATGGAATCAAAAGGTTTTTCCTTTTAATTAATGAAGGATTGTAATTAATATACGCATAGTCTAGAATCAGTAGAACTCAAATTAATAAAACCCTCTTCAGAAAAATGAACAAGGGTGAAATTGTGTCTAATGAATTACTTGTTTACATATTGTGTACAATTTTTGCTCAGCAATGACCACCAGGAGAATCAGTCCAAATCAAAGTATCATCAATTTTAGCGGTCTTAGGCAAGCAAATAGAACAAAATTTGACCCCCAAATAAGATGTAAACTATCAAGGAGAGAGGCAGGACAAATCCAGTTCCCATCAATAATAAAATTGGAGATCCGTGCATGCAAAGTTTTACTCAAAGCCTTTGGAATGTTTAAAACTTCAATTAAGAATTTATCCAACAAATTGGCATGCCAAAAACAAACTTTTTTACCTTAACCAATAACCAATAATCCAACGTGAGCTCTGTTGTAAATTAAAATAAATAAAAAAGAAAATTAAAAGTGGTTTTTGCAAAATTAACTCGACAGCAAGTAAGAAAAACAAATAGTTTTGAAAAAAATTAATTGTGAAGGGCACTAGGTTTAGCCATTGTCATTAACAATTCTTTGTAGTTCTACCAATACTACCAGAAAATAGAGCTTGCCCAACAAATGTTTGCCAAGCGGACTAAATTTCGTAGGGTAAAGGGACGCATGTTTTAGCTGGTAGGGCAACGATGGTCAACATTTAGGGTTTACTCAAAACTCTAAGAAATCAAACGATGAAAGATTGTTTAAAAGTCGGACTACTTGGTAAACTAACGAAGACAAATCCTATGCAAGTACTATATTAGCTTTTATTGGGCATTATTAATATTTCTATAATTGGGTATGTAGTTGTATGATTCAGATTACTAATTTATATTTTTTGTGGTATATATGTATTTGCGATGTTTTCAACAACTGAGTTGTTTAATTAGGTGAAGTCATTGGACTTGACGCCAAATTTTTTTTTTCCACCCCACCCCACCCACACCAGGCCTCGAATCTGGGACCTAATCTTTCCCACCCCTTACCCACACCCTCACCCTCACCACTAGGCTATTCCTAGTGGCTTGACATGACGCCAAATTTGATTGAATAACATGATCTCATTGCAAAGCTTTAACTAATGTGGGAACAATGCCAGCTAACCGAAAGAAATAATGTGGATGGAAAATGAACTTCGTACATGTGAAATTTCTAGATTGACCGTGCCTTATGTACACAAAGATACATTCAAGAGCTCAATCAGTCACTGGTTGGTTGTGAGAATCTTTTCACAACTAGGTAAAATGGATTATGAAATGTTTAGTTTTAGTGGTATTAAGCACTTATCCCTCACCCCAACAAAGAGTTTCAAACATTCTCCTCCCATTTTAGCCTCCATTCCACATAAGAGAAACAAAAATAGAGATTTGCTGAAACAATTCTAAATTTGCGAACTTCACTTGAAAATTATTTGAATTCGTGGAATTGGCTTAGTTAGTTTTGTACTTAGTCAAGAGTTTGAGCATTCCGTCCTTCATGCCAAGAGTTCGAACCATCCCCTCCCATCTTGGCCTACTTCTAGAGAAAAATAAGATAAAAAATATATAGAGTTGTAAAAGTACACCGGCATTTCTAGTGGAAAGATGCAAATATGAGATGCGAAAACACATTTACTTCTCATTTTGTATCTCCAAGAGATGTGAATGTAGATTCTAATCCAATGGAGGAGATGTAAATTTGGGACCGTATTTTGTTTCTCTCTATAACTTTGTCCATGTTCTAAAGATGTAAAATAAGTGTATATTTACATTTTATGCCGAATATGAATTTTTTACATCTTTCCACGGAGAGATTTTCGGCCAACAAGAAATGTACAATGCCAATTTCAATGCATTGTAGATTATCTCAAAAAGAGAGATGTAAAATATTCACCTTGGCTAGAATATGTAATTTAGAACCTAATTTTACATCTTTTGGTGGTCGGTCTTGCCAATCAAATACAGAAAATTAAATGAGATCTCAAACTTGCATATTTCTCATTGGAAATACAACTCATATTTACATCTTCCAGAAATGTGTATATTGTGATGTAAATATGATTTTCGCATCTCAAATTAGAATTTATTTTTCTATTGTTGATGCTCATACATCTCCCATTAGAGACGTTGTTCGAAAATTATTGGAAGTTCTTGAAACTAACTTAGGAAGATTTTCACCGAGTTAGTTATTAATGAGTTAAAACCCCTTAGTTTGATTTGAAAAGAAAAAAAAATTTGGACAACGTAGTTAACGGAAAATTGAAAACTACAGACACATTTCCGAAAGGTTTATACTTTTATATTCACAAAGTTTTCTAAGGTCTATCATATTGATTGGTGTAAGATGCATGAAAATAGATTGCACTACAATACTAATCCTCCACCGGATCGATTCCTAAGTTGATGCAAGGTACCAATCTTCCCTTCTCACTTATTTAGAAGAGAGTAGCAAGTTTGGAGTTCCTTCTCGGTTTCTTAATTAGTTTAATTAGTACTTAAAGCTACTGAAATGTGGAAATAAAGTGATATGTACGTCATTAAAAGCAAGAATTCCCAAGAAACACAACTTTTATTAACACACACTAGCTACTACATAAAGGACATAACCACAGAGCTGATACAATTAGTTTTAATTGGTTTAACACACACACACACAATACAGTGAAACTGAAATACTTGGAAACTAAAAATAAGAAAAACTAGTGATGAAAACTAATGCCACTTTCGCAGGGAACTCAATTGCATTGAGCACATGCAACAAGCCTTTTAAACCCATAGGTGACCCTGATGGGACGAGTGAAGTCTCGTGAAGGTTTCCAGAGACGTTGCCCACAAACATCATGTGATAGTTATGATCATGAATGCTAAGTGGTTGTAAAGAGATCTCTTCTTTCAGGGTCCGACTTTACGTTGTCTTCTTCGAGGTCAGGGTTTGCCTTGTCTTCTTCAGGGTTAGGGTTTACCTTGTCTTCTTCAGGGTCAAGGTTTGCCTTGTCTTCTTCAGGGTCAAGGTTTACCTTGTCTTTTTCAGGGCCAGGGTTTGCCTTATCTTCGACAACCCTTTTATCGTTAATTTTGATGTTGTTATTGTTGTTGTTGTTGTTGTCATGGAAGGGTAGTATATCCTGGAAAAAAAAAACACGAGCTCGGCCTTCATATAGACATCGTGCTAGATCGTCAAGACACAAAACACAAAATTTTGAGGATATAAGAACTATTTTGTCATGGTTGATTGACCTACATATCAAAGCCCAGAACAACAGCAGCAGACCAAAACGACGATTCATGTACTATATAGGATACATAGAACGAGGATGGCAGAGATGACCTTCGTTGCAACCCAAGAGAGCTACAGAAGAAATGGGTTGTACCCTAAGCTACTCGCCTCTATTAAATCTGTAAGTTGTTTCGTAAGTCAATCTATAAAAACTATTGAAACTGGTTTGTATGGATGGGTTGTATGTATGAGTTGTCATCCTCACCATAGCTTGTCATTCACCTTACATCAACCTTTCTCCATAGCTTGTCATTCACCAATCACTTTCCATAGCTTGTCATTCACCTTACATCAACCTTTCTTAGTTGCTTGTAAAAGCTTCTTTACTTGTAATTTAGTTTTTTCTTTTCCACTTGTTATGGCAGATTTTAGGGATTGTGTTTATGTAGTTATCCTACAATCTATTGTAGCTTTCTTTTGGCTCTCTATAAGAGTTGTCTTCACTCTCTTGTAATCTTCATAATGAAATATATAACAAATATTGAAACCAAAACTCAACATGGTATCAGAGCAGGAACCATAGGGTACTGACTCTATTCATTTTTTTTATTTCTTCATTTGCTCATCATCGATAGAGATGGCAGAAGAAAATGTGTCTAGTGCCGACAGTGCCTCATCCTCTTCCACAAACTTAACCCAAAGGGTTGAGAACAATCCAAATCAACGACTTTGCTCGGTGCTACTGAACGAGTTCAACTACCTTCCTTGGTCAAGTGTTGTGTCACTTGCTCTAGGAGGAAGATCGAAGCTAGGGTTTATCAATGGAAGCTTTGAGCCCCCATAATCCATTTCACCAACTTACGATGCATGGCATGCTACTGATCAGCTGGTCATGTCTTCGTTACTTAACTCCATGGAGCCAAAACTGTCTGAGCTTTTCAGCTACTCAGAGTCTTCCCTTCTCCTATGAGAGTTTGTCAAAGATATGTATGGCAGCCAAAATAACTCAGTTCGCATCTTTCAACTGAAAAAGAGTGTGGCTAGTTTAAAGCAAGGTGATCACTCCTTTGTTCAACACCTTGGAAGTATGAAATCCATGTGGAATGAACTCGATATGTATCGTCCACACACGATTGATTCCGCTGTGCTACTGAAGATGGCTGATGAAGACAAGGTGTTTCAACTCTTAACAAGGTTGGAAGCGGAGTATGAAGACCTGCGTAGTCACTTGTTAATGACTCAAGAGCTGCCCTCTTTTACCAGTGTGTGTCATGCAATCCAAAGAGAGGAAACTCGACGAAGAATGATGAATGTTGAGCCCAAATCCAACTCTGAAGCTAGGGTTTTCACAAAAAATCACAAAACAACTGGTGATAGGGTGCTTGGCAAGAAAGTAGACTGGAAATGTTCTTATTGCAACATGAAGGGACATTTGAGAGAAAAATGTTGGATTCTTCATCTGGAGTTAAAGCCTAAGTTTGATAAGGAAGGCAGGATGATCAAAGATGGGAAGGGTGGAGTCATTCCAAAAGCATTTCATTCAGCTTGTTCCTCAACTAATGGGATGGCCAATTTCTCAACAAATCATGTGTCCTTGATCAACGAGTTTGATGTTTTTCTTCAAAAGAAGCAGGGAAGCACTGAACCTAATGAAATGACACCTGAAACCCCTACTGCAATGCTAGGGAAATTTGCTGGATTCTTGGCTGACTCGAAGAACACATCGAATGGCAATATTCCAGGTATTATCAGTGTCATTTCCACTGCTCTTAATGCAAATGTTACACATGATTTTTGGATTATTGACTCTGGTGCCATTGATCATATAATTAATAAACCCTCTAGTCTCCACGATTTTCAAAGAATTATTGATCCAATTCATGTATCTGTTGCAAATGGGAAAGGGGAACCTATTCTAGGGAAAGGAAAGATTAGATTGCTAAGTGAGCGTACTGATTCCACTGCTCTCTATGTACCTTCTTTTCCTTTTCAGCTCTTGTAAATAGGAAAAATCACAAAAACCTTAGACTGTCTTGGCATATTTTCCCCTCACAATGTTATGTTTCAGGACCGAGTTACTCAGAAGAAGATTGGTTAAGGGCTCTTCTTGAATGGACTCTACTATCTCTCAAAGGAGTCCAATTTTGTCAAAAAGCTCAGTGTCAACTTAAGTCAAGTTCAGGAACACCAACTCTGGCATCAACGCCTTGCCCATCCCTCAGAACATGTGATGGCCAAGTTGTTTCCCTTTTTTTGTAAAAACACAATGTGAAACTTGTGAAATGTCAAAAGCCACTAGACTTCCTTTTGTTTCCTCTAATTCTAGAACTAGTAAACTTTTTGAGCTTGTTCACTCTGATATTTGGGGTCCTTCTCATGTAGAATCATTTGATGGGTATAGATATTATGTTACATTTATTGATGACTATTCTAGAGTAACCTGGTTGTATCTTTTAAAACTTAAAAGTGATTTGTTTGATGCTTTTAAGGACTTTCACAACCTAATCACCAATCAATTTTCATCTAAGTTATATATGTTAAGATCAGATAATGGTACCGAGTACACTTCCAATAACATGAGTAATTACTTGAGCAATTATGGCATTTTGCATCAAACTAGCTGTGTTGGTACACCACAACAAAATGGTGTGGCAGAGAGAAATAATCAAGACTTATTGGAGAAGACTCGATCACTTATGATCCAAATGAATGTTCCTAAGAAATTTTGGTCTCAAGCCCTACTCACTGCCACGTACATCATTAATAGACTGCCAACTCGGGTGTTGAATACTAAATCTCCTTTTGAAGTCATGAAGGGCAGGCCTATAGACTTGTCTCACCTCAGGACCTTTGGTTGTACTTGTTATGTGCACATTCAAGCTCTCTATCGTGACAAACTCGACCCTCAAGCTGCCAAATGTGTGTTTATGGGATACGCCAGTTCTCAAAAGAGTTACAAAGTGTACAACCTTAACACGGGGAAGCTGGCAGTCTCTAGAGATGTGCGATTTGATGAATATTCACCTTATTTCCACAAAAGGTTGGAGAATAATGCTAATATGGAAGATCTTATGGACCTATTTCCACTACCTATTCCAGCAGAAATTCATGAAGTCACTCCTACTCATATCAACACTGATAATTCTCAACTCACTGAGAGTGTAATTGATGCAGTGCCAAGCTCCTCTAGACCATTAGAAGCTTAACCAAATCAGCAAGCTATAACTGCACTGAGAAGAAATCCTACACGAGATAGACATCCACCAGTGAGGTTACAAGACTATGTTACTTACACTGCAAGGCATCCTATCTCTGCAGCCATTTCTTATTACAGATTTTCATCTTCTCATACTTCTTTCCTTAACAAATTGTCCCACACTTTCAAACCAAGGAATTTTCATGAAGCCACATGCATGCCTGAGTGGCAAGATGCTATGACTAAAAAGTTTCAAGCTCTGAATGACAACCAGACATGGAGTGTGGTGGATCTTCCAAATGGCAAGAAGGTCGTGGGAAGTAGGTGGATATATAAGACCAAATTCAACTCCAATGGAAACGTTGAAATACACAAAGCACGGTTAGCAGCTCAAGGCTTTACTCAAACCTATGGCATTGACTATAAGGAGACCTTTGCTCCTGTTGCCAAAATGAACACAGTGGGGGTATTGTTGTCTGTGGCAGTCAATAATGCATGGCCCTTATTCCAAATGGATGTGAAGAATGCATTTCTTCATGGGGATCTTGAAGAAGAAGTGTACGTGAAGTTGCCTCCTGGTCATCCAAGAGAAAATGAACCCAACAAGGTCTGTAGACTTCACAAAGCCATTTATGGTCTCAAACAATCCCCTCAAGCTTGGTATTTGAAGCTTAGTTCAGTCCTTGAAGCTACAGGGTTCAAAAGGAGTCATGCTGACTCTTCTTTGTTTGTTCGAAGTAGTATTGCTGGCAAATTGGTTGTGCTTATATATGTTGACGACCTAATTATTACAGGTGACAATATAAGTGAAATCAAGACGCTTAAGCAGTCACTTCACCAAAAATTTGCCATTAAAGACTTAGGGCCCTTGAAATACTTTCTTGGAATTGAGGTAGCTACCTCTTCAAAGGGATTGTTCTTGAATCAAAGAAAGTATGTTCTCGATCTTCTAGATGAAGCTAACATGATGGAATGTAAACCAGCTCGGACACCCCTAGCTAGCAAACTTCAGTGGCATGAAAAGGGTGAACCTCTCTCGAACCCTAGTGTTTATCAGCGAATGGTTGGGAAACTTATTTATCTCACCATTACTAGACCTGATATCTCATATTCAGTTAGCCTAGCCAGTCAGCTCATGCACTCTCCTACTCTAGTTCACTGGGAAATCGTCAAGAGAATACTTCGATATCTCAAGGGCTCAGTAGGAAGGGGGATAATTATGAAGAACAATGGATCAAATCACATCTTGGCATACACAGATGCTGACTGGGTTGGAAATGCCCTTGATCGAAAATCCACAACATGTTTTTACACATTTGTTGGAGGGAACCTTGTCACTTGGAAGAGCAAGAAACAAACTGTTATTGCTCTATCTAGGGCCGAAGCTGAGTATAGGGCTATGGCAGCAACAGCCTGTGAACTCATATGGTTGAAAGGTCTTCTTTCCGAGCTCGGATTCACAAGCATGGCACCTATGTCCTTGTATTGTGATAACCAAGCTGCCATGCACATTGCCTCCAATCCAGTATTCCATGAAAGGACCAAACATATTGAAGTTGACTGCAATTATATTCGTGCTCAAGTTCAATCCAAGGTGATAGACACCGTGTTCACACGCAGCCATGATCAACTTGCTGATTTATTCACAAAAGCACTAGACTCTACTCAATTTCAGCGTTTGTTGTGCAAGCTTGGATTAATCAATCCCCTTGATCCAGCTTGAGGGAGTGTATTGAAACCGGTTTGTATGGATGGGTTGTATGTATGAGTTGTCATCCTCACCATAGCTTGTCATTCACCTTACATCAACCTTTCTCCATAGCTTGTCATGCACTAATCACTTTCCATAGCTTGTCATTCACCTTACATCAATCTTTCTTAGTTGCTTGTAAAAGCTTCTTTACTTGGAATTTAGTTTTTGCTTTTCCACTTGTTAGGGCAGATTTTAGGGATTGTGTTTGTGTAGTTATCCTACAATCTATTGTAGCTTTCTTTTGGCTCTCTATAAGAGTTGCCTTCACTCTCTTGTAATCTTCATAATGAAATATACAACAAATATTGAAACCAAAACTCAACGAAAACAAATACCTTTACATGCTTGTTGCTTAATAGTTTACAACACTTTCGAATACTCTTGTTTACTTAAATAACTCTCCTTCGTGATTGTGATCGAGCAGTATTGTGAAGAAAATCCTCATACTGATTTATTTTCAGTCTCTGTGGCTGCGCGTTCTGAGGATGAAAGATCTTGTCATTCCATTTCCATCCGCTGCAGAAGCGGTTGAAATGTGGACTGGTAAATTTGGAATTTCCTCTACGGGTTTGGAAGGAATTAATCTCGGCTGCAAAACAGTGATGTTTCCTGGGGCTACCAGCAGCCTACAGAAAAGATTGCATTCAAATGAATAGGGTGTTTCAACTTTGTTGGTACACAGCACACAGTCAAGGTTCATGAAAATGGCACTGGAAGAATCAAGCAAGGCGAACGACAGGGAAGACGATATCATATGTAACAAGGTCTTCATAACTAATTTAAAACAATGTATTCTACATCGAGAAGGTAACGGAGCCTCCTATGAAGAAATGTGATTAGTTACGTTTCTGGTCCAAACGTCGTTACAAAAATTTAAAAAGAAAAAGAAAACAATGGGAGAAAGAACATTAAATGAAGCATGATTAGCATCCTCCATCTCACTATGTACTATCTAGAGCCGAGTCATCGCCTTTCCTTTTAACTTCTTCTCATGGCATCTGATGATTCTGATCCCTTGTGTTTGTAATCGTCAAGAATGATATTGCAACTATTCATTACGCATGCATCAAGAAGACCGTGATTCCAAAGTTTGATCATGAATAACCTCCAACACCTGAGTTAATGAGCATTTGATAAATTTCACGCAATTATCCAACGAATGACATCAATTAGTACCACAAAGATAAAAGTTGGAAAATGCCACTGACTAAAAATTACGTTTAAAAAGTTATATGCACGAAATAGCCATCCTCCAAATATTACTCAACCCCTTTGATTCAGTGCTTCTACCTTTGAAAAGTTCGATTATCTTGGGAATTATGTTTTATTAACTGTACCATTAATTATGGAATTAGGGAAAACTAATGCAATAGCGGTACCAGAAAAGATCTGGAGAGGAGTTTAGCTCCGGTGCATGAAGTCTTGAGAATGCCTCGCATGCCCAGGCAACATGACCATCTGCTAGCACACTGCCACATTGAAAATGCATCTTTGTCATTACAGGAAATCCCAACAAACTTATGTGAAGTTAAAGATGCCACCATTTTTTCACATCAACTTGACATACAATACAGAAGGAGAAGTAACAGGATAGTAGAACAAGAATAACAGAGAACTATAAAGTTTGAACAATATCAGAAAGCCGAAAGCAGCAAGAGATGACTACCTTTGCTTTCGGACGAATGAGTTCCAGAGATGCATAAGATGCTTTTCATCTTTGGTAACATCTACAAAATCATCAAGCATCTGCAACATAACAATGTACTATTAGATTTTCAGTTCTTACAATAATATTGTTAGACCCAAAACCAATTAGATACGAGTAGAGAGACCTTAATCTTATGTTTGTAATGCTAGCTTTATTAGTGCATCCGATGCGTGATTATTATTTCCTTAACAGGCCCCTTCAAATGTTGAGCATACGACGTAGAGCACGTGTTGTAAAATTGAACCAAGCACATTGATTTTTACTGTATTTTCAGCAATGTAATTGTTGGAGCATCCAACCCAAAACCAATTGCCTATGGGAGGAAAGGCCTAAGTTTTCAGATAATGTGATCAAACGTTTAGAATACTTGAGAACGGATCTTTCTATTCTTAGCAAGTCGGGTAATTAAAACACCCAGTTTCAAACAAAAACTAGGGATGGCCAAGCAAACTAGATCCAATTATTCATAATTGAGCCAAGAAAGAACTAAACTGCAGTCACCGCAAGTAGAATTTTTTTTCTTGTGCAACATGAATCAATGTACAATAAGCAAATCCAATCTAGAAGAATCGTTGAGCATACCCTCCGATCATCAAGGTCTGCAATGTCATCATCAAGCTCATCTTCGCTATCCCGTTCTGATAATACTTGCTCTAACTCCATGGGCTTCATATAGAAAGAAAAATTCATACAGAACAACCTTATAATAATATAGATTTCTTGCACAGCATAAATTTCTAATTGCAACTAGAACTGTATATCAATGTAGAATAAGTATATATTGTTGTTGATGAATCAGCTCTTAGGAATCTATTCAAGATAACTGCATATAAGAAGTAATCACATCTTCGTTTAAATATTCAAAGATTTATTTCTGAAACACAATTAGTTAGGCAAATGCATAAAATGAAATGCAATGAAGCTGTCAGAAAGATTGGGTATTTCACTTTTCCAAGAAGCTATCTAAACACCAGCAGTTACAATAAACTGTGTTTTTTAAAAACTATGGCAGAATGTGCAAGACAATAAAAATTCACAGCCAGAGCATATAAAGTAATCCATGTTTGCTATCTAAAGGCTCAATCACTAACGTTATATTGAAGAGGTCTGATGCAGGACAGTAAAAATAGATAGGAATATTGAAGAGAACCGGACTCACTCTGGCCTTTAGCTTCACATCAAAGGTGTATTAGAATCAGTCCAATAGAGAATTTAAAAAAAAATTCCAGCAACACACCGGCCTACAGCCTCACACTGAAGGTGACTTGGAATCACTCCAAGGTTGTTGTGCCTCACACACAAGCAGGAATCCAGAATTTCTTTTCACTTAACACTTCTTTAAAGCATACAAAGTAGCCCCTTTATAGGCTAACCGGTCCATGAATCTGGAAAGATCGACATTAATATACTCAGGAATTCTTAAGACTAATCTATGACACGTAATACATTAAAATTGTGACGTAGAGAGACTCAAACATAAAGAACTTGCAGACTAATCTGCATTTATTACATAAGTAGGTAGAAAGACTACTTTACTGAATTTTTAACTTGGCTCCTCCATCAAGGTCCCTTGCACATAATTCTCTCTCCAAAAGCCTTCACCATAATTTAACAATGGGTCCCTCTCAGTTACACCATAACTACAACTCAGTTTGGTCACTTATTATAGAAAATACAACCACTTTTGCATAACTGCACTACGACAGTAGTGCTAATTCCCGGGGGCTAAACAACGCTGCAAATTCAGTCTTTGAAAGCACAAAACCCACAAAAACCACTTCTCAACACCAAAAAAGAATTACATGCAAAAGGGGTACATGCTAATTACTGAATAGAATGCATTTATAAATAAAGATGGAAATCCATCAGCTCACAAACCATAAGCAAACTAAGTATATAAACAAAAACAGGAAATATAATGACAAAAATACTGTCCAATTGTTTAAAAGAAGGATTATTACAGTTCACGTATATCTAAGTTTCGCAATGGATAAAGAAACAAACAGTTTAAGTTTCAAACTGTTGCAAAATAAAAGATTTGAGTTGACAGCAGCTTGTGGTGTGCAAGAAATAAAAGAAAAATTAAGCCTACAAAAAATGCAAATTGATGGAGAAACAAAATTTGGAACTGCTATCGGGTTTAAAAATCAATAACTACCTGAACTCTATGAGAGTGAAAGAACTGTCGTTTCTGCAGGAGCATACGGCTGACAAACAAAAATTAAAGAACTGTGAGAATTATCAAAATAAATTCACAGCCTCAATTATGGACACTTCAAAAAAGGATACCAATTTCAAAAACGGCAGACACAAGTCTCTGCTTTTGATACTCTAAAAATGCATCCTAAAGTGAAGTCCACAGACTGATAGTAATAACAATGAGAAGAACAAAAATCAAGTAATGATTATAAGGAAAATCAACGGAAGCTTCTGGAAAACAATGGAGAGAAACCATAACACAGGTTGACGTACTTTCTTGGCTCTGAACGCTCTGCAGTTAACTTCCTTATTTTAGTTGGTGGTGCATAATCACTTCCAGATAGCAATTTAACACAATCAATGTCCGGAGATGATTGAGCAATGGAAATTGTAGCACCATGACTGTTGGAACTTGAGGTAGCACATTCTATACATTCTACAGAACTAGGATGATCATGACCACAGTTTTCATGTTTACGCCTTCCATTTTGGAAATCTTTTCCACCAGGGAGCAGATTGGGAGCCTTCACACCTTTACAGGATAGAATATCCAGGAAATACGGTTAAATCTCCGTCTTCACAACAAAGGCATATAAGAAGAGAGATAATTGAGTAAGAAAAATCATTGAATCTTCATTTGAAACCCCAAGACAAAAAATTTAAAACAGTCACATCTGTAAATTGTGCTGCACAATCACTTTTTTTTTTTTTTAAATAATTACTGTATTTAGACGTTTTATTTAAATACCACTTTTGGTCCAAAGGAAGCTATTATTAAACTAAGCATGGCTTGGATTTAAAAGTAACTACATTCAACCCGATTAACACTCAATCATAATATCAGACTCTCAACTAAATGTGAGCTGGGATTTGTCATCCAACAGTCACTATTATCTAACTTAAATTGAACTTGGTGGAACAGTGAATAGTCAAATCAAAGTATGTAACTGAACTTGTTAAACCAATAAACAAGCGGTTAGTTAAAATACTAACTTCAAACCAATTCCATATGTTATATGTAAGAGATCTTAAACTAATAAATTGTTATATTGATCGCAAAGACAGGCATTGACAAGAATATCCAATAGAGTTACTATGTACCTCAAAAGAAGTCAAAAAAATTAGAAATGGGCAAACCAACTTGACCAGCTATTTCGTAGGTAAAAAGGGAACTTTGTAAAGAAAATAGGATGAAAGAAATGCCATAATACAATGCTGGAGTTGTGGACAACTTTAAGACATGCATCATGAGCCTCATATTATTATATAGAGACCTTCTTAAGCCTTAGCTCAGTCGTGATCAAAAGAAGGGCAGAAACACTCTAAACCACTACCCAAAAGAAAAGAGGATAAAATTTTATAAAAAACTAAAATTTCTCTAAAGCAATCTTGATAGAGAGGTACTCTGAATGAGCCTAGGGTGATACATCTCTGCACATTAACAGGATATGATGGAACCTGTCATCTCTTTGTATTGAGTCTCTTTTCTTTTTCACTACCTGAAAATGATCAATCCAACGGAGTACGAAAGCAAAACTTACCATCACCATTCTCCATATGTGCCTCGTGTGCCCCTCCATTGGCAAGCCTAGGTGAGTCTAACTCCAAGAATTGTATGTTAACGTGGTTTTCAAGTTGACCATGGTTCTTTGGCCTACGTTTTCTCGACCTTGAACTGCAAAAAAAGTTATTTCACCTACTCAACTCTCTGAATTCTTCTAAGAGAACAAATAGGCTATTAACCAGTAGCTTTAAGTTGTACCAAGAGATTTAAACCGACCAGAAGAAGAATGTTTGAAGTTGTGGAACTACTCCATCTGCTACAGTCTGTATACAAAAAATGTAACTGGATATGATTGGGGCATATAACTTGTTCATGCATGCTGAAAAAAAAAATTAAAAGGAAACATAAGCCAGTACTGGAGTGCCTATGAGTTGCTTTTGTTCAACGTATGAACCCTAATGGCAACAAATATTTTGAACTCGCACAAAAAAGATCTGCACTACTTCAGGATGAAAACAATTCTGACCTCGGATCTCAATAGTTCAACTTTCACAGAAACGTTGACTGCCTGATACTCTCCAGTTACCTACACAATAAATGTTTCTTCAACAACCTCTTCAGAATAAGCAGAAAGTGACAAGATCTACTCAATCACCAACCCAAAACTCAAAGTTGAATAAGTCATGTGAAGAGCACAAGTGATAACGCAGACCCTACAAGAAAAAATGAAGGTCCACTTCAGCAACAAGCTAAATTAGTATATAGTAGTAAAGCAAATAAAATATTAAAACTAAAAACAAACAAAAAAAGCATGGAAATAGGCCACTTAACAGAAGAACAATAACTTTCAATATTATGGTTCAATAAATAAATTAGATTCTCAGGAGAGAAATATATGCATTATGAATAAAAAACTGAAACTCTAGCCAACACAAGTGGGTATGCTGACATCATATCACAAATAATTCAGCCTCAAGTGTCAAATATATCTCTAAATTATAAACAACTATCGATTCTATTTTACAATGGAACACTGAAAAGAAAGTATAAAATATTGAAGAATTAAAGGTTAAGCTTCTCAGGAATAAACAAATCCGCACCATGTGTGCACACTGGAATATGTATGAAAAATTAATCATTAATATGGACATAACTAAGAGTTTCATACTAGATCAGTATTTCCTACGATATTGTATATCAAAGCATTTATGTTTAGAGTATTTCCACCCAATCTTTCTGCAGATACTGAAAATACTTTATAGGTTTTATGCGAACTTTAAAATACAAGATAAGGTATTCCGAATGGGAAGTAATTCTCCTTTCTGTCCCTTACTAAGGAAAACTTGGTTTTTACTACAATTTATGCTAATTTATATCAAACATAAATGGGACAACATAGAAAGCAATATCCATACTGGTTCATACCTTGAAGCTTGCACACTGCATCAAGCAAAAGGGACAGGAGAAGTCCTCAGTAACTGAATGTTCAAAAACAAAAAGTACACATAACAGTTAGGGTTTCAGTAACTGAATGTTCAACAATAAAAGCTTCATTGCTGATAAAAATGAAGTTCAAATAGACAAAAACATGATTCACCAGAAATTTATTAGTAGTTGTCTAAATGTTAATCCTCATAAGTGGAAAAACCAAATCACATATATTTTTCTTAAGAGTGCATGCTACCATGCAGCCAACGAAGCCATTTTAAATAAGAAACTAAATAATACATTTACTCTGACAGAGGGAAAAATATAAAGAGAGAAACAGTATCCCAGAACACCCATTTCCCTCTTTAATAAAGCTTTACACCATAAATCGTCAAGAATCAAGGATCACCATCATGCTAGGTAGGGTTCAATGAGTTAAAAGATAGGGATGGGGCCATGGGAAACGGAATCAATAAAAAGAAGAAATTTGAGAGTAAACCCAACATAAGGACAGGAAAAACAAAGTACTAAATAAATCTAGAGACATCAGAAACAATAACAAACTTGTGGAAATTTGTTTTCTATTGGGATAAAAGGGGTTTTGGATAATTACTTAACAAGTATGGTTGATACTTCAGATACAAATAACCGTTGTAACTATAGTAATAGAAAATAATTACACTTCAGAGGACAAAGAAATTGATGATACCTTCAGTCTTTCGTAACATATTGTTGTAGTCCCTGTAGTTGAATATTACAACCCCAGCCCTGGACCTAGAAAAATAACATGCAGAAAAATATATTAATTGCCCTCTTAAAGTAAGCAACATAATGTCTTCTTGAAGTCCTCGCATAAAAAAATACTGTACTTGAGAGAGAGAGAGAGAGTGTGTGTGTGTGTGTGCGCCTCGACAAACTAAGAGACTCAATAAAACGGAATGATTTAAGGTGAACTACCCCATATCGAAACTCTACATCAGTAGTCTTCAAAGAATTAAAACTTTCATCTTGAAAATAAAATCATTCAGGGCAATGGAAATACGAACTATATAAAAAAAATAATACATAAACATACTTCCATATGTCTGACTGTGTACTTAAAGATAGAATTGGTACCTCTTTCTACGCCTTGCTTGGATTTTATAACGCAAACATCTGCGAAGAAATAAAGGCTACAACATAGAAAGGGATTGATGAGAATACAGAAACATAGATTGTACCTTTTTATAAAGAGTTCACCAAGACCTCATAACAACCCACACATATGGCATACGAAGCGCACAGCACAGAGCACAGAGCTCAGCATTAAATGAGTAATACAAGTGGAAATAACCACATTGGATTAACATTCCTTTTGTTCTTCTAACCATAGTACACAAAAATATGCCAAAACACCGAACGGGTCCACGTTTGTAGTAATGTTTTCATCAAACTATTAATATTGCTAATGAGGATCATTACAAATTTACAAGTGCAATCACATTTGAATGTGCATTCCTGATTAAACTTTGACAACCACGACCTTTATCGAGTGGAATACCATACACGCGCAATTCTGACTGAAAATTAACATTTGACACAATTATACAAAAAAAGTAGAGCTAGAACAAAATGCATGAGAGTGTGAACAAACATTGTGTAGAGCACGAGGGCGGAGAATGTTGTAGAGCTCAACTGGCTTGCAATATATCAATAGACTCTCGTCGATAGCAACCGCCTCCTCTACCGGCACATGTGCACAAGAATTCTGACGGCACATCTTATATACCTACGGCTACGGCAAACAATACAATCAAAACAAACAGCAAAAAAATCAGAATTCGGGTTTTCGGTCTTCACAGAGATCTGATACACAATGAAATTTGAACTATAACCTTGATTTAATTTTAGTTAATTGAAATAAAGCTATAAAATTATCAAGAAAAATACCAGTTCAACACAGAGAGCAAACCTTATTTAGTTAAAGGAAGAGAAAATAGGTTGCAGCGAGGGAACGATTAGCTTTGTTAAACAGAGACAAAGGAGGCTCACCGGTTAGAAGGTTGCGCCGGAAAATTGGCCGGAGAAGAGAGAGTTTTAAGCTCTTCGCTTCCAGAACGCAGGCGAGGAGCGGGGGAGCTGGGCCCGTAATCCTTAGAATCCTTTTTCTTTTTTTTTTTTTTTTTTTTTTCTAACTTTCTTCGGCTTGTAAGTCGTTGGGTCAGGAAACGGGAAATTGCACAAAGTTGGACTTTTTCGTTTTGGTTGAAATATTTGATTGTCTCGGTAAAGACAGAGATTTAAAAAAATAAATAATAATAATAATAATAGTATGTTTGGGTTCCTTTTTTTTATTTTTTATTTTAATGATAAAGAATACATACAATGCTAAGAATATGATGCATGTTAAGGGTCTCGATAAAAATTTTGTCGGGAGTTTCAATCTGTTATAAACCAAGTTACAAGATGAAGCTGTAATCCTCAAATAAAGAATCTAAGATAATATCTTTGGGTTCTTCAAACCATATCACATAATTGGTTACAAGCAAATTGCCAAAACAAATAGGGTTAATTATACAAATATCTCATGAGTTTTATTCTATTTTCACAAAACTCCCTCACGTTTGGTAAGTAATACTTACACCCTTCAGAGTTTTAATTCACTTTTTCAAATACCTCTTTTGTTGAATATTTAGTCTATAAAAAAAAAATTCACTCTTATAATTAATTACTTAACAAAATAAAATAAAAATTATCAATAAATAAAAAAGAAATCAAATAAAAAATTATACAAAACATTACAAATAAAAAAGGAATGATAAATCCTATTGGAATCCAAATATATCTTATGTTTGTTTTTCCACTGCTGCCACTTAACATGCACTCGACCCGACCCACAAACTCATTTCCCTCATTTCTAGCAACCCCTCCCGATCTTCTTCTTCTTCATCGTTGAACAATCCCAAAACTTTGAACAAAAGAGATGGTGTGTCAACAAGAATATTTTCTATGAAGTATGAAATTTAGATAAATAGAGCGAAACAGATAGTGATGTTGATAAGAAAATTTCATAACGAAAGAGCAGTGATGTCGTTAATGGCATTGCAAAACAGGAACGGAGAACTGTATTTAGGTTTAGTTGTAAACTTGTAGCCATATCATTCATTATTAATTCTCAGCAAATAAAATCTTTGTGAAGCTTAATAAATAGGGAGTTTTAACGAAAAGCCCGCAGTAATGTTCATCTTAACGAAAAACCACATTTTTACACTAAAAAGTCAAACATGGTACTATTCACTTTACCCGTTATTTTGTCCTTATGATTAAAACTCAAAGTTTTCAAACATTTTTCATTAGTTTTCCTTATTCATCCAATTGAATTGATTTTATATGTTCATGACCTCCCCCACCCCAGCTCAAGACTAGACCGTCGAGGAGTGTTAGGTTGGATTGAGATGGTTGAGGGCGAGAGGAAGATTCGTTTGGTGGGAGCAATACTTTTTCATTCCATAGGGTTTTTTTATTTTTATTTTTGTTAAAAAAATTTAAATTATGGAAGTTTTTATTTCTCAAGTAATTAATTATAGGGATAAATACGTCATTAAGGAGTAATGTGAAAGCAAATTAGAATCTTATAGGGTGTTAGTGTTACTTATTAGACGTGAGAGAGCTTTATGATAACATAATAAACCTCAGGAGATCTTACTGTAATTAACGGACAAGTATAATATTCATTGATACAATGAATGAATACATAGAAATTGGAGGAATGATGCAGTTAAATGGGCTTCGATAGAAAATTTACCAAGGATTTCAACTCAGTCGAAAGGAAAAAGAATGTCCCGTGTCACACCCAAAAACCATGTGGAATGACTAAATTGATGGATTGAGTTGGGTAGAAAACAAACTCAATAAACTGTACATAAGTACTGAACATGTAAATTTACAAAGTTAAGATGCAAGTTATTCCTAAAATCCTTCACCACTAGAGATACAAAACCCCCTAGCTTTACACCACATCTTGGAGTAAGCTTTACAAGTAGCACTTCCAAAGAGTTAAAAAAAAAATACACTAGGCTCTAACACTACACATTACAAATAAAGCAACATGCAGTCTGCAAAATCCAAATAGATGTGCTTCGATAAGCTCTTTAAGACAGCTAGGGGATATCACTACCTTTATACCTTCACTTAAGTTCTGAAATGATAAAATAGGGCGAGCTTCATAAGCTCAGTAGGTACAACAAAATGATTCATTTCAATCAAGATTCTAACAAGGCATGCATTTAGAATGACAGAAATATAGTTTACATTCAAAGATACACAGTAATACATCCCATAGGGATAACATAGGTTCAAAGTATTTTCACTTCTCAAAACGTTATTTCAGTACTTTCCCTTCTTGGTTAGTTCACAACACTATATTCATGAGCTTTAATCACCAGTTATGACCACCATCACGGATTAAGGTCACCGAGTTAGCCATCCTGATCAAGTTTGGGGTCTTCCACCCTAGGGAGACACAATCCCTACTTATTGAAATCCTTGGAACTAACTTAACACTACTACAATATTAGCTTTAGGTGCCGAATGATGGTGGCGGTTTAATAAGTCATTATGTCGGATAAAAGATATCTAACACATCATTCAATTAGTGTCGGATAACAATGAAATCCTGTCGGTTATATCCGACATAAATTCTTGATGGATGTTTAGTGTCGGATGCAACCGCCATAAAATTATTATAACTGCCAATATTTTTGAATTTTTTTATAAATATTTTTAACATATTCCGACAGTTTTTAAGTTAATGGTGGCGGTTATAACCGACAGAAATTGACTATTTTATTATTTTAGTTTCTGGTGGTTATTATTTTAGTATTATGACGGTTATAACTTATAAACGACAGAAATTGACTGTTTTATTATTTTAAAATATTATATTGATTAAAAATAAATAAATAAACACATGGTTTAAATATATTTTTTTTTTCACTAATGGCCCTGTCGGATATAACCGACACGAACAAAGCAAAATTTTGGACGGGTGCCAGAATAATCTCAAAATGTTTTTTTTTTTCACTCATGGTCTCGTTACCTAATCTTAATGTTTTTTTTTTTTTTGCGATTTTTTTACACGTGCTATCTCGGAGTATATACAAACATATTGGATCATTGAAACTAATTTCATAGAATGCATGTCCTATCAAATTGATAGATTAAACAAACACATAAGAGTTAATGTTATACTTCCATTAAGTATAAAATAAGATTTATCCACTAGTGTAAATATTTTAAATTGAAGATCGAATTCATTCATTGCATTCTTATAGGGTCGAAAAGTGTAGCTGTAAAAAATCATCAAAATCGGAGCTAAAATAACCGTTAAATTGTGATTTTTCGTTTATAACCATCGAAAACTTTTGTTCTGTTACCTAATCTCTGAATGTTTGTTTTTTGCGATTTTTTACTTATGCGATCTCAGAGTGTGTACAAACAAGTTTAACGGTTGGATTGTTGAAAAACGTTTCGTAGAATGCGTATCGCATCAAAACGGTGGATTAAACAAACACTTAGAGTTAAATGTTATACTTCCCCATCAAGTGTAAAATAAGATTTTGTGGTATCCACTAGTGTAAATATTTTAAATTGAAGATCAAATTCGTTCAATGCATTCTTATAAGGTCGAGGAGTGTAGCTGTAAAAAATCATAAAATCGGAGCTAAAATAACCATTAAATTGTGATTTAAATCGGAGCTAAAATAACCGTTAAATTGTGATTTTTCGTTTATAACCATCGAAAACTTTTGTTCTGTTACCTAATATCTGAATGTTTGTTTTTTGCGATTTTTTACTTATGCGATCTTAGAGTGTGTACAAACAAGTTTAACGGTTGGATTGTTGAAAAACGTTTCGTAGAATGCGTATCGCATCAAAACGGTGGATTAAACAAACACTTAGAGTTAAATGTTATACTTCCCCATCAAGTGTAAAATAAGATTTTGTGGTATCCACTAGTGTAAATATTTTAAATTGAAGATCAAATTCGTTCAATGCATTCTTATAAGGTCGAGGAGTGTAGCTGTAAAAAATCATCAAAATCGGAGCTAAAATAACCATTAAATTGTGATTTTTCGTTTATAACCGTCGAAAACTTTTATTCTGTTACCTAATTTCTGAATGTTTTTTTTTGTGATTTTTTACGTATGCAATCTCGAAGTGTGTACAAACAAGTTTGACGGTTAGGTCATTGAAAAAAGTTTCGTAGAATGTATATCGAGTCAAAACGATAGATTAAATAAACACTTAAGAGTTAATGTTATACTTCTATTAAGTATAAAATAATATTTTGTGGTATCCACATGTGTAAATATTTTAAATTGAAGATCAAATTTATTTATTGCATTCTTATTGACACACCCCGACCTAAATCGAGGCATGTTGGCCGGTCACGTAAGGGTGACGTAGCCATGTGCACAGTGCGGAAGCAATATTAATATAAGAAATGCGAATGAACAAAAAACCAAACCAACTAGAGCACTAGATAAGATAAGGTGCAAGGGCGTTATTAAGTGTGATTGCACAACCAGAGCATAAGTAGCCTAAGTGCAGTCCAGCAGGACTAATACTAATTATAAAACACCCAAAGGTGATCCTACATTGGTGATAATCTGTCAGAACCTCCATCAAATCCTCGTAAGCCACCAACAATCACTCCTACCTAAAACCTAGAGGGGCACAAAACAGAAAGTGTGAGTGGGCAAAAACAAAGTTTTCCAAAACTATTTCAACATTAAAGATAGTAACCCATCGCTGTAAAACTTGTATAATTTCCTAGAAAATAGAATATATATACATATCTCAAAACCATGCTCAGAATAGTAATATTCAAAAGTATGCCATGCCAAATATCTCAAAATAACTGAATAAGTAACTCAGGGGAATTGACTCATGAGAATAACATATCAGCCGGATTCACCTAAAGTGGCTTGTACGGCTAAATCTATAGCTCAACAAGTTGTGAACACGGAAAATTCCTGAAACGAAAGAGACAAGAACAACGTGCACAAACAAATATTTGTATTTGATGATTTTGGGTTACAATCTCTCTCTATTTTGATCCTCTGATTCGATCTCCGTAAGATGTTGATTTATGGATGTTTCGTTGATCCAAGGGCCGTCGAGGCTTGATTTTGGATGAACTGTTAGAAGTTTCTTCAAGGCGCCGTGGGCTTGATCTTTGAAGGTGGATTTGAGCGAATCTTCAAGGAGCCGTTGGGGCTTGATCTTGAGGATGAGTGTTTCTTCAAGGGCCGTTGAGGCTTGATCTTGAATAACGGTGATGAGCGAATCTTCAAGAGCTTTTGGGCTTGATCTTGAAGAACAGTGATGAACGAATCTTCAAGGGCTTTTGGGCTTGATCTTGAAGGTGGATTTGATCCAAGGGCCGTCGGGGCTTGATCTTGGAAGAACAATGAACGAAGAACGAAGAACACTCTCTTCAAGGGCCGTCGGGGCTTGATCTTGAATTGGTGGATGATTGTTGATCCAAAGGGTCGTTGGGGCTTGATCTTATGATGAACAATGAACGAAGAACGAAGAGCGAAGAGAGCTTTCTTGATTCTTCGGGAACCTGGATGCTTGAGAGCTTCGGAGTTTCAGAGCTTCAGAGCTTCAAGAATTTTGCCTAATGATTTTGGTCCCCTCAAATGAATGAATTAGCCTTCTATTTATAGAAATTTCCAAGGCCTAATTTTGAATATAATATTCCAGATGAAATAAGTCGTTTATGCCAAGTGTTGACACGTATCCTGTTTGATGACTTTTCCAACTTATTTCGATTTTTTGTTTATACACACGCTACGTGTAAAATTTATGTAATACATGAGCGTTGAAACTTTGATTCATCTGTCAACATTTATTTACCGAAATTTCGATGTCTACAAACGCCCCCACTTCAAGGCGCATTGTATACATGTGCTTGTCGCGTGTAAGAGATGCGTTTTGAAGTCCCTTAATGTAGATGTCGATCCAAGGGCCGTCGAGGCTTGATCTTGAATTGGGCTGGAGATTTCTTCAAGAGCCGTTGAGGCTTGATCTTGAATTGGACTTGAGATTTCTTCAAGGGCCGTTGAGGCTTGATCTTGAATTGGGCTTGAGATTTCTTCAAGGGCCGTTGAGGCTTGTTCTTGAACTTTGTTTGAAATTTCTTCAAGGGCCGTCGAGGCTTGATCTTGAAGGTTGAAATTGGACCACAAGGAACTTCATGTGGTAGATGATCTTTGGCTTTGGTAGTGGATGAATCGGCACGTATTTGTTTTTGCGCTTTGTTGACTTTCCACAGCTTTGATCTTGAATTTGGTTGGAGGATTTTCTGGATTCCTCCAATTGTTGACTTTTCACAGCTTATTCTTGAACTGGATTTGATTCAAGAGTGGTAGACACTTGATCTTGAATCGAACTTGTGATTTCCTTAAAGGCCGTCGAGGCTTGATCTTGAATTTGGCTGGAAGCTTCTTCAAGGGCTGTTAAGGCTTAATTCTTGAAGGTTGACTCGAACGCATGGCAAGCAGGCACGAGGTGAAGGTGACGACTTGTTGCTTTGTTCAATCTTTCTAATTCGCACCTGAGCAGTTTGGTCAACGGTATGATCTGCAAGATTGATGGGCTCTTCTTCCAGTTGGTGACTTGATCTTTAAGGATTTGATTCAAAGGTGGTGGATCGGCACGTGCAGCCCACAACGCCTCGTAAGTCGACCCAAGAATTTGAGGGTCAAAACGAGTTCGCCGTCTAGAGTGATTGCAACCCTGATGATATGAGATACTTTTGATTTTGAAGAAGTAACGGATGAATCAGCACGTGCTTTGTTGTACTTGTCTCCACATGTTTCAAGGTATCATTTTCATTTCCTTTATCTGTTCCTCAGGCAGATGCTCTGTTCCTCAGGCAGATGTGGCATCTTCTCGAGTTCCTCATCTCAGACTCCTTCTGCGGAGTTGACCGTGCAGGCTGCATTCTTCTCTGCTTGTTTCTTCTGCACGTTGTCTCCACGTGCTGCAAGGTATCATTTTCACTTGCCTTATCTGTTCTTCAGGCAGATGTGGCAACTTCTTTGGAAGTACAGCAGCAGTGGGAGACGAGTACTCGATAGTAGTGCTAAGTAGGCAATCAGGGAAGGGTTCCAAGCAGTCGGTTCCTTACCCGAGTTTGAGTGGAGGTTCCGGCATATTGTTTTCTTTATCCTTGTCTTTGTAGGTAAGAACAAGGACAAAGGAAAGGACAGGGAAAAAGCATGATATGAGATACTCTTGCTTTCTACCCTGGTGATATGGGATGCTTTTGCTTTGGAGTCATTTGCTTGCAGATGTACCCCAAGGAATAAGGAACACTGAGTGACTTGAAAGGCTTTGTTGGGAAAGCATTTTTGGAGATGAAGAAAGGTTATGTATGTCTGCCTTGCTATGGAGGGTGAAGGTGGACAGTTATAGGAAGTTCTTTAATACCTATAGAGGCACTATTCTTTCACTCGTGTCGGCAACCATTGCGTGATTGATCAGTATGGCTTCACGTGCTTTCTTCTTTATCAGAAATCTTCAACAAATTGTCCGTAATTTCGGCCAAGCTGAGTGTGCATGTGACAGGTGTTGACAAGGCTGAAAAAGACTGGCGCCTCTTCGATATCTGGGATCAGCGCTTCGACAAATTACCCGTGATTTCCGCAAAGCTGAGTTTGCGTGTGATGAGTGCTGACGCGTCTGGAAAAGCAAGATGCCTCTCCGATTTATGAGCTTGTCTCTTCGATTTTTTGAATTGGCCTCTTCGATTTCTGAGCTCCGTCAAGTGCAGAGGTTGCATGTGACAAGTGCGGACAAGTCTGGAAATGAAGATTAGCCCGTGGTTTCCGAGCAAGCCCAGCTTTTGAGAAAGCTAGCACCTCTTCGATTTTTTGAATTGGCTTCTTCGAATTCTGAGCTCGCCTCTTCGATCTCTGAAATCCCGTTGAGTGCTGATTTTTATAGAGGCACGCAGTTCGTTTCAAAGCACACTTGAATTTTTGCTTGTAGAAACTCCCTTCTTGCACTTATAAGATTTTGATTCGTCCAACCTCTTCTTTCTTCAACACCTTTGAAAATGTCTGGACCCTCCGACCGTCGTTTTGATTTGAACCTTGGTGAAGAGGCAGTCCCGCCTTCTCCAGATAACATATGGCGCCCATCTTTCATATCCCCTACTGGTCCTCTTACCGTTGGGGATTCGGTGATGAAGAATGATATGACCGCTGCGGTGGTGGCCAGGAACCTTGTTACTCCCAAAGATAACAGATTGCTTTCCAAACGGTCTGATGAGTTGGCTGTTAAGGATTCTCTGGCTCATAGTGTGCAGTGTGCAGGTTCTGTGTCTAATATGGCCCAACGCCTATTTGCTCGAACCCGTCAAGTTGAATCTTTGGCGGCTGAAGTGATGAGTCTCAAACAGGAGATTAGAGGGCTCAAGCATGAGAATAAACAGTTGCACAGGCTTGCACATAACTATGCTACAAACATGAAGAGGAAAATCGACCAGATGCAAGAATCTGATGGTCAAATTTTACTTGATCATCAGAGGTTTGTGGGTTTGTTCCAACAACATTTGCCTTCGTCTTCTAGGGCTGTACCACGTAATGAAGCTCCAAATGATCAACCTTCGGTGCCTCCTCCTCCTGGGGTTCTGCCTAGTACTGAGGCTCTGAATAACCACTCTCTTGTGCCTCTCCGATCTGGGGCTCCGCCGAGTACTGAGGCGCCACCTGATCAATGAAGGCTTTTGTTTGTTTGCACTTTTTTTTTTGGCATGTAAATATTCCCTCTGTAATTTTCTAGAAAAATCAATAAAATGGACTTTATTTCTCTCAATGCATTTGTTTTTTCTTTTTTTTCTTTTTTTTTGGCTATATACATACATATATTATGTACGTGTATATATATATATATATATGTATGTATATTTTTTCACGTGGATTGATCCACCATTCCAAAACCATTTCCCTTTCTTTTGCATGGTGCTAGCCACCAAGAATCCACCTTTTTTTTCTTTCTTTTTTTATTATTATTTTTATTTTATTTTATTATTATTTTATATATATATTTTTTTTTTGTCTGCTTTCACATGGTGCTGATCCACCATTCCCCTTTTCTTTTCTTTTTTCACGTGGTGCCAGATGAACACGGAAAATTCCTGAAACGAAAGAGACAAGAACAACGTGTATAAATAAATATTTGTATTTGATGATTTTGGGTTACAATCTCTCTCTATTTTGATCATCTGATTCGATCTCCGTAAGGTGTTGATTTTGTGGATGTTTCGTTGATCCAAGTGCCGTCGAGGCTTGATTTTGGATGAACTGTTAGAAGTTTCTTCAAGGCGCCGTGGGCTTGATCTTTGAAGGTGGATTTGAGCGAATCTTCAAGGAGCCGTTGGGGCTTGATCTTGAGGATGAATGTTTCTTCAAGGGCCATTGAGGCTTGATCTTAAATAACGGTGATGAGCGGATCTTCAAGAGCTTTTGGGCTTGATCTTGAAGAACAATGATGAACGGATCTTCAAGGGCTTTTGGGCTTGATCTTGAAGGTGGATTTGATCCAAAGGCCGTCGGGGCTTGATCTTGGAAGAACGATGAACGAAGAACAAAGAACACTCTCTTCAAGGGCCGTCGGGGATTGATCTTGAATCGGTGGATGATTGTTGATCCAAAGGGTCGTTGGGGCTTGATCTTATGATGAACGATGAACGAAGAACGAAGAGCGAAGAGAGCTTTCTTGATTCTTCGGGAACCTGGATGCTTGAGAGCTTCGGAGTTTCAGAGCTTCAGAGCTTCAAGAATTTTGCCTAATGATTTTGGTCCCCTCAAATGAATGAATTAGCCTTCTATTTATAGAAATTTCCAAGGCCTAATTTTGAATATAATATTCCAGATGAAATAAGTTGTTTCTGCCAGGTGTTGACACGTGTCTTGTTTGATGACTTTTCCAACTTATTTCGATTTTTTGTTTACACACACGCTACGTGTAAAATTTATGTAATACATGAGCGTTGAAACTTTGATTCATCGATCAACATTTATTTACCGAAATTTCGATGTCTACACAAGTATGCCTACACACGAGTCGGTACCACCTAAAGTGGTATGTATGACAAGACTAGGTGTAAATAAATACGCTCTAGTACTACGATATCGTGAAGATTGTGCGAATAATCGTGGATCACCTACGAGTCGGAACCACTTATAGTGGTCTATACGACAAGACTGTGCACCTAACTTGGATCCAAGGTGAGCGTATGGTGTGGGAGGTGAATATCACGTGAAGGACTGTGTCATAACCACAGACGAGAGCACTAACACCATGGTGCGAGTTTATGAGCTCTCAACACATTTCACATAATCATCAATTCACATAAACAATCTATAACTCACCTACTACTTACCTAAGCGTCCACAACGTCAAATCACATTTATGCATACCATACAAATTCATAGTTTAAGCATAAATCAATAGGCATGGCATTTCAAAACATAATTTCATTTAAACACATTTTCTAGAAAAAAGACCAAGTATACAAGTATATATTGAAAACCAAAAGCCCACTCACTGATATGTGGAAGGGTCGTAGCCCCCGAGTCTCGCTTGATTACGCTCGTCTTCTGGATAGGTCTCACCTATATGCGAAACAACTATATAAACATTATTTTAAAGCATATAACCAAAACTAGGTAATAACTTCTCATACATTGCTCAATTGGGGTGTTTGAATACACCAACGTGATCTACTCAACCTCACAAACATTCCTATATTGTTAGAAAAATTTTCCGAGCACCCACGCTCCCTCACGCACCGGCCAAGGCACGGCCACACGCTCGACCAAACGCAGGCACGTGCCTAGCACACCAAACGGAACAGTTAATGTCGTCAGGGAATATTCCATTAAAAATCAGCATATACCGTTATATTTACCTGACGCCGTTAGGAATATTCCGTCAACTTTAACAGAATATTCGTCTTCTTCTCTGGTGAGTCGCTGGATTCCGTCGCCGTCGCCGAAAACTGGGAAAAACTTCAAATTGTCAAATCTTCTTCATTTCTCATCCAAAATTCACGAATTATATACCAAAATGAAGCTTAGGATGAGAGGAACAAATCATTACCACTTTAAGGTCCTAAAACCAACGGAATCTTGCCAAAAAATTTCGAGGAAACCGGCCAAACCCTGCAACTAGTCAAACCTGAGCTTCCTAACATCCAAAACACTTCAAAATCCATCCTTAAGTTTCGTGAAGACGATTTAAGACCTCCAAAAAGCTCAAAACTTCAAGAAACACTCGCGATCACTTCGAATGAACAGTGCACCTCCTCGGAGCTTCTTGGTTCTCGAGTTCTTGACGTCCTCACGTCCAACCAAAAGTATGGTTCGACTCCTGGACTTGCAAGGATTCCAAAAACACCAATTACAACCTTGATCCGTAACTGGTGAAGCTCGGTTAGGAGTTGTCCGTACAGTTGTACGAAAAATGGATGAAATCCGAGAGAGATGGTCAACGGGAGTTTGGGTGTGTGTGTGTGGTCCAGGTTGGGCTACCACCCAAAAACAAAGAAAAACTTAGTTCTAATTGGGTCCAAACAATTAGAACTTAACATATTTGGTCCACAACCAAAGTACATGTCACACAACACCATCAAACATCCAAGGGTATATAAGTCATTTCACACCATCGATAAAATATTTCAGGACGGGCTGTCACACTTATAGGGTCGAGGAGTGTAGTTGTAAAACATCATTAAAATCGGAGCTAAAATAACCGTTCAATTGTGATTTTTCATTTATAACCGTCGAAAACTTTTGTTTCGTTTTGTAATCTCTGATTGTATGTTTTTTTACGATTTTTTACGTATGCAATCTCGGAGTGTGTATAAATAAGGTTAATGGTTGGATTGTTGAAAAAAGTTTCGTAGAATGCATATCGCATAAAAACGATAGATTAAACAAATACTTAGAGTTAATATTATACTTCCATTAAGTATAAAATAAGATTTTGTGGTATCCACCAGTGTAAATATTTTAAATTGAAGATTGAATTCGTTCATTGCATTCTTATAGGGTCGAGAAGTGTAGCTGTAAAAAAATCATCAAAACCGAAACTAAAATAACAGTTAAATTGTGATTTTTCATTTATAACCGTTGAAAACTTTTATTCCGTTACCTAATCTCTTAATGTTTTTTTTTTTTTTGCAATTTTTTATGTATGCGATCTTGTAGTACGACAAACAAGTTTGACGGTTAGATCGTTGAAACTAGTTTCGTAGAATGCATATTTCTGTTAAATTTGCCTAAATTTTGAAGTGGGAAAAGTAATTTGTGCTAAATTTTTTATTTATGTTTTTCAAGTATTGATTAGACAATATTTAGTTTGTGTGATGACATTTTCATTGTACAGTTATCTTTTTGTTTCTTTATGTTTTACATGGGTTATTATCTATTAAACCAAATAATTATTTATTTAATTTTTAAAAACGTATTCTATTTAAATACATATTATTTATTTATTTATTAAACCAAACAATTATTATTTTATTTTTTAAACTGTAACAAATTTTTTTTTGGGGGGGGAGGGGGAATTTAAAATTTTGGGGGATTTTTTCTGCCATTTTTTTTTGTTGGTTTATATTTTAAAAAATGTTTCAGTCGGTTTTAACCAACAGTAATGAAATTTTCCAAAATAAAACTCCTTCATCTCTTCCTTGCTCCGGTGCCTTCTCCCTTCCCCTTTCCTTCCCCCTTCCTTCCTCTCCTCATTTCCTTATCCTTTTCTTCTCTCCTCATTTACTTCCAGTTCAACACTTGCACTATCCACCTTGCACTCCACCATTGGCAGTTTCTGCGTCTCATTGCTCTGAAGTGTTCTCGACCTCGATTTGTCATCGCGCAAAAGACTTCGTGTAATTTGATATCATGAGAGCTCTGGAACTCAAGTGGGCAGCTCAGCAATTACTACATGTACTTTTCTAGGGTTTTGGAGTACTTTCAATTTTGGAATTTTTTGTGCTTTATGTAGTTCAATTTTGTCAAATTAGTAGTTGTGCAAGATTTAGGGTTTTAATTCAAATTTGTCCAATTTTCACTTATTGTATAAAAATTGAACATTGGAACTTACCCTGGAAGTTGGAAGAAGACACTAGGAAATTAAATTGGACAGCGACCATCTTAGATGCTCCAGAATCATCAACTACAACTTCCAAGGCATTCAACTCCTCAACAAAATGTGTAATTGCATCCCCATAATACAGTGCATCTATGGCAGGAACCTGGAGAGTAGTGAACAAAGAACCCCATTGGGAACTAGGAAGAGCCATTTTTTAAGGGCTTTTAAAACCCACATTTGTGTTCATCCAAGGTTGACATTTAATCATGTTAATTATTAAGCCAACTTGAAAGGGAAAGAAATGATTTAGAAAGTGGTTTATATTTTGTTTATTATTAATATATTTTTTGTCGGTTTTATCCGACTATAATGCTTTTATTTATTCATTATTAATAAATTCTCCATCGGTTATATCCGACACAAGTTCTGTCAGTTTTAGTATTTTCTGTTGGTTTTAGCCGACAGAGAATGCTCTTATTTATTCATTATTAATATATTATCTGTCGGTTATATCTGACACAATTTCTGTCAGTTTTAGAGTATTTTCTGTTGGAAAAATCATTTTCTGACGCTGGCAATTTTGTCTGCCACTGCATCCATTTTCTGTCGGATTTTGCTTAAAGTCCGACAGTTATATACGTTTCTTGTCGGTTATCATAGGGACACTAATAAATGGTTTTGTAGTAATGTAACCAAACTCTATAACTAGTAACACTAGCTCTTAAATAAATTTCCCTTTCTCAAACACTTGCCATAGTGTTGAAAACATACATATATATACTGAAACATCTGGAAATAGTTCAAATTTCATATAAGAGTCACACCAAATACATAACTAAATTAGATTCAAGAATGTAACAAATATTTTGGTTTCCCTACCTCAAACCTTAGTAAGCAGCAACTAAGACCACCAAAACACAAATTAGTTTCAAACGGCCTAAACTTGTTCACTTTCCTAACCAGCAATAGAACTTGTTGCTATGAAAAATGGCTTATGAGTAATCAAGGTCTTGAGTAGGAGGATGGTTTTGTTGAACTAGAAGATGGAAGAAGAGCTGGAGGATGACAAATTATGTGGTGTGAAAGAGAATTATGGAAAAGAAAAAGAAATGACCCAGCAAAAAAGAATAACAAAGAGTTTCAAAATTTCATCCCACCTCTTCAAAGCTAACTGCCTAGTAGGAGAAAGTAAAAAGCTGGAGTGGGTCTAAACATGACACCTATACTAACAACTGACTAAGTTAAGTTGTGTTTCACACTTCTTGCTTTCAACTTTATTTTTTAAGTAACTAGATGGCTCAAAACTAAGCACTCATATAACTGGTTTGGACTCTAAACAAGTTATAACTATAAAGCATTTTTATCAAATCAGATATTGTCAATTAAATTCATGTGAGCAATGAATCATATCAAGATATGATAACAACAATAACATGCATAAGCAATGACACACACAATATCAAACATTATGCATGTAGTAGTCATGTATGAAGTCATGGTAACCTAGATCATCACAATCCATCCTCCTTAAAAAAAAAATTCATCCCGAAATTTCGTGGTTAACCAAAAGTAGCGAACAATTCGGGATATGTTTCTCACATTGTGTCCTCCCTTTCCCAGGTAGACTCTTCCATACCACGATTCCTCCTCAATACTTTGACAATTGGTATATTTTTATTTTGAAGTACTTGATTTCGAGAATCTAAAATCTTGGTCAGGCCATCATCAAATGTCACACCTTCAGTTAACTCTACACCCTCCTAATTAATGACATGGGAAGGATTTGGTTTGTACTTGCGAAGCATTAAGACATGGAACACATTATCTTGTAAGTCTCAGAGGAAGTGCAAATGTCACACCTTCAGTTAACTCTACATCCTCCCAATTAATGACATGGGAAAGATTTGGTTTGTACTTGTGAAGCATTGAGACATGGAACACATTATCTTGCAAGTCTCAGAGGAAGTGCTAAACATAAGCCACTTCACCAATCCTCTCTAAAATCTAAAAAAGAACCAATATAACGTGGTGACAACTTTTCTTTTCCACTGAACCTCTTGATACCATGACGAGGTGAAACTTTAAGGAATACATGATCGCTAACCTCAAAGGTTAATGGCCATCTTCTCTGATTAGCGTAGCTTTTCTAACTGCTTTGTGTAGTAAGCAAACATTGTCGAATGAGTTTAACTTGTTTTGTAGTTTCACGTACCAAATTTGGTCCTAATAAAAATTTTCACCCACTTCAACCCAAAATAAAGGAGATTTGTAAGGTCAGCCATATAATGCTTCGTATGGAGTCATTTCAATACTAGATTGATAGCTATTATTATATACAAATTCCACCAAAGGTAAGTAATCTTCCCAGCTACCTTTGAAGTCCAATATACAAGATCGAAGCATATCTTCCAAGATTTGAATAGTTCTCTCTGATTGACCATCTGTTTGAGGATGCAAAGCAGTGCTAAAGCATAATTGAGTTCCTAATGTGCCTTGTAAACTCTGCCAAAACTGTGAGACAAACCTCAGATCGCGATCAAGGATAATGGAAACAGGTACTCCATGAAGTCTAACAATTTCCCGTATGTATAATTTACTCAATGAGTTCATAGAGTTTGTCTCTCTCATTGGAAGAAAGTGAGCAGATTTTGTCAAACGGTCAACAATGACCCACACCGAATCATGTCCTCTTGTAGATCTTGCCAAACCAAATATAAAGTCCATGGTTATATGCTCCATTTCCATTGAGAAATCAGGAGTGGTTGAAGCAACCGGCTGGACTTTTATGCTCCATTTTTACTTGTTGACAAGTGAAACATTTGGCTACAAACTCCGCTACATCTCGTTTCATCCCACTCCACCAATAGTGTACGTAAATCATTATACATCTTGGTTCCACCAGGGTGTACAACAAAACGAGATTGTGAAATTCATGAAGAACTTGCTGCCGCATTTCATATTGTGATGGTACAAATAATCGTTCTCTATATGTTACTCTTCCACCTGAGTGTATACTCCATCCTTCTAGACCCTCTCCATTAACAATTTGAGCTCGAATAGTCTGAACCCAAAGATCTTTTTGTTGTGCATCGATAACTCTAATAATCAAGGTAGGTTGAGCAATAACATTGTGCATACGGGTTGGTTTCTCATTTTCAAGGGATTTCAAATCAAACTCAGCTATGACATTAAACATTTCAGATTCTCGAACTATTAGACATGCAACTAAACAACGTGATTGAAGACTCAAATGACGCTCCCTTATTAATTTTATTGTCCGACTCCCTTTCATCCCTATGCTATGTTCCCCCGAAGCAAGCTTACCATGCTCCGCGCCTGTGGCGTTTTCGCCATACGATCTTTGCCAGTAGTGTCATCGTTGCCATATAATTTGGATTACAAAATATAGTCTAGAAATATGGTCTTCCTAGCATTTTCTTATTTTCTTATACAATCGTATATTTAAATTAAGAGTGTTGAAGAATAAATTTGTATCGAACTCGTTATCCACGAGATTCGAATCTTAAATCTCTCAATTATAGGTGAAGGCCACCATGCGCAGTATTAAGTAGGATGAATAAATATGTATCAGTTAAGCCTAATAAGAAAAGATTTAGAAATTAGATTGTATATATTTTTCTTAAAAAAGTTATAGTTCTATAAGTAAATTAAGTCAAATTAGAGAACAAATAACACATGGCCAATACAAAGGAAGGCAAACAATCTAAGACAAATTAAGAGTAGCCATATGCACTTAAACACAAGCCCAAACAATTAAAGAATGGACACCCGCTGCCACCACTTTGCCAACAACTATTAAGGTAGTCGCAATAAAAAAGAAACCAAATGACTCATTCGACTATGGCATCACAACATAAAAACTTCAACCCCTAACAAGAAGTCAACCTCATATGCGAAATTCTACACATTATAAAACCAACGAAATAAATCCATTAAAACTACACCTCAGGTCCATTAAACATACACATCAAGTTCAATAAACATACACATGTTCAGACAAAGCAAACGATTCAATGCAAGTCAAAGTAAGAAACTCTGAATATAAATGAACATACAACTATGCAGACATGCTCATGTACATATCAGAAAAACTAAAATAAGTACTTGTACAATTTTAAAATGTTTGGAGGTTCGCAAGCAGCACCAACTGATCTAACAACTACTCAGATGTTTCATTCCAAAAAATAAGTGCTTGTGCAGTTCTAAAAGGTTTAGAGGTCTTAAACTAGCAAGCAGTTGGGCATACATATACTGACTCTAAAAATCTATAAATTGTTTGAAGGTTACATCAATTTATGGTTACTATAAGACCAATTGCACGCGTGGTTTTTCCTAAAAACAAGTACTTGTACACTTTTTAGGTGTTTGGTAGTCCAACAGTATCGCGTAGTTGCCAACAAGTTTGTTGCTAGATGATTTGACACGTCTTTCGCAGTCGCCATTGCCATTGCAGCTACCACTGCAATCGCCCCACCTCCAAATTATTCGTAGTTGCCGTCGCAGCGGTCCTCCCTGCCGCATGAGGGTAGTGTTGTGATAAATGCAAGTGTACAATATCGTCCAAGTAATATAGTGCTAAGTAGAGTGTCGTTCCAACAAGGATCATATTAACTTAAAATTACTATTGCTATTAACTTCAAACTAAAATTAAATAAAAGAAGGATTATGATCACAAAGTCAAATATGCAAAGAAACAAAACACAAGTAAAAATAACAATCGATTGAATTCGAAGTAAAAGTGTATGAATAATAAAAGATTAATGTATGGAAACACTAGGGCATTAGGTTCCTCATTCTCAATCCCATCTAATTTCGTTATTCATATTAACATCATATTATTCTCGTGTTGCTAGCAATTATCCCTTGATTCGTCATTATTTCTTGTCAGAAATACTAACCGTGTTTCTAACGATCTACCCATGCTATGTCTAGCCATAGATATAGATAATCACAACCCTTTACGCTCAATGGATAATTATATGAAACTATACAAATTATAACTAGTATGTCTACTCGGCTATGAAATTCATGGTAATTGTTGTGAGAAGCGATCTACTAAACTCATCATGTCGGTCACAATTTAGTTCTTCACACAAATAATGGCTAGTTATTTGATAACAACAAAGCACAATAACAATTACTCAACATGGAAAATAACTAAGATTAATATAAAATAACGACAATTATATGTTCATGATAAAAGTACACCTTAGTCTTAACAAAAGGACTTAGTTCATGATTGAACTAATGAAAAATATGGATGAATTTGATGACATGGAAGAAAACCCAAAACTCCAATTTTGTATTTGTGTGCGAGTATGCGCTGAAAATCTGCAGCTTTCTCTCATTGCAGCGCTGGGTGGTTAACAAGCTCTTGATCTTTTTTTTTATTTTTTTATGTTGTAACTCCTCTTGAAAACAACCTCCAGGACCAATCCTTCTTAGAAACATAACTAACATCCCTTTTTTTAATCACCACCGCACATGCCACTTAGGTTAGGAATCCTAATTAATTTGCATTAGCCCATCACTGGGTTGACTTCTCTTTGACTCCAAATCAAATATTGCACAAGTATAGTGAAGCCCACGTGTAATGCCCCGCCCTGAAATATTTATTTCGGAAAATAATATCGGTGATAGGCCCAAACTAACTCTTGTTTAGTTAGTTACCATTAATCCTGATTTTCTACTTCCATTTCCTAATCCCTCACATTAAAATTATGACCAACATTTAAGTACCAAAACATAAGGTTAAAACTCAAATTATTTACCCAATTCCTTTTCTTAGTACAATTTCTCAACAAAGGATTTATCTCGATTATTTAAGGCTGCATCTAACACTGTTAAACTGCCTTCATTCCCTTGAGCGGGATCAAGTCTTTCGTAGTTTACTTTTCATTCTATTCTCCACTTTCGAAAATGTTCAAATATCTGCTACATTCAACATTAGCTTTCACAATCCAATCACATCAAATGGTTACCAATTATGGATTCACAATATCTAAATTTGCATGAAAAAGGCAGCTGTGAACACGAAAATTTCCTGAAACGAAAGAGACAAGAACAACGTGCACAAAATAATATTTGTATTTGATGATTTTGGGTTACAATCTCTCTCTATTTGGATCCTCTGATTCGATCTCCGTAAGGTGTGTATTTGTGGATGTGTGATTGATCCAACGGCCGTCGAGGCTTGATCTTGGATGAACGTTCTTTAAGGGCCGTGGGCTTGATCTTTGAAGGTGGATTTGAGCAGATCTTCAAGGAGCCGTTGGGGCTTGATCTTGAGGATGAGTGTTTCTTCAAGGGCCGTTGAGGCTTGATCTTGAATAATGGTGATGAACGAATCTTCAAGGGCTTTTGGGCTTGATCTTGAAGAACGGTTGGATGTGTGGATTTGTTGATGTTGTTGATCCAAGGGCCGTCGGGGCTTGATCTTGGAAGAACGATGAACGAAGAACGAAGAACGCTTTCTTCAAGAGCCGTCGGGGCTTGATCTTGAGTTGGTGATTGTTGATCCAAGGGCCGTCAGGGCTTGATCTTGGAAGAACGATGAACGAAGAACGAAGAACACTTTCTTCAAAGGCCGTCGGGGCTTGATCTTGAATTAGTGATTGTTAATACAAGGGCCGTCGGGGCTTGATCTTGAAAGAACGAAGAACACTTTCTTCAAGGGCCGTCAGGGCTTGATCTTGAATTGGTGATTGTTAATCCAAGGGCCGTCGGGGCTTGATCTTGGAAGAACGAAGAATGTTTTCTTGATTCTTCGGGAACCTGGATGCTTGAGAGCTTCGGAGTTTTAGAGTTTTAGAGCTTCAAGGTTTTTTTGCCTAATATCCCTTCCTCAAATGAATGAAATTGGCTTCTATTTATAGAATTTTCCAAGGCCTAATTTTGAATATAATATCCCAGATGAAATAAGTCGTTTCTGCCAGGTGTTGACACGTGTCATGTTTGATGACTTTTCCAACTTATTTCGATTTTTTGTTTAGACACACGCTACGTGTAAAATTTATGTAATATATGAGCGTTGAAACTTTGATTTATCGGTCAACATTTATTTACCGAAATTTCGATGTCTACAACAGCGTCGACCCATTGGCCATGCACTGCCATGGGAGGAGGTCGACGGTCCTAACTCGCCAAAAAATTTCACTATTTCTAAAAATTCTCAAATTTTACAAAAATGTAGAGCAAGCCAAGGCGAACAACTTTTATACCTGGGCCGAAGTCCAATTCGGCCGGGAATAGCCCCAATTTCACTCAAACCCGCTTGAACCCTAGAATTTTGGTGGCCTCGATTCGTTATCTCTAGTGCTCCACCGCCCCATACAAGGCTTAGGGCATGTTCCTAGATTCACAAAGAGTCCATTGATACTGGTGGTGATCGGTATTGACTTCAGAAAACGGCGGATCGCCACCAAGGAGTTTCGACCCACCCACTGTGCAAATTACACGGTTTCAATGAGATTTTCTCTCAATTTTTGGGTGGAATGGATAAATGGGAGGTCGTGAGGTGATATACCAAGGTTCAATCGAGGTGGTTTGCTGGAAAAATTGACAAAAACGCCGGAGAAGACAAGAGAAACGGGTCGGGTTGCCCAATTCCATGTGATCCAGTGTTCTTCCCTCTCTCTCCCTTTCCTCCCAGTTCTCCCCTCCCATTCGTCACCTTCCCCTTCTTTCATTCTTCCTTTTATCCTTTCTATTCTTTCCTTTCCACCACAACCGCCTATTTCTCATTTTTCCTTCATCCCAACCACACACGTGGCAAAACTCATGGCTCCAGATTTTCTGGAGCCTTCTAAAATGAAATAAAGTTACCAAAATATCCATGATTTTAAACATTAATAACTTATCCGTTTCATGAACGGTTTACGCCTACGCGTTCGTGAGATTGAACTCTATCCAAATATGTCAAGAAACATGACAAAACATATGAGGATAAAATATGTCCTCGTAAGATTATGTTTAGCCGCCTAGGAGCACTTTCATCATTTCCACTTAATCGATAGATTTTACAACGTAAATTATAATAATTTATGGAAACAAAATTTTAAAATTCCTCAATAAAATTTTCATAACCATAAATCAATTTATTTTCGATTTTCTCAACTTATTCATGTATTTAAATTTTCAGTGTATTACATTTACCCACTGTTAAAATAAATCTCGTCCCTGAGATTTCAACCATCGAGTTACGAAGAGGAATTAAAATTATTCCCACATTCCTTTTATGATGAATAATATCATAATCTAAGTCTACGATTTTATTTAGGCTCCAAAATAAGCAACCAACGAATAATAATCGTGGTTCTCACCCACACTCTCAGATTCCCAGCCACATTCATTGACAGAATAAATATCATAATCTTTTTAGACATGCACATTGACAAAAATAATATCAACAAAAAGCCATAATTCTCGTTGGCTAAATAAATACCAAAACATCAAATCACATCTACCTTTGGCTAAATAAATACTAGCATAATAACCACAATTATCATAAAGTCCCGCCATAACCATCTTCAATCAATTAAATACCATAATTTTAAGCCATAATCATCAGTGGCTAAGTAAATATCAAAATTTCAAACCAACCCATTAGATTTGGCAAATCAAATACCAAAATTCCAACCAAAATCCTTGGAATTTCCAATCACACTCATTGGATAATGGAAATAAGTTTCAAAACCAAATCCGCAATACCGTTAACACTGAACGAAATCAATCTCATTCTATGATTTCATTCATATCCACAATATAAACTAAATTACCCACAGTAAATTTAAAAACATTTTTTTAATCTTTCTTTTTAATTGTTTCTCTTTTAAATTGCTTCTAAGTGCAGCCACATATTGCGTAAATTAGTGACTCACACTTCCAGGGTACTATTCACATTCCATCAACCAAATGAGAGAATTTATATAAGATGTCTCTAACGGTCAACGAAATTAAACTTTACTAATCACATAACCACGATAATATGTGCTCGTCATTAGTTTTGTTCGGAATATCAAATCCAACATTAACAACTCATGACTACGGCAACCAAAACAATCAAATTGTAATTATAAACTTTCCCCATCAATTATTTTCATCAATCATAAAAATTTCACATATCACACAATTGGAAATTCGTTTATATTAAACAAACTCAAATCTCATTTCATAATTTTATTCATGTCCACCAACAATAAATGGAGGAGTTTTCATGGTCTTTCCACCATTCCAATTATAATGGTCAACCATAACCACAATTTATAAATATTTTTTTTCTTTTGATAAGTCATCACAGCTTTAATAAATACTAAAATTTTTAACCATAATTATCATTGGCCACAAAATTTTAAAATTTCTAGCCTTACTTATCAGTGTCAAAACAATGATTCCACCACCGTTTGCTTTTTAGCTCAATCAAGGACTAGTAGGCTGGAAAAGATTGTAATATACCTAGCCACTTCACACATTTTTATCACTTCCATAATTCATTCTCACAACCCACACATAGAGCTTCTTCCCGGAAACATTGGGTCTTTGTGCCCACACATCCGTTCTTTCACATTTCACGAGTCATTTCGCCAAATTCATCATTCACGGGGCCACTTTGCCCAATAACACATCCTCGGGCTCTTTTCGCCCACATCACACATCCTCAGGCTCTTTTTGCCCACATCACACATCCTCCCATTCCACAGGCTATCACACCCAAATCAACATCCACATGCCTTTTTCGCCCAATTCCACATCCACGACATTTTCTGCCCAATTCAACATTTCACACTGGCCTAGGTATATTACAACTCTTCCATCTACTTGTCACAATTTCACTATCATCTTAACATTCAAAATTTCCATAATGCATCATATAATATCAATCCAATTCACTTCGTTTCACGATGATTCACAACATATATATGTATTCCACATAACTTTCTCATTACGCAAGAACTTAGGGAAGAATGCAATATCAATGCAAATCATAATTCTCATTAACGAAATTTTCATAATCACCATGGAAATTTCACCACAAACACAATGAAAATCATATATGTATCACACACACACACACACACATATATATATCACATGAATGCAACTTTATTCACAAAAATTGTGAAATCATGCAACCACAATGCATATCATAATTCACACCAACAAGACTCGAGAATTTTTGCATATCGTAGAGTAGGATCATTCGCTCTGATACCATTTTGTAACGCCCCGTCCTGAAATATTTATTTCAGAAAATAATATCGGTGATAGGCCTACACTAACTCTTGTTTAGTTAGTTACCATTAATCCCGATTCTCTACTTCCATTTCCTAATCCCTCACATTAAAATTATGACCAACATGTAAGTACCAAAACATAAGGTTAAAACTCAAATTATTTACCCAATTCCTTTTCTTAGTACAATTTCTCAACAAAGGATTTATCTCGATTATTTAAGGCTGTATCTAACACTGTTAGACTGCCTATGTACCCTTGAGCGGGATCAAGCCTTTCGCAATTCAATTTTCATTCTATTCTCCATTTCCAAAAATGTTCTAATATCTGCTATATTCAACATTAGCTTTCACAATCCAATCACATCAAATGGTTACCAATTATGGAATCAACATTAGCCTTTCGTAGACCGCCCCGACTTGCCGGAAAATTTCACTATTTCTAAAAATTCTTAAATTTTACAGAAATGTCGAGTAAGCCAAGGGGAACAACTTTTATACCTAGGCCAAAGTCCAATTCGGTCGAGAATAGCCCTAATTTCACTCAAACCCGCCGAAACCCTAGAATTTGGGTGGCCTCGATTTGTTATCTCCGGTGCTCCGCCGCCCTATACATGGCTTGGGACATGTTCCTGGGTTCACAAGGAATTCATTGATAGTGGTGGTGATCGATATTGGCTTCAAAAAAGGGCGGATCGCCGCCAAGGAGTTCTGACGCACCTACCGTGCAAATTGCACGGTTTCAATGAGATTTTCTCTCAATTTTTGGGTGGAATGGGTAAAGAGGAGGTTGTGAGGTGATTTCCCATGGTTCAATCGAGGTGGTTCATCGAAAAAACCGACAAAAACACCAGAGAAGACAAGGGAAACGGGTCAGGCTGCCGAATCTCATATGATCCAGTGTTCCCCCTTCTCTCTCCCTTTCCTCCCGGTTTTCCCCTCCCATTCATCACCTTCCCCATCTTTCCTTCTTCCTTTTCTCTTTTCTATTCTTTCCTTTCCATCACAGCCGTCTATTTCTGATTTTTCCTTCATCCCAGCCACACACGTGGCAAAACTCATTGCTCCAGATTTTCTAGAGCCTTCTAAAATGAAATAAAGTTACCAAAATATCCCTAACTTTAAACGTTAATAACTTCTTCGTTATAACTCTGTTTCACAAAAGGTTTGCGCCTACGTGTTTGTGAGATTGAATTCTATCCAAATATGTCAAGAAACATGACAAAACATATGAGGATAAAATATGTCATCGTAAGATTACCTTTAGCCGCCTAGGAGCACTTTCATCATTTCCACTTAATCGATAGATTTTATGACGTAAATTATACTAATTTATGGAAACAAAGTTTTAAAATTCCTCAATAAAATTTTCATAACCATAAATCAATTTATTTTCGATTTTCTCCACATATTCATAATTATGAATATCTTATTCATGTATTTCAATTTTCAGGGTATTACACCACATAACCCATCTCAAATAATTCCTCGGGTTTTCTCTAATTTAAGCCTCTAATGCCTTATTTTGTTCACAAGTTATATTTCCTACAAATGTCTCACAAAATTCATTAAACCCAAAATCTAATATAACATCATGACTAAATAATACACAAGAGATGTATTAAATATACGTAAAATATCAACCTAACAAATACCCACAAACCTATCTTTTGCTAGTTCTCGAGCAAAACCTAAAACAAGAAATTGACTAAAACAAAAATCTAACTAAGTCCACTTTCGTTGGCGAAACAATTGCACTGAGCATGTGCAACAAGCCTTTAAACCCCTAGCTGTCCCTAGTAGGAGGAGTTGCGTCTCCTTGAGTAGGGGTGGGCATGGGCTTGGCACCAAATTAGGGGGACCAGACTGGACCCGTTTGAAAATACAATGGGGCAGGGTGGGCCTGATCATACAAAATTTGAAATAAGAACCAAACCTAATTCGGCCCATTTGAAATGGGCCGGTTCCTATGGGGCTTGCGGGCACATTTCCCATTTGTTCCCTATCAAAATTTCCAGTACAACCAATTCATTGAAATCTCAAAACTCAATCATAATTTTCACACCCAGTCGATCTCCTTAGGAAAAGCCTTCAAAGCAACAAAGGGAATCAAAATACTATCACATATGATTACATTGAAAAACGACAATTTTTGAAAATATAGATCTCATAAAAGGAATCGAATACTAAGAACATATGTATCAACCTTCATCAAATAAGCGAGACTTCCCTATAAATCCGTTAGGTCTTTGAAATGGTTGTAACTTAAGGCTAGGTATTTGAGCTAAGAAAGAAAGGATAGAGAAAAACAAGAACTTGAGATCGTTGTTCTAAAAATTCTCGCATAGGCGCTAGGCGGCTGGCCACCGCCCTGATTAATGCCTAGGCATTTGAAAATTAAGAAATGACACCTAGATCTATTGAGGCGCCCGCCTAACCCGCCCAAACCTATCTAGGCACCCACCTAGATCGCAACTCACTTAGACAAAAAATAGATAACTTTCATTTTGCATTTTATTTTTTTCCAATAAATTATAAGAGACTTGTTACTTACTTAAATGAATACACATTATATCCTTATTTCACATGTTTTCATTATGTTCCAATATTTCATAATATATATGCATTTTTTTTAATATATATGCATTCTATTTTGTAGTTTATAATGAAATTCTATATATTTTAAGTATAAGCAGACACTTATTTACACGAAATATGATAGATTTACTTAAATCCGCCTAGGCTATAGGCCTTAACCCGCCGCCCAATTAGCGCCTAGCGTCTTTTAGAACCTTACTTGAGATATACCAAGACTTTTTCATACGTTTTCCTTAAAGTGATATTTGCCCCCACTCTAATATGAGTTTGCTAACGGGTCTAAAGCAAATCACTTCCAGGATACAACAAAGTTTGGAATTTTAGTTTAGCAAGAACTAAAATTCTCTTAAAATCTTCTAAAAGGAAACTGTATGATTTTTATGGAGAGAAAGAGGATAAGAAACTATTGTTTGAAGAATTGTATATCTGATTATGCAGCCAACATGGGCTCCCTGCAATCCATTAGTTGTGCTTTTCACAAACGGCACTGCAATCCATTAGTTGTGTTTTTTCAAACCAAGAGACACGACACTGCAGCCAATCTTCCATCATACATGCAAAGACTGTTTGATGGAACATGCATCAACTCCCAAAGTTGTGGACGAGACATCATAGCAGCTATACATTCATACATATATAAATATATATTAATGAAATATACCAACCATCCTTCCTTATTTCAATAATATATATAGCTCATATACTTGGAAACATCTAGCAATTCTCCTCTATCTCAAAATATATAAAACTAGAAATATTATAATGAATCAATCTTTATATCATTAACTTTAATCATACACATATGTTCATGCATACAAAAAGGTATCTTTCGATTTTAACTTTCAATTAGTGTAGGTATCTCAAGGTTCTTACAAATACAATAGTGGCATTTCCATACCTTAAACTATGTATTTATCAGTCAAAGCCGGAAAATACTTCACACATGATCATATTATAACTTCCTTGGAGAAAATTTTGTATCTAGTTAGCACTATTATGGTCATGTGCTACATCCTGGTTTCATAAACATTTACAAGAGAAAACCCAAAAAACCCTTGGTAGAAGCGGCACCACTCCTTATGTTTGTATAGGTGAGGTTACTTGTACATGTTATGCTATTCGAACATCTTATATTATTATGCCTCATTAAGAATTTAAATTTCATCATCTATATCATAGTAGTATGCACTGACATTTTGTAAAAAGCTATATAAATTATTCAGTGCTTATTCAAACCACTTATCAGTAACTTATTATTACCCATTAAACTTTGGTTTAGTAATGTTCTAGGCAAAGTTGGGTTACTATTACTGGTGACTTATAGTAAAGGGTTTCAGCCCCATTCCACTAGATGTATTTTGTACCATATCTCTCCAGAGTCCCTTTGTAAAAGGATCTACCAAATTTTTATTTGACCTTACAAAAGTTCTGTTAACAACTTCTTGTGTTATTAACTGTTACAAATTCATGTCTAAAGCTAATATGTCTAGATTTGCCATTATATACTTCGCTATAAGCTCTAGACAATGTAGCTTCACTATCGCAATACAAAGAAATAGATGACATTGGTTGTGACCACAACTCTATGTCGAACAATAAATCTCTCAATCATTCTGCTTCTTTGCATGCAGCTGCTAATGCTATAAACTTAGATTCCATAGTGGAATGTGATATAACAATTTGTTTATTTGATATCAAGAAATAGCACCTCCCCCAATAGTGAATATCCATCATGTTGTGGATTTATTATCGCTTGCACTAGTAATCCAACTAGCATCTGAGTACCTTTCTAGTACCACTGGAAATTTTGAATAAAATAGACCCAAATTAGTAGTCTTTTAAGATAACCAAAAACTCTACAAATTGCTTTCCAATGTAAAGTGCTAGGATTGCTAGTTTTTGACGCTTGTTTGAGACCATATAGTGATTTCACTAATTTACAAACCTTCTTTTTATTACCAGGAAGAACAAATCCTTCCAGCTGCTCCATATATACCTCTTCATCCAAATCCCCATTTAAAAAGGTTGTTTTCACGTCTATTTGATGTACATATAGATTATATACAGATGCCAAAGCAAACAACACTCTTAATGGAGGTGATTCTTGCAACTGGTGCATATGTGTCAAAGTAGCCAACTTCCTTTTTTTGTTTAAAACATTTGGCTACGAATCGGGCTTTGAAGGTTTGCAGAGAACCATCAGTATTATATTTCCTTATAAACACCCACTCACAACCAATTGGTTTAGATCCATGTGGTAAGTCAACCAAAGTCCATGTTTGGTTGGATAACAATAAGTTCATCTCATCATCTACAACTTCTTTCTAGAAAACAGCATCTCTAGAAGTCATTGCTTCTTTTAAAGTTACAGGATCTCCTTCTACATTTAAAATGAAGGTTATTTTATGTAGAAAATTTTCTCTATTTCCTTCCACCAAAAATAAAATGGCTTCTGAAGATATAAAATCAGGACCTAAATTCTTTTCTTTTCTGACCCTTTGACTTTTCCTATGTTGTAGAACCTCTTCCGGTTCCTTTCTCTTTTGGTGCTAGAAATCGAACCGGGATTTTCTTTCGACACTGATTGTTGATTATGTTCTTCAACTGAACAAGGACTAGGGTCATTATAAAATTTATTCTCAAAGAACTCTATATCTCTTGACTCAACAATGACATTTGAGTTTACATCAAGCAATCTGTATGCCTAGAGTTCTGGGCATATCGCACAAAAATATTTTTTATACCTCTAGGACCTAATTTGAATCTTTTAGGGTTGTGAAACCTATAGAAGGACAAACACCCCTAAACTCTTAAACATACCAAATTTGGCTTTCTGCCATTCCATACTTCCTATGATGACACATGAGTTTTTTTAGATGTACTTCTGTTTTGTATATAACATGCTGCAAGAAGAGCTTCACACCCCATAAATATGTAGGAACATTTGCACTTATGATGATTGAATTAATCATATCAGTGAATGTCCTATTCTTTCTTTCTGCTAAGTCATTTTTTTGTGGAGTGTAAGGTGTAGTTTTCTAATGAATGATTCCATGTTCTTCACAAAACAAAGAGAATTCATTTGAAAAATATACACCAATTCTATCATCTGAATGATTTTAATTTTAATTTTTTTTTGGTTTTCAACCTCAGTCTTATATCGTTTGAAAAACTCAAAGACTTCATCTTTATTAGACATTAAATAAACATAAGTAAATTTAGAACAATCATCAATGAAAGTAATAAAATAACGTTTTCCTCCTCTAGTTAAAACACCATTAAACTCACATATATCATAATGAACTAAATCTAATATTTTAGTATTTCTTTCTACTTTCTGAAAAGGTTTATTTGTAATTTTAGCTTTTGTGCATATTTCACGATTTTTAAATATAACATCTTTACAAGAAATTAAACCATATTTAGACAAATATTTTTAAAGATCTATAATTCAAACGTGCTAAACGACAATGTCATAAAATAGAAGAAGAGTAAAAAATATAAAAGAAGGATTCATTTGATTGATAGTGTGTTTGAACATTCTGTTAAAAGAATAACCTTGCCAATAAATAAATACACCTTTTATTGCACGTGGCAGTGTCTGAAGAGACCCGCCGCAGACTGCCAAACGACGTCACTTTAATAAAGCATCCACCGCCAAAGACCAAAACCCAACTGACAATCCACCTCCAAAAGCATCTGCCTTCCCGCCACGTAAGATCATAGATCCCTTCCATACACACGGCGACATCGCACTGGCAGGACCACGATAAAAACATGTTCCGCGCAACAGAGAATCTCTGATCCGGCCGCACCTTCCAGTCGTGTACGTAGTAAGCGTGGTCTGGATACCAACAGCAGCATCCGATATCTTCCGATTTCAGTCGGAAATTAGAAATCGCGGAGGAATGAGATAGCGATTTGGATTCTGGAAGGAAGAGAAGATGTTGGAGGATCAGGTGGCGAACCTCCTCCAGAGGTACTTGGGGAACTACGTCAGGGGGCTCAACAAGGAGGCCCTCAAGATCAGCGTCTGGCAAGGTTCGTTCTTTCCTTCCTTCCTTCGAGAAGAAACTTCCTTTTCCTGCTGCTGCTGCGTCTTCTACTTGGTTTTCCGATTCTCCTCTTTCTTTTGCAAATGTTTTACTCTTGTGCTTTGATTGGTTTTATTTACTGAATTTTTGGTTTCTGTGGATTGAATTGGGAATTGCTCGAAACGATGCGTTTCGAGTGGTGTCGATTGAATAAAAAGGGTATATTTAGGGTTTTAGGGGAGGGTTTTGTAGTGTAGTGACCACTGGCGGATCCATTAAGGGGCATGGGGGGTCAGCTGACCCCTGAATTTCGATGAACGTCCATAGATACCTCAAGTGCTGACCCTCCGAACTTCGGTGAATGTCCATGGATACCTTGAGTGTTGTCCTTTTGAAGATTAGAGGTGGCTTCATACTTGCCCTCCAACCGACTTTAGGCCTACCAAAACCCGATGAATGTCCGTGAATACCTTGGGTGCTGCCCCTTGCATACATAAACATGTCTGTAGTATGCATTTTCAAATGACTTTCAGGCCTACGAAGACTTGATGAAATGGCAATATGCATGCTATTTTTGGTATAAAAAAATTTGCGCACTGCCCGCGCTATTCTTATTGACCACCCTAATATTATTTCCTGGATCCACCACTGGTATTAACACTCTACTAGCTGCTTGGGGTCGGTTGCCAACTTGCCATTGCCAATAGGGAAAAATGAGAAATGGGTTTCTAAGTGTCAATGACATTGTACCAACTGTCCATTTCGTCGCCCAAGAAAATTAGTCACATCAGAATTGGTTTAGCCATTTGGGTATAACGATGAGCATTTCGGTGTTTGTAAGGACTAAGAAGCACAATGTCCATCTATTCACTTTACTAAACTTAGATGGCTACATGGTTTTCAATTTGGTTACCATTGTAGTGAAAATGAAAGGGGCCTGAGGGATGTATAGTTTGGCTACAGGGCAGGGCAGTTCCTGCATGCAGTCTTCACTCTTCAGGATAAGTCCTCAATGAAATGCCACTGCATATAAATACACAGACGCATATATATGCAAATAAATGCACATTTAATTTTTTGGGCAGAAATATGAGTAACAATAACAAAATTAAATATCTACTTGACACTGAGTCTCATCTTGGGCATGCTTAATGGGCTTCGACATTTCCACGGTTCAGAGACTATGGTTTTCCTGTTACACTGTCGTGTGGGTAGCTGTACTGTGTCTTAGAGTCTTGTTCTTGTTGTGCGTGCTTCTTGGCTGTAGTTTACTTTGAGAATGGCTGTTTATTCATTTCTGAGTGATTGCAAGTCAGGTCTTCTTGGCCAGAAGAAACCCTGTCCTTTGTCTTGTTCTCTTCCAGTTTTCCCTTAGTCAGAAAGGAATCAGCGGATCTTTGAAGATGTTAGGGGGTTGGAAGTGGAGGACGTGTGGGAGATAATCTGGAGGATTTGCGAATCCCCCCTGCTTATGTTAAAACTTTCCATGGCCCGCCTCATGGTCAGGTTTTGGCCAGGTTTTGGCCAGTGCTTTGGGCTTATGTATCTCCTATTCTTAGGAGCAGATCACTATCCGATCTATTCTAGCTTGGAAAACTATGTTGTCATGACTAATTATTGTTTCTTAAGCTAGGTGTAGTTTGTTGATTTAACGTTCGCTTCTATACTCATGGTGGATTACTCATCCACTTTACTGCACAGTTTCTCTTATGTATTACACTTTCATCTTTTTGTTTCAAAAAGGAAAAAAAAAATTATTATGCTAGAGCCTGAGAACTGTATTACGTACATCTTGCTATAATGTGAATCAGGTGATGTGGAGCTAAAAAACATGCAGTTGAAGCCCGAGGCACTCAATGCACTAAAATTACCAGTGAAGGTTAAGGCAGGATTTCTTGGATCAGTGAAACTTAAGGTGCGGGACTAACATTAATGTTTATTATTATGTTGATTTTCTTTGTTTATTTGAATGTCCATCAGCTCCTGATTGGACAATAGGGGAGAAGTTTGGCTTCATTCTCATGATTGTCTGTATTATGTTTGGAAGTCTCAAGTAATTGCCTTGGATTTATCTCATAATAAAATTGAACTCATGTATATATCATTTGGTGGCTTTACAAGATAAATTTGCTGATATGTGAAATTTTTATCATTGCCTTGGTTTCATAATAAAAATGAACCTGTGTATATAAGTAATCTTGGTGGCTACTCTTTATGTGTGAAAGCTTTGCAGTTATTCAGGGAGGAAAGAGTGTCAAGTATAGTGGGGATGTGGGATTTTAGAGGTTTTTTTTTTTGACTAATTTGGGTTGGATAAGCTTTTTGATAAGGTTAAGTATTGGTCCTCACTATGGGCTTCAGTCATGAAAGAGTTGAGGATAACCCCTTTCTGCTATTCTTCTGTAGTGGAAAGATGCAGGATGCCATATAGGTTGGGAATGGGGGCCATTTTGGAAGTGGAAACGGTTGTATGTAGGTTTCCACATTGTGTGCTTTGTCTTGTTTACTGAAATGGGTCAGTGGTGCACCATGATGTATTTTTGCTAAGTAAAAAATTGTTAGCTTATTTAAAAATAAGGGAAGGTAACCATTCATTAGCTTTCAAGGAACAATTTGGAAATGTAAGCAGAGATGTCAAGATGTTCGATGCAGTATAGAATTTAAAACATTGTTCTTGTAAGGGTTTCCTAGTTAAATGAGGTACAGGAAAAGAGTTTCTTTGGAGTTGTAAGGGTACCGAATGACTCGAATTGTAGTAGTTATTATTAGTCATGCGGTAATGTCATCAACTGGCAATTCAAAGTCTTTTGGTTTGGAAGATGTGATGTCAGTGGAATTCAATATTTTCTGCAGTATATATTTGGTGCAAATATATATGTGTGTGTGTGTAATTTTTTCCTGCTGTTTTTCTTCCATTCATTGCAGGCTTGAATTGCTTTTTGTTTTCCTGTTTAATTGATTTTACTTGCAGTGGTATTATTTTTAACTAATTGTTTTTGAAAACCCTCCAGTGTAATAATTTACAGATAGTATTCTATAGATAGCTATCTAAATCATTAATTTTTTTTTCTTCAATTTGTGTTTTCTTCTGTTCTCTTTGGTGAAAATGGTGAAGGGATTGGTGCATAATTTCAAAAGTGACACCAGATGTTATGTTAATGGATGATGTATTATAACTTTGGGATGAACATATTGTTGGATGATTGCAATTTTCACCTCCTATTTACTTCCTTATTACAAACTTTTTTCATTTTCGAAGTTACTGGCAATATTTTGTTTGTGTGGAATATTGTTCACCTATGATATTTGTAATTAAGTGCCTTTCTCCAATGAGGTTATTTTATTTTCTTGAACCAAGGTTCCATGGAGCAGGCTTGGCCAGGATCCAGTTTTAGTTTCTTTGGACCGCATCTTTCTATTAGCTGAACCTGAAACTCAAGTTGAAGGATCCAGTGAGGATGCTGTACAGGAAGCTAAGAAAAACCGAATTCGGGTGAGACATAGTAATCGGTTTGTGGAATGAATAGTGTTCTTTGCCAATAGCTGAGTGACCATTTTGTACTTTTCCCTTGTAAATAGGAAATGGAAATGAAGCTGTTAGAGAGGGCGCAGCAACTAAAGTCAGAAATGGTAGGATTGACCATAATCCAAGTGCTATGACTGAATTTTGCCATTATTAAAATTTGATATTACTAGGTTTGCACGTGTGCCTACGTATATATAATGTACACTGTACTGTGTACACATATCCAATTTATCTTGCACCTGAGAATATAGCTTTACCTCTGCGTATGTATAATGTATGCTGTACACATTTTTTCTTCCATTTCAGAATATGGCTTGCTTTTATCTTAGTTGTCCTTGCTCCTACACGTTTGTTTGAAATCCAATATTCGCTTGATTATGGTTATGCTCAATATTGAATTAACTTTATCTTCCATGTATTTGGAATTTCTATGTTCTTTATGTTTTATAATTCTACTATTTATAATTTGTTTTTCTTTGAAGAATACATCATGGTTGGGATCCCTGATCAGTACAATAATTGGAAATTTGAAACTTTCAATATCAAATATTCACATCAGATACGAGGATTTTGAAAGGTAAAGGAAACAAAAAGCCTCTTTAAATGTTCTGGTATTTTTAATTCCTATGTCTTGGGCTTATGCTTTATGTCTTTTATGCTGTAGCAATCCGGGCCATCCGTTTGCAGCAGGCATAACCTTGGAAAGTCTTTCTGCTGTGACAGTTGATAACAACGGAATGGAAACATTTGTCACTGGGGGTTCTCTAGACCGTATACAGAAGGTTTCTTATTATCATGTCATATGAAATTATAATTGCCACACAATATTCAGTTACTCTTCCGCATTTAAAATGTTATAAGTACATATGCTTTTGTAAGAAAAAAGGACTTTCGTCAATGGAAAATGAGAGAATGCATTACATAGAAAAGGGTTTCCGCTGACCGCCTGTTCTTCACTAAAAAATCTGTAAACAATAAAACAAACAAAGAAGATACAATGTAACAAGAAAATAAACAAAATAAACAACAAAATAACAGAAACAGAATAGTCCCAACTCTGAAACCATAGCAGCCCGTAATGATGCCGAAGTTATTTAATATTCTCTTATACCACTCCATCCAAACTTCCCCAAATGTTTTGCAATGTTGCTGTATTTTCATGTATTGTTTGGTTTTTATTTATTTTTTATATTGATTTCTTACATTCCTGGGATCTTTCAATGACTGATTAAAACTGTCTATTTTAGAAAAAATTTCTATTACTTGTGAATCACTTGGCTTCATCAATATGTTGGTCCCTACCATGTTTGTTCACACTATGATCTGGCATTGTTTGCAGTCTGTTCAACTGGATCAGCTTGCACTTTATTTGGATTCTGATACTGCTCCATGGCATGTTAACAAACCATGGGAGGATTTACTTCCATCAGAGTGGGTCCAGGTATATGCTCAAGGAATCCTTTTTAACACTAATAAATATTAAATAGAGCAGACGTACCTGCGTGTACATGTGCATACACATTTATTATATTAATTTTGGCACTTCAGGTTTTTAGATTTGGTACTGAATATGGTAAACCAGCGAATAGATTAGCCAAAAGGCACACTTACATACTGGAACCTGTGTCTGGAAATGCCAAGTACTCAAAACTACGTCCAAATGAATTTGCTGATAGCGGCCAGCCTTTACACAAAGCAGCAGTTAATTTGGATGATGTGACTCTCTGCTTGCCAAAGGTTAATTTCCATCTTACTTCAGTCCTTTCAGATTTGGTGCTGGGAGGTAATTTGATTCGCTTAAAAGCTGTTGAGTATTATTTGTTTCAGGATGGATACAGGGATGCGCTAAAGTTAGCAGATAATTTTGCTGCATTTAATCAGCGATTGAAGTATGCTCATTATCGTCCACACGTCTCTGTAAAATCTGACCCTAGATCTTGGTGGAAGTATGCTTATAGGGTTGTTGCTGACCAAATGAAGAAGGCAAGGTATCAGCTCCTGTTGTTTTATTTTTTTTTTAATTTAATTTTGTATTTTTATTTTTGAATTATCCTCCCATATGAATTGTTTGTGTAACTTGTGTTTCTGATGGATTTCTTGGCCATAGGCTAAAAAGCTGACATTTTCTCCCACAATTTTGGAATACTTATTTGAAAGAATAAAGAAAAGGGCTTCCTATCTAACCAGCTAATTTAGTTTTTCTTAAGGGAGTTGTCATGAAAAGGGCTTGGGTTAAGTTTAATTTAATAAAAAACAATGCTATAACTTTATTTAATGAAAAAAACTTAAATTTTAATGAAAAACCCTTAAACTTCTAATAAAGAGGACAAAAGAACTTAAATTTTAATGAAAATGACACAATTTTAATATTAAAAAAAAAAACCCTACGCGACTGGATGCGTCCATCACATACACTATTTTATTTATGAAACAATACTCCACTGTTTATGAAACTTAATGGTACTATACTATTTATGAAACTACAGTACTATACTATTTATGAAACTAAACGGCACTACACTATTTATTGTCCAGATTCATAAATAGTGCCTAGTTCTTGGTTCACTTTTGTAAATAGTGCTTAGTTATTGGGTCATGTTCCATAAATAGTGTATAGTAATTGGTATAGATTCATAAATAGTGTCTCATTCTTGATCCAGTTTCATAAATAGTGCCATATATAATGCCTAGTTCTTCGTCATGTTTCATATATAGTGTCTCTTTCTTGTTCCAGTGTTTTATATTGAACTCTTTCAATTTTTTATATTTTCTAATCAAACAAAGAACCAATTAGAACTGGAGGTAATTGAAAATTCATATGGTTCACAACTCAGAGTTTTTTTTGGAGTTCCTTGTGTTATGTTAATGAACTCCACAAGTTCTCTAAGAATGCTTTTTTATTTTCTTGCAAAACAAACCCCTTCTCCTGCAAGTTTGTTTTATGAATCCCCTTTCTCCTGCCATCAATCACTCCACATAAATATTTTTTTAAAAAAGTTGTGGCATACATTTTAAATGGATAAAAAACTCCATAGAAGCAAATACATAAGCTGGGAAAAAGCACCAGCACACCAAACCAAACAAAATCTGGAAAAAACGCTGTGCAATTGCACGCTCGTAGTTAGGTTGTTTTGTTTTTTTTTTTCTTGTCCTTATCATTCAATAGAGTTATAGGATGGTTTTTGGTTAAAATTAAAAGTTTTGAAGCCCTTTTCATTAGTTTATCTTTTTCTTTTTGGGTATTGTTATTGGCACTCCAAAAATCTCATTGTGCACTCCAAACTTTCTATACTTAGAAACAAATACACTTAGGAGGAGAGGAGTGCACACAGAGATTTTTGGAGTGCCAATAACACTACCCATTTATATTTTTCAATGCATTCTAATTTGTGCAATTTTTGTTCACGTAATGAAATTGACAGTGAACTTCATTTGTATGCTCTGAAACAAAAGTTAGAATTATATTTTTATATTTGCTTAAGTAATATCTTTGTGGCAGTGGGAGATTGTCCTGGGACCATGTTCTGAAGTGTGCAAGCTTGCGTAAAAGATATATCTCTCTATATGCTTCACTTCTTAGATCTGATCCTAGTCGGGTGGTAGTTGACGACAACCAAGATATCGAGGAGCTAGATCGTGGGCTTGATATTGAACTCATACTCCAGTGGAGGTATTCTTTTCTGAGTAAATGTATTATTTATTAGTTTCTGATGGTAATAGTGCTACACACAGCACGTGTTTGTACCATATTATAGTAGCACATCATGTGGCAAGTGAAGTGTACGTGCCGTGTCATTTAGTGGAACCATCTTCTTGGGTATTGATTGTTTAAGTCACTTGTCAAGTGGTATTAAAATGCGGTATGCTTAGTGATACTCTTCTGGTAGTTATTGGTACTAGTTGAAACTGTTTTGTTTCTATACAACATTTTTAACTGTTTTGGTGGCTTTAAGTTTATTTGCTTAGATATAACACTGTATGTAACTTGAAATGGTTTTATGTCAGATGGATTTTGATGGTATTGTGGTATCATTCGTGCAGGATGTTGGCTCATAAGTTTGTAGAGCAGTCATTAGAGTCGGATCTTGACTTGAGGAAACAGAAAGCAAAGAAATCTTGGTGGTCGTTGGGATGGTAATAATTTTACTTTCAAATTTGAAACCAGGTTGTTCCTTGTTCGAGACCCTACTTATTTGCATATACCGTAGCTTGATATTAGTCTTTCTTTGCCTTCATTTTATGTACTGTTCCAGGGGGAGTCAGTCTGAGATAGATGAGAGCGAGCCATTTAGTTTCAGTGAGGAAGACTGGAAGCAGTTAAATAGCATCATTGGGTATAAGGAAAGTGACGATAGTCTCTCAGTTTTAAGTAATGGCAAGGTGGATGCCCTTCAGACATCCTTGAGCATTTGCATGAAACATAATGCTACTAAGCTTATTGATGAGTCCCTGGAGTGTCTTGCTGAATTATCATGTGAAGGCTTGGATTGCTTTATAAAGCTTTATCCAGAGACAAAAGTTTTTGACATGAAATTAGGATCATACAAGTTATCCACGCCAAGTGGTCTCCTTGCAGAGGTAGGCCTTTATCCTGATGTGTTCTTTGTCATTTTCCGATCAACATTTGTGGCTCAGTTCCCTACGTGATTAGTAAAACCACATATCATCTACTTACCCTGCAGAGTGCGAGTACCTATGATTCTTTAGTTGGCACATTCTGTTATAGGCCTTTAAACAAAAATGTGGACTGGAGCTTGGTTGCTAAAGCTTCTCCTTGTTATGTGACGGTAGGTTTCTGCTACGCCTGAATTATTTGTTCCTCTAAGTGGTGATTTTTTACTGATTTTATCTCTTTGGCAGTATCTAAAGGACGTAATCGGTCAAATTATCAAATTCTTTCGAAGTAATACAGCTGTCAGTCAGAAAATAGCATTGGAAACTGCAGCTGCAGTGCAGGTTCTATCTTGCGTGTGCTAATTTTTGAAATATGCTTAAATAGTTGTTTAAACTAGTATCCTTGCTTTCTGCTGTTGGACATGTTACAATGTTCCAGTCATTGTGTGTGTATGTGTGTTTCTTCTATTTGAAGATTGTTGTTTGAACTTCCAAAAGTATTAAATCTGAATTATTAGATTGGCATGTAATTCATGGGGTTAAATACTGGGGGACTTTTAGAGCAAATACATGGAAGAAATTAGGAAAAAATATTAAATATTCAAGGGAAACATGCATGCATTGGACAAATTCTTTAGCGTGTTTTTATGCCATGTCACTTCTGACTTTCCCTTGGTGTCATAATGCATGATAAAGAAAATGTTCATAATATTGTGAGGATGCTAAATGAAGTACAGAACTTACTGCTTTTTTTTTTTTTGTTTTTGTGGAACATGCTCAAGATGGAATGTGCAAGAATTCAGTGAAACAGTGATTATATTGTTTACCATGGCTTCATTGACCTATGGCTGCCTGTTATTCTGTTCTCCCAAGCATGGTGGTCAAGTTTGGGATTAATGGCATACAAACTGTCTTGTTCATTTTGTACCAGATGACAATCAATGGAGTCAAGCGCACAGCTCAGCAACAAGTGAATAGAGCATTGAAGGACCATTCCAGGTTTTTTTAATTAGGTTCTTTGTTTCTTTTTATGGGGGGGATGCGATCATACCAACTCACATGCACCGGATCCCATCAGAACTCCGAAGTTAAGCGAGTTTGGGCGAGAGTAGTACTAGGATGGGTGACCTCCTGGGAAGTCCTCGTGTTGCATCCCCCCCAAAATAGCCGACCCCACTTAGTGGGAAAAGGCTTTGTTGTTGTTGTTGTTTCTTTTTATGGAGTAACTTGAGTCCTTCCTGTTAAATTTTGTATTGATCATTTCAAGTGAGGGATAGTTGTGCAATTGTAAAAGGGCTCTGGAAGTGCTGATTATATATACCCAGGTATACAGTATAGTAGGGGCCCTTCTAGGTGGACATATATATATATATATGTAGGGTTAGGACCAGGATACACATTTTGACAGCCTTTTTTTGTAAAGACCACGTCATAATGTCTTTCAACAGTCTGAACCGCCTATCTTTAGGTCTTCCCTCAAAGGTCATGTCTACCAAAAATCACCCAAATCTGAATTGTATGACCGTTGCATATAATGAGTCATTTTAGTGTTTCTTTGCAAAACCGTAGTTGTTCATTTTCTTCACTGTAAACGAATGTCTTAATGGTTTTGGATTTGTCTAATTTTTTTGGAAGGATGATCTATGAATGATGAATTAAAATATAGACGGTTTGGATGTTGAGAATGAATCCTACATGGATGGGAGGAGGGACCTTGCGTGGGCTTTTAAGTAAGTTGGGCTACTCCCCATATTGCCAATTGGTTTATGGTGGTACTCAACTTTCTTCATGGTATTAGAGCAGGTTGTCCCACGTGTGAAGCTAAACGGCCAAACATGCTCCATGTCACCCCGTTATGTTGTCCACGTGTTAGGCTCGAAAATTCGCCACACATTAGGGGACGTGTTGAGAATGGATCCACATTGATGGGAGAAGAGACCTTGCTTTGGCTTATAAGTTGGGCTACTCCCTATATTGCCAATTGGTTTTATGGTGGAACCTCAACTTTTTTCATTGGATACTAGAAAAAAAGTTAGGAGTGGGTCCTACAAATGTGTGCCAAAAAATGGGGGTCCCCCGATCCTAACCCGTGTGTGTGTGTGTGTATATATACAAATATTTGTCTTGCATTCTTGTGTCACGTGGGATAGGTTTTAGACTGCTGTGGGGTTGGCCTCATAGTTGCTATAGCTTTCTAGTGGAAAATGATTTGGGCATCGGAGCCAACAAAAGGCAATTCTTCTTTGATAGTGTGTGCCATTGACCTTCATGGACTGTACTGTATGCTTGGAAATCAATGTAGTTTCTTTTTTTATTTTTATGCAAAGGTGTAGTAAGTGGGATCACTATGGAGTAGAATTAGATTTGTACACTCATTTGGCTTCTGGTTAATGTATTTTAGGACTTTTAGAGAACCTCGTATGCGTTTCAGGGATTTTTGAGTTTCTTGTTTGATGATTATTTTGATGGACTTCCCATCTATTTGTGATTTCTGATTATTTTCTTAATAAAAGTACGTGATGCTTTAGCTTCTTTATGTTTATTTTATTAATGTATGTTTTATATTCTTTATCATTTATTATCTTCTGTTAGGTTTTTGTTGGACCTGGATATTGCAGCCCCCAAGATTACAATTCCTACTGATTTTTGTCCCGACAACAAGCATCCAACAAAGCTCATGCTTGACTTGGGAAAGTTGGTTATTGGTACCAAGGTTAACAACAAAGCTCATGCTTGCCTTGGGAAAGTTGGTTTTTGGGAAAGTTTGTTTCTTGTAAAAATTTACATCAAGCTTAAAAATGCATGCAGGATAGCTGTGAAGATGGATCACAAGAGGAGCTAGATTTGTATCTGCAGTTTAATTTAATTTTAAGCGATGTATCTGCTTTTCTTGTTGATGGTGACTACTGTTGGAGCCAATCTCCTTCAAAGAAGTCTTCTAGTTCTGCCAACTCAAATGGTGGTACAAATGGTGTTAGTTTGTTGCCTTTGTTTGATAAGTGTGGGGTCAATGTAAACCTTCAACAGGTATACGCTGGGACCTTTTTAGCTTAAAATGGAAGCATGTTTTTCTTTTGAATGTGAAAAGATTGTTTCTGATGTTTTTAGTTTTATTTTGTCTCTTTATCCAGATTAGATTAGAGCGCCCATCCTACCCGTCAACAAGAGTTGCTGTACGGCTGCCATCATTAGGGTTTCACTTCTCTCCAGCTAGGTATCATCGATTGATGCAAATTGTTAAGATGTTTGAGGAGGAGGATAGTGAGGACTCAGATCTTCTTTGCCCTTGGAATGAGGCTGATTTTGAGGGGTGGTTGTGTCTTCTTACATGGAAGGTTTTTCTCTCTCGTGCTGTCTTTCAATCAATCAATCTATCCCTTCTTTTTTTTTTTTTTCCCACTCATCCCCAAAACAAACGAACACTTTCTAAAAAGTTTCATGTCTATTATGTAGTGCTATGTTTGAATATCTATGCTCATTTATTTATTTTAATGTGAAGGGTCTTGGAAATAGGGAAGCAGTGTGGCAGCGGCGCTACCTATGCTTAGTTGGGCCTTTCCTTTATGTACTTGAGAGCCCTAGCTCAAAATCGTACAAACAGTGTATCAGGTTCTGATGCCAACTTTTCCTTGATATTATCTGTCTATCTAAAAGTAAGGTATGTTAGGAAAAACAAAAATAGATATATTTGTGTATAGAGATGCTGTTAATCCTTTTCCTTTTATTAGGGGTATTTTTTAATGCACTTTAGTTTTCCAAATTATCTTAGACTTGTTACTGGTCTTTGTCCTGTTGTTTTGCCACTACCTCTATTTGTTTCTAACTTTACATAAATTTACTGCTATTTAGATTGTTGCACTAGTAAATTATGAAATAGTTTTCAGTATTTCATATCTATACATCATAATTCATATGCAATGCCTAATTTAATGTAACAGTTTATGTTAAGTGAAATGTTGTTTGGTAGAATTTGTTCTTACTGCAACTGATTCTTGGAATCATATGCTTATTGCAGCTTAAGTGGAAAACACATATATCAGGTTCCTTCAGAGTCTGTTGGTGGTGCTGATCTTGTATTGGCTGTCTGTGATGCTGCACGAGCAAATACCAAAGTTGTAGCTCCATCTTTATAGTTTAAGAAAATTAGTTCAATTACCCCCTATAAAATTGTTTTGTTGACTATACTTATTTGATGTTTTTATATAGGTGGTGGAGGATGCAAATGCACTAATATTGCAATGTGACTCCGATGATTCGAAGAAAACTTGGCAGAGCCGGTTGCAGGGGGCTGTCTATCGTTCATCGGTAATTCTTGTGTAGTTGCTGATTGAAATTAGTATTTTATGATTTTTACCATTCCCCATAAACCTTTAACCTGCGCAACGTCACAGCCCAATGTCGTTTAGGTTGTTGGGATTGTCGTTCACAAAGACCTGGATTCTGCAGTCACAGATAGGTGTTTTGACGTTTGTCGCAGTGCTTTCGTCCTTCCCTCTTTATCTAGTTTGATTTGTGTTCCTATTTGTTGTTCGGATTGTTGTTCACAAAGACCTGGATTCTGGAGTCACAGATAGGTGTTTTGACGTTTGTCGCAGTGCTTTCGTCCTCCTCTCTTTATCTAGTTTGATTTGTGTTCCTATTTTCCTGATTTTCTTTACCGAATAACATATTCACAGAATTACTGGTACTGACATAATTATGGAGGTTGTTTCTGTCCTCGAATATAGCATTTTCTGGTCATTACTTTCCTGCTAGGCAATCTCTCTTATAAGTGTTACTTTATGAAACTTGTTTGGTATTTCTTAGGGAGTACTCCCACAAATTGCAGCACTTTCAACTGTAAGGAAAAGCATAAACAATGTCTTAAGTAATCTTATATGCAGGGTTCTGCTCCTGTGACTAGTCTAACTGAAACTTCATCGGAGTCTGAGGATTCAGTAATCGAGCTTAATTCCAGTGAGGATCTAGTTGATATATCAAAAATGGAGAGAGCATTTATTACTGGTGTTCTTGATGAACTGAAGGTCTGCTTCAGTTGTAGTTGTCAGGTAAGCCTCAACTATATACTTGACATAAGTTTCCTTGTAAGGGACAGATCTAACTAAGAGCTACTTTCTCTAGCATGACCAGAATTTTATGAAAGTGCTCCTAACCGAAGAAAGGCGTTTATTTGAATTTCGAGCAATAGGTGGCCAGGTAAATAAATCAATTGATTTAGACAAATCGGTTTTTATTTTAATGTTTTATTTACTATTTTTCAATCGGCGCAAAACCGAGTGCGGTGGCGTTCTAGGATTCGTCCAGCCGACCCCACTTAGTGGGATAAGGCTTGGTTGTTGTTGTTGTACTGTTTTCAATCGGTTTTGCCAACTCCAGAGAGTTGTATTTTTGGATACAGGTTGAGCTATCGGTTAGAGCAGGTGACATGTTCATCGGAACTGTTTTGAAATCTTTGGAGATTGAAGATTTAGTTTCTGGTCACAGAATGCCTCAGCCTTGCTATCTGGCAAGATCATTTATCGGCAATGCAGAAACAAATTTAACCCCTGGTGCCACCGGGAATCAAATTTTGGATGGCAGTGATGTTATCCTGAATGAAGGAGATGAATTTTACGAGGCACCAGAAAATTTGGTTGACCCTGAAACTTTATTGTTGAAATCCCCTCGTTTTACCCGTATTGCTGGTTTACTCCCTGGCAACGGTCTTCAGGCAACTAAGAAGGACATTGAACTCGATGATCCGTTGGATAGTTTTGTGAAAGCTCAAATAGTTATCTATGACCAAAATTCTCCTCTGTACCATAACATAGACATGCAGGTGAGTGTTATTCTGCATGAAATTTGGACATCAATCCCTTGCATTGTGGTTTGAATAATTATTCTTTAAATTGATGTTTAGGTCTCGGTCACCCTGGCTACCCTATCATTTTTCTGTCGTCGACCAACAATTCTTGCCATCATGGAATTCGTTAATGCTATTACCATTGAGGATGAAAGCTGTGAATCTTTCAGTGACAGTCCTTCAGCAGCTATTGTGAAACATGACATCTCCAGAGATGATGCAGTTGATGATCCACGATCAGTGACCATCAGTGAGCCATCTATTAAAGGGTTGCTGGGAAAGGGGAAGTCCAGGGTCGTTTTTAATTTAACATTAAATATGGCTCGCGCTCAAATTATATTAATGAATGAAGATGAAAGCAAGCTTGCTGTTTTATCACAAGATAATTTGGTTACCGATATTAAGGTTTTTTCAAGTTCCCATCTTTGGAAGAGTTTCCATTTTTATTGAACTTACCTGATTCGTGCTTACTAAACTTCCTTGTATTTCAGGTATTTCCATCCTCTTTTAGTATTAAGGCAGCCCTTGGAAATCTTAGAATAAGTGATGAGAGTCTTCCTAGCAGCCATATGTATTTCTGGGCATGCGACATGAGAAATCCAGGAGGCAGTTCATTTGTTGAGGTATTCCTTTCTCTCTTTATCCCTCTGGAGGTTTCGAAATTTAAGATTTTTTTCTTAGTAATCTTGTGTATTTTGTTGGATGGTTATTGAATAGATCAGTGGACCAAATAAAATTTAAAACGTGTTCCTCAATGAATTTTAAATTGGGTGGAATTGTTGGTCAAAGGGAGAGGGCAAGTTAAGACCAAAATAGGAATAGCTTGTCTTGTGGAGGGAAATGATGAATTGGCTTGGGAAAAATTGGACGATGTGAAATATATAAAGAATTATAGGGTTTCTGCATTATTTTGACAGAAATATATACTTGTGTTCTGCAGGATGTTCTTTTCTTATGCTGTTTTGTTATTCTCCTATTTCAATTGTTTTTATTGGCTATCATTGATATTTTTACAACTATTTTCTTTATGATGCAGTTGGTGCTTACTTCATTCAGTGTTGACGAGGAAGATTATGAAGGTTATGAGTTTAGCCTTTATGGGCAGCTTTCAGAAGTACGCATTGTTTATTTGAATAGGTTTATCCAGGAGGTAATATACATTTGACTTCTCTTTTGTTCGTTATGCACTCTAGTTTGTTTCCACTTCTCTTATGTCTGTAAAATCATTTGTAGGTGGCTAGTTACTTCATGGGTCTTGTTCCCAACAATTCAAAAGGTTTTGTCAAGCTAAAAGATCAAGTCACAAATTCAGAGAAATTGTTTACAACTAGTGATTTTGAGGGATCACCTGCACTGAAGTTGGATGTATCTCTTAGGAAGCCTATTATTTTGATGCCTCAGAAAACCGACAGTCCTGAGTATGCTTACTTTGGAATTTAGACTCTGTATTTTAGTTTTAGATTTTGAATTTAGGCTCCATTGGTGCACCAATATAATTCATATCTTTATTTGATATTTCTGATGTACGTTCTGTAATTCTCTGAATTTTTCTATTTCAGCTACTTGAAGCTTGACATTGTTCATATTACTGTCCGGAACACCTTTAAATGGTTTGGTGGAAGTAGAAGTGAAATTAATGCTGTTCATATGGAAGTGTTAACGGTTCAGGTGATTGAGTACATTTGATGTTTTTTCTTTTACCGTCTAAACTCTATCCTCAATTTTTATTTATTTGTTTTGAGGGGTAGTGGCTGGAAAAGGATATGGAGGTTCCAATTGAAATGGATTTTTAAAACCCTGGAGTGCTTGGCATCGTAATTTTTTATTTACTCTCTGCATGTTAATTAATCTTCATTTATGGGGGGATGTAGGTTGAGGACATCAATCTAAATGTTGGCACTAAAGCAGAGTTGGGTGAAAGTATAATTCAAGATGTGAAGGGAGTTTCTGTTGTGATTCGAAGGTCACTTCGAGATTTGCTGCATCAAATACCAAGTGTTGAGGTCGTAATCAAGGTAATGCATCACTTATTCATCGACCAGTGTGTGAATCCAAGTTTTTTTCTATTCCGTGCACTCGTGCACCCTTGTACATTATTTGTTAAAGTTGCAGGTGTAAGTATAGGGTGTGTTTCTGAAAAATGCATTATAAGAGAAGTCACATTCTAAAGGTTTATGATTCGTGCTTTTCAGATGGAGAAATTGAAAGCAGCTTTGTCAAACAGAGAATATCAGATTATCACTGATTGTGCACAGTCTAACATTTCTGAAACTCCACATATTATACCTCCATTGAACCATGAGTCTATGATATCATCAGTTGATGTTGAAGAACACGTCACTCCTCAGGACCCTGTTGGTGTCGAATCTCGAAATGCAACTGAGGGAGCTTGGGTTATGATGAAAGTCTCTGTTGTTATTGATTTGGTTGAATTGTGCTTGCATACTGGAGTAGCAAGAGATGCATCTCTAGCCACTGTACAGGTAGTTTCTTAATTTGGTAGATTTTTTAACTGTCAGTAATTTATTACAATATTTGCATCTATATTCAGTCTCTTGAAAATTGGAGGTATTTATATATATATATATATATATATATATATATATATTCGGTTTTAACAGATTGAGTTGGCCCCTGCAAGTCCCCTTAATATCATTGATTGATCAATACATCCATCTTTATTGAAAGTCATTTTCAAAGCCTTGCATTTATATAAATGTCTTTTCTGTTCAAATTTTCTGGTCCAGTATACAGTATTTGGACATTCCTTGTTTAAGTGATTTAAACAGGATTTCTTTATTAAGAAAGACGAAAATTAAAATCCAACCGTCTCCCTTATTTTGATATGACCAACAGGGTCTTCATTCATCAACAATCTTAACCAACCATTAAACCTAATATTCTTCCATGCGGTTAAAAAGGGGAATGATTTCTGCGCACCTGTACTTATGTCCCTAGATTCTCTATGATTTCTTCAATCTGAAGGCCAAAAATAAATAGGGGTGCATAGCGAGAGAAAAATGGTGGGTGTAAGTCACTCCCCTATAGAAATAGTGTCACATATAGATGTGATACTCGATATTCGTTTCAACCCACCTCAATGTCAACCAAAGTCAATTAATTAACTATCACTAATTTCGAAAAAAAAAAAAAGAAAAAAAAGAAAAAAGAAAAGAAAACTCCACTAATGTGAAGGGAGTGGATATGTAAAACGGTCAAGGTAATCAACCTGTAAACCCCTTAGTTTCTCTTCCTTGCCTGCTTGGTTGTACACAGCTACTAAAGCAACGCTATTTTGCTATTCTACAGCTTGAAAATGGCTCCTAAAGCTAACTACTAGCACTAGCAGGAGCTAATAGCAAAAGCAAAGCTAGTAGCCAGCCACTGCTATCTCTTCCTATATAGAGTTCTCAATAAAGTAATACTGTTTTATTTAAAAAAAATTTGGTGATGTTAATACACAGGGAATAATCAACTGTGGACATGGTTAAACTGTTGATTTTTTCATAATTCATAATAGTAACTGTAGGATATATTAAATTTGCAGACTGGAACTTAATAGGACCGTATTGGATGTCATCATGGTACAATGTGTGTGTAACCACGGTGGATATCCCCATTTTAAGAAAAGAATAGATGTTATATGTACATATATATCTTCTCGGTTTTATAATGCCATCACCTCCTTTCCTCGTACAGATCAGTGGTGCATGGTTACTGTACAAATCAAATACACTAGGAGAAGGCTTCCTATCAGCAACACTAAAGGGGTTTGCTGTGCTTGATGATCGTGAGGGTACTGAACCAGAGTTTAGGTTGGCGGTAGGAAAACCCGAATGCGTTGGTTCAAGTCCCTTAGATTTTGTGACTCATGATGGTGCTCAACAAATCTCCAGTGCACATGATATGGAACTGAATGATTTGACATTAGTTCCTACGATGATCATTCTTGATGCAAAATTTTCTCAGCTGTCAACAGTTGTTTCCTTATGCATCCAAAGGCCACAACTGCTTGTTGCACTTGACTTTCTGTTGGGTGTTGTTGAGTTTTTTGTTCCTACAATCAGCAATACTCTGTCAAGTGAAGAAGTAAAGAACTCCGTCCATGGAATGGATGCAGTGATTTTGGATCAGTCAACTTACAAGCAACCCTCTTCTGAATTCTCTCTTTCTTCTTTAAGACCTTTAATAGCTGATGATGGAAGGCATGATCATTTTGTTTATGATGGCAACGGTGGTACACTATATTTGAAAGATAGGCAGGGATTTAATCTCTCCGGGCCTAGTACAGAGCCAATAATATATATAGGAGACGGGAAGAGGTTGCAATTCAGAAATGTTGTCATCAAGGTTCTCCCATTACGATATCATCTTTTCTTGTTTATCCACATGCTAGTACCTAAAAAACTTCTATGATATTTGAATTACTAATGTGACTTCTGTGGATGTAGAATGGGCTATACCTAGATTCATGCGTTTCTATGGGATCCAACAGTAGCTATTCAGCTTTGAAGGAAGATCAGGTCTCCTTAGTGGGAGGGAATGAAGATTCTAATATGAATTCCTCAACAGAGGGTGTCAATAATGTGCCACCTCAAAGTATTGTGGCCGACAGGTCGACAGAGATTGTTATTGAGTTGCAGGTGTTTGCTTCGTTTTATTTCTTTTTGGCTTATATTTTGCTATGCTCTGTGGAACTTAATGTTAGTCTCACTTCCCCCCCCCCCCCCCCTGAAATGCGAAATGCGTCACCCTGAAACTAGATTTTCAACAAGCATGCAGTCTGTCATTTCTGGCAAAAAATCTGTTAAAAATCTCATACGTGGCATTAATGGGACCCATTTGGTTGCTGATGTGGTAACCCATTAGTGCCACGTATACAAAACTGATTAAAGAAACAAACAACCCGGCAACTACCCCAACACAGACCCCGACTCCGCCCAACCTGACTTCTCTCCCCCTCTCTATCCATTTCAATATCCTTACATAACCAAACACAGTAAAGTGATCTAAATCCCCAGTTCAATACCAGAAATAAAACGAGAATGAAATGAAAAGAATTGATGAGTGATTCACAAAATAAATATTAAATTGAAAATTAAATATTATATTGGCACCTGATTAGATCTACTCCCAAGCGCCCCTCCCACACCCCCCCCCCCTTTCAATCTAAGCTTCTCTTTGTCCTTCGCAATCAAACCCTAATAAACGAATCGATGGCATCTATTGATCCACATATGACCACCTCTTAATAAAACCGTCTTCCATGAATGAAGACGACTTGACTGATCCACATATGACCACCTCTTACTAAAACCGTCTTCCATGGATGAAGGTGACGACTTGGCAGTCATCTATCTTCATCAAGTATGCCAACTGTCATTCTCAAATTTTGGCATTTGAGAGTGGCAGAGCGGCCTGGTAGTGCATACACGGAGAAGGGAGGTTTTCTTCACCTTCATATGTGCTTAGGAAATATGTTTGAAATACTAGGCCAACTGGGAAAAGGAGGAATAGAGAGAGAGACATGCACTTCAGTTCTAGGAATTCAGTGAAGGAGAGGGGAGGAAGGGAGAGGGCTAGAGCGATTAGTTTCCCAGGGAATGCAAGATATAGACATTTAGCGAGATATTTCAAAATTGGACAGAAGGTTATCATTCTGGACTATGGAGATAGGAGTTGTTCGTAGAAAGCGTGCGAATTACTGAGAGAAACATGTTTAGAAGCTACCAGTTGTGGAGATTCCTATAGGTTTCAAATTCTCTTTAGCACAAGGTGATAAGGAGCAAGTACGGGGTCAGAGGTGTTGAGAATGAATCTCACATTGATGGAAGGAGGGACCTTGCATGGGCTTATAAGTAAGTTGGGCTACACCCTATATTGCCAATTGGTTTTATGGTAGAACCTCAACTTCTTCATGGGATCAGAGCAGATTGTCCCACGTGTGGAGCCAAACGGCCACACGCGCTCCACGTCCCCCCGTTATGTTGTCCACTTGTTAGGCTTGAAAATTTGCCACACGTGGGGCTGTGTTGGGAATGAATCTCACATTGATGGAATGAGGGACCTTGCATGGGCTTATGAGTAAGTTGGGCTACTCTCCATATTGCCAATTGGTTTTATGATGGAACCTCAACTTCTTCAGGAGGCTAACGGGTTAGACGCAAACACTTCTTGTGTGGTTCAAGTCGTAGTCCATGGATAGATATTTCATTGGGTCCTTCTTTCCCAGAGTGTTGCAAGTTTGAGGTGGGCAATGGGGAGAGGGTGAGGTTTTTATAGGATGGACCGTTGAAAGAGCGATATCCTAGATTATTCTTGTTATCGAGAAAGAACGACCAAAGAATTTCAAGTTTTGTGGATTTGTTCTGTTGGAGTTGGGAATGTCATTCTGATGAATTTCCTCATATACTAACTAAAAACAATAAGAAATCAAATCAGAGGAATAGAATCAGCTGGAGAAAGTAGAGGCAGCTGGGTTATTAGAGAAGGTGGAAGATGTTCGTTTTTTTTCAATCAAGAGTGGATAATAGGTGGTGGAAACTAGACAGATCAGGATTGTTCACTTGCAGATCGTGTAGCTCTTTCTTTCTTGTGCAATAATGAAACTGTGCAACATTTTGCATCCTATTCTCCAAATATCAAAAGCTCCTCCAAAATTCAAAGTTCTTGCATGGTTAGTGGCTATTGGGAAGGTCAACACCTGTGATCAAGTTCAAAAGCGAGGCCTTTTATTTGCATTTCTCCCCAGTGGTGCAGTTTGTGTAAATTTGAGGAGAGTGTTAATCATGTTTTACTCCATTGTTCTTACTCAGTACAGCTGTGGCGGAAATTGTTCAAGGAAGTTAGAGCTAGTTGGGTTATTCCAAAGGGTTGTTACGAGCTTCTAAGTTCCCAGTTCGAGTCTTTAGGAAAGGAGAAGAAAGCTAAACCTTTGTGGGGCTGTTTGGTGTTGGCAGTTTTTTGGAACATTTGGTTGGAGCGTAAGAGAAGATTTTTTTATGATTAAAAGGGAGTGGGAGTAGAGGAACTATGGTTTAGGGTAAGGTACTGGGCAGCCCTCTGGGCATCGAGGGATTGTTCTCTTTCTTATATAGTGATGGATGTGTTAGCAGCCGTAAAATGAATTTGGTTCAGCTTTAGTTACTAGTAAAGTAGTCCTACTTGAGAGGACTTAGCTAGTTTTGCTAGTTGGTGGATTTCTTATCCACTTCTTGTAATTCCTTGTATTGTTTTAATAAAAATCTATCGTTTCTTCCAAAAAAAATTGGGTGGATGGGTACAGTGCTGGAATTGCACTGATGGGCAGAGATGGTGGGTGGGGTTTTAGTCACAGAAGAAGAGAAAGGGTGGGACCATGGGAGGAAAAGAATTTTTTAGATATTTTCTAATTTTTTCATTTAAATTTTTTTGTTATTGTATTCACACATGGTAAACACATCATCAAATAATTGGAGCCTGCTAAGCCACGGAAGAGGATTTAACAGATTTTATGACATAAATGACAGAATCAAGCAACATGGACGAAAATCAGGTTCCAGGGGGTTTAGTGACGCATTTTGCGTTTCAGAGGAGAAAATGAGATTATCATCGAGTTCCAGGGGGCATAGCAAAAAATAAGCCTTTGTTTTTTCCCAATTTCAGGCCATACTCATTTTCTGGAACTGCTAAATTTATTTTGTAACTAAAATATTTCGCTGCAGTTGGTTGGCCCAGAGCTGACATTCTATAATACTTCTGAAGATGTTGGGGAATCACTTGTGCTCTCTAACCAACTTTTGCATGCACAGTTGGATGGATTCTGCAGGTCAATTTTTTTATTCCTATCATGTTTAGATGTACTAGTATAAATTGTGTGCAGGGTTTATGAATGTTTGATGTTATTTATGTGTTTTGCCATTTTTCCTGTAGCTAGAAATATTATTAGAAATAACTATGGATACTTGTGCTCTCTAACCAACTTTTGCATGCACAGTTGGATGGATTCTGCAGGTCAATTTATTTATTTTTATTATCATTGTTTAGACGCACTAGTATAATTCGTTTGCAGATTTTATGAATGTTTGATGTTATTTATGTGTTTTGCCATTTTTTCTGTAGCTAGAAATATTATTAGGAATAACTATGGATAGTTTCTCAAATGGGTCCCAAGTATTTCCTTTTCCTTGTACCTTCTGTCTTTTCTTTTCGTTTTCTTCTTTTTCGTTTCCTTTTACCTTCTAGCTAGAAATTTTCATGTTTAATTGATGCATTATAAACTCTGTTTTATTGCTTGAACTTCAGACAAATATTTTAATGCTCTGAAATATAATGGAAAAGTGACGTTATACATGCTCTTTCTGCCTCCAGGCTTGTTATGAAGGGTGATACCATGGAGATGAATGCAAATGTGCTTGGTTTAACTATGGAGAGTAATGGAATCACAATTCTGGAGCCTTTCGACACCTCTGTAAAATATTCAAATGCTTCTGGAAAGACCAATATACATCTAAGTGTTTCGGATGTATTTATGAATTTTTCATTTAGCATCCTCAGACTTTTTTTAGCAGTTGAAGAGGATATCTTGGCATTTTTAAGGACAACATCAAAGAAAATGACAGTGGTTTGCTTGCAGTTTGACAAAATTGGAACGATACAAAGTAGGCCAGAGTGTTTTATTTTGTTTATTTTTCTATATTGTAAGAAGGGTTTGACTTGCTAAAGTTACATGCTGATGATGTATTTCCTGCTTCCTTCACATTTTCAGATCCCTACAGTGATCAAATATATGCTTTTTGGAGGCCTCGTGCACCTCCTGGTTTTGCAGTTCTTGGCGATTATCTGACACCATTGTTAGTGGACGCTGTTTTAAAACGGCTTCTTTTGATATTAATGGTTTTAGTGTCATATCTTAGTTGTACCTCATGGTGCTCTTTAAATATCAGTATTACTAAAATTGCAACTGTTTTCATTTTTTTATAGTTTTGGATGTTGATAATACCATTTTCTTATGACAGGGACAAGCCGCCTACAAAAGCAGTTCTTGCTGTAAATACCAATTTTGCTAGAGTCAAGAAGCCCCTGTCTTTTAAGCTGATTTGGCCACCTTTACCTTCTGAGGGCTCGTCTGTTGATAGCATAAATGATTCTGATTCAATACCAAATGATGTCCTTTCTGACGGAGCTAATTGTTCCATTTGGTTTCCTGAAGCACCTAATGGATATGTTGCATTGGGTTGTGTCGTTTCCCCTGGAAGAACACAGCCACCACTGTCTTCTGCTTTCTGTATCTTGGCTTCATTAGTTTCTTCTTCTTCCTTAAGGGATTGCATTGCAATCAGTACCAACAATCCGTATGTCGTGCTTTCAAACTCTCTCACTTCTAATAATTTCGGATTACACTAAAGTTGCCAATAGTTTACACTGAGGTTCAAAAGTACCAAATTTGGCAATACTTGAACATATTTGATGGTTTATGTCTTTTCCATACGAAGAGGTAGTGGAATACATTTTTTATTGGCTTCAAACGTTTAACGCATTGTCATGACTCTGTTATTAGATTTTGGGTCCAACTTCACTTTCTGTTAGATCTCCAACTAAATTGGCCTGTTTACATTGGTAAAAATGATTGAAACGTGATTTTTTGTTCCATTTTAAAATGCAGTTATCAGTCAAATTTAGCATTCTGGCGTGTGGATAATTCTGTTGGCACCTTTTTGCCAGCAGCTCCAAATACATCTAGTGTAATGGGTACAGCCTATGATTTGCGTCACATGATATTTGGATTTTCAGAAGCACCTGAGAAATCATCTAAACCTTTCGATGTCCAAGATACTTCTGCACAAAGTCATGACGTCCAACCAGAAAGGTTGGCAACCGTAAACTCTAGGCGGCATTACGAAGCTGTTGCTAGTTTCCAATTGATATGGTGGAATCAGGGATCAAACTCAAGGAAGAAACTGTCTATATGGCGTCCAGTTGTCCCTCAGGGGATGGTATATTTTGGTGATATTGCTATCAACGGGTATATGATAATGGTGTTGAGGGATATCTTATCTTTATAACATTATGATTTTGTGTATGTCTTTTTCTGTTGTATCTTAAGTAACATAAGTTTGATGGTTACTAAACTTAGGTACGAGCCCCCAAATACCTGCATTGTTCTTCGTGAATCAGGAGATGACGAGATCTTCAAAGCCCCTCTTGATTTCCAGCTTGTTGGGCAAGTTAAGAAACAAAGGGGAACGGAGAGTATATCTTTCTGGCTTCCTCAGGCTCCTCCAGGGTTTGTTTCCCTTGGTTGTATTGCATGCAAGGGAACAGCAAAGCAATCCGATTTCAGCTCATTAAGATGCATACGCAGTGATATGGTCACTGGAGATCAATTTTCGGACGAAAGTGTATGGGATACATCTGATATCAAGCTTACAAGAGATTCTTTTAGTATCTGGTCAGCTGGAAATGAGTTGGGGACCTTTATGGTTCGCAGTGGGTTCAAAAAACCTCCAAGAAGGTTTGCTTTAAAGCTGGCCGAGTCAAATGTACCAAGTGGTTCAGATGATACTGTAATTGATGCAGAATTGAGAACTTTTTCTGCTGCACTTTTTGATGACTATAGTGGCTTGGTAAGAATTCATACTAAAATAGCACATAAGGAGTATGAAACGTAGTGATTTGTAAATGAATAATGAAAGGTAGGATTAGGGAACCTTCTTCCAAATTTTAATAATTACTTTTTCTCTATACGTATCATTTATGCATCCGTAATAAGTGATAACTGGACGCCATATTTCTAAATAAAGAAAATGTGAAGCAAGCTCAAGGAATGAATGGGCCCCTAATCATATCTAGCAATATTGTGTCAAGAAATTGAGAAAACCTACTCTTATGTACAATTCTGTTATGTTCATAAAGATTAACCTTATGGACAATTCTGGTATTTTCTCGGCTGAGTCGTCTCTTCTTATAATAACTTCTTACTGTGTATTTAATTATTTATGAACATGGAACACAAGTACATAATATTAAGCTTTCCATCTTTTTCTTTGAAGAAAAGAAAAATATATGCTGTCTTTGGTGGTTGTTATGTTGAAAGCTCAAGTCCTACTTTTACTTTAATTTTCTGTTAGTTACGGCAATTTCTCTAATGATTTTGTCTCATGGAATATGACAGATGGTTCCATTGTTTAATGTCTCTTTAAGTGGAATTGGGTTCAGTTTGCATGGAAGAACCGACTACTTGAATTCTACTGTGAGCTTCTCTCTGGCTGCTAGATCATATAATGATAAGTATGAAGTTTGGGAGCCTCTCATTGAGCCGGTAGATGGTTTCTTACGGTAATTTTCTATTCTACCTCAGTATTAAAAAATTCTATGAAAACATATAGGATGCATTAGGTAGCTTATCAGTTCTGAATTCAATGTTTAAAAGGAATCCATGTGGAACCTAGGAAGCTAGAAAAGTCGAGCATACATAATGGATGGTGTGGAAAAGAAGTTGGAAATTTTGAAAGGATCAAGTAAAGGGCCGTGGATTCTCAAGGTTATGGATCTTTTTGTGGGTGCTGTCAATGGTTGTGGGTTATGAGGGATAATTCATTAAGACTTTGTATCCCGCCCTAATTATACCAGATATCACAATATGGCGATTGATATATGTTTTAGTTATTGTCGACCATGCTCGGATTAAATGAGGTCGCGGTGGGTGAATTATCATTTCAATGGTAATTTTCATGGAAGCTGCTCATTTAAAATGCTCCAAAAGCTTAAGTTGTTGAGGAACTGTCCAACTGTATATGTCAGGCTTCTACCCTCGCCCATGAGGAGCCCCTACTGCACCTGGAGAGCTAGACATATGGACAAAGAGAGAAATATATAGGTGCAGGAGCTGACCCACCACGCAGCCCGAAAACCAACAAAGAAATTGGGAATGACGATCAAACATAGAACCTCTTGAAAACATGGGTTTGCTACCCAAATGTCTGACTTTGATACCCAAAATGTCAGGCATCTTCTAGGCCAATATCTAATCGATAATGTAGAGTGGAGAAGAAATAAGAAAAGTTAAAAATGTTTTTAGCTTTGGTGCTTAGGAAGTTTCCACTAGTTGAAAGGTTAGAGAAAAGATTTTATATCTCATCTAGTGTAAACTTTGTGTTCCTTTTTCCACATCACTTTTGATGCAGTTATGCTCATATTTGGTTAAAATTTCACTTCGGAAACATCAGTAGTTATTTACTAATATCGGCCCACATACAGGTACCAATATGATCCGAGTGCTACAACTACAGCTTCCCAGTTACGCCTTACCTCTACAAGGGATCTGAACTTGAATGTTTCTGTCTCTAATGCTAATATGATTATTCAAGCTTATGCAAGCTGGAACAGTCTTATTCATGTGCATGAATATGATAGAAAAAGAGTAAATTTCTTCTGCCTCCATCACTAAATGAAGTTTTCCTTGTACACCCTTTCTCCTGTCTGCATTTAACGGTTATTGCTTACAGTTTCACCTTTTCTTTTTCTTTTAACATGATATCGAATAGGAAGCATCCTCGCCAACAGATGATGGAAGATCTGCTATTGACGTTCATCACAAGAGAAACTTCTATATAATTCCACAAAACAAACTTGGTCAGGATATCTTTATTCGAGCTACAGAATTAAGGGGACTCGCAAACATAATTAAGATGACTCCTGGGGATATGAGGCCCGTGAAAGTTCCTGTTTCCAAGAATATGCTGGACTCTCACTTGCAAGGAAAACATTTCCGTAAAGTTAGAACAATGGTTACTCTTATCATAGTGGACGGGCAGGTATACTCTCATTCCTCATGGATTCAATTTCTTTTGATTCCTTCCATTCGTTCTCTTTTCCAGTGGTTATCATGTCCACTTTTTTTGGCTTATTGTTTTATTGTCTTTTCATAATAAAAGGGTCTTTCTCACAAAATAAATAAATAAATATAGTTGCTTACAATTTTTTCAATTTATTTTATAACAAAAATATATGAATTTTAATTCTACCTGCAAATGCAGTTCCCACAGGTTGGAGGGTTAGCATCCCCCCAGTATACCATAGCAATTCGCCTTAGTCCTGACACGAACCTCCCTAGTGGATCACTGAGCCATCAACAAAGTGCACGTACTTGCGGAAGCAGTTCAGATCACTTATCTTCAGAGCTTGAGTTGGTCAAGTGGAATGAAATTTTTTTCTTTAAAGTCGACGATCCAGTATGTAGAATATTTTTCTTTTTAGCACGTTTTCCCAATTACAACTGCTCTGCTTTTGCATGTATTCTTTGCACATTGGATTTCACATCTGTTAATACCCGAACTTTAATTTCACAATTTTGACCAAAAGGATGATTACTGGATTTCAATTCTTGTGCTATGAAATTTGTGTAACATCTTGTAATTAAAATGTATTTTTAGGACATGCTAAGTGAATTTTCTAATCTTCACTTACTGAATTTTGGCTTCATAAATTTCCAATGATAGACAGTAATGCTACCTGTAGATGTATATGATTCATTAAACAGTATTAACCCATTTGGTTTATTTTTATATATCATTGTTTGGAGGTTGTATGAACATATAAGTAATCTTCTTGGTTATCCCATTTCATCTTCATTGTCTCTGTTCCCACTCAAGCTATTCTATCCAAATTTGTGCAGGACTACTACTCGGTGGAATTAATTGTGACGGAGCTGGGGAAAGGTAGTTCATTTATTATTTATTTGATCTGTGGTCTTTCTAGTTAATACCCAATGGGGAATCACCTTCTGCATTTGTTATTTATCTGCATGCCATATCTGTATAATATTGAAATTCTCATTGTGAATCCTATTCTCTTATTTATTACCTGTGTCTACTATTGAGGCAGAATACCCTCACCCATTGTTACTAATAAACTGAAAGAAACCTCGGAAACGGAAGATGTAGAAATGCCAACTAAGCATAGTATTTCAGATTTCATTACACCACCTTGAACCTACCCACTGTCCTCGTGTAAAAAATTGTGAATCCTGTGTATACTATAGTTTGTTTTTGTTTAGTTCCTATCTGTTATGCATCCTTTTTTTTCAACTTTGACCTAAATATCCATGTATTTTCTGTAAAGTAAATGAATTTTCCGCACTCCTTAAATTGTTTTTTAATTTTGTTTTTTAAGTACTTAAGAAATACGCATTTTTGTCTATCCTATCAATTTTGGGCAAGATGGGTTTAACTTTTCATTTTTGATTTTAGGGGTCCGTCTTGGATTATTTTCAGCCCCTTTAAAGCAGATTGCATGGATCATCCATGATAATTCATACCCATATGATAGCGTGAACAAATGGACCTGGGTTGAATTGTCCTCAACAGATTCTGCGGTAGAGTTCACGTTCATGTTTTAGAAATATCATTTTTCCTATTGTATCTGTTTTGTGTCAGAACATGTACCTCGTTCTAGGGGTAGAAATTTATCAAGAATTTACTAACAAGTAGATCAACCTTGTAATACTTATGTGAATTGTGATTCAGGGATATAATGGTGAAAAGTCCTGTGGAAAAATCAGATGTGCGGTGCTTTTGTCACCGATATCTGAAGCTGAGATAAGTGATCATCAAACTGATAACAGTGGCAGAAAATCTGGTTTTATTCAGATCAGTCCAAGCAGGGAAGGGCCTTGGACTACAGTGAGGCTTAATTATGCTGCACCAGCTGCTTGTTGGCGGTTAGGGAATGACGTTGTTGCTAGTGAAGTACATGTGAATGATGGCAATCGATATGTGAATATTAGGTCTCTTGTTTCTGTACGTAACAGTACGGATTTTGTACTTGATTTGTGCCTTGTATCAAAAGTTTCCATGGAAGACGCAACGTTAAAAAACAACGCCTGTACCCCTGAAGGTCCAGTACATCTTAAGAAACTTCAAACCGATGAGTTCTTTGAAACTGAAAAATACAGCCCTGGTACTGGTTGGATTTGCACCACGGTTCAACCAAGTCAAGAAATCGTTGAAAGTGCAGGATCTCATCAGGTAAAGAAATTAGTTGATGTCCTTGGCATGTGTTCTTGTGTTGATAACTCGTGTAGGTTGAACCTTGAATTTAAATCTCTCCGACTGAAGTTTTCCATGCTTAGCATATGTTTCATGTTGATTTTCATAGTTTTGTTGTATATTACTTTTGTTACATATTCTCATCCAAAATTGGTAGCTACGATGTCCCTAAATTAGTGATACTATATGGATTGAAGAAACATTTGTGATTCTTTTGTTAGGATATAAGAACATTTATAAAAAGAGAAATTAATGTGATGAAACCATTTATAAATCTTGTAAAACCTCCTTCCCCATCTTCTGTCACACCCCAATGTCGATATTCGCCCAAAATCGGCATGCTGACGTCTGAACATCAGAGCCTGACGGAAAAGTAAATTAAACAAGGTTCAACTTTTAACTGAATCACATTATAAACATGGTCAAGTGGAATGTCGCCTGTAGGCCCAAAATAAATATCAAAATAGAAGAAATACACCCTAACGCTCTAACACTCAGCCCAGTACCATTACACTCATAGACCTTAAACTTAAGGATACCTGATCACCTGGAAAACAAACCCCCTATACCGTGGAATGGTATACCGGGTTGGAGATTGTTTAATACATTTACTCAAAACAGTCCAAGCAGTAGCCAAAACTACAGATCTACAAAGTCTAACCCCCTACAAAAAAATCTTTGGTGAACTACACTTTCTTGGTCGAAGCCACTCCAATCTAAACTCTAGAAGAAACCCACTCACAGCTTTGTATGAAAATGAAGGAGCAGAGTTTTTGAGGCACTCCTTTCTTTTGTTGCTCTTTTTGGATGAGAAGTAACAAATGTTTGTGACCATTAGCTATAGTTTAATTTGGGTGATGACTAAACCTTTTTTTTGTGGTCTGTCTCATTACTAGACAGGTTTAGTAATTCTGGAGGTATTAGATTGTTTCTGATTATTGTCGGTAATGCAGGGAGTTCCTGCAGTTGAGTTACCACTTGGCTGGGAATGGTTTGATGATTGGCATTTGGATATGGAATCTGTTAACACTGCTGACGGTTGGGTTTATGCTCCAGATGTTGAGAGTTTAAAATGGCCCGAGTCATTTGATCCATTAAGATCTGGAAACTATGCAAGGCAAAGGAGATGGATCAGGAATAGAAAACAAAACGATACACATCAGGAAATATATATTGGACTTTTGAAACCTGGAGATACGGTATCTCTTCCTCTATCTGGGTTAGCACAACCTGGAATGTATGTATTGCGTTTAAGGCCCTCTCTCCACAATAGTAGTGAATATTCTTGGAGTTCAGTGGTGGATGGGTCTGAACAAACAGAGGACTCTGGTAAGTCAAAAGTATGCTCTGGGATAAGTGTGTCTTCTCTCACTGAGTCAGAGGAACTGTTGTATTGCACTCAGATAAGTGGTAGTTCTTCAAGCGGTTCTCATAAGTTGTGGTTTTGTACGAGTGTACAAGCAACAGAAATTGCCAAAGATATTCGTTCTGATCCGATCCAGGATTGGACTCTTGTAATCAAGTCCCCGCTATCTATCTCCAATTTTCTTCCGCTTGCAGCTGAATTTTCTGTTTTTGAGATTCAAGATAGTGGTAACTTTTTTGCCTGCTCTAGAGGGGTATTCTTTCCAGGGAAAAGTGTCAATGTTTATAGTGCTGACATAAGAAACCCTTTGTTCTTTTCACTGCTTCCACAAAGAGGGTGGCTGCCTATAAATGTGAGCCTTTAAGACCAAACTAATCCCTTTTTTTATTTTTTTGTTCTTTTGTATGATTCTATTTTTCTTTGACATAAATTTCATTATATATCCCACCCTTTCATTTATTTCCTTTGCAGGAAGCTGTTCTTTTTTCCCATCCTCATGAAGTTCCGCCAAAAACTATAAGTTTGAGAAGTTCGATATCTGGAAGGTTTCAAATAATCTGCATCATAAATTATATTGTGTATCTTAGTCTTTACATTTCTTGAAGTGCATTTCTTTTATAGTCTGATAGTTCCGTGGTAATTGTTTCTGCAGGATTGTTCAAATTGTTCTTGAACAGAATTCTGACAAAGAACGGCCACTGCAAGCTAAGATCATTAGGCTCTATGCTCCTTATTGGTATTCAATTTCTAGGTGTCCCCCTCTCAAACTTAGGCTTTTAGATATCAAAGGAAAGAAACATACACGAAAGGTTGGTAATCCATTTCACTCTAAAAAGGACAATGAAACTGTCCTGGAGGAAATAACTGAAGAGGAAATATATGAAGGTCATACAATTGCTTCACCTTTGAAATTTAAATTGTTGGGCCTTGCGTTGTCCATTGATCAATCTGGCAAGGAGCAGTTTGGACCTGCCAAAGATCTTTCTCCCCTTGGTGACATGGTAGATGTCTATGTCTTTTTTATATGGATCCATTATTGGTAAACAAGTCTCGTTAAGATTTTCTCTTTCCTTGTTTGTTAGGATGGGTCTTTGGATCTCTATGCTTATGATTGTGAAGGCAATTGTATGCGGATTTTTATTACAACAAAACCATGCCTATATCAATCTGTTCCCACAAAGGTAATTTTAATTTTTAGAGATTGCAATAAATCTTTAGACTGGTTATTTACCCTTTGCTCTCTTTCCAGGTAATTTCTATCCGACCATATATGACTTTTACCAATAGACTTGGTCGGGATATATCCATTAAGTTATGCAGTGAGGATGAACCAAAGATTCTTCGAGCATCTGATTCAAGGGTCTCGTTTGTACATCGTGAGTCAGAAGGACATGATAAACTTCAGGTTAGTGGAGTGTACGCGGTAATTCTTTATAGGAAACATATTTAACAATGGTCCTTGTATCTGTATCCATTGTTTTGGAAAATCAGGGTGCGTTTTACCCTTAAAAGGATCTAAAGAACCTACTCACAATACGATACTTCACCTAGTAATGGACATGTGACCCCTGACAAGTCCCATGTGATCAAATATAGTATAAAATATATATCATATTTGGAGAAGCAAAAGCTACATGAAAGCCTGATAAATTAATTTAGCTCAGGTTGGTACAAAAGTAAGGCTTGGTTCAGGTGTATCCTGCCCGAACTAGAACCTTTTGTTTTGGAATCATGCTGGACGGTTTTTGTTTCAGTTATCTACATAGATGAATGATCTGAGCTTTAATCTTATGCACTCTGAAAAACTTATTTCTATTTTTCGGTTCCATTGTTAGGTTCGACTAGAAGATACCGACTGGTCATTCCCTGTTCAAATTGTAAAGGAGGATACCATTTATCTTGTTTTGAAGAAGCATGATGGTACTCGGAGATTTTTGAGAACAGAGATTCGGGGCTATGAAGAAGGTTCGCGTTTCATTGTTGTATTCCGCCTCGGATCAAACCGTGGTCCCATCAGGTACTTATATCGTGTTTTTGTTATATGCTGGTAAATATTAAATATATATAATATTATATAATATATACATATATAATGTGGGGCTTACTCCGTAATGTATTTTAACGATCCGAACCATCTATTTTTTATAACATCATTTATAGATCATCTTTGCAAAAAATTAGACAAATCCAAAACCATTAAGACAGTTATTTAGAGTGAAGAAAATGGATGAATACTGTTCTATAAAGAATTACTGCATACAAAAGAAATATGGTTTCAAATTTGGGTGATTTTTGGTAGACATGATCTTTGAGGGAAGACCTAAAAGATGGTTTAGATTGTTGAAATACATTGCAAGTGGGCCCACAAAAACGTGTGTCGGAAGTTGTGTAAAAAAAGTGGTGCCATATCCGCCGCCATATATTCTCTTTGCATCTGTATATTCTCTTATTGATGAAATATGGTGTGTATTAAAGAACAGACATGTATGTATAACTGTATATTACTATATTGTCAAATGTTGGCTATAAGGCTATCGATCGATGAAATATTGATTGTTACGATCGTCAAATGGTCAAACAGGATTTGGCTGATCCTCTGTAGGGATGGTTGTTTGAATGGGATATACAAGCTAGACTATTCTAATTATTGACCCACATTGTGAAATACCCCTCCCAATGATCCCTTTCAACAATTAATCTATTTTGATCACTCTTAAGGCGGTTAAAATGCATACGTGCACATTGATACACACACCTGTTCACCGACCGGGCCGCTCTACAATGTGATCTAGTGATTTGAACTTTAGTTTTTAGATCCCCAGTCGGGGATAAGCCCCTGCAAAAACTTATTTGAATCGAAAATTGTTTGACTATTTGATCATCGTAATAAAATGTCGTAGTGTTATCACACACGTTTTGCTCATTTATTTGTTGTGTTGTATTTAGATGGCTAAATGATTTGCAATTTCGTTGAATTTTTAATCGCAGTGATGGTTGGGCCCACTTGAGATCTGTTTTAATCAATAGTAAAAGGGCATCCCTTATAAGAAATGGGCCATGTGTGTGTAGTGTGTGTATAATATATATATATATATATATATATATGAGAGATATAGGTGACTAACCTATTAAAGCTTCATTTGAGCAGAATTGAGAACAGGACAGTCAGCAAAACAATTAGAATTCGCCAGTCTGCTTTTGGTGAGGATGCCTGGATTCTCCTAGCGCCTCTTTCAACAACGAATTTTTCTTGGGAAGACCCTTATGGCCAAAAGATCATAGAAGCTGGGGTTGACAGTGCTAGCAATGGGCCTTGGGAACTTGATTTGGAAAGGACCGGGATATGTTGTGCAGATGAGGGACTTGGATTACAATTTCATGTTATGGAAGTTGGTGATATCAAGGTAGCTAGGTTCACAGACACAACAACTTCGGGGACAAGTTTGGATTTGCAAATTGCTGGAAATTGGGGGCATTCTCATATGCAAAACACCAATCAAAGTAATAGTGCCTCACCTGTTGAGCTTATAATTGAGTTTGGAGTTGTAGGGATCTCTATTGTTGACCATAGACCAAAAGAGGTCTCCTACTTTTATTTTGAGAGAGTCTTCGTCTCATATTCGACCGGTTATGATGGTGGTACAACAGCCAGGTGAGAGCATAACCTTCTTATACTCCTATAGCATTTTCTTATGGATGTCTTTCAGCTGTAATGTTATGTGAAGTTCTGAAATTTCAACTTTTCTTATCACTTATGTTATCCTATAGATTGAGCTATTAATGACATTAATGAGGATTAGTGATTTGTAATCGCCTCGTTAAAAACATACTAGAAAGATGAAGCATTGTTTCATTTGCATACCTAAAATAATCATGTGAATTGCATATTGGCAGTAGTATCATGACTATTAAATAGAATTAAAACAACGAAATGTTAGTTGAATTGTGGCTGTAAAGGTGGTGTCGTAAGTATGAAAGTTTGAATTAAAAACCGAAAATAAGTTTTCATTCAAATTTACAGCAAACCAAGTTCTAGTGTTTATATTCAATAAAGTTATTGTAGAGTATCGTGGTCCGTGAAACAACTTTTGCTTCTTAATCTTCTGTCAGGAGAATCAGAACCCAAGTTCTTTTAAGCTAAACACTTGTTTTAAATTTACAGAATCTGTGAATATGTGACTGTCATTTGTTTGATTCTTTTTGTGTGTCCAATTTTTTATCCTTCTAACTCCGTGTTTTCAGATCCATCCTCACTCCAATGTAGCTTTTCTTATTAAATAATATGCTTTACACACCAAACGTTTATGTTTCACTCTGCTAGGTTCAAGCTCATACTGGGTCTTCTGCAGCTGGACAACCAGCTTCCTCTAACATTGATGCCAGTGCTGTTGGCTCCAGAAATGAACTCTGACATGCATTACCCAGTGTTCAAAACGACTATTACAATGCGCAAGGAAAATAGTGATGGCGTACAGGTGTACCCTTATGTTTATATACGGGTAATGCCTCTTTACAGGATGCCTAAAATGTTTTGTTGTCAATTGTAACAGTGAAGTACCTAAGCTCTGACCCAAATTTGTGATGACATGATAGGTAACCGATAAGTGTTGGAGGCTTAATATTCATGAACCAATAATTTGGGCTTTGGTAGATTTCTACAATAATCTACAGTTGGATCGTTTGCCTAAAAGTTCTAGTGTCACAGAAGTTGATCCAGAAATACGCATTGAGTAAGTATCACTACTTCTGCTTGTGTGCAGAAACTGCAATTCATTGGATTTGCAGCAATATAGTTATGAGCGCTGAAGAGAACTGTTTTTCCTTCACCAAACAAAAAAAGAAAATGTAATGGGGAAAAAAATTGACCACCACTGCTTTGTCCTTATTTGGCGGTTAAAGCTCATATGCTAAGGCATTGGGCCTTCTTTTTATTAATCAAAATTGGTTCTTATGTCATTTGCTATAGCATTTATTCCGTTTCCTTTTCTTTTAATATTAGCCATATGATTTAGAAAGATATAAGTATACAACTAAACATCGATACCCTTCTAGTTCCATTCCCCAAGACCCATTGGGTGCCCCTCCCTCCCTCCCTCCCTCCATGTTCCCATTGTATTATCACCCAAATATTTGTTAGGTCTGAGCACAGCCTATTCTTTTTGCAATTACCTCCCTCCCTCCATGTTCCCGTTGTATTATCACCCAAATATTTGTTACCTGTCTGAGCACAGCCAATTCTTTCTGCAATTACATATAGGATTCGTTGTATTATCACCCACCCTCCCTCCCTCCCTCCCTCCATGTTCCCCGTTGTATTATCACCCAAATATTTGTTACCTGTCTGAGCACTGCCTATTCTTTTTGCAATTACATATAGGATTAGTGGCTGTATTTTTGGGGGTTATATTTGTGGGGCGCTGCAAGAGACCTGCAAACTTGGGAACTGTCTACTGATGGGGAAACATGTTCCCGTTGTATTATCACCCTCCCTCCCTCCATGTTCCAATTGTATCATCACCCACCCTCCCTCCCTCCATGTTCCCTTGTATTATCACCCACCCTCCCTCCTTCCATGTTCCATTGTATTATCACCCAAATATTTGTTACCTGTCTGAGCACAGCCTATTCTTTTTGCAATTACATATAGGATTAGTGGCTGTATTTTTGGGGGTTATATTTGTGGGGTGTTTAGAGACCTGCAAACTTTGGAACTGTCTACTTATGGGGAAATATGAGTTGTGAACTATCAGGAATAATTTTTTGTGATTTAATTTTGGGATAATAGTTCTATTTCCTCACTCTCTTTTTTGCTGTTTTTCTTTCCTTCTCTTTCCAGCCTAATAGATGTTTCAGAAGTTAGGCTGAAGGTGTCATTGGAAACAGCACCAGCCCAAAGACCTCATGGGGTTCTAGGAGTGTGGAGCCCCATACTATCAGCTGTCGGAAATGCATTCAAGATTCAGGTGAGTCTGGGTGGTTCTCTATTCAGATGCTATGATTTGCTCTCCAGTTTCTCAAACTTGTAAACAGTTTTCATTTGTAAACTACGGAAAATGTTTCCAATCCATCATAATATTGAGGTGAGGCTATAGTCATGACAGTAATATGTCATTGCTGCAGGTGCATTTGAGAAGGGTGATGCACAAAGACAGATTCATGCGGAAGAGTTCCATTGCTTCTGCCATTGGTAACCGTATTTGGAGAGATCTGATCCATAATCCTCTACATTTGATATTTTCAGTCGATGTACTTGGTATGACAAGTTCAACATTGGCTTCTCTTAGTAATGGGTTTGCTGAGCTGTCGACGGATGGACAATTTCTGCAACTGCGTTCAAAGCAGGTAATGTTTTCATATTAACCAAGAAATAAAAATTAGTAATGCAATGTTATGATGAAAGGCTGTTTTTGAAATGGTTTCAGGTGACGTCAAGGAGAATAACTGGGGTGGGTGATGGAATTATTCAAGGTACAGAAGCACTTGTGCAAGGTGTTGCCTTTGGGGTGTCTGGAGTGCTGAAAAAGCCTGTAGAGAGCGCAAGACAGAATGGTGTTTTAGGACTAGTTCATGGGCTTGGGCGTGCTTTTCTAGGAGTGATAGTGCAACCAGTCAGTGGGGCATTGGACTTCTTCTCATTGACTGTTGATGGAATTGGAGCAAGTTGTTCCAAATGCTTAGAAGTTTTCAATAGCAAGACAACCTTCCAAAGAATTAGAAATCCCCGAGCAATCCATGCTGATGCTGTACTTAGAGAGTATTGTGAGAGAGAAGCTGTTGGGCAGGTAATTTGTTACTTCCTTAACTTCAGTGATCAAATAAACTATTTGCTTTGGTTTTCCTGGGAGTGTGAGTGAGTAGGATACGGGATGCATAAGGAGGAGATGGTAAAAAATTCAGTTTTGTGATTATAAGTCTTTCACTTCAATTGGCACATTGCTGAGATACTTGAAATACATGTATCAAAGATTCAAATACGAATCAAATGTATCTGTTAGTTATTAGCCTTTTACTGCTAACATTTGCGAGTCTTGGGTAATTTTATTTGACACTGTCACACTGCTCCACCAAAAAGAAGTCGCTATTATCTTAATGTACAAGTCCTATTTATTTTTACTTTCTTTGTTTCTTTTCGGCAGATGATTTTATACCTTGCAGAAGCACATCGGCACTTTGGTTGTACTGAACTATTCAAGGAACCATCAAAGTTTGCTTGGTCTGATTATTATGAAGATCATTTTGTTGTGCCTTACCAACGGATTGTTTTAGTGACAAATAAGCGAGTCATGCTGCTTCAGGTTATTCAAGCAGTCTTGCAATGGCCTATAGGTTTTTCTGTTGTATGTGCCCAATGCTTTTGTCTGCTTGACATTCAATCTTCTTTCTTTGCTTCCTAGTGTTTGGCTCCAGACAAAATGGATAAGAAACCTTGCAAGATCATGTGGGATGTACCTTGGGAAGAGCTCATGGCTGTGGAGTTGGCAAAAGCAGGCTGCAATCAACCATCTCACTTGATCCTCCACCTCAAAAATTTTAGAAGATCAGAAAATTTTGTCCGGGTGATAAAGTGCAGTATTGAAGAAATTGAGGGAAATGAACTCCAAGCTGTTAGGATCTGTTCCGTAGTACGGAAGATGTGGAAAGCATCTCAGTCGGACATGAACTGCCTAATTCTGAAGGTTAATACTGTACATAAAGATTTGTTCTTTTAAGAGGTAACCTATACACAATTTTAATATGGTTCACCATTCTCAGGTTCCATCAAGCCAGCGACATGTGTATTTTTCCGGGTCTGAAGCTGATGGGAGAGAGCACCGTATACCAAACAAGGCAATTACTAGGCTGAGAGACATCCCATCATACAATTCTGCATTGGATGGTAAATTTGTTAAACACAGTATTAACTTTTCAAAGATTTGGAGCAGCGAACAAGAATCCAGAAATCGATGCACGTTGTGCAGAAAACAGGTGATTTACTGTTCACATTGCTTACCTTGTTTCCATTTTTAGTACTTTCTTGTTATCTGGTCAAGATTTGGCACCTTATGGTTTTGCAGTCTAAGATGAATCATTGTTTTATATAATTAGGTTCCTGAAGATGGTGTAATATGTAGCATTTGGAGACCCATCTGTCCAGACGGGTAATTATTATCGATTTTCTACTTTCTATTTTTCTTGATAACATTAATATTCATTGCATTTTATATTTTTTGTCTCGGACTATAAACGCATCTTTCTATGTATCAGTCAAAGAGCCTACTTAGTTTGGAGCAGGACTGTTCATGTGAATGCTCTGTTGCAACAGTTAGAGCGCTGTTTCTTTTTTTAGCTAGGATACTTTTAAAGGCTACTTGTTATTGAACTTCATGAAGTTCAAGAAGCTCCGTCACATTCTTGCTCAACCTAAAGGGACCGACTGGCGTGTTGAAAAGTGCTGTTCCTAGACTTTTCTCTAGCTGAGCTAAAGCTATGGTATATCACCGGTTTAATGCCCCACCCCTAGGGCTCCATCCGAATCTTCCCCAATTAAAGGAGAAAAGTCAGGAAAAGACGAAAATGGCCATATGTGGTTCTCTTTAGCCTTTAATATAATGTGATTTACAAAAATGAAAAACATGTCTTGAGTGTTTGTTAAGATGATCCTTTACTCTGTATTCCAAAGAAAGTAGAACCGCGTTAACATTTCAGTCTCCTGAAATTATGCATTTCACTACCAGCTGCTACTAACTTGCTAGTTGTCATTGCGAAAATTGATGAGTGGTTTTTTTTCTTCAGCTATGTCTCGATTGGTGATATTGCTCGCATTGGCAGCCATCCTCCAAACGTTGCTGCTGTTTATCGCAAGATTGACAGATTGTTTGCACTTCCAGTTGGTTATGACCTGGTAAGAATTTATAATCACTAATAGAGTTATAACCTAGTTAGGATAGTCTATGAGGATCAGTAGAACTTTTTAGGTCGTATTTTTGTGTGTTGCATCTGTGGTTTGCCTTAATAGCATCTCACTCATTGTACTGAAAAACTTCCTTCATACAAATTGTATCTATTGATGATCAACTTAATCATCATCAGGAGAAAGTTGTATGTTTTCTTTTCATATGTCAGGCATATCACGTGTGGAATAGTCGAGAGCGTTTCATTTCACACATAATAACGATTGGAATGAAAGTAGGGGATATTGGAAATTTTAATCATAAGCCATTCACTCATGTTCAAACTTCTTTTAAACTTCTAATCGTGAACTGGGTCATGGTTACGTTTGCTCAATATAGTCTATCACCCCAGTCAGCGCGGCCTGCCATAGTTACATTCGATATAGAACCATGATGAGTCCTGTTTCGCTTGAAGTTTTATATGATGGCTCTTTTTTGTCATATATTAATGACCTTTCTACGGTCAGCTATTATATAATGGTTAACATATACGTACATATGCAGGTATGGAGGAACTGCACGGATGACTATGCAGCACCGGTATCGATTTGGCATCCTCGGGCTCCGGAGGGATATGTGTCTCCCGGATGCATTGCTATGGCTAGTTTTATGGAGCCGGAACTTGACAAAGTGTATTGCGTGTCCGAGTCACTTGCTGAAGAGACGGAATTCGAAGCGCAAAAGGTGTGGTCCGCTCCAGATTCTTACCCGTGGGCGTGTCACATTTATCAAGTCCAAAGCGACGCACTTCACTTTGTGGCTCTAAGGCAAACCAAGGAAGAATCTGACTGGAAACCTATGAGGATTCTTGACGATCCTCAGCCTCTTTTGCGATCTCTAAACGAGAACTGAAATGTGTGTTTATATTGTAAAGACCTTTTCCAAAAAATTTCTAGCTACAAAAGGTCTCTCGTATACGGTGTTACTGTATAGCATATCGTCTGTCTTGTACAGTGTTACTGTACAGTACATCGTCTCTCTTATAGCGTTGGGTGCAATTTGTATCACGTTCATCTCTCTGTAAACAATTACCGGTTGATGTCTCGCTCAAGGTGATGATGAATCTCTCTCCTGGGAAGGGACCCGACTATTGTATGACACCACGATTGGATTCTGGTGGAGTCGAATGAAATTTTTTCACTTAAATACCAGTCTGGATTTTGGTTGCGTCGAGTCTTTCTGCTTATGAGTCAAGTGACTCAGGAATATCATTGGTTCCGTCACAAGCTTTTGCAGGGAGCGATCTCACCTATGAATCTTCAGTCTTTCAAATCGGGTGAAGTAGAATTCACCTTCATGCTGAAGCAACTTGGTCGTGAAAGTCAAGTTTTATGGAATCAAGCTCGAATCGGATGAGACCGATCGCACCAGACTCTCTTAACTAGATTTTTGGTAAATCAACGATCGGCTAGGGTTTATCTTCAACTTTGTTTTCTTAAAAACAGTAGCGTTAGTTGACTAAATAGTTAGTTGTTGAGGGGAGAGGTGGAATCGGATTGCAACGAATTTAGTTCTTGCAGATAAATGCTCAATACTCAGGTCGGCTTACAAAATTGATCATGATCAAATGCTTTATGGCTCGTCTCAGATCTTGCATCTGCCAAAGGGTTCTATGGTAGATTTAAAATTTAATCAGAAACACTAATTTAAGGAAGGGTATCATAGTATCATAGTACAAATTTTTGTGTTGAGTAAAGAATTTTTTACAAATAAAATAGTTTCTGAAAAACAGCGATGCACGTTTAATCTCTACGTTAATATATAGAATACACCTAATTAATAACCTAACATATTCATTCCTAATGTAAAACTTCAATTCTTAATATATCTATATTGATATGTTGTATACACCTAATCAATAACCTGAAGCTTTACCACAGTGACGGAAAGCAATCAAGTGCGGGCTCAATCCCCAACAAATCCCCTCCCCCACCCCCCTAACAACTAATAGTTTAACCCACTACTAAGTAAAATTAAAAGCCTTATATATTCATTACTAATGTAAATTTTCAACTCATAAGATGCATATCCACACAAATGTAAAAGAAAGTTATAAATGTGTAGTTATTATTCACAGAAATTATAGCAAAATAACCAAAAAAATAAAAAATTGGTTTAGAATGTCTGACGTCTAAAGAAAATTTTATTGGCATTTATTCATTACAACAATATATTTATAAAAACGATTTGGGGAGAGGGGGGATAAATTGGTTTCAAACTCGTCATCTGTAAAATTCAAACATAAAAATTCTTTCTAAGAAGTGAAGAGGAATACAACTAAATTGTACTACTAAGTGGCCATGAAGAACAAAGTTAATAAAGTTTTTAAACGCATAATCTCTAAGCTTCAATTATCTAATCACAGAGGATGGATTTTTCATATATTTACTCGAAAAATATTAAATTTCATCAATAGAAGTAACAAGTTATGTTGAAAATATACAAGCTCTCGACTAGAATTGTTGTAAAATTTTCATTCTTTTACTAGAAGAATATAATTTATAGTAGGTGACTAATCTCACCATGTGTCAAGTTGGAACTCATGTCACATCCCGGTCCGGGTCCTCACCACATCCTAGGCTCGACTTCACCGTAGCACGATATTGTCCGCTTTGGGTCTCGACCACGCCCTCACTGTTTTGTTTCTGGAAACTCATGCGAGCAGAACTTCTCGATGGGTCATCCATCCTAGGAATGCTCTGGGCCCTTTCTCGCTTAACTTCAGAGTTCCTACGGAACCCGAAGCCAGTGAACTCCTAAAAAGCCTCGTGTTAGGTAGAGATGAGAATATACATACAAGGCTTACATGATGCACTCCCCTAGGCGATGTTAGGTAGAGATGGGAATATACATATAAGGCTTACATGACGCACTCCCCTAGACGATGTGGGATGTTACAACTCATGTTCTAGCTTCTTGAACTCGAATTCGCTAAGCAACTTCGTCATGAAAATGAAGTTTTATGGAAATAAGTTCTAATCGAATCACTGATTTACCAGAAATCTGAGTCGAGATGCCAACTCTCTATCTAGTTTTTTGGTAAATCAACGACCGACTAGAATTTACCTCCAACTTTACCAAAACCAAACAATACATTTCTAATGCAAAATATGAAATATATACAGTAATGGCCAAGGTATATACAGTGATCCAAAAGACTCTGTATTTAATAGGGGTAGATTTAAAATTTAATCTGAATCTACTAATTTATAGAAGGACATTAATTGTTATAATACTACTAGATCTACGAAATTTATATGTTGACTAAAGAAATTTTAAAAAATTAAATAGTTTTTGAGAAACATCGATACACGTTTAATTTGTACGTTAATATGTTGAATACACCTAATCAATAACTTAATATATTCATTCCTAATGTAAAAGTTCAATTCCTAATATGCATATACGTGCATCTCTATGTTGATATGTTGAGTACACCTAATCAAATAACCTTATATATTTCTAATATGCATATATTATCTACGTTGATATGTTGAATAAACCTAATCAATAATCTTATGTAAAGTTCAATTCCTAATATGCATATATGTGCATATTAGTTTGATACCTAATTTTTCCAAGAAGTTAATCCCATTATCCTCATTTCTTTAATCCACATAATTGTAAGACAAAGTTGTAAATGTGTGATTATTATCTATAGAAAATTATAGAAACTAACAAAAAAAAAAAAATCTGCACAATATTGTAGGCATCGGTTAAGCAGCCTTTGAAATAGTAAAACCAAGTCTACAGATTTGGGGTTGTGGGGGCATTCTATGCTTGACGGGACAATATCATAGAGTGTTGGAGGGTTGGTTAAATCCTTATGATTTGCAAGGATTTTCCTTAAGACTGGCCCTGAGAATTTGGGCCTCTAAACGAGCTTTTAAAGTGGGCAATAGAGTTTTCTGATTTCCGATCATTTATACATTGATATGTATAAAACAAAAAAAACAAAAAAAAAATCGCTAAATACTTGAAAAAGTCTACCTCTACATCAAATATCATTAAAAGAAGAAAAATATATAAACATTACTTAAATATTACATGTCTTGCTTTTTAGATGCAAATGTACTAAATAAGTTTATATAATCTAATTTTTAACTAATTCGCTAACCCACTCAATCTGCAAATGGATGATGACATTGATAATCATTAGTTTTTATTTTTTATGTTTCCAACTTAACAATATTTCAAAATAAAAACCCTAAAATTGAATCCAAAAACCCCTAAAAGATTGAGTTAGAAAAATCCGTAAAATCTTTCAAATCCTAAATCCTTATAGTAATCCATAAACACCTAAAAGATTGAATCTCTAAATCCTTAAAATCTTTCAAATCCTAAATCCCTAGAGGGGGCACAGATTCAAAAATCCTAATTCCATTTATAAACAAGCTTACAAATTGAATTAAAGGAAAAAGAATAGGAAAGGGAAGCTGGAGAAGAAAAATAGTGACCTAACCTGTAAGAGAGGAAGGATATCGCCTACCAGTCGCCACCAAGTCGGACTGATTTGACCGAAAAAAGAGTCGCTAGCCTTGCTACCCAGTACATCAAATTCTAATATTTTTTTTATTGTTTATTGTTACAAAGTTACTTATTACGTTCAATAAATGAATGAACAGTTGGATTGAGAGAAAAGAAACAAATGTAAAAAAAAAAAATTGTGAAAAATTATTATTGCCTATGATTTTATATTTTTGATAACTATTAGTTATAAAATTTTATATATATTATATATGTGTGTGTGTGTTTAAAAAAAAAAATTGGGGGCCTAGGTGGGTGTGTACTTCAGCCGGCCCTGATTGTCATATATGGATAGGATTTATTGTTTCATCCTATCGCATTGCCAACTCTTCTTTTTCAATCAAAGTAGTTTACAGTAAAATATCGATTGTATTAAAAAATATCTATAGTTAATATTTTAATTTTTATAAAATAGTCCAAAAACAATTTTCAAGTTAATTTAGATTGATTGGATTACATTGGCTAACCAAGCTAAATACAAAGCCAAATAGACCAAATTGAAAACACACATACAAAATTGGGCAAGTGTGCAAAACGCATGAACTATTTTGACACTAAAACCAAAATAGGACATTACTTGGCTCCTTGCAGTAGCAGAGCTAAAATTTTATGTGTGGTAGTCATTTTCCATTGTTGGCTAAATATGAGATATTTCCTATTTTTCATTCATTTCCTGCATTTTTTTAAATTTATTTTTAAATTTGTATTTGTGATTCGTGAGCCCAAATTACTTAGGACATGTTTGGTATGCAATTATAATTCAATTTTTTAAACTCAAAAACAATTTTTGAGTCTCAAGTCAATGACTCTTGTTTGGTAAGACTATTTTAAAAAGTAGACTCAAAACCAACTTAAAAAATTAGCTTACTTACGAAACATTTTTGAAAATAATAAAATTTGAAAGTAGGATATCAAATGGACCCTTATGTTTTGGCCTTTTTTTGGGGGGGTTGGGAGGAGTATGCAATTGTTTTTTAACTGCACCATTCAATGTCATTTTAATTCCGTCCTTAATGTAAGGAGCTATTTTTTCTCACATAACGACATGACATCATTTCTCTCAACATATCTTCTCTTGCAAATTTTAACTCAATTTGAAGACTGTTTGACCATCTTTATGAATTAAATAAGTTGACAATCATGAAAATTTTCGATGTTCTAGGTACACAAACCTCAGCATGATAGGTGGTGTTCCCCACGAGTTGGACTTCGACACCTGGCCTCTCTTCTTTATCAACCACAGCATGTGGCACTTTGGTTAAATCATTACTAATAAATGCTTCACAACTATTTATGCTTATAAACACCTACCGTAAGATTGATCCAATGGCTTCTAGGTTAATCTAATCCAATGACTAATTGACTGTTCATCACCCTTCTTCTTGGGCTGGTATGGTGAACCTCAAGTATTTTGTATGGTAGAAATTCCAGCCAGTACCTAGCAAAACCCAAGTTCACAAAACGGATCTCTACAGAAAAATATTATCTGCAGCCTTAGATTCTAGTATAAGGTTTAGGATTTGGAGATTTGTTTTGCCCAAACACGGCGGCGTCCTTGTCGCCAAATACAACACCATAATTTCCTACAGAAACTATGGATATGAAAATTATGCATACTAGATTCATACTCATTTGCTTCAATGTTTTCTTTCTTCTTTTGCTTATTCACTTTGTATCTCACTTTTTTGGTAATGACTGCATTCGTAATTGCTGTTTGATACTGTTGACCCTAAAAACTATCAAGCTTACGTGGCACGTAAGCCGAGTAATTAAAAAGCTAACTACGTCATTCGGTTGTGTGCAAGGTGTGCCAACTCGACGGCCGAGCTCGGCCGATGAGTAAAATGAGTTGATGTTGCGTTGGGCGCGTTATTGATTTCTGAATCTCGCGACTGCGGTCGAGGAAAGAACATATCTCAGCCTTCGGGTCTTAGAGCCTGAAGACAAGGCTGCTAGTCTTAAGATGTTCACGGATCGTCGGTGTCGGGTTCGGTCACAATGATTATATTAATAAGAGTATAAGCACGTCGAATTGGCACCAAACTATATGGACACAAGTACTCAAAAAAGATGTATGTCTTGATGGTAAATGTGGTTCGGCCGTCAGAATCAGGACCTCGGCATTCCTCCACTGAAGGTCACCTCGGCTTTTGTAAGAACCTTCATTCTCTTTTATTAACTTCTTGCTTTAGGATTCTAAACCAAGAAAATATTAAATGTCAGGTGCCCGATTACTCATATCACCGAAAATTATATGCGCCGAAAGGTGTTATCTATATTTCATGGCCACCCCAGTGGCTGTCGAATATGGATAGCCTACATCGGCCACATGAATTAAGAGGTTCTCTAGGTTCAAGCAACAAGCCAACAGACACGGTTGAAATCTCCTATCGACAGGTCTTAGAGCAAACCTTCCTTTTTTCGGCTCTTCTGACTTGACTTTTCTCAACATTTTTATTTTATATGCAGCCTTCGTGGTAAATCGAACTCAACGCCCTTCTTTCCAATTCTTTGGGGGCGGCCGGTTCTCTTGCTACTATAGTCGACCCTTTGCATCAGCGATAAAGTCAAATATACTTACCAAGCTACATAGGCTCTTGTCTCTTTTAGCCTTTCAAATTCTCAAACACAAAGGGCTCGACTCTGTAGGAGAATGTTTGAACCACCTTGTAGTTGACGGCCTATTGAGCAATGAAACTATCACTCGCCTGTCTTCTACCCTGGAACAAACTCGAGAATATTTTAATATTTTTGAAAGAGCTCTTCGGGCATAAGACAACTTTAAGGCTGCATTGGTTGCTCAAAAGGCTCTTCGTCCAGAGGTTGAGGCGATAAAGGCAAAGACCGAAAAGTTGGCCGACCTCGACCGTCAAATTGTCGAATTCCAACATCAGAGGTCAGCCATTGCCTCTGATCTCGCAAAGGATTTTGAGTCAAGCAAACCTTGTTTGATGAATATGCGGCTAGGGCAAAACGAATCGAGCAACTGAAGATGGACAAGAGAACTCGGCAAGCTGAAATCACAATGGGCAAAGTGAGGTGGTTAGAGTTGAAAACCGCCCTTGAAGCCTTTCTTCCTTCAACCTCTTAGAACTTTGTTTTTGTAAATTGGTCGATCAATTCTACTTGTACACCCATTTTGCAAAAATTAATGAAATGAACTTTTATTCTTACATCTCCCAAGTGACCAGATAGTATTTCTTTAAGAATTTTCCATTGATTGGTAGTTTATGAATTAGACCGATTCGATCTTTAAGGTGGTATGCCCCCTTGCCATGAACTTTATGAACGATGAACTCCTTCCTAATTTAGCGAACATTTCCTGAATCTAGGATCTTTAATTCCTACGGGTAACACGGTTTGCCAAACTAACTACCCTTCGCCAAATGTTTTTTGTTTGACTCGTTGATTATAGGCTCGCTTGGCAATCTTTTTCTGCGCCACCAATAAATTATAAGCATCAAGCCGAACTTCCTCCAAGTCTTCTAAGTCTTGTCTCATGGACTGATTGTATTCGGCACTGAACATTCTACTTTGTTCAATTACTCGCAATGACTTTATACTTAACTCGACTGGTAACATCGCGTCGTGCCCATAAGTTGCATACGGGGTCATTCCTTTTGCTGATTAGAGTGAAGTCCGATATGCCCATAAAGCCTCGTTCAACTTTAAATGCCATATGCCAGGTTTTTCTTTTATCATTTTTTCAAGAATGCCGATCAAAACTTTGTTACTGGCTTCGACCTGTCCATTTGCTTGTGGGTAATCTGGTATGGATTGTTTGAGTTGGACTTTCAACTTCGCCATATACTCTTTGAACCTATTGGTTGTAAGGATTGTGTCATTGTCAGTTATGATTGTTTTTGGCACGTTGAATCTGGTCACAATGTTTTCTTCTACAAAATTGCAAACTTCCTTGGATGTTAATTCGGCATATGATTTTTCTTCGACCCACTTAGTAAAGTAATCGATTGCCACAAGTACCCATGCATGTTTTGCTGCTCTAGAAGATGGTGTAATTTTTCCAATTACATCCATGGCCCATCCTATGAACGACCATGGTTTGGTAACCGAGTGGAGTAATTCGGTTGGGATTCTCTGTATCGGCCCATAAATTTGACGTTGTACACACTTTCGTGCATACTCGATACAATCCTTCAATATACTCAGCCAGAAATAGCCGTGTCGGCAAAGCAACCAACGCATCTTACGTCCAGATTGATAAGCTCCACAAATTCCTTCATGTATTTCCATAATTGTTTGGGCAGCTTCCTACTGTCCAAGGCACAATAACAATAAGACATCCTTACCTTTTTGATACAACTCATTCTAGTACGACACATAGTTTATGGCATGGACCCTTGTCTTCCAATCGTGTTTATCATTGGGGTTATCGAGATATCGCATAATCAATCTTCTCCAATCGTCTGGTAATGTCTCGATAGCACAAACATCTACAGAAACCTCTCGTTCCAACAATGAAGGTAGGGACATAACTCGAGGATAGATCATGTGATTGTGTTCAAGAACCTGGTGATTAACCAGGGCCTGGTGTGGTCGTCGTACTACTTGTATTACCCAGCCTAGGTTGCCCCCCATGAGTTATGCTCCAGAGGCTATTTGTGCTAGTTCATCCGTGTCAATATTTCGAACAAGCGAGATGTGCTTGAATGTGATTCTCTCAAATGACTCGGCTAAATAGTTGGCAACTATGTGGTATGGCGCCAAAGTATAACTCATGCAACGAAAAGTGCCATTGATTTGGTTAATTATAAGTTCTGAACCACCAAAGACGAGGACGCGGGCTGCTCTTAAGTCGTGAAGGACATGAAGGCCGATGATAAATGCTTCATACTCGACTGGATTGTTCGTGCAATTAAAATCTAGCTTGATAGAAAATACCAGCGGTAGTGATCTGGGGATTGAATGACAATGCCAACATCAGCCGAGGCCGATGTACTAGAGCCATCAAATACATCATCCAGTAATTATCATGTGTTTCCACCATGCTGATTTCGACATTGCTACCCCCGAAACCATATAGAGAATGATGTTAAGCTAAGAAATTGGCTAATGCTTGTCCTTTGACGGCTTTTTGTGGCACGTATTGCAAGCTGAATTCAGACAGTGTCATTGTCTATTTCCTAATTCAGCTTTTGACCAATGATCCAGTGAGCATGTACCGAATAATATCGGTCTGGGTGATGACCTGAGTGACGGAATGGAGCATGTAATACCGTAGTTTAGACGCAGCAAAAAATAAAGCCAGGCAGAGTTTTTTGAAGATGGAATAATTAATTACAGGTGGGTTAAGATTGTGACTGAGATAAAAGATGGTATGTTCACGCCCGATATCGTTGTCTTATGCTAGGAGGCAACCGATGGACTATTCGACATATGAAATATATAGCTTAAGAGGTTTACCATGCCAAGGCGGTACGAGGACGGGTGGGGTTGTAAGGGAGACCTTGATTTGTGTGAAAGCCGCCTGATGTTCTTCACGCCACTATAACCTATCCAAGTCCTTGAGTTTCAAAAGCGTAGAGAACGCTTTCATCTTTCTTGCCGAATTAGCTATGAAATGGCAAAGAAAATTTATCTTCCTGAGTAGAGACTGTAGTTGCTTCTTGGTCGTCAGAGGTGGAGCCTCAATAATCGCGTGAGCTTTATTTTTGTCCATCTTGATGCCACGAAGTGTACCAGAAAACAAAAGAAATTATCTGCCGATACACCGTATGCGCATTTGGCCGGGTTCATTTTGAGATTATGTCGGCATATGCAAAGGAAAGCTTGCCAAAGATCATCTAAATGTGTTCGGCAGCACTTTGATTTAACTACCACATCGTCGATATACACTTCTATGATCGTGCCAATCAGGTCATGAAAGATAGCATTCATAGCTTGTTGGTATGTAGCATCAACATTTTTAAGGCCGAATGACATGACTACCCACTCGTAGGTTCTGAGTGCTCCCAAGCAACGAAAAGTAGTTTTGTGAACATCGGCTTCGGCGATAAAAATCTGGTTGTAACCAGCGTGGCCGTCCATGAAGGACAACATTTCATGATTAGCTGCAGCATCAATTAATAAATCTGAAATTGGCATTGGATATTCATTTTTAGGAGTTGCCAAATTCAAATTACAAAAATCGATGCAAATCCGTAGAGCACGGTTTTTCTTTAGCACTGGTACGATATTTTCCAACCATTCGATGTATCAAGCGATCCAAATAAACCCGGCTTTTAAAAGTCGAACTAGTTCGTCTTTTATGTCGAGTTGTACTTCGGTAGAGAATCGTAGAGGGGGTTGGCAAAAAGGTTTACAACCAGCTTTGATATGTAATTCATGTTTGACGAGAGTTCAATCTAGACCAAGCATCTCATGGTAACTCCAAGCAAAACAATCTTTAAATTCATTTAGTAACTTACAAAGGTCAGTTTTAATGGGTTGAGGTAACAAAGCACTAATAAATAATGGGTTGAGGTAGCAGTCATTCCATGGTAGATGAAACCGCTACCCATCGTTTGACCTGTTTAGTGTCAGACATTGGGATCAGTAATGAGGTCAGCCAATCCGAGTCTCGTCGAATCCTGGTGAACAGTCTCGACGCCAACCTCGATGGCTTTCTAAACTGAAATCTACGTCGGCCATCCTTCTACGTTGAAACCATGCAAGGTGATGTAGCCGACGTGGTCGTCATAGTAACATGCTTGGATCATGTTAGCTTCGAACGGTTGATTATCGGCTGGATGAACCACGACCGATTTGTCATCCCAAAAAATGAGGACTTGATATAAAGATGAAGGAATACAACCTGTTTGATGGATCCAGTCCTGACCGAGCAATGCGTTATATTTGATATGTGAATCGACTATGAAAAACGCGATCATGTGATTGTGACCTGCGATGTTTACTTTTAACGGAAGTACCCCATTGGTTTGGGATTTGTCATTGACGAAACTACTCATGGTGATCCCTGATGGAATAAGTTCGCCATTAGAATGACACAGTGCCTTTATAATGGAGACGGGCATGATATTGGCCGTTGTTTCATAGTCGACGAAGATTTTGGAAACTGGATACCCCTCAATGTGAGCTATAACATACAACGGCTTCACATGATGGAGGTTGGTTGAAGAAGAACCGGAAAATAACTCAGCAATAGCTGCTTTGAGTTTGTCTTCTTTTGTGGTCAGCTGAATTTCTTCAATGGCCACGAAATCAACTTGTGTGGCTTCTTTGGCAACTACGTCGCCATCCAAGAAATTTGGTTAGGACACAGTTGGCTGGAACTCGGCTAGTAAGACATGAACCATGCTGATCTCCATGTTGTCAAGGACCGAATGATCCATTGGGTCACGATCTATTTCTGGATCTTCTAACAACGTGTATGTAATGTTAGCTTGGTCTTCCTCAGCTGGCGCTGGAGTATGTTTTTGCGATATGTCGACATGAGCCTTCTCGGTCTGTTCATTGGCCTTAAGATCATCAAAAGGTGGAATTGGGTTTGGGACTTGTGTCTTGGTACGAGCTTGCTTCTGATATGTGATTTGAGCATTTCTGGTGGCGAGGTAAGCATCTAATCATGCAACACGTTTTGTCTCGTCAGCCGTAAGACCAAAGAGGGAGACTGCGGAAAAGACTTCGAAATGGCACTGCAAATATTAGAGGTCCTCGAGAGAGAAAGAAAGTTTAGCCGCGTCAATATCAATGTATGGATCTACATCAAAGCCGATGACTCGAGTCTCACGTATATGCTAGAACCTAGCTTTTAAACCCAGGTTCGAAGTTCTTTGGATGATTCGTTCAACATCTGGCCATGCCAAAATGAGGTCAATAGTATCTTGGCATGCTTTCGGAAAATCGTATAAGTCATTAGCCGAATGTTTTTTATGAAACTCCCGCATGTACTCTAAAGCGTCCCCGAGGAATAATGGATGTAGATTTCGTGTGACTTTGATCAACAGTTCCTTTATGGGTGACGGAGGAAGTTCACTCTCGGCTTCCTTCCGGAAGTACTCGAGGTGAGCTTTTATTTCTCCAGGACGAAGAAGAAGTTTGATCCGCTTTTCAGATTCCTCAATCGTGGTTTCAAAGTCACAATCGATCACTTGTTTTCCCTGGAGCAATTCGATCATAATCGTCGGAGGCTGTCATTCTTATTCATTCATGGCTATTTCCTTTGGCTGCCACTTGGGGGCCAAAATATCGTGAGTCGCTCGTCGGAGAGCCATACAGTCTATTATTTGGCACCGACATTTCTGTGATTTGGTCAGCGCAATGTATACACCGTCAGGGGAATTATAGGTATACCAACAATGATCGCTTGGCTCATGAGGTCTAAAGGTGCACTGGTTTACGGGTGAACCTGAACTACTAGAGCTGCGCACATAATAATCTTCGTTATAAAGCGGCGCGTTGAAATCAAGGTGTCATCTTGCAGAAGATGGCTTAGTATTTTAGACCGAGGACCAAGCCTATCAAAGACCTTATGACGTTGGCCTGTTCCAAACACTTGTTAAGGCGTCATTGCAGCTGTGCGCACGTGTTATGGTATTCCTATTTGACGCAGTTTTTCTTTCGGCTCGACGTTCGCTTTGCACCAACTACATAAGATCATTGGTTCTTCAATTTCCTCAGCAACATTGATTCAACAACAGCTGGCCCAGTTAAATCTTGAGATGGCTCATTTGAGAATAAATCAATTTTCACTCGTGGCCAAGAGTTTTGTTTCGAGACGAACCATACTGGGATGAACTCAGCTTTTCCTTTTCCTTTATCCCTAGGCAGACGAGCGTCTACCATGTTTATTGTTGCCGTAGGAAACAGGTCGGTGTCAACACCCATTTTCTTTTCTAGGAACTTGAGTTTGCCGTTGTCGATCTAGCTTTGGACGGCATCCCGAAACATGACGCAGTTGTTCGTAGTATGCTTGTCCGAGTTGTGGTATTTGCAATAAATTTTCCCTTTTAAGTTGTCAGCCTTGTGAATATTATATCCCGACCGAAGCTTGACAATTTTTACGCTCAGTAACTGGTTGAAAATGGCATCAACCTTCGTTATGTTGAAGGTATAGACCTTAGATGTTTTAATGGATGCTTCTACACTGGCCGAGCGAGTTTTGACATCCTTGGAGTTGGCGTGTGCCAATGCCTTACATACATACAACTTATCAATCACTATCTCAGCCGCGTCTGTGTTGACACATTGAGGTTCTTCAACTTCGACCGATTCATAACTAACTGTAGGGTTCTTATAGATCGTCCCTTGAGATAAGGATTTCGAGATCTTTTCTTCTCGGAGTAGATAATCATATTGTTCGACGTGTTGAGCCAACTCATACATATCTTGAAAGTATGCCCCCAAGAATTTCTTTTTGTATTCCATGTCTAGCTCATTCAAGGCAAGCCTGACAAATTCGACTTCAAAGAGAGGTACCCGGCACCAATTTCTAGCCGATTTCAACCTTGTAAGATAATCCATTGGTGACTTATTAGATGCTTAAGCCATCATGGCCAAGGAAGAAACTGACATTTCCATTCCCGGCTATTAGAATTACTCATGGAATTTTTCGACTAGTTCATCCCAACTCTGGATGGAGTTAGGTGGGAGGTTGATGTACCACACGAATGCTGAGCCCATCAACGAGAAGTTGAATAGTCATAGTTTATGGAAGTCACTATTAACATCTCCGCATTACGCAGTGAACCAAGCTACATGTTCTAATGAAAACAGGGACGATTCTTCAGCAAAAACGCTGAAGTCTGGGATTTTAAAGCTTTTAGGATATTCGAACATTTCTACATAAGCTGGGTATGGATTAATGAATTTTGGGAACTTCAGCCCCTTTTTGAGGGCCGAATCGATCATTCTTTGGACCTATACCATATCAACGGATGCCGCTTCAGCTCCTCAGTCTAATTCGTCCGCTTTGCTGGTTGATCCACCCTTTTTCTCCAAATTAATCATTTTAAGCCGAGCAGATCTTGTCTCGGTCGATAATGCTGGTATTGAATTATTCTTTAGAATACGATGTCTGGATCGATCAGCGTGCCCAATATTCTAGGTATTGTGAACCAGGACCTCAAGCAATCTAGTATGCACGGCGATATAACCACGTACTTCTTCAAGTATCCCTTTTATTTCTCGGCTAAATGCTTACTTAAACGGCCGAGATTGCTTTTCAAGTCGTCTTCGGAAAAACGACCTAGTTGGTGGATCAAATGCTTCACCACTATCCTCATCACAATCCTTTACTATTCCTTCGACAAAAATTCCTTTTGTCGCTCTAGTGGTGATCTCCGCATCACGAGCTTGTCCGCCGAGACTGACTTATTTTTCTCGACGTGTCGCACTTGTGGCTTCAAGTGTAACGGTAGCATGAAGATTCTGTGCCTATGACAGGTAATCATGATCTAGGTTTTAGACCATAGGTGGAAGGTTAGTCGCTAATTTACACATCTCTGTTTTCCTTTTTACTGATCGTGTCTCAATGGTCATGAACTTCATAGCTTTTAGCACTGGGTCCTACTAGGCGTGCCAAAATGTTAACCCTAAAAACTATCAAGCCTACGTGGCGCACAGGCAGAGTAATTAAAAAGCTAACTACGTCATTCGGTTGTGTGCGGGGTGTGCCAACTCGTCGGCCGGTGAGTCAAATGAGTTAATGTTGCGTTGGACGAGCTGTTGACTTCTGAATCTCGCGACTGTGGCCAAGGAAGGAACACATCTCGACCTTCGGGTCCTAGAGTCTGAAGACAAGGCTGTTAGTCTTGCGAAGTTATGGATCGTCGACGCCGGGTTCGGTCACAGTGATTATATTCGTAAGAGTATAAGCACGCCGAACTGGCACTAAAATATACGAACACAAGTACTCAAATGAGATGTATGTCTTGATGGTAAATATGGTTTGGCTATCAGAATGTCGAACTCTAAAACTTACTTGTGAATACCCAATCATAAAACAACTTGGCGTTCAATGTGTCAAGCCCAGTAATTTGTAACACCTCACTTTACCGAGAAGGCTAATTAGATGACCTCTGCCAATAAGGACTCGAAAATCCTTCTTGACTGAGACTTAGATAAGTAACCAGTCGGCCTCGACACAGTGCTGTTTATCCAAACTGAAATTGCTCCGCAGTCGGCTGATTCACGGCAACAGTGCTGTTTATCCAAACTGAAGATGTTCGCTGGTTGCCTTCACAATGCTGTTTATCCAAACTGAAGATGTGTTGGCGGAAAAAGAAAATAAAAATCTCAAGGTTGTTGAGAGGTTTCGCATAGAGCGAGAGTTTGCATAGGGCAGTTTGTGTGTTGAATTGGAAGAGCCTCAAATGTTGCCTGCGACTCTTTATTTATAGCAGTGAACCTACTCCTGGCCGAACCAGAGATGTATCCGGACCAAAACTCTCAAATCTAATCTAATTAGGATTCGGCCAATCCTAGTTTCAATAGGTTTCTGAACCAAGCTCTATAATGAATCAGATTCATTCCCATGCTATCAGCGCTACCAACATCGAAACCCCTTATTGTACCAGGATTCGATTTCTTCGCTCTTATCCAAATCAATCCCTCTCACAATTTGACTTGGCCAACCTGATTAGACGGCTAATGACAGCTGGACATCCCATAATACTTCTCGAAGAGCATTGGGCCGAGCACAAGCCTAAGCTCGGCTTAATAATATTAATTTGGACCCAAACAGATACACAACAAAAACAAAAACAAAACTTGTAGACTGTTGAATCTTGCAATTTTAGTCTTTGGAAGAACCAAAAAGCAATTCATAATTTTTATCTGTTTCTCCTTAAAATTGTCTTTAAGCAAAAGAAGTAGGATTTGGATTCAAAATCATCGAGAGTCGAGAGAGAAAAAGAGAGAGAATGTAAGATAGTGGTGAGATATTATTTGTTTGTTTAAAAGCATATATTTATAAGAGTAAACCCTAGTTAATAAATGACATAGGTGTCATTTTTATCAAATGTACAAAATAGACAAACAGGTGTCAAATTCTTATGGGTTTTGGGAACACCAGCTCAGCTAATGTTACCAGAACCCCGAAAAATTTCTCGTTGATTTGCTCCACTCTATGCATAGTTAAATAGTTTCCAAATTAATGAATAATTTTAAGAATATCTTTAAACAATGATAAATAAATCCCAAAAAAAAAAAAGAAAAAAAAGAAAAAAGAAAGATGATGACCAAAATGAAAGACTTTAACAAAAAGAAGCACTTGGTATTACGATCTAGTGATATTTCTCTTCACTTGTAAGTGAGAGGTCTTAGGTTATATTTTTCGCCAAAAGTGAATTTGAATCATATTATTGCTAGTCCATTATGAGGCTAAACATACCCCTCTTCTTTAGTGTAAATACTATCGTTGGTTAAAAAAACAAAAAAACAAAATTGAAAAATAAAATGAAGGCTCCGAAGATATGACTTTTTACGACAGGGTTCATTATAAGAGGACCCAACACGTTGTCGTAGATCGTAGTGGCTAAAAGTACGTTGCAGAAGCACTTCGACTTCGATCTGGAAAAAAGAGAATGTATTTATTTCTACACCACGCACGTGTCAACACTCGTATGGTGGAAATGTGTCGGCAAAAAATAAAACAATTTTAAAAGAATTGCCATTAAAGAATATAAAAGGTTCAAAAGGCCTTTTTTTTTAATTCAATGATATTTGAATCTAAGACATTTCATTTATAATTATAGAGGAATACCACTATATCATAGTACTGAGTTGGCAAAAGGCCTAATTCAATTAAGTATATAATTTGTCATTAGTATTACAATTTATTAATTATTTTTTTATTTATTAGACAAAATTTTAAATTCAACTCGCATAATAGTGTGTTTGGTCAAATCATTGATGACTCATTGTGTGAGTTAGGTAATTCCCCTAGATCCAATATCCTTTTATCATAAAAGGAATAAAAACAATTTTGTATCCTTTATTTTTATAATTTTGTTATAGTGCTATGTTACAGTCGACTGATATTTTTTTTTTTAATTATTGCTAGTCTATAGTGTAATTTAGCACAAGTCCCTCCAATCTCATTGTATTGAAGGGGCATTTAAAATTTTTGTAACTAAGTTTGTTATGAATAATGCAGAAAATTTTCAATTTGTTTGAAATACGGGCACTACATTATATGTTATTATAAAATAGAGGGATAGTTGAATAAAAAAAACTTCTTTCCACTTATATAACATCATATACTATAACGCCCTATGTTCTGAATGCACTGTAAAATCTCTCTGAATAATGATTTGAGAAATATTTTATTGGAGTGGCATTTAAAAATTTATTTATTATTTGAAATATATATCCAATGCATTAAATAATTGGCAAAAACGTCAAACGCGATCCAATCCAATAAAATCGATCAAACTTTACAATTTCCTTATTTACAAAGTTTGCCATTACCCGCCACTCCCTCAGTCCCAACTACCTTCTTCATCTTCTTCAACTTTTCGGATCTCTCTCTGTCTCCCTGAAAACCTTTCTCTCTCTAGTATTCAATGGAGGGTCTGATCAAGGGTCTGATCGACGTGGCAATCGGTCACGATGACAACAGGGACGAAGAACCCCGTCCACGGGACCGGGAGGAACAGTCCAGATCCACCTGCAGAAGCACTTCGACTTCCATCTGGAAATAGAGAATGTATTTATTTCTACACCACACACGTGTCAACACTCGTATGGTAGAAATGTGTCGGCAAAAAATAAAACAATTTTAAAAGAATTACCTTTTATTAAAGAATATAAAAAGTTCAAAAGGCTATTTTTTCAATACAATGATATTCGAATCTAAAACATCTAACTTGTAGATGAATACTATCATATTGTACTACTGAATTGCCAAAAAGCCTAATTCTATTAAGTATATAATTTGTCATTAGTATTACAATTTATTATTATTTTTTATTTATTAGTGAAAATTTTAAATTCGACTCGCATAATAGTGTGTTTGGTCAAATGACTCATTGTGTGAGTTAGGTAATTTCCCTAGACCCAAAAGGAAAAAATAACTATTTTGTATCCTTTATTTTTATAATTTTGTTATAGTGCTATGTTATAGTCTACTAATATTTTTTTTTTTAAATTATTGCTAGTCTATAGTGTAACTTAGCACAAGTCCGTCCAATATCATTGTATTAAGGGAGCATTTAAAATTTTGTAACTAAGTTTGTTGTGAACCATGTAGAGATTTTTCAATTTATTTGGAATACAGGTACATCCATTATATATTATTATAAAATGGAGCGACAGTTGAATAAAAAAAACTTTTTTCTACTTATATAACATCATATACTGTAACGCCCTATCTTCTGAATGTACTGTAAAATCTCACTGAATAATGAGAAATATTTTATTGGAGTGGCATTTAAAAATTTGTTTATTATTTGAAATAATATCCAATGCATTAAATAATTGGCAAAAACGTCAAACGCGATCCAATCCAATCAAATCGATCAAACTTTACAATTTCCTTATTTACAAAGTTTGCCATTACCCGCCACTCCTTCAGTCCCAACTACCTTCTTATCTTATTCAACTTTTCGGATCTCTCTCTGTCTCTCTCTTTCTCTCTCTGGTATTCAATGGAGGGTCTGATCAAGGGTCTGATCGACGTGGTGATCGGTAACGATGACAACAGGGACGAAGAACCCCGTCCACGGGACCGGGAGGAACAGTCCAGATCCACTTGGGCGCAGGTTAGCTACCACCCCTTGTATTCTTCAAAACAAAACCCTTTTGAATTTCTTAATTTTGATTAAGAGTCGGAGAGTTGAAGTTTGCTGCTGTTGCGTGCTAAAATTCGCAGGTTGTGTCCGGGGAGGAGCAGGATGAGGGTGATCGTGATCGCCCAAATGGGTTAAACCAAAATCAATGGAATAGACAGGTTTGGATTGGATTGGACTGGACTGGATTGGGGTTTTGGATTATCGTGGTTTGTTTGGTGTGTAATTGATGTGATTTGCTTGTGTGATGTTGCAGGAACAGAGTCATTTGGGGAACGCAGGGGGATACAATGTGGATTCGGAACCTTCAAGGAGACCTCACAAGGTGAATTTTGTTTTTCATCATTGTTTTAAATCTCAAGACAACATTTTCTAGAAAAGTAAACATCTGAAGCGTAAGGAACAAAAAAACATATAGACTTCTGCATCGGAAATTCTACGGATATATAATGAGAGGACTCTATTCGTAGTTTCATAATCGGAGAATGCTAGGGAAACCATCTTTTTGAATCGCATTTTGTAAACCATCTGATGTGGCAATAAAGTAAGACTTCGTGATTAAGGCTTGATATGTCCTATTCTCAATGATATCTCAAATGCAGGCTGCACATGAAGGATATGAAACGAATAATGATGGTGGACAACATGGTTATAATCAAAACTACTCGCGCAGGAAGGTTTGTCTTATTAAAATTATCTGTTTAATTATAATTTAGTGGGGCTATTTTCGTTATATTTGATTATCCATGGTGAAGGACGAAGAGGAAAATCAGGATGGTTGGGAGACTGTCGGCAAGAAGCCTCCAAGGCAACAACCACACAAGGTTTGTTTTCTTTGAGTTTACCAAACATTGGAAAGGTCACCTGAAGATCTTAGTTGCATTTCATATTTGGGGACAGCACTGTCAAAAGTTTGGTCTTTAACTTTTCGATGTTGGGTTATAGTTTGTTTTGTCAATAGATTGGCTTCTTAGCTTAACATACTGTTTTTTTTAGAAAATTTGGAACCATAACATTGAAACAGTTTGATCAAATACTCGATTTCACATATTCTGTTTAATCTTATAGAATATCCTTGTAATAAATCAATCTGACGAAGTTAGTTAATCTTGCCTTGTTAGTTCTAAAGTAAGATGAAATGAATTTGTACTGCCACACTATGTAATTCTCACTAGATAAAAAAATCAACAGATTCAGATGGGCCAGTGGAATGGATATAAGCGGCCTGCCGCTGAGCAAGAATACTCCGATGAGGCTGAAGTAGGTGCTAACATAGAACCTTCTGGAAAAGAGCTTTCTGATCTGTCACAAGCTTGCAATAAACTCTGGGAACTTGATTTAAACCGTCTAGTGCCTGGAAAGGACTATGAAATTGACTGTGGTGGAGGGAAGAAGGTCCACCAACGAGAAGACTTGGCCGAAGGAAGCTTATTTACCTGGCTGAGTGAAGATATATTTCGGAGGCCTACCTTTTCTCGTTTCTGTTCTCTTTTAGATAACTACAACCCAAATGCGGGTTGCAAAGAAGTTATCACATCTGAGGAGAAGCAAGAGCAGGCTGCATTCATAGAAGAAATCAGCAGAACTGCCCCCATTAAATATCTTCACAAGTATCTCTCCCGTAAGGGCATTGTATCTGAGAGCTATCAGGAATTCAAAAGAACATTGTCCACTCTCTGGTTTGATCTTTACGGCCGTGGTGGTACATCTGCTTCCTCCTCGGCTTTTGAGCATGTTTTTGTCGGAGAAATTAAACAACGTGGTGAAGAAGAGGTTTCTGGCTTCCACAATTGGCTTCAGGTTGTCTTTTATGACTTATTCTTTGCCTACAACTTTTATTCCTGTCATATCTTATTATGTCAAGATGAATATGATGTTAGTTGACAAACCAGTTGATGACTTTTATTTACCCTTAGAAAATGCTAAGTACCTTTACCATATCTTACCAGTTTTACCTTGAGGAAGCAAAAGGAAGGGTTGACTATCAAGGTTATATTTTTCCCCGTAGACGCGGACAAACTGTAAGCAAATCTATCCTATATTCCGCCTGCAAGGCTACAACATAGTGGAAACAATAGTATTTGTTTCTTAAATGACTTCCGTACTGTTTCAGCATCGTCTCATCGTTTTCTATTTGTTTTGACAACTGCCTTGCTAGAATCTAGTCTTTTTACTGCTCTGACATTGGAAACTTATGTTTACTAAATGGCAGCCAGAGGCTGAAACCCAGTTGCTTACGATCCAGTTCGAGTGGAATGGCGTTTTGAAAGCGGTATCAAGCACATTAGTTGGAGTGAGCCCAGAATTTGAAATTGCATTGTACACCTTGTGTTTCTACATGGGTGGGGAGGACAACCGTATTGAGCTGGGTCCATACCAAGTCAACATCAAATGCTATAGCTTTGGAGAAAGAATTGGGTCTGTGTTTCCCATGGCAGAGTGTTGAACTCAAGGGTAAAAGACTCGCTCAGAGGAGTGGTTTCCACACTCCCTTTTCTATCTCTTAATTTTGTCCATTAATTTTCTCTTAAGTTGTATTGTTCGAATGGCTAGAATGGAATAAGGGAATGCATAAGGTCAGAAGACAATAATTTTCTTATGATTATGTTATTCAATGACCAGGAAATGTATTTTAATTTAGGGATATGATTTTCATTCTTTTTGGGTTCTCACACGCACTCTTTATTTTTTTGCATAGAATTGAATAAATCAAACGGAAGTAACGAACAGGGTTAACGTAAGTGTTTAGAGGATAAAAAATCCAAGGGTGAGTGACCAAGAATCCTTGGTAATGAACAAGATAATGGGAATCCACCCAAATGTTTGCTTATATCTCTTCACCTAGAAGTGCCAAATTTTAGATTCGAATCCTGTAGGCAGCGAGTTCAATACCAATTTATTTTTTTATCCCTTCGTGTAAATTTACCGTTGTAAAAAAAAAAAAAAAAAAAAAAAAAAAAAACAGGGTAAATCACCAAAATGATCATTGAGATTTGCATAACTCATCACTTTGGTCCCTGAGATTCCAAATCGATAAAAGTGGTCCCTGAGATTGTCCATCATCCATCATTTTGGTCATTCCGTTAAGTGTCCCGGAGCTCTTGGGCGGAAGTTTGGGCAATTTTCAAAGCTTCGTAACTCAATCGTTTCTTAACCAAATTCGACCCATAATATATCAAAATGAAGATAGGAAAGTGTAGAATAAGATTATATCATTTCGAAGCCCAATGTTTGCCGGAGATGGCCGGAAAATAGCCTCAAAGTTGACTGGTCCGAGCGAAAACTGGAAAACTCGCTGGAAACTGGGTAAACTTTAAACGTTCATAACTTCTTCAATAATCAACGAAATCAAGTGATTCAAAAACAAAAATCATACTTCTCGACGAGACAAAGAGAATGGTATCTTTTTCGACTGCTAGATTGTCGTGGTTTGGCTGGAAAATGGCTCGAAAGTGGCTAACTCGAGACCAAGACAGCCACTTTCGAGCCGTTTTCCGGCCAATCCACGGAAATTAGCCATCTAAAAAGGTACCATTATCTTTTTCTCGTCGAGAAGTATGATTTTCGTTTTTGAATCACTTGATTTCGTTGAGTATTGAAGAAGTTATGAACGTTTAAAGTTTACCCAGTTTCTGGAGAGTTTTCAAGTTTTCACTCGGACCAGTCAACTTTGAGGCTATTTTCCAGCTATCTCTGGCAACCATTGGGCTTCAAAATGGTATAATCTTATTTTACACTTTCCTATCTTCATTTTGATATATTATGGGTCGAATTGGGTTAAGAAACGATTGAGTTACGAAGTTTTCACTCGGACTAATCAACTTTGAAGCTATCTTAACGGGTCGTGACACACCCCGACCCGGAATGTCCACCTGGATTCCGAATCAAGATGTGCTAGCTGACAACAAGAGGGTGACGAAGTCATAAAGTGTAGTGATGTGGAAAATGTGAGTAAATTTAAACCTAAAGGTGCCTAAATGAAAGAGTGCGCTTGTGAGCAAGAATGAACCCATTTCAAACATATCATATCGAGTGCTCATCGACATATGTTGACACACGAGTTCATGTAGAGTATTCTGACATGAACCGGATCAGATGTAATAATGATATACGCTTTAGTACTACAATCACGTGAAGACTGGCGCTATGCACATCACATACGAGTCCTAAATACCTACAACAATCTAGGACAAGATTGGCACCTACAATGGATCCAAAGTGAGCATACAGTTCGATGTGAACATACACATAAAAGCTTGGCCCCGGCCCGAGTGAGTACTAACACCAGTGCAGCAACGATGAACAAATAACGTAAACAAATCATATAGCGGTAAATCAATAATTTACGTCGACATAATACTATTCACTACCATAAATATAAATAAGGCATCCCGTAAAAATATGCATACCTGTGCATTTCGCAGGATTCATAATAATCTCACAATTTTAATTATCGTGACAATTCTTATAACATCAATTTTATTAGGGCATCACTTAGAAAATGCATTATTAATCTATGTATGGAAACTCAAATAATACACACACACACACTATATAAAAGAAAAGACTCACTCACAGATACTTACGAGGTCGCATCTGTTCGAACTAGGAAAGCTAGAGTTTCTGATGGTAATTGCACCTAAGCATACGACCCATTCGTAAAACTCAACTTAAACGATCACATTTAGAAAAGCGGAGTGCGGATTTGGAATCAAAACATCGAAAAACAATAAGAGGGGTCCCGGGCAAATTTTGTAAAAAGTCAACGAAAAGTCAACGGTCAACCCTAAAAAGTCAGTTGAGCCGTCCCAACGGTCAACTACGTTAATACTTTGGAATTTCACTAAATGGACTTAAAAAAAGGGACTTGGGGCGTTGAAATTAACGTATGAGGGTTTTCGAGAAAATTCCAAAAAAGTCAACACACAAAATATTTCAAAGAATATTCCAAAAATATTCCAAAAATATTCCAAAAAATATTCCAAAAAATATTCCCAAAATATTCTGAGCCCATTTCAGAAATGGATCCGGTTAGAACAATGGGCCAAATGTTTGGGCTTAAGCCCTTTTTTGTATCGGGTCGGGTCGACCCGTTTAGCCTTGTAGGTTACACAACACTCGTCGGACCTAGCGAAGGAGAAAGACGAATTTGGCTTTCCTTTGCCGAAAACTTTAAACGGCCATAACGGGTCTATTTCTCAATCCAATTCAAAGATTCAAATGTCAAAATGTAGCTCAAGAGGTAAGGAACAAAAATATACCTAAGTAAGACTAAGTCGTGGCTGGTACTAACCAAAAATGGCCTGCAAGGCGTCAGATGGTTCGCCGGAAAACTCGAGAATACTTCCCGAGGTGATTTCTGCGTACAAACATCATCAAACTATCTCAAAAACAACCTAATCGTAGTCCTAAACACGATCTACGATGGTTTAGAGTGGTTTTCGAACCTACCCACACGAAAATTCTCGAGGTTCTCGCCAGAAAATATGGAGGTCGCGGCCCGGCGTCCTGGTTCGATGGTGGCGGTTCGTTTACAGAGGAAAAATGGTAGGATGTTTGGGGGGAGTTGAGTTCGCTGAAGTTAGTGATGGGTGTGGAGGTCTTGGGTTCGTCGAGAATGAGAGAGAGAGAGAGTCCAAGAGTTTTTTTTTTGTTTATTTATTTATTTATTTTTTCCGTTTTTAGAGAAAGAGGGAGTTGAGAAGATAGAGAGAGAGCTGAGAGAATTGAGAGATCGAGTGAGAGAGGCGTAGTGAGAGTTCAAGAGTGTCCCAAAATGTGGGGGACAAATATGGCATGAGGAGAGTGGAGAGTTGTTGTTGTGTGGGCCCCATGGTCATAGTAAATTAATAAAATATTTAAAATATCAAATAAAAAAATATTAAAATAATAATATAAAAATATATAATAGTAATTTTTACAAAAGTATTTTTCAAATTTTTAGTTCTGTAGAATCTTCGTTTGATTCCGTTTGCGCCTACGAGTTCGTACCGTCGAGTACTTCGAGAATACGGTAAAATAATAGCTCGTATGTGTCACGAAATGATGGTCAAATTTAAATCTAAGGTTTATGGATTATGGTGCCAAATTTGGAGTTAACCCCTTCACGAAAGTTGTAAGGGTTGTCATTACGTATGATTGTAATTTTTTATTTTTTTTTTACATTTTCACACTCCTACACTAATTATTATTAATTTTGCACTCAAATAAAAAATATTATTCATGAGATTGATGGAATCATTGCCTAAGCGTATATAAACTACTGTGTAACCATCGCCTAAGTTTAGAGGATGGAATCACGAACGTTTATATATGCTTTCACATTTTTCAGACTTGTACATCAATGATTATGAATTTTATTTATTTTGAACTCCCTTAAAAATACTATTCATGAGGGTTTGTATGGTTTTAAAAATTCAAACGACGATGTACCCATCCTCAAAGCACAGATGATGCAATTCTCCCAACAAATAATGTGTTTTATAATTTTTAATCTCACTATTTGCCTATAGTGTACTATAAAAATAAATAAATAAAATTTTAAAAATTTATATAGAATAATAATACAATAATACATATTCAATATACAATATAGGTTTATTATACAAAATAGTCATTGAGATTTGCATGATCAATAGAAATGGTCCCTGAGATTGTCTATCATCCATGATTTTGGTCATTCCGTTAAAAACTCTTTAGGCAATTTTTAAAGCTTCGTAACTCAATCGATTCTTAACCAAATTCGACCCATAATATATCAAAATGAAGATAAGAAAGTGTAGAACAAGATTATATCTATTTGGAAGCCCAATGATTGCTGGAAATGGCCGGAAAATAGCCTGAAAGGTGACTGGTCGGCGGGAAAACTGGAAAACTGGAAAACTCGCTGGAAACTGGGTAAACTTTAAACATTCATAACTTTTTCAATACTCAACGAAATTGAGTGATTCAAAAAAGAAAATCATACTTCTCGAAAAGACAAATAGAATAGCATCTTTCTTGACTGCTAACTCGCCATGGTTTGGCTGGAAAAACTGCTCGAGCCGTTTTCCGACCAAACCATGGCGAGTTAGCCTTCGAAAAAGGTACCATTCTCTTTGTCTCATCAAGAAGTATGATTTTCATTTTTGAATCACTCGATTTCATTAAGTATTGAAGAAGTTATGAACGTTTAAAGTTTACCCAGTTTCCGACGAGTTTTCCAGTTTTCCCGTGGACCAGTCACCTTTCAGGCTATGCCATCTCCGGCAACCATTGGGCTTCCAAATATGTATAATCTTATTCTACACTTTCCTATCTTCATTTTGATATATTATGGGTCGAATTTGTTTAAGAAACGATTGAGTTACAAAGCTTTGAAAATTGCGCAAAGAGTTTTTAACGGAATGACCAAAATCATGGATGGTGGATAATCTCAGGGACAATTTCTATTGATTTTCAAGATAACTTTGGGTATTGTATTTATAGTAAGTTTTTTAACTAGTTTAAAAAATTAAAATGATCAAGATAACTTTTTTCTTGACGTGTTGAAACGGGTTATTCACGTGTCACCCTGGTGTAAACCTGTTAAGGACTCGTTATTAACGGGTTCTTATCATGTGACCCGATAACGACCTGATTGGTTATCGTATTAACTCGAAACCCGTTATTTTCGTGTCATTTACGTGTCATGTTAACGGGTTGTATAAAAAATTGCCAAGTCTAGTTTTTGGTCTTTAATTTATTTATTTTTTAAATTAACAAATTTATTTGTTACACAAAAAATAAAATAAAATAAAATAAAATAAAAACTTTTAGAATGTTAATGGATGGCAGGACAATATTGATGGATGACTCAGTAGTCGAAGAACAACATTAATGACTTTGGAACATAAATGACCAAAATTATTACGTAAAACTCGAAGGACAATTTGTGATAAAAATTCTTAAATAAAAAATATTATAAAAAAAAAAACAAGAAGGAAAAATAGGGACCTCCTGGTGGTCAGGTCATAGTTACTGAAAAAATTGAGCTTTAGTTAAGTGATGCACCTAAAAATTAAAGGCGTTATTGTAACACGCTTGGTAAATCAATAACCAACCAAAATTCATCTTCAATACCAGTGGCGAAGCCAGGATTTGCCAAGGGGAGGGGCGAAATTCAAAAGAGTGCAAGGTTCAATCGAAGTGGTTGCTTTCACATTGGAGAGTGCAAAGTTTTGAGTCAATATTCATAACAGAAAACTGTCTCTTCACCAAAGCGATTGTAAGCTGTAATATCAAAGCTATGTAATAAGCTTAAATTGGTTAGGATTAGATTCTAAAAAACTCGTAGCCCTTCATCGATCCCATCGCAGCCTCCTCCTCCAAGTTGTGACGGATCCATGATTTTAATATTAGGTGGTTATAATATTCAAGCTATAAAAAAAAAGATGAAAATACCATTGAAATATTAAACAATAAATTACAACTTTTTATTCATAATCTTTATACAAACAACAATTTAGTGTAACCCTTTTCCATCATTTTTTAATAAGATCATTAATTCCTTGCAATTAAGAAAAGTTATTTCTCAAACACATAGAATAAATATAAATATCAAATTGATCATGAAATGCCTAATTAAGTTGATCTTGAAGTGTCGATAGGTACGTGAAGTTTGAGGAAGAAATTGGTGGTGTGCTGCTGATGGTGGACTTCGGTTGGGTGGAGTGGGATTTAGGAAATGGAGGATTAGGGAGTTAATGGGTGGGGTGGTTCTTAGAAAGTCGAGCCTTTTTGTTTTTTAAATAAAAAATGGTGAGGCTATTTGCCTCCCACGTGATCTAAGTGGTGTACAACACATCAATGCTTATTATTTTACTTAAAAACATAGCACGTGACTTAGGATGCTTTTTTAATAGAAATTATCGTCTTCTTCTCTCCTTCTGGTTTGTAGAAAGCCAGAACATTGCAGCTACTGAAAATCCAACGCCCTCATTCCCTCCACCCAACCTTCTCCCTCATCACCCTTCCTCTGAAAATCCGACTCCTTCATCTGCAAATCCCGACCGAACCAGTACCTGACCCTTGATTTCGACGAGAGCGGAGGGGTTGAACTAGCGCTCCTAGGCATGTTTTCCGGCGAAGGGAGTGGCGGCCGCCACTCCTCGCCCTCACGTAGCTTCGCCACTGTTCAATACTAAGCCACTTTTTCATAAAAATTAACTATTAAATGGAATCATGCTCTAAACGAATTTATGAAGCAGAAAGCTAGATGCAGATTCTCTAACTAGCGTCTTAGTAAATTATTGACCGGCTAGAGTTCATCTCCAACTATAAAAATAAAAAAATAAAAAAAAATCTTTTTAGAACACAAAATATGAATTATATGCAATAGTAATTATCCAAATAAAAAACAAGGTGTTGTGGCCTATATTTAATTGACAAGGAGAGGAGGGCCGGCGGCATTGAGAAAATATAGAGAGGAGGGCCGGCGGCATTGAGAAAATAGAGAGAGAGAGAGAGAGAGAGAGAGAGAGAGAGAGAGAGAGAGAGATGTGTTTGTAGGGTTGTGTAGAGGATGTGTTATTCCCCCTACACAATGTCTTTATTTATAGTAATAAAGGAGAGAAGAAATCATTCTCCTCCAAGGAATACAAGTCCTAATAGGGAAGAATAACTAGAATCAAACCTAATCTAGGATTTACACAATCACACTTAAATAAGAAGTTTATAATTCCCCCCCCCTTGAGTGTGTAAATACTCAAGTAGATTCGGCATCATGTAGTAGTTGAGGAAGTCGACTCGTCGGCACTGATTCTGGGAACACGCTATTCAAATAAGGTAGCAACTTACATAAGGAAGTAAGTCTCACAAAAAACCCTAAGGCTATGGTAAAAACCCGAGTAGGGACAAAATTCATAGTCTAAGGAAAAATGTGTGAGTAATGCAAAGTCAAATAAAACGCCTACGGGACGTCAAAAGGAATATGATCAACCCAAAGTGGGTGCCTCGTCAAAACCTCATTAGGTAGCAAAAACCCAGTGGGAAAAATGCTCCTAAACGTAGGGAAAAAGAGTACATTAAGATCAAACAAGTATACTTCAGGATACTCTTCCTAAATTTGAAAAATTCCAAAGAGAACTAGCAATGTTACAACTCAGAAAGTTTACACATACCAATTCCTTGAACAAGCTTCTGAAACATTGCCTTCGGTAGTGATTTTGTGAAGAGGTCGGCCATATTGTCTTGTGAATGGATTTGCGTGACTTCAATCTTCTGATGCTCTTGTTGTTGATGTAAGAAGAAGAACTTCGACACAATGTGCTTGGTGTTGTCTCCTTTGATGTAACCCTTCTTGAGCTGTTCAATGTATACTGCATTGTCTTCATTGATCGTTGTCGGGACGTGAATGACGGGGTAAAGATTGCAGGAGCTTCGAATATGACCCACATCAGCTCTCAGCCAAAAGCATTCCCAAGTTGCTTCGTGTAGGGCGAGAATTTTAGCATGGTTAGACGAAGTGGCAACTAAGGTATGGTTAGTTGACCTCCAAGAGATTGTGGTGCCTCTAATGGTAAAGAAATAACCCGTTTGAGAACACGCCTTGTGCAAATTAGATAAGTATCCTGCATAGGCATAACCAACAAGGCGAGAATCGACTCGAGATAAAGGGGTACGACATCACTCGAGGATCCATTAGGATATAACAAGCCCAGATCCGTAGTACCCTTAACGAAAAATTTCTTTAACACCGGTTGAGTGTCTACGTGTTGATGCATTATTGTGTCTTGCCAAAAGATTAACAACAAAGGAGATGTAAGGTCTAGTGCATTGAGCTAAGTACAATAAAAGGCCTATCGCACTTAGATAAGGAACTTCAGGCTCCAAAATCTCTTCATCATCTTCTTTCGGACAGAAGGGATCTTGTTTTGCATCTAGCGATCGAACGACCGTTTGAGTACTCGAAGGCTTCGCTTTATCCTCGTTAATGTGTCGCAACACCTTCTGGGTGTAATTCGATTGATGTGCTAAGATTCCATCCAAACGGTGCTCTATCTCGAGACCAAGACAATATCGAGTCTTTCCTAGATCTTTCATCTCAAATTCCAACTTCAAGTTTGTGGTAGTTCTCTCGAGCTTTTCAAAAGTTTCGATGAGATTTATGTCGTCGACATAAACTGCAACAATCGCAAAACCGGAATGCGATTTCTTAATGAACACATAAGGGCATAGTTCATTGTTCACATATCCCTGACTAGTCAAATACTCACGCAGACGGTTATACCACATTCTTCTGGATTGCTTCAAACCGTAGAGTGAATGCCTCAGCCGAATTGATAGCGTGTTCTGGGGTTTGAAAATATTTGATCCAGCCAATGTAAGTCCTTTAGGAAATTTCATATAAAATTCCGTATTAAGATCCCCATAGAGATACGCAAGTACTATGTCCATTAGCTGCATCCTCAGTTTTTAGGAAACTACCAAACTGATACGGTAGCGAAAATTAATCACATTCATAACGGGTGAATAAGTTTCATCATAATCAATCCTGGGGCGTTGTGAGAAGCCTTGCGCAACAAGAAGAGTCTTGTAACGCACAATTTCATTCTTCTCATTACGCTTCCAAACAAAAACCCACTTGTAGCCAACGGGCTTCACATATGGAGGAGTAGGAACTACAGGTCCAAACACCTTACGTTTCGCAAGCGAACCGAGTTCGGCTTGGATTGCTTGTTTCCAGTTTAACCAATCAGTTATGCGTCGACATTCATCAACAGAACGGGGTTCAATGTTATCACTCAACATGTTCTCAGTAGCTACTCATATGCTAATGCATCGTCGACGATCATCTCATTTCTACACTAAACATCATCCAAGCTAACATAATGGACAGAAATCTCACGATTCTCGGGAGGTGGATTCGTCTCTTCAAGGACGCTTATGTAATCTAGAAATTCCTTATAAGTTTGATAGAATGAGTACGCAACAATCAGATTCACGGTAAGCTCTTCAAGGGCCTATGTCATGGGTTTCCTCTTCCAGGGGTGTCAATCCTTTGAACCAAGAGGTCTGCCACGCTTTTATGTAGGGGCAGATGATTGGTTACTCGCTAATGTACGTGGATAGATCAAAGTGGCTTCCCAGGCCTCCAAGAGGGAAGTCCGTCGTAAATTTGGTACATCCATCTTTGTAGGCACATTCGCAACTTGAATATGTGATCTTGTCACTCGCGCTAGAATGGTGAAAGCATCTGGCATGCTCTGAGCTACGTTCTGAAGATCTAATATGCGCTGCACTTTAGTCTCAGACTGAGTGGTGCGGGGATCTAAATGAAACAAAGTGGGAGTCGTCCACGATAATTCGTGTCGTTCATCAGGAACGTTCTTATCTCCCCCTAACGACGGGAAGACTGTCTCATAAAAGTGACAACCCGATAAACAAGTGGTAAACAGATTACCTGTCAAAGGTTCTAAGTAACGAATGATTAAAGGAGAATCATATCTGACATAGATTCCCTTCATTCGCCGAGGCCCCATTTTTGTATGTAAGGGCAGTAAAATCGGAACATACGCTAGAAGAGCAAAAGGCCCGGGGCTAGGGTGAGCTGAGGGGGGACAACGTAAGTGAGCGAATGTGTGTAAGCCTAGTCAAACATGATTGTTCTAGGCAGGGCGGGCCATAGACCGCACAACCAAAAACGCGCAAATGCGATATGTCAGGTTCATATCCGGTAACCAACTAAAGGGCTCTATATGGTTAGGTCGCAACAAGCCTCAGGTGGACCAATATAGCTGCGTGCAATATTGCATGGCCCCAAGCAGCGATCGGGAGCTTGGTACGTATGAGCAATGATTGAGTAATCGTTTGTAAGCGCTTAATGAATGCCTCTGCCAGGCCATTCTAGGTGTGAACATGAGATACTGGATGTTCAACTTCAACCACAACCGACATGCAATAGTCATCAAAAGTTTTAAATGTGAATTCTCCAACATTATCCAATCGAATAATCAGGGTGGTGAGCCTTGATCTTAATAACCTGAGCCAATAGTTTGGAGAATGCAACGTTCCTTGTGGACAACAAGCACACGTGTGACCAATGTGTGGAAGCATCAACCAAAACCATAAAAGATCTAAATGGTCCGCATGAAGGGTGAATCAGTCCACAAATGTCCCCTTGAATCCTTTGTATAAAAATAGGAAGATTCGAACGAATCTTGTCATAAGAAGGCTTAATAATAAGCTTTCCCATAGAGCATGTTTGACATGCGATTCCTTGAATCGAACCTAAACTTTGTGTTAGTGGATGCCCTTGTGATGATTTGAGGATACGATGCATCGCTGTACGTCCAGGATGTCCCAAACGATCATGCCAAAACGCAATTTCATGCGCAATTCCAAAGATAAGGCCAACCACATAATGGCTTTCTATAAGGCGTATGGTCATAGTATACAGACCACTCGGGATACGTTCCATCTTCTCTAGAATACACTTTTGGCCATATTCGTAGGAAGTGCTGCACAGAAATTCAACTCCATTTCTACATAGGTTTCAGCGTGGTAATTATCATATCTAATATCCTTGAAATTCAACAACGTTCTTCCGAAATGTGGAGAATAGAGTGCCTCATCAATGGCCATGATTGTACCATTGAACAACATTATACGTGCCTAACCGTATCCTTTGATCAGGTTGGATGGTCCTGAGAGGGTTATCAGAGGTGCATTCTTAGGTATGAAGATAGTGAAATAGATGCGTTCATGCAAAACGGTGTGCGTGGTTGCATTATCTGCTAGACAACTAACTTTCTCAATAGTCATACCTAGAACTAAAAATTAATTTGAATCGGTCACATGCATAAAAGTTCTAAAAACAAATATCCATTCAAAATAATTTAAGTATTCAAGGATGGTAATTAATAAAAACTTAATATCCAAAAACAAATCACCAACAAATAATCCAAATATAAAGGAAATTGTGCAAAATTAAACCAAAAAACAAGGGGGTTCGGCCACTATGTGGAATTCGGCCCCATTATTCTAAAATTTAACTAGAAATAGTTCATGTCTAAGATTCTAATCTTCCATAGGGGTGGTATCCTCTTGAAGTCAGAAACCTCCATCTTGGTACTTTCTGGTCCGTTCATTTCCACAAAGTTTGATTCAAACTTCTTACGATGAGAATGATATTCAGCTACAACCTTTTAGGTAGCATGACTGATAAGGATTTTTACCACCTGTCAAAATAGGGATAAAAACACTTAAAAATACTTGCAAGAAAATAAGGTAGTTGTAGTATAAAAGGCTCAAGCAAGGTCGTTTTCCACAGGGATTGAATGAATAATTTATGTAAATACCAAATCTTAATTAATTATTTGAAAAAAAAGATTGGAAAAGGCTGATTTTGAATTTAAAAATAATAAAAATGAATTTAATTAAAATGATTAAAGAAATTAGCACTGTGAACTTCGCAAAATTAGCAGCCTTGTCTTTTTCCTCCAATTCGACGTGCTTATACCCTTACAAATATAATCACTGTGACCGAATCTGGCGTTGACGGTTTGTGAACTTCGCAAAATTAGCAGCCTTGTCTTCAAGCTCTAGAACCCAAAGGCCAAGATGTGTTCCTTCCTCGGCCGCAGTCGCAAGATCGAGAAGTCAGCCACGCGCTTAACGCAACATCAACACGTTTTACTCCTCGGCCGAGCTCGGCCGACGAGTTGGCACGCCTCGCATCAACCGAAGGATGTAGTTAGCTCATTAGTTACTCGGCCTACGCGCCACATAGGCTTGGTAGTTTTTAGGGTCAACATTTTGGCACGCCCGATGGGATCAAGTGCTAAAACTATGAAGTTCACATGATATATCAAGGTCACAATCAGGATGAGATTTGGCGCCTATTCAAGGAAATTGTCGAGCAACAAAAACTCCTTGGCCGGATCCTTGAAGCAAATGAAGAAAGGCAAAAATCTTTTTCTCAAATGATAAAGGTGAAGGTTCATCACAGCTTACAAGATCAGTGGTTAAATGAAGATAGAGCTCAATTTTATGAGTGGCTCAATAAAAAACCGCCATTTGGGTTCAAATCAATTCCATTTGAAGGATGGTTGGATCACAAGGCCGGGGGGGGGGGTAATTTTTTGCTCCAGCCACAACCAAAATTCGGCCTAAGAAGATTGTCGAGACAACCAAAGAACCTAGGCCACCTATTTTTTCAGTCGAGATTGAAATTGTGGTAGGCCTAGAAGCAAAAGTTCAAGTTTCTAAGTCACAAATCGACTTAAAAAATGATTCGTCAGAAGAGTGTTCCACTGATGAACAAGGTTGATACACAGCTTCAGACGAAAAAGCCACATCATTTGATATGGTAATTAGAGACATGGTCTTAGACGCCGAAACTACGCCAATTGATATGATTATTGGTGATATGGAGAAACCCCATTCGGCTAAGTTGTTCGAGTTAAAAGCCGAAATTGGCGAAATTATTATGCCTGGGGGGCATAATAATTGTTCAACACATTCGGCGGCCGAAAGTGGAAAATATTTCGCCAAGTCAAAAATATTTGGAGAAAATTCTTTATTAGGCCTAAAACGAAATCAATTTGAAAATTTTGATATAAAAAGATCTCAGTGATAAGAGCATATTTATGCGACTTAGTTGGCTTGTTCTTGTGCATTTATGTCGTGTTTCCTTAGTTATTTTAATGTTTAAAGTCATTTTCGTGTGTTTTCAGATTTTATGGACAAAGTAGGCAAGAAGATGCATTTTGGAGCATTTTGGAGCAAAATGGAGCTTGGAATGCATGTCACATATTTGGGCCAAAGTGGATGGACGAATTTGAGAACTAAAGAGGCCAAGAATGTGAAGAATTATGGTCCAAAAGATGAAGAACTCAGCCCAAAAATTTGTCACCCCAACTTGCCTTCATTGCCATGCAAAACAACATAGAATTCCCTTTGGATTCCCATGCCATGCTTGATCACTCTTGTCCCCTACATAATTTCTGATTTCATGCTTCAATTCATTTAATTATTACACTTAATTGCTTGATACCTCTTGTTCCCTTCACCCACAAAATTTTATACAACTTTCACAACCATAACATGCACCAATTGATGCTCCATCATTCACATTTGGAATCCCATGCCTTGTGTACCACATGTTGCTGCACCTTTGACCCATTTATTGACACATTTTCACCTCCCTTTCCATCTCTATGCAATGTACACAATCATTCATGCCCCCTAGCTACAAGACCACTCCATTTTACCCTTCACACTTTGCATCATCACTTCATTTTCACCCTTGGACCATTGCACACCACATACACTCTTTGCCGTGCATTCTCCCTAGCCTAACCTGATTCTCTAAGGTTTTTGGGGCCTATATATACATGTTTACACCCCTTGGCAAAGGGTTCACACTCTCATATTCACCATTCATCACAGAAATTCGTCCATACTTACCCTAGGTAGCAAAACACCCCAAAAACACCATTCTAGTGCCTAGAAAACATAACAGCCACTCCACCTTCTTCCACCCTCTTTGCCTAGCTCTCCACCACCCTCCAACCCTCAAACACTCCTCCACACTTACCCTAAACCTTTCCATACCATTCCCCATCCATTCTACATCATAAAACTACCCAAAAATCCGTCCACAAAGCAATATGCCGCAAGCAAGCAAAGGAGAATTCTTGGATGCACTTGCTACCCAAGTTGGAGCATTATAGGTATTTTCTTTCCTTTGATTTTAATGTCTAATTTTATGTATCTTTGCTTTGTGAGTATGAGGAACTAAATCCCTCTTAGTTAGGGGGTGATTCAAAACCATGTTCATACTTGTAATATGATTTGATTACATCCAGTTGTGATTCATAAGTTGTGAATTCAATTTACTTATCCGATCGTATAAAAAATGATTTGTGTATGTTGGTTGAGAGTGCACGCTTAATTTTCATGCATGAATTTAACGCTAGAATATAAGGGAGTTTCACCTAATCGTCATGAACTTATATTCACAAGTAGTGAAGGTTGCTAGTCACAATCACGTTAAGTAAATTCTTGGCATAAGTTTCAAGCAAATCATAGTAACGAGTGCCTCGTCAATGCTTATGTTTTTCATAGAACTTAATGATTCTTGCTTGTATCTCTATTATGCAATTCATGTAGGGAACTTGTAGGGAATGTTTTGGGTTGTAGTATGCAATCATCCAACCCAATAACTTGTGGAAAAACTGAGGGTTAATTAGTGCAATTCACGGTTAATTTGGGGCGTTGAGTATTCATAGCTTATCGAAAAGCAACTGGAAATCGTTTTGTATGCAAGTGTGACATGTGTGGAGAAGAACCTCCTAGCTAGCCTTCCATCCATAAGTTTCATTCAAATTCATTTTACAATCTGTTTTGATTCACTTAAATTTGTCTAAGAATTTGTTTACTTTGTTCTTGTCTTAATTTAATTATTTTCGTCCAAAATCAACCCCATCTTATTTCTTTGAGTCATATTAATTAGAACTTGTCTTAGATTATGTTTTTAAGTGTTTTAGTTCATTAGAAAACCAAAATTCGTCCAAGTTTGTGTTAGAGTCCCAAAACTGCCCAGATTGTGTGTTTAAGGTAGTTTTGAGTGTTTAGGGGCTGTTTTGAGTCTTTTCGTTTGTTTTAGTGTTTTAAAGTATAGTTTTGCATTCTTTGAGTCTAGTTAGTGTTTTAAACTTTGTTTTTACGTTTTCAAGTCAGTTTCCAAGTGATTTAGAAATCCCTCCTAATCCCCGGCCTAGAACGATCCCTACTTACATACTTTACTACAATTGATAAAAAGAGGGTTTAATTTTGTGTGTTAACTTATTTTTCACATCACTCAGCTTGGAATAAAGCATCGTTGGCCCCCTCCTGATTATGGTTTGGTGACTTTTATTTCCGTTTGCTAAAAAAATGATAAATAAATTATTTTCTTAACCATTCGGCTTTCTAGGCCGATGCATAAGAAAATAAGGGGGCAACATTTGTATGATTGCTGTTTACGTTATTTAGTACATTTGCTGACTTTGATTAGTGATAAGCTGAGCTGCCAAGAATGGTTTATCTCGGCTCCTAAATCTCGACCTTGGCCACCAAATTTTTCTCGACCTCGGCATCCGAAAATGAGAGCTGCGACAGCTCTTTCCTTCTCTACTCTCTGTTCTTCACTGCAGCTTTTTTGCCATCTCACAGATGGGCTGCTAAAAACAAATTATGCACACTTTCTCTCATCTTTGGCTGCTTTCTTTTAAAAGAAAATGCCGAGAAGCACGAAAAATTCCTTTTAGGAGTACTGTAGGGTTTAAAAAAAAAAAAAACTTTCGGCTATCTAGGTCGAGGCCGAGAGTCAGGAAGATGTTATGGTGGCCATATAGGCGTTGGCAAATTCAAGGTCTCGTATTGCCGAGCTCGGTGAGATTGGTTTTGGCCCTGGTTGGCTAAAAACAAAAAAAAAACAAAAAAAAAAGGCTTTCATGCCAAGCCAAAAGATTATCTTGCCAACGCCATTCAATGCATTTTTGCAGCTAATGGGCGAGTGTATGTGTGTGTGTGTGTGTGTGTGTCTGTGTGTGTAGCCAACTGTTGAGGTCATTCAAATTGTAGACCCAATTTGTCAATAGTCATGCTGGAGACAATGATGGAAATCGGAAAGAGTGCCAACATTAAGACTTTTGACCTTTTTAGCCACAAGAATTGTAGTATTGACCCTGGGGTCATTCGGCCTACAGTAAATATATATGCAAACTGCGTTGCTGGCGTTGATTAATGACAGGCCAAGCTTCCAAGAATGGTTTGTCTCAGTCCCAATTTGTCTCGATCCCATTGACATGTGTTGGGTCCTTCGACTATATTAGATGGATGGTCGAATAAGGGTGTTATTGCTGAGGAGCAAAGTTCTTATTCGGCAATACGACGGGTTTTTGTTGGTTATGAACAATTAATTTCCTTAACCATTCGGCTTACGAGTCGAAGTTTAAGGAAATTGAGGGGCAATGTTTGGGCGTAAAATACTGGTTTGAGCCGAGTTTAGAATTGTTCTCGACCCGGAAGCCTTGCTTAAGGGTCGCTGGGGGTCATTTGGTTCAAGGGCTGCATAGCCAAGGCTGCCCGTGTCCTCGAGCAAAACAAACAAACTAAAGAAAACAAAACGAAACAAAACAAACAAAACACAACCTAAACCTTCCAACGTTTACCTCAGGGATTTCCAATGCACATGACATGTTAAAAATCATCATCCCCACAGATTTTAGTCATCTTCACACTTGAGCACATACTTAATCATAGTCACCAGTTACTAGTTCACAAATAACCAATTAAAACGATGTTTTGAATGTAGTAACATGCCTTAGAGAATTCGCTCAATTCCTTACAAGATATGCACTCAATTTTCACTCAGATTTTCTAACTACACACCCTATACTAGTTATATGTGAGAAGATTGATGTAGACATGAAAACGAACGCTCACATATATGTATAACAAAGAAAGCAATTTCTGGAGTTAATAAGCATGTTTAGATATGATCTCATGAATGGAATGCTACTACTTAGATGCGAGAACCAGTGACACCATATGCTCATACCAAATTCAAACTCCACAACTAGAAACACATAACACTCAAGATCGAAGTCAAAGGTTGTAACGGGGCTAAGGGTGTTGGCTAACAAAGAAAGGTAAGGGAACACAAACGTTCTTAAAGCAATAGTAAGCAAAGTAATGAAATTGACACTTAGAATTCACTTTAGAATGCAGAAATCAACTTTTAACACAAAGGGAAGATTCATTCAACACTTAGGGCCGAATTCAATGTTTTAGACCCTTTCTTCAACAAACAACACTTTAGAACTCTTTTTCTCATAATTTTCACTCCTTTTCACTCTTTTCACAACTTTTTTTTTTTCTTCCTATTTTCAACGAATTTTTTTCTTTTTTTCTTTTTCTTTTTCTACCCGTGCCTTATTAAGGACTTTGGCACACACACACAAGAATCACTTCCCCCACACTTGTTTTCTGCAAAACATTGATCAAAAGGAATTCAATTTGAGTCATGCTTTACTATGCTTCAAGAACAAGGGTATGGATGGTCCTAATCTAGGCTAGGTGAGGATAGTGTGGGTTAACAAAGAACGTAGGCTAAACAAGGCTCAACCGGGTTAAACTTAAACATATAATGGAATAGGATGCACGGCACTTTGGCTTTGGTGGTGGTCACTACACAACTTCATCTTGAATATGTGTTATGCAAATCAATAGCATGCTTTGAATGGAATTGGCATGAGTTCTAGCATTTGGAACTAAATGATGAAACGCCTTCTAAGTAGTAACCAAGCAAAGAATAATGAGATCATGCAACGACTTTAGAAAACAATAATGCACAGGTTTTAACTCTCCAAATAAACGTTTAGGCTCAAGTCTCACAAGGTTGTAGCGTTTGTTTGAGTTCCTTCCTTCAAGCATGTTACAAAAACTAATTTTTTCTTTTGTGATTGCATGTGAATTCATAAGTTATAACCACAACCAAGCATAACCAAAGAGTAAATCAAACTTTCATCCATGTTTATAACTCTCATTAACAGCCATGCAATTAAAAACCAAATCCTCATCATTGTGTTGGAAGGTACCCTAAGACACAAACAAACACACAAAAACAACTCTTTTTGGCTTTTTCAAAACAATTTTTCAAATTTTTATGAGATTTTCGGATTTTTAAAACAAAACACACTAAAACACTCCAAAACAGCTTAGAAACACTTAAAATCAGCAAGGAACAACTCTTAAAGTAATGGGTTATAAAATCCCACGAATTTGCATCAAAAGCACTTATTTACCCCCCCACACTTAAATCAAACATTGTCCTCAATGTTTCAAGCCTAAATTCACACAAAACACAAGTAAACAAACAAACAACAACGAAACAACTCAACATGGCAGAATAGAAACAACAACAAAGAGAAGGGTTTTAGGAACGCAAATCTGGAATTGGAGTGATTCCTAAGGCTTCCTTTGTTGAATGCATGGGTTGCCTCCCAAGTAGCGCTTACTTTAACGTCGTACAGCCGAACGAAACTCCTTTGAAGCTTTATTGGACCCCACGGCATGCAGGGAGATTTCCTCTACAACCTGCCTTACGAACCACTTCATGTTTTAAATCTTTGAATAGAAGGGGATAATGATCCTTCCTGATTTTGATGCTTTGTTTCCCTAAACCAACAAGAACTCTCCCACCACGTCGAAGGCACCTAGGTACCTGTACTAAACAAGGTAACAACCGATTATTCAAAATGGGAATTGAAATTGGAGAAGATGGCTTACCCATGTGCTGCAATGAAGTAGTAGCATTATCAACAAATACATAAGGATTGCTCTCGGCCTGATTTGGGGGTTTGGGGGTTGTTGCCATGCATTCCTTGTAGTTCACTCCAATCCCATCCTCGATGGTGGGTTGAGGTACATTCTTCTTGATAGGTGCTGAACATTCATGCCCTAAGTCAATGAAAAAACAAGAACGCACATCATTAGAAGTCTCAATAGATTCAGAAATTTTAAAACTAATCATGTCACCACCAAATGCCATAGTTACTAATCCTTTGGCCACATCAATCTTGGTTTGAGCCGTTTTCATGAAAGGTCGTCCAAGTAAGAGCAGTGATGGGGAAGAGTGGCCTGAATCCTCCATATCAAGCACATAGAAATCTGCAGGAAAAATCAAGTGGTCTACCTGCACCAAAACATCTTCCAACACTCCTTTTAGATATGCATTAGATCGATCGGCTAATTGAATAATCACACCATCATGTTTAAGTTCTCCTAGATTCATAGATGCATAAACAAAATATGGCATGACATTAATTGATGCACCTAAATCTAGCATAGCATGCTCAAACCTTGTATTACCAATTACGCAAGGAATTGTGAAACTACTCGGATCTTTACATTTAGGTGGCAGCTTTCTTTGCAACATTGCGGAGACATTCTCGCTTACATGTACCACTTCTTTCTCTCGGACACGTTTCCTTGTTGTTCAAAGCTTCTTTAAAAACTTGGCATACTTCGGGATTTGCTTTATAGCATCAAGGAGGGGAATGTTGACATGCACCTTTCTAAATGTCTCTAGAACATCTTGTTCCTCCTCTTCATTCTTGGCTTGCATGAACCTACGAGGAAAAGGTACATTCGAAGGAATAACATTAGTAGGAACCGAATTGGACACATTCTTACCTTTGTTGGACAGATTGGATGGTGTTTGTGCCATTGGAACCTGCGGCAAAGGTGTTTCCACCCTTGCCGTGGGTTGAGTTGCTTCCTCCTCTTCCATTTGCAACATTTCATCTTCTTTGTGACCTGTTTTTTATGAAGAACCTGCCCCAACCTCCTTGCCACTTCTTAGGGTGATCGATTTGGCTGTTTCAAACCCTCCCTTTGGATTTGCAATGGTTGAACTAGGAAGCTTTCCTTGGTCTCTAAACTGCCCAACAAACTCCACAATCTGCCCAATTTGCTTTTCCAATTGATCCACCCTAATGTTCGTGTTGTGCATTGCTTGGGTTTGATTTTCTTGCCCCTGAGATAATTTGGTAAGTAACTTAAGAATTGTATCATTATCCAAAGTATTACCTGAAGTGTTTTGGGCAGATTGTTGTGGAGCTTGTGTGTGTGCGTATGGCTTTGTGTAGAAGCCTGGGGGTTGCTGCCTAAAGCCTTCTTGTTGTTGGGGTTGTTGGGGCTCCCTCCACTTGAAATTTGGATGGTCTCTCCAACCTGGGTTATAGGTGTTGGAGTATGGATCGTTCCTTGGTTAATTTTGGCTTTGAAATCTAATTGCATTAGCGCTCTCCTATCCACCATTCTCAATGAGTTGAGGACACTTTTCAGAGGCATGTCCTTGGATAGAACATACACCACACACCATTGGTCCTTGGAGCTTCATTCCTTCGGCCATCTGAGACACAATGGAAGTAAGATTAGCTAATTGAGATTGAATGTCGGATGTGGAACTTACCTCATTCACTTGTTGCCGTAGGGTGTCCCTTTGCCCAATGCCTTCGTATTGTTGTGCATTCAATGCACGGTTTGCAATGAGTGTCTTGGCTGCCATAGGTGTCTTGTCCACCAACACTCCTCCCGCCGAGGCATCTAGCATTTGACATTCAATTGGTAGAAGGCCTTCATAGAAGTATTGAAGTAGCAACTCTTCTTTCATTTGATGTTGTGGACATGAAGCAATAAGAGTTTTAAAACGTTCATAATAAGTTGGAAATGATTCACCTTGATTTTGTTGGATGCCACTTATCTGTTTCCTCAAGAGAATGACTCTTAAAGTAGGGAAAATTTTCTCCAAGAATGCTCGTTTCATACTTTCCCAAGATGTAACTGTCCCCGGTGTAAGTTCATACAACCAATCTTTAGCTTTATCCATTAGAGAGAATGGAAAAGCCTTCATCTTCAAGATGCTGCCATCAACATTGACGATGTGGTGTAGCAAACTAGACTTCAATTCGAACTCCTCGGTCTTGCCTTGAGCTGCCATGGGATATTAAATGCATAAGGGTGCGGCATTGTCCAATCCCGAAGCTGAAAGCTCCTTGATTGTTCGATTGTCGGCTGCCATGAGTGGTACTTCTTCAAAAATCCTTGTCGTGCCCTCCTCTTCTTCTTCTAAAACTTGTTCTTCAAGATCAGGTTCAAGGCTAGGTGGGTTAGACTCTTGTTGGTTCCTTTTTCTTCTCAAAGTCCTCTCAAAATTGTCGTCAAAGTCCAAAATATGCTCACGAACAGGTTGGGAACTTCGAGTCATAAACTAGTACCTAAAAACAAGAAAACAAAATAAGTCAGTAACTAAAGTAGAAAACACACGAAAATAAATAAAAAGAAACAACGAGGGATTAGCAAAGTTGCTAATCCCCGGCAACGGCGCCAAAATTTGATGCGTAAAATAACTAAACACACAAATTAAACCCTCTTGTTGACAATTGTAATATATGTATAAGTAGGGATCGTTCTTAAACCGGTGATTAGGAGGGATTGCTAAACACTCTAAACTGACTCAAATAGATAAAACTAAGCTTTAAAACACCTAACTAGACTCAAAAGACCCAAAACAAACTCAAAAGACTCAAAACAAGCTAAAAACACTCAAAACTGCCTAAAAACACAAACTGGGCAGTTTTGAGCTCTAAACACAATTTTGGACGAAATTTGGTTTTCTAATGGCTCAAAACACTTAAAAACACAATCTAAGACAAGTTCTAACTAATATGACTTAACAAAGTAAAGGGGGTTTTGTTTTGGACGAAAATAAGTAAAACAAAGCAAGAACAATTTAAACAGATTCTTAAGCAAATTTAGGTGAATTGATGAGATATGGGGTAACTAGAGGGTTCTTCTCCACACATGACACACTTGCATTCAAATTTGATTTCCAATTGCTTCTTTTAATAAACCATGAAACTCAACACCCCAGGTTAATTAGGTCCGCTTAAATTAACCTTCAAGTTTTCCTTAAGTTATTGAATTGGATGGGAAAGAGCATACGACAACTCAAAACATTCTCTAAAAGTCCTTTACGTGAAAAGGACAATAAAGATACAATCAAAGATCATTAAGTTTCATGAAAACTATAAGTATTGACGAGGCAATTGTAACTATGAAAAGCATGATACTCTTGCCAAGAATTCACTTAACACGATTGTTTATAAGCGACCTCCACTACTTGCAAATATAAGTTTGTAACTATTAGGTGAAACTCCCTTATATTTTAGCTTCATATCCCTGCATGAAAACTAAGTTGGCCACCTTAATCAACACACAAGAATAAGTTATCAATCAAACAGTTAAGCAAATTGAATAACAACTCATGAAATAATAATTGGAAGTAATCAATTCATCTTGCAAGCATAATCATGGTATTGAATAGCCCCCTAGCCAAAAAGGCTTAGTTCCTCATGTTCACAAAACAAAGGAAAATAGATTTATCCATTGTAACAAAGAAAGAAAACACCTAAAAGCTCCAACGATCCAATGTTGAACAGCTAAAACCTTCAAGCACTTCTTCTTCCTCTACTTTGCTGCGGCACAAGGGTTGGTGGTGAGTTTAGGGGGTTATGGATGGTGTAGAAGGATGGATTTAGGGTTAGGATGAATATAGGGGACGGCAAGGGTTGTTTTAGGGCAGAAAGTATGGTGAATGATGAAGGATGGATGTGGTAGAGAGTGGAGATGGATTTCTGGCATGAATGGTGAATGAATGGATGATTTGTGGCTGCAAAAAGGAAGTTTATTTAAAGGATTTCAGGAATTAAAACCCTAGGTTATTTAGGTAAACAGAAATTAAGTCAAAAGCTTCCAGAAATAGGAAATCAAATCAGAAACTTAAAGGAAATTGACTAATAGGTGCGGCAAGGGCATAAAACACAAAAGGAATGTGTTTTAATGCAAGGAAATAGGAAAGAACCCTCTCCCTTGCACGGCAAGGAAGAGGAAAGGTTAAGGGAGGTGCGGCATATGTTTTAGGGAAGGTAACGTGTCCTAAAACTGAAGGGAAAAGGGTTCTTTTGCACGGCAAGGGATGGTGAGAAAGGGAAAGGTGCGGCAAAGGTCCATAAGGGTTCTAAGGCCTTTGTTTTGTGTCCTAGAATGCATATGAAGTCTTCAAAGTGGCTGGAACATAAAGACTTTTAGAATTAGGAAAGGTCAAACCAAAATAGGAAACCTTGGCTTAACTTTCCTACTTCAAGTAGGAATCCTTGTTGGAGTAGGAATCCTTGTTCTTCTAGGAATCCTCATGAGAGTCGGAATCCATCTTCAATTAGGAATCCTTCGTTGATTAGGAATCCTAACTTCTTCAAATCTTCAATTACATCAATTCCTTTTGCTCCAAGCATGTGATAATCATTCCAAGCCCAATTTTGCTCCAAAAGGCACCAAATTGCATACTTTGCCCTTAGAATCTAAAAACACACAAAAGTGACTTTAAACACTAAAATAACTAAGGAAACACAACGTAAATGCACGAGAACAAGCCAATTTAGTCGCATAAATATGCTCCTATCAATAGCCAAGGCTGCCCGTGTCCTGTTAGGAAATGGAATACTCTAGATAAAGAGGAAGTGGGTGAGTCCCATTGTGAGACGGACGGATGGGGTAGTTGAATCCTGATACAAGAATAAGTCTCGACGGGATGAGGATGTTGAAACTTGGGAATGAATGCGACTTGATTAGGGGTGGAGTTCAAAGTCCTAATAGAAGTAGGACTGGCCGAGATAAGATTGGATCGGGGTAAGGAGTCCTAATCCAAATATAGTTTTGATTCGATCGGAAGCAGGTTTTCTACTATACATAAAGGGAGGAGTGCATCATTCAAAGCCCTTCCAATTCAACACACAAATTTCCCTGCGCAAACTCTCTCAACAACCTTGAGATTTTTATTTTCTTTGTCCGCCAACACATCTTTAGTTTTGATAAACAGCATTGTGAAGGCAACCAGTGATACCTTCAGTTTGGATAAACAGCATTATCGCCGTAGAACCAGCCGACCGCGGAACACCTTCAGTTTAGATAAACAGCATTGCGTCGAGGCCGACTGGTTATTTATCCCAGTCTCGGTCGAGAAAGACTTTCGGGTCTTTATTGGCAGAGGTCATCTCATTAGCCCTTTCGGCGAGGTGAGGTGTTACAATTTACTTGGGCTCGGCACATTGAACGCCAAGTTGTTCTATGATTGGATACTCACAAGTAAGCTTTAGAGTTCGGCATTCTGACTACCGAACCACATTTACCATCAAGACATATATCTGTTTTGAGTATCTGTGCCCTTATACTCTGGTGTCGATTTGGCGTGCTTATACCTTTACAAATATAATCACTGTGACCGAATCCGGTGCTGACGGTTTGTGAACTTCACAAAATTAGCAGCCTTGTCTTCAAGCTCTAGAACCCAAAGGTCAAGACGTGTTCCTTCCTCGACCGCAGTGGCAAGATCGAGAAGTCAGCCGCGCGCTCAACGCAACATCAACACGTTTTACTCCTCAATCGAGCTTAGCTGACGAGTTGGCACGCCCCGCATCAACAGAATGACGTAGTTAGCTCATTAGTTACTCGGCCTATGTGCCACGTAGGCTTGGTAGTTCTTAGGGTCAACAGAAACATAATAGAATAAAATAACTAGGAAATAAAAGGTTTCCTATTGAAACTAAAATTCGGACTTCTCAGAAAATCAGACTTTTAACTGACTAAATCAACTTCTCTTTGGTCCAAAAAGGTCTCGTTTTAAAGTTTGAGATGTTCCCAACAAATCTTCAGAAGAAATATTCCTTAAAATCTGTCATCTTGACCTTCAAAATACCCAAAACGTCCAGAAACGTCAATCTGAGAAAGTTGCGCGCTTGGTCTTTATTTCATTGCCATGGTCAAACGGCTTGGTAGAAAAATCTGAAATTTTGATACAATCATCTTGAAATATTCACAAACATCCTCCAATTAGAATCACTCCAAAATTCATCTGTTTGATTACTTTTTTCTCCAAAGGAAGTCGAATGTCCTACATTGAAAATATATAACAAAGTATCAAAATTCTACCAAAATAACCAATAAATTATAACTAAGAATAGGGTAAATAGTAAAATATGGACTCATCAACGGAAAACACAGGACCAATGGTCCTTTGAACCACAGTGATACCATATGTTCGCATCCATGGTTTCAGGTGTTTTGCTCTTATTCTTGAAGTTTAGGGCCTTGGGAGCGAGGTCAGGGTGCTTCTGGGCTCGGTTGTGGGCCTTGGCTCTATTGACCTTGACGGGGTGGCTTTTGGCCTCCCCTACCACGCCTATGTTGGCATTTTGGTCATTGTTTTGTGCTATAATGTGCTTCAGGCATAGCAGTCACCCCAGTAGGTCGAGCTTGATGATTTTTCATCAACAGTTGATTCTGCTTTTTAGCGAGAAGTAAAATAGAGATCAAATCCGAAAACTTAGTGAACTTTTAAGCCTTATATTATTGTTGTAGGACAATATTAGTAGAAGAGAAGGTCGAATAGGTCTTCTCCAGGAGATCCTCTTAGATCAAGGTCTCGTTACAGAACTTGAGAAGTGATCGGATTAGACAAACTTCATAATTATATTCATTCACAGACTTAAAGTCTTGGAAGTACAAATGCTGCCAATCATGTCTTGCTTCAGGAAAGAAGATGTCTTTTTGGTGATCAAAACAATCAGCCAAAGTGACCCAAAGTGCTCGTGGATCTTCATCAGCAAGGTACTTGGTTTACAGTGCATATGAATGTGTCTTCGAATGAAGATCATGGTAGTGGCTTTCTCAGCTTCGCCAACCAGGTTGTCCGTCTTATCTTTAATGGCGGGCCGCAAATTCTTTACGGTGGGGTGGAGCTTCACATCTTGAACCCACTTGAGTTTGTTCAAATTTGAATGGAGCTTCCTTCTAGGGACCTCTAACGTGGTGAAGTTGAGTTTGTTCAAATTTGACATGTTCCTATCACAAAATAAATGGACAAGATGTGGTTAGTATAATGGAGAAAACAAAAATCAATCTATTCACATAGGAGTAGAGCATTCAGGTTCTAGTAGACATGTATTGGTTTAACTTTACATTAAAAAAAAAGCTTCGGGTTTTCATGGGTGATGTTTTTAAGGAAAACTTCAGGTTTTTAAACAAGGCATATTTCTAAAGACTTCAGGTTTTGAAATAATTTTGAACTTCAGGTTCATGTGTTCCTGCAGACAAAACACAAATATATATACAAAAATATGCAACAATAAAAAATATGCAAATAGATCTTCAGGGTATATTATAATAATTGAATTAATTATTTAGACTTCAGGCTAAAGATTAAAGTGTGGGTGAAAAATTATAAAACCCATAGGGCCTAAAAAATAATTAGGCAATTAAATTCGGGGCCCAAAATAAGGGGCCAAAGCTCACGGGTGGGTTAATCAAATTGGTACCGTGGTCTAGGCCCAAAAATTGGGCTTAGATAGACACGGGTTGATCAGGCCCCAAACAGAATTTTGGGCTGCGAGTCCAATAGCAGTAAATGGGTTGCAAGAACCGAGTCTAAAAACAGAGGCCTCGATGGGTGCTGATCAGATACAACGCGGTGCAGGTGTACCAATGCACCAGTTGCAGGCTAGGATCGTGTGCATGTGGAACACGGATGCACCAGCACTGGGCTAGGATATGGTGCATCGTTGGCATAGGGACACCATAACCCGCAGTCTGAACAAATTTCCATTGCAGGCTGAGAAGGCCAACCCAATTGGGCTTGGGTTTCAGCCAAAAGAACACCCCAGCATCGCTGGGTGTGGTCACCGGGGACGAAGGCCGGCGGCACCTCTTCAGGCAGCCGTGTTCTGGTCAAAAGAACTCGGTGCGATTCAAAAGTTTAACATGGAATTCAATGGTGTGACGAAGAAAAAAAAGGGAAATTTTGACGTCCATAAACCAAAAACCCTCAAATTCGAATTTGGGGTTTTTAAATCCATGGAGGTTCATACAAATCTTGGTTAAAGTCAAAGTCGGCAATGACTACAAGTCGTCGGGGATGGTAAGGCAATAGTTGCAGGCCATGCGTGGGACGTGGTGAAGAGCGTCAGAGTTTGGCAGGTGGACGACGTCATGGGTCTAGGTTCCAAAGGCATGGAGCTTCTAACTCCGATGTAGGCTCGGGTCATGGGTTCAAAGAACCCTAAAAAAAATTTATTTTTTTAATTTCAATTAATTCAATGCATATTTAATTAAATAATTTAATGAATGAACATATATAGGATGCAATTCATGGTAATATCAATTCACATAATTCAACAACTATGGATATAATGCATATGCAATTTATGTAGAATCTAAAATTCGAAAAATGTAAAGTTGGGTCATGCATTAAGGTGAATGTTCATGCTATCAGGGCTACAAAATTATCGACATAAAAACTGTTGTTTTGAAAGAACATGATGGCTTGATGATATTGGTGAACTGGTTTGATGCAGAAAACTTCCACATCAGATTCCTAAGCCCAGTGGTAGGAGCGTGCTGATAATGTGTTGTGGCCTATATTTAGCTGACAAGGAGAGGAGGACCGGCGGCACTGAGAAAATATAGAGAGATATGTGATTGTAGGGTTGTGCAAATGATGTGTTATTCCCCCTACACAGTGCCTTTATTTATAGTAATAAAAGAGACAAGAAATTCTTCTCCTCCAAGGAATACAAGTCCTAATAGGAAAGAATAACTAGAATCAAATCTAATCTAAGATTTACACAATCACACTTAAATAAGAAGTTTATAACACAAAGGTCTATATAGTGGTGCAAAGTGATCTGTATTTAATGTTGCCGATGGAGGATAAAATTGAAATTAATCGGAATCCACTAATTTATTGAAGGTTAATAATTATTATAATACTAGTAGATATATGAATTTATATGCTAACTAATGATTTGAAAAAAAATATTTTATGAGAACATAACGATGCATATATGTCTATATCTGCCAAATTTCTTTCCCCATAGGTATCAGTGTGAAATTCCATCTCAAAATTTCACTATTTAAATTTCATATTTCATATTCGTAATTGTCACAACATGTTTCTATTTTCAGTGTAATTTTTTCTTATTTTGCAGAAGGACAAAAATGCCCTTGTTGGGCTAAACGGAATTCTACGTCGACATTTTAGATCCTTTCATTTTTTTTCCTCATTTCTTGGCACATTTGGATAGTACTTGTTGCTATGAATGTGTGGGCACAAGCGCAACAAAATTTGGAGATAGAATGAAGAGTTTACGAGGCTTGGAAGTCAAAGACGTTTTGGTAAATTTACCATTAATTGGGACATTTTCTTTGTCATTTTTCTAGCCTTGGTGTATGTGCTGTTGGAATTTAGATTGAATTTAGATTGTTATTAGTTTATCTTGCGGGCCAAGGATTAGTTACTTGCCCATTAAGTATTTGAGTATGTCTAGGATTTGTTTTAGGGTTTTAGTCTAGGGTTTGCTTTAGTTTTTTCTCTATATAAGGATCTCTTTGTATTTGGTATTTTCATCTATCAATAAAGCTATGTTTTTCCAGTATACTTTTCTACTTGGTATCAGAGCAAGGTTGCTATCTCGGGAACCACCGTGTCGTTCGCCTGATTAGCCACCATCGCACCAGATCACTCTGCACCGCTGCACCTATATGGACTCCTCCGACTGCAACCTACCTGAACCGGTTTGAGTTGTACCTGCTCGGATCAGTCTGCATCAGTTGCATCTTGATTTTGCATCAGTCTGCTCAGATCAGTCTGGATTTGTTTGCATCAATCTGCATCTGCACCTTTGATCTGCATCTGCACCAAGTATCGTGTTCCTTGTTCCTCAATATTGTCATGGCATCTGCAAAGGACGATTCCTTACAAGCTATTGGTGTGAAATTGAATGGAAATAATTATGTGTATTGGGCATATGTGATGAAGAATTTTTGATTGGAAAAGGTTTGTGGGGCTATGTTTCTGGAATGATTTCTTTTCCAAATAACCCTAAAGATGAGAAACATGTTGAATTGGTTGCTGCATGGGAGATGAATAATTCAAAGATTATTACTTGGATTAATAATTCTGTTGATTTGGCTATTGGAATGCAACTGGCTAAGTTCTCAACGTCTAAGGAAGTTTGGGATCACTTGGCAAAGTTGTATACCAAGGCCAATTTTGCTAAGAGGTATCAATTGGAAATGGAGATTCGTACAATCCAGCAAGGTGATAAGAGTATTCAAGTGTTTTACAATGAACTGACCAATCTTTAGGATCAACTTGCATTAACTGAGCCTGAAGAACTCGGCATTGTCAAGCTCTATTGTAAATATAGAGAAGAACAACGTCTTGTTCAATTTCTAATGCCTCTTCGGGATGAGTTCGAGACACTCTGTAGCTCCATCCTTCATCGAACTCCTCTTCCATCTGTTGATTATATTCTTAATGAGTTACAAGCAGAAGAAGTTCGTGTGCAGTCGCATAGGCTCTCTTCATCGTCGTCAAATACTTCAGCATTTGCTGCAGCAAGGTCTCGTAAGGTTGCTATGGATGAGTGTTCTTATTGTAAAGGGAAAGGGCATTGGAAATCCCAATGTCCTAAGTTGTCTCAGCAACATGATCTTCCACAGAAAGAAGGAGCAGCTGCTGTTTTGCATATTGAAACTGATTCAAAATCTGAATCTAGGAAGGATGATTGGACATGGTAGTTTGAAGTTGGCATCGGCATTGACATGGTTGTGTTTTGAAGTTGGCATCAGCATTGACATGGTTGTGTTTTGAAGTTGGCATCGACATTAGCATGGTTGTGTTTTTCGCATCGGCATTGGCACTGGAATTTGGAGTCTTGCATCCACATCTACTTTGGCAAACCCATGTCGTGTACCGCCATGACTTCTATATATCTCTCCTCCTTTATCTTTTTCTCTCGGTCTCTCTCATCCTCGAGTCTCTCATATCTCCCACAAACTTTCTCACCCTTTTGCGTTCCTGAGTAAACACAATCGACCAAACCATTTTTCTAGCAACCTAACGATAACCAAATCACCATTGATGCACTCCCCTCAGCCCCAGAAACGTGAATTCGACTTTGGTTTCTTGAAATTTCGTGCCTAGACACGAGTTGATGTCCTTCGGTTTGACGAGACTTTTTCGAAGATTTTCTTGCCGATTCCAACCAAGATGAGACCTCTAGTCACACCAATGTGTTCATCTCATTGAGTAGTTGAATTTTCATATATGTATGCATGATTTGGTGGAGAAATGACAAAGTGCAAAGCATTTGAAATTTTCTTGTTTTTCGACGATTTCTACAAATTCTGGCGAGTTCGACGACGACGGACGGCGACCGAAGGAAAAAGGAAAATTCCGTTAACTATCCATAATATTCCTGATGACGCTAGGTTATAGTGACACTTTCTATTAGATTAAACGAAATATATTTCATTTCAAGGATGAAATATTCCATTCCAAGGATAGAAAATTCGAGTCAATCCTAACCCTGCACTTGACGGCGTGTGGCCGACGTACGTTGGCACGTGTGGCCAACGCCTGACTAGCTCATCACTGCGAGTGGTGGCGGCCTGGGGCTAGTGACCCAAAATGTCTTTCTAGCTTATTTCAACGCCCTGAATCTATTTTTTTAGCATCCGTTTAGTGTATTTCCAATGTTTTAGCCTAGTTTTGTAGTTGGCCACCAAATAAACTTCTAATTGGCAGAGATCCAATCTTGACGAAATTTTAGTATGTTGTTCTAGAATTATAATGAGTCATTTAAGAAGTTACGGATAGAAAATCCAACGTGCGGATCTTCCGGATTGAATAATGTAGGATTGTTGACCCCACCTTTGACCTTTAACTGAGGTCTGACTTTTGGTCAGCATGCCCAAATCACTCTAGAACACTATAGTTAACATGTACAACGTAGAGTTACGTATTCTATCACTAGAATTATGTGATGAGACTTTATCTGTGTTCTAGCGGTGATTGTACGTGAGCGCCTTGATCGTTGTTCGAATGTGCTTTAGCGAAAATTGCAAAGCGAGTGACTTTAATATATCTAGTATCGATTTTGTTGAGTAGTCTGGCATCCCTCTTCCTTTTTTATTCCATTTAGGGGTCTAGAACTAGATCTTCGTTGAATTTCGTTGAGTGGTCTGGGATCCCACCCCTTGTCTTCATTTGATCTTTGCAGTCGATCTAGAATGTGGAACCTTAGGAGCTATAGGTTTCGGCCGAACTATGTCGCTCTAACCTAAGTTCTCAATTTACGTATATATCAGAAATTTTAGAAACTTTGTGGTTTGATTAGGTTACCCCTATATCTTTCCTTGTATTTGTTTTGGACTTTTTTTTTTTGGGAGCCTGCGGGCGTTGTCCCTAGTAAGGGTTGGTTATTTTTGTTGACCAATTGTTGTAAAAATTGTGAATTTCAATGTTAGTATTTCGTTGTGTATCTCGCTTGTATTTCCCCGTATCTCTACACCCGTGCATCACTTGTCGATCTTAGACGTATGTTGGGATCGTTCCGTAACAACTAACTATTTTTTTCTTTCAATTCCATAATAATTTGGTGTCGAATTCGTCATCCACGAAAATTGACATTAGTCAAATGCTATTCTTAGACTCATCATGTGCAAAAGTTCATACCAACTGTTCAGAATATAAAAGCTTTAAGCTTCGTTTATCCAAACACAGAATATATCATAATTTTGGGTAAAATTTTGGACATGAGTGTACATTGGATTTTCAACAATCCAATTCATCTCATATAATAGAAATTTGTTTATGAATTTTTTTATTACGTTAAGTGATGGAAGAATCCTACTAGACTAGTGTTAGATTTCTACCATGACAAATATATTCTTATTTTGTTTTAATTTTCTTTAAAAAACTATTATTATGCATTTACATTATTTACAATTTTGCGGTTATACGAATTAGGATAATGAGATTGACTTTCAAGGTTTATATGGTATAGCTTTTGATATAAAATTTGGTGGATATGTACAAACATATATATTTAGAAATTAAACTTGTCATTAGGAATAACTATATTAGGTATGAATTAGGTTTTTTCAACATATTAAGGTAGTCACTAAACATGTATAGATATTTCTTTTAAATGATTCATGCATAGATATTTCTTTTAAGTGATTTACTCAGCACGTAAGCTTTTAGTCAGCATATATTAACATGTATCTACCAATATTAAAATAATAATTGACCTTCTATAAATTCATAGATTGTGATTAAATTTCAAATCTATCCCCCATTGGTCAATATTAAATAGAGAGCCTTTTGGACCACTATATATACTAGGTTATTGGTGCATACATTTCAGATGCTCTATGAAAATCAAATTGTTTTCTTTGGTTTGATATAGTTGGAGGTAAATTCTAGTCGGTCCATGATTTACCAAGAAGCTAATCAGAAAGTTTGCACCTCAACTTAGCTTCCTGGTAAATCATGGATTCGATTAGAGCTTGATTCCATGTAAAAGTTACGTAGTAATGAAGATGAATTCTAGTTGGTTAGCGATTCACCAAAAAATTGTTGGAATAATATGCTATAAGTTTTTTGGTAAATCGTTGTTCAACTAGACCTCAGTTTTTCAAGAAGATGGAACATGACGATCACAAGGCTTCCGCCAAATACGTCAACCTTTTTCCCTACTTTTTGTTTGTTTGTTATTATTCCATCTTGTTTTCATTTTACTATCAATTTGCCATTCTTGTTATATTGTTGCCTCTTTATCTTGAATGGTGAGGAAAAATGAGTTCCATATGAAGGCCGGTGACTTGGAAATAGACACATTTCAGAGGTGTATAATATATGACCGACCATTTCAACATGAACAAACCGGGCAAGTAATTCCACTCGTGCACTTGCCGAATAGTTCACAAATTCTTCAAATTGAAGAACAATCAAAGGTGGAATCGCTTCCAACAAAAGCTCAATCTATCACCAAAAAGACCATATTTGGTTACAAAGTTCTAAAATGAGCTAGTCGGGTAGCAGGCAAAGTCTTAGCGTTAAGAGGCTTAGGCGTTTTTTTTTTTAACTAAATTTATAACATAACAATTAAAATATGTAAATATATGTTTCATTACAATTAAAAAAAATATTTTCTATTTGAAAACAAAATGTAAAATGAAGGATATATCAATTATAAAGAATTAGACGAACCTCACACACTATGTGTACATAAAAGATTTAACAAGAAAAAAAAATATATATATATATATGGAAGATAGAGAAATTGATGAGAAATGTGAAAAAGAGAGGGAGAGAAAGAGAACGTGGGAGAGAGTTTTATTTCTTATTTTTAAATTAGAGACATGACTAATGATTTGATAATATGTGGTGGAGGAAGAAAAAGGAACAAGAAAGTTTATTTTGTGAGAAACTATTTTAATGCTCATGGTTTTTATTTTCCAATATTTTCTCTCAACTACGTATGAAAAGGTATAATACTATTTTTCTTAGTTTTTTTATTAACAAAGAATGTTCTATTATTAGGTAGTATAGATATAGACAATTCAGGATAAAAGGTTAATGTTTTAAAAACAAGATAAATGAGAGCTTTCAGACTCGGTTCTCGCCAAAGACGAATTTGAATCACATTATTGCTAGCTCATTATGAGACTTAGCCTACTACCTCACTTCCTTAGTGTAGATAATATCGTTTGTTAAAAAAAAAACTAATAAAAACAAAAAATAATAGTATAAAATAGGAAAAATTATACAGAGTATACTTTTAATACTTAATTGTGTATTGAGTCAACACTTTTTTAACATTACAAGGAGAGAAAAAAGTTAATACATGTGAAATATGACATCATTACCTTTTTTTTTCTCTGGAGTGTAAGTTACAAAATTAGTAGAAAAGGTTTTTCACACTTTTATCTCTTCATCTATTGCTCTATGCCAAGTGGTGTTCCCTACCAATAGAAATTTGACATCTAAATCTTCTTTTATCCCTTTTTAATCAAACAAATTCTTAAAAGTTGGAATTCCAATAGTCAAACAAAAACTAAAGGATGTGAACTTCCCCATCAAGCGCTTTTGCAACTTACTTTCGAAATCCATCATATTTCCTATTCGACTTCAAATTCAATCTTGTTTGCCCAGCACTCACCCTCTACTTTTGAATTGAAAACCGCAATCTAAAAAGAGAGGAAAATACTAACAGAGGTGAACGTCTAAATCCCAAAGCATGCCGCGCCCAAACCAGATTATCTCTCTCTTTCTCACGTTTTCATTTTTTGGGTGCTGGTAAATTTTGTGATGATTTCTGAATTAGTGAAAAGATTTACAAAATGAGTAATTGGTAATGACGGTAAGAGTTGACGGTGGAAATACAACTTCGTTAAATTAATTTGTTTTCCATCAACAATTCAGCATCTCAATTTTTAAGAATTAAAGATATAAAATAATATTTAGATGGCAAATTTTAATTGGTGGGAAGACCACCTGACTTTTGTGTCAGGAACTGGCGCGAAATATATAAGCACATAAATTAAACCCTCTTTTGACAATTGTAGTATATGTATAAGTAGGGATCGTTCTGGACCGGGGATTAGGAGGGATTGCTAATCTAAACTAAACTGACTTACAAAAAGAAACTTAAAAACACTTAACTAGACTCTATAGACTCAAAGCACTTAAAAACACAAACAAAACAGAAATTTAACACTTTGAAACAAGAAAGTAAAAAGGGGATTTTGGTTTGGATGAATTTGAAATAAACAAACAAGTTATAAAACTAGGCAGATTATAAAATGAATTTGAGAAATAAAATTATGGATGGATTAGTTAGAGGTCCGTTCTTCACACATGACACACTTGTATATGAATTGATTTCCAATTGCTTTTCAATAAACTATGATGCTCAACACCCCAGATTAATTAGGTACGCTTAAATTAATCCTCAGATTTTCCTAATTCCATTGAATTGGATGATTGCATACAACAACCCAAAGCATTCCCCACAAGTTCTCTACATGAATTGCATAATAGAGATACAAGCAAGAATCATTAAGTTCTATGAAAATCATAAGCATTGACAAAACACTTGTAACTATGAATTGCATGAAACTTATGCCATGAATTCAATTAACGCGATTGTGATAAACAACCTTCACTACTCATGAATATAAACTTGTAACGATTAGGTGAAACTCATTTATATTCTAGCATCTAATTCATGCATGAAAACTAAGTATGCATCCTTAATAAACATACAAGAATCAGTTATGAATAAAATAGATAATTGAATTGCAATCACAACTTATCAAATCACAATTGGAAGAAATCAATTTAAATCTCAAGCATGTTCATGGCTTCAAACTTCCCCCTAACTAAATAGGGGTTTAGCCACTCATACTTACAAAGCAAAGATAAACAAATTTAAACATTGAAAACAAAAGAAAGAAAACACCTAAAAACGCTCCAACAATCCAATTTGAATGGCAAGCACGTCCAAGGGTCCCCCTTCTTCTCTTTGTAGCGGCACAAGGTGTGGTTTGATGGATGAGTGGTAAATTATGGTGGTGGATGGATATAGGTGAGTTATGGTGAAGGGTGGATGGGTGGATTGTGTTCTCTTTGGTTTTCTTCCCCCTTGTTATGGTGAAGGGTGGATGTATTTATAGGCTAGGGAGAGGACCACCATCTAATTAAGGTGGTAGTGATGAGTGTTGTGGTAATGAGTGGATGTAATGGGTGTGGTGGATGAGTGTTTGGTAATGAGTGGATGTAATGGGTGTGGTGGATGAGTGTGTGATGTCCATGTTTCCCTTTACATTTGCACACACATGACCTCCATCATTTCAACCACAAATCAACCCATTTTCTACCCATGTGTGTGTGTTTCCTTTGCCCATGTGTGTGTGTTTTTCCTTTGCATTTGCACACACATGTTCTTCATTATTTCAGCCAACAATCCACCCATTTTCTGCCCATGTCAAACTGTCCATGCCTTGCCTTTCTCTTTGTGTGTGTGCTGTCCATGTTTCTGAACCTTTCAGTGTTAAAATGCCCATAACTTCTTCTAGAAAAATGATATTAACAATCTGTAAATTGCTCCAGAAAGTAGACATCAGTAGCTTTCCTAGTATATAAGGCTCATTTTCTCATTCATTCTGAGCTGTTCGTAACATGCTTTCAAAGTCAGCTAATCTGCACAGGCAGTTTTGACGAATTTGTTACTTAATAATTCACTTGTGCTACTTTTCTTTTCTTTGCTTGATAAATCACACAAAACACAAAAACATAGTAAATAGCTCAAAAATATAAGGAACTAACTAAGAAAAGACAAGTGAATTTTATGTAAAATATATATAAATATGAGCTTATCAGGAACCCCAAAAAATTTCTCCACACTGAGCTCACGTTTCTGTCTTCGGATGAATCGATATTGATATTATCGATAAATGGTTTTGGTTTGGGGTACTATTCAGGCAATAAGCATTGCTAAGAGATCCAATAAATGGTGTGGGTTTATAGTCACAATTTTAAAGAAACTTTGGTTGAACTAATTCTGCAAAAATGGTCAAAGATGAGTTAAAATAATTCTACAAAAATGGTCAAGACTTATTGAACTGATTATGCAAAAATGGTCGATGACAGATTGAACTAATTCTGGAATAATTGTTGAAGACGGGTTGAACTTATTCTGCAAAAATGATCGATGATGAGTTGAACTGATTCTGCAAAATGGTGAGTTTAATTGATTCTGCAAAAATGGCTGATGACTGATTGAACTGATTCTGCAAAAATGGTCGATGACTGATTAAACTGATTATGCAAAAAATGTCGAGAACGGGTTGAATTGATTATGCAAAAATGGTCGAAGACGGGTTGAACTTATTCTGTAAAAATGGTGGTGGACAAGTTGAACTGATTCTGCAAAAAATGTGGGTTAAATTGATTATGCAAAAATGATCGATGACTGATTGAACTGATTCTACAGAAATAGTGGAGGATGGGTTGAGTTTATGGTACATATTAATTTTATTAGAGTTGTGAAGGCTGAGTTCTATAACAGCCCTAAAGCCTTAAGGCCTCGTTTGGTAACTCGGACTGTATTGACTATTTAAATCGGATAGGATAATTTATCATCGGATAGTACTGACTAAATTAATCAAGTGTTTGGTGCAATACCGGACTAAAGACTGACTATTTAATACTGTGCTTGTAAAAGGTTTTCCATATTGTTATTTTTTGTTTGTCCATTGCACATACAATAATAAAAATAAAAAAATAAAGGAATGAAAATGGAAAACCCTAGTTGTCCTCTTCCTTTATTCATATCTTTTCCACCGGTAAACCCCACTGATAGACCTTCCAATCCAATGAACCCCACCTCCTAGTTTCTTATACCACTCTACAAGAAATGGATTAAAAGCTCCAGAGAATGGCAAAAAAGAAAAAAAAATCAAGATGGTTCGCTTTTAAATTGAACCCTTTTGTTAGGACCACATTGTTTGGGGGCCTATTAGCTCTTTCTCTCAGCCCATACTTGTTAACCCACAACTATGTTTGGCTCAAAGCCAGCCTGTTTGGAGCTAGGGTTTCCCTTTTAGTTGAATATAAATAATGTAGTGTACTCTGTTAAGGGATATGATGAATGAAATGTGTCTCCTTTCCTTTTGAATCTCATTACTTTTCCTTTCTCTTTTACTATTCCTGCACTGTTCCTTCGATTTCTAGCTTTCTGCTATCTGGGACCAATTAGGCGTACCAATTGGTATCAGAGCCCGTCAATTCAATAGGCAAAAACACCCAGTCCACCACCTCTTCTGATCCAGATGCGGTCGCTGCCGCTATAGATGGTTGCCAGGATCACATTCGCACCCAGGTGAAGGGTCTCTCCGATTCCATTGAAGCCCTTGAAACGCAACACCAGAACCTCCAGAAATTATTTGACCTCATGACCACCTCGAATGCAACCTTTCAAAACATAGTAACCTCCCAGTTTGCAGCGTTTCAAACACTCACGCTCGACAAATTTCGTCTTCTCAAATCTGGGCTTCCTCCCCTCCAAACCACCACTACCCCAACCCCAACACCATCCCCAATGACTACTAGACCAACCACACCCATACCCACCACCTCTATCCATTCCCTTTTTGCACCACCGACAACTACATACACAAGTTTAGGTCTTTCTAACCCACCCTCCCCTAGCCTTGCTCCATTACCCCCATACTTATCATCCACCCGCCCCACCCCGTCCCCCACAACCATAACCAGTTGCCCAGTTTTTTCCCAGCAACCATCCCCATCATCTTCTTTTTTTCCCCAAACCCAATTTCCCATATCCCATCTTAACCTCATTCATTCTATGTCTTACCTTCAACAACGCCATCTCCCTCCCACACTCAACCACACATAATACCCTCCCAACATCACCAACCCCCTCATTTTAGAACAATCAAAATGGAGTTACCACGTTTTAATGGGGATGACCCATATGGGTGGCTGGCCATGGCCGAAAGATACCTAAACTACTATGAGGTTCCACATAATCAGTGGGTCTTGGTGGTTGCTTGTAACTTTAGGGCTGATGCCTCTATTTGGATGCAAGGGTTCGAACAACGGCATGGCAGAGAGAACTGGAGTTTCTTTGTCGACTTATTACTTCAACGTTTTGGGGGTGGTTATCAAGCGAATATTGAATCACAGCTCTCTCACATTCAGCAAAAAGGCACCGTGGACGAATACATCTTCGAATTCACTAAATTGTCCTGTAGGGTGATTGATTGGACAGAAAATTAGTTGAAACATGTTTTCCTTAGGGGATTACGTGACGACATTCGTCACGACATCCTAGCTCTCGAACCTGACTCTCTCCACCAAGCCCAAAAGCTAGCCAAAATCTTTAAGACCAAAAACCAAGCCAAACGTTATACCCGTCCTTATTTCTCTCGTCCTTCCCATCCTCATCCTTTTCGAGGCCCACCATTCCTTCCACCACACCACCTATCACAGTTCCTCCCCATCCACCCCACCACCCCACGGCACCCTTCAAACGTTTAACCCCAGCTGAGGTTCCAAGATAAAATCAGAAAAAAAAAATGAGTGTTTTCACTGCACAGAGCCTCATGTCCCTGGTCATAAATGCAAAAACCCAATGATTGTCATGTTGGACATTGATAGCCCCGAGGATGACTCCCATGAATTTCATGATTGTAACCCCAATGAGGAGTACCCCCTTGATCCCATGTGCCATATGCTCGAGATTCTTTCTATCCCAAACCTTGGAATGGGCCACCCTATGCGCTTGCAAGGCTCTATCGAGTTCACACCCATCAAAATTCTCATTGACTCGGGGGCTGCCTGCAATCTTTTGAGCGTTGATATTGCCCAACACCTAGGGTTACAAATTGAACATATTAGCCCAATACCGTTTACCACTGTTTCTCACAAACAGGTCACGGCCACCATGAGAGTTCACAATGTGCATGTAACCTTGCAAGATTACACTCTCGTTGGTTTCTTTCTCCTACTCACCATCCCTGGGTATGATTTAGTTTTGGGGGCCGAATGGCTGGAGTCCCTAGGCTTTATAGGCTGGCATTTCAGAAATAAAACTATGATTTTCACAACAGAAGGCCACACTTACACCCTATAAGGCTTTATTACAGCTCAACCCACTTTTAACCCACGCCACCCAACCCAACTTCCATATCCCAACAACCACCCACCCCTTCACACTACTTTACCCACCGACACACCGCTTTCCCCACCCCCTAATACCCACCCAGCAATTGTCTCCCTCCTATCCCAATACAAACACATATTCTCCATTCCTCTCGGCCTCCCACCACCCCGACAAATTGACCACAAGATCCCGTTGCTTCCAAATACCCAACCCATCACTGTACACCCATATTGTTATCCTCATTCCCAGAAGGCAGAAATTGAGAGACAAGTGCGGGAACTCCTTTCCTCCGGTGTCATTCGAAACAGCAACAACCCATTTTCTTCTCTTTTCCTCCTGTTCTAAAAGAAAGATCAGTCATGGCGCCTTTGCATTGATTATAGAGCACTTAACGCAGCTACCATCAAGGATCGTTTTCCAATCCCGGTGGTGGATGAGCTCTTGGATGAATTACACGGTGCTTCCATTTTCTCCAAACTCAACTTACGTTCCGGTTACCACCCGATACGCATGAGCACAGAGGACATAGCCAAAACTGCCTTTCGTACACATAACGGTTACTTTGAATTCATGGTAATGCCATTTGGTTTATCTAATGCACCATCTACTTTTCAAGCTCTTATGAACTCCATTTTCCGTCCATACTTGCGTAAGTTTATGTTAGTATTTTTTGATGATATACTTGTGTATAGCACATCTTTGAATACTCACCTTTCACATTTGGAGACTGTTTTCCAAGTTCTTTCCACCAATATCCTGAAGGTGAAGCTTAGCAAATGCTCTTTTGGCCAAAACAAAATAGATTACTTGGGACATTCTATTTCGAGCAATGGTGTATTAGTTGATGCTTCAAAAATTCAAGCAATCATAGACTGGCCTCAGCCAACATCCATCAAAAGTCTTCGAGGATTCTTGGGACTCACCGGTTATTATCGTAAATTTGTTCATCACTATGGATTGATAGCAAAGCCTCTGACCACCATGCTCCAGTATGGCAACTTTACATGGACACCCGACTCAATTGCGGCCTTTACCAAGCTCAAGCAGGCTTTGGCATCCACTCCAATTCTTGCACTTCCTGATTTCAACAAACAGTTTGTGGTTGAAACGGATGCTTCAGGTGTGGGCATCGGCATCGTGTTAACCCAGGAAGGACATCCCATTGCTTACCTTAGCAAAGCATTATCAGGCTGCAACCTTGCTCTTTCCACATACGACAAAGAGATGTTAGCCATTGTGTTTGCAGTACAACATTGGAGACCATATTTATTGGGACAACGCTTTCGAATCGTTACGGACCACAAACCTATCAAATATTTTCTTGAGCAGCGTATCACTACTCCTCAACAACAAAAATGGCTAGTTAAGCTCCTTGGATACAATTACTCGGTGGAATATCAACAAGGTTCTTAAAATACGGTACCCGATGCTCTTTCACGCAAAGAAGAGCTGTTGCCCCTTCTCGGTATTTCCTCTCCTATTTTTGAATGCATCAATGAGTTCAAGCAATTTTATGCCACAGATCCTCAGGTCTTGAATATAGGGACTGCTTTACTTCAATCCCCGGACACAACTATCCGAGGATTCTCTATTATTAATGATATCCTCCATTACAAAAAACGGATCTTCGTTCCTTCCTCATCAAAGTGGCGTCCCAAAATCCTAGAGGAGTTTCACTCGACTTTACACGGCGGCCACTCAGGGTCCTCCGTACTTACCACATAATTTCAAGAAGCTTCCTTTGGCCCGGCATCCACAAAGATGTGAAAACCTTTGTCGCCTACTGCCCAGAATGTCAATGCTAGAACCATGAGACAATACATCCTCTAGGCCTCTTACAACCACTACCCATCCCAAATGGCATCTAGCAAGACATTGCCATGGATTTTGTTGAAGGTCTGCCATCTTCAAATGGGTACACAGCAATATTGGTGGACGTGGACCACTTAACCAAATACGGTCATTTTATTCCACTCAAACACCCGTACACTTCCACATCCATTGCAGAAACATTCATCAAGGAAATCTTCCATCTACATGGTATGCCGAAATCCATAATGTCTGACCGTGACCTAACATTTTTTAGTAAATTTTGGCAAGAATTCTTCAAGCACCAAGGTAGTAAACTTTGTCATAGCTCGGCATACCACCCTCAATCAGACGGTCAATCCGAAGTCCTTAATAGAACTCTCGAACATTATCTCCGTTGTTTTTCAGCTGATAAACCAACCAAGTGGTCCTCTCTTCTTCGATGGGCTGAGTGGTGGTACAACACCACTTTACAATCTGCCATCAAGATGTCACCATTTCAAGCTCTAAACGGAGCCCATCCTCATGCCATTCACACCTATATCCCTAGAACCACTGCAGTGCACTCAGTTGATGTGGCTTTACAAGACAGAGATAGGTTGCTTCATCTTTTACGAGCCAACTTACAACTCGCTCAGAATCGCATGAAACAAATCTATGACAAGGGCAGAACAGAGCGTGAATTCATGGTGGGTGATTGGGTCTACCTCAAGTTGCAACTGTATCGTTAACAATCTGTTTCTCTGCGCACATCCAACAAACTTGCACCCAAGTTTTATGGACCATTCCAAATTCGGGAACGTATTGGTTATGTGGCTTACAAACTTGACCTCCCACATACCTCCAAGATACATCCGGTTTTCCACGTCTCCTTGCTCAAGAAGAAGATTGGTGACCAGATTTCCCCAAACCCGACTCTACCACCGCTTAACTCCACGGGGCTTCTACATTGACAACCTGAAAAGGTACTTGACCGAGGCATGTTCAAGAGGGAAAATGCTGCAGTCACCAAATGGCTCATCAAATGGACAGGACTGCCTGTCGACGATGCTACTTGGGAAGTCGTTGACAACATCATCGCTCGTTATCCTGATTTTCAGGCCTGAGGACATGCCTCTTCTCTAGCAGGGGGGAGTTGTTAGGACCACATTGTTTGGGGGCCTATTAGCTCTTTCTCTCAACCCATACTTGTTAACCCACAACTATGTTTGGCTCAAGGCCCAGCCTGTTTGGAGCTAAGGTTTCCTTTCAGTTGAATATAAATAATGTAGTGTACTCTGTTAAGGGATATGATGAATGAAATGTGTCTCCTTTCCTTTTGAATCTCATTACTCTTCCCTTCTCTTTTACTATTCCTGCACTGTTCCTTCGATTTCTAGCTTTCTGCTATCTGGGACCGTTTGGGCGTACCACTTTTCCTCCGCGAAATCCAGAAAAGCAGCGAACATCTACTCTGCATTTTCAGATCTGCAATCATTCATTGATTACTGAAGAACACTACAATACAAGCTCCAAATCCCAAAAAATTTCAATTTCCAGGAAACATGTATCCTGATTCAATGAAATCCACTCCAAAATCTAGCATGCGAAAATGTAATGGCCGCAACGACCCGTAATTACCAAAAAGAAAATCAATATCGAATTTGATGAAGATATATATTTTAATTTTAAAACCCTCAACCCAGAAGACAGATGCACAAGAAAAACAAAACAAATCTTTGTATTAAAATTGGTGTCTGCAATAAAAATACCCAAGTTCTTGGTGATGGAGAAAACCCAGAAAACTCAAACAGCAGACAAATTAGAATTGATCCACCAAGAAGAAGAATAAGATGACGAAGAAAAACTTGGTTGGAAAAGAAGACGACGAAGAAAAGCTTCGGCCGAAGAAGAAGAATATTGAACATAGCAGGCGTTTTATGGAGCTGACTAATTAAGTAATTATACATACACTTTGGAGTGGACTAGTAAGCAAGTGTGAAGCGTAGGTGGGGCCAGATTATTAGTCGGGTGACTATTTATGCGGTTGGGGCTATGAGAGTTATGAAATATTCTGTTTCATTGAATTAATGAGGCTTTACAACTGTGTATATATATATATCTGCTAATCATAATTAGCACCTAATCAAGTATAACTAATTACACTAAGATAACTATTAGTTACACTAAGCATAACAGAAACTGTTATGATGTCCTGGAATATGTGTCAATACACCCCCTCAAGCAGACAGGAGGTAATCCGAGGGAAAGCTTGGACTGCAAAGCACTGAACCGAGCTTTAGAAAGAGCCTTTGTATGAATATCGGCAATTTGATGTTGAGTAGGCACATACTTGACATGAAGAAGATGGGATAGGACCAACTCCCGAATATAGTGATAATCTATTTCAACATGTTTGGTGCGAGCATGAAAAACTGGATTCGATGAGAGAGAGATGGCAGAAACATTGTCACACCAAACAACAGGAACTTTGGATAAAGGAAAACCAATGTCTCTGAAAATCTTACAAATCCATGTAATTTCTGCTGCAGTATGTGCTAGAGAACGATATTCAGCTTCTGTGGAAGAGCGAGCAACTGTGCTTTGCTTCTTTGCACTCCAACTGATAAGATTGTTGCCCAAATACACACAGTAGCCACTGGTTGAACGCCGGTCATAAACATAGCCAGCCCAGTCAGCATCAGAGAAAGCAGTGAGATGTAGAGCACTCTTTCGAAACCATAATCCTTGAGTCACAGAACCCTTAAGAAATCTGAGGATCCTTTTGACAGCTTGATAATGCAGATCTCGTGGACAATGAAGGAATTGGCAGACTTGATTAACTGCAAAGGATAAGTCGGGCCGTGTCCAGGTCAAATACTGAAGAGCACCAACAATAGACCTGTATTCATGAGGATCAGATAAAGGGGAGCCAACATGATCTAATTTCTGACTGCCAAGTGGTGTTGAGCACGGTTTGCAGCCTTCCATCTTTGCTTTGAGTAATAAATCAAGCGCATATTTCCCTTGAGAAAGAAAAATACCCTCTGAAGATCTGTGGACTTCCAGGCCTAAGAAGTAATGAAGAGGACCTAAGTCCTTAACTGGAAACAGTGCACCAAGTTGAGTGATAATATCCTTGCAGACTGAAGGATTGGGACCCGTGACCAATATATCATCCACATAAACCAAAATTATCACCAAGGCAGGAGAGAATGTAACAAAGAGGGAACAATCAGATTGTGAGTTAGAGAAGCCAAGGGATAACAGTGCATGAAACAGTTTGTCATACCAAGCTCTAGGAGCTTGCTTAAGCCCATAGAGTGATTTGTTTAACTTGCAAACATACGTAGACTTAGAAGAGTCAATAAAGCCTGGAGGTTGCTGCATGAATACTTCTTCTTTGAGGGAACCATGAAGAAAAGCATTGCTAATGTCCAGTTGATTCAAGAACCAGTCAAACTGAACAGCCAGTGTGAGCAAGATCCGAATGGTCACTGGCTTTGCAACAGGGCTAAATGTTTCCGTAAAATCCACACCTTCTTGTTGATGGAAGCCTTTGGCCACTAATCGAGCCTTGTATCTGTCCACAGAGCCATCAGGATTCCTCTTTATTCTAAAAACCCATTTACAACCAATTAAATTCTGATGGGGAGAAGAGGGAACAAGAGTCCATGTACCAGTAGATTGGAGAGCTTGAAATTCCTCCAACATAGCTTGTTTCCAATAAGCATGCTTAGAGGCTTGGGAATATGTAGTAGGAACAAATTGAGCAAGGTCAACAGGATGTTTGGTTGCTGTTAAAGCCTTTGGTTTAAATATGCCAGCTTTGGATCTAGTTATCATTGGGTGATTATTGTGGGGAGGTGAAGGGGGTAATGATGGAGAAATCAAAGGAGAGGCAAGAGGTAAAGAAGAGGATATATGAGAAGGTACAGTGGGTGGAGAAACTGAGGAAGAGGCAAGTGGTGAAGAAGAGGATATATGAGAAGGTGCAGGAGGGGCAGTACTAGATGAAGTAATGGGAAAGGGTAAAAGAAAGGTTGAATCTGGAACAGAAAATGAGGATTGGGTAGATGATGGAAGAGGCTTGTGCTGAAATGGAAAATGACTCTCATTAAACAAGACATGTCTGGAAATATAGACCCGAGATGTGTGCATATCTAAACACCTATACCCCTTATGCTGCAGGCTATAGCCAAGAAAGGCACATGGTGTACTTTTGCCATCAAGCTTAGAAGAAACATAAGGTTTAAGCCAAGGATAGCAACTGCATCCAAAAACCTTTAACCGTGAGTAATCTGGTGGTTTGTGAAAAAGAAGCTCCCATGGTGATTTATCCAAACCAGAAATTGGCAATCTGTTAACTAGATAAACTGCAGTGGAGAAAGCTTCAACCCAAAATTTGTGAGGAACTTTAGAAGCAGCAAGCATTGTTCGAGTGGTCTCAGTTAAATGCCGATGTTTCCTCTCAACACACCCATTTTGCTCTAGGGTGTGAGGACAGCTGAACTGATGCAAAATACCATGTTGGAGAAGAAAAGAACGAAACAGAGAACTTGTAAACTCACCCCCTGAATCAGACCGTAAAGTCTTGATTTTGTTTCCAGTCAAGGTCTCAACATAAGATTTAAAATGCACAAATATGGAGAAGACCTCAGATTTGAACTTCAAAGGAAATAGCCAACTGTATTTGGTAAACTCATCAACAAACAGTACATAGAATTTATATCCACTGACAGAGGAGATAGGAGCAGGGCCCCAAACATCACAATGAACAAGTTCTAAACTGTGAGTAGTACTGCTAGTGCTTACAGAAAATGGCAACTTATGATTTTTACCAATTGCACAATCTTGACAAAAGAAAGATACAGATGGTTTGCCAGTGTAAGCAAGCTTATGTCTACTTAAGATCTTCCGGAAGATTGCAGAAGAGGGATGTCCAAGCCGCTTATGCCAAAGTTGTAAGGAAGCTGGAGTACTAATATTAGCATAGGATGAGGTAGAAACTGGAGCACAAACAGAAGCAGGTGAAGTACCTTGCACAGGATAAAAGCCAGAGCTAACTGGCCCCTGAAAAAGCATCCTCCCCGTAGAACGGTCCTTGATTGTAGAACCATCAGAATCAAGGATTAATTGACAGTAATTATCCTTTAAAAATTGATATGCAGAGAGGAGATTAAACTTCATATGAGGAACATGGAGAACATTGTTCAACTTAAATGCGGCAGATGGAGTTTTAAGAACAGAAGTACCAGTGTGGTGAATGGGCATACCTTGACCATCACCAATATAGACTTTGTCGTCACCATGATAAGGCATAGGAGAATGAATAGCAGAGATATCATTCGTGATATGCGAGGTAGCTCCAGAATCCAAAATCCAGGTAGGAGAGGTAGATTTAGCAGTGGTGTGAGCACACATTGCTGCCAATTTTGCAGGTGGAATTTTTCCAGCAAAGGCATGATTCATGCGTTCAAAGCAGTCAATTGCTTCATGATCATGAGAGTGACAGATTTGACAGGGAACTCGGCCACCAGAGTACTGTCGATTGGAGCCTCCTGAAGAGCGACTTGGAGTGTAGGAGTTGCCTCGGAAATTATTAGTCCCACGATAATTGGTAAAACTGCGATTGTTGCCACGATTATTGCCACGAGTGTGACCACGATGGCTGCCTCGATAATTCTTAGAAGAATTATAGTTGGAGTATGGAGCAACAAATGCTTGAGGAAAGGCATTAAATTGAGGCGTTGGAAGAAGTGGAGCCTGAGAACGCTGAGACTGAGCAGCGTAGGCATGAAATGGTTCTGTAACAGAAGGAACAACAGACTTCTTCTTTCGATCCATAAAGAGTTCTTTGTTGATCAATAAGCCATGAAGTTCATCAAGAGAGGTGGAGGAAATTCGCAACATTATAGAGTCAATGAAGGATTCGTACTCATCAGAGAGGCCATTGAGCGTAACAGCAATAAGATCAGGATCAGAAATTGGCGCTCCAGCCGCCATTAAAGCATCTGAAATTCCTTTGATTTGTTGAATGTAGGCAGAGATTGAAAGATCACCTTTCTGAACAGAGTGAAGGCGAGTGCGGAGTTGGTGAATGTGCACAGCGGAGACACCACCAAAGCGTTGTTCAAGATTGATCCACAGTTCGCGAGATGAAGATACACCGACAGTAAAAGGGATGATTTCTTCAGATAAAGTGGAATTTAACCAAATGAGGATGTTTTGATCCTTTTCATACCAAGCTTCAAAGGCTGGATTCGGAGCACCGGTGCTGTGGCCAGAACTATCAAGAAGAAACGGCGGTGGACATACTTCAGTACCGTCAAGAATGCCAGTGAGCTTGTAACGGCGAAAGATTGGAGCAAAGAGCGCCTTCCAGACGAGATAATTGTCTCGTTTGAGCTTCGTGGGAACCATACAACTAATGTTTTGGATTGTGATTGAAGAAATAGATGAAATTGGGAAATTAGGGTTAGGGTTCATCGAAGAGGAATTTGGGGCAAGAATGTCTGGATTCGCTGGAGAAGACGTCGAAGATGCCATCGGAGAGACAGAGAAACAGAGATGAAAGATCGAAAAGGGGAAGAATCGATCAAGAGCTGAAGAAAACCACAGAGATCACGAAGAGGTGGAGAGGATCTTGAAGATCGATGAAAATCGCGAAGAGGTGGAGAGGATCGCGAAGAGGCGGTTAAGCAAAGGCGATTGATACCATATGAGAGTTATGAAATATTCTGTTTCATTGAATTAATGAGGCTTTACAACTGTGTATATATATATATATCTGCTAATCATAATTAGCACCTAATCAAGTATAACTAATTACACTAAGATAACTATTAGTTACACTAAGCATAACAGAAACTGTTATGATGTCCTGGAATATGTGTCAATAGGGGCACCAAACAACTGGTTTCGTATAACTAGTCCTATCACTCTATCAGTACTTTATACAATGTGCCATCTTTGGCGATATTAGAAGTAAAACTTTTCAATATAAGTTATATTTAATTTTGTTAATTGCTCGATGTGAGATTCTTGTATTCTTCAACACGTTCCTTTACGTGAGACCCACCACAACTCTTCAGTCGTAATGAGCCAAACAATTTCATTTAATTTTTCCATAGTTCATTTTTGTCCATGGTTGCACATCAAGGTTATTTTGAGTTGAATAATTTTGTTACTTGATACTGTAGTTCAATAATTTTTATAGTTTGTTACCGAGCTCCTATATTCTTCACGCTGACACTGCAGTTCAATAATTTTGAATTTTTATCCAAAAATCATCCCGAATTCGCGATGCAACATTAGTCGAATTGGAAAACATTGAGAACGAGAAATGTAATTGTGATCAAACAAAAAAAAACCAAGATATAGTGTTTACATTATACCCGCAAAACTGACAGAATTCTGAGGATGATGAGTTAACAGGTGTGAGAATAATATTTTGCAATGAAAGGGTGATCGTCCAATGGATTCTTCCCACAACTTACTTCATCTCCACTGATTGTAAAGCGAGCTTGGCTGCAACCATGGAGATATTATCTTTAACAAATTCCAGGGAATTATCTAGCCTCTGGAAGGTGTCTTTGAGCTCCATTGCCCTTAACTTCTCTTGCTGTAGCTTTGCAAGTTCCGATTCACCTGATTCTGATACACATTACATATAAACAACAAGATGCATTAGGGGGAGATCTCAGGCATTGTCATCATTTTCCAGTTTACAAGGAAAGCCACATGACACTGTCCTATGTCCGCTAAGACCAATGTCCACTATATTGTTCGATTGTCTGCTTCGACCAAATTAAGTTTGCTTCACTAGAATAGGATGCCAACACAACTTACTGATTCCATTAGAAATTTTGTTACCTGATACTGGTTGAAGTGCTGCAAAGGATACACGCTCAGGCAAGGAAGGAATGAAAGCTTCATCACAATCTAAGACTAGTTCCTTTTCACTCCACATTAGAGAATTGGCAATTCGAGTCTGCAACGGTGCCTCCTTAGGGGCCTAGTAGAACAGAGAAATGAGCAGACAAGAGTCAACGAGTGCATATGAATGTGTACAGTCCCGATCAATAGAGTCGTGTTAAAGATCATAAGAAAAACCATACGCATTAGTTGTGTCAATCTCTATCTCTCTCTCTCTCTCTCTCTTTTCTTATTCATCTCTCTCCTTTCCTTGTTAACTCTTCTCTCCCTCTCTATCCGACTATCCTGCCTCTGAAATTTTCATTTCCACCTTGAGTGAACGCCCTCTTCCTTATTGAAATCCAATGATAAAATAACAGATTTTTGCTTCTCGAAGCACCAGATCAGATTTGAGAGTGAGTTATGATTACAAGGGACTTGTAATTGTCTCTTCCTAATGTCTTGTAAGCCCCGCACCTCACACTCCACCTGGCTCTTGACCTTCTTCATTTGATCAGACTCCGCACGAGATACTGTCTGGAACTCTGGATCTCCACCCTCTTGATTATTATACAACACTCCACTGCCACCAGTATTCCAGTTCTGTTCTAGTTGGATCTACCGACAGCAAGAACAATGCCCTTCTAATTATACTGTTGGGAGACAAACAACTCCTGCTGTAGCGGTATTATGGCCACTGTAATTTCGTTCTAGTGTTCTCCGATGAGTTCGAATAAGAGTCATTTTCACCTCTCCAACCTTAAGTTATTCCCACAAAGTTATTCACGCTCATTTTCACCTCTCCAACCTTAAGTTTCCCACAAAGTTATTCACGCTCATCTCATCTTATCAACCATTTCTGGCTGCAAAGGATGCTTCTCCTGATGAATTGTCAATGATGATAGGATCCAACACAAAATGCACAAAAAGCTTCTTCCTTGTCAACAATTGCAACAAATAGAATAAACTGTAAGTAGGATGGATACAAATAGTTTTTCTGACATCCGAAACCATACCATAGGATCATCCGAAGAGCAACCATGTCGTTCTTTCTATTGAGAAAATATATTTTCATTTTACTCAATTGAATAAGATTACAATCTGAAAGTATATATAAAAGTTGTGTAGACTAAATCATAACAACTAACAACTTTCCTTAACCTCTAAGTATTATCCCTTGATAGTGTATTTACAATATTACCCTTAATATCCCCCCTCAAACGAGACTGAGGGACCCGAAGTTGAAGTTTGTCTCTGAGAAACATAAAACGTGCTGCAGATAAGGATTTTGTACATATATCAGCGACTTGGTCTTGGGAGCAGATGTAGTGAAGGGAGATGTGCTTGGCAACCACTTTTTCACGGATGTAATGATAGTCAATCTCGACATGCTTGGTCCGAGCATGAAAAACAGGGTTCTTGGCAAGGGATATAGCAGATACGTTATCACACCAAAGTTGAGGAGAACAAGGCAGACAATAGCCAATGTCAGCAAGTAATTGACAAAGCCAAGTGATTTCAGAAGCAGTGTTTGCAAGGGAACGATACTCTGCCTCGGTAGAAGAACGAGCAACAGTGGGTTGCTTTTTAGCGCTCCAACTAATAAGAAAATTACCCAGAAAGATGCAGTAACCGCCAGTGGATCGCCTATCTAACTCACAACCAGCCCAGTCAGCATCGGAAAAGGCCTTGATAGAGGGAAAAGATGAGCACTTTGAGAACCAGAGACCGTGATCAATGGTGCCCTTAAGATATCTTAGTATGCGCTTGACAGCTTGGAAGTGAGATACTTTGGGAGTGTGCATGAACTGGCATACAAGATTGACAGCGAAACTAAGATCCGGCCTTGTCCATGTGAGATATTGAAGAGCACCCACCAAGGACCGATACTCAGAAGCGTTTTCAAGAAGAGAAGAATCATGAGCAATCTTTGAAGTGCTCAGTGGTGTGTTGCAGGGTTTTGCACCAACCATTTTGGCTTTGGAAAGCAAATCCAGAATATATTTAGTTTGCGAGAGGAAAATGCCAGTAGAAGATCGCTTTACCTCGAGACCAAGAAAATAGTGTAAAGGACCAAGATCCTTAATAGGAAACAGATTGCTGAGCTCTGTGATCACATGTTGACAATCAACAGAAGAGGGCCCAATAACCAAAATATCGTCCACATACACTAGAACAAAGACCAAGGAGTTGTCTTTTTTTACAAACAGTGAGTGGTCACTTTGAGAACCAACAAAGCCAAGAGAAGCAAGGGCAGCATGTAACTTATCATACCAAGCTCGGGGAGCTTGTTTCAGACCATATAACGATTTATGAAGCTGACACACATGATGGGGCTTGGTAGAGTCTTCAAAGCCGGGTGGTTGTTGCATAAACACGGATTCAGAAAGAGTGCCATGCAAGAATGCATTACTGACATCAAGTTGGTTCAAAAACCAATCAAATTGAGCAGCTAGGGTGAGTAAGATTCGGATTGTCACAGGTTTAGCCACAGGACTAAATGTTTCAGTGTAATCGAGACCTTCCTGCTGATGAAAGCCCTTGGCAACCAACCGAGCCTTGTAGCGATCTATGGAGCCATCGGGTTTTCGTTTGATGCGAAACACCCATTTGCAGCCGACTATGTTCTGTGAAGAAGTATATGGAACCAGGGACCATGTTTGAGTATGAAGAAGAGCATTGAATTCCTCCTGCATTGCTTGGCGCCAATATGGGTGTTTAGAGGCTTGGAGATAGGTTGTAGGAATATAATCCAGAGACAAATGAGAGGGAAGAGGATGATTTGTGGCAGTAAAAGCTTTAGGTTTGTAAATACCGGACTTAGATCGGGTTTACATAGGGTGATTGTTTATGGAGGAAGGGGGAGGTGGTGGTGGTGCAGTGGGAGGAGGGGAGGAGGATGTGCCAGAAAAATGAGATGATGGTGAGGGTGGAGTAAGGGATGTAAAAGTTAAGGAAGATGGAATAGCAGAGGATGGACTTGGAGGTTTTAAAGGGGAAGAAGGAGAGGAAGAGGAAAGATCATAATATGGAAATGTGCTTTCATCAAAGAGAACATGCCGAGAGATGTAGAGTCTTCCTGTAACCGGATCAAGGCATTTGTACCCCTTATGATTGAGACTATAACCCAAGAAAACACAAGGCTTGCTCTTAGCATCCAACTTAGAAGAAGTATACGACTTTAACCACGGAAAACAGAGGCAACCAAAAACTCTGAGTGTGTTATAACACGGCAATTTCTTGAAAAGAGACTCCCAAGGTGAGGGCCGAGATAAAGTGGGTAACCTGTTAATGAGATAGATGGCAGCTGCAAAAACATCGACCCAATATAAGTGAGGAACTTTAGATGCGGCAAAAAGAGTCCGGGCAGTTTCCACAAGATGCCTGTGTTTGCGTTCAGCACACCCATTTTGTTCGGGTGTGTGAGGACAAGATAAATGATGTTGGATGCCATGTTATGCCAAGAAAGTAGAGAACATAGTACTCATGTATTCACCACCAGAATCAGATCTCAAGGTAATAATGTTGGTGCACAGAGTATTTTCAACCAAAGATTTATATTGCATGAAGACTGATAGTACATCAGATTTGTATCTCAGAGGGTAGAACCAACAGTATCGAGTAAAATCATCCACAAATATGACATAGTACCTGAAACCATCCTGAGAAGCTATAGGTGAGGGTCCCCAAACATCTGTATGAATGAGTTCTAATGGTTTCGTGGTAGTACATGTAGTGGATACAAATGGCAATCTATAACACTTTCCTAATGCACAGGCTGAGCAAAAAGAAGAAGTCTTATGTTGGAACACAGAGATACAAGATTGAGAAGCTAGCTTATTTAAAATCTTGATTGAAGGATGGCCCAACCGTCCATGCCACAGAGTCCTGGAAGCTTTTGGAGTAGCAATAAGAGCTGTATGCTTGTCACCATGCTGAGAAGAAGGATAAAATGGATAGAAACCATGCTGAACAGGGCCTTTAAAACGCATCATCCCCGAAGAAAGATCATTCACAGTAAAGTGAGAGGGATAAAGATGCATAGAGCATTTATTATCAATAAGAAATTGATTTGCAGAGAGGATATTATGCTTCAGACCAGGCACAAATAAAACATTTTTTAGTGCAAAATTACTATGTGAAGTTGTAATAGAAGAAGAGCCAGTGTGAGTGATAGGCAAACTTTCGCCATCACCAATATACACTTGTTCAGGTCCTGTGTAGGCTTCAGGATTCTGGAGAGTGGCATAGTTGTTGGTCATATGAGAAGTGGCTCCAGAGTCGACAATCCATGGAGAAGAGAAGTTGGAGGTGTTGGCAACCAACGCAGTTTGGGATGACTTGCCATTATAGTGAGGGTCCATGCGATGAGGACAGTCACAAGCTTCATGGTCAAATTGACGACATATTTGACAAGAAAGTTTCCTGTTTGATGAAAAATTTTGCCGAGGTCCCCTATTTGAACGCTGATTATTTCCTTGATTGAAAGTGGAGAATCGCTGATTGTTGTTCTGCCTGAAAGTGCCACGATAATTGTGGTTGCCTCGAGTAAAGTTGCGATCCACTCCACGATTTTGATTGTGAGAAGAGAACGACTGCTGAGCAACATAGCCTTGAGAAATAGAAGGAACAGGCAGAGGAAGAAGACCAGTGGAGGTGTTGTAGGCCTGAAAAGAAGACACCGGTGTACTTTGCTTGCGATTGGTCAGTTGGATCTCTTTGCTAAGAAGCAAACCATGGAGTTCATCAATAGTAGTTGAACTAAGACGAAACTGAATGGCATCCATAAACGAGTCAAATTCAGGAGGTAAGCCATGTAGAATGACAAAAATCAATTCTGAATCGTCAACTGGAGCACCAGCACTAGCAAGAGCATCAGCAATCTCCTCAGTGCGTTGAAGATATTGAGCGGCTATGAGATCTCCTTTAGTGAGACTTCGAAGACGAGATCGAAGTTCGTGGATGTGAGAATGCGAGGCAACAGCAAGGCGAGATTCCAATTTGGCTCATAGTTCTCGAGCCGAGGAAACTCCAACAGTATAAGGAATTAGGGATTCCGAGAGAGTTGAATTGATCCAGATGAGAATGTTTTGATCATTCTCAAACCAAGCAACATACGCCGGATTAAGACTACGATTGCCGGAGGAGTCAATGAGAAATTGAGGCGGCGCCGGCGAAGAACCATCAATCAGACCGGTGAGATTGTAGCGACGAAAAATTGGAGCGAAAAGAGCACTCCATGTCAGGTAATTGGTAGTGGTAAGCTTAATCGGAACCATAGATCCAAATTTCTGTATGGTAATTGAGGTAGAATTCGAAGAATTAGGGTTTGAAGCTTCAGACGGTGGAAGAATTGGAGAATCTGATGCCGTAGAGGAAGAGACAGCAGGAGCCATGATCAGAGATGCAGAGACGAGGATCAACCAGAGAAGATCGACAAGCAGAGAAGATCGACAAGATCGGAGATCAAGATCGGAGCAGCAGAGAAGCGGGAAGATTGGGGATCGAAGAGAGAAGTCGTCGGACGAGGGCGAGTGATACCATATTGAGAAAATATATTTTCATTTTACTCAATTGAATAAGATTACAATCTGAAAGTATATATACAAGTTGTGTAGACTAAATCATAACAACTAACAACTTTCCTTAACCTCTAAGTATTATCCCTTGATAGTGTATTTACAATATTACCCTTAATACTTTCCAGGTGCTGCATATTATTATTATCAATGGTATATAACTTTACAGAAAACTACTTGATTATAGATAAGCACAATAGCTACGATGTTACTGTGCCATTTGAAAGGTATTTGTCTGCGGACAGGTGGCAGGCCATCTTCATTTTACATCATATCTTCACAACACTTACGACTATCTCACTAAGTGCTTCTGCTTATCAATAGCAGCTTTGCGAAAGTAACCAAACAGACTTTCAATAGCTTGTCGAGTGTAACTTCACAAATTCCCTAGCAATACCAATTTGACTTAAATCTCCATGAATTTTTCCAACCTCATATAATTCAGAGACAAGAAGGCCTAATTCAGTATGCTGTGGTTTACTAAAAACTGCTCGTAAAAGCAAAGCACCTAAAATAGAAGAACAACAGCAGCAAAAGCATCTTCTTAAAAACTTATCGCACGATTGGTTATTGTTTCAATATACTTTCGCGGGTGTATGTTACTCTTTCGTTTATTCTAACAAAATTTCTTCCACCTTACTTGCTCAACACTCATAACTCATGCTGTCATCAAATCAGAGAAAATGTAGCAATGAAAGTATATATTACCTCCTCCAGTAGAGCTAGATACCTTGCTTCATATAAGTGCAATGCCTTGCTTCATCATTAAATACCCTACCATATGCTACTGCACCTTGATACTCGGAAGTCTCACGACCACTCAGTGACTTGGATTTTTCAAGTCTCCAACAGAGAAGTTTTCCTCACTCGGGAAATTAAGGGAGCGCTACCTCAACATACATGCTTTACTCACAAAGCTTCAACATACAAGCTTCAACAAAAGAAAAAATTCAAAGAACTTAGTGAAGAAGACCTTGGTGTATTTAACACAATACGTTGAAATGAAGCAAAGCTTGTTTATTGATATATCCGATAAGTTATAAATATGTACATATACATGAATCAAAATAAACAAACAAGAGGGAGCCTTCACAAAGGTTGCTCAGGAGAAGTCTCAGCAGTCGGCAGAGCCCCAGAAAGAGGAGGCACCGGAGGGTGATTATTCGGAGCCTTAGTACTAGGCAGAACCCCAGAAGGAGGAGGCACCGAAGGTTGATCATTTGGAGCTTCATTACACTGTACAGCCCCGAAAGACGAAGGCAATAAATGCCTTTAGAACAAACCCACAAACCTCTGATGATCAAGTAAAATCTAACCATCAGATTCCTGCAGCTGGTCGAGCTTCCTCTTCATGTTTGTAGCATAGTCATGTGCGAGCATGTGCAACTGTTTATTCTCATGCTTGAGCCATCTGATCTCCTGTTTGAGACTTATCACTTCAGCCGCCAATGATTCAACTTGGCGGGTTCGAGCAAATAGGCATTGGGCCATATTAGATACAGAACATGCACACTGAACACTGAGAGCCAGAGAATCCATAACAGCCAACTCATCATACCGTTTGGAAAGTAGTCTGTTATCTTTGGGAGTGAGAAGGTTCATGGCCACCACCGCAGCGGTCATATCATTCTTCATCATAGAGTCCTCAACGGTAAGAGGACCAGTAAGGGATAAGAAGGATGGGCGCCATATGTTGTCTTGAGAAGGCATGGCTGCCTCTTCACCAAAGTTTAAGTCAAAACGACGGTCGGATGAGCTAGACATTCTCAGAAATGATGAAGGAGAAATGAGGTGCAATAAATCTCTAAGGTACAAAATAAGGGGAAAATTCCTACAAGCAATAACTCTCTAAATGTACTTCTTGTACACAATTGGTGCCCCTATAAAAGAAAGGGCAACAGGGTCGTTGGTTCAAAAATCGAAGAGGCACCACTCTTCGGATTTCGAGAAACAAATTTTCCTGAGTAAAATATGTCGACAATCCCCACACGCAACATCAGCTCCTCGGGTACCATAGATAACTTTGCCAAAGATCTCTAACAAAGTTTAGACACATAAATTTTGAAGGTCCAGCTACCCTACCATTACCCACAAGGGTAAAGGAACAACACAACTGCTTGATAACTGGAAAGTCCCTGTGTGTGTCAACCTCCGTGCTCCGTGGCGAGGCAGACTGGCAAAAAATGCCCAACCTTTACTCACATCGAGAAAACACTCCCAACAGGATTACTTGCTCAAAAATCGAAGAGGCACCGCTCCCCAAATCTCGAGAGCCAAACTTCTACCAAGATTGCTTTCTAAAAAATTGAAGAGGCACCGCTATCCGACTCTCGAGAGCCAGACTCACAACAGGATTGTTTTCTCAAAAATAAAAAAGGCACCGCTTTCCGAATCTCGAGAGCCAGACTCCCAACAGGATTGCTTTCTCAAAAATCGAAGAGGCACCACTCTCCGAATCTCGAAAGCCAGACTCCCAACAGGATTGCTTTCTCAAAAATCGAAGAGGCACCGTTCTCCGAATCTCGAGAGCCAGTCCCCGACATGATTGCTTGTTCGAAAATCGAAGAGGCACCGCTCTCTGAACTTCGAGAGCCAGATTTCCTTGGATAAAGCTTATCTGCAATCTTCACACGCAACATCAGCTTTCCAGATACCACAGACCACTTTTTCAAAGTGCTCTGACAAAGTTAAAACACGTGAATCTTGCAGCTTCCACTACATTGCTATGACCGAGAAAGGTAAAGGAACAACGTTACTACTCGCTGTTAGGATAATTCCTATATATGTCGACCTTCATCCTCTACAGCCAAGCAAACCTGCAAATAAAAAAAATGCTCAACTTTTCTTCACAACCGAGATGGCACTCTCAGCAGAGTTTCTCGAAATACTCAGCTTATTTTCCCCCTGATAATACCTCTGCAAACAAGCCACACCAGAGCCAGACTATCTCATTTCATCAGGGTTAAAAGCAAGAGTATCCCATATCATGCTTTTTCCTTGTCTTTTCCTTTGGCCTTGTTCTTACCTGCAAGACAAGGAGAAAGAGAGCAATCAGTCAACACTTGGAATCAAGCTTCTAGTCAGGAACTGACTACCTAGAACTTCTTGCCTGATTACTTACCTGGCATTGCTCTCGAGTACTCATCTTCAAAATCTTATGCTTCCAGAAAAGATACCACATTTGCCTGAGGAACAGATAGGGCAAGTGAGAAGGATACAAGGAAGCATGTGGAGACAAGCGCAACAGAACACATGCCGATTCATCTATTACTTTGTCAACATCAAAAGTATCCCATATCATTAAGGTCGAACGCACTCTTGATTTGATGGACTTGTTTTGACCCTCAAATTCTTGAGTCGACCTTATACTTTGGAGGAAACCAGAAAACCCTCCAGCCCAGTTCAAGAATAAGCTTGTGGAAAGTTACTTCTTCAAAAGCAAAAGTATCTCATATCATCTCTTCTCCTTTTTCTTCTCTTTATCTTTCCTGCTGCCTGCAAGATAGGGAGAATGAGAACAATCAGCCGAAACTCGAAATCAAACTTTTGATCTGGGACTGATTGCTAGGAGATCTGATTACTTACCTTATTTGTCACCTCTTTCGGCGGATCTCCTAGCTTGGCGACTTGGGGGACTCCTACTACATGGTTTGTATCACGCTTGACCAAGCCTAAAACTACAAGTAAGCTTCAAGTGAAATTGATACATTACCTTGTGCATCTCCACCGGTTAAGGATACCACCCCTGGATGGAGGAAAAGTACTTTCAGAGAAGATGCCACATCTACCTATGAGACAGATAAGGCAAGTGAAAACGATACCACACTTCAGTACTTAGAAGTTTCGTGATTACTCAGCGGCTTGGATCTTGCAAGTCCCCAAACGAGGAGCTTCTCTAACTCGGGAACTTAGGGGAGCACTGTTTGTACCATACTTGACCAATCCCGAAACTACTGAGCACTGTTCAATGTTATACCGTCAAGGACCCAAAAGAGTTTCCCTCCAACCAGGAGGCCAATCACAGTGCGACACGTGTCGACATCAGAAGCCAATCACAGCGTGACACGTGTCAACATCAGAAGCCAATCACAACACGACACGTGTCAATGTCAGAACAAAGCTAGAAACTCTTCTATAAAAGGAGATCATTCTCCCACAATATTTCCTAATGTCATTTGTACTAAATCATTCACTAGTACTCACTAAAGGAGTGCTTGAACCTATGTACTTGTGTAAACCTTTCACAATTAATGAGAACTCCTCTATTCCGTGGACGTAGCCAATCTGGGTGAACCACGTACATCTTGTGTTTGCTTCCCTGTCTCTATCCATTTACATACTTATCCACACTAGTGGCCGGAGCAATCTAGCCAAGGTCACAAACTTGACACTTTCTGTTGTACCAAAGTCCTCACTGATTTTGTGCATCAACAACCTGAAATTTCGATAACCAGTTTTTCAAAAATTAGAAAGAAAGAATTGTTCTTACTGTAAGAAATAAATACAAACAAAAGAATTAATCATTCAAAGCAATCCAAATATTAACTAAATTAAATCACAAAAAAATAATCATGTTAAAAAACAACAGCAAACATAATCGTAGCCAAGTTGGCTAGAGCATAGTGCTCCCTTACGCCGCAAAGTTCAGACTAGAAAAATAAAAAGATTGAGTTGAAAGAGAAATTGAAGTGAAAACCTCGTTCAAGGGAAAGGGAAGGAGCGGGAGCTCCAATTCCACCAAGGAGGTGGCGTTTGGAGGAGCCAAGTGCCGACATCGTTTCAGTTTCTTCCTGGTAAAACTGAAACCAATGGAACTATAGACATTCCGGTGCGGGTTTCGGATTCGTGTCGCTGTTATAAACTGAGCGTGCTTGTCCAGGACTAGCCGCACCATGTTAGGCCTCTCTCCAGTTCAGTATTTAAAATATCGATATTTGTGGAAATATCCATATGTTAATTTGTAGAAATATCAATATCAATATCAGTTGTTTTCAATATAAATGATGAAAATTTAAAACAAAACTTTAGAGATTGTCAAGCATTGGTTTGGAAGAAAAATATACAAGGGTTTCTATGATATTTAACAATGATTTTAGCCTAAACATAAAAGTTTCTCCGATACAAGGTGAAATTTACACTTCACCTCCCATACTTTCTCTATTTTTTTTAATATTTCCATGAAAATATCGACCGTATCGAATAAATTTTAAACTATGTTTTTGTCACACTTCCAAATTCGAATTTTGAACACACGCGCCTACAATCTAGTACAATTCAAGGCTCAATGAAATTTCAGGGGTAAATTACCCTTTTTGCGGTCTCAAATTTGTGTCAAATAGCAACTTCATACAATAACTTATTGCAATGTCATATAAAAAAAATTAGGATTTCAATTCCATTGTAATGTTATAGTCCCTCAAAGTTACAATCTTTTGTTAGTAGGAGGCAGATTGTCTACCCTCATGTTTGGGTGCCATTCTCATCCCCTCTTATTTGTGCGGTCACGATTAAGCCACGTCAATATTTTATATTAATTTTTTTTATAGAGATAATAAGACAAAAAGCAATAAGAATATAAAATGTTGACATGGCTTAACCGTGACCACACAAATAAGAGGGGATGGGAAGGGCACCCAAATAGGAAGGCAGACAATCTGCCTCCTTGTTAGTATCCTTGTTATCTGCTTACATGGTATTGCGGGCCCCTCCTATTACCTATTTGGACTACCCAAAAATAAAAAAATTGATATGTTGGATCAGTAATTAAAATATCGATATCGGTGGAAATATCGATAAGTAAATTTGTGAAAATATCGATGGATATATCGAATATCGATATCGATTTTCTTCGATAGAAATGATGGAAATTTGCTCAAAAATATGGAAATTTAAAATTATTTTTTAGGAAATGTCATATGAAACTACAATGCACATATAAATCAATAATTAATGATTAGATACTACTAGGTAGTAGTGCCCTCGCGATGCTATGGGTTTGAAAATTGTATGAAACGCTATGTTCAAAACATGCAGAGAAAGTGGTTTAAAGCATGAACATTAATACAACATAGTCATCTATTTTGTTGTAGCAGTTATACATAATTTTCCATCAGCAGCAACATTTGTACACAAAAGGTTATCAAATGTACAGGTGATGGTGAAGTATTGCCACCTATTATTTTTTGGCCTAATCGGATAAATGGTCCCCATGGTCATAAGGTATTCGGAAGATAGCCCTATGATAAAAAAATTCGGATTTAAACCCCAGTGGTCTAAGTATGTTAGGATTTATACCCAAAATTAAAACTTTCGTCATTCCTCTATCAGTAGCATGTACGTGAGTCTCATATGAGAGGATAAGATGGTCATTTCATAGTTAGTAGCATGCCAATAGCTTTAGCTAAAACCCTCGTGACGTTCCCAATTCTAAAGCACGAACAAAATTCCCAAATCTTGCTACTACTGGGACTTTAAGTTCTGGGATTTCAACCAATTCCCAAATCTCCCTCCTCCTTATATGGGAGCTCGGTAGAGTTTTTAATCTCTTCCATGGAGACTTCTTCGTCGACTTGGCAGCGGGATTTTGTGTTCTTTCTTAGTCCTTACCTTTTATACATTTGGTGCTTTTTGGGTTTTTGGTTTTTGATTATTTTGATTCCAAGCAGTTTGAGCATTATCCTACCAAATGTGCAGAAGCATTGGAAATACTGCATATTTTAATCAGTCAAATTTTGGAAAAAACAAATCCTCCGCATAGAACTACAACAAAGTTCACAAAGTGTTCATTGCAAAAACAGTAGAAAGGAGATCGAAAGAGATAATTTGTTTGCAAAATTAATGTTGATTTGTATTCGGGGATTGTGCCATGAGCAAAATGAGAAAGATGAGTGGGGGAACCAAGGAGACAGATGAGAAAGAGAGAGAAGAGGAAAAGATTAAGAGAAGCGGCGACCATCGATGGTACTAGAGTTCACGTTGTTGATCGGTAAAAGATGTAGGGGTGTAGTTTATCAGCAATGCTAGGATGGTTTTTTTGTTAGTGGACATGAAAATACAATTCTATCCAACATTTAACAGATTTTTAACAGAAACTTTACTTCTGGGCTAAATTTGCTAACGGTGTTGACCACAGGGGCTTAATTCCTAATTTTTTTACCATATGGGTCATCACGTAAGTATCCTATGACCACGAGGATGTTTAATCCAATTCGGCCTTATTTTGTTAGAGGAGTCAAATCTGCCTTTGGAGGTGTCGAAGGTGATTTTTTTTTTTTAACAGCTTGATGGGAACTTGATCAAAGTCTTTTTCACTTGGTCCTGATATTTCGTCTACATCACCGTTTTAAATAGATGACAAATGTTAGAAAAAATGAATAGACAACAGTTTAAAACTTGTACAAAGGAAAGATAGGAAATAAACCTTTGTTCATTGCCAATAAAAAGAGGTCTTCTCACTGACTCTCGTTTTCACACTGTGTGATTCTGCAGTTACATCTGGTGTTGACATAGAAGATGAAACCACAATTGAGGACATAGTAATTTCCCTCACCAATGTTTGTGGAGTTGTTGCCTCACTACTTGTATCATCAGAGACATTGTAAATGAACACATCACTTGAATTAAAGATGTTTCTTCTATTGCCAAAACGCAAGTGATAAATTTTTTTATGCCCTATCAATCTGAGAAACTCATTGGGTAATTGTTGTTTATCCATCAATCTCTAATTTAGGACCAAATCATTGCAAGGCACTCCAAAAAGCTTTTCGCCAGATTTACCAATTACCAAAGCAATGATTTCATTGGTGTGGTCCTCAAGAATCAAATTTACTTTGTACCTATATTTAAAAATTGGGATGATATATATTTGACGCAATCAATCATTCAAATGAGAAATATTTTATTTGTACCAATGCATTAAACGTGAAATAGTATTTATGTTAAGTGAGGAAGAGCATAAATTATTAATTATATATAAATCGCAGAAAAAAAAGGTGACAGGTTGTATTTAAATTTGCAAGACAGAAAATTGAAACACAGGATGTTACATATTACCAAGGCGTTGGAATCTGATTGGGATGTTTTTGGCAAACCAGTTGTCTACTCGCTGGATCTTTATGCATCTATTTTACACAATTTGGGCAAGCATTGTATGACCAGTCAAATCTTGTGTCAAAACGCCTGATAGATGCTTTGCACAAAAACGTGTCATCCTGTAAAATGGTTTTACAGATATTTGTATAAGGAGGAGTCAGCATGCAAATAATTTTGAGTAGATTCGTAAAAATTTTAGTTATCAAATTTAAAAAAAATATAAAAAATTATATTAAAGTTTTATACCTTATATAAATCCAGATCCAGGAATGCTAATTCATCAATTGTCACTCTTTTGGCAGTTTGTAAAATTTGAGCTTCATTTACCTACTGTGAAGAGGGTGGCAGTGTTTTCACAACCTCTGTGCAATTAGAAAACCTGCAGGTTTTAAAAGATAATGTGAATTGAATAAGTTTGTAAAAATAACATCTTTTGTTGTAAAAATAATAGGTATATTTTCATTCTCTCTGAAGAAGCGTAAATGTACCCACACTGATTTGAATGAGTTTAGCTTTGGGATGTCTAGATCAAGGAAGAAAAGTGAGGAACCAGTCGTATTCAACACAATCTTATCTGTGAATTGGAAAAATAATGGAAAAAGCATGAATAGAACATTAACAAAGACTCTAGATAAAGTCATATCATATAATTTAAAAGTTTGCAAGCATAGATTCGTAAATAAAAATGAGAAAAACCTATTTCATTATTGATAATAAATGATATAAAAAAACGAATGAGAGACGATAAATGTTTTAAAGTTGTGTTGTAAGCGATGGTCAACACAATTTACACCATATGATATTTAAAAACAGGACAATAAAGATATGAAATAGGCTAATTTGTAATGGAATTAAATATTTCGGTATAACTTTACTTTCAAACTCGTGAAAACAACAATTGGTGCAGACAATGCTCGCATTGACAAAGAACATAAATTCTTTGCAACATCTCCCCATAATGTAACGTTCAGTTCTTTTTTTCTGTTGCGGAAGCAAATTGAAAACAAATTTTCATACAACAAGAAAAAATGCATTTTATTATTATATGAAAAAAGTAGACAGTCAATGTTATAAGTATTATATAATTGCCTAACAACATACAATTTGGCAGATGAAACTTTAAAACTATTGTAACAGAAATATAATAGATATAAAAAATAATTTAAAATTACAGTAAGCAGAGGGGAGAAACAACCTGATATTTTGAAGAGTTATTTTGGTTCCGGTCCCTAGTCAACTTAATTGTTAGATTGAAATCTTATTGTTTTTTATTTTTTGATCAAAGACATTTGACTTTGTATTCCTCAATATTTTAGTATTACTATATTTCCATGTCATCTTTTTGATATCTTAAATAAAAAACTGTAATTTAAAATATTGATTGCAGCCCAACATTTAAGGGATTTAAATTCAAGAATTTATGTAATTCAAAATCCTTATATTATGAGATTTAATCAATCGATCAAGTCTAAAAGAAATTTAAAGTTTTAAAAATTCAAAAAAATTATGGGATCATATATGTACAAATCTCATGAATTATGAGACTTAAAAATTAAAAAAAAAAACAATTTCTGCAATAAAATTTCATGCACACTGCACATATTTTTGTGAATTTCATTGAGTAGTATTAAGGGAAATAATGTACCCACAAACTTAGACCAAAAATAATTTATGTACCCATAACATAAATAGCATTTAGGTACATACCAAATTTACAAGAAAACTCATGGGTACATTTAAAAACTCAAGGAAAAGAATGTACATCATACCACATTGTTTTATAGACATGCATATGTGGGTACATAAAATGCAGAGCCTTAAAAACCATTTTACATAATGTTCTCCAAAAACTTTGTACCCATATATATTTATGTAAAACGAAATTGAATCAACCAAAACATATTATAGCAATAGATATATTAGAACGAAACATGTAGATTAAAAATGTAACCATGGATATAAGTGTAGCCAACCAAACATTGAATAATCAAGACTAATATATAATAATAAATGGAAAAGAAAAAAATATAAAGAATAAAAGAAGATGACTTCAAATGGTACAGTTTTTACATAGTCCGCTCACTCTACAGTCTATGCATATTTGAATCAACCAGATTCCTTGAGAAAGCGATGCCTGCATTGCCTTGTCCATACCACAAAAATTTCACAAGCCGATAAAACCATTGATGCTACAAGGTTTATTCAACATATATGCATTGGATCAATTCAGGAATGGAGAAAAAATGGAGAAAATTGGGATTGGGGTGTTGTAAATTCCAGATTTGCATAAGGGAAGAAGAAGAATGGAGAAGTTCAAATGGATTTTCTTTGTTTTAAACTTACTCATATAGTTTATTTTGCCTTAAATGCACATAGGGATCAGATTTCATTTATGATGATGTGTAATATTTTAAATACCAAAATGATGACGTGGAATAAGTCAAAGGACCTTGATCTAAATTAGAAAATTAATAAGGTTTCAATCAATGTAATATGAAAATAAGGGATGAAAATCTAATTTTTTCTATTTTGAATAACCACATCACTTTTGAGTAACTCTCTAATTAATTTGTTTTCGCTCCAAATGTTGTATACTGGTTACATGACCAATGACATCTTGCATTTCAACCAATAAATAGAATTAAGTTGTTAAAATCTATTTTACAAAATAAAGACAAATAATTTTTTAACAAATGTATACATTTATATATGCACATATACATACATACATACATACATATATATATATACATACATACATATATATATATATATATATATATATTATTACTTGTGAGGATGTCAACTCTGTTAAGCTGAGGATAAAGTGTGTAATAATCCTATAAAAAGAAGTGATGCCAAGGGATCAGCGGAAACACACTTGCCAATTTTTTAAAAATTGTTTCACCGGTGAATGGTATCATGCGGGACAACCCTTTATTGACCCTTCATTCTACTGATACGAAAATCCATAATTTCATAACAGTTGCCAGCTTCTATTTTGGAAGCAACAATTCCACAGTCAAGGTTTGATGTGCAAGCTTCAACAGCATGTTGCTTTACAATTAACAACATCAAAAAAATAAAATATTAGAAATCCAAGCAATAAGCAAATCACAATACCAATTTGATTGTATATGAGAAGAATGAATATGTATAAATTGAATATCAATCATGTATATATAGATTAACCTAAATAGAAACAGTCATATTAAAAATTAAGATCAAAAGACTGATCACACACTCTATTCGTCTAAATAAACCTAAGGGTTATTATTCAGCATGCAAAAAAAAACATGATAGAACAAAGTGTTATTTCTAGTGTTAATTACCCTTGTTACCAGTCATAATTAATACAAATGAATAACAACTGCTCACCATTCCATCAAGTAACACAGAGTGCAGAGCTGTGTATGTTTGAACAGCTCCGGGAATTGAGTATTTCCATATCCTGCAAATTCGGACTCTTATCTTCACCACCTTTACATAAGGCTGTAATTTATCGATAGGAGTCGGAGGTATATTTTCCATTTACCCTGGTCAAACAAAGCATACATTTTTTTAATTCGGAAACTGTCACCACACAAAGCTTAACCCTAAGAACAAAGCAATGTGATTAATTTGAACAAACATTTAACATATTGTTGTCAATCAATCCGCTAATCAATTCTCCACTAACACATCAATTGTAAGAAACCATTATCTTTCGCTCTTTATTTATTATTCCCTATTTTCTCTACTCTAATTTAAACATTAGATTCATCCAAAAACATAAGTTTTTTAATCATTATTCCCTAGTTTCTACGCTCTAAGTTAAACATCAGATTTACCCAAGAACAGAAAATAAGCTGAAATAAGTGAAAAGAAAGAAAAAAAGAAAAAAGAATGACATACCTGAAGTAGAACTAGTGCGAAAACGGCAACACAACACCTGGGAAAAACGAACAACACCGTTACCTGAAAACACAAAACAGAACCAAATCATACACCCATAAGACCATCTCCAATCCTGACCTAAAACCTAAAAATATTTAGCCCAGAAAATTTAGGTTTTAGCCCAGAAAATTTAGGTTTTAGCCCAGAAACAGCTTTTCTACTCCAACCCTTTTGGCCTAAAATTTTAGCCCCAGATTATCAAAAAATGAATTAAGGCTAATTTTTTTAAAATTAACTTTTAAAAAAAAATTATGTAGACTATCCTAAATTAATTTTATGAACATTTTAACCTAAAAATATTTAAATTCCGATAAATTTTGAAAAATTACTAAATCAATACATGAAAATCATGATAAACCACATAAACTTAAAAAAAAAAAATTATTCTAGCCGTTGGAAAAAAATATTTAAATTCCGATAAATTTTAAGATTATTCTAGCCATTGGATTTACATTTGGACCGTTAGATCTTTTTTTTACCGTTAGATTTGATTATATTCAATTTAAGCCGTTGGATTCAATAAATATATAAATATAAAACAAAAAAAAAATTGAATGTGGACCGTTGGATTAACCAATGGTCCAATTACCACCACTACCCGATGAAGAAAAGTAGCCGTTGGCTACAGGACAAGACCCACTTTTCACTCTCATTCGTGGGTCCCAGCAGCTTTTGTGGGCTAAATTTGTGACCTATATTTGCCACCAGTTTGCTAAAAATAAAATCAGGATCAAACAACACAGCAATAGTCATAATACCAACACATAAACAAAACTCCAGTATTTTATAAGCCTCACCCCCACAAAAAACCCACAGGAAACAATTAACTCTAAAACCTCAAAATCACATAAACCCAAATTTACATATACTAAAACTCAACACAAAATTTACCACAGAAGTGTCAAAAAATGGCACCCAAGAAAATACACAACTAATCACAAAACGGCCCAGAAGATCAACACGTGGAAGACAAAAAGCAGAGCAAAACCAAAATGGAAAACATGCGGGCTTCTTACAATTTTTAATAATTGTTTTTCCATGCATCCAATTTCTTCATAATTTTTTATTATTTTATATGCACAAACCATATGGCCTGGTTCAACTCATATTTAAAAAAAAAAAAAATTGTCTTGCCACCAGTTTTTTTATTTTTATTTTATCTTTCTTTGTGTGGAAGACAAAAAGCAGAGCAAAACCAAAATGTGAGACAGGCGGGCTTCTTACAATTTTTAATAATTGTTTTTCCATGCATTCAATTTCTTTATAATTTTTTTTATTTCTTTCTATGCCACAAACCATGTGCTCTGGTTTAACTCACATTTAAATTATTTTTTTTGTCCTATCACCAATTTTTTTATTATTATTCTATCTTTCTTTGTGTGGAAGACTAAAAGCAGAACAAAACCAAAATGGGAGATAGGAATGGTATTTGAAAACTTATAATTAAGCTCTGTTTTGGAGAAATAATATGTGATCTATATAAACTCCTTATATAGGAGTGTTGGAGTCTTATGGCAATCAAGGCAGCCGCTCCTGTGTACATCCAATCAGATGAGTGCCTATACTGTTATCTACATCATCCTTGACTTTGTAATCACAATAGACAAACTTGCCTTACAACAATGAGTGCCTGTAAAGGGGATTTGAACCCCTCCCATTTTACTCCTCCAACACCGTAACCACCATATATCACTTATATTTTAGTGATTATATGCTAAAATATTTATATTTATATGAGTAGCATGTTAACAATTACATGCAAAACTATTTTGGGGATTTATCATTTGATGAATACTCTTCACAATAAACTTACTTTACACATAGAGATGATGAAGATAGTGAAAATTTTGAACCTCATAGGAACTTTATGTGGTACTAATTCACTCATGTATCTTACCATGCAATGTATAAAGTGTAAAATATTGTAGTAAATCATTATATATAAATGATTATGGTGTGTTTAATCTTTTTTTCATTAATTACTACATATTTTCTACACTCACAGTGTTTGCCAGCTCGCTGTATAATCAACTTAAATTAGTTAAATCCATCATGTAATGCATTTCCTTCTAATTTTTTTTTTTGATAAACTAATAGATAATTGACTAAATAAACATTTTCCAAAGTTTCAAGAAAAATTTCCAAGTTTTTCTTACAATTTCCGTGGTTTTTATTCAATTTTTATCGATATCGATAATATCCCGATATTTCCATCGAAATTTCCATGTTTTTGAAATACCGATATTTCCGATATCATCGATATTTTATACCATGCCACAAACCATATGGCCTGATTCAACTCATATTTTTTAAATATATTTTTTGTCTTGCCACCAGTTTTTTAATTATTATTTTATCTTTCTCTATGCCACAAATGTTGTATGTGGTTTTAAAAAATCAAGAATAGACTAAAAAAAAGGCTCCACGAATGAAGAACGGGTGGATAGAAAGGGCATATGCGGTATATTACTTTACAAAAAGGCAAAAAGCATTGGCTGATGACTAAATTGAGGGGCGTTTTAGGTAGTTCACCATTAATGAACAGTAACGCTGAGTTTGGGTTTTAGTATATATAAATGTAAACAATAGTATGTGATATGTGAGAAGGAAAAATTAATTCAAACGAGAATCAAAATCTCAATTCTCAACAGAAATCCATTTTAGCAAATTTAAACATGACAAGTCCTGAACTATAGGAATTTAAAACTCTAATTATGGGATCAGTTTGATAATAATACTACTAAAGATAGAGAGAGAGAAGCAAAGATCAAATGCTAAAAAGCAAATATATCAGCACTACTATAGATCCACATTTCCAAAATAAGTAAAGTTATAATACAAAGCTGGAAGTCGATATTAAAACTTCTCCCTCAATCTCTCTCAACCACAAGTTCATTCATTCGTCCATATAGGCTTATCCTCGTATTCCTCCTTATCAGTTGTTGCATCTTGGTATTGCTGGTACTCAGAAACCGTGCACTAGATAAATACATCGAATTCAAAGCTTGATCTTGAAATCCCGGATTTGTATAGTTGAAAACGCAAAAATAATTCATGTTCAAGAGAGAACAAAAGACATTTGTCATTCATCTTGTGTCTCCCTAAAAAATGCGACCACAAGTCTGCAAACAATGGATATTTCCTGGAAATATCGAAATATCGAGAAAATTGACTGATTTTCGAAAATATCGCGGATATGAGGTGAAGTTTAGACTTCACGCCCTTTCCATATCGTTCCCTGAATTTTTTAATATTTCCGTGGAAATATCAAGCATATCCACGATATTTCAAACACTTTGTTGGATGAGAAATTTAAGACTAGTAAAGAATTTCTATTTTTAAATTTTGTTTTAATTTTCTTGTTTGGTTAACCTAAAATAACAATAAAATTTGAATACGAAATTTAATGTGTATATATATAGTCATTAATATATATGAGAGATACTAGTTAGAAAATGTAACAGTAGTGGTGGTAGTGACGATGGTGATGATAGTGTGTAGTGGCTGTGGGTTGTGATATCGGTGGTGTTAGTGACAAGGGCCACAACCGTATATAGTGGTGCCGGCAACCATGATGGTGATGATAATCGTGAGTGGTGGTGATAGGTGGTGGTGACATGTGATGGTGGAAATGACACTTATTTATATAGAATTTAAACTTAAAAATCAGAGGATTTCAAATTCTAAATTTTCTTTTTCCATGCAAAAATTTTAAATTAGTACGTTTAAGAATCTTCGGAAGCAGTGAACGTCAATTTATAAAAGGAAAACTAATGAAAAGGGCTTGAAAATTTTGAGTTTTAATAATAAGGACAAAATAAAGGGTAAAGTGAATAGTACCGGGATTGACTTTTTAGTGTAAAAATGTGATTTTTTGTTAAAGTAAATAGTACCGAGAACCACAGTAGAAAATATCGATAATATCGGCGAAATATCGCCGATATTATCGTTTTTTGGGGACCCCGATATTTTAGTAACTATCCAACTAGTTTTCGGCATAATATCGCGATATTATCGATAATATCGATAATATCGCGATATTTTCGAAACTATCGCGATATTTTCGAAACTATCGCGATATTTGGTATGGACTCGTCGGAGAACACGGCCGGAGCAAATAATCCGAAACCCTAAATCCCCAAATGCTAATTTCCAGCCTAATGAACTGAATCTACAATACAGGATTCCGACAAGAACGATTTCATTACAAAAATCAACATGTTTACAAGCCGAGAAGAACGATTTGAGTACAAAAATCAAAGCAAATGAACCGATCCCTAAATCCCCAAATTCGGATTCAAAGCAACTGAACTGAATCCCTAATTCCTAAATCCCTAAAATCTATTTCAGTACAAAAATCAAGCAACATGCAGATAAATCGCAATCTGTACAAAAATAGAACCCTCATTCCCTAAAATCAATTTCAGTACAACAAAGGTGTGCAACATGCAGAAAAATTGAAATCTTTACAAAAATTTAAAGTAATAGAGGGGAAGAAGAGAAGTAGGAGCCTGGAACATCGTCTTCCTCACGAATCCAAGACGGCTGGGACAAGTTCGTGGTCTTCAGTGGTGTCGACGGCTTGGACTACGGAGACAGAGGGAGACAGGGAGACACGGAGACACGGACGGTTAAGGAGTGGTGTCGACGGCTGGGTTTAGGGCGGGTGAGATGGGAGGAGCAGAGGGAGACAGGGAGACACGGAGACACGGACGAGGACTGAGAACTTCTCGGTGATGATGTCTCTGTGTGTGTGTGTGGAAGAAGTGGAGAAGGGGGAAGGGAGGGAGAAGACTGAGAACTTCTCGGTGAGAACGAAGGCTCAGACCGACCTCAGAGAGAGAAGAGAGAAGAGAGAGGCTGAGAGGATTCGGGAATAGGGTAGTGGAGTGGGAAATGAAAGATCGAGACTGAGAGGATTCGAGAGAGACTGAGAGGATTCGGGAATAGGGTAGTACGTGTGTGGTGTGCGTGTGTGGTGTGGTGGGGGGGGTCTCGAAGTGTGTGTGTGGTGGAGTGTGAGTTATTCAGTCTTTTTTTACTGTCTGAGTGATGGCATGTTAGAAAAAAAAAGCATCCAATGCTCCAAATTATTGAAAACCAAATCATTCCAAACCTATGTCTACCTCTCTGATACAATAATCCAAAGAACTTTTTGCAATTTCAGAACATGCACAACAAATACTACTGCTTTAATAATGAAAGCGTGTGACAGTCTTTCATATGCAAAACAGTGTCAATGTCTTTCACATGTAAAACAGTGTCAATGTCTGTTATATACTTACATTCTTTCATCATCAGAGGCATTCACCGAATTTTAACTTACATTCTTCTTCCCATACCATTTTCAAAACCATTCCAGATCCTTTCCAACGCCAAGCAACACAAAGGCTTCCATATTTAAGGTAAGTTTACAAACTTAAATTTATATTATTGTAATTTATACAAAAACAAATAAATTTGTGTGCACTCGTATGTTAATTTTTTTAAGTAATTACTTGCATGTTAATTATGTTAATTTTTGTAAGTAATTAAGTAATGTTAATATTAATTGTTTTAAGTAATTAAGTAATGTTGTATAATTATTCCCTAGGATAATTTTAATATGTTTAATGTTATTTATTATTTTATTTTCCTTACCATTTTCAAAGTCATTCCAGATCCATTCCAAAGCTTGAACACAAAGGCTTCAATATTTAAGGTAAGTTTACAAACTTAAATTTATATTATTGTAATTTATACAACAACAAATAAATTTGTGTGGACTCGTATGTGAATCTTTTTAAGTAATTAATACTTGCATGTTAATTTTTGTAAGTAATTAAGTAATGTTAATATTAATTGTTTTAAGTAATTAAGTAATGTTGTATAATTATTCCCTAGGATAATTTTAATATGTTTAATATTATTTATTATTTTATTTCCCTTACCATCTTCATTATCAAATTGGATTATTATTCATTAATATTAGGTTTTTTTATTATCAAATTGGATTATTATTCTTTAATATTAGATTTTTTTATTATCAAATTGGATTATTATTCTTTTATATTAGGTTTTTTTATTATCAAATTGGATTATTATTCTTTTATATTAGGATATTTTTTTTATCAAATTGGTGGATTATTCATTAAATTGGATTATTATCAAATTGGATTATTATTCATCACCATGTTTTATATTAGGATAATTTTTTTATCAAATTGGTGGATTATTCATTAAATTGGATTATTATCAAATTGGATTATTATTATCAAATTGGATTATTATTCATCACCATGTTTTAATTTAGGATAATTTTTTTTATCAAATTGGTGGATTATTCATTAAATTGGATTATTATCAAATTGGATTATTATTCATCACCATGTTTTATATTAGGATAATTTTTTTATCAAATTGGTGGATTATTCATTAAATTGGATTATTATCAAATTGGATTATTATTCATCACCATGTTTTAATTTAGGATAATTTTTTTATCAAATTGGTGGATTATTCATTAAATTGGATTATTATCAAATTGGATTATTATTATCAAATTGGATTATTATTCATCACCATGTTTTAATTTAGGATAATTTTTTTATCAAATTGGTGGATTATTCATTAAATTGGATTATTATCAAATTGGATTATTATTCATCACCATGTTTTATATTAGGATAATTTTTTTATCAAATTGGTGGATTATTCATTAAATTGGATTATTATCAAATTGGATTATTATTCATCACCATGTTTTAATTTAGGATAATTTTTTTATCAAATTGGTGGATTATTCATTAAATTGGATTATTATCAAATTGGATTATTATTATCAAATTGGATTATTATTCATCACCATGTTTTAATTTAGGATAATTTTTTTATCAAATTGGTGGATTATTCATTAAATTGGATTATTATCAAATTGGATTATTATTATCAAATTGGATTATGATTCATCACCATGTTTTAATTTAGGATAATTTTTTTATCAAATTGGTGGATTATTCATTAAATTGGATTATTATCAAATTGGATTATTATTATCAAATTGGATTATTATTCATCACCATGTTTTATATTAGGATTTTTTTTATCAAATTGGATTATTATTCATTAAATTGAATTATTATCAAATTGGATTATTATTCATTAATATTAGGTTTTATTATTCCATATTATTTGTATAATTACTTAACTTTTTACAATCATTTTCTTTACTTTGTATTTAATTCTTCTGTAGAATAACTTTATTATTTAGGTTCTCTTATTTTTATCAAAAAATAATTGTCTAATTTTAATGAAAAATAAATATAGGTACGTTTAAGATGTCAAGTAAACGTGATCCAGCTTGGGAACATAGAGACCCAATAGACGGAAACAAACATGGCACAATTTGCAAATATTGTGGTCGGGTAATGAAGAATGGCGGAGTGACACGACTGAAGTATCATCTTAGTGGATTAGATCCATCAAAAAATGTCCAACGATGCGATAATGTCCCCCCAGAAGTGAAGGCATTCATCAGCACATTATTAAAAAATAAAAAACAGCAGAAGGAAAAGATGACACAAGGAATGGAAAATATTCGAGCTGGGCTACGGGGAGAAGTCTATGGCCAAGCGGTTGACAGTGATGAGGATGACGATGAGGACGAATGTGATGATGACATGGGACCTGAAGAACGACGCAGTTTGAAACAAGCATTACGTGCCTCCAAACAGTCAGCATGGGAAAGAGAACACCTTCATAAAATTCCTAATAGGGGACAAGGTTCCGGGACAAGTGGTGGTGCACAAATGAGACGGGGAGGCAGTCTTAGAGAATCACAACCAACACCACCAATAGCCCCAAGTTTATATAAGTCATCCAACGCACGTCAAAAGAGTGTTTGGAGTTATTTCAAGGGAGGTAATGTGAAGGAGGGAATGGGGCGTCTAATTAGCAAGTTCTTTATCTATGAAAATGTCCCTGCTGCGAAGGCTTCATCACATCATTTCAAAAATATGGTAGTGGGATGTCAACAGGCCGGTGTTGGAGTACAACCTCCCACTCCCTATGAGATAAGAAACAAATATTTGGATATGGAGTATAAAGACATTGGCGAGTATGTTAACAAGTTGAGGTCAAAGTGGGAAACTAATGGTTGCACAATCATGTGTGACGGATGGACCGGCCCGACCAGATTATCTATCATCAACTTCATGGTATACTCCAAGGGCAAGACAATTTTTCTGAAGTCTGTTGATGCTTCAGACCATATAAAGAATTACAAGTATATTTACAAATTATTGAGGGATGTAATCATGGAGGTGGGAGAGCATAATGTTGTCCAAGTCGTGACTGACAACGGTTCTGCATTTGTCAAAGCTGGAAAAAAGTTAATGAAGCATCATAATGTGTTTTGGACATCATGTGCAGCACATTGTATTGATCTTATGTTTGAGGCAATGGGGAAGAGAGAGAATGTTGCTACTGTGGTCAAAAGAGCTAGAACGATCACTAATTATATTTACAATCACGGTTGGTTGTTGGCAAAGATGCGTGAATTTTGCAGAGGAGAAATTATTCGTCCAGCTACCACTCGATTCGCCACCAACTATATTGCATTAAACAGCCTACTCAAGAAGAAAGCAGGGTTGAAGCAACTATTCACTAGTGACGATTGGGCCAACCACAATTTCAGCCGCTCAAATACAGGTCGTATGGTGGAAAGTATAGTGCTTGATCATGCTTTTTGGAGTCAAACAGAACATGTGTGTCAAGTGTTTGAACCTCTTTACAAAGTTTTACGGATCGTTAACACAGAAGTGTATCCTACTATGGGGGCTGTATATGAGTTGATGCGTGTAGTGAAGGATGAATTGGAAAGAAAACATGGTGCAAGGTGGGTCGTAAAAATAATTGAAGACCGATGGTATAAAACATTATACCACGATTTGCATGCAGCAGATATAAATTATGTCATAATTTGCAATTCATTTCTTTAGTTGCATAAGTATTATTTATCTTATTAGAGTATGTGTTTCTTTGAACAGCATATTATTTGAATCCCCGATACCAATATAGACCCGGTGTTGGAGATGATGGTAACCTTATACGTGCTGTACATAATGTATACAATAAATTAGACCCTGCATCACCAGCAGTTGGCCAATTTGGAAATGAGGTACACAATTACTTAAATTATAATAATTACTTTGTTGGATTAAACTAACACAATTTATTGTATTCAGCTAACATGGTTTAAAGATGCAAGAAGAACATTTGGAGAACCAACATCAGTGGATGCTCGAACAAATATGTCTCCTAGTGAGTATAAACATATTTCACTATAAGTTTATAATAGAATTTGTTGGAGTTATTAGGCTTATCAACATTATTTTTCATTGTAGCTGAATGGTGGATCATGTATGGGACCGATGCACCAACTGTGAGAAAGTTAGCAATAAAAGTATTATCACAAACGGCTTCCTCATCTGCTTGTGAAAGAAATTGGAGCACATTTGCACTCATCCACACAAAGCAAAGAAATAAGTTGGCTCATAGTAGCTTGGAAAAATTAGTTTATTGCTACTACAACATGAAGCTTCAAATTCGAGATAAGGAAGCAGAAATCGATCATGTCGACCGTGGTGACCCACTAGATGTGTTTGATATTGTTGGTGAAGATGATGATACGGAGGGTAACCAACTTTTTCAATGGATTAGACCTCTTCATTTAGATGATGATGAAGGCAACCCAGCTCCCAGAGTTGCTGAAGAAGCACGTAATGAAGGGATAAATGTAGAAAGAGTATTAGAGGAGGAGGTGGGATCTAGCAGCGCTGACTCTTTCGAAGAACTTTTGCAGCCAAGACCAAGCAACACTGGAATTCCACCTTTTTCCAATCCTACACAACCACAACATCGTGCTGATACTAATGATAGCTCTAGTACAAGATCAGGAGACTCACCTACCACCGGAGGTGGGAATGATGAAGGACATAGTGGAGCTGGAGGTAGTGGAGCTGGAGGTAGTGGTGGTGGATATGGAAACTATTATGGACCACCACCTCCCGGATATATGAGCCCCTTCACTGGTGAGGCAAACTTCACGCATGCAACCCAGGATGATGACCATGGCAGTAGGCAGGCAGGACCAGGAATTGGTGCCATAGGGAAGGACTATACTCGCAGAGAAAGAGGCAAAAAGATTTTGTCAAGTCAAGAAGATGACTCGTTATCTAGAACTTCAGACTCTGTTGGATTGGGAAGTAGTAACTATGGTTATCCTCATAACCAACCATTTCCCTACCCTTCATATCCCATTCCTGTTGGGATGGAATCGAGCGACTCATGAAATCAATCCCAGCCTCAATCTTCAAATGATTTTTCTTATGGACAACCTCAACCAATCTCGGATCCATATGGGTGGCATATTAACAATTACATGCAAAACTATTTTGGGGATTTATCATTTGATAACTACTCTTCACAATACACTCATTCTACACATAGAGATGATGAAGATAGTGACAAATTTGAACCTCATAGGAACTCTATGTGGTTCTAAAGTGTAAAATATTGTACTAATTCATTATATATAAATGATTATGGTGTGTTTAGACTTCTTTCATTAATTACTACATATTTTCTACACTCATAATGTTTGTCAGATCGCTATATAATCAACTTGATAATGTTAAATCCATCATGCAATGCATTTCCTTCCAATTTTTTGTGATAAACTAATAGATAATTGACTAAATAAACATCCTACAAAGTTTCAATAAAAATTTCCAAGTTTTTCTTACAATTTCCGTGGTTTCCATGTAATTTTTATCGATATCGATATTTTACCGATATTTCCATCGATATTTCCGTGTTTTCGGACTACCGATATTTCCGATATCACCGATATTTTCTTCCTTGCCGAGAACTTTTCATTAAAGTTCTCATTTATAAATTATTTTTCTAAATTTAAATTATTTTCTTCTTCCGAAAGTGAATTTCCAGAACAAAAAGCGATACGTGTTTATCCATTTGCGTGGCACGTCATGATTAATGGGGGACAGAGTATCTAAGAGACGAACGGCGGGGTAAGCGAAGGAGAGATCGGAATGGACGGCCCTCCAGGAGGCGATGTGTGTTCGGTTTGCCATGGCAACTTCGACACTCCTTGTCAGGCCAATTGCTCTCACTGGTTTTGCGGTACCTTTCTTCCTCCCTCACTCTCATTCCTATTTCCTCGCTTACATTTCAGTCAGTCAACCAATGTTGTTATTGGTTTTGTGCAATATAAAAGAACCCTGAACCCAATTTGTCTTCAATTTCTCCATTCGCTGTAGATATCCGATAATAGTCATTATTATTTGATATCATTTAACATCTGATATAGCCAGTTTTTCCAAGCACTATTCCAAGTCTGGTTATAAATCCCGCCGATGCCCGTGGTGCCTATATATATATATATAATGGTCATTTGAACTTGATGATACAGCTCCTTAACTCATTCATCATTCATTGAGGCCCAATGCTGTTTTGAGCTTGACTCTAGTTATAGAACATCTCTCGCTTAGGCTTGAACCTTATGTTTGGATGAGAGACTTTCGAGTACCAAGGAAATTTAAGCTCTATTGTTAAAATGCATCACAAGAACACTACCAATGAACTACTCAAGCACTGTTAAGCTACTACTAAAACACCTAATGACACCTTCAAGGAGTTATTTGAAAGTTCTATCAAATGTATTGCATCTAGTGATTTTCAAGTTCCTTTATCTATTTTTTGTAGTGCATTCTTAACAAATTTGTCATACGTTACATGGAACTTAAAAATCCCCTCTCCAAGCGCACCGTAAGGACTTTTGATGTTTGACAAGTTTACTGCTTCTAATGGGTAGTCTTAGTTTCTGGTTCCTTTCTGGAATACGTGATGCAGGACAATAGGAATAAATACGAACGGGGTAGATATCCGGACACACCCCAGCCTTTGGTATCATACCAAAAGGGTATTGGAATCACTGCAATAGAGTATTTAGATAAATTCCAGCATCACACTGACCTTCGGCATCACAACTGATTTTAAATACAGATTGAAGGGAAACAATGCAAAATTTCCTTCTTTTCAAGAAGGAAAACTTAAATAGGACCACAATTGCCAATTTTATTAGTTCAATTCAATGAATTACTTTCTCTTTCAGAGTCCTTTTTTTGTTACAAGAGATTAGTACAGATTCTAGATTCCTAGTTAAGAGCTAAGCCCTATACCCTAAGCTTTTAAACGGTGATTACATCCTAAAGTAATCAACCATAAATTCTACTCCCTAAGCCTATAAAAGTTTAAAGAAAATGGTTGTTGTGCCAATGGGTGTGGAAAAGTAGAAAAGCAGCTGGGCGCTGTGAAGGAATAAGACTCTACTTGTGCGTTCCCAAAAATTCAGAATATGTTACTGTGCCAGTGGCCACATCAGAAACTGTGTAACTTGCCATGGTACTTTTTGTTTTGCAAAGTACTTAACCAAAACCTGTTATGTGTTGTCTTGTCATTTACTTTTACTGATCAATTTGGTCGTAGTTTGAGGCACTCCCTCATGCACACACACAAGCACACGCATAAATTTAAACACACCCTACTTTCAAGTTATTGTATATGAACTATTTAAGATGTATACATATGGTGACCGGTCTCACATTTCATGACTGTATAAAGGCCTTTTAGCCAAAATGGTTCCTGAGATTGGCACAACTCCTCACTTTGGTCTTTGAGATTTAAAATTGACAGAAGTGGTCATTGAGATTGTCCACTGTCAATCATTTTGGTCCTTCCGTGAAAATCTCCTTTAAATTGAGGGTATTTTTGTCATATCAACCCCTCCACTTGAACTGGTGGTTTCTTAAAATTTAACGAAGATTTTTTATAGAAGGATCAAAATGATTGATGGTGGACAATCTCATGGAGCACTTCTATCGACTTTAAATCTTAGGAACTAAAATGAGTAGTTATGACAATCTCAGGGACCATTTTGGCTAAAAAACCTTGTATAAAATATGCTATTTTTAACACTTTCTCTAATTATTTTTCAGGAGAGATATGGTTTTCTTTTTAATCTGATCAGTTGTCCCTGATCTTAATAATCAAAAGTGGATCTCCTGTTAGCCAGTTTTCTCAAGACACCTGCTGCAAATTTGGGCAAAGTCATGCGATCAGTTCTTGCTTACCATGTTATTATGTGCACAAGATACTTTATAGTGTATGCCACCATCTTATTCTCGTTTCATCCCAAGAGGCCTTTCTATATCTCAAATCCAGAGATTCATACCTAAAAGCTGGAAGGAAGGAACGAAACAATTTGGGAAATCATCTGCTTTATGTATTTCGGAAACAGGTTCAGCTGTTGATGATTCTATGATAGATTCTCTTCTTACATCCATCAATAATTATGCAAGCCAAGGAAATTTATCAAAAGCATTCAAAACTATCTCTCTTGTCCAGCTCCATGCCTCTTCTCCTACTTGTGACCTTATCTTACATTCCATCTCTTCTGTTATCTTATCTTGTGCCAACCATAAATCATTACCACAGGGTGAACAACTTCATGCACATATTGTTAGATTTGGGTTTGAACGACACCCCATTTTGGTTCCCAAGCTGGTTACATTTTACTCAAGCTTTAATCTCCATGCTTGAGTAAAATGTAACCAGCTTGGGAAAAGGCTTTGTTGTTGTTGTTGTTGTTTAATCTCCATGCTGAGGCTCGTATCATTCTTGAGAATTCAAATATATTGCATCCTCTACCTTGGAATCTGCTTATCTCTTCATATGTTAAAAATGAACTTTTGGATGATGCTCTCTCTACATATAAACAAATGGTCAACAAGGGGATTAGGCCAGATTGTTTCACTTACCCATCTGTTCTCAAGGCTTGCGGTGAAAAATTGGATATAAGTTTTGGCAGGGAGGTGCATAAGTCCATTGATGCTCGTTGTCAGGAGTGGAATTTATTTGTGCATAATTCATTGGTCTCCATGTATGGGAAATTTGGGCTTCTCGACGTTGCTCGTCACTTATTCGACAAAATGCCCACAAGGGATTCAATTTCTTGGAATGCAATGATCTCTGGTTATGCCTCCAAGGGCATGTGGACGGATGCATTTGAGCTGTTTGGAAACATGCAGATGGAGGGTATTGGAGTTAATATCTTACTTTGGAATACCATTGCTGGTGGGTGCTTGAGGACAGGTAATTTCAGGGGCGCTCTTGAGTTGCTTTCTCAAATAATAAGTTGTGGTATTTTATTGGACTCGTAGCATTGACGATTGGTTTGAGTGCTTGTTCCCACAATGGAGCCATTAAATCAGGGAAGGAAATTCATGGTTTTTCGATTCGTAGTGGTTGTGATGGGTATGATAATGTTAATAATGCATTGATTACATTGTATTCTAGGTGCAAAGACCTTAGGAAAGCCTATACTTTGTTTGAATTGATAGAAGATAGGAGTATAATTACTTGGAACTCCATGCTTTCTGGTTATTCTCACATGGATCGAGCTGAGGAAGCTTCATTCTTATTTAGGGAGATGTTGTGTTCAGGAATTGAACCTAACTATGTTACTATTGCCAGCATCCTTCCTCTCTGTGCTCGGGTCGCAAACCTTCAACATGGGAAGGAGTTCCACTGCTACATTACAAAACGTGTAGTGTTTGATGATTGTTTATTGCTACGGAATGCCCTTGTGGACATGTATGCCAGATCGGGCAAGGTTTTACAGGCGAGAAGAGTATTTGATTCAATGTCGAAGAAGGATGAAGTAACTTATACTTGCATGATTGTGGGATATGGAGTTCAGGGTGAAGGAAAAGCTGCACTGAAGTTATTTGAAGAGATGAACTTGTTACACATAAAACCAGATCATGTAACTATGGTTTCAATTTTATCAGCTTGTAGCCATTCCGGTCTAGTAATCCATGGCCAAATGCTATTTGAAAAGATGCTGAGTGTATATGGTATAACTCCCGATTTGGAGCACTATGCCTGCATGGTCGATCTCCTTGGGAGGGCCGGTCTACTAAACAAAGCAAAGAAGATTATCACAAGGATGCCTTACAAGCCAACTTCTGCTATGTGGGCTACACTTATTGGAGCATGTCGGATCCATGGAAATATGGAGATAGGGGAATGGGCAGCCGGGAAGCTGTTAGAAATGAGACCGGAAAATTCTGGTTACTATGTGTTAATTGCTAACATGTATGCTGCTGCTGGTTGTTGGAACAACCTAGCGAGAGTGAGGACTTTCATGAGGGACTTGGGTGTGAGGAAGGATCCTGGCTGTGTTTGGGTTGATGCGGGCGATGGATTTTCACCCTTTTTGGTGGGGGACACAACAAATCGGCTGAGAGATGAAATTTACCTTTTGTTGGATGGCTTAACGGAGTTAATGAAAGATATTGATTCCGTTGTCAATGGGGATATAAGTTCAGGTTATGATGTTTTTGAGGATTAGAATAGAAGGAAGCTGATTATACGAAAAGGATTGCTAACACAATGTCATGTAAATTGATTTCAATTCTGTAATCTTGAGAAACACTTGCAGGTCCATGGGTTTTTTTACCAATTTTGAAGTGAAAATATTCTGCTAATATGGTGCAGGATAGAGTGTCATGAAGAATTCTTGAGTTGTCCCACTTGAACTTATCACATGATTCACATCTAAAGGTTGATGCCGGGCGCAGTTGTTTTCAGATTTTATCTTCTTTCTGTGCTTTTGACATTTCAGTTTTGTAGTGCATATGACTGATTTGACATAATTTTGCTAATTCCAGAGAAGTTGCACCTTTGTGAACTGACAACATTATTTCTTTTCTGAGTACAGAGACACCAATAGTAATTTTCCTAGAATATGATTTTTACTTATTTTAGTAAAGTTTTTCTAATGCAGACTACAATATCATGTTTTTCGGTTTTCTAATGGCATCTCATTGTCTATTGACTTCTCAAAACTCAAGTATTAGCGGCATTCAACACTTCTGTTTGTTTGTAGGGATCGGTTACTTTTGTGTCAAAAGGGAAACTGCTGGCGTTATTTTCCTGTTACATGCGCCTGGTGGTGAGAGCAACTTCACAGGTATGTTCCTTTACTCGAAGTCCCAGTCTCCTGCTGGGTTTGGGTTTAATTTCATACCGGTGTTTTCCATTCTTCTTCTAGTCTTTTCTCCTATGAAAGTAATTATATTTTGAGTGAATATTGCCAGAGCTGGTTTCTAGGGCATTGTCTTGATCCTCGACTCCCGCGAGTCCCAGTCTCCGCTAGATTTTTGTGCCTTCCATGTTTACTTGCGAATGTTGTGGATCTCTAGTGGTTGATTCGGAGAATGGGATTAACTGTTCTTATTTGTGTTTGAGGATTGTTTTGAATTCAGCTATGTTAAGGTTTCTTTGGATTAGATTGATGTCTAGCTATAGTAACTGGTTCTTGATATACATTTCATAACTACTTCAAGCTTAGAATTGTTTGCACCGTAACAATATTTTATCATGACTTCGCATGACAACATTTGGTTCTTGCATTAGTTTGTACTGTAACAGAATTTTGGGCCTTCGTGTGCTGTTGTATTTTGGCTACAGCACGAGAAGGCAGGTGGTGTATAAAAGAAGATATACCGTATACAGCTTCAGGGGATTTATCCTCGAACTGAGTTTTGTTTATTTTTTGTTATGGAGAAGCAATCTCCTCTCCTTGCTAAGGAAGGGAAAACCCTTCAACTAATACCTAATTTTATTAGGTTGATATGATTTGTCTGTTTCAACGACAAATTCTTGTTACTGGTTTGTTCAATTTAATATCCAGTTTCTTTATTGATCAATTGATGTGTGTTCGCTACTTATACGTAGGGCTGGTTTCGGTCCAGTAATCAAAACCAAAATCCCATCTCGTAAACCGAAGAGAAAAAATTTGGGAAGGAGAAAATAAACCAAAACCGAACCAAAGCAAGAATTTGTATATCCTATGAGTTTTTCTAAAGTATTATCGTCAAATCTTCCAATCAAGGAGAACTTACTAGTTGTATCTTGATTACTTTATTAATAATTAGATGAAATCCCAACATAATTTCGATTTGGGAAATCAGAATTTGCTAGAAGTTGTGGATTCAGTCACAAATTTGTAATTTGGCTCCTTTTTTTAATATGATTTTCACTGTGTTTGCAGCTTTGTTTTGATTTTCTTGGATTGCCCTTTTGATTGTTTGGTAGGCAAGACTATGATGCCGAAGACGGCGAATGAAGTGAAACTGATGAGTTTTGGCCAGATTTTGGAGAAAAAGAAGACAGTGGGTCAGTGTAAATTACCTTTGGTTGATATTGGTGGGGGATTTATCATGATGCGTGTTGTTGGACAGCCAGCTACGGAAAAAGCTAAAACAGGTAATGTTTCTGTTAGGAACTTAATCTCGGATTTTATATAAGAATCTGCTGGGGTTGGGTGGCCGAAGGCAGAACATATTAACTTTGGCCTTTAGTGTGCTTAAACTGGCAGGGATGATCAGAATTGATGTTTTTAGTTATTAAAACGTGCTATTTATATTGTAAACTACACCAAGGGAACGGGGGATGGTTAGAACTTTGAAGCCGGGATGCAGTGGGGCTAAGAGAAATATCCTCCCCACCAGGCCAATCAACCATTCACAGAATTGTTGTTAAAATACCTCTGCTAAAAATATGAGCTTTACTTCATGCACTTTATTTTTACTGTGAAGTGGAAATAGTCTTTACAATGGCTTATTTGAGATAATTGATAAAGAGGTTTGTGTTTAAGACTAGAGTAGTGCGGTCTTTTTCTTCCATTGAAACATGTATTTGTGAATGTGGTTGTAGATATCGAAATTTTGGTAAATAAATGTTGACCGATAAATCAAAGTTTCAACGCTCATGTATTACATAAATTTTACATGTAGCGTGTGACTCGACGAAAAATTGAAAAGAGTCAGAAAAGTCGTCAAACAGGACACGTGTCAACACTTGGCAGAAATGACTTATTTCATCTGGAATATTATATTCAAAATTAGGCCTTTGAAAATTCTATAAATAGAAGTCAATTTCATTCATTTCATTTCACCAATTCATATTACACCTTGAAGCTCTGAAGCTCTGAAACTCCGAAGCTCTCAAGCATCTAGGTTCCTGAAGAATCAAGAAAGCCTTCTTCCTTCTTCGTTCATCGTTCTTCCAAGATCAAGCCCCGACGGCTCTTGGATCAACAATCATCCACCTTCAAGATCAAGTTCCGACGGCCCATTTGAAGAACTTCCACATTCAAGATCAAGCCCCGACGGCCCCTTTGAAGAACTTCCACCAATTCAAGATCAAGCCCCAAAGGCCCTTGAAGAACTTCCACCAATTTAAGATCAAGTCCTGACGGCCCTTGAAGAAAGTGTTCATCGTTCATCATCCGTTCATCTTAAGATTAAGCCCCAACGGCCATTTGGATCAACAACGTCGACAAATCCATACATCCAACCATTCTTCAAGATCAAGCCCAAAAGCTCTTGAAGATCCGTTCATCACTGTTCTTCAAGATCAAGCCCAAAAGCCCTTGAAAATACGTTCATCACCGTCATTCAAGATCAAGCATCAACGACCCTTGAAGAAACGCTCATCCTCAAGATCAAGCCCCAACGGCTCCTTGAAGATCCGCTCAAATCCACCTTCAAGATCAAGCCCATGGCCTTTGAAGAACGTTCATCCAAGATCAAACCTCGACGGCCCTTGGATCAATCGCACATCCACAAATCAACACCTTACGGAGATCGAATCAGATGATCAAATTTGAGAGAGATTGTAACCCAAAATCATCAAATACAAAATATTATTTTGTGCACGTTGTTCTTGTTTCGTTTGTTTCAGGAAAATTTCGTGTTTACAAATTTGGCACGCCCAGTGGGACTATCTCTACCTCTCATCTCTTTCTCCGTTCAAGAAATTCAAACACACTTCCAAAATTAATGGCATCAAGGAAGGCTCAAACTGTTCCCGCAATCGGCGCAAAGAACAAGAGCGTCCTCGTCTCAAGTGGTGTCACTTTGAGCATCACGACTTGAAGCAAGGCAAAAGCTACTTCTGCCGTCTTTTTCACCTCTGCATCAACTCTGCCAAGGGAACAAGAGCACCCAAGGCACGAGCCTGTGATCACCTTAGCCTTACTAAGGGCACCAAGGGGGGAAAATCCAAGGAAATACTCCGAATCCATGCTATCTGATACCAATTCAAGCGGCAATTCAGCCATGCAAGTCATGACCATTGGAGCAACTTCAATCGATGAGCAGCTGGCTCAAATGAATGAAGCAATCGCAAGGCTAGCCCGAACTGTGGAAGAAAAAGACTTGCAAATTGCAGCACTAGTTAACCGACTGGAGGCGCAGGACGGCAAGAAACCCGACCCAGAGGATGATCTACTAAAGAGAGGAGCTAGCGAAGAAGAGGAGCCTCTGGTGAAGAAAATCGATGTGAAGCTGGAACCAGACCAAGCAGCGGCACTCATGAGATCTTTTTCTATCCAGCAGCTGCAAGAGATGATCACCAACACCATCAAGGCACAGTACGAAGGGAGCTCTCATGCCTCCACGTTGTACTCGAAGCCTTACTCCAGGAAGATCGACGCCTTAAGGATGCTGAGAGGTTATCAACCGCCGAAGTTTATGCAATTTGACGAAAAAGGAAACCCGAAACAACATGTCGCACATTTCGTCAAAACCTGCAACAATGCAGGGACGGAAGGAGATTACTTCGCCAAGCAGTTTGTGCGCTCGTTAAAAGGAAACGCCTTTGAGTGGTACATGGACCTGGAGCCCGAGTCCATCAACAGCTGGGAATAGTTGGAAAGAGAATTCCTCAACCGCTTCTATAGTACCCGTCGTACTGTGAGCATGCTAGAGCTGACGAGCACGAAGCAATGGAGGGAAGAACCAGTCATGGACTACATCAACCGATGGCGTAATCTAAACCTTGACTGTAAGGACAGGCTCTCCGAGATTTCTTCAATCAAGATGTGTATCCAGGGCATGCAATGGGGTTTACAATACATCCTTTAAGGTATCAAACCACAGACTTTTGAAGAATTAGCCACTCGTGCCCACGACATGGAACTGAGCATCGCCCACCATGGAAAGAATGAGCCAATCACCGATTTCAAAAGGGATAAGGTGTTTACTTCAAGAGCAGACAATCATGGGAAAAAGCCTGCCAAGGAAGCTTTTACCACCAATACCACCCCTATCAAGACCTCGTCCGCACCCGTCAAAATCTCCTTCAATAACAAAGCAAATGAGATAAAAAGAAGTGAGCATTCCCACACCCAAGATAGGTACAAAAACACCTTAAGGGAACTGGAGCAGAAGGTATACCCTTTTCTGGACTCCGACATGGACGCAATGCTGGACGACCTGCTGGAGAAGAAGGTGATTGAGTTGCCTGAATGCAAACGCCCCGAAGAGATGAATCGCGTTAATGATCCCAAGTACTGCAAGTACCATCGTATCATGGGTCATCATGTGGGCAAGTGTTTCATCCTAAAAGAACTCATCATGAAGTTGGCACAACAAGGGCGGATTGAGCTCGACGTAGAAGACACAGCCACAATGCACACCACTACGATCGTGTTCGGATCCTTTGATCCCGTGCCTCTTCAAGAAATGCCCGACCATTCCTATTAATGCACAAGCTACACGGCACCTTCTGCACAACCATCATTGGGGGAAAATGACCAGGATGCACCTATCGATAATGAAGAAGGGTGGACATTGGTGACCTATAAGAAGACGAGGAAGCCAAGACCACAAGCTATAAAGGGGGAGCAAGCGAGAAAGCACCGCCGCCGTAACAATAGGAAGCCTATAAGAAACATAAGAACTGCTAAGCCAACATATGCTGGGGAACCTATGGAGCAAGAGCCACGTATTCCCGTTTCCTTACACGAATACTTCCCGGAGGACTTCTTCCAACAGTACATTACCACTGCATGTCACATGGTCGAAGCAGAAATGGAAGAACCCTCAAAAGGCAAAGCTGTCATCATTGAGGGGGAAAAGACTCGTACAACTGAAGAAGGTCTGCCAACACACTTTAGCATCGAGAGAGCGCTCTGGTTGCCAAAGAAGATGCGAAGAGCACTGGCAGCGGTCTTGGCAAGTTCCGACGACCATAAAGTGCAAGAAAGCAAGAACGAAAGCTTGAAGCTTTCGCCACATGAATGTGCCACATGCTGTGCCGTCGAGAACGCAATCCACTTCACTGACGAAGACTTGCTGCTAGGATCCAAGCCTCACAACCGACCTCTCTTCGTCTCTGGGTACGTAAGGGAGCACAAAGTCAGTCGCATGCTTGTGGATGGCCGGATCAGCCATAAATATCATGCCAAAGTCAACAATGACCATAATTGGCATCAAGGTGGATAAACTATCCCTAAGCTGTCTACTAATCCAAGGTTTTAACCAAGGATGACAAAGAGCGATGTGCATGATCCGAGTGGAGATGACCATTGGTGAACTCAAGTCAAGCACAATATTCCACGTGATTGATGCAAGAACTTCCTACGGTTTGCTCTTAGGAAGGCCTTGGATCCATGCGAATGGAGTAGTACCGTCCACCCTTCACCAATGCTTAAAATTTTACCGAGAAGGAGTGAAGGTGATCTATAGCGACACCAAGCCATTCACCAAAGCCGAATCACATTTCACAGACGCCAAGTTCTATATGGATGAAGACATGGTGCCCGAAACTCTTCCAAAAGAGATCAAATCCATGGGCAAAGCAACACCTAAAAAGCAGGAGTGGCAAGTCGTGCCCAAGAAGCAAGAAGAAGAAGCTATGCCATCTTTAAGCAAAAACGACGATGAGCTTGCTAAACCTGTAACAACCAGAGGGAGTAGGACGCCCTCAAATGGACCAAACATACCCATTTTCCGATACATCCCGACGTCGAGAAGAAAGAATGGTCAATTCCCGTTTGAAACTGCAGCAAGCAAAGCCAATGCACAGCGGCACATGGATAATGTAAAGTTGCTCAAAACGAATGCAGTTTTACCTCTGACACAGCTAGGCGACACTAAGGTTGCAAGACCATCACAAGGCTTCATAAAAGGCCTGCCAAAGGGGGTAGAACCAAGCTTTCTCCCAACCAAAAGGACCGAAGAAGGTTTTGATCCAAACGCCTACAAACTCATGTCGAAAGCTGGGTACAACTTCACCTCATCTGCAAATTTAGGAAAGAAGGATTTGAACATCGTCAAAGACAACGAACGTGATCTTACTAAAACTCAGAAGAAGTTGGAGGAGCATGGTTATGGGGTCAACAACAACAAAGCTGGACTTGGCTTCACACCAAATGCACCGGTGAAGATCTCCAGCAAGGCAAAAAATGCTAATGCTCAACACATCAGCGTAAGCGATATACAAGATAAATAGGAGCCTCAACCTGCCCCCCCAGACGTCAGTATTCGATAGAATGAATTGTTCAAAGCCCAGAATTTCGGCACCTAAACTCATTGGCGGTCAAAACAGAACTTCCGTCTTCAAAAGGCTTAACACGTCAGCATCTCGAAGCTCTGTTTTCGAAAGGTTGTCAAAACCTAAGAAGCAAAGCAATACGACTAGCTTTCCTCCATGACAGTCAGTTATGGAAAGACTAGAAGAAGCCAAAGAGCCTTCCAGAAGGAGAAAGACGACACCAGAAGTAGAAAGGATCGATCGTCCGGCAGAAAAGGATGACGTTCGAAGTTCCATTCCTTCAAGAATGAAGCGCCAAGCAATTTTGGAGGTTAACACAGTTGGATCACTGAAAGTGAAAAGGCGCACCATCATCCACACTAGACAATCTTCATGCCAACAAGCTCGAGAGGTCAACACCGAAGAAGAGGCCCAAGACGTCTTCCACATCACAATCCAAGAAGGTGAAGAATATGAAATCCTCGAGGAAGATGTCATTGCAGCACCGTCATAACTCGAAGATGGGGGGCAAGCCACAGTTGACGATCTCAAAAAACTTAACTTAGGCACAAGTGAGGAACCAAAGCCTATCTTTGTGAGTGCATTACTAAGTGCAGACGAGATAGAGAAGTATTACCAGCTGCTATTAGAGTACAAGGACGTCTTTGCTTGGACTTGCAAAGAAATGCACAGCCTTGACCCTATCATTGCTGTGCATCGTCTTGCAGTCAAACCTGAAACACGACCAATAAAGCAAACTCAAAGACGCTATCGATCCGAGCTCATCCCTCAAATCGAGGTCGAGATTGACAAGTTGATCGAAGCAGGCTTCATTCGAGAGGTGCAATACCTTAAGTGGATCTCCAACATCGTCATAGTCCTTAAGAAATCTAGACAAATATGTGTTTGTGTAGACTTCCGAGACCTTAATGATGCTTGCCCAAATGATGACTTCCCTTTGCTAATCATTGAAATCATGGTGGACGCGACCACTGGCCATGGGGCATTATCATTCATGGACAGCTCTTCTGGATACAATCAAATTCGTATGGCTCTTGAAGATGAGGAACTAACAGCCTTCCGCACTTCAAAAGGTATCTATTGCTACAAGGTGATGCCTTTTGGTTTGAAGAATGCTGGAGCTACATATCAACGCGCAATGCAGAAGATCTTCAATGACATGCTACACAAGAACATAGAATGCTATGTAGACAATGTGGTGGTCAAGACAAAGAAAAGATCAGATCACTTGAAGGATTTGCGAGTAGTGTTCGAAAGGTTGCGAAAATACAACCTCAAGATGAACCCGTTAAAGTGTGCATTTGGTGTCACATCTGGAAAGTTCCTTGGCTTCATTGTCAAACATCGTGGCATTGAAGTGGACCAATCAAAGATCGCTCTAGAAAGTTGGCCATCATTTGATTACTCCTTTCTTCATATTCGGGTATTCCAAAGTAATCCTCACTGAAATATGTTTCAATAATATGATCAGTTTTGACATCTTCACCAGGCTTAACCACCATGAAACCCACAACGTAAGGTATATGAACATCATTTTAAGGCCATTCGAAGCATGCCCGAGCCAAGAAACCTGCACGAGTTGAAAGGAAACCGCTCATATTGTACATTGCTGCTCAGGAAAGTTCAGTTGGAGCACTCTTGGCACAGGAAAACGAATCCCAGAAAGAATGAGCGCTCTACTGCCTCAGTCGAACGCTCACCGGTGCTGAGTTGAACTACTCCCCAATAGAAAAAATGTGCCTTGCCTTGATGTTTGCCATCCAGAAGCTTAGACATTACATGCATGCTTACACTATCCACTTGGTTGCTAAAGCTGACCCGGTCAAATACGTCATGTCCAAGCCAGTTTTGACAAGGCGACTAGCTAAATGGGCATTGCTTCTCAATCAATACGAGATCATCTACGTCCCAGCTAAAGCTGTCAAGGGACAAGTGCTAGCAGACTTCCTTGCCGACCATTCAATCCCAGCCGATTGGAAAATCCCAAACGACTTGCCTGACGAAGAGGTGTTCTACATCGACATATTCCCAACATGGACGATGTTCTTCGACGAATCTGCACGAGCAGACGGAGCGGGGGCATGAGTAGTATTCATGTTGCCACAAAGGCAAATACTACCTTATTCATTCCAACTAAGCGAATTATGCTCCAACAACGTCGCTGAGTACCAAGCACTGATCATCGGGCTCTAAATGGCAATCAACATGGAAATCACAGCCCTTGAGATATATGGTGACTCCAAGCTCATAATCAATCAACTCCTGACTGAATATGAGGTGAGGAAAGATGATCTCGTCCCATACTTCCGGCTGGCAACGCAATTGCTACAAAGGTTTGAGGCTGTAACACTAGAACACGTGCCAAGAAAAGAGAATCAAATGGCAGACGCTCTCGCTAACCTAGCTTCGAGCATGACATTAGGAGAAGACAAAGCTGCAAATGTGCCAGTCTGCCAAAGATGGGTAATCCCGCGTGTCACTGAAATGGTACTAAGTGATACAAACATTATTTCAATACTTCCGGTCAACGTTGAAGAATGGAGACAGCCTCTGATCAACTACTTAGAGCATGGAATACTTCCAGATGATCCAAAACACCGCTCTGAAGTACGTCGACGAGCACATTGCTTCCTTTATTACAAAGGGACACTTTACCGGCGATGTTTTAAAGGAGTACTTCTGAGATGCCTAGGCGAGGAAGAAGCCAATCAAGCCATGGAAGAAGCACACTCAGGAATATGTGGGGCGCATCAGTCCGGACCGAAGCTTCATTTCCAACTCAAAAGAATGGGTTACTACTGGCCAAGCATGGTAAAGGACTGTCTAGAACACGCCAAAAGGTGCCAAGCCTGCCAATTTCACGCCAACTTCATACATCAACCGCCTGAACCATTACACCCCACAGCTACTTCATGGCCATTTGATGCATAGGGATTGGACGTCGTAGGACCAATTGCGCCAAAGTCATCTGCAGGAAAAGCTTACATCTTGGCTGCAACAGATTACTTCTCTAAATGGGCTAAAGCCATACCCCTGAAGGAAGTCAAGAAGGAAACTGTCGTCCGTTTCATCAAGGAACATATCATCCACCGATATGGTGTGCCTCACTACATTGTCACTGACAACGGAAAATAGTTCTCTAACCGACTCGTGGACGAGCTCTGTGAGAAATACAAGTTCAAGCAGCACAAATCCTCCATGTATCATGCTCCGGCCAATGGTCTCGCAGAAGCATTCAACACGACATTATGCAACCTCCTAAAGAAGGTAATCGGCAGAACAAAGAAAGACTGGCATGAAAGAATAGGCGAAGCACTTTGGGCATACAGGACGACATATAGAACGCCTACCTAAGCTACACCTTATTCTCTCATATATGGCGTGGGAGCTGTTCTACCGCTCGAAAGTCAAATCCCCTCGCTAAGGATGGCTATACAAGAAGGCTTGACTGATGAAGAGAATGCAAAGTTGCGCTTTCAAGAGCTGGAAGCGCTGGATGAGAAAAAACTCGAAGCCCAGCAACATTTGGAGTGTTATCAAGCACGACTCTCCAAGGCCTTCAACAAGAAAGTTCTCCCTCGTTCTTTTCAAATGGGAGATCTTGTCTTTTCATTGCGTAGGCCTATCATCACAACTCACAAGACAAAAAGCAAGTTCACGTTAAAATGGGATGGACCATACGTAATACAAGAAGTCTACACCAATGACGCCTACTTAATCATGGCGGAAGACGACGTGAAGATCAGCCCTATTAATGGCAGATTCTTGAAGCGCTACTACTCCTAAAAGGCGACAAACTCCTGCTCTTTGTTCGCACGAGCCTAAACTACATGAACCAAAACTCCTGGCCCGCAAGAGCATAAATTGTGTACAGCAAAATCATCATTAAAATCATCATCAAAATCATTGTTAAATTCATCGCTCATTTGAACTACGTTATGACTTGATCCCTCCTCAACTGAGGGTACGTAGGCAACTCGAAACTTCAAAACTTTAAGTATAGTCACATTATCAACAAAAAAAAAAACATGAACGCTTTGAAGAATAAAGAGCAAATTCAAAATACGAATACTTTATTCCTTTAAAGGAATGAGTTGGCAGGCAGCATGGTCGGTGTGCACGGCAACGTCACCTCCGAGAAAGTTGTAACAAAAGGCACTACACAGCATAAACTCGCTGCAGTCTTTTGCACAACCCTACACGGTAAAAAGTGACGGTACTAAAACGAGCTCCAAGTAGCAACAGCAGTGCATTCTGACCACCATGATCAAAATCAACGAAGAACTTCAATAACCGTCGTCAAACGACTAGCCGATCATGAAGCTCGACGCCTTACATTCTGCCTCAAGCTCTAGTGACTCCGCCATCTCTGCAGCTCTCCCCTTCTGCCCATCAGCTCCAAAACAGCAACAGCGAGCAGCGACGGCAAGCGGCAAGGTCAATGTGCATGGCAACGTCACCACTGAGGGAAAACTGTGATCAAAGGCACTACACAGCAAATCCCCATTGCAGTCTCTTACACAACACCACACGGCAAAGGCACCACCGAGGGAAAACTGTGATCAAAGGCACTACACAACAAATCCCCATTGCAGTCTCTTGCACAACACCACACGACAAAGGCACCACCGAGGGAAAACTATGATCAAAGGCACTACACTGCAGTTTCTTGCACAGCACCACATGACAGCGCACCACCGAGGGAAAACTATGATCAAGAGGCACTACACAGCGAAGCCCCGCTGCAGTCTTTTGGATAGTTACACCCACATCCTGCCCACTCCATCGCTAATTGCATATTCACAAGAAGCTGCCACCAATTGTGAACATGGGTAATCCGTCAAAACAGCAAGGAAATCCATGAATGCAGGGAGCACATGTAAAAAAAATAAAAAAATAAAAAAATAAAAAAATAAAAGAAAAGAATATAATAAATGGTGGGCTGGATTATTGAGGATGAAGCCCAAAATCGTGAGCCCAGCGAGTACTCTTCTCACTTTGACAGGGTGACTTGTCTTCATGCTTTTCTTTGTGGCAGCAACTCGTGATGCAAAGGCAAGCACAACAGCAAAAGGTAGTCCCGAGGCATCCAAGACGCGGCTCCATCTCCGTCGCCTGCTCACAACGACAAGTGCATCATCATCATCACCGACAAAGTTCGGAAGGTCTTCAAAAGCTTCAACGCGACCAACGACGAGGAGGAGGACAGTTTCGACGATCTCGGGAACTGTTATGATTTCGACAATGGCGGTGATCATGAGGACTCGTACAAGTAGCCGGAGGTGGACGAGAATGATGTCGTCGTCCACAGATGCCAGAAAGCACGCTCACGACTGACTTCTCTCTCCTCCTGAAACTCGATGCTCGGGTTATGTACGCCACAGAAGTTGCACATGTACAAGCTCCATGAATCCAATCTCGCCATCAGCACTGCAGAGCCAAACCTTTATCACTGCAGGATCGTTCCCGAGCAGAAGCTGATCCCCACAAGGTTCGAGGTGAGAACGTACTTGGGAATGCCATGGTGGCTACTCTAATCTGCCATACATCAGAACTTACGAATGCATGGGGTAGCACAATCTCAATGTCATGGATGAGTCTGACAACTACCCAAAAGAGTGCTACACCCAAGACGGCCGGAGAGTGAGGTCATCATCGTCGACGACGAGCGTGCATGTCATGGCACTGGACGCTGACTTCGTCCACTCCTCCAACCGCGCCAGCAACGTCGTTTCCCAGTAGTCCAGCGCCTTCCTCCATGCTATGCCCCCATACATACATACATACATACATACATACATACATACGCCAGAAGAATAAAGAAGGAATGGTGGAGTCTTGGGTGCTCTGGCACCATGTGAAAAAATGGAATCTTGATTCATCATGGCACCATGTGTAAGTACCACCGAAAGCAAAGAAGAAAATATAATAAAAAAAATTTTGATGTGGTATGTGTGAGTACCACCGAAGGCGAAAAGAAAGAAAAAAAAAAGTTACAAAAGTTTCTGGAGGTGCGCATGTGCACCATTCTAAAAGAAGAAAAAAAATATATATATAATAAAAAAAAGTTTGATCTTTGGTGCGTCTCGCCCCATGATTAAAGGCAAGAAAAAAAAATGTTTGGTCTTTGGTGCGTCTGGCACCATGTGGAAAAAATGGGTGCACCATGATTAAAGGAATATATATATATATATATATATGATTAAAAAAAAATTGGGCTCTTCCTGCACGATAGAATATATACATATAAAATTATATATATGTATATAGGAAAGATGAATGGGTGGCATTTAAAAAAAAATTTACACTTTAATAAAATAAAGCTCGTTTATTGATTTCTCTGAAAAATTTACATAAATGTACATTTTATATCAGTCCAAAAAAAAAAAAGAGCAAACAAGAGGGAGCCTTCACGAAGGTTGCTCGTGTGAAGCCTCATCACTCGGTGGAACTTCATGAAGAAGAGGAGCCGGAGGTTGATCAGTTGGAGTTTCATTACGCGGTACAACCCCAGAAGACGAAGGCAACTGTTTTTGGAACAAACCCACGAACCTCTGATGATCCAGTAAAATCTAACCATCGGATTCCTGCATCTGGTCAATCTTCATCTTCATGTTTATAGCATAGTTATGTGCGAGCTTGTGCAACTGCTTATTCTCATGCTTGAGCCCTCTAATTTCCTGTTTGAGACTCATCACTTCAGCCGCCAATGATTCAACTTGACGGGTTCGAGCAAATAGACGTTGGGTCATATTAGACACAGAACCTGCACACTGCACACTGAGAGCCAAATAATCCTTAACAACCAACTCATCAGACCGTTTGGAAAGTAGTCTATTATCTTTGGGAGTGACAAGGTTCCTGGCCACCATCGCAACGGTCATATCATTCTTCATCACCAAATCCCCAATGGTAAGAAGACCAGTAGGGGATATGAATGATGGGCGCCATATGTTGTCTGGAGAAGGCGGGACTGCCTCTTCACCAAGGTTCAAGTCAAAACGACGATCGGAGGGTCCATACATTTTTAAAGGTGTTGAAGAAAGAATAGGTCAGACAAATCAAGATCTTAGAAGTGCGAGAAGGGAGTTTCTACAAGCGAAAATTCAAGTGTGCTTTGAAACAACCTGCGTGCCTCTATAAAAATCAGCATTCGACGGGATTTTAGAGATCGAAGAGGTGAGCTCAGAATTCGAAGAGGCCAATTCAAAAAATCGAAGACGTGCTAGCTTTCTCAAAAGTTGGGTTTGCTCACAAACCACGGGCCAATCTTCATTTCCAGATTTGTTCGCACTTATCACATGCAACCTCTGCACTCGACAGAGCTCAGAACTCGAAGAGGCAAGCTCAGAAATCGGAAAGGCATTTGCTTTTCCAGACGTGTCAACATTTGTCACATGTACACTCAGCTTTGCGGAAATCACGGGCAGTTTGTCAAAGTGTCGATCCCAAATATCAAAGAGGCGCCAGTCTTTTTCAGCCTCGTCAACACCTGTCACATGCACACTCAGCTTGGCGAAAATTACGGACAATTTGTCGAAGATTTCTGATGAAAAAAAAATCACGTGAAGCCATACTGATCAATCACTCAATGGTTGCCGACACGAGTGAAAGAATAGTACCTCTACAGGTATTAAAGAACTTCCTATAACTGTCCACCTTTACCTTCCATAGCAAGGTAGACATACTCAACCTTTCTTCATCTCTGAGAATGCATTTCCAACAAACCCTCTCGAGTCACTCAGTGTTCCTTATTCCTTGGGGTACCTTTGCAAACAAATGACACCAAAGCAAAAGTATCTCATATCACCAAGGTAGAAAGCAAGAGTATCTCATATCATGCGTTCTCCCTGTCCTTTCCTTTGTCCTTGTTCTTACCTGCAAAGACAAGGATAAAGAAAGCAATATGTCAGAACCTCCACTCAAACTCGGGTAAGAAACCGACTGCTTGAAACCCTTCCCTGATTGCCTACCTAGCACTGCTCTTGAGTACTCGTCTTCCATTGCTGCTGTACTTCCAAAGAAGCTGCCACATCTGCCTGGAGAACAGATAAGGCAAGTGAAAATGATACCTTGCAGCATGTGGAGACAACGTGCAAAAGAAACAAGCATATAAGAATGCAGCCTGCACAGTCAACTCAGCAGAAGGAGTCTGAGCTGAGGAACTCAAGAAGATGCCACATTCTGCCAGAAGAATAGATAAGGCAAAGGAAAATGATACATTGAAGCATGTGGAGACAAGCACAACAAAGCACGTGCCGATTCATCCGCTACTTCTTCAAAATCAAAAGTATCTCATATCATCAAGGTTGCAATCACTCTAAGTGGAGGACTCGTTTTTACCCTCAAATTCTTGGGTCGACTCGCTAGGCGTTGTGGGCTGCACGTGCCGATTCACCACCCTTGAATCAAATCCTTAAAGATCAAGTCACTAACTGGAAGAAGAGCCCATCAATCTTGAAGATCATACCGTTGACCAAACTGCTCAGATGTGAATTAGAAGGATTGAACAAAGCAACAAGTCGTCACCTTCACCTCGTGCTTGCTTGTCATGTGTTCGAGTCAACCTTCAAGAATCAAGCCTCAACGGCCCTTGAAGAAGCTTCCAGCCAAATTCAAGATCAAGCCTCGACGGCCCTTGAGGAAATCACAAGTCCGATTCAAGATCAAGCGTCCACCACCCTTGAATCAAATCCAGTTCAAGAATAAGCTGAGGAAAGTCAACAATTGGAGGAATCCAGAAAATCCTCCAACCCAGTTCAAGATCAAAGCTGTGAAAAGTCAACAAAGCGCAAAAAACAATACGTGCCAATTCATCCACTACCAAAGCCAAAGATCATCTACCACATGAAGCTCCTTGTGGTCCAAATTTCAACATTTAAGACCAAGCCTCGACGGCCCTTGAAGAAATCTCAAGCCCAATTCAAGATCAAGCCTCAACGGCCCTTGAAGAAATCTCCAGCCCAATTCAAGATCAAGCCTCAACGGCCCTTGGATCGACATCTACATTAAGGGACTTCAAAACGCATCTCCTACACGCGACAAGCACATGTATACGACGCGCCTTGAAGTGGGGGCATTTGTAGATATCGAAATTTTGGTAAATAAATGTTAACCGATAAATCAAAGTTTCAACGCTCATGTATTACATAAATTTTACACATAGCGTATGACTCGACGAAAAATTGAAAAGAGTTGGAAAAGTCATCAAACAGGACACGTGTCAACACCTGGCAGAAACGACTTATTTCATCTGGAATATTATATTCAAAATTAGGCCTTGAAAAATTCTATAAATAGAAGCCAATTTCATTCATTTCATTTCACCAATTCATATTACACCTTGAAGCTCTAAAGCTCTGAAACTCCGAAGCTCTCAAGCATTCAGGTTCCCGAAGAATCAAGAAAGCCTTCTTCGTTCTTCGTTCTTCCAAGATCAAGCCCCGATGGCCTTTGGATCAACAATCATCCACCTTCAAGATCAAGTCCCGACGGCCCATTTGAAGAACTTCCACCAATTCAAGATCAAGCCCTAAAGGCCCTTGAAGAACTTCCACCAATTCAAGATCAAGCCCCGACGACCCTTGAAGAAAGTGTTCATCATTCATCATCCGTTCATCCTAAGATTAAACCCCAACGGCCCTTTGGATCAACAACGTCGACAAATCCATACATCCAACTGTTCTTCAAGATCAAGCCCAAAAGCCTTTGAAGATCCGTTAATCATCGTTCTTCAAGATCAAGCCCAAAAGCCCTTGAAGATCCGTTCATCACTGTTCTTCAAGATCAAGCCCAAAAGCCCTTGAAAATCCGTTCATCACCGTTATTCAAGATCAAGCCTCAACGGCCCTTAAAGAAACGCTCATCCTCAAGATCAAGCCCCAACGGCTCCTTGAAGATCCACTCAAATCCACCTTCAAGATCAAGCCCACGACCCTTGAAGAACGTTCATCCAAGATTAAGCCTCGATGGCCCTTGGATCAATCGCACATCCACAAATCAACACCTTACGGAGATCGAATCAGATGATCAAATTTGAGAGAGATTGTAACCCAAAATCATCAAATACAAAATATTATTTTGTGCACGTTGTTCTTGTCTCGTTTGTTTCAGGAAAATTTCGTGTTTATAGTGGTTTTGTGGGATTTTTTTTAGCATTAATTCATTGCCTGGTGCTGTTATCCAGATTGTATCTTTTTTTGTGGAAATGATTTATAGCTCATTTGGCTTATGGTTTGAAAACCCGCAGCAGAGCGCGGACACTTTTGCTGGTTTGATCTAAATTAATAGGTGAATATCTTTGTCCTGCAACTTTTCCTTTCAGTTCGATTGAACAATTAGTTCGCAACATGCTGTCGTGCTTTGTCTATCCTTTGGTATGAAGCTGAAAATTGCAGTGTCTTTATCCCTTTGATTCTCCCACTATAAGCCTTCTTAGCTCCAGCTGAAGCCATTCAAGTCAAACTGTCTGTAGCTTGAAGTTTACTTTTATTTTTAGAAATGTTTATTAATTTTTTAAAATTTCAGCAGAAATCAATTGAAACGAACTACAATTTGATGATTGAATGTAGAGAAAATGCAGTGGAGAGCCTTTTCTCGCTCTCAAATCCAACGAATCGCGCTGGACCACCAGTCCATCCGCACCACCAATGTTCCTCCACTTTACTAAAGGTAAGCGATCCATCCTACTCTAAATTTCAAAAATTTGGAGGGTTTTGTTTCATTTTCAATACGAATCAGGTAATCAATATGCATGGATGGATTTGATAGATTGAAGTCTCGTGGACCTAATTGGAGTGGTCTATGCCGGCATGGAGATTGTTTCTTTGCTCATTTGAGGCTGGCCATTGTTGACCCTGCTTCTGGTGATCAACCTCTCTACAGTGAAGACAAATCAATTGTTATCGCTGTAGGGTCGCGTCATATATTTTTAAATTTTGTGTGGTTTAATTTATTGAATATTTGAAAAACTAGATAAATTTTCAATTTTCGATTATTGATACGATGCGTATGTTGATCTGTGATTTTGTTGGATTCACTTAGCTCAAATATATGTTATTTGAATTGCTACATTTGAGAGTGATTATGTTCTTACCACCATTTTGCCTAGTTTATGTGGAAATTATTCATGCTCACAACAGATGCATTCAACCCTCATAGGTATGGACACATTTTCTAGTGAAAACTAAAGCTCAATCAAGATTGAACACAATATTTGGGTAGAATAGAAACAAAAAGTAGTTTGATTAGTGATCAGGCATGCCTTACAACAGAAAAACAATAAAACCAAGAATCATAATTTGCGAAGATCAATCTCAGCTTTCTTCGCAACAACATCGATTGGACAACAAAGAGAGGTTGAGAATTGATGGGACAACAGGAAAAGGTTGCCCAATCAATCATTCACAGGAAAATTTAGTATCGAGTTACACAAACCTACTTTGTATTAAGATTGAATGAGTTGCAGAACATTCATAGATGAAATGACATTGGAGAGAGGGACGATCGAGTGAGTTGCATAACATTCATGAATGAAACGACATTGGAGAGAGACTACAATATGTGAGTGATGAATTAATCAAACAAGCCAATGAGCCAGTTACCCCTTTTGAATGATCACTTACATATTATTGTAAACCTGATTGACTTGATTGCTAAGTCTTGAATGAATTGCAAGACATGATCTCAGGTTTTTATTTTCTAAATAGGTGTAAAGATAAATTTACATATTGAATTGAATTTGTGAGAGTAGTTTAATTTAAAAAGATATTGATAGTTTAATTTTAAAAAAATATGGGTCTAGAAAGTAAATTGAGTGTAGAAAGAGGTTATATGAATTCAAATAAAATTTTTCTAGCTCAATTTTCCTCTGCTACCCCTAAAAGACAGCCCTCGTCCCTGCGATGGAAAACACACTCCTCACTCATCAGGCCACCATGGACAGTGCATTGGCCCAAAATACTTAACAAAAAACGTTTTTATCATTTTAAAAACATTTTCAAATGATCCATCAATTTGTATTATTAACGGGAAAAGCGTTTTCTTTTTCTTGAAATTCAATTTTATGGTGAAATTGGAAATTCTTTGGTGAAGTGGAAAGAATAGTTGGGCATTGGGTACAGCAAATTGTGGGGGCAAAATAGAATTTTGGCACGATACAAATCCCAGGATCTGGAGTCTAGAGCGAGCCTACGTACACACTCCCTCTCGCCATCTCCAGTCATCTGCCCTCCGCACCCCTCCTCTCAATCACCACCGCCACCGTCACCGCCTCCAGGATTTCATCTTCTCCTTCTTACTCGGTAATCATATACTCTATTTTTCACTCCTATTGTATTTATAAATTTCGTTAATAATTAAACTTTGTTTTGGAAAGGGGAAAGAATAAATTGAAAAAAATTTCAAATGAATTTTGAAATCGAGCTAAGCAATTTTTTTGTTTGTCAGTACTAGTATTAACTGAATTTAACATGCTTTAAAATTCAGATCGAGCTCGAGCGTTAAAATTTACTAGTATTATTTGGGTTCAAAATGATTTTGTATCTGGTTTATTTGCTTTTTTGTTCTTGTTTTCGGTTTTGGATTCGGTTTGTATGCTTTTGGTTAATTGTTTGATTGGTTTCTTACTTCGAATTTATGGATTCATTTTTAAGGTGTTTAGGTTGATGATTAGTGTAAATTTCTAATTGTTTGTTTGTAGCCTAAATTGTTTGATGATTAGTGTAAATTTATGGATTCATTTTTAAGGTGTTTAGGTTGATGATTAGTGCAAATTGCAACCGATCAAACTAGCCAAGTAAAGCTGATCACTTTGCCAATGGGATTGGTTCGGTTAGTTTGTAAAGAACAGAACATAACCTACTTAATTGGGAGTACCAAAACTTGTTTCAGTTGGCAGGAGTGAGAAACAAACAAATGCACGATCATCGTTGTGATGATTGCATTACCAGTTTAGTTCTATTCAAGTGCTCAATTATAGTCTAGTATTGAAATTGATACTTTCAAGGTTTATCTGCTTATGAAAAAAGTGCAATGTGCCTTAAGAGGTCCTGGACAGAGGGCATTATTCATAGACATTGCCCTTATGTCCTCTCCCAAATAACATTGGCACTGTGACTGTATTTCTAAGTCCTCGAGTTTTTACATGCAAACTAATGTCCCACAGAAATGATATCTGATTCGTATCTTGAGACTTGGGTGTCAGCTATTCTTCAATTAAAAAAAGAATTTGGTGTGCATTTAATTATTAAGGTTACTTAGTTTACCTATCATTGCCATTGTAGCAGCAAAATGTTCTGGATACCTAGCTACATAGTAACATACAGTTTGAGATGATCCTTTCTGGCAGAGTACATACAGTTTGAGATTGGATTACAAGTTCACCATTAGTTACATAAAAGTGACAAAAAGGAAAGAATGCTTGAAGTTAGTAAGTTATGATGTTAGATTATACATGTATTCATGCTATATTCTTGTTTTAGAAAGGTTGAAACTTTTTTAAGATTTAATGGGATTCTGTAGCTGCCCCCCTTATTATCTGGTCCGTTACTAGATATGGTTTTGATTTTAAACTTCTTTTTGGTGGTGGTCTGTTGTTGGGTCAAGATTACCAACTTGTGTTACGTGTAGGACCTATTTACCATGTATTTGAAATGAATATTGTGGTTCAATGTATCCTTCTGTTCAACATGGATGTTCCAAGACATTTCAATGAGAACTCACAACTCAGTGTCCTCTTCTGTTCTAAGATGGCACTAAAACTGGATTAAAAGAATTGATATTACATTTTGTGATATGGTAGGCTATTACAGAGGATTATTGTTTGAGTTTGTATACGCTTTCACATGATTGACTTCAGATATGAACACTGAAATTACCCCCCTGGAACTCCAAATGGATTGCTGATTTTTCAGTGTTTGCAATCACATGTTGTTACTCTTGCTTATTCATTTTGTTAGTGTAATATTGGTGTATTGGTCTACATATTATGCATTTAGTTTTTGAGAAAATAAAGCCAGAAAGAAATTTTTACTTCTGGTGTTGCCTAAAGGTTTCTAGAAAGTGGGAATTTTTAGGTTCCAGAAAATATTATGTTTACCTTTGTTTTATATTTAGTTTTATTGTGTGTCTTTGGACATTTGAGTTTAAGTGCATGCATTTGGTTGAAGGAAGTGTTACAGACTCTGATCTAAGCAGAGGAATGGCATTGATGAGGGGAGAGCCACTAGTGACGAAACTGGCAGCCTTGGCCAAGTACGTGGTCTTTCCTGGAGCCATGGCCGCAGCTGTTATCTATTCCCCTCCTGATTACACTTCCAAGAACGATCCTAAATCCACCAAATAAGACTAGCTCAGTCTGTACTTTTTCTCTGCAAGGGTCAGGTGTTTTTCATTTCTCTTGTTATGACTCTGATTTTATACCTCTATGATGATTTGGATGATTTGCAAGTTCCGCTTAGCACTTTTTGGCTTTACCTATCACAACCTTCAATCATTATTCTTATAAGAGTGTATAGATATTACCCACATATATGCTCTGCTGTATATCTGTAAAGGCCTCCGGACATGCTCAAGGTATTATAGGTTACGTCTTGTATGCATTGGATAAAGGAGAACAATGAAAATAGTAAGTGACTGCTGTGCTTGATCACTTGGGAAAATGACTGTGTAACTGGCAGAGCAAGTGAATAACTTGCAAATTGCAGATTGAATGGAAATAATGCAAAAATTTCCTTCTCGGAAGGAGAACCTAAATAGGAGGGCCAAATGTCAGTTCTATTGCTTCACAATTGAATTACATTATCTTTCAGACCTTTTTTGTTGCAAGGGATTAGAACCGATCCTAGATTCCTGACTAACAAAACAGCCGCTCACTAGAAAAATAACTATGCCTTGTGTCACAGAATTCATTGAAACAACCAAGACAACAATACTCCTATTTCTGCCGACGTTAGTGGCACTTCTCCTTTAACGTTCTTTTTATTGCTTGTGGACATTGATAAAGTTTAGAAACTAAATGCTATACTGTAATTAATTGTGAATTTCCTTTTGTACAGGGGCATACTGCATAGAAGTCGATGTTAGAAGAACGATAACTAAATGCGTCTCTCCCCTTTGTTCAATTTTGGTATGTAATAAACTGGGCTAAGTAATGCCCAATTTGAGGGGTGTTTCCTGCTTTCTTTGAAGAACTTAGACCATGAAGTCTTTGGATGTACTTTTTCAATGTGGTTTCCCTATTTGGAAAGTACTTCCAATGAAAAACGCTTTGGAGTACAATAATTGTTAACGGGCGGAGTGTAGTGCTACAAGTAATGATTATGTTGTATTCGCATGCATATGGCTTTATGTTGTATTCACAACTCTGCATAGAATTCAAATGGTTACAATTTTCTTTTAATCTTTTTATTAGTGGAAGAAGGGGATTTGAAATCGGGATAATTTCAACGTTGGAAGAGAAATACTACTGAACCAATATCTAGTTGGAAATCCATGGGGTATATTGTATTTTGAATCCAAATGATTGGCGTGTGTTTGTGTGCGCTGAATATGATGGAGGGTGAATTGGACCAGAAAAATTGAGAGGGGAGTTTTGGAAGGCTGGTGCAATACAATTAACTCTGGGATATTAGGTTCGTTTGAAAGTGCTTTTAAAATGATTGAAAGTGTTTTTGATAAAAATGTTTTTAAACCAATTCTTAATAAATAAAAATTCAAGTGAATTTTGAAAAAAAACATTTTAAGTACTTTTGGTAAGAAGTACAAGATATGCATTTCTTGCATAAAGCCCTTAAAATACTTTTGAAATTCAAATTCAACAAATAACCAGCGTACGAGAGATACCAAAGAGATTTTACTCAAAGTGAGATTCTTCATGGACTTTCTCCCATCTCATGTTTTTGACACAATGTTTTATAATGTTGGCACAAAAATTGTGCTAAAAACATGAAGTGATGAAAAGTTCATGAAGAGACCCACTTTTAAGAAAATTTCTTTAGCATCTCTATTTCGATAATATCTTTCGGAAGTACAATGTTATCTTTAAGCTATCTTTTGCTGTGCGGGGAAAAGTGCTTGGAAATGAGAAAGTGTTGTCCTTCCCATGTTAGAAAACCCCAGCCTTTGAGAAATGATTTCCTGCGTTACGGAAAATAGGGGACTCCACCCCTTTGGTATTTATTTTCCTTCTCCTCGGGAATCCAAAAAAATCTTTCCTACTTACTTTCCTATTGTTACCAAATATGAGAAAAAAAAATTTGCATTTCCCTTCCTCTAAGAAAAAAAGAAGAAGAAATAATTTCTCATGAATTTCTTTCCGCATACCAAACGCAAACTTACAGTTTACATATTATTAGCACATTTGATGCTGCTTTGAATGATATAGACGGATTATAGCTAAAGTGGAGCGAAATCGAGATTTAGAGTGTAAAGTGATGATATTAGAGAAAGAAAAATGAAATTAAGTTTGAGTTCGACGAGGCACTACCAAAATAAGCCTAAAAAAATAAGTAAGAGGATTGGGAACACAACAAAGCGGGTTAAATATTGGGTTTTAGAGAGTTGGGCTGATTCGGGTTAATCCCCGTTTGGCAGCTCAAATTGTACTGACTATTTATGTCGGATATGATAAATAGTCGTCGGATAGTACTGACTAAATTAGTCGGTCGTTTAGTGCAATATCGAACTAATGACCGTATTACTTATCTTGTTGTGGAAGGATAAAATCCGGTTTTGACTCATGGGCCAATACCAATCACCCAAAGAGATGGTGTTATGCAAGATAAACTGTGAGGAAAACCCACAAGGAATATACAGACACACGTGTCTAGATAACTGCCATCACTACGGAGGACCACTGAGGAAGTAGGAGAGGAAGACATGTCGTGGTACTTGTTCCCGAAGCATGCAATCATATTGCGGAGGACAGGAAATGGGAGAGGAAGATAGGTCGTGGTACTTGTTCCCCAAGCATGCAATCCTATAAATATGGAAAGAAGCCAAAAAACAAGGTGCGTAATCAAAACCCGAGAGAAACCAGAGAATAGAAAATCAATCGACTGACGGAGTATCTTTTGCAGGTACCCCACCCAGGCAAGCTACGAAGAAAGATTGTTCGGGGACACCTCTAACGAAGGATTCAGCGAACATGAGGATTGCTGTCAACAAATTTGTGGAGGTATTTCTTTCCGTAAGAAATTTCGCTCCAACACTTGTATTTGGTATAGTACTGGATATATCATTTTACTAAAAAAAAAAATTATGTTATTATATCTAAAAAAACCCAAATATTTCTCAAATATTATCTTCAAAATACAGCCATCGCCACCACTTACCAAAAACGCAAAATTAGATATTGAATAAAAAGTAGCAGCCATGGAGGTTCGACCTAATCTGACAGCCGACAACTTGTCAACCATGCAAAAGCAGCGTCAACGCCATCCTCAACTACTCATAAAATTTAGAACAAAACCCCCAAAATTAGAACAAAACCTAATTTCAAATGAACATTGCCCAGACGAAATGTTTTCTAATTTTCAAGCCCTATCATCGATTCCTAATCAACATTTTAAAACCCAGTTGAAAAATACCCGAATCACAAAAAGCAGCAAAAAGCAAACCTAAATCCCACTTAAGTTCAAACACCCAGATGACAGTTGGAAAATATTAGTATTTAGGTTTATTTTAGTATTTGGGTTTTGCTTGTTAGTTTAGGATTTGGGCTTAGCCCATCCAAGTTAGGGTTTCTTAGGTTTAGTTCTCTATAAATATTGCTTGTAATTTTGTTTGAGAAATAAATCAGTCACAATGTAGTCTCTTAGAGTTTGTAGCCGTTTCAGCATTCTCGTTTGTTTAATAATATTCCTATTATTTTGTTAGTCTCGTTTGTTGCGCACTCTGATATTGAACATGGTATCAGAGCAGGTTGGATCCTTCGGGATTTAGTCTGCTATTGATCGGTGTCAATTTGTTTGTATCAATTTTGTTTTAGTCATCTTCCACTATTTGTGTTTTTGTTTTAGATTTGTTAGTTGGTATTGATTGTTTGCAAGGAAAAAGTCTGAAATTGTGTAGTCTCACAGCTGCATCTAGATCCTGATGTTGTTGGTTTGCATAGAAGGAAAAAAATAGGCAAATAGAAAGATATGTTGTTTGTTCGCACATAAGGAACAAAAAGAAGGAAGAAGGAAGAAAAAAATAGGGGAAGGGGAAGGGAAGAAAAAAATTTGGTTGTTTTGAGGTTTTGTGGCCCGCGTACTCTTGCATTGGGCATGGTAGTTTGAAAGGTTTTGTGGCCCGCGTATTCTTGCATTGGGCATGATAGCTTGAACTTGGATTGGAAATTGGCATTGGCATTAGCATTGCTATTGACATTGGTATCAGCATCGGCATCGGCATCGGCACTGGAATTTGAAGTTTTGCATCGACATCTACTTTGGCAAACCTATGTCGTGTACCGCCATGAGTTTGACCGGGGGGGGTGTTGGAAAATATTAGTATTTAGGTTTATTTTAGTATTTGGATTTTGCTTGTTAGTTTAGGATTTTGGCTTAGCCCATCCGAGTTAGGGTTTCTTAGGTTTAGTTCTCTATAAATATTGCTTGTAATTTAGTTTGAGAAATAACTCAATCACAATATAGTCTCTTAGGGTTTTGTAGCCATTTCGGCATTCTCGTTTGTTTGATAATATTCCTATTATTTTGTTAGTCTTGTTCGTTGCACACTCTGATATTCAACTATGACCAAATCTCCCCAATATCATCAACTAATGATTTGAATGTTGTGAGACGAGAGAGAAACAGTGGGCGGTGCGACTGATCTTTCTGTCTTTGTGGGCGTCTCCAATTATTAGACAAAAAGCAAAGATGAAGAGAAAACAGAGTCGGCGAGAGAAGAAAACAGGGAGAAGAGAGCTGGCGAGAGAAGGAGACAGGGAGAATGGCAAAGGAAGGCGAGACGAGAGAGAGACCAATTCGCACGAGAGAGAGAAAAAAGAATTCGACTAATAATCCAAGCCTTTTGGACGGTTTTATTACGCGAGTGTATGGCGTATAAAACAAGTGGATCGTATTAAATTAATCTTATCCAATTTAATATGGGATGTCATTAAACTACTGAGTCCGTATTATTAGTCCTATTTGGTCACTTATACAACCTGTCAAACGAGGCATAAGGGTATGACTGGTATTTTAAAACATTGTTTCCATGTTTTAGGCTAGACTGTAGTTGTTTTTATGTTTTTGTCTCTCCTTAACATGTTTAAAACTAATGAAGTTTTTTGAAATATAGTGAAATTTGCTTTCTCTATATATAAAGCTCCTAACCAAAAAAAAAAAAAAAAAAAACTGAAAAAATAATGTTTTAAAACAAAATAAAATATAAAAACTTTGGCCCACCACCCTCACATTAACCTCTCGCAGCCTCGCCCTTTCATTTTCTCCTACCTTTTCTATCTACACTTCCTCCCTAGCTGCCATGGCTCACCACTAGGCCTAGCAATTCCTAACACGATCCGATAACCTGACACGACACGACACGAAATTAACAGGTGTTCGGGCCGACACGATAACGAAACGGGTCGTTATCGGGTAACCCGATAAGCACCTGTTAAGATAACGGATTTGTTCAGGTATACACGTGGGTAACACGATACACGATAAGCAGAATATTAATTTAATAATTTATAACCCTAAAAAAATACTATAATAATTATATATATATTAATTTAACAATTTTATACCCCTAAAAACTATAATAATTATATATATATATATATATATATATATTAAATTAACTATAATAATTATAATAATTATATATACTATAATAATTATACAGACAAAATAAATAGATTTAAATCTACTTAATAAATAAATATATATATATATATATATATACACACACACCATTGAACTTCATAGGATACGAATTATACGAAACTAATTTCAACGATCCAACCGTCAAACATGTTTGTATATACTTCGAGATCGCATACGCCAAAAATTGCAAAAAACAAACATTCAGAGAGCAAGTAACGGGACAAAATTTTTCGAAGGTTATAAACGAAAAATCACGATTTAACGGTCATTTTAACTCCGGTTTTGATGATTTTTTACAACCACACTCCTTGACCCTATATGAATACAATGATTGAATTCGATCTTCAATTTAAAATATTTACACTAGTGGATACCACAAAATCTTATGTTATACTTAATAAAAGTATGAATAAACTCTTAAGTATTAGTGAATCTATTGTTTTAATGGGATACTCATTCTACGAAACTAGTTTCAATGATCCAACCGTCAAACATGTTTGTATATATTTCGAGATCACATACGCCAAAAATTGCAAAAAAAAAAACATTCAGAGAGCAAGTAACGGGACAAAACTTTTCGACGGTTATAAACGAAAAATCACGATTTAACGGTTAATTTAACTCCGATTTTGATGATTTTTTACAACTACACTCCTTGACCTTATATGAATACAATGATTGAATTCGATCTTCAATTTAAAATATTTACACTAGTGGATACCACAAAATCTTATGTTATACTTAATAAAAGTATGAATAAACTATTAAGTATTAGTGAATCTATTGTTTTGATGGGATACTCATTCTACGAAACTAGTTTCAAAGATCTAACCGTCAAACATGTTTGTATATACTTCGAGATCGCATACGTCAAAAATTACAAAAAACAAACATTCAGAGATCAATTAACGGGACAAAACTTTTCAACGGTTATAAAAAGAAAAATCACGATTTAACGGTCATTTTAACTCTGATTTTGATGATTTTTTGCAGCTACACTCCTTGACCTTATATGAATACAATGATTGAATTCGATCTTCAATTTAAAATATTTACACTAGTGGAAACCACAAAATCTTATATTATACTTAATAAAAGTATGAATAAACTATTACGTATTAGTGAATCTATTGTTTTGATGGGATACTCATTCTACGAAACTAGTTTCAAAGATCCAACCGTCAAACATGTTTGTATATACTTCAAGATCACATACGTCAAAAATTACAAAAAAAAAAACATTCAGAGATCAAGTAACGGGACAAAACTTTTCGACGGTTATAAACGAAAAATCACGATTTAACGGTCATTGTAACTCCGATTTTGATGTTTTTTTACAACCACACTCCTTGACCCTATATGAATACAATGATTGAATTCGATCTTCAATTTAAAATATTTACACTAGTGGATACCACAAAATCTTATATTATACTTAATAAAAGTATGAATAAACTATTAAGTATTAGTGAATCTATTGTTTTGATGGGATACTCATTCTACAAAACTAGTTTCAATGATCCAACCGTCAAACATGTTTATATATACTTCGAGATTGCATACGCCAAAAATTGCAAAAAACAAACATTCAGAGAGCAAGTAACTGGACAAAACTTTTCGACGGTTATAAACGAAAAATCACGATTTAACGGTCATTTTAACTCCGATTTTGATGATTTTTTACAACTACACTCGTTGACCCTAGATGAATACAATGATTGAATTCGATCTTCAATTTAAAATATTTACACTAGTGGAAACCACAAAATCTTATGTTATACTTAATAAAAGTATGAATAAACTCTTAAGTATTAGTGAATCTATTGTTTTGATGGGATACTCATTCTATGAAACTAGTTTCAATGATCCAACCGTCAAACATGTTTGTATATATTTCGAGATTGCATACGCCAAAAATTGCAAAAACCAAACATTCAGAGAGCACGTAACGGGACAAAACTTTTCGACGGTTATAAACGAAAAATCACGATTTAACGGTTAATTTAACTCCGATTTTGATGATTTTTTACAACTACACTCCTTGACCTTATATGAATACAATGATTGAATTCGATCTTCAATTTAAAATATTTACACTAGTGGATACCACAAAATCTTATGTTTATACTTAATAAAAGTATGGTATAGTACTATTGTTTTATTTTTTTTCATAATTATTTTGGTAAACTTCTCATAATTTGAATGATTTTTAATGTTTGGTTTTTCTATGCTTAGTTTATGCAGAAGATAGTTATGACGTGGAAAACCTTACTGAAAACATCATCAACATAACTCTTGAAGGCAATAGATCAAGCCAAAGTTCCAATGCAATTTCATGATGATCGATGTAAATCGAGGATTTTGTAAATTGAGGTTTAAACTTTTGAGAAAGATTTCACAACCTTGAAAACAAAAACTGTTTCATTTTGCATATCCTTGCACATTTAAAATTTGTAATAGATTAGTAGTGTATGTATTATTTTTTTATTAGGCTCTTATTTTCGAGTGTAGATGTAGTACTTAAACGACAAATGTGTTTTAATGTTTTGAAGTAATATTTATGTGGCAATGTGTGGTATGTGCAAATTTAAGAAAAAAAATATATTTTTCTTAACGGGTCATAACGGGTCATAACGGGTTGGGTCACTTTACCCGTTGGGTAAAGTGACACGACCTGTTAAGGACCCGTTAAGATAACGGATGTGACACGACACGACCCGTTAAGATAACAGGTGTTACACGAAAACAACACGAACACGACTGACACGACCCGTTTGCCAGACCTACTCACCACCACATCCAATCTCCAACTCCAACCATTCCTCTTTACACTTCTTCCCTCGCCGCCATGACTCGCCACCGCAACCCATTAAACTAGCTTTTTAACGTTGTTTCTTCTGAAAATCAAACCGTTCGTACCCAATATTAGACCATCGGTCCGTACAATCGAGGTCGTTGGAAGAGCAGAATTCTTGGCTGTTAGATGAGAATATTATTAGGATAATTTTCAATTATTATTGAGGAATAAAATTGTGGTTTTTAACCATAATAATTATCTCTTAATAATATATGAAATTATATAAACACTTAATATTATTTTCTTTACCACCTGGTTTGAATTGTATCCTTGACTCCAATTGAAAAAAGGAGTTCAAACATTGTGCAAAGATGGGGATAGTTATCACCACCAAATATCTTTGGCAAGATGCCGAATATTCTAATCAAGTTGAATTGCATGCATTATCACTCTCCAAAAACGTGGGATAGATTAGAATATGTTGGTGGCTTGGTGATCAGAGTTGGAAATTGGAGATAAGGGGGAATTGCATGCATGTGGTTTCTAATGGTCGGCATAAGGTTTACATAATTCCATTTTTGGCTTATCCTTAGTCAAACAATGCTAATCCTGAATCCTAAGGCCATCTCTAACCGAATGGTCCAAAGGGCCAGAGGGCTGAAAATAGCCCTAAAATCGTCTCCAACCGAGGGCTAGGCCAGAGGGCTCGGGAATCTGGGAGGGCCCCACGGAATTTCAAAGAGCCAAAGGGCCAAAGGGATTTTAATAATTGACAGCATTAAAGAAGGATTTTAATACTGTCGGTTATAGCCGACGGTAATAGTTATTCAAAGGCAATTTTTTTTTTAATTACTATTAGTGTCGGTTATAACCGACACTAATAGTTTGAATTTTTTTTAATATAACGGCTAGTAGCCGTTGTATTAATTTTTTTTATATGAATTTAAACTTCTTTTTTTCCCTTGTTTTTTTCCTTTTCATATGAATCAAATTTTGTTTCATATTTTTTTTCAATTCTATTTTACAAAATTTGTTTCAATTTTTTTTTAAAATTCTATTTTTTTTCCTATAACTTCTATTTTACAAAATTTGTTTCATATTTTTTTTAAATTCCATTTTTTTCCTATAACTTCTATTTCACAAAATTTGTTTCAATTTTTTTTTAAATTCTATTTTTTTCCTATAACTTCTATTTTACAAAATTTGATTCATATTTTTTTTTCATATAACTTCTATTTTACAAAATTTGTTTCATATTTTTTTTAAATTCCATTTTTTTCCTATAACTTCTATTTCACAAAATTTGTTTCATATATTTTTTTAATTCTATTTTTTTCCTATAACTTCCTAGGCCATTTATACAACATTAAATTAAATTAAGTAACATGAAACAACATTAAACAATATAAAACAACATTAAATAACATTAACCAACGATCAACATGATGTCAGCTACCAACGGCTAGCTGACGTCATGTTGTCGTCACTTAGCCGTTGGATTTGAATTTAAATTGTAGTTTTTAAATAATAAATTATGTTTGGCCCTATGGCCCTTTGGCCCTCGGTTGGAGACGGTTTTTTGTGACGGGGCTAAAACGAGCCTTCTGGCCCTTTGGCCCTCGGTTGGAGATGGAGGCAAATATGGCCCTGTACTGTTCAATAAAATATTAATATCTTAGAGAATCTTGGAAGGCCAGAGGGCTAAAACGAGCCTTCTAGCCAGCCCTCGGTTAGAGATGGCCTAATTGGATAGGGTTGTTACAAAGGTGCACGATCAGGATGGGTTTCGTGGCTGAGAAATATCCCCATAAATACAAGACCTCGTGCGACAAGAAAAAGACCCTGAACTCAACACACAAAACTGCTTGCGCAAATTTTCGCTTTACATGAAACTCTCTTAAACCTTTGAGAAAACACTAACTTCCCTAACTTCGTCAACAGACCTTCAGTTTGGATTAATAGAACTGTGTGTGGCAATCGGTGACATCTTCATGTTGGAATAACAACATTGGAGCCATATAGTCAAGCGATCGAAGAACATCTTTAGTTTAGAGTAACAACACTGCTTCAAGTTTGGTTGACTATTTATCCAAGTCTTTGTCAACAAGGAGTCTTTGAGTCCTTATTGAAAGAGATCATCTCATCAGCCTTCTTGGCGAAGTCAGGTGTTACAAAGTTACTCAGTATTTGGCACATTGAAAGTCGAACTTTATTTGGACTTCACATAAGGTCATTTCATCAATCTTCTCGGCGAAGTGAGATGTTACCCGATTATTCAGTGTTACTAGGTTATTCACGAGCAGCATGCTTACTGATATAAAAAATAAAAAATAAAAAATATAGGCTGAACATTAAATTCAACCTGTATTAAATATTGGCCGAACATTAAACTTAGCTTGTACTGAATTTAACCTATATAAAGGCCGACCATTACATTTGGCCTATATTAAAGGCTGAACATTAAATTCGGTCTACATTTAATTCGACATGCTTGAAGCAACGCTCTTATGATCTAGAATTCGTCGCACACTCGCACTTTAGTTTCAGATTGTGCGGTGCGGGGATCTAAATGAGATATAGTGGGTGTCATCCACGATAATTCGCGACGTTCTTCATAAATGTTGATTTTCTTATCTCCCCTTAATGATGAAAAGCAAAATGACAATCCGCGTAATAAGCTGTAAAGAGATCGCCTGTCAAGGGTTCTAAGTAACGAATGATTGAAAAATAATCATAACCGACATAGATTCTCATCCTTCTCTAAGGATCCATTTTTGTATGTAAAGACGGCGCAGTCGACACATTGATTGAACTACCAATGAAGCGTAGATGCGAGATGTTGGGCTCGTATCTAATTATCAACTGAAATGTAGAATAAGGTTGGGTCACGATAGGTGATGAGTCAATATTTTATTATATATTTTACCCTAATCTTAGTTATAATTTATTGGTTATTTTGGTAGGATTTTGATACTTTGCTTTATATTTTTAATATAGGACATTCAACTTCATTTGGAGCAAAACCTGATCAAACGGATGAATTTTGGAGTGATTCAAATTGGAAGACATTCGTGTGTTCCTTAGCTTGTTCGTGTCAAAATCTCAGTAATTTCTACCAAACGATTATTTTCTGGTGATTAAATGAAGGAGCAGTGCGCGTTGCTGGAAAGCGACGTTTCTGGGTTTAAACTGCATTTTTAACCTCAGATGGGTTCGTGGCCATTTGGAGAAGTGTTCAGAATAGTCCAAGCTTTAAATCCAGCTATTTTGGGCCAGTTTTGGAGCTGATTTGGGTCCAAAACTTGGCTGTGCAGATTTTTGGGCGAATTTACCATGTTAATTTAGGATTATGTTTCCTATTTTATTTCAATTTATTAGGTTTCCTAGTTTTATTCTAAGACCTTTTAGGGTTTTATTTTGTATTAGTATAAATAAGATATTTAACCATTAGGTTAAAGAAAAAGAGAGAACGCAATACTTTGGTTTTAGAGGGCTTTTGACAATTCAAGTTTATTTTCAAGGTGTTTTCTATCCATGTCTTTAATAGTATTTTGTTTTATGATTGTTCGTAACTAGTTTTGTTTGCTAGGGCGAGGTCACGAGCCTTAACAAGAATATGTAGCTTCTTTTCAATTTACTTATGATATTATGCATCCAAGTTTTGAATTATTAATCACTGTGCTTTAAACTATCTAATTGTCTTGATGATTGGCCATCATTAGGATATTTAGAAAAGTAATTTGATGCAATTTTGGCGGAGGGTTGTCCCTGAAATTGGCGCTGGCTTCTTGTGGTTAATATGTGTAACTTCTTAGGATGGACAACACGTTTTAAGGGTTATATGATTTTTCAAAAGGTTTTCACAAAACTTAATGAGTCTTGCATGTTCATATTCGATTTGGACGCCACGGACGGGTTGTATGTTAGATATATGTTCTATGTTGGAGGTTCCAAGTAGGAATACTTTAGGAAAACCTAACCTTCAAAATATGTATGTGTAATTCATAAGTAATTGGAAGAACTACATAAGATTGTTAAGGTGACGGTGGAATCCTAGTGCTCAAATTTATTTTCAAAACTATTTTCTTTTGTTTTATTTATTTTCCCAATTTATTTAGTTGTTTTTAATTAAATTCGTTTTCAATATTTTAGGTCATAAAACCACCCTCTTCCAAACTTTGTTTTCAAATAATTAATTAAGATTTTGTTTTAACATAAATTATTCATTCAATCCCTATGGAGATCGACCTTGCTTGAGCTGCTATACTACAATAACCTTGTACTCTTGCAAGTATTTTAAAGTGTTTTTATCCCTACTATTGCAAGTGGTAAAATCCCTATCAATAGGCCTTAGGTGGACCAACATGTTGCGTGACTTTATATGCTGACTAATGATTTAAGCTTATAGGAAAAGAATCACTAGAATAATAGATAATCTAAAATGAAATTTATCTAGGATTTACACAATCAAAATTCAGACAATATTTATAACAGATACATGACTTTATATGCTGACTAATGATTTAAAAAAAAAAAAATTTATGAGAAATACTGATGCATGTATATCCTTATCTACCAAATTTCTTGCCAATTATCATGGTATTACCTACCTTTTTATTCAATGCTATAATAATTTGGTGTCGAAATCGTCACCGACAAAGATTTACATTAGTTGAATGCTAGTCATAGAACCATTATGTGCAAGATTTCATACCAATTGTTAAAATATAAAAGCTTTAAGCTTGGTTTATCCAAACACAAATTTTATTGTTAGAGCTTTTCTCACCGATGTGTGAGTGTTCCCCCATTTCGTTCCTTTCACAGCGGCTGACCCTAGCTATGGCCATGGTCGGTGGCTATCATCTTCTCTTCCCCCCCTCCTCTCTTGTTCTTTCCTTCTCCTTTAGTTTCCGTTTACCCCCCCTCTCCCCCCTCCCTTTTTCTTTCCTTCTCTTTTAGTTTCCGTTTACCTCAACTCAGTGGCATGTTTACCACTTTCCTCCAACCCCCTATGCATCTGCTTTCTTTGATTTTTTTTTCCCTTTTTCTGATTCCACCTTCCTTCCACTTTTTCCCATATTTCCTTCCTTCCACCTATCCCATGTTTCCTTCCTTCCATCTTTTCCCCTTTTCCCCTTTCCCCCTTACTTCCACCTCCACGTTCCTCAATCCGGATCCGCTTCATCCTTCAACATCTTTGTAATCTAGATTAGCACCCGCTTATCTTCACTACCATTTATTGCACTTCTATTCGAAGGTGTGTGGTGTAGAGCTTTAGGTCAGGTGTTCACATCACATTCTTCTTTTAGTTTTCCTTTGTTGGCACTGTTGCTAGTGGGTTGCTTTTTCCCATTGGCTTCCTTTCGATTTGTGTCAGTTACTGTTGTGGTGTTCGGTGACGGAGTTTAGGGTTCTATGTGCTGGGGATGTTAGTTCGGCAAGCGGGTTTTCAGCAGCAACACTAGGTAGTTGCTAGGGTTTGCTTTGGTTTTTTTTTTTTTTTTACCAAAAGAATAATAATACTAGGGGTGGACACGGTTCGGTTTTGGGTGAAACCAAAACAAAAACTGCAAGTTTTTGTGGTTTGGTTCGGTGTGGTTTTGAGGCTACAACCGAAATGAAACCAAACCATTTGGTTCGGTTCTTTTTGGTTTTAAACGGTTTTGGTTTGGTTTCATTGTTTGAAAAAGCTATTATGGTTACCTAGTTGTATCTCATTTCATTTTCCTTTGATATACACTTCAATTCTCTTCTATGAGCAACATTTACTGTTTGTTTTTATTTTCATGTCTTCTATTACTGCATTGTTCAAGCATGCATACAATATTAAAATTCAATCAAGCATGGCTTCAATTTCAACCACATCATATGGTTTATGAACTTTAGTCTAAATAGTTGGTCTTCCTAGCATTTTCCCATATATAATTAGGGTTACATAAACTCCCTTTACCTTGGAATCAAGTGAAGCAGTTTGAATAACATAATTCAGCGAACTGACAAAAAACATTATAATACATGTCTACCAAAATTCATGTACCCCGTTATATTGGATTATATCAATCTATAATATTAAGCCCAGATTAGATAATTGGACTACACATACTATTAAACCCACATTAATTTGAAGTAAATTGAGCATGAGGCGAACTAATGGTGCATAATAATTACTGGTTTTCTGTGCAACTGGAGTTAATATAGTAACAAATGCATATCAATGGAAATAGGCAGTCAGATAATACCTTTGGCAGTGAGATATGCCGTTGTTGATGTGCTGAATCCGTGTTCGAATGCGCAGGTAGTAGAGCGAAAAATAAAACAGCACAAAAGGAAGGGACACACACACATAGTACACACCACACACCAGAGAAAACACAACAATACACTTGACACATATGCATAGATGCTAAAATGTGGACATCGCAGATACTTGACACACAAACTCAAAAGTTATGCGGTTTCAGGGTTCCGGAATCAAAACCAAACCGTTTTTCCTTCATTCGGTTCGGTTTCAAACCAAAATCGTTTGAAACCGTAAAACCAAACCGTTCGATTTGGTTCGTGTTTCGGTTTCGATTTTCGGGTTCAAGTGCCCACCCTTGTATTATACAAACTTGTTTATGAACTTTTATATTACGTTAAGTGATGGAAGAATCCTATTAGTGTTAGATTTCTACCATGACAAATATATTCTTATTTTGCTTTAATTTTTTTTTAAATAACTATTATTATGCATTTACTTTATTTACAATTTTGCGGATTATATAAATGAGGATAACGAGATTGACTTTCAAGGTTTCTAAGGTATAGCTTTTGATATAAAATTTGGTGGATATGTACAAACATACATATTTAGAAACTAAACATGTCATTAGGAATAACTATATTAGGTATGAATTAGGTGTTTTCAACATATTAAGGTAGTCACTAAACATGCATAGATATTTCTTTAAATTGATTTACTCGGCACGTAAGCTTTTAGTCATCATATATTAACATGTATCTACCAATATTAAAATAATAATTGACCTTCTATAAATTCGTAGATTGTGATTAAATTTCAAATCTATCCCCCATTGGTCAACTTTAAATAGAGAGCCTTTTGGACCACTATATATACTTGGTTATTGTTGCAAACATTTCAGATGTTCTATGAATATTGTTTTTTTTTGGGTTTGATATAGTTGGAGATAAACTCTAGTCGGTCGATGATTTACCAAGAAGCTAATAAGAGAATTCGCATCTCGACTTAGCTTTCTGGTAAATCATGGATTCGATTAGAGCTTGATTCCATGTAATAGTTACTTAGTAATGAAAATGAATTATAGTTGGTTAGCGATTTACCAAAAAATCATTGGAATAATGTGCCATAAGTTTTTTTTGGTAAATCGTTATTCAACTAGAGCTTGGTTTTTCAAGAAGATGTAACATGCTATCACAAGGTTTCCACCAAATATGTCACCCTTTTTCCCTACGTTTTGTTTGTTTGTTAATATTCCGTTTGGTTTTTATTTTACTATCTATTTGCCCTTCTTGTTAGATTGTTGCCTCTTTATCTTGAATGGTGAGGAAAACTTTGCATATGAAGGCCGGTGACGTTGAAATAGACACATTTCATAGGTGTATAATATATGACCGACCATTTCAACATGAACAAACCGGGCAAGTAATTCCACACGCGCCTTGCCAAATGGTTCACAAATTCCCCAAATTAATGAACTATCAAAGATGGAATCGCTTCCAATAAAAACTCAACTTATGACCAAAAAACCATATTTCGTTACAAGATTCTAAAATGTGCTAGTCGGGCAGCAGTCAAAGACTTAGCGTTTAGAGACTTGGGCGGTTTTGTTTTTTACTAAATTTATTACCTAATGATAAAAACATATATTTAAATGTTTCATTATAATTAAAAAAAAAGATTTTCTATTGGAAAACAAAATGTAAAATGAAGGATATATCAATTGTAAGGAGCTAGATGAAGCTCACACACTACGTGTATATAAAAGATATAACAACATATATATATATGGAAGAAAGAGAAGTTGGAGAGAAATGTGGAAAAGACAGGGAGAGAAAGAGAAAGAGAACGTGGGAGAGATTTTTATTTCTTATTTTTTAAATTAGAGACATGATTAATGATTTGATGATATTTGGTTGAAGGAAGAAAAAACTACAACAAAGTGCATAACAATTTGGATTACTTTGCAGTCGAAAAACAAGAAAATTTAAAGATTGCCGTTGTTATTTCACATCAAGGCTTGAAGCAATATCCTATTGAAAATGGTCGTATGCAAGGTAGGGATGGGCAAATACTCATTGGTTACAGGTAACCGCGGTTACCCGTCCATTTAAATTCAACAGTTACGGTTATGGGTAACCGTTTAGATAAATAAACGGTTATGGGTATAACCGTTTACCCGTGAAATTTAAACGGGCGGTTATGACTATTAACCGCGGTTATAAACGGGTAACCGTTTACCCATTTATTTTATATATGTAAAACTAACACAAATCATGTTCTCGATCCAATAAATTAGCAAGGAATTCATCGGTCATTCTCTCAATAACACTACTACAGGAATGATGATTCTCATCATCAAGGAATTGGGCAAATTAATTTAAATTCTTTGCGGGTAACCGTGAAATTGAAAGAAATGTTTTGACAGAAATGTCTTATAAACAATTTTTGTAACCCAATAATACTTAGCAAATATTATATTTACCTTCATTGGTAACAGTTAAAAATATCATCCGTAAACTATTATTTCAATTATTGGAATGGTATAAGGACTTAAAAAATTAAAATATGGAAATGTATGATGAATGTACCTATAACGTTGTTTAATTGTCAAAAACAAAAAATTATGACAATTTTTTTAATTTTCAAGTTGTTAAAAAACATGTAGACGGATGAAAAAATGGTAATAGTAAAAAGAAAAAAAAAAGATAAAGGGGTTAAAAAGGATAAATGGGTAAACGGGTATTAAACGGTTACGGTTAAATGGGTATACGGTTATGAGTATGGTTAACCGTTTATAAACAGTTATGGGTATGGGTATAACCGTTTATAAACAGTTATGGGTATGGGTATAACCGTTTAGGCAATTACCCAACGGGTAAACAGTTATGCGGATATGAGCATAAACGGTTATGGGTAAATTAACCGCGGTTACCCACCCGCCATAACCATTGCCCATCCTTAATGCAAGGCCTTGGCTCGAAATAAAGCATCGTTGGCCTCCTCCCTATTATAGTTTAGCCACTTTTATTTTCATTGTTAAAACAAATCACTTTTATTTTCTTAACCATTCGGTTGTTTCAGCAAGAAAATAAGGGGCCTACAAGCAGCATGCTTATATATATATAATTATGAGCCGAGCATTGAATTCGACCTGTATTAAATACTAATCAAACATTAAATTCGACCATTCGGTTGTTTCAGCAAGAAAATAAGGGGCCTACAAGCAGCATGCTTTTATATATATATATATATATAATTATGAGCCGAGCATTGAATTCGACCTGTATTAAATACTAATCAAACATTAAATTCGACTTGTACTAAATTCAGCCCCTATTAAAGGCCGAACATTAAATTCAGCATGCTTTGAGCAATGCATTAAAGATTTAGGATTTGTCGCCCTTCAGTTTCAAATTATGCAGTGTGAGGGTCTAAATGATACATAGTGAGAGTCATTCACGATAATTCGTGTTGTTATTCAAGAACGTTAACGTTCTTATCTCCCCCTAACGATGGGAAGACTGTCTCATAAAAGTAACAATCCGAGTAACGAGCGGTAAAGAAATCGCATGTCAAAGGTTTTAAGTAATGAAGGATCAGAGGAGAATCATAATTGACATAGATTCTCATCCTTCTCTGAGGACCCTTTTTTGTACGTAAGGGCGGCGCAATCGGCACATAGACCACACAACAAAGACGCGTAAATGCGAGATGTCAAGCTTGTATCCAGTTATCAACTGAAACGCAGAATAAGGTTGGGTTGCGACAAGCCTCAGGCAGTCCATCATGGCTGCGTGAAGTATTGCATGGCCCTAGGTAGAGGTCGGGAGCTTGGTACATATGTACAACGACTGAGGAATCAGTTGAAAACGCTTAGTGAACGCTTTTGCCAAGCCGTTTTGGGTATGAACATGGGATACATGATGTTCAACTTCAATCCCAACGAACATGCAATAGTTATTGAAGGTTAAAAAAAAAAACAAGAGGAGAGGATTAATTTTTCCTTCAAGTACAATCCTATAGGAAAAAATCACTAGAATAATAGATAATCTAGAAACCAAATCTATTTAGGATTTACAGAATAATAATTGTATAATGTTGATATTAGATACGTGACTTTATATGTTGACCAATGGTTTAAAAAAAAAAGATTTTATGAGAAAATACCGATGCATATATGTCCATTTATGCCAAATTCCTTGCCAAATATCATAGGTATTAACTACCTTTTTATTCAATGCTATAAGAATTTGGTGTCGAATTCGTCACCGATAAATATTGACATTAGTTGAATGCTAGTTTTAGAATCATCATGTGCAAAATTTAATACCAAGTGTTAAAAATATAAAAGCTTTAAGCTTGGTTTATCCAAACACAAAATTTATTGTTAGAGTTTTTCTCATCGGTGTGTGAGTGTTCCCCGTTTTGTTCCTCTCACAACGGCCGAGCCTAGCTATAGCTAAGGTTGGTGGCAGTTCTTCTTTTCTCCTTTCTCTTTTTTTCCTTTCCTTTCCTTCTCCTCCAGTTTCCGTTTTCCTTAGCCTAGTCGGCCTGTTTACCACTTTCCTCCAACCCCCCTGTGCATCTGCTTTCTTTGACTTCTTCCCTTTTTTTTGGATTTCCCCTATTTCTTTCCTTCCACCTTTCCCCCTATTTCCTTCCTTCCACCTTTTCTCCTTTTCTCCTTTTCTCCTTTCCCTCTTCCTTCCACCTTCACATTCCTCAATCCGAATCCACTTCATCCTTCATCGACTCCATGTTAGGACCTCATTGTTTGGGCCTAGTAACTCTCTCTTGTTTAGCCCATAGTGTTAACCTTGTTTTGCTCAAAGCCCAACCTGTGGATGCTAGGGTTTCCCCTTTCAGATGAATATAAATAACTTAGTGTACTCTGTAAAGGGCATGATGAATGAAAATGAACTTTCTTTTCCCTTGACTCTCATTTCTCTTCCTTTCTCCTTTTAATTTCTGCATTGTTATGTCAATTTCTTACTTTCTACTGTTTGGGAACCAATTGGGCGTATTAATTGGTAGACCTGACATTCGTGTCGTGTTTTCCGTGTTCGTGTCGTGTTCGTGTCATACCCGATATCTTAACAGGTCGTGTCGTGTAATACCTGTTAAAATAAACGGGTAAAATGACCTGACCCGAAATTGACCCGATAATATTAACAGGTAATATGACCCGACCCGTTACCTGTTAAGGAAAATATATTTTAAACCAATAAATAATCAAATGAAAAACATAATACTAAATACGTATATACATATCATATTGTCTCATCCAAAACATAAAAACGCAATTTTCTTTTAAGTATATTTCACTTACCTAAAGTCTTTAATAGTTTTTTAATTAATGTAGAAGTGTAAAAAAAATATAGAAAAAATATATAAACGCTCATAATGACAAGCTTTACAACTTTCATGAAGAGCTTAACTTCGAAATTTGCCACTATAATCATAAAAATCATAGATCAAAATTTAACCGTTGATTATTGTTTACATTTACGCTTTATTGTTTTCATCAAATTTTGTTTTTTGAAAACTTGATCTATTAGAGGACGCAGGAAGATAAACGGTTTAGATCGTTGATATTATATTCAAATTTTTACGGTTAGTGAAAATATTGCTTGATGTTTATAAAGTTTTCTACAAACTATATGACATCGACTCATATTTCAGTTAACCGTAAATATCAAAATGTGATATCAAAGATCTGAACCGTTCATCTTCTTACATCCGCCAGATGATCATGTTTTCAAAAAAGAAAATTTAAAAAATGAAATTCAGTAAGAAGAATAAAGCGTAAATGACAATCGACGGTTAAATATAAATTTAAGGTTTATGAATTATAATGTTGGATTTTGAAGCTGAACCTTTCATGAAAGTTGTAAAGTTTGTCACTATGAGTGATTGTATATTTTGTTTTACATTTTTTTACACTTCTACAATAATTATTATTAATTTTATTAATTTTGCCCTCAAATAAAAAACATTATTCGTGAAGGTTTGGAGGATTTTAAAAATCTAAACGATAATGTAAGTGTAAACATTATCTACTCGTGGAGGAATAATGATGAATCACGAGTGTTTATATATTCTTTCACATTTTTCATACTTGTATGTATGTCTTCTTAGTTCTTGCCTATACAAATACTATATTAGTTTATTTTAATTTTGGACAACAACATGTTAAGTAAAATTTATCCTAGTAATGATAATAAGGAACTCTCATAATAAAAATAAATAATGACTAAAACTTTTTTTTTTTTAAACTTGTATAGAATAATAATGCAAAACTATATATTTACTATAGAATATATTGTATATATTAATATGGCTATTGTATTTTATAATAAATCTTTTAGTAATTAAACTTTAAAATTATCAAAATAAATTTTTCTTAACGGGTCGAAACAGGTTACCTACGTGTTACATGCGTGTATACCCGTTAAGAACCCGCTATTAACGAGTTTTTTATGGGTCACCCGATAATGACCCGATAAGTTATCGTGTTGACCTGAAACCCGTTATTTTCGTATCGTTTTTGTGTCGTATCACCGTGTCGTGTCAGAAACTGCCGGGTCTACCAATTGGTATCAGAGCCCGTCGATTGATGGGCAAAAACACCCAGTCTGCTACCTCTTCCGATCCGAATGCAGTCGTCGCTGCTATGGATGCTCGCCAGGAACACCTTTGCACTCAAGTGGAGGGTTTCGATGACTCCATTGCAGCCCTTAAAACACAACAAGCAACCCTTCAGAAATCGTTTGACCAAATGAACTCCTCAACCGCTACCTTTCAAAACACAATGTCCTCACAGTTCGCAACGTTTCAATTATTAATGCTCGATGAACTCCGTATTCTGAAATCAGCCAACCCATTATCACCCCGTCTACCCCAACCTACCATTGCTCCACTCACCCTAACCCCAACCCCGATGGTAACACGTCCCTCCACACCCATTCCCACAATATCATTTCGTTCTTTATTCGCACCTCCCACCACCACATACTCGGGTTTGGGTCTTTCTAACCCCCCCTCCTCGAGTCTAGCCCATTTTCCCCCTATTTATCAGCCACCCCGTACCACTCCATCACCCACCACCATTAACAGTCTCCCGACCTCATCATAGCACCACACTGCCTCTTCTTCCTTTTTTTCCCTAAACCCACTTTCCCCAAGTCTTTCCCATCCCTCATCCTTTCATATAATTCTTTCCATTGCACATATTCCCACTCATCCCACCTAACCCATCATAACCACCACATATCACCAGCCCTCTAATTTCAAGGCCATTAAAATAAAATTACCTCGTTTTAATGAAGATGATCCATATGGTTGGTTAGCCATGGTAGAAAGGTATCTGGACTACTATGAGGTCCCATCACACTAGTGGGTTTTGGTGGCAGCCTGTAATTTTAGGGTGGATGCATCTATTTGGATGCGAGAGATTAAACAACATTATGCCGCGACAATTGGGGTCTCTTTGTGGAATTATTGTTGCAGTGATTTGGGGGTGGTGCTCGAGCAAACATCGAATCACAACTTACCCACATCCAGCAACTAGGCACGATGGATGAATACATTGTTGAATTCACCAAACTTTCATGTAGAGTGCTCAATTAGCCAGAAAACCAATTGAAGCATGTTCTCCTCGGGGGCTTACGAGAAGATATCCGTCATGATGTCTTGGCTCTTGAGCCTAATTCCCTTCACCAAGCTAAACGTTCGTTCCGTCCTAATTTACCTCACCACCACCAACCTTCAACATTTTCCCGACCCCCCATTTCTCCCACTACCACACAACACCAACTTCGTCCATCACCATCCCTTCATCCCAATGCACATTTCAAACGTTTAACCCCAGCTGAGGTACAAGGAAAAATTTGAAAAAAAGAGTGTTTCCACTGCACAGAACCTTTTACCCCTGGCCATAAATGCAAAACCCTTATGATAGTGTTGTTAGACTTTGATAACCAAGATGACAAACCCACTGAGTTCCATGATTATCACTCTGAGGAAGACACCCTTACGGACCCCCCATGCCACATGCTTGAACTTTTCTCTATTTCGGGACTTGGCATTGGTCATCCAATGTGCTTGACAAGCTCTATTGGATCCACCACAATCCGAGTTCTTATCGATTTAGGCACGGCATGCAATTTGTTGAGCCTGGACATTGCACAACAATTGGGTTTAGACATTGAGCATATCCTACCGGTCCATTTCATTACAGCTTCCTACCAAAAAGTCCATGCCAATATGAGAGGCCACAATGTCACTATACACCTACAAGATTACACTCATATTGGTTCATTTCTCCTCTTAAATATCCCAGGCTATGAACTGATTTTGGGTGCTGAATGGCTCGAGTCACTTGGGTACATCGGGTGGCATTTTAGAAACAAAACAATGCGTTTCATAGTGAATGACAAAACCTATACCCTACAAGTCCTCATTACAGCCCAACCCACATGGCACCCATGCAACCTAGCCCAATTTAAACCTCACTATTCCCCACCTTTACTTACAGCTGATTATCCCACCAACAACTCCTATTTTTCTCCACCGCCCACGTCTCATCCTGACATCCTCACTACCCTACCACAGTCTTGTCCAACTGACACCATAATTACCACACCACACTTTTTTCCCACTAACACCTCATTTAACCCACCAATTAATATCCATCCCGCAATACTATCCTTTATATCTTAATACTCCTACCTTTTCACTACTCATCTTGGACTCCCACCTCAGCGTCAAGTCGACCATAAAATACCCCTGCTTCCCAATACACAACCTATTAACGTACATCCATATCGTTAACCACACTCTAAAAAAGCAAAAATTGAAAGACAAGTGCAGGAACTTCTCGACTCCAGAGTCATTCGTAATAGCAACAGTCTATTTTCTTCCCTAGTTCTCTTGGTCGAAAAGAAAGACGAGTCATGACGCCTCTGTATTGATTACAGAGCACTCAATGCTGCCATCATCAAGGATCGCTTTCCAATTCCTGTCGTAGATGAGTTGCTAAATGAGCTACATGGGCTATCCATTTTTCAAAACTTGACCTGCGATCAGCCTATCACCAGATACGTATGTGCATTGAAGACATTGCTAAAACAGCCTTTTGTACACACAACGGTTGCTTCGAATTCATGGTAATGCCTTTTGGTCTATCAAACGCCTCTTCTACTTTTCAAGCTCTAATGAATTCAATCTTCTGTTCGTACTTACGTAAATTTGTCTTAGTGTTTTTTGATGATATACTTATGTATAACCCTTCTTTGCATACTCACCTATCCCATTTGGAGCTGGTTTTCCAAATTCTCTCTACACACAGCTTGAAAGTAAAACTCAGCAAATGCTCATTCGGTCAAGATAAAATTGAGTATTTGGGACCATATTTGCTAGGCCAACATTTCCGCATCATTACAGACCACCAACCAATCAAGTACTTTCTTGAACAACGTATACTACTCCACAACAACAGAAATGGCTCATAAAACTTTTGGGCTATAACTATTCAGTGGAATACAGACTGGGGTCTCAAAATAATGCTTCTGATGCTCTATCATGCAAAGCCAAATTGCAGCCACTTATGGGAATTTCCTCTCTAATATTTGACTGCATACCAGCCTTCCAACAATTCTACCCCACAAATCCATCTGTCAAGGATATATGGCCCGCCTTGTTGCAATCTCTAGATACTACAATTCATGGGTTTTCAGTAGTGAATGGTGTACTCTACAAGCAAAGAATATTCGTTCCATCAACTTCATCATGGCGTTCCAAAATATTAGAAGAATTCCATTCTTCTTTACAAGGAGGCCACTCTGGTTTCCTCAGGACCTATCATCGCGTTAAACGCAGTTTTCTTTGGCCCGAAATCAAACGAGACGTGAACACATTTATTGCCCACTGCACCGAATGTTAGCGACAAAGTCATGAAACAATCCATCCACCCAGCCTCTTGCAACCATTGCCCATTCCAATAGACATTTGGCAAGATATTGCCCTTGATTTTGTTGAAAATTTACCCTCATCAAATGGCTACACAGTAATCTTAGCCGTCATAGATCACTTAACCAAATATGTTCACTTCATCGCCATCAAGCATCCATACACTTCACCTTCCATTGCAGAGACTTTCATCAAGGAAATTTTTTGTCTACATGGAATGCCTAAGTCCATAGTGTCAGACCGGGATCCCACATTCATCAATAACTTCTGGAGGGAAATTTTCAAACACCAAGGTAGCACACTTTGCCATAGTTACTCTCAGTCAGATGGCCAATTGGAAGTCCTCAATCGTACCTTGGAACATTACCTCCGTTGTTTTTCCACTGATAAACCCAACAACTGGTCCAATCTTCTTCCTTGGGCTGAATGGTGGTACAACACCACTTTTCAATCCGCCATCAAAATGTCACCATTCCAAGCATTATACGGGTACCCTCCCCCATCCATTCACACTTACCTACCTGGCACCACTGCAGTACAATATGTGGATGCAGCGTTATAAGACCAGGATAGGTTGCTTCGCATCTTACGGGTTAACTTACAACTCACTTAGAATCGAATGAAGCAAATCTATGACAAAGGTAAAACATAGCGTGAATTCCAGGTAGGTGATTGGGTCTACCTCAACCTACAACCATATCGACAGCAATCTGTTGCTTTTCGCCAATCCAACAAACTTGCACCCAAGTTTTATGGCCCATTCCAAATCTAAGAACGCATTGGCTTGGTGGCATACACACTTAACCTCCCACATACTTCAAAGATGCATCCAGTCTTCCATGTGTCCTTACTCAAGAAAAAGATTGGTAACTCTATTTCACCAAACCTGATCCTACCGCCCCTCGACTTTATTGGCCATCTCTATTGGCAGCCTGAAAAAAATCCTATACAGAGGCATGTTTAAGAGCAAGAACATTGCAGTTACCAAATGACTCATCAAATGGATATGACTGCCCACCGAAGATACTACCTGGGAGGTTGCAGACGACATCATTGCTCATTATCTTGATTTTCAGACTTGAGGACATGCCTTTTCTTAAGCAGCGGGCAGGGGGGGAGGGGGGTAGGGGGAGTTGTTAGGACCTCATTGTTTGGGCATAGTAACCCTATCTTGTTTAGCCTATACGTGTTAGCCTTGTTTGGCTCAAATCTCAGTCTGTGGATGCTAGGGTTTCCCCTTTCAGATGAATATAAATAACTTAGTGTACTTTGTAAAGGGCATGATGAATGAAAATGAACTTTCTTTTCCCTTGACTCTCATTTCTCTTCCTTTCTCCTTTTAATTTCTACACTGTTCTGTGAATTTCTTACTTTCTACTGTTTGGGAATCGATTGGGCGTACCATTCCACAATCTGGATCGCCTCCCACTTATCTTCACCACGATTTATTGTGCTTCTCCTGGAAGGTGTGTAGAGCTTTGGCTTGAGTGTTCACATCAACCCCTTCTTTTGGCTTGCCTTTGTTGGCACTGTTGCTAGTGGGTTGTTTTTTCCCACTGGCTTCCATCGATTTGTGGCAGCTACCTCTATGGTCTTTAGTGGAGGAGTTTAGGGCTTTGTTTTGGGGCTCTATGTGCTTGGGATGTTCGAGGCAAGCGGGTTTTTGGCTGTGGCGATAGGAAGTTGCTAGGGTTTGCTTTGGTGTTTTCTTGTTTTGGGCTATTGAGTTAAGATGGAGGTCCCTTTTTTTGTTTGTGCGTTTATTGTGTTTGGGTCTCTTCTTGTATAATTATGTTGTATTGGTAATAAAGTAACTTTGACAAAAAAAAAACGCATAATTTACTGATTTTTGGTGAAAACACAATACATAATTTTGGGTAATGAAACAAAATTTTTGTGAACTTTTTTATTACGTTAAGTGATGGAAGAATCCTACTAGTGTTAGATTTCTCCTACCATGACAAATATATTCTTATTTTGCTTTAATTTTTTTTTAAATAACTATTATTATGCATTTACATTATTTACAATTTTGCAGATTGTATAATGAGGATAATGAGATTGACTTTCAAGGTTTATAAGGTATAGCTTTTGAAATAAAATTTGGTGGATATGTACAAACATACATATTTGGAAATTAAACTTGTCATTAGGAATAACTATATTATGTATGAATTAGGTGTTTTCAACATTTTAAGGTAGTCACTAAGCATGCATAGATACTTCTTTTAAATGATTTACTCGGCACATAAGCTTTTAGTCAGCATATATTAATACCTATCTATCAATATTAAATTAATTATTGATCTTCTATAAATTCGTAGATTGTGATTAAATTTCAAATATATCCCCCATTGGTCAACATTATATAGAGAGCCTTTTGGACCACCATATATACTTGGTTATTGGTGCAAACATTTCAGATGTTCTATGAAAATAAAATTGATTTTTTTTTTTGGTTTATATAGTTGGAGGTAAACTCTAGTCGGTCGATGATTTACCAACAAGCTGATTAGAGAGTTTGCATCTCAACTTAGCTTTCTGGTAGATCATGGATTTGATTAGAGCTTGATTCCATGTAAAAGTTGCTTAGTATTGAAGATGAATTCTAGTTGGTTAGCGATTTACCAAAAACATTGTTGGAATAATATGCCATAAGTGTTTTGGTAAATCGTTGTTCTACTAGAGCTCAATTCTTCAAGAAGATCGAACACGACTATCACAAGGTTTCCACCAAATGCGTAACCCTTTTTCCCTACCTTTTGTTTGTTTGTTAATATTCCATCTTGTTTTTATTTTGTGGTTTCTTTTACTATCAATTTGCCCTTCTTGTTAGATTGTTGCCTCTTATCTTAAATGGTGAGAAAAACTGAGCTCCATATGAAGGTTGCCCAATAACGTTGAAATAGACACATTTTCATAGGTGTATAATAAAAACAAACCGGGCAAGTAATTCCACACATGCACTTGCCAAATAGTTCACAAATTCCCCTAATTAATGAACGGTCAAAGGTGGAATCGCTTTCAACAAAAGCTCAATCTATCACCAAAATGACCATATTCGTCATTCTCCAAACAAGATTCTAAAATGCGCTAGTCAGGTAGATGTTAAGAGTTTAGTGTTTAGAGGCCTAAGCGGTTTGTTTCTAATTAAAGTTATTATATAACAATAATAAAATATAAATAGGGAATTGTTGTTAGCACTCCAAAAATTTCATTTGACACTCCAAACTTTCTATAATTAGAAAGAAAAATACACGTGTGAGGAGTGTAGAATGAGATTTTTAGAGTACTAATAACAGTTCCTATAAATAAATGTCTAATATAATTTGAAAAAACTAGTATTTGCTATTTGATAACATAAAATGTAGAAGGAAGGATATATCTAAATGAGGCCTACACACTATGTGTATGTAAATATAAAAAAAAAAAAAAATTTATTTGTGGAAAATTATTTTAATGCCCATAATTTTTATTTTCTAATACTTTCTTTCAATTATGCATGGAAGGGTATTATAGTATTTTTATTAGTTTTTCTTTTTATTGACATATATCCAAAATAAAGTAAAAAAGTTGAGGTTTTAGAAACAAAATAAAACTAAAAGAATAATGTTTTAAAAACAAAATAAAATACAAAAATTGTGGCTCACCACCTTCACCTGAATCTCTCGCCATCTCCCTTTCTCCAACCTTTCCTCTCTGCACTTTCCCCTTCGCCACCATGGCTCACCACCACTATCCATTAATCTAGCTTTTAAACAGTGATTTGTACCAATTTCTGAAAATCAAACACAATTCTCAACCAAAAAATTCAATTTTCGACATAGCACAACGATTTGTTTTACAATTGCACACTAAGACCGCCTAGGCATATAGAATTATTACAATATGAGTATAAAAAATTTGGTATTCACATTGCCATATCAGGTTAGTAGAATATTTTGTCATACCGAAATTTGGTATGATAATACTAATAGATTTTATCATACCAAAAATTTAATACAGAAATCTTGATACGATAACCGTCCCACGTCCAACCCTAATCATATCACATTGTCCCATTTCGGAAAGCATTAACTGGTTACATAATCTCCGACTTTAATTATTCGAGTTCTTCCTTGTTTTATTTTGGTTCACGTGTAGTGGCAATATTTTTGCCACGTCGGCTACACGTCTGCAACACAAGGTTTTCTTGGTTTGTCACCAGATTTTTCTTTTATAATAAGAGTAAACTGCCGATTTGCCCCCTGAACTATCACCCAACTTTCGATTTCCCCTCTGAACTTTTTAATTGGAAAATTAAGGACTTAAACTAATTTTTTTGGCCAATTTGCCCCTGCTGTTAATTTTTCATTCATTCCATCCAAATTTATGTTAAATGGAAGCATGTGCACAACATGTGTGGGTAGTTCGGTCGCTTCATTCTTTAAAATAATTGAAAACCTTAGATTTCTATAAATATAAACCTATGCAAATATGTGTGATTCTATAACTTTTGTGTCTGAATGTCTAGTGAAGTAACACTTTTGTTCACAAATGAGAGTTACGTGGTTTGCACATGATAAGAGTTAACGTTAATTTAGATGAAATCTATTAAAAACTATCAGTAGGGGGGAAATTGGCCAAAAAAATTAGTTTAAGTCCTTAATTTTCCAATTAAAAAGTTCAGGGGGGAAATCGAAAGTTGGGTAATAGTTTAGGGGGCAAATCGGCAGTTTACTCTTATAATAATTATTTTTAATTTTAAAAAGGAAAAGAATAATTGCGAAAGAAGGTGACTCAGATATGAGAGTGACCGAGAAAGTCGAAGAGATAAGGTTTCCATAACCTCCACAAGAGTACTTATGGTCCACCTATTAACTACACGCCCACTCCAAATCATTACTTGCCTCAAAAGGACCAATAAATCAACATCAAGATCCAACAGGTTCATTGAATGTTTTTTGTCATTTTAATGAATATCGTACTTTTTTCTTTTCTTTTCAAAATATGTTCTTAGCATAGCATTTCTCCATCATAATTAGCATCGTCTAATCCGTGTTTTTGTAAATTAATATCGTCTTTATAAGTACCACTGAAAGCAATTATTTGTGAAGATGAAGGTTGGATTTTATACATAAGTTACTTTCAAAATAATTCTTCCACTTGTCTACTTAACAAGCCAATTAAACCACTAAGCATGAAGAAAGCAAAGTGGTGCCCAAAATGTTTGGAGCACTGCAGATTTATTATCAATAGGATGGTGAATTTTTCTCAGCAAAACTTAGGTCGATATATGAAAAAACATGCAACATTTATAGATTAATTTGGTTAATTTCAAACATATCTCCCTCTCACGTTTTCTATTACGGGGTTGCTGGTGGTGCGACTAGGATGGGAATGGCCGTATACCCCTCCTCACATCTACTCATTGCGTGATTAGTACAGATGATGCGATCAAGGCGGAGCTTGATAATTTGGTAGTCCTAAGAGAGAGCCTTAGAAGTGGGGCTCTAGAGTTCTCTGATCTGTGACCCTTTGTACATGACCGGCTCTGGATGCGATTGTGAGAGGAAGGCGCACATGGACTGCCAAAACTTTCTCACAAACAATAAAAAAAGGCAAAAAATGCCAATCCATGGAGAATCAGTCAATTAAACGAATATAAAAACGAAGAAAACAAATGCCGAGTCATTGAAGCAGTTAAGTTTGAATAGTTCATACATGGGGGCATAAAGACTTTGTTAGAAGCACATGCTAAATTGGTAATGCTATTCCAGCACTACTACCTTCTATCTTATCCTAAATCAACCAAAGCCAAGAAAATTTGTAATTCTTGAGATATTTTCTGATTCACAAAAATGCAGTGTCGTCTGTGTGTGTGTATGTGAGAGAGAGAGAGAGAGAGAGAGCATCCATAGACCAAAGACAACCCCAGCTAGCTTGTTTGTGCACTGTTCAAAACAAAACCACCCAATGCTTATCACCACAAACCAATGTATTAAAAGCGTGAGGCAAAGCCTCACGGGATTATTATTTATATATATATATATATATATATATATATGTTTTATATATTATACATATAATTGTATATAAAATAATACTATGTAAAATAAACATCCATTCTCAATTTTTCATTCAAATTCATAGTCATTCAAAAGATAATATCATCTAAATTCATCATTCAAAGGTAATATCATCCAAATTCATCATTCAAAAGGTAATACAAACAAAGAAAACAATCATTCATCTAAATCCTCTTCATATAAATCAAAATACAAACAAAGATATCAGTCATTCATCTAAATCCTCTTCATCTAAATAAAAGGCAACATCATCCTTTTAATTATTTTTATGTACACAGTACACAACACATACGGTCCAATCCCTTTAAGCCTTTAGCCATAATCCCGAATCCTTCTCCTATCCCCTTAAGCCTTTAGCCTCCTCCCCTTATACCTCCACTCCTCTCTGTTTTTCTGCTTTCTAACTCATAGGCTTCACACTCCTATCCCCTTAAGCCTTTAGCCTCCTCCCCTAACTTTTTCAAAATTTCTGAAACCCTAACCTTTAAAATAGGGGATTTGATTGTGGGCTTGTTGACGGCGCTGGGGTGACAGCGGCAGGGTGATGATGGCGTGGCAATTGGAAGAGGAAGATCGACTGGGGTGATGCGGCTGTGTGTTTCTGGCGCGGGAGAAGAGGGTGAAGAAGGCAGGATGATTGAAGGTAGTGGTCGAATCTGTATTTTGAAACTGAAAACCCTTACCCAAACTGCGTCGTTTTGGGTTTTGGTGGTTTTTTTAAAAAAAAAAAAAAAAGGGCAGACAAGGCGCCTGAGACACCTTGAGGCATGCCTCCGCTGCCTAGGCGTCTCCGGCGTAGTCTTTCGCCCACTCCAGCAAAACAGAGGCATTAGCCTCACCGCCCAGCCTCAAAGGCGCCCCGAGGCCATTTTTTTTTAAAAACATTGCAACAAACTATAGATATAGGTCCTACATTTCGTTTCGTTTTTCACTGAGAAATTTTTATGGTCTCAGTCAATTGATAAACTACTCCAAGCAAATAAACAAACATTCGAAAATAAAAAGAAGAATAACGTACCTGAAGATATTCTCGTACGCTAGCAATTACAATCTAGATATTTTGCAGAGTGGTACCTAGCTACATTTCATTATTAACGACCAATAAAAGCGTTAAAACATGTACAACCAATGATATACAGCAGTTCATAAATAGTTTGACGTGCTCAAGCAAGTTTCTTAAACATTTTTGGGATCCCTAATAGCGTCATCTGATAACTGATCCCTAAAGCCAAGGTTATGGTGAATAGAAAGATAAACCTACTATTGCACTGTACTGGCTAGATAGAATGGACTATAACCAAAATAAAGTAAAACTCAAATCACCTGCAAAATTCCTAAAACAAAGATCAAGAGACGATCGAGTGAATCAATTTAGAAACTGAATATAATTCCTCTAGCTAGACCAAGTTTAAATTACAGTAAGTATATACTATCTGGTCACCATTTTATCTGATGAGCTAAGTAGCCACCGAAACAAAAGATTCAATTCAATCACTTCACGCGGGTTTAAGGATAAATGAACAAACTTTGATAAAAACATGGAAAATGACAGGTTAATATGGCTTTTGGTCTAAAGATATCACAAGGCATGAATCATCAGTTGAAGATATTTTCATCTTTAGAGAAGAGCTCAAGATATTCCAATTTTTCACAAGAGCTAGCTCAAGATATTTTAATCATATAAGAATATCCAACCAAGATGCATGCATGCATGCATGGTTGCTGCTTCAAGTGTGTTGATTGCAGCTTCAAGTGTGTTAAGCATTCTAAATAAACTATCCAAATCTTATGACTAATATACCCCTGAAAATCATTCCTAAGTCCTAAGTCAAGGCAGTCCCAAAAACAAAGGAGAAACAAAACCATTAGAATTTTGTGGTTCATTTTTTTTTAATTAATTTTAAAATTTTCACCTGTACTATAATTAAATTCAAAAGTCCTTGTCGTCAATTGCTAGTTGCAGATATAGCTAGTCTCTCATGACCTCATGGTATTCTTAAGTAATCTTTCTTTTTCTTTCGGGTTTATGCCTTGTCAACCAAAATACAAATTCAAAAGCTCCTTGTAACAAAATAAAAATTCACATTTTCCTGGAAATTGCAAGAATGGAAGAGGTGTAAACACGTAGAGAGAGAAAACGACTTTGAAAAAGTGAGCTGAGTCAGACCAACAAAATAAAATAAAAATAAAATATGAGCTGACCTACTTTGATCTTTTGCACTTTTTCCCCTTTCAACTGGAGCCCGCCAAACCGGCCAAAGAGGAAGTCATTTTTATAAATAAGGAAGCAACCCCTTCATCCATTCTCATCACTTTTTTCTCCTCTCCCTACCTTACCCTTCCCTTCCCTTCCCTTCCCTTCCCTTCAAAACACAACACAAAACACATTTTCAGCAATTAAATGACGTTAACTCTCCGTTCTTCAGCTTCGTTCATCAATCTTAAAGACCACAAGGGCCTGAAAACCTCCGATGACTCCCCCGGCACGATATGCTTTGCACAAATCAAGCCATCATGCCGTCTCCGGGCAAAGAGTTCAATGCAAGAAACACAGCTCTTGCATGAGAAAAACTTAATGACTATCTCCGATGGAAGGAGAGAGTTGCTCCACGCACTCCCAAATACTGCTCACAGCAGCACTGACAACAAGGTGCCTGTGTATGTGATGCTCCCGCTCGACACGGTGAGTCATGGAGGGCATTTGAATAAGCCGAGAGCAATGAATGCGAGTTTGATGGCCCTGAAGCAAGCAGGTGTTGAAGGAGTTATGGTGGATGCGTGGTGGGGATTGGTGGAGAAGGACGGACCTTCCAAGTACAATTGGGAAGGGTATGCTGAGCTTGTGCAGATGGTGCAAAAGCATGGCATGAAGATCCAAATCGTCATGTCTTTTCATCAGTGTGGAGGAAATGTTGGAGACTCATGCAGGTGTGTTTGCTGGTTCTAACTGCTGTCTGTTACGTTTAATGCTCTCTAGAGCTTTATACAAGTTACAACACATGCTATAAGATTTAGTAAAAGGTGAAACATGTTTGAAAGTGCATTTAGGATGGTTAATAGCACTTTTGAATGACCAAAAGCAATTTTTAGTGCTTTCTAGATAAGTACCTTTCTTTGGAAAAGCACTTCCAATCGCTTTTTCAAGAAGCAATTGGATTTTTAATAGAACCTTTGACATGCTTAAAAAAAAGTGCTTATGGGCAAAACCTTTTTTCTACATAAGAACTCCTAAACATGGTAGTCTTAACCTGCATAATTTTTTTAGATTTAGATCATCGTAATACTTAGGACTCGAGAAATTCTGTGTATTTATTAGTCATGTTTTTAATCTATCTCCACCTAGTGTGGATTTATGCACTGATCCACTAAACCACAATTATATGAATTTTCAGCATTCCTCTACCTCCATGGGTGCTTGAAGAAATCAGCAAGAATCCTGACCTTGTTTACACAGACAAATCAGGCAGGAGGAATCCTGAGTACATATCCTTGGGATGCGATTCATTGCCTGTTCTCGGAGGAAGAACTCCCATTCAGGTCTACACCGATTACATGAGGAGCTTCCGCGACAGATTCATTGACTACTTGGGCGATGTTATTGTGGTAATTATCTGCAACAAAGATGTTATGACTTTAATTTATGCTATTATTCTTGCAGTAGGAATTCAAAAGTTCAAAAAAAAAACCTAGACATAAAAAGATCTTTGCCAGTGTTTCGCAAGAACAATAAAAAAGATTATCAAACAGAACAAAACTAATTTGGTCTAGGGCAACAAATGTTAACGTTCGTCTCAACTTAAGGTCATTTTGAAGTTTACAAGGGGCTTGTTTAAAGGTCAGAAACTCAATTTCAATTACTTCTATAGGAAATTCAAGTAGGCATGGGTCCTTGTGGGGAGCTCAGATATCCAGCTTATCCAGAAAGCAACGGAACTTGGAGGTTTCCTGGAATTGGAGAATTCCAATGCTATGACAAGGTAATTACAGTGAACATAAGCATTTTTCCTTACTTTTGACCAATTAAAATGACCTTAAACGGAACTGGAACTACATAATAACTTGATACAATTTCTGCCATATTCATTATTCCTAAACATGCTTTTATGACATGCAGTACATGAGAGCTTCCCTGGAAGCATCAGCAGAGGCACTGGGGAAGAGAGATTGGGGAAGAAGTGGACCACATGATTCCGGCCACTACAATCAATTTCCTGAAGACACAGGATTTTTCAAAAGAGATGGAACTTGGAACACTGAGTATGGACAGTTCTTCCTTGAATGGTACTCCGGAAAGCTACTAAGACACGGAGATAGAATACTGTCAGCTGCAAAAGGGGTATTCCAAGGATCTGGAGCTAAATTATCTGGAAAGATTGCTGGGATTCACTGGCACTACAGATCAAGATCACATGCGGCTGAATTAACTGCGGGCTACTACAACACTAGACACAGAGATGGTTACCTACCAACTGCCAAAATGTTCAGCAAAAACATGGTTGTATTAAACTTCACCTGCATGGAAATGAAAGATAGAGAACAGCCAGAACATGCAAATTGCTCACCAGAAGGTCTAGTGAGGCAGGTAAAGATGGCAACCAAGAGAGCTGGAATTGACCTAGCAGGAGAGAATGCACTGGAGAGGTATGACACTGGTGCGTTTGCACAAGTTTTAGCAACAAGCAGATCAGATTCCGGTAATGCCTTAAGTGCATTTACATATCTCCGAATGAACAAGAGATTGTTCGATGGGGATAACTGGAGGAACATGGTTGAATTTGTGAGGAGCATGGCAGAAGGTGGCCGGAACAGACGTCTATCAGAGTGTGACTCCACCGGAAGTGACCTCTTTGTTCGTTTTATCAAAGAAAAGAAAGTTGAGAAAACAAAAGAAACTCTTCTCGTGTAGAGATGTTAGAAATTATTTATGTGCAGCTTCTAGTACAAACAGAGTATAGTTTAATTACTGCAATATAAAAACTGAAAACAAAAGTATAATTATATGCAAACACCATAATTTGCATCACTGAGATGTAAGATGGTTAAAGAAAAATTAATTGTATATGTATCCGCTACATGAATGGCAGTTGATGTTCATTCAATCCTTTCCAGGTATTCATAAATTTAGTTTAGAGGATGTTTGGCTGACTCTTTTGAAAAGGTTGTAAGTCCGGTTTGTTAAATAATATTATGCAACTTCCAAGTACTTCGACATAATGTTCATCAATTTCTCTGTTTTTTCTTTGCTTAATGCCTCAATATACCTGTATTTCTCCGTTCAAATGATTTATTGTACTCTTCTTTTGTTATTTACATATTAGCTGAAAACTATTGACAACACAACCAAACCAAGAGTAACAGGGATGAGAAACATATTACATACCCCAATCACTTAGCCACTCGGTTTGACTGCCAGAACAATATGTGGAAGCCAATTTGTCTGCTAGAGAGGTCGTTGGGGCAACTTGATTTTAGCTTTTGATGAAACTAAAGGAAACACTGCATCAAAAACGCAAAGAACAACGTTCATAAGTAAATCATGACGATGGTTAGCCAAAGTCTGATCAAAACCAAGTAAGACTGCCTTGTTAATGCAGAGAATGCTTTCCATTAATTCGAATTCGAGGACAAATAGCATGAACCGTAACAATTTCTTGCTTTTGACAAGAAAAACAAGTTTCATTAATGATAAAGGTAAAACAAACGGCTTCGAAAACAGAACAATCCAAATTCATTCATACTTCAACAACTATCTCACAACATACAAAAGGATCAAATGTTATTTGAACTCTACAAGACGGCACATTCCACCATCAAGGATAATGTTAGAAGACTTCAGAACATGGTCAAATATGCCCCCCACAGAAGAGCGTTTTGTGAAAGCCCTGAAGACATTTCTTTTCTCAGTCCCAAGCTATATGGATGAAGGTGGTTTTTCTCACTGCCCACTTGATGCCATCAACCTTGATCCAAGCACCTGAACATGTCACAACCTAAATTAAGTTCTATAATTGATACATTATTCAATAATTAAACTTGTGTTTCGGACAAACATCACAGCTATTCAAGTATTCAACCATATTTATTATATAGATGAACACTGAGAAAACAATATAAGAACCATAAAAGACCAATTAACACATATGACAAAGAACGTTTAGGTTTCAACACAATTCTAATAAGGAGTAAGAAGACTATTAAAGCAAGATGTGGTTGTCAAAGAAAAGGCACAGAACAGATACATCATTCCCTTAATAACTTCCAATACTGAAATAAGAACATATGGTTCCGATTCATGTTCATCCTCCAAGATACCATCAGAAACCTTTAACGATGAAGCATATTGATGAGTAACCCTATTGCAATCATACTCCAGTGCTTTGTTCTTGGCATTTTATCAGCATTACTATAAACAAAACTGTTGGAAAATGTACTTTGACAGGAATATCACAAGCATCCTAACTTTTTTTTCGGTTCAGTCACCACAACGTTAGGTACGTAATAAGTACGCCATAGTTCAAGGAAAAACAGTGAATCATAGCCTGCTGGTCAGAGGATTTTTCATATCATATATTAGCTTCTTCTTCTTTTTTGATGAAGATATTATGCAACTGTTAAATTTTGAATTCCAGTACCTTCCTCACTCCAAAATCAATTACAATCTTTAGACACGAAACGGAAACACAAATTCATGGCATTCTGCAGAATCAGTAACCCACAATTACTTGCAAACAAAAAAACAACAGTTAACTTATCCCAATTAAAAAATTGAATACAAGATAAATTTGGAGAGTGGGAGAGTAGAATTACCCCAAATCAATTCAACTTCAAGCATGTGGAGGCGGAGGTGAACGTGGCGGATCGGAGTTGGGATTCTGGCGGCGAAGGTCTTCGATCAAACTTCCGAGTTCTTTGCGAGCAGATTCTCTTCCGAACATGAATCCGTACCATCCGGAAACAGCAGAGAAGACAGTTGCAGTGACAATTGTACGAAGGAGTGTGAAGGTTTTCTCCATTTTCTTGGAATTGGGGTTCGGGGCGTTTCAAGGGTTTCCAATTTTGGATCTAAATAGAGTTATGGCCGGATCAATACGACGGTCTAGTGTTCTTACTGCTCTATTGTCGAGCCAAACGATGGATTCAGATTAGTGATTAATCATCTTTTCTAGTAACCGATTTATCTCATGTTTTGTCACTTGAAAGTTGAAACATTGTTTGCGAAGAGCAACTCCACCGTAGGCAATTGCCCTGTTGCTGGGCAATGAAATCCATTGCCCACCCCCAACCCCAAAACACTCCAGCTCAGTCGGGCAATTGGGCTCAAGGCAAACCCGAGGAAGAAGTCAGGTGAAAGTTTATGGCCCGAACGCTTGAGTGGATGTGATGCATGGCTGAAGTTAGCTAAGTTATAAAAGTATTTTGCGTTGTCTACTCGCACGTGGGGCAGGCGTGTCTCTGACAATGTTTCAAAAGGTAGGGCCCATGTGGCAGCCCACTTAGTTACCGTTGCCCTGGAGCCGCCTGCAGGCCGTTACTATTCATTTAAGAGAATCGGGTTGCCTATTTTCTAGATGGGCCTTAAGGTTATCCAAAAATCCAGAACATCAAAGGTGTTTGGTGAAACAAAAAAAAAATAATAATTTAACTGTTGTTAATTGACAGTAGAATAGTATAAAAAAGCAAAAGCAGAATCTACCATGTTTCTAAAAAAAGTGCTTCTTTTTTCAAAACATAATAATCATTGCTCATTTAAAAAAATGTTTAAATAGCACATATACCCCCACATATTTTACAAATTATAATATTTACCCCTACATGAGCACGGTACACTTTATCCACCCATGGGAAAGAAGACGTAAGAGGACCTGGAACCGTCTTATGGGTCCCGACTACCATCGGAGAGCTTATCAGAGCAGCAGGGGAGCAAGTGAGCAACTAGAATTTTTACCGTGTGGTTCCGGTATAATCTTAACAGAAGATGCAGATAAAATTCTTGATGCGGACTGGATAAATGATGGGAAGCTGTATTTGGTCAGTGAGACAAATTTTACAAACTCTTGGAGCAGGAACTCATGCACCAACGGATAATGAGGTTGCACTACTTCAAGTTCTAACTCAATGCCAACAACTGAACGGCAGACACGGAATTCCGACACAGGTTTATGTGAGTACCCCAGGCCGGTGCTATTGCAACATTTTTCTAGCACTACATGCTCTACACTTTTCAAGGCAAAACAGTATTGGAGCTTATCAGATTACAAGCATCCAATGCATCAACAAGGTATACTGCAGTGCCAAGCTATACTGCTTTTTTATTTTTCATCCATGTAATGAAATTGTTACTCATAAGAAACTCATAATATTCTTTCGTATACGATTACAAGAACCTGGTTCTGGGCTTTTATTATTTCTTGAGACTTGTCAATGTTGTCATCATAGCCTTTGTTCGCGTTGTGTATTTTTTTTTAAACAAGGGGATGGAAAATCACTCAATAGATTCTAGCATAAACACAGTGACCAAAAAAGGTGTGTGTGAATCACAACATCGTAGGTGCCAGACACATCTTTTCATCATCTCTGCTCGTAGGATTCTCAGGACTCTCTTGACAATATCAACCTGTTGTCACAAGGTTCTTGGAATTACTGTTGACTCTAAAAACCACCAAGCCTACGTGACGCGCAGGTCGAGTAACTAATGAGCTAACTACGTCATTCGCTTGTGTACGGGGCATGCCAACTAGACGGCCGAGCTCGGCCGGTGAGTAAAATTTGTTGATGTTGCGTTGGGCGGGCTGCTAACTTCTGAATCTCGCGACTGCGGCCGAGGTAGGAACACGTCTCGGCCTTTTGGTTCTAGAGCCTAAAGACAAGGCTGCTAGTTCTGCGAAGTTCAATATCAAATTCGGCTCACAGGGTGCCGAATGTAGTAACCTGGTAATACCTCACTTCGCCGAGAAGGCTGATAAGATGACCTCTGCTAATAAGGATTTGAAAATCCTTCTGGACTGAGACTTGGATAGATAACCAGTCGGTCTCGTCGCTGTGGTGTTTATCCAAACTGAAGGTGCTTCGCGGTTGGCTGATTCTACGACAACAGTGTTGTTTATCCAAACCTAAGATGTTCGCCGGTTGTCTTCACAGTGCTATTTATCTAAACTGAAGATGTGTTGGCGAAAAAGAAAATAAAAATCTCAAGATTATTGAGAGGTTTCCCGTAGAGTGAAGGTTTGCACAGGGCAGTTTTTGTGTTAAATAGAGAGCCTGAAATGTTGCACGGTGTCTTGTATTTATAGGGACGAGTATGCGCTGGTTGATAAGCTTATAAAGACTCCCATTCTATTAAAACTCTTCCACTGACTTGAGCCTTAGATAAGCCTTACTACTCCCAAGACTCTGAAGTTAGTAAAAAATGCAACCACCAATTATATATATTTTTATTTTATTTTATTTTTTTGCGCCTTTCACAGGGCATGCAAATGCAGACTATACGGCAGCCACCAATTATATATATATATATATAGCTGGTAGCCTTTCACACGGCATGCATGCCAAGTCCATCATCAATTCAATTCATCTGACAACATCCATAAATAACCCAGCCTACTTAGGTCTCCTATCTCACCATTATCCAAACCTTGCAAATCCCATGCTATGCCACGTGACAAGAATCCAAGTCGAGTTGCTCTAATCCACACGGTACAATGCTAACAAATCCAAATTAAATCGGACTGTTCCGCCTGTCTCTTCATTGGGGCTATGATTTTTATCCCATTTATTTTGTACAAGAAAATCGAGATAATTTATTGAAAGATAATTATTATGATTAAAAACCATAATATTATCTCTTAACAATAGCAAATTATCTTAACTTTCTCATCTGACGGTTAAGAACCATGCTCATTCAACGGCCTCGATTACTTGGGCAGATGGTGTAAAATTGTGTCCAAACAATTACGCATCCTTCTCTTTGCGTGTCTGCCTGTGTATGTTTATGCATTGCTCAGATTAGTACAGGAAAGATTTTCATCAAACTCTGTTACTGGTTGAAGAAATAACAAGTTGAGGTTCACCGGTAGGAGTTTCTCTTTTTCTTTTTTGTCAAGACAGTTGTGAATTACAAATTTCAACCACTTTACCACATAGCACAGTACTCGGACAAATTTTATACATGAATTCAAAGGGCCGGGAAAAACTTGTTCAATCTGCATGGTAATGCATAGAACTCGTCATTCCTAATATCTGAACCATACAAGCTAAACTTCTCCCACCAGTACAAACCACTGTCTTTTCGAGATGCATTGTCTTCCCGGGCCAGTGAACAATCCAAGACCATTGCTACAATTGCAGCTACCGTCGTGTGAGACATGAAGATCACAGTAACTAAATCGTCGAACTGAAAGTAATTGAACAAGATTTGATAAGGCCAACAGTAACATTCTAATGGAAGCAAGACACAAACATTAATAGACTAGTCGAAAAATATTCTCACCCATCCAGAACTGCTTTCGGCGCCTTTGTGATAATATTCTCTGAAGTATTGTGGGATAGAAATCCCCAAGAAGAAAGAGAACCCCAGTATAAATTTTGTCCTAAAACTGTTCAGGTTACAAAACTGAAGAAAGCCAAGCCCTGCAGCAGCTGCAAAAGGACATTGTAGGCGACTGTTAAATATGAGGCATTGCTAGCATCTTCTGTTTTTGTTGCAGTTTGTCCAGCAACTATCGCACGTAGTTATCTTTTATTCGAGCGATATTTTAATCTTTACTAAGGACGTGGATTCAAAATCATCATAATGCATGTTCTGTGAAATCATCATATTGCAAATGTCAATATAAGGAGCAGATGTCTGAGGAAACAGAGATACATACAGACATAGCCATATAAGACGCAGTAAATAGCTGCTATGATTGGTGTTGGAATAGAAGCAAAAAGGGCTCCAAATTTTCCTGGTTAAGAACACCATCTTGGCAACATGAGATTCTTGTTTAACACATTTCAAGAACAATAATCAACACGAAACTAGGTTGTAAGTAAAATCGTCTGCATACCAAATACTGAGAAGAAAATCATGAAGCCAGCTGAAATTTGGATGACTCTACGGCTTCCAACTTTTGTCAATGCTAATAGGCCAGCATTCTCACTACACCGAAATCAGAAGGATGTAATAAGAAGAAAGCGTCTGAAACAAGACATTTTTTTGGCAAACAGAGATTAGTGTGAGTTCATTACACTGATGCTGCAGAACCAATTAGGGAACCAAACATCCCGTCAAATAGAACTCCTATACCCTGAAAGCCAGAAAAACATATCAAAGTCGGATACTGAACAAAGCAGCAAAAGCACCTATAATGAAAAATTCACAATTCTGAAGTAAAAAGGCAACAGGCGACGATGTCTTACCAACCAGCCAACTCCACGGCTAACAACAGAAGGTGGTACAGGTGTGGCACTCCCGTATCTTGCTGTAGTGAAAAATGTACCAGTCGACTGTAACCATTGCAGGTACACTATCAATATAAATATAATTTGTATTGACATGTTCTCTAAGCAAACCCGGTGCTAATTGTGAAATGAAGTTAACGCAACAGTACGAGTGTAGAAGTTTTAACATGAATCTAGTTTGAATTATTACTGCACTACACGCATTTCTAAATGACTTTAGGGAAAAGGAATGGACCTCAAAGGTTGAAACGAAAGAAGCAGCAATCATTGCAAGAGCTTCTCCTACATTAAAAGTAGGGCTTCCCCATTGAAATGGATATGGAATGTATATCCTGCATATTTACACAAAAAAAGGACAAGAAGTTCACTGTTGTCAATGTACTTGAGAGTCAACAGGAATTAATACAGAATTACAGATTTGCATATCGAGACTGACCAGGGAGCTGCACCAACAAGGCCAGAACGATCAGTGCGGCAACTCAGTTGAGTTGTTGTAGGTTTGTTATTATATGCACCACTTGAGGTTAAAAGTTGTGCAAACAACCATACAATTGGGATGGAGAACAACACTGCAAATCTGTCGCATATTTTCTTCTTTGTATTTAAAATATGAGGAAGATACTGCAAAACATTTAATCATGTATAACATTACCTATTGCCATGAGAAAACTAACGGAAACAACTCTCATTCGATATCATACACTGTTCGTTATCTGGGGTAGACAGAGGTAATAACTAATTATAATTGATCAATATTTACCTGTGCAATGAAAACCATGACGATCAACTCTGGAACCCCGAGTTCAACACATCTGGCCAACTAGAAGAAAAGGAAACGAGAGGTGGATAGTGAATGCACTGCCTATCAAATTTAATGGTGAAGAGTAACCGAAACACAATTGTCATAATACAAAACACCAGATTAGGATGATGAAGCTATTCATGAATCAATGTTTACTTCATGAATTTCCATACTTGAATGTAGTTTTAAGTGGATTGGGAGCAAGGAAGTGGGGAAGCAAAAGTATGAGAAAAGAATGAGGGATCGATCAAGAACTCTTTACCGTAGGGAAACCGAGACGATAAACTCCTAGTCCAGTAAAAGTTATGTATGGGACAACAGAAAGAGGGCTAAGGCACCTGAATCAAGTAAAATAAGAAGTCTTGGCCACAACTCACAAAGTATCAACTATCACTAGTACTAATAATCTGAGAATTTTAAACGATTTCTTGCCATCCAAGAAACCAGACCTTCAGTTCAAAATAACTTCACCTTATTGCATTTCTCCACAAGCCTAGGAAGCCGATGATCATCTGGAAACTGGCGGTAATGATTAAGGCACCTTGTATACCTCTCATAGTGTCGAAAAACTTCTGAAAGATTCATTCATAAGGCCAAATAAAAAAAAAAATTAGATTCGTACAGAAAAAAAAAAAGAAAAAAAAGTGAAATCCCTAGGTAGTAGAAATTATTCTTCAACCAATTAAGCCTGACCTCATGAGGATCTGAATAATCCTTGTATCTACTGGCTAGGAGTATGGATGTTGTGGGGATTACATATGTATATGAAGCCGTTACCACAGTAGGAAGTCGGGTTCCAAATAGAGACTGGAAGAGCGTGTTGAACCCCGAAACAAAGAGCATGGTTTGTATCACCCTAGCCTTCTCAATCTGTGACAAAAGGGGAGTGAAGTTAATCAAAAGAATGCAAGCACAAAAAATAAAAGAGAGTCATAAAAGTTGGCAAGCAAGTATTAAATCCTTACATTTCCTCCACCCATTTTGGGGACAAGCATACTTGGAATTAGGACAGTAATCCCAAGAGTCAATAGGTAGTGCTGGAAACCCAGCATGATTGCTTCAGCTGCACAACGACGGAAGATATATTATATGTTGTTTAGTAATGGTAAACATGGAGTATAACGGAATCCCAAAAATGAACATGAAACATTTAGTAATTTATATTTGAGAAAAAGGGTAAGGGGGAATGCATACGCCATGGTGGCGGGCTGTTAACACAATACTGGACGCCTGGTAATTGCTCTTTCAGTGGGTGTGGTTGTAACTCCTCGGTTTTGTTGTTGTTGTTGCCACCACCATTTCCACCATTGCCACCACCACTCCCACCATTCCCACTACCATTTCCACCACCACCATTACTACCTCCGTTGTTATTGTTACCACCGCCACAACAGCCTTGAGCCATGTCCTGCTAGTTTAAGCACGTTTACGGAGGAAGGAGAACCCAAGAGTTAAGAGAGCAAGCAAGAGCTAAATGGCAGCAGAATTCAACCTTAAAATACCTGTCATGTAGTAGACCGTTACGAATTCAAATGACCAACATTTACTGAATTGAATGATATGTTTGGCTGTCAAATAGTATTTGTAATTTTTCATTGAATAGTGAACATTGTCTAATGTCTACGGTTTTTCTTATATAATTAACCACTAATTATTTCTGCTTTTAATCTACTTAAATGGTAGACAATCATAGCTTGCTTACAATTCAAAATCTTACTCATTACATTTTAATTGCATAAATAATAAAGAAAAGTAATGCTAGGTAGACTAAATTTGCAAACTAAATTTTATTTTATTTTATTTCAAATTTGGCCCAAAGTCCATTCCACTCCAAAATTGTTATCATAGGAAGTGACTTTGAGGAGGATTTATTGATAAACAAGAAAAATACAATATGTCAAGGGGAACATGAGGCCAAACTTGGACCATTAAAGAATTCATAACAACAAGTCAAAACCTCTATTAGCAAAACCTATAACAAGGGAGCTTAGAAAGGTTGTGAGAATAAGCAGCTGCAGCATAAGGAGGTCATGAATCCCACCAATGGACACCGGGGTGATCAAAACCATAATTGGCCAAACAATTAGCAACGTGGTTACCCTCTCTAAAAATATGAGAAATCTGAACCTGCATGGAAAATAAGTAAAACTCGACAGTTATGCCAACTGACTGTGACAACCCGTCCCTAATTTTACGATTTTATAAATTTTAAATGAATGATTTGACGAAAATGTCCCTAGAGACGAGGGCTTTGACTTTCGTTGACCAGCGTATGATGTGAAAATTATGTTGACACTCAAATTAACCTCTTTTTATCAATTGTAGCAAAGTATGTAAGTAGGGATCGTTCTAAACCGGGGATTAGGAGGGATTGCAAAATCACTTGAAAACTGACTCAAATACTTAAAAACAAGTTTAAACACTAAAATAGACTCAAAGAATGCAAAACTAAACTTTAAAACACCAAAACAAACCAAAACACTCAAAACTGGCTTAAAACCACAATCTGGGCAGTTTTGAACACTAGACTCAATCCTGGACGAAAATTGGTTTTATCTTGACCTAAGACACTTAAAAACATAAACTAAAGTGATTTCTAACTACTATGACTCAACTAAGTAAATGGGGATTGATTTTGGACGAATTTAACTTTTAAAACAAAAACTTTAAATACAAACTTTAATGAAAACGATTTTGATGAAATAGAATGGGGAAAGGCTAGTTAGAGGGTTCCTTCTCCACACATGAAACATATGCATACGACTCGATCTCCAATTACTCTTTCAACAAACCATGAATGACAATGCCCCAAATTAACTAGATTGACCAATTAACTCTCAGATTTCCCTAGATTCATTGAATTGAATGGAATACGCATTACAACCAAATTATTCTTATCAAGGACCCTAACTATGGAATACGCATGATAGAGACACATATCAAAGATCATTAAGTTCAATGGAAATCATAAGCATTGACGAGGCATTCATAACTATGGGATACGCATGTTACTCTTGCCTAGGATTTACTTAACACAATCGTGACTAGCGACTTTTACTACTTATGAATATAAGTTAATAACGATTAGGTGAAATTCCCTTATACTCTAGCATCAAATTCATGCATGTAAACTAAGTGTCGACCCTCAATCAACATACATAAACATGTTATCAATCAAATAGATAAGTAAACCACATTCACGATTCATGAAATCATAATTAGAAGAAATCAAGTCATATAAAACATATGATCATGGCTTTGAATTCCCCTCTAACTATAAAGAAATTAGTTCCTCATGTTCGCAAATACACAAAGACAAATAAATTTAAACATTGACATAAAGATAGAAAACACCTAGAAACGCTCCACAATCCAAGCTCCTTGAATGGCATGCACGGCTCCAAGTTGTCTTCCTTCTTCTCCTTGCAAACTCACGGCACAAGAGGTATGAATGGTGAATGGTGTAGTGAAAAATCTGGTAGAGGGGTGGTGAGTGATATGTGCGGCAAGGCCTTGTATTTATAGGCTGAAAATCCCATCTCCTAGGTAGCAAAGGACAAGGTTTTAAAGGCCTAAATTGCATAGGATAATAACATCCAATCCTATAAGGAAAACAAGTCAAAAACCCAAAGGGATTGGGAGATAATGTGCAGCAGAAAGAGTGTGAAAAGATAAGACTTCTAGAAACCAAAAATCCCAAGGGAAATAGGTATTAGGTGCGGCAAGGATCTAGGGTTCTAGAAGATAATGCAAGGCAGATTTTTAGGCTTCTAGAAAGGTTCCTAGGTGTCATCTTGGTAGGATAAGATAAGGTCTTCTAGAAATCCCATTTTACGCATCCTAATCTAATTAGAAACCCTCCTAAGTGGCTGGAATGTGGATAGTTTAGGATAAGGATAAGATAGGATAGGATAAGGTTTGATTGGATAAGATAAGCTAAGATAAGGTTATGGATGAGGTTTTGGATAATACTCCTTATCTTGAGCTGATTCTTTGGCTTTAATTCTTCTTCTTCATGTAGGAAACCTTGCTTGAGTAGGAAACTTCATATATCTAGGAATCCATCTTCAATTAGGACTCCTTTAGTGATTAGGAATCCCAATTCATTTAGGAATCCTTCATTCAAGTCATTTCCTTCTTCAACTAGGAAACTTTGTATCTTCAATTCTTCAACTTTGAAACGCCTTCCTAGCTTCACCAATTCCTCAAATTCGTCCATCCCTTGTGCTTCATGTGCATGAACTCCATTTTAGCCCAATTTTGCTCCAAAACGCTCCAAATTGCATCCTTTTGCTCACTTTGTCTCTAAAACCTGAAAACACATGAAAATAGCTTAAAAGACTAACTTAACTAAGAAAACACAACATAAATGCATAAGAACTAACTAACTAAGGCGCATAAATATGCTCCTATCAGCGTATATTGCGACCTACGAAATATTCTTTTATCGTATTCTCGAAGTACTCGACGGTACGAACGCGTAGACGCAAGCATAATCAAATTTGAAGCTGCGATAAAGATTTTGTAGAATTACGAAATTTGAGGGTGTTTTATAAAATTTGAATTTTTGGATAATTTATTATTTTAATATTTTTGAGTGGATATTTTAAATATTTTATAAATTTTCTGGCCCATGGGGTCCACACTCACATAAATTCTCCACCCTTCTCTTGACACCTGGCAAACTCTCTCTCCCTCAGGCTCTCATGCCTCTCCACCTTTCATTTCTACGTCTCTCTCTAACTCTCTCCTCCCTCTGCAAAACAAGTACGTCGAGACCTGAGGCACCATCTCGGTCGCCACTCTGGCGAACTCTTCCACCACCAGCCATCATCATCATCACTACACTGTCCCTTCTCCCTCATCGCAAACTCCCATCTCTCTTTCTTCCTTTGTGCTGGCTGCATATGAACACCAACGGAATTCGGTGATATCTCAAGTTTCGACGACAAAACACCTCAGGTGTACTTTTCCAGATTTTCCAGCAAGAGCTCAACGACTTCAAGCTGTTTTTCGACCACCTCCGACCATGGTAGAGGAAGTCAAAGGTATATTTCGATTCCTTGTTCTCTGAGCTTTGTTTTGATATATTGGAAGGCTAGGTTTAGTTAAGTTTTGGTGTGGTCGGAATTGGGTGGAATCTGGCGGTTGCAGTGGCAACCAGCAGGAGAAGAAGATGGAAAAAAAAAAAAAAGGAAAATGGGGGCCTGAATTTTAGGCCATTGCCCCATGACCCTTTAACCCAAGGTCCAATTGGCCCATTTACCTAATTGGGCTCAGAATAATCTAAGAATATTCTTTGAAATATTCTTGGGATATTCTCTGGAATATTCTTGGGATATTTCTTATGTTGGCTTTTCGGAAATGTCTCGGAAACCCTCATAGATTAATTTTGACGTCCTGAGTCCGTTTTTGACATCCATTTAGTGAAATCCCGAAGTTTTAACGTAGTTAACCACTGGGGTGTCTCAATTGACTTTTAGGGTTAACCTTTGACTTTTTGTAAAATATGTCGGGGACCCTCCTTAGCGTATTTCGACACCCTGATTTCAAATTTGCACTCCGTTTTCCCAAATTTAATCATTTTAGTGGAGTTTTACTAATGGGTCCTAATATTATGCTTATGTGCGATTATTATCGGTGACTTCGGCTATTCTAGTTCGAATGGGTTCGACTCAACGACATGATCTGTGAGTGGGTCTTTGCTTCTACATATTATATATATTTATTTAGTTTCCATTTATACATTTGAAAAAGAATTTCCTATGCATGCCTAGATTAGACTAATGCTTATAAGAATTTGCAAAATAACAGAAAGTTACGAAAATATCATAAATCCTACGGGATGCACATGTATGCATACTGATATGGAGTTTTAATTACAACCATGAGTAATATCATATTTATTACTATTACATTGACTAGAATTATCGAATTACTATGGCATGACTAAATTGATGTTATTTGCTCATCGTTTGTTGCACCGGTGTTGGTACTTGCATAGGTCCGGGCCAGTCTTTCATGTGTATGTGCACATCGCATTGTACGCTCACTTTGGGTCCATTGTAGGTGCCAGTCCTGTTGTACAGGTTGCCATAGGCAACTTCGACTCGTATGTGTTGCGCATAGCACCGGTCTTCACGTGATTATAGTATTAGAGCGTATATCATTGTTACACCCAATCATGTTCATGTTAGAATACCTCTGCATGAACCTGTGTCTCAGCATGTGTCGATGAGCACTCAATATAATATGTTTGCTTATGCAAAATTTTGTGATTATGGTCGTCATGCGCTTATTTACGAGATATTGTGCCGTGATGAATTCTTGAGGTATTGCAGGCTACAGTAAGTATTTTCTTACTATATGTAGTATGTATATTTTAGAAACTATACTTGTTTTACAGCGAGGGGTTATTATGTTTTTGAAAAGGTATTTACAAAATTTTATTTTTAGGCCCACTCACCCTTGTTTTTCACCCTTCCAAGTTTTAGTAGCTGAGTTTTTGTATCGACGAGGATTCTTGGCAAAAATCAATAATATAATTATCATCCTACTTCACTGTACTTTACTTATGCTATGACATCACATGTGAAATGGGTTCATTCCTGTTCACCAGTGCACTCTTGTATTTAGGCACTTTTAGGTTTAAATTTATTCACATTTTCCACATGACCACACTTTATGGCTTCTTCCCCCTCCGGGTGTCGGCCAGCATAGCTCGATTCGGTGTCCAGGTAGACATTCTAGGTCGAGGTGTGTTAGTTTGGTATCAGAGCTAGGTTTCGATACTGGGACCTGTGGGTGATGGGCCCACCATGCTTGCGCTGCACCACTCTAATAGATGGTTTCAAATGATTCTAGCAAAAAATACTTACTACTTCGGGGACTTTTACTGACCGTATGTATAACGACTTGTACAAGTTGCCATAGGCAACTCTGACTCGTATGCGTTGCGCATAGTGCTAGTCTTCACATGATTGTAGTACTAGAGCATATATCATTATTACACCAGTCATGTTCATGTCAGAATACCTCTGCATGAACTCGTGTGTTAGCATGTGTCGATGAGCACTCGATATAATACGTTTGTTGATGCGAGATTTTGTGATTATGGTCGTCATGCACTTATTTACGAGATATTATGCCGTAATGAATTCTTGAGGTATTGCAGGCTACAGTAAGTATTTTCTTACTATACGTAGTATGTATATTTTGAAAACTATACTTGTTTTATAGCGAGGGGTTATTATGTTTTCAAAAAGGCTTTTACAAAACTTTATTTTTAGGCCCATTCACCCTTGTTTCGGCCCTTCAGGTTTTAGTAGCTGAGCTTTCGTATCAACGAGGATTCTTGGCAAATATTGGTATTGGAGATCACCTTCAATGGTATAATTCTCATCTTAGTTTACTGTACTTTACTTATGTTATGACATCACGTGTGAAATGGGTTTATTCCCGTTCACCAGCGCACTCTTGAATTTAGGCACTTTTAGGTTTAAATTTATTCACATTTTCCATGTGACCATACATGATGGCTTCGTCACCGCCAGCACAACTCAATTTGATGTCCAGGTGGACATTCTAGGTCAGGGTGTGTCAGTTTGGTATCAGAGCCAGGTTTCGATCCTGGGAGCTGTGGGTTATGGGCCCACCATGCTTCTGCTGCGCCACTCTGATAGATGGTTTTAGATGATTCTAGGGAAAAATACTTACTACTTTGGGGACTTCTACTGGCCGTAGGTATGACGACTTGTACAGTTGCCATAGGTAACTCCAGCTCTTATGCACTACGCATAACGCTCGTCTTCATGTGATTGTAGTACTAGAGCGTATATCATTGTTACACCCAGTCCTGTTCATGTCAGAATATCTCTGCATGAACTCGTGCATCAGCATGTGTCGATGAGCACTCAATATAATATGTTTGTTTATGCGAGATTTTGTGATTATGGTTGTCATGTGCTTATTTACGAGATATTATGCCATAATGAATTCTTAAGGTATTGCAGGCTATAGTAAGTATTTTCTTACTATACATAGTATGTATATTTTGGAAACTATACTTGTTTTATAGCAAGAGGTTATTATGTTTTCGAAAAGGCTTTTACAAAACTTTATTTTTAGGCCCACTCACCCTTGTTTTTCACCCCTCCAGGTTTTAGTAGCTGAGCTTTCGTATCTATGAGGATTCTTAGCAAATATTGGTATTAGAGATCACCTTCAATGGTATAATTATCATCATATTTTACTGTACTTTACTTATGTTCTGACATCACATGTGAAATGGATTCATTCCCGCTCACCAGCGCACTCATGTATTTAGGCACTTTTAGGTTTAAATTTATTCACATTTTCCATATCACTACACTTTATGGCTTCGTCACCCTTCGGGTGTCGGCCAGCACAGCTCAATTTGATGTCCAGGTGGACATTCTGGGTTGGGTTGTGTCAATTTGGTATCAGAGCCAGGTTTCGATCCTAGGACCTGTGGGTTATGAGCCCACCATGCTTTTATTGCGTCACTCTGATAGATGGTTTCAGATGATTCTAGGGAAAACTACTTACTACTTCGAGGACTTCTACTGATCGTAGGTATAACGACTCATACAGGTTGCCATAGGTGACTTCAACTCGTTTGTGCTGCGCATAGCATCAGTCTTCACGTGATTGTAGTACTAGAGCATATATCATTATTACACCTAGTCATGTTCATGTCAGAATACCTCTGTATGAACTCATGTGTCAGCATGTGTTGATGAGCACTCGATATAATATGTTTGCTTATGCAAGATTTTGTGATTATGGTCGTCATGCGCTTATTTACGAGATATTATGCCGTAATGAATTCTTGAGGTATTGCAGGCTACAGTAAGTATTTTCTTACTATACGTAGTATGTATATTTTGGAAACTTCACTTGTTTTACAGTGAGGGGTTATTATGTTTTCGAAAAGGCTTTTACAAGACTTTATTTTTAGGCCCAATCACCATTGTTTCGCCCCTTCAGGTTTTAGCAGCTGAGCTTTCGTATTAATGAGGATTCTTGGCAAATATTGGTATTGGAGATCACCTTCAATGATATAATTCTCATCCTACTTTACTGTACATTACTTATGCTCTGACATCACGTGTGAAATGGATTCATTCCCGCTCACCAGCGCACTCTTGTATTTAGGCACTTTTAGGTTTAAATTTATTCACATTTTCCACATCACCACACTTTATGGCTTCGTCACCTTCCGAGTGTCGGCCAGAATAGCTCGATTCGGTGTCCAGGTGGACATTCTAGGTTGGGGTGTGTCAGTTTGGTATTAGAGCTAGGCTTCGTTCCTTGGACCTGTGGGTTATGGGCCCACCACGCTTCCGCTACGCCACTCTGATAGATGGTTTCAATATATTCTAGGGAAAAATACTTACTACTTCGGGGACTTCTACTGACTGTAGGTATAATGACTTGTACAGGTTGCCATAGGCAAATCCGACTCGTATACGCTGCGTATAGCACTAGTCTTCACGTGATTGTAGTACTTGAGCGTATATCATTGTTACACCCAGTCCTGTTCATGTCAGAATACCTCCGCTTAAACTCGTGTGTCAGCATGTGTTGATGAGCACTTGATATAATATGTTTGCGTATGCGAGATTTTGTGATTATGGTCGTCATGCGCTTATTTACGAGATATTATGCCGTAATGAATTCTTAAGGTATTGTAGGCTACAGTAAGTAGTTTCTTACTATACGTAGTATGTATATTTTGGAAACTATACTTATTGTGCAGTAAGGGGTTATTTTTCGAAAAGGTTTTTATAAAACTTTCTTTTTAGGCCCACTCACCCTTGTGTTTTGCCCTTCCAGGTTTTAGTAGCTGAGCTTTCGTATCGATTAGGATTTTTGGCAAATATTGGTATTGGAGATCACCTTCAATGGTATAATTCTCATCCTACTTTACTGCACTTTAGTTATGCTCTGACATCACGTGTGAAATGGGTTCCTTCCCGCTCACTAGCGCACTCTTGTATTTAGGCACTTTTAGGTTTAAATTTATTCACATATTCAACATCATTGCACTTTATGGCTTATTCCTCCGGGTGTCGGCCATCACAGCTCGATTCGGTGTAGAAAGGGGATCATTTCTTGTTGTTTTCTTCTTGTTGCTTTTCTCTTCTCAGAGAGAGGGAGATAGGGGCATAGAGATCTCAGTTATGCCTGAGGTCTGAGGTCTAAGGTAGTTGTTGATGAAAATAATCTTATGAGTGATTTGTTTGTTGGAAAGATGAGGTATGAAACATGTAACATGGCATGTGGGAGGAAGATGTCGATATTTTAACATCTTTCTTTCTTTCTTCATGTTATTGTTATAGGTGTTTGTGTACCATAGTGCATAAAGTATGAAAAAGCTCAGTTCTGGCTGCACCTAGTCTTGATATAATGAAAGTGGAACATTGGTGTGAGTTTGAATCTATGTATTGTTATATATGCAATATGTGTTGCTTGTTTTGTGTGTGTTCTGTATTATCTGTTATGTGTATTATGTGTGTGTGTGTGTTATGTGTTTTGTTTATGTGTGGGGGGCTGGAGTTTGACTTGTGATTTTTCCCTCACTCTTAGACTTTTTCAGATTAAGTCCAATTACCCAGTCTCTACATCTTTTCATATATTATTGTTGTTGGCTTGCCATCCTTTATTTTTCTCAACAACTGTGTAGTCTATGATCCTTGGCCATGTGTTATTATTTTCTATTTATGAATTTTTTACATTTTCAATTGGTATTGATACACCTCGACCTGGAATGTCCACTTGGACTCCGAATCGAGCTGTGCTGGTTGACACCAGAAGGGTGACGAAGCTATAAAATGTAGTGATGTGGAAAATGTGAGTAAATTTAAACCTAAAAGTGCCTAAATGACAGAGTGCGCTTGTGAGTAGGAATGAACCTATTTCACAAGTGATGTCAAAGCATAAGTAAAGTACAGTAGAGTAGGTTGAGAATTATACCATCGAAGGTAACCTCCCATACCAAGATTTGCCAAGAATCCTCGTCGATACGAAAGCTCAGCTACTAAAACCTGGAGGGGTGAAAAACAAGGGTGAGTGGGCCTAAAAATAAAGTTTTTGTAAAAATATTTTCAAAACGTAATAACCCCTCGCCATAAAACAAGTATAGTTTCCAAATATACATACTACTTATAGTATGAAAATACTTATCGTAGCCTACAATATTTCAAGAATTCAATACATCACATTAATAATTCGTAAATAAACACCTAACGTCCAATAATCAAATAATCTCGGATACAAACATATCATATCGATTGCTCATTGACATATGCTGACACACGAGTTCATGCAGAGATATTCTAACATGAACATGACTAGGTGTAATATTAATTTACGCTCTAGTACTACAATAACATGAAGAATAATGATATGTGCATCACATATGAGTCGTAATTGCCTATATCAATCTAGGATAGGACTAGCATCTACAATAGATCTGAAGTGAGCGTACGGTGCGATGTGAACATACATGTAAAAGACTGGCCTTGGCTTGAACGAGTACTAACACCAGTGTAGCAACGATGAGCAGATAACGTAAATAAAATCACAAGGGTAAATCAATAATTTACGTAGACATAATACTATTCACTACCGTAAATATAAATAAGGTATCCTGTAATAATATGCATATATGTGCATTCCGTGGGATTCATAATAATCTCACAATTTTCATCATCGCGACAATTCTTATAACGTTAATTTAATTATGGCATTACTTAGAAAATGCATTATTAATCTATATATGGAAACTCAAATAATATATATACTATATAAAAGAAAAGACTCACTCACAGATACTTGTGAAGTTGCAGTTGTTTGCACTAGGAAAGTCGGAGTCTCCGATAGTAATCGCATCATTGGGTTCCTTGGCAGTGGTTAGAGTTGGCCGAAAAAAGGCTCGAAAGTCGTCTCAAAATCTGGGAAGTCTTCCCCACAGCGGTTCCTTGTAGGAAGTTTGCGAACTTGCATGGAAAACATGGCGGCGTTCCCCATTACGTTTATGTGTAATTTGCATGGAGTCCAAAGAGTGAAAAATCTGAAGGAGAGAATGGAGTGAGTTATTTTGTGGTTGAAACTCATCGAAACAACGAACGATGGTGGTGGCTCGGTGTTCATCGCTGCACCATCTCGGTGAGACGAAAGAGTAAGAGAGTTTGAAGGGGATGAGAGAAAGACTGAGGGAAGAGGGAAGATAGAGAAAACCCAGGTGGTGGTTTGGTGTAGCTTGCTGAAAGAGATGGCGAGTTGGTGGACGCCGGTTGTGGATGCAAATTTCCACCATCTCTTCCCTTGATGAAAATGCACCTACAAAATAATAACACCTTCGATTAAAGCCAAAAGCCTTACGCGCCTATGATGAATGGGGGGCTTGGCCAAAGAATCTCCAATGCCAAAGTTAGAATTTTGAAAAGAATGTGTTTGGTAGCAGATGGCTCTCCATTTTAGTGGGATAAGATGAGTATTTATAGAAGGGTGGCTGACCCTATTTGAAGAATAGTGGCCGGCCATATATGGTGTAATTGGAGAATAATTGCAAGATATTATGTGAAATAATATCTTACAATTAACATTGATGCGGGAGGAAGACTTGGAGAAAACAATTTGAAACCATTAATATGCTTTAGAATAACAAAGGTTTTGTATTTTAATTACTTAGGAATTTGTTAAGTTATTTTGAGAGTTGTAAGGGTGTCATGGAAACTTAAAGTCTATTAATTTGTAAACGCTTATAAATATTGTACTAGAAAGCCTTGAATGGAGACTTGAATGAATTATAAAATATATTTTGCTTTGTGCAATTGAAGTGAGTTGTTTCTCCTTATAAAATCAAGCGTTTGACTTGGTCGTGTGAGCGAATCCACGATTAGTGACGTGAGCGAGCTCCATTGCCCCTAGTTGAGTGACTCTCAGGTCATCTATCCCTTGTCTCCTCGAGAACCCTTGGCTTGTCCTGCATCAAGTGGCATCAAAGCAGGTTATTCGCTGCGGTTGAAGACCATGGCTGTGATTTACAATCTGTTTGAAGAGCACACTGTCGAAGAAACTAGTTTCATCGATTGGAATTTACCACCAATTTATGATGAGTACGTTGATGATGATGTCAACCTCAAAGAGATCTTTTTCGATGGGTGTTCTCTACTAATTTAAGGCGAGCAAGATGAAGATTACAATTTTATGCTTATGGTGGTTAATCACCAATGTTGCTTGCAACTTGGAGTCAATGCCAATCTTGCTCCAATTTTTTATGAATACTGCTATGGTGACAAAGGAATGAGTTCCTCTGTGAAAGAACGGTGCGTGCATCATCATAAAGAGGTAATATTTGACCGTGATACCCATTATATATGTGACTACATTTGGGAATCCTTTATTGCTTTCCATAGTAGGAAAATATACTTGGACCAAAGCATTTTTCCAAGTCATCAATATCAAAAGGAAATCTGGAAGATTGACGAGCATATTTCAAAAGAAATTGTTGCTATCATGAAACGATTAAGCGGTGCACAAAACTTGAGAAAGTTTTGGAAAGCAAAATACTTGGAATATTCTACTATTTGGATTTGCTCAAGGAATTGGAAAAATTTGGTGCTAAATTGGGTATTGTGGAACATCTTGGTTGGACATCCAAAAGATCGAGGAAAAAAATGGAAAAAAAGAAGAAGAGGTCAATTGAAACTTGAGGACGAGTTTTTTTTCTTTCGAGAATATGAGAATGATGTGGGAGGAAGACTTGGAGAAAACAATTTGAAACCATTAATATACTTTGGAATAACAAAGGTTTTGTATTTTAATTACTTAGGAATTTGTTAAGTTATTTTGGGAGTTGTAAAGGTGTCATGGAAACTTAAAGTCTATTAATTTGTAAACGCTTAAAAATATTGTACTAGAAAACCTTGAATGGAGACTTGAATGAATTAAAATATATTTTGCTTTGTGCAATTGAAGTGAGTGATTTCTCCTTCCCCAATCAAGCATTTGGCTTGGTTGTGTGAGTGAATCCACGATTAACGACGTGAGCGAGCTCTGTTGCCCTTGGTTAAGCGAATCCCAAGTTATCTATCCCCATCTCCTTGATACCCTTGGTTCTGTCCTACATCAAACATGGAAATTAATCCCAAATTAAATAGGAAGTTTTGGGAATTACCTTTTGAATAAGGATTTGATGAGGAGTGATGAGAGATATTTGAATAAATACCATTTTGATTACCTTTGACTCTTCCTTGATTGAGTAGTTATTGTCTGTTGCATGCGTGTGGGAATTCCGATGGGCCTCAAGGGTAATTTTGTCCTTTTAACCTAAAAGTCCACGTGTCACCTCCATAATTTTCTTAATTACTTTTTGCTCCACAAATGCCCCCACACATGCTGGGTTGCTGACATGAAAGGGCAGTAGGTGTAGAGATCTCCAACTTTGATGTAGATTCCAACTTGGACTTGGAATTAGATTCTTCTAGGAAAGGGAAATAAATCACCTCCAAAACCTATTTAAGCCTACCTTAAGTAAGGGATTAAATCAACTTCAGATGGTAATTCTTTATCTCTACAAGAAAGAGAGAAAGATAGAGGATATTTGCTCAGAGGGCCCTTGTAAAGAACCGCCTTCCGTTGATTTCTTTGTTTTCTCCATGCCACACCAAGGTAAAAAAAAATTAATTTTCTTTGTCTTCTTCTTGGGTAGTTGTGTCGCGAGGCAGCCATCGAGGTGGTGCGGCACTTTAGCTGACAGGGGTCAGGAGTTGACACGGCATGGGCTGATGAGGTGGTGTGGCAAGGGCCACGACTTGGGCTGCTCGGCATATGTCAAGGAAGTGGTGTGGCAAAGGCCATAGTTTAGGCTACCACATTTATGCTGCTTGTCAAAAAGGAAGAAACTGCTTGAATTTGATTTCTCAACTGTCGTAGATGGAGTAATCGAAGATAGTGCTACCAAGATTGGAGCTGCTAAAGATGAAGTGTCGGGTTAGAAAATTGCTGAGTGCAAAGTGGCTGCTGAAGGCAGGATGGCTACTGGAGAGCCCAAGGTCATCCAAGCTGCCAAATGAGTAGTCTGCTTCATAAAAGTTTATCAATTTGCTAGAAATTTAATAAACTACTTTCGTTTTACTCCATCTTTGTTTTTCTTGAAACTTTGCTTGCTTGAAGCATCTTGCAAAACTTTTAGGCATAAAACTGTCGGTTGAGCACGCTGCTTCGAAAAAGGTTGACGATCTCACAGAGTCACTACGGCCGTGAGTTTTGGCTTATTGGGGCTTCGAGCTGTTGAGTTCGTCGTCAGCTGCTGCCTCCTGACCATTTGTTGCTTAACTAGTATCGAGTATTCGATCATTTGAGCTGTGTAGCCCAGATGGGTGTCGGGGAATTGGTGTTCCCTCTGGCTTACCTAGATGGGTGTCCGAGAATTGGTGTTCCCTCTGGCTTACCTAGATGAGTGTCCGAGAATTAGTTTATCCTCTCACACTTGAGAGCTTACCCATATAGGTGTCGGGGAATTAGTTTACCCTATCACACTGGAGAGCAATTAGTTTACCCTCTCACACCGGAGAGTAATTAGTTTACCTTTTCGCACTAGAGAGCTGACCCATATAGGTTTCGGGGAATTGGTTTACCCTCTCACACTAGAGAGCAATTAGTTTACATTCTCGCAATGGAGAGCATACCCATATGAGTGTTAGGGAATTGATTTACCATCTCACACTGAAGAGCTAACTCATATGTGTGTTAGGGAATTGATTTATCCTCTCGCACTAAAGAGCATAGAAGTCGATGTCGTGAGCGCAAGTGAGGAAAGCTGGACAACTGAAATAATCCTCACCCTATGAGATCTTGTTCGGTGATCTGCTTGAGACTTCGAACTACTTGTGGAACCCGTGTAAGGGTGCAAGATCAGCACCGTTGGAAGCCATGGTGCAAGATCAGCACCGTTGGGAGCCATGGTGCAAGATCAGCACCGTTGGGAGCCATGGTGCAAGATCAGCACCGTTGGGAGCCATGGTGCAAGATCAGCACCGTTGGGAGCCATGGTGACAGATCAAGAACAATTAGGAGCTCTGAAGCAAGTAGGCACGACTTTGAGTGCAAAGTTATGGTGAAAACAAGACATACCCTTGGTTCTTGGTGGTTGGGTCGGTGTGTTATTTTGGTACCTGTCTGCCCTTAACGTGCGATTAGGCTGAGTTGATGCGTTTGTCAGAACATAAGTAATCATTGTATCCTCCAGTGTATGTGGGATGGTTCCATCTGCTCGATCTTATCAATGAAAGGTGACCTATTTATACTGTGGGATGGTTATGTCTTGTCGGAGTGCTTTGTTAGTAGCTTTGTTGCGTTGGAAATCATGCAATCGTGCAATCAGAAGCCTTTTAACTTATTCCTGAATTTGCCTATTTGAGAAGCAAAGCTTTCGACTGCCGATCTAGGCTGCTATTCCCTATGCTTAGCTCGTCTATGTTACGGTTGCGGTGCATGTGGTACATTCTTGGCAGGCGAGCGAGTCACTCGCAGACTGCCTGTTAAACTTAAGCTAGATTGAGTGATTGCTTCTCTCTGTTCGTTGTGCTGCCTACTCCACTGTAAGGTGAAGGATGCCCCTTGTGGGCCTAGCCGTAAATGAACACTTCGCTTGGAAGGTTATCCATGTTGATTATCAGAGTGTGCCCCTAACTGTGAATATATGTTCGTTCGTGGGGCTACCAGGGAGTGCACGCTTCTTCGCGCACTATGACAAGAGTATACGCTATCTTGAGGGCCCAGACAAAAGTGTACACTGCCAGAATGCTTGGTTCGTGGATGGTCAAATGGCTGCTTGCCGGGAAGATGTTGGAGAGGTTTGTCATCTGCCCTTGTCCTACTTCAGGATACCTCGTTTGGGGCACGCTGCATCTCGGTGCACTGCAAAAGCTGATTCACCAAGATCGTCTGCTCCGCGAGGGCACTTGTTAACTCTATTACTTGTCGAGACAAGTGCTGTTCGTCATTTAGGATGAAAAAGCTTGGACAATATGCGTCTCATTGAGTAGTGGAAGTGTAATAGACTCCAAGCATGGGATTTGAGTTGGGATATGTCAAATTTGCAGAAAAATGGGGTGAAAATACCCCTGGTTCAATTGTAGGTCCAAAAATTTGAAGTCATGACAGTTGAATCGGTCTAGGCAGTTAGGTGAGCCACGAGAGTGAGTTGGACCTCGAGTGCAGGTCGGATCGCGGGCATAGGCCGGATCCCGAGCACAGGCTAGGTCGCCAAGGCATACGAGCCCTGGGCATTTCTTTTTCTCGACATGGCTTGGGCTCGTCATGGGCCTGTGAGTCTTGGGTTGGCTGCCTTTTGGGCTTGCTGCTTTGTAGCTAATCGCTAGGTTATTGCTCCGTGGGCTGCAGTTGTCGTTGTTTCATGGCCGAGCTGTCCCACTATCCACTACAACGGCTACCATGATGGTGGTGCTCCGTGGTGGCAAGATTACTCCTCTTGTCACGATGAGCTTCGTGAATCGTCGTGGTAGGGCTACATCGTGTTTTCTATCATTTGATCCGGATCTTTGAACGTAGGAAGTTCTGTTCATTGTGTTCTCCATTGTATTTTTCTCCTACGTCTATTCAAAGAATTAAAAATTCTAGGAATAAGAATGTATGAAAAATTTACGAACGAACGAGAAATGAGAAACTTTGAATGCGAGAGTCTTCTTCGAGTGTGTGAATCAAACTCTCAATGAAAGCACCAATTTGTGGATGCAAATTTCTACCATCTCTTCCTTTGACAAAAATGCACCTGCAAAATAATAACACATTTGATTAAGGCCAAAAGCCTCACGTGCCCATAATGAATGGGGAGGCTTTGGCCGAAGAATCTCCGATGCCAAAGTTAGAATTCTGAAAAGAATGTGTTTAAGAGTTAGTGGGTAGCAGATGTGTCTCCATTTTAGCGGGATAAGAGGGGTATTTATAGGAGGGTGGTCGACCCTATTTGGAGAATAGTGGCCCACCATATATGGTGTAATTGGAGAATAATTGCAAGATATTATTTTCCTATTTAATTTGGGATTAATTACCATGTTAATTGCAAGATATTATGTGAAATAATATCTTGCAATTAACATGGTAATTAATCCCAAATTAAATAAGAAGTTTTGGGAGATATGATAGGAGCATATTTATGCGACTTAGTATGTTTGTTTTCGTGCATTTATGTTCTTAGTTCTTAGTTATGTTAGTAGTTTAAGCCATTTTTGGGTGTTTGTAGGTTCTATGGGCCAAGGATGCAAGAAGATGCATTTTGGAGCATTTTGGAGCATTTTTGGGCCATGATTGGATGGTGCAAACATGGAGACATGAGGATGGACAAATTTGAAGTCAAATGAGGCTAGGAACATGCTAAAAATGTGGTGAAACAAATACAAAGTGCAAGAAGGGATAGGTTTCTAGAAGGATTGGCCAAAACTTCACTCAAAAACCTCAATGCCGTGGCTTTTACTTCAAAGCAACCAGAAATATGAGTGATGATGCAATGCTTAAATCACCATGACATGTGAGTGGATGATGCAATGCTTAGCTAACCATGACATGTGAGTGGATGATGCAATGCTTAGCTCACCATGACATGTGAATGGATGACTCAATACCTAACCCACCAACAATTCCCACTCTTTGCCTTGCTCACCTACTCAATTCCACCATAATTTTGTGTTAAACAAGTCCATCCTTTTCCTATAAATACCATGGCAACAACCTCATTCAATTCATCCAAAAATTAACCATTCTCCAAGCCTTTCCTTGCCTCTCCTACATATCTAAACCCCTTCCCATCCATTCCTCCAAATAACCAACCCTTCAACATCATTCCAACCTTGTTGTGGCGGCAAGGAGAAGGAGAAAAGTCCTTGGACGCGCTTGCTATCCAACATGGATCGTTGGAACGTTTAGGTGCTTTCTTCCCTTTGTTTTTCAATGGTTAAATTTGTTTATCTTTGTTTTGTAATAATGAGGAACTAAACCCCCCTTGGCTAGGGGGGGATTCAAAACCATGTTAATGCTTGCTATATGATTTGATTACTTCCAATTGCGTTTCTTGAATTGTGAATTCAATTTACTTATCCGTTCGTATAAAAACTAATTTGTGTATGTTGGTTGAGAGTGCACGCTTAATTTTCATGCATGAATTTGACGCTAGAATATAAGGGAGTTTCACCTAATCGTTATGAACTTATATTCACAAGTAGTGAAGGTTGCTAGTCACAATCACGTTAAGTAAATTCTTGGCATAAGTTTCATGCAAATTATAGTAACGAGTGCCTCGTCAATACTTATGTTTTTCATAGAACTTAATGATTCTTGCTTGTATCTCTATTATGCAATTCATGTAGGGAACTTGTAGGGAATGTTTTGGGTTGTCGTATGCAATCATCCAATCTAATAACTTGTTGAAAAACTGAGAGTTAATTAGTGCAATTCACGGTTAATTTGGGGCGTTGAGTATTCATAACTTATAGAAGAGCAATTGGAAATCATTTTGTATGCAAGCAAGACATGTGTGGAGAAGAACCCCTTAGCTAGCCTTCCATTATCCATTCAACCCAAATTTGTTTAAAATCTATTTAAGTTTTTAGTTCATTCGTTTTTACTTTCAACTTCACCAAACTCAAATCCCCCTTTTACTTTCTTGTTTTAAAATCTTTTGTTTACATTTTTAACTTTGTTTCTTTTTGTTTTTGAGTCAGTTTAGAGGTTTTAGCAAGCCCTCCTAATCCCCGGTTTAGAACGATCCCTACTTACATACTTTGCTACAATTGTCAAAAAGAGGGTTTAATTTGAGTGTGCTTATATTATTCGCATCAAATTTTGGCGCCGTTGCCGGGGATTAGCAACTTTGCTAAATCCCCATTGTTTCTTTTTATTTCTTTTTTGTGTGTTTTAATTTTAGTTTTAATTTTATTTGATTTTGTTTATTTAAGGTACTAGTTTATGACTCGTAGTTCTCAACCAGTTCGTGCACACATATCGAAGTTTGACGACAATTTTGAACGAACTTTGAGAAGGAAAAGGAAAGAACCAGAACCTAATCCACCTAGTTCTAGTTCTGAATCCGAATTTGAAGAAAAGGAGGAGGCAGAAAAAGACATGGAGGTGGACAATCGAACAATCAAAGAACTTTCAGCCTCGGGATTGGACAATGCCGCGCCTCTATGTATCCAATACCCCGCAGCAGCCCGAGGAAAGACAGAAGAATTTGAATTGAAGTCAAGCTTGTTACACCACATTCCGAAGTACCATGGGTTGTCCATGGAAGATCCTAACAAACACTTGAAAGAATTCGAGGTAGTATGTTCAAGCATGACCCCCGTCAATGTCGATGGGAGTATTTTGAAGATGAAAGCCTTCCCTTTTTCTCTCTTGGAAAAGGCGAAGGATTGGTTGTACGAATTGGCGCCCGGAACCGTCACATCATGGGAAAGCATGAAACGGGCCTTTTTAGAGAAGTTTTTCCCAACTTCTCAAGTCATCCTCCTACGGAAAAGGATAAGTGGAATTCAACAAGAGGAAGGTGAATCTTTTCCTACTTATTATGAACGTTTTAAATCTCTTGTTGCTTCTTGTCCACAGCATCAGATGAAGGAGGAACTTCTTTTGCAATACTTCTACGAGGGGCTACTACCTATCGAACGTCAAATGCTAGATGCCTCGGCGGGAGGAGCCTTGGTGGACAAGACCCCCACGGCAGCAAAGACTTTAATTTCCAACCGTGCGTTGAATGCTCAACAATACGAAGGCGTTGGACAAAGGAGTAACCCACGACCACATCAAGTCAATGAGGTAAGTGCCATAACCGAACTTCAAAATCAAATGGCTAACCTTACTACTTTGCTTTCTCAGGTAGTGGAAGGTCCAAAAGTGCAAAACGTGGCAGCTTGTGGCGTGTGTTCCATGCAAGGCCACCTTACGGACAAGTGCCCACAGTTGATAGAAAATGGAGGGTGGGAGACCCTCAATGCCGTGGGATTTGGCAACCAATACCAACCAAGGAATGACCCCTTTTCCAATACTTACAATCCCGGTTGGCGTGATCATCCAAATTTCAAATGGCGAGAACCCCAACAAGGCCAACAACAAAGCGGATTGAGGCAACAACCCCCGGGTTTCTATCAAAAGCCGTTTGCACCAACTCAACCCCAAGCACAACCTGCCCAAAAATCAGGTTCGTCTATTGATAATGATCAAATTTTTAATTTACTAACTTCTATGGCACAGGGAATGCAAAATAGGGACAAAAAGGTGGACGAGTTGGAGAAACAAGTAGGGCAAATTGCCGAGTTCATGGGGCAGTTTCGAGAGCAAGGCAAGTTGCCTAGCTCAACCATTGCAAATCCAAAAGGAGGCTTTGAATCTGCCAAGGCAATCATGTTAAGAAGTGGGAAACAAGTTGGAACAGCCCCAAACAAGGTGGAGGAAGTGATACTTGAAGAGGAGGAACAAGGGTTGGCCACGGTAAGGAAAGAGGTTCCTTTGCCGCAAGTCTCCATGGCTCCTAAGCCATCCAATCTGCCAAATAAAGGTACAACCGTGTCCAATTCCATTCCTACTAATGATTTTCCTTTGAATGTCCCCTTTCCTAGTAGGTTCAAGCAAACAAAGAAAGAAGAAGCTGAAAAGGACATTCTAGAGACGTTCCGGAAAGTGCAAGTCAATATACCTCTCCTTGACGCAATTAAGCAAGTACCTAGGTACGCCAAGTTTTTAAAGGAACTATGTACAACAAAAAAGAGAATTTCAAACAAAGAGGTTGTCCAGGTAAGTGAGAATGTTTCCGCTGTTTTGCAAAGAAAATTACCTCCTAAATGCAAAGATCCGGGAAGTTTTACAATTCCATGTGTTATAGGCAATACCAAGTTTGAACATGCTATGTTAGATCTAGGAGCCTCAATTAACGTCATGCCATACTCAATTTATGCATCAATGAACTTAGGAGAACTTAAAAACGATGGTGTTATAATTCAATTAGCCGATCGTTCTAATGCATATCCGAAAGGAGTTTTGGAGGATGTATTGGTGCAGGTGGATAACTTGATATTTCCAGCGGATTTCTACGTTTTAGAGATGGAGGAATCACCAAATGTCACCCCATTGCCGATTCTACTTGGGAGGCCATTCATGAAAACAGCACGCACCAAGATCGATGTGTTCAAAGGGACGTTGACAATGGAATTTGATGGGGAGATTATTAACTTTAACATTTCTGAAGCTATGAAATTTCCTAAAGATGATCATTCTTGTTTTTCTATTGATATATTGGATGAATTGGCGCAGGATTATCTTGATATGTTGGAAGACGATCCACTCGAAACGACAATTGCACAAGGATTTGGCACAAAACCCAACATGGCCGTACCAAATGATGAACATGCCGAGCTTGTGGCTGCCTTGGAATCATTGCCAAAACATCATGGTAAGCCGTCTAACCCAATTCCAATTCCCGTTTCCACTAATACGTTGTTACCTTCTGTGATTCAGGCCCCCGTTCTTGAGCTTAAACCGTTGCCGGATCATTTAAAGTATGCATTCTTGGGAGAGGAAGAGACGTTGCCCATCATTGTCTCTTCATCACTCACGGCATTAGAGGAAGAAAAGTTGATTCGGGTGTTGAAAGAGCACAAAACAGCCATCGGATGGACATTGGCCGATATTAAGGGAATTAGCCCTACAACGTGCATGCATCGCATCTTTCTAGAGGAGGGGGCTAAACCAACTCGAGAGGCTCAACGCCGACTCAACCCTCCAATGATGGAAGTCGTGAAAAAGGAGATTATAAAGCTTCTCGATTGTGGGGTGATTTATCCAATTTCGGATAGCCGTTGGGTCTCACCGGTTCAAGTTGTCCCAAAGAAGTCCGGAGTCACTGTGGTGAAGAATGCCGAGGACGAGCTTGTACCAACCCGTATTCAAACAGGTTGGAGAGTATGCATTGATTATAGGAAGCTCAACAACACCACAAGGAAGGACCACTTTCCACTACCATTCATCGATCAAATGCTAGAAAGGTTAGCCGGTCATTCTTTTTATTGTTTTCTTGACGGTTATTCGGGATATAATCAAATTGTCATAGCTCCGGAAGACCAAGAAAAAACCACCTTCACGTGCCCATTTGGTACTTTTGCTTACCGCCGCATGCCATTCGGTTTATGCAATGCACCGGCCACGTTCCAACGATGCATGGTAAGTATTTTTTCAGATTTTATTGAGAAAATTATTGAGGTATTTATGGATGATTTTAGTGTCTTTGGCGATTCGTTTGATGGTTGCTTGGAGAATCTCACATTAATCTTAAAACGATGCATGGAAACTAACCTCGTTTTAAATTGGGAAAAGTGTCACTTTATGGTAAAACAAGGCATAGTTTTAGGGCATATTATCTCTGAAAACGGCATTGAGGTGGATAAATCCAAAATAGATCTAGTACGTCACTTACCCTCTCCGACTTCGGTTAGAGAGGTTCGTTCGTTTCTTGGTCATGCAGGATTTTATCGTAGGTTTATCAAAGATTTTTCGAAGATAGCACAACCTCTTTGTCGTCTCCTACAAAAAGAAGTGGCGTTTGAATTCACCAAGGAGTGCACGGCATCATTCAATCAACTCAAGGAGTTGTTAACCACGGCACCCATCATTGTTCCACCAGATTGGAGCCTACCTTTCGAGCTTATGTGCGATGCATCCGACTGCGCTTTAGGGGCTGTTTTGGGACAAAGGAAGGACAAAAAGCCACACGTCATCTACTATGCCTCACGGACGTTGAATGATGCACAATTGAACTATTCCACTACAGAAAAAGAACTTCTTGCCGTTGTTTTTGCTTTAGATAAGTTTAGATCATATCTAATTGGTACTAAAATAATTGTTTTCACTGACCATGCAGCATTGAAGTACTTGCTCACCAAAAAGGAGGCCAAGCCACGGCTAATTCGGTGGATGTTGCTACTTCAAGAGTTCGACATAGAGATTCGTGACAAGAAGGGAAGTGAGAACGTAGTGGCTGACCACTTGAGCCGAATGGTGCATAATGAGGAGGCTTTGCCGATTTTGGAGACATTCCCTGATGAACAATTGATGTCCATAAAGGTTAGTGAACCTTGGTATGCTGATTTGGTGAACTTTTTGGTGACAAAAAGAATTCCAAGCACTTACACTAGGCACCAACGTGATAAACTTAGGCATGATGCACGGTTTTATGTGTGGGATGACCCATATTTGTGGAAATTTTGCCCGGATCAAATTGTTCGTCGTTGTGTGCTTGATTCTGAATTTCGTTCAATTTTAAGTTTTTGTCACACATATGCATGTGGTGGGCACTTTGGCACACAAAGAACTGCCCTTAAGGTATTACAATGTGGATTTTATTGGCCTAGTATTTTTAAGGATGCTAGAACTTTTTGCTTAACATGTGATAAATGCCAACGAATGGGTAACATTGGTGCTAGGGACCAAATGCCGCAGGTTTCTATCCTAAATGTTGAAATTTTCGATGTTTGGGGTATTGATTTCATGGGTCCCTTTCCTTCTTCGTATGGTTTTATATATATTTTGCTTGCGGTTGATTATGTGTCAAAGTGGGTGGAAGCAAAGGCCACCCGGACTAATGATTCTAAAGTGGTTGCAGATTTTATTAGAACTAACATTTTTGCAAGGTTTGGCATGCCACGAGTGATCATTAGTGATGGAGGGTCACACTTTTGCAACCGGACCATTGAGGCGTTATTAAGGAAATACAATGTCAATCATAAGGTTTCTACGCCTTATCATCCTCAAACTAATGGCCAAGCCGAGGTTTCCAACCGTGAGATCAAGCAAATCCTAGAGAAGACCGTTGGGCCAACAAGGAAGGATTGGAGTTTACGGTTAGATGATGCACTTTGGGCGTATCGTACGGCGTACAAGACACCCATTGGAATGTCCCCCTTTCGGCTTGTCTATGGCAAACCGTGCCATCTCCCCGTTGAGTTGGAGCACAAAGCTCATTGGGCCGTCAAGAAGTTTAACATGAACCTCGATGAAGCAGGAAGTCACCGGAAGTTCCAATTGAATGAGCTTGATGAGATACGGCACGAGGCATACGAGAACGCAAGCATTTACAAGGAAAAGACCAAGGCGTTCCATGATAAGATGATTAGAGGCAAAACATTCGCAATTGGGCAGAAAGTGCTATTGTTCAATTCCCGTTTACGTTTGTTTCCTGGTAAGTTATGTTCCAAGTGGATTGGACCTTTTGTTATTACTAATGTTTTTATTCATGGTGCAGTCCAAATCCAAAGCTTGAAAACAGGACATGAATTCAAGGTAAACGGGCATCGTTTGAAGCCATACTACGAGAACTTTGAGGAGCATACCGTGGATGACATTCCCTTGCATGCCGTGGACTCCATTGAGGAGTGAATGGGTTCTTCGTCCGGCTGTACGACGTTAAAGCAAGCGCTACTTGGGAGGCAACCCATGCATGCAACAAAGGAAGACCTAGAGAGCACTCCAAATTCCAGATTTGCGTTCCTAAACCCTTCTCTTTGTTGTTGTTTTCGTTTATGCCATGTTAAAATTGCTTAGTTGCTGTTTTGTTTGTTTGTTTGTTATTTGTGTTAGTCTATGCTTGAAACATTGAGGACAATGTTTGATTTAAGTATGGGGGGGATAACCAAAGTGTTTGATGCAAATTTGTAGGGTTTTCTCACTCATAATTTCTAATGTTGTTTTTTACTGTTTTTAAGCCTTTTTAAGCTGTTTTGGTATGTTTTAGTGTGTTTTAAGTCAAAAGTCCGAAAATCCCATAAAAATTTGAAAAATTGTTTAAAAAAAAAAAAAAAAAAAAACCCAAAAAGAGTTGTTTTTGTGTGTTTGTTTGTGTCTTAGGGTACTTTCCAACACAATGATGAGGATTCGGTTTTTAATTGCATGACTGTTAAAGAAAGTTATAAACATGGATGGAAGTTTGATATGCTCTTGATTTATGCTTGGTTATAGTTATAGTTTACGAATTCACATGTAATAAAAAAAAAAAAATCAGTTTTTGTAACATGCTTGAAGGAAGGAACTCAAACTAACACTACAACCTTGAGAGACTTGAGCCTAATACGTTCTTTGGAGAGTTATTAATCTGTGCATTTTTTGTTTTCTAAAGTCGTTGCATGATCTCATCATTCTTTGCTTGGTTGCTACTTAGAAGGCGTTTCATCATTTAAGTTCCAAATACTAGAACTTATGCCCGTTCCATTCAAAGCATGACATTGATTTGCATAACACATATTCAAGATGAAGTTGTGTAGTGAACTAGAGCCAAAAAGCTTATCCCGTGCATATTTGTTTAAGTTTAACCCCGTTGAGCCTTGTTTAGCCTGTTTTCTTTGTTAAACCACATTTCCCTTACCTAGCCTAGATTAGGACTATCCATACCCTTGTTTTTAAAGCATAATGAAGCATGACTTAAAATGAATTCCTTTTGATTGTCCTTATGCAGAAAACAAGTGTGGGGGAATGAGATTTTTGTGTTTAGTGTGCCAAAAGAAAGTAATAAGGCACGGGTTAGAAAAGAAAAAAAAAAAGAATAGAAAAAGTGTTGAAAAGAAAAGAAAAAGAGTTTGAAATAAGTGAGGAAAGGCTCACAAGTGTTGTTTGTTGTAGAAAGGGTCCAAAAAGTTGAAATCAGCCCTAAAAAGTTGAATGAATAACCCCATTGTGTTTAAAGTTAGTTGTTGCATTCAAAGGGAATTCTAAGCATCAATTTCATTACTTTGCTTATTATGCTTTAAAAACGTTTGTTTCCTTACCTTTCATTGTTAGCCAATCACCCCTAACCCCGTTACAACCCTTAACTTCAATCTTGAGTGTTATGTGTTTCAATATGTGGAGTTTGGGATTGGTACGAGCATATGGTGTCCATGGTTCTCGCATCTAAGTAGTAGCATTCCAGTCATGAGATCATATCTATACATGCTTAATAACTCCATAAATTGCTTTCTTTGCTATAAACTTATGTGAGTGTTCGTTTTCATGTTTACATCAATCTTCTCACATACACCTAGTGTAGGGTGTGTAGTCAGAAAATCGGAGTGAAAATAAGAGTGTATCTTGTAAGGAATTGAGCAGATTCTCTAAGGCATGTTACTACATTCAAAACATAGTTTTAATTGGTTATATGTGAACTAGTATGTGGTGACTATAATTAAGTATGTGCTCAAGGGTGGGGAAGGCCAAAATATGTGGTTATGATGATCTTTTGCATGTCATGTTGCATTAAAAATCCCTAAGGTAAATATTGGAAGGTTCAGGTTTTGTTTTGTTCTTATGTTTTGTTTCTTTGTTTTGCTCGAGGACTAGCAAAAGCTAAGTGTGGGGGAATTTGATAGGAGCATATTTATGCGACTTAGTATGTTTGTTTTCGTGCATTTATGTTCTTAGTTCTTAGTTATGTTAGTAGTTTAAGCCATTTTTGGGTGTTTGTAGGTTCTATGGGCCAAGGATGCAAGAAGATGCATTTTGGAGCATTTTGGAGCATTTTTGGGCCATGATTGGATGGTGCAAACATGGAGACATGAGGATGGACAAATTTGAAGTCAAATGAGGCTAGGAACATGCTAAAAATGTGGTGAAACAAATACAAAGTGCAAGAAGGGATAGGTTTCTAGAAGGATTGGCCAAAACTTCACTCAAAAACCTCAATGCCGTGGCTTTTACTTCAAAGCAACCAGAAATATGAGTGATGATGCAATGCTTAAATCACCATGACATGTGAGTGGATGATGCAATGCTTAGCTAACCATGACATGTGAGTGGATGATGCAATGCTTAGCTCACCATGACATGTGAATGGATGACTCAATACCTAACCCACCAACAATTCCCACTCTTTGCCTTGCTCACCTACTCAATTCCACCATAATTTTGTGTTAAACAAGTCCATCCTTTTCCTATAAATACCATGGCAACAACCTCATTCAATTCATCCAAAAATTAACCATTCTCCAAGCCTTTCCTTGCCTCTCCTACATATCTAAACCCCTTCCCATCCATTCCTCCAAATAACCAACCCTTCAACATCATTCCAACCTTGTTGTGGCGGCAAGGAGAAGGAGAAAAGTCCTTGGACGCGCTTGCTATCCAACATGGATCGTTGGAACGTTTAGGTGCTTTCTTCCCTTTGTTTTTCAATGGTTAAATTTGTTTATCTTTGTTTTGTAATAATGAGGAACTAAACCCCCCTTGGCTAGGGGGGGATTCAAAACCATGTTAATGCTTGCTATATGATTTGATTACTTCCAATTGCGTTTCTTGAATTGTGAATTCAATTTACTTATCCGTTCGTATAAAAACTAATTTGTGTATGTTGGTTGAGAGTGCACGCTTAATTTTCATGCATGAATTTGACGCTAGAATATAAGGGAGTTTCACCTAATCGTTATGAACTTATATTCACAAGTAGTGAAGGTTGCTAGTCACAATCACGTTAAGTAAATTCTTGGCATAAGTTTCATGCAAATTATAGTAACGAGTGCCTCGTCAATACTTATGTTTTTCATAGAACTTAATGATTCTTGCTTGTATCTCTATTATGCAATTCATGTAGGGAACTTGTAGGGAATGTTTTGGGTTGTCGTATGCAATCATCCAATCTAATAACTTGTTGAAAAACTGAGAGTTAATTAGTGCAATTCACGGTTAATTTGGGGCGTTGAGTATTCATAACTTATAGAAGAGCAATTGGAAATCATTTTGTATGCAAGCAAGACATGTGTGGAGAAGAACCCCTTAGCTAGCCTTCCATTATCCATTCAACCCAAATTTGTTTAAAATCTATTTAAGTTTTTAGTTCATTCGTTTTTACTTTCAACTTCACCAAACTCAAATCCCCCTTTTACTTTCTTGTTTTAAAATCTTTTGTTTACATTTTTAACTTTGTTTCTTTTTGTTTTTGAGTCAGTTTAGAGGTTTTAGCAAGCCCTCCTAATCCCCGGTTTAGAACGATCCCTACTTACATACTTTGCTACAATTGTCAAAAAGAGGGTTTAATTTGAGTGTGCTTATATTATTCGCATCAAGATACCTTTTGAATAAGGATTTGATGAGGAGTGATGAGAGAGATTTGAATAAATACCATTTTGATCACCTTTGACTCTTCTTTGATTGAGCCGTTATTGTCTGTTGCATGCGCGTGGGACTTCCAGTGTGTCTCAAGGGTAATTTTGTCATTTTAACCCAAAAGTCCACATGTCACCTCCATAATTTTCTTGATTATTTTTTACTCCACATCGGTGCAGCCATTGTCGTTGCAGGGTGAGACACGGGAGATAGGTGAGGGAAAAGTGAGAGTAACAAAGAGAGAAGATAGAAAGAAGAGAGAGAGCGTTTAAGAGTGGTGGAAAAGATGAAACGTGGCAAGAAGAGAATGGAGAGTTGAGTGGGCGTGGACCTCACAAGCTAGAAAAATTATAAATATATAAAATATCCATTCAGAAAATATTAAAATAATAAAATACCTAAAATTCAAATTTCATAAAACACCCTCAAATTTCGTAGTTCTGTAATTTTTTTTATCATAGCTCCAAATTTGATTCCGCTTGCACCTACGCATTCGTATCATCGAATAGTTCGAGGTTACGGTAAAATAATAGCTCATACACGTTCCAAAATGACGGTCAACAAAAGTCAACAATCTCACCTTTAGGGACATTTTCATCCATTCACTCCTTTAAAATTAATAAAATCGTAAAAATTAGGGACAGGTTGTCACAATCTACCCACCTTAAAAAAAATTTGTCCCCGAAATTTGAAATAAGTTGTTATACAGAAAATACTCAAAATAGAAAGAAAATATATAAAGAAGAAATCAAGTTAGAGCTGTTGCATAAAAAGGAATGTCATTCAGTCGCGATCGGATTGCAATGATTCCTCTTTCATGCCTCCAAACTCATATTTTCCTTCTCCTTCAGTACAAAACTATAATATGATACTTTTATAAAAACAGAAAGTTAAAATAGGTATATAATAACATAACGCCTAAATACATATATAATAATGTAAGATTCAAAATAGTTGTACTGAAATCAAAACTAAACATAAAAATGATTTTTCACTGCACACTCGTAGCGGCACATACTTCGTAGATAAATGTGTAGTATCTTTGGGTAAAGCACAACCAATAAATAACTAATTAAATAAACAAATACAAATACTAACGTAGACAAGCCTATCTATCCACTTGCTTAACGAGTCCAACAAATAAGTTGTCAACATTACGGTTTGCAGTCTGTAATACCAACAAAGCACTACTGCCTCAATAGTAATAAATTCTCGAGGGTGCAATATTCCATCATGCCACCCATTGGGAAATACACCTAAATCGTCCGATCAAGGCCTCGATTGCACTCACGCACTACCCTCTCGGCCAATGTCGTCAATATTATATAATTTCCTATGTCGTAATCTTGATCATTCTAATACCTGTTTGCAATACTCATCAGTCAATCGTGTTCTATGTGTAACATCTCTATACAACGGCTTAAACAATACTATAGCCAAACCAGATTAATAACTATCATTGTACATAACTTAAATAGAGATAGGTGTCCATCATAACCTTGCTAAGACTGCAAAATTGACAAAGGCAATATGTTTTCCAAGGTCCTGATAGTTCATTCAGACTGGCCGTTGGTCTAAGGGTGAAATGTGGTATGGAATAACAACTTAGTACCATGGCTTTCAAGATGACTTCTAAGACTTGGAGATGAAACGCGTATCACGGTGAGATACAGTAGTGTTGGACACACCATGTAACGAAACAATGTGGTTCACAACGCTTCAGTGAGCAGATTCATATTGAATTTCTCTTAGATTTAGCAAAAACTATGTCGAGAAGGCTAAAAAAACACTCGAGAATTTGAGGGTCAAGACAAGTCCATCAAATCTAGAGTACAAGATAACTGGATTGAATGCATAACATCTCGTTACAATGGTAGCTTCCGGAATATTCAATCACCAACGGTAAAGATTCATTCAGCAAAGTATTTGTTCAGTGATTGAAGAATGAATGGTCATAATTAAAAATAATATGTCCGAACGATTTTCCTAAACGATTTGTCTGCTTTAGAAACAATACGAAGTCCAGTAGGGTAGACATGTACTCAAGGTTGACTGGAATGGCTTTAGGCACAAGGAGATGACTATGGAATCATAGTCAAAGTAGATGTCGATTAGAATGCCAAAAAATTCGATAAATTCAAAAATGAGAAATTTCACCAAGTGGTAAAAAATTTAGTCCCTCTGGACCAACGAAAAGTGAGTTAGCTTGTTAAGTCGGTCGATAATCACTGAAAAATCACCATAATCTCCATACGTACAAGATACCTCGTATCGAAAACTTTATGGTGATATTTCCCCATTTCATTTGGATATAGGAAGTGATTATAACCACTCAAACGATTTCTTGGTGATTTGTAGGTAACGTCATATCAATATTCATGAATTTCCAATTAAAATGAGGTAGGACAAAATGAAGGTGTTCAAGGGTTGATATGTCTTTTGCTGTGGTAAACAGTAACTACGTTTGCACAACCAGTGTAATACACGAAAATGCAATCGTAGACTTTGATTTGGTTCTTCCATCGTCGTTGTCATAAATTTAGCTTATTTCAAGTGAAGATATATTTGAGAAGTCTATGGTTGGTAAAGATTTTGGACACGTTCTCCACAGAGAAGTGTCATCCAATTTTCAAGTAAAAATTGCAACTGTTGACTTTAAGTCATGAGTAAGATGGTTCATTTCAAATGATTCTAACCATTTAGAAGTATAAGCAATACTCCGTCATACTACATCTACACAGCCAAAACTTCCAAAGAAAACGTCATCGTGGATTTCGAATAATCAATGTCATCGAAAAGTGTAAAACAAATGTGAGGTGACAGTTTAGTTGTTAGAAACTTTATTCATAATCAACATCATAACTAAACTAACTTTCCTCGGTTGACATGTGAAGAAAAATGCCATAGCCAAAAAATCACTACCAAACGGCCGATAAAATTGACAAAACCAAGGATATCACATATTTCACAACACTTTGTGAGGATTTCAACTTTTTTCCACTAAAACCTTTTTGGGAAAAAGAAAAGAATATTGTCTACTGAGATCACATCTCCCAAGAAGAGTATCAATTTAAATAAAACTAACATTTGAGAAATTTGGTATAAAGTTGACTATCGGTGTTTATAAAATTTGATCTCGTTGCTGAAATAGGCAGGAAAGCCGTCTGTAAGACTACCACGAATTCGTTAGGCTATGGAAGAAAACTTAGGTTCCATAAGTTGGTCGGAGAGACCTTCAACTTGATGTAGGGGTTAACGGTTTTTAATCATCACCCGATTGAGTTGCTAGAATCTAGGTACGATCCTACGGTTTAGTCTTTTGTCTTCATGACTAGGTTTGAGGTTCCTAAGATAAATTGTTTGGTTCCCGGTTCGGTAAATTCCTAATCGCTAAACTCTTGTAACTAAGTTTTCTCAAAGCCGAAGGAGTCATTTGATAAGATGAAAGGAGAATAGGTGTGATATTAGAAAAATGAATCAATGGTGTACTTCACTTTATAATTTCGTGATATCCTAGGTAAAATTTTGGAAATGACACTAGAGATATGCGTCCTCAAAATGTACAATACTACTTCCTTTCTCTACAACACATATTAATAAGTCTTCACAGCTTTCTCGATACTCAATTCGCTATTACAGTGAGAATTCAACGCTTGCTTCAATTCTAATGTTTGTCTGTGAAGGTGATCAGAAAGGTGACTGGTCGAGAATGTTCTGGTTAAGTAGATGGGTAAATGGTTAACACAACTGCGAGTTTACGGTCCTTTTATAAAGCTTGCTCTTAAGTATCCACGATTGTAATTTCTTCGGCTCAGGAAGTCACTGTTAATCAGTCTATCGGTCACGTCACTAACTAACACATTTAAGATATTTTGATATTGTTCGTTGTCCTGAAACTGTGAATCGGCGTTCTGGCACAAAGGTATCACTCCCAAATACTAGCATGTGTCCGATATCAAAAATCATACCACCTGAATATTGGTTGACAACTTCTGGATATTGGATACTATTATCAATTAGTAGTGCCACCGTAGGCTGATTACATGTTAGAGCCTGCTCGGGTGGATGGTTTCGAACGATTGGTAAGGAACTGATCCTAAGAGTTAGTCTCACTGGATCAAGGGAAAATTGATTACTGCTTCTTGAATTTTCTGCTAACCGAAGGTATAATAACTTGTACTCTCATGCCTATACTCATCGAAATGACGAGTACAACATCAAAAGGAATTCTAGGAACTAATGTTGGTTGAACATCCTAAGGTCGGGAGAAGGAATTACTAATAACTTACTTTAGAATGGACTTTAACAAAAATCGATCTTCCTTATAAAGATCTAAAATTATAACTATGCTTAAAAGATTAGTATAGTCGGGGACCAAAGGTGATTGTCCTCCAGATATTCTTTCGTCGAGTGCAACCACTTTAGCAACACATTGTCGTTCAAGACATTTCCAGAGATTTCGACGAAAAGTAAAACTTCGTGGGAATTATGATAGGTGGTATACTAACATATACTGCCAAGGGATCAACTATTTCTGGATTTCCTAACTCGAAAGGTTGGTAATGATGACGAGATAATAGTAGTGGGATTGGTTGATAAATCTATGGTGATACTCAATTACTGGCAAATTAGCCCTGTTTCAGGGCCATCAACTTGTCTCAAATCTACATCTTTCCTTGGCAGGGAATTTCTTCGCTTTAAGTCTAAAGACATTTACCAAAATGATCTTCTACAATGTCGAAATGTCGCCTAACTGCCCAAAATTTAGGAAAGCTAGTACATTTTTCGTGCTTAACAAGGTGGCAATATTCAAAAATTAGGTTCAAGAACAAAGGGTGCGTACATCATATGCGTGATGAATGCAATACAGCCCAAACTTATGCTCTGATAACAAACTGACACACCTTGACTCGGAATTAGGGGTGGGTTCAAAAAACCGAAAACTAAAAAAAATCGGACTGAGGTCGAAAAAAATAGAACCGAAACTGTCAAATCGAACCGAACAGAATTTGGTTGGTTCGGTTTTGATTTTTGAGGTTCGAAAACTGAATTGAACCGAACCAAACCAAAATATATTTAATTATAAAAAAACACAAAAAACAATTATAGCCAAGGAGGTTCAAACCCCTTCCCCTTTTGTTGAGTGCGTTTCCCTTAAACCATTTTGACAGAAGGTTGTTTCTTGGTAATACCATTATCAGTGGCATATTTATACAGATTAATTCCCATCTACCCCGTAGATTAACTCTACCCTACGTAGAGAGTCTCCCATTTTCCCAGTTCGCACAGCCTCTGAACCTCCTCTGAAACTCTCTATCTCTCACTCTCTCAAACTTTTTTTCTCTCTGTCACAAAAGGTTAGTCTTACACTCTCACTTCTCTCTGTTTAATTTTCTATTCTGTTTATCTATTCAAATAGGTTCTGATTGGGTTATGCTACATCTGTGTGCAATATTGCCCCCATTTACGACCGGCACTCTATTCTTCATATCGCCACCGCTAATGGCCAGATTGAGGTGGGTTCTTCATTTGCTTCATTGGGATTTCACCAAATCAATTATTGTTCTGAGTTTTTCTGGATTTTGGGCAAATGGGTTTTCTGGGTTTTTCTGTTTTATTTCTTGTTCTAATTATCTTGTGATTTGTTTGGTCGAAAATTGTTCAGACTCCATTGACGTTGGCTGCAATGCATGGCAAGATCTCTTGCGTCCAAAAGCTTCTTGATGCGGGAGCAAATGCATGTGAAAATCCGAACTTTTTTTTCTTAGATTTGAAAATTTGGTTTTTATTTCCAAATATTAACTATCAATTTGATGTGGGATATTTATTTGGTATTGATGCTTGATTCCCTAAATGGTAGAACCTGCTTGCATACATTGCTTACTATGGCTATCTGACTGCCTTCAAGCTATTGTTTCTACTGCTTATTCGAGTTCTGTTTCTGTTTCCTGGTCAGTTTCCTTTTAGTCCATAGTGGTATGATCCCCTATGTGATTCATCTGGCTATTTCCTTATTGTTGAAGAAGAAGAAGAAGGAAAAAAAAAAAAAAACCAAAACCGGGCCAAAACCGAATCGGAAAAAACCAAACCAAAAAAACCAAAAAATTTTTGCAACGAGTCAAAATTTTGGTTCCATTTCGGTTGTGGCAAAAAACTGAACCGTTTCGTATCGAACCCAGCCTTACCCAGAATGTCCACCTGGGCTCCGAATCGAGTTGTGCTGGCCAACACCAGGAGGGTGACGAAGCCATAAGGTGTAGTGATGTGGAAAATGTGAGTAAATTTAAACCTAAAAGTGCCTAAATGAAAAAGTGCGCTTGTGAGCGGGAATGAACTCATTTCACATGTGATAATAGAGCATAAGTAAAGTACAGTAGAGTAGGTTGAAAATTATACCATCGAAAGTAACCTCCCATACCAAGATTTGCTTAGAACCCTCATCGATACGAAAGCTCAGCTACTAAAACCTGGAGGGGCGAAAAATCTTTTCAAAACGTAATAACCCCTCGCCGTAAAACAAATATAGTTTCCAAATATAGATATTACGTATAGTATGAAAATACTTACCGTAGCCTTCAATATCTCAAGAATTCAATACATCACAATAATTCTTAAATAAACACCTAACGTCCAGTAATCAAATAATCTCACATAACAAATATATCATATTGTGTGCTCATCGACATATGCTGACACACGAGTTCATGCAAATATATTCTGACATGAACAAGACTAAGTGCAATACGCTCTAATACTACAATCACATGAAGACTGGTGTTATGCGCATCACATATAAGTCCTAATTGCCTATAGCAATCTAGGACAAGACTGACACCTACAATGGATCCAAAGTGAGCGTGTGTGCAATTTGAACATACACATGAAAGACTAGCCCTGACCTGGGCGAGTACTAATATTCGTGTAGCAACGAACATAAATAAAATCATACAATGGTAAATTAATAATTTACGTCAACATAATACTATTCACTACTGTAAATATAAATAAGGTATCTCGTAATAATATGCATACTTGTGCATCCTCGTAGGATTCATATTAATCTCACAATTTTCATCATCACGACAATTCTTATAAAGTCAGTTTAATTATGGCATTACTTAGAAAATGCATTATTAATCTATGTATGGAAACTCAAATAATATATATACTATATAAAAGAAAAGGCCCACTCACAGATACTTGCGAGGTTGCAGCCGTTTGAACTAGGAAAGCCGGAGTCTCCAATAGTAATCGCACCATTGGGTTCCTCAACCGTGGCTAGAGTTGGCCAAAAGGGCTTGAAAGTAGCCAAAAAATCTGGAAAGTCTTCCCCATAACGGTTCCTTGTAGGAAGTTTGCGAGCTTGTGCGGAAAATATGGCGGCTTTCCCTGTTACGTTTCTATGCAATGTGCACGAGGTCCAGAGAGTGAAAAAATTGAATGAGAGAATGGAGTGAGTTATTTTGTGGTTGAAACTCGTCAAAACGACGATGGTGGTGGCTCGGTGTTTGCTACTGCACCATCTTGGTGCATCGCAAAAAGACGAGAGAGTAAAAGAGTTTGACGGGGATGAGAGAAAGATTGAGGGAAGAGGGAAGAGAAAGAAAACCCAAGTGGTGGTTTGGTTGACCTCACCGAAAAAGATGGCGAGTTGATGGACCCTAGTGTCACCATTGTTGTTGTAGGGTGAGACACGAGAGAGAAGTGAGGGAGAAGTGAGAGTAACAGAGAGAGAAGATCGAGAGAAGAAAGAGCGTATAAGAGTGGTGGAAAAGATGAAAGATGACAAGAAGATAGTGGAAAGTTTGTGTGGGTGTGGGCCCTATAGGCCAGAAAAATTATAAATAATTAAAATATCCACTCAGAAAATATTAAAATACCCAAAATTCAAATTTCATGAAACACCCTTAAATTTCGTAGTTAGGTAAAATCTTTATTGTATCTCCAAATTCGATTCTGCTTGCGCCTATGCTTTTGTATCGTCGAGTACTTCAAGGCTAAGGTAAAATAATAGCTCATATGCGTACGGAAATGACTATTAACAAAAGTCAACAATCTCGCCTCTAGGGGCATTTTCGTCCATTCACTCATTTAAAATTAATAAAATTGTAAAATTAGGGACGGGTTGTCAAATGTATGAAATTGGGCTGACAAAATTTCAGGTCAAGATCTCAAATTTCAGCCCAAAAGCCAAAATTCAATCCTGATCCGTCTTGAAAAATCGAAAACATTTCGAGAATTCCAAAATTTTGGTTCAGAATCGATATTCGGATTCCTATTTTGGAAAGGGTTAGTTCGGGTTTCGGGATCCCATACTAAACAACCCTAATAGAATCTTGTGATTCGATGAATAAGTTTTCATTTGATGTTGAACTGTGTCCATCAGATTAAGATTATTTTTTGTTTGGTTACTCTTCATCACGATTAAAATAACTTTTATGTACATAGTGAATTCCTTTTTCTTTTATACAAGCGATATTGTGTCCACATGCAATTTTGTAATCTAGCTTTAGACGATTTAAATATTCTTTTTATAGGTGAATTTGGCTATTGTGTGGTCTATTTGGTAGTTCACTAGAGTGTTGAAGGTGAGCTGGTTGAGTTTGTTGGATCTACTGATATATGGTGATTTTGGGATCACAAGATGATTCAGAGCTGAGATGTCCTTCCATGCACAATCCAGATAAAAGCATAATATATTCTTTCATATTTACGTGTAGCACTATATGCAAATGATTTTTATAGAGTTTCTTTTAGTTTCTTACTACTTTTGGGATTATTATTTTGCAGTTTCGGATTTTTATTTGCAAGAACCCTAGCGTTGGAATTATGTTCTTGTTATTTTTATTTTTTTGATAAACTGGAAGTATTATAACCAGGGGAACCAAGAAACGGCAAAGAAACGGCAAACAGAGCAAAAGATATATGAGGTCAGGGCATACATAGACGCCGCCAAACATGGCACAAATGTTGACCCTACCCCACAATGCCAAAAAACTACGGAAGACATGGTAACCCGTCCTTGTTTAAAATTCTTACAAACGAAGATGGGGGTTTTTCAACCCAGACAGAGTTGCACATCTCTGTAGACTAGAACGACGCCACGAAGTCCGCCACTTCATTCCCCAATCTTGGGACCCAAGACTAGGTACATGTGAGTAATGAATTACCAATATCCATTGCCCGAGACAATATGGGGTTCACCTCCCAGTGTGCATTGTCCATACTATCCAATAAACAAGAAATTATATGTTAGCAATCAGATTCCACAACAACCTGGGATAAATTTTCCTGTTGGGCAAGCAAGCATCCCTCCAGAATCGCAATTGCCTCGGCTGCATGAGCACTTCACGTAGCTATCTCCTTTCTTCGAACCGCTAGGCACCTACGCAAATAATCCCTTATCACCACCCCCAACAACACCACGAAAATTACCTGCGTTCCAACTAGCATTCATATTCATTTTTATCATATGTGGGGGTGGAGGGGTCCACGAGCATCGATGCACCTAAGGACGAGAGCTAGGGACATGAGGGATATTGACCAAAGCTTTGGACTTCAAGAACAACTCCACATCACAAACTATGGCATTAATTGTTCGGATAGGGGACAGAGGCTTTCGATTGAAAATTGTCTTGCACCGATTCTTCTAGATATTCCAGCATGTAAATACCACAATTGTAAGGAGAAACCTCTTGTCATCCAAGTTGCCAGAGCACTCCTTAGAAACCATGAGGAAACATGCATCAAGAGTTGTCACTACCTTCCGATCCACCCTGTAGTTTAGCGGTCCTCTAAACCAAACCCGAATAGTCCATGGGCAAAGAAGAATAACATGCTCAACTGATTCCTTATGTTCATTGCATAAATAATAGATGAGGGAGAGGGAACATCTTCTTGTTATGTTCTTTCCTAGTGCAAAAATATGATTAGTATAATGGCACAAGTATGGGTGTCGAACCACAGGAATTGATTGGACCTCTATAAATTACTAACTTTGAAATAACCCTAACTAAAGAATGAAAGTAACCACTTGAGAATATTTTTTGTGCTGTAAACTTAAATAACTTAAAATGCAAGAAGAATGCAGCAACGAATAATATAGTGATGTAGAAACAATGGAGATAAAGCCAGGGATTTGAATTCACCATTACAAAACCAATTCCATGTTTATAAAGTTATGCCGCATTCAACTACCAACCTGTTTCCTGAGTTCATTTAACATATATATGATCAGTTATATGATGTATGGTTTTGATCAAATTCTCCTAATCTGGAACCTAATTGGGATGTTCAACTTCGGTTCCTAATTAAGAGTCTTTAGCATGCAAGAAAACGTTAAAGAACCAAAGAAAATACATGGTAGGATGTTTGCATAGCATTCTCTTCATTCATTCTCATGTCTACCAAGATTAAGCATGATGTTTACTATAATCTTGATTAAATGATCTGTAGTTAACCCTAATGGTGATCAAACATTAAAATCAACAAACAAATTTAACAATAGATTCAGTGAATGAAACAGGAAGCATATTGATGAACTGAATACTTTAACGTAAAAACATGGATCAATTTTGCAAGGCTACATCGAAATCCCTAGCTATGAACTTAGTTACACATCATGTTCACAGAAATTAAAACGAAAATACACAACATGAGTGAAAATAAATTCAGGAGAGAGGAAACCCTTGAAGCAATTCAGATGTTGAACTTCTCTAAGAACAGCCTGTCGGGATGAGTCTTCCATGATGTTGAAGTGTATAGAATGGGTGGAGGTTTGAGTGTGGATGAAAGGAGGGAAAAATAGTGACCGGAGTTGTGAAATTCACTCAGAATTCGTTCAGAATGAAAGGTGTCTGTAAAAGTGGCTAAAAGGCTAGGTTTTATAATGTTAAAGATGTTGTTACAGATTGCCAATACATCCCAGTAATTGGGCATTTAATTCCCACATTTTTTTGCTGTTATTGGTCTTATAAAGAGCCATATTCATCACCATATTCAGTTTCCACTTTTAATTCTTTGTCTGCATCAGCATCTTTATTAAATTCTCCACTTTTAGCACAATTTTGCCTTATTTGTCCTCAACTGAGCTCCAAAATACAATTAGCTACACACTAACACAAAAGAGGGTAAAATACAACTAGTTTAATTCAAAAATATCACAAAGGGACTAGGAATTGATGGTATAAATGTATGAAATATATGAGTTATCACTTCTCTTGAATAGATTCAATTGCGTCACCAATACACCCATCAACCCTCTCCACAAGAAATTTCTAATTTTGGGGGGAGCGTTAATGCCCTATATGCACTTCCACACCGAAGGGTCAGTTGCTCTAGAGGAAGAGAGCCTCCGAGATCTACGTTGTTGGGCTTTATCATGCAACCATCAGTACCCAGACTTAATGGAGTACACACCTCGTTTATCAATCGGCCAAATCAACCTATCCATGCACCTGGGATTTCCCACCTAAGTTAAGGAGATGGCCGCACACTCTACCTTCGGGATAATGCCACCAATGGAATCCCACTTCTAGCCATAGGAATCTGGCTGAATAATGGAGGAGACCCGTTGATTTGTCAACATGGAAACTTCGGGAATAGGAGTGGGATGACCAATAGGGATATTCGGGATCCATCTATCAACGCAAAGTCGTGTTTGATCCCCACTCATAATCTTCTAGTGGGCTAATTTCAATAGCAAATCTCTCCCCTCCAATAAACTAGACTAAGCCCACGAGGCTCTACCGCATTTTTTTGCTTCTAAAAACGATATATTGGGAAATTAGCGGTCCGTTAAAACCCTGGCCCAAGGAGAGTTGGGGAGGGCGATGTTGAACTCCCTCAGATTCCAAAAACCCAATCCCCCAACTTTAGCAGATCCCAACATATCCCAATTGACCCAGTGAATGCGTCGTTCCTTTTCTTTCTAGCCTTTCCAGAACCTGGCAATAGCTGCATCAATATCTCTGCACAAATTTTTCGAAAGTTTGAATACATTCATAGGGTAAGTCGGCACAGCTTGTGCGACCGCCTGAATCAAGGTCTCCTTTCCAAATTGTGATAAAAATTGTTGCTTCCACCAGATGATTTTCGTCATAATTCAATTCTTTACATATGCAAGAGCATTCCTTTTTTATCTTCCCCATATAGTCAGGATGCCAAGATAACTCCTGGGATCCTCCACATTCGGCATATGAAGGATGTCACAAAGTTCTTCATAGATCGTCGGTGGAGTTTTTGTACTGAAGTAGACAGTGGACTTTTGAAGGCTTACTTCTTTCCCCGAAGCATGGCAATAGGCATTTAGGAGCTTAACAATATTGATGTAGTTTGTCTTTGTAGCCTTTAAAAATATCAAAGTATCATCAGCAAAAATAAGGTGGGATAAACATGGTCCATTTCCACTAACTTGTATTCCTTCAATAAAGCCCATCTCCGAAGCATTCTGAATGATCAACGATAAGACCTTGCTAACAATCAGAAATAGATAGGGTGACATTGACCGATTTAGGATGAGAAGCTTTCGGTATTAATACAATGTGAGTCGAATTAAGATCTCTTGTTTTGGTTTCATTAAGAATAAGCCCAGCTGCTAGACCCCGAACTTCCGACGAAATGATCTCCTAGAAAGATTGAAAAAAAAACACCCTTAACCCCATCAAGTCCGAGCACTTTCAAGCCTCCCATCTAAAAAACAACATTCTGCATCTCCTCATCATCATTTGGCATTGTCAGATTTTTGTTCATTTCCGTCGTAACAACTGGTTTCACATAGTCCAGGAGGGACCCCAAATCAAGCTGACTATTAGTAGTGAATAAGTTCATGAAATGATCATCCACCGTACATCTGATACCTTGTTCATCCTTCATCCACTGACTATTGGCATTCTTAATTTTTGCAATCATATTTTGTCTCCTTCTTTGAATAGTACATTGATGAAAAAAGGAAGTATTGGAGTCACCGGCTTGTAACCACCTGATCCGAGATCTTTGTTGCCAATACAGTTCCTCTTGTGCCTTCAGCATGTGAACGTGTGCTGATGTATCCTTTATTTGCTCCATATTTGCCTCCCAATCCATTTGGAGATCCCTGAGTTTTGTTATGAGATTCGCAATTTCCAGCCTTCTAGCTTTAAACTTGTCTCTACTCCACTCCACTAGATTTTTTTTTACAAGTTTCTGGTTTTCTTCTCCATTTGTATCCTCATCACCCATCCACTAGAGTCTCCCAACTTCTTTCCACCATTTCCCTGTAGCCTTCCTCTTTAACCCAGAAAGCTTCAAAGCGTAATGAGGGTTTCCCACGTGGCCTGGCATGATTAGTTGAAACAATCAGGGGCAATGATTAGACCCCCGGACTGTCTCATGGATGACATTCATGTAAGGCCAGAGCTCCTGCCAATGGCCATTAACCAAGCCTCTGTCTAATCTTTCTTGAACCAGTTGGTTATTCTGAGTGCCCCTCCACGTGAATCTCAGACAGCTAAATCCCAAATCAATTAGAACCAAATTTGACATGAAGTCCTATAGATATCGAGGCCTCGAGTGTGATCCTTCACATCCTCCCAATTTCTCAAAATCCCGGAGGTATTCATTTAAGTCTCCCCCATAAAACCAAGGTTGGTCCGAAGGTTGTAGCACAACCATAACCTATTTCCAAAAGTCCTCATTCTCAGCCCTATAAGGGTTCCCATACATCAACAAAGCTTGAATCCAATCACAAACCCCTATAATTCTTATCTCTGTGTGGATCAAATTTTTTGAAGAGAGTTTCTCATTCACCTCCACAAGATCATTCCACCAAAGGCTTAATCCCCCTGCGGCACCATTAGGCGGAACGTCAAAGCCTTTATTGAAGCCCATTCGCCGTCTGAGTCCTTCTATTATATGGTTTTTCATTTTTGTTTATGATAGAAAACCCATAAAAGGGTCTGTGTTTCCTTATGAACCCATGTAGAGCTCGAATCATCATGTCCGACCCAAGACCACAACAGTTATATAGGAGGTATATCATGGTGATTCTGTTGTTGTCCTAGGCCAGCCGCCACCGCCACCGCCATCGCCTTGGGGTGATTTCCCCTTCTTCCTAGTTATAATAGGGTCAGACTCCTCTCCTTCATTTCATTCGGTTGATGTCCATACTTCATCATGTCGAACAAGTACCTCCTGGAGGTCTTTTTCATCAAATGGCTTCTGTTGCCCACCCATTCCATTAGTCTGATTTCCTACACTGCTTTTACGCTCTCTCCCGCTACCCTTGGATATCCTTGGCACTCATTCTTTTGTTTTGTTTTTGTTAGTGATTGACATGCATCAGTGATCATGCTTTCACCGATTCTTTTCAATCCCAAGCCCTCGTCAAGTTTCTCGATTTGTTTTTTACCTGCAATGTCCTGGGTGCTTTGTGCCTCAGTGGTAAAGGTTGAGCTCTGCTGGGGCAATGGATCACTTTAATTCCTTCCAATCATAAATGTGTTTTGCCGTCCTACTTGGGTGCCCCTAAATTTGCTGCTATGTCATATTGGCATGCTTTGTGTTTCACCTCCCAACTCTTGGATTACAACCCCGTTAGATTAGGCTACATTATCCATTCTGAATATGTGCATTACATGCTTTTACCTCACCCCACTTCCTTCAATTATTTGTTTAAGCCCATGTGGGGTTATTTCCCCAACGGGCATGTGGTAAGCTCCATTCTGAGATGTAAACCTGCTATTTTCATCTGTGGAAATATGAGGAGCATACCTCGTGCTTTGAACTTGCCCATGCATCTGGTGAAGATTGCTGAACCTACTAGGCACTAGGGTACTTTGCCCAGGCCTTTCCTCGCACGTGTGATTTCCCTTCCTCTGAGCATTGGTTCTTAGCATAGGTCTAGCCATTCCTAGATGTCGACGTTCAATGGACTATGTCCTTCTCTGTCGTGATTCCTTTTGTTCCTCCATGATCATTTTTACTTTAGTTTATTCCTCATACACCACACCACCTCCCCTGCTTTACTCAGAGGAGCATTCCATGTCCGAGTGACCGATTCTCCCACATTTATAGCAGAAGTTTTGTAGGCGTTCAAAGTTAAATTCTATTCAGGTGTCTCTATCTTTAACCCTGGGAAGCCAACACCTAGCCACCAACAGGTTTTTAGTATATTTTGACTTGCAAGAATCCTCTTGCTTTAGCCAGATCCTCCATTACAATGAAATCTCCCACCTCCCCAGCAAGTCTTTTGGCATTCTCCTCCATACTTAAAAACAAGGGTACCCCTTTCATTTGTACCCAAAAGGGGACCATCTGTGCTAGAACTTCATCTACAGCCAAATAGCTAGGCCATCTCTTAACCGAGAAGTTTTGTTTCACAACAACCCATGGAACCTGGTTCAGAATTCGAGAGGTTGTCTCTTCATCCTTAACAATGATGATGAATGTGTAATGCTTCACCCAGTTAATCGTGACATCTCCCAAATCTTTCCATACACTTCAGAGTAGACATGTAAACGGGTGAGGTTTACTGGGTTTGAGTCGGATTCAACCCAACAAGTCACACGAACCCAACCCATTAAGTTAGCGGGTCATTCGTTTCAACCCGTTTGACCCGTTAACCCTTTTTCTTTTTTTTTTCTTTTTTTTCTTTTTTTTTTTAACATTTCATCCAAATCAATTATAGCCCGTTCGTGAGTATCCTCAAAGATTTCCTTGAGCTTGAGGCACTCTTTGGTCTATGCATTCAAGATGACCGCGGCGAAGACGATGGGGAGCAAACCCGGCATTTTGTTTTGCTTCAGTAGGATTGAGGGCTTCGAGAGCCTCGAGGTGGAGAGTAATGATCATCTTAACTCTTAAGCCTGTGAATTGCTGAGCCAGAGGCTCCATGGCTGTCTCTCTCTGTTCTTTTGTGTTGTTTTGCTTGTAGTGTGGCTTTTGAGGAAGTTGAAAGCATAATTTGCACAACAAAAGTAAAAAATGAAAGAAGAGGTGGAAGGGAATCGGAGCTTACCAGAGAGAGAGTGGTGGAGTTCAGTAAAAAAATTTAGGGAAGAAGATGAGGGAGATAACCAGAGCTAGAAGGGAATGAGCACACCGATCTCTCAGGGAGCAATGGCATGCGCAAGAGAGAGTGGAGAGGGACTAAGGGTTTTCTATTAGGACTATTAAAATTACATATAACGGGTGAAACGGATTTCACTGGATCACCTAAAATGATCCGTTATTTAACTAGTTGATCCATTAACCACCTAACCCGTTTATCACTCATCCGAAAACTAATTGTAAAGGATCAGGTCAGGTCGGGTTGAAAATGCCAGGTTTACAGAGGATGTCCCATTTGTTGAGCTGTTGGTCCGCCAGTACCGCACCGACCATCTTCGCTCCTTGTTCCATGGTCGATAACTCAAGAGATCTTTCCAACCGTACCGCTAATTCATCCCCCGCCGTTTGTGCCATCACTGTAGATTCTCTTCTGATTTTTGCTTCCCACCAACCCAGATCTTCCAAAAGAATTAACTTTTTGTACCCCCAACAACCCATCTGCAAAGTCTGGATATTTAACAGATGGTTAAAATTCTTGAATCCTAGACACAAGCATAGCCAGAGAACAGATCTGAAGGCCAGGAACACGAGTAATTTTGGAATATTGGCCCTCTTGTCTTGGGTTCCTTTGTTGTAACCAGATCAGGAATTAAATGCTTCTCTTCCGGTAGTTAGCTGTCTTGTCGAAGGGGTTGGGTTGGGTTCCCTGGTAGTTTTGGCTGTCTTTCCCCCAATAAATTCGCCACTAAACACTCCTACCCAGAGAATAACTCAGTTCAGAGTGGTTGAGGTATGTCCCTAGGTAATCAATTTTCAGATTGGAATATGGAAACTGGAAGGGCTAAGCTCTTAGACCTGACTCAGATTGGAAATTGATTAGGAAAGTATAAAGACGGGGTAGCTCTCTGGTAGAGAGAAAGCTCGCACAGCGGAGAGAATTGAAATCTTATATTTGCCCTTGTCATAAATGAACTATGTCGATCTCTTGGAAAAAAAAAAAATACCGACAACAATCAAGCAAATTCATTTGCAAAAGAAAAAAAATTTGACCTACCAAATGGAGATATTTTAAGATTGAAAGCGATTTTCTTGTTTGTATATATCATATAAATTCATCTGCAAAATAACAAGAGGAGCTTGGCTCCTTAAGGTTGAGGAGTAGTTCCTCCTCTCCAATTTATTTATGGAAAATTTTATTTCAAACCATATAATCTCACGACAAACTCAACTTAAATTTAAAATGTGAATGGTCAATTTTACCCTATTGTATAATTACCATCAAATACAAAATGAAATCAGAGATCAAACTAAAATTTATCAATAAACTCACTAATTAATATACCCACTTCCGGTTCCATTGACAACTGAGGGCCTAAGTTAATTATTATTACTAGTGTATGTGTATGTATAAAATGTTTTTGAGTCCTATAATTCATGCAGATTTGAATTACTGTGGCTAAAACCCAAGTGATGCCTAAGAATATGGATTTACAGATTACAATTCCACCACCCAATACACCTATCTTAAAACCGAGGTAAAAACTTGAGATTAAGGCATTTAAAAAACGCTGCTGCATTTGTTTATGAAGCGGCAATTCAGATAAAGCACACAAGGATTAAAACCAACTCGATTTCTATTGTAAGAGAAATAAGCATATTGGTTTAACATTTCAATCTCAAATAAGCACAAAAACACCGTAACATATGAGTTAATTACTTCATCTAATCTTGTCTGCTCACATAATCCAAATTACTTGTTTGACCAATTCATCAAACACGACTCCATATATGTATGGACATTACACTCTCAATCAACGAGTTGTGGAAAACAAGTTGTAGAACACTGATTTTAGATTTTTATTTTTAAAATGGGTGTAAAAATAAATTTGCATATTATATTAGGTTTGTGAGAGTAGTTTAGGTAGCAAAATTGGGTTTAAAGAGATATTGATAATTTAATTAAAAACTATATGGCTGTAAAGAATAAGTTGGGTGTAGAAAAAGATTATATGAGTTTAAATAAAATTTCCTTTTATTTATTTAGTGATTGATTTGATTCACAAATTTTTGTGTTTATAATCGTGATCAGTTATCGTATAGTCAACCAACAATAACAAAAAGGTAGACAATTTATAATAGTGTTACCAAATTCGTTCATTTGTTTTTGTATAGTTTGTTAGTTTTTTTTTTTGTTTTTTGAAATGAAAGTTTGATGGTTAAATGATCTTATATTTTATATTTTTTTGTAGAAATAATTTTAATAGAATAATTTATAACATTAACGCTCCAACTATAAAGCTAAAATTTCATAAATCGGTCACAAAATAAAATATAAAAAAATTCATTCTCAAAGCGAAGTTAATTTCATTAAACAATCCAACAAGGTGAAAGCTCCGATCTCGTGGCATCCACAATTTACAACACTTTTCCACTTGTACTTAAAAATAAAATAAAAACCTGCAAAAAATACAAAACCTGCCCATTTGGATTTTGGGCAATTCCAAGGCTGAGGAGCGAGTGAGGATAGCCAAGAAAGAAAAACCACCATGTTCTGAGTAGCAGCAACCAAATCCCCCTTTCCTTTTGCCGCAAATCAATCAGAACAATGTCCATTTCCATGGCCTTGTTTTCTCCCACAACCCATCTCCCAACCCTCGCTCCTTCCTCCTCATCACACTTCAAACCCCTCCTGACCCACAAGCCTTATCTCTCTCTCAGACCCAAGAACCTCCTCAGAGCCTCGGCTGAGAATGGAGTTGGAAGCTCAGCTGCCACTACCGTGGAGCCCAAAGCAGAGCCCGATGTCCCGGAACCCGGCGCCAAGGCGGTTCCCTTGAAGAGTGAGAGCTCTGCTGGGGCTAACGGGTCAGCTGGACCAGCTGAGGAGGTGACTGTGGGGAATTTGTTTGAAGATGGGAGATGGGTCAATGGGACTTGGGATTTGAAGCAGTTTGAGAAAAGTGGCAAAACTGACTGGGATGCTGTTATTGATGCTGGTATGGCTTCTGCGTTTCTTTCCTTTTGTTCTGTAATTGTCTTATTCTTTAATTGTTCCTTGTTTAGCTCTTGCAACTGTTTGATTTGGCGGCAGATTTTTATTTTTTACATTGATTATTTTTTTCCATATTAAACTTTGAGATTAAGTTTTCAACTTTTTCCCCTGCTCTATAAGGAACATTGAATTGGACTTGAAGTATTGGGTGAGGGGGAAGCATGATTATGCTGGATTGAGAATGTTTGTGTAGACAGGGGGGAATATCTGCTGAATTTGCAATACACAAGTGGTTTAATCTGATTTCTGAACTTGCATGTTAATTTTCGAGCTAAACTCATGGGTTTTCCTCCCCAAATGTTAACTTAGATGAAGAAATTTCTATGAAGTTGCCAAGAAACTGAATTGGCTTTGTCTTAGTGCTTGTCGAAATCCTTTTTCTCAGACTGTTCTATTTACCTTGATCCTCAAACTTGTGCTGCTTCATTTTCTTATGTTGGTCTTGGTGTTCATAGATGGTTGTGTGCTCACTTTGCACTCATTCCCTTGTTTCTCAACCAATACATGTTTTCGGGCTTCATTTGGGCATCGGAAACTGTAAGGAAAAGAAATCGTTCACTTCAGAATTTGGGTGTTATTTCTTCAGGATTTACACATTCCTTGTTCTAAAGAGTTCTTAGACACTAAGCATGACCCAAATTTCTATAATAGCTTTATATTATTTGAGAATAAGATCTTCTATCCAAGTCTTTTGTTGATCCTGTTTGCAGTAGAGCATCAATTTCCGCCTCAATGAATAGGATTGAATGAACATCTCTTCGATGTTTGTGCACCCTTGTATTTACCTAAACAATTTTGTGAATTTCCGAGGTTTCAGTTTACGAAGAAGAAAAACAGCCAAGATGAATCTGTGATTCATTTTGAAGTATTCCTTTGACAAATAACCTGTTATCTGAACTTGTTATATTTCCTGATAATTCAGAAAATACATGATTTCTAATGCATCACCATTTTCAGAGGCCAGGAGGAGAAAATGGCTCCAGGACAACCCGGAATCATCCAGTAATGAGAACCCTGTGTTTTTTGACACCTCCATTGTACCTTGGTGGGCATGGATAAAGAGATACCATTTACCTGAAGCTGAACTACTTAACGGTCTGTTCGGATCCACTTATTTTAACTCAAGTGTAATGAAGGAAGAGGACATACTCTAAACTAACATACTTTCTGTAATTTTATGAGTTTCCTGCAGGTCGTGCTGCTATGATAGGTTTTTTCATGGCGTATTTTGTTGATAGCTTGACTGGAGTTGGCCTAGTTGACCAAATGGGCAATTTCTTCTGCAAAACATTATTGTTTGTAGCTGTAGGGGGAGTGCTTCTGATCCGCAAGAACGAGGATGTTGAAAACCTAAAGAAACTACTCGAAGAGACGACGTTTTATGATAAGCAATGGCAAGCAACCTGGCAGGACGAGACGCCGGATAGCAGTAGCAAGAATAAGTAGTTGAATTGTTGATGTTGAGTTTGGACTTTTGAATTTGGGTTGTCTTCTTCTTTATTCCTTCGGGATTCTATGTAATTTATATGTGCTAGTGGATAATGAAGATTCGGTGTTCAAGCACTGTATTATGGTCCCGTTTGTTAGTACCTGTGTGTTTACATTGACAAGTTAACTTTGAAATTTTCGGTAAATCTGATTTCCTTGTTAAAATAGAGTGGCGTTCCACGAGGGGAAAATGAGATTGTATTGTTGGGAATGAACCCTTATCACAACATTGAGTCATCGTGATAAGCTTGCGATACCATTACCGTGATGTTTTAATTGTATGTAAAATTCTGTCGACAGTAAGCGAAGAAGATAATGATCAATTACGAAAACACACCAAGATTCGTGTGATTCAGTTCAGCAAATTTCTGCCTTGGTCGGCAAAGAGTTTTCGGGTCGCAATACAAGAGAAAATAGCCAATACAAGATGGTATTACGATTCTCAGAGACCCTTTTGGTCCACCGATTCAAACCCTGTTCTTTCTTTGTTAATTCAAACCGACTCCTGTGCGAATCTGGGTCGCGGGGGTCCCAACGGTCGCGATGGTGAGGAGAAGTAAGAGGAAAAACCCAATCACCCGCGATAAATGCCAAGGGGACACTTCAGCACAAGGCAGATGGGTAAGCGTAGCTGAACAAGGGAATCATAAATGTTCCCAACTACTTCAGGGCTCCATCTTGCGACAGCATGACCTTCAGCCATCTGCAAAAACAGAGTTAAAGATAACATTCACTCAGACATTAAAGACAAGGTACAATCCAAATTCTCCCTTGATTGTTGTATACAAACACCTTTTTTTCTGTTGGTGCTTCTTCCTTATTTCCATTCGGAGTTTGAGAACAGCATGCAGGGCGACAGGACAAAGAAAACAAATACAGCTTATCTGCAAGTAGTTTCAAGTGATTCTTGGTCGTTTTTCTCTGTCTGGCTCTTCCGTGAGACAGTTATTTCAGACACTCATGGCTGGAGAGGCTGTTGAGGAGTTAGTGGTCCATCTAGAGAGAAACTTGAAGCTTACTACTATGGACAAGGATGGGCAAAATACATATGGGGGTTACTGCGGGACCCGTCTATTTAAAGTTCACAGTTACGGTTATAAGTAACCGTTTAGACGAACAAATAGTTATAGGTATAACTGTTTATCTGTGAAATTTAAATGGGTGGTTATAGGTATTACCCTTGGTTATAACAGATATTCATCGGTTATGGGTATTACCTGCGGTTTTAACGGTTATCCATTTACCCATTTAATTTAGGGAACTTTAATGAAAAGCACCCGGTACTGTTCACTTTAACGAAAAACCACATTTTTACACTAAAAAGTCAATCATGGTACTATTCACTTTACTCTTTATTTTGTCCTTATCATTAAAACTCAAAGTTTTCAAGCCCTTTTCATTAGTTTCCTTTTAATTTAATATATGTAAATTTTTTAAAAAAAATTAAAAACCCTAAAATTGAAATTAGTTTGATGTTTTTTAGGAGGGATCCTGTTAAATCTCATTGGTGAAGGGAATGGATTCTATTTGACAACCAAATTTTATATTATACTTTTCACTCAAATTGTGTTAATTTCTCATGTGGCTATGGAGGTTATCTTTGGGATTAGGGACACAGATTTGAATATAGGTGCAAATGATAGTCGTACCAAAAAATTACCAGGGGATAACATTACGTGACGTTGAATCAAAAAATTACTTGTTAGAAAAAAGAAACGTTATCCTAATTTCTATGGTCGAAGATAACGCATTATCCAATGAAGCATTATCCCAATTAATTAGATGTGCTTTACATGAACAACTAACTAATTAGACGGGAAGTTGTACACCGTCCCTAAATCTTCATTTTACAGCAACCTTCAGAAATCCTAGCACTATCCAGATTACTTTATTTTTGTTTTTTACTTTGGAGTTATTGGTGATACTAATTCAATTTATGCATATGAGTGTGAAAAATCATGGAATGTAAACCTTCTGTTTATGCATATTGATAAATGGTGATACTAACTCAATTGATTTAATACTCCACCTTCTGTGATCACGTGATTATTATTTTACTTAAATAATGATATATGGATTTGTTTTCTTTCTTTTCTAGAAATAAAAATATGAAGTTTTAACAAAACACTCCTGATATTGTTCACTTTTAACGAAAAACCACATTTTAATTGTTTCCTAGTATTGTTCACTACACCTTTATTTGTCATTTTTCATTATAACTAGTTTTTTTTTTTTTTTAACTTTTCGTTAGTTTTCCTATAAAAATAATATATCCTAAAAGTGTGTGCATTTGTTCTTTAAAATATATATATATATATATATATATATATTTAATATTTTTTTATTTTTACTTTCTATTTTATTTTGTTGATGCACAAAATCAGGGAGACTTTAGAACAACGTAAAATGTCAAGTTTGTGACCTACGCTCCATTGCTCCGATCACCTGGTGTGGATAATATGTAAATAAATAGAGATTAGGAAGCAAACACAAGATGTATGTGGTTCAACCCTAAGTCTGGTTACGTCCACGGAGTAGAGGAGTTCTCACTATTAGTGAAGAGTTTATACAAATACATAAATTTAAGCATAATTATCATCAATGGGTTACTAGTTTAAGTACAATAATGACATTAGAGATTAATTGTAAGAGAATGACCTTCTTTTATAGTTGATGGAAGTCTCCATCTTTTATCTGCGGTTGATGTTGGACTTTGTGAGCTTTATTCTAACGTTGATATGTGTCGTGTTGTGATTGACTTCCTGGTTGGAAGAAAACTCTTGTGCTTCAGCAGGGGTGCCTTAACATGAACCCCTCAGTGGGTCCTTGAAGGTATGACGTTGATCGGTGCTCGGTAGTTTCGGGATTGGTCAAGTATGATACAAACAGTCCTCCCCTAAGTTTCTGAGTGAGGAAAGCTTCTCGGTTGGGGACTTGACAAATCCAAGTCACTGAGTAATCATGAAACTTTTAAGTACTGGGGTGTAGGAGTCACCTAAGTCTCCGGTCGAGGAGAGTTACCGAAGGAAATGTCTTACTCATTGCCAAATTGTCACGGTAATGAAACTTTTTAAAATGGACATATTGTGGACCAAGCTTGACGAAGCCTTCCCAAAAATTGACTTGTTCTGCTTTCATTGTTAGCGCCGTATGAATTTATGATTTTTAAGCTGACCACCTACTCCATCAAGCATATTACCTGAGTTTCTGGCCTCAGAGTAGGCACCATTAAGTGTGTACTAAGAAAACAATGTCTAGTCACTCTTGTGGAGAATTCTAATGGTGCGTAGAATGTTTAAGAAGAAGATGGGACATGAGAGCTAAGCTGAACATCATTAGTGTGTACATCATCACAACTTCCACTAATTTCGTCATAGATTTTTTTGATGTGACCATAATGACAACAACTAATACTGCCATTTAACATTTTGTGTCAATAAAACAAAGACATTAAAATAAAAATTTACACGTATTTTTATTATATTAGCACTCAATGTCACCATGATGATATACCGTGTCATACGAGAAATTTTTTATGTGCTCGGTATTCAAGCAGATACTCCATGTGTTATAAAATAAATTGAAGGATATCGAAAAATATATCATTTTATCTATTTGTATTATAACATGTGAAAAAACGCTTGAATACTTTATACTTAGAAAAATATCTCATATCATATAAATCGTTCTTGACTTGAAAACCATCACGTGATTATTATTTTATTTAAATAATGATATATGGATTTGTTTTTTTTCTTTTCGAGAAATAAAAATAGGGAGTTTTAACGAAACCTTCTCGATATTGTTCACTTTTAACGAAAAACCACATTTTTACCTTTCCCTTGTACTATTCACTACACCTTTATTTGTCATTTTTCATTATAACCATTTTTTTTTTTAACTTTTCGTTAGTTTTCCTATAAAAATAATATATCCTAAAAGTGTGTGCATTTGTTCTTTTTTTTTTAAGTATATTTTAAAGATTTTTTATTTTTACTTTCTATTTTCTTTTATTAATTTATCATTTTGTTTTATTTTGTTAATGCACAAAATCAGGGAGACTTTGGAACAACGTAAAATGTCAAGTTTGTGACATTCGCTCGGTTGCTCCAGCTACTGGTGTGGATAATATGTAAATAGATGGAGATTGGGAAGCAAACACAAGATGTACGTGGTTCACCCTTAAGTCTAGTTACGTCCATGGAGTAGAGGAGTTCTCACTAATAGTGAAGAGTTTACATAAATACATAAGTTTCAGCATAATTATTGTTTGTACCATACTTGACCAATCCCGAAACTACTGAGCATCGATCAACGTTTTACTGTCAAGGACCCAGAAGAGTTTCCCTCCAACTAGGAGGCCAATCATAGTGCGACACGTGTCAACATCAGAAGCTAATCACAACACGACACGTGACAATGTCAGAACAAAGCTAGAAACTCTTCTATAAAATGAAATCATTCTCCCACAATATTTCCTAATGTCATTTGTACTAAATTATTCACTTGTACTCACTAAAGTAGAGCTTGAACCTATGTACTTGTGTAAACCCTTCATAATTAATGAAAACTCATCTACTTCGTAGACGTAGCCAATTTGGGTGAACCACGTATATCTTGTGTTTGCTTCCCTGTCTCTATCCATTTACATACTTATCCACACTAGTGACCGAAGCAATCTAACGAAGGTCACAAACTTAACACCAAAATCCCACTGATTTTGTGCATCACATTTGGCGCCGTCTGTGGGAACGACACTTATTCCCACTCTCTTCAACTTTGTTAAGCTGGTTTCCACCATTCGTACACTCTCTTTTGACCAGGCATCCTTTTCCAACATGGGGAGCGAATTAAGCCACAGCACACCGAATGACACCCTTCTTGCACCTAGTGTGAAGCAACGAAAGAAGGAACAAAAGAAGTTTGCTTTTCAGGTTAAAGTCAATGAGCTGGAGGCTCATAACAACAAGATAGCGATGAAGAATGAAATCCTCCAAGAGCATTATGAGAAGGTTTTCGAGATGCTCCATGAGGCTAGATATACTAAAACACACGAGCTCATCACCCCTATGGAAGTCAACCATCAACTGGGTGCCCCCCAACACGGAGGGTCATTTGCCCTCAACATGGGTATTCCTGTTGAGGAGCGAGCTACTCATCGAAATGGCGACCAACGTGAGACTTTTCTCAACCCAGCTGCTTCGACTCGAAGTAGGAGAAGTGGAGGAAGGCACCTCCTTACAGAAGAAGTGGAATGATCGAAAGCCGTCTTTCGCGACTGTCGAGACTTCCTAAAGCAACGTCGAGACAATCCCATCCAGGTAAGCAAAGAAGATTAATGACCCAATGGTCTCTGAAAGACTCGGTCCCCTCCCATGTCCCTAGCCGACTACCAATTTGGGGAAAGGGCAACAAGTCCTAGAGTAACACGAAGGTATAGGGGACTCAAAGATGTTCCGACAGACATACCTTGGAAGTCAGTACGGTGAGTCCAGGGAAAAATCACATGCTCTTGATCAAACATTCTTACTTCCAAAAGGAGATGGAGATTTACGAAAGAAAGCTCTAGTGGTACATAACTTCACTCAGGACCCTTTTGTCCTACAACTCCTTACGGAAGTAAACAAGTTGAAGGCTGAACAACAAGCTGAGATACCTGATTGGAACCAACCTAGGCCTGGCCCTCCTACGACACCCCCCTCCAAGCAAAGACAAAGTAGAAGCTTGGCTTGCAACTCTATACTGGAAATGAGGACCTGATTGAACACCTTAACCTCTTTGAGTCCACCATGGCATACCGGATGCATATTGATGAAAAGCGATGTCTTCTCTTCCCCTCCCCCTCTCTGGTGGAACTCTAAACTGGTATTGCCGTCTTCCACCTGAGACGGTGGACTCATTTGAGGAATTGAGGAAATTGTTTATTATTTTCCAGATTGATCGCTTGTCTCTGCGGATGACTTGTAAACTATTTGCCAGAAGCCAGACGAGTCATTACGTATGTATGCTGGCCGCTTCAGCCATGAGTATTCCCGTTCTACCGAGGCAGACGACAAAACTGCCATCAAAGCCTTCACGGCAGGCCTACGTGATTGTTTCTTCAAGTACATGATCAATGCCAACACTTGGAAGACTTACTCTGAGGTGATGGCACATGCTTACAACCATGCCTCCACTGAGGCAAGGACATATCAAGGGAAACCCCCCACAGCCACTTCTTTTCAGCAAGTAGGGAGTGGAAACCAGATCCAACCAAATGAGAAGACCTCGACCTTCCAAACGGCAATGGTGCCTCCTCCTGCCTTACTTAATACTTCGCCAAGTCAACGGACATATCAATCTCAGGGAAAAAGGAAAGATTTCCATCCTCACCAGTCTCATTTTAGTAAAAGGAGTAAGGGACATTATCGCGATAACCAAGGGTATCGCCACGATAATGCCCGCCCCTAAGCAGTCAACACAGTGGGCCAAACACATGTCAGGACAGGCCCTGCCCCAAGGTATGAGACATACACGCCTTTGAACGCCACATGCGTGGCCATTTACCCCAGCATAGCACACCTGATATCGAAGCTAGTCGAGACAGTCAGGTTACAAGCCCATGAAGAACACGGGCACATTTTGCTGCTACCACGAACAAAACGGCCATGACGGCAAGAAGTGTATCACCCTTCGTGATCATATTGAAGCTTTAAGTCGTGAAGGAAAAATTGATCGATTCCTCATTCACCCTTTAAAGGATAACCATAACCAACGCCAAGTGAATGTGATATATTCCATAAGCGGCGACACACCCCATATCTGAATCTTCCAATAGGGCCATGAAAAACAACAAACGAACTTTAAGGCCTGGCCACCAAGTGTTTCACGTGGAAGACATCAGGGGAGGCAAGTATCAAAAGCCTAATTGGGATCCAATATGTTTCTACCTTTAGGAAGAAAGAGGTATCATCTACCCTCACAACAACCCACTGATCGTTGGGGCTTCGATCAATATCATGTTTGATGAAGCTTTCAGGGTACTTAATGTAGCCGAACACTTGCTCGATTGCTCGATTTCTCCTCTGATAAGCTTCTCCGGTGATATCGTCCAACCTATAGGGAGCATACACTTACCTTTCACCATTGATACAGGCCCTTACACAGCTACCATTACCACTAACTTCCTGGTAGTCGATTGCCCAACGACATACAATGTCATCTTTGGACGCACATGCATCAATGATCTCAAGGCCATGATATCCACACATATGTTGTTAATGAAATTTCCAACCCCCTATGGTAATGGTTACATCATAGGAGATCAACTTAGTGCACAGTCATGTTACAACACTTCGGTCAAGCAACAACACCTGTCTGTGCCCAAGGAAACCTTTTTTATACATGACCAAGTCATAAAGACCAGCCCGGACGAAGCCAACTTGGATCTTCACGGTGGCAACAATCAACTCGACGATTCTCGAGATGACTATTTCACCCAGCAAGCACAACCTGCTGAAGAGTTAGATAAGGTTTCTATATCAAAAGATTATCCAGATCGCATGGTAAAGATTGGTACCACCTTGTCACCACCCATTCGGTTGACATTGATCTCTTTTTTGCAAGAGAACACTGAGGTCTTCGCCTGGTCATACGAGGACATGCCAGGCATCTCGCCTAATATCATCTATCATTGCTTAAGTATTGACCCCAAGACCAAGCTAGTGAGACAGAAGCGAAGATCTTATGACATTGAACGATACAAGGCAATGAAGGGGGAAGATGAAAAACTCAAAGGCATAGGCTTCATCCGCGAAGTCAATTATCCAACGTGGGTAGCAAATGTTGTCCTTGTTAAGAAGAATCCGACCAAGGAAAATCTCCTGCTCCAAAAGGTCTTGTGGAGAATATATGTCGATTACACCGACCTAAACAAAGGATGCCCAAAGGATAACTTTCCTCTTCCTCTCATAGACAGACTTATAGACTCTATGGCAAGGTGTGAACTTCTGAGCTTTATGGATGCTTACTCAGGATACAACCAAATCCTTATGAACCCTTCGGACTAAGAACACACAGCCTTCACTATTGATAGGGGACTATATTGCTATAAAGTCATGCCCTTCGGCCTAAAGAATGCAGGAGCGACTTATCAAAGACTGGTCAATTCAATCTTCGCTGAACAGATTGGGAAAAGCATGGAAGTTTACGTGGATGATATCCTAGTCAAGAGAAAACATGCTGACCAACACATCACCGACCGATTTGAAACTTTCACCATTCTGAAGAGGTATCGAATGAGGTTGAACCCCAATAAATGTGCCTTCGGCGTAGGCTCTGGAAAATTCTTAGGCTTCATGATTAGCCAACGAGGCATTGAGGCTAATCTCGAGAAGATTAAAGCAATCCTCGACATGAAGGAACCGGTAACTTCAAAAGACATCCAGAGCCTTACTAACAAGGTGGCAGCCTTAACTAGGTTCATCTCTAAGGCCACAAATAGATGTGATCCTTTCTTCAAAGCACTTAAGGGAAGTAAGAAGTACATTACATGAACTGATGAATGTGCCGAGGCATTCAAGAACCTTAATGACTACATGAGTAAAGCCCCTCTGCTCTTCAAACCTGAGGTTAGTGACACTCTCATTATCTATCTATCGGTATCAGCTTCAACATAAGTTTCGTTCTCATTCGAAATGATGGTAATGTCGAACGACTTATCTACTACGCTAGCAAGGCCTTACAAGATGCGGAGACACGATACTCCAACATTGAGAAATTGGCTCTAGCATTGGTCATGTCTGCTCGAAAACTTCGCCCTTACTTCCAAGCACACTCTATCATTATGCTTACCAATCATCCTCTTCGACAGATACTCCAAAGTTCTTACACTTCGAGGTAAATGATAAAATGGGCGATAACATTGGGTGAGTTTGATATCTCCTACCAACCAAAGCCAACTGAGAAGGGCCAAGCAGTGGCAGACTTCATCGTCGACTTCACATATCCTGTTGACATTGTTTATACGCCTAAAGAAGTGGTTTCATTACCCTCGGAAGCTGAGAAAATAGAACCAATAACCCCAGCATGGAGTCTATATGTTGATGGCTCGTCCAACCAACAAGGTTGTGGAGCAGGACTAGTCCTTACGACCCCTGACAAAGTGGCGATGGAGTATGCTCTTTGTTTCAAATTCAAGGCGTCAAACAATGAGGCCGAATATGAAGCCCTTCTAGCAAGCTTACATTTAGCCAAACACCTTGGGGTTAAACGAATTAATATCTTTAGTGAGTCCTAATTGGTGGTTAACCAGGTCACCAACAACTTTGACGCTAAAGATAGCTCCATGGCAGCGTATTTGGCACAAACACAATTGTTGCTCAAGCACTTCCACTACCAGATCACCCAAATTCCTCGAGCGGCAAACAGTCATGCAGATGCTTTGGCTCGCCTCGCCTTAGCAATGGAAGACAAAATTGGGAGAAAAATTCAGGTTGAATTGTTGGCAGCACCAAGCACCATGACAACGGAAGTGTGCAACTTACAACAAGGGGATAGTTGGATTACCCCGATTTATAAATTCCTTGCGCATGGCACCCTCCTATATGATAAAGTCCAAGCTAAGCAGATTTGATACAAGGCTACCCGTTACTTGATCATTAATGACCAACTCTACAAGCGGGGTTTTAACCTACCATACCTAAGATGCCTTATGCCCGCGGAGGCAGAAATTATCCTTCGGGAAATACATGAAGGAGTCTGCGGAGATCATGCTAGGTCTCGATCCCTAGCACACAAGGCTTTTCGCCAAGGATATTACTAGCCAACACTCCACTAAGATGCCATCAGAATATCTCGCTCATGTGATAAGTGTCAACGCTACGTAACTATTCCTCATTCCCCTCCCGAGCCACTCACTCCTATGATCAGCCCTTGGCCCTTCGCCCAATGGGGACTTGATTTGATTGGCCCAATGCCTGCAGGGAAGGGCAAGGTTCGCTATGCCATCGTTGTAGTTGACTACTTCATAAAATGGGCTGAAGTAGAACCCTTGGCAACCATTACTGAGGTAAAAATAGAAGACTTCGTATGGAAGAACATCCTTTGTAGATTCGACATTCCCAATGCGATAGTCACTGACAACGGGCGACAGTTCGACAACAATAAGTTCATGATGTTCTGCTCTAAGTTCAACATCAACTTATGTTTTGCCTCCCTAGCTCATCCCCAGTCTAATGGACAAGTCTAAGTCATCAACAAAATAATCAAGCGAACTTTGAAAACCAGTTTGGACAAGGCTAAAGGTTGTTGGCTAGAATTTGTACCCCAAGTTCTTTGGTCATACCGCACTTCATATCAGACATCAACAGGAGAAACCCCATTCTCACTTGCCTTTGGTACAGAGGCAGTTGTCCCAACTGAGCTAGAGCAAGCAAAGTTCCGAGTCCAAAACTACGTGCAAAGTGAAAATGACAAACAACTTACCCTTAACTTAGATCTAGTCGAGGAACATAGAAACTAGGCTCATTTGAGGAATGTCGCCTACAAGCAGCGCATCTCCAACTACTATGACTCAAGGGTCAAACCTCGTTCTTTCAAAGTAGGGGACTGTGTATTGAAGAAAAGATTACTCTGCGACAGAGTCCCGAGTGAAGAAACACTTAGTCCAAACTAGGATGGACCGTTTGAAGTTGTTGGCATCAGTCGCCCTGGCTCTTACAAGCTTAGAAGCTCCGATGGCAAGACCCTTGGCCATCCATGGAACACTGATCACTTGAAGTATTATTACAAGTAAACTCACATTGTACAAGTGTTAAGCTTCAGTCGTTCGGCATCCTATGTAACGAAGACTATTTGGCAGGAATTCAATAAAGAGGTGATTTAGACAACTCGGTCCTAATCCTCTTACATTCCTAGCAATGAAACACTCGGGTTCAAAGCTTTAACATGAATGTTAACAACATGAAACAAAGTCTAAGTATATGTCAACAAGACTATACAAATAAACAAACAACTTCACAGTATATTCGTTCAATCATACATTCCAACACATTCATACATAAGCCAACTATGCTTCGAAAGGGTTCAACATACTTTGTGTCATTCGACACTTGCTACAATGTGCCTCGACACCTTACCCTTATTCTCACCAACCAGGTGATGAAATGTGAAGAAGGAACTCATCTTCATGTACCAACCAGGTGATGAAATGTACAACCTGTACTCTCCTTCATGCCACCAACCAAGTGATGAAATGTACAACTTGTACTCTAATATCATTTGGCAACTTACCACTCATGCTGCCAACCAGGTGAAGAAGGAACTCATCTTCATGCCACCAACCAGGTGATGAAATGTACAACCTGTATTTTCCTTCATGCCACCAACCAGGTGAAGAAGGAACTCATTTTCGTGCCACCAACCAGGTGATGAAATGTGAGGAAAGGTGATGAAGGAACTCATCTTCGTACCATTAACTAAGTGATGAAAGAAACTCACCATTCATTCCACCTACTAGAAGATGAGTGGTACAACTCGTACATGTGAACTCCTAACATTCACAAATAATAAAAAACCCTCAAGCTTGACAACTCAACTAGGGGAGCACTTATCCCCAACAAGAGTTATAGTCACCAACAAAGTCATATTGCAAGCCAACATCAACTTCAGTGCATGGCATAGAAGATTAAGCTATTTAGACCTTTTGCATCTACTTCAGACATTTCCCTTCTGTAACAATGCAAACACTACAACTCGTAGAAAGCTTTACACACTCTTGATCAAGACAATGTGAAGCAAAACCAATTTATGGTGCCAATAAAAGCTTCATCAAAGGAGTTCAATCACAATTCTCAAAAGCTTCTCACACTCTTGATCAAGACAGTGTGAAGCAAAACCAATTTATGGTGCCAACAAGAGCTTCATCAAAGGAGTTCAGCCACAATTCTCAAAAGCTTCACACACTCTTGATCAAGATAGTGTGAAGCGAAACCAATTTATGGTGCCAGCAAGGGCTTCATCAAAGAAGTTCAACCACAATTCTCAAAAGCTTCACACACTCTTGATCAAGATAGTGTGAAGCAAAACAAATTTATGGTGCCAACAAGAGCTTCATCAATGGAGGGCAACCATAATTCTCAAAAGCTTCACACACTCTTGATCAAGACAAAGTTAAGCAAAACCAATTTATGATGCCAACAAGAGCTTCATCAAAGGAGTTCAACCACAATTCTCAAAAGCTTCACACACTCTTGATCAAGACAGTGTGAAGCAAAACCTTATGGTGCCAACAAAAGCTTCATCAATGAAGGGTAACTACAACTCGTAGAAAGCTTCACACACTCTTGATCAAGACTGTTCAAAGCAAATTCAATTTATATGGTTCATCCAAACCTTCGACTACTACAAGGTGTGGCTTGCATCACAATCTCTTGCTCAACAGTGTGGAAGTAAAATTTGTATATGTTGTCTCTCTCACATTTTCAAATTTCTAGTTTCCCAAAAAAAAAAAAAGGAAATTCAACAAAGCTTCATCAATGGAGGACAACTACAAATTCTCAAAAGCTTCACACTATCTTGATCAAGATAGTGTGAAGCAAAATCAATTCATGGTACCCAACAAAGCTTCACCATAAAAACTTCACCAACAAAAGCTTCATCAATTGAGGACAACTACAAATTCTCAAAAGCTTCACTCTATCTCAATTAAGATAGTGTGAAGCAAAATCAATTCATGGGGTACCCAACAAAAGTTTCAACTCCAAAGCTTCACCTACAAAAGCTTCAACACAAAAGCTTCACCTACAAAGCTTCAACTCCAAAGTTTCACCTACAAAGCTTCAACACAAAGCTTCACCCACAGTAGCTTCACCTACAAAAGCTTCACCCATAAAAGCTTCAAGAACAAAAGCTTCACCCACTTCACCCACAAAAGCTTCACCCACCAAAAAAGCTTCACCTACAAAAGTTTCACCCATAAAAGCTTCACCAACAAAAGCTTCACCCACAAAAGCTTCACCCACCACAAAAGCTTCACCTACAAAAGCTTCACCCACAAAAGCTTCACCCATAAAAGCTTCACCAACAAAAGCTTCACCCATAAAAGTTTCACCAACAAAAGCTTCACCCACCACAAAAGCTTCACCCACAAAAGCTTCACCTACAAAACTTCAACATAAAAGCTTCACCTACAAAAGCTTCACACTATCTTGATCAAGATAGTGTGAAGCAAAAACAATTCATGGTACCCAACAAAGCTTCAACCTCAAAGCTTAACCTACAAAGCTTCAACACCAAAGCTTTACCTAGAAAACTTAAAATATATATATATATATATATATATATTAAAAAATTCAAAAATTCAGAAATTTGAAAATTTGAAGAAAAAAAAATTGCCTAGGCCTCCTCTTCTTTGGGCCTAACAACTTTCATAACAAATATATATGAAGGAGGAGTTTTGGGCTACCACTTAGAAAGGAAATGCCTCATTCGTCAACTCCCTTGACCAGAGACTTAGGGGACTCCTACCTTATGCTACTGCACCTTGATACTCGGAAGTCTCACGACCACTCAGTGACTTGGATTTTTCAAGTCTCCAACCGAGAAGTTTTCCTCACTCGGGAAATTAAGGGAGCACTACCTCAACATACATGCTTCACTCACAAAGCTTTAACATACAAGCTTCAACAAAAGAAAAAATTCAAAGAACTTAGTGAAGAAGGCCTTGGTGTATTTACCACAATACGTTGAAATGAAGCAAAACTTGTTTATTGATATCTCCGATAAGTTACAAATATGTACATATACATGAATCAAAATAAACAAACAAGAGGGAACCTTCACAAAGGTTGCTCAGGAGAAGTCTCAGCAGTCGGCAGAGCCCCAGAAAGAGGAGGCACCGGAGGGTGATTATTCGGAGCCTCAGTACTGGGCAGAACCCCAGAAGGAGGAGGCACCGAAGGTTGATCATTTGGAGCTTCATTACGCGGTACAGCCCCAGAAGATGAAGGCAATAAATGTCTTTGAAACAAACCCACAAACCTCTGATGATCAAGTAAAATCTGACCATCAGATTCCTGCAACTAGTCAAGCTTCCTCTTCATGTTTGTAGCATAGTCATGTGCGAGCATGTGCAATTGTTTATTCTCATGCTTGAGCCTTCTAATCTCCTGTTTGAGACTTATCACTTCAGCTGCCAATGATTCAACTTGGTGGGTTTGAGCAATTAGGCATTGGGCCATATTAGACACAGAACCTATACACTGAACACTGAGAGCCAGAGAATCCTTAACAGCCAACTCATCAAACCATTTGGAAAGTAGTTTGTTATCTTTGGGAATGAGAAGGTTCCTGGCCACCACTGCAGTGGTCATATCATTCTTCATCATAGAGTCCCCAACGGTAAAAGGACCAGTATGGGATAAGAAGGATAGGCACCATATGTTGTCTTGAGAAAGCATGGCTGCCTCTTCACCAAAGTTCAAGTCAAAACGACGGTCGGATGGGCCAGATATTCTCAGAAATGATGAAGGAGAAATAAGGTGCAATAAATCTCTGAAGTACAAAAATAAGGGGAAAATTCTTACAAGCAATAAATCTCTGCATGTACTTCTTGCACACAATTAGTGCCCCTATAAAAGAAAGGGCAACAGGGCCGTTGGTTTAAAAATCGAAGAGGCACCACTCTCCGGATTTCGAGAAGCAGATTTTCCTGAGTAAAATATGTTGACAATCCTCACACGTAACATCAGTTCCTCGGGTACCACAGATAACTTTGCCAAAGATCATTCTTCCACAATATTTCCTAATGTCATTTGTACTAAATCATTCACTTGTACTCATAATATTTCCCACAATATTTCCTAATGTCATTTGTACTAAATCCTTCACAATTAATGAGAACTCCTCTACTCCGTGGACGTAGCCAATTTGGGTGAACCACGTACATCTCGTGTTTGCTTCCCTGTCTCTATCCATTTACATACTTATCCATACTAGTGACCGGAGCAATCTAGCGAAGGCCACAAACTTAACATTTTTTGTTGTACCAAAGTCCCCACTGATTTTGTGCATCAACAATTATTATCAGTGGGTTCTAATGACTAGTTTAAGTACAATAATGACATTAGAGATTAATTGTAGGAGAATGGTCTTCTTCTATAGTTGATGGGAGTCTGCAGCTTTTGTCCGCGGTTGATGTTGGACTTTGTGAGCTTTATTCTGATGTTGATATGTGTCGTGTTGTGATTGGCCTCCTGGTTGGAAGGAAACTCTTGTGCTTCGGCAGGGGTGCCTTAACATAAACCCCTCAGTGGGTTCTTGAATGTATGACGTTGACTGGTGCTTGGTAGTTTCGGGATTGATCAAGTATGGTACAAATAGTGCTCCCCTAAGTTTTCGAGTGAGGAAAGCTTCTCGGTTGGGGACTTGACAAATCCAAGTTACTGAGTAATCATGAAACTTCTAAGTACAAGGGTGTAGTAGCACATAGTAGGAGTCCCCCATGTCTTCGGTCTAGGAAATTTACTGAAGGAAATGTCTTACTTATTGCCAATTTGTGAAGGTAATGAAACTTTTTAAAATGGACATATTGTGGACCGTGCTTGACGAAGCCTGCCAATAATTGACTTGTTCTGTTTTCATTGCTAGGGCCATATGAATTTATGATTTTTAAGCCGACCGCCTACTCTATCAACCATATTACCTGAGTTTGTGGCCTCAAAGTAGGCACCATTAGGTGTGTACAAAGAAAACAATGTCTAGTCACTCTTGTGGAGAATTCTAGTGGTGCGTAGAACGTTTAAGTAGAAGATGGGACATGACAGCTAAGCTGAACATCATCAGTGTGTACATCATCACATCTTCCACTAATTTCGTCATAGATTTTTTTGGTGTGACCAAAATGACAACAACTAAATGTAAGGGTATACTGCCATTTGACATTTTGTGTCGATAAAACAAAGACATTAAAATAAAAATTTACACGTATTTTTATTATATTAGCACTCAATGTCACCATGATGATATACTGTGTCATATGAGAAATTTTTTATGTGCCTGGTATTCAAGCAAATACTCCATGTGTTATAAAATAAATCGAGGGATATCGAAAAATATATCATTTTATCTATTTGTATTATAACATGTGAAAAAACGCTTGAATACTTTATACTTAGAAAAATCTCTCATATCATATAAATCGTTCTTGACTTGAAAACCATCACGTGATTATTATTTTATTTAAATAATGATATATGGATTTGTTTTTTTCTTTTGAGAAATAAAAATAGGGAGTTTTAAGGAAATACTCCCGATACTGTTCACTTTTAAAGAAAAACCACATTTTTACCTTTCCCTTGTACTATTCACTACACCTTTATTTGCCATTTTTCATTAAAACTAAAGTTTTTTTTAGGATTTTTTGTTAGTTTTCCTATGAAAATAATATATCGTAAAAGTGTGTGCATTTGTTCTTTTTTAAAAAAAAATATATTTTTTTAAGATTTTTTTTTTACTTTCTATTTCTTTTATTAATTTATCATTTTATTTTATTTTATTTTATTTTGTTGATGCACAAAATCAGGGAGACTTTAGAACAACGTAAAATGTCAAGCCTGTGACCTTCGCTCGGTTGCTCCAGTCACCAGGTGTGGATAATATGTAAATAGATAGAGATTGGGAAGCAAACACAAGATGTATGTGGTTCACCCCTAAGTCTGGCTACGTCCGCAGAGTAAAGGAGTTCTCATTAATAGTGAAGAGTTTACACAAATACATAAGTTTAAGCATAATTATCACAAGTAGGTTCTAATGACTAGTTTAAGTACAATAATGACATTAGAGATTAATTGTAAAAGAGTGGACTTCTTCTATAAGTGATGGGAGTCTAGCTTTTGTCCGCAGTTGATGTGGGACTTTATGAGTTTTACTCTGACGTTGACATATGTCGTGCTGTGATTGGCCTCATGGTTGGAAGGAAACTCTTTTGCTTCAGCAAGGGTGCCTCAGCATGAACACCTCAGTGGTTCCTTAAAGGTATGACGTTGACCGGTGCTCGGTGGTTCAGGATTAGTCAAATATGGTACAAACAATGTTCACCGAAGTTTCTGAGTGAGGAAAGCTTCTCGGTTAGGGACTTGACAAATCCAAGTCATTGAGTAATCATTAAATTTCTGAGTACCGATGTGTGGTAGATATAGTAGGAGTCCCTTAAGTCTCTGGTCGATAAGAGTTACCAAATGAGGTGTTTTACTCATTGCCAATTTGTCAAGGTAATGAAACTTTTTAAAATGGACAGATTGTGGACTATGCTTGACGAAGCCTCCCAAAAATTGACTTGTTCTGTTTTCATTGTTAGGGTCGCATGAATTCATGATTTTTAAGCCGACCACCTACTCCATCAACCATATTACCTGAGTTTGGGGCCTCAAAGTAGGCACCATTAAGTGTGTACAAAGAAAACAATGTCTGATCACTCTTGTGGAGAATTCGAGTGGTGCGTAGAACATTTAAGAAGAAGATGGGACATGACAACCAAGCTGAACATCATCAGTGTGTACATCATCACATCTTCCACTAATTTCGTAATCGATTTTTTTGGTGTGACTAACATGATAACAACAAAATGTAAGAGTATACTACCATTTAACATTTTGTGTCAATAAAACAAAGACATTAGAATAAGAATTTACATGTATTTTTATTATATTAGCATGCAATGTAACCATGATGATATATTATGTCATACGAGAAACTTTTTATGTGTCCGGTATTCAAGCTGATACTCAATGTGTTATAAAATAAATCGAGGGATATCCAAAAATATATCATTTTATCTATTTCTATTATGACATGTGAAAAAACGTTTGAATACTTTATACTTAGAAAAATATCTCATATCATATAAATTGTTCTTGACTTGAAAACCATCACGTGATTATTATTTATTTAAATAAAGATATATGGATTTGTTTTTTTCTTTTCGAGAAATAAAAATAATATATCCTAAAAGTGTGTGCGTTTGTTCTTTTTAAAAAAAATATATTTTTTTTTAAGATTTTTTTATTTTTACTTTTTATTTTCTTTTATTAATTTATCATTTTATTTTATTTTATTTTATTTTATTTTGTTGATGCACAAAATCAAGAGACTTTGGAACAACATAAAATATTAAGTTTGTAACCTTCGCTCGGTTGCTCCGGTCACCTGGTGTGGATAAGATGTAAATAGATAGAGATAGGGAAGCAAACACAAGATGTACGTGGTTCACCCTTAAGTCTGGCTACGTCCACGGAGTAGAGAAGTTCTTATTAATAGTGAAGGGTTTACACAAATACATAAGTTTAAGCATAATTATCATCAGTGGGTTCTAATGACTAGTTTAAGTACAATAATGGCATTAGGGATTAATAGTAGGAGAATGATCTTCTTTTATAGTTGACGGGAGTCTCTAGCTTTTATCCGCGGTCGATGTGGAACTTTGTGAGCTTTATTATGACATTGACATGTGTTGTGCTATGATTGGTCTCCTAGTTGGAAGGAAACTCTTGTGCTTCAACAGGGGTGCCTCAACATGAGCCCCTCAGTGCGTCCTTGAAGGGATGACGTTGACCAGTGCTTGGTAGTTTCGAGATTAGTTAAGTATGGTACAAACAGTGCTCCCCTAAGTTTTTGAGTGAGGAAAGCTTTTCGGTTAGGGACTTGACAAATCCAATTCATTGAGTAATAAAAAAAACTTCTGAGTGAGGTGTAGTAGCATATAGTAGGAGTTCCCCAAGTCTCCGGTCGAGGAGAGTTACCGAATAAGGTGTCTTACTCATTGCTAATTTGTCAAGGTTATGAAACTTTTTAATATTGCTCACTCCTTCATTCAAGTTGTAGTCCAAGACTTTTCCTTTTAAGTTTTGAGGCCCAAAATCTTGTAAGCCTAGGCAAAAGGCTTTCACTTTAATTTTCTTTTAAGAAAAGAAAAAAAAAATTGCCTAGGCCTAAGGGAGAGGAGGTTCACTGCCTCATTAAGTACCTCATAGCCCAAGGAAAAAGTCAAAGCAAACCCAGCTTTTGTTCAAAATGGCCCGAGGCCTAGCCTTTGTCTGAAACCTTAACCCTTTTATGCTTTGTATGTGCCTTCTTCCATAGTTTCTTGGAACTACCAAAACAAAATTCACGGTTGTCCTTTCTAGACAAGCAGTCCCACACCCATTCGACTTCACCCATTCGTCATCCATTCGATTGCCCTCAACCCAGTCCTCCACCCTTTTTGACCTTGCCCCCCCCCCCCACGACTAGGCCATCCCTTTCTGTTCAGCGGTCTACGGTGGACCTTCAGGTGTCATCGTAGGTGGCTGTGAACTCGCAGGTGGGCTAAGGGTCTGAGGGTGAAGCTTATGAGTGATAACGCGGCTGGGAAGGTTTGAAGGCTGGGTTGTGCTCTTGGTTTGTAGAATTCGTGGTGGACGGTGAACAGTGTGTCTGTTCAGAGCTTGTTGTGGTTTTAGGTTTGAAAGTGCAAAGGGGGTCATCATGGGGTGAGGTAGGTTGTTTCTAGGTTTTGATAAGGGCTGCCATGGGGTTTATTACAGTTGGGGCGGTGAGTGCCGCTGGTGAAGTTTGATCGAGAAGGAAAGAGCGAGAGGGAAATGGGAAGTAGCAGTAGGGGTGTTGTTAAGCCAAGGTTATTTTCTGTTGGCACTGTCTGTACCCAATGTTAACATTGATACTTGAATGTTTGACTGTATTTTTCTGTTATTTAATCCACCAACAGTTGCATATTCTTTCATTTAGTCAAACGTGCCTACCTCATTTTCTATCTATAGTGAATTCACCAACATGTTGTAATTAATTTGTAGAAGTGGTCCCTTCTTTTCTACATATAGTTATGTCTCTTGCCTACAAGTCTTGATCATAAGTTAAACTTCACAGGGCCACCACCTTTCATGTGACAGTATTTTAATCAGATTTGGGTGGTAGTTGTATTTGTTGTTGTAATTTTGAGTTTGAAAAATGGTTGCATGGGTATATGTTTATTGATCGTAGATTTTTGGTTGTAGGTTTTTGTTTGGACATATAGCTTGCATAGTTGAAGCTATTCGTAGGACATCATAAATTGATTTAGCTTCACACTATCTTGATCAAGAGTGTATGAAGCTTTTTAGTTAAAGCTTTATAGGTGAAACTTTATGGGTGAAGCCTTTAGGTTGAAGCTTTGTAGTTGAAGCCTTTAGGTTGAAGCTTTGTAGGTGAAGCTTTTAGATTGAAGCTTTATAAGTGAAGTTTTTAGGTTGAAGTTTTGTAGATGAAGCTTTTAGGTCGAAGCTTTGTAGGTGAAGCTTTTAGGTCGACGCTTTGTAGGTGAAGTTTTTAGGTCAAAGCTTTGTAGGTGAAACTTTTATGTCGAAACTTTGTAGGTGAAACTTTTATGTCGAAACTTTGTAGGTGAAACTTTTAGGTTGAAGCTTTGTAGGTGATGTTTTGTTAGGCACCATAAATTGATTTTGCTTCACACTATCTTGATCAAGAGTGTGTGAAGCTTTTACATGTTGGAGTTGCCTCCTATGTGTTGAAGCTTTTGTTGGGCACTATAAATTGATTTTGCTTCACACTATCTTGATCAAGAATGTGTAAAGCTTTTACATGTTGTTGTCGTATTCTATGTGTGAAATTAATTAATGATTATTAATCAATTAATTAGTTGACTAATAACTAATTAATTAGTAATTAACAATTAATTAACTGATTAATAACTATTGAAATAATTAATAATTAATAATTAAATATTTTTTGGTTTTTTATTTCTTATTTTTTTTATTTAGCTTGTGTAGAAGTCTCAAGGCTTGACATATGGGGCTTTCTCATGGGTTAAGTTTGAATTTCTTTACCCATGTTGAACTATATAAGAAGGATGAGTTTCCACTTCTTACATTGCTTTCATTTGCTCATTTTGTAGTGATTTTTTGAAGGTATAGTGCTCTCTAGTTGAGAAGGATTCCGACAGTGCTTGACACCATCTTCAGGTTGGTAGCCTTCTTAATTAGATCAAATGCTTTCATTCTTGTTGAATTGTTTGAGTTTCTATGCAATTGGTTAAAAACATAATGAACTGATTGAGCTTTCTTCATGCCCTAAGAACCTTTTAGGTTTCTATCCTTTACGTAGTGACAAAGTTTGTTTCTGTTTGTTATAGATGTTAAAGCTTGGAGGTCCTAGTGATGCGGGCTCCCCTAGCTATAGCTTTAGGTTTGAGCCTGCAATGTCAGAGTCTTCAAGGCCTTTGTTAGAGTCTTGTGTAGAAGAAACATTGGATGACCTTCACGATCATCAAACATGCATTCCATTTCTTTCTCCCCAAGCTTCCGATGAAGGGATAAGTGAGAAGCGTAGGTCCAGGGATGTAACCTTATCCGATATTGGTTCTACCTCCTACATGTTGGGGGGGGGGATTGCTCTTGATGCCATACCCATCTTTCGCTCTGAGTTCACGGTGGACCACATAGATAAAAACTTGTTAGATAATGAAGAGCAGCTTGAGGCCCTAAGGCAGTCATGTACCCAGTAGTGTAGGAATGCGCTTGGTGCATGATGAAGAATTGCTCACTGAGCCGCCCAAGGGTCACGTTATGTTCTACACCCAGATACTAGTGACTTTAGGGCTGAAGCTACCCTTGCACCCATGGCTGCAAAATGTGCTATCTCTTATTGGATATGCGCTTGGATAACTCAATCCTGGTTTATGGGATACCTTGATTGGGTTTTATATTATTTGGATGAAGTATGGATTAGATGAGTCTGCCTTCCATCAGTGGCGCTACTGCTATAAGATATGTCGGTTGAAGTCATGCACTGGCCATGCTGAGTATATGACACAACCTGACTCGAATTGTCCACTAGGACTCTGAATCGAGTTGTGCTGGTTGACACTTGGAAGGTGACGAAGCTATAAAGTGTAGTAATGTGGAAAATGTGAATGAATTTAAACCTAAAAATGCCTAAATACGAGAGTGCGCTGTGAGTTGGAACGAACCCATTTCACACGTGATGTCAAATCATAAGTAAAATACAATAGAGTGGATTGAGAATCCTACCATCGAAGGTAATCTCCAATACCAAGATTTGCCACGAATCCTCGTCGATAAGAAAGCTCAGCCATTAAAACCTGGAGGGTTGGAAAAAAAAAAAAAAACAAGGGTGAGTGGGCCTGAAAATAAAGTTTTAATAAAAACCTTCTGAAACGTTATAACCCCTCGATATAAAACCTGTATAATTTCCAGAAAATCATACTACGTATAAGTATGAAATCAAATGCAAATCAACAGTAAATCCAGAAAAATTCCCAAATCACTTCATATTGGCAGCAGCATAATAAAATTAGGTGCTCATCAATCTATGTTGACATACGAGTCGGAGTTTCCTAATGCAACATGTACGACTCTGAAATCAATCTATGATAACACACAAATCGGAGTTGCCTAATGCAACATGTATGACAGTGTCGGAGTTGCCTATCATTACAACCTGTACAACAATGTCGGAGTTGTACGACAGTGTCGGAGTTATATGACAGTGTTGGAGTTGCCTATTATTGCAACCTGTACGATAGTGTCGGAATTGCATAAATAACAAATATAGTCATGCCATAACTCAATCATTTCAAATAACACCTGAACTTACCTGCATGTCCCACGTTCACCTTAGCACTTCAAAGCTTTCACAACAATTATATGTAGGTAATATGCATATGGATATGCCATGATGCAATCTAAAACTCAACCATATCATAGTATTTAAATATATATATATATGACGTGGCATAAAATGCATAAATCAATTTAAAAGCATTTGTGGAACTATCAATCATAAATATACGATAAAAAGGAAAGGACCCACTCACCTGAGGTCCGCACAACAAATCCCTAGCACAAATATCAAGGCGTCACGAACGATCATCGCCTGTGACCAAATATTTAGTCATGTCTCAGAATTCTTATCGATTGAACACGTAACTTACATAAAACACATCCCCAAGGACGTTCTAGAATGATTTTAGACCCATTGACCAAAAGTCAACCGTCAATCAAAGATCAACGGTAGGGTCACAACCCTACGTAACTAAATCTGAAAGATCCGCATCTTGGATTTCTGATCCGTAACTTCTAAAGATCCACATTATTCTTTTAGAACATCATATTTAAGTTTCATTGTGATCCAACAGTTGGATCTCTGCCAATTGCAAAATTTAAATGGCAGTCAACGTTTTATTTTCACGAACTTACAAATCCAATTCGGGAAGATTCGTACGTAAATTCCCAATCTGTATTAAAGGTTGATGACGATCCAACGATCGGATTGTCAATTCACATAATGTTCAAGTAACGGTCTTTATCAAAACTATGTTCAAACAATGAGATTTCATCAATCAGACTTCACCTATGGAATTGAGGTGTCAAACTTAGCTTAGGAAGGTCAGGGGTGACTCGGCACACGCGTCGTTGCCACGCGCCGCCGCACACGGCAGTCAACCGCCCTGATTCGTCGAAAAATTCAACTATCTTAAAAAATTCTCAAATTTTATAGAAATGAAGATCTCTAAGAGTAGAGGAAGTTTTATACATGTGACCAAGTCCAATTTGGTCGGGAAAGGCTCCAATTTCACTCAAACCAGCTGAAACCCTAAAATGGGTGAACTTTGATTCTCCTTCCTCAGTGTTCCAAATGGTTAGGTCTTGTTCTTGGGTCCAAGGGAAGTTGATTAACGGTAGTTGTGGGTGGTGGTACTTGCTGGATCGGAGGAATCACCGTCGAGCACCTCCGATGCTCTGGTGAGGTTCTACACGGTTTTGGACCTAAAAACTTTCGAATTTGGGTGGAGATGGTAGAGGGGAGGTTGTAGAAAAGATTGCAGGTGATGGATGGTTGAGTTTCACCTGAAAAATGGATGAGATTGGTCGGAATTCACACCGGTTCGAAATCGGGTTGCTGCACATGGACGGGTCGACGGGAAATGGTGGTTCTTTCTCACCCTTCCTGATTGGTCCCTCTTTTTCCCCCCTAATCTCTGATTGGTCCTAAAAAATAATATGATTGGGCTGGTCCTCAACCTTGATTGGTTACAATTCCCACATGGTGGGAGTTTTAATCAATCTAAAATTCATAGCTTAGTAAAACGACTTCAAATGTCCGCAACTAAACCGTTAAAGCCCAGACTCGCAAACGGCTTTCACCTATGCTTTCGTGGCTTCGAGATCTATTCGAAGACATTAATTGTGACTTCGAACAGCCAACGAAAGTCAAACATCCTCGCCTCTAAGGGCATTTTCATAAAATCACTACTTTAAATTTTATAAAACTGAAAATTAAGGAAGAGTTGTCACAATCTACCCCCATAAAAAATTTCGTCCCTGAAATTTAAAATCATTGTTATACAAAAGTAGTGAAAAGATAGCAGAGAAATAGATATGTAAGGAAGATATTAAGTTAGAGTGGTTGCATAAAAGAGATTGTCATTCCGTCGCGATCAGATTGAAATGATTCTTCTTTCATGCCTCCAAACTCAAACTTTCCTTCTCCTTCAGTACAATACTATAATATACTGCTTTTATAAAACATACAGTAAAAAATATTTATATATGTATAATAAGATCCTATCAAAATACATATATAATAACATAAAGTTATTGTACTAAAATTAAAACTGATCATAGACTATTTTTCACCTACGCACTCATTGCGTTACATGCTCCGAAGATAAGCATGTAGTATATTTGGGTTGAGCCTAGACAATGAATAACTAATTAAATAAGTAAATACAAATGCTAACGTAGAATGACCTACTTGTCTACTTGCTTAACAAACCCAACAAATAAGTTATTGATATTACGGTCTGCAGCCCGCAATACCAACAATTTACTGTTGTCTCGATAAGCAAGTAACAAATTCCCGAGGGTGCCATATTACCATCTTGCCCCTCATTGGGAAATATACTTACATCGTCTGATCCAAGTCTCAATCGTGCTCACGCATTACCCTCACGGGTAACATAAACAATAATCATAATTTTTTATTATTTTTTTATATCATAATCTTGATTATTCAAATACCTATTCGCAATACTCATTTGTCAAACATGTTCCGTGCATAGAATCTCTATACCAAGGCTCAAACAATACCATAGCCAAACCAGAAATGTAACCGTAGTTACACATAACTCTAACCAAGGTAAGTGCCTACCATGACTGGCTAAAACTGTAAAATATTCGAAAGCAATATGTCCTTCAAGATTTGGATAGTAGCTACATACACACCACATAACCCAACAATGTAGTTCATAACACCATAGTGAGCAGGTTCATATTGAATTTCCCTCGAATTTAGCAAAACTACACCAATAAGAACCGTCAACAATTTGAAAGTCAAACAAGTCCAACAAATCTAGAATACAAGGTAATTGAAATTAATGTATGACATCTCGCTACAACGGTAGCTTCTAGAACATTCAATCACCAACAATTAAGATTCGTTTAGCAGATTATTTGTTGGGTGATTGAGAAATTAATGTTCACGACTAAATGTCAATGTCGTAGCAACTCCTCTAGACAATTTTCCTGTTTCAAAAATAATACAAAGTGTAGTAGGGTAGACATAGACCCAAAATTGATTATAATACCTTCCAGCACAAAGAGATGAATATGGAATCCCCACCAGAATAAACACTAGTCTAAATGCCCAAGAAATCTAATAATTTCATGAATGAGGAAGTTTTCCAAGTGGTCAAAAATGTAGTCCCTCTGGACCAATGAAAAATGGGTTGACTTGTGAAGTCGATCTATAAACATCGAAACATCATCATCATCTCCACATGTACAAGATACCTCATACCGAAAGTGTATGATGATATTTCCCAACTCCCTTCATATACAAGAATTGATTATGACTATTCGAACCATTTCTTGATATCTCGCAAGTGACGTCAAAACAATACCTGGGAATTCCAACTGAAGCAGGATAGGACAGGTCGAAAGTGTTCAAGTATTCATATGTCTTTTGCTGCATTAAATAGTAATTACATTTGCACAATCTGGATAATACACGATAGTGCAATCGTAGAAGTTGATTTAGTTCTTCCATCATCACTATCATAAATTTTAGCTTATCTCAAATGAAGATGTATTTGAGAAATCTAATGTTGGTAAAGGTTCTAGATACGTTCTCACCGAGAAGTGTCATCCGATATTTCAAATGAAGGTAATAACACTTGACTCTAGTAATGAATAGGATGGTTCATTTTGAACGGTTTTAACCGTTGGAAAGTATAAGCGATTCTCCGTCATGCTGCCTTAACACAGTTGAATCATTCGGAGAACACGTCATCATGGATTTCTAAAGGATCAATGTCATCAAAAAAAGGTGTAAAGAAAAGGTAAGGTGAGACAACAGTTCATTTGTCAGAAACTTTATTCATAATTAACATCCCAAACCAAACTAATTTTCCTTGGTCGACAAGTGAGGAAAAACACTATAGTAAAAAAAATCGATAACAATTTGTCAATAAATTTGACAAGACCAAAGATTGTCTCGAATTTCACAACACTTGGTGAGAATTCCAACTTTCTTATGCTACTACCTTTTTGGAGAAAAGAAAAGAATATCATTTACAAAAATCACATCTCTCAGAAGAAGTACCAATTTACACAAAGGTGATATTTGAGGAATTTGATGTGAAGTTGACTGTTGATAATTGGAGAATTTAATCTCGTTACTAGAATAGGTGAGATAGTCGTCTACAAGACTATTATGAATTCGTCAAACTATAGAAGGAAACTCGAGTTACAAAGGTTGGTCGATTAGACCATCAACTCAAAATAAGGGATAACGGTTTTTAATCGTTATCCGAGGAAGTTGCTAAAATCTAGGTACAATCCTAAAGCTCAGTCTTTCACCTTCGCAGATAGATTTGAGATTTCCAAGATAAAGTGTTTAATAACCAAGTTCTTTCAATGAAGTAGGACTTGTTTGAAAAGTCATAAGGAAAACTGATATAAGAGTCGTTTGATAAGAAATAGAGAGAATAAATGTGATGTTAACAAGGTGGGTCAATGGTGTATTCATTCAGTGGCATCTTAAGTAAAAATTTGAGAATTGATGCCATAGGTAAACATCCTCAAAACATACTATACTACTAACCAACTCTACTGCACTGTCTTCACAGTTTTCTCGACACTCAAATCACTCCAACAGAGAGATATCATCTCGTATTTTGATTCTATTGTCTATTTGAGGAAGTGATGGAGATATGGCTAGTCGAAGAAGTTTTGATTACGTAAATAGGTAATATGGTTAACATAACCATGAGTTTACTATCTTAATACAAAGTTTGCCCCTAACTTTCTGAGATTTAGTTTCTTAGGCTTCAGCAGTAACTATTAGTCAGTCTATTTGGTCGCGCTCTAATTAACAGATTTTTGATTTTTGATATTGTTCGTTACCCTGAAACTGTGATCCAACATTCTGGCATAGAAGTATCACTTCCAGATACTAGCATGTGTCCGATATCAGAAGTTCTACTGCTTGAATACTGGCTAACAGTTCTAGGATATTGAACAATATCATCAATCAGTAGCACCACCATAGACTAGTTACAGATTAGAGCACGTTTGTGTGGTTGGTTTAAGGTGATTGGTAAAGAACTGGTACTAAAAGCTGGTTCCATAATTCGAGGGAAAATACATACTACTTCGGGGATTTCTACTAACCGTAGATATAACAATTCTTACTCCCGTGCCAATGCTCATCAAAATGACGAGTATAGCACCAAAAGTAATGTGGGAAATTAGTATTGGTTGGAGTGTTCTAAAGTCAGAAAAATAGAATTTTCTAGTAATCTACTTTAGAACAGACTTAAACAGAAGTCGATCTTCCTCCTGAAGATCCGAAATGATCATTAGTGTCACGTTCTGATCCCAACATACGTCGAGAATCGACACATGACAAGGAAAATAACATTCGTTGAATATGGTATAAGTTACGGAATGAAATACTTTAACTGATAACCCAAAATAATGTGAAGGTGGCTAAGTTCTCCACAAAATATTTACAAATAATTACATCCCAAAAAGAAGCATAATCTTTGCTTTACTAAGAACAAGTATGAGGTGCTCAATAAAAAGTCCCAAAAGATAAAGTACAAGAGTGAAACAAGGGTAACCTAATGCTCCAAGTCTCTAATAACTGCACTGCTACCCCCACCTACAAACTTCTTGGAGTCTACTCAAACATGTCACCTGTACGATTAGTGCCTACACTATCAGAATGGTGCACCAGGCAAACAACAACCTGGACAAGTTGGGAAGCTTATGAGAGTGACAATACTATCAAGTATGTGAGAATAATGCTAATGCCAACCATCAAACACAGTTTACATATCTTGAATATAAATCATTCATAAGAAATAAATACCAACTTTTGTAAACCCCGAAGGAGTCACCCAGACATCCAACGGTTCGTCTGAAACCAATCACAACATCTCACAACCATCTTCTCATACAACACAATGAAAAGTAGAGTTAGAGCGACATAGTTTGGCCGAAGCCTACACCTTTGAAGCCATCTCAATTCAAATTCAATAAATCCCAAGGTGAGTACGATCCCGGACCTTCACTCAACGGAATCGCGAAATAAGAGGGATTCATGACCATTTCTCAACGGAATCCAAGATACGATTCCGGACCCTCACTCAACGGAATCGCTAAGTACAATACATAACAATAACTAAATGAAACCCAAATTAGATATGATTCTGGAACATCACTCAACGAAATCGCGGAATAAAAGGGATTCCGGACCATCTCCCAACGGAATCCGAGTGGATACGATTCTAGACCATCACTCAATAGAATCACAGAAGACCAACAACCAGAATGTATGACGGCTCAAAGAAATGAGACCAGCACAGGCTACTTAATTTACAAAAACTCAACAAAGGGAGATTAGGCACAATTACTAAATTTAGAACCAATCACCGAAGCGGAAAGTGAAACAATATCGAAGCAACAAATCCCCATCATAATGGTTAACAGTCCATTACTAGTCCTCACATTAATCTCAACATGCCAATCATAGAAATCAAACCACATTTCCAATATACATGCCACACCCCATTTCATAAACATAAATTGATGTCAAAGTATTGGAATAACAATTCAATAGAACATATTCATAAAACCAATTCATATCCACACAGAATCATAATTATGACAACCTGGTAATTACCAATATCACATATATTAAAGTCACTCACCTAGAGTCCATGTTAATGTACCCTAGCACGATAGTCAAGGCATCACATTCTATCACCGCCTAACAAAGCACAAGTCCACATTTAGATTTCCTTCGATAATTCACATACTAAAAAATCCTCATATGTCTCCCACAACAATATTTAATGAGGAATTAAACTATCGTTCTAATGTAGGGTCCATGATCTTATGTCATTTGCTTCGTAAAATCCAATCACTAGATTTTCACTTATAAGTCCCTAAGGTCCTTAAACAATATCTACAATAGCATACTAAAATTTGGTGTCAATTCAATGATAAGATCATCAATTGTTAGAATAATCAAGTGGCAGACCTTATCGATAATATATACAATCAACAGCATTTTCATAAATCGAATGTCACATATCGGAAAATTCGACTTTTTCCAAAAATTCTCAAATTTTACAAGAATGAAGATCTTAACAAGTAGAGTAAACTTTATACCTGTGGCCGAGTCCAATTTGGCCGGAAAGGCCCTCAAATTGGCTCGCACCCAACGAAACCTTGATGTGGGTGTTCTTCAATTTGCCTTTCTTGGTATTCCAACGCCCCAACCACCATTTACTTCTGTTGGATTCATGCTAATCGTTGTCGATGTTCCTAAATGGGATACTAATTCATTTTATACATTTCTTTTGTAGGTCTCTTTTGGTGACAACGAGTTGATGAGACTTTGCGATTGAATGTGCTAAAGTATTAGTGTTAGAAAATGTTTAGTTTCGGAATATTTTGGAGCTTTGAATCATCTAGTATTCAAGATATGACTACTTTTTGTTTTTAGAAGCTTTACTTTGTAATCATATGGATTATAATTAAACACTTGTTTGGGTGTAGCAGAAAAATATCATTCATTTCAATTGCCGGGGGTGTCATGCAGAAGCTCAAGGATAGAAAATCAAGGTACTAGGCGGACCAATGTTGAAGCCATCACTCATGATATTGCTACATCAACGGAGACTTCTCACAATGTGGAAGTGCAGACTGTAGAGGATAAAAGTTCAAAAAGGTGGCATAGACTACAACGACATTGTGAGGGACCCAGTAATGACGAGGATGTTGAAAAACATTATTGTTTGTAGCTGTAGGGGGAGTACTTCTGATCCGCAAGAACGAGGATGTTGAAAACCTAAAGAAACTACTCGAAGAGACGACGTTTTATGATAAGCAATGGCAAGCAACCTGGCAGGACGAGACGCCGGCTAGCAGTAGCAAGAATAAGTAGTTGAACTGTTGATGTTGAGTTTGGACTTTTGAATTTGGGTTGTCTTCTTCCTTATTCCTTCGAGATTCTATGTAATTTCTATGTGCTAGTGGATAATGAAGATTCAGTATTCAACCACTGTATTATGGTCCCGTTTGTTAGTACATGTGTGTTTACATTGACAAGTCAACTTTGAAATTTTCGGTAAATCTGATTTCCTTGTTAAATAGAGTGGCGTTCCACGAGGGGAAAATGAGATTGTATTGTTGGGAATGAACCCTTATCACGACGTTGAGTCACCATGCTAAGCTTGCGATACCATTACCGTGATGTTTTACATGTATGTTAAATTCTCTTGACAGTAAGCGAAGAAGATAATGATCAATTACGAAAACACACCAAGATTCGTGTGATTCAGTTCAGCAAATTTCTGCCTTAGTCGGCAAAGAGTTTTCGGGTCGCAATACAAGAGAAAATAGCCAATACAAGATGGTATTACGATTCTCCAAGACCCTTTTAGTTAAGGAACAAATGCCTTTCTACCTTCCCCTTATATAGGCACAAAAGATGGCTAAAAGATCTCTCTCTCTCTTCCATGAGAGTTGTTCTCTCCTCTGTGAGAGTACCTCCACTGTGAGGAAATCTTACTTAACAATCGCTTAGGTTCTCTGTTCGTCAGGAAATCCAGTTCTGAGAATTCAATACCATTTATTATCCACCAACCAAAAACAAATTCAATTTAGCTCTGATTGTCCCTTCTGCTTTTAGTTTTGGTCCACCGACTCAAACCTTGTTCTTTCTTTGTTAATTCAAACTGACTCCTGTGCGAATCTGGGTCGCGGGGGTCCCAACGGTCGTGATGGTGAGGAGAAGTAAGAGGAAAAATCCAATCACCCGCGATAAATGCCAATGGGACACTTCAGCACAAGGCAGATGGGTAAGCGTAGCTGAACAAGGGAATCATAAATGTTCCCAACTACTTCAGGGCTCCATCTTGCGATAGCATGACCTTCAGCCATCTGCAAAAACAGAGTTAAAGATAACATTCACCCAGACATTAAAGACAAGGTACAATCCAAATTCTCCCTTGATTGTTGTATACGAACACCTTTTTTTCTGTTGGTGCTTCTTCTTTATTTCCATTCGGAGTTTGAGAACAGCATGCAGGGCGACAGGACAAAGAAAACAAATACAGCTTATCTGCAAGTAGTTTCAAGTGATTCTTGGTCGTTTTTCTTTGTCTGGCTCTTCCGTGAGATAGTTATTTCAGACATTCATGGCTGGAGAGGCTGTTGAGGAGTTAGTGGTCCATCTAGAGAGAAACTTGAAGCTTACTACTATGGACAAGGATGGGCAAAATACATATGGGGGGTTACTGCGGGACCCGTCTATTTAAAGTTCACAGTTACGGTTATAAGTAACCGTTTAGACGAACAAATAGTTATAGGTATAACCGTTTATCTGTGAAATTTAAATGGGTGGTTATAGGTATTACCCTTGGTTATAACAGATATTCATCGGTTATGGTATTACCTGCGTTTCTAACGGGTATCCATTTACCCATTTAATTTAATATATGTAAATTTTTTTAAAAAAATTAAAAACCCTAAATTTGAAATTAGTTTGATGTTTTTTAGTAGGGATCCTGTTAAATCTCATTGGTGAAGGGAATGGATTCTATTTGACAACCAAATTATATATTATACTTTTCACTCAAATTGTGTTAATTTCTCATGTGGCTATGGAGGTTATCTTTGGGATTAGGGACACAGATTCGAATATAAGTGCAAATGATAGTCGTACCAAAAAATTACCAGGGGATAACATTGCGTGACATTGGATCGAAAATTACTTGTTAGAAAAAAGAAACGTTATCCTAATTTCTATGGTCGAAGATAACGCATTATCCAATGAAGCATTATCCCAATTAATTAGATGTGCTTTACATGAACAACTAATTAATTAGACGGGAAATCGTACACCGTCCCTAAATCTTCATTTTACAGCAACCTTCAAAAATCCTAGCACTGTCAAGACTACTTTATTTTTGTTTTTTACTTTGGAGTTATCGGTGATACTAATTCAATTTATGCGTATGAGTGTGTGAAAAATCATGGAATGTAAACCTTCTGTTTATGCATATTGATGAATGGTGATACTAACTCAATTGATTTAGTACTTCGCTTTTGTTTGTTGTTGCTGTTGTTTTTATTTTTATTTATTTATTTATTTTATAATTGAGTGTACAATGTAAACCTTATGTGATCACTTACTTCTGTTGGATTCATGCTAATCGATGTCGATGTTCCTAAATGGGATACTAATTCAATTTATACATTTCTTTTGTAGGTCTCTTGGTGACAATGAGTCGATGAGACTTTGTGATTGAACGTGCTAAAGCATTAATGTTCGAAAATGTTTAGTTTTGGAATATTTTGGAGCTTTGAATCATCTAGTATTCAAGATAATGACTACTTTTTATTTTTAGAAGCTTTACTTTGTAATCATATGGATTATAATTAAACACTTGTTTGGGTGTAGCAGAAAAATATCATTAATTTCAATTATTAGAATTGTATGAGGACTTCAATGATTAAAATAGGGAAATGCATGCTAAAATGTACATATAACAGTGTTTAATTGTCAGAAAACGAAAATTATGACAATTTTTTTTTTTTTGTAATTTTCAAATTGTTAAAAAAACATATAGACGGGTGAAATAGTGGGTAAATGGGTAAAAAAAAGGATAAACGGTTATGGTATGGTTAAATGGGTAAACGGTTATGCTTAAATTGGTACACGGTTATAGGTATGGTTAACCGTTTATAAATAGTTATGGTTATGGGTATAACTGTTTATGCAATTACCCAACGGGTAAATGGTTATGCAGGTATGAACATAAACGGTTATGGGTAAATAACCATGGTTACCCGCCCGCCATAACCATTGTTCATCCCTAACTATGGAACAGGGAGTCAAGCTAGTAGGTACAGCTTTGGTACATAAATCCCTCAATAAATGGGGAATTAGAAATATTCTTCGCTCTTCCTTGAAGGAAATGGGGGAAATAGAAATGAAGTGTGTACAAGATAACATGTTTATTATTACAATACCTGATGAAAATACAGCAATGAAAATTCTGGAACAGGTGTCATGGGCGGTTATGAAGTAGAATTTTTCGGTTAAAAGATGGCCAAGGAAGTTAGCTCTAGAGGAAATCAATCTGGAAGTTGTTCCATTTTGGGTACAAATCAAAGATGTTCCTCCATATTTGGTAACCTTAGAAAATGTACGAAAATTAGGTTCATACATTGGGGACTTTGAGGAGTTGGAGGACCTGGCAAAGGCATGAGGATTTTTTTACAGTGAGGGTGGCAGTTGATACATCGAAGTCCTTGACTACAGGCTGCTGGCTCCCGAGGGACAATAATTCGGAAACATGGGTTGAATTCAGATATGAAAGATTACAGGACTTCTGTTATCCTTGTGGGGGGATTGGACACTCGAATACATAATGCGCATTTGAACTCATAAGAAGTGGTATGGCCAGGTATGGGGATTGGACAAAAGGCGGCGCCAGTCCATGATCTCTTAGAGTCTCCAAGACAATTAACTATCATGAGAGATCAAAGATTGCCGGGGGTGTCACGCAGAAGCTCAAGGATAGAAAATCAAGGTAGTAGGCGGACCAATGTTGAAGCCATCACTCATGATATTGCTACATCAACGGAGACTTCTCACAATGTGGAAGTGCAGACCGTAGAGGATAAAAGCTCGAAAAGGTGGCATAAACTACAACGACGTTGTGAGGAACCCAGTAATAGTTCAAATCAGTGGATACTGGGAGATTCTTGTTAGTTGGTCCACAGTAAAGTTAAAGTAGGTATGAGGCCTTTGGTGTTACCTGGTGGGGAAGAACAAAATCAAGAGGTTCAAGCTCCAGTAAGTCAAGCAAGAAGAAGCAGTCGGAGTGTAAGGGTTGCAGGGAGGACTCCAATCAGAGATCAAAGATATCACAGTAAGCGAAGGGTAGACTTGAGTATGGATTACAGGGTGTCAGAGGTTGAAGGAGGTCAACAGGATACATCAGGTAACAGTTCGAAATAAGAGATGATAAGCAAACACAAGGACATGATCAATTCTCCACAGAAAAAAAAAAACAAAACAAAAATCCAGGGAGTAGCAGATGTAGTCTACGAGAGGAAAGTGAAAACTGTTGACAAACTACAGAATGACCACACATGAAAGATGTTTGATGATGGAGATGGCGATTTACGCTGAGGATGAGCTGTAGGAAATCCCGGTCGAATATCAGGAAATGTGGGAGTTTATTAAGAAATGTTCAGAGGGTGAAAGAAGTAATCTTCTCGCGTAGAAAGCAGAGAATAATTTAGGAGGAGAATGAAGCTTGCAAGGTGGTGGTGGCAGTTGGCCCTCAACAGCCGCAAGCTCACCATGAGTTATCTTTTTTTGAACCATCGTGGTCTTGGGTCGGAAACGGTATTTTGAGCTTATATAGGCAAATTTGACATCATAGCCCACTTATGATCTTTCTGTCGTAAACGAAAATGAAAGATCATTGAATAGGCGGAGTTAGACGGACAATGGGTTTTACGAATGGGTTTAATGTAGCACCAGTAGGGCGAGCGGAAGGGCTCAGTCTTTGGTGGGACAACTCACTGCAGGTACAAATTATGGGGGCTTCTCAGCATTATATCGATGCTCATTGCAAGATAGTGGATGTGGAATGTGTTTTTTGATTTACGGGAATCTATGGCACGTCTTATAAAGCTGAAAGGGCATAGTTTTGGAGTCACATGAACGAGCAGTTTGGACCCGACACCATCCCCTGGATTTGTGGTGGTGATTTTAATGAATTCTTGTGGGGCCATGAGAAAGTTAGTGGAGCTGAAGTAAGATACAACCGACCACTTACCTAGAGGATTTTATGAGTAAGTTGGAGCTTATGGACTTGGATTTCAATGGTCCTGCATATACATGGAAATGATCGATGAATGGTCAGTTGGTGGAGGCCAAACTAGATCGTGTACTTGTTAATGATAAATGGCAGGCGCTATGGCCTAACTTGATGGTCACACATGGTGCAGTCCTAGGGTCAGACCAGTGTCCACTCTTATTACAGGGGGAGCCAAAACTGGTGAATGGGAAAAAATTATTTAGGTTTAAGGCCTACTGGGTAAAAGAATCCAGTTGCAGAGATTTAGTGAATGAAATGTGGGAAACTCCTAGGGTTGGCAATCATGTGGAGCATTGGAATCTAAAAATAAATGATTACTGTAATAAATTAAGGAAGTGGAGTAAAGAGAAGTTTCGGGAACGTGGTTGGCAAATTCAAAATATGTTGAGTGAACTACAAGATCTTCAAGGGAATTGGTGGGTTAACTGTTAGAAAATTGACGAGCTCTAAAAAAAGGTGGATCAGTTATGGCGACAAGAGGAAAGTTATTGGCACCAGCGTTCAAGGGTAAGGTGGCTTACTGAGGGGATGCAAATACGAAATTCTTCCACCAAACGACTCCACAACAGCGAAGGCGAAATCAAGTGAGATCATTGAAGAATAACTATGGAGAGTGGGTGGACAACCTAAGACAGGTTCAGCATATGATATATGCTCATTTTGTTGATCTTTTTACATCACAGGGGAATCGTGATTGGGGAGATATCCTAAATTGTGTCACTTCAAAAGTCACAGAGGAAATGAATGCAGCACTCACTGCTGAGGTTTCCGTGGAAGAAGTTAAACATGCTGCAACACAAATGGGCGGCCTTAAAGCTCCAGGTCCAGATGGCTTTCAAGGTATTTTTTACCACTCTTATTGGGATATTATTACGAATGATGTGAATCAGCTGGTTTGGGATATCATGGAGGAGTCACATAATCCATCTCGAATTAATGCCACTCATGTTGTATTAATTTCGAAAGTGCCGAAACCTGAAACTGTTTCACAGTTCAAACCCATTAATTTATGCAATTACTCATACAAGGTGCTCTCTAAGGTGTTGGCGAATCGGCTTAAAGTGCTCTTGCCAGACTTGATCTTCCCTACACAGAATGTGTTTGTAGCTGGTCAACAAATACAAGATAACATAGGTATTGCTCACGAGCTATTCCATTTTCTCAAACTTAGAAAGGCCAAACATAAGTTCGAGCTTGGGATTAAATTGGATATGCATAAGGCGTATGATAGGGTGGAATGGGATTTCTTATTGGCAGTGATGGAAAAGATGGGATTTAATTTTCGTTGGAGAAATTTGATTTTGAGATGTCTCACTTCAGTTAGCTTTGCAATTCTCCTTAATGGGTAGCCCGGATCAAAATTTGCTCCCTCGAGAGGACTGGGTCAAGGAGATCCCTTATCGCCATATTTATTTCTTTTAGTTAGTGAAGTCTTTTCCCTTATGCTTCAACAGGCCAATTGTGAAATCCCGTCTCTGGATTTCACTATTGAAAATTACGTATTTTCGTATTATTAATTGTAACGCGTTTATATTTACAACGTATTTTTTTAAGCACCTCGATCGTATAATGTTGAAAAAGGAAGGCACGTGAGTGGTTGGGGAAAAAAAAGAAAAGAAAAGTTGCAGAATGGCAGCTGAGGAAAAGGAGAGAAGAAGATGAGAGGTATGGGAGATAAAGGAGGGAGAAATCGAGTCCCCTTGACCTGCGCCACTTAACCCATTTTCTCCATATTTTTTGGTGGTTTTCCATCAGATTTCTAGCGAATTAGACCGATTTAACATGCCCAAGCATCATTTTGCCACTTCCTCTTCCATTTTCACCCAAAATTTGAAGGAAATTGGGGGTGTTCCGAAGCCACGGCGGCAATCCGCCCATTTTCGAAGGGATTTCAGTCAACTATCACCACCCTCAGGTGTCTTTACAGTCCAGGAACAAAGCCCAATCAACATTGGAGGCGGCAAAGTTGGGTTTAACGTTGAATTGAACCGCACCTAATTTCTAGGGTTTCGGCGGATCGAGGAGTTTTCAGGCCACTTCCTGGCCAAATTGGACTTTGGCCCAGGTATGAAAATTGCTCCCCTCATTGAGATCTTCATTCCTGTAAAATTTGAGAATTTTTTGAAATAGTTAAATTTTCCGGCGAGTCAGGGCGGCGGCGCTTGCGCCGAGACCCCACCTGACCTTCATAGACTAAGTTGGATACCCTAATTCCATATGTGATGTTCGATTGATAAAATCTCATCGTATGATTGTAATTTGGATAGAGATCGCCACTTGGACATTATATGAATCGATGACCCGACCGTTGGATCATTACCAAACTTAATATGTAATAGTACTTAATATTTGAGGACCATAGAAACTGACAGATCGGGAATCTGACATATGGATCCTCCCATATTGAATTCTAAGTCTGTAAAATCAAACGTTGGTCGCCACTTGAATTTGTAATTGGTTGAGATCTGACTGTTGGATCGTGATTAAATTTTAGTATGTTGTTTTAGAAGCATAATGTGGACTTTAGAAAGTTACTGATCCAAAATCCAATGAACATATCTTCCGGATCGAATTATGTAGAATTGTGGACCCTACCTTTGATCGAGAGTTGACTTTTGGTCAACATGTTTCAAAACGTTCTAAATACTAAAATTAGTACTACAGGAGACTCAATGAAGCCTAGTAGGCCTACATTGGTTAGAGAGTGACTTGAATATATGTGCTATGGTTATTACCTTAAATTCTTATATTAATATCATTTGTGATTATGACTTGGTTTTATAAATGTGATTTCTATTGAAATGTGATTTATATATATATTTAGCCACATACCTACGTTTATTAAACATGATTTGGCTTGTGTACTAATGAGGATTGTAATATATGTGTGTTTAATTATCTTTTTAGTAATGTGAATGATAAGTATGATAAATTTATGACTTAGGGATCTTAGAATCCTATTAGAAGTATTATGTAGAACTTATATGCATGTGTGACATATTACTTGGTGGCCATGAGAAGTTGATGGTGTAGGTGACTACGTTGTAATCCATAGAGGTTAAGGTAAGGGTGGATGTGTATTGAATTGTCTGCACCATGTAGCAGAGGTACATGGATGGTCCTGCTTGGTATATCTGCGATGGGGGACCATACGTATTTCAAGGGTGATCATACTTGGTATATCAGCAATGGGTGATCACCGCCTGCACGATTAGACTATGCTTATGTTTCTGCTTGGTATACCTGCGATAGGGGACCATACGGATTCTAAGAGTGATCATGCTTGGTATATCCGCAATGGGTGATCACTACCTAAAGCTATAGGATACAGTCCTGCTTGGTATATCCGCGATGGGGGACTATTATGGGTGATCATGCTTGGTATATCTACTATGGGTGATCACTATCTACATTATTAGACTATGCATATGGTTCTGCTTGGTATATCTGTGATGGGGAGCATATGTATTCAAGGGTGATCATGCTTGGTATATCCACAATGGGTGATCACTGCCTATACGATGAGATTATGCCTATGGTTCTGATTGGTATATCCGCAATGGGGGAACCATACGCATTCTATGGGTGATGAGAAGTAGTTGTACTTGGTACATTTGATAGGCGATCATATTTTAGTTTGGTTCCGTTGAGTGGTCCGAAACCCGATGTTGTTGGATTTCGTTAAGCAATCCGAAATCCCATTCTTTGAAGAAGTAGGCTTAGCTTAACTGTGTCACTCTAGCCTTAGTTATAGTATATTTATGATCAATGGTTTCAAGACTTTTGTGAATTGAATTAGAAAAGCTGTTGGACATCTGAGTGACTCGTTCGAGATTTTCTACAATTCGTTTATGATTTCATAAAGTATGAATTTAGAAGATATGGATATGATTGTCATTATTTTGGTCAAATTAGTTAATTAATGTGGTTAGAGAATGGTATTGTGCTTCGTCGGTTCTTTGATATGATATATGTTGTGAATTGCGGTATCATGTTGCAACATAATGGCTTATATGATAGATGGAAGAGAAATCATGATTTTTATGTGGGTTTGTTATGTATCTATTGATTGATTGAGGAATGTTATGCTTTTCTGCTTGAACATAGTGGGATAAATGTTTGATTTTAATGAATTACAAACTACGAATGGCTTGATCCCTATTTAGGGTACGTAGGCAGTCTAACAACGAGAATGTTAGATGCAGCCATAAAGTGTACGAACAAAATTACTATGCGATTTTATTCTTGAGTTATTCTTCGTACATATCCCGGAGGTGAGATCTGTTAGATATATGGTTACTTGGTGACATCATGTGTCGATCCTGGATGTAGGTCGGGATCAGGGCGCGACACCAATGATCGACAGTGGTTACAAAGAGTGCAGATGAATGCGGCTGGACTGGTTATATCCCACATGTTCTTCGCTAATGATACTCTCATTTTCCTAACGGCAACTAAAGAAAATTTTCAGCGTCTAATTCAGTTAATTGATCACTATAGTTTCGCACCTGGACAACAGGTAAACAAACAGAAATCAAGTGTTTTCTTTGGTAGAAATGTTGTTGACGGAGTCTCAAAGGAATTGACCTACATTTTGGGTGTTGTGAAAGTTGGAGACCCAGGGTCCTATTTAGGGGTACCAGCTATATGTGGTAGGTCGAAGAAATGTGGCTTGGCCTACGTAATTGCAAACCTTGCTGCTGCTGCATAGAATAGCGACCAATGCCATGCCCTGCAGCCTTATCTTCTCCGTAAAATTGATCTCAAAATTCAAGACCTATCTCCCAAACAACAGCACAATATTCTTAAAGAGTGATGTATCATATTATCATATATACATCCTTCAATTAATTAATAATTCTCAAAATAAACATGCATAACTCAAAATTACAATTCCTCTGATTGTTAGACTCTGTTAAGAATTTGGTTTGGACTAATTTGTCAACCATTTTCTGCTCACAGCCAAAATTCTTAAAATAAATAGAATATCTCGAAAATAAACTTTATTAAATACACAAGCCATAATTACATCATGTTCCCATACAATCAAATAGAAAGCATTTCGTGCCCTCGTAGGCAAAGTGCGATCCCAGATATAAGAATCTTAAATAGCTAGTAAACGCTATACTTATGATTGTATCCGTTAGAAAATTTGCCTCATGTAAAATGCTTTCAAGAAATAGCAGTGAAAGACTCCGCCAGCACATTAATATATATTAGAAGAATTAATCTGATATTAATTGGCTAGTTTCATTTTGTCAGGAAACCCTAATATTTTATGAAATTAAGGTAGAAAAAGGTGCCGGTTTTGCCAAATTTAGTCTTCCATCCGCAAACCCCCGACCCAAATACAGAAAGAAGATCAATCGTAGCCGAAACGTCATGGCACACCTTCACTAACCTGACCTCGTTAAGCAAAAAATCATCCAAATTCTTCCCACCAAAGCTGCTGTCCGTATGAGTTTTCTTTCCAAGCAATGGGAAGGTGTGTGGTGTTCGAGCTCTGTCTTAGATTTCGACGAGGAAAGCGTTGGTTTTCGTCGAGACGAGCACGGTGATAAACATAGAAAGTTCATCAACAACATCTTGATAAGGTATTTGAGATTTTATGAGAATGATAAGCAAAAGAAACTCAAGTTACTTAAACTGAGGCTTCATATGACGGGCTACTTGTTTAGAGAGGACACTAGCATTGTTGATAAGTTATTAACTTGTTCGTTAGAGAGAAACGTCAAAGAATTAGATATAAGCCTTCGAAGGGATTGGCATGTCAACGAAAACCACTACTGCTTATCTCGAACCACCTTTCTCGTTGCAAAATCTTTAACTACTCTCAGTCTGGCGTATGTGAGGATAAAGGACATACGTAGTGCCAACGATGGACGTCATATAGATCGTATAAGCCAGCTTCTTCCCTCCTTGAAAACAATGTCCCCCGAAAGGGTTCGGTTTGATGAGCGTGCCCTCAGTTCCTTAATTTGGGAGTGCCCTTGTATTGAATATTTGTCATTAACTTCATGTTCTTATGAAGACGATCAAGAAGACGAACTCTCCATGTTTTATATTTCAAGTTACAGTCTCAAATTCTTGGAAGTTGAAGTATTGCAATGCTCAAGATATTCAAGTTGACGAGACAATAAATCTTGAATCTTTTACATTTGTTTCATCAAAGTTTCTTCACGTTGAGCGGATAATGTTGCGCAAATCTCATAACTTGAAACATATCAACATTCATGCTTGTTGATGCACAAAACCGGAGGTCTTGGAACAACGTAAATCCGACCGTGAATCTGCAAGAAATGTAAATAACACAAGATGTATCGTGGTTCACCCCAAGGTTTGGGCTACGTCCACACTGATATGTATTTATCTGAGGGAGAGAGAGCTCTGAGAGTGAGAGCTTTGAGAAGGGGTGAGAGGGCCTATAAATTGGCCTCCTCCAATTGTGAGGGTGAGGGGTCCTTTTATAGAATAATGACTCCTCACTTATTACATATTTGCCCCTTCCTTTATTACATAATTATATTTAAGTCCCCCGAGTATTTATACGAGGTCTAAATACGAGGCCCTAAATATGGTATAAACAGTAGTCCCCCAAGTCTTCAGTCAAGAGAGTCTTTTGGCTGGAGACTTGAAATTCAGTCCATGTGTGGGCCGAAGTAACTAGATGTTGTCTTGAATGGATGCTCGATATAAGGCGGTGCTCAATCTGAAATGATTCTCAACTAGAAGTAGCACACGCTGCGAGGCTACTCGGCTCGTGGCTTATGTTGCCTTGGTTGGCTCGGCTTGTGGCGTTTGAATGTGAGGGAGTCCCTTGTATAGAATAAGGGCTCACTCCTCAATACATGGATGATGGGCTAGAGTTGATGCTCTCTAATGATGGTGAGGGAGTCCCTTTTATAGAATAAGGGCTCACTCCTCAATACATAAATGATGGGTTAGGAGTGATGCTTGCGGCAAGGCGGTTGCTCAGCTGGCGGTGATGCTCTCTAACGAATGTGAGGGAGTCCCTTTTATAAAATAAGGGCTCGCTCCTCAATACATGAATAATGAGTTAGGAGTGATGCTCGTGGTGAGGAAGTTGCTCAGCTGGCAGCGGTGCTCTCTAACGAAGGTGAGGGAGTCCCTTTTAAAAAATAAAGGCTCGCTTCTCAATACATAAGTGATAGGCTAAGTCCCCCAAGTATTTTACATGAGTGCTCTCTAATGAAAGTGAGGGAGTCCCTTTTATAGAATAAAGGCTCGCTCCTCAATACATAGATAATGGGCTAAGTCCCCTAAGTATTTTCATGAGGCCTAGTTGAGGCCCAATATATGGTACCTAATGTAGTCCCCCAAGTCTTCGGTCAATAGAGTCTGTTGGCTGGAGACTTCAAATTGAATCCATGTATGGGCCGAAGTGGCGGTTGTTCGGAGGCGGTATTTGTATACCCTGCACTGAAGCTTTGTAGGTGAAGCTTTGCAAGTGAAGCTTTGAAGCTAGAGCTCTGTAAATGAAGCTTTTGAAGCTAAAGCTCTATAAATAGAGCTTTTGAAGCTAGAGCTTTTGTAAATAAAGTTTTTGAAGCTAGAGCTCTGTAAATGAAGCTTTTGAAGCTGATTGACATGAGTGATGCTCATGAATGTTTATGTATGATTGGATGAGTGATGCTCATGAATGTTTATATATGATTGACATGAGTAATGCTCATGAATGTTTATGTATGATTGACATGAATAATGCTCATATATGATTTGAAGTACTGTGCGTACTTTTGATCACCTGGTTGGTGGCATGAAGGAGAGTACAAGTTGTACATTTCACCACCTAGTTGGTGGCATGAATGGCTAGTTGCCAAATGATATTAGAGTACGGGTTGTACATTTCATCACCTGGTTGGTGGTAATAGCGGCAGGTTGCCGAATAATTTTTGGAGTACTGAACGTACTTTTGGTCACCTGGTTGGTGATAATAGCGGCGGGTTGCCGAATAATTTTGGAAGTACTAGGCGTACTTTTGATCACCTGGTTGGTGATAATAGCGGCGGGTTGCCGAATAATTTTGGAGTACTGGGCGTACTTTTGATCACATAGTTGGTGGTAATAGCGGCAGGCTACCGAATAATTTTTTGTAGCACTAGACGTACTTTTGATCACCTAGTTGGTGATAATAGAAGGCCTGGCTCTTTTGGGCATATGAGCCTTTGCCCTCCACATAACATTCCAGCCCATTACTTTGGGTTTTGCTTTTTTTTTTTTTTTTTTTTTTTTTTTTTTTACCCTCTGATGGGGGTTTATACAGATGTCTCTGAAAGCTAAGAAAAATAAATTACATGTTTTTAGCATGTTGATGGGCATCTTCTAGTCTAACAGAAAGTGGAGACAGGAAACCTTGGTGGGCATCTTCTTATCTTTAATCATGTTATCTTGTGGGATAGTGGAGTAGTAGAATAGTGGAGCATCTTCTTTTCGGCTTTTCCTTTTTCTGCTTTCTGATTTTCTTTCTGTTTTCTTGACCCTGATCAATATGGCAGACAAGGAATGATAATAGATTTAATAATAAGAAAATAATCTTATCTCCGTTTTTGCTTTGTAAAAGCTTTTGCCTTCTTCTTTTCACTCTCTGCCCTTTCTCTTTTTTTGCTGCCTGAAAACTAGTTGGTGTATTCCAGCTCCACCACGAGATCTGAGTTGTGCCATCCCGTTCACTGACATCACCATCATTCTGCAGTACTGCATAATAATCCTGAATCAAATTATTGTAATCACCATTCATTGCATTAGACTTGTTTCGAGATTCTTCATGCACATCAGCGGGATGACATGGCAGCATTGTAGAGGGTGAGGACAGTGATGGTCTGACGGTGGTTAATCTCGATGGCGACACCCTTGAGGTAACCGTTGCGCTCGCCGACCAGCATGAAATGTACAACCCATATCATTTTCTGCTACAACAGCAGCAAGCAAATTGCATCATTGTCTATGGACCTGCTTTCGACCCTTCGCGACTTCACAGTTCGTGGTGACCTCGGCAAGATCGTCCGGGTCTCACCTGCACCAATCAGGCAAGGTCGTTTTTTTATTTGAATATTATAAGCAAGATGTCTTCCGCCTGCTGCAATTAGAATAGTATCGGCAAGGATTTTTGTCGACAGCCTGGGAAGTTTCGCGACGGCGTGAATGGCAACCATGCCTTCATTTCTACGACTTCTTGTATGCTCAGCAGGCAGATCAAATGCATTCATGATGGGAATTATCTGACCTCTTCTAGGAAACATCATGCACCTCTGATGATGGGCTTGCTGCAGTCCTGCATTTTTGTGAGCCATTGGCACGTCCATGCTGTTTCCACCAACCCGTTCGACCCATTGACGAGAAAAGTTCGTGAATTCGAAGGCCAGATCATTGAAAAGCTCATATTTCAAAACAGACTAAACGCCCAAGAACTTAGACCTCAAATCACCCATTTTCTCTGCAGATTTAAAGAGAGTAGAGAGAGAAAGGTAAGGGGTGAGGTGTGAGAAGGAGAAGGTATAAGCTTTTAAAACAAGAGTGGAAGAAAGAGGAGGAGGAGGAGGAGTTGGGTCTTTAAATGCCAGCTGGAGAATGAGTTATGTCTTTAAATGGCAGCCCCAAGCTTTGAACTCTAAAGAGAGAGAGATCTGTGTCTGTGTCTCTGTGTGGGTTTTGCAGATCCACGGCGGAGGTGAAAATTTGAGAAATGACCGACATAGCTTTTCGTGTCGTTTCCCACAGACGGCGCCAAATGTTGATGCACAAAACCGGAGGTCTTGGAACAACGTAAATCCGACCGTGAATCTGCAAGAAATGTAAATAACACAAGATGTATTGTGGTTCACCCCAAGGTTTGGACTACGTCCACACTGATATGTATTTATCTGAGGGAGAGAGAGCTCTGAGAGCGAGAGCTTTGAGAGGGGGCGAGAGGGCCTAGGAATTGGCCTCCTCCAATGTGAGGGTGAGGGGTCCTTTTATAGAATAAGGACTCTTTACTTATTACATATTTACCCCTTCCTTTATTACATAATTACATTTAAGTACCCCAAGTATTTATACGAGGTCTAAATACGAAGCCCTAAATATGGTATAAACAATGCTCATCACCTGAAAAACTTACGCTTACTTGAATGTCATCGTAGTTTGGAGGCCACGATCAATACTCCGAATCTAAATTCTATATATTTCCTTAGTGGTTACTTAACGTCCAAGATTTCTTTGAAAGCTCCAAATTTAGGGGAGGCCGCCATCTTACTGTTGGACTTCTGGGACGTACAATTTCCGACTGCCTTCAACGGGCCATGGAAACATTTACCTGTACTGGCAGATTTTCTTACAGAATTTGGTTGTTCCCAGAATCTAGACCTCATTGTTGCTGATTCGAAGAATGTCATCTTTCCAACAGAATTCAGAAACACCTACTCTTCAGCAATATTGCCTGGTCTCAACAACAGTCCTGTGCTCAAGATGTCAAATTATCTTGAAACGGATTCAGATATTGGTGAACTGGAGGACTCTTTGACTTGGATAGCACCTTCTGCAAGGGATATTTCTGTTGAAAAAGTCATTGGAACGCTACTTTTTGAACTTTGAATGGATGGAAATTAAATGAGTTGTCCAAGCCAGCCCCAGACTTGTCTTGATTATTCCAAATTTAACGCTGTGCAGCTTCACCAATTGCACATTTATATATCATATATGCATCTTAACCATTTCGTTAATTAATTGCCTTCGTTTCATGAAAGATATGGGATTTGCAGTTATAAAAGCTATTCAATCTTTTGTATGTGATAATGTGGAAGAAATTATAAATTAAATTTTTTTGTAAATAAAAAGAAAGCTGACATGGAAGTATGTTATTAGTAAAATATTAGGAGTTTGTGGATGGGGATTCATAAGCCAAATAAAAAAATATCATCATGTGAACAAGTGTTACTAGACGCACACCAGTGTCCTATTTTCCCACTCACATGATAATCACACCCACCATAAAATGTTATTTTCCCACCCATTATTATTCCCAAACACTACTACAAAATGGTCTTATAGTTTCAGTGGGTGGTGTCGGTTTAATCTAATATAGTGGCAGACAAGACAGTTGTGACACTAACTGAACATGACGTCGGATTTAATGTCACTTATAAGCGTCATAAAATACTGGTGTCGCTTTTAAACCAACGTACACACACATTTTAATATTTTTAAATACTGGTGTTGCTTTTAAACCGACGTCACATTTTAATATTTTTAAAAACTGGTGTCGCTTTTAAACCGACGTAAACATACATTTTAATTTTTTTAAACACTGGTGTCGCTTTTAAGCGACATAAAGTATCAGTGTAGGGCATAACGTCGGTTTGAACCGATGCAAACTTGTCCTATTTCGAGGCCGCTGATACGACTGTCGAGACTGTCAAGGACATGTCGGTTTTAACCGACACAAACTTGTCCTTATTTTGACGCCACACAAACTTGTCCTTATTTTAAAAAAAAATAAAAAATTAAAGTCTGCGTCGGTTATGAGCGACATAGATTTTAGTTTTTTAAATATTTTGAAACCTGGTGTCAGTTGTAAGCGACATCTTGATGGTATTTATAATACCCCCCCTGGCGGTGTTTTCTTCTTCCTCTCTTGCATTTTATTTATTCGTTCTTCCAATTTACAAACCCTCCCGTGTTCTCTCTCTTGCGCCTTTCTTATTTGTTCTTCCAACTTCATTTGTTCCTTCTTCCCAATAGTAAGTTTTTCTTGCCTCTAATATTTTTATTTTCTCCTCTTATGTTTATTTTTTATTTACAATTTATTTTTGTAGGAAATTTATTTGAACTGGTTGAGTACCTAAAGAGTTGATCGACGTCGGAATTCTTCCATAATTCAAGTTTCTATCACTAAATTCTTTAATTTTTAAATTGTATAATACACAAGTTTATTTATTTAAAATTTCTAATTTAAGTACTTAGATAATTTTCTATTATTTTTATTAAATTAATAAATATTTAGTCGAATTAATTAATTTTGTCACTTGAATTGTTATGAGAAAATGGAAATGAATAATATTTATAAGCATTTATGTTAAACTAACATAAGAATATATTATGTTAAATTAATTTGTTTTGCACTTTAATTGTTATTTTAATTTGTTTTTGTTGTCATTTTGATAACTTTTGGTTGTTATTTATTAGAATGGATTAGATGAGCATAATTTTGATAACTTTTTGTTGTTATTTTAATTTTTTTTTACTCTAATAGGTGTTGAAAATTAAAAGATTGCAATCGTGATAGAGTTTGAGGGTTGAAAGATAGAAATTGAAAATTCTAATAGTTATGCCTACATGATAGGGATTGAAAGATTGTAGGCATCTGTTTGGGCCCAAAATAACAGTTTGGGCCGAGGGAGGAATCACTCTTGGCCCGAGAAGCCGTACGGCGAAAGGGTCATGAAGCGTTCAGCTCATGGGCTTCCAAGCCTAGGTCGGTTAAATCAGAATGCAAGTCGAGTCCTAATACAATAGGGACTCTTGACGAGATCAGTAAACTAGAAGGCGAATCCGGCTCAGTTAAGGACTAGATTCGTAGTCCTAGCAGAGATAGGGCTGATCGAGGTAATGTTAATCCGGAGAAGGGAACCTAGTTCGAATAGGATTGGAATTCGGACTCGGTGTTCTGCTACTATAAATACAAGACATTCAGCAACGGAAAACCCCCCACAAAATCAATACAAAATTGCCCTGCGCAAACTCTCACAACTTGTGATTTTTCTTTTTCCTTTTTCGCTGACACATCTTCCGTTGGCATCAACAGCACTGTGGAAGCAACCGGTGATATCTTAAGTCGGCATAGATAGCTCTGTCACCGTAGAGTCAGTCAGTCTTGCAGTACCTTCCGTTGGCATCAACAGCACTGCGGCGAGAACGATTGATTACCTATCCAAGTCTCGGTCGAGAAGGGTTTCTAAATCCTTATTGGTCGAGGTCATCTCGTCAGCCTTCTCGGCGAAGTGAGGTGTTACAGTTATTACATTCGGCACATTGAAAGCCGAATTTGATATTGAACTTCGTAAGAATAGTAACCTTGTCTTCAGGTTCGAGAGCCCAAGAGGCCGAGACGTGTTCCTTTCTCGGCCGTAATTGCAAGACACAGAAGTCAGTAGCGCGACCCAACGCAACATCAACAAATTTACTCCTCGGCCGAGCTCGGCCGATGAGTTGGCACGCCCCGCATTCACCGAAGGACGTAGTTAGTTCATTAATTACTCGGCCTGCGCGCCACGTAGGCTTTGTAGTTTCTAGGGTCAACATTTTGGCACGCCCAGTGGGACTCAGTGCTAAACTACGAAGTTCATGCCAATTGAAACACGATCGGTAAAAAAGAAAACCACTATGGGAAAGTCGATAGCTGATTTGCCGAATCAAAGCACGGACAAAGTGTGCCACAAGCGCAGAATCCCCTTAGCGCCGTGACACCTGAGTCCACGAGTGCGACCCGCCGAGAGAGAGAAGTTAATCTCGGCAGTCAACTCCGCGGTCCAGAAATCCCTAACAGGAACACCTGCATTCTCACTGAAGGGATAGTAGAAGAGTGTGACGAGGATGGTGGTGAAGGATCTGATCCACCAACAAGGTCGTTTCTTCGAAAGCGACTGGACGAGCAGTCTCGGTCAGTCGAGCAGACGTTTAGTCGAGGCATTAACAAGCTGCATGACGCGATACTCAGTTCCAATGATCGACAAACCAGGCTGCTTGAAATGCTGGTTAGTCAAGTTGGTGGCAGCAGGCCTTTCGATCTTCGCCAACATTGTTTACCAGGAAACAACCCGGTACCGATTGTACCGGCCGAGCCTATTCCTGCCCCGCTCAAACCAATTAATTTGGAGAAAGGAGGAGGGTCGAATAGTAGGTCAGACGGGACCGACCAGAGGGTCGAAGCAACACCTGTTGATATGACCGAAGTTCAGCGGATGATCGACTCAGCCATGAAGAAAGGGCCGAAGTTTCCCAATTTTTTCATCCATACCCAGCGTATGTGGAAACGTTTGGATACCCGAAGGGTTTCAAGATCCCAGATTTTAGTCTTTTTGCCGGTGAATCGTCCCTGTCGTCGTTGGAGCACGTGGCTCGTTTCACCGCGCAATGTGGAGATGTTAATAGTGATTTCCACAAGTTACGGCTGTTCAATTTTTCATTGACCGGCTCGGCATTTGCCTGGTACATCAATCTCCCGCCTAATTCCGTCCAAAACTGGGAGGAGTTGGTCGAGAAGTTCCACGAGCAGTTTTATCAGCCGGGGATGGAGATGTCAGTCTCTTCATTAGCACGGATGGCTCAGGCATCTGATGAGTCACCAATGGATTATCTTACTAGGTTAAAATCGGCTAGGAATTGGTGCCGAGTGCCTTTACCTGAAGTCGAATTTGTCAGGCTTGCTTTGAACGGCCTTGACGTCAAATACAAAAAGAAATTCTTGGGGGCAAATTTTCGGGATATGTACGAATTGGCCCAACATGTCGAGCAGTATGATTATTTACTCCGCGAGGAAAAGACTTCGAAGACTCCAGTTCGGGGAACGATATACAAAAACCCTACTGTCAATTATGCATCGACCGAGGATGAATGTGTTAGTGTGGATGCGGCTGAGATAGTAATAGATAAGCCATACATTTGCAAGGCATTGACTCAGGTTGATTCTAGAGAAGCCAAAAGTCGCTCGGCCACTGAAGGAACATCGAAACCGTCAAAGGTTTATACTTTTGATATTACCAAGGCTGACGCAATTTTTGACCAACTGTTATCAGCAAGAATCATTAAACTTCGGCCTGGTCATAACATTCCTAAGGCCGAAGAGCTTAAAGGAAAGGTGTATTGCAAATACCACAATTCGAGCAAACACACAACAAACAATTACGTCGTATTTCGCGACAACGTCCAAAGCTGGATTGATAATGGCAAACTGAAGTTTCCCGAGAAGAGGATGAGTGTTGATACTGATCTGTTCCCCACGGCAACAGTAAACATGGTCGACGCGTACCTACCCAAGGACAAAGGGAAAGGCAAGGCTGAAGTGGTTGAGACACAACGCCCGCGGAATCAGAATGTTCGGCCACGGTTCATGGCCGATTTGCGTTCAAATAAACCATCTGCGGCCTTAACGGGGCCCGCTATTGTCAAACCTATGATGGATTGTAGCGCCAATGAAGATAGTGGGACGGCGGTTTTGTGCAGGAAATGTAAAGCGAAGGTCGACAGTGAACCAGAGGAGAAGCCTTCTTCGCAACCCATGGCCGTAACTCGGCAAAAGATAGCCAATGAAGGCCAACATCATGGGGTTTTTGGGAGGCTCGGTCCTAAAGTACGGATGGAAGAGACACCCCCGGTCAGGCGGCGCCTCGATTTTGATGCTTCATTTTATGACGATGATTACTATAAGCGTAATTCTAGCAGTTCAGGATCATCACGGAGTCAAAAGACCTTCAAGCCTCTCGAGCCTAGAGATCAACGTTGGTATACATACCATTCTTCGATGGGCGTTTACACCGCGTTGTCCAAATCTCAGAAACGCCGGCATCAACGGATAGATTGCATGGCTCGCCGACAAGTAGCCCAAGAAACTTCGGCCCCTAAGTGGCGGCCGAAGGATACAGTTGCCACTGATGAGGAGCGACCACCTCCAGCAATTATGACAGAGTTGGTTCAAGGGAAACGGCTGGTCGATCAAGATGTCGAGACCATGTTTGAAGAAGCTGATAAACGGATCAAACTTCTCATTCGACCAAGGGAAATGAAGGCACGTCTTGAACATTTCAGGCAAGAGGCCGAAAGCAAATTATCCCCGCTAGCTATACAAGAGCCTTTGGTCAAAATTCGACGGAATTTGCATCCCCCGTTTCTTGGGGAGTCTTTAGAGTATATGCAAGAATTTCATAAGAATCATTCGGCCAACGATCTGTATGGTTTGCCGAAGGCATGCCAGGACACCATTGATCTGATCCTGACTTGTCCGGATGCCGAGCGGATCATCCAGAAGACCTCATATCCAGGATTGAAACAAGGTTCCAGCACATACGAGAAGCTCGTGTTTTTGGGTTTGAAGTCGACCCGTACATCGATATCAATGCAGCCAACCTTCCTTTCTCGCTGGAGGACCTTCAGTATTTACGATATCACTTTGAAGTATTCTCGGCAGTTTCTCTCTTCGGCCTTACGACCGATGAAATCGCACGTATTGCCCGTCTGGATGCTTATCTCGACACTAGGGATGCTCGGCTACACTACCAGGAGCAGGTTCAGGTCCTGACCCCAAGTTCATTGTCAATCTCAACCTTACCTGAGACGGTCATGCAGAACCAACAAATCTTCGAAGCAGCTCCGCCGAGTGACGTCATTGAAGAAGGGACAGAAGAGTCTCGTTGTCCGACTCTGACGACAACTGAGTCCGAAGTCGCCGACCAACCGAACGAGGAGGGTCTTGGCCAAATGGGCCCTTCAGTCCTGGATAATATGGAAATCAGTATGGTCCATGTGTTACCTGCCGATTTTCAATCAAGCACGGCTCAACCAAATTTCCTTGATGGAGATGTGGTTGCCGAGGAACCCGGCCATGTCGATTTTGTATCGATTGCTGAAGGCGAGTCAACAACAAAAGATGATAGTCTAAAGGCCGCTTTGGTTGAATTGTTCCCTCGTTCATCGTCGGCTAAGCTTCACCATTTAAAGCCACTGTATGTGACGGCCCACATCGAGGGATATCCAGTTTCTAAAGTTTTTGTCGACTGTGGAGCTACCGTTAATGTTATGCCTCTGAACATCATGAAGGCCTTGCGCCGTTCAAATGACGAGCTTATTCCGTCAGGAATCACAATGAGTAGTTTTGTCGGTGACAAATCCCACACCAAGGGTGTACTACCGTTGACTGTAAATATTGCCGGTCGCACCCATATGACCGTTTTTTTCGTGGTTGATTCCAAAACCGAGTATAATGCATTGCTCGGCCGAGATTGGATTCATCAAACCAGTTGTATTCCTTCATCATTGTACCAAGTGCTTGTCTTTTGGGACGGCAAATCGGTCACTGTTCATCCGGCCAATAGCCCTTAGAAGCTAACATGATACAAGCACGGTATTATGACGATCACGTCGACTACATTACGTTGCAAGGCTTCAATGAAGAGGGACGGCCGACTCGGATTTCCGTTCAGAAAGCTATCGAGGTTGGCGCCGAGACTGTCCAGCAGGATTCGGCGAGACTCGGATTAGCTAACTTTATCCCCGAAGCCGATGTTTGACACCGATCGGGAAGCACGTAGGGCCGCGGTTTCATCTACTATGGAACGACTGCTGGCCCATTGGTATACGATATCTAAACAACCAAATTCGGGCGTCAACCTCGTCGAGTTCCTTGCTGAGGGAGATAATGGGCCTGTATTATCTTTTGATAAAATTCGAGCCGCCCCGGCCGAGCTCGAAGATCATCGGCCCCTTGTTAAGGACCCTTTGGAAGAGATTAATGTTAGGACGACCGATGACCCACGGCTTTTGTTTATTAGTACGTTACTTCCTCAACAAATGAAGGACGAGTTGCGGGCCTTGCTTACGGAATTCAAAGATTGTTTTGCTTGGAGTTATCATGAAATGCCCGGCTTAGATCGTGCTTTAGTCGAGCATGAATTATGTATTAAGCCCGGATTCAAGCCTTTCCGTCAGCCACCTCGTCAATTCTCGACCGAAGTACAACTCAGTGTCAAGGACGAACTAGTTCGGCTTTTGAAAGCCGGGTTCATTCGGACAGCTCGATATGTCGAATGGTTGGCGAATATTGTTCCTGTATTAAAGAAAAGTGGTGCACTGCGCATCTGCACCGATTTTCAAAATCTGAATCTGGCAACGCCCAAAGATGAGTATACAATGCCGATTTCAGATCTGTTAATCGATGCCGCGGCGAATCATGCGATCTTATCCTTTATGGATGGGCATGCCGGATACAACCAAATATTTATTGCCAAAGCCGATGTGCACAAAACTGCTTTCCGTTGCCCGGGGGCACTCGGCACTTACGAATGGGTTGTTATGCCATTCGGCCTCAAGAATGCCGGCGCCACGTACCAACGGGCGATGAACACCATCTTCCATGATTTAATTGGCACCATCGTCGAAGTTTATATCGACGATGTTGTCGTCAAATCTAAACGCCGACAGACACATCTGGACGATCTCCGACAGGCTTTCCTCCGTATGCGTCAGCACAACCTCAAGATGAATCCTGCCAAGTGTGCCTTTGGTGTATCGGTCGGGAATTTTCTTGGTTTCCTCGTACATCATCGTGGGATTGAAGTCGATGAGAATAAGGCACGCGCAATCATCACCGCCCCACCCCCAACAACGAAGAAACAATTACAGTCCTTACTCGACCAGATCAATTGTTATGGCCGATTTATTGCTAATTCGGCAGGTAAAATGAAAGCATTTTCCACACTTTTGAAGCTCAATGACTCAGATAAGTTCATGTGGAATGAGGAGCACTAGGCGGCGTTCACGCAGATCAAGGTTTCCCTTACAAACCCACATGTCCTGGTCCCTCCTCAGCGCGGTAAGCCTCTCAAGCTATACATTTCGGCGGCCGACGAGTCCATCGGTTGCCTCCTCGCGCAAGACAACGATGCCGGACAGGAACAGGCTATCTTCTACCTCAGCCGTAATCTGAGTCCTCCGGAGATCAATTATTCCGCCGTTGAGAAGCTCTGTCTCGCCGTGTTCTTCGCTGCATCCAAGCTTCGGCATTACATGTTCCCGTCGGTCACCCAAGTCATTGCCCAGACCGACGTTATCCGGTACATGCTTACCCGGCCAATTGTGAAGGGCCGAATTGGGAAATGGACGATGGCGTTGTCCGAGTTCAGTTTGCAATACGTGCCGCAAAAAGCTGTGAAAGGACAGGCGTTGGCCGATTTCCTTGCCCAGCACCCTTCGCCTTACGATTTCGGGGGTGCTGATGTCGAGATTGGCATGGTGGTGACCCGCGACAACTATTGGACGATGTATTTCGATGGTTCCAGTACTTCGTCCTCGGCCGGTGCAGGCATCGTCATTCAATCTCCTCACAACGATCGTTGGTTATTTTCGCTCAAATTGGATTTCGACTGCACCAATAACCAGGCCGAATACGAGGCTTTGGTCATTGGTCTGGGCCTCCTTCTTGACCTACGCGCCACTCGTGTTCTCGTCCTCGGGGATTCTGAACTCGTGATTAACCAAATTAATGGGTCTTTTCGCTGCATGAGTTGTACTCTGGCGCCTTACCACATGGTCGCCAGTTATTTGGCCGAGTCCTTTGACGGTATTACATTCGAGCATGTTTCTCGGGTTCATAATACCGACGCAGACGAGTTGGCTCAAATCGCCTCCGGTGCACAACTCATGGGGGGCAAGTTAGGCCGGGAGATACCAATATTACGACAACTATACCTGGCCTTGGTTAATCAGCAAATCCTCCGTCGAGATAATGTGATACGCACCAGGGTCATGTCCCTGCCTTCGTTGTTAGATCGGCAGGACTCTATAGAAATTTGCACGGTCGAGGCAGTACCAGATGATTGGAGAAAACCCATTATGCAGTACCTTGACAACCCCAACGGAAAACATAGTCGTAGGACACGGGTTCACGCCACGAACTATGTCACGTACCAGAGCGAGTTGTACCGAAAGGGTGAAGATGGTTTGTTATTGTTATGCCTCGGCCCCCAAGAGAGTGCTCGGGCGATATCAGAAGTTCATGAAGGGGTATGCGGAGCTCACCAGTCTGGACGGAAAATGCGATGGCTACTCCGACAACACGGCTATTTTTGGCCGAGAATACTGAAAGATTGTATCGAGTTTGCACGAGGATGTGTGCAGTGCCAAATCCATGGGCCTATACAAAGGGCCCCGGCCGAATCATTACATTCGGTCATTAAGCCGTGGCCGTTTAGAGGATGGGCCATGGACGTAATCGGCAAAATCACGCCGACTTCTGGAGCTGTTAAGCATGCATGGATAATAGTCGCCACTGATTACTTTACTAAGTGGGTCGAAGCAAAATCATATGCCGAGTTAACATCTAAGGAAGTTTGCGATTTCGTGGAGGAACACATTGTGACCCGGTTCGGTGTGCCAGAAACGATCATAACCGATAATGGAACAATCTTCACAGCCGAAAGGTTTAAGGACTACACGACCAATTTGAAAATTCGGCTGGAACAGTCCACACCGTATTATCCACAGGCGAATAGGCAGGCCGAGGTAAGTAATAAAGTGTTGATCGGTATCCTCGAAAAAATAATAAAAGAAAGGCCTGGAATGTGGCATTTGAAGTTGAACGAGGCATTATGGGCATACCGGACGTCGCCCCGGTCGGCGACTGTGACAACCCCATACGCATTAACTTACGGACACGATGCAATGCTACCAGTCGAGTTGAGTATAAATTCGTTGCGATTAATTGAACAAAGTAGTTTGTTTAGCGCTGAATATAGTCAGTCCATGAGACAGGAATTAGAAGATTTGGAAGAAGCGCGACTTGACGCTTATAACTTACTAGTGGTGAAAAAACAGATTGCCGAGCGAGCCTATAATCAAAAGGTGCGACAGAAAACATTCGGCGAGGGTGAGTTAGTGTGGCAAACGGTGTTGCCCGTAGGAATCAAAGATCCTAGGTTCGGCAAGTGGTCGCCGAATTGGGAAGGGCCGTTTATTGTGCATAAAGTATACGGAAAAGGGGCGTATCATCTTAAAGACCGAACCGGCGCGGTCCACAGATTACCGATTAATGGGAAGTTTTTGAAGAAATATTATCCGGTCACATGGGAAATGCGGGAATAGTAAACCAGTCCATTAAAATTGATAAAGCATTTACAAAATAAGTAGGTCGGTTGGTTTACATTCAAATACATTTAAGGAGAAGAGGGAAGAAGAGTGCTGAGCAGGGCCTTCAACTCCAACCACCGCACGTCGGCCATGATAACTTCAGCTTGCCGGTTCTTCTTGTCCAGCTTTAACCGCTCGACCCGCTTTGTTGCAGCCACGTATTCAATAAGGCGATCATTTCCGCCCGATTCAAAGTCTCTAGCAAGCTCAGAAGCAATGGTCGACCGACGTTTTGCCAGTTCGGCCATCTGACGATCGAGCTCTGCTAGTACTTCTCCTTTTGCCCTCAGATCATCGATTTTCGGGCGGAGAGTGTCTTGAACGGCCGTGGCAGTCTGTAGATCCTGTTCGGCCTTTAGAGCAGTCTGGAAGACACTAAATGTCTCCCGAACCCGCTCCAAGGCAGACGACGCCTGAACGATGGCATCTCCACTTAGGCGACCGTCGGCCCCAAGATCGTTCAGACATATGCCAAGCTGATCAAGACCATTGCACTCTAGCACTTGAGACGCGGAGAGCGACAGAACTTCCCGCAGCTGGGTTAAAGCGTTTGGATCGACAGCTTCAGTTGGAGCGGCCGAAGGGCCGGACTCTGCAGTTGTGCTGGAGAGGAGGGCTTTGAATTCGACCTCCCACGAAACCTACATGTACAAACAAGGTTAGGCTTAAAGAAAGTCATGACAAGAATAGCAAGATGGTTTCGTTTTTTTAACCTGCCGAGAGGAGACCTCGGCCATGTCCCCAGGATCGTTGCTCGAACCTAAAGAACTCAATGGCCGAGCCCAGTGTCTTAGATTGCTTCTCAATTCACGCGGCCGATGGAGGTTATCTACGTTTGATGGCCACTGAGGCGGCCAAGAAATATAAATAACGCCCTTCGGCGCGTAGAATTGACGGTGAAAAGAATGTAACGGCACCTGACATTTAGTATTGTCTTCGTTTAGAATTCTAGAGCAGAAAAACAATCAAGGAAAGACGGTAGAAGATACTTACGAAGGCCGAGGTAACCTCCTGTGGAGGGATATGGAAGCCCTGGTCTTGAGGATGAACGGGCGATTCCGCCGTCGCCTCGGGTTCCTCGAGTGGACGTTTGCCACGGTCGGCTGCAGATGGGCCGACCGGAACAGCCGTTTCGAAGGGGGCAGGAACATCCTGATCCTGGGAAGGAGCGAGGGGTTCGCCGTCGGCTCCTCGACTGGGGGCTTGCCACGATCAGCCGTGGAGGGACCGGTTTGAACCACCATCTCTGACCTTGGGGGAGGTTGCCGACGAGAGTGAGGGCGATCTGCCAGCGGGACCTCGTCGCTCCCCTCACTCTCTTCCAGGATGAAGACCGAGGGTTTTGGATTTTCAGGGGCTGCTCCCTTGGTCGAAGAGACCACCTTTTTCGGAATAGGTGCCTCCTCGACGGGGGGAGGCACAACTGGTGTACCAGCCCCAGAGACAGGTCGCGGTCGAACTGTCTCTGCGGCCGGGGCGGGTTGTTTCTCGACCAAGGGTTGAACCACGGCGGGAGAAGGGGAAACACTGGGAGTTGTCGCCCTTGTAGTTTGACTGGAGATGACATGGATCTCCCGTGCGCCCTTCTTTGCCAGTTGTTTTACCCGCTTGGCAGGCGGCGGAGGCTCGACGGCCGGCTCGGCCTCTCGGCGAGGTCGTTTGGTTGGCACGGCCCGAACAGCAGTTTTAACCCTTTTAACCAGGGCCAATTTTTTCTCGACCGTGGCCGCGGCAACAGCTTCCGTCTTTCTCGAATGCCGATTCCCTGAGAAGATAAGAACAATTCAGTAAGGCAAATCAATATGCAAGGTTGGAAGGAACCGGCGATAAATGAAAATTACCTTGAGTTTGGGGAGCCGAGGCCCTCTTAGGACGGTCACCAAAGAGTTTGTTTAGCACCTCTTCGACCGGAGCACCAAAGAACTCCTGAGTGTAATTTTCCCACCATTCACCGAAGGTGTCAGTGCAATGGGTTTCGGGGGTGGTCGGTCGAAGATGAAATTTTTGACAACGCTCTTGGAACTCCCTCACAGCCGTGTTACATTCCGTCTCCGAGGAACGGGGCTCACGTCCTCGGCTTAGGAGTGTTCGGGAGGAGAGAAGGGGGACGGGGCAGCCCTGAAGATAGCCGAGTTGTCGGGCAAGGAAGTTCGGATGATATACTTCCCAACCCGACCGTTTCCCATCACAGCCGAGAGGGAGGTCACGAACAAGCACAAACGACCCCCAGGTCTGACGAAGATCGGCTTCTTCCTCTGCGCCCCATGTAGAGGTAGGCAGCTTGATGGAGGAAGGATAGTCTCGACGACGACATATCAGGAACTCGTCGTTGGAGAAGTCGTCGAGAGCGAAGAGGTACCGAAATACCTCTTCGGCTTGATGGGGGGGTATCGGTCGAGAGGCCAACTGAGGTCCAAGCGCCTCCGTTGATGAGAAGTCAGCTATGGCCGGCCGAAGAGAGACGAAGTACACTTGTAACCAGAGCTGGAAGACCCAGAGGGGACCATTCTGGTGTGGGTCGACCTTGTGGAGGGTTGTTTCGGCTAGGCAGCGGAAGAGTTGGGCGAGAATGTTGGAACTCAGTGCCAGGACGTGACCACTAGCCAGGGCTTCGGCTACCGTCATGTTCTCGACCAAACACTTGTTGGACTTGGTACAACAAATATATTTGTTGTACCAATAAAAGAGGAAGGTTTCATGCTCTCCTTCTCGCAGGTCCTCTTTTCCTCGGCCTGCGAAGTGAAGGTAGAGGGTGTTGTAATTACAGAAGTTCTTGTGGAGCTTCTGAATGTCTTCCTTCGACGGGATGTGACCGTCATGGTTCAAGGTCTCGAAGGCTCGACGGTCGAAAAGCGTCTTCAGATCGATATTCGACGGGTGCCTAGAGAGAGTCGCGTCGACGGGGATCCCGGTTGCCGAAGTCCCCAGAATGGCGGTGATATCCAGGACGGTGGGACCAATGGGACCAAGGGGAAGAGCCATTGTGTTGGTGGCCGAACACCAGAAGCACAGAGCGGCTAAGAGAAGCTCCTTGTCGAGGGCGACATCCATGGACGAGAGGAGGATGGCGTCATAGATGCCGAGGGCCTTCCATTGATCGCCGAAGAGCCGTTCCATTCGAACGACCCAGGCTGCCCAGGTTGTGGTCGTCGAAGGCCAGGAGCCCTGGGGTTTCGCCGCGTCCCATCGCGACCATTCAAACCCTTGAAACAAGGGTGTTAGGCAGTGCTCCTGGAGAAGGCCGGTGATGGTCGGCGGTATTGCAGCCTTGAAGAGAGGACCCAGGATCTGGTGCTGAGTGCTCATGTCGTTTTCAAACCATATAGTCTTGATCGAGCTCCGATCAAGAATCTTCTGATGCTGGTCACATTCCTTGGAAAGCTTGGAGATGAAGGACGCCATTATGAGAAAGAATCACGGCGTAAAAGGATTTTCTGGGTTGGGGGTTTGAAGACGAAGACTTGGAATAAAGGAGTGCACTAGAGAGCAATGGCAAGGGATTTCAGAAAATTTTGGAAGCGTAAAGTACAGATGAGAGAATTTCGGTATTTATAGAGTTGTGGAGGGAAGAGCAATCGTTCGAAATTCAAAACAAAGGACAAAATCGACCGGAGGAATCGTTGATCATGATGAACATTTGGGAAATGCGGTTGAGAAGACCGACGGTTGTAGGTTTTGGGGGCGCACGATCGCGTGTGACGGCGAAGTTAATGACGAAAGACGGTTCGACGCCTGCACGATGACAGGTGGGCTCACGGACTGAGGTAGTGGCTCGCGGATTGAGATAGTGGTCATAATGGCAAGACGGTTCGGGCAGGCGCATGCTTCAGACGTTATTATTGGGGATTGGCCATGTTAGAGGATGCCACGTGGTGAGTGGTTTAGCAGGATCAAGATCGTGCGATCGTGTTCAATAAATGCGCCTTGGAACTCGGGTATTAGGATTCTGAGTGATAGATTCGCTTCTTCAAGGCCGAAACTCGGCCGAAGGTTTCAGGCCGAGGACCTCAGAAGCGAGGGGGCAATGTTTGGGCCCAAAATAACAGTTTGGGCCGAGGGAGGAATCACTCTTGGCCCGGGAAGCCGTACGGCGAAAGGGTCATGAAGCGTTCAACTCATGGGCTTCCAAGCCTAGGTCGGTTAAATCAGAATGCAAGTCGAGTCCTAATACAATAGGGACTCTCGACGAGATCAGTAAACTAGAAGGCGAATCCGGCTCAGTTAAGGACTAGATTTGTAGTCCTAGCAGAGATAGGGCTGATCGAGGTAATGTTAATCCGGAGAAGGGAACCTAGTTCGAATAGGATTGGAATTCGGACTCGGTGTTCTGCTACTATAAATACAAGACATTCAGCAACGGAAAACCCCCCACAAAATCAATACAAAATTGCCCTGCGCAAACTCTCACAACTTGTGATTTTTCTTTTTCCTTTTTCGCTGACACATCTTCCGTTGGCATCAACATCACTGTGGAAGCAACCGGTGATATCTTAAGTCGGCATAGATAGCTCTGTCACCGTAGAGTCAGTCAGTCTCGCAGTACCTTCCGTTGGCATCAACAGCACTGCGGCGAGAACGATTGATTACCTATCCAAGTCTCGGTCGAGAAGGGTTTCTAAATCCTTATTGGTCGAGGTCATCTCATCAGCCTTCTCGGCGAAGTGAGGTGTTACAGTTATTACATTCGGCACATTGAAAGCCGAATTTGATATTGAACTTCGTAAGAATAGTAACCTTGTCTTCAGGTTCGAGAGCCCAAGAGGCCGAGACGTGTTCCTTTCTCGGCCGCAATCGCAAGACGCAGAAGTCAGTAGCGCGACCCAACGCAACATCAACAAATTTACTCCTCGGCCGAGCTCGGCCGACGAGTTGGCACGCCCCGCATTCACCGAAGGACGTAGTTAGTTCATTAATTACTCGGCCTGCGCGCCACGTAGGCTTTGTAGTTTCTAGGGTCAACAGCATCTTAGTGTTCACATAATATTTTGCACTCGTAAAGTGGGAAAGCATAGACAAGAGTTGGTTGACGATACCCCAAAATTTTGAAGCGTATACAGCTGGAATTAATTTATTTTTGGATCAAGTAGTTGCAAATGGTGTTGGTCCTGATAAGTTTAGATGTCCTTGCAAAAGATGTTGTAATCGATATACTTTTGTTAGAAACACTATTGTTGAACATCTCATATTGTATGATATGGATAAAGATTATAAAAACGCTTTATGGCAACATCATGGCGAGCAAAACATTGGAGAACAAAATGTGGCAATTGGAGAAGAAGAAACAGGTGATAAGGTGATTGGCATGCATGATTTTCTTAATGATGTATTTGTCCAACCATTAATAGAAGAAGGTGTTGGGCCGTCTACTAAACCCCTTATTGGGGAAGGGCGTCCAGAAGAGGTGGAGACTTTTTCTAGGTTGCTTGAAGAGGTAGATCAAGATTTGTGGCCAGGTTGTAAGGAGTTTAAGAAATTGGAAGCAGTTGTAAGACTCTATCAGATCAAGTGTTTAGCAGGAATGCCAAACAAGATCTTCACCACTTTACTGGAGTTAATTAAAAGAATGTTGCCTGAAGGGGATTGTTTGCCTGAATCCTATTACAATGCATGTTTATGGATAATATTTTGGGTCAGTATGGTCTTGTCCTTGATGATACCCGTTAGCTGATGGATAATATTCCTCAGGGGAAGGTTTCATTTTGCAATCGGGAGGCCAATAATGTTGCACATCGCTTGGCAAGGTATAGCATGACTATAATCAATTGTTTGATGTGGTTTGAGGAACCAACGGATTTGATTTTAGATTCTCCATTTGAGGATAGTAATTCCATTTTGTAATCTGGTGCGAAATGCTCTTTTTCCTTTAGACCGGTTTAAATTCCCGGCACGGTTTTTATCGAGGCCCTTAACATGCACCCCAGTCTTTGTATTGTACGTATTCCCTCATTATTGATGAATATCGTACTCTTCTTAAATAATTAACTCTAATATATCTTTAAATAAATAAAAATTGAAAAATAAAAGAAAATGCAAGACTTGAACATTCATCATTTCTTTCAAAGGAAAATTAATGAAAATAGCTTGAAAACTTTAAGTTTTAATTGTAAGGACAAAATAAAGGGTAAAGTAAATAGTACTAGGTTTAACTTTTTAAAAATGTGGTTTTTCGTTAAAGTGAACAGTACCACAGGTTTTATGTCAAAACTCCCTTCTTTCAAACCACACATGTCCTTAAACTCATGACATCCCTTTCATAATATCTCTTCCTACTAACCCCAAATCTGCCACCCCGATTTTTTCTAGATTCCCACCCTTTATTTTCACCGAATTCCATATCTATAGCCCAAATTAGAGACCTCGGATCAAACCGCTCTTCTTCCTTATGTTCTGTGAAAGCCGCAGACCTCACCCCAAGTCTCTTTCTCCTCCATCTAGCAAACACTTGTTCCTTCTTCCAACCTTTCTGTCGATTGTAGCCCAAATCTTTCCCAGTCTCTTTCCGCCGCATACATCACACCCTACCCACTATTATATTTATTATTATGAACATTTTTATTAAATAGTAGGTAGGGAAATAAGACAACGGGTGGTAATATTACCCCTCAGAAAATAGAAAGGCTTATTTACACTTCGTCCATGCATTGATTTAACCGCAAGTCTTTGATTCAGTGAAGCCGAAAATATCCATTTCGACCTTCAATTTGCAATCCTTTTACGAATCATACCCTCGCTTTTAAGTTTCAACCGTTAAGAAAGAAACCATTCACCGTTTCTACACGAATTTCCCGTATCAGTTGCATGCTTTGAAGAAAGAAACTGTTCACACTCCAACACTACCAGGTATATATATAGTTCTTGAAATTTCAAATGTGTTTGCTTATTGGGCAGGCGTTACTTTGGTTCTTTGAATTTCCTTTTTTGGTCGAATGTTTCTTTCTCCATCATTGTCTAATATTAGACTGCTTTCCAGGTTTTCTTGGGTTTTTAAAGGGAAAATTAAGAAAAACCCCTCCAAAAACTTGAAAACAGCAATAAAAGTCGAGGGCTTGAAGCAGAAACAACAAAAGAATCGAGGGCAATAAGTAGGATTTATGGCTAAACAGTTTTTATTTTTGGGAGCATACTGCTAAAAGCCCCATTTTTTATCATGAAAATTAGTTTCTTGGGTTGATAAAAGGTTGATATATATTTTGCTTTGTTGATTTTAAAAGTATGGAGGTTCTCCAAGCTTAGATATTTGGTTCGAAATGTTTGCAATTTTTTAATGGTTAATGAGTAGTTTCGATGGGATCTGAGTTTGGTTTTTTTAGTGCTTTTCTTCTTGTTGTACAAGCAATCTTGTGCATTGTGCGCTTTGTAGCTTTTATTGTTCGACCACAGCAAATGCGTGCATTTTTAATGATTACTCTTGTTTTAGGCTTTGGAGCATTTCATTCCATTGGGTTGGGAGTTGGAATGGGGATCATAGAGGCGGTTTAACATTTGGAATCATTGAAAATAACTGATTCGCTTAATAGTTGTCATTTTGAGGAAATTGCCCATGGAGTGCTCTTTCCAGACCAAGTTGCCCAAGTTCAACAGGGAGATAATCTCTGCTGTTCGTGATTTCCCCCCGGGGAGTGGACATTTTGCTCAGTTAAACTATTTGAGGCCTGCTCTGCTTACTTCTGTGAGTGTACCAACAGAAAGTCTGGCTAGTGGGGATAAAAATGGTGATGGGCATGCAGTCGAAAAAATGATGAGCTCAAGTGGTCAAGTGGATAAAACTGACTTGTCCAATAGCAAGGATGTGGGTACTGAGGGGACAATTGAATCAGTAACAGCCGTAGAACATGAAGTATCTGAATTCTCGAGGAATCTACATCAGTTAAACAACCTGAGACCTGTTGAAGAGGCAGCTTCTGTTGGTAATGCTGAGCATTTGATTACCCGGGATAATAATGGTGATGGAAAAGGGGTTGAAAATCTGACTGTTTCGACTGATCATGTGGATGAGACTGGCTTGATAAACAGTAAGGCTGTTGGTACCATGGAGATAAATGAATCTGTGACTGCCTTAAAGCATGAAATACCTGATTTCCCGAAGAATCTGCATGAGCTAAACGATTTTGAGACCTGTCAATGAGGCAGCTTCTGTTGGTACTGCTGAGAAGGTGGATCAGACTGTCCTGATGACTGGTATGGCTTCTGGTACTGTGGAGACAGATGATTTTTTAACTACCATACCGAATGAAATACATAGTTTGTTGAAGAGCCCAGGTCAGCTTGGTGTGGCTAATCCAAAGGAAGATATAGAGACTGTTCTGTCCAATAGAAATCTTTGTTCGCCGCCTGATGGGTCCATTTCTGTTTCTAATGGAAATGATCTTGAGATAACTGCAGCCAATGAATTTTCTCGAAAAGTAGTATCAGCTATTCGCAACTTCCCTCATCTCTGTGGACCAAAAGCTGCACTGAAGGTGAGGAATTTTGGTCAAGAAAGTTCACGACTTCCATCATCATCGAACTCAGTGAAGACTAATGTGAAACCAACAGGAGAGAAATGCTTAGATAAATCTTATTCTCGTAAGCAATTGCATGAAGAACGGAAAAAGGGTCTCCAAGCAGCAAAAACATGATGTGAAGCAAACATGAGAGGAATGCATAGATAAATCATATTCTCATAAACAATTGCATGAAGATTTTGAAAGTTCAGAAGCTCCGTCGAATAGGAGAAATGTGTTGGGATTGATGGCTGCTTCAAATTGTCCATGGAGGAAGGGAAAGGGGTCTCCAAGCAGCAAGCCTATACCAGATGGTCGTATTAGTGACAAAAGCGAAAGAAACTTGATTTTAGATGTCACCTAGAAAGATCTAACTGCATTCAGTACAGATAAGGTGGATAAATTTCAGAATCATTCATCAACAAATCGCAGTTCAAGTTTGTATTGTGTTTGTGTTTCGGCTTAGAAGTTTAACCCTCATATTTTGGCAGCTGCCCTGTTTCCCAGAAAACTTGGAACAACGATTTATTCGAGAATGACGATTAATTTTGAAGAGTAATCGTTTCTTTGTTCTTCGACAGTGAATTAATCCTACACCTCTGCATACAGCATTGATATCTAGCATGAAATTGGCTCAATTTTGCACATATCATCATTATACACATGCTTTCTTTTTCTTTTTTGAGTTTATTGCAATTTTAACTTCGGAGTTGTACCGGAAAAGATTTTGGTGCCTTGAACGGCTGAGCCGTTGCATTCAACGCAAACAATGATTCACAAGGCACTCAAATTCTTAAAACCTGAATTCAGTAAACCAGGGTTATAGGTGTTCCTGCTGCTAAGGCTAGTGACGGTAGCTGAAGCCGAAGCTAAAGCTTGCTGAGCTTATGGACACACTTCACATGTGAAGCTAATAAGAAACTGTGTTAAAAGCACAAAAGAATACTAATGTAAATGAACTGAAGTACTTTTATTTCTATCTTAGGTTGGTTTCTCCTGTTTGCTCGAGTATCCGGTTTTTCGATTCCCATTACATTGCATGACTGATGTCAAGAAGAAGCATTTGATGGGCACAAAAGGAGAAAATTAAAATGAAAAGACTTCATTCATGCTTCCCAACCCCTCAAGAGTGTAGCACGTGCGACTCGGTTCACCCCGAGAGTGAAAGCTCCCATTCGCAAACTGCAGTCATGAGTTTGACACAATGCCTTGATGTCAAGGAAGGCCTTGTGCATGTACTTTTTAAGCTCACAGTTAACCTTGTCTTCTTCCCACATAAATCCTTGAATATTCTGCAGACAATATACAGGAGGATTTCAAGCCATATTGATTTAGATAATAGGCATATACAACACACCGCAATAGATTCTTGTTACCTGAACCCATTCGAAGTAGCTCACTGTCACACCGCCAGCATTTGCATATATGTCAGGGAGAATAACAACTCCCTTACTGGACAAAATCTGCAGCAGAGGGGTTTTATACCTAAGTAGGAGATTTCAGCAACCCGTATGCTTATTAAGTTGAGAAAATGCAGTTGTCCTTGTTACCTCGTCTGCTTCTGGGTCAGTTGGATGATTTGCAGCTTCTATTATGAATTTTGCCTTCACATCAGCTGCATTTTCCCTTAAATATAAATTTGAATACATCACCATCAAACGGTAGGAAAGAAAAGGAAAACATATAAACAATTTTGACACAAAATTTCCAAGAAAGTCCGGTTATGATGTTCTCAATGAATAAAGAAGCAGAGTACATACTTGTTAATAACTCCTCCTAAGGCACATGGAATCAGAACATCACATTCATGAACAAGCAAATCATTTGGGTCCATAGCATCTCCACCTTGGAATTCCTTCAAACTTCCATTGCTATCTTTGTGCTTCAGAAGATCTGGGATATTGATTCCAGCAGGGTTTTTAATTGCACCTGTGATGTCACTAACAGCAATGACATGACCCCCTCTATCATGGATCAACTTGGCTGCCCATGAGCCCACATTTCCGAAACCCTAAAATGTATCAACAAAGTTAGAAGCAGACCACATATTCATGTCATCGCGCATATGGCCTTGGAAAATAAAATTTTATCATTATTTAGGACATACCTGTATAACAAACTTCATACCGGAAATTGACTTTCCGTATTCACCAAGTAAAGACTCGGTTGCAAAAACCACCCCAAGTCCAGTCGCAGACTCCCTTCCAAGTGAACCCCCAAGATCCTGAATTGGAAACACAACGAATATAAGAAATAAAATTCTTTAGAATCAAGATGATTTGATTCTATCCAGTGACCATAATTATAACCTGTCTGTGGATGTGCGGTACTTACAATCGGTTTTCCTGTCACAACAGCAGGTGAATGCCCATGAAACTTTGAGTACTCGTCAAGAATCCAAGCCATTGTCTGTCAATTTAAAGAATTAAGCATGTGTAGTTTACACCAAAGACAACAATATATTTATCATTTTCGACCAACAAAGACCGTACTCTCAATTTACTTTGAAAGGAAACAGGATACCTGGGAATTAGTTCCCATGTCAGGGGCAGGAACATCCCTGTGAATTCCAATGAGATCATGGATCTTCTGAGTAAAAACACGAGTTAAACGTTCTAACTCACTGACACTCAAGTCCCTCGGGTTGCAGCCAATCCCACCCTTAGCTCCACCATAAGGAATGTTTACTACAGCTGTCTTCCATGTCATTAGCTGGGCTAGAGCATTCACTTCATCTGGGTCAACCTTGCACAATTGAATATTTGCTACTTCAGTATTCGATGCATATTAAGATAGCTTAAATGCATAAATTACAAGAGGATTCACAGGTAGGACCGTAAGAGTAGTCTATACGTGAAACCCAATTAAGATTTATGTGAGGGAATTCTCATAAAACGTAATGCACGAGACAATCCTTAGTTATTCGAGAAACCTCTTGTATTATTTAAAGAGAGAGGATCCTCGCTGGATCCTCTTTGTGAGGATCCCAGGGATCCTCCAAACACATCCGTTCATTGTACATTGTGCGGCCAGTTTTCGTCAGGTACTGTTTATATTCAATTTTAAATAAAAAATTTACAATGATTTCTGACCTCACGATGTATGATGAACGGATGTGATTTGAGGATCCCCGGGATACTCACAAAGAGGATCCGGCGAGGATCCTCTCGCTTATTTAAAAACACAAGAATAAAGGAAACATGTAGTAAGGCATAGAACTGCTGCAGGACAAATGTAGTTCATTGAACGGTAATCTGTATGCATGAAGAATTAACTGTGCAGAAAAATCAATGGTAAATAATTCCACTATGTGTTTTAAGGTCAGTTGAATACTTTTCTGAAAATAAAACTGTTATGGTGCTCGACATTTGTGGGTTTGTGGTCATACATAGAAAACCATTAAACATATATGTTTCGAATTCTTATTGCAGTTACTGCTAACAGCAGCACCTTCTTTGTTTGGTGCCCAAGTAGAATTTTATTAACATCGATAGAAGTAGTACTTGTTAAGGACATTTTTACATCTAATCACTCCATTGACTCGCTAGCAATATTGAACATACCAGTTACAAGTACTACGAACAACATGGGTTGCTATAACAAGTGGAACTCACCATGGGGCACAGTCTAGGTAATATATCCCGCACTTGCTATCTCAATCCGGTTTCCCCTTCCAATTGTTGCATAGTCCTAAAAGGTTCTATAAATTTATGGTGTGGGCCAACTCAAAGGGAAACAGATAATCTACGGTTACACGATACAACGATAAGTGTGCTGAAAAAGAAAATACAGAACAGAAGAAACTTTACTTATCAACAAGATGACAACCAAAGACGTCCACAATGATCTCACAATCATGCGCAAATCACAATTGATGTTTGGGCTTTATATTATACAAACAATCAATGCTGTTTCATAAGGCGTTTATAACCAGTCAATCATTGGACATAAAAACAATGCTACGTAACACAATTGTTGTTTCTCAAGCAGTTTAAAGACATTTTCCTGAAATAGAAACCAATAGTAGTTTGGAGAACATACTATTTGCTCGTTAGAAAAAGATCAATTTTGGCAAAAACCAATCAAACACAGACAGAAGTAGCATTACCCATGTATCTCCCCTTCACAGGTTTTCTAATTAATGAAGAAAGAATCTGACCTCATTTCTAAGAAAACCCTCTTTGTTAAATCAAATGTCTTGAAGCAAACAGATATACTCATCATAAACAGAAACACGGGTTTGGCAGACGAACTGTGAAATTGAGGCAAACTATGACAGTGGAACCGCGAATCCAATTTACATTTTCCCCAATGATTGAGGGCATGTAGCCATCAAAGTTGAGTGAATTATAAATATAACCAAAAGATCAAAACCAGATGAATGAAAATAATCTGCAATAAAAACCATAAATTGGAATCCTAACATCAACAGATTAAGTCTCAGTGAATCTCTGAACTTTTCGATTAGGCCAGAAACCAAAACCCCAAATCAACAAACTTGGAGGGATACGCATGGAAAATAACAACATTAACATAAAATGAAAGAAGAAGGAAATATAAACCTCAGGATGGTAACGGATTCCCCCTTTCATTGGGCCACGGGCATTGTCATGCTGGATTCTGAATCCAACATAGGATACCAGAGTGCCATCATCCTTCGGAATAGTACACTCAACCTGCAAATCAAACACCATAAAAACCCAAAAAAAAAAAAAAAATTATGAACAAAATAAGGGGAAAAAGAAAAAAGAAAGAAGAATTTATGGAATGAGCAAGCAAATGGAAATTATTTACTTTGATTTCTCTGAAGGGAATCAAAAGGCTTTTCTCAAGCTTGGAATCCAGCCCAAGAATGCGAGCTGCATGTCGAAAGTTGCGGTTGGTGGCTGCAAGAGCATTCATGGCTGCCTCTCTCTGCCTCTGCTGAAATCAATGAAACAGTAAAACCCCACAACCTGAAAGCAAGCAAGGACTGAGGAACAACGGGACAAAGATGGTGAGATGGGTCAGTCAGATTCAGTCAAGAAAAAGTAGCTAGAAATTTATTGGAAAAGAAATGTAGGTGAAAAGTCTATCAATTTTTATGGAAATAAGTATATAAAAATAAATAAACGTTGTCCTTTTTTATTTGACTTATAGGGCCCTGACACTACAGTGCATGAGATGCATTGGTGTGACAGTGACAGCAAAGTTTCTTCAAAATTGACTACGGTTGTAGCGAGCATGTCTCGGTACCGCGTTTTAGAAGTATTTTTTTTTACTTGTTGGTAAAAGGTTTTAAGTTTAATTCTTTTCAAAAGTAAATTTAAATCACATTTTTACTAATCTTAATTTAAATAATATTATTTGCTAAAAATATATATATATATATATATATATATATATATATTTAAAATAAGTATATACATGGTAAATATTTAAGATACCGAATATTCCGGAGCACCGAGAAATTTTTTATAAACCTGAAAAAGTGTAAATCTATGACTATGGTGCTTAATTAAAATGAACTAGATCAGTAGACAAATAAATGGGAGTCAACAATGGGCAGTGAGTGAGTGAATCCTTTTACTTTAATTAATCAAGATCATGGTATAAAATATCGATAATATCGGAAATATCGGTAATCCAAAAACATGAAAATTTCTATGGAAATATCGGGATATTATCGATATCAATAAAAATTGAATAAAAATCACAGAAATTGTAAGAAAAACTTGGAAATTTTTATTGAAAATTTGGAGAATGTTTATTTAGTCAATTATCTATTAGTTTATCAAAACAATTAGAAGGAAATGCATTACATGATGGATTTAACTGATTTAAGTTGATTATACAGCGAGCTGGCAAACACTGTGAGTGTAGAAAATATGTAGTAATTAATGATAAAAAGATTAAACACACCATAATCATTTATATATAATGATTTACTACAATATTTTACACTTTATACATTGCATAGTAAGATACATGAGTGATTTAGTATCACATAAAGTTCCTATGTGGTTCAAAATTTTCACTATCTTCATCGTCTCTATGTGTAGAGTAAGTTTATTGTGAGTATTCATCAAATGATAAATCCCCAAAATAGTTTTGCATATAATTGTTAACATGCCACTCATATAAATATAAATATTTTAGCATATCATCACTAAAACATAAGTGGTATATGGTGGTTATGGTGTTGGAGGAGAAAAATGGGAGGGGTTCAAAACCCCTTTGTGTTTTTTTTTCCTCCCTTTTTTCCCTTTTTTTTCTTCTTTTTCTTTTTTTTTCCTTCCTTTACATTGATATTTTCGATCCCTTTTTTCCCTTTTTTTTCTTCTTTTTCTTTTTTTTTCCTTCCTTTACATCAATATTTTCGATATTTTAGCGATATTTTCACAAAAAATTGCTGAAGTGTGAGTGAAATTATCGTCGATATTGTCGATATTTGTACGATATGTACATGGATATGTTCCGAAATATCTGTGATTCGAAAAAACCGAAATATCCTCGATATTATCGATATTTCAGACTATGATCAAGATCAATAAAGAATAAGAGGGTCTACATTTTACAACCATAGGCTCATAATTAGAGCATTTTTCTTCTTTTTCTTTTTTTTTTCCTTCCTTTACATTGATATTTTCGATCCCTTTTTTCCCTTTTTTTTCTTCTTTTTCTTTTTTTTTCCTTCCTTTACATCAATATTTTCGATATTTTAGCGATATTTTCACAAAATATTGCTGAAGTGTGAGTGAAATTATTGTCGATATTGTCGATATTTGTACGATATGTACATGGATATGTTCCGAAATATCTGTGATTCGAAAAAACCGAAATATCCTCGATATTATCGATATTTCAGACTATGATCAAGATCAATAAAGAATAAGAGGGTCTACATTTTACAACCATAGGCTCATAATTAGAGCATCTAAATGGAGAAATGCAAATTTTGAGTTGTAAAACTCATATTTATGTCTCACTTTATATTTTCGTAAGATGTAAATATGAGTTCTACCCTAATAAGAAAGATATAAATTTGGAATATCATTTATTTTTCTCTACCGAACCCACCTCCAAAAGATGTAAATGAAAAGGATGCAAATATACATTTTTATTTACATATTCTGGAGAAGTTAAATAATTTACATTCCACCATTAAAGAATTTTCTAGATAATTTATGCATCATCATTATCAAATACAGATATATAAATTAAGGTCATCTGCCAAGTCATAAAAACAATTTTGTTTATTTTATTACTCAAACAAAACCAAGTGAGCATTTGCAAGATGCTTAATTTACAAAATGACCTTCCTAGAGATCACATATGTTAGAAAGCTTTCTAGGAGTATGTTCATGGGTAGTGAAGGCATCAACAGCCATGTTGGCGAGAAACTTGCCTACCATTGAGGGTTATTCCTGTTGTTTTTTCTCAATCAAACGCAAAGGTGCTCATTGCTCACCCAAACACACAACCCTCAAGAATATTGGCAGCCACCGCACACAACCCAAGACTGGATTTTGTACTCACACAAAACACAAAAAAGATTAGAAGTTTAGGATTTTGTTGGATCACCACGACAATCCTTGGTGTCTCAATATTGTTGATAATGAGATGATGGTCTTTTGGGACACACCAAAATCAATCAAAGATGGTTGGAGAGTGGATTTAGTCTTTTGTTGAGGAGGGATGCACTGGAAGATTTGCCTGAATCCAACCTCGTCTATTTGATGTTGGAAAATTTTCTCGCTTTGAGGGAGTTGAATGCATAGAAGATTTTCTTGATTGTGTTGAAGTTGAGAAGCAATTCTTAGAGGAGATAACTACACAAAAGAAGATGGTCAAGTTAGCTACTTACCATTTAACGCGAAATCATGCTTTTTGGTGGGATCGGTTACAGAAGACGTGGAAGTAGAAGGAAAGTTTCCAATCCGAATGTGGCATGGATGAAGTGACTTATTCTAAATACATGGTTTCTGTTTGACTATGATTTGTAATTATTAAAAGGGTAATGTTAGGAAGATTAAATTTGGAGGCTAAATTTGCAAACTAAATTATGTGTCATCAATAGAAATGAGCACGTTTATCAAAATAAACCAATTATCAACTTCCATGTCTTTGAGTTTTCAAAATTTAGTCTACAAATTAAGTTATCTTTGACAAAAGTAAGCCAGAAACTGGGTTATTTTAAATGCAATACAATTTAGAAAAAAAAATGAAATGGCGTTTAATTATGAAAGCTAAATTATTTCTGGATATCATCTATGATTCAGAAGAATGTTGCACGCACTATCTTCTCCTTCACTTTGGTTTTGTCCCACTAAATTTTTCGAGCAAAGATTTAAAGAGGCAACTATATTATTGTATGGTGGACATCCAAAAGAGAGTATGATAAATGCATGACTTGGTGAATGACCACCATATCATACTAACTTCAACCTTTCAGTTCCTTGTAACTTATGTAAAGATGAAATTAACAGGTTAGACCATCTCTAAAAAAATAATATCAAAAAGTCCACATCAGTAATAACAGTAAAAAAAGACAGCATTAGTGTTTTCAAACTGAAATTCCAATTCGTATGTGGCATGACATGGAATGGCAACTGAGGGAGTTGTTGTCAAATTTGACAGCAACCTCAAATCTATTTTTAGTGGGTAATACATTTACAAAAAGATCAATGTGCTACATAAACCTTCAAATTTAAATACATCGAGATGGTTTTAGAATGCAAAGTTTTTTTCTTTGTCATATCATTTTTCTCAATAATTTTTATTAGTTTTATAACAATGTAATTTTGTAGTTTTGAATTATAATATGGGTAATTGTGACATCCCACATCGTCGAGGGGAGTGATCCTTAAATGTATATTCATATCCCTACCTAGCACGAGGTCTTTTGGGAGCTCACTGGCTTCGAGTTCTATCGGAACTCCGAAGTTAAGCGAGAAAGTGGCCAAAGCACTCCCATGATGGGTGACCCACTGGGAAGTTGCTTGTGAGTTCCCAAAAACAAAACTGTGAGGGAATGGTAAGCCCAAAGCGAACAATATCGTGCTACGGTGGTGGAGCGGGCCCAGGAAGTGGTCCGCCCCAGGCCGAGATGTGACAAATGGTATCAGAGCCAATCCTTGGCCGGAAGTGTGCTGACGAGGACATCAGGCCCTTAAGGGGGGTGGATTGTAACATCCCACATCGCCCAAGGGAGTGATCCTTAAATATATATTCTCATCCCTACCTAACACAAGGCCTTTTGAGAGCTCACTGACTTCGAGTTCTATTGGAACTCCGAAGTTAAGCGAGAAGATGGCCAAAGCACTCCCATGATGGGTGACCCACTAGAAAGTTGCTCGTGAGTTCCCAAAAACAAAACCGTGAGGGAATGGTAAGCCCAAAGCGGACAATATCGTGCTACGGTGATGGAGTGGGTCGGGATGTGACAGTAATGCTAGAGAGACTAAATTTTGTGAACAAAATGACATGAAAGTTAATGATTGAATTATTATCTAAATGTCAATTAACGTGCTTATTTCTTATTGATAACACATAATTTAGTTTGCAAATTTAGAATACAAATTTAGCCTACCTAATACTACTCTTTATCATATTATTAATAACTTTTTGAGATTTTTTTTTTTTTTTTTGTGGTTTTTTGATACTACCTAGTCAACATACACAACTTAACCCACCAGTGCTATCATTTGTTAGAGGGGGAAAAAAAAAAGATATTGACCCATGTTAACGTTCAAAAAAGGCCAACAAAAACCAGTATGGTCAACCCTTTGTGGGCTTAGGATATAAAGCTAGATTATGTATAAAAGAATTTAGGGAAATTGCCAAAAAAAAAAAGACTCATTTTCTTAACCTTAGCACCGAAATAAGACAAACTGAATATGCATAGAGTATGCATACACCATGCACAACAATAGGATAGAAATATGATTTTTTTTTACACCTTGAAATGATCAAATTGTCCTTTAATATAAATGGGTTATCCAGAAATTTCAACCTCGTTTCTCATTTTGTAAAGAAAGAAACAAGAGGAGAAAGTGAGAGATGGAGACAGATGAGGATATTCTGCTTGAAGTGGTGGTAGTGCTGCTACTGGTATGAGGATTGCTATAAGAATTACTCCACAACAACAACAACCTCTGCATCAATTCTTCAGTGATGTGGGGGGAGTGGTTGCTCTCTCTCTTTCTCTCCCTCCCTCCATCCGTATTCGGATCTTCACAACAATAACAACAACCCATCCCTTTCCCTCCGTATTCGGATCTTCACAACAACAACAACAACAACCCATCTTTACTTTTTTCAACTCCCCTCCATTAATTGGATCTTCATAACAACAATCCATCTTCTCTTTTATGGATATTTTTTTTGTTTGGAAAAAATAAATTATTACCCAATTTGTGTCTCTCTCTCTCCCGATCGATTCTATTACTTTTCTTAGCGCTTCCTATTGATACAATGGGTCATTTTTTTAGAACTCAAGGGTCATGGCAAAGATCGGAGCTTTCAATTTTTTAATTTGGGATTTTTGTTTTTAATGTGAAAAATTAGAGTTTTTGATGCAATATTTGGATCGTGTCTCAGTTTTGTTGTTGACGTGTATCATGCAATTAACGGCGTTGGGTGATATATGGGAGCCTAGATTCTGGAAATCTCTTAAATATTTGTAGTTTAGATATGTAGTTTACAAATCTTTGACCAAAACTTAGATGTTAGAAATCCCATTAAAAATCATCTCTTTCCAGTAATATGAACAGGACATGCTCATAGATATGAGTCAACCCAAAAACTCAGAGCTCACAACTTTCTCTTTGAAATAAAAAAAATGACATCATCACCTATGAGCTTTTACATTTTATATGTGGGCATTTATGTCATTTCGCTTTTGTGCATGGTCGGTTTGTCCTATTTCAATCTTAAGATTAAGAAAATTTGTCATTTTTTTGCAATTTCCCAAGAATTTAAGTAGTTCACCTCTAAAAAATAAGTTATGTCCACTATAGTGATCAGATATATATTTAATGTGGCTTACTAGAGCATTTGACAACAGTGAAATGAAATTTTCCTCTTGTGGATCCAGTTGCTTATGAGGGGTACTCATATAAACCTTGAGTGAGCTCCTTAACTTTTAATTATCTACGGTCGTATTATTTAATGTGTGAACATGTGGATGTGGCCTATAATCTATTCCTCCATTATCTACTTGACATGCGGAGAGGAAGTTACATTTACACAGAGCACATCTAAATTATTTACTGTTGACATGTAACGAGCGTAGTGGTCGTTAGAGAGTGGTCGAAGATCACTTTACTTGAGCGCTAGGTCTAATAGTATTATGTCCCTTCATAGACTTCTATTCATGTTGATGTCTAACACGTGGCTCTAAGTTAACTCCTGGACAGACATGTCTATGGAGATTTGCGCCATAAAGTTGTCTAGTCCGCTAACTAGCTTGAGCGGTTGGAAAGTACTTAAAGTTATGTGGTAGTCTTTTTTTGTCGGTAGACAATCCAGAGCTATGAGTGGTCATTTGATGATAGTCGTCTTTCATTCCCGTAGTGTTGTTTTGTCGTCAGGATTCTTTGGGCTGGATTGCAAGCCAAATGTCTTATCCTTTAATGGGCTCTCTCGAGGCCCATCCATTTGGCTAAAAAGAAACTATGTATTATTTAGATAATGCTAGGGAGACCAAAGTTTTAAACCAAATTTACAAAACAAAATAATGTGTCACCAATAGAAAATAAGCACATTAATCAACATTTAAGTAGTAATCCAATCATCAGCATCCACAACATTTGGTTTAGAAATTTGGTCTCGCTATGTTATTATTTTAAGGGTAATGTTAGGGAGGCCAAATTTGTAAACCAAATGATGTGGTGGTTGATGATTGAATATTACTTAAGTGTTGATTAATGTGCTTATGTTCTATTGGTTACACATTATTTGATTTGTAAATTTAATTTAAAATTTTGGTCTTTCTAGTTTTATCCTTATTTTAAATATTCTAAAAGGACTATGCGTTAACAACCCATTCAACATGCAACAACTTTAATAAAAACCCTTGTAATTTATTTGCCTATTTTACCGTTCATTAAACTATAAGAATTAATTAAAATTCTTAACTATGCATTCTTCTATTCCCTAATTTGAATTTTGAATTGTGAATTATTAACTATGATAATTACGTGTGTCTAAGATATTCTAACTCTTATTTAGATATGAAAAAGATTAAACTAGCTAATAATGAAAGATTTAGCAACCAGGGAACTCTTGGGTGTTTTGGACCATTTAGATTTGAAGCAATGTGGCTGCTGCACGCTGAGTTTAAGGATTTTGTGAAGGAAGCTTGGAAGAGTGTGGATGGTCTCTCCCCTTTGGATAGATTTAAGGGAACTTTAACAAAAAGCTCCTGATACTGTTCACTTTAACGAAAAACCATATTTTTACGCTAAAAAATCAATCCTGATACTATTCACTTTACCCTCTATTTTGTCCTTATCGTTAAAACTCAAAGTTTTCAAATCATTTTCATTAGTTTTCATTTTTTTTCAAACGTCAGCAACAATTAGGAAAAAGAGTAATGAAATTTGTAAGGTAAAAGATGGTACTGGGTTCTGGTGGAAGATTGGTGAGGGGCTAGAACAAGTTTTTGTGCAAGACTTTAAATTGCGTTTTTCCTGTGCTAACCCTCCTAGGCTTGCCAACATTGAAGCCATGGCCAACATTATTGAACCTTGTATCTCAAGTGAGCAAAACAACAGGTTGCTTATGGTGGTAGAGGAAGCTGAAATTTGGGAAGCTGTCAAAGGGATAGGTGCGTTAAAGGCCCCAGGTCCTGATGGACTTTGTGCTGGATTCTACCATGAATGCTGGGATCTAATCAAGGACTCAATCATACCAATGGTAAAAGATTTCTTCCAGAATGGCTCAAGCTTAAGACTAATTAACCATACAAATATTACATTAATAACTAAAGTGGAAACTCCAGAAGTCGTAAACCACTATAAACCGATAAGTCTTTGCAATGTTAGCTACAAAATTATTACAAAAATTATAATCAAAAGGCTAAAGCCTTTACTGGACTTGTGTATCTCGAGCAACCAGGTGCCTTCAAGATAATATATTAATAGGTCATGAAATATTTTCAAGTTTTAAAGGTAAGAAAGGTTCTATTGGTGCTCGTTAGGAATTTTCGATTCCCGAGAGCTAGAAAACTGGGAAGGCAGGCACACATCTTAATCAAAGTGAAAAGTGACGTTTGAAGATTACATCTAGCATATTTCAGTTAATGGTACAACAGCCTCTGAGTTCCATGTTGCAAAATTGGCTGTTCAGAACTGCCCGTGTCTTGGGTTGAGAACGTTGCTTGTATATAACCAAGCCAACAGAGCACGTGAGATGCCTACTGGGATGATCTCTGCTGTCGAGTATACTCCCACAGCGCAATGGCACCGCTGACATGAACATTTAAAGATCTAACAACTCCCAACTGTGGAATCTCAATGCAAGCATCCAGAATATGAATGATATCCACCGGTATACCTTCCTTTTCACGCCCAAGGACTAGTACCTATACAATCGAATGGATGAAAATTGAGTAAAGCTACAATGTCAACTGGACTTTCCCAAATCCGATCACTTGCTAGATTAAGATTAAAGACTGGGTTCACAGAGTAACGCACCGTCTTTTTAGGAAAGCTATACTGGTCAAGCGGTACACTATTCGCAGTTTGCTCTAGTCCCAAAATTGAAAAGCATTCTCGTTTCTTTCTCTCAAGGAAGACCTTCAAACTATCCACTGGGACTTCAATGATAGGAACCCACTTTTCTGCAGTCACACTGGGGAAAAACAGTAACTAATTTACTAAGAGAACAACATTTGAAAAATCCACTTCAGAACACAAAATATAATAGACCAATAATAAGCCGAAATATACCATCATTAAAATGAATAGCCTTGTAGTATACAAGAGGGAGATCAGTTTGTCTTGCAACAAAATATGGACCTACAAAACCTAATTGGCAATACAGACATAATTAATTAATTTCTCTAGGGCAGTTACTACATTCTCTTAAAAGGCGGTTACATCGTTTTTACTTTAGATATTGTTCATACTTGGATCTTATAACCTTCAATTTGTTGCCGATAATCATATATCCTTCAAAAGTCTTCTATGTTTATATTATGTAAACGTACAGTGGATAATTCTTAAAAAATATAGAAGGTTTCAATCATTGGACAACATCTCAATATTGGTCAACAACAATTCTTACTCAAATATAAACCAATGTTCCAAGAAATAAGCAGTTTATTGCTCACCAGAAATCCCTATGTTGTGCCACAAGTGGAACACCAAAGTGACTGGAAATTCTTTTGCGAAGTCATAATGGTGTGCGACGTGCGGTGTGTCACAAGTGTGGGGCACAGATGTACCACACATTGGAAACCTAGAGGCTAGAAGGAGGTCTTTTTAATGAAAGATTAACACCATTTTGGAATTTTTGTTTGATTTTATTTATTTGGGGGTTACTGATGAAGGACCAGGCTCTGCATCCCTAATTTTGGTACGCTCAGGTGTTATAAAACCTTGAGTTTACCAACCTATTTTCCTTTTAAAAAGCTATACTATATTTCCGATATCAGCAAACAAACACAAAACAAAACAAAGCACTAGGATTAAGCAAGGACTTAGAGATGCATGTAATCTAAGTAACAAATGGATAGTGCCGAATTAGTAACAAACCTGATGAGCTGGAACTGTTTGTCATGTACTACATTTGCATCCGCAACAGCCAAACCCGACGCCTTAAACACCTGGTAAGAAAAATGAAGCAACAGAAACTCAGCTAAAATACTCTTCATGCAAAATGAAGATCTCAACAGTGGATAAAATGCCCGTTATAATCCCCATCACACACCTCACAAGTCCGTGCCAGGCCAGCAAGGTTAGGTATGCGATCAAGAAGAGATGCCACAAGAATGAGTTGTTGTCTGCTTGCTCTCTCTCTTTCCATTGCCTGACTTCTTGACTGCAGCACCTGAGCAAGAAGCTTATCTTCCTTCTCCATTTCTGTTTTATTTCAAATCAGATTACATTAATTTCATATGTTTGTTAGAAGCCTGCTTTTAAAATGGAAACTACTATGGAAGCCAACAGTTTTCCGAACTTTTGTTTACTCAACCTACTAGGTATCTTCAAATTGAGCACTATAACAATGTCCCTTGCTTAACACAATGATCTGATGTGGTTATATCATGTGCAATGTGAGTTGGGAGAAACATGGAAATAAGTAGGCATTTTCCTTTAAAAGTTTGACTATTCACAAGAAATTTAACACCTAACAAGCTATTCAACGAAGGTTTTAGATACCTTCAAGTGGTTTGTAGGTGTCTTGGTTGCCAAAGAAGGAATTTACGGCTATGTCATGCTTCTCATGTTTAGAGAGGGTAATCTTTTTTTGAAAATCCAGTGAAATATCTTTGGGCTGCTGGGTATGTGAGTTTCCTTCATTTGCATTAGATGGTATTGCTGTGCAATTTTGATCTTCATCAGATCTTAAACTTTCATTCTTAATAGCCGCAGCATCTTTTGCCATTGAACTCCGAAGATCTTCCCTGACATCCTACAATGCTAGAATCTGAGAAGCCGATCATAGAAGAAATAGCCAGTAGAGAATGAAAAATATACTTACATTTAAAAAGTTGAGCACTTGCTCCGTAAGTGACACTGGTACACATTCAAACTCGAGTGCCTTTAATACAGCAAAAGAAAACTTGATTCAGATATCCCTGATTTCCCAAAAGCAGATGTAATCCTGACTATCAAGCACAAAGATTGTACACAACTGGCAATAACAGGGAGGAAATGGCTTCGGTTGTCTTTGCATGTTAAAGTGATACACAACTTTATATTATATATATATGTGTATGTATGTATGTGTGTGTGTGGAAATAAGATATGTGTATTATTCTTGCTTCATATTCTCTCAATTGTCTCATAATTTGATTATGCTTCAAATCCATCTTCCACTTTCTAGAATATTTTACTGTTACCTGTTCAACAACATATTAACAAGAGGAAAAGATAGAAATGTACAACTTTAAAGAAGGTAAGAACTACAGTGCTAAAAAAATACTTAATGCTAAAGATATTGTAACCTAACTGTACCCCATCAAAAGACCCACCTCAACCCGGTTGATGAAAATCCCAGCAGGAGTGACAGAGCTACTGGGACTGTAGGCATCAAGAAATCCTCCCATTGATGCTCGTAGGCTGAAATGTAAACAATCAAACTGATATCTCAGATCTCATTAAAATCATATGTATATGAGGCATGAACCAAAAGCGCCTTCATTATGCTAAACTTGATTGCAAGCCAACATACATACATTTGTACATATGTTTCGCATTTAAATTGATTGACTACCTACCAGTGAACAAACTTATTCCAAGTATATGGTCTGCTAGAAATCCATATATGCTGGATATAAATCTGATCTTATCATCCTACTTAATCAACTTGATCAATAGCCATTTATTTTTATTTATTTAATTTACCATTTTGGTTAACTTATTCTATTCTCATATAAGTACACCCAGGCACATAACAGCCATCCTCACCAGGTTAAGTAATGAAAATGTAGATCTTAACCAATAAAGCACAAACTTAACCCTAAACACTTTTAGGAATAGATAACTGGTAATGACAGTTTTTGGACAAAGAATTAATAAAAATGCACGTTACAGTAAAGTTTAGGGAGGAAAACCACATTGGGATATCATACCGCACACAATCAGAGTTCTTTGCCAGGTAGGATTTCAAATCCTCAAAACACCTCTTCTCTAAAGTCATAGTTCCAGAGGCCCTAGAGTCCAATGGAGGAAACAATTTGCAGAGAACTTGGTAAACCAATAACTGCAAACCGAATCAACACACAAGAAATGAAAAAGCATTACAAAAAAAATTAGAATAGAGTTAATTAACTATTTATTCACCAACTTTGAAATAGCCAACCTGGGCGAAACCACGCAAACTGTGGTGATGGGATGTTAGTAGTGGAAATATAGGAGGAAGTAATTCATTCAAATGCTTGTCTTGAACAGCTTGAGATGCATGGAGGATGACATTGGCTGCTATAAATACATATGAAGAGAGCGCCTGCATTTAATGTTTAGTAATTAGTAGAATTAATGTTTACTATACATCAAAGCATATTAACCTCGACTAATTGTACCAATGTATACACAAATACAAGGAATTAAAGGGAACTTAAATCTCCTTAGTAAGTAATGGATACGTGCACTTATAACAATCAATTGGAATGGTTAACCAATTCCTCTGACATCAACCAATGAGCCTTATATTGCATACTATTCTAAGATGCAATTCTGAAGAAAATGACTAACCAATGAAGAAACAAATAAGTTTTCTTATCGAAGATAAGATGTTTCTATAATTAGTACGACTAAGTTGTACCCACAACACAGCATGGAACAGCACCATTACATCAAAATTTCTAATTACACTGTTAAATGCTTTACAGTCACTTAGTCCATATAGATTTGTTGATTTGGCATTATTTCTAGAATTTTGATCATATTTGCTGCCCCTTGCGCAGAAACATGGGAAGTAAAATGAAGACAACTGAGAAAGAACTGCACAGGTCCAACTGACACACTCATATTATGTAACCATTCAATAGGCTCTCATCAATTTGGAGTACAATTTTCTATTCACTTTATTTTTCAATATTCAGTCTGTGGATCGGTCGTTGGGAAAAAATAAGTTTGTGGATCTTCAATAAACCAATGATTTTCAGTATCACAGTCATCCCACTGTTGAGGAGCACATGACCTATTGGCATTGTGGCAAAGATGCATAAGCTATATGCACCTCTTCGTATTGTGGCATAAGCATGCGATTAGAAACACTTTAGCAGCAAAGGTTAAATGAAACTGATCAGGAAAGCCCTAATTCAGCAAGTGAATTAAATGGGTTAAGTTCTTTTGAAAAGTCAGGGATACAGGTTTTACTTTCAGTCTCAAGAAAAGTTCACCAATATTAACAGCTTAGGTGTCATGTGTCCAAGCTTACAACAAATATTCATAAAAGTGACTGTAAATTTCATCAACTTGGATTCGCATGAAAGAGGGTTCTAAATTACATCTACAGGGACCATAACGTTGTCAATAGACAACTGCAATCCCCAGAAGCTCTTCAGTAGGTACCATTTAGAAGTGTGGTTCTGAGCAACAGTGTTCCCTTCTAATATCTCTTGCTCCTAAAATCTAAAAAGATTCCAAGAGGTACTAAAAAACACTTTTCAACCAATAAGAATACGAGAGAACTGCAATAGTCAGAAATCGAGTAGTAAGGCCATAAACTCATAATGACTCCAAAATAATATTATACCTGAGGCCTCATCTCATAATCTCTTAATACAGGGACTAGTTGCTCCCCAACCTGCAAGTCCACCAATAATGTAGGAATTTATAAGTGTCGATCTCAGTTTTTAAAAGTGAGGATAGCCAAAAGGTAGTTTAAAAATTCATCGAAGACAAAAATTAAGAATCCAAACAGGAACGAAAGATCTCATCCTTCACTTAGGTCTTTGATCCAAACTACACAAACATAGTGCGACTGTCCAAAATATCTCCTCTGTCATTATCACTCAAACTCAACTTACGATCCGAGCTGAACCAAATAAGCAGATTTTCTTAATCAAAGTTTGTAAAGTTCAGTTTTAGTTACATGTCAATTAAATGAAAGTTATTTTATAATTAGACAAACCACATGAACAAACCTACTTGTCCCCACATATACACTTAAAAGTAGAGTAAGTGGGAATGTTACAGTTTAGCTACCTCCTCTAAAAACAAGTGCCATGCAAAACATGTCCACTGTCATTGAATGAGGAAATAAACATCCTTAAATGCCATAACTAATCAAACTAAACCCGCATGCTCCCCTCGCTCTCTCACAACTATTATGAAATGCAAAAGAAAGCCTTACCAATGATGGGAACTTCAAGTACATATTAATTGCGAATGTTTCCAAGTATTGACGAACTGCAGGTAAATTGTTCAGCTGCAATTAATTAAACTAACAGATGAGTAACATTGTATCTCCCAAACAGTTACTTGCAGAGGGATATCTGCAGAGGAACGAGACCAATTGTTATGAGGCATTGTTTACTTACATAAAGGCATATGTGCAGGCAACGTGAAACTTCAGAAACTATATCTTGACATATGAAACGTGACAAAATACATATCATTTGCCACGCACGTACCTTACGCCTGTGGATCTGTTAAGATCAACAAAAATAAAAGTAAAATAAAAGAAATAAACATAAACAAACAGAGAGGTTGTAATCCCCACCTAATTATCCACAACCTATCTGCTTATTGGAAAAGTATTAACACGTCTTATTATTAATTCAAGCCTGCTAACATGTTGTATTATTGTAAAAAAGTACAGTGTTAACTTGCATTTTATTTTCTTAATAACATTTTTCACTAGTAAACAGGAATTTCCATTGTAATTTTGTTTTTAACTTAAAACAATTACCATGGTTACAGTTTGAGCACTGAAAAAACTGAGCTCCCTATTCTAAAAAATTTAGAGGGAAAGGATACTCACTGCACTGTATTTCTTATACAGCTCTTTCGAAAGATCCTTGTCGTTTACCTACATTGGCAAATGATGTAATGGACATCAACACACCATGTTCACAATTTGTAGCATTCTATAGACAAAAGTAATATGAACCAGAGCAATGTATGGAGAATGCATTGCAAGAATTACCATTTTTGGAGATTTGCACATAATAGGATTACCTATTGTATGTTATAACACAATAGAAATTTCAAATGGGCATATGATATCTAATCAGTTACCAAGTAAATAATGCCTAAGCGCATATGGGGAAGCACATCAAGAAACATGGGAAAGCTATAAATTAGAAGACTCGGAAAACAAATTAACAAAATAAATACCGCAGAATCTAGAAGCTCAAGCAAAAACATTTTTCCAGATTCCAAAGCTGCATGGCAATCTTCATTTTCATTTGGTGATCCCACCATATCAGATAAGTCTGCTAGCTTGTAAAACAGAACAGCAACAGAGGCACGTGCATACAATTCTGTGTTGATAAATTCCTGATAAGAGATTCCAAAAGAATATTTAGATTATAAACTTCAAAAGTACTTAAGAAGTAACCTGGAGAGATTAAACGTGCCTACAATTCTATTCAAGTTGTAACCAGAAAACAGATGCTATCTAAGTGAACCAAAACAAATATAAAAACAAAAGAAGAAGAAAAGAAACAATTCCCTGCAGAGACTTATTATACTTGTATATGTTTTAAAGGTCCAGGTATTTGACTTGACCAAATTCAAGAAAAACATAATAAAAATAAATGACCTAAGGCAAGCAAGTTGCTTCTAATGGAAAACCGATAAATATAGAAGTTTCTTAGTCATATGAACAAACTAAATTATTCAATACCAAAGGATCCATGTTGAAGGTGCCCAAGGAAACTCTAAAGTATGCATATCAAAGGGACTATGCCGTTGTCAAGGGTAAATTATTTGAAGGTGCCACAAAGCAGCTGCAAAGTACATATTTTCAACAACATATTATCAACAGTAATTCAATTACTAATGTAGCCTACTTTGGTAAGCTCAGGATCAGGGCCTTTCGCCAATAAAGAAACTTCAGTCCTTGTATCATGATTGTCAGCTAATTCACCTTCAAAGTCCTCATCGAATGCAACTGGGACAGTAAACATTCAGGTTAAAATTATATTGTATGAGAAGGAACTACATAAAGATTAACACAGCTCAATCATGTAACCCACCAGAACCATGTAGTGACAGCAGCTTCAACTCCTTCACATAGTACTTTATAATCCTAGGATATGATAGAAAGAGGCCCGTTAAGTGTAATGCAGCAAGACGAATTGTGCGGGGACTTTTTGTGCCTTCCTCCAGAATTTTCTCAACAAACTGTACAAAACAAAAGGAAAAAAAAAAAAAAAAAACATGAGCAACAACCTTATACTTGTACATCGGTATTCAACAGAAATTCACAAGTGTGCATACACATGTGAACAAATTGTACGTAGAACATCCTTCTATTGAGAGGTCCCTGAAATAACCTTGTGAGGCTCACTTTGTTATTTTTTCCAACGATCCAACCCCTATATTTTAATTCATACATTGTTCCAAAATTCTAGACAAATCTGAATCCAGTTGAAGTGAAGAATAGGCAAACACGGTGGTTCCAAGAAACATTAATATGACCACCAATTAATCCAATGGTTATATGGTTTCCGATTTGTGTGAATTTTTCCATAGATATGATCTTTGAGGGAAGACCTAAAAACTACACGGTTTAGATCAGTGAAATACAATTTGGTGTGGACGATACAAGGGTGCCCCTCAAATAAGCTTATTTGAGGGATACCTCAACCAAGCTCACTAGATTATCTTTTAGGTCTTCCCTTAAAGATCATCTCTACCTAAAATAACCTAAATCGGAAATCATTTAATTGTTTGATTAAATGGTGGTCATTTTAGTGTATCATTGAATCACCGTATTCGTCTATTTTCTTCACTACATTTAGATTATCTTTTAAGTCTTCCCATAAAGAAGATCATCTCTACCTAAAATAACCCAAATCGGAAATCATTTAATGGTTTGAATAAATGGTGGTCATTTTAGTTTTTCATTGAATCACCGTATTCATCTATTTTCTTCACTACATTTGGATGTCTCAATGGTTTTGAATATTTCTAACTTTTTGCAAGGATAACCTATGAATGAGAAATTTAATATAAATGGTTAGGATCGTTGGAAAAAGTGACTGAGTGGGCCCCACATGTGTCCCTCAAATAAGGTTATTTGAGAGATCTCTCAATAAAACAGGACTGTACATATACATACATATATATATATATATTTATATATAGAGAGAGAGAGAGAGAGAGAGAGAGACTACACACCCACTTCAGAGGCCCAGGTGCATTGTCATTCATATGCATGCTCTCATCACTAAATAGGGATGAATGCAGAACAGAAGACAAAAGTGCAGCAATAGGTGCAACCTTCCTCTTGTTACAACTGACATGCAAAATCCAAGAAGACTGAACCAACTGCCACATCATCTGAATAAAGCAAAAGTAAAATGAAGGTTTAGCTATTTCACCTGAAAATTTATCTATGAATACTTAAGACATCAATTTTGACAGAGGCGACTTATGCATTAAAATAAAATGGGTATATCAACATAAATGAAAGCAAGAACACAGGAAAACAATGTAACAATCCTCATTATCCGGGAAGTTGTTCTACCATTTAACACCAATGGAAACAACATATCAGCTTCATACCAGGTTAGCTTATGATGTGGGCTTTTGAAAGCTTAACTTCTTCCCGGGTTAATAGAACTAAATTAACCAGTTAAACCTTGATCTTTGTTGCCCCCATTCGCATCCAGAATTTCCTTAACCATGGCATATAGAGTACATATGAGTACCACCAAAGTTTCTGTATTTTTAAGGAGAACACTTCTATTGGAAGGGGCTTGGGGCCCAAAATGTTAAGAGCCTTTACCCCTCCATCCAAGGTCCTAGGTTCGAATCCTCCCTCCCCCACTACAGCATGTGTCAAAAAGGAAAATACTTTTAAAACACAATAGTAAAGATAGTAACAAGATATCCACCAAAAAAACAGATACTGCAAATAAATTAAAGACTTATTAGCAGCCACAAACCAAACTTTAACAGTCAAATCATCCCATAGCTGCCTTCCAATGTAGCAGAATAGACTAACAAGAAAATCCCTGAAATTCTGACGAAACAGAAGGCCAAAGTGAAGACCAAAACCTCACCCTTTCCCACAGCCCTTCTACCCCCACCCCCTTATTTTTGTCAAAAATCCCCCTATACCTATCTATCCAAATCACCCACAAAATAGCCATCCAACAGCATCCCCACAACACTTTAGCCTTCTATCCTTTTGCCAAACCCACCAATACTTTCACCAAGCAATGAGTGGCACCCTTCTTTCATTTTACACATGATACACCAATTAGGAGAAAGACAACTGGGTAAGAGAAATCTCCTGAGCAGATCCCTTCTTTCATTTTCTTGAGTAGATCCTACATATTGATCCGCTTATTAGCCACAAACCAAACCAACCCAGAATCTTCACCTTTGTTGGGACCTTTGCACCCCCACAATCGCCCCCCCCTCCAAAATCACCTTGGCTAGAATAAAGGCTGGATTCCGAAGAATTCATCAAAATGAATTAAGATTTGCAAGAGAAATCTCATAATGTTCCAACTTCCAATGCCTCCTATCCCCTCCCATTTTAACACACAACTCCTTCTAGAAGTGCCAATGGAGCTGATAGTTCATCTATCTCTTCATCATTCAAATTATTTCTACACCCAAAACCCCAACTTAGCAGATAAAAGGCAAAGATACAAATTTGGCAACCATATTCTGAAACCTGAATAATCTAAATAGCCTTCGAAAAAGCATGGCCAGTTCCCCCACCCATGAACCTCCAATAATCTAAACCACTGTAGTTAAAAAGGACATTAACTGAAATGCTTATTTATGCAATTATACCATTTGAAAGGGGTAATTTTCTGAGTCCAGAAAGCAGTACTCCAAAACCATTTGAAAGCCAAAAAAGAATATGCAAAATTCACAGACATTTCTTTTCCCCATAAAAAATCCCAGATAAGTTAATGAGCACTCACAAGAACCATGTATGTGAACATTTTGAAGAGTGCAAAACCAATAGCCAAGAATAGTTTTACAGACAACATAGAAGGATTGACCCCAAATCCAAGATTTCCATATAGGGGAAATGGTTCAGAATGGGACTGAAAATTTATTTATAATTAAATGGTAGTTGACCAGTGCAATATAACTAATTTGTCCATAGACACAAAGCATCCACACAGCCACACTTATTGGAGTTTCGGAATGAACCTGGGCATCCACCCCATCACATGAATAGACAAGTGAACCAGACTTTCCCTCGGACAATAGGCCCAAAACTAATCGGACCGATCTGAGCATTGGTAGAACAGAATTTTCTCCAGCATTCTCTAGGCTGCACATTTAGTGGAAGAAAGTCGGTGAGTCAAAAAGGAAAACTAACATCTCCATTGGCAAAAGCTATTGCCATGCACTTAGACATCACGCAATGGGAAAAGAGTATCTAAAGTACATGTCTCAGCTATTCAGAGAAGCGAAGAAAATCTTTTTCTCATTGCATAAATATGTAAAAAAGAGCAAGATCTAGGAAACCTATATGTAGTTAAACCAAATAAAATTAAAACATGAACTAACAATTATAAAAATAAAAATAAAAATGAATTGAGCAAAAATTGCTGAATCTGGGAAAATAATAATGCTGGATAACAGCCTTCTTCCCCAACCCCAAAACGAAAACCCAACAAAAGTTAGATCTCTCATGAGAGCAGATCAAAACAACAAAAGTGGTGGTACCAGTAGGCTTCTTATTTCTTACCTCTCAAGAAGATCAGTAAAAATCAATCTGAGAGTATCACCTGAGAGCAAAAAATTATTGTCCTCTAAATGAAGCCCTTTTTTTAAAGCATAGCACGGAATTGACAGTAGAGATTCCAGGCAAATCCACTGCACCAGTAACAGGAAACTAGTTAATATAGAAAGATCCATCAATACCATAAGAAATTAAGAATAAATTAAGGGATCGTTTGGGAAGTGCTTTTAAATGACTAAAAGCACTTTTAGAGAAAATGTTTTTGGGTTCCAAAAGCACTTGAAGTGCTTCCTGCAAGAAGAAACAGTTATGTGCTTCTTGTACAAAGTACTTCAAGTGCTTTTCCAGGATTAACTTGCATTTTTACTAAGCATTGGTTCCAAAAACATTTCTCTAAAAGCTCTTTTAGTCATTTAAAAGTACTTCCCAAACGAGCCCTAAGCTTTGTAAAAATGACAAGCACCAGTACAAAAATGCCGTAGAATATTAAGGAGAGAGAATAATAGCTGATGTGTTAGTAGTATATAGCAGAGAGACTTCATTTATGAAATTCCAATTTTCAAGATTGTAACAAAAAAATTTCTCTTTTTAAATACATGTAGCCAAGATATTAAGATTCCTCACCTTCCAATTCATTAAAACTGCACGTCGAGTCCGTACAAATACTCCAATTGCTAGGAGATTATTTATGTTCTGAAGAAAAGAAAGAACCAAGGAATCTAACAGAGGTTTTCCATCTGATAGAAACAGATTGCCATTGTTCTTGACAAGATCCAACGATTTAGGAGAAAACATAGACACTAGTGCTGTGAGAGCAGGAGCTAATGCTTCATATGCAGCAAGACTTATTTCCGCCCCAGTCTGCTTTGAAGCACACAGACAGACTAAATTAGCTCATGAAAAACTAAAATCTTTATAAGTAAGTCTTCATTAGAACAGAAATCTGCAATTACTTTGAAAAGATACAATTAACATGCAAATTACCTCTGAATCAGTAACTGAAGATGAAACAGTTTTCCAGTAGAATTCCCACATAAAATTAAAAGCAAGATCAAGTGATGCATCAGCTATAAATTGTGCACACCATGATGAGATAGTTGCAAGAGCCTTCATGGAAATTATCTGTTTTTAGTACCAACAGAAGACAGAAAAAAAAAATATCAACACTAAGATTCTGTAAAAGCACTACCATTATTAAAAGGAAATAACCAATGGTTGCTGAAAGATATTGAAAATGAAAATGCACATAAAACCCTACGTGAATGTTTTAATCATATAAGGTACCACAGTGAAAAGGGCAAACACTAAAAAACGAATCCACTAGATTGAATCCAAAAACAGCTGCTACCAAAGTAATAAAATTTCTTAAATAACAATCTAAAATATCAAGTTCCCATCATTGATGTAAATCACAATCAAAAAATAAATAAAAACATGGAAAATGGAATAAACAAAAATGAAACATTCTATAAGGAGAGGCACCAGAAGGTGCATGAACAACAAAACATTGTTGACTAAGCTTAACTGTAAACATTTAAAGGTTGCAGTACCAAAATGAAAATGCTAAGGGAAAGTAAAAAGGATCACTCTTACACTATTAAGTAGTCATATTAACACAGATATCTGCCAACCGAAATTTGCATGAAGAAGTAAAACAGTAATTAGGTATATAAAACAAAAAGATAATATACACCCAATGTGTTTGCAGATGGTGTTTCAAATTTCAAGCAAGCAAAAGGTAACTAGAGGATACATAATCATACTGCTTGCAACACAGCGGTGGTGGTAGAGGATGACAAACGGCGTTGACTAGGGCCTCCAAGTTTTCCTTTCACTGAACCAGGAAGGCTGGCATCTGCCATCTTAGTGGTATTGGCATGTGAGAATATAGAACAGGACAAGTTTGCCAAAGACACCAACTCCTTCTGCAAGCCAGAGTCCAGACAAACAGAAGAGCCATCAATAACAACTCGAAGGGGAACCACATTATTAAGGAAGAAGTTTACAAGCTTAGTCCAATTTGTTCCCCATACCAATATAAGAATAAAAACATTGGTAAACTTCTGGTATAAGTTAAGAGCATCTGGATGACCAAATTGATCCATTAATTCAAGCGCACGAGATTCTGATTTGGTTCTAATTGTAGATCTATATTCAGCGACTCTGTCTTGCATCATCTGAAGCTCCCGCACCAAGCTCAAAGTGACAATGAGAAACTTCACAGGAATTTGATCCAAATTGTTGTTTTCTTGGCAGAGATCAAGAGCATGAGTTTGAATAAACTGAATAAACCAGAAAAAGCAAAGTCAACACCTCCTAGTAGGAAAATCATATGAGTAGTTCCACAGAAAAATATGTAAGAAACAGGCCCCAAAAAGATTTGATTTCTCAGACAGAGCATAGACATGTACTAACCAAAACTGGAAAAATATAAAGGGGACAGAAGCAGAAATTAAATTTGAAGACCACAAAAAAAAAAAAAAAAAAAGGAGAAAAGGTTCACCATCAGTGTAGGTATCAATTGATATTCCTCCTGGCATGTAAGAAAAAGCACTCGTGCCCACCGCTTCGCTTCAAATTCCCAGGATTCCAAGTCTTCATCATCAAAAGTGATGGAACTATCAACTGAATAATGAACTGTAAAACTACTGGGGAATTCATGGAGACCCTTTAGAAGCTTCGTCTCAGTACTGCAGCAGTTGCCATTACAATTCTTCTGACTACACCCCATAAGCCATTCTTGTAATTTCACTCTTAAGGAACCTAGAATTAAGAGAGAGAGAGAGAGAGAGAGAGAGAGAGAGAGAGAGAGAGCGAAACGTTGTGAATATCGCGTTTAAGAATGGGAAATACAAGACAAACTCAGGAAACCAAAAACACATATCAAGATAAATAACACCAAGAATTTATGTGGTTCGGCTATGTACCCACATCCACAGGGCAGCAACAACAAACTTTCACTATATCAATAATGAGTACAACATAATCTTGCCAAGCCTCTAGAATTAAAATAGTAAAGGTAAGATGTGTACTTGAGTACATGGTGTACATTGCCAGAGAGTCCGGCAAGGAACATTTATTTATGTCTTGTATAATAAGTGAAAATAAAGACATGTACTCAAGTACACATGTGAACGAGTATGTGCCTGACACGTGTGGCATACAATGGATAACTACCTTTACTATTTCAGAGATCCAAAGGAAATTAAGCTGAATAAAAAATGACAAGGATAAAACATACCACCAAAGTCAGTAAATTCCCAAGGAAATGTTGAAATGAAGTGCATAAGTATGTCAAGAGGGAGATCACATGCACACACCACTGAGGTAGCGGACTCCAGGATTTTCTCACAAACTGGGGATATGAAGATGATCAGCTATGCTCTGGTCTTTTAACATATAACAGTAGCAACAGAAGTATTCAATTGTAAGAGACAAAATATTATGATCTAACCGGATTAGTGATTAGAGACCTCGAAGGCGATAATTAGGATTGAAATGTTGTTTGCTGCTCTCGATAAGAAATCTCAGTGCATCAAGTAGAACAACTTTGTCATTGGGAACGCTTTCCACTTGGATCATGCCAGGAATCACATCTTCAAGCCACTGTCCTTCACTTTCATTATTATCTGTACGAACTTGACAAGCAGCTGAAGAAATGCATTCAGCAAGACACATTAATCCAACTCTACCAAATGATTGCACCTTAGCAGTGCATGCTAGATTGATCAGAAATGCAATGCATGTCCTGTCACAATAAGTAGGAAAACAGAAACAGATATCAACCTCATCAAGCTCAATAAGTCTGTTAAAAAAATAGCAGGTGAGTTGAACATGAAAACTGCCCTGTAAATTGTAACCATAATTAATGATAACTTATCAATGACACAAGTACTTTCCATCCCTAGCAATAATATGCAATGTAACTTTGATAATAAAAGAACCTAATGAAGGGTGAAAACCAAGTAGATAGATAGTATACGAGAGAACAAGAAAACATAAAACTGAGTGTACAATCTAGTAGCTGCAGAATAAAGAAGTCGTCCAAAACTGACAAATAAAGGCAGGATAGATATCTAACAATAGAGAGAACATAAATTTTAAATATTTAAAAAGGATCTGTGTTCCAACTAACTAAACTAATTATTCTCTTTTGAGTGTGCCAAGATTAATCCACTTCAAAGAAAAACAAAATATGACCTAATATAAAAAAGAGTGCAACGCCTAATAAAAGGCAGGAACAGTTACAACATATGCATCAAAGCATAACAACAACAACAAAGCCTTATCCCACTAAGTGGGGTCAGCTGTATGAATCCTAGAATGCCATTACTTTCGGTTTTTGCACCAAGTCTTCCGTTAGCTCCAAGTACTCCATGTCTTTTCTTAAAGTCTCTTTCCAAGTCTTCCTAGGTCTTCCTCTACCCCTTTTGCTCTAAGCCTCTGTCTCATAATCACATTTTCTAACCAGAGCATCTGTATGTCTTCATTTCACATGTCCAAACCACAAAACTGAGCACAGTGGCGTTCTAGGATTCATGTAGCCAACCCCACTTAGTGGGATCAACTAACTAAACTAATTATTCCCTTCTGAGTGTGCCAAGTCTTCCTAGGCATTAAAGCATAACAATCCAAAACAAAAAGTAATGCATTCAATCAGCCGTACATGTACTATAATTTTTTTTTTAAATGTAAAATTTATAGTGCTATACCTAACCAATATGAGCAGAAGTCAATTAAAATCAGAACAGAGGGCTTCCACACAAAAGGCACTAGATATAACACACAACCTGAATCTTTTTTCATTTTTATCTAAAATAAAATCTTATTGACTTCTGATGAACCGAAGTTACATAAATAATCGTACAAGAAGGCAACTTCATTGTAATATTACAAAATCCCCACCCCCAGTAAAACAAACAGCCCCACTACAGCCCTTAACAAATTAAAACACTCATTACCACAGACCCCAGTCCTATCTTACAGCAGCATCTGATCTGGCACTATGATAAAGACAGATAAATCCCCAAAAGCACGGAAGCCCATAACAATGACCACAATCGAACTTTTTCCTACAACACCTCCATATCATCCCCAATATGACCTTGAATAAAAATAAAAATAAAAACCTTAAATTTCTCCCCCTCCAAATCGCCCAAAATATTGCCAACCGCCACAGTTCCACAACACATTACCGAGGCGTTACAGTTTTACCACAGAAAAAAAAAGGACATGCTATTATATGTATTTGTGTGACTGTCTGGGTATGCACTATGCAAGCATATATCTATTCTTCTATTCTATTAAGAGAAGAGGCCTTGTCAACTTTTTGCCCCCTTTTTTCTTATTTTGCCCTCACTTTTGATACACAATGTTGACAATGAGGAGGGCAAAATAGTAATTTCGTTTTTTCCCTTTTTCCTATTTTGCCCTCACTTTTGATACACAATATTTACATAAGGAGGGCAAAATAGTAATTTTGTATCAAAATATTTACATAAGATAAAAAATATGCACTTATTAAGAGAAATTGTCCCACCATCATTTTTTCATATAGGTAAGTGAAATCATGATGTTTTTTGGGTAGTTTGAAGAAGTGATTGCGCTTGAGGAGAACGTGGGAGGAGGTGGGCAATTGTTCACACACAGAGATTGTGTGCTCATCTGCTAGTTACATCTGAACATAAGTCCAAGTAACCTGCATTTCATGCTACATACTTTCAACAAACTACAAAATTTGCTATTCATTAGATTGGAAAGCTTCTATTCATTAGGTTGTGCCATGTGGTTATGTTTTAGTGTAAGACCACATCTGTTTCTATATTCCAAGTTTTGTTTATGCTCTCCATGTTGTGGCCATCTTGTCCACTCCATTCGTAATTTAATTGTTTTATGCAATAAAATTTGTATCTTTTCAAACAAATAAAGTCAGTCTAGGTAACCAGCATGTCATGCTACATGCATAAAACTAAGAAATATTAGAATATAGAAAGGTAATTTCTATCTAATACTGCCAATTAAAGAAGAGAAAAAGGGACTACATTACAGATACCCATACACCCTTAGTTCAAGTGAACACATTCTAGACCACTTAAACTGAAATATAATTAGCTTTCATATGAGACAACTCCTTTTTTTTTTGTAATTCTCTATTAACACTATATTCATTGGCGGAAAATCATCAAGCATATCATAGCATACCTCGCATTTAGGCAACTTGTATACTGGCATAGAAACCTAGCTGCACCTTCAATCGTCGCTGAGGAGTATAGTCCTTTTACACCTATGTGAAGCAACAGAGTAATAAGTAAACCTAATGTATTGTGACACAATTATTAAAATCTATGCTCATAGAATTAGCAAAATGAAGACAAGGCATTAGGTCATCTTATTTAAAAGGAAAATATGACGGGGACACACAAGAAAGCAAACTAAATGAGATAATTACATATTCACCATCATGATATAGAAGATAAATAATACTTGCAAAGATTATGATAATCGAGACATAGGAGAATGACCTATAAAATTTATAATGAACCAGTAATACCTTATAAGATTATGATGCAAAAGGGTCAACTATCATGCTGAATTTTATTGGATGTCCCCGAGGGGACGGTCAAACATACTGAATTAAGATGTAATATAAAATTCACAAAGATAACAAACCAAATTCTTTGTGGTGCACAGGGTCATTTAGCCCTTCCATCAGTGGACCCAGAACAAAAGATCTAGGCACTGATTTTGCATGATTTCCATAATTCTTCCAATCAATGCCCAAAAATGACTGCATGATCAAGCATCTAACTGCATTATACACAGCGGGGAATTATGTCATGATAAATCTGTCGTATAAATTAAACAAGAACAAGTTATTCTGAGTAAAATAACACTCCCATGAAATTAAAAATGATGGGATGGTTGACATTCAAGTGACTGTTACCTTGAGGATTATCGTGATGAAAACCCCGTTCCCACAAAATTGCTAACCAACTAAAGATTTCGCCTGGGCTTTCGATCAGGTTTTGATGAAGTACTTCTCCACTGACAGAGCTTGCCACAATACCATTACTTTGTGTGGTAGAATATTGAAGCAACAGAGATATCTGGGAAACAGAATGTTGTTAACATTATTACCTCCCCATCAATGCCAAAGTTCCAAACATCTACTTTACTTGTTCAGCAAGTAATTAGTTAAATTTATACAATACTGACATTTCATATAGCCTAACTATAATGATAACGACGGCACGACAAACACGTTCAGTTATTAACCATTTTTAAAACACACATACCTGGAAGTGCCAAGCTGCTTCAACCAAATGAGTACCATACTCTTCTAGCATTTCATACAGCAGTACAAATGCCTCCCACTTCTGCCGGCTGTCCAGAAAAGACTCAACCGGGCTACACATTTTCCCAACACCCAATGACTTGGCTTCCTTATCAGCCCAAAGCTCCCTCTTTGTCATGCCACCACCGCTACCGCCACTGTCACCACGAGACTGATTTTCAGCCTCCGAAACACCACCGGAGAAGGACTGAGCTTGGCCAGACTCATTTATGCCCAGTGCTGTCTTGAGCATATGCAACGACTGCTTCCTCACCAAACTCTCCTTATGAACCTGAACAGTAAAACCCAAAATTTGAAACATCAATTCAATGCGTTTAAAGCAATAATCGATGAAGGTGCTAATGATAACGTGCGTACCAAGCCTCTTTTAATTCCGTCCCAGTGTTCATTTTCTGCTCTGGTATCAAATCCTTCGAGTTTATCAGCCATGGAGTCAGCTCTTCCACTTGGGTTCGGTCTGGTCTGAATGCAAAGAGTGAGAAGGTGACGACTGCCGCGAAAGGGAGGCGGAGAGAATTAGAGTGAAAGCTGTGGAGTTACAGTGAGGCAGCTTGACTTGAGAGGTGACTGAGAGGAAGAGAGACGACGGCGGCTTGAGAGAGAGTGGATAGACAGAGTCGAATTGAAATTTGAAATGGGCCAAAAAACCGAATGGATGTCGGGTTAGGTCATAATGGGTCCAATGGTTTGAAAAAAAAAAACTAATGAATAGGACTTAAAAATTTTAAGTTTTAACGATAAAGACAAACATAAAGGATTAAGTGAATAGTATCAAAATTGATTTTTTAGTGTAAAAATATGGTTTTTTGTTAAAATAAACAGTACTATGAGCTTTTCGTTAAAGTTCCCTTGAAAAAAACCTATTTCCTATTTTTCGTAGGCTGCATTTTTTTTTCTTTCAAAAAAAAAAAATACTAGCTGGTGATTTCGCCGTGCCAATTCAGTTTAGAATGATGCTATAACATTATATGTTTTTTTTTAAAATGAATCTTAATATTTTTGAGAAATGGTAATTGTAGAATGCATTTTGAGAATTCCAAATTTGCAATTCTGAACAATAACTGACCAAGTTTTTTAAAGAGTTAAAATAAAATAACCAAAATAGAAAAACATCCATAAATAAATGTTTATAAATTGATCATTTCGATTAAATAAAAAAATTTCCAACCGCAACTCGGTCCAGTGTGATAAAATAATAACTTCGTTAAATGCATAAGATAATAATTCTTCTTAAATTTCTTGAATCCCAACGAATATATAATATAGTAATTAGTGAAATACATAAAGGAATAGCACATAAAATTCATAACTCATATTAAGGAACTTTTTACTTAAAATATTAAGGCCTAGCATGGCCTTTATATTGAGGGGTTTATAACTTGGGTCGAGAGGAACCATCGTAGTTGTTGCCTACCCTTGTTGCAGATCTTAAAAAGTGGCGCCATAGAAGGATGTGTGGTCGCCTAAATTAAGGCATGTCACTGATGCTGAATTGCGCTTTTGCAGAAATAACCCTAATATTAGAGCAACGTTGACGGCAAACACTTTGGCAGCCAACATGCCGACGGCTGTGGGTGCAAAAGCTGATGAAGGTGTAATTTGCTCATTTTGTGCTCAAGACTTATCACGATATTCCAATCATGATCATGAGTTTGCTGCTAAGCAAAGTTCCTTGTGGTCATGTCTACCACCAAACTTGCATGGTAAAAAGGCCATTCATTTCCAAGGGTTCGTTTGGATGTGTTTTTAAATTAACTTTTAAAGAAAATGTTTTTAGGTTCCAAAAGTACTTGAAGTGCTTTCTGCAAGAAGTACCAGTTATGTGCTTCTTCTATAAAGCACTTTAAATGCTTTTCCAAGATTTACTAACATTTTTACTAAGAATTGTTTTTAAAAATATTTTCACCAAAAACACTTTCAGTCATTTTAAAAACACATCCAGACAAGCTCTAACTCTCCCTCTCTAATAATCATCCCGATCAACCCAAATAACTAATAAATAAAGAGATAATTCTCTAGAGTTTATGTCCAATGCTTTAATCTTATTTAAGATATTCTTCTAAATTCAACTATTTAAATGGAATTTGTTTCTTTTTTAGATATCTTTTTTATTTTTTAAAGTCAAATTTGAGATGTTTTTGAATCTCGAATAACATAGATTGAGTAATTATTTTGTTGTTTTGAGAAAACTTAGCTCATTCACGAAGAAGTAGGCAAGCTAGTTTACACATTAGGTGTTGAACTGCTAATGCAACTTACTCTTTCCCAAGGTTTTAAATATCGATGATATCGGAAATATCGGTAGTTCAAAAACACGGAAATTTCGATGGAAATATCGGGATATTATCGATATCGATAAAAATTGAATAAAAACCACGGAAATTGTAAGAAAAACTTGAAAATTTTTATTGAAACTTTGCAGGATGTTTATTTAGTCAATTATCTATTAGTTTATCACAAAAAATTGGAAGAAAATGCATTGTATGATAGATATAACTGATTTAAGTTGATTATATAGCGAGCTGGCAAACATTGTGAGTGTAGAAAATATGTAGTAATTAATGAAAGAAGTTTAAACACACCATAATCATTTATATGTAATGAATTAGTACAATATTTTACACTTTATACATTGCATGGTAAGATACATGAGTAACTTAGCAAGGTCTAAAATATCGATGATATCGGAAATATCGGTAGTCCAAAAACACGGAAATTTCGCTGGAAATTTCGGGATATTATGGATATTTTAGACCATGCTCTTTCCTCATATTCCAAGCAATTGAAAAGTTTCGATGAAACATTCACTATCTAAAACGATTTAGCTATCTAAATTATTTTTGGGCGTTTCTCATTCATCTGTTCTTATGCTTGTATTCGTATTTGTTCATGATGTTTGAATGATTTCCCATAAAACAAAATAAAACAAAAAAAAAATTAAGGAACACTTTCGGTAATAAATGCTAAGAAATTATTTACATAGAAATTATATTCCATGTACATGAAATATCTTGAAATACTTTATCTTCTAAATGAGTAAATTTTAAAAACATTTGATATTTTAGGGTTTTTTTTTTTAAACAAACGATATTTTCTACAACGGGCTAGAAAAAATGTCATTTAAATTCTCTTTTGTCAAAAATCGAACCTAAGATGTCTGAAGAGGAATATTATTAAATCGTAGTATTAAGTGACATCTTTTAGGTTTTATATTATTATGAAATTTGTTTGCAAATAAATTATATGGGATGTGATATCCACATACTTTTTTTTACTTTTCACATACCTCTTATTTGTCTTTCTTCAATTCATTTAATTCGACAATCAAAATATAAAAAAAAAATATGATAAGTGAAAAAGAGTGTGCGAATAGTACTTATTAAATTATTTCCACCCCAAGTGTTTCAAAATGTTTGGTTTCGTCTGCCCTTGCGCCACTTCCTAGCCACCAATTTACCAACTTTCCAAGAGGTACACACGATGGATTCCGTGTCAGCCTTTGTTCTCTTCCCCAAGTCCAAATTTTGGTACAGCCGAAAAACTCCCCACTTCACATCCCCACTCACTCACCGAGGAACACTGAACAAACATAACTCAGATATCTCCAGATCTCTCTCACTTCCTCGCAGTCACACAGACTCACGATGAATCACGCTTTGCTCATCTTTGTCATCACTCTAAGTACTAACCCCAACCCAACTTCTGTTTCTCTATCTGCTTCATTCTGTTTGGTTACCGGGAAAATGCTGAGAAAATGAGATGGAAATTCGATATGAGTTGGATTGATCATTGTGTCTCAGTTGTACAACTAATTTTCTGACTTGGGTTTTCACTATTTGATCAATATAATATAACTTAAATGAATGATTAAGTTTTCAAACTCTCTAGTGATGGAGCAATCTTTAACCTTTTCTTTTTCAGGATTGCTCAAAATGGCAGTGGCTGATGAGGGTATTTGCCCTTCTACTTCAATGGTCGACTCGGGTTCGGACTTGAAGCATTTGTATTGGAAGGTCACCAATCCCACACTCTCTCCTTCACATCTTCAAGGTTGGTATGTAAAGATTCTGCATTTTGGTTGGAATTGTATTTGGGTAGTTGTGAAGGTGGATTTTATTAGTGATGATTGTTTCAGATAGTGAAATTTTTAAGAAACAAATTGAACAACAAACTGAAATATGAAAAAAATTACTTGAATAAAAACAGACAGTGCTTCGGATATCCAGAGCTTTACGAGAATCTTGCTTTGCATTTTCCTATTGGGATTAAAGGCAATTTTTACAATCAGCTTTATATGTGGATGGCTAATTCTTTCTTCCACTTAGGTTTTTTTTTTTTTTTCGATTTTCCTTTTTCGTTACATTGTAAACCTTTGCCATTAAACCCTCCTCACCAAACATTCCAAGGTAAAATAGTTCATGCAGTTCATGGGATGCTTTGAGACTATGTAAGTGGCATTAGGTTTGCTGGATACCAGTTAAGAACATGAAAATTAGCAATCAAACAGCTGGAGTCGTCGTGCTATTTATTCTTCTTGTGTTTGTGCTTCAGGTGGAAATTTCAAAGCATGTTGCAGCTAATTGAAATTTAAAAATTAGCTGAGGTTTATATGGTTTCTTTTCTTCTCAGACTTGCCAGGGTTCACACGCAGTGTTTACAAACAAGACCATGCTTTAATAACACCAGAGAGTCACGTCTTTAGTCCTTTACCTGACTGGTACTTCTAACTCTGCATTATACTAGTTAGAAGGGTTCTCCACTGCTGCTGTAATTTAGATTTACTCTTACAGGACTCTGACATTAGGAGCGTATTTGATAACGCCGGCCATGGGTTCACACTTTGTAATGTACCTGGCAAAGATGCAAGGTTAGATAATTGATACACTGTGCTATGGTCACTTGTTTTCATCAATTGCTGATATATATATATACACACACTTTACCAATGCGCAGAAAACTCACGATCTGGACTCCCCCCAAATGATGTTGAAAGGTGTGGGCATCTTCTTTTCCTCAATTTTCCGTTTGTACTATATGATAGCGAATTTCTTGTGTACTTTACAATGATTTATTAGCTTCAGGCATTTGATTTTCTTCATAAGTCTTTTGCTCTCTTTTTCCTACTAGGTTCATATTTGTGGTCCAGGGTGCTGTCACTCTCACTAATGTTTCTGGTACTAGCGACAAATTAACGGTAAGAAAGCTCGATATATTTCAGTATGAGATTTCTAGTTTTGGTGGATAATAAATTTGATACTCATTATCAGTTGGTACATATGTCGTCTAAACACGCACCCAAACACACACAAACACATATTATGCACTCATGCATTTTTTTTTATTTCCTTAGTTTTTAGAAGTAGATTATGTTTTGATATATGACCATCTTATTATCTCAACTTGAGCAATTCGTTTTTTGTGTTGGGATTTTTAAGTATAATGAAGGCTGCTAGAAGTCTGAATTCTGAAAATGTAATTGAATTGTGTGACAGAGAGCACTGAAGTGCCATTTATCTGTTTATGTAGGACACATTATAATTTCAAGAGTACTATTAGGAAACATATAACATACTTTTATAGGTACGATGAACTATTTACAAGTAAGCATCCTTTGCATCAAGCAAGGACTCCAGACTATCTGATAGAAATGCTGCTTTGCTTCCAGTGCTTTTAGTAATGATGTTCGTAGTATTTTTCCTCTGTGGTAGAACAATTACAAATCTAATTATCTGTGATGTGGTGGTGTTCTTGTGAACTTAAGTAAAGGTGAAAAGAAGTCTGATTCCAATTATACGAAACACAGGTGGACTCATATGCTTATCTACCTCCGAATGTTGATCATTCCCTCAGGTGTGATGCATCTGCCACTCTTGTGGTATTCGAGAGAAGGTTATCTCCCTAATACATTATGATTGCTTGGATTTCCTGTTTTCTCATTCTTTTAACTCTTGTTATCATCGTGGAATGCTGAGCACTGGAGTGCACTCAAAATCACCATTACATGGCACTAATGCTTTCAAATGGAGCGAAAAACTTCGTTTGTCAATGACAGTTTTCTTGATAATGAAATGCTACTGAAACCAATGGTGTTTTCCTTAGAAGTTAATAATAGTACTCTTCAAATGGCTAAATGCTCTACAATGTTTCTATATAGGCACGATTCTCTGGAAAATCAATCTACTGACCAGATTATAGGTTCAACAGACAAGCAGCCTCTCCTGGAAACTCCAGGCGAGGTAAGTAGTGACTTTTTTACAAGGTTTATTTTTATTTGGTATCGATAACCACTACGAAATTCTTTGTGGTTGCTTTAGAGTCAATCCTTGAGTCATATTGATGAGGAACATCTCTCCATGAGATGTATCTTTCTTTGTTCTTCCTTATTGTTTAACTTATAGTTGAGTTTGTCTTGATGATAGATTTAAGATTTTGTAGCCTGTGTTTCACTTTTTCATTATTCATTATCAGGTCTTCCAATTAAGGAAGCTTATTCCGACATCTATATCCTATGACTTCAATATCCATGTAAGCCATTGGTTACTATCTGTGTTCAATCTTTGTATTCATGCTCGTTGCCATCTCTGATAGTGTTCATCATTTTTGGGCAGATAATGGACTTCCAGCCTGGGGAGTATCTTAATGTGAAGGTATTAATCTTTTCCTTGCTGTTTGAGTCTATCTTTTTGAGTTCCATGATTCACATTCTGAAACTTTAATTTCGGTGTTTTAGTTGATGAAATGAGTTTAAGCTGAGGTATGGAGACCCTCGTCACTTTGGTTTGGTCACTGCTAGAAAACGAACAGAAAACTTATTGAAGCTTAAGGCCATGTTAGTATATGACTAGAAATTATCTGTTAAGGTTGTTGTTGTTGTTGTAACTGTTGTTTAGTATATGACTTGAAATTATCTGTTAAGGCTACCCATAATTTTCAATGAATTCTTTTCAAAGACGTATCCACTGTCCATTACTGTTGGATATTTTTCTTTTTTTATTTATTTTTATTAAGGGAAGGGGGGAGTTTCAAACCCGAGACGCATGGTGGAAACCCAACACCATATCCACTAGGATATTGGACCACATGCCCATAACTGTTGGATTTTTTTAGCCAATAAGCAGTGATATCATTCTTGTTGCTTGCCTCAACCAATCAAGAGACTCCAGTTACCCAGTAGGGGTAGTATCTACATTTGATCTGTATATCACTACACCGTCTTTGAAAGCTTTACTTGTGTTATTTACTTTGGTCCCCAGCTTGAAAAGGCTTTCTCTCAAACGTGGGTCGTCCGTGATACTATGTGTTTGGTTTATTTCTTATGCAGGAGGTGCATTACAATCAGCATGGTTTATTGCTCCTGGAGGGACAGGGTATTTACCGATTGGGTGATAGCTGGTAAGAGATGCATTCACTATCGATACTGCATGAGATTGACATCCATTACTTGCTTGGGATCATATAGGACATGGTTATTGAATTTTATTATTCATATGCTAGTTATGCATTAGAGTTTCTTATCACACTGGCCAAAATGGAATCATCAAATAGACTATGAAAGTATAAATCATCCCAGCAATTGCCCTTTTTTTTTCTTCCCTGAAAATGGGGTATGCGGATTAACCAACAGATCACTCTCATCACACGACACACCCTTAAAATCATACCCCTCAATCCTCAAGGTAGATTACTCTTTGTATACAGTTGATGCAAATAGTTCCCAAAATATCAGTTCCTCAAGACAAGATGACGGTGCATAAGTTTTGTACCTGTTACCAATCACAAAATTTATGACTCGTGTCTTTTTCAGCTAAATGACAGCATTCTACCTGCAGTTCTGCTATTTTCTGCTATTTAGTTTTCATTGAATCTTTTGTTGATGATTCTGCAAATAGGTACCCTGTTCAAGCAGGCGATGTCATTTGGATGGCACCATTTGTGCCTCAATGGTGAGGGATGACGGGAATGCATAATTCTAGCTTTCGATTTGATATATAAGGATTTTCTTTCCGCATCTCCACATTATATAGTTGCCAAATCAAATTCATTTCTGTTGCAATTTGCAACTGTTACAGGTATGCGGCATTGGGTAAACACCGGACGCGATATTTGCTGTACAAAGATGTGAATAGGAATCCACTCTAGTCATATGTATCGTTAGGATGTCTATGACGCTTTATCAAGACAGATTTGTGTGTGTAATGCAAACGGAAATCTTACATATGGAACGCCAATCGAACTACTGTTTCTCGAAGGTGAATGCTCTTACTCAACTAAGCTAGAATACCTTGAACCTTGCAAATGGATAACGGTAACTTTGATATGCATAAGTTCTGACAGAACCAGAAATTTTTGGGTGCGCGGTCGGGTATTCTTTCATTAAACAAATTTCCATGTTACATATATTCTCTCATTCACGAAAGAAACTCTCATATAGTATGTTATTGTATCCATGTCTGTCTCTCTAGACTATAGTCATATCATGAGACGATAGAAGGTTATCATGCACTCCTTTCATGTAAAACAAAAAAACGTCTATGTAACATACACTAGTAGAAAAAACAACTTGCGCGACGAAGAGTATTTTGTCGCGCAAGACGTACTTGAGCGACGAAAAATATACTTCGTCACGCAAAATAGAAAAGATTGGAGACAAAAATAAATAAAATTGCGCGACGAATAATTGTTGGCGTCGCGTAAAGTCAGCAAGAAAAAGCAAGGTAATTTTGTTTGGTGTGAAAAATTTGTGCGATGAAAAGGGGGCATTTGCGCGATCAATGATTCGTTGCACGAGTTCCTGTCAGTTTTGACCATTTACTGCAAGTGAATTCGAGGAATCAATACCACATTTAATATAGGTGTTTGCGCGACAAAGGCTTCGTCGCGTAAAGGTCCTAACCTTCCTATAAATATGCGATTTTGCGGTCCTGATTCTTCACAATTCTATTATCCTTATTCTTCAAAATTTTGTTCGTGCTGGGATGGTGGATAAAAACAAGGATGAGAGTGTACACGACACCAACCCGTAAGATTTGAGGGAACATTTTGAGTTTGTGCATGTGATCGTTGTAGCCATGGGGAATAATTGTCCCACTGATGGTGGCATTCTTGAGAAGATATGCCTGGGAATGTGAAGAAGGTTGTGATGGATGAACTATTAGTTAGTATAATGTTGATGGATTAATAATTAAGTTTGTGAAATTTTTAGTTATATGTTGGAATTAATTATTTGCATATATGGATAACAATGTAAGTATACTCTTAATAATGATACGAACGAATAGTAGATGAAGTTGATGGATAATGCATTGGAGGGAGGTTACAATCGATGACATTATGAAGTCTTGCGAAATGGACCAGGACCATCCAAATAGTAGTTTTAAATTTATGTTTTGTATGGCAATATTTAAATTTAAGGTTTTTTTTATTAGTTATGTATTTGGACTTAATTAGGTTTCAATTCTTGTTGGGTTTTTTTTATTGAAACCTAATGTAAGCACCCTATCCTCGGTTTATATGTGCTTAATTGTATGGATTAAGGCATTAATTATATATAGAATAAATATTTAAGTTATTAATTATTTATAAATAATATTTCAGGTATTAATTATTTATAGAATTTTTAGAATAAATATTTAAGGTATTAAATATTTTCTGAATATTTGTTTGTAATTATAAAGTTTACGTAAACATAGATATATATGTTTACATAAACTTTATAATTACAATTATTCTATATTGCGCGACGCTACCTTCGTCGCATAAGACATCTTTGTGCCATGTGTTTGTCGCGCAAAGCATGGTCAGATTGCCTTCAAACCTTCCAATTTATTGTGCATTTATGACGCATTTTGCGCAACGAACTTAGAGATTTGCGCGACGAATATGTTTGTCGCGCAAAGGTGTTCTAGTGCTATATAAACACAATTTCAGAGCCCTAGTTTCAACATTTTTTTGTTTAAAAAAGAATGGCCGGTTTTAGAGAAGGTTTTGGAAAAAAAACAAGCTTGTGGTGCAACTAGAGAGGTATCAACGGAAGCAAGTGCCGTACTTTGAAGGCAAAAATTTGGCTAAGGCGTACGTCGAATTTAAGTATGACGTTGGGAATTTGGTGCGGAGTGATTGTTCTGCCGAGTTTGAGTCTTGGAAAAAGGTCCTTGAGGAGTTGAAGAAGTTCATGCTGGGAGAGTTATCGGTAAGTTTTTGGTAAATAATGAGCAATTATTTTTGTTAAAACGTAATATTTTTTAAATTATTAATTTATTGTTATTGACATTAATGTAGGTTCATTGGGATGTTAATGAAACCGATGAGAAGCAACGAAATTATGTGGATGGGCTTTTCAAGCAGAGTTTCCGGCAGTGGAAGTTTGATGTGTTGCGAGTGAGGAAGGATTGAAGTTGATGAGGGTTGTTTTTTTTTAAAAAAAAAAAAAAAGATTTTGTAGACTTTATATTTAATTTAATGAATAAATATATGTTATGTGGATGACTATTAATATTTGCATTAATTATAATTTCTATTTGGGATAACAAATTAGTTTTGTTAATTAATTTAATGTTTAATTAGGTTTTATTTTTTGATTTATAATAAAATAAAAATTTACAATACATACAAATAAAAAAGAAAAACATAAAAAAATTAAAAAATATGCATTGCGCGACGATACATTCTTTTGTCGCGCAATGTGTTGAAAAGAATAAATTGTAAAGTAAAGGCATAAACTAAAAAATTGGTAAACTTGCGCGATGAATGTTTTTTTTTCGTCGTGCAAATGACATTTGCATGACGAATACCATCTTAGTCGCTCAATGGGTGTTTGCACGATGAAGACCTGGTTTGTCGCGCAAAATCGTTCGTCCAAAAATGAACTTTTTAATCTAGATTCAACCATGTGCAGAGGCAAACTGCAAAAAAAATTGCAGATTGTGCCGCTGCACTTATCCCTTTGATTTTGCTCAATCTGGCATCCATCATTTCTATTTTATCTCAATTTCATCATCTAATACTCCCTTCATCTTCTTCTCTAGGTTGATCGAGCCTCAGTGTGTCTGGTAAGTGTTTTTTGTCGTTAGGGTAAAAATATTAATGTAAATTCACACTAATGCCATTAATTTCGTTGTTTATAAGGATATTGTGTGTGATTAACGATTGGTGGAGAATGATTGAGAAGGTATTTTCTTCGTTTTATTTTTTAAACATATAAAATTAATTAAATTATGTTGAACTTAGTTTGTTATGTTTATATTGTGTTGTGAAATTATATTTATATTATGTTGTTAAATTTGTACGTGATGTACAAATATGTGTTGTGATGTACGAGGTTAATTGAAATTAACTTCGTACTTGTTTTTTATTTTTAGTAAAACTTAGTTTCCCATTCAAGGATTAGTTGGATTTCGCGCATGGATGCAAAAATATGACTGTGGTCCAATTAATTCTTGAATTGTCCCATTATTTGGATGGTTTGGGAATGTACAGTTATGACGCGTAGTTTATGGTTGAAGGATTAGGTTTCGGTTGTGGAGATTTCGGTGTCATCTCTGTACGTTCTTTGGGTCGTACACCTGAAGAAATGTATCGAGATGCTGTCAAAATTCATCCACGTCGAAATCTAATCTGATATAGCCGTAAATTACGTGACATGACTATGCATTCCCGAATGGGATAGGGCCCTCACCGGAGGCATAAGATGACATTATCATTTTGTATGACGTTGTGATTGTTGTAATGTTATTGTGGTTCCAGGAATTATGGACATGAAGTGGATACAGAACCCGAATAGATGAGCAGATGAATACTTGGATGGAATCGAGAATTTTATTGACTTTGCACGTACACACAACCCGAGTGCAACTAAAATCCGGTCTCTTTGTAGGAGGTGTAACAACACAATTGAAAATGTTCGATTTCATTTAGTAAGGAATGGAATGATTGAGACATATAATACTTGGAACCATCATGGGGAACAATTAGACAATGCTTCGCCTTCAAACGCCATAAGAGTGGACAATGTTGTACCTATTGTGGATCCTAATGAACAAGTCATGGATATTATAAATTATGCTTTTCCATTTGCATTGACAAACAACAATTAGGAAGGGGAAGATGACGTGCCTACACCAATGGACAATGTAGAGTTCGAACAATATGAAAAACTATTAAAAAATGCCAACCAAGAGTTATACCCGGGGTGCGAGAGCTTTTCCGTTCTCATGGCCATTGTAGAACTAATGCACGGAAAAATAAAATATCGTATGTCGAACTAGTGTTTCGATTACTTTTTAGGGGTTTTCAAGAGAATGATTCTGAAGGACAATTGTTTGCCGAAAGACCATAGACATGCGCAAAAGGTGTTGAATGGTCTTGGATTGGGTTATGAAAAAATTCACGCTTGCAAAAACAATTGTATTTTATTCATCAAAGAGAATAAAGCATTGGATAAATGCCCTGTATGCAATGAGTCGAGGTTCAAAATGACATCTCAGAATATAACGACTAAGATCCCACAAAAAGTCATGCGTTATCTTCCCCTGAAACCTAGGTTGTAGCGATTGTATATGTCAACGCATATTGCCACGGACATGAGATGGCATAAGGAAAAGTGGGTTGATGACGATGTCCTGAGGCACCTTGCAGATGGAGAGGCATGGAAAGAGTTCGATCGAACATTCCCTGATTTTGCTTCTGATTTTCGTAATGTTAGATTAGGACTTGCCACTGATGAATTAATCCGTTTGGGATTTTAAACCAGCACCACAGTACTTGGTCGATTTTCGTATTTCCGTATAATTTGCCGCCATGGAAATGTATGAAAAAAGAATACATGATGATGACTCAATTGATAACTGAGGATGCTGGTAAGTCAATCGATGTATACTTACGGTCGTTGGTGGATGAGCTAAAAGATTTATGGACACACGGTCTGTGCATATACGATAAATGTAATGGCAAGATGTTCACTTTGCGGGCTGCAGTGATGTGGATTGTGAAAGACGCATATGTAATGGTTTCTGGGTGGAGCAATAAAGGTTATATGGCATGTCCTGTATGCAAGGAAGACGTAACATTTAGTTGGTACACCATAAAAGTTTGTTACCTTAGTCATCGAAGATGGTTGCCTTGGGACCACGAGTGGCGAGTGAAGGATAAAGAGTTTGATGGGGAGAAAGAGCACCGCCTTAGACCCAAATAATGGTCTGATGATCAGATTTTGGAACAACTTAACCGTTTGGATTTTGCTTCTTTCGGGAACAATATCAGTAGGACAAGACCTTCTACACATATGAACTGGAAGCACAAGTCTATATTTTTTGAGCTTCCGTATTGGTCTAAACTAAAATTGAGGCACAACCTCGATGTTATGCATGTTGAGAAAAATGTATTTGACACATTGATCGGCACGATTCCAGATATTGAGGGCAAGACAAAGGACACGATCAAAGCTCATCTTGCTTTGGAACGAATGGGAATATGACGGGGTTTATAGATGAATAAGGACAATGATAAAGCCAGAAGAGATCTTGCATTTTTTTTTCAATGAAACCGAATGACAAGAAAGAATTTTTAAAGTTTTTATCATCTGTAAAATTTCTCGATGGGTATGCTTCAAATATCGCGCGTTGCGTGAACGTTGATAGGGGTAAATTAACTAGCCTAAAGAGTCATGATTACCATGTGTTTCTGCAACGCCTACTTCCTGTGGGTATTCGACATCTCTTGCCAACCGATGTAGTGAAACCAATCATGTTGTTGTCTATTTTTTTTTCGCAATTGACGTCAAGAATGTTGCGAAAAACGGACGTTAATTAGTTGTGCCATGACATTGTGCAAGTTCTATGCAAGTCTGAGATGATATTTCCTCCAGCTTTCTTCACAAGTATGATACACGTGATGGTTCACTTACCAGATGAGGCATGCCTGCTGGACCAGTCAACTTTCGATGGATGTATCCAATAGAAAGGTATATATTCCTCGTCTATTTTTTATTAATCAATATTAAATATATTACGATTAGTAATATGTGTATTGTATCATTTTTTTTTTGGCAGGCTTCTCGGAGACTTGAAAAAAAGTGTACGAAACAAAGCGAAGCCCGAGGGATCCATTATACAAGCTTGAGTGGCATATGAGGTGCTTATATTTTGTGGAATGTATTTAAAGGATGTTGAGACAAATTTCTATCGTCCTCCTCACAATAATGACGAGGGTGTAATCAAGGTTCTAAAAAACGCTAGGCGCTAGTCGGGCGGCGGGCTGACGCCTAGCGCCTAGGCGGCTAGGCGGGGTCTAGGCGGACGCCTAGGCGGCCTAGGCGGATTTAGGTAAATTTCTTATATATCTTGTAAATAAGTGCATATTGGCACTTATAAAAATTATACTTGTATGAAATATATGGATAAGATAATAAAATTATGAAAAAAAAAAGTATCCAACAAGTCTAAAATTTAAAAACACATTAAGCATATTAGTAAAGAGTATTGTAGGATGACACATGTACCAAGTTCACAATTTAAAACCACATAAAATGCAAAATAGGAGGAAAATAAAGAAATATAATAATGTAAGATACTTGCAAAGTTACAAACCTAGGAAATAAATTTGAGATAATTGATTTTACATTCTACTTTAATAAAAACGAACACCTAGGACAAAGAAACTAAAAGAAAGGAAAAACATAAAAGGAACAAATAAATAAAAATAACCAAATAATAAAAAATAAAAAAACGAAAAAGGAAAAGGCTCACCAGGATTCGAAATCAAGACCTGGAGCCATGAGAAAGGCGCATCAAAAAGAAAGAAAGTTTTCATGGGCGCAGGGTTCGAACTGGAGCCCTGGGAGCTTGTGAGGATAAGCTGACCAACACGACCAAGTCCATACTAGTGTCAATTTTAGCAACAACTATAATATATGCTAATTTAGCAGCTTCATGTTCATTTAAAAAAAAAAACCCTATCATCACCGACATTTTCTGCCTTGCCTCGAGCCCAGAGCCCCAAATGGCTCACTGTCTCTCCATGTCAGAACGGCCCTTTCAAATTTCAATGGACATGGCATGCATACATGTCATGCATCCATGTAGTGAATTTCTTAGGATTCCAAAATAAAGGGCTAAGATGTGCCCCCCATTTCTCTCATTTCTGATAACTTTTTAGAAACCCTAAACCTCTCTCCCATTTCTCTCAGACCTCTCTCTCTCTTAAGGATAAAAAAAAAGAGCTCTCATTTCCCTATAATGAAGAGCCCTAGTTGCTTCTGATCTACCATTTTAACTCCAATGGTTTACCCTCCTCTCTCATTTCAACACACCCACTCACCTTTAGCCGTTCACAATATTCAATATTCTCTGCAAAAACCAAAACCAGCGAGTCCTACCATGGAAATGTTGGCATATTGAAGCTCCAAACTTCCCATAGAGGTAAGCATCGCCTCTGTCATTGTTGAATATGTGTCCATTTGATGGTTTAAGATAGAAAAAAAAGAAGACTAACACGTTTTTTTTTTAATTTTTTTTATGTATGAGGGTGAGGATCCACCTTGCCGCCTAGCACCGCCTAGGGCCGCCTAGCACCGCCTAGGGCCGCCTAGGCGCCCGCCTAGAGCTCAGCCGATTTTTCCAACCGATTTGCAAGAAAACGCCTCGGGTCACCACCGCCCAGCGCCTAGGCGCCGCCTAGGCCATTTTTTAGAACACTGGGTGTAATAAAGGAGAAACTTTTAGTTTTTGCGCAAATCACTCGACCATTCGGAAATCCGATTTGTGGCGAGTCATTTTCCAAGAAGGACATGGAGGTAGCACATTGGTTCGTACTCAACAATTGTGACGAGACACTGTCATACCTAGACGAGCATGAAAATATGATGAAGTAGGCACATCCTTCACATTTGTATGCCAAGAAACATCGTGAATTGTTTTCGCATTGGTTTCTTGAATATGTAAGTTTGAAGTGTTTTGTATTAGACATATATATTGTACCAATTAAGTTGCTCGAACTAACAAATTTAAATGTTTGTCTAATATTAGGTGAATCAACTGAAAGCATCGAATTCCCCTGCGTACAGTGAAGAGTTATATAACTTGGCGTTCGGACCGATTCGCGTTGAATTGTACTCGGGTTTCCATGTCAACGGCGTCAAGTTCTTAGTAGGTGCATGAGATGACAAGTTGTGTAAGCAAAATAGCAGTGTTCATGTCCCCGGGGGAAGCGAAAGTACAAAGACCGGAGCTAAGTGATCCTATTTAAGTGTCAATGGTTTGATACAAACCCAAATAGGCATGGAAGTGTGAAAAGCGATCATGGATTACTATCAGTGAACACTACCAAAACTTGGTATTATGACGACCCTTACATCTTAGCAACCATGGCAAAATAAATTGTGTATCTAAATGACCCTAAAGCCCGGAGAGGTTGGAAAGTTGTTTAGAAGATGGATCATAGGAGCGTGTATGCTATACCAGAACAAGACCGTACTAACGACGACATCGACAATGTTGTTGACCAACGTCTTGAATCTTCGATGGAAAGTGGTGTGGAAACACTCCAAGATACTAATCTTATCCAAGAACCATTTAAGGTAGAAGGAGTATCTTCAATCGAAATACCGATTCAGTCGATCACAATTGACCTAGGTAATATTCCACGATACAATGGTCCAGTGCACACAAACGACGATGGTGACGTACCTATAGATGATGAGGAATGGAACATTGAAAATGGTGATAGCGACGAAAGTGAAAGTTATTATAGTTCGGATGAAGATTAAGGCAATTTATTTGTAACTTTTTTTGTAAAACACGTGAAATGGTTAATGCATTATATAGAGTGATGGAAAAAATGGTATGAATGATTCCCATTTTATATGTGAATTACTTTGTAAATAAATTTGTTTTATTTGTATTTTATAATCAATTGTAAGCAGAATAAAAAAATTTAAAAAACCATTTTAAAACATAATTGCACGACGTATAACAATTTTTGGTCGCGCAAGCGTTTTAATTTTACACCGGAATATTGAAATTTCAAACACTTGCATGACGAATACATATATTTCGTCGCTCAAAGTATATTTGCGCAACAAAATATATGTATTCATCGCGCAAGTGTCTGAAAATTCAATCAAGGCATTTTTTTTTGCGGAAATTTTAAAAAACTTGTGCGACGATTTTTTAGCCTTGCGAGACAAAGACTCTATTGTGCAAGATTCTATATTTTAACCTCGTGTCTCTCCTTCCACCCCTCACTTCCCTCTTCTTCCTTTTTTCCCCATGCGATACCCTATCTCTCCTTCCTCCGTATCTTCATCGGTCTCTCCATCCCTCTCTCCAGCCGTCGCGTCTTCGTCTCCAAAAGATAATTTCCTCTTCAGCTTTTATTTTCAATTTTCTTTATTTACCATGTTAATTAGGGTTTTTGTTTTGTTTTTTTTTGTTTTGTATTTCAAATTGGGGGTTAGAATTAGGGCATTCAGGTTAGATTTAGGGTTCATAAATTGGGGGTTACATTTAGGTTCTTAAATTAGTTTTTAGGGTTCTTAGTTGGGGTTAGATTTAGGTCTTAAATTAGGGGAACGATTTTCAGCAATGAGGTTAGATTAGGTTTTCTTAAATTGGGGGTTAGATTTAGGGTGCTTCATTGGGGGTTAGATTAGGGTTCTTAAATTAGGGGTTCTATAATTTCAAGTAAAAGGTTAGATTTAGGGCCTTGTCTCACTCTTGATTGAATTTTTTTCTTATTACCATGCAAAGTGATTCAGTGTGTTGAGAAATAATGGAACTAAATGAACTTACTACTATCTTTAGCTTTGTTCCTTGGTTTTTCGAGTGGGGTTTTTGCTACTTTGATGTTGAATTTTGGAATTGGATGTTGGTTGAAGTTTTTGGTTGAAAAACTTGATGTTTGTTGCTATATGTAGGTGGAATCTGCGGAATGCAGAACCTGATAAATGTTTACACTCTTTCTTTCTTGGAAAGTAACCTAAGTTAGACAATTGGTTTCCCACCCTATAATAATTATTATTCGGTCGTGCCATTATGGTAATTGAGTTGCAGTTCCCCTTTCCTACAAACGAATGCAATGACATTGATTTTGTAACATCCCACATCGTCCAGGGGAGTGATCCTTAAATGTATATTCCCATCCCTACCTAGTATGAGGCCTTTTAGGAGCTCACTGCTTCAGGTTCCGTAGGAACTCCAAAGTTAAGCGAGAAGGAGGCCAGAGCACTCCCATGATGGGTGACCTACTGGGAAGTTGCTCGTGAGTTCCCAAAAACAAAACCGTAAGGGAATAGTAAGCCCAAAGTGGACAATATCGTGCTACGATGGAGTCGAGGCTGGGATGTGGTGAGGACATGGGCCGGGATGTGACAAATGGTATCAGAGCCAATCCCTGGTCGGAAGTGTGCCGACCAGGATGTCGGGCCCCTAAGGGGGGTGGATTATAACATCCCACATCGCCCAACGGAGTGATCCTTAAATGTATATTCCCATTCCTACCTAGCACGAGGCTTTTTGGGAGCTCACTAGTTTCGAGTTTCGTAGGAACTCCAAAGTTAAGCGAGAAGAAGGCCAGAGCACTCCCAGGATGGGTTACCCACTGGGAAGTTGCTTGTGAGTTCCTAAAAACAAAACCGTGAGGGAGTGGTAAGCCCAAAGCGGACAATATCGTGCTACGGTGGTGGAACGAGCCCGGGATGTGGTGGACCTGGGTCGGGATGTGACAATTTGGTATCAGAGCCAATCTCTGGCCGGAAGTGTGCCGATGAGGACATCGGGCCCCTAAGGGGGGTGGATTGTAACATCCCACATTGCCCAGGGGAGTGATCCTTAAATGTATATTCCCATCCCTACCTAGCATGAGGCTTTTTGGGAGCTCACTGGCTTCGGGTTCCGTAGGAACTCCAAAGTTAAACGAGAAGGAGGCCAGAGCACTCCTAAGATGGGTGACCCACTGGGAAGTTGCTCGTGAGTTCCCAAAAACAAAACCGTGAAGGAATGGTAAGCCCAAAGCGAACAATATTGTGTTACGGTGGTGGAATTGGACCGGGATGTGGTGGACCCAGGTCGGGATGTGATAGATTTCTTTATCTAAGTAGAGTATTGTTACAACTAAATTAAATGTACTAGTAACTAAACAAACAACTTGCTGCTTGGTCCGCTGTTCTTAAACAAGAAATCATGAAGACAACAATTTAGCTTTGTTCCTCGGTTTTTCAATTGGGGTTTCTACTACTTTGGTGTTTGATTTGGATATTTGTTGAAAATTTTTATGTTGGTTGCTGGATGTAGTTGTTGGATTATGTAGAATGCATAATCTAGAAAATTTGTAACTGCTTCCTTCTTGGAAAGGAACCAAAGTTAGAAAATTGGTTATGGATTTCTCAGACAAGTAGAGTATTGTTACGGTTAATATAAGTCAACCGAATGTACTAGTAACTAAACAACCAACGTGCTACTTATCTTTAGCTGTGGTCCTCAGTTTTTGAGTGGGGTTTCTGCTACTTTGGTGTTGGATTTTGGAATTGGATGTTGGTTTAAAATTTTGGTTGCAAAATTGGCGTTTCTGCTACTTATTTTTAGATGTGTTCCTCAGTTTTCAAGTAGGCCTTGTTTCGCTCTTGATTGAATTTTTCTTATTAACTGAGGTAACTTTTTTTTTTCAATGTGAAGAATGTATGAATATGTTAAAGAAATAATGTTGTAGCTTATTTAGTTAGTCATACAATCAGACATAGATAGTTATAGAAATAGGGCCATGGGGTTTTTTAATTTGAAGATCATAAATAGCTTAATTAGCCTACTAATGGTTCTCTCTCGAAAGTCTTGACTCCTAAATAGATAGAAAGTGTTATTTGTTGCTACTCACTCTGTTATAAATATAGTGCATTGTTAATTATTCCAGTTAGCAAGCTCTATTTATATCCAATGGTCATATGATTTCTATATGTAATGTGGATGTTTAAAGAGACTAAGAATCACTTTGGATGATCCCTTTTCTCATTACTACCTGTGAAACTATTAAGTAATTATGGTGGAAACTGTTTGAAATTATGTTGCTTAGTACATACACACACAACTTGCATACATCAACACACACGCACACACCCAAAATCAGCATATATACATGGACACACACACAGACATAGTACATAGACACACACCCACAAACATAGAGCACGTACATATAGACGGACGCATACACTCATAGGCTATGATTTTGCCTCCAACTACTCCTTTATGTTAGTTTCTTCTTATAAGTTATAATTGTTGGGTCTATATCCTATCTGAATTGATTAGTTTGTGTATAGTATATCAGTTTTAAGTTTTGTTTCTGCCAAACTTGAATTGGGTTTAGAATTAGGGTTTTTAAATTTCGTTTTAAATTTAAGTTGAAATTATTAGTATGTGTACGGTAAGTTAAATCTTTGTGTACGAAACAAATTGATTTCCAATTTTGTAGATGTCACACCTCATTAGAATCCGGAGGGCGATGACTTCTACACCTAGTCTGACGGCTACACCCAGTCTGACGACTACACCTACTAGTGTCACCACTGCTCCGGCAAAGATTGACCATAGGTCGGTCAATCTGGTTAACCCAGTTTGTCCTCCAATCCCATAAGTGCAAGCATCGTCGACTTCTTCGGTGACGTTACCTGTTAGTGCTCGACGTACTCACCGGCACCTTCGCACTACAGACCAGATGTCGCCATCGGGATCCATAACTGATGCCTCAGGTACATGGCCAGGTATACAATCCTAATTCACTCCTTCATTCCCATGTTAACTGAGTTTTGTTATTTTAGGTTCAATTTGTTAAGTTATGTTATGTAAGGATTAAAAAGTTGTCATCGTTCCGAACCTTTTATTAAATTGTTGTGATCACTGTGTTCGATACGTATATTGTTTATGTTATTTTCAGGGTTTTAGGAAATGTTTTAATTATAGGGGAGGCTATGCTGAAATTTTAGTAGGATTTGTTATTAGTTTTGAGTTAATGATTTTTTTTTCATCTCTTTGCAGTGAAGAAAAACACATGGGGACCTTGTCAGCAATTGAAGCCTGTGAATGTCACTTGGGTGACCAACGGTTGTATCCCAATCGGATATGATGAGCGACATCGGGCAGCACCAACGGCGGAGCAGCATAGTGCATTGACATGTCGTGCGGACCTTTTGCCCTATGTAGTGGAAGTCTTGGAAGGCGATGTTGGAGGAGACGAAGAACACGGTGCACAATCAATTGTTCGTAAGTAGTGTCGCCTTTTTAATGTGTTTCATGTAAAATTTATATATTTATATTTATTGCTGCCTTTTCTTACTAATACTTTCAAATTATTTGTTACATTGCACACAAACTACAATTTGGAGGACATGGACGAGGACATGTCAATCGGCTCTTCTCTGAACGTTACAAGCAGTGGAAGAATGACCTACACCAATGTTTCCAGTAGTTTGATGATCCGCAGGTCGCTCTCGAGGAGGGTTGTCCGAAGGAGTTGGAGGACCGACAAGATAGTTGGGTTTGGCTTTGCGATCATTTTCAGAAGCCGGGCTATATGGTGCGTTTTTAATTACGACTTCTTTCATTTTACTTTTTTTAATTTTTAATAATGTTTATTATTATTTTTTCTAACTTTGAAGTATTACAACTAATACGTTTATTTTTTGTATAACAGAAGAAGGCGAAGGCGAACAAGATCAATCGAGAGAAGAAGACTCTTCACCACCATTCGGGTTTGAGGCCTTTCTCCTATAGGATGGAGGTACGACGAAAGGTATATATTACAACTTTCATTTCCAATTTTAAAATGTCGCTAATTTTTTTTTCGTACTAACATTTTCCATATCTTTTTCGATTTTAGAAAGGTTCAAAATTTCCAGAGATCACGTCTTTGCTGACATTTATGTTTAGCCTGGGGATGAGTTGACCAAGTCCCTTCATGTAAGTAATTTCTTATGCATTAAACATTTATACTAATTATTTCAAATTGTTTTCTATGAATAATCCTTTTTTTTTTTTTTCACAGGTGACTATGGTGGAGAAGAGTTAGTCGGTGCTTCAGGAGTCTGCCTCCTAGCTTCCCTCGGACACACCGATTGAGTCTGTGGACTCCCCTGAGGATGTAGGGTTTCACATCATCACAGAGATGTTGGACCAGACTTTTGGTCGAAGGCCAGGGACATATTGTCGAGGGATGGGAAATGTCAGGCAGCGGGAGAGTGGAACCTCGTCATCCTCGCAGTCAAAGAGCTAGGTAACGGGTTTGACGCGGGAAGTCATTGGCCTGAGGAGTGAGTTGGCATCGTACAAGTCTCAAATGTCAATGCTTGTACAAGCCCTCAGTTCCTCCGAAAAACGTCTCCCCGGTTTTTCTGCACCATTGCCCTCAGAGCCATTCCACATCTAACAAGCACAGCAATCAGGCCCGTCGACCTCCGACCCCGTCCCCAACTAGCAGCAAGATTACCAAACACCTTCGAACAAAATGCCTATAGATTTTTTTCATAGTTTTGTTTCTGCTTTCTTTTAAAACTTTATATTTGTACATACATTTTTATTTATATTATAAATAAAAAAAATTTATTCAATAATTTGCTTTTTTTTGTCATTAGTATGAAATCTTTTTTTATTTTTTATTTTTAATTTTCCTTTTTATTCTATTTATTTATTTTATTAAAAATTACACTTGCGCGACGCCGACCGGTCGCGCAAAATGAAGCGCGTCTTACTACTTCGTCGTGCATCACCACTCACCTCTTACATTTTTCGTCGCGTAAACTTTTCGAGACAAACTAATCACAAAGCGTACTTGTACCTTTTTATATTGTACGACAAAAACCTTTTTCCGTATAACTTTAGCGCCACGAGTAATAAAGCGTTGCGTAATTGTTTAGATGCGCGACGAATTTGAAATTGTTTGTCACGCAATGTCTTTTTTCACAACCTTTGTGCGACAAAATCTACCCGACGATTTTCTGGTCGCCGTAGTTTTTGTGCGACCTAAGAATGCTTTGTGCGACAAAATCTCCTTCGTCGCGCAAACTGTTTAATTTAGTAGTGATATCGTGTAACCCATCTCTATTACACCACGACTTATGCGATGAAAGAGAGAGAGAGAGAGCAAAGGTTACTACATGAGATATACAAATTTCTCTCATCTTCCACAACTAACCTAGAGGTTGGTATGATCCGGTTTGGATTGGTTTCACCACTCAAAACGGCAGCCAAACCAATTAACATATAACAAATTGGTTTGTTTTGGTTTCAACTAAAATTCTGAGTGAAACCGAAAGATCAAGGAAGATCAAATAAAAAACTCGAGGATGAGTTATTGCATAGCGGAAGTGTATGACACCGAATTTGGACTCGTCTAATTATTAAATGGAGCATTCATCATATTTAATTCAAAGATGGTTCATGTTCTCATTTAAGTTCATGAATAGTATTAAGTTCATGCATAATAACCTATTCATGGAAGGTTGAAGGTTCTTCCATGCCTAGTCTATTTAAAATCCCTACTCACTTATGGAAATATTTCATTCAGAAATTAAGAATGACTTTTAAACTTGGTTTAGTGAAGAGCGTTTTCTTCCTATCCTTAAAACTCTTATCTCTTTGGTGGATTCCTTAGGACGGTTTTGGCATTGCTGAAATTATTTTGAAAGCAACTTTTTAAATAAAATGGGGATAAAATTGTGTTTGGTAATGAAAAAAACAGTGTTTTTTGTCAAAATTATGGATCCAAAACACCAGAAAGCAAAAGCAGTTCTACCCATTCTTCTGAAAACAACGTTTTTTTTCCAGCACAACAACCCCAATGACGAGTTGTTTATCTTTTAGTGTTCATTTGTGATTTCTCATTGATCGTCATTACCTGGTGTCACAAACTAAACCAATGTTGTGTAGTTTGGTTCGATTTTGGTTTTGTTTTCGAATTAGTTAACCCCAATTCCAAAGCATACTGTCATTCTAATTTGTAAATCTCAAACTTTCTAAAATTCATCATTTCATCTAATAGCAAATTTCTAAGGAAATAAAATGAAAGATGATAAGTGTAAAAAAAAATAAAATATAAGAACGGAATGGTTCCGTTAGGTTTGAAGCGGTTTATAAATGTGTAAAACCACGGTTGGACCGGACCAACTGTTTGGTTATGTTTTGAGATTCCTTGGTTTAGAGAGATTTTTCAAAATGACCGTTACACGAGGTGGTACACCACGTGTCACTATATAAATAATAGAATATGTGTTTTAAAAAGTTAAAACTTAAAAAATAAAATTTCTCACAATGAAAATTTTCTCCTTGGTTTATTGATGATCCAAGCGAAATCAAACAGTCCACAGTTCGCATTGGCCGTTCTGGACCGTTCGACTAGTTTGGTTTTCCTTGTGCTATTTAATACAATAATATATTTACATTAAGAAGTGAAAAAAATATCGAAAACGTTTCAGTTGGACGGTTTGACCTGTTCGACGAGTTCGAATCACGAGGACATTTAACACTGAAGATTTGATCATTTTCTTGTGCTTCTTGTCATTAGTTTGAAATGCTTGACTTCAAATCTCAGGATTACAGTACGTATAATTAACTGTTTGAGAACAAAATAAGTACATTAGTATCAAATGACTATACTGTATACAAATCACTTTAGATTCAACATATTACGAGTTCATTTGGATGTACTTTTAAAATGACTGAAAACGCTTTTGGTGAAAATATTTTTGAAACCAATCCTCAGTAAAAATGCAAGTAAATCCTGAAAATGCACTTAAAATGCTTCCTGGAAGAAGCACATAACTGGTGCTTCTTGCATAAAGCACTTAAAGTGCTTTTGGAACCTAAAAACACTTTCTCTAAGAGCAAGTCCAGTGAGGCCTTTAGCTCGATGGACCGTGGACAGAACAAGACCAAATCGTTGGGGCAATCAAGTTCAGCCCATGTGGGCTTCAGCGCCGGAGGGGGCCCAAGCGACAAGCCCGACACGAATCGCTGGCTCGAGAGCCCGAGGTACATTAGCCACGATTTAAAACATGGGTCATCGGACCCCTCAAGAGAGAACACTGGAATATTTGGTAGGGATTCATCCCGATTCTGATCTCGACTTAAAACTCCATTAAAAATTGTAATTTTAGCACAAAAATGATGCTAAAATGAAAAGGTACAAGATTCTACCACTGTGAGTAACAACCGTGGTCGAGATTGGCCAGGTTTGGTCACGAAGCTCACTGGATTTTCTCGGCGGATTCTGGAAAAATGAAATAGAAAGCATGCACAGCGAAAAGAACAAAATTTAACCATTAAGTCTTCACCCGGAATCACAACACCAACAAGAAAATCCCAAATATTCAAAGGAACAAGGAAATCTCACCTGAAACTACAAGCTAGAGCTTGAAGCTCTCGAGTCTAGGATCACTGCACTTCCCAGTGCACTGATGGTGCATGCAAGGACCCAGTTATGTTCCTAAAGTTGTCAGGAGTCCAAATATACGAGTTCCAAGTTCATGATGTGACGAAATGGTAGGGAATTATTATGATGCTCTCAGTGCTTTATATGAAATTACAAATAAAATTATTTTGTATTATTTTATAAAATAAAAAATATTAATATTTTATTTCCTATTGTTAGGGCTATTTAGTTTTAGGGGTGGAGATGCAAAAGACAGTTATTGTTCATTAAGGGCAATTATTGTTCATTGGGTGGATTCAATAGTGAATAGCCCTAGGGGGATTTTGCAACGCTGGAGTTGCTCTAAAAGTGTTTTCAACCATTTTAAAAGTACACCCAAACGAGCCATACATTGTTTTTAGTCTTTTCAAATATATTGCATTTTTTGTCGCTTAGGCTAACTCGTAAGAGAAAGATTTTAAGTTTAATTTTTGTAAATAACTAAATCGATATCAACTTATTCCTCACCTTCTTAGTGTACATGTCGTTATATATATAAGATGTAGAAAAAACTATTGCATTTTGAATTATAAGTGCTGCCACCCCAAGAATATGGTTTCGGTGTCATAATATTTAAAAAAAAAAATTAAATTAAATTATCTAAAACCCTAGTAGCCGACCGTAGCAACTGGTGGACTAGTTCTGGTCCCGCGCGCATATAGAATGTGATGACCGAGAGAGAGCACCAAGATCACCACCGCCAGCAAAACCACCATCGCCATCACCACTGCCGCCGGCTTTTACCCTCCACCACTACTTTCTCCAAATTTCCATTAATCTTCTGTGAGATACCATCCAAATCAGCGTTTTCCAAATTAGAATATTGTGGCAGAAAACATTATCTGCCTGTTACAAAAGAAAATGATTTTTTTTAATACAACAATATATTTACACTAAGGAGTGGAGGAATAAACTGGTGGCAAACTCGTTATTCACAAGATTCGAACTTAAAACTTTTCACTTACAAATGAAAAAAGAAAAAATTATTAGACCGAAATATTAATTGCCTCAAAAATGATTTTACGATCTTTCTTTCTGCTAAAGAGCAACTTCGTCTAAAGTTGTTATTATGGTGAGATTATATTGTTACAATTCCCCTCCTACAGGTTTCCTCTTGCACTACTAGAAAATGGGGCAATAGCCACCTGTTTTCGCTGCTAGATCAAATTCTCTAGCATTCATTTTCCTCTTCATCAAATTTATTTCGGTCGGAAAGAAAACGAATTCGTGGAACAGCCAGTTATACCTGACTCCTGCAGGGTGCTTTTGTCAAGAAGAAAGTCAGCATTATATTTCATTCCTGATAAATCGTATCCCTTAAGGCCTCATTTGATGTTTAGACATGTTGATTGATAATCTCATAATAAACACACCAATTAATAGTTTAAAGCGCACGCGGACAACTGATGCTAGATAAAATAGATGAGTTTGAAGAGGGGATGAAATATAGGAAAAGCTCTTTTTGTAAACCCTTCATCAAGTAAGAATTGGGGCTAAACCTATTCTATCTTTTATAGCCTCATAATTCTTGTCTTAAATGAAGTTTTGCAAAAGTTAATATATGTGTATGCTTATGTGTATCCGTGACACTACTTTTGACGCGTTTTTGTGAAGCTCATTCTGTAACGTATTTTAACAATCTGAACTGTCTATTTTTTAGAACATCATTTATAAATCATTCTTGAAAAAAAATTTGACAAATCCAAGACCATTAAGACGTTCATTTGTAGCAAGGTTCTAAAAGACACTATGCACTAGTCGGGCGGTGGGCTGGTGCCTAACGCTTAGGTGGCAAGGCGGGGCCTAGGCAGACTAGGCGAGTTTAAGTATATTTATTATGTATCGTATAAATAAGTGTCTAATATACTTAAAAAATACATAATTGTATTGTGATACATAAATTGTAAAATAAAATGACATGCAGATTATAAAGTATTAGAATAGATTGAAATATGGGGAACAAGCATATAATGGGTGCATCCAATTATTTAACAAGTCTCTTACATTTTACTAAAAAATAAAATGCAAAATGAAAGTTATCAGTTTTTTGTCTAAGTGAGATTTGTGACCTAGGCGGCCTAGGTGGGCTAGGCGGGCACCTAAGCAGGTCTATGTGCCCTTTTTTAATTTTCAAATGTCTAGGGATTAATTAGGGGCAGCGCTAGGCTGAGATTTTTAGAACAGTAATTTATAGTGAAGAAAATGCACAAATATGGTTCTACAAAGATACCCCAAACACTTAATCCGACAATCATATGATTTCAGATTTTGGTGATTTTTGGTAGACATGATTTTTGAGATAAGACCTGAATGACAGACGGTTCAAATTGTTGAAATACATTACGAAGTTGGCCCCACAAAAACTTGTGTTGTGTAAAAAAGTAGTGTCACAGATTTGTCCCCATATATATAGGGTTGTGCTATCCACACACCCCATTTTACTTCTCACACACTCCTTGATAATTTCTGTCCGTTGATCTTCTTCAATTCATCCGATCCGACATCCGAAAATTAAAACGGTGTGTGAGAAGTAAAATGTGGTATGTGGATATCACACCCATATATATATATATATATATAGGGAGACTTTGGATGCGGTCCCTAACTATGAATATTCTTTGATCGAAACCTTGTTGGTTTTGAATTTTTGATCCAAGTCTCTAAAATTAATGTCATAATTTATTTCTATGTACGTTACTATATTTTTTTAAATTAAAAATTTATATTTATATTTGTTTATATTAATGAGATTTTAAATAAAAAAAAACCATAATTTGTGGGATTAAAAATATTAAAATATAAATATACTATTGTGTGTGTGTGTGTGTGTATAAACATGGGTACATTCATCAAAATTAACCAAAAAATTATTGTATCAAAACATGGGTACATTCTTCAAAATCACAAAAAAAGAAGAAGTTATTAGGCTTAATAACATTAGTAAATTTCTTTGATTAAACTTAACATGAATACATTCTCAAATAAAAAAAAAAGAATGTACCCATATAAGTTTAAAAATGGATTAGAAAAAAATTGAATAGATTTTATATAAAAAAAAATGGTACATTTTACATATAACAAATTGATATATTAAAGAATGAGTACATTTTAAGATTAAAAATTTGAAAAAATTACATGAATGGGTACATATAATTAGCATGGGTACATTTAGCAAAAATAAAAATGGGTACAAATAAATAAAAAAAATATGGGTACAAATACAAATAAAACTTTAAGAAATATGGACACAAAAAGAAATTAATATATGGGTACAAATTAAAACTAAAAAGAAAATTGGTACAAATTAAAAAAGGGTACAAACCAAAAATAAAAATATATGATAAAAAATTTAGCCATAAATATAAATATACTAATTCTAACATTTTTAACATATTTAGAAATAAAAAAATATTTTATTATTGAAATAATTAAAGATGTTATTAATACCAAGGACGTTGATCAAAAATTGAAAAGGAATAAAGTTTTAATCAATGGAGTAGCAAAATTAAGGATAAGAACCTAATTTCTCATATATATATATATGCAAAATGCATGTCTGGCTAGGCAGGGGTATCGTATGTTGCATTAAAATCTTCAAAAAGCAAAATATTGATTGCTAGTTTATGGCATGAAACACACCCAAAACCCTACTTAATTTTTAAAAAACATACATGCAAATAAGGCAAGTAGAACACTTTCGATGGGTGATACGCATGGGATAAAGAAAATATTATATTTGGTATGGCGTGAATCATGACAACACTATTTTAACAATGCTCTTTAGCCGTTTTACTTTTCGTTGTTTTGACGTCGAAAGTAATGCTCTTTTGTTTCGTAAGTAGAAATGGACGGGCTCTTTTAGTTATGGCAGACCATATTGATAAATCTGCAGAATATTGTTTTTTGCATGTTACGAATTTAAAGCAATATTTTGATAGGTTTTTTTTTTTTTTTTTTTTTTTTAGTGTTTTTATATTTGGCAGAGAACTGTTTTCTTTTGTTTTCATTTGACAAATCCTTAGTACCGTTAATAATCCATCATTTTCGTGACAGAATTATTATTATTTAAATCTTCTTTCTTGCTTTCTTGTGATGGTGAGTCAGTGCACTGCTTACTCTAGAACCCATTTAATATCTTAGAACCAATAACATGCCTTAAACCCTGCGCAAAATACAAGAATTGCATGTACAAAAAGGTAAAAGTAACGTGTTATACGCAAGGAAGAAAATATCGGTAATATCGGAAATATCGGTAGTCCGAAAACACGGAAATATCGATGGAAATATCGGTAAAATATCGATATCGATAAAAATTACATGGAAACCACGGAAATTGTAAGAAAAACTTGGAAATTTTTATTGAAACTTTGTAGGATGTTTATTTAGTCAATTATCTATTAGTTTATCACAAAAAATTGGAAGGAAATGCATTGCATGATGGATTTAACATTATCAAGTTGATTATATATCGAGCTGACAAACATTGTGAGTGTAGAAAATATGTAGTAATTAATGAAAGAAGTCTAAACACACCATAATCATTTATATATAATGAATTAGTACAATATTTGGAGGTTTTATTTAGGATATTAAAAAAAAAAAAGGGAAGTGAATAAAATGATGAAGACTAATGTGCCGAATTTGACATTTTAAATTTCTTACACATAAGCATGCGTCTAGGCATTGAAGTTCCAAATTATAGTATATCAATTAACGATTGAAAATCAATACATTGAATAAAACTAAACTTTAATTTGGATGCCGATTATGTTTTTTCAAGTTTATATAAAGTAAAAGAATTGAATTTTGGAAGTCAAGAGTGTGTCAATTGTTTTATAATTCGTCCGAATACATATATCAGGTTGCTACTCAATGTAATTTGAAAGTATATCTAGTGCAAGGACTTGTCTTTTTTTGCTGATAAGCAAAGGGTTTGTAGCTTTTTTTGCTAAGCAGTAGAACATATTATGTTTGTTTAATCTTTAGCATTTGATGGTTGTCCACAAATATAGGATAGAAGGCCCCAAATTAGATTTGGCTCTTACCTAGTTAGAGTCACAAGTTCACATGTACCAGCCCTTGAGGCAATACGTTTTGGTTTTCCGGCCAAACCACGGCGAGTTGGCCGGCGTGCAAGGTATCAATCTCTTCGTCTCGTCGAGTAGTACAACTTTCCTTTTTGTTTCACTTAATTTCGTTGAGTATTGAAAAAGTTATACTCATTTGAATCTTACCCAGTTTCTGGCGACCTCAGTGGCTTTCGAGGCAATTTCTGGCCCAACCACAACGAGTCAGACGTCGTGTGAGGTACCATTCTCTTCGTCTCTTCGAGGGCTACAACTTTCCTTTTTGTTTCACTCAATTTCGTTGCGTATTGAAAAAGTTATACTCATTTGAATCTTACCCAGTTTCCGGCGATCTCAGTAGCTTTCGAGGAAATTTCCGGCCAAACCACGACGAATCGCCCGGCGTGCAAGGTATCAATCTCTTCGTCTCGTCGAGTAGTACAACTTTCATTTTTGTTTCACTCAATTTCGTTGAGTATTGAAAAAGTTATACTCATTTGAATCTTACCAGTTTCAGGCGACCTTAGTGACTTTAAAGGCATTTTCCGGACAAACCACGACGATTCAGATGTTGTGTGAGGTACCATTCTCTTCGTCTCTTCGCGGGCTACAACTTTCGTTTTTGTCTTGCTTGATTTGGTTGAGTTTTGACAAAGTTATGGCCGTTTAAAGTGGGTATGAATTTTCGGCCGAAATTCCTATTTTTTTTCCTTGGTCAGTCCCACATCGCCCAGCGAGGGCAGTGAGCATGCCAAGAATGCCTATAAAAGGCACATTCACTCGGTAAGAAAATCATGTCTTGGTTAGCCTTTTGGGGCTTTGATCAAGTGCAGTATATGTTGATATTTTCAACATTTTAAAATATTTTTTAATATTATATTACGATATTATCGATAATTTTAAAAATATCGCGATATTATCGATATTTTCGATAATATCGCGATATTTTAACGAAAATTATTTAGATAGTTAAAAAAATTTCGGATCTCTTAAAAAACGATAATATCGGCGATATTTCGCCGATATTATCGATTTTTTCTTCCTTGGTTATACGTTAGTTTTGCTGACTATGCTAACAAGCTGGATGAAACTACCATGTTGTTGAGAAATTCTAAACAATTGCATGTCAATATTAATAGAGAAGTGATTTTCACACATCTTTTCCAGTTTTTTCGCAAAATTCTCTTTAAATATTTCTAGCCATCAGATTGAATAACTTTGACAGAAGCAAATGACAAGATTAAGCATTGATGTGTGAGAAACTAAAAATGATGTGTTTATCATTTTCTTGTTAATATTCATGGCCTCTCCTATTTGACAACCATTGAGGTTGCGTTTGGTATGCATATAAAGGAATTTATAGGAAATGGTTTCCCATTTCTTTTTCTAACAACAACAAAACAATAACAAAGTCTTTTCCATTAAGTAGGGTCGGCTGTATAAATCCTAGAACGCTATTGTGCTCGGTTCTGTGTCACGTATTCCATTAGATCCAAGTACTCTAAGTCTTTTCTTATAGTCTATTCCAAAGTCTTCCTGGGTATTCCTCTACCTTCGGCCCTAAATCTCTGTCATGTAATCGTATCTGTTAACTGAAGCGTCAGTTGGCCTTTGTTTCACATGTCCAAACTACCATAACCGATTTTCTCTCGTATTTCCTTCAATTTCGGCTACTCCTACTTTACCTCGGATATCCTCATTCCTAATCTTATCATTTCTCGTGTGCCCACATATCCAACGAAACATTCTCATCTCTGCTACACCCATTCCCATTTCTTTTTCTAAGGGAAGGAAAATGCAAAATTCGTTTTCCATGTTTGTTAATATTGGGAAAGTAAGTAGGAAATATCAAATTTTTGGAGATGTATGATGGATATTTTTAATTGTCAATGATGACATATTTGCCATAAAGAGATATCAATTAATGTTCTTTTTGTTTCCCTTGGAGAAGGAAAGTGAATACCACAGAGGTGGAGGGATTCATTTTTTCTCCTACGTTTCCATGAGTTAGGGAATCATTTCTCAAGTCCGGACTTACATATTGAAAGGCAGTACTTTCTCATTTCCCAGCTCTTTTTTACTCATACCAAACGTAGTCTGAAGATGGTGTTGTGAGTGTGTTGAGAAATTAGTGAAACGAAACTATCTTGTCAGTCGTCACTAACTAACACACTCTAACTCAAAATATCCACCTGGATATCTAAATCAAGATGTGTTGGTCGACACCTGGAGAGTGATGAAGCCAATAAGTATGGTTGATGTGTAAAAGTGAGAATAAATTTAAACTTTAAATAAATAAATCATAGTGCGCAATGTGATTGGGTGGTAACTCTTATTACAAAAAGTGAAGTTCAGAGCATAGAGCAGAAAGATAAAAGTAGTCTCATTTCATATGTGTTTTAAATTTGTTTGTACCATACTTGACCAATCCCGAAACTACTGAACACCGGTCAACGTTATACCGTCAAGGACCCAGAAGAGTTTCCCTCCAACCAGGAGGCCAATCACAGCGCGACACGTGTCGACATCAGAAGCCAATCATAGCGCGACACGTGTCAACATCAGAAGCCAATCACAACACGATACGTGTCAATGTCAGAATGAAACTAGAAACTCTCTTCTATAAATAGAGATCATTCTTTCACAATATTTCCTAATGTCATTTGTACTAAATCATTCACTAGTACTCACTAAAGGAGAGCTTGAACCTATGTACTTGTGTAAACCCTTCACAATTAATGAGAACTCCTCTACTCCGTGAACGTAGCCAATCTGGGTGAACCACGTACATCTTGTGTTTGCTTCCCTGTCCCTATCCATTTACATACTTATTCACACTAGTGGCCGGAGCAATCTAGCGAAGGTCACAAACTTAACACTTGTTGTTGTACCAAAGTCCTCGCTGATTTTGTGCATCAACATTTGGTGTCGTCTGTGGGAAACGACACTTATTCCCACTCTCTTCAGCTTTGTCAAGTTGGTTTCCACCATTCGTACACTCTCTTTTGACCAGGCATCCCTTTCCAACATGGGGAGCAAAAGAAGCCACAACACACAGAATGACACCCCTCTTGCACTTAGTGCGAAACAACGAAAGAATGAAGGAAAGAGGGTTACTGTTCAAGCTAAAGTCGATGAGCTAGAAGCTCAAAACAACAAGATAGCAATGAAGAATAAGGTCATCCAGGAGCAGTATGAGAAGTTCTTTGAGACGCTCCATGAAACTATGCGTACTCAAACATGCGAGCTTGTTGCCCTTATGGACATCAACCATCATCTAGGTGCCCCCCAACATGGAGGGTCACCTTCATTCGACATGGATATCCCTGATGAGGAGCGAGCTAATCATCAAAACATTGATCAACATGAGACTTCTCTCAATCCAGCTGCTTCGACCTAAAGCAGGAGAAGTGGAGGAAGACACCTCCTTGCAGAAGGGTTGGAAGGATCGAAAGCCGTTTATCGTGACTGCCGAGAATTCCTAAAGCAACGTCGAGAGAATCCCCTCCACATATGCTCGAAGATCAATGACCCAAGGGTTAATGAAAGACTCGGTCCCCTCCCACGACCTAGGTCAGCTGCCAATCTAGGGAAGCAACAACATGTCCTAGAGGAACATGAAGGTACAGGGGACTCTGAGGTATTCCGACAGACTAGCCTTAGAACTCAGTACGGCGAGTCCAAGGAAAAATCACACGCCCTTGCTCAAACTTTCCTACTTTTAAGAGGCGATAGAGACTTACAAAAGAAAATCCCAATGGTACATGACTCCACTCAAGACCCCCTTGTCCTACAGCTCATTGAGGAAGTAAACAAGTTAAAGGCCGAACATCAGGCCGAGATACCTGACTAGAACCAACCCAATCCTGGCCCTTTCATAAAGAGGATCCTCGACACCCCCTTCAAGCGAAGACAAAACAAAAGTTTGGTTTACAACTCTATACTGGAAGAGAGGACCTAATTGAACACCTTAACCTCTTTGAGTCCACCATGGCATATCGGATGCACACCGACGAAGAGCAATGTCTTATCTTCCCCTCCACCCTCTCTGGCGGAGCTCTAAACTGGTATTGCCGTCTTCCACCTGAGACAGTAGACTCATTTGAGGAACTGAGGAAACTGTTTGTCTCTCAACACATCTTCCAGATCGATTGCTTGCATTCTGCAGATGACTTGTACACTATTCGCCAGAAGCCGGACGAGTCACTACGAGAGTATGCTGGTCGTTTCAGCCATGAGTATTCTCACTGCGTTGAGGTAGATGACAAGACCGCCCTCAAGGCCTTCACGACAGGCCTACGTGATTGTTTCTTTAAGTACATGATCAATGCCAACACTTGGAAGACTTACTCTGATGTGATGGCACAGGCTTACAACCATGCCTCCGCCGAGGCAAGGACATATCAAGGGAAACCCCCCCACAACCACCCCTTATCAGCAATTAGGGAGTGGAAGCCAGATCCAACCAAATGAGAAGACCTCGACCTTCCAAACGGCAGCAGTGCCTCCCACTGCCTTACTTAATACTTTGCCAAGTTAACATACATATCAATCTCAGGGAAAAAGGAAAGATTTCCATCCTCACCAGTCTCATTTTAGTAAAAGAAGTAAGGGACACTACTGCGATAACCAAGGGTATCGCCATGATAATCCCCGACCCCAGGCAGTCAACACAGTGGGTCAAGCACGTGTTAAGACAACCCCTACCCCCAAGTATAAGACATACACACCTTTGAACGCCACATGTGTGGCCATTTACCCCAGCATAGCACACTTGATACTGAAGCCAAAACCGAGGCACTCGGATTACAAGCCTACGAAGAACACGGGCATGTTTTGCTGCTACCACGAGCATAACGGCCATGACGGTGAGAAGTGTATCACCATTCGTGATCATATTGAAGCTTTGGCACGTGAAGGAAAAATTGATAAATTCCTCCTTCACTATCCAAGGGGTAACCGTAACCAACGCCAGGTAAATGTGATATATTCCATAAGTGGTGGCACACCCATATCTAAATCTTCCAACAGGGCCATGAAAAATAGTGAACGAGTTTTAAGGTCTGGCCACCAAGTGTTTCACGTGGAAGACATCAGGGGAGGTACGTATCAAAAGCCTAACTGGGATCCAATATGTTTCTACCCTGAGGAAGAAAGAGGTATCATCTACCCTCATAATGACCCACTGATCATGGAAGCTCACATAACCAACTTTGAAGTACGACGAATCCTGGTCGACACGGGGGCTTCGGTCAATATCATGTTTACTGAAGCTTTCAGGGCACTTAATGTAGTTGAACACTTGCTCGTTCACTCGATTTCCCCTCTGATAAGCTTCTCCAATGATATCGTGCAACCTTTGGGGAGCATAAACTTACCTTTCACCATTGGTACAAGCCCTTACACAGCTACCATTACCATTAACTTCCTGGTGGTTGATTGCCCAACGGCATATAATGTCATCTTCAGACGCACAGGCAACAATGATCTCAAGGTCATGGTATCCACACATATGTTGTTGATGAAATTTCCAACCCCCTACGGCAATGGTTACATCAGAGGAGATTAACTTAGTGCACGATTATGTTACAACACTTCGGTCAAGCAACAACACCTGCCTGTGCCCAAGGAAACCCTTTCTATACATGACCAAGTCATAAATACCAGCCCAGACGAAGCCAACTTGGATATTCACGGTGGCAATAGTTAACCCGATGATCCTCGAGATGACTCTTTCACCTAGCAAGCACAACCTGCTGAAGAGTTGGAGAAAGTCTCTATCTCAAAAGATTATCCAGATCGCATGGTGAAGATTGGCACCACCTTGTCACCACCTATTCGGTTGGCATTGATCTCGTTTTTGCAAGAGAACACTGAAGTCTTTGCCTGGTCATATGAGGACATGCCAGACATCTCTCCCGATATCATCTGTCATTGCTTAAGTATTGACCCCAAGACCAAGCCAGTGAGACAGAAGCGAAGATCTTATGACGTTGAACGATACGAGGCAATGAAGGCAGAAGTTGAAAAACTCAAAGGCATAAGCTTCGTCCGCGAAGTCAATTATCCAATGTGGGTAGCAAATGTTGTCCTTGTTAAGAAGAATCCAACCAAGGAAAGTCTCATACTCTAAAAGGTCTTGTGGAGAATGTGTGTCGATTACACCGACCTCAACAAAGGATGCCCGAAGGATAACTTTCCTCTTCCTCTCATAGACAGACTTATAGACTCTACGGCAGGGTGTGAACTCTTGAGCTTTATGGATGCTTACTCAAGATACAACCAAATCTTCATGAACCCTCCAGACCAAGAACACACAGCCTTCACCATTGACAGGGGACTATATTGCTATAAAGTTATGCCCTTCGGCCTAAAGAATGCAGGAGCGACTTATCAGAGACTGGTCAATTCAATGTTCACCGAACAAATTGAGAAGAGCATGGAAGTTTACGTTGATGATATGCTAGTCAAGAGCAAACATGCTGACCAACACATCACCAACCTATCTGAAACTTTCACCATTCTGAAAAGGTATCGAATGAGGTTCAACCCCAACAAATGTGCCTTCGGCGTAGGCTCTGGCAAATTCTTAGGCTTCATGATAAGCCAACGAGGCATTAAGGCTAATCTCGAGAAGATCAAAGCAATCCCAAACTTGAATGAACCGATAACTTCAAAAGACATCCAGAGCCTTACTGGCAAGGTGGCAGCCTTAACTAGGTTCATCTCTAAGGCCACCGACAGATGTGCTTCTTTCTTCAAAGCACTTAAGGGAAGTAAAAAGTACATTACATGGACTGATGAATGTGCTGAGGCATTCAAGAACCTCAAAAACTACATGAGTAAAGCCCCTTTGCTCTCCAAACCTGAGGTTGGTGACACTCTCATTATCTATCTGTCGGTATCGGCTTCAGCAGTAAGTTCCGTTCTCATTCGAAATGATGGTAATGTCGAACGGCCTATCTACTACGCTAGCAAGGCCTTACAAGATGCGGAGACACGATACTCCAACATTGAGAAATTGGCTCTAGCATTGGTCATGTCTGCTCGAAAACTTCGCCTTTACTTCCAAGCACACTCCATCATCGTGCTTACCAATCATCATCTTCGACAGATACTCCAAAGTCCTGACACTTCCTGGCGAATGATCAAATGGGCGATAGCATTGGGTGAGTTTGACATCTCCTACCAACCAAAGCCAGCTGAGAAGGGCCAAGCAGTGGCAGACTTCATCGCCGACTTCACATATCCTGTTGACATGGTTTCATTACCCTCAGAAGCTCAGAAAATAGAACCAACAGCCCCAGCATGGAGTCTATATATTGATAGCTCGTCTAACCAACAGGGTTATGGAGCAGGACTAGTCCTTACGATCCTTGACAAAGTGGCGATGAAGTATGCTCTTCGTTTCAAATTCAAGGCGTCGAACAATGAGGCCGAATATAAAGCCCTCATAGCAGGCTTACGTTTGGCCAAACACCTTGGGGTTAAACGAATTGATATCTTCAATGACTCCCAATTGGTGGTTAACCAAGTCACCAATAACTTTGATGCTAAGGATAGCTCTATGGCAGCATATCTGGCACAAACACAATTGTTGCTCAAGCACTTCCACTACCAGATCACCCAAATTCCTCGAGCGGCAAACAGTCATGCAGATGCTTTGGCTCGCCTCACTTCAGCGGTGGAAGACAAGATTGGGAGAACAATTCAGGTCGAATTGTTGGCAGCACTAAGCACCATGACTGAGGAAATGTGTAACTTACAACAAGGAGATAGTTGGATTACCCCGATTTATAGATTCCTTGCTCATGGCACCCTTCCAAATGACAAAGTCCAAGCTAAGCAGATTCGATACAAGGCTACCCGTTACTTGATCATTAATGACCAACTCTACAAGTGGGGTTTTAACCTACCATACCTAAGATGCCTTACGCCCGCAGAGGCGGAAACTATCCTTCGAGAAATACATGAAGGAGTCTGCGGAGATTATGCTGGATCTCGATCCCTAGCACACAAGGCTTTTCGCCAAGGATATTACTGGCCAACACTCCACCAAGATGCCATCAGAATATCCCGCTCATGTGGTAAGTGTCAACGCTACGTAACTATTCCTCACTCCCCTCCCGAGCCACTCACTCCTATGATCAGCCCTTGGCCCTTCGCCAAATGGGGACTTGATTTGATCGGCCTAATGCCTACAGGGAAAGGCAAGGTTCGCTATGCAATCGTTGCAGTTGACTACTTCACAAAGTGGGCCGAAGTAGAACCCTTGGCAACCATTATTGAGGCAAAAATAGAAGACTTCGTATGGAAGAACATCCTTTGCAGATTCGGCATTCCCAATGTCATAGTCACTGACAACGGGCGACAGTTCGACAACAATAAGTTCATGATGTTTTGCTCTAAGTTCAACATCAACTTATGTTTTGCCTCCCCAGCTCATCCCCAGTCTAATAGACAAGTTGAAGCCATCAACAAAATAATCAAGCGAACTTTGAAAACTAGCTTGGACAAGGCTAAAGGTTGTTGGCTAGAATTTGTACCCCAAGTTCTTTGGTCATACTGCACTTCGTATCAGACATCAACATGAGAAACCCCATTCTCACTTGCCTTTGGTACAGAGGCAGTTGTCCCAGTTGAGCTTGAGCAAGCAACGTTCCGAGTCCAGAACTACGTGCAAAGCGAAAATGACAAACAACTTACCCTCAACTTAGATCTAGTCGAGGAACACAGAAACTAGGCTCACTTGAGGAATGTCGCCTACAAACAGCGCATCTCCAACTACTATGACTCAAGGGTCAAACCTCGTTCTTTCAAAGTGGGGGATTGGGTATTGAAGAAAAGATTACTCTGCGACAAAGTCCCAAGTGAAGGAACACTTAGTCCAAACTGGGATGGACCGTTTGAAGTTGTTGGCATCAGTCGCCTTGGCTCCTACAAGCTTAGAAGCTCCGATGGCAAGACCCTTGGCCATCAATGGAACGCTGATCACTTGAAGTACTATTACAAGTAAACTCACATTGTACAAGTGTTAAGCTTCAGCCGTTCGGCATCCTATGTAACGAAGACTATTTGGCATGAATTCAATAAAGAGGTGATTTAGACAACTTGATCCTAATCCTCTTACATTCCTAGCAATGAAACACTCGGGTTCAAAGCTTCAACTTGAATGCTTCCAACATGAAACAAAGTCTAAGTGTATGTCAACAAGACTATACAAATAAACGAACAGCTTCACAGTATATTCGTTTAATCATACATTCCAACACATTCATACGTAAGCCAACTGTGCTTTGAAAGGGTTCAACATATTTTGTGTCATTCGACACTTGCTACAATGTGCCTAGACACCTTGCCCTTATTCTCACCAACCAGATGATGAAATGTGAAGAAGGAACTCATCTTCATGCCACCAACCAGGTGATGAAATGTACAACCCGTACTCTCCTTCATGCCACCAACTAGGTGATGAAATGTACAACCCGTACTCTAATATCATTTGGCAACTTGCCATTTATGCCACCAACTAGGTGATGAAATGTACAACCCGTACTCTCCTTCATGCCACCAACCAGGTGATCAAATGTACAACTCGTACTCTAATATCATTTGGCAACTTGCCACTCAAGCCATCAACCAGGTGAAGAAGGAACTCATCTTCATGCCACCAACTAGGTGATGAAATGTACAACCTATACTCTCCTTCATGCCACCAACCAGGTGATGAAATGTACAACCCGTACTCTAATATCATTTGGCAACTTGCCATTCATGCCACCAACCAGGGGAAGAAGGAACTCATTTTCGTACCACTAGCCAAGTGATGAAAGCAACTCACCATTCATTCTACCTACCAGAAGACGAGTGGTACAACTTGTACATGTGAACTCCTAGCATTCACAAATAATCAAAAACCCTCAAGCTTGACAACTCAACTAGGGGAGCACTTATGCCAAACAAGAGTTATAGTCACCAACAAAGTCTTATTGCAAGCCAACAACAACTTCAGTGCATGGCATACGAAGATCAAGCTATTTAGCTTTCTTGCATCTGCTTCAAACATTTCCCCTCTGTAACAATGCAAACACTACAACTCGTAGAAAGCTTCACACACTCTTGATCAAGACAATGTGAAGCAAAACCAATTTATGGTGCCAACAAGAGCTTCATCAACAGAGGGCAACCACAATTCTTAAAAGCTTCACACTCTTGATCAAGACAGTGTGAAGCAAAACCATATTATGGTGCCAACAAGAACTTCATCAATGGAGGGTAACCACAATTCTCAAAAGCTTCACACACTCTTGATCAAGACAGTGTAAAGCAAAACTAATTTATGGTGCCAACATGAGCTTCATCAAATGAGTTAAACCACAATTCTCAAAAGCTTCACACACTCTTGATCAAGACAGTGTGAAGCAAAACCAATTTATGGTGCCAACAAAAGCTTCATCAATGGAGGGCAACCACAATTCTCAAAAGCTTCACACACTCTTGATCAAGACAATGTGAAGCAAAACCAATTTATGGTGCCAACAAACAGTGTGAAGCAAAACCAATTTATGGTGCCAACAAACAGTGTGAAGCAAAACCAATTTATGGTGCCAACAAAAGCTTCATCAAAGGAGAGCAACCACAATTCTCAAAAGCTTCACACACTCTTGATCAAGACAGTGTGAAGCAAAACCAATTAATGGTGCCAACAAAAGCTTCATCAAAGGAGTTCAACCACAATTCTCAAAAGCTTCACACACTCTTGATCAAGAAAGTGTGAAGCAAAACCAATTTATGGTGCCAACAAAAGCTTCATCAATGGAAGGCAACTACAATTCTCAGACCTTCGAAGCAAATTCAATTTATATGGTTCATCCAAACCTTCGACTACTACAAGGTCTGGCTTGCATCACAATCTTTTGCTAAACAGTGTGGAAGCAAAATTTGTATATGTTGTCTCTCCCACATTTTCAAATTTCTAGTTTTCCAAAAAAAAAAAAAAAACAAAAAAAGGGAAATTCAACAAAGCTTCATCAATAAAGGACAACTACAAATTCTAAAAAGCTTCACACTATCTTGATCAAGATAGTGTGAAGCAAAATCAATTCATGGTACCCAACAAAAGCTTCAACTCCAAAGCTTCATCAACAAAAGCTTCAACTCCAAAGCTTCACCTACAAAGCTTCAACTCCAAAGCTTCACCAACAAAAGCTTCATCAATGGAGGACAATAACAAATTCTCAAAAGCTTCACACTATCTTGATCAAGATAGTGTGAAGCAAAATCAATTCATAGTACCCAACAAAAGCTTCACCAACAAAAGCTTCACCTACAAAGCTTCAACTCCAAAGCTTCACCAACAAAAGCTTCATCAATGGAGGACAACTACAAATTCTCAAAAGCTTCACACTATCTTGATCAAGATAGTGTGAAGCAAAATCAATTCATGGTACCCAAAAAAAAAGCTTCAACTCCAAAGCTTCACCTACAAAGCTTCAACTCCAAAGCTTCACCTACAAAAGCTTCAACACAAAAGCTTCACCCACAAAAGCTTAACTCACAAAAGCTTCACCTATAAAAGCTTCACCTACAAAAGCTTGACCCACAAAAGCTTGACCTACAAAAGCTTCACCCACAAAAGCTTGACCTACAAAAGCTTCACCCACAAAAGCTTCACCCACAAAAGCGTGACCCATAAAAGCTTCACCTACAAAAGCTTCACACTATGTTGATTAAGATAGTGTGAAGCAAAATCAAGTCATGATGCCCAACAAAGCTTGACCTACAAAAGCTTCACACACAAAAGCTTCACCCACAAAAGCTTGACCAATAAAAGCTTTACCCACAAAAGCTTGACCTGCAAAAGCTTGACCCACAAAAGCTTGACCCACAAAAGCTTCACCTACAAAACTTCAACACAAAAGCTTCACCTATAAAAGCTTCACACTATCTTGATCAAGATAGTGCGAAGCAAAATCAATTCATGGTGCCCAACAAAGCTTTAACCTCAAAGCTTCACCTACAAAGCTTCAACACCAAAGCTTCACCTACAAAGCTTTAAAATATATATATATATATATATATATATATATATAATTTTTTATTTTTTTCGGAAATTCGAAAATTTAAAATTTCGGAAATTCAAAAATTCAAAAAAAAAAAAAATTCAAAAAAAAAAATTTCGAAAAAAAAATAAATATGCCTAGGCCTCCTCTTCTTTGGGCCTAACAACTTTCATAACAAATATATATGAAGAAGGAGTTTTGGGCTACCATTTAGAAAGAATATGCCTCATTCGTCAACTCCCTCGATCGGAGACTTGGGGGACTCCTACCATATGCTACTGCACCTTGATACTCGGAAGTCTCACGACCACTCAGTGACTTGGATTTTTCAAGTCTCCAAACGAGAAGTTTTCCTCACTTGGGAAAGTAAAGGAGCACTACCTCAACCTACATGCTTCACTCACAAAGCTTCAACATACAAGCTTCAACAAAAGGAAAAATTCAAAGAACTTAGTGAAGAAGGCCTTGGTGTATTTAACACAATACGTTGAAATGAAGCAAAGCTTGTTTATTGATATCTCCGATAAGTTACAAATATGTACATATACATGAATCAAAATAAACAAACAAGAGGGAGCCTTCACAAAGGTTGCTCAAGAGAAGTCTTAGCAGTCGGCAGAGCCCCTGATCGAGGAGGCACCAGAGGGTGATTATTCGGAGCCTCAGTACTAGGCAGAACCCCAGAAGGAGGAGGCACTGAAGGTTGATCATTTGGAGCTTCATTATATGTAAGCTACCTAATGATTTCATGGAGACTAAAAACATGAGAAACAAGTTGGGTTTAATTAAATAACTATGATATACATTTAAAGTCAAATCAACACATATATTTAGTGGCAATGCATTGCAAGTGCAGTTAGTCCTCATTAAATAAAGTACAAGGTCATGTTACTTAGTCCCTTCATCCCTAAAAGTACTGGTTGCTACGATCCTCTCTCTCTTTACTCAACAAAATTTGCTCTTTTGTTCATTTTCTCATGTAATGATTATTGTAAACCAATGGGCTAAATATGTCTAGCTAGGGTTGGCATGTTGAAATCAACCAAATAATAATGAAACTCACCTTCTTCACCTTCTCAATCATATTCCACATCTAGTAGCCAACTGGTCTGAAAATGAAGATCTATCTCTTTCACCCCCTCTGCTAGTGTAGGAGAATCCAGTTATGATTGTGTTGGACTAGGTTTCCCTTCCTGATCAAACCCTAGCCTCCCACTTTTCCCTTTCCTAACCCTATTTGTCCCTCCTACTTTCCCTTTCCCAAAAATTCCCTTGCCGTGACCCTTTCCTGTCTCTCATCCCTATGTCCACTCAAGCTTCATCTTCTTCCTCCACCTCTATACCTTCTCTCTCCGGTCCTAATGTTGCCCACTTCTTGAAACTCACATATGAGTCACAATTTATTTGGTTACATGATTGACACTATTAATCCGGCCCCTGCTGCCACTCTTCCTGCTGTTGACAAGGAGCATGCTAAACTGAATCAGGCTGTCGCTAAGTGGTTTCAGATGGATAAATTGGTTGTCAAATAATTGACTTCCACCCTCTTCGAGCCTATATTTCCTAGAAATTGATGGATTTTCTACTTGGCAGTAGTCGGTGCTTTTATACTTATCATAGTTAACTGAATTAGGCTCACTAGTATTATCTATGGATTAGTACTAATTAACACTCACATATTCCAAACCAAACATTTGACAAATCACCACCAAAATATTCAAGTTCCGTTTTTTTTTTTTTTTTTGTGACAAATCAGATAATTATTTTAAAAAATCCTATTTTCACTATCATTTTTCATACTTCTCTTGAGTATTCAGTACTCCTTCATTCTAACCAAATTTATTCGACTAAAAAGGGATACATGAGAGTGAACGAGAATAAAGTAATAAAAGAGGCACTTTATAATTAAAGGGGTGTTGTTGTATGGCACTTTATAATTTAAGGGGTGTTGTTGTAGTATTTGTGCACAGTTAATATAATAATTCTGAAAAGGAAAACATTGAAGGGCGGTGTGTGGGGTGCCCCTTCGACACACCCAAGCTCTAACTTTGATTGTGGATGCAAATTTTCATTAAAGATAGACTGACGAAAATCACACTTGCAAGACAATCAATATTGTTAGGCTAATTGATGAACACTAAAAAAAAAGGGTTAGGGTGTGCAAACGGGTCTTCCATTCCTAAAGCCAGAATAAGTTGCGAGAGAAACATAATTGAGAGAGTTCTAAGTAGTAAGTTGTGATTACCATCTCCTTGTTTGACTTTGCCATATTTAAAGTAGGGACTCTTCGTAGGCAGCCAGACATAGGGTTGCAGATCATGCTAGGCAGACCTCTGTGTTTTGCTAAGATGGTGTAGACCTTACTAAGCACACAACTTGAGCAGATCTCTGGTGGTAGGCGTGGTATGAGACCCGCCAGAGTAGGAGACACCCAAGGAAGACTCCAAAGAGTCAATCTCTGCCTCCTTAATCCCGAGTAGGGCACAATGGTAGCTGTAGGGATATCTGGTTCTGAAAGGGACACCTTGCTATGTCCTTGAACCCAAAGAGTTGACTCTTCCTATTAGGATTTTGTGTCTGGTATACTCAAAATGTCAAGGGTAAATTTATCGTATTGAGCTAATAGTTCACGTGCCGTTCTATTGATAATGAGCCTTTTATGCTATGTTTTCATGACAAGAAACATCTCCAGCAACATTGTAACTTGTTTGGATTGATAAATTATGAATGACATTAGTATTATCTACTATCTAAAAGGATTTGGTTGTCTACATTTTTCTGGGACATTTTACCATTTTAAATTCGCCCTTCCCCAATTGATTCTTGACTTCGCCATTGACTATAAGTACATATTGTGCATTCAAGAATTTACCTTAAAAATCTACAAGCAATACTAACAGTACCCAAAAGGCACTATGCAATTAAGGGTTATCCAAGTTGATTCCTTCCCTCAAAGAAAGGCATTTTGTTCCTCCACAGGCGACTGTACACTATTCTTTTTCTCCACCTTTTTGTTACTATATATTATATATTGTCTCTTATGATGTGTATAAATTAAAGACTTTTCATGTATACAGGATCCAATAAATGAAGGTTTCTTTAGCATCAAAACTCTACTCAATATATGGAGGAGAGGTGAGCAATGAGGTCAATGGAAAAATGGTAACCCACTTACGAAAATAATCAAAAGCAAAAAGCTCAATCCCACTGCTTCCAACCACCATTCTGAGTGCAATTTAACTACCAATCACATTGAAAAGCGTAAGAAAAATTTCATTGTCCAAATGCTCTTCCTATTCTAATTCTAATTATTTTTCTGAATATGCCTACTATAATATGTTGTGTGTTATTATAATATCCAATTAATCTTAGTGCCTCAAATTGTTCCCTAATCTCTCTTTCATCTCAGTTCGTACTCCAGCCAATGTATATCTCCAAATGCTTTAGAATATTGAAACTGAAAGGCAAACTGTATTTAGTCAATCCGACTTTTTTAAAGACTGACATATGCTTGCATGGGGCAGGCTAACTCAGGAGTAACTATAACATACTATAGGATGAGCAAACTCAGCCGAGAATTTTAGTTTAGATAAATATATATATATATATATATATATATATTAAAGTAAAAATATCGATACAGAAAATTATAAAGGAAAACTAATAAAAAGTCATCAAAAACTTTAGTTTTAATCAAAAGGATAAAATAAAGGTGTAAATGAATAGTATCAGGAGTGACTTTTCAGGCTAAAAATGTCCTTAATGTTAAAAGTGAACAGTAATATGAGTGTTTCATTGAGACTCCCAAAATATAAAGTGATGATAGCTTTGCTATATATTAAAGCATAAGAGTTGCATTTGAAACTTCAACAAACCTTAAATTAACAAATAATGCATCAAATATAAAACACAATGCTACACGAAAAAGACTTGTGAGTTTTAAATACACTGTATTCGTGCCAATTAGATTTGAGTATAGTGGTTATATATGCACCATGCATGATACCAGAGCCCTAATTTTTTGAGGTAATGTTTGGCTTAATGAACCTCCAACACCCCTTTTGACCATCTCCCCTCACGAAATCCATGCATATGCATGTAGACGTCGACAGCAAATTGGCCTATAAAACGGATCAGCATGGACCACTCACTCCCAACCAAATATTCTCTAGCTTCGACCCATGATTTTCAAAAGATTATAGTTCTGATTTGAAGTGGATCCTAATTCCCTTCCTCATTATCCTCAATGCCTATGCTCCTAACTAGTATATTGGATTTGATACACATAAAAGAGAATTCTTTTTTTATTACTTGTTACTGTAAGAGACAACAAGATATTATCTTCACATTGTGATTATATCTAAGGCACCACTAGAACCCTAGTGCATGTATCTATGTTTTACAATTTTCTTAACTGCTAAAACAGATTCTCATGCATCCACTTTCTATCTGTTACCGAAAGCTACGTTACATAAAAGCCTTTTTGAGCTGCTAGCAAAGTAATTTCTTGGATTCCTACAGGTTGAAGTGAACCAATTCTCACAACCTTAAGATGATCAGGATTCAGAAGCATTTTTCTTTATTCCAAGTATATAATAGCTGGGCATGGAGTTGGATTAAATTAATCCACTACGTAGAATATACCCGCTAAGAAATTGCTAAACTAATGGCCTAATACATCCCTGAATTGTAAACCCTAGCTAGCTAGAGCTATAAGATATATATATATATATATATATATATATATATTTAGCTGAGAAAAATTGATTAAAGTGTAGCAGCAAGCCAAATTTTGAAAGCTAATGAGAAATGGACGAATGATTGTTAGGGCTATGCTCAAGATGCTTGAATTTCATTTACCAATCGATTCAATTAATTTGCAAGTTTGTATGTAAAGAGACTACATCTGAATCTGCCACATCATCACAGAATATGAAGTCAAAAGCTGTACAAGTCAACAATTATCAACATTCAACAACTCAACAACTTAAGCCAAGATTGTTAGAGCTGTTATCTTAGTGTACGTAGTTGGCTTAATTAACTAATTATGTGTTGAGTGAATTTATAGAGGTGTATGTAAACCGAGTTGTAATTATCATTTCTTGGAATGAGAAAATCAATTTCTATTATGATATCCATCGCCACTACCTTCCACATTGATACTTCAAGATTTCTTTCTCGCTTCTGTAACTTTCTTGCGATCATGACAGTTTGTTTCTAATTTCTCTCTTATCTGATCTCATGGCTTTTACTTCTGAATCTTCATCTATAATTGATCCGTATCCAGTTATCACCAATTTTTTTGGTTCGAACTGATCGAATTCAATCACTTCTCTTATGATCAAGAATATAGGCAGTATGGTGCCGATTAAGCTCAAGCACGATAATTTGAATCATTTGTTGATTCAGTCTGCATGGATTACCGGATGAAATTAAATTCATGTTTTATTGCTTGAAAGGTATATGCTATGATTCTGCACAAAGCCATCTGCTTAACATCAAAGCTTAAACTTGTTATAATAATGGATCAGTACCCCAACAATTGAAAATTATTAATGGAGAGGGCCATGGTCGTGTATTGTACTTGATGCAGGACTTTACATTTATGTGGAATAATACTCAACAAAACTAATGTAAAGATAACTATACGTGTAAGAGTAACAGTTGGGAGGTCACATTTTGTACCTCATAATGTGACAAATAATTCATATAATTAACATCAATGAGATATACTCCATAATTTATATGTATGTACAACATTACTTGACATATAAGATAATATACCAATGTAGTACAATAGTGTGATCTACCTAGCATTTTTTATATTTAAATCATTATCGAGATAAACTCAATAATTCACATGTATGTACACATTACTTGACATATCAGATGATATACCAACGCAGTACAATAATGTGATCTTCCTAGCATTTTTCTGTATTTAAAGCATTATTGAGATAAACTCAATAATTCACATGTATGTACACATTACTTGACATATCAAATGATATACCAATGTAGTACAATAATGTGATCTTCCTAGCATTTTTCTATATTTAAAGCACTATCTAGATAAACTTAATAACTCACATGTATGTACACATTACTTGACATATAAGAAGATACACCAATGTAATACAATATTAATATGATCTCTCTAACATTTTTTTTTTATATATTTAAAGCACTATCGAGAAAACTTTCTAAAGCTTCTTTCTCTCTATATGACAGGCTACCACTCGTTTGGCGCCTTAAACATAATTTTAAATTGACCCCAAAAATATACATCCACTAAATCATTCTGGAGTTGATCATTATGGTCGAGCATATCGATCATAACAACAACAACAATAACAACAAAGCCTTTTCCCACTAAGTAGGGTTGGCTATATGAATCCTAAAACGTCATTGCGCTCGGTTCTGTGTCATGTCCTCCGTTAGATCCAAGTACTCTAAGTCTTTTCTTAGAGTCTCTTCCAAAGTTTTCCTAGGTCTTCCTCTACCCCTTCGGCCCTGGACCTCTGTTCCGTAGTCGCATCTTCTAACCGGAGCGTCAGTAGGCCTTCTTTGCACATGTCCAAACCACCGTAACAGATTTTCTTTCATCTTTCCTTCAATTTCGACTACTCCTACTTTACCTCGGATATCCTCATTCCTAATCTTATCCTTTCTCGTGTGCCCACATATCCAACAAAGCATCATCATCTCCACTACACCCATTTTATGGACGTGTTGATGCTTCACCACCCAACATTTTGTGCATACAGCATCGCCGGCCTTATTGCCGTCCTATAAAAATTTTCCTTGAGCTTCAGTGGCATACAACCGTCACACAACATGCCGGATGCACTATTCCACTTTATCCATCTAGCTTGTATTCTATGGTTGAGGTCTCCATCTAATTCTCCGTTCTTTTGCAAGATAGATCCTAGGTAGCGAAAGCTGTTGCTCTTTGGTACTTCTTGATCTCTGATCCTCACCCCTAACTCATTTTGGCCTCCATTTGCACTGAACTTACACTCCATATATTCTGTCTTTGATCGGCTTAGGCGAAGACCTTTAGATTCCAACACTTCTCTCCAAAGGTTAAGCTTCGCATTTACCCCTTCCTGAGTTTCATCTATCAACACTATATCGTCTGCGAAAAGCATACACTAAGGAATACCATCTTGAATATGTCTCGTTAACTCATCCATTACCAATGCAAAAAGGTAAGGACTTAAGGATGAGCCTTGATGTAACCCTACAGTTATGGAGAAGCATATCGATCAGAACCTTGAAATAAAATCAAGAAGGGATATTGACCAATCAGATCCTCACTAACAAACACTTGTTTTGCACCAAAATACATGGGTATCTATTGGGTGTTGGTCATTACAACTGTGTCGATCGGCAGCTATAGTGAAAGATATATTAGTTTATATCGTGTTGATGAATCAAGTTTAATTATTCTTGACACAGAGACTGTGAGAGGAAGGAAACATTTAGGCTTTAGCTGCTTTAACAAAGTGTTTGAATGGATGCTTGTCACATCTTCTCAAAGTTTCTGGTGATGAGGAAATTCCAAAAGATATATTGGGTCAATGTTCCTCTTCATGTTTCACATTTTGCATGATTCCTCATTTCAAAATGCTTGCGCCTTTTTCTACATGTGATTGTGAGACAGAGAATCAAGGTAAAAGAGGTAAAGAAAGACTTAGGAAGACTTTGAAAGAAAAAACATAAGTACTTGAAGCTAACGGAAGACTTGACGCAAAACTGAGCACATTAACATTTTAGGATTCATATAGCTAAGTCCATTTAATGAGATAAAACTTTGTTATTGTTTTTGTCTCTCCTATAACACAAAGAACCAGATCTTTGGGGACTACTTATTGGGACACTCAAAAGATATTTTTGTGTGTGTGTGTGTGTATGTAGTCTAGTGTACTGGACGTGTGTGCCTATTAGAGAGAGAGAGAGAGAGAGAGAGAGAGAGAGAGAGGAGGGTTTAACGGTCATTTTAATAAGTCCATGGAAAACTTGGTGCATGCTTTCACTAAAGGTTGGGACACTCATTTGGGTTCTCACATTTCGACCTTTAGTGAGAGAATCAAGCAATAGACCATTTCCCAAATGCATATTTAAACCCCTCATACCCAGCTGTCCCATGGAAGCCAAAGCACTTAACTAATTGTAAGTTGTAGCACAAAAAGCATGGCTACCACCACCAGCCAAAGTACAGCACCCAGCAACAGCACCACCGCCGCCGCCATTTGCTTCTCCAAGTATCTTCATTCGCTGTCCCAAACACCCCACAGGCTTAGGAGGAGAATGCTTGCAACGTGGACCCCAGACGAAGAGCTGAACCAAGTGAGGCAAAGGTCAGGGGCAGACATGAAAAGGAAACTCAAGTGGTATGATCTGGTGGCCCTTGGCGTTGGAGGAATGCTTGGTGTTGGAGTCTTTGTCACAACTGGCCCTGTCGCCCGTCAGACTGCTGGCCCTTCCGTGTTCATTTCCTATATCATTGCCGGAATATCAGCCCTACTTTCTTCCTTGTGTTACGCTGAATTTTCTGTCCAAATCCCAGTTGCCGGTGGTGCCTTTAGTTATCTCCGATTGACCTTCGGTACGTACATACGTTTGAACATTTAAATAATTATCTAGGTCCATGGTACTAGCTAAAATATATGTAATCAATATTTCTTCATTTTCTTCTTTGTTAATTACCTTTATTTCTGTATGAAGGAGAATTTGTTGGTTACTTTGCCGGGGCTAATATACTCATGGAGTACGTATTGTCGAACGCGGCTGTTGCCAGAAGCTTTACTGAGTATTTATCCTCTGCATTTGGAGAAAATTCAAGCATATGGAGAGTAGAAGTGAATGGTTTGGTAAAGGGATATGATATGTTGGACTTCCCGGCTGTTGCTCTTATTCTTCTTCTCACTCTCTGCCTTTGCCATAGGTAACATCTCTTCCTATAATTTTTTTCCTTCCTTCTGATATATATTATTCTACCTCATCATATTCTTATTTTACTGTCATATTTTCAGAATCTATGTGCTCAACATTTTGCTACTGGCTAGAACTTTTTAGTGTATTTTACACTAAAAAAAGTCCAAAAATTTATCACTTACCAAATATATTTTCTAGTATATTATCATTACATATTGATAATAATTTCCCAAGTGTTATTGGGTTCTCAAGTGATAGTATCTTTAATTTGTTTGAGTTAATCTTGAAAATGATGGGTGATTTATATCAATTTCTTTTTGGATTAATACTGCAGCACAAAGGAAAGCTCCCTATTGAACCTAATTATGACAGTCTTCCATGTAGTTTTCTTTGGATTTATTATAATTGCTGGCTTCTGCAATGGGACTTCCAAAAACTTGGTGAAGCCTCAAGGAATTGCGCCTTATGGTGTTACAGGTGTTCTTGATGGGGCAGCTAGGGTTTACTTCAGCTATATCGGCTATGACTCGGCGTCAACCATGGCGGAAGAGATCCAAAACCCTTTGACGAGCTTGCCAGTTGGAATCATTGGTTCCGTTGTCATCACCTCTGTGCTCTATTGCCTCATGGCCTTGTCCTTGTGTTTGATGGTTCCTTACAACAAGGTAAGTAACACGTTTTGTTTCAAAAGAGTACTATACGCAAGTGGTGGATTTGCTCTGGTGGATAGTGCTTTTATCTTCAACACACTGTGTCTGAGTTTTAAATTCTCCCTCTTTTTAGTCTAGCTTAGAGTAGTATTTTTGCTGCATTTCTAATGAAGATATGGAGTTAATTGTTGAAATGCATGGATTGACAGATAACAGAGAATGTGGCATTTTCAAATGCATTCAAAGAGATTGGTTGGGAATGGGCAAGCAATGTGGTAGGGGCAGGTGCAAGCTTGGGGATTGTTGCTTCACTTTTAGTAGCAATGTTAGGTCAAGCAAGGTACCTCTGTGTCATTGGAAGGGCCCGGCTGGTGCCCTCATGGTTAGCTAAGGTCCATCCGTCAACAGGCACTCCATTGAATGCCACCCTTTTCTTGGGTAATTTCCTAAATCTTTGCACGCACACACACACACACATATATGACTTATAATTGCTTTACTTCTCTATAATCTTCTTCCCTTACAATAAGGAAATGTCAGATTTTTCTTGAGAAAATTGGAGCATATTGTTTCTCAAATTTTGGATCAACAGCAGCTTTGGTCTCTGTATTACAAATTCGTGAGTATTAGTTTTTGAAACGTGTCACAACATTGAAAAGTGGTTCTTCATGGTAACGCGGTTAGAACTTACGTTCAAAATAAATGGTTTAAAGGGAAAAATAAGGGACAAAAGTTCTAATGGGTTTACCCAAAAATGATCATTGCTACACATTGTGACAAGTTTAAAGATCAATACTCATGTATTTTGAGTTTAAGGACCAGTACTCGAATTTTTTTTCTTCTTCTTCATGTGATAGAGGAGAATGGAGAGGTTAAAATTATGTATAATTGGCACACACAAAAATTCCTCCGATGAAGATTAGAGATTGTCTGAGTTAAATTTTACGATCAAAATTGACGTCTTAAACACTTATAAGTAATTATCTTGATTTGATTTTTGAAGTGCTGAAAATGCACCCTTTAATCATACAAAATTATAAACAGTTCAAAGAAAAAAAAGAGAGCAGAAAACAAAACAAACTGATGGATCCTTTTCTCTCCTATATATATATATATGATTCAGGACTTTGTACAGCATCAATTGCGCTCTTCACCGACCTCGAAATAGTGATTGATATGATCTCCATCGGCACGCTCTTGGTGTTCTACCTTGTGGCCAATGCTCTCGTTTACCGGCGATACGTGATCATCAGCAAAAACCCTCCATTTCAAACTCTCTTGTTCCTCTTCCTCCTATCGTCTAGTGCTATTGGCTTTTCCATGTCATTGAAGTTTAAGCGACAACGGTGGGGACTACCGCTTTTCGGGGTGTCTACGATCATCATCATTTCCTTCTTCAACTACGCAGTTCCTTGTGTTCGCCATCATATAGGGTGGTCAATGCCATTCATGCCATGGCCTGCTGCACTGTCCATCTTCCTTAATGTGTCCCTCATGACCACGCTGAAGAAGTTCTCGTTCGAACGGTTTGCGATATGGTCATGTTTCATAACATTGTTCTATCTGTTGTATGGTGTTCACTCAACTTATCAGGCCGAGGAGATGGGGAGCAGTGACGATGAAGTGAATCCAAGCTCAGCTGTGCAGCAAACTAAGCTAGACAATATGCAAGTACTTTGACTAATCATGTAATATTTTTTTCCTTTTTTTTTTTTTTCTTTTGCTTCCTATAGCAGTTTTTGTGGTGTATGAGTTTGGGTTTAGGAGTTTCAATCAAGCAAAAGGGAATTTCAATCAAGCAGAATGGAAAAGTTCATTGTGTATAAAATTGCCATATTAAAAAAAAGTAAAAGAAAACCAAAGTGCTTGTCTAATGGCCTATTTACATAACCGGAATCAAAACAAGAGGAATTGAATTGAGGAGGAATTTAAATGAGGAATCAAAATCAGATTCATGTTGAAGTTGTTCACTTAAATATTCTGGAATCTAAATAAAAATAGTACTGAATTCATATAAGTTGTTTACTAATTCACCTAAATCAGAATGAAAACCAATGTGATTACTATAATGCCCTTCTTCAAAAAAATTAAATTTGTATACAAATTTATTAGAAAATCTCTGCAAATCTCATCCTTCCCTGCTTCCCTTGGAAGTACCCGTGCTCTTCACCAGAGCCACAATTCTCTTTTCCTCCTCAAGGAGACCCGTGGTATCAATAATGCCCTTATTCAAACCCATTTGAATAGAACACTCCTCTCTCCCTGCAATTTTTCATATCTTTTATCCCTACCCTCACCTCCATCTTCCACACTCACCCTACCCCATAGCCACCACCTCTTCTCCCTGCAAAGTATTTCATAATTTTTTGGGTTTTTGAATGGTTGCTTCACCGCATATGTGGGTTTTGGTCTGGTTTGAATTGTTTATTTTTAGGGTTTGGGTGATTGATTTTTGAATCCGGTTTCGGGATACGTGGATGTAGTGCTTGAGCTAATGGGTTGGGTAGTGAAGGTCGCTCGGGGGTGAGTTGGTGGGTTTGGGTAGTGAAGGTCGCACGGGGAGGTGGAACTGGAAGGTGATGTGTGCCACATGAAGCAGAGTGCACAAGGAGCGGTGGGGAGCGGTGAGTTGAGTGGTAGACTTGAAATTATAAAAATAATCAGAGGGCATAATAGGTAGGACAAATGCATTCCCATTACCTCAATCTCCCGAAACTCAAATACCGCATCTATATAGGGATTTCAATCTTTCAATTTGGGGAGTTCGATTCCCTCTGTTGTGTGGGCCCCACCACACTTTTGATTCCTCCAAAATTAGTAAACGGTTCAATACTCCGTAATCGGAATTCAACTCCTTATTTTGATTCCGATTATGGCCACGTAAACGTGCTATAAGTGTGTTGAGATATTCTCGGACAGAGCTTTCATGACACGTCATTCGCCCGTCCAAGACATACACAAGGAAGGCAGCCTGCATTTGGATCCTACACAAGCCTATTTTGGAGGACTCGAATGAAGGTAAGGATCGTTTTGTGTGTCTCTTGAGCGGACTGTGACATAGAAGGGAAGCGCTTACCCAAGATATTTTTTTTTTGGGTAAATTATATAATACCCCCCTCAGGTTTAAAGTCTATTACAACCCCATACAATAGTTTTAAAACATTTTACTTTCATACCTCACATGTTATTTTACCTCTGTTAGATTTTTCATCCATTGGTCTATTAAATGCTAACGTGGCTGCCACATTTGTCCTGATGTGGTAGCCACATGGCAAAAAAAAAATTATACATTAAAAACATTATAATATTAACCTATTAAAAAAAAAACAAGAAAAACCCAAACCCAGAAATCATTCGAGATCTCTCACTCTCTCAGGTCACTTTTCTCTCTCACTATTTCACTTTCTATCTCTCTCTCGGACTCTCTTCCTAACAGTACACCCACGCACACACCCATCTACACACCCACACCACGATCGTGGACTCTCTCATTCTCTCAAGTCACTATTCTCTCTCATTCTGTCGGCTTTTCCGTACGATCTACATATGAAAAAGAGCATAGACTCAAAGGGAAGGGTTTTGTACCTTAGATTGGTCGTGGGATGGCCAGAGTCGGTCGGGATTTGGCTCGAAACTCACGGGGTTCGCCGGAGCTAGTTCTCGGTTTCTAGGCTTCACCTAGCGCCACAAAGATGAGAGAAAGAGTCCACGGTGGTAGTGGTGTGTCGTCGGTGGTGTGGGTGTGTAGATGGGTGCATGAGTACATCGTTAAGCAAATTGAGATTCAGATCATCATGGGTACTCCGAAAAATGCAAAACCCACCCCACCTCCATTTTCTTCCCGAGCTGAGCCTTCTAATCGTCATGGACAACAGTAACCCGCAGCTTCCACCCTCAATCAACAGAAATTGGGTGGCGTCAATGCCACAGTGACGTGCAATCTCTCAACAGGTAGCGTGCCACACCGCGAGGAGCTTGGCGACTAGGGTGGACAGGTCGGGCATGCGGTGATGGTCGCTTCGAAGCTTGACGAAGATGAAAAAGAAGACGCAAAAGAAGGAGCCGATGGTGGAGATGTTGAGAAGGTACTGGATGTTGCCGTACTAGGCCTCATAGGTATCGACGCTGTCGTTGGGGGACGACAGAGGAGAGAGAGTGTCGTTCATGGAGGGGATGGGGGAGAAGGCTAAAGATTGATAAGGTGTGGGCAACGGAGGCGTGGGAAATCTAGGGATTGAGGAACCAAAATTTGGGGTTTCTCTGGTGGGCTTTGAGGTAATTGAGATTGAATTGGATTGGGATTTTCTTCATGTGGGGGGAGGAATTAGGGTTTGGGTTGAGGGGTTTTGGGGGGAATTTGGGGTTGTGGGGAATAAAAAGAAGATGCTAGGATTTTTGCCGGGTGGAGTGTTCGATTTTGCGTTTTTTAGTTTTTTTTTTTTTGTTTTTTTGTTTTTTGTTTTTTGTTTTTTTGAGAAGATTCAGGTTTTTTTTTTTAAATTAAAAAATTATTTTTTTACCACGTGACACACAGGTGGCAGTCACGTCAGCTCTTAACAAATCAATAGATGGAAAATATAACAGATGTACTATATTGAAATAAAATAGTAGGTAAGGTATGAAAGTGAAATATTTTAAAGATGTTGTATAAGATTGTAATAGATCTCAAACCTGAGAAGGTATTATGTAATTTATCTCCTTTTTTTTTTTCGTGCGGCTTTCCATTTTTGCTTCATCTGTTACTATCATCACATTCAGAAAGTAAATGGACACACTAAACCCTAAACCTCATGGTCCATTGAAAAGTCAACTTTTCATGTTTTAAGGAAAGCACTTTTATGATTTGTATGTCTTACATGGGTGGTAGAGGTACTCTTTTCGGAACAGATTTATCGCCACCGTTGCGTCAATGTTATAATAAAATGAGGATGTGTGCAAGTTTTTAACACATGACATTATATTATTGGATTGAGATATAACATGCAGTGAACTCATTCCATATAAATTGCTCTTCCGATTACCATGTTGGTTTTAATTTTTAGTATTTCTTTTTTCTTTTTTCTGTTGACACTAAAATAGAGGAAAAGTATGAGAAGAGGAAAGGGAATGCATAAATTGGAGGGCAAACTATATGAATGTATTAAACAACAATTTGAAGGTTTTGACAAAAAAAAAGAGGGTAAATTACACAAAACTACCTCAACTATAGGTTGCACCACAATTTCATACCTCATGTTTTAAACATTGCACTATCATACCTCAATTTATGAATTCGTTGCAATGTCATACATCTGTTAATGATTTTGTTAAATTGGTTGTTAAGTGATGATTTGACAAATGGAGGGCCCATATATTTGCTGATGTGGTAGTCCACTTGTGCCATTAAGAAATTATATATAAAATAAATCATTAAAAAAAAAAATTTCAAAAATTAAATATAAAAAAGTGGGCCCACCCCCTTCAAATCACCAAATCCACCTACTTCTCTGACCTCCCTCTGCCCTCGCCAACCTTCTTCTTAGTACCCTGAAACCAATTCCCCTATCTCTGAATTCTCCCTTAACCCGAATCCCAAACACCCACTCATGGATTCCTTCAATCCAAATTATTATGCATCAATTCCCAAATAGATGAATCTGCACCAATTGATCGGTACTGGCTCGCGAATCACATTCTCCTCCAAACTGGCCTAATCCTCATCGTTGTTGTCTTTCTCTCCATTCACAGCATCCCCTAAAAGCTCTTGGCTAACCTCTGTTATTATTTTTGCAACAAATCTGCTGCCCAAGCCAAGCGTCCTCGGCGCCCAGCTTCTCGCCTAGTCCCGATTTGTCAATTCACGCTCCTTTTCCGCCTCCCTCTCTCAGCAGGCCCTTGACAAGGCCGAGAAGGCCATCGCCCTCGACCTTAAGGACACTGCTACCCACATCCTCAAAGCTCTTGCCCTCGATGCTTAGGGATTCAAGACCTCAGCCCTCGATGCCATTGACATTACGTTGTCCCCTTTTTACCGAAAGAGTTTGACCAAAGAGGATCGTGACGATGCGCTCGTCAAGAGGGTGAAGATGAAGCTGTCGATGAACCGAAAAGCTCGGGTTGACTCGGTGATTGAGGATTTGAATTCAGGCTGTGGAGCTGAGTCAAGAGAATGGTGTTTTGTACGTTATGAGAGTAAGAAGATGACGAAGAAGGCCAGGAAAACTCCAGAGTGTGGTTTGAACAGAGGCGTGGGAGAGAATGGTTTCAGGGTTTGGTTTCAGATTGAGAGGGGAGGTCAGTGAGAGCGGAGGGCAAGTCGGAGAAGATGGTGGTTTTAGTTATTTGAAGGGGTGGGCCCACTCATTTTTATTTAATTTTTGACATAAAATTTTATTATTTTAAATGATATATATATATATATATATATATATATATATATTTTTTTTTTAATGCCTGGCCCAAGTGGACTGCCACATCAGCAAATATATGAGCCCTTAATTTGCCAAATCATCACTTAACGACCAATTTGACATAATCCCTAACGGAGGTATGACATTGCAATGTTTAAAACATAAGGTATGAAATTGTGGTGCGACCCATAGTTGAGGTAGTTTTGTGTAATTTACCAACAAAAAAAAAACAATTTAAAGGAGAAAACAATTGAAACTTTTGTTTTTTTAAAAGGAGCTTAGCTGGTGGCTTCGCCATGACAGTCCATTGTTCTGGGGGCTGGGAAAACTCACAGAAGCATTTCAGCCTCTCCCTGGCCACCATCGTGCGATTCACTAGCGTCACGAATCAAATTCAGCACGTGCCCTGTGGAATACAGACCTAGAATACGCCATCACCATTGGGCCACTCCGTGGTGGTTAACTTAAACTTGTTTCAAGCTTTAGCTTTTCGTTCCATTTTGTAAACCATTATATGTACCCATCCTTCCTCTATCCTTCATCTCTATTGGTTATCAAGTGAAAGTTAAAAGAGCATCTCCACCCTCCCAAAAATTGCTCCAGCCCAGTCCAAACAAGTATGGCTACATTGAAAAGCAAAGAGGCACAACTACTCACTCGGGCCAAAATCGTCCAACCCAATGCCTGAGGCAGTTTGACGTCACTCACGTTATAATTTTTTTGCACTTGAGTGCACGCGAGTTATCCAACAAAATCCAAATGGCAGGCCTATGCTGCAAATTCTTTAAAACATGGGAGATTTTGAATTGTTGGATTTCTAAAGATCATGTAATCCAATGGCCATAATAATTAATTTTTTGGCTTTATAGATTAAAAACAAAAAATTTGTTTTGTCATAGAGCAAACTCTGATCACTGAAGAGATTGTGCCACGTGGCACAATCTATTCGCTAAAGCAGTAATTGCCTTAACAAGTTTAAGTTAACAAAATGGGAGGGGAGAAAGACAAAATTGTTTCAAGACCTAGTAATTGCCCTAAACTTGTTTCAAGCTTTAGGTTTTCGTTCCACGTGGCAACAATTACCGTGGAAGGGTAGAGTTGCTCTAAGACATGGTCATTGTTCAGCAATTCGAAAATTTTGGGTTTCAAATCGGGTCGGGCCGAGTTCGTTGGGCTGATCAGATTGGACTCCAAATTTTGAAAACTAGCCTTTTTGAAATTCCAATTCTAATAAAAACCGAAGATTGAGAGGCATAGTTAGCTTTGAATTTGGACATGATGTAGGTTAAAAGCTTGATTGATTTGTAATGCATGGTTGCTTTTGGTTTCGTAGAATTTTAATCGGACATAAAATATCTACATTTTACGTGCAACATTAAAAATAAAAACTTGTGAGGAAGGTAAGGCTTTTTTGTCAAAATGGTTCTGAGTTTGACATAACTTTGATCTTTGAAATTAAAATTAATAGAATTGATCTCAGTTTGTCCACCATCAATAATTTTAATCCTTACGTAAAAAAAATTGTTAGAACCAAAATGACAAAAATAACCTCAATTTAATAAATAATGGGCCAAAATGATTAATGGTGAACAACCTCAGAGACCACTTCTATTAATTTCAAATCTCATGACCAAAGTGAAAAGTTATGTCAATATCAGGACTATTTTGACTAGAAAGCTTGAGAGATCATTACCATAATATTCTCATATATATATATATATGAAACGAACGGAAACACATTGCAGAAACAACCCAAATGGTATTGGCCAGCTTGCAAGCAAAGCAACCATATAATACAAGAGAAAGAAATGAAATTTCTTGAAACATTAGTTAGTATCACAAAACACATGGCTCTCAATCTCAGGTGTGCTTCAACTATCAGTATCCGATCGAAACACGAAATCTTTTCACCGTTGGAAGATTAAATAAAAGCCTTTTGCAAGAGATGCCACTCAAATTAGCTGAAAAGTCGCAAAATTCCACAAATCTACCAACTCACAAGTTACCAACTTTGAATTAGTGAATCAACGTACAAGTCAAAAGAAATCTTCCATAGCTTCTCATCATCCTACAAAACGCAATCTCTTTCTTCTTCAAGGCACATAATCCTCCTACATTATATATTTCTTACTTCTAATTTACCTACACAATACAAAACATATATCCTAAATCATCCATTAATCTTAAAAGCAAACTTACAGAAGCAAGTCTCCGCTCAGCTCTCCAATCTCCTTTCTACGATTCGTCAAGCGAGACGACCTTCATCTTCTTCTTCCTCTTGGTTTCCCACAATGCCTTCACACAAGCATCCACCATCTGCTTCTCTGACTCCATTATCAGCTGATTTTGCTTCATCTCCATCTTCATTCTCATCTTCGCCATCTCCCCCGCCATCTCCATCTTCCTCTTCTCCATCTTCACAAACACTTCTCCCAGAAACTCTATGGAAGACGCCATCGCTTCAATCGGATCATCCGCCCCTTTCCCGGATGAACTCCCACCCAAATCTTCTAAACCAACACCATTAGAATGCATACCCCCTCGAAATTTCTGATTAAACCCACTCCTTGAACCAACTCCATTGCAGCCACTGCGCTTCGAGATAAGCTTGGGATTAAACTTCTCGTTACTTTTACCATACCCCTTGATCCTAAAATCTGAAGGCCCCAAATTCCTATCCCCCAATGATTTTACAGGAAACTCACTACCACCATCACTTCCTCGACTACCATATCGATCATAACCAGCTGAAACTCCTGAATTCGGACCTCGAACAGGATCTTTGACCCGAAACCCACCTCCGAATCCGGCACCTTTTGGGGTTGTCTCATCTGGGTCACTCAAATTTTGATCAGAATCAGCTAAGTACCTGTAACTTTCATAATTTCTGACCCGAAATCCCCCTCCATATTGGACACCGACGCGGATTTCCAGATCTGGGTTGGACCCGAAAACGAAAGGAGAGTCGCATTCCAAGTCGATCATGGGCTGAAACAGATCCCAGGCAGAGAAAAACGGAGCCGGACCCGGGTGTATGGAAGCGCGTTCTTTCTCAGTCCGAAAGCGCCTCCGGAGCTTCTCCATCTTGTGACGGCACTGTATGGCGGTCTTGGGCGGCGAGACAAGCGGGCATCGGTCATTGACAGAGGACGCAACGGAGTCCCAGTCGGCGGATTTGAGATTGCATCGGCCGAGAGTTAACCATCGGTCCTTGTAGACGGCGATAAGGGCGTGGGACTCGTCGTGGGTCCAGCAGGGCGGTGGGAACGTGCGGGATTTGGGTTCGGCGGGTGGGGACATGGTGGGTTTGGGTTGGGGTGCAGGATAAGGAGGAAGAGGAAGAGGAGGGTGGGGGTTAGGAGAGGAATGGTGGAGGAGGTGGTGGTTGTGGAGGGCATTGTAGTATTAATTAGTTGGGTGTGAGTGGGTAATGCTAATGTGCGCAGGTGGAAGCAGTACGCATGTAGTCAGTCGAGGCTACTACGTACAAGTTACAACTGGAGAGGGTAGGGAGCCACTGCGCCTCCAGGGTGAGGCTGCACACTACTGTACTTCCAAAAAAGTTGGGGGACAGGCGGTGGTGCCTCAGCCTCTCTCTCTCTCTTCTCTCTCTCGTTGACGTTTTACAACCTTTCTGCTGACTCTTTCTCTCACTTGAATTGAATTGGGCCTTAAGATGGGCCTCAAAAAATAAAATGAAAAAGTTAAAAAGAGCGGGGTTTGAACCCGACGTGAATCGAACACGCAACCTTCTGATCTGGAGTCAGACGCGCTACCATTGCGCCACGGATCCGATGTTGATAGTTGCGTGCACATGCTTGGAAATGACAATTTCTGTTTGTGCACTTGTAGTAATTTCGGTTTTTTTTCTCGGTTGGAATGTTCTTGTATTGTAGTATTTTGCCTCCTTTTTCAACAACGTAATTTTCTCTCCATGAGATGAGCCCAGTGCATTGGACCGATGGATAAGAGAACTGACTGAGTTGGCCTATCAAACTAACGTGCAAGTTAACTAACACAATCAATTGATTTAGTTGACATTTGCATACTTTTGCTTCCATTAATACAAATATATTGGGAATTTAGTCGACATTTTCGAGTAGTTGTACTTTTTCTTCCATTGACACAATCAATTGATTTAGTCGATATTTTTTGACATTTGCATACTTTTTTGGGCATATTAACTTCATATTACGTCACTCTAAAGGAATACAGTATAGTTGTCGTCTTTCACACAATTACTCAAGGCCACAGGGCACAAGTACAAGCCATGTGTTTTTTAATACAGACTAGGATTTTCTCCTCCTTTTTTTTCCCTCCCTTTCCCTCTTTCCCTATTTGAACGGTCACGGTTAAACCACGTCAACATCTTATATTAATTTTTTTATAGAAAAAGAAAGATAAAATAGAGAATGTAAGAGGAGGGGATGGAAGAGGACGTAAAGAGGAGGGGAGTGAATCCTAGGTTTTTTAATACAACCTAGGGTGGAGACAGAATCCCATATTCAGCATTCATGTCCATTCTTAATGAGTGAGAATCCTCGCTAGATCTTCAAATCATATCCGTTCATCATATATTGTGATGGTAAAAAATTATTGTAAATTCTTTTATTTAAAATTAAATATAAACCGTACTTAACGAAAATTGACCGCATGATATACAATGAACAGATGTGATTAGAGGATTTCCAATATCCTCACAAAGAAGATCTGGTGAGAATCCTCACTCATTCTTAATTTCAAATTGTGTTCTTCTTGTTATAAACCACACCAAGAATAGTTGTGGTAACTGCGACTAGTGATTTATTTGTCAAGCTTGACGTAACAATTTACGTAATAACACAACACATGAGGAAAAGAAGAAAAATCCCCCTCATGATAAAAAGTGCAAAAAATTCCAATATCCCACAAAAATATTTGTCAGACTTTAGAAGTGACACAAAGCTATCTCCAAGAAGTGAGAAAAATATTTCTCATACTTTAGAACTGCCATTGACCGGAAAATCTTTGTTAGATTTTAACCTGTCTTTCCTCAATCGATCTGCTATCAAAAAGGCCAGTTCAAGAGACTGGGATGCATTCAGCCTGGGGTCACAATGTGTGTGGTAACGAGAGGTCAAGTCACTGTCGGTCACAGCCTTTGACCCTCCGATGCACTCTGTCACATTCTGCCCAGTCATCTCCAGATGCACTCCTCCAGGATAGCTCCCTTCTTGTTCATGGACGTCAAAGAAAGCTCTCAATTCAGCCTGAGCCAAAGCAAACAGCCACCAAGTGATCAGTAAAATGGACTAGCAACTCGCATTGTAATAAAATGTGTAGGATGAACACAGTTTTAGCTCCACTAGTTGAGTACTTACCCTGATTGCATCAAATGGCCGTGTCTTAAGCCCACATGGAGCCTTTATGGTGTTCCCGTGCATGGGATCACTGACCCACGTGACGATAAGCCCTGCCTGGCGCACAGCTCTGATCAAATGGGGGAGCTTTTTCCTCATATTTTCCGCCCCCATCCTGGTAATTATTGTCAGTCTACCAGGTTTGTTATGAGGGTTAAGAACTTCACACAATTTGACAAGCTCTGTTGGGTCCATTTTATCACTCACCTGCACGAGTTCATACATCATTACCTAATTATTAATGGAGACAAACTATTTTGCAACCTCTGTTTTCATCCTCCAAAACCATACTAACTACAAATAAAACTCGCATTTTATTGTTTCTTTGAATTCTGAAGTAACATCCAAATTACCTTAATGCCAAGAGGATTGGATACACCCCGAAGGAATTCAACATGTGCTCCATCCAATTGTCGAGTCCTCTCGCCTACCCAAAGCATGTGTGCGGAACAGTCATAGTAGTGTCCTGTTGTCGAATCCTCTCGAGTCAAGGCCTGCTCGTACAGTAAATGAAGGCATTCATGAGATACCCAAAACTCCACCGTGTTCATTATTGGATTGTCACTAGTAGCCCCAGCAGCATCAAGGAAACCAATAGCTTCATCTACTCTCTGTGCAAGTTCCATGTACCTATCCTCATCCGGGAATAATTTGTTGCAACCAGAAATAAACCTCGTCAATGTGGATACTGAAGTATCATTTCACACCAAAAATTTCTAGTAGAGCATGAGAATAAAAAAGATCTGCATCTGGGTCATGTAAAACATGGTAGCAAACTTCTAGGTTCTTGACTCCATCAATCACTTCCAGAACATAAAGAATTTAATTTATAAAGTACACAAGAGAGCTGTAATTTAATTACAAGAACCACATCTTGGCAACTTGTCGCACGCTCCAGAACATGAGGAGGATAATTGATAATATTTGAGACCACTCATATGGAAATGCTAACTGCTTAAGAAAAGGACAATTGCATGCTCAACGTGTACGTAGCTTTCTGCGTGCCTAGAAGTGCAGGCTAATTTGCAGAAAGCCAACAGTTATGGTTGGAAGTATCACATGAAAGTCAAGATGTGATTTGTAGCAGATACACACCTGTTTCCTTGGTCACTATGTTCTACGAAGTCCAGATTCCAATCTGAGACTCTTTGCATGGCAGCGTATCCACCAGTGGCAAATGCTCTAAGGAGATTCAGAGTGCCAACAGATTGAAGGTATGCTCTGAGTAACCTTTGTGGGTCTGGTATTCTGGATTTTTCATCGAAGGCATCACCGTTGATATTGTCTCCCCGATAACTTGGGAGTTTCACGCCATCTCTAACCTCAAATGGTTCAGAGCGAGGCTTTGCAAACTGGCCCGCCATTCTTCCAACCTGTCATGTATAGTAAATATCAGGTTATGTAAGTGATGTTGTGTTTCAGATTTGGCTCGTCAAAATACCAAGGCCAAACAGGTTTCGGTTTCCAAATGGTGTTGGGAAAGGAGAAAAGGGATGTGCACACTTATTTCCATAAGAATTGGGAAATAGGTTTTTCTTCGTGATCCCAAGCAGTTTGCATAATACCGGAGACCTATAAGTTTGCTAAATTCTTTGTGTTTGTGTGTGGCATGTTTACTTTATTGTTCATATATTCACATAGCATCATCTTATAAGTTTGCATAACACTGGAGACTATCGATAAACAAGATCAACTAAGGGGGATTAGAATCAACAGAGTGCGTATGCCGGATTATCAGGCCCTTCAATGACAGAACCCAAAGTTAAACATAATGAAGCAACTTAGAATTTGGCCATCATGCGAAAGGTTTGATGTAAGTAATTATATACTTATATTAAAGCAGGATGAGGCCTGCTTATGAGCACTCGCTACAACCTAGGACAATGATATTTAAAAAACCTAGCAAGGAACAGTGAATCAATCATCCTTGTTGATGAGTGCATGTAGCAACCACTATATTTCTCCATCCCAAACCAATACAAGATTCAAACTTCTGAATTGTTTCCCTTGTATTGTCAATTAGCATTGGGGAGAAGGTTTCACTCAGCAACTTAACAATTCGTGCCATGAAACGAAAACCCAATTAATAGAGTGGCCAAAAGTCAAAACTACATCTTTTTTTAGGTCATTTTACTCACACCTGCCCAGAAAACTTAAACTAAAACATAAACCAATCCAATGGTAACATCATAAGCTCAAGTGCAAACTCAATCCCATGAATGCATAAACTAATCCTAAGAAAATATGTGGGGTAGGCTGTTCTCTTGCACCCGTGTTCGGACTCCCATTCCTTGTACCGACGTAGTTTAGAATAGAATACCGTTTCGTCAAAACTCAAAACTTAAAAAGGGTGTAAATTTCAAAAGGGGAAAAATTAAAAGAGATTTAACGAAACACTCTGATACTGATTATTTTTAACGAAAATCATATTTTTATTTTAAAAAATTACAAATATTCACTTACAACATTGTTTTATCTTTTTAATAAAAAATGTAAAGTTTCATTAGTTTTCTTAAAAATTAAATACTCAGATAATTAAAAGGAAAACCCAAATTATAATTAATTGGAGAGAACGAAGAAAGGAGGACCTTGATGACGGGCATTTGGGCGCCGTAAATGAGAGTAATGGCCATCTGCAAGAAGACCCTGAAGGTGTCTCTGATGTTATTGGCATTGAACTCCTTGAAGCTCTCGGCGCAGTCTCCGCCTTGCAGCAGAAACGCCTCTCCCACTGCGGCCTTTCCCAGCCACGTCTCCAGCCGCCTCGCCTCTCCGGCGAACACGATTGGCGGGAACGTCTCCAGAGTCGTCAGAACATCCCGGAGCTCGTCTGGGTCCGGGTAAACCGGCAGCTGATGGGCCTGCTTGGATTTCCACGAGTCCAAGGCCCATGCTGAAGGCCCAAGATTGGTGGATGAAAGCGTGGAAGAGGAAGAAGGAGAGAGTGATGAATGAGTGGCGATGGTGGGGTTGGGCTTTCTGGTGAGGTGGAGGAGTTTGAGAAGGTTTGTGGGTGGTGAGGAGGCGGTGGTACGATGGAGGAAGGGGTTTGGGGCGGTGAGATTAGCAAAGCCTGTGGCTGTAGGTGTCAGAGCCATGTCAGGTTTATTCTTCTGTGCTTCAGTCAGACTGTGATGCTGCTGGATTGATACAAGATTCATCTCTCTTGTCTATCTATTTATTATTTTAATATTATATCCGAATGTTGAATTCTCGTTCAATCCTAAACCCTAAAGAGATCCTCTTCGGATCTCTTCCCCCTAATCCATCAAATCAAGAAATTCAGACCTTTAAAATTTGATTCAACGGTTATAAACATAGGATCTCTTCAAAAATTATAATAATTTTAGCCGTTTGATCAAATTCAAGGTCCGAATTATTTGATTAGGTGGATTAGATCCGAAGATGATCTCTTTCCCTAAATCCTAATCTAATTCTTCACCTTCACACAACAGTCGAGTTGCCGCGTGGCATCCTTGTTGAGAGCCACATCACGTATGCTGAGGTGGCGGTTTCAAAACCAATCATGTGATGCCACGTGAAAAATTTAAATGTGTAACAACGCGTGGTAGATTTAAAAGGCGACCACTTCGGTGTTCCCCTTTCATAGCATTCCTTCTTATGAATGCATTAAAGAGCAAAATCTCTAGTACTTCCGTTTCCATTATTTAAATAAGAAAGTGTTTCTAGCAGTAGTAGGTAGAGGATAGAACTACCTCAAATATAAGTATATATTTTAGTTAAATATCAAAGTACGCGACGTACAAAATTACAAAATAATAAGAATATTATTAAATAAACAAGAATGCCGAAACGGCTACAAAACTCGAGGAGACTACATTGTGATTAACTTGCTTTTCAAACTATATTACAAGCAATATTTATAGAGAACTAAACTTAAGAAATCCTAACTTGGATGGACTAAGCCTAAATCCTAAACTAACAAGCAAAACCTCGATACATGACATGAGCAAATGCGGATGCAAGCTTTATTATGCTAATTTTCGATGCCAATTCCAATCCGAAATTCCATCGGTGCAGGTGCAAGATTCCAAATGTCAATGTCAATGCAAGATTCCAAATGCCAATGTCAATGCAAGATTCCAATGCCAGTGCTAGTGCAAGATTCCAATGCCACAGTGCAAGATCCTCATGCCAGTGCCAGTGTAAGATTTCCATGCCAATTGTGAGCTTGTGAACAAACATGAACAAACAGGCTAAAAACCCAACTTTCGCAACATCACTTGAGTGGTCACCAATCCAAGCATTTAAGCGATCGTTGCGGTAAGCAGTGCAAGATTCCCATGCCAATTGTGAGCTTTCGAACAAAACTGAACAAACAAGCAAAAAACCCAACTTTCGCAACGTCACTCGAGTGGTCACCAATCCAAGCACTTAAGCGATCATTGCGGTAAACAATAACAGACAATCAAATAGCATCAACAAACTCATTATGGGACTCCAAACCAGGCCCATTAGTAGCTTCAAACAACAAGTGGGGCCTAAATACTTCAAACAAACTAAGTAGCCAAAAAAACTAGAAACCTGTATTGGCCTCAAACCAATTTTTTCTTTTTCATTTTTCTTGTTTCTTCCTTTTTTTTTTCTTTTTATTCCATTATCCTTCCTCTTTTTGGTTTGCAGTGACACAGACTTGCGGGTTACTCCCACAGGTTGCAACAGCAGCATTCAAGGGTTTAGAAGCAACATCAGTGCAAGTGGTTTTACGAAATCCAGTGCGGCTGGGGAGGTGCAGACTAGAGTGGCTGGGGATACGGGCGGTACAGCGTGGTTCACAGATTCGTTCGACAGCAGGTCAGATTGCAGTGGTGGTAGAACACATTTAGGTACGAGCAGATGATGGTGCATATATGTGGACCAGGTGCAGGTTAATCAAACAGGTTGCATGGGTGTAGGTCAAACAACGGAGTACGGGACAAAAACTATTGAAACCAATTATTGGATCTCAAGGATAGTTTTTAACCATCACTTTTTTTTTTTTTTTTGGAAATTTTAACCATCACTTTAGCAAAGTCATGAGATAAAGTGATATCTACAACCTTACCTATTTGTCATCCCATACCTTGTCATTCATACTTACCTTTTTGTCAATCATTTTCCCTTATTTCAAGGGTCTCTTTTTCTTGTAAATGATTATTAGTTTTGTCCAGTTGTTAGGGCTTAATTCATGGGATTGTGTAGGGTTGGTTACCTTACAATCCTTGTAGTCTACTTCTTTGGCTCTCTATAAGAGTTGCCTTCTCTCTTATAAAGTATCTTATGATGAAATACAAGACTATTGAAGCTAAAGGTTAACATGGAATCAGAGCATGAACCATGTGGTCTTGTCTTTGTCTTTTTTTTTTTTAGTTCAATTTTCTCTTATGTTCATCATCAGTTGAGATGTCAGAAGATAATCCTTTTGGCTATGGGGCTAAAAACAGCTCAACATTATCTCCCAACATAACTCATGGTGAGACCAATCCAAACCAATGATTCTGCTTAGTGTTGTTGACCAAGTTCAATTATCTCCCTTGGTCACAAGCTATCTCACTTGCCTTATGAGGAAGGTCGAAGCTAGAGTATGTCAATGGAAGCATTATGCCTTTAGAATTCTCTTCACAAACTTATGATGCATGTCACTCCACTGATCAACTTGTCATGCCCTCAATACTCAACTCCATGGAGCCCAAATTGTTTGAGCTATTCAGCTACTCAAAATCCTCACATCTTCTATGGGAATCTACGAAGGAAATGTATGGCAACCAAAACAATGCGGTGTGTATCTTTCAACTAAAGAAGAACATTGATGGTTTGAAGCAAGGTGACCAATCCTTTGTTCAACATCTTGGAAGCATGAAATCCATGGGGAATGAGCTTGATATGTACCGTCTACACATAACTGACTTTGTTGTGTTGAAGTTGGTTGATGAAGATTAAGTGTTTCAACTCCCGACAAGTTTGGGAACTGAGTATGAAGATCTTCACAGTCATTTATTAATGACACCAGAGTTACCATCTTTCATCAGTGTGTGCCATGCAGTCTAAAAAGAGGAAACTCAAAGAAAAATTATGCATGTTGAGCCCAATTCTAACTCCGAGGCTAGGGTTTTCACGTCCAACCACAAAACAACTGATGAAAGATTTTTTGGGAAGAAATATGACTGGAAGTGTACATATTGCAACATGAAAGGGCACTTGAGGGGCAAATGTTGGATTTTGCATCCTGAGTTAAAGCCTAAGTTTGACAGGGAAGGCAGGATGATCAAGGATGGGAAAGGGTTTGCTCCAAAAGCCATTCACATAACTAGTTATTCAGCTAATGGGATGGCAAATTTCCCATCAAATCCTATTGCCCTGATAAATGAGTTTGCTGCTTTTCTCCAAAAGAAGAAGGGAATCACTGAGAATGAAGAGGTGATCAATGAAATCCTACTGTAATGTTAGGGAAATTTGTTGGTTTCTTGGCAGGCTTAGAGAACACATCACAAGACAATATTACAGGTATTATCAGCGTCATTTCCACTACTCTTAATGCAAGTCTTACTCATGTTTTTTGGATTATAGACTCAGATCCCACTGATCATATAACTAATAAACCTTCGAGTCTTCATGAGTTTCAAAAATTAATCAATCTTACTCATGTGTCAGTAGCAACTGGGAAATGGGAACCTATTCTAGGAAAAGGGAAAATTAGATTGATGAGTGATGATGTAGAGTTCACTACTCTCTACGTGCCTTCATTTCCACTTCAGCTTTTGTCCATAGGAAAAATCACAAACACTTTAGACTGTCTTGCCATATTCTCTCCTCATAATTTTGTGTTTCAGGATTGAGTTACTCAAAAGAAGATTGGTGAAGGGTTCTTATTAAATGGACTCTACTATCTCTCAAATGAGTCCAATTTTGTCAAAAATCTCAGTGCCAACTTAAGTCATGCTTGCCAACTTTGGCACCAATGTCTTGCTCATCCCTCAGAATCAGTGATGTTCAAGTTATTTCCAATTTTTTGTATAACCACACTTGAGTGTGAAACTTGTCAAATGTCAAAAGTCACTAGACTTTTGATTGTTTCCTTTAAGTCTAGAACCAGCAAGCTTTTTGAAGTAGTTCACTCATACATCTGGGGTTCTTCTCGTGTATAATCATTTGATGGTTACAAATATTATTTTACTTTTGTTGATGACTATTCTAGAGTAACGTGATTGTATCTCTTAAAGCTTAAAAGTGACTTGCTTGATGCCTTTAAGAATTTTCATAACCTAATCATAAATCAATTTTCCTCTATTAAGATTAGATAATGGCACTGAATACACCTCCAATAACATGTGCAATTACTTGAGCAATCATGGCATCTTGCATCAAACTAGATGTGTTGGTACAGCACAACAAAATGGTGTGGCTGAGAGAAAGAATAGGGATATATTGGAGAAAACTAGATCTCTTATGTTCCAAATGCATATACACAAGAAGTTTTGGTCTCAAGCTCTCCTTACTACCATATACATCATTAATCAACTGTCAACTCATGTGTTGCATGCCAAATCTCTTTTTGAAGTCATGAAAGGTAGGACCATAGACTTGTCTCACCTCAGGACCTTTGGTTGCACGTGTTATATGCCCATCCAAGCTTTTCATCGTGATAAACTTGATCTTAGGGCTATCAAATTTGTGTTTATGGGATACTCTAGCTCTTAAAAGGGTTACAAAGATTACAACCCTCATACTGGGAGGCTGGCAGTCTCAAGGGATGTTCGATTTGATGAATCTTCTCCTTACTTTCACACAGATTTGGAGACTTGATCCTAATAAGGAAAACTTTATGGAAATCTTCCCACTGCATACTCATGCAGAAATACATGAATGCATCCCTGTACATACCACCACTGAGCATCTTCACTTCACTAAGATTGCAAGTGAAGAAGTTCCTAGCACTTAGGGATCACCAGAACCAGAACTTGCCCCACCAAATGTCGTTGCACCAAGAAGGAATCCTGCACGAGATAGACATCCACAAGTGAAGTTATAAAAGTACATTACTTACACTGTAAGACACCCTATTTCTGCAGCCATTACTTATCAAAGATTGTCACCCTCTCATGTCTCATTCCTCAATAAATTGTCCAGCAACTTTGAGCCAAGGAATTTTCAAGAAGCTGTGTGTAAACCTGAGTGGCAAAATGTTATGACTAAAGAACTTGAAACACTGAATGATAACCAAATGTGAAGTGTGGTTGAACTTCCCAAAGGTAAGAAGGCAGTTGGGAGTAAATGGATATATAAGACAAAGTTCAACTCTAATGGTACCATTGAGAGACACAAGGCTCATTTGGTAGCTTAAGGCTTTACACAAACCTATAACATCAATTACAAGGAGACATTTGGTCCTGTTGCCAAAATGAACACTATGAGGGTATTATTGTCTATGGTAGTCAATCATGAATGACCCTTATTTCAAATGGATATGAAGAATGCATTCATTCATGGTGATCTTGAAGAAAAAGTGTACATGAAGTTGCCTTTTAGCCATCCAAGAGAGAGGGAATCCAACAAGGTTTGCAAGCTTCACAAAGTTATATATGGTCTTAAACAGTCTTCTCGAGCTTGTTATCCAAAGCTCAATTTAGTCCTTGAAAAAATGAGCCATTCTGACTCTTCTTTGTTTGTTCGAAGTGTAAAGTTGGCAAACTAGTTATGCTTATATATGTTGATGACCTAATTATTACAGAAGACAATGTGAATGAAATTAAGGCCCTTAAGCAATTTCTTCATTAACAATTTGCCATTAGCATTGAAATACTTTCTTGGAATTGAGGTGGCTACTTCTTCAAATGGATTATTCTTAAATCAAAGAAGTATATTTTGGATCTTTTAAATGAAGCGAACATGATGGAGTGCAAACTTGCTCGAACTCCCCTAGCGAGCAAGCTTCAGTTACATGATAAAGGTGAACCTCTCTCAGACCCTAGTGTCTATCAACGAATGGTTGGGAAACTCATTTATCTCACCATTACTAGGTCTGATATCTATTATGTAGTGACCCTAGCCAATCAATTTATGCACTCTCTTACATTAGCTCATTGGGAAATCATCAAAAGAATACTTCGTTATCTCAAAAGCTTAGTGGGTAGGGGTATAATCATGAAGAACAATGGTTCCAATCACATAATGTCTTACACCGATGCTGAATGGGCTGGAAATGCACTGGACTGAAAGTCTACCATAGGTTTTTGCACCTTTGTTGGAGGCAATCTTGTCACTTGGTAGAGCAAGAAACAAAATGTAATTGCATGATCTAGTGCAGAAGCTAAGTATAGGGTCATGGCAGCAACAACTTGTGAACTAATATGAGGGTCTTCTTTCCAACCTTGGTTTCACCAACAAGACACCAAGTTGCCATGCACATTGCCTCCAATCTTGTTTTCCATGAAAGGACAAAACATATTGAAGTTGATTGCCATTTTATTTGTGCTCAAGTTTAATCCAAAGTGATACACGAAGTCATGATCAACTTGTTGATCTCTTCACGAAAGCCCTAGACTCTACTTAGTTCCAACGGTTGTTGTGCAAGCTTGGATTAATCAATCCCCTTGATCCAACTTGATGGGGAGTATTGAAACCGATTATTGATCTCAAGGATAGGTTGTAATGATCACTTTAGCTAAGTCATGAGATAAAGTGTTATCTACAACCTTACCTACCTGTCATCCCATACCTTGTCATTCATACTTACCATTTTGTCAATCTTTTTCCCTTATTTTTGGGATCTCTTTTTCTTGTAAATGATTATTAGTTTTGTCCAGTTGTTAGGACTTAATTCATAGGATTGTGTAATGCTAGTTAGTTTACTATCCTTGTAGTCCACTTTTTCGGCTCTCTATAAGAGTTGTTTTCTCTCTTATAAAGTCTCTTATGCGGAAATATACAAAACCATTGAAGCCAAATGTTAACAAAAACGAACGAATAACTTTTTTTCTTCTTAGAACGAAGAATGAACTACAATTTTCACGATAAATCTAAACTGAAACAATCAAACAGCGGAAGACGACAACAAATTGATATGAGACGAGCAGAGTAAACACCAGAGGATAAAATCTGTTCTGATACCAAGTTGAATAATAGAGTGCACAACCAACAATATTACAAAATAATAAGAATATTATTAAATAAATAAGAATGTCGTAACGAAGACAAAACTCGAAGAAACTACATTGTGACTAACTTACTTCTCAAATTATATTACAAGCAATATTTATAGAGAACTAAACCTAAGATACCCTAACTCGGATGGGTTAGGCCCAAATCCTAAACTAACAAGCAAAACCTAAATACTAATATTTTCCAACAATTTTGAATTGGAGTTGTTACCAGGATTCCAAAAATCTCATTGTACGCTTCAAGATTTTGTATATTAGAAAGAAAAAATTGATATAGAAATACGATTTTTGAAGTGTCAGTAATAGCACCATTTGAATATACTAATTTGTAATGACTCAACAAGAAAAATACAACTCTAGTTCTAATTTTTTAGATTAGTGATGCTAAAGAAATCACATTTGGTAAACCGCATCTAAACGACCTCTCTAATAGAGATAAGATCTAGTTCTATTAAAAATGTATTTTGAATGTGATCTACTAAATGTAGTCCCCTTGCATTTTTCTTTAGAGAAAGCAGCAGCAAGCCACCACCCATCTTCAGTGATTGCCTTCCATCATCATGATATTTTTCTACATGTCTAAAAATAGTGGAGAAAAAAAAGTTACAACCTCTTAAAAATACTTGTGGATGCAAATTTCCGCATTTTTCTTCTTGGACAAAATTGCAACTACAAAACAATTAACACCTTAAGTCAAGGCCAAGAGCCTCACGCGCCCACGATGAATTGGGGATGGGCTTTGGCCGAAGAACCTCCGATGCCAAAGTTAGAATTTAGAGAGAAAAGTATTTGGAGAGTTTTTGGGAGTTTTGCAAGAGTATCAACTTATCTTTTTAGATGAAATAGGGTCATATATATAGGGAATGAGGTGTTATTTGGTGATTCAATTAGCAATTAATATATTAATTAAGTATAAATATATTAATTGGCTAATTATCATAATAAAAGAAATGTTTTGGGAGGTTTTTGGAGGTTATGGAATGAGGATGGATGAGACAAATTTGAACTTGTTACCTATTTTGGGTACTCCTGATTTGGTTGATGGATGATTCTCTACTGCTCGTGTGTAGGAGACTCGGTATGCTTCGAGGGTAAATTTGTCATCTTCACCCAAAAATCCACGTGTCGCTTTGTGATTATCTTTGACTCCACAAATGCCCCCACACTTGTTGGGTTGCTCGTAGGAAAGTGCAGCAGGTGTAGAGATCTTCTTGCTCTAGGAAACTTAGGACTGCTTCCTGTTTTGATGTAGATTCCCTTTTTAATATGAAATTAGATCCTTCTAGGAAAGAGAAATAAATTTCTCTCAAAGCCTATTTAAGTCCACCTTAAGTGGGTTATTAAATCAACTTTGGAGAGTGATTTATTCTACCCTACAAGAGAGAGAGAGCTTAGAGGATATTTGTTCCCCCTCCTCTAGCAATATTCTACATCTTGCTTGTGCAAAGGATCGTCTTTCGTTGCTTTCTTCGTCTTCTCTGCGCCGCACCGATGTAAGGAAAACTTAATTCTCCTTGTCTTCTTCTTGGGAGGTGCTGCCACGAGGCAGCTGTTGGGGTTGTGCAGCACGTCGGCTGGCAGAGGTCAAGAGTCAGCTTGTCATGGGCCAATGAGATGGCGTGGCATGGGCAACAATTTAGGCTGCCATATCTGGCCTACTTGCCAAAAATGAGGAAACTGTTTAAGTTTGATTTCTCAGCTACCATAGATGGAGCAGTCAAGGATAAAGCTGTCAAGATCGAAGCTACTGAAGATGAAGTGTCGAATGAGTGAACTGTTAAGTGCAAAAATGGTTGCTGCTCCTGACCATTTGCTGCCTAGTTGATCTTCAAGCATTCGATCTTTTAAGTTATGTGGCCTTCTCGCACTAGAGAGCTTACCCAGATGGGTGTCGGGGAATTAGTTTACCCTCTCGCATTGGAGAGCAATTAGTTTACCCTTTCGTGCTGTAGAGCAATTAGTTTACCCTCTTGCACTGGAGAACAATTAGTTTATCATCTCGCACTGGAGAGCAAACCCATATGGGTGTCGGGGAATTAGTTTACCCTCTCTCACTCGAGAGCAATTAGTTTATCCTCTCGCACTGGAGAGCAAACCCATATGGGTGTCGAGGAATTGGTTTACCCTCTTGCATTGGAGAACAGACCTTTTTGGGTGTCGGGGAATTGGTTTACCCTATCGCACTGGAGAGCAATTAGTTTATCCTCTCGCATTGGAGAGCAGACCTATATGGGTGTCGGGGAATTGGTTTACCCTCTCGCACTGGAGAGCATGGAAGTCATTGTCGTGAGTGCAGCTGAGGAAAACTGGACTGCTGGGACAAATAAAATAATCCTTAGCCTGCGAGGTCATGTTTGGTGATCTGCTTAAGACTTCAAACTTCGCGTAAGGGTGTAAGCGTAGTGAGCTGCTCCCAGAATTATTATGCCATCGTTAGGTGTTTCGTCATGTGCCTTTTTGAGGCTTGGTTGGCACGAGCCACATGGCAAGATTGGCATGGCTGGGAGCCATGGTGCAAAATTGGCACAATTATGAGTTATGGTGATAGATTAATGGTTGTCGGAAGCTGTGGAGCAGGCAGGCGTGGTTGTGAAATCAGAGATGGGGCTGGCTTGGGCCAGGTTGTGCGCAACGAGAGGAATTATTTGGAGTGTTGAGAACAAGGTCTGCCCAAGGTTCTTGGTAGTCCGGATGATGTGTCCTTCTGGTACTCGTCTGCCCCCGGCGTGCCATTAGGCTGAGCTGCTGCGTTTGTCGGAACAAAAAAAGTCTTTATATCCGGCAATCTATGTGGGGTAGTCCTGTCTGCTCGATCTTGTCATTGAAAGATGACTCGCTTGTGTTGGTCATGTCTCATCAAAGCGCTTTGTCAATAGCTTTATTACGTGGGAAATCGTGCAATCGGTCAGGAGTATTTCTACTTCTTCCTGAATTTGCCTTTGTTGGGGGTGGCAGAGCCCTCGATTGCCCCCGGTCATGACCTGCTCTTCTAGGCTGCTCTTCTATGTGTTCGGCTCATTTATACCGCGGCTGCGGTCGATGTGGTATGTTTCTAGCAGAAGAGCGAGTAACTCGCAGGCTGCTGGTTGAACTTGAGCCAGATTGAGTGATTGCTTATCTCCGTCCACTATGCTGCCACTCCGATGTGAGGTGGAAGATGCTTCTTGCGGGTCTTGCCGCGAATGAACACTTTGCCTAGAAGGTTGCTCATGTTGATTATCGGAGTATGGCCCCAACCATGAGTGTATGTTCTTCTGTGGGCCTAATCGAGAGTGCATGCTCATTCGCGCGGTAAGACGAAAGTGTACATTATCTCGAGGGCCCAGTCGGGAGTGTACACTGCCCGAACGCTTGGTTCGTAGCTGGTCGAGTGGCTGCTTGCCGGGATGCTGCTGGAGAGGTTCTTCGTTTGCCCTTGTCCTACTTCGGGAGACCTTGTCTGGGGCACGTTGCATCTTGGTGCGCTGCAAGAACTGGTTCACCAAAGTCGTCTACTGTGCAAGGGCGCTCATTAACTCTATGACTTATCGAGACAAGTGTTGTTCGCCAATTGGATTGGAAGAGCTTGGAAGGAATATGCCTCATTGGGCAGTGGAAGGGTGGTAGACTCCGGGCGCGAGATTTGAGTTGGGAAATGTTAGGTCCACGGAAAAATGTGGTGAGAATGCCCTCGGCTCGATGGTAAGTCCGGATGGTTGAGATAATCTTGGGCTTACTTGGGCTGCTTGGAAAGCCACGGGAGCAGGCTGGGCCATGAGAGTGGGCTGCTTGTCGGGAGTAGGCTGGGCTACGAGAGCAGGCTGCTCGGCGGGAGCAGGTTGCTCAGCTGGAGCAGGCTGGGCCACGGGAGTGGGTTGCTCGTCGGCAGCAGGTTGCTTGGCAGGAATAGGCTGGGCCATGGGAGTGGGCTGCTCGTCGGAAGCGGGTTGGGCCACGAGAGCAGGCTACTCGGTGGGAGCAGGTTGGGCGGCGAGAGCAGGCTGGGCCACAGGAGTGGGCTGCTTGGCGAGAGCAGGCTACTCAGTGTGTGATGCATTTAAATGTGAGGTTTGGGCTCGGGCCCGTGCAAGCTTGGATGACACGGCTTGGGCCATGGTGGAACCTCGTAGTGGTAGTACCACTCCGCCTATGACCACATTTAGCCTCGTGGATCGCCGCGGTCCCATTTCTTGAGTATTAGAATTTTCACTTGTGGAATTTTCTAAATTTCTAGCCATTATATTTTTCTTATACATTTTATCAAAGAACCTTTGCAAATAAAAAATTCTAATAATAAGAACGTATGAAAAATATTCAAATGGACTAGAAAATAGAGAAAAACCTTTTTATGCGAGAGTCTTCTACAAGCATGGATCTCAACTCTCAATGAAAGCACCAATTTGTGGATGCAAATTTCTGCCTTCTTCTTCTTGGACAAAATTGCACCTACAAAACAATTAACACCTTAGGTCAAAGCCAAGAGCCTCACGCGCCCACGATGAATTGGGGGGGCTTTGGCCAAGAACCTCCGATACCAAAGTTAGAATTTAGAGAGAAAAGTATTTGGAGAGTTTTTGGGAGTTTTGCAAGAGTATCAACTTATCTTTTTAGAAGAAATAGGGTTATATATATAGGGAATGGGGTGTTATTTGATGATTCAATTAGCAATTAATATATTAATTAGGTATAAATATATTAATTGGCTAATTATCATAATAAAAGAAATGTTTTGGGAGGTTTTTGGAGGTTATGGAATGAGGATGGATGAGACAAATTTGAACTTGTTACCTATTTTAGGTACTCCTGATTTGGTTGATGGATGATTCTCCACTGCTCGTGTGTAGGAGACCCGGTATGCCTCGATGGTAAATTTGTCATCTTCACCCAAAAATCCACGTGTCGCTTTGTGATTATCTTTGGCTCCACAATACTCATCAAACTATAAGGTATGGATGGATAACGGTTATGGCGGGCAAGTAACTGCAGTTGTTTAGCCATAACCGTTTAAGCTATTACCCGTATAACTATTTGCACGTTAAGTAATTGCATAAAAGGGTATATCCATACCTATAACAATTTATAAACGGTTAACCGTACCTATAAGTAGGACCTCCTATCATCAAACACTGGTTAATGGATTCAAAACAGTTTGCTTAGCGGCTTTTTATTTGAGACATTTGCTTTCTTCATGGACAGTGGGAACTCAAATGGGTTATATTTATCATGAGAATTTTGCTACAGCATGAAGGAATAAAAACATTTCTCATATATGACTGCATCAAAAGTATCAGCACATGTCTTAGTTAAACTATTTGATGAGAACTGTGAATCTTCCGATGATGGTTCTTGGTAGATTATGCCTGCAATTTTGTCTACTTTATTCAGAAAATTTACGAGTATGCTTCAACTTATATCCGGACTTACATTCACTTGTTACATGATTATTTAATTATTTTTGTTACTTAGAAAGACTTTTCGCAGAGAGTGAGCTTCCTTAAAATTTCATTCAAACTATACTTCAGTTTCTTGAGAATTTTTGCAACGCATTGAAAGTGTACTTCCCTGAAATTTCGTAACTATTAAAGTCAAGTCTCATTTCACACGTTTTTCGTTATCAAGTTTTGTCATTTCTTTGTCCAAAAAAAAAAAGTTTTGTCCTTTCATTATTTTTCCAGTTCTTTGTTTTAGGAAAGAGATCCCATCCGGATCTTTCCCACGAAAGCCTAGGGATTAGGAGATTCGGACCCTTGAAATTTGATCCAACAATTACAATTATTATAACTTTTAGAGAGTCCACCTATTTGTAACCGTTGGATCAAATTTCAAGAGTCCGAATCTCCAAATCCTTACAATTTGGTGGTTCCTTTGTTTTGGTTCCACATATAATTGTTTATTTATTTATTTAGAGTTGGTGAGATGCTTTAGTTCTCAATGATCAAATAATTAATCTTTTGTTTACTTTAATGTCTTGATAATGTAATTTAATAATTAAATATTGTTTGATCATCGAAATAATTGAAAAGAGAGAACGAAGACCATTGGCGAAAGAGACCAAGAAATAAAAAAAATTAAAATTAAATAAAAAGAAAACCTCTCTTCATCATCTGTTCCTACTTTGGTCACCCTAATAATTGAAAAGAGAGAACGAAGACCATTTCTTATACCCTAATAATTTTCTAGGGTTTTAGTCTGCGTGTTCCAAAGGCCAGTTCTCCATCTAGGGTTTTGCCTGCGCTTTAATTCCACCATCTGAAGAGTAAGGAGGGATTCGGAATTTCATTCGACTGCTCAGGAATCCCAATTCTTCATCGTCAAGGTTTGTTTCGCTTTAATCTTTGTTATTGTTATTCATCTTTCAAATTGCTCAACTTTAACAACCTAGTTGCTGCTTAGATTTTTAGGGTTTTAATTCAATTCAATTCAATTGTTGTAAGCGACGGGTAAAGATTTAAGCTCTTGGAACTTACCCAAGAATTAATTTCCCTAATTGTTCGACATTGTGGTTTATCAAATTTGTTTGAGATGGTTATGAATATTTGTTGTATCTGTAATTCCACAGCTTAAAAAATTCAGCTTTAGTGCTACCTTCGCATTTAACTTGTGGTGGTTGCTTTGAATTTTTCAGCATGTCGTCTTTAAGGAACGCCGTTAGCCGACGGGCTCACAAGGAGCGAGCTCAACCGTGAGTGACCACATTCCTTTTGCTGTTGGACTTTCGGATGATGTTTTTTTGCATCAGATGATGGGATTAATGTTTTTGTGTTTTGGGTCCAAATATTTGATAGGGAATCGAGGAAAAAATTTGGGCTTCTTGAAAAGCATAAGGACTATGTTGAGCGTGCGAAAGCATATCACAAAAAGGAGGAGACTTTACGGGTAGTTTTATGATGGCTTTGTTGTTTTTCTCCTTGGATTTCGTCATCTATTAATAGTCTGGTAATTTAACTTCCTGATATGGTATACATCTTAGGCTATGTCTCATCTGTCTTTTCACTCATCAGATATTGAAGCAGAAAGCCTTCTACAGAAACCCAGATGAGTTCAACTTCAAGATGATCAAGACACGAACTGTTAATGGAGTCCATAAATTAGAGTAACATAAAACTCTCGTTTGCTCTTCTATATCATGTTTCTTTTTCACACTTGCTACTCACGTGATATGGATTTTTACTACAGGAGTCAGGCAAACAAGTACACTCCAGAAGAGCTCATGCTTATGAAGACCCAAGATATTGGATACATATTTCAGAAAGTGCAGAGTGAGAAAAAGGTTATAAATATATATCATGAAGCTATGGTCTACCGGTTGGTTTTATGAATTTAACATGTTGGTTCTTATTATGGTGTTAATTAATGCAGAAAATTGAAAAGTTAACTGCGACACTGCACTCTCTTGATAATCGGCCTTCAAGTAGACACGTTTACTTTGCCGAAGACAGGTTTGAGCTTCCTTCACATCTTCTATCCATGGAGAATCATAATTCTGAATTAATGGATTTTTTTAATTTGTAATTTTTCGTTGCTGCTGTTATTTGTAATCAGACTGGATATGGTGAAAGGCTATTTTCACCATTTTTCGGTTCTTTGTTGTCCCTTATTATCCACAGATGTCTGTTTACATTGTTCTAATTGATTTTGTTATGTATATTTTTCATGTTCATTGAATTGGTTTTTTCATTAGTAGGCATAAGTATCTAGAGTGATTTTAACCCTTTTTTCCAAGCAAATACACAACATAAAACACGCACAAACACAAACACATATCTACTGTACATGAACCCGAAGTTTCACATCCACCCTTATAGACACTGAAAACGAATACTGTAACAAATGGGAAGACGCATACATAAAACTTGATCAATAAATGAAAGGTGTGTTTCTCCTGATCCCATTTTGGACTTGTATGAAATGTTTTTCATCCTGTTCACTTGAGTATATTTACAAAAACTATTAAGGCCCTGAGAAAGGGGACATAGAAATACAGTGATACAAGGACTATAAGCGTGCTATTATAAATCTGCAAACTGCTTCCTTTCTGGCCCATATGGTTATAATAGAGTAGATCCTCATGGCTTCAACTGGGGACACTAGGCTAATTTCTTAGTGTTATTAATTTTTTCCTGGGAAGACATTATTCTTCAATTCTTTCACATAGGGATAAGACCTATAATGTTATAGAATTCACTTGAGACCACTCCGGGTGAAAGAGTTCGGAGGGAAAGTAGTTTCTTAATTTCACATCATTTATGTTCCCATTTGCCAAATATGTTTTATCTTGTTTTGCACATTTTAAAAAATATATTGTTAATTATTTTTTTTCCAGAGAGGAGGCTAGAGAAATTCAATCACGTTCAAGAAGTGGAAAAATGCCGGTTTCTGAGGACATTCCTGATCATATAAAAAGGTAGAAACAAAATTTTCAGTGATAGAGGACAGATTGAGGAGTTAGGTTTATTCTGGAAGTTTTGGTCTTTTGATTTTCATCAATTTTGCATCAATTATGCATTTCTATGCATTGATTATGGTGATAAGATCTTGGCATTATTGCTATCTAAGAATAATTGTGCAGTGATCCCTTTGCACTTTGCGTGGTTGCATTCTCAAAGCAATAAGATTACTTTGTGATACCAGGCCATCAATCGTGAAGTGAATAGGACTAGAATGTTTCGTAATAGAGAAAAGGTTCTAAGCAAACCTAGTCTCTTAATGTTTAGTCTAAAGGCTGCAACTTGGCTTTTATACAGTTATGTGATTGTGATTTGTGATTATGCCAACTGACCTACAAGAGCATAAACAAATCTTAATGGTTACAAGTATATGGCAAAAAAAAATAAAAAATTGTCTCGCAAAAGTTGTTCTGTGTATTAAGTTATTAACCGGTTTGATAAACAGCTCTTTGCTGCTATGCCTACTAAAGCCCAACTTTGCATGGGATAAAGAGCTCTTTGGCAAAATTGAAATTGAAATAAAAACAATAAATTAGAAGTTGGTCTGCGGCCCAACTATTAGGTGCTAGTTGGAATTGTATTTCGGTTGAGAATTTCTTTTATGCCGTTTTTTTGTGCCTGAATCCTAGGTAGCTCACTCATGTTAACAAATTCCTGTTATTCTTATGCTACCTTTCAATTTGTGGAATAATTCTTGCATCTGCCTTCCTGTTTCATTGTCAGCAAGGATTCTTGAAGCGCGATATCATTATTTTGTTGAAGTCTTGTATTGTTGTCTTCAATGTGCAGGAAAACAGCTGGTTCCTACAGAGAGCTTGAAGCAAGGAGTAACAGAGTCAATGAGTTGGAGAAAATCTATATGGATATGGCAATGCAGAAGGAATTAAAGGTATTGACATCTAAATTTCTTTGCTCAGTTCTGGGAGTTTGGTTGTCTGTGGATAGTTTTGAATACATTTCCGTCTAAATTACAGAAAAAGGGTAAAAAACGCAAACTATGTGAAGATGAGATTGTCTCCCCATCATCCAACCCTGTATTCAAGTGGCGGGCAGAGCGGAAGCGTTAAAAAGGTGTGTGTTGATCCATTATTAGCTTTTCGGTGCAATGGAAATCACGCACTTAACTCGGTGTGTTTTTGCAGGAATGAGCCTGCTAGTGACATCTAGGCCCTGGAAAAGAAGAAGTACGGACCTTATGTACCGGAAAGTTTGTCATCGTTATTATGTCATCGTTATGAATTTTTAAAGTTGTGAAGTCGGTTGGAGTATGATATTTAAACTGAAACTTTCTACCGAGTAGTGACTACTTGATCTCCGACCAAACAGTTGCAAAATCGCCCTTCAATTGAGTGCTAGACAAACAAGGATGGCAGTGGCGCTTGGGTTTCATCGCGAGTTTATTACATAGGTTCGGAAACAGGACAATCCAACTCGAAAACGATATGGTCAAACATGAATCAGACATGAACCATTAAAATGAGTTGTCACCCTGGCGGCAGCGTCGAGTGCTTCATTGACATGAACACCTCAACGGTGTGGATTGGCAACCGCGTGAGGGTCAAGACTCCGCAGTCTTGACACGTACTCACAAAACACGAATTGCCATCCCTGGCCATGGCCATAACTAAAAATACATTTTAACGGTTTCACTGTCATGTAAAGTGCAAAAAAATTCAGGTGAATAAATTTCACTACCATGAGCACAAAGTTATGACAATTCAATAATTGCTAGCAAATACTAACATGCACCAAAGTATTCTTGCATCGACAATACTTAGTATGCACCGCAATCCTTGGCCGCAGCCAATAGATCAAATTCAACGGTCAAATGTGTCGACAAGCGCTTGTAAGTACTCAAGAAAAATAGCACAAATGAAAGAGTGAAACCTGAGAAACAATACAGCATAAGAATCATATGATGCTCAAACTTTGAAGCATTGTCATTAAGTATTTAAACCCACAAATAACACATCCATAAAAACAACGCAAAAGACATTCCCACAAAAATCTTCTATCTATCAAGAAGCTAGAAGATGATTATATTCACAAACATTACTAACCTACAACCCTAACCCTACAAACCCAACTACATTTCCAGAAACAGAGACCCCAATAACCTACTTTGACCTACTGGACAGAACTAAATCTGAAATGGAACATATTAGTCCGGCAACGATCGTCATTTTGTTTTGAATCTAAGAGTCATCATCACCACCGACGTTCTTGGAGGAGGCACCGGTCTTCTTTGGGAGCAGAAGATTGTGAATGTTGGGCATCACACCACCATTTGCAATTGTCACATCCCCAAGAAGCTTGCTGAGCTCCTCGTCATTCCGCACAGCGAGCTGAATGTGGCGCGGCACAATGCGAGTTTTCTTGTTGTCTCTTGCTGCATTGCCAGCCAATTCCAGAACCTGTAAAATCAACCAAATTGAAACAACATTAGAATCAAAACCCGAATTTGAAAGTTGAAAATCAATTCAGTTGCAGAATCATAACTTCACCAAAGAAAATATCCCAGTTTCAAAAGTCGCACAAACCCTAACTACAATAACATCTAAATTGCGATAAAATTTAAATATGCAGAGCATGGTGGATGATTATTGCACACCACCTAAAATTGCAATAAAATTAAATAGCAGGCAAATTTAAATATGCAGGATAGGATGGGCGATTATACCGCTCCACTTAAAATTTGCAGTAAAATTAGATTTGCAGTCCAAGATAGGCGATGATACCGCACCATCTTGGATTGCATAAATAAACACTGGGTTAGTAGTCAAGAGTTACACCAAATAAGAAATCAAAGATATAAGTTATTGTTAGGTTGAGAACTAGAAGTAAACATGGTGAAAACAGTTCTTCGCGAGGGTATATCCAACAATTGAGGCAGAGGAGGAAGAAGAATAGTAAAAACCTTAGAGGAAACATTTTTTTTTCTTTCGATGAAGGGAAATGAGAAATGATTATAGAGTCGTGCTGATAACGTATTATAAATAGGCAAAAGTTAGAGAGATAACCTTTGCTAGGGACATGAGCAAGGTTGTTGCAATATATTACAGTAACACAAAATAATTGCAGATAGGAGAGAAATAGGAGGATACTGAAAATATTTGAACTTTTCTTTCTTTCTCACTCTATATATTTTTTAACACTCGTAATGCTCTATTTATTGAGCAAATACTTTGAAAGCGAACAAATTATACTATTAAGCTTGTGAAAAATTTACTGTATGCATATGGGCATACATACCCTCTATTTACAACATTATAATGTTTTTCAAATAAAAAGTAAAAAATAATGTGTGGACATGAATTCCGTCCAATTAGCTTAAAATGTATTTTTCTTTCATATCGTAAATTAATTTAATTTATTATCGCCCTCAGCCTAAAAAGTAGAAAGAAAAGTCGTGTGGAAACCCAATTTTACAAATTACATCTGAACATACACCCAGCAGCCGTAGGCCGCCGCACACACAACCACTGCTCACTCCTCCTTAGTTGTTATCAACAATTCTTTTTGGTGTAAGTGATTTTCTGCCGACAATTACCATTCCTCTCATATAGTGAGGAGCCAATATTTAAGGAAAATGAGCCTCGCTGAATCATTTTCTTGGGGATTTTAGGAATTATGTAATCGTGATCGTTCATTGTATATCGTGCTGTTAGAAATTATTTTAAAATTTAAAATTTAAAATTAAGTACAAATAGTACCTAACGAAAACTGATCGCACAATATACAATGAATGATTAAGACCGTGGAATCCCTAGGATAGCCAGGAAAATAATCTGGCGATGATTCTTTTCCAATATTTAAAGAACCTAGTACGGAACCTTGAATTCCATCATTCTTGTTTATGAGTGCTTGCAGCAACCACTACATTTCTCCATCCCAAACCAATACAAGATTAAGCTTCTGAATTGTTTCCCTTATATTGTCAGCATCCAAAATTGGCATTGAGGAGATCGTTGCACTCGCCAACTTAACAATTTGTGTCATGAAATGAAAACGCAGTTGATAGTGATAAAAAGTCACCAAAAACTAATCCAATGGTAATATAAATATAGGGTAAAGTGAATAGTACTAGTATTGACTTTTTGTTAAAGTTCCCTATAAAAGAAAAACTAATGAAAATGACTTGAAAACTTTGAGTTTTAATGATAATGACAAAATAAAGGGTAAAGTGAATAGTACTAGGATTGACTTTTTAGTGTAAAAATGTGGTTTTTCGTTAAAGTGAACAGTACCAAGAGCTTTTCGTTAAAGTTCCCTAATATAAAAGCATACTTTCAGAAATTAACAAAAACTCAAGTTGCACTCACGAACTTAATTTTTTACTATCGGAATGAATGAAGTGATGATGATCAAATGACATAAATTAACAAAAATGTGTGGGAGAAGAAATAAGGGTGTGTGGATAGTACAACCCAAAAATTTGGCCACCCTAAGTGAAGCGTACCATTTCACTCATTTAATGTAATTAATTAAAAATTAACTAGAGTCAAGTTAAATGACATGTCAAGCTATTAGACGGGTGATGAGCATACCTTATAGTTAAGCGTGGTGAGCAAAAATGTTCCCTAATATTATATCCGAAGAATTCTCATTCAATCCTAAATCCTAATCCAATTCTTCATCTTCACAATAGCCGAATTATCAAGTGACATCCCTGCTAAGAGACACATCACATATGCTAAGGTGGCGGTTTAAAAACCAATCATGCGATGTCACATGAATATATTTAAAAGTGTGGTAGATTTAAAAGACGATCACTCAATATTACAGTCTAGTGATATTTCTTTTCACTTGTAAGTGAGAGGTCTTAGTTCGAATCTCGTAGATGGCGAATTCATTACCAAATTAGTTTACCTATTGTATGACTTAGCCAAACTCTCATTCCTCTTAGTGTAAAATATATTAGTGTAAAATATATCGTTGTACTTCCGTTTCCATTACTCAAATAAGAAAGCGTTTCTAAAAGTAATAGGTAGAGAAGATAGAACTACCCCAAATATGAGTATATATTTTGAATTGGAGTTGTTAACATAACTCCAAAAATCTCATTGTATACTTCAAAATTTTGTATATTTAAAAAGAAAAAATTGATATTAGGATTGCACAATAAGATTTTTGAAATGTCAATAATAACACCATTTCAATATACTAATTTGTAATGACTCAACAAGAAAAATACGCCTCTAGTGTTAATTTTTGAGATTAGTGATACTAAGGAGATCACATTTGGTAAACCACATCTAAACACCTCTCTAATAGAGATAGGATCCACTTCTATTAAAAGGATAGTTTAAAAGTGATCTACAAATGTAGCACCCTTGCATTTTCCTTTAGAGAAAGCAGCAGCAAGCCACCACCCATCTTCAATGATTGCCTTCCATCACCACGATATTTTTCTACATGTTTAAAAATGGTGGAAAAAAGTTACACCGTCTTAAAATTACTCATCAAACTATAAGATATAGATGAGCAACGGTTATGGCGGGCGGTAAATGCAGTTGTTTATCCATAACCGCTTAAACTCTTACCCGCATAACCGTTTACATGTTGAGTAATTGTATAAATAGGTATATCCATACCCATAACCGTTTATTAACATTAACCGTACCCATAAGTAGGATCTCCTATCATCAAACACTCTGGTTAATTGATTCAAAACAGTTTGCTTAGTTGCTTTTTATTTTAGATACTTGCTTTCTTTATGGATAGTGGGAACTCAAATTGGTTATATTCATCGTGAGAATTTTGGACGCTATTTTCTGGATCCTGAGAACAAGATGCCGTGCTGGTTGACATTAGTCTTGGAGTCCCATTTGAATTAATTCCAATTCAACTTTTTATTTGACAAGAATTCTAGTTTTAGTGTTTTATGGTAATCTAGATGATGACGACGATGACTGATCAGAATCTGTTGCATCATTTGCTACAGCATGAAGGATTCGAAACATTTCTTATATATGACTGCACCAAAAGTATCAGCACATGTTTCAGTTAAACTATATTTGATGAGAATTGTGAATCTTCCAATGATGGTTCTTGGTATATGGATGATGCCTACAATTTTGTCTGCTTTATTCAGAAATTTACGAGTATGCTTCAATTTATATCTGGACTTTCATTCACGAACATGCACTTGTTACATGATTATTTAATTATTTTTGTTACTCAGAAAGACTTTTCGCAACGCATTTAGAGTGAGCTTCCTTGAAATTTCGTTCAAACTATACTTCAGTTTCTCAAGAATTTTCGCAATGCGTTGAGAATTTGCTTATGGAGTCGAGTCTCCTTTCACACGTTTTTAATTGTTAAGTTTTGTCCCTTCATTATTTTTCCTGCTCTTTGTTTTGGCTCTACATACAACTGTTTATTTATTTAGAGTTGGTGAGATGTTGTAGTTCTCAATGATTATTAATCTTTTGTTTACCTTAACGTCTTGATAATGTAATATAATAGTTTTTTTTTTAGTACATCGATATTTTTACACTAAGGGTAGAGGAAGTTTGGCTAAGTCACACAATGGGTAGCCTAATTTAGTATCGAATTCACCATCCACGAAATTCAAACCTAAGACTGTGGAGCCAAAAATAATCACAAGGTGACACGTGGATTTTTGGACAAAAGAGGACAAAAATACCCTTGAGGCATAACGGGATTCCTACGCACGAGCAGCGGGTAATCATCCCTCAACCAATTCAAAAGTGCCCAAAATAGGTAACAATTCAAAACCTATCTCATCAAATCCCTTCTACAAGGTAACTTCCAAAACCTATTTCATTCCATATATTTTTTACCTCATTTTCCTTTTTTTAGCTAATCAATTAGCTAATTATCTTAATCATTTCATAACTCCCCAAATAATTTCTTTCAAAATATGTTAATTAGTCAATTAATAGATTTATGATCTAATTAATCTATTAATGGCTAATTAACCACAATTTACACCCTAAAAATACCTAAATGGCCGGTCCCTATTCTCCTAATAGGGCTAGCCATATCCCTATATATATATATATAGCTCACCATTCTCGCCCAAAAACAACTTCCAACTCTTGCTAAAATTCTCTAGATTCTCATACACTTTTTCTCTCTAAATTCTAACTTTGGCATCGAAGGTTCTTCGGCCAAAGCCCCCCCATTCATTGTGGGCCCGTGAGGCTCTTGGCCTTGACCTAAGATGTTAATTGTTTTGTACGTGTAATTTTGACCAAGATCAAGGAGAAGTAAATTTGTATCCACAAAGTGTTGGAAATGTGCCCTAAAACCAATCATATGATGATACTTTACGGACATTTCAAATGTTAAACTAATCTAGTTTAACATATAAAGGGCAAAGATTATTGTTTGAGCCGTCTCATATAAATGTTATATGCTTAAACGATAAAGTCCAAGGAATATGTGATTGGGAGAATGCAATCTAATGAAGTTAGATTAATGAGACCATTCTTTCGTAGACACTTCCTAAATGTTCCTGATCATAGGATTACCAATTGGGCATTGACAGTCCGTTAAGATCAGTACGTACTGTGTCTTCTCTCAGGGAGAGTGACTAGTCTCGAGTCATTGGTGTGTGTGACATCAAGACAAGTACGTAGGTGCTCAATAAGAGAATGAGTTCACTGAACGTGATCAACGAAGAGTTCTTATATTCCATGTCACATGAGAACTCATGGTTGGGATAATGCAAAGTAGTCCTTTGACCTGAGGCATCACAGTTGTCTTGTGGTTAAGTCCTTAATCTTTGATTATGTCTAATTCACCCCCTAGGGGTGTCACGGCATCGTTGGGGTTAAGCCACTTAGCTATGGAGACAAGTAAATGCGCAACAAGGGATCTCTAACCTTCAAACAGTTGAGGGAGAATACTCTATGATATGATTTGGAATCTCTGGCCAGAGTATGAATGAGATTGGGGAATGCGTTCCAAATCACATTCAAGGAAATCATATAAGCAAACGATTCACATTGGATAGTAGACATGAGTAAATAAACTATCATACCAAACAATGTGGTCAAGAGTATTAGATTAGAGAAGGACCGTATTGCATTTGTAATCCCGAACTGAATAGGTTCTCTAACCTCTTCTGATTAGCTTGGGTAACCATGACATGCTGCTAGGCGTCAACCATGGTTTGTGGAAGCCCTATACGTGTATAACCACTAAAGGGAGAATTGAAAATTGTTTCAATTCACAATCGATGTAAAATTGTTTTAATCGCCCACTGCCTCGCTAAAAGGAACCTAATGGATCGCACACCATAAAAGGTAGAGATTGAAGATTAAACAGAAATGAGTAAGAATGATTAAATGGTTTAATCATTTATTTATGGCAAGGATTAATTAATATGTTAATTAATCAAACGAATAAGTTCGTTAAAGACTTCGGGATAGTTTTGGACCTTAAGGCCCAATGGGCTTCGAACGTCAAGCCCATTAACTTAAGTTGTATGACAATTTAATGAATAAAGATTCATTAAGGCCCAAAAGCCCAAAACTCCCTAAATGGCCGGCCATATGTGTATGAATTAGGGTTTTGGTTGTTTAGGTCACTTAAAGAAGTGACTATATAAATGACTTTATAGCCAAATATTCATTAATGTGATTAAGGGTTTATTTTGGGTGAAAATGGGTGAGAATTGTCTCTCCATTTTCTCTCTAAAGAGGCCAACACCTTGGAGGGTACATCTAGCAATCCTACTACTCCAAGGTCACTCATTTCTTCTACAATCAAACCTTGGTGAAGAGACTTAGAGGTTCTCAATTTTGGGAACTTGGAGAACCTATTCTTTCATCCAAATCCATGGATCTAAGAAGCAAGGAATGAAGGCCCTATCTCTTTGGGTGATTAGCCTTTGCTTATGCAAAGAGGAATCTACAAAGGTATTAATTTCAACTCACTTTGTTTTGAGTTGATTATTGGTTCACCAATCTACTAGGCTTTGAATTTCATGGGTAATGTTTTGTTTTTGAATGCATACAAGCATGATTCCGCCTTTAATTTGTTAATTGCATGCTATAGATGTTATTCAAATGAACATGTTTTTCAAAATAAATCCTTCAAGTGGTATCAGAGCCTAGGTCTAGTAGTTGGTGAATCCTTTTGGGTTTTGTAGTTCATAAGTTTATGATTTAAAAGTTGTAATTGTTACAAGCTTTATTCTTGCTTCTTTGAATGTAAATTTTGTTTGAAAATTTGCCATCTCAAATGTTGTAGATGTAGTTCATATGAGGATGAATATTGGAGCTAAAATTTGGTGCCATGATTTTAGGGATTTTCGGCCAAATCCAAAGGGTGATTTTTTGGGTTCATGTTTGTCTTGTTAAAAATGTTTTAAGGTGACTTTTGGAACCCCTAAGTACCCTAGGATGTTAACACCATTTTGAATGGTGAAAATTTGAGTTTTATGGCTTGAAAACATTCATGGAGCTCTTATGGGTTTTCATGGATGTTCTTCATTGTTCTTGATGTTCTTGCCAAGAACAAAAAGGTTTTGTGTTTTGATTCAAAGTTTTGAATATTTCATAAAGTTTATGTTATATGTTTTTCAAATGATTTATCATGTATTTAAAGTGTTAAATATTTGAATAAATGATGATGGAAACATCAATCATCAAAACATATATTAATTTTATGAAAGTATTTAAAGTGTTAAATATTTGAATAAATGATGATGGAAACATCAATCATCAAAACATATATTAATTTTATGAAAGTATTTAAAGTGTTAAATATTTGTATAAATGATGATGGAAACATCAATCATCAAAACATATATTATTTTTATGAAAGGTGAAAGCACTACTTGATTGTTTTTTGACAAAACTAATAAATCAAAACACCCATCACTCATTTTTATCCCTAAAAAACCGGCCACCCTAATAAAATAGGGTATTTTTGGGGCTTTTATGCAATTACATAAAGTTTTGATACTTTTGTGTATTTGTACTTTGACCCGAAAGTTTACGTTTTGACGTTAAGGCCTAAAAACGCTAAAAGACAAATTGTTTTGCTCCTTTAATGAAGTTTTTGAATTTATTTAAATTTTGGGTTCTAGTTGTATTTACATGAAGTAGTGACTTTTGTGTTTTTACAAAGTGACCCCAAAAGTTTATGTTTTCGCAATATGGCCCAAAAAGTTGTGGTTATTGCATGATGGCCCAAATAGGATGAGAACAAAATTGTTTTGTCTCTTTAAATGAGAATTGGATTTTCATTTTGTTTAGCTCCACTTAAATCAATTTTATGGATACAAAAACCAAATGAAAATGTTGCATTCAATTAATTAGTTAAAGCGTTAATTAATTAAAGGATGATTATGAACCTAAGCCTAATATAATTGAGCTATGTGAAAGGCGTTTCAAATTTGTTTGAACCATGGGAATGTGTAGATTAGATTTTGGTTGTAATTTGATTTAATCAAATGTTGTAAAAGGGCATAAGTCCTTCTTTACTTTAAGGTAATTTGTTTTATGCAAATGTTGTAATGAGCATAAGCTCATCCTTTACTTTGAAGTATTTCTTTCTTGCTTTATATGATATGCATGAAAATGAAGTAATTGGGTCCAACGCCCCTAAGACAACACGCCTTAATGTAATTAAACGCGTAACTAAAATCAATCTCCATCCCTAGACCGAGATTCAACACAAGGCTCGTGTTGAATCTAAACAAAGGTTCATAGTCATCCTAAGGCCCTAAGGCAACTATATAGTCCATTAAATGAATGCAAAGGTTATGATAGTAGTATCATATACTCTTGCTTTAAAAACCGTTTTATAAGCATAGTGGGAGTATTATATACAACTAAAACAATCCAATGGACCAATAGTTGTAATAGGACCAAAATTGTTTTAATAGAGATTAAAATGTATATTTGTATGTGATGAGACCTAAAACCCTCAACCAAACCATTATTAAGTTGATAAGCGTGAGAGTGCTTAGAACACTCTTTCGTAGGCCTTCCACCGTGGTGGCTCCAATCGTTTATGACTTGTACACCGGCTTCACCCTATCATGGGGGAGTACAAAGTGCATGCTTATACTCAGGAGGAATCCATAAACATATGATGAGGTTAGTGTAGGCAACGAGGATAGCCGATATCGTATCATCGTGAGGCTATTCTTGAACCCCTTCACAAACTAAGCATGGTGGGAATGACTTAACTAAGTGCAATGGAACCAACATCATATCATTGTGAGGTTACATTCTCTAGAGGCCAAATAAGATGGGTACTTGCATTAGTTGCAAATGAGTAAGCGTACTCTCTCATTATTATTGTTGCTAGCCATATATCGTATCATCGTGAGGTGGGCTTGGTAATAGTGAGCCTCCCATAACCTACTAAGAGTTTCATCCAAAACTCTCGAATTCCAATGAGGGATATGGAATTTGCCAAAAATAGTGGGTGATGCTATTTGATTTAAAGACCCGAATCAAATGGCTTAAAATCAATCAATTTATATACGTTATATTTGCAAACGTTATCCAACACTTGACAAATAAAAGCCGAACGTTTAGTTTACGGACTTGGTACTACAAAACCATAGATTGTCTTTAATGGCTTGTAAATGTACCTAAGTAGTCTCATCCTCACAATCTTCCTATTGATAATGTATCATTAGAAGAATATGTTAGAAAAAGTCTATCATAAAGAGGACAACACTTTTAATGTCATAATTCTTCAATTACAAATTGTTGTATGAAGAAATAAGAGTTGCTTTGAACAACCCTTAATCAATGCAAACACTTAGTGCTTGTTTCTTTGTTACATGAACAAGGAACTTGAGAAGAAAGCACAAAGGCTTGGACACTTAATGTGCCATGATTCTTCACTTCCAAATGTTGTATGAAGAAATGAGAGTTGCCTTGTACAACTCTTGAAAGTTTGTAATTATGTTTAGAACATAATGGTTGGTTGACAAAAATAGTCCATTAACATGGACTTATGATGATTTTGAATCATTGAGTGTTGAAGTGTTAAACCACTTAACGAGACGGAAACTAGGCAAGGACTTTACCTTTGTTTCCCTATCCTAATGGTTCACTAAGTTTATGGTAAACTATGTAGTGAACAATAACCACTTACTCTCCAAATTGTTTGATGTGTATAACACAATTGAAAAAGGTTTCAAGAGAGATAGTGGGAGTTTAGGGACCATGACTAATGTAGTCAAAGGTGAAAGTCAAATAAAGAAGATAAATAACTCCAAGGGAACAAACTTTCTTTATGAAAGGATGGACATTGGAAGGGGTATTTGCAAGAAATGTCTTGCAAGTGTCAAGAACACACCTTTCGAAGGTGTTGTAAATTGTTCTTGAATAGTTCAAAACAGTTGGTTCTTCTACTTGAATGTATGATTCCGTATTAGTAACTATGTTTTACAAATCGTTGTAAAAGTGTGACTAATAAGAAGTAGAAGATATATGAGAGAAGAAAAGGTGCTTCACATACGGAACGTGAATAAGATATAGATCTCTGCGAAAGCAGATAGTACTTACTTCCTCATATGAACTACCAAAGAAATTGGATTATAGTAATCTAATTGATTGTCTCTATAGTAGAGATGATATGGTAGTGTTAACTGTTTAGAATATAATGATGCTTAAAACCCAAAAGGTTGCAAGGTAGTGACTAATCCCAACTAAATTGTGATACCTCTAAAACATAAGTTACGAGTTGGTGAAACAAGGATGCTTTGGATCGTTAGATCCGGATCCAATACCTTCTTGTTAAAATTGTATAGAGGCGAAATGTTCGAATCTTTATTCTTTTGGAAAGAAGAAAGAATCACAAAGTTGTTGAGGTTAATTCACTTAGATGTTAGTGGCACTTGTCCACAACATAATACTACTCATGTTATATGACATTCACCGAAGATCACTCTCGGTTGGACTATAGTTTATTTTGAATAAACACAAGTCCGAATACTTTGCAAAAGGTTTCAAAGAATTCAAGAAATGTAAATAGATGAGTAAGATATCTAAAGTATTTACCTCCTTAGATTTGATCCAAGGAAAGGTAACACTTTAGATGAGTTTCCTTGAAAGATATCAAGGAAAATAGCATCATAAGATAATGTATTTCTCCATTAGGAGAAGAACGAACTCGAATAAGATTTAGTTCGTTAAATGTTATCTATTACCCATATATAGGATATATACTTCTAAAACAATATGATTGTCAATGAGAAGATCTTCCAATATTTTCATGACTCCATAAGATGTAGTTGGAAAAGAAAGACAAATCTTAAGCATGTTAAAGATTTGGGGTTGTGTGCTAATAAGTAATATTCGTTTGATAACAATCTTGTAGGATATCCTTAAAATAACTTTTGGATATCGCTTCTATAAACCAACTAACAAATGTTGTTTTGTTGGGAAGTTCATTGTAATCCTACAATGTGATTTGCCTAAGAGCAAATGAACGAGAGATAGAACTCAAAGAATGGGTTCTTTGAGAGACAAGGAAGTAATCAACAAATATAACAACCTAGTTCCTATACCACAAGCTCCAAGGTAGTCGATAAGAATGAAAATCCTTATGACTACATTGAGTGCATATACGATATATACTCAAGGAAATGGTAAAGTACCATTTGACTCGAAATAATGAAACCTTCATAGCTAATTGGTAGCTTAAGGTAACTACAATCAAAGAGAATGGTTGACTTTGAAGAAACCATCTTTGAGGTAGGCTTGGTTTCAATTAATTCGAAGATTGCTAGCTACAACTAAAATGGTGATTCAATGTTTTGACATAATATGGGTTTCCGAAACCATTATTAAGATAGTCTTGATAATATATGTCCAAAACTATAAATCACAAGACATGTAAGTTGTAGAGATCCATCCATCATGGATCTTAGCAAGTTAGTGGGAGCTATTTGCATTTTATGAGGAAAAAGGATCGAATCGTTTGATTTCTCATCAAGATGTAAATGAATCTTTTGTTTACGAGTTTTACAAAAGATTAGTGGGAGTTAATCATGTTCCTAAAATTTAAGTATATATGATATATTAATTTTGGAAATGAAAAGAATTCTTCTTCGTTAAAGTTATGACTTTAAGCATTCTATAAAACGATAGAATGTATATGGGAGATATAGTCTATATACATGGGAATGAAATCTATATTGATAGATTTTAGGATATAATTGGATTGTATCAATCCCTAATAATAGACAAGAGATGCTGGGAAGTTTCTCATATGATGATAAACTTCAATCAAATGGACAATTCTAGTAAGACTAAGAAGTTGTTGACTCCCAAAGAAATAATGCGTAAATAGAATCCTTTATGCGTAAGCAGAAAGGTGATTTATATATTTCATATTGTATGAAAAACATTGATATGAGTTGTACCTAGAACGGTACAAGACGATATCAATACAAGCCCAGGATCAGAACCATGGCAACTGTCAAGTGAGTCCTTAAGTATTTAAGAAATACTAAAGGATAGATTCCTCAAAGAATGAGGAAGAATTAGAGTAACGTAATGGAAGCGTAAATGTATTAGATTATGAATCTAATTCATCATTGGATGTTTCTTCATTATGAATGAAGAGATAAACAAATATCTCTTTATTATGACTAAAGAGATATTTGGATGGAAACATTAAAGTAATGACTTTAGTGTGTTCCATTATGAATGCAAGATATATTGCCATATAGAAGTTTACAACAATGTTGTTTGGATGGGAAAGTTCATTTATGAACTCTCTATTCGATTCCAACCAGAAAGTGTATGACACTAATGGGGCGATAGCTCAAGCCTGGGAATCAAGGTCTCATCAAGATCCGAACACAAATGAGAGACTGAACCACATGATTGAGAATCATGTATAATGGTGACGACGTTATTCTCAAGGTTGCTTCTGTGGATAACACATATAGATATCCACTGTCTAGGCCTACTATTCAGCCATTTATGAAATGACTACAGAAGAGGTATCATCAAGATGACCTAGCTGATTGGCTCTAGTGCAAGTGGGAGATTGTTGGAAATGTGCCCTAAAACCAATCATATGATGATACTTTACGGACATTTCAAATGTTAAACTAATCTAGTTTAACATATAAAGGGCAAAGATTATTGTTTGAGCCGTCTCATATAAATGTTATATGCTTAAACGATAAAGTCCAAGGAATATGTGATTGGGAGAATGCAATCTAATGAAGTTAGATTAATGAGACCATTCTTTCGTAGACACTTCCTAAATGTTCCTGATCATAGGATTACCAATTGGGCATTGACAGTCCGTTAAGATCAGTACGTACTGTGTCTTCTCTCAGGGAGAGTGACTAGTCTCGAGTCATTGGTGTGTGTGACATCAAGACAAGTACGTAGGTGCTCAATAAGAGAATGAGTTCACTGAACGTGATCAACGAAGAGTTCTTATATTCCATGTCACATGAGAACTCATGGTTGGGATAATGCAAAGTAGTCCTTTGACCTGAGGCATCACAGTTGTCTTGTGGTTAAGTCCTTAATCTTTGATTATGTCTAATTCACCCCCTAGGGGTGTCACGGCATCGTTGGGGTTAAGCCACTTAGCTATGGAGACAAGTAAATGCGCAACAAGGGATCTCTAACCTTCAAACAGTTGAGGGAGAATACTCTATGATATGATTTGGAATCTCTGGCCAGAGTATGAATGAGATTGGGGAATGCGTTCCAAATCACATTCAAGGAAATCATATAAGCAAACGATTCACATTGGATAGTAGACATGAGTAAATAAACTATCATACCAAACAATGTGGTCAAGAGTATTAGATTAGAGAAGGACCGTATTGCATTTGTAATCCCGAACTGAATAGGTTCTCTAACCTCTTCTGATTAGCTTGGGTAACCATGACATGCTGCTAGGCGTCAACCATGGTTTGTGGAAGCCCTATACGTGTATAACCACTAAAGGGAGAATTGAAAATTGTTTCAATTCACAATCGATGTAAAATTGTTTTAATCGCCCACTGCCTCGCTAAAAGGAACCTAATGGATCGCACACCATAAAAGGTAGAGATTGAAGATTAAACAGAAATGAGTAAGAATGATTAAATGGTTTAATCATTTATTTATGGCAAGGATTAATTAATATGTTAATTAATCAAACGAATAAGTTCGTTAAAGACTTCGGGATAGTTTTGGACCTTAAGGCCCAATGGGCTTCGAACGTCAAGCCCATTAACTTAAGTTGTATGACAATTTAATGAATAAAGATTCATTAAGGCCCAAAAGCCCAAAACTCCCTAAATGGCCGGCCATATGTGTATGAATTAGGGTTTTGGTTGTTTAGGTCACTTAAAGAAGTGACTATATAAATGACTTTATAGCCAAATATTCATTAATGTGATTAAGGGTTTATTTTGGGTGAAAATGGGTGAGAATTGTCTCTCCATTTTCTCTCTAAAGAGGCCAACACCTTGGAGGGTACATCTAGCAATCCTACTACTCCAAGGTCACTCATTTCTTCTACAATCAAACCTTGGTGAAGAGACTTAGAGGTTCTCAATTTTGGGAACTTGGAGAACCTATTCTTTCATCCAAATCCATGGATCTAAGAAGCAAGGAATGAAGGCCCTATCTCTTTGGGTGATTAGCCTTTGCTTATGCAAAGAGGAATCTACAAAGGTATTAATTTCAACTCACTTTGTTTTGAGTTGATTATTGGTTCACCAATCTACTAGGCTTTGAATTTCATGGGTAATGTTTTGTTTTTGAATGCATACAAGCATGATTCCGCCTTTAATTTGTTAATTGCATGCTATAGATGTTATTCAAATGAACATGTTTTTCAAAATAAATCCTTCACAAAGACCTCTCACTTCCAAGTGAAGAGGAATACAACCAGACTGTAGTACTGAGTGACAATGTAATATAATAATTAAATATTGTTTGATCATCCAAATAATTAAAGAGAGAAAACAACAAAAGAGACCAAAATAAAAAATAAAATAAAACCTCTCTTCATCATCTGTTTCTTTGGCGTGAGTGATTTTTTGCCGACAATTACCATTCCTCTCAGATTGTTAGGAGCCACTTTGCATTAGCGTTTTGCACGCAAAGGGCCTCTGCATCTCTTTCTTTCATTTGAATCAGCTTCTCAATTTAAGTATGAAGTGTTTCTGAATTTCATTGAGGTGATAATTTAAAAACTAAATCAGCATTTTACCATTTCTTATATATAATTGCACTAAAAGTATCAGCACACGTCTCAATTAAACTATTTGATGAGAATTGTGAATCTTCCGATTATAGTTCTTGGTACATGGATGATGCCTACAATTTTGTTTGCTTTATTCAGAAAATTTACGAGTATGCTTCAATCTATATATGGACTTTCATTCACGAACATGCACTTGATACATGATTATTTAATTATTTTGTTACTTAGAAAGATTATTCGCAATGCGTCGAGAGTATGCTTCCTTGAAATTTCATTCAAACTATACTTCAGTTTCTCGAGAATTTTTGCAATGCGTTGAGAGTGTGCTTCCTTGAAATTTCCTAACTATTAAGTCAAATCTCCTTTCACATGTTTTACATTTTTAGTTGTTAAGTTTTGTCCTTTCATTATTTTTCCACCTCTTTGTTATTTTTTTTTAAAGCATGGAATTCACATTCCAAAGCTAAGAAGCCAAACAGGTACATGAAAGCCTACCACGAGGCAAACACAATAATAGACCAACCAAGAACAAGGCAGTGAAAGGGGAACAGACACTTCAATCAAGTAAAAGTGTCACCCCAAACACCACCACAGCTAAACTAATGAAGACACAGGAGACCATCATTACACAAGACATGAACTAATGAAGATGGGGGCCTATCGACCCATACAGAATCACACATCTTCGTAAGACCAGCCGACGCAAGAGCATTTGCCGCCATATTGGCTGATCTTGGCACCCAAGACCAGTGACAATTCTGGAAAACCTCACTCAGCCGATGAACCCTTGCCAAGATGGGGTAAGCCTCCCAACTACCATTTTTTAGATAACCACAAAGACAAGAGATCACTTCAAGAGAATTCGATTCGATAACGGCAGAGCTAACACCCAGCTCACACCCATGAAACAGCGCCATAGCCTCAGCCGTTGTAACATTAGAAGTCATAAGAGGATACCTTGCGGTAGCCAAGAAACGACCTCCCTCAGCCCTGATAACCACCCTAGCGAAACCTAACCTCGACACTTTGGACCAGTTAGCATCGACATTAATTTTTAAAAAGGGAGAAAGATGAGGACTCCACCGCGAAACCTGATCCTCCTGCGCACCCACCTCAGGCCTACAAACCCCCAAGTCCCTCACCCCATGTAAGAAAGATCCCATAGTATTCGAAAGAGCAAAAAGCACTAATTGAGACCTGATTGAACACGAACTCACACCGGGCTTTCCAAATAAACCAACAGGTGAAGGCAACATAAGACTGAAACCAATTCCGGTCAGTCAATGACCCTAGGTTAGAAGACAAAACTGCCTACAACCAAAGCACCCACAAATGGATACCAGCACTATCAACTTTATAAGAAAGAACACCGCCAAACCAAATAGCATCCACCCATGGACAACGAAGAAACAAATGCTCAACAGTTTCATCATGGCAAAGACAAATATGACAGGTAGAGGAAGGGGTGGACCGCCTTTTGAAAAGAGCACCACGAGTTGGAAGACCATTGTGCAATGATAGCCATAGGAAGTTACAAATTTTAGAAGGCACCTCCGATTGCCAGACAATTTTCCAAACTTCCTTTGGGACCGACCGGGCACCAAGCAGGCAATGATCCCTCGAATCTAAGGACCTCGATTGAAACCACCGATATCATGACTTAACTAGATACCGACCATTCCTACTAGTAGCCCAAACTAAACGATCTTTCCTCTGTGGGTCTCCGATAGGCGTAACATTAATAGCCTCTTGATCCGCTACAGGAATAAAAAGCTGTAGAAAGCCAAAATCCCACTCACGGGAAGAGGGGTCAATTAGGGTGCGTTTGGTACGTGGAATGGGATGGAACAGAGTGGGACGGACGCGTTCCGTCCCATGTTTGGTGCGCTAAAATTATGTGGAACGCACGTCCCACGAAACGAAAATGGGTTAGATTTTGGTTCCCCCTCCCCCCCTGGAATGGGTTTTTCCATCCCGTGGGACACAAAATTATATTTTTTTGGACAACAATACCCCTCTTATTTTTCATTAATTACATTGTCTACCTCCCTCTCTTCTACCCTTATCTCTCCCGTAGCCCTCCTCTTCCTCCACCACAAACCCAGTAACCTAACTGCTAACCCAATCCCAGCAAACCCATCTGACGACGACGACGTCACCATAGCAAACCTTATTCTTCTCCAGCGCCGTCTGGCGTCACGAACATGACCCGCATCTCGTCATCTTAGTCCGTGTAAGCGAGGTGGATCTGATCCGGAACACGACTCGATTCGAAGCTAAGCTCGTCATCTGAGGTGGCGAGCAGGTGGGCGGTGCCCGGGAAGGGGTTGTGGTCCTGGTCGAGGTGGTTGGGGTCGACCTCAGACTCGTTCCAGCAGAAAATCGGGAATGAGTAGTTGAATCGGAGATTGACCAGAGGGAAGGAAATGGAGCCCGACCCAGATTTCCATGTGGGGGCGGAGGAAAGGAACTTGTATCCTATAAAGTTGTCGTGGAGGGAGGAAGGGGACGAGTAGATGTCGAGCCAGTCGAGTCGGGAGGGCGAGTCGATGCCAGACCATTGTATTAGGACGGAGTCGCCCGATTTGGAGAGGGAGGTTGGGGAGAGAGAGAGTGAAACAGTTTGGTGGGTCGGAGGGAAGAAGGTGGATGCTGCACGGAGGATGATGACGACGATGCAGGGAGGATGATGACGAAGCTGCAGAAATTGATTGAAATGAATTTTGGGATTTTTCTGTGTTTGATTTGAAGAGAAAGAAATTGTTTGGGGGTCTGATTCATCATTTTTATTCTTCTTGTAATTGTTTGGGGGTCTGATTGGTTGCCGAGAAAACGAAGGAAAACGACGACGCTGCAGAAATTGTACAAACAAGGCTAAGTTAGTCATTTAACACGAAATCCGAACCGTTCCGTCCTATGCATACCAAACATAACACGAACCTCCATTTCGTTTCGTTCCGTCCCGTCCCGTCTGCGTAGGGAACAAACACACAAATTTATAGTGACTGCAACCTCACCAAGGTGCACGGGGTGGCCCGAAGGTAAAGATGGCAGCCACCTATCCATCCAAACACGCACACCCTCACCCCCCATTATCTATGATAATTAAATATTGTTTGATAATGTAATATAATATCATAGTTAAATATAATAGTTAAATATTGTTTGATCATCCAAATAATTAAATATTGTTTGAGCTTCCTTGAAATTTCATTCAAACTATACTTCAATTTCTTAAGAATTTTCGCAACGCGTTGAGAGTGTGTTTCCCTAAAATTTCGTAACTATTAGTCTTCAAGTTTTGTCCTTTCATTATTTTTCTAGTTCTTTGTTTTGGCTTACATAAATCTGTTTATTTTTATTTATTTAGAGTTGAGATGCTTTCAATGATCAAATAATTAATCTTTTGTTTACTTTAACGTCTTGATAATGTAATTTAATAATTAAATATTGTTTGATCATCCAAATAATTAAAGAGAGAGAACGAAGACCATTGGTGAAAGAGACAACAAAAAAAAAAAAGGAGAGAAAAGAAAAGCTTCTCTTCATCATCGGTTCCTACTTTGGTGAGAGTGATTTTCTACCGACAATTACCATTCCTCTCAGATTGTGAGGAGCCACTTTGAAATGGCGTTGAGCACGCAAAGGGCCTCTGCATTTCTTTTTTCATCTGAATCAGCTCCTCGATGGAAGTATGACGTGTTTCTGAGTTTCAGAGGTGTAGACACCCGCAAGGGTTTTGTCTCCCATCTATACCACGAATTGTGCAAGTGCCAAGGAATTATGACTTTCATGGACGACCGAGAGCTTGCAGGTGGAACAAGTATTCCTCTGGAGCTCCCGAGTGCGATCAAAGAATCACATACTGCAATTGTTGTTCTCTCGCCAAACTATGCTTCTTCCAAATGGTGCTTGACTGAGCTTACAAACATTATTCAGTGCATGGAAGCCATGAACTCAATTCTCCCAGTCTTTTATGGTGTGGATCCCTCTGACGTAGGAAATCAGAGGGGGAGGTTTGCCGAAGCCTTCGCCAAGCATGAAGGAAAGTTGACTAGCACTGAAGACAAAATAAAGGTGACTCAGTGGAAAGCTGCTTTAAAAACAGTGTCGAAAATTTCTGGGTGGGATTTGAAGAATTTTAAGTAAGCAAGCAAGAACAACTTGCCCATGTCTTAATATAGTCATCCATACTTGATTGCTTACTTATGTTCTCTTTTTTGTTACTCTATTTTTCTTCTTTGCAGGTGTGAAAGAGAGCTGATTGATGACATTGTCAAATGTGTGTGGAGGAAGGTGCAAGCTACAATCACTTCGTCAGATTCCTCACAGAAGTTAGTCGGAATTGATTCCGCACTCGAGCAACTAACTATGCTATTAGCTCTTGATGCAAATGATGTTCGCTTTATTGGGATAACTGGGATGGGTGGTTTAGGCAAGACAACCCTTGCTAAGCTAGTTTTTGATAAAATCTTCCATCATTTTGAAGTTCACTGTTTTCTTGCTAATGTTAGAGAGGTTTGTGCAAGAGATCGTACTGTTGTTGGCCTTCAAAAACAACTTCTTTTCCCAATCTTGAAGAAAAAGATTGAAGAAATTTGGGATGATGAGTGCGGAAGAATGTACAGTATGAAGAGCTTGTGCAATAAAAAGGTTCTTCTCGTACTTGATGATGTGGATGAATTAAACCAACTAGAAGTACTGGCTGGGAATCAAAGTTGGTTTGGTATGGGGAGCAGAATCATCATTACAACAAGAAATGAAGGTCTGCTCGTCCAGCATGGTATAGCAACATCATATAAGGTTGAGAGATTGAATTATGGAGAAGCTCTTGAGCTCTTTAGCTTGAATGCCTTCAAAAAAGACCAACCCGAGGAAGACTTTTTGGAACTCTCTGAGCGTTTCCTAAACCATGCCGGAGGCCTTCCCTTAGTTCTTAAAGTTGTAGGTTCTTTTTTGTATACGAGAGGGCGAGATGCATGGAATAGTGAGTTGGATAATCTACATAAAATACCCAATCAGAATATTTTTTATTCGCTCAAAGTTAGTTATGATGGACTCCGGCTGATGGAGAAAAGAATTTTCCTTGATGTTGCATGTTTCCACAAGGGGAAGTACACAAAGCAAGTAATTCAAGTACTAGACAATTCTTTCGGAATTTCTAGTTGTATTCTAATAGATTTGCTAATTGAGAGATCTCTTCTATACAACGATTACGGAAACAAAATAGGGATGCATGATTTGATACAACAAATGGCATGGACAATTGTTCGTCAAGAGTCTGAAGAGTCTGGTCTACGTAGTCGATTGTGGCTTCCTAATGACATTTTTCATGTATTCATGACCAATACGGTAAGAAATTATGTAAATACCAAGTTCAAAAATGGATATGATTTCTATTAACATAATATTAGTATGTGAAATTGATGTTTCCTACATTCTTGGTTATCAGGGGACACGTGCTATTGAAGGCATAGTCTTACAGTTACCCGAATCAAAAGAGGTGCACTGGAATTTGGAAGCCTTCTCTAATATGCGTGAACTGAGGTTTCTGGAATTCAATAATTTGATCATTTCTTCATGCCCCAAATTTCTTCCATGTTCCTTGAGAATTATAAATTGGAGTTTCTATCCTTCCAAGTGTCTTCCGACCAGCTTTCACTTGTGTTTGCTTACTCAACTAAAGATGCGTAAGAGCAAAATTGTTCGGCTTTGGAAGGGAAAATTGGTAATAGTATTGAATAAATGCTATTTAATTTACAGAATAATCATTTATTTATTATTTTGAATAAACTTTAAGATTGTAGAAGCTAAATATACGATCTGAATCATATCAATGTTGTACAGGACTTGCCCAACTTGAAATATATCGATCTTGGCTTCTCCAAAAAATTGATTAATACCCCAGATTTCACTGGTGTTCCAAATCTTGTGGAGTTGGCTCTTGGGCATTGTAAGAATTTAGTTGAGATACACCCGTCTATTACAGTCCTCAAAAGACTTAAACTTTTGAATCTTAATGGCTGTGATAGCATTAAGAGCCTCCCAAGTGAAGTTGAAATGGATTCTCTGGAATCTTTATATCTTAATGGCTGCTTAAATGTGAAAAAGATTCCAGAATTTGGGGAGCAGATGAAGAACTTATCCAAGCTTCACTTAGGTGGGACTGCGATTGAGAAAATGCCTTCATCAATTGAACATTTGGTTGGCCTTAAGGATTTGAATCTATTTAATTGCAAAAATCTCTTGGACCTTCCAAGGGCTATTTGTAATTTGAAGTCTCTTAGACGCCTCTGTATGGGACAATGCTCAAAAATTGACAAACTCCCAGGAGACATGGATCACTTAGAGACGCTTGTATTGGGAGCCACTTTGACAGAGCCGATTGGGGGTATGAAAAATCTCAAACATCTACAATTATACGGATCGTATGCTAAAGAAAGGGACGGGTGGGGCATTCTTCGCATATTAGGACTTGGAAAAAGTGCTCCTGATCCTCCTCCTTGTTGGGGTTTGATGTTTTCTTCTCTAAATCGTTTATGCACTTTGAAGACCATAAATCTAAAAGATTGTAAACTCTGTGATGGGGATATTCCTGATGATATTGGCTGCTTGTCCTTTTTGGAAAGATTGAATCTTGGTGGAAATAATTTCGTGAGTCTACCTGAAAGCATTAGGTGCCTTTCTAAGCTTTGTTATCTTGGTCTGTCAAGCTGCAAAAGCCTTCAAAAATTGCCACCTCTTCCATCTAATGGCAAATTGCATGTAGATGTAAACGATTGTACTTCCTTACGAAGTTTGTCAGATACATCCAAGTTGAGCAGCAGATTCATCAATTTGTATGATTTTAGTTTCACTTGCCGGAATTGCATTGCATTGGTTCAAGATGAAGGCTGGACTAATACAATACTCTCAAGGATTCTAAAATTTGCCACTCAGAACAAGGTACTCTCTCTCTCTCTCTCTCTCTCTCTCTCTCTCTCTCTCTCTCTCTCTCTCTCTCTCTCTATATATATATATATATATATGATAGTTCTTTGGTTACAGGATTATTACCGAAAGCAACCGGCTGTATTTCCTGGAAGCGAAATTCCCGAGTGGTTTAGTAATCAAAGTACGGGACATTTAGTAAATGTGGAGCTTCCTCCACCATCATGTACCAACTGGCTGGGAATTGCCTTTTGTGTTGTTTTTCAAGTTCCTAAGGAAAACTTGGCCAATCCAGCTGCCCATTTTTATCGTATTGATTTAAAAATTGAGTTTTTATCAAAACCCTTCTACTCTATGATTTGTGGGTCTCTTGTGTCAGAACACATTTGGGTATTTCATTTGCCTCGTGAAATTTGTCATCAGGAACAGTTTTTATTCGGAACTTACTTTAGTTGTATTGGAGGGGTAAACGTAGAAGCAGACTTGAATAAGGTGAAGAAGTGTGGGGCTCGTTTGGTGTACAAGCAAGATTTGGAAGAACTCAACCAAACACTGAAAATCCTGAAACGAACACATGAATATTGTGACGAGGCATCTCCAAGTGGACCTATAAGTGCTAGCTTCAACGACACAGAGCAAATCCACAAAAAACATTGTTACTAGTTACCATCTTATAAAAAATGCAGACAACTCACTATCGATTTATCCCATCAGCTTAATGGTTATCGGAATTTGAGCCCCGAGGTTGAAAATGGTATCTGCCAAGTTAGCCCACATGTGGCTGGACTCTGAGACGTCTCCTGGGTCTAGTTCGACAATGTCTAATGAAGCGAAGAAGCTTGGTGCATTTTTTAAACAATTAATTGAGACAGATACTTGTAGAGACAGGGACCATATCTGAATTCTTTAACAGTTGTACTTGGTTGAATATCCAGTGTCTTTTCGGTAGATTTTGTTTCTATGATCAGTAAACTCTCTCATGAGCTTTTTATTTTGCACTAAGAATGGATGAATGAATGAACTAGTGCGATTGTTAATGGTGTTAAAAGACAGGCGATTGTTAATGGTGTTAAAAGACAGATTTTACCCTTGGTTTTCTTGGTGGCAGCAGAGGAAGAGGCTTTTCGCCTTTACGAATCCTAGCAGCTTCCTTCACCATTGGCCTCTTCACATGGTTTGGGTGCACACAAGCAAGTCCAGTCATCAGCATCCTCTCCATCTCTACCATATCAAACTGCCGCATCAACCTAGCAGTTTCCCATTTTCCCACATGCTCCAAACCCAATCAACAACCAACGTTCCATCATCCTCCACTGATTTTCTTCACGTTGCCACCTCTAACGCCACCACACCAAAGCTGCAAACACACCTGAATAAACGTACCGGAGCAACATATCCCACTGTTCCAGCTGGTATAGTTGCTTCTCTTGCAATGATGGAACTATGCTCATACATTTCTGCTAGACCAAAATCCCCTAGCGAGTTCCGCCAAGCTCTTACACCCATCCATTATGGCCCTGTAATTTGAAATCTGTAACACCCGGGAGTCGTCTCAAAATTCCACCGCATACGTATTGTAGTTTTCAGCCCTGAAAATTTACAATACCCCGTCAGATTTATGCTATGAGTATCAAGTGATGAACAAACAAACCAAAGCTCAGGTAATGAGAGGCATTCCATGGTCAGCTCAGGGACTGAACTATTTGACTGGGAACGACTGATGGGGTTCTACTATTACATAATTTTCCCTCTTGCGGAACATGTACCACTGGTGACTAAACGTTTTTTCCACCATTAATATCCACTAATAATTACTTTCATTGAAGAAAAAAAAAAAGCATAAGGAGGGCCCTGTGTAGATGACATGCTCTGCTGAAAAAGAGAGTGAATTCTCCCATTGCCCTCTACGAGCAGGAAAGATTTTAATATAAGCTTATGACGTGACAATTGCAACATGCAAAAACAAGTTGCATCTTACCTCACGTCGTCCTCCACAATTCCATCTTCAGAGGGTACACCAACTCTAGTTGCTTTGCTCTCGTCAGGTTCATCCTGATTTGCCTTAAGAGTAGCAAATATGTCAGCAGTAGCATGCAGACTGCGAGACCAGATGATTCGCAACCGGGGAAAGTGTAGAACAAGCCACGACAGCTTAGATATAAAACTATTTGGTGTGACATCATCACCAATATCACTTGCAGACTGCAACTAAATATCCAACAATATATCCATCTCAGCATTAAGCCAACCAATTAACCAATCTCTAAAGATATGATTCAGATTTACCTGAAAGGAGAAACTTTTATCCTGTGAAAATTCAATCAGCAGAATAGGTATTCTATAGTATCGAACCATTGTTTCCTCTTGGTGATAAAGACGCCCTGATGTGAAACTCATAAAAAGATCTTGGATACTCTTTCTCTCCACACATATCAGTGGAGAAAGGATGTAATCCCCAACTTCCAAAGTCACAGGCAATATGCGCATGCCTTTTTAGCGGAGAACATTCGGAAGGCTGCTTATGAACTCCCTCATGTCTAGGCTTGGCAATTCCTGACACGACCCGATAATCTGATACGACACGACACGAAATTAATAGGTGTTCGGGTCGATACGATAACGAATCGGGTCGTTATCGGGTAACCCGATAAGCACCTGTTAAGATAACGGGTTGATTCGGGTATACATGTGGGTAACACGATACACGATAAGCAGAATATTAATTTTATAATTTTATAACCCTAAAAAAATATTGTAATAATTATATATATTAATTTAACAATTTTATACCCCTAAAAACTATAATAAATATCTATATATATATATATTAAATTAACTATAATAATTATAATAATTATATATACTATAATAATTATACCCCAAAATATTAACTATCTATAATAATTATATATATATATAGATTAAATTTTGAATTATAAAAACTATAATAATTATTAATTAATATGTATACATCCATTGATTTGAATTTTGATTCCATAATTGATCCATTCCATTCCCTGCTGCAGTGCCGCCTTTTTTGAAGAAAAAGGGAGGGAAAATGAAAATGATAAGAAAAGTTGAAAAGGAAACAAAAAAAAAAAGGGAATTAGGGAAAGATGGATGGATAGGATGGAGGGAAAAGTGAAAATTATATAAAAAGTTGAAAAGGAAACAAAAAAGAGAGGGAAAAATGAAAATTAATAGAAGTGCAATGGTGAGAATATTTTTTTTTAAGTTATTAATTTTTTATTGCACATGATATATCCCACTATTTTTATAATGATACGTGATGTACTACTCTGTGTACCGGTCAATTATACATACAAAATAAATATATTTAAATCTACTTAATATATATATATATATATACACACACACATACACCATTGAACTTGATGGGATACGAATTCTCCGAAACACATTTCAACGATCAGAACCGTCAAACTTGTTTGTATATGCTTCGAGATCACATCACCAAAAAATCACAAAAAACAAACATTCAGAGATCAAGTAACGGGACAAATCTTTTCGACGGTTATAAACGAAAAATCACGATTTAACGGTTATTTTAACTCCGATTTTGATGATTTTTTACAGCTACACTCCTTGACCCTATATGAATACAATGAATGAATTCGATCTTCAATTTAAAATATTTACACAAGTGGATACCACAAAATCTTATGTTATACTTAATGAAAGTATAAATAAACTCTAAGTGTTAGTCAATCTATTGTTTTGATGAGATACAAATTCTCCGAAACTAATTTCAACGATCACAACCGTCAAACTTGTTTGTATATGCTTCGAGATCACATCAGCAAAAAATCACAAAAAACAAACATTTAGAGATCAAGTAACGGGACAAAGCTTTTCGACGGTTATAAACGAAAAATCACGATTTAATGGTTATTTTAACTCTGATTTTGATGATTTTTTACAGCTACACTCCTTGACCCTATATGAATACAATGAATGAATTCGATCTTCAATTTAAAATATTTACACAAGTGGATACCACAAAATCTTATGTTATACTTAATGAAAGTAGAAATAAACTCTAAGTGTTAGTCAATCTATTGTTTTGATGGGATACGAATTCTCCAAAACTAATTTCAACGATCCCAACCGTCAAACTTGTTTGTATATGCTTCAAGATCACATCAGCAAAAAATCACAAAAAACAAACATTCAGAGATCAAGTAACGGGACAAAACTTTTCGACGGTTATAAATGAAAAATCACGATTTAACGGTTATTTTAACTCCGATTTTGATGATTTTTTACAGCTACACTCCTTGACCCTATATGAATACAAAGAATGAATTCGATCTTCAATTTAAAATATTTACACAAGTGGATAACACAAAATCTTATGTTATACTTAATGAAAGTAAAAATAAACTCTAAGTGTTAGTCAATCTATTGTTTTGATGGGATACGAATTCTCCGAAACTAATTTCAACGATCCCAACTGTTAAACTTGTTTGTATATGCTTCGAGATCACATAAGCAAAAAATCACAAAAAACAAACATTCAGAGATCAAGTAACGGGACAAAACTTTTCGACGGTTATAAACGAAAAATCACGATTTAACGGTTATTTTAACTCCGATTTTGATGATTTTTTACAACTACAGTCCTTGACCATATATGAATACAAAGAATGAATTCGATCTTCAATTTAAAATATTTACACTAGTGGATGTGGATATCACAAAATCTTATGTTATATACTTAATAAAAGTATGAATCAACTATAATAATTATATATATATATATATATTAATTTAACAATTTTATACCCCTAAAAACTATAGTAATTATATAATATAATTATATATATTAAATTAAATTTAAAAAATTGATGACCATTTGGATCGGCTGAGATTTAATCTTTTGAGAAAGACTTATAACCTTGAAAACAAAAACTCTTTCATTTTGCATATCCTTGCACATTTAATATTTGTAATAGATTAGTAGTGTATGTATTATTTTTTTATTAGGCTCTTATTTTCGAGTGTAGTTATAGTACTTAAATGACAAATGTTTTAATGTTTTGAAGTAATATTTATGTGGCAATATGTGGTATGTGCAAATTTAAAAAAAAAAATATTTTTCTTAACGGGTCATAAGGGGTCGGGTCACTTTACCCGTTGGGTAAAGTGACACGACCTGTTAAGGATCCGTTAAGATAACGGGGGTGACACGACACGACCCGTTAAGATAACAGATGTTACACGAACACGACAGACACGACCCGTTTGCCAGGCCTACTCATGTCCACTATAACCTGAAAGATTGAGAAGTCTTAAATAAACATGGTTCTTCTGGTACAGGAGATACAAAACACAACACAAGATCAAGAACACACCTGCATTTCCTTCTCAACATCCTTTCTTAAACACCCCCCCCCCCCTCCCCCCGGGCGCTTTTCTGGTTATAGAATTTGGGATGACAAAGCTTGTGGTTCTTGGGAAGAATTCAATCCCAAGCAGTTCCCATCCTGATGTCAAATTGAGGAAAGACCCGCACAGATATAGAAACATAGGTACCACACCATAAAGGGGATAATGGCAGACATAATTAAGAGAACAAAAACAGAATATCGACTGTAATATTCAAAATTCATCAAATGATATAAACAATGTTATACCGACAGACAAGTGTCCACTCGGAAAACAGTCTTTTAGTACCACATATTTAACCCAGTAGTGTATACTCCAAGAATACATACATAAAACATACATGCAGTGACGCATATAAAAAAGAAGAAACTATTCTTGCCTGTACACTTAGAGAGTAACTTAAAGAATCTGTAATAGAGCAGTAGTTCATATGGTCCATGCCCAATGCTAAGGGCCCAGCACTAAGAAGTAAGTACTTAACAATCCTAAACAGTTTTCATAAGGTCTATTTGGTTTACTGAAGAAATTCATATATCCAGTCGTGAGACATATGTTATAATACTGCAATATTAATGCCAGAAACGGATTGTAAAACATTGACATAAATTATTTCACACCATAACTTTCTATTAAAGTATGAGGATAAAAATAATCTGCATCTGGGTCTTGTAAAACATGGTAGCATAAACTTCTAGGTGGCTGACTTCATCAATCATTTCCAGAAGATAAAGAATTTAATTTTCTAAGTACAACAAGAGAGCTGTAATTTAATGACAAGAATGACACCTTGGCAATTTGTCGCACGCTCCAGAACATGAGGAGTATAATTGATAAACTTCTAGGGGGCTGACTCCATCAATCATTTCCAGAAGATAAAGAATTTAATTTTCAAAGTACAACAAGAGAGCTGTAATTTAATGACAAGAACGACACCTTGCCAATTTGTCGCACGCTCCAGAACTTGAGGAGTATAATTGATAATATTTCAGACCACTCATATGGTAATGCTAACTGCTTAAGAAAAGGACAATTGCATGCTTGACGTGTAAGTAGCTTTCTGCGTCGGATGGAAATACAAGATGCCTAGAAGTGCAGGCTAATTTGCAGAAAGCCAATAGTTATGGTTGGAAGTATCACATGAAAGTCAAGATGTGATTTGAAGCAGATACACACCTGTTTCCTTGCTCACTATGTTCTATGAAGTCCAGATTCCAATCTGAGATTCTTTGCATGGCAGCGTATCTACCAGTGGCAAATGCTCTAAGGAGGAGGTTCAGTATGCCAACAGATTGGAGGTATGCTCTTGTGGGTCTGGTATTCTGGATTTTTCATCGAAAGCAACTCCATTGATAATGTCTCCTCGATAACTTGGGAGTTTCACGCCATGTCTAACCTCAAATGGTTCAAACCGAGGCTTTTCAATAAGTTCTTGTAATTGAGGTGTTATTCTCCATCGTGCAGGTGATCACATAAGGAGTAGGCAAAGTTCGCCGAACCTTGCTAAATTCTTTGTGTTTGTGTGTGGCGTGTTTACTTTATTGTTCATATATTCGCATAGCATCAGCTTATAAGTTTGCTTAACACCAGAGACTATCGATAAACAAGAACAACTGAGGGGGTTTAAAATCAACACCAGAAACTTCTGAATTGTTTCCCTTATATTGTCAGCAACAAAAATTGGCATTGAGGAGATGGTTGCACTCAGCAACTTAACAATTTGTGTCATGAAATGAAAACCCAATTAATAGAGTGATCAAAATTCAACAAAAACCAATTCAATGGTAATATAAAAGCGTTCTTTCAGAAATCAACAAAAACTCAAGTGCAAATCAATCCCATGAAAACAGAAACTAATCCTAAGAAAATATGTGGGGTAGACTGTTCTCTTGCACCCGCGTCCGAATATCCATTACTTGCACCAGTGTAGTTTATAATAGAATATCGCTTCGTCAACCAAAAAAATAAAAAATAAAAAAACATAAAAGATAGCAAATTTCAAAAGGGGAAAATTAAATACTCAGATAATTAAAAGGAAACCCAAATGACAATTAATTGAAGAGGAAGAAGAAGAAGAAGAAGAAAAGGGTACCTTGATGACGGGCATTTGGTCGCCGTAAATGAGAGTAATGGCCATCTGCAAGAACACCCTGAAGGTGTCTCTGATGTTATTGGCATTGAACTCCTTGAAGCTCTCGGTGCAGTCTCCGCCTTGCAGCAGAAACGCCTCTCCCACGGCGGCCTTTTCCAGCCACATCCCCAGCCACCTCGCCTCTCCGCGAACGCGATTGGCGGGAACATCTCCAGCGTCGCCAGAACGTCCCGCAGCTCGTCCGGGTCCGGGTAAACGGGCAGCTGATGGGCCTGCTCGGATTTCCGCGAGTTCAAGGCCCATGCTGAAGGCCCAAGATTGGTGGATGAAAGCATGGAAGAGGAAAGGAGAGGAGTATTTATCAACCATAACCAAAATTTACCCTCTAAATTCACAAATGTTAGTTTTTACAAAATATTTCAAATATAGCAAAAATTCTTATTGAATTGATCTGAATATCCCAAAATTAAAACCCATGTTATTTAGGATTCTCACCAGCTTCCGCTATATCCCTTCTTCATCTTCTTCCTCGATCTGTGTAATAAACAAGTCTTCAAAGCCAAAGCCCTATTTCAACAACTTTAAACATACACACCAAAACCTAATTTGGTTTCTTCCCAATTTGAGTGGTAGCCTAATGGGAACTTCCATCCTTCTGGGTTAAAGATTTTTCAAAAATAATAATATTATTGGTAGTGTAGATCCAAATAAGGCCAAACAATCGCTATGATTCCTTGCACTGAAAATCGAAATTCAATACTTTGGCAAAAAAAAAAAAAATTGAAATTCAATAACAAAATAGCAATAAAATCAAAGAAATTAGAACATAAAATAAAGAAATTGAATTGAACTATTGCAATCAAATTGGAAAGGTGAATTTCAACCAAAAAAAAAAAATCTAAAAAAGGCATAATATGTCTTAAAAATTAAAACCTAATTGCAAGAAATTGACGCTAATATATACGAACTAGTAAAAATATGAAACCAAAAAACCCATAGACATTAATCCTTTTTTAATTGCTATCTAATTAGCTCAATTATTTACCGGTGAAAACTTGTAGAGGCGGAGCCTCTGCAGTCTCCATCTATTTTCATTTTGTTGAACTCCAGTCTCCATCTTTGAACAAACGTAAAAGATCAAACGGGTTTTAGCTTATGGTTGTAAATTAGTTTTATTATAGGGGTATATAGGTCTTTTCATATTGGTTTTTTAATATATTTGAAAGCTATTATAAAAATTGACATTTTCGAAATTAGAAAATAAATTTTGGTTATAAACGATAAAAACTCAAGAGGAGAGAGTGACGAATGAATGGCAGCAGTGGAGTTGAGCTTTTTGGTGAGGTGGAGTTTGAGAGGGTTTTAGGGTGGTGGGGTGGCGGTGATACGATGGAGGATGGGGTTTGAGGCTTGAGATTAGCAAAGCCTATGGCTATACGTGTCAGAGCCATATCAGGTTTATTCTTTTGTGTTTAATTTGATTGCAATGAATATCGTACTTCTTTTAAAAAAAATGTTGTTGGATACAAGAATCATCTCTTTCTGTTTATTATTATAATATTATATGGCACAAGCCCGGCCGGACCCGTTTAAATAGGAAACGGGCCAGACCGGGCTGGATATTGCAAATCTGATCACTAGAACTGGACATAACCGGGTCCATGGGCCCTCTTTACGTTTTTTTTATGGCTGGTTTTGACGCCTCCCAGATTTGCTCATCGTCTCGGCCAAGCTCGACCCAAACCCGCTCCACCATCATCGTCGGATTTATCGTCGCCACAACCTTCCTCTTGCACTTGTCGAGCACCTCGAAGCTCTCCACCCTCACATCTGCCACATAAAACCCAACAATCATTTCATAAATTCAAAGCTAACATTTTAAATTAAATATTTAGATACATATATATATGTGTGTGTGTAATTTTACTGTACCTATGGAGGACGGCGTGGGACACGGAGCTCGATGTCGCGAATCTTGAGCCGGTTCCTGGGTATATGCCTGGTTATGCTTTGTGAAAGTTGGAGAAGACGAGAGGAATAAAGGGGTTCAGCTGGGTTTAGGGCGGGTAAGATGGGGGGGGAGAGAGACTGTGGGAAATAGAGAGAGAGGGAGGAGATTTAGAGGGATGAGATCGGGAAAGAGGAGATCAAGAGGGAGGAGATCGAGAGAGGGGAGATCGAGATAGAGAAGATGGGGAGGATATCGAGAGATGAGGGATGAGACTCAGACTGGACTCGGGAGAAAGAGAAGGTAAGGATGAAGGTCGTGAGGCTTGAGCGAAATTGGGCCTGAGAAGGGTAATAAACAATAGTAAGTAGGAATGAAGTCCGTTTTCTCTAACTTTTAGAACCGACCCGTCCCGTTATTTATCAGGAATAGGCCCGGCCCAACCCGTTTTGTATTTATAATTTTTGGACCCGCCCCTAACCGTAAGGATCTGCCCTGACCCGTGGGTCCATGACCTGTTTGCCTAACCCCTAATATTATATATCCCAATGTCGAATTCTCATTCAACCTAATCCTTTGAGTAATGTTAGGAAAATCAAAATTTTAAACCAAATTTGTAAAACAAATGATGTGATTGTAGACGATTGGATTATTAATTAAGTGTCAATTAACATGTTTGTTTTTTTTTATTGGTGACGCATTATTTAATTTGCAATTTGGCTTAAAAAATTTGGTATTCGTAACATTATCCTTTTTCCTAATCCAATTCTTCACCTTCCAAATTGATAACTTTTCATACAACCGTTGAGTTGCAATGTGGCATCCTATGCTGAGAGGCGCATCACGAATGCTAAGGTGGTGGTTTCAAAACCAATAATGCGATGCCACGTGAAAACATTTAAAAGTGTTGTAGATTTAAAAGACGATCACTTTGGTGTTCCCCTTTCATAGTATTCCTTCCCACGAATGCTAGTACTTCTGTTTCCATAATTCAAATATTCGTTTCTAACAGTAGTAAGTAGAGGATAGAACTATCCCAAATATGAGTACATATTTTGAATTGGAGTTGTTATCAAGACTCAAAAAATCTCATTGTACATTTCAACATTTGTATATTTAGAAAGAAAAAATAGATATTAGGATTGGACAATAAAGTTTTGAAGTGTCAATAGTAGCACCTTTTGAATATACTAATTTGTAATGACAACAACAAGAAAAATATGCCTCTAGTCCTAATTTTTGAGACTAGTGATAATAAAGAGAACACATTTGGTAAACGCATCTAAACGACCTCTCTAATAGAGATAGGGTCCACTTCTATTAAAGAGGTAGTTTAGATGTCAACTATTGAATGTAGTCCCCTTGCGAAGACATGATTGTTACGATTCAGAGATAGAGATAGAGAGAAACTAGAAAATTGTTCTCTCTTTAAAACTCTCTTTGTTGAAACACAAATCCAGGAAACTTTCGCCGCCGACCCTAGCCTTTGGCTTGGGTGCCGATGGCAACCACCCATTCTCCTTTCTTTCTTCCTTTCTTCCTTTCCTATCTCTTCTATGTTTACCCTAAGTTTTTTTCTCAGTTGTCCTTGAGCTTGTCTCAAATATTCCCTGAGTTTTTCTCATATTTGATCTCCATGCCACTTCCTCGGTTTTCTGCTTTTTGTTCTTTTGCCTTCTATCTTCTCTAGCCGTGCCTATTCAAACCCAAACCTCTTTCTCCCCCACCTTTTCCATCTACCTTCCTTCCTCATTATTTGTTCCCACCCCCTCCTTTGCTCTGATTTATAGGCTTTGAACCGAAAATGGATACTAGATCTAGTATCCATTTTCCTCCTTCACTTCCCCTCCCCCAACTGGTTTATCGAATTCTCTTCAAGGCCAAGTGTTCTACGACTTCTATCAAAGTAAGGGTATTTTACATGCCCCTTTAGCCTCACCTTCTATCCATGTGTTAATTTATTTATATATATTTGCAGGGTTTGGTAAATGGGACTTGGATTTGGCAACTATTTCTCGGTTCGACATTTTCGGTGACGAAATCTAGATCTGGTGTGATTCTGGTTGCGGGTTTGTGTTTTTTGTGCTAAGATGTCTTGTTTGAATTGCTCACTCGATTGTTTTCTCTAGTGTTGTTGCCTTGGTGGCTGCTAGCAAGATGTTCATGACGCGGTGGCAGGAGCTGGTTTTCCCCGGAAGATTGAGATTAGGGTTTTATTTTTCGTCTGTTTGCTTATTAGGATGAGCGTTTGTATTTAAGTTTCCCCAAGTGTATTTTGGGTTATTCTGTCTTCCATTTGTTGGCCTGTAACATTTTTTTCCTTTTTTTGAATGTTACTTTTTTTGACAAAAAAAATGTAGTCCCCTTGCAATTGCCTTTTGAGAAAGCATCAATGATTGCCTTCCATCACCATGGTGTTTCATACATGTTTAAAATGGTATAAAAAAAGTTACACCTTCTTAAAATTACTCATCAAACTATAAGGTAAGGATGGGCAATGATTACAGTGAGCAGGTAAACGCGATTATTTACCCATAACCATTTAAGCTTTTACCTGCATAACCGTTTAGTCGTTGGGTAATTTCATAAATGGGTATACCCATACGAATAATCTTTTATAAAAGGTTAACATTACCATAACTGCGTACACATTTAACCGTAACTGCATACTTGTTTTTTTTACATTTAAAAATTAAAAAGGAAATTTGTCATAATTTCTTTTTTCTGACAATTAAACGCCGTTATTGGTACATTTAACATGCATTTTCCTATTTTCATCTTTTAAGTCCTCATACCATTCCGGAAGTTGAAATAATAATTTATAGACGATATTTTTAGCTATTATTGTGGAGCCAAAAATAATCAAGAAGAATATGGAGGTGACATGTGGATTCTAGGGTAAAAAGGACAAAACTACCCTCAAGGAACACCGGAAATCCTACGTGCGAGCAGTGGACAACCATTCCTCAATCAAGTCAAAATTGCTCTCCAGTGTGAGAGGGTAAACCAATTCCCTGACACCCACATGGGTTTGCTCTCCAAGGTGGGAAGATAAACTTTACACTCTGAATATCCAGACATGGATGAGTTGGGCTGCCTTAGTATAACTAGGTGCACGATGGCTTGCACAGGGATTCCTAGAAGTAGCCACAATGGCCTTTTTCAAGGCTTAGCTAGCTGAAGGATTTTGGGTCTCTTGGCCTAATCCGCGGGGAACCTGGCCCCAGAGACGGAGGGGCACATTACGTAGTACGCCCTACAGACGGCTGCCCTGGAACCCTAAAGCTACTATGGAGTACATTAAGGTAGCCTATGATTTCCAAAAGACTGCCTACAACTTGCCCTTCAAGCAGTAAAGCCACGCTAAACTTATACAACCGCACATTCTTGTGAAAGGTTAAACAAGCTAGCGTGCATATACGAACCTTTATTCATTGTCAACATGCTACGTAGTCGATAAGCTTTACCTCTGCCAAGCGCGAAACGACCTACACCAAGTCCTAAAGTGTTGTGATACGCAACCTACGAAATTGGAGAAAGCCAAGGTTAACAGCCTAGTGGTCATGCGAACTTGTCTGCTTTTATAAGTAAGGCATCCGGCTGCCAAACTTATGGCTAACAATTTTGCAAAGTTTTACACCAACACCTACGACTGCATCGGCTACGCGGGCCTACCTACTTATAGAAAAGTAGCACGCCTGCCACTGGTCTATGAAGTCTAAAGGTTAAGGTATGAACAAAAGAAGCAAAGATGGAGAAAAAAGAAGGAAGCAAGTTTATTAAATTTTCTAGCAAAATTGATAAACAACTAGCAACGACAGAATGAGTTCAAGCAAAGTAAAAAGCAATGAGGGAAATAGAGAAAATCTTAAAGACTACGTAGAAGACTACTCTTCAGTAGCTTGGACACTCCACGATTACTTAGTCGCCACATATTCAGCAACTACAACATTCTCAGCAACGGCACCATTCGGCACTTCACCCCCAGCTGCTCCAACCTGGGAACCAACATCTCCGACTACTTCACCAATGGAGGCCTCAAAAGTACAAGCAAGTCTTTCGGAGAAATAGAGAAAGTTTCAAAGTCTCTCCCAGCAAACTCGAAGTCAGACGGCTTATCAAAGAGACGATCTACATAACCCAGCTTATAGAAATCAACCTTACTCTGAACAAGCGAAGCCTCTAGCCTAGCCTTCTCACCTTTCGGCTGCCCAATTTCCTTGAGCAGATCAACACAGACGAGTTGCAGCTCATCCACTTATTTCTTCAAACTTTCATTGATCTTTAGTGCACCTTGGAGTTCCAACACTTAGGGTTCAAGCCTATCAACGACCTTCTTGAAGTGGATCACTTGGGTATAAGAAGCAATGAACTCTTCATCCTTTGCATAAGCAGTGGAACGAAGCTTAGAAACAGCATGCTCAAGATCTTGAATCTGAGGTATATGAAATCCGATCTCTTTCTACTTAAGTTGTATCGTGTCAAGCCTAGTCTTCAAGTCAACGATCTCTTGGCGAGTGGTCTCAAGCTGCAGAGAAGTGGGGGTAGATATATTATACCCCTTCAAAGTGACGAGCTCAAATTCCAACCTATTGATCTTCTTGGCGGAAGAATAAGCTTCGGCTACCACAGCCTTTACCACCTATTCGGTAGCTTTGGTATCCTCTTGTTCAAGGAGCATAGACTCGGCTGCCAGAATAGCCATTTTTTTCATCATTACAAGTAGAGCAGTCTTCCTATACTTGGCCATATGCTTCACAAAGGAACTTGGCTAAACAACCTTTCTAACGTCATCGACAAACTTGGCACAAGAGTCCATGTCTTCAAGCAGATCTGGTTTCAAAAGCGCAGATCTCAGCAACTTCCCCAGAAGCAGTCTTAGTAGATTCCTTATAGCTACCCACACGAGTAGTTTCTTCTTTCCCAACAGGCGAATCAATCTCATCAGCAAAGGAGTAGGCCTTGGTGCCACTTTAGCAGCAGAGTCCACCTTATCACTCTTCATATTAGCAAGTCTTTTCAAAGGTGAACCAGACTTAGCTTCCAACAGACGCATCGACATTGGTTTCGGTGCTGGGGGCACGATGGAACCTCTACGCTGAGCAATCCTATTAGCAATCGAACTAACCATCTTTAGCATAGTAGGCGTCACTGGTTCAAATTTAGCAGCCCTATCTTTCGTCCCCTAGGAAGAAGTCTTTGGTTTTTTCTCAGCCAACACCTCTTGAGCAGGCGGGGAAGATCTCTTTTCCCATCTTCATACGCAGCAGGCTCCACTATAGCGATCGGGCAAGCCAACGCCTCCGACTTTGTTCTCTTTATCTCCTCTCTCGGGGGCAGCCTACCTTTCTCCCAGCAAATAGGACTAAGCAGCCAACGTCGTTCACTGCTGCATGCCCAGCATTCCAGCAGCCCATAAGGCCTATGACCTTTTCATTTCTCTCAATCACCGGCCTAGCCCGTGTCAAGTCTAAAAGCCTAAAAGGATATAAGTCATACGACTCGCTTAGCACTGCGCCCCAACGCCACAATCCGCGACCCCAGCCGCACAGCTGCCCTTGGCTTTAGCCAAACCGAGTAACCCAAGTAGTGGTCCCTGCCACAACACCTCATCGGCCCATGCCAAGCCAACTCCTATCCCCTACCAGCGGACATGCTGCACTACCTTGACGAAGAAAGCAACGAAAGACAGTCCTTTGCACGGGCAATTGTAGAATATTGCTAAGGGAGGGGGAACAAATATCCTCTAGCTTTCTCTCTCTTGTATGGTAGAATAGATTGCTCTCTAAAGTTAATTTAATCATCTACTTAAGGTAGATTAAATAGACTTTAGAAGTGATTTATTTCCCTTTTCTAGAAGGATCTAATTTCCAATTAAAGAGGGAATCTACAACAAAATAGGAAACAATCTTATGTTTCCTAAAGCAAGAAGATCTTTACACCTACTGCCCTTTCCTACAAGCAGCCTAACAGGTGTGGGGCATTTGTGGAGCAAAAAATAATCAAGAATAATATGGAGGTGACACATGGATTCTAGGGTAAAAAGGACAAAACCACCCTCGAGGAACACCGAAACTCCTACGCGCAAGCAGTGGACAACCATCCCTTAATCAAGTCAAAAGTGCCCAAAATAGGTATTTATTTAAAATCATCCATCCTCATCAAATATTCTCCACAAGGTAACCCCCAAATCTTTCCTTTCAAATTATAATAATTAGCTAATTAATTGATTTATTATTCAATTAATTTATTAATTAGCTACAAATCATGAATCTCACCTAAAAAACCATCCAAGTGGCTGGTCCATCTCCTCCCAAAGAGGCCAGCCACACCCCTATATAAACACCCTCATTTTCTCCAAAACCTAAATTCCAACTCTTTTGCAAAATTCTCTAAATTCTCCAAACACTTTTCCCTCAAAATTTTAACTTTGGCATTAGAGGTTCTTCAGCTAAAGCTCCTCCCTCCCCCCGGCCCCCCAAATTCATCGTGGGTGCGTGAGGCTCTTGGCCTTGACCTAAGGTGTTATTTATTTTGTTGGGTGCAATATTGTCCAAGAAGAAGAAGACGAAAATTTGCATCCACAGTTATCAATGAAGGTAATATAATATATTTTCCAAGAATTGATCGGGTTACTAACAGAAGACCTCTCATTACTTAACCAGGTAAACGTCAAATATCAAAGCCGTATTTATTTTTACAAACTAAAGTATATTGGAAAGAAAATTCATGCATTTTCAACATATTTTTCTGCTACACCCAAGCAAGTCTTCAATTATAACATCTAGACCAAGAGTAAAATAAAGGGAATTGTTATTAACACTCCAAAAATCTCATTTTGCACTCCAAACTTTCTATAATTAGAAAGAAAAATACACTTACAAAGAGTGTAGAATGAGATTTTTAGAGTGCTAATAACAGTTCCCAAAATAATTTAAGCTCCATATGATTTTATGATTACAAAGTAAAGCTTCTAAAATATCAAGGTAATCCTCTTCGCTTAGAAGTGAAGAGGTCTTAGGTTCGAATCTCATGGATGGCGAATTCGGTACCAAATTAGGCTGCCCTGGTGGTATTCCTTTTCGCTTAGAAGTGAGAAGTCTTAGGTTTGAATCTCATGGATGGCCAATTTGATACCAAATTAGGTTGCCCATTGTGTGGCTTAGCCGAACTCTATCTCCCCCTAATGTAAAAATATCGATGTACTAGAAAAAAAAAATCAAGGTAATCATTATCTTGAATGCTAGATGATTCAAATCTCCAAAATATTCCAAAACTAAACTTTCAAACACTCAAATGCTTTAGCACGTGCCCAATCACAAAGTCTCATCGACTAGTTGTCACCAAAATAAACGGTTAAATGGGTACCTATTAAATGGCTACCCGTTTGTAACTGTGGGTAATACCCATAATCACCCCTTTCAATTTTGTGGGTAAATGGTTATACCCATAGCTCTTTTTTTGCTTGAACGATTACTTATAAACTGTGAATTTTAAATAGGTAGATAACCTCGGTAACCCATACCGCGGATGTTTTGCCCATCTCTATGTACGACCACCTATCATCAAACACTCTAGTTAATGGATTTACAACAGTTTGCTTAGTTGCTTTTTATTTGAGATATTTGCTTTCTTTATGGACAGTGGGAACTCAAATTGGTAATATCTATCGTGATAATTTTGGATGCGATTTTCTGGATCCTAAGAACAAAATGGCGTGTTGGTTGCCATTAGTCATGGAGTGCCATTTGAATTAGTTCCAATTCTAGTTTTTCATTTGACAAGAATTCCAATTCTAGTTCTATCATTTGAATCATTTCTTCCTGTATGTATGGGGGTGTTATACGTATATGTTGCTGTCTTGCTGACATGAATTGTGCTTTCTTTATCATTATGGTAATACAGATGATGACGACGATGACTGATCAGAATCTGTTGCATCATTTGTTATAGCATGAAGGAGTCGAAACATTTCTTATATATGACTGCACCAAAAGTATCAGCACACGTCTTAGTTAAACAATTTGATGAGAATTGTGAATCTTCCGATGATGGTTCTTAGTATACGGATGATGCCTGCTTGTACCATACTTGACCAATCCCGAAACTACCAAGCACCAGTCAACGTCATACCTTCAAAGACCCACTGAGGGGTTCATGTAGAGGCACCCCTGCCGAAGCATAAGAATTTCTCACTAACCGGGAGGCTAATCGCAGCAAGACACATGTTAACATCAGAATAAAGCTCATAGAGTCCTACATCGACCGCGAACAAAAGCTAAGGGTTCTCCTCAACTATAAAAGGAGACCATTCTCCTACAATTAGTCCTTAATGTCATTATTGTACTTAAACTAGTCATTAGTACCCACTAATGATGATTATGCTTGAACCTATGTATTTGTGTAAACCCTTCGCTATTAATGAGAACTCCTCTACTCCGTGGATGTAGCCAAACTTAGGGTAAACCATTTACATCTTGTGTTTGCTTTCCTATCTCTATCTCTTTACATATTATCCTCACTAGTGATAGGAGCAACCGAGCGAAGGTCACAAACTTGACACTTTACGTTGTTTCAAAGTTTTCACTGATTTTGTGCATCAACATTTGGCACCGTCTGTGGGAAGCACACTTATTCCTACTCTCTTTAGCTTTGTCAAGCTAGTTTCCATCGTTCGTACACTCTCATTCGATTAGGCATCCATCTCCAACATGGGGAGTGAAGGAAGTTACAGCACGCAGAACGACACTCCTCTTGTGCCTAGCGTGAGGCAACGAAGGAAGGAACGAAAGAAGTTTGCTCTTCAAGCTAAAGTTGAAGAGTTGGAGGCTTAGAACAACAAGATAGCAATGAAGAATGAAATCTTCCAGGAATAGTATGAGAAGCTCTTCAGAATGCTCCATGAGGCTAGGCATACTCAGTCACACGAGCCCATTGCTCTTGTGGACGCTAACCATCACCTAGGTACCCCCCAACACGAAGGGTCACCAGTCTTCAGCATGGATATTCCTAATGAGGAGCAAGCTACTCATCAATATGTTGATCAACGTGAGACTTCTCTCAACCCAGCTACTTCGACCCTAAACATGAGAAGTAGAGGGAGACACCTCCTTGTAGAGGGAGTGGAAGGATTGAAAGCTGTTTATTGTGACTGTTGAAACTTCTTGAGGCAACGTCGAGAAAACCCTATCCATATAAACTTAAAAATCAATGACCCAAGGGTTTTTGAAAGACTCGGTCCTCTACCATGGCCCAAGCCAGCTACCAATCCAGGGAAGGAGCGACAAGTCCTAGACGAACATGAGGGTATAGAGAACTCAGAGGTTTTCTGATAAACACGCCTTAGAAGCCAGTACGGTGAGTCCAAGGAAAAACCACATGCCCTTGGTTAAACTTTCCTATTTCCAAGAGGTGATGAAAACTTACGAAAGAAGGCTCTAATAGTACATGACTCCACCTAGGACCCTCTTGTCCTACAGCTCCTTGAGGAAGTAAACAAGTTGAAGGCCGAAAGTCAAGCTGAGATACCTGACTGGAATTAACCAAGGCCCGACCTTTTTACAAAGATGATCCTTAACACACCCCTCCAAGCAAAGACAAAGTAGAAGCTCGGCTTACAACTATATACTGGAATAGAGGATCTAATTGAACACCTTAACCTCTTTTAGTCCACCATGGCATACGGAATGCATACTGATGAAGAACGATGTCTTCTTTTCCCCTCCACCCTCTCTAGTAGAGCTCTGAACTGGCATTGCTGCCTTCCATCTGAGACGGTAAATTTCTTTGAGGAGCTGAGGAAACTGTTTGTTTCTCAACACATTTTCCAGACCGATCACTTGCACTCTGTAGATGACTTGTACACTATTCTCCAAAAGCCAAACGAGTTACTACGTGAGTATGCCAGCCACTTCAGCCATGAGGTTGCGCTGAGGCAGATGATAAGATTTCCCTCAAGGCCTTCACAGTAGGTGTACATGAGTGTTTCTTCAAGTACATGATCAATGCCAACACTTAGAAGACTTTCTCTGAGGTGATGACACATGCTTATAACCATGTATCTGCCAAAGCAATGACATATCAAAGGAAACCCCATATGGCTATCCCCTATTAACAAGTGGGAAATGAGAGCCAAATCAAACCAAGTGAGAAAACCTCGACCTTCCAGACGGTTGTTGCATCTCCTTCTACCTTACTTAATGTGTTGCTAGGATAACAAACATATCAATCTCAAGGCAAGAGGAAGGATTTCCATCCTCAATAGTCTCGTTTTAATAAGAAGAGTAAGGGACACTATCGGGATAACCAAAGTTATCACTATGATAACGCCTGCCCTCAAACAGTTAATATGATAGACCAAACGCAGGTTAAGACAGACCCTACCTTAATGTATGAAACATACACACCTTTGAATGTCACATGAATAGCCATTTACCCCAGCATAGCTCACTTGATACCAAAGTCAAAGCTGAGGCAGCCAGATTATAAGTCCACGAAAAACACATGCATGTTTAGCAACTACCACGAGTATAACCGTTATGACAGCGATAAGTGTATCACCCTCCATGACCATATCGAAGCTTTGGCACGCGAAAGGAAAATTGATCAATTCCTTCTTCACCTTCCCAGGGATAACCGTAACCAACGCCAGGTGAACGTGATATATTCTATCAGCGGTGGCACACCCCTATCTAAATCTTCCCACAAGGCCATGAAAAACAGTGAACGAACTTTGAGGTCTGGCCACTAAGTGTTTCATGTGGAAAACATCAGGGAAGGCAATTATCAAAAGCCTAAATAGGATCTGATATGTTTCTACCCTGAGGAGGAACGAGGCATCATCTACCCTCACAACGACTCATTGATCATGGAGGCTCACATAGCCAACTTTGATATGCGATAGATCATTGTAGACACAGGTGTTTCGGTCAATATCATGTTCGCCGAAGCTTTTAGGGCACTTAATGTAGTTGAACACTTGCTCGATCCCTCAATTACTCCCATGATAAGTTTTTCTGATGATACCGTGCAACCTTTGGGGAGCATACACTTACCACTCACCATTGATACAGGCCCTTGTACAGCTACTATTACCACTAATTTCTTTGTGGTCGACTGCCTGACAGCGTACAATGTCATCTTTGGGTGCACATGCATCATTGATCTTAAAGCCATGGTATCCACACATATGGTGTTGATGAAGTTTCCAACACCTTCTAGCAATGGTTACATCAGAGGAGATCAACTTAGTGCACGATCATGCTACAACTCTTCAGTCAAGTAACAACGTTTGCATGTGCCCAAGGAAACCTTCTCTATACATAGCCAAGTCATAAAGACCAGCCCTGATAAAGCCAACTTGGCTCTTCGTGATGGCAATGGTCAACCTAACGATCCATGAGATGACTCTTTCACTCAGCAAGCACAGTCTGCTGAAGAGTTGGAGAAGCTTTTTATTTAAAAAGACTATCTAGATCGTATGATGAAGATTAGAACCACCCCTTCGGTTGACATTAATCTCCTTTTTGCAAGAGAACATCGAGGTATTTACTTGGTCATACGAGGACATGCTAGAAATTTTTCCCGATATCATCTGTCATCGCTTGAGCATTGATCCCAAGACCAAGTCGGTGAGACAGAAGCGAAGATCTTATGACACCAAACAGTACGAGGCAAAAAAGGTAGAAGTTGAAAAATTTAAAGATACAGGCTTTTTCCATGAGGTCATCTATCCAACGTGGGTAGCAAGTTCTTATGTACCCTCAGGACAAAGATCACACAGCTTTCACCACTAACAAATAACTTTATAAAGTCATGCCCTTTAACCTCAAGAATGCAGGCGTGACTTATCAGAGATTAGTTAATTCAATGTTCGCCGAGCAGATTGGCAAGAGCATGGAAGTTTATGTTGATGATATGATAGTCAAAAGAAAACATGCTAACCAACATATCATCAACTTGTCTGAAACCTTCACCATCATGAGAAGGTACCAAATGAGGTTGAACCCCAACAAATGTGCCTTCAACATGGGCTCTGGAAAATTCTTGGGCTTCATGATTAGCCAACGATGCATTCAAGCTAACTCCGAGAAGATCAAAGCAATCCTTAACATGAGAGAACCAATAACTTCAAAAGACATTTAGAGCCTTACTGGCAAAGTGGCAGCTTTGACCAGGCTTATCTCTAAAGCCACAGACAGATATGCTCTTTTCTTCAAAACGCTTAAGGGAAGTAAGAAATACATTACATGGACTAATAAATGTGCCAAGGCATTCAAGAACCTCAAAGAGTACATGAGTAAAGCCCCTTACTCTCCAAACCTAAAGTTGATGATGTTATCATTATCTATTTATATGTTTCAGCTTTAGCAATTAGTTTTATTCTCATTCGAAAGAATGGTAATGTTGAACGACCCGTCTACTACACTAGCAAGGCCTTATAAGATACAGAGATACGATACTCTAACATTGAGAAATTGGCTCTAGCATTGATCATGTCTGCTTGAAAACTTCGCTCTTACTTCCAACCACACTCTATCATCGTGTTTACCGATCACCCCCTTCGACAAATACTCTAGAGTCTTGACACTTCGGGACGAATGATCAAATCACGATAGCATTGGGTGAGTTTGATGTCTCTTATCAACTAAAGCCAGTTGAGAAGGGTCAAGCAGTTGCAGACTTCATCACTGAATTCACATATCCAGTTGACATTTCTCCTACACCTGAGGCATTGGCTTTGTTACCCTAAGAAGCTCGAAAAGGAGAACCAACATTCCCAGTATGGTCTTTGTATGTTGATGGCTCATCCAACCAACAAGTCTGTGGAGTAAGACTGGTCTTTGCTATGCCTAACAAAATTGCAATGGAGTATGCTCTTCTCTTCAAATTCAAAGCGTCAAACAATGAGGCCTAGTATGAAGTCCTCCTAGTAAGCGCGTTTGGCCAAACACCTTGGAGTTAAACAACTTGATATCTTTAGCGACTCTTCGGTAGTGGTTAACCAAGTCACGAACAACTTTGACGCTAAGGATAGCTCCATGGAAGCATATCTTATGCAGGCACAACTTTTGCTCAAGCACTTCCACTACCATATCACCCAAGTCCTTCGAGCAGTAAATAGCCATGCAGATGCCTTGGCTCGCCTCACCTCAGCAGTGGAAGACGAGATTGGAAGAAACATTCATGTCGAGTTGTTGGCAGCACCAAGCACCATGGCCATGAAAGTGTGCAACGTACAACAAAGGGATAGTTGGATCACCCCAATCTATAAATTCCTTACTCATGTCACCTTCCCAGATGATAAAGTCCAAGCTAAGCAAATTTGATACAAGTTTGCTCGCTACCTGATCATCAATGACCAACTCTATAAGCAAGGTTTTACCCTGCCTTACTTGAGGTGTCTGACTCTGGATAACGGAGATCAAAGAGAAACCACAAGTGAACATTCAAAGATAAACAACTCGACACTCTAAGGAATCCACCAAAGAGATAAGAGTTTACAGATAGGAAGAAAAACACTCTTCAATAAAACAAGTTTAAAAGTAATTTTTAATTTCTGAATAATTGTGTTTCCATACATGAGTAGTGGTTTTAAATAGCTAGGCATGGAACAACCTTCAACCTTCCATGAATAGGTTACTAAGCATGAAGTTAATGTAAGACTAATCATGAACTTAAATGAGAACATGAACCATCATTGAATTAAATATGCTGAATACACCATGTAATAATTAGACGAGTCCAAATTCGGTGTCATACATTTCTGTTGCGCGATAACTCGTCCTCAAGTTTTGTTTGGTCTTTCTCGATCTTTCAAATGTCCAACTAACATTTTCCACAATAGCCAATTTAGCACCAATAAATTTGAAGACCTTGAAAAATTCCAAGAAGCACAACAGTCCAAATAAATATTGATTTTTCATATTCTCATAAACCATGCATGAACCAATTTTTTCCTCTTAAAAATAATCACATTGGGATATTGCTTCCAAATTACTTCATACTCATGACTTGGAATTGAGTAGAAATAATTCAAATCATTCTGAAAACTTTTATCCAAGGGTTTCCTTCTCATATCTCGAACAATGAAATCTTCCCAAAAAGTGTTGACAACACTTCACCAAGATGCCTTCAAAATATCTCGCTCATGTGACAAGTGTCAACGCTACGCAACTATTCCTCACTCCCCTCTTGAGCCTTTCACTCCTATGATCAATCATTGGCCCTTCCATTGGGGACTTGATTTGATCGGCCCAATGCCCACGGGGAAGGGCAATGTCCGTTATGCGATTATTGCAGTTGACTACTTCACAAAGTGGGTCGAAGTAGAACCATTGGCAACCATTACTGAGGCAAAGATAGAAGACTTTGTATGGAAGAACATCTTTTGCCGATTCGGCATTCCCAATTCAACTGTCACAGACAATGGGTGATAGTTTGGCAACAAAAAGTTCAGGATTTTCTGCTCTAAGTTCAACATCAATTTATATTTCTCCTCCCTAACTCATCCTCAGGCTAATGGACAAGTTGAGGCCATTAACAATAATTAAGCGCACATTGAAGACTAGCTTAGACAAAGCTAAAGGTTGTTGGCCAGAACTTGTACCCTAGGTTCTTTGGTCATACCGAACTTCGTATGAGGCTTCAACAGAAGAAACTCCATTCTTACTTACATTTGGTACAGAGGCAGTTGTCCTAATTGAGTTTGAGCAAGCAACATATTGGGTAAAGAACTATATGAAAAGTGAAAATGACAAACAACTCACCCTTAACTTAGATCTAGTTGAGGAACATAAGGACCAGGCTCACTTGAGAAACATCGCTTATAAGTAGCGCATCTCTAACTACTACGACTTTACGGTCAAACATCACTCTTTCAAAGTGGGGGATTGGGTATTGAAGAAAATACTACTCTGTTACAGAGTCCCAGGCGAAAACACACTAAATCCAAACTGGGATAAACAATTTGAAGTCATTGGCATCATTCGCCCTAGCTCCTACAAACTCAGAAGTTTTGATGGTAAGACCCCTGGCCATCCATGGAATGTCGATCACCTAAAGTACTATTACAAGTACACTCACATTGTACAAATGTTGAGCTATAGCCATTCAGCATCTTTTGTAAGGAAAGCCATCTGGTATGAACTTAATAAAGAGGTGATTCAGATAACTTCGTTCTAACTCTTTTACATTCCACGCACCGAAACACTTGGTCTCACCCTAACTTAATAAAATTCTAACTCAAAACCTCAACTCAAATGAGACCGCATACTCAAGTTTGAAGCTTCAACATGAAATAAAGTCTAAGTATCTGTCAACAAGACTACACAAACAAACAAATATCTTCAAAGTGTATTAATTCAATTATACCCAAGTCATGGGTTGTATCCAAACAAAGGATCTATTCGAACATAGCCAAGTATTAATAAATGATAGTGCAAATACTTGGCACTTAACATCAAAATAAATGGAGCAATGTCGTAAACATCTTTACACAAAAAGCCCTTAGGCACATAACTTAACACACAACATCCATGCAACAAACTAGTGCTTATAAGAAATGAAGGCACTACAAATCATCCCCATCTTAGGTCGAACTCTTGATAATATCATGTTGTGTCTTGCCTCTATCCTCAACATCTTAGAGACCATCTTCACCCTGCTGAGTCTGCTCATCAGCACTGGTACTATCCTCAAACTCTTCATCACTACTAGTATCGAGTTCGAGGATGAATGGTTCACCCTTTAGTCGATGCTCCTCTATCTCCTCACGGTACTTGTCGAGAATGCCTTCACCACCGTATCACTCAAGGATGGCCATCCATTTCCCTTTCTTAAGCTGAATCTCCTGGGAGCAGTTGGGCTTGATGACATGGCAGAAAGCCTGGGTGCCTAAGAACTCTCACACAATAGTTTCTCTCTTAGCTGGGAGACTTTTGATAGGAGCATATTTATGCGCCTTAGTTAGCTAGTTCTTATGCATTTATGTTGTGTTTTCTTAGTTAAAGTAGTCTTTTAAGCTATTTTCATGTGTTTTCAGGTTTTAGAGACAAAGTGAGCAAAAGGATGCAATTTGGAGCATTTTGGAGCAAAATTGGGCTAGAATGGAGTTCATGCACATGAAGCACAAGGGATGGACGAATTTGAAGGATTGATGAAGCTAGGAATGTACCCATTTAGTTTGTGTTTTTAGGTGTCTTGAGTCAAGTTTAAACCAATTTTCGTCCAAATTCTTCCCTAGTGTCCAAAACTGCCCAGAAAGTGGTTTTAAGGCAGTTTTGAGTGTTTATTTGTTGTTTTGAGTCTTTTGGTTTGTTTTAGTGTTTTAAAGTTTAGTTTTACATTCTTTGAGTCTAGTTAGTGTTTTAAACTTGTTTTTTCGTTTTTGAGTCAAGTCCAAGTGATTTTGCAATCCCTCCTAATCCCCGGCCTAGAACGATCCCTACTTACATACTTGCTACAATTGATAAAAAGAGGGTTAATTTGAGTGTCAACATAATTTTCACATCAAATTTTGGCGCCGTTGCCGGGGATTAGCAAAGTTGCTAATCCCTTGGATTGTTTTATTTCAATTTGTTTTATTTGTGTCCAGATTTTTACTTTGTTTTTGTTTCTTGTTTTTAGGTACTAGTTTATGACTCGGAGTACTCATCCGATTCGTGAACACATCTTGGACTTCGACGACGATTTTGAGCGAGAGTTGAGAAGAAAAAGGAAGAATCCATAACCTAGTGAATCAAGTTCAAGCTCAGAAGCCGAAGTTGAGTTTGAGGAAGAGGAACCCACGGCAAGAGTGGGTGAAGTTGAGACAGTCATGGCACAAGACAATCGTACAATCAAGGAGCTCTCGGCTTTAGGATTGGACAATGCCGCACCTCTATGTATTCAATATCCGGCGGCTGCCCAAGGAAAGACCGAGGAATTCGAGTTAAAGTCAAGTTTGCTACACCATATTCCGAAGTACCATGGGTTGTCCATGGAGGATCCTAACAAGCACTTGAAAGAGTTCGAGGTGGTGTGTTCAAGCATGACTCCAATCAATGTCGACGGGAGTATATTGAAGATGAAGGCCTTTCCCTTTTCTCTCATGGAAAAGGCGAAAGATTGGTTGTATGAATTAGCTCCCGGAACGGTCACATCTTGGGAAAGCATGAAAAGAGCTTTCTTGGAGAAGTTTTTCCCAACTTCTCGAGTCATCCTCCTACGAAAAAGGATAAGTGGAATTCAACAAGAAGAAGGTGAGTCTTTTCCTACATATTATGAACGTTTTAAATCTCTTGTTGCTTCTTGTCCACAGCATCAAATGAAGGAGGAGCTTCTTCTACAATACTTCTACGAGGGACTTCTACCAATCGAATGACAAATGCTAGATGCCTCGGCAGGAGGAGCATTGGTGGACAAGACCCCCACGGCAGCAAAGACGTTGATTGCCAATCGAGCGTTGAACGCTCAACAATACGAAGGCGTTGGACAAAGAGGCACCCCACGGCAACACCAAGTGAATGAGGTAAGTGCCATAACCGAACTTCAAAATCAAATGGCTAACCTTACTACGTTGCTTTCTCAGGTTGTGGAAGGGCCAAAAGTTCAAAATGTAAGTGCGTGTGGTGTATGTTCCATGCAAGGACATCCTACGGACAAGTGCCCACAATTGATCGAGAACGGAGGGTGGGAGACCCTCAATGCCGTGGGCTTTGGGCAGCAATACCAACAAAGGAATGATCCCTTTTCTAACACCTACAATCCCGGTTGGCGTGATCATCCGAATTTCAAATGGCGGGAACCCCAACAAGGCCAACAACAAAACACATTTCGGCAACAACCCCCGGGTTTCTATCAAACGCCATTCGCACCAAATCAAACTCAAATACAATCTGCCCCACCAAATTCAGGTACGTCCTTGGATAATGATACAATTCTTAAATTACTCAACACTTTGTCTCAGGGGCTAGAGAATCAAACCACAGCATTGCAAACCCAAGCTAAAAGGGTGGATCACTTGGAAAAACAAATTGGGCAAATTGCGGAGTTTGTAGGACAGTTTCGCGACCAAGGAAGACTCCCTAGTTCAACCGTTGCAAATCCAAAAGGGGGATTCGAAACAGCCAAAGCAATTACATTGAGGAGTGGCAAACAAGTTGGACTTGAACCTCAAGCATCCAATTCAAGTAAAAAAGAGGATGAAAAGCTACTGTTTGAGGAAGAACACCAAACCTCACCCACGGCAAGGATGGAATAACCTTTGCCGCAACCACCCAAGCCATCCAATTCGGCCAATAAGGGTAAGGAAGGTACAATTCAAGTTAATTCTAATGTTATTCCTCCGGATGTACCCTTTCCTAGCAGATTTTTGCAAGCCAAGAACGAAGAAGAGGAAAAAGACGTTCTTGAGACATTTAGAAAGGTGCATGTCAATATCCCTCTCCTCGATGCTATAAAGCAAATCCCGAAGTATGCCAAGTTTTTGAAGAAGCTTTGTATAACAAGGAAACGGATTCGGGAGAAAGAGGTGGTACACGTAAGTGAGAATGTATCCGCATTGTTGCAAAGAAAGTTACCACCTAAATGCAAAGATCCAGGTAGTTTCACTATCCCTTGTGTTATTGGCAATGCGAGGTTTGATAATGCTATGTTAGATTTAGGTGCATCTATAAATGTCATGCCATATTCTGTTTATGCATCTATGAATCTAGGAAAGCTTAAAAATGATGGTGTTATTATTCAATTAGCCGATCGATCTAATGCATATCCCAAAGGAGTGTTGGAAGATGTTTTGGTGCAGGTAGACCACTTGATTTTTCCTGCAGATTTCTATGTGCTTGATATGGAGGACTCAACCCACTCTCCACCATCACCACTCTTACTTGGAAGACCATTCATGAAAACGGCTCAAACCAAGATTGACGTGGCCAAGGGAGCAGTAACTATGGCCTTTGGTGGTGATATGATTAACTTTAAGGTTTCTGAATCGGTTGAGAATACTAATGATGTTCGTTCTTGTTGTGCTATTAATGTAATTGAAAATATAGGGCAGGAATGTTCAACACTAGTCAAGAAGAATGTACCACAACCCACCATCGAGGAAGGAATTGGAGTGAACAACAAAGAGTGCACGGCCCCAACCTTGAAATCATCAAATCTGCCCAAATGCAACCCTTGTGCATTTGTCCATAGTGCTACCACTTCTTTGCCGTACAAAGGTAAGCCACCTATTCCAATTTCGATTCCCATTTCAACTAATAGGTTGTTACCTTGTATGGTGCAGGTACCAAATCGAAGACAACGTGGTGGGAGAGTTCGTGTTGATTTAGAGAAGAAAAACATGACAATAAGAAAGGATCATTATCCCATCCCATTCAAGGACCCAAAAGATGAAGTATTTCGTAGGTCAGGTTGTGGAAACACCCCTCCATGCCGTGGGGTTCCATAAACCTTCAATGGAGCATCGTCCGGCTGGAAGACGTTAAAGCAAGCGCTTCTTGGGAGGCAACCCATGCAACTAAAGAGGACCTAGGAAGCTCCGGCATCATAATCAGATTTGCGTTTCTAAACCCTACTCTTTATTGCTTTTACTTTGCCATATTTGTCATGTTTGCTAGTTGTGTTATTTGCTTATTTTTGTGTGAGTCTATGTTTGAAACATTGAGGACAATGTTTGGTTTAAGTGTGGGAGGGGGGGTAAACAAAGTGTTTTTGTGTCAAATTCGTAGGATTTTACCACCTAACATTTCAAAGGTTGTTTTTCATTGTTTTTAAGTGTTTTTAGAAAGTTTTGATGTGTTTTTATGTGGCTTTACCAGAAAATCCGAAAATTCAAGAAAAAAATAGAAAAAGTTTTGAAAAAACCCAAAAAGAGTCGTTTTAAAAGTTGTTTTTGTGTGTTTGTGTCGTAGAGTACCTTCCAACACAATGATGAGGATTTGGTTTTTAATTGCATGACCGTTAAAGAAAGTTATAAACATGGATGGACGTTTGATTTACTCTTTTGTTTATGCTTGGTTATCGTTGTTGTTTACGAATTCACATATAATCACAAAGAAAAAAATCAGTTTTTGTAACATGCTTGAAGGAAGTAACTCAAACTAACGCTACAACCCTGTGAGACTTGAGCCTAAACGATTCTTTGGAGAGTAATAATCTGTGATTTGTTGTTTTCTAAAGTCGTTGCATGATCTCATCATTCTTTGCTTGGTTGCTACTTAGAAGGCGTGTCATCATTATAGATCCAAATACTAGAACTCATACCCATTTCATTCAAAGCATAAAATTGATTAGCATAACTAAGAAGATGAAGTTGTTTAGTAGTTACCACCAAAGCCAAAAAGCCTTCATCCCATGCATTTGTTTTGTAGGTTTAACCCCTTTGAGCCTTAGTTAGCCATTTTCTTTATTAGCCACATTATCCTTACCTAGCCTAGATTAGGACTATCCATACCCTTGTTCTTAAAGGATAATAAAACAGGACTTAGAGGGAATTCCTTTTGATCAATGTTGTGCAGAAAACTAAGTGTGGGGGAAGGGAAAGTTTGTGTGCCAAAAGAAGTAAGGAGGGCACGGGTTAGACAAAGAAAAAAAAGTATGAAAAGGAGTTGAAAGAGCATAAAATGAGCTCTAAGTTGGTGGTTGTTGAAGCAAGGGTCCAAAAAGTTGAATTTGACCCTAAGTGTTGCATGAGTCTTCCCCTTGTGTTTCAAAATTGATTTTTGCATGCAAAAGTGAATTCTAAGTGTCAATTTCATTACTTTGTTTATTATTATTTAAGAATGTTTGTTTATCCTTACCTTTCTTTGTTAGCCAATACCTTAGCCCCGTTACAACCCTTTGCTTCTATCTTGATTGTTATGTGTTTCAATATGTGGAGTTTGGAATTGGTATGAGCATATGATATCCCTGGTTCTCGCATCTAAGTAGTAGCATTCCATTCATGAGATCATATCTAAATGCTTATTAACTCCCGAAAATGCTTTCTTTGTTATACATATATATGAGCGTTCGTTTTCATATTTACATCAATCTTCTCACATATAACTAGTATAGAGTGTGGAGTTAGAAAATCTGTGTGAAAATTGAGTGCATATCTAGTAAGGACTTGAGCAATTTCTCTAAGGCATGTTACTACATTCAAAATCATGTTTTAAATGGTTATATGTGAACTAGTACGTGGTGACTATGATTAAGTATGTGCTTAAGTGTGAAGATGACTAAAATCTATGGGAATGATGATTTTTAATATGTCATGTACCATTGGAAATCCCTGAGGCGATTGTTGGAAGATTTAGGTCATGTTTTGTTTCGTTGTTTTGCTCGAGGACTAGCAAAAGCTAAGTGTGGGGGAATTTGATAGGAGCATATTTATGCGCCTTAGTTAGCTAGTTCTTATGCATTTATGTTGTGTTTTCTTAGTTAAAGTAGTCTTTTAAGCTATTTTCATGTGTTTTCAGGTTTTAGAGACAAAGTGAGCAAAAGGATGCAATTTGGAGCATTTTGGAGCAAAATTGGGCTAGAATGGAGTTCATGCACATGAAGCACAAGGGATGAAGCTAGGAATGTGTTTTGAAGTTGAAGAATTGAAGATACAAAGATTCCTAATTGAAGTGGGAAAGTGCTTAATTGAAGATGAAATCCTAGTTGAAGAAAGTTTCCTAGTTGAAGTTGGATTCCTAGAAGATTGAAGTTTCCTACTCAAACAAGGTTTCCTACTTGAAGAAGGGAAGTTGAAGCCAAAGAATCAGCTCAAAATAAGGAATCTTATCCAAAACCTCATCCATAACCTTATCTTAGCTTATCTTATCCAAACAAACCTTATCCTATCTTATCTTATCCTATCCTAATCCTATCCTATCCTAATTTAATTCCAGCTGCATGGGGGATTTATTTTCAGATTATGACACATTAAAATTGGTTTCTAGAAGCCCTTATCCACTCCTACAAAGGTGTCACACCTTATCCCTTGTTTTTTCTAGAAATCAGCCACAAAACAACCTTTCTAGAAGGCCTTATCCCTTGTCCTACAAAAGTGACGCCCCAAACCTTTCTAGAACTTCTAGAAACCTGATTATTCCTTTCCCCTTTGGTTTCTAAAAGCCTTAGCCTTTTCCTTCAAGGATTGTGTGTTATTATCCTATACAAATTAGGCTTTTAAATCCTTTTCCTTTGCTACATAGGGGCTGCGAATTTCAGCCTATAAATACCATCCTTTGCTGCACCATTTAGTCACCATCCTCTACCATATCTTCACTACACCATTCATCCAAACATACCTTGTGTGCCGTGAGTTTGCAAGGAGAAGAAGGAAGACAACTTGGAGCCGTGCATGCCATTCAAGGAGCTTGGATTGTGGAGCGTTTCTAGGTGTTTTCTATCTTTGTTTTAATGTTTAAATTTATTTATCTTTGTTTATTTGCGAGTATGAGGAACTAAACCCCCCTTGGCTAGGGGGGGATTCGAAACCATGATTATGCTTGCTATATGATTTGATTACTTCTAATTGCGTTTCATAAGTTGTGATTTCAATTTGCTTATCTATGTGAATTAAAACTTATTCTTGTATGTTGATTGAGGGTCGACACTTAGTTTGCATGCATGAATTTGATGCTAGGATATAAGGGAATTTCACCTAATCGTTATGAACTTATATTCACAAGTAGTAAAGGTTGTTGATCACAATCGTGTTAAGTAAATTCTTGGCATAAGTTTCATTCAATCATAGTAACAAGTGCTTCGTCAATGCTTATGGTTTTCATAGAACTTAATGATTCTTGCTTGTATCTCTATTATGCAATCATGTAGGGGACTTGTGGGGAATGCTTTGGGTTGTCGTATGCAATCATCCAATTCAATAACATTAGGAAAATCTGAAGGTTAATTTAAGCGGACCTAATTAACTTGGGGCGTTGGGAATTCATGGTTTATTGAAAAGCAATTAGAGATCGTTTTTTATGCAAGTGTGACATGTGTGGAGATGAACCCCTTAGCTAGCCTTCCATCCATCCATTTAAACCAAATTCGTTTTAGAGTCTTCTCAATTTACAAAGTTTTGTTTTGTTTTCAAAATTCGTCCAAAATCAATCCCCCTTTAGTTTTAAGTGTCATATTAGTTAGAAACCCATTTAGTTTGTGTTTTTAGGTGTCTTGAGTCAAGTGTAAACCAATTTTCGTCCAAATTCTTCCCTAGTGTCCAAAACTGCCCAGAAAGTGGTTTTAAGGCAGTTTTGAGTGTTTATTTGCTGTTTTGAGTCTTTTGGTTTGTTTTAGTGTTTTAAAGTTTAGTTTTACATTCTTTGAGTCTTGTTAGTGTTTTAAACTTGTTTTTACGTTTTTGAGTCAAGTCCAAGTGATTTTGCAATCCCTCCTAATCACCGGGGTAGAACGATCCCTACTTACATACTTGCTACAATTGATAAAAAGAGGGTTAATTTGAGTGTCAACATAATTTTCACATCAAATTTTCTTCAGCTCTTCAACCTCATCCAAGGCACTATCTCATTCCCCTCTGACCTTGGAAGCCTCGAGGATAGTCGCCTCCAACTACTATTTGAGCCATAAGTTCTCATCATTCTGCCTCTTCAACCTTTCCAAGGTTTAGTCCTTGAGCTGGACAGCCTCAGTCCAAGCTTTGCTCTTCTTCCTAGCATCATGCACAAGCTACTTGTTCTCTTGAAGCTTCGCTTTATATTGTTCGACCTCTCACAGTCTATCGTCGTACTCAGTCATGGCCTACATGACAAGATGATTGTCAATGCCAAGGGAGAAGAGCAATGAAGATAAAGGAAAAAGATGAGATAGTAAAGAAATGAAAAAGTAACATTTACATAAGCAGAAAGCTTCATCATTTGATCACGATCTGATTCGTTCTCAACTAGTGGCTCACCGAACTCGTCAACAGTGACTCGACGCCCTATAAGGTAATTGTTGACGAACCTAAAGGTATTTGCTGCATGGCAACCTTCAAGTCCTTCCAGGGGATGTCACCAGCCTCTTCCATGTACTTCTTCTTGTGGCTGGAGCCAGGGTCACCCTTTTGGCCAACGTGCTCTATGACTGGAGGAAATATTAGATCGATGTTAGGAGGATGAGGCAATAGTCACCTCTCCTCCCCTGCAACTATGGTAACAGCACATCTGATAGCCTCAGCTTCAGCCCTCTTGGAGATGACATTCTTGAGGACCTCCTCTTGAGACTTAGGCCTAGAGACCGGCTTCACCCTGTGCTTGCAAGCTCCCTTGTGAAACAAAATGTCGTCCACGGGAACTAACATGGTTGTTTTCCCTTTCTTGGTACTAGTCTCCCCTTTCTTGCTCACGTTCTCCACTGAACAAGGAAAATCAAAGTAAGGAATACAACTTTGTTTGAAGAAATACAACTTTATAAAAAATAAATAATAAAAAGGGCAAACTTAGGATATAACTTACTCGCTCGTCTCTGGCACTCGTATAGTAAGGGCTGGAAACCATACTTTTGAAATAAATGTCGTAGCTTGCCCAAGTGTCTATCCTCTTTTGGAACCCTCAACACTTTCTCTACATCGGCCATCTCTTATCCAAACAATGTGATAGCCTTTTTCGACACTACATAAGGAAAAGTGTTAAAAGCAAGTAAAGATCACAACAAATAACAAAGTATGCAAACAATGGATGCATTACAACTTATGGTCTAGAAGTGGGTAAGAATACGCCGTTCAGGCATGGTACTTCTGTCATGCTCCCAACCCTTGTAAAGGAAGCACCAACGGTTTTTCCAAGTAGAATATGATTTTCTCTTACCAAAGACTATACGTTCTTTCTCACTCTGACACGCACATTCAACATAACCCGTGGACAATTTGGCCGGACGCATCTTATAGCAATACCATCATTGAGGGAAGGAAGGTTCACCTAGACTACACTTTATCCAAATGATGTAAGTCCTAATCAAAGTCTTCCATAGACAATGATTGAGTTACCCAGGTGTGTACCCCATGAGGGCAATCATTTTTTGCAACCATTGATGCAACGGCAACTATACCCCCAACTTCTCTAATATTTGGGTATAGAACATGACATGACCCTTAGGCGAATTAGTAGGCAATTCTTCGTCATGCATCAAGCACATCCCTACACTGTTGGGTATACAACAAGACTCCCTTAAGGTATCAAGCTGACATTTACTATCTAGCAAGTTCTTATCTAAGTGGTTCATCGTAAACTTGGAGCGAAAGATGGGTATAGCATTGAGGACACCCTCCTCAACTATTGACATTGTTGAGCATAAATTGAACACAATATGTAAACAAATAATTCACTCGACATGATTTCACCCTCGTTCATTTTTCCGAAGAGGGTTTTATTAATTTGAGTTCGACCCATTCTAGGCTACACGCCTATTAATTACAACCTTTCTTTTGGGAAAGGAATACCCTTTGATTCTAATATGAATAAATCGTAACTTTGAGATTTGGGTGTTTATTTGATTTTGTGACTGTACCTAGGTAGGGCCCTAGATTGCCTACATACCCTCATTGAGGGATCAAGTCACTCGTAGTTCCTTATGTATTTGTTGGTGTTTGATGCCTTGTGCAGTTTTAGCTCGTGCGAGCGAGGCCTTTGAACCATCAGAGCTTTTGATGCCTTGTGCAATTTTAGCTCGTGCGGGCAAGAACTTTAAGCCATTTGAGCGTTTGATGCCTTGTGCAGTTTTAGCTCATGCGGGTAAGGACTTTAAGTCGTTGGAGCGAATACGGCTTCGTGCCTTTTGAGATTTGATGCGGCTTTGTGCCTTGTGCCATTTGACCACTTCGGTAATTAAAGGGAATTTGATCCATGGCGTGAGTTTCACCAATTTGAAGTGGTGAGTCTATCTAGTTTTGTACTTTGAGATGGTTCATATCCATAGTATTGAAATGGTTTGCAGTTGTCTATATTTGTATTGCTTTTGTCCTCCATTTTGCTCCGTGTCTTGATTTGATCTTGGCCCAACAATTAACAATGACCACCTAAAGATTTTGAAGACAAGCATTAATTCAATCATGCCCATGAATTAATTCAAGCCATAAGTTGCGTGGGTTTGTCCTTGTGGGATCAAACCAACCTTCAACTAAAGTGATGATAAACTTTGTCTCTTCACCTACTTAATTGCTTACTAGAGATCTCTATTCCAATTTCCTAACTTAGGAATTTGAATGAAACTTGGTCAGTAACTACACTAATTTTGGTGCACCTTGAGCTTGAGCGTATCCTTCAACGCTAGCAACAAGCTTCTTTTCTAGACAATCATCTGGTCAACTGTATGCGTTAGTGCAACAGTGAGCCTCGAGCTTTCCTTTCGAGACTTCCGTCATGATTTGGAAAGAACCATGAAATTAATCAGTCGCGTTCCTCGTTTTCATTTTTCTATACATGTGATTAGGTATAAACGAGAGAATATGCGTGTGGATTTTAATTGATATTTGATATGGCTTCGTGCCATTTAGGATTTGAATAATTAATAGATAAATGACCCATTAATTAGAATTTGAGTATGACAATCTATAAAGGTTTTAAAGCCCTTGTATTGATTTCGAACGAATTTGGAATTTGATTGAATGGGTGGGTGACCCATTGAAGAATTTTCGTGGTTTTGTACCACTAGAATTTGGTTTATTCAATTAGCCCCATGATTTGGAGGCAAGCAAGAGCTAACTTCTTGTAGTCTAGAATCAAACTAATATTTAGCATGGTGCATTTTGGTGGTTTTGGATATGCTCCACTTTTGGCAAAAGAATTGAATATTTTGATTGCCACGTCACATTCACTTAATTTTTTTTTTAAAGGGAACTTAATGGTGCTTTGACTTCCTTTCTCCTTTTTTTTTTGTTTGGTGTCGATGAGATGTGGTTGCCGATTTTTCTTCCTTGCTTTTCTGGCCTTCCTCAAGAAGTAAAAGGCAGTTCCGCAATACTTGGGCTCCTATTGATTTCACAATGTTTTGAAATTCCTTTTGGGTTTGTTAGCCATTGATTTCCAAATAAAGATGGGTAAGATTGGTGTAGTTCAAACTCTTTTTGAATTGTTCCAATTTATCCTCTTTTCCCCTTAAACCATAGAGGTTTTTTTATGCAGGTCTCTGCTGCACCACCTTGCTTGTGCTCCTTTTGTGGACCGAAAATTCAAAGTGAAAAGGAGGAGAAAATAACCAACAGGTCACCCCATTTTCGTTTTCTATGTTCTGTATTTGATTCAGAGTGAGTTGAAGCTTTGAACTACAACTGATTGGTTTAATTATTTTGTGCAGGCATAACTGGCAACATCATCTCTTCGATTTAGTTGTTGTTATGTCCTTTCGGTAATGAGCTTCATTGGGTTGTAAAACCCCTTCTTTTTGTGTACTGGTAGATGATAAACCCAATTTGATGTTGGTAGCTTCCGTAGTCTAAATTCATTTAACTTTTCATTTATCATGAGTAGCGTTCAGTACCAGTTTGACTTGGTTTTTGACATGGTTGTTAGACAAACTATTCTCCAGGATTGAGTTCATTTGAAAACAAGTGTTGATTCATGGCTCCAAAGGTGAGAATTGCACTCTAAAATTTGTAGTAACGCACTCATCGAGTTTGTTGTATTTTGAATGAGTTTTGATGCATTAGTGTGTAATTATCACCTTCCAGCATCTCTGTTTCCATATAGAGAATTATTTGACTGGTCTTCACAGTAGGCATTGGTCACCATTTTTGTGCTCTCATCCATGTGATGTCTTTGATACTTGCCAGTCTTTCTCATTAACAATTGTGCAAAGTGATGCTTTTCCCAAAATCTTCTTGTAGTTTTGAATTGTCTACCAGGTCTTTGGGTGTTAATATAAAGGTTGCCATGTGAGTGAGTTTCCTAATTAATTTGGGAAGATTGACAGCAAGCTTTTCCTTCTCTGTGAACTTGGGACAACTTGAACTCTTTTAAGTCCAAATAGAACTTCACGTGGCAGAGAAACAAATATCTTTTAGCTATTTAGAGATTGGAAATTTTCCTTTGTTTCCTTTTGTCTTGTAGCATCTGTCAGTTTTATTTCAATGTTTTTGGTCAATATTTTTTACCCATGCTTTAACTTTCTTATCCCAAGTGGGTTTTCATGGAATTTTATGCAAAGGCATCCTCCATGCCTTGTACCCGTGAGTAAACAAAGAAAACACCAAAGATTTACAAACAAAACAATTTCTTTTACTCAGTAACTTAGATTTGTCAAGTCCCCAAATGAGAAGCTTTCCTCACTCGGGAACTTAGGGGAGCACTGTTTGTACCATACTTGACCAATCCTGAAAATACCAAGCACTAGTCAACGTCAACCTTCAAAGACCCATTGAGGGGTTCATGTTGAGGCACCCATGCCGAAGCACAAGAGTTTCCCTCCAACCAGGAAGCCAATCACAATGCGACATATGCCAACATCAAAATAAAGATCATAGAGTCCCACATTGACCGCAGACAAAAGCTAAAGGCTATCCTCAACTATAAAGGGAGACCATTCTCCTACAATTAATCCCTAATGTCATTATTGTACTTAAACTAGTCATTAGTACCAACTAATGATGATTATGCTTGAAACTATGTATTTGTGTAATTCACTATTAATGAGAACTCATCTACTCCGTGGATGTAGCCAAACTTACCATGTCCATCTTGTGTTTGTTTCCCTATCTTTATCGCTTTACATATTATCCTCACTAGTGACCAGAGCAACCGAGCGAAGGTCACAAACTTAACACTTTACGTTGTTCCAAAGTCTTCACTGATTTTGTGCATCAACAATGCCTACAATTTTGTCTACTTTATTCAAAAAATGTACGAGTATGCTTCAACTTATATCCAGACTTTCACTCATGAACATGGACTTGTTACATGATTATTTAATTATTTTTGTTACTTAGAGAGACTCTTGACAATGTGTCGAGAGTGAGCTTCCTTGAAATTTCATTCAAACAATACTTCATTTTCTTGAGAATTTTCACAACACGTTGAGAGTGTGCTTCCCTGAAATTTCGTAGCTATTAAGTCAAGTTCTTTCACAAATTTTTAGCTATCAAGTTGTCTTTTCATTATTTTTCCACTTCTTTGTTCTGGCTCTACATACAACTTGTTTGATCATCCAAAAAATTAAAGAGAGAGAACGAAGACCATTGGAGAAAGAGACAAAAAAAAAATAGAAAACTAGATTTTAATCCTTAAATAAGACGAAGTTTAGAAAAATGTCTTATACAAGATTAAAAATTGATTTTATTCTCTAAATTGTATTTAATGCCAGCATATACATTCAATATCTTTCTTTTTTTAATAATTTTATGGTGTCCAGAATTACATTTTCATGTAAAATATTGTAAATTTTAATATCATTTGAAATTCAAATCAATTAGTTTTATTTGTTGACATTTTCAATCACCAATTTATGGTAAGTGTCTTATATAATAAGGAAAATATTTTGGTAGACTTTTTTGTACACTTATGTTTTTGCATATTTTCTTATACGTTATTAATTCATTACAAAATATTTAGATACAGATATTTTGGTACACTAGTTTAGTGTAATATGTTTAGGTACAGACATTTCGGTATACTAGTTTGGTATAATATATTTAGGTACGGATATTTCGGTACACTAGCATAATATGTTTAGGTATGCGCCACAAATGGACTTTTTGGTACGCTTGTGTTTTTGCATATTTTCTTATGTGCCACAAATTCATTACAATATATTCAGGTATGGACATTTCAGTACACTAGTTTAGTAAAACAGATTATGGTACGGACGTTTAGGTACACTAATTAGAGGAAGTTAAACAAAATTAAAATATTAAAATGTGTATAATAATAAACTTAAAATCTAATATGGACACATTAAATTAGACATCTATTAAATATTAAAATAAAAATATAATATAAATTTGAATTAAGCACACATTAAAGGACTAAAATGAATATGTAATCTAACACCAGGTTTTTATTAAATTTTGATATTCTTCAAGGATTAAAGTTCAAAAAACCCCAAAAAAATAACATCTCTTCATCATCTGTTCCTCCTTTGGTGTGAGTGATTTTCTGCCGACAGTAACCTTTCCTCTCAGACTGTGACGAGCCACTTTTCAATGGCGTTGAGCACGCAAGGGGCCTCTGCATCGCTACTTTCATCTGAATCAGCTTCTCAATGGAAGTATGACGTGTTTTTGAGTTTGAGAGGTGTAGACTATTAGATTACCAAAAGAGAGATTCAACTATCTCAGAGATAAGCTTGGAGTTGTATCAGCTTAAAGCTTAAAGGGGAGTATTAGTGTATAAGTTGTGAGCTAAGTAAAGATAAAGTAAATAAGCCTTGTTTTGAATTGTGTATTCACTTAGTCTTAGATTATGACAAGTGTAAGGTTGAGATTGTATTGTTGGTTGTGTGTATCCAACTAAGGCTAATAGTTATGTACTTATGCCTTAGTGCGTGTGATGTGTGTGAGATATATGAAACATCACCTCTCAAACTTTGAGAGAGCAGAACATTTCTTCATATTTGAATCTTTCTCTATTCTTTCAGATTTCTTACTTCCATTGAAACCCAGCTAATTCAAATAACTCTAACATGGCCTCAGAGCCAGGTTCGATCATTTGAGATCTGGGAGTAAACTGTGAAGTAATCGAGCTATACTCAAGCTCGTTCCGATTCAGGCGAAGACGCCAAAACACCATAGAATCCGATTTCAGTTTGTGTTCGTCTCGTCTAAGCTAAGAGATGGCTGGATCTGGAAGTTCTGAGGTGAGAACTCCGATCTTCTCCGGTGAGAACTACGAGTTCTGGAGAATCAAGATGGTGACGATCTTCAAATCTCATAGGTTATGGAAATTAGTTTAAAAAGGGATTACGATCTCAGAAACAAAGAAGAAGAAGAAAGCTGAAGGAAGCTCAGAGGAAGAAGAAGACGATGAGAAAATGGTCGCAGCATATATGCAAGATGCAAAAGCTCTGGGTATTATTCAGAATGCAGTCTCAGATCAGATATTTCCTCGGATAGCTAATGCAGATTCTGCGAAGATGGCATGGGATCTGTTATATGGTGAGTACCATGGTGGTGATTAGGTAAGACCTGTGAAACTACAAAATCTGAGACGTGAATTTGAGTATGCTAGGATGCGTGATGATGAAACTCTATCTGGATATCTTACTAGGCTAAATGAATTGATTAATCAGATGAAAACATTTGGTGAGATTCTGTCTAATGAAAGGCTTGTGCAGAAAGTTCTGATTAGTCTTAGTAAACCATATGAACCCATATGTCTAGTCATTGAAAACACAAAATGCTTGGAGACTGTAGAATTGCAGGAAGTTGTAGCAATTTTGAAAAGCCAAGAACAATGGTTTGATTTACATACTGTTGATGCAACTGAGAAAGCATTCTCTTCACTTTCTGTGAATCCAAAGGAACAAAACAGGAGCAGTGCATACTCTGGTTCATCCAAATCTCAGAAAAACTGGAATTCTAAAGGCAAGAAATGGGAGTCTAAGCCTAAGTTCCAACAGAGATCATTTACTAATTCTGCACAGAATTCATCTCCTTTAGGATTCATGAAGCAAGATATAGTTAAACCACATTGTAAAGTGTGCTCAAAGTTTCACTTTGGAGAATGTCGATACAAGGGACAATCCAAATGTCACAACTGTGATAGGTTCGGGCATTGGGATAGAGAATGCACAGCAGGCAAGGTTGTTCAGAAGGCAAACTGTGCTAATCAAGCAGAAGTGACAGGCAATTTGTTTTATGCTAACAGTGCAATTACTGAAGTCAAGGTGAATGAAAACTGGTACATTGATAGTGGTTGTAGTAACCACATGACTGGAAATGATGAGCTACTTATGGATGTAAGGACAAATGTCACTGGAAAAGTACAAATGCCCACTGGAAATCTGGTAGATGTTGCTGGAATAGGTTCACTTGTGATTGATACAAATTCTGGTAGTAAATGCATCAAGGAAGTCATGTTTCTACATGGTTTGAAGGAAAATCTGTTGAGTGTGGGACAGATGGACGAACATTGATATTATTTGCTATTTGGTGGAAGAGAGTGTTGTATATTTGATGGTCATTCACTTGATTGTCTGGTTATCAAGGTTAAGATGACAAGTAATAGGTGCTACCCTTTGTCTTTAATGCAAACTGATCAAGTTGCATTGAAGGCTAGTGTAAATGAATGTACCTGGACTTGGCACAAGAGACTAGGACATCTAAATCTTAGAAGCCTCAAGCAGCTTAGAGAAAAAGAAATGGTGCATGGTCTTCCACACCTTGAAGATGTTGATGGTGTGTGTGCAGGATGTCAAATGGGAAAACAACACAGAGATTGGTTTCCAAAAGGACAAGCTTGGAGAGCTAAGAATCCTCTAGAATTGATACACACAGATTTGTGTGGTCCCATGAATACTGAATCTATTGCTGGGAATAAATATTTCATGTTGTTTATTGATGATCACACAAGAATGTCATAGGTTTATTTCCTACGACATAAGTCTGAGGCACTAATCTGTTTCAAAAAGTTCAAAGCAATGGTGGAGTTACAATGTGGATTTAAAGTGAAATGCCTAAGGAGTGACAAGGGGGGAGAATTTCTCTCAACTGAATTCAGCAAGTTGTTGGAATCTGAAGGCATACAAAGACAGTTATCCATTGCTTATACTCCACAACAAAATGGAGTTGTGGAGAGAAAGAATAGAACAGTTGTAGAGATGGCTAAGGCAATGCTTCATGATAAAAGCATGCCATACTTTATGTGGGCAGAAGCTGTACATACAGCTGTTTATATTCTAAACAGATCACCTACAAAAGCTCTTGACAATATAACTCCTTTTGAAGCCTATAGTAGGAGAAAACCAGGAATTGGTCACTTAAAAGTGTTTGGATCACTCTGTTATGTTCATGTACCAGCAGAAAGAAGACAAAAGCTTGATGCAAAGTCTGTCAAATGTGTGTTTGTGGGTTATGCAACTTGTGAGAAAGGGTACAGAGTATTTGATCCATGTTCAAGGAAGTTAATCCTATCAAGGGATGTGGTCTTCGATGAAACTATATCTTGGAATTGGAAGCCGAATTCAGAGAAATCTATTGCAATAACTGACATTCAAGATCAGTATAGGACTGTGAATGATTTCAGTCTACAAGAAGTGACAGAAGTAGAAAATAGTAATCAAATGGAAGAACAAGATAGAGATGTCTCTGAAACTGTTGAGATTACTAGTCCTTATGATCATACACCAGTTAAATGGAGAAATATCAGTGATATCCTAGCACAATGCAATCTTTGTATTGTGGAGCCAGAGAAGTATGAGGAAGCTGCACAAGATAAAGCTTGGATAAAAGCTATGAAAGAAGAAATATCCATGATTGAGAAAAATGAAACTTGGAAGCTTGTAGACAGACCAAGTGATAAGCAGGTTATTGGTATGAAATGGGTGTTCAAAACCAAACTGAATTTGGATGGCTCAGTACAAAAGAACAAGGCAAGGCTAGTTACTAAAGGATATGTGCAGAAACCAAGACTCGATTACAATGAGACTTTTGCTCCAGTTGCCAGATTGGACACCATCAGAACACTGATTGCACTTGCTGCACACAGAAGCTGGAAGATATTTCAATTAGATGTTAAGTCTGCTTTCTTAAATGGAATATTGCAGGAAGAAGTATATGTTGAACAACCTGAAGGGTTTGTGATTAATGGCAAGGAAGACAAAGTTTACAAATTGCACAAGGCTCTTTATGGCTTGAAACAAGCGCCTAGGGCCTGGTATGGAGAGATTGACAGCTATTTTGCTAAGTGTGGGTTTGAGAAAAGCTTAAGTGAAGCAACTCTCTACACTAAGACAAGGGGAGAAAAGGATATACTAATAGTCTCCATATATGTGGATGATATTCTGTATACTGGAAACAATCAAGATATGCTGGATGAGTTCAAAGAAGATATGAAGGAGAAGTATGAGATGTCAGACTTGGGCCTTCTTCACCATTTCCTGGGGATGGGGATAATTCAAACAGAATCTAGCATCTTAAGTATGCCTCTTCCCTGTTGGATAAGTTTGGATTGAAAGAATGTAAATCTGTCTCTATACCTCTTGTGGCTACTGAAAAGTTAAGTAAAGAAGATGGAAGTGGTGCAGCAGATGAAGAGAAATACAGAAAGCTTGTAGGCAGTTTATTGTATCTTACTGCTACAAGACCAGATGTGATGTACGCAGCTAGTTTGTTAGCTAGATATATGCATGGTCCTTCTAACAAGCACTATGGGATAGCTAAGAGAGTGCTCAGATATATCAAAGGAACACTGGATTATGGTTTGCATTATGTGAAGGGCAAGAAGGCAGTTTTAGTTGGTTTCTGTGATAGTGATTGGGGAGGATCAATAGATGACAGCAAGAGTACCTCAGGCTATGCTTTTTCTTTTGGCAGTGGGGTGTTCTCATGGGCTTCTGTGAAACAAAATTGTGTTGCACTATCCACAGCAGAGGCTAAATATATTAGTGCTGCCGAAGCAACATCTCAAGCTATATGGATCAGGTTTGTTCTTGAAGATTTTGGAGAGTTACAAGCTGAAGCAACTCCTTTGCAGTGTGACAATACGTCTGCAATCTCAATAACTAAAAATCCAGTGTTTCACCAAAGGACTAAGCACATTGACAGAAGATATCACTTCATAAAGGATGCCTTGCAGCAGGGAATTGTTGATTTGGTATACTGTCCAACCAAAGAACAAGTGGCAGACATTTTTACCAAGGCCTTACCAAAAGAGAGATTCAACTATCTCAGAGATAAGCTTGGAGTTGTATCAGCTCAAAGCTTAAAGGGGAGTATTAGTGTATAAGCTGTGAGCTAAGTAAAGATAAAGTAAATAAGCCTTGTTTTGAATTGTGTATTCACTTAGTCTTAGATTATGACAAGTGTAAGGCTGAGATTGTATTGTTGGTTGTGTGTATCCAACTAAGGCTAATAGTTATGTACTTATGCCTTAGTGCATGTGATGTGTGTGAGATATATGAAACATCACCTCTCAGACTTTGAGAGAGCAGAGCATTTCTTCATATTTGAATCTTTCTCTATTCTTTCAGATTTCTTACTTCCATAGAAACCCAGCTAATTCAAATAACTCTAACATAGACACCGCAAGGGTTTTGTCTCCCATCTATACCACGAATTGTGCAAGTGCCAAGGAATTATCACTTTCATGGACGACCGAGAGCTTGCAGGTGGAACAAGTATTCCTCTGGAGCTCCCGAGTGCGATCAAAGAATCACATACTGCAATTGTTGTTCTCTCGCCAAACTATGCTTCTTCCAAATGGTGCTTGACTGAGCTTACAAACATTATTCAGTGCATGGAAGCCAGGAACTCAATTCTCCCAGTCTTTTATGGTGTGGATCCCTCTGACGTAGGAAATCAGAGGGGGAGGTTTGCCGAAGCCTTCGCCAAGCATGAAGGAAAGTTGACTAGCACTGAAGACAAAATAAAGGTGACTCAGTGGAAAGCTGCTTTAAAAACAGTGTCGAAAATTTCTGGGTGGGATTTGAAGAATTTTAAGTAAGCAAGCATGAACAACTTGCCCATGTCTTAACATAGTCATCCATACTTGATTGCTTACTTATGTTCTCTTTTTTTTTATTCTATTTTTCTTCTTTGCAGGTGTGAAAGAAAGCTGATTGATGACATCGCCAAATGTGTGTGGAGGAAGGTGCAAGCTCCAATCACTTTGTCAGATTCATCACAGAAGTTAGTCGGAATTGATTCCGGACTCGAGCAACTAACTATGCTATTAGCTCTTGATGCAAATGATGTTCGCTTTATTGGGATAACTGGGATGGGTGGCATAGGCAAGACAACCCTTGCTAAGCTAGTTTTTGACAAAATTTTCCATCGTTTTGAAGTTCACTGTTTTCTTGCCAATGTTAGAGAGGTTTGTGCAAGAGATCATACTGTTGTTGGCCTTCAAAAACAACTTCTTTTCCCAATCTTGAAGGAAAAGATTGAAGAAATTTGGGATGAAGAGTGGGGAAGAATTTACAGTAAGAAGTTCTTGTGCAATAAGAAGGTTCTTCTCGTACTTGATGATGTGGATGAATTAAACCAACTAGAAGTACTGGCTGGGAATCAAAGTTGGTTTGGTATGGGGAGTAGAATTATCATTACAACAAGAAATGAAGGTCTGCTCGTCCAGAATGGTATAGCAACATCATATAAGGTTGAGGGATTGAATTATGGAGAAGCTCTTGAGCTCTTTAGCTTGAATGCCTTCAAAAAAGACCAACCCGAGGAAGACTTTTTGGAACTCTCTGAGCGTTTCCTAAACTATGCCAGAGGACTTCCATCAGTTCTTAAAGTTTTAGGGTTTTTTTTGTATACGAGAGGGCGAGATGCATGGAATAGTGAGTTGGATAATCTACATAAAATTCCCAATCAAACAATATTTTATTCGCTCAAAGTTAGTTATGATGGACTCCGGTTGATGGAGAAGAGAATTTTCCATGATGTTGCATGTTTCCACAAAGGGAAGTACACAAAGCAAGTAATTCAAGTACTAGACAATTCTTTTGGAATTTCTAGTTGTATTCTAATAGATTTGCTAATTGAGAGATCTCCTCTATACAATGATTACGGAAACATGATAGGGATGCATGATTTGATACAACAAATGGCATAGACAATTGTTCGTCAATAGTCTGAAGAGCCTAGTCTACATGGTAGGTTGTGCCTTCCCAATGATATTTTTCATGCATTCATAACCAATACGGTAAGAAATTATGTAAATACCAAGTTCAAAAAAGGATATTATTTCTATTAACATAATATTAGTATGTGAAACTGACGTTTCCTACCTTCTTGGTTATTAGGGGACACGTGCTATTGAAGGCATAGTCCTACGGTTACCCGAATCAAAAGAGGTGCACTGGAATTCGGAAGCCTTCTCTAATATGCATGAACTGAGGTTTCTGGAATTCAATAATTTGGTCATTTCTTCATGTCCCAAATTTCTTCCATGTTCCTTGAGAATTATAAACTGGAGTTTCTATCCTTCCAAGTTTCTTCCAACCAGCTTTCACCCGCATTTGCTTACTCAACTTGCGATGCGAAAGAGCAAACTTGTTCGGCTTTGGAAGGGAAAATTGGTAAGAGTAATATTGAATAAATGCTATATAAATTATAAAATAATCATTTATTTATTATTTTGGATAGACTTTAAGGTTGTAAAAGCTAAGTATAGGATCTAGGGATGGGCAAATACCCATTGGTTATGGGTAACCATTTAAATTAAACGGTTACGGTTATGGGTAACCGTTTAGATAAATAAACGGTTATGGGTATAACCGTTTGCCCGCGAAATTTAAATGGGCAGTTATGGGTATTAACCACGGTTATAAACGGGTAACCGTTTACCCATTTATTTTATATATGTAAAACTAACACAAACCATGTTCTCGATCCAATAATACTTAGCACCCAATAAATTAGCAAGGAATTCATCGGTCATTTTCTCGATAACACTACTACAGGAATGATGATTCTCATCATCAAGGAATTAGCCAAATTAATTTAAATTCCTTGCAGGTAACCGTGAAATTGACAGAAATGCTATGACAGAAATGTCTTCTAAACAATTTTTGTAACCCAATAATACTTAGCAAATATTATATTTACCTTCACTAGTAACAATTAAAAATAAGGAAAACTAATGAAAAGGGCTTGAAAACTTTAAGTTTTAATGATAAGGACAAAATAAAGGGTAAAGTGAATAGTACTAAGATTGACTTTTTAGTGTAAAAATGTGGTTTTTCGTTAAAGTGAACAGTACCGGGTGCTTTTCGTTAAAGTTCCCTTAAAAATATCGTCCGTAAACTATTATTTCAATTATTGGAATAGTATAAGGACTTAAAAAATTAAAATATGGAAATGTATGATGAATGTACCTATAACGGTGTTTAATTGTCAAAAAAAAAAATTATGATTTTTTTTTAATTTTCAAGTTGTTAAAAAACATGTAGACGGGTGAAAAAAGAGTAATGGTAAAAAAAAAAGATAAACGGGTTAAAAAGGATAAATGGGTAAACAAGTATTAAACGGTTACGGTTAAATGGGTATGCAGTTATGAGTATGGTAAACTGTTTATAAACGGTTATGGGTATGGGTATAACCGTTTAGGCAATTACCCAATGGGTAAACGGTTATGCGGGTATGAACATAAACGGTTATGAGTAAATTAACCATGGTTACCCGCCCGCATAACCATTGCCCATCCCTAATAGGATTTGAACCTTATCAGTGTTGTACAGGACTTGCCCAACTTGAAAAATATCAATCTTGGCTTCTCCAAAAATTTGATTAGTACCCCAGATTTCAGTGGTGTTCCAAATCTTGTGAAGTTGAATCTTTTTTAATGTAAGAATTTAGTTGAGATACACCCCTCTATTGCAGTCCTCAAAAGACTTAAAGTTCTAAACCTTGCATGGTGTGAAAGCATTAAGAGCCTCCCAAGTGAGGTTGAAATGGATTCTCTAGAATCTTTATATCTTAGTGGCTGCTCAAATGTGAAAAAGATTCCAAAATTTGGGAAGCAGATGAAGAACTTATCCAAGCTTCACTTAAGCGGGACTGCAATTCAAAAAATGCCTTCATCAATTGACCATTTGGTTGGCCTTAAGGATTTGAATCTATTTAATTGCAAAAATCTCTTGAACCTTCCTGGGCTATTTGTAATTTGAAGTCTCTTAGACGCCTCTATGTGGGAAAATGCTAAAAAATTCACAAACTCCCAGGAGACATGGATCACTTGAGGCTCTTGGATTGGAAGCCACATTGACAGAGCCGCTTGTGGGTATGAAAAATCTCAAACAACTACTGTTATGCAGATCATATGCTAAAGCAAGGGACAAGTGGGGCCTTCTCCGCATATTAGGACTTGGAAAGAGTGCTCCTGATCCTCCTCCTTGTTGGGGTTTGATGTTTTCTTATCTAAATCGTTTATGCACTTTGAGGACCATAAATCTAACAGATTGTAAACTTTGTGAAGGGGATATCCCTGATGATATTGGCTGCTTGTCCTTTTTGGAAAAATTGGATCTTGGTGAAAATAATTTCGTCAATCTACCTGAAAGCATTAGATGCCTTTCTAAGCTTTATTATCTTGGTCTGTCGAGCTGCAAAAGCCTTCAAAAATTGCCACCTCTTCCATCTAATGGCAAATTGCAGGTAGATGTAGACGATTGTACTTCCTTACGAAGTTTGTCAAATACATCCAAGTTGAGCAGCAGATTCACCAATTTGTATGATTTTAGTTTCACTTGCCAGAATTGCATTGCATTGGTTCAAGATGAAGGCTGGACTAATAATACAATACTCTATAGGATTCTAAAATTTGCCACTCAGAACAAGGTATTCTCTCTCTCTCTCTCTCTCTCTCTCTCTCTCTCTCTCTCTCTCTCTCTCTATTTACACACACACACACACATAAGTTGAATATCAGAGCGTGCAACGAACAAAATTACAAAATAATAAAAATATTATTAAACAAACAAGAATACCGAAATGGCTACAAAATCCCAAAAGATTACATCGTGACTAACTTGTTCTTGACTGAATAACAAGTATGCTATTTATAATAAACTAACCATAATCCTAAAATGTAAGAAATCAAAACTCTAATGCTAATGGGCTAAGCCTAGAAAACGAAACATTCAAATAAATCAAAATACTAAGGGCCTATTTGGTATCCTATTTGAAATTTTTTATCATTTCTCAAAACATTTCTTAAAATCAATTTTCTTTAAGACTCAAAAACTTGATTGGTTTGTGATTTAAAATTTTTAAATCTTACAACTTAAACTAGACAAAGAAGTCTAAAAAGAGGGAGTCACAAGAGAAGGAGAAAGAGGAGAGAGGAGAAGAGAGGAGGAAATAAAATAAAAGTTGATTGAATGAAAGAGAAAGAGAGAGGATTGGATGAGATAGAGATGAAGAGAAGAGAGAGAATGAACCGAGAAAATGAAGAGAACGAATTGGATGAGAGACGAAAAAGGTCAAAAAAAAAAAAGAGGAGAGAGAAAGAAGAAAAGAGAGAGATTTGGAGTGAGATGGGAAGAGGGAGAGAAAAGAAATGAGTAAAGTTTAAGTTTAAAAATTCAAAAAACTTACTTTCTATGGTTTTAGAAAATAGACTATATTTTTTAGTTAGTCTTGAGTTCAGTTTTTGAAACTAGTCATACCAAACAAGTTTTTAAGGTCTAAAACTTGAAAATTGTTTTTGAGTTAAAAAAATTGGATTCAAGTAGAATATCAAACATACCCTAATATTTTCCAACAACATATATATAATAGTTCTTTTTGTTTTTTGGTAGAATATATAATAGTTCTTTGGTTACAGGATTATTACCGAAAGCCACAGGTTGTATTCTCTGGAAGCAAAATTTCGGAGTGGTTCAGTAATCAAAGTGTGGGAGACTCAGTAAATATGGAGCTTCCTCCCGCATCATGTACCAACCGGCTGGGAATTGCCTTTTGTGTTGTTTTTCAAGTTCCTAAGGAAAACTTGGTCAATCCAGGTCCAGCTGGCCATTTTTATTATATTAATTTAAAATTTGAGTTTTTATCATAACCCTTTTACCCTATGATTTGTTCAAAGATGATAGGGTCTCTTGTGTCAGAACACCTTTGGGTATTTCATTTGCCTCGTGAAATTTGTCATCAGGAACAGTTTTTATTCGAAACTTACTTTAGTTGTATTGGAGGGGTAAAAGTAAAAGCAGACTTGAATAAGGTGAAGAAGTGTGGGGCTCGTTTGGTATACAAGCAAGATTTGGAAGAACTCAACCAAACACTGAAAATTCTGAAACGAACACATGAATATCATGATGAGGCAGCTCCAAGTGGACCTAGAAGTGCTAGCTTTAACGACACAGAACAAATCAGCAAAAAGCATTGTTACTAGTTACCATCTTATAATAAATGCAAGCAACTCACTATTGATTTATTCGATCAGCTTAATGGTTACCGGAATTTGAGCCCCGAGGTTGAAAATGGTATCTGCCAAGTTAGCCCATACGTGGCTGGACTCTGAGACGCCCCCTGGGTCTAGTTCGACAATGTCTAATGAAGCGAAGAAGCTTGGTGAATTTTTTGAACAATTAATTGAGACAGATACTTGTAAAGACAGGGACCATATCTGAATTGTTGTACTTGGTTGAATATCCAGTGTCTTTAGATAAATGAATGCTAATGATATTGCTCTAATTCTCACCATCTCAGAATTCATGTTAGTAAGTCACCATCTAACTCCCAGCCTTTATTCTTTCTTAATCTGCTTCTTCCTTTGTGCTTACGATATCTTTTAGTCATACCTTTGTTAGATTCATCCAACGTCTGCAAATCTGGGATTTAGGCCGTACCAGTGATAAGTTTTCGGTAGATTTTGTTTCTGTGATCAGTAAACTCTCTCATGAACTTTTTATTTTGCACTAAGAATGGATGAATGAATTGTTGTGCTTGAGCACCAAATGGAACAAATAAAATGAAAGAAATAACTCTCAATCTATTAACTGATTGAGATAACAAATGTACAAAGAAGAATCTCACAAATTGGCTCACACAAATTATTTCTACGTGAGCTCCTTTTATTACAAAACAAATGGTTTGCCTTCTAATACGTAAAGCCATAAACAAGTTTGTGATGGAGAGAAAAACAAGGATAACCAATACAAAGTAATTGACCAAGATTTATATCGAGCCACATGTCAATAATCTCCACCTTGGCAAGATTCGTAATCACAAACATATTCAGGCACATAGTATATGAGCTATGCTTAAACAATGCTCAAACTTGGGAGGTCCGAGCACATTAGTTAACATATCAGCTGGGTTGTCCGCAGTTGGAACTTTCTGAAGAATAATCTTTCTTTTGGAAAAAAAATCTCACGAATAAAATGAAACCGAACATCGATATCGAATGATAAACTTGGAATTTTGACAAGTGAATAGCACTTTGACTATCACAATGTAGCTCCACCTACTTTTGATAAATTCCTAGATTCTTTATCAGTCCATGTATCCAAATGGCCTCCTTTACAGCTTCTCGAATAGACATATATTCGACCTCCGTTGTTGACAAAGCAACTGTGGATTGTAGTGTGGACCTCCAACTAACTGGCCTTTTGGCCATGGTAAATAAGTAGCCAGTAGTTGATCTTTTTCTATCCAAATCTCCAGCACAGTCAAAATCAACATATTCAACCACAAAATTCTCAAAACTGCTATCACTTCGCTGAAAACATAAGTCGACGTCTCTAGTCCCATGTAGGTATCTTAGAATCCACTTAGCTGCTTGCCAATGTTCTTTTCCTGGATTGTGCATATAGCGACTAACCAAACCAACGGCATGAGCAATATCTGGTCGAGAACATACCATAGTATACATCAAGCCACCAACCAAATTAGAATATGGAATATTCTTCATCTGCAGCTTCTCTTCATTGTTTTTTGGAGATAACAAAGCACTCAACTTAAAGTGAAGAGCCATTGGAGTACTTACAGGTTTGGTGGCATCATTAATACCAAAACATTGAAGCAATTTACACAAATATTGCTTTTGTGTAAGATACCCAAGCCTTTTTCTCGGTTACGAGTAATTTCCATACCGAGTACCTTTTTCGCTTCACCAAGATCTTTCATCTCAAAATTGTTCTTCATCTGTGCTTTCAACTTTTCAATCTCCTTAACATTCTTCGATGCAAACATATCATCAACATACAATAATAAATAAATGAAAGACCCATTTGCAACTTTTTGAAATAAACGCAATGATCATATTGACTTCTTAAATAGTGTTGACCTCTCATGAATTCGTCAAACTTCAAATACCACTGTCTTGGAGATTGCTTCAATCCATATAAAGACTTATTCAATTTACAAACCCATTTCTCTTTTCCAGTTACCTGATACCCATTAGGCTGAGACGTGTAAATTTCTTCATCAAGATCTCCATGTAAGAAAGTTGTCTTAACACTAGTTCAAGATTAAATTGTGCAACAAAGGCTAACATAATACAAATAGATGAATGCTTCACAACATGAGAAAATACTTCATTATAATCAATACCTTCCTTTTGTGGATATCCTTTTGCTACCACTCGTGCTTTGAATCTTACACTGTCTTCTCCTGGACGACCTTCTTTTTAGTATACACCCACTTGCAGCCAATAGCTCTCTTGCTGGGAGGCAATTGAACTAACTCCCAAGTGTTGTTCTTCACAAGAGAATTCATTTCTTCATCCATAGCCTTACCCCACTCTGTATTTTCAGAGCTGTTCATAGCTTCTGTCATGCCCCGATCCCGACATACGTCTAGGATCGACACGTGACGTCACCTAATACTCGTATCTATCATACCCCGCCTCCCGGATATGGGCAGAGCATAATTCGATAATCGAATCGCATAGTAATTTTTTGTATGCTTTATGACTGCATCTAACCTCTTCGTTAGACTGCCTATGTACCCTAAACAGGGATCAAGCCATTCGTAGTTCGTCATGCACTATAATTGACATATGTCACAGTCCGTTTAAGCCGAAAGGGATAACATTTCTCAATCAATCAATAGAACTTGACAAGCATGAAATTACTAGACTCAGGGTTACATAACAAACCCACCTGAAAATCATGATTTCCCTTCCATCTTCTATATAAGTCATTATGTCAAAACATGATACCGCAATTAACAACATATATCATATCAAGGAACCAACGAAGCACAATACAATTCTCTAGCCACATTAATTAACTAATTTGTCCAAAATAATAACAACTATAACGATATCTTCTAAATTCATACTTTATGAAATCATAATCGAATCATAGGAAATCCTGAAGGAGTCACCTGAACGCCCAACAGCTTTTCTAATTTAATTCATAAGATTCTCAAAACCATTGCTCACAAATATTCTAAAACTAAGGCTAGAGTGATACAGTTAAGCCAAGCCTACATCTCAAATCCAAGAAACCAACAAGTCAAGTGATGCAACTTTGGACCACTTAACGAAATCTAAACCAGGAAACGATTCCGGACCATCACTCAACAGAATTGCATAGCAGAAGGGATTCCGGATCATCACTCAACGAAATCCAAACAAGGATATGATTCCAGACCATCACTCAACGGAATCGCAAAGTAGAAGGGATTCCGGACCATCACTCAACGGAATCCAAACAAGGATACGATTCCGGACCATTACTCAACGGAATCACTTGCATTATCAACTTCTCATGACCACTAACTATTTTATCATACAAGCATGAAAGTTATACATAATACTTCTCATAAGATTCTGGGTTCACATCGTCCTAAAAACAATCATACACATCATACTGATCATACATATCTAACCACATTTCATAAACATTTCCAAGCTACAGTCGAATCACAATTAATAAACATAGATCGATGCTAAAAATAAAATAACACTTTAATAGAAAGCACATTTAATTAACAAGTGAAGGGTTAAACCTGAATTTGGTCGAGAAACACCTCAATTCACGACGAACCCGCCGAAACCCTAGAAATTGGATGTGCTTCAATTCGATCTCCTTGGTGTTTCATCACCCCTACAACTGATTGGGCTTTCACTAGTAGAAAAAACACTTTGCGCGACGTAGGTACATTCGTCGTGCAAAGTCAAAAATTGTTGCCTAAGGGTTTGCACGACGCACGTTCGTCGCGCACTGACCGTCGCGCCAAAGCAGTGACGGTAAGGTTTGCGTGATGAAGAAGTAACATGTGTTGCGCAAAGAGGCTTTGCGCGACGCATGCCCTTACGTCACACAAAGCTGCTTTGAACGACGCACGTCCTGCATCGTGCAAAGCCACTTTGCGCTACGTACGGTGTGTCGCGCAAAGCCTCTTTGAGTGACGCACCGTACGTCGCACAAGAGACCCCTTTTTTTGTTTTGGTCAAAAATTTTTTTTTTTAATTTTTAATAATATTGTAATTAAATTATAAACAATAATTAATTAACCAAAGAAAATTATTTAATTATAAAATATATGAAAATATACATACAAGATGTCTGAACAAAAAAAGAAAAAACTACAAGTAATTGTCTAAGTGGAATGGCTACTGGGTATTGGCAGAGTGAAATGGCTCAAAGGTTGAAGATGTAGCAAGATTAGGTATTGGTAGCGAGATTTGGAGGTCGGACATCTGTATGGCTCGTACAAGATCTCTCATGTGCCCGGCATAGGCCTTCATCTCCTCAACCTGCTCGCCATGGACCGCAAGCTAACCCCTTAGGGTTGTCACTTCTTCCTTCAAAGGAACAGGTCTTATAATGAGGCAAAACCAAATTGTATAATAGACTGAAATGAAACTGTGGCGGGAGCAACACCATTGTATGTTAGCAAATAGAAACATGAATAGCAGCATACTTAAGTGTAAAAAAACGAGAAAATAATTAAGGATCAGATAAGTTTGAGCGGTTACTATACTTTGCATATTTTAACATGAATAAACCAGTGTTGTTAATCAAGATAATCAACAGCAAAGACAAACCTCAAAGGATTGTCTTCTCCAATTCTGCCTCTAACATTATCCTTACTCTCTCCATGCCTAGTAAGTAATATTGGGCGAGGCATGAGGTGTGTATTCACCTACAACAATGTACCAGAAATATATGAATACATGACCAAAGTATGAAGAGACAAAACGACCAAAAAGGAGCCAAAGGAGCGCAAAAGAGGCGAATGGGGTGGGGAGGGCGTTTGGGGCTTGGGGATAATCAAATTATCGCAGTTTTTTATGTTGAGATTCCACTGTAAGATTTTGGTATGGTAATTACAAGTGCAATTTAAAAGAGGAACCTTTTACTAAGATGGTTAACTGTAATTTCATCAAGTGCAGATATAGATATATTCACCAAACAAGACATGTAATTAAAACTAGACAAAAACGACTAACAATGAAGATAAATGCATGAATTCAAACCATTTAGAAACAAACTATAACTCAAGGTTCTGTGAGAAAACTAGCTTATTTAACTCGAACCATAACCATTTCATACTCCTACTAACTCAGCATATCAAAGCTCGAAATTAAGTCCATAAATAATGAACCAATGTAAATGTCTTGACCTTTTCCCTGACCAATCTGTGCTTGATATTCATGTGCTTGGTTCCTGAAGACCTCTTGTTGTTCTTAGAATAGAAAACTGTAGCAGTATTGTAAAAAAGAATCTGTAATGGCCTTTTAATGATATCTGATATCTAGAACCCTCATTCCTTCTCTAAATTTTCCTACCCATACAGTGCAGATATCATTGTACTATGCTCACGATTTTTTGACTATTAACACAATCTTCTTGAAGCAATGATAACCCACACATAATCAACCTAACATAATCCAGGACAGAAATTATAAATACAAACCAAATTCCCCTGTATCCATCATGACAGCTATTTCAGTTAGCTTTTGGATCTCAAGAAACTGAAAACCAGATATTACTCTTCTTATGAGAAATATCAGTGTCTCAGGTCAGATGATGATGATGCTGTAACAACTCTAAGTAGTTTTCGATACTTTGATATCTGCAAGTTTTGTTAATAGTAAGCACATTAGGTGAAAATGAAAATGAAAACAAGGAAAGTGAAAACTTTCCTTGTTGCAAATCACTTTACGCAACATGTCACCCGTTTGCAACGTTTTTTCATGCTATGACCAAGACTGGACTTCAAGTTAGCGAGTCTTAAACCAGTCCGAAACTGCACTAAACCTTTAGGAACAACCTATCAGGAAAACTAAAATTTTGAACAAGATTTAGAATCAGTTCTGCTTCAGGCTACACGATTATATCACATATTGTCCAGTGGTAGTACATTTAAGAAAGTCAACTAAGCAAATAACAGCCTGTAGCTAAACGTTTCATATCTTTGATCAGTGATCCCTATGCAAGCTCATTTATAGCATTTAAAAATGATCTGGTCAAGAAAAGTATACAAATTAGCTAATGATTTTGTAGATACCTAAGCAACGTTGTTAAATTCAGGTAAAGGATCCCATTATTATATGTTGCTTTGACAAGTTCATCGAAAGTGTAGCCATATAGTACGTCACTCTTCTCCAGTTGTTTGTTCAGACCTTCCGCATAGTTTCGATGATGGCCTCCCCAATGAACTTCCAATGTTCTCTGACTCATATACGGCTCCAAAGCATCCTGAAAACAAAAACATTACATTTCAGTCAAGGAAGATCATATGCATATTGCAAGCATAATATAATTACATGTATGTATCATCACGTGACAAGAATAAGCAGCTCGAAACAGAATAGTAATCTCTACACAATAAGATTTACAACACGAGATGAATAACTGCCACAACTGAGGGCTTTCATAGAATCAAATGCTACACCACACGAACTTCAGAAACCAAACAATAAAATTACTAAAGTATCTTGCAAATCCAATCAGGTAATAAGAAACTGCAAAACTTCTCTTAGTGCACCTAATGTGACACTGGAAGCTGACTTGGCCAACCCAATTTCATGTCCTTAAAATTGGTTTAAGGAGAAACTAGTTTACTTACAAGATTATAAGGAGGCTTCTTCAATCCATAGTAAGCACAAACTAACCCCAACTTTTGGCCTTGAACGGCTACAATGATTCCAGTCTCTTAAACTGTAACGACAACTATTAACATACATAGAGAGAAATTCTTAAACCTGAAATTTAGCCCATTTCCTAATAATTTATCCCAAATAAAAACCTGATTCAATCCCCATTTCAAAATTAAAACCCTAATTCCCATTCACAATTTTTTAAACCTTGAAATCCATCCCATGCCCTAGTAATTTATCCCAAATTAAAACCCTAAATTCTAAAATTCATCTCAATTCACAATCAAAATCCTTAATTTCACAATTCCATAATTTGTAATTAGACTTACTTTCAAGGAGAGAGACGAGCACGACGAAGGGGGTGGTGGCTGCCCGTCGTTTGGAACGAGAGGGAGAGAGACAACCGACAGTGGGTTCGAGATTAGGGCAATTTGGGGTTCAAGATTTGGGGTTCGAGCGTGATGAGCGAAGAGGAGGAAGCCTACGGGAGAGAGGGTGTGATGAGCGAAGAGGAGGAAGGCTACGGAAGAGAGAGACCAAGTGAGAGAGAGAGAAAAAGGGTCTGGGAAGAAGAGGAGGGCGTGAAGAGCGAAGGGGTCTGGGAAGATTTTGTCCAAAATTATCAAAACTGGCGCTTATTTTTTACACTTGCGCCAAAATATTCAAAATTGGCGCGACGTAGGTATACCATTCGATGTCGCGCAAAGTGTTTTTGCGCGAGCATAAAGGCGTCCCACAAGGTATTTTTTCTTTAAAAAAAATTATTATAAAATTTATTAAAAATGTGACTATACTCACTTTAAATTTACTTATTTTTACATAAAACCCATAATAATATATTTTACTAACAAAAACCAGACTAATAAATTGGTAGCTACTTAATAAATATACATATCATTCAATTTCTTAAGTATTATATGTAAAAAATAAATAAATTTAAATCTACTTAATAAATATATATACTATTGAACTTGATGCGATACCGCATTTTACGAAACTAATTTCAACGATCTAACCGTCAAATTTGTTTGTATATATTTCGAGATCGCATACACCAAAAATGGCCAAAAACAAACCTTCAGAGATCAAGTAACAGGACAAAACTTTTCGACGGCTATAAACGAAAAAATCACGATTTAACAGTTATTTTAACAACGATTTTGATGATTTTTTACAACTACACTCCTGGATCCAATATGAATACAAGGAACTAATTCGATCGTCAATTTAAAACATTTACACAAGTGGATACTACAAAATCTTATGTTATACTTAATGAAAGTATAAATAAAATATAAGTGTTAGGGAATCTATTGTTTTAATGGGATACGCATTGTACAAAACTAGTTTCAACAATCCAATTGTCAAACTTGTTTGTATATGCTTCAAAATCGCATACGCCAAAAATGGAAAAAAAAACAAACCTTCAAAGATCAAGTAACGGGACAAAACTTTTCGACGGTTATAAACGAAAAAAATCACGATTTAACGGTTATTTTAACTCCGATTTTGATGATTTTTTACAGCTACACTCTTGGATCCTATATGAATACAAGGAATCGGTTCGATCACCCATTTAAAACATTTACACAAATGGATACCACAAAATCTTATGTTATACTTGATGAAAGTATAAATAAAATATAAGTGTTAGAGAATCTATCGTTTTAATGGGATACGCATTGTACGAAACTAGTTTCAACGATCCAACCGTCAAATTTGTTTGTATATGCTTCAAGATCGCATACACCAAAAATGGAAAAAAACAAACTTTCAGAGATCAGGTAACAGGACAAAACTTTTCGACGGTTATAAACGAAAAAATCAAGATTTAATGGTTATTTTAACTCCGATTTTGATGATTTTTTACAACCACACTCATGGATCCTATATGAATAGAAGGAATTGATTCGATCGTCAATTTAAAACATTTACACAAGTGGATACCACAAAATCTTATGTTATACTTGATAAAAGTATAAATAAAATTAAGTGTTAGGGAATCTATTGTTTTAATAGGATACGCATTGTACAAAACTAGTTTCAATGATCCAACCGTCAAATTATTTGTATATGCTTCAAGATCGCATATGCCAAAAATGGAAAAAAAACAAATCTTCAAAGATCAAGTAACAGGAGAAAACGTTTCGACGATTATAAACGAAAAAATCACGATTTAGCGGTTATTTTAACTCCGATTTTGATTATTTTTAACAGCTACACTCCTAGATCATATATGAATACAAGGAATTGGGTCGATCGTCAATTTAAAACATTTACGCAAGTGGATACCACAAAATCTTATGTTATACTTGATAAAAGTATAAATAAAATATAAGTGTTAGAGAATCTATCGTTTTAATGGGATACGCATTGTACGAAACTAGTTTCAACGATCCCACCGTCAAATTTGTTTGTATATGCTTCGAGATCGCATATGCAAAAAATGGCAAAAACAAACCTTCATAGATTAGGTAATGGGACAAAACTTTTCGACGGTTATAAACGAAAAAATCAAGATTTAACAGTTACTTTAACTCCGATTTTGATGATTTTTTACAACTACACTCCTAGTTCCTATATGAATACAAGGAATTGATTCGATCGTCAATTTAAAACATTTACATAAGTGGATACCACAAAATCTTATGTTATACTTGATGAAAGTATAAATAAAATATAAGTGTTAGGGAATCTATTGTTTTAATGGGATACACATCGTACAAAACCAGTGTCAACGATCCAATCATCAAACTTATTTGTATATGCTTTGAGATCGCATATGCCAAAAATGGCAAAAAATAAACCTTCAGAGATCAAGTAACGAGACAAACTTTTCGACGGTTATAAAAGAAAAATCACGAGTTAACGGTTATTTTAACTTCGATTTTGATGATTTTTTACAGCTACACTCTTGGATCCTATATGAATACAAGGAATTAGTTCGATCGTCAATTTAAAACATTTACACAAGTGGATACCGCAAAATCGTATGGTATACTTGATGAAAGTATAAATAAAATATAAGTGTTAGAGAATATATCGTTTTAATGGGATACGCATTGTACGACTAGTTTTAACGATCCAACCGTCAAATTTGTTTGTATATACTTCGAGATCACATACGCAAAAAATGACAGAAAATAAAACTTCAGAGATCAGGTAACGGGACAAAATTTTTTGACGGTTATAAACGAAAAAATCACGATTTAACGGTTATTTTAACTCTGATTTTGATGATTTTTTACAGCTACACTCCTGGATCCTATATGAATACAAGGAATTGGTTTGATCATCAATTTAAAACATTTACACAAATGGATACCACAAAATCTTATGTTATACTTGATGAAAGTATAAATAAAATGTAAGTGTTAGAGAATCTATCGTTTTAATGGGATACACATTGTACGAAACTAGTTTCAATGATCCAACCATCAAATTTGTTTGTATATGCTTTGAGATTGCATACGCTAAAAATGGCAAAAAAAACCTTCAGAGATCAGGTAACGGGACAAAACTTTTCGATGGTTATAAACGAAAAAAATCAAGATTTAACGGTTATTTTAACTCCGATTTTGATGATTTTTTACAACTACACTCCTAGATCCCATATGAATACAAGGAACTGATTTGATCGTCAATTTAAAACATTTACACAAGGGGATATCACAAAATCTTATGTTATACTTGATGAAAGTATAAATAAAATATAAGTGTTACGGAATCTATTGTTTTAATGGGATACACATTGTACAAAAATAGTTTCAACGATCCAACCATTAAACTTGTTTGTATATGCTTTGAGATCGTATACGCCAAAAATGGTAAAAAACAAACCTTTAGAGATCAAGTAAAGGGACAAAACTTTTCGACAGTTATAAAAGAAAAAATCACGAGTTAACGGTTATTTTAACTTCGATTTTGATGATTTTTTACAGCTACACTCTTGGATCCTATATGAATACAAGGAACTAATTCGATCGTCAATTTAAAATATTTACACAAGTGGCTACCACAAAAGAAAAAGGCAATGCAAGAACCCCAAAAGAAAAGCAAAAGGAAAAAAAAAAACAAAAACTTTGCGCGACGGAGGTACACATGCGTTGCGCAAAGTTTTTTTTTTATATTTTTTATTTTCCTATGTTCCACAGTTTTAACTTCTTGTATACCTCTTCCACTCCTGCCTTAAAATTATTGTTTAAGGACCTATATGATGAGACCACGTATTCAAAATCGTAAAAGGTAGAGACTACACCTAAAATTATTGCTAACCACGTAATAGAATAGTGGTTTCACAAAGCTATAAACTGGCTTCTTCTCTAAATCTCTAACATTCTAGTTTCCTCCTCCCAATTTGGTGAGAAATGAAATCATTTTTTAGCACACATCAATCTATCCCTAAATTAGATCAAGTTAACTGAGCAGCTTACAGTTTCTTAGCTTTTGTTTCCCTAAACCTATCAAAATCCTTCATACTCCTAGTCATTCATTCTACTCATTCAATTGTTCAAAACCAAAACTCAACTTCTTAAAAATAAGCATTGACAAAGATAATTAAAGAAAAACATAAATACACAAAAATAAAAAAAATCCAAACATACATGTAATCAATAAATAGTTAATTAATTAATCAAATAAATACAATTCCTGAAGGTGAAGATGGTGAAGGTTGAGAGAGATGGAGAGTCTGAAAGAGAGAGGTTAAGTGTGAAGAAAAAGGCCCTTGTGTGTGGTTATTTTAGAAAAAAAAGTCGTCGACTTTGCGCGACACCACATACGTTGCGCAAAACAGCTTTGTGCGATGTAGGTTTAATTACGTCGCGCAAAGTTGTTTTGCACGACGTAGGTGCACTTGCGTCACATAAAGTTGGGATGGTTTGGCGCCAAAATTTTGTGCAACACATAAAACGTCGCGCAAACAGCATTTGCATGACGCAAGCCTTCGTCGTGCAAAGTCTGTTTGCGCGACGTTTTGTGTTTAGCGTCACGCAAACATACTTTGCGCGACAAAATTTGCTGCGTCGCGCAAACATATTTTTGTACTAGTGTGTGTTCCAAGGCTCAAGGGGAGTCCAATAGTGGTGGAGATCGAAGGAAATCGTTTCCAAAATGGCGGATTGAAGACAAGGAACCCTTGCACCCACTGGTGCGAGTTTCACCAAATTCAACCCAATTTTCATCCACTCTTGAATGAATATCGAAGGAGAAGGAGTGTGGTGGTGATTTCAGGTGAAGATTGGCGAAAATAGGGGGTCTGTTCCCTTTTTTTTTTTTCTTCTTCTTCTTCTCCTTTTCTCTCGCCACTCCCGTGGCTTTTTTTTTTTTTCCTTCTTTCTTTCAGCCACTCCTGTGGTTTTTTCTTCTCTTTTCATTCATTTTCTTTTAGCAACAACTTCAAACGTCCGTAACTATACCGTTATAATCCGGACTCGTAAACGGCTTTCGCCTATGCATTTGTGATCTCGATATCAACAATATAAATTGTGACCTCAAATGGTCTACGGATTTTAAATAATTAATTTCTCGAAAAATAATATAAAATCTCTATAATACCAATACGTAGATTATAATAATGAAATCCAGGAATGAGATTTCACATTCTTCCCCCCTTAAAAAAATTTCGTCCTCGAAATTTTAGTATCAATTCCATATCCACCAATGCCACAATTCAACCGAATGACAATTTCGAAATGGCATTTACTCTTTAATTATAATCAAATTTAATTAACATCAAGCTCGACAACATTGAATCACAACTCACAAATACAATTATCATCGTCTCAGCATAACTTCACCACCAATCTTTGCACAATCACAAAGAATGGCACTACTAACAAGAATTCATCAATATACTCATAATTCTGGCAACCATACCAACCAATTTTTGTAATTACAAGCATTTCCCATTATTCCATTTAAGGTGAATAAGATCATAACCTCAGTCTACGAGTTTATTCAACTCAAAACAAATAAATTAACTGATAGATCATCATGATTCTCACCCGTATACTCAGATTCCCAGCAACATTTATTAGCATAATAAATATTAGAAATTCTAGCCATACACTTTGACAAAATATTTATCAAACATCAAGCCGCAGTCTTCATAACTTAAAATAATTACTAAATTATCAAATCACATTTACTATTGGTTAGACATATACTAACATAATAATTACAATCATTGGTAAACCATCCACCATCATTGGCTATACATAGTCGTAACTACGATTCTTTCTCAAAATTTCTAGCCACATTCCCTTGCAAAATAATATCCACCTTAAGCCATAAGTCTTGTTGGCTAAATGAATATTAAAATTTCAACCAACGATTAAAATTGACAAATCAAGTTCCAAAATTATTGGAATTTCCAATCACATCACTAGGTAATGGAAAGAAGAATACCAAGTGATCACAAATGAGCCGAATTATGAGTCATTGATCAAATTTGACTCAAATTATTTCCATATCATCTGTTATATGGTTACTTTTGCTCAAAAACAAATTTTGACATTCCTTTACTATTGTTTTTAGAGCATACCTACGTCATATTTTACTACACAAGGAATGAGATCATAGGTATCAATGTGAAAGTTGTGAAAACAATCTTTGAATCAAGAATAGCTATCATGGCAGCAGTTATTTTCTTTCTTACAAATGAAGGGTTAAACTTTAGTCAACATGTCACATTCAACCAATTTGTTTTGAATCAAGGTTATAACGGTGAGACGAGCATCGATATTAAGATCATTTATTGGCTAAGTTGTGCAACAACAATTTTTATAAACTTTCACATACTCCAACACAATGAATAAGATAGTAATAATTTAGCCAATTTGTTCCCAATTTCTCATCAAAACAGATTATGCAACCAGTTCATGTATCAATTTAAAGATAGTCTCAGTCATAGAACTAACTTATCTCACATTGACAAAGTCACATGCCAAATCTCAAAGCCATGACTAACGTGGCTAACAAAATATCAGAATTTCATACCATAATGCGTTAATGGTAAACCAACCAATCAAGTTTATAATTATCAACCTTTCCCGTCAATTCTTTTCATCAAATGAAGAAACTCAGTTGGGAAAGCATTTATATTAAATGAATTCAAAAATTTCATTCCATAATTTCATTCATATTCACCCACCATTCTCATTATAATGGCAAACCGTAATCATAGTTTATAATTTCATTCCCTTTCAACAAATCACCATATCTTCCTTAAATATTAACATTTCCAACGACTTTTATCGTTGGCCAAAACACTTTTATAATGGAAAGTCGTAAATAACCGTTTACGACGCTCTTTGTGCACAGCAAAAGACCAATTTTGTTGTAGTGTCATGAAATGAAAACCCAATTAATAGAGTGATCAAAAGTCACCAAAAACTAATCCAATGGTAATATAAAAGCATACTTTCAGAAATCAACAAAAATCCAAGTAGCACTCACCAACTTAATTTTCGATTGTCGGAACGGATGAAGTGATGGCGATCAAAGGACATAAATTAACAACGAATGTGTGAGAAGTAAATAAGGGGGTGGGGATAGTAACACCCCAAAAATTTGGCCTCCTTGAGTGAAGTGCACCATATCTCATTTAATATAATTAATTAAAAACTAACTATAGTCAAGTCAAATGACACATGTCAAAGCTATTAGATGGGTGATGAGCATACCCTATAGTTAAGGGTGGTGAACAAAAATGTTTCCTAATATTATATCTGAAGAATTCTCATTCAATCCAAAATCCTAATCCAATTCTTCACCTTCACAACAATCGAGTTGCTACGTGGCATCTCTGCTGAGAGATGCATTACGTATGCTAAGGTGGCAGTTTCAAAATCAATCATGCGATGCCACATGAAAATATTTAAAAGTGTGGTCGATTTAAAGGATGCATTAAAGAGCGAAACCTCTAGTACTTCCGTTTCCATTATTCAAATAAGGAAGCATTTCTAACAATATTAGATGGAGGATAGAACTACCCCAAATATGAGTATATATTTTGAATTGGAGTTGTTATCGGGACTCCAAATATCTCATTGTATACTTCAAAATTTTGTATATTTAAAATGAAAAAATTGATAGTAGGACTGCACAATAAGATTTTTGAAATGTTAATAATAACACCTGTTGATGCACAAAATCAGTGAGGATTTTGGTACAATAGAAAGTGTTAAGTTAATGACCTTCGCTAGATTGCTCCGGTCACTAATGTGAATATGTATGTAAACGGATAGGGACAGGGAAGCAAACACAAGATGTACGTGGTTCACCCAGATTGGCTACGTCCACGGAGTAAAGGAGTTCTCATTAGTTGTGAAGGGTTTACACAAGTACATAGGTTCAAGCTCTCCTTTAGTGAGTACTAGTGAATGATTTAGTACAAATGACATTAGGAAATATTGTGAGAGAATGATTTCTATTTATAGAAGAGAGTTTATAGTTTCATTCTGACATTTACACGTATCGTGTTGTGATTGGCTTCAGATGTTGACACGGGTCACGTTATGATTGGCTTCTGATGTCGACACGTATCGCGTTATGACTGGCCTTCTGGTTGTAGAGAAACTCTTCTAGGTCCTTGACAGTATAACGTTGACCGGTGCTCAGTAGTTTCGAGATTGGTCAAGTATGGTACAAACAGTGCTCCCCTAAGTTCCCGAGTGAGGGAAGTTCATCGGTTAGGGACTTGCAAGATCCAAGCCATTGAGTAATCACGAAACTTCTAAGTACCGAAGTGTGGTATCATTTTCACTTGCCTTATCTGTCTCATATGTAGATGTGGCATCTTCTCTGGAAGTACTTTTCCTCCATCCATGGGTTGTATCTTTAACCGATGAAGATGCATAAGGTAATGTATCAATTTCACTTGAAGCTTACTTATAGTTTCAGGATTGGTCAAGTGTGATACAACCCCTATAGTAGGAGTCCCCCAAGTTGTCGAGCTAGGAGATTTGCCGAATGAGGTAATAGACAAGGTAAGCAATCAGACTTCCAAGCAAGCAACCTGGATCGGAGGTTTGACTTCGGCTTCCGGTTGATTGTTCTTCTTCTCCTTGTGTCATAAATACCAACAAGGGTAAGGAGAAGCAAATGGAGAAGAGATGATATGAGATACTTTTGCTTTTGAAGAAGTAACTTTCCACAGGCTTATTCTTAAACTGGGCTGGAGGGTTTTCTGGTTTCCTCCAGAGTATAAGGCCGACTCAAGAATTTGAGAGTCAAAACAAGTCTATCAAATCTAGAGTACGATCGACCCTGATGATAAGGGATACTTTTGCTGTTGACACAGTAGTGGATGTATCGGCACGTGTTCTGTTACGTTTATCTCCACATGCTTCCTTGTATCCTTCTCACTTGCCCTATCAGTTCCTCAGGCAAATGCGGTATCTTCTCTGGAAGCATAAGATGTTGAAGATGAGTACTCGAGAGCAATGCCAGGTAAGTAATCAGGCAAGGGGTTCCAGGCAGTCAGTTCCTGACTGGAAGCTTGATTCTAAGTGCTGACTGATTGCTCTTTTCTCCTTATCTTGTAGGTAAGAACAAGGCCAAAGCAAAAGACAGGGAAAAGCATGATATGGTATACTCTTTCTTTTAACCCTAATGATATGAGATACTCTTGCTATGGTGTGGCTTGTTTGCAGAGGTATTATCGGGGGGAAAAGAAGTTGAGTATTTCGAGAGACTGCTGAAAGTGTCCTTTCGGATGTGAAGAAAAGTTGAGCATTTTTTTTATTTGCAGGTCTGCCTGGCTGTGGAGGATGAAGGTCGACATATATAGGAATTGTCCCAATAACGAGTGGTAATGTTGTTCCTTTACCCTTCTCGGTCATAGTAATGTAGTGGGAGCTGCAAGATTCACTTGTTTTAACTTTGTCAGAGCACTTTGAAAAAATGGTCTGTGGTATCTGGAAAGCTGATGTTACGTGTGAAGATTGCAGATAAGCTTTATCCAAGGAAATCTAGCTCTCGAAGTTCGGAGAGCGGTGCCTCTTCGGTTTTCGAACAAGCAATCCTGTCGGGGATCTGGCTCTCAAGATTCAGATAACGGTGTTTCTTCAATTTTCGAGAAAGCAATCCTGTTGGGAGTCTGGCTCTTGAGATTTGGAGAGCGATGCCTCTTTGATTTTTTAGCAAGTAATCCTGTTGGGAGTTTGGCTCTCGAGATTCGAAGAGCAGTGCCTCTTCGATTTTTGAGCAAGTAATCTTGTTAGGAGTCTGGCTCTCGAAATTCGGAGAGTGTGCCTCTTCGATTTTTGAGCAAGCAATCTTGTTGGGAGTGTTTTCTCAAATGTGAGTAAAGGTTGGGCATTTTTGCCAGTCTGCCTTGCCATGGAGCACGGAGGTTGACACACATATGGGCTTTCTAGTTATCAAGTAGTGGTGTGTTTCTTTACCCTTGTGGGTAATAGTAGGGTAGCTGGACCTTCAAAATTTATGTGTCTAAACTTTGTCAAAGATCTTTGGCAAAGTTATCAGTGGTACCTGAGGAGCTGATGTTGCGTGTGAGGATTGTCGACATATTTTACTCAGGAAAATCTGCTTCTCGAAATACGAAGAGTGGTGCCTCTTCGATTTTTGAACCAATGGCCCTGTTGCGCTTTCTTTTATAGGGCACCAATTGTGTGCAAGAAGTACGTTCATAGAGTTATTGGTTGTAGGAATTTTCTCCTTATTTTTGTACTTCAAAGATTTATTGCACCTCATTTCTCCTTCATTATTTCTGAGAATGTATGGCCCATCCGACCGTCATTTTGACTTCAACTTTGGTGAAGAGGCAGTCATGCCCTCTCAAGACAATATATGGCGCTCATCCTTCTTATCCCCTACTAGTCCAATTACTGTTGGGGATTCTGTGATAAAGAATGATATGACAGCTGTGGTGGTGGCTAGGAACCTTCTCACATCCAAAGATAACAGACTACTTTCCAAATGGTCTGATGAGTTGGCTGTTAAGGATTCTTTGGCTCTCAATGTTCAGTGTGCAGGTTCTATTTATAATATGGCCCAACACCTATTTGCTCGAACCCGCCAAGTTGAATCATTGGCGGCTGAAGTGATAAGTCTCAAACAAGAGATCAGAGGGCTCAAGCATGAGAATAAACAGTTGCACAGACTCGCACATGACTACGTTACAAACATGAAGAGGAACCTTGACCAGTTGTAGGAATCTGATGGTCAGATTTTACTTGATCATCAGAGGTTTGTGGGTTTGTTCCAAAGGCATTTATTGCCTTCGTCTTCTGGGGCTGTACCGCGTAATGAAGTTCCAAATGATCAACCTTCAGTGCCTTCTCCTTTTGGGGTTCTGCCCAGTACTAAGGCTTCGAATAATCACCCTTCGGTGCCTTCTCTTTTTGGGACTCTGTCGATTGCTGAGACTTCTCCAGAGCAACCTTTGTGAATGCTCCCTCTTGTTTGTTTATTTTGATTTATGTATATGTACATATTTGTAACTTAGCGGAGGTATCAATAAACAAGCTTTACTTCATTTCAATGTATTATGCTAAATACACCAAGGCCTTCTTCACTAAATTCTTTGAATTTTTTGTTTTGTTGAAGCTTGTATGTTGAAGCTTTATGAGTGAAGCATGTATGTTGAGGTAGTGCTCCCTTAATTTCCCGAGTGAGGAAAACTTCTCGGTTGGAGACTTGAAAAATCCAAGTCACTGAGTGGTCGTGAGACTTCCGAGTATCAAGGTGCAGTAGCATATGGTAGGAGTCCCCCAAGTCTCCGGTCGAGTGAGTTGACAAATGAGGCATTTCCTTTCTAAGTGGTAGCCCAAAACTCCTCATTCATATATATTTGTTATGAAAGTTGTTAGGCCCAAAGAAGAGGAGGCCTAGGCAATTTTTTTTTCGAATTTTCGAATTTTTGAATTTCCGAAAATATATATATATATATATTAAGCTTTGTAGGTGAAGATTTGGTGTTAAAGTTTTGTAGGTGAAGCTTTGAGGTTGAAGTTTTGTTGGGTACCATGAATTGATTTTGCTTCATACTATCTTGATCAAGATAGTGTAAAGCTTTTGTAGGTGAAGCTTTTGTGGTGGGTGAAGCTTTTGTGGGTGAAGCTTTTGTTGGTGAAGCTTTTGTAGGTGAAGCTTTTGTGTTAAAGCTTTGTAGGTGAAGCTTTTGTGGTGGGTGAAGCTTTTGTAGGTGAAGCTTTTGTAGGTGAAGCTTTTGTGTTGAAGCTTTGTAGGTGAAACTTTTGTGGTGGGTGAAGCTTTTGTGGGTGAAGCTTTTGTTGGTGAAGCTTTTGTAGGTGAAGCTTTTGTGTTGAAGCTTTGTAGGTGAAGCTTTTGTGGTGGGTGAAGCTTTTGTGGGTGAAGCTTTTGTGGGTGAAGTTTTTGTGGGTGAAGTTTTTGTGAGTGAAGCTTTTGTGGGTGAAGATTTTGTAGGTGAAGTTTTTGTAGGTGAAGCTTTTGTTGATGAAGCTTTTGTAGGTGAAGCTTTTGTTGGTGAAGCTTTTGTGGGTGAAGCTTTTGTGGTGGGTGAAGCTTTGTAGGTGAAGCTTTGGAGTTGAAGCTTTGTAGGTGAAGCTTTTGTGTTGAAACTTTTGTAGGTGAAGCTTTGGAGTTGAAGCTTTGTAGGTGAATCTTTGGAGTTGAAGCTTTTTGTTGGGTACCATGAATTGATTTTGCTTCACACTATCTTGATCAAGATAGAATAAAGCTTTTGAGAATTTGTAGTTGTCCTCCATTGATGAAGCTTTGTTGAATTTCCCAATTTTTTTTTTGGAAAACTAGAAATTTGAAAATGTGAGAGAGACAACATATACAAATTTTGCTTCTGCACTGTTGAGCAAGAGATTGTGATGCAAGCCTCACCTTGTAGTAGTCGAAGGTTTGGACGAACCATATAAATTGAATTTGTTTTGAACAGTCTTGATCAAGAGTGTGTGAAGTTTTCTACGAGTTATAGTTGCCCTCCTTTGATGAAGTTTTTGTTGCCATCATAAATTGGTTTTGCTTCACACTGTCTTGATCAAGAATGTGTGAAGCTTTTGAGAATTGTGGTTGCCTTCCATTGATGAAGCTCTTGTTGGCACTATAAATTGGTTTTGTTTCACACTGTCTTGATCAATAGTGTGTGAAGATTTTGAGAATTGTGGTTACCCTCCATTGATGAAGCTCTTGTTAGCACCATAAATTGGTTTTGCTTCACACTGTCTTGATTAAGAGTGTGTGTGAAGCTTTTGAGACTTGTGGTTACCCTCCATTGATGAAGCTCTTGTTGGCACCATAAATTGGTTTTGCTTCACATTGTCTTGATCAACAGTGTGTGAAGCTTTTGAGAATTGTGGTTGCCCTCCATTGATGAATCTCTTGTTGGCACCATAAATTGGTTTTGCTTCACATTGTCTTGATCAAGAGTGTGTGAAGCTTTTGAGAATTGTGGTTGAACTCCTTTGATGAAGCTCTTGTTGGCACCATAAATTGGTTTTGCTTCACACTGTCCTGATCAAGAATGTGTGAAGCTTTCTACGAGTTGTAGTGTTTGCATTGTTACAGATGGGAAATGTCTGAAGTAGATGCAAGAGGGCTGAATAGCTTGATCTTCGTATGCCATGCACTGAAGTTGTTGTTAGCTTGCAATAAGGCTTTATTGGTGACTATAACTCTTGTTGGGCATAAGTGCTCCCCTAGTTAAGTTGTTGAGCTTAAGGGTTTTTGATTATTTATGAATGCTAGGAGTTCACATGTACAAGTTGTACCACTCGTCTTTTGGTAGGTGGAATGAATGGTGAGTTGCTTTCATCACTTGGTTGGTGGTACGAAGGTGAGTTCCTTCATCACCTTTCATCACATTTCATCACTTGGTTGGTGGCACGAGGATGAGTTCCTTCTTCACCTAGTTGGTGGCATGAAGGAGAGTAAAGGTTGTACATTTCATCACCTGGTTGGTGGTATGAGTGGCAAGTTGCCAAATGATATTAAAGTACGGGTTGTACATTTCATCACTTGATTGGTGGCATAAAGGAAAATACGGGTTGTACATTTCATGACCTGGTTGGTGGCATAAAGAAGAGTACGGGTTGTACATTTCATCACCTGGTTGGTGGCATGAAGATGAGTTCATTCTTCACCTGGTTGGTGGCATGAGTGGCAAGTTGCCAAATGATATTAGAGTACGGGTTGTATATTTCATCACCTGGTTGATGGCATGAAGGAAAGTACGGGTTGTAAATTTCATCACCTGGTTGGTGGCATGAAGAAGAGTACGGGTTGTACATTTCATCACCGAGAGTACATGTTGTACATTTCATCACCTGGTTGGTGGCATGAAGATGGGTTCCTTCTTCACATTTCATCATCTGGTTGGTGAGAATAAAGGCAAGATGTCAAGGCACATTGTAGCAAGTGTCGAATGACACAAAGTATGTTGAACCCTTTCGAAGCACAGTTGGCTTATGTATGAATGTGTTGGAATGTATGATTGAACGAATATACTGTGAAGCTGTTCGTTTATTTGTATAGTCTTGTTAAAATAGACTTTGTTTCATGTTGGAAGCATTCATGTTGAAACTTTGAACCCTAGTGTTTCATTACTAGGAATGTAAGAGGATTAGGACTAAGTTGTCTAAATCACCTTTTTATTGAATTCATGCCAAATAGTCTTCGTTACATAGGATGCCGAACGGTTGAAGCTTAACACTTGTACAATGTGACTTTACTTGTAATAGTACTTCAAGTGATCAGCGTTCCATGGATGGCCAAGGGTCTTTTCATCGGAGCTTCTTTGATTGTAGGAGCCAAGGCGACTGATGCCAACAACTTCAAACGATTCATCCCAGTTTGGACTAAGAGTTCCTTTAATCGGGACTCTGTCGCAGAGTAATGTTTTCTTCAATACCCAGTTCCCCACTTTGAAAAAACGAGGTTTGACCCTTGAATCATAGTAGTTGGAGATGCGCTGCTTGTAGGTGACATTTCTCAAGTGAGCCTGGTTTCTATGTTCCTCGACTAGATCTAAGTTGAGGGTAAGTTGTTTGTCATTTTCGCTTTGCACGTAGTTCTGGACTCGAAACGTTGCTTGCTCAAGCTCAACTAGGACAACTGCCTCTGTACCAAAGGTAAGTGAGAATAGGGTTTCTCCTGTTGATGTCTGATACGAAGTGCGGTATGACCAAAGAACTTGGGGTACAAATTTTGGCCAACAACCTTTAGCCTCGTCCAAGCTGGTTTTCAAAGTTCGCTTGATTATTTTGTTGATGGCTTCAACCTGTCCATTAGACTGGGGATAAGTTAGGGAGGCAAAACATAAGTTGATGTTGAACTTAGAGCAGAACATCCTGAACTTATTGTTATCGAACTGTAGCCCGTTGTCAGTGACTATCGCATTGGGAATGCCGAATCTACAAAGGATGTTCTTCCATACGAAGTCTTCTATTTTTGCCTCAATAATGGTTGCCAAGGGTTCTACTTTGGCCCACTATGTGAAGTAGTCAACTGCAACAATTGCATAGCGAACCTTGCCCTTCCCTGCAGGCATTGGGCCAATCAAATTAAGTCCCCATTGGGCCAAGGGCCAATGGCTAATCATAGGAGTGAGCGGCTCGGAAGGGAGTGAGGAATAGTTGCGTAGCATTGACACTTATCACATGAGCGGGATATTCTGATGGCATCTTGGTGGAGTGTTGGCCAGTAATATCCTTGGTGAAAAGCCTTATGTGCTAGGGATTAAGATCCAACATGATCTTCGTACACTCCTTCATGTATTTCCCAAAGGATAGCTTCCGCCTCTGCGGGTGTAAGGCATCTTAGGTATGGTAGGTTAAAACCCCGCTTGTAAAGTTGGTCATTAATGATCAAGTAACGGATAGCCTTGTATCGAATCTGCTTAGCTTGCACTTTGTCATTTGGAAGGGTGTCATGAGCAAAAAATCTATAAATCGAGGTAATCCAACTATCCCCCTGCTGTAAGTTGCACACTTCCGCAACCATTGTGCTTGGTGTTGCCAACAATTCGACCTAAATTTTTCTCCCAAACTTGTCTTCCACTGCTGAGGCTAGGCGAGCCAAAGCATCTGCATGACTGTTTGCTGCTTGATTAATTTGGGTGATCTGGTAGTGGAAGTGCTTAAGCAACAATTGTGTTTGTGCCAGATATGCTGCCATGGAGCTATCTTTAGCGTCAAAGTTGTTGGTGACTTGGTTAACAACCAATTGGGAGTCACTAAAGATATCAATTCGTTTAACCCCAAGGTGTTTGGCCAAATGTAAGCCTGCTAAGAGGGCTTCATATTCAGCCTCATTGTTTAACGCCTTGAATTTGAAAAGAAGAGCATACTCCATCGCCACTTTGTCAGGGGTCGTAAGGACTAGTCCTGCTCCACAACCTTGTTGGTTGGACGAGCCATCAACATATAGACTTCATGCTGGGGTTGTTGGTTCTATTTTTTGAGCTTCCAAGGGTAATGAAACCACTTCTTTAGGCGTAGAAACAATGTCAATAGGATATGTGAAGTCGGCGATGAAGTCTGCCACTGTTTGGCCCTTCTCAGCTTGCTTTGGTTGGTAGAAGATGTCAAACTCACCCAATGTTATCTCCCATTTTATCATTCGTCCTGAAGTGTCAGGACTTTGGAGTATCTGTCGAAGAGGATGATTGGTAAGCACGATGATGAAGTGTGCTTGGAAGTAAGGGCGAAGTTTTGGAGCAAGAGACTTTCCTTGGTCTAATTCTTCTTAACAAGGAACACATTCGCTACCCACGTTGGATAATTGACTTCACGGACGAAGCCTATGCCTTTAAGTTTTTCAACTTCTGCCTTCATTGTATCGTATCGTTCAACGTCATAAGATCTTCGCTTCTGTCTCACCGACTTGGTCTTAGGGTCAATACTCAAGCGATGACATATGATATTGGGAGAGATGTCTTGCATGTCCTTGTATGACCAGGCGAAGACCTCATTATTCTCTTACAAAAAAGAGATCAATGCCAATTGAATGGGTGGTGACAAGGTGGTGCCAATCTTCACCATGCGATATGGATAATCTTTTGAGATAGAAACCTTCTCCAACTCTTCATTAGGTTATGCTTGCTGGGTGAAAGAATCGTCTCGAAGATCGTCGGATTGAGTGTTGCCAATGTGAAGATCCAAGTTGGCTTAGTCTAGGCTGGTCTTTATTACTTGGTCATGTATAGAAAGGGTTTCCTTGGGCACAGGCAGGTGTTGTTGCTTGATCGAAGTGTTGTAACATGATCGTGCACTAAGTTGATCTCTTCTAATGTAACCATTGCCATAGGGGGTTGGAAACTTCATCAACAACATATGTGTAGATACCATGGCCTTGAGATCATTGATGCATGTGCGTCCTAAGATGACATTGTATGCCGTTGGGCAATCAACCACCAGGAAGTTAGTGGTAATGGTAACTGTGTAAGGGCATGTACCAATGGTGAAATGTAAGTGTATGCTCTTTAAAAGTTGCACGATATCACCGGAGAAGCTTATCAAAGGAGAAATCGAACGATCGAGCAAGTGTTCAGCTATATTAAGTGCCCTGAAAGCTTCAGCAAACATAATATTGACCGAAGCCCTCGTGTCTACCAAGATTCGTCATACTTCAAGGTTAGCTATGTGAGCTTCCACGATCAATGGGTCGTTGTGATGGTAGATGATACCTCTTTCTTCCTCAAGGTAGAAACATATTGGATCCTAGTTAGGCTTTTAATACTTGCCTCCCCTGATGTCTTTCACGTGAAACACTTGGTGGCCAGGCCTTAAAGCTCGTTCACTGTTTTTCATAGCCTTGTTGGAAGATTTAGATATGGGTGTTCCACCACTTATGGAATATATCACATTCACCTGGCGTTGGTTACGGTTACCCCTTGAAGGGTGAAGGAGGAATTGATCAATTTTTCCTTCACGTGCCAAAGTTTCAATATGATCACGAAGGGTGATACACTTCTCGCCGTCATGGCCGTTATGCTCGTGGTAGCAGCAAAACGTGCCCGTGTTCTTCGTGGGCTTGTAATCCGGGTGCCTTGGCTTTGGCTTCGGTATCAGGTGTGCTATGCTGGGGTAAATGGCCACACATGTGGCGTTCAAAGGTGTGTATGCCTTATACCTCGGGGTAGGGCCTGTCCAGACACGTGCTTGACCCACTGTGTTGACTGCCTGGGATCGAGGATTATCGTGGCGATACCTTTGATTATCGCGGTAGTGTCCCTTACTCCTTTTACTAAAATGAGACTAGTGAGGATGGAAATCTTTCCTTTTGCCCTGAGATTAATATGTCTGTTGACTTGGCAAAGTATTAAGTAAGGCAGAGGGAGGCACAGCTGCCGTGAAGGAAGGTTGAGGTCTTCTCATTTGTCCTTGCCTCGACAGATGAATGGTTATAAGCCTGCGCCATCACCTCAGAGTAAGTCTTCCAAGTGTTGGCATTGATCAAGTACTTAAAGAAACAGTCATGTAGGCCTACCGTGAAGGCTTTGAGGACAGTCTTGTCGTCTGTCTCGGCACAACGATAATACTCATGGCTGAAGCGGCTAGCATACATACGTAATGACTAGTCTGGCTTCTGGCATATGGTGTACAAGTCATCCACAGAGTGCAAGCGATCGGTCTGGAAAATGTGTTGAGAAACAAACAGTTGTCTCAATTCCTCAAATGAGTCTACCGTCTCAGATGGAAGACGACAATACCAGTTTAGAGCTCTGCCAGAGAGGGTGGAAGGGAAAAGAAGACATCGCTCTTCGTTGGTATGCCATGGTGGACTCAAAGAGGTTAAGGTGTTCAATCGGGTCCTCCTTTCCAGTATAGAGTTGCAAGCCAAGCTTCTGCTTTGTCTTTGCTTAGAGGAATGTGTCGAGAATTCTCCTTGTAAGAGAGCCAGGCCTAGGTTGGTTCCAATCACGTATCTCAGCTTGTTGTTTGGCCTTCAGCTTGTTTACTTCCTTAAGAAGCTGTAAGACAAGAGGGTCCTGAGTAGAGTCATGTACCATTGGAGCTTTCTTTCGTAAATCTCCATCTCCTATTAGAAGTAGGAAGGTTTGATCAAGAGCATGTGATTTTTCCCTAGACTCGCCGTACTGACTTCCAAGGTATGTCTGTCGGACCATCTCTGAGTCCCCTATACCTTCGTGTTTCTCTAGGACTTGTTGCCCCTTCCCCAAATTGGTAGCCAGCCTGGGACATGGAAGGGGACCGAGTCTTTCAAAGACCTTTGGGTCATTGATCTTCGAGCTTACATAGATGGTATTGTCTCGACGTTGCTTTAGGAAGTCTCGACAGTCACGAAAGACGGCTTTCGATCCTTTCATTCCTTTCGTAAGGAGGTGTCTTCCTCCACTCATTCTTCTTCGGGTCGAAGCAGCTGGGTTGAGAGAAGTCTTATGTTGGTTGACATTTCGATGAGTAGCTCGCTCCTCAACATGAATACCCATGTCGAGGGCAAATGACCCTCCGTGTTGGGGGGCACCCAGTTGATGGTTGACTTCCACAGGGGTGATAAGCTAATGTGTTTTAATATATCTAACCTCGTGGAGAATCTTGAAGACCTTCTCATACTACTCTTGGAAGATCTCATTCTTCATCGCTATCTTGTTGTTCTGAGCTTCCAGCTCATCGACTTTAGCCTGAAGAGCAAACTTCTTTTGTTCCTTCTTTCGTTGCTTCACACCAGGTGCAAGAAGGGTGTCATTCGGTGTACGGTGGCTTCCTTCGCTCCCAATGTTGGAAAAGGATGCTTGGTCAAAAGAGAGTGTACGAATGGTGGAAACTAGCTTAACAAAGCTGAAAATAGTGGGAATAAGTGTCGTTCCCATAGACGGCGCCAAATGTTGATGCACAAAATCAATGAGGACTTTGGTACAATAGAAAGTGTTAAGTTTGTGACCTTCGTTAGATTGCTCCAATCACTAATGTGGATAAGTATGTAAATGGATAGGGACAGGGAAGCAAACACAAGATGTACGTGGTTCACCCAGATTGGCTACGTCCACTGAGTATAGGAGTTCTCATTAATTGTGAAGGGTTTACACAAGTACATAGGTTCAAGCTCTCCTTTAGTGAGTACTAGTGAATGATTTAGTACAAATGACATTAGGAAATATTGTGAGAGAATGATCTCTATTTATAGAAGAGAATTTCTAGTTTCATTCTGACATTGACACATGTCGTGTTGTGATTGGCTTCTGATGTTGACACGTGTTGCGCTATGATTGGCTTCTGATGTCGACACGTGTCGCGCTGTGATTGGCCTTCTGGTTGGAGGGAAACTCTTCTGGGTCCTTGATGGTATAACGTTGACTGGTGCTCAATAGTTTCGAGATTGGTCAAGTATGGTACAAACAACACCCTTTGAATATAATAATTTGTAATGACTCAACAAGAACAATACACCTCTAGCGTTAACTTTTGAGATTAGTGATACTAAAGAGATCCCATTTGGTAAACCGCATCTAAACACCTCTCTAATAGACATATAGTCCACTTCTATTAAAGAGGTAGTTTAGAAGTGATCTACTAAATGTAGTCCCCTTGCTTTTTCCTTTAGAGAAAGCAGCAGCAAGCCACCACCCATCTTCAATGATTGCCTTCCATCACCTTGATGTTTCTCTACATGTTTAAAAATGGTGGGGAAAAAAAAGTTACACCCTCTTAAAATTACTCATCAAATTATAAGGTATAGATGAGCAGTGGTTATGGCGGGAGAGTAACTGCAGTTATTTATTCATAACCATTTAAGCTCTTACCTCGTATAACCGTTTGTCTATTGCGTAATTGCATAAACGGGTATACACATACCCATAAGTGGAACGTTCTATCATCAAACACTCCGGTTAATGGATTCAAAATAGGTTGCTTAGTTGCTTTTTATTTGAGATATTTGCTTTCTTTATGGACTGTGGGAACTCAAATTGGTTATATTTGTCGTGAGAATTTTGCTACAGCATGAAGGAGTCGAAACATTTCTTATATATGACTGCACCAAAAGTATTAGCATAAGTCTCAGTTAAACTATTTGATGAGAATTGTGCACTGTTTTAAAAATCTTTGCCTAGCTCCATTTAGGCCCCACCTAGGGACTAAGCAGCTGGTCACAACCTCATGCCTAGGTGTTTGAGAATTAAGAAATGGCATCTACACTTGCTAAGGCGCCCGCCTAGACCGCTTAGGCACCCGCCTAAGTTGCAACTCATTTAGACAAAAAATAGATAATTTTCATTTTGCATTTGATTTTTTTCAATAAATTGCAAAAGACTTGTTGTAAACTTAAATGAACACATATTATATGTTTGTTCCGTATGTTTTCATATATATATATATATATATATATATATATATATATATATATCTGAAGCCTTTAAGGGAACGAATTCCCATTTTTCAAAAAAAATAGGGACACCTTCTTGACCATTAGATTTGGCTTTAATGAAATTATGTGGCCTGTGATTTAATCTCAACCACATAATTTCATTAAAGCCAAATCTAATGGTCAATAGGGTGTCCCCATTAATTTTTTTAAAGGGCCTGTATATAAATATCATTTTATTTTGTAGTTTATAATGAAATTGTTTATATTTTAAGTATAAACTGACACTTATTTACGTGAAATATAATAGATTTACATAAATCCACCCAGTCCGCCTAATCGCCTAGGCGCTAGGTCCCAGTCCATCGCCCAATTAGTGTCTAGCGTCTTTTACAACCTTGGAATTGTGAATCTTCTGATGATGGTTCTTGGTATACGGATGATGCTTGCAATTTTGTCTGCTTTATTCGAAAAATTTAAGAGTATGCTTCAACTTATACCTGGACTTTCATTCACGAACATGCACTTGTTACATGACTATTTAATTATTTTTGTTACTTAGAAAGACTCCTCACAACACGTCGAGCGTGAGCTCCTTTGAAATTTCATTCAAACTATACTTTAATTTCTCGAGAATTTTCACAACACATTGAGAGTGTGCTTTCCTGAAATTTCGTAACCATTAAGTCAAGTCTCATTTCACATGCTTTTAGTCATGAAGTTTTGTCCTCCCATATTTTTTCCAGTTCTTTGTTTTGGCTCCACATACAACTGTGTATTTATTTATTTAGAGTTGGTGAGATGCTTTAGTTCTCAATGATCAAATAATTAATCTTTTGTTTACGTTAACGTCTTGATAATGTAACTTAATATAATTAAATATTGTTTGATCATCCAAATAATTACCGAGAGAGAACAAAGACCATTGACGAAAGAGACCAAAATTATAAATTATAAAAAATTAAAAAATAAAACCTCTCTTCATCATCTGTTCCTACTTTGGTGTGAGTGATATTCTGCCCACAATTACCATTCCTCTCAGATTGTGAGGAACCACTTTGCAATGGCGTTGAGCACGCAAAGGGCATCTGCATCTCTTCTTTCAACTGAATCAGCTCCTCAATTTAAGTATGACGTGTTTTTGAGTTTCACTAAAGTGATAGTTTAGAAATTAAATCGACATTTCACCCTTTATATATGACTGCATCAAAAGTATCAGCACATGTCTCACCCTTTATATATGACTGCACCAAAAGTATCAGCACATGTCTCAGTTAAACTATTTGATGAGAATTGTGAATCTTCGGATGATGGTTCTTGGTATACGGATCATGCCTGCAATTTTGTCTGGTTTATTCAAAAAGTATTCGAGTATGCTTCAATATATATCCGGACTTCCATTCACGAATATGCACTTGTTACATGATTATTTAATTATTTTTGTTACTTCGAAAGATTTTTCCCAACGCATTAAGAGTGAGCTTCCTTGAAATTTTATTCAAACTATACTTCAGTTTCTCAAGAATTTTTGCAAGGCGTTGAGATTATGCTTTCCTGAAATTTCATAGCTATTAAGTTAAGTCTCATTTCACACGTTTTTAATTGTCAACTTTTGTCTTTTCATTATTTTTCCAGTTTTAATTGTCAACTTATGAAGTCAAGTCTCCTTTCACGTGCTGAGATGCTTTAATTCTCGGACAATGATTGTCTGCCCTCCTAGTTGTGGTGCCTTTCATGCCCTTCTATTTTGTGCGGTCACGGTTAAGCTACGTTAATATTTTATATTTTAATTATTTTTTGTCTTATTATCTCATTAAAAAATTAATATAAAATATTGACGTGGATTAACCGTGACCGCACAAAATAGGAGGGCATGGAAGGGCACCACAACTAAGAGGGCAGACAATCCAAGTCCTTAGTTCTCAATGATCAAATAGTTAATCTTTTGTTTACTTTAACGTAAAGAGATCATCTCGGGATTTCTTCCATCAAAGTCACTGGATCAAATGATCTGAGCCTTTCAAATTTCATCCAACAGCAAAAATTTATCACAATTTTTAAGGAATCAAAATAGATGAGTCGTTGGATGATATTTGAAATGCCTGGATCAAATGAGTCAATGATCTTGGTGGAAGAGATTTGGAGATGATCACTTTCCTCTTTTAATGTCTTGATAATGTAATATAATAATTAAATATTGTTTGATCATCCAAATAATTAAATAGAGAGAACGAAGACCATTGGCGAAAGAGACAAAAAAAAAAGAAAGATAAAACCTCTTTCATCATCCGTTCCTACTTTGGTGTGAGTGGTTTTCTGCTGACAATTACCATTCCTCTCAGATTGTGAGGAGTCACTTTGCAATGGCGTTGAGCACGCAAAGGGCCTCTGTATCTCTTCTTTCATCTGAATCAGCTCCTCAATGGAAGTACGACGTGTTTCTGAGTTTCAGAGGTGTAGACACCCGCAAGGGTTTTGTCTCCCATCTATACCACGAATTGTGCAAGTGCCAAGGAATTATGACTTTCATGGACGACCGAGAGCTTGCAGGTGGAACAAGTATTCCTCTGGAGCTCCCGAGTGCGATCAAAGAATCACATACTGCAATTGTTGTTCTCTCGCCAAACTATGCTTCTTCCAAATGGTGCTTGACTGAGCTTACAAACATTATTCAGTGCATGGAAGCCAGGAACTCAATTCTCCCAGTCTTTTATGGTGTGGATCCCTCTGACGTAGGAAATCAGAGGGGGAGATTTGCCGAAGCCTTCGCCAAGCATGAAGGAAAGTTGACTAGCACTGAAGACAAAATGAAGGTGACTCAGTGGAAAGCTGCTTTAAAAACAGTGTCGAAAATTTCTGGGTGGGATTTGAAGAATTTTAAGTAAGCAAGCATGAAAAACTTGCCCATGTCTTAATATAGTCATCCATATTTGATTGCTTACTTATGTTCTCTTTTTTGTTATTCTATTTTTCTTCTTTGCAGGTGTGAAAGAGAGCTGATTGATGACATCGCCAAATGTGTGTGGAGGAAGGTGCAAGCTACAATCACTTTGTCAGATTCCTCACAGAAGTTAGTCGGAATTGATTCCGCGCTCGAGCAACTATCTATGCTATTAGCTCTTGATGCAAATGATGTTCGCTTTATTGGGATAACTGGGATGGGTGGCATAGGCAAGACAACCCTTGCTAAGCTAGTTTTTGACAAAATCTTCCATCGTTTTGAAGTTCACTGTTTTCTTGCCAATGTTAGAGAGGTTTGTGCAAGAGATCATACTGTTGTTGGCCTTCAAAAACAACTTCTTTTCCCAATCTTGAAGGAAAAGATTGAAGAAATTTGGGATGAAGAGTGGGGAAGAATTTACAGTAAGAAGTGCTTGTGCAATAAGAAGGTTCTTCTCGTACTTGATGATGTGGATGAATTAAACCAACTAGAAGTACTGGCTGGGAATCAAAGTTGGTTTGGTATGGGGAGTAGAATTATCATTACAACAAGAAATGAAGGTCTGCTCGTCCAGAATGGTATAGCAACATCATATAAGGTTGAGGGATTGAATTATGGAGAAGCTCTTGAGCTCTTTAGCTTGAATGCCTTCAAAAAAGACCAACCCAAGGAAGACTTTTTGGAACTCTCTGAGCGTTTCCTAAACTATGCCAGAGGACTTCCATTAGTTCTTAAAGTTTTAGGGTCTTTTTTGTATACGAGAGGGCGAGATGCATGGAATAGTGAGTTGGATAATCTACATAAAATTCCCAATCAAACAATTTTTTATTCGCTCAAAGTTAGTTATGATGGACTCCGGTTGATGGAGAAGAGAATTTTCCTTGATGTTGCATGTTTCCACAAAGGGAAGTACACAAAGCAAGTAATTCAAGTACTAGACAATTCTTTTGGAATTTCTAGTTGTATTCTAATAGATTTGCTAATTGAGAGATCTCTTCTATACAATGATTACGGAAACATGATAGGGATGCATGATTTGATACAACAAATGGCATGGACAATTGTTCGTCAAGAGTCTGAAGAGCCTGGTCTACGTAGTAGGTTGTGGATTCCCAATGACATTTTTCATGTATTCATGACCAATACGGTAAGAAATTATGTAAATACCAAGTTCAAAAAAGGATATGATTTCTATTAACATAATATTAGTATGTGAAATTGACGTTTCCTACCTTCTTGGTTATTAGGGGACACGTGCTATTGAAGGCATAGTCTTACGGTTACCCGAATCAAAAGAGGTGCACTGGAATTCGGAAGCCTTCTCTAATATGCATGAACTGAGGTTTCTGGAATTCAATAATTTGATCATTTCTTCAGGTCCTAAATTTCTTCCATGTTCCTTGAGAATTATAAACTGGAGTTTCTATCCTTCCAAGTTTCTTCCAACCAGCTTTCACCCGCATTTGCTTACTCAACTTGCAATGCGAAAGAGCAAACTTGTTCGGCTTTGGAAGGGAAAATTGGTAAGAGTAATATTGAATAAATGCTATATAAATTATAAAATAATCATTTATTTATTATTTTGGATAAACTTTAAGGTTGTAAAAGCTAAGTATAGGATCTAAACCTTATCGGTGTTGTACAGGACTTGCCCAACTTGAAATATATCAATCTTGGCTTCTCCAAAAATTTGATCAGTACCCCAGATTTCAGTGGTGTTCCAAATCTTGTAGAGTTGAATCTTTTTGAATGTAAGAATTTAGTTGAGATACACCCCTCTATTGCAGTCCTTAAAAAACTTAAAGTTCTAGACCTTGCATGGTGTGAAAGCATTAGGAGCCTCCCAAGTGAGGTTGAAATGGATTCTTTGGAATCCTTATATCTTAGTGGCTGCTCAAATGTGAAAAAGATTCCAGAATTTGGGAAGCAGATGAAGAACTTATCCAAGCTTCGCTTAAGCGGGACTGCAATTGAGAAAATGCCATCATCAATTGAACATTTGGTTGGCCTTAAGGATTTGAATCTATTTAATTGCAAAAATCTCTTGAACCTTCCAGAGGCTATTTGTAATTTGAAGTCTCTTAGACGCCTCTATGTGGGAAAGTGCTCAAAAATCCACAAACTCCCAGGAGACATGGATCACTTAGAGGCTCTTGGATTGGAAGCCACTTTGACAGAGCCGCTTATGGGGATGAAAAATCTCAAACAACTACTATTATGCAGATCGTATGCTAAAGCAAGGGACAAGTGGGGCCTTCTCCGCATATTAGGACTTGGAAAGAGTGCTCCTGGTCCTCCTCCTTGTTGGGGTTTGATGTTTTCTTATCTAAATCGTTTATGCACTTTGAGGACCATAAATCTAACAGATTGTAAACTCTGTGAAGGGGATATCCCCGATGATATTGGCTGCTTATCCTTTTTGGAAAAATTGGATCTTGGTGAAAATAATTTCATCAGTCTACCTGAAAGCATTAGATGCCTTTCTAAGCTTTATTATCTTGGTCTGTCGAGCTGCAAAAGCCTTAAAAAATTGCCACCTCTTCCATCTAATGGCAAATTGCATGTAGATGTAGACGATTGTACTTCCTTACGAAGTTTGTCAGATACATCCAAGTTGAGCAGCAGATTCACCAATTTGTATGATTTTAGTTTCACTTGCCGGAATTGCATTGCATTGGTTCAAGATGAAGGCTGGACTAATACAATACTCTCAAGGATTCTAAAATTTGCCACTCAGAACAAGGTACTCTCTCTCTCTCTCTCTCTCTCTCTCTCACACATACATAAGTTGAAAATCAGAGTGTGCAACGAACAAGATTACAAAATAATAAAAATATTATTAAACAAACAAGAATACCGAAATGGCTACAAAATCTCAAGAGACTACATCGTGACTAACTTGTTTTCGACTAAATAACAAGTATGTTATTTATAATAAACTAATCATAATCCTAAAAGGTAAGAAATCAAAACCCTAATGCTAACGGGCTAAGCCTAAAAAACAAAACATTCAAATAAACCAAAATACTAATTTTTTCCAACAACATATATATAATAGTTCTTTGGTTACAGGATTATTACCGAAAGCCACAAGTTGTATTCCCTGGAATCGAAATTCCGGAGTGGTTCAGTAATCAAAGTGTGGGAGACTCAGTAAATATGGAGCTTCCTCCCGCATCATGTACCAACTGGCTGGGAATTGCCTTTTGTGTTGTTTTTCAAGTTCCTAAGGAAAACTTGGTCAATCCAGGTCCAGCTGCACATTTTTATCATATTAATTTAAAAATTGAGTTTTTATCAAAACCCTTGTACCCTATGATTTGTTCAAAGATGATAGGGTCTCTTGTGTCAGAACACCTTTGGGCATTTCAGTTGCCTCGTGAAATTTGTCATCAGGAACAGTTTTTATTTGAAACTTACTTTAGTTGTATTGGAGGGGTAAAAGTAAAAGCAGACTTGAATAAGGTGAAGAAGTGTGGGGCTCGTTTGGTATACAAGCAAGATTTGGAAGAACTCAACCAAACACTGAAAATTCTGAAACGAACACATGAATATCATGACGAGGCAGCTCCAAGTGGACCTAGAAGTGCTAGCTTTAACGACACAGAACAAATCAGCAAAAAGCATTGTTACTAGTTACCATCTTATAATAAATGCAAGCAACTCACTATTGATTTATCCGATCAGCTTAATGGTTACCGGAATTTGAGCCCCGAGGTTGAAAATGGTATCTGCCAAGTTAGCCCATATGTGGCTGGGCTCTGAGACGTCCCCTGGGTCTAGTTCGACAATGTCTAATGAAGCGAAGAAGCTTGGTGAATTTTTTGAACAATTAATTGAGACAGATACTTGTAGAGACAGGGACCATATCTGAATTGTTGTACTTGGTTGAATATCCAGTGTCTTTAGATAAATGAATGCTAATGATATTGCTCTAATTCTCACAATCTCAGAATTCATGTTAGTAAGTCACCATCTAACTCCCAGCCTTTATTCTTTCTTAATCTGCTTCTTCCTTTGTGCTTTACGATATCTTTTAGTCATACCTTTGTTAGATTCATCCAACGTCTGCAAATCCGGGATTTAGGCCGTACCAGTGATAAGTTTTCGGTAGATTTTGTTTCTGTGATCAGTAAACTCTCTCATGAACTTTTTATTTTGCACTAAGAATGGATGAATGAATTGTTGTGCTTGAGCACCAAATGGAACAAGTAAAATGAAAGAAATAACTCTCAATTTATTAAATGATTGAGATAAGAAATGTACAAAGAAGAATCTCACAAATTGGCTCACATAAATTATTTCTACATGAGCTCCTTTTATTACAAAACAAATGGTTTGCCTTCTAATACATAAAGCCATAAACAAGTTTGTGATGGAGAGAAAAACAAGGATAACCAATACAAAGTAATTGACCAATATTTATATCGAGCCACATGTCAACAATCTCCACCTTGGCGAGATTCGTAATCACAAATATATTCAGGCACATAGTATATGAGCTATGTTCACACAATGCTCAAACTTGGTAGGTCTGAGCACTTTAGTTAACATACCAGCTGGATTGTCCGCAGTTGGAACTTTCTGAAGAATAATCTTTCTTTTGGAAAAAAATCTCACGAATAAAATGAAACCGAACATCGATATGCTTTGTCCCCGAATGATAAACTTGGAATTTTGACAAGTGAATAGCAATTTGACTATCACAATGTAGCTCCACCTACTTCTGATAAATTCCTAGATTTTTTATCAGTCCATGTATCCAAATGGCCTCCTTTACAGCTTCTCCAATAGCCATATATTCAACCTCCGTTGTTGACAAAGCAACTGTGGATTGTAGTGTGGACCTCCAACTAACTGGCCCTTTGGCCATGGTAAATACGTAGCCAGTAGTCGATCTCTTTTTATCCAAATCTCCAGCACAGTCAGAATCAACATATTCAACCACAAAATTCTCAAAACTACTATCACTTCGCTGAAAACATAAGTCGACATCTCTAGTCCCATGTAGGTATCTTAGAATCCACTTAGTTGTTTGCCAATGTTCTTTTCCTGGATTGTGCATATAACAACTAACCAAACCAACAACATGAGCAATATCTGGTCGAGAACATACCATAGTATACATCAAGCCACCAACCAAATTAGAATATGGAATATTCTTCATCTGCAGCTTCTCTTCATTGTTTTTTAGAGATAACAAAGCGCTCAACTTAAAATGAAGAGCCATTAGAGTACTTACAGGTTTGGTGGCATCATTAATACAAAAACATTGAAGCAATTTACACAAATATTGCTTTTGTGTAAGATACACCAAGCTTTTTTCTCGGTTACGAGTAATTTCCATACCGAGTACCTTTTTCGCTTCACCAAGATCTTTCATCTCAAACTTGTTCTTCATCTGTGCTTTCAACTTTTCAATCTCCTTAACATTCTTCGATGCAAACATATCATCAACATACAATAATAAATAAATGAAAGATCCATCTTGCAACTTTTTGAAATAAACGTAATGATCATATTGACTTCTTAAATAGTGTTGACCTCTCATGAATTCGTCAAACTTCAAATACCACTGTCTTGGAGATTGCTTCAATCCATATAAAGACTTATTCAATTTACAAACCCATTTCTCTTTTCCAGTTACCTGATACCCATTAGGCTGAGACATGTAAATTTCTTCATCAAGATCTCCATGTAAGAAAGTTGTCTTAACACTAGTTCAAGATTAAATTGTGCAACAAAGGCTAACATAATACAAATAGATGAATGCTTCACAACATGAGAAAATACTTCATTATAATCAATACCTTCCTTTTGTGCATATCATTTTGCTACCACTCGTGCTTTGAATCTTATACTGTCTTCTCCTAGACGACCTTCTTTTTAGTATACCCCCACTTGCAGCCAATAGCTCTCTTGCTGGGAGGCAATTGAACTAACTCCCAAGTGTTGTTCTTCATAAGAGAATTCATTTCTTCATCCATAGCCTTACCCCACTCTGTATTTTCAGAGTTGTTCATAGCTTCTGTCACGCCCTGATCCCAACATACGTCTAGGATCGACACGTGACATCACCTAATACCTGTATCTATCATACCCCGCCTCTGGGATATGGGCAGAGCATAATTTGATAATCGAATCGCATAGTAATTTTTCGTATGCTTTATGGCTGCATCTAACCTCCTCGTTACATTGCCTACGTACCCTAAACAGGGATCAAGCCATTAATAGTTCGTCATGCACTATAATTGACATATGTCACAGTCCGTTTAAGCCGAAAGGCATAACATTTCTCAATCAATCAATAGAACTTGACAAGCATGAAATTACTAGACTCAGGGTTACATAACAAACCCACTTGAAAATCATGATTTCCCTTCCATCTTCTATATAAGTCATTATGTCGCAACATGATACCGCAATTAATAACATATATCATATCAAGGAACCGAAGAAGCACAATACAATTCTCTAGCCACATTAATTAACTAATTTTTCCAAAATAATAACAACTATAACCATATCTTCTAAATTCTTACAATTATGAAATCATAATTGAATCATAGAAAATCCTGAAAGAGTCACCCGAACGTCCAACAACTTTTCTAATTCAATTCACAAGATTCTCAAAACCATTGCTCACAAATATTCTAAAACTAAGGCTAGAGTGACACAGTTAAGCCAGACCTACATCTCTGAAGCTGATATCAAATCTAAGAAACCAACAAGTCAAGTGATGCAACTTTGGACCACTTAACGAAATCTAAACCAAGAAACGATTTCGGACCATCACTCAACGGAATCACTTGCACTATCAACTTCTCATGACCACTAACTATCTTATCATACAGGCATGAAAGTTATACATGATACTTCTCATAAGATTCTGGGTTCACATCGTCCTAAAAACAATCATACACATCATACTTATCATACATATCAAACCACATTTCATGAACGTTCCCAAGCTACAGTCGAATCACAATTAATAAACATAGATCGATGCTAAAAATAAAATAACACTTTAATAGAAAGCACATTTAATTAACAAGTATAACTCAATATGATGCCACTAATACATATATCGAGACACACATCAACCGAGAACGACACATCATCGTGATGAGCCAACTAAGTTCCATCGAGCCTCAACAACAAACTAGAGATAAACAACACTCTAGAGTATAGCACGTTGACTAAAACGCCAACCGTCGATAAGGTAGGTCCATTAAGATCAACAATCTAAGGTTATTCAAATTGGAAGATCTGCACATCGGATTTCAGATCCGTAAGTTCTCAAAGGTCTAACAACTGATAACTAAGGTGTTCACAAAATTGTTGTCGTCAATCATACAAACAAGTGGTGGTCCAATTTGATCACTATATCAAACAATTGAATTTCGGGAAACCGAGCTAGACATAGGTTTATAGGGCCACTAGAAGGTATGTAGTACTTAGACAACACTCGTGGACGGTCCCACGCACCACCACACGCGGTGGTAGCCAAGGTGGAGGATTTTGAAAACCTAAATTTTCAATATTAACTAAATGAGCTCAAATTTACGTGGTAGCTAGAGCTCAACAAGGGACACACTTTTCACAACTAGGCCGACGATAAATTCTAATCCGAAAATGTCCAAATTCACCGGAGAAAACTGGATTTCTAGGGTTCTAAACACCCAACACTAAAATGAATACGATAACATAAACCAAGCATATGAACTTGAAGATTATGAAGAGTAGATGAAGTTTCATACCTGTGACTAAGGCCAATTTGGCCGAGAAACACCTCAATTCACGACGAACCCGCCGGAACCCTAGAAATTGGATGTGCTTCAATTCGACCTCCTCGGTGTTTCGTCGCCCCTACAACTGATTGGTTCCAGGGCTCAAGGGGAGTCCAATGGTGGTGGAGATCGAAGGAAATCGTTTCCAAAATGGCGGATTGAAGACAAGGAATCCTTGCACCCACCGGTGCGAGTTTCACCAAATTCAACCCAAATTTTGTCCAATCTTGAATGAATATCGAAGGAGAAGGAGTGTGGTGGTGATTTCAGGTGATGATTGAGGAGGATAGGGGGTCTGTTCCCTTTTTTTTTTTCTTCTTCTCCTTTTCTCTCGCCACTCCCGTGGCTTTTTTTTTTTCCTTCTTTCTTTCAGCCACTCCCATGGCTTTTTCTTCTCTTTTCATTCTTTTTTTTGTTTTGGTTTTTTTTTAGCAACAACTTCAAACGTCTGTAACTATACCGTTATAATCCGGACTCGCAAACGGCTTTCGCCTATACATTTGTGATCTCAATATCTATTCAACAATACAATATAAATTGTGATCTTGAATGGTCTATGGATTTTAAATAATTAATTTTCCAAAAAATAATATAAAATCTCTATAATACCAATACGTAAATTATAATAATGAAATCCAGGAACGGGATTTCACAGCTTCCTTATAACTTTCTGGTATTTCTGCATTAATAATAGGAAGAGCATAAATAACATAATCACTATATTTTGCTAGTCTCTTTGTGTTTCTCTTGGCTTTGCTTGTAGCAATGCACTCTATAACTGGAGGATGTTGGGTATGAGTCTCTTCTTCATCCTGTGAAGAGACATCTTCATCTTCTTGACCTTCATTTACTTCTTATTCAATCTAAACAGGTAGTGGAGTAGTGGTAGCAATCTTTTCAAATTCCACCTCCTAAAAACTTCTCTTAGGAACTTGAGTTGTATCACTGCTTGTCTTTGAGTTGCTTTGTACCATAGAAGTTTCATCAAAAGTCACATCTCTGCTGATTACAAGTTTCTTCAAATCTGGACACCACAAACGGTAACCTTTGACACCACTGTTAAAGCCTACAAAAATAGCCTTCTTGGCTCTTGGATCAAGCTTACTTTGAGTCACATGGAAATAAACGGGACAACAAAAAATATGAAGAAAATTATAATCAAAAGCTCATTTTCCAATCCACTTCTCAATAGGTGTTTTACCTTCAATTACAGACGAAGTTAAACGATTGATAATGTGACAAGCATATGTAATTGCCTCTGCCCAAAATGCCTTACTTAAACCAGATTGAGCTAACATACATCTAACCTTTTCGAGTAACGTTCTGTTCAACCTTTCAGCAACTCCATTTTGTTGGGGAGTACCACGAACAGTGAAATGCCTTATTATACCTTATTCTCTACAAACTTTGAAAAATGGATCAGAGGTGTATTCACCACCATTATCTTACCTCAAAACTTTAATTTTCTTACCAGTTTGGTTTTCAACCATTTTCTTCCAGTTTAAGAAAATATTTAACACCTCATATTTGTGTTTCATTGTATAAACCCAAGCTCTTCTAGAGTAGTCATCAACAAAAGTTACAAACCAGTGCTTACCACTCAATGATGCAATCTTGGTAGGACCCCAAACATCTAAATGCACATAATCTAGGATTCCTTTAGTTTGATGCACATCAGTACCAAATTTAACTCTGGTTTGCTTACCCAAGACACAATGCTCACAGAAGTCGAGCTTGCGAGTTTTGGCTCCTTTCAACAGTCCCTGTTTCACAAAGGCTTGAAGAGCTTTTTCACCAACATGTCCAAGTTTCATATGCCATAACTTGGTATTATCAATATCTAGTTTTTCAGAAATTATGGCTGCACCACCTAAAACTGTTTTCCCCTGCAGGAAATATATATTCTACTTTTGGATTCCCTTCATCGTAACCAAAGCACCTTTAATAACTTTTAGAACACCATCTAATATATTTACATTAAACCCATTGATTTCCAAGGCACCTAAAGAAATTAAATTTTTCTTCAAAGCACGAACATACCACACATTAGACAACTCTCTAACGATGTCATCATGGTGTTTCAACTTAATTGTTCTTACTCCTTTTTATCACATGCATAATCATTACCCAATAAAACAGTTCCCGCCTTTACAACTTCTAGATTAGTAAACCAATCTCGATTTGGACACATATGATGAGAACAACCAGAATCCAAAATCCATACATCAGAATCACAAGCAGAAGTAACAGCCAAAGCATAATCAGATTCATCATCACTAAGTGCAACATTAGTATTGGTGTTTCTGTTATTCTTCTACAACTTAGGGCAATCCTTTATCCAATGTCCCTTTGTATGACAAAATGCACATTCATCTTTGTCTAATATTTTTCTATTTTATGAATTACCTCGTGGTCGAGACTGAGATCTTCTTCTGTTATTGAATCTCCGTCTTTCATTCATTTTGCCTCTAACAAACAAAGCATTTGATGTTGTATTCTGGACTTGTTTATCTTTATGTCTAACTTCATGGTTCATCAATGCATTAGACACATCTTCAAAATTTATGGTGTCTTTACCATAAATTAAAGTAGTAGCTAAATGATCATATGCCTCATGTAATGAATTTAACAAAATCAAGACTTTATCTTCATCCTTGACATCTTCATCTAAATTTAACAAATCAGCGATTAATTTGTTAAATGAATTGAGGTGTGTAACCATTTTCGTACCTTATTTGTATTGGAATCGGTATAACTGCTTTTTCAAATGAAGGCGATTTTCGATGCTCTTTGTCATGTACTTGTCCTCCAATTTTTGCCATAACGACTTAGCTGACGTTTCTCACATGACAAAATACTTTTGAGGTTTTGCAAGACATAAGCGAATTGTAGAGTAAGCCATTCGATTTAACTAGTTCCACTTAACTTCTTCCATATCCTCTAGCTTGTCTTCTAACATCAGATCCAAATCTTGTTGAACCAACACATCTTTAACCTCACATTGCCACATACCAAAGTTATTTGTTCCATCGAACTTTTCAACTTCAAACTTTGCGTTTTGAACTGTCGTATTTGCCAAACGCGTAGTGAGTGATTCCGGCAAAGGATGCACGCCTCCCGATTCCGATTGATCACCCATCTTCGTTAAGCAGGTTTCAAATATAAACTTTGATACGGATGAGCCTAATGGCTCTGATACCAATTGTTGTGCTTGAGCACCAAATGGAACAAATAAAATGAAAGAAATAATTCTCAATTTATTAACTGATTGAGATAACAAATATACAAAGAAGAATCTCACAATTTGGCTCACACATACTATTTCTACGTAAGCTCCTTTTATTACGAAACAAATGGTTTGCCTTCTAATACGTAAAGTCATAAATAAGTTTGTGATGGAGAGAAAAACAAGGATAACCAATACAAAGTAATTGACCAAGATTTATATCGAGCCACATGTCAACATGAATGAACTAGTGCAATTGTTAATGGTGTTAAGAGACAGATTTTATTGCGTTATAGACATAATCCAAAGGATTTGTATTTGTAACAACGTTTGTAGTTTACGGGGATGTACATGTATAAATCCCTTTGTTGGCAAGAAAAAATAATGTGTACAGAAAGTTTTATGCCCCATGATTTTTGGACCTTGTTTCACATTTGACTTTGAAATTTTTAATTTAGGTTTGAGCCTCCTACGCTTTCAATTAATGTCAATCTCCTTCCAAACATCAATTTTGGAAGAACAGGGTGATGGCATACCCTTGGTTTTCTTGGTGGCAGCAGAGGAAGAGGAGTTTCGCCTTTACGAATCCTAGCAGCTTCCTTCACCGTTGGCCTCTTCACATGGTTTAGGTGCACACAAGCAAGTCCAGTCATCAACATCCTCTCCATCTCTACCATATCAAACTTCCCTATCAACCTCAGATCAGCAACTTCAAGCAGTTTCTCCTTTTCCCACATGCTCCAAACCCAATCAACAACCACCGTTCCATCATCCTCCACCGACTTTCTTCATGTTGCCACCTCTAACACCACCACACAAAAGCTGTAAACATCAGTTTTAACTATTGGAACACCTAAATAAACGTACCAGAGCAACATATCCCATTGTTCCATCTGTTATAGTTGTTTATCTTGCAATGATGGAACTATGCTTATACACTCTGCTAGACCAGAACCCCCTAGTTTGGCGTTAAAATCTTCATCGAGCATTATGTTGCAAGTTTTAGCATATCCCTGAATTATTTGCATGTCACTCTTCGTGAAGATATGCAAGAGCAGAGCTGCAAAAGCGACTTCGAGAAATATGTTAGTCTTTACTTTCCATGATAGAAGAACTGCTGAGTTGAAGATTTTGCGCAGAAATTTGTTGAGGCTTCCGTTAGGCATGTACTCGTACACCAGGACTAACTCATTACCCTCTTAACAATAACCATGTATAGGGATGGGCAACGGTTATGGCATCGGGCAACCGCAGTTGATATGACAAACTAAAAGATTCCCCATGTCTTTGTAGTGCTCACGTGAGAAATTTTCTAATCCTTCATTCATTCCTTAATAGTTCGACCTCAATCTCTCCTCTTGAAAATCTCTCAGAGTTTTAGGATTAAGTTAGTATCGAAACTCGTTATCCATGAGATCAGAATTTAAGATCTTTCACTTACAAATGAAGAGGAATATCAATAAACCATAATATTAAGTGGTGGGTCCATTTGATTTTAAATAAAATTGAACCGTTGATCTTTCTTGATTGAATTCTTGACTTTGGGTTGAAGTTTTACTTCTTTTAATTTTTGCTAAAGCTTTATGGAAGTCATCTAAGCTTGTTTAACAAGGAACCACTACATTTTTTGTTCAAATGAAGTGTGTTTATACCATACTTAGGGCCTCCATATTCAGATCTCGTACAAATACTCGGGGAACTTAAATGTAATTATGTAATAAAGGAAGGGGCAAAGATGTAATAAGTAAGGAGCCCTTACTTTATAAAAGGACTCCTCACCCTCACAATTAAGGGAGGCCAATTCCAAGGCCTCTCACCCCCCATTAAAGCTCTCACTCTCAGAGCTCTCTCTCCCTCAGATAAATACATAATCAGTGTGGACGTAGCCCAAACTTTGGGGTGAACCACGATACATCTTGTGTTATTTACATTACTTGCAGATTCACAATCGGATTTACGTTGTTCCAAGACCTCTGGTTTTGTGCATCAACATTTGGCGCCGTCTGTGGGAAACGACACGAAAAGCTATGTCGTTTCTCTTTCATTTTTCCATCCTACCACCGTGAGACCTCACCACACTCCACCGTGAATCTGCAGAAACCCATAACCTCCCTCCTTGGGCTTTTCCAGAAAACCCCCACTTACTTTATCTCGTCCATCCTTCTTAATTTCTTTCTCTAAAAATTCCAGATTCAGAAAAACTCTCTTTCCCTTTCTATAGAGTTTTGGCCTTCGATTTTCATCTGCTTTTTCATCTCCAGACTCGACTCACTGAGTCTCACTCCTTCCAATGAGATAAGCAGCAGCCGCAGAAGCATAAACTAAAGGGTTGCACCTGCAGGAATCGCACAACCAAGAGATCTGCGATGCTTGCAACCAAAGTTGCAGGCCATACCTTGAGCATTCAGGAATCAACTACTTCAAAGATCAACCGGAAAAAGGATGAACTAGACACCTACAGAAGTGAAAAATTCACAAATGGTGTCCCCTAAACTTCCGATCTTGACCAATCTACATTAAGGGTAGGTGTCACAAATCCAGAACAAAGAAGAGATGTCGACACACAAAATTGAAGATCCATGTTCATAGATCCGAGAGAACGAAAGTATCATGGATCTGTGTTTATACATGGATGCGTACAAAGATTCCAAACCCAAGTGCAACTGGACAAAATGCCGCTCCTTTGTTGAAAATCCCAGATCCATTGATCTGGAAGCACATGAGCAGCGGTGGGGAGACTAGGGTTTCAATCCCAGACAATGTAAAGCTCACGATCCAGAACATAAGGGATATGACCGAGAAGCAGCATAGCGACGATGAAATCTACGCCATGCTCAGGGATTGCTCTATGGATCCCAACGAGACCATGTAAAAGCTCCTGTATTTAGATATCTTTCATGAGGTCAAAAGCAGAAAAGATCGGAGAAAGGAGAACTCGAAGGGCAGATCATCTGAAGATTATAAAATGCCACTAGGCACACATAATCGAGTTTCTAGGGGTAGTGGCCAAGGGAATTATTCTTCTAACTTTTTTCTGATGCTAGTGGTGGGAGGAATTATTCTGCTCGGAGGGAAAATGGGGCCAACAACTTTTGCAAATAGAGGTCCCATGTCCTCTCCTGTTAAGCCAGTTCAGAAAACAAAAAATATTGTTGCAGCTCCAGGCACAAAAGCTTCAACTAGTGCACCAAATGGGCTAAAGAACTTACGAAATGGGTGCTCTCTACAAGCCGGCCCTCCTCTCGCAAGACCTCCAGAGGCGTAGTCGCCATGGCCGGCATCGGAAAGTTTTTTGTTGATGTCTTTCACCATGGCCTCCATAAGAAAGCTAGTCGATGATTTGAAGAGCGCAAAATTGGAAGCGGATGTTGATATTGTTGTAGCACCACCATTTCTTTACTTAGATCAAGTGAAGAGCTCAGTAACAGATCGTATTGAATTATCTGGTCAAAGTTCTAGGGTTGGAAAAGGTGGGGCTTTCACGGGATAAATCAGTTTTGAAAGTTGCAGAGAAGGCGAGAGATTGATCGTTGATTTTGGAAAGTGAAGAGTGATTAATCTCTACCTGTGATTGCTACGATGTCGTACACTAGAAGGTCAAGGTATTCCTACTCTCCATCCCCGAAGTGATACAGTGGTTCCCTTTCGAGGTCTGTTTCAAGGTCGAGATACAGGTCAAGAAGTTCGTCTGTGGAGAACCCGGGGAACAATTTGTATGTTACTGGATTGTCGTTGTCAGCTATGCATCTCTCTCTCCTCCGTCGACTGACCTCTCTCCAATCGCACCATCCAAAGCCATCACCACCAACATCCGCATCGGTCGCAGCGCAAGTCCCGGACCCGTTCTGCAAAATTCTTGTCGGTGATGGTGTTTTCATGCATTTGAAATCATTTTCTAATTTCTGAGAAAGCAAAAGGAGAAAGCCATGTGCTCACGGTTTTGAAATCATTTTCTGATTTCTGAGAAAGCAAAAGGAGAAAGCCATGTTGAATCATTTTTTGAGAAAGGGAAAAGAGAACGCAAAAAACAAAAGCAGAAAAGAAAAGAGAAAGCAATAGTGAGGAATAAACACCCCACCAGAATGATGTGATTTACTTTTCTTATTTCTGAATGATGTAAATTATTTTTGTTATCTTTCGGAGATATCTGTATAAACCCCATCAGAGGGTAAAAAAAAAAAAAACTGCAAGCCCAAAATAATGGGCTGCAATGTCATGTGGAAGGCGAAGGCCCATATGCCCAAAAAAGTCAGGCCCTCTATTATCATCAACCAGGTGATCAAAAGTACGCCCAGTACTCCACAATTATTCGGCAAACTACCGCTATTACGACCAACCAGGTGATGAAATGTATAACCCGTACTCTAATATCATTTGGCAACTAGCCATTCATGCCACCAACCAGGTGATGAAATGTACGACCCGTACTCTCCTTCATGCCACCAACCAGGTGATCAAAAGTACACCCAGTACTCCAAATTATACATGAGCATTACTCATGTCATTCATACATAAACATTCATAAGCATCACTCATGACAATCATACATAAACATTCATGACCATCATTCATGTCAACATTCATGAGCATCACTCATGTTAACATTCATGAGCATCACTCATGACAACATCCATGAACATCACTCATGTCAATTAACATAAACATTCATGAGCATCACTCATGTCAATAAGCTTCAAAAGCTTCATTTACAAAGCTCTAGCTTTAAAAGCTTCATTTACAAAAGCTCCAGCTTCGAAAGCTTCATTTACAGAGCTCTAGCTTCAAAAGCTTCACTTGCAAAGCTTCACCTACAAAGCTTCAGTGCAAGGTATACAAATATCGCCTCTGAACAACCGCCATTTCGGCCCATACATGGATTCAATTTGAAGTCTCCAGCCAACAGACTCTATTGACCGAAGACTTGGGGGACTACATTATGTACCATATATTGGGCCTTAATTGGGCCTCATGAAAAATACTTGGGGGACTTAGCCCATTATTCATGTACTGAGGAGGAAGCCCTTATTTTATAAAAATGACTCCCTCACCTTCGTTAGAGAGCATCGCCGCCAGCTAAGCAACCGTCTCACAGCGAGCATCACTCCTAACCCATCATTTATGTATTGAGGAGCGAGCCCTTATTCTATAAAAGGAACTCCCTCACCTCCAACGCCACAAGCAGAGCAACCTCACAACATATGCTACTTCTGGTTGAGCATCATTTCAGATTGGGCACCGCCTTATATCGAGTATCAGTCCTAGACGACATACAGTTACTTCGGCCCACACGTGGACTGAATTTCAAGTCTCCAGCCAAAAGACTCTCTTGACTAAAGACTCTCTTGACTAAAGACTTGGGGGACTACTGTTTATATCATACTTAGGGCATCCGTATTCAGATCTCGTACAAATACTCGGGGAACTTAAATGTAATTATGTAATAAAGGAAGGGGCAAAGATGTAATAAGTGAGGAGCCCTTACTCTATAAAGGGACTCCTCACCCTCACAATTAAGGGAGGCCAATTCCAAGGCCTCTCACCCCCCATTAAAGCTCTCACTCTCAGAGCTCTCTCTCCCTCAGATAAATACATAATCAGTGTGGACGTAGCCCAAACCTTGGGATGAACCACGATACATCTTGTGTTATTTACATTACTTGCAGATTCACAGTCGGATTTACGTTGTTCCAAGACCTCCGGTTTTGTGCATCAACAAAGTGAAAAAGTAATACTTATAAATTTTGACAAAATAAGAGAGAAGGCAGGAAAAGTAAACAGCAACATAAACGAAAACCTGCTGCTCAACATTGCCATGATCAAATGATCTAACTTGGACAAATGTTCCCTTGCAGCTTGATATTTGATGTCATAAGGTCCAACCTAATACTCATTTCGGATATTCCCACCCATTCCCTCACTGTCTTGGTTGGAGAGAATGCTCTTCCCTCCTCTTTGTCTAGTTGGTCCTGCGAAGTCATCCGCTTTCAGTGAATGAGTTGGGTTCCTACGATTGGAATCAGGATATTTAACTCAGAATAAGAAGAGAAAACCACGTTGGAAGGGACTCATTTCATCGTGTTACATACCGGTATTGTATAGACTCTTTTAATTTGATTTCATGTTTGCAGTGAGATCTCCATTACTCGTCTTAGTTCTTCGCAGAAACAAGGGAAAAGGCTTTTCCAAGACAGTCACATTGATACCGTTTGTTCCAAACATCTGGAGTGGCCGGAAGTTGAGCAATTTTCTTGGTGATGCTCATGTCTTCTGGAAGAACAGAAGCGAACACAGTGGTCTTTTTTCCACACTGAGTGATTCGCAAGGCTTATAAAAACTCCTGGACCAGAACCAATCCACGCTACCGAAGTAACCGAACCCCTTCCTATTGTTGGGCAAACTTCAGGCTGAATCTTCTTGCATGTGGCTCCTTGGCAGTTGGGCTTCTAGTGTTCCTTGAACCAGTGCAAATGGAGGACCAAAGGAGCTTAACCTTTAGTTTTGTATCATGAAAGGCATGTGGCACAAACCATATGGAGAAACTTAGTACTACGCCACCACTACATAACCTGTAAGTACCTAGATTAGGGTTTAGGATTTAGTCGTGACTCATGAGATCTAATCCAATGGTCATAACTAAAAATTATGTATTGTCATGATTTAATAGTATGGTCTAGTATAATTCAATTTTACTTGTAAGTAAAATATTTTGGATTCGAATATCGTTGATGACGAGCTCACAACCAATTTATTCTCTCATCTATAGTGTAAATATACATTGTATAAAATAAAAAATTTAAAAAAAAAAAAAATATATATATATATATATATATATATTTAACTGTAATCTTAATACGATTTTACAATAATTTCTAAGGAAAACTAATGAAAAGGGTTTCAATACTTTGATTTTTAATCAAAAACCTTGAAATAACTTTATTTAATGGTTAGGACAAAACACAATATCAAATCAGCCCAATAAAGACTGACCCAAACAAATAATTTATTGAGCTTCCAATTTTACCCTACCGTCAGTATTGGCCATTTATGTTCTCCGTTTCCATCACGGGTGTTCTTCTCATCTAGAGATCGTCTCCTCTCTCCCCCTGCCTGCACTCCTCCTCCTCCTCCATGTCCGACATGACGTCATCTCAGTACCTCATAAACCCACCGTCCCTACAACCACAAAAGCCATCCATGTCTTCCGAAGCGCTCGCATCCACCATCTCCGGCAACCTCAAGATCAAACTCAATTTCTTGATATCCACAAGCTTTCACCTGTCGATGATGGCGTTGTATTTCAGATCCCGCAGGATGCTATATTGCTATATGGACGGGTGGACGGATCCATGGATGAACTAGAACCACGTTTCGAGAAGACCTCGTTAGGTTTAAGAGCACAGCTTGTTTTAGTGATTATTATTATTTCTCTTATATATGTCAGTCCACCATCAATATCTAAAGTTCATCAATCTTTCCTATGGCCACCAAAATTAATTGAAAATTCAGAAAACCTTATCAGCTTTGCCTTTGGTCGTGAACTGCTATCTCAAAATTGCCAAGAGCTCTTTGTGTGCGGCATGGCTCTGCATTTTGTTTTTTATTTTTTTTCTCTCTATTTGCGGCCTTTCAAGTTATCGAAATCGAAGTTTTGAGTTTACATGCATTAGTGTGACAAAGCATTTGCTTGATTTTATATATTCTATCAAGCTTGAGTGAAACTTTAACCAAATAAATATTATTCTTGAAGCTTTGGTTTGGATATTTCTTATCATTTCGAGTTTAGACCTTCAGTTAACTTCGGTTCGTCTTGCTAATGTCATTGCGTTTAGTAGTATTCTTTTTTATTTGTAAGTGAAAATTACGTGCAACAAATATATTATTTTAAAGGTCACAATGGTGCGATAGATAAAATTATCATGTGTTTATATAATACAATTTGTCCATTATGTATTTATCAGGTGGTGTCACCAATTACAAGATAGTTTCCTCGACTCTTATAATGTTTTGGTTGTGAAATTTTTGTTTTTGGTTGTTTGAAGTTTTTTATTGAAGTTGCCAAGAGAGGAGATTCATGTTATATAAACTTTGATTTTTATGTGCATACATTTTATATTGATAGTACCAATATTCAGTTTCAGAAATAGTATATTACTCGAGTTCAGTTTCATAAATAGTCGGTTTCATAAATAGTATAATACCCCTATTTCGTTTCAGAAGTATAGTACCCGCAGTCAGTTTCATAAATAGTGCGGTACATGTGTTCAGTTTCATAAATAGTGTGTGTGGTACTCATGCTCAGTTTCATAAATAGTGTAATATTCATGTTCAGTTTCAAAAAAAATGAACTACCCGCGTTCAATTAAGAAATAGTCAGTTTCAAAAATAGTGTAGTACTCGTGTTCAGTTTCATAAATAGTGTAGTTTTGTTTCAGTTTCAAAAATAGTGTAATACTCGTTTTCATTTTCAGAAATAGTTAGTGTTCTGTTTAAGAAATAATGACTGGTAGTAACTTTTTTAAAGCCATAACAATCTCAAACTGACTCTTTATAAATAACTTAAATGAAATTTATATTAATCTTACTTTGATTCTATTATTTCAATAAGCATTTCAACACGATTTTGATATGGTATTTTGTGGTGGATGCACATATATTTATAGGCCTGATTATTGTATTAATAAATTAATAATTAAAATAATAATAACAGACTAATAATTGGGGATGAAGGTTATAATTTTGGAATGAGAATCCTCGCCAGATTAAACTTTCAATGGCAGCATCATATATTTCTTTACCATTTAGCACAAAGATGAGGTTAAGGAGTCAAAAGATGAGGTTAAGGGAGTTAGAAGATTAAACTTTCAATGGCAGCATCATATATTTCTTTACCATTTAGCACAAAGATGAGGTTAAGGAGTCGGAAGATGAGGTTAAGGGAGTCAAACTCCACAATTACTTGCTCCCTTCTCAACGTAGGCCCATAAGGCCTCCCTCACCGCCATAGATTTGATGGCTAAACTGGAGGCTGCCCTCACTCCACCACGACCTCCTCCCAATTGGAACCAACCACTGCTGTTTCTAATCACCCAACTCGTGCCACTAATCGCCGTCTCTTCTCTCCATGCACCAGCATAATTAACCTTCCACCAACCAAAAGCCAGTTTCCTCCACACAAAATTAACACTATTTATAGAAAGATAGCAAAATAACTCACAGTATTTCTGGAATTGAACAAAATAAACACTATTTATATAAATATAGCAAAATAACATACACTATTTCTGAAATTGAACCAAAATAGTGCACACTTTTTTTCTAGAACTATCGCAAAATTACACATTATTTATGAAACTGAACCAAAATAACCTGTAATATTTCTGAAATTGAACCAAAATAACACACTATTTCTGAAACTAAGCAAAATAACTAACCTTATTTCTGAAACTAAACCAGAATAACCCGCACTATTTATGAAACTGAACTAAAATAACATGTACTATTTATGAAATTAAACCAAAATAACACACTATTTCTGAAACTACAGCAAAAGAACCCACACTGTTTCTGAAACTGAACCTAAATAACTCACACTAATTCAGACCAAACATAATCATAAACTAGTTTCCAAAAAAATAAAGAAAAAAAAACATAATTATAAACATTGATGTGAGTCTCGCACTTTAAGTTTCACTGATCCAAGAAATCTTGCCTTAACCTTCGTTGGTAATTTTAGTGCATTGAGTGCCCTTTAACTCCACATCACCTTGCCAGACATTGATCTCGAGGGCTCCTTGTTGAACCCCCTCACATAGTTCCCCAAGTACCTCTGCACAAGGTTCGCCACCTGATCCTCTTCTTCGGCCGCCCAATCTTTCTTCCAAATCACTATCTCATTTCAACCGACTGAAGTTGGAAGAAATCGCAAGGTGAGAGGAAGCTCGTTTGTTGGAGGAGGTAGGCACCTTTTGAATAACAAACCTATTAATCTCTGTTTGGTGGATTAATGAGGTAGAGGCATACTTGTAAATAAAAAGAAGTTTAATTCTAACATATTGGCTGACAAAATGGGATTTCTGTTAGGGGCAGAGGCTGGAAAAAAAATTATTTCGTTTTGGGCTTTTAATTCATCTCATGTGGGTTTAATGGTTGTGGACCTGAAATATATTAGTTTTGTCCTTATGATTAAATATGAAGTCCTTTTGATTAAATAATAGTATAGGGTGATTTTTTGTTAAATTAAACTTTGTCTAAACCCTTTTTCATTAAAGCTCCCTAATTTCTAACTAGTCAGTATTTTTAACATTTCTAATCAGTCAATTAGCTAACTAATTGGAAAGACTTTAATCTAGTGTATTTTTCTTTGTAGATACTTACAAATAACATTGTGGGTAGGGATGCGGTTATTTTACCCATAACCGTTTATGTTCATATCCGCATAACCGTTTACCCGTTGGGTAATTACATAAATGGTTATACCCATCACCATAACCGTTTATAAACGGTTATCCATACCCATAACCGTGTACCCATTTACCCATAATCATTTACCCATTTAACCATAACCATAACCATTTACCCGTTTACCCATGTTTTTCGCCCGTTTATCCTTTTTTTACCCATTTACCCTTTTTTCTCCCGTCTACATTATTTTTTTAACGATAGTTAATCAAAAAATGAAAAACACTTCCAACTGCTTTTCCAAGAAGCATTTTCAATTAAAATTTTGACTTTTGTTCTTTATTTTTTGAGTTTCTGATCAATCGACTTTTGTTCTTTAATAAAAGCACTTCTATGTAATTGACCCAAAAAAAAAGCACTTCTATGTAGTGTTTTCTACCTAAGGAGTCCCAGACTGGCCTAAAAGTGTTTTCCATTTTCATTTTTCTAGGCAATCAAACAGATGATAAGAATTAAGAACCAAAATGCTTGCGTACCTGAACGGAATACTTGACGGCGAGGCTGGCGACGGTGTCCCCGCGGACAATCCGGTGCGAGATGGCGAATTTTCCGATCGAATTGTCCCTCCAGAAGCTTGAAGACGCCGGCTTTCCGATCACCTCCTTCAGATTCCAAGGAATTTTCCGATCGAATTGTCCCTCCATAGGACGGTGATTCATTGCTCCGCTAATAACTTACAATCATGCAACGAGTGATGCCGGTTATTTTCAACTAATCAGGACAGTGACCTGAAAAAGGAAAAGTAAAACAACCAACCTGAGCAAAAACATTCCAGAAACGAAACAACTACACCCAATTGAAAGCCTCAAAATTTGAACTTGTTTAGCATAAAGTACCCAAACAATCTAATCCTGAAGAGCTCATATCAAGCAAATTGCCCCCCATTTGGGAGCAAAAATCAGTTTGAAAACGATGAAATTCGCAATACGACTGCGAGTATGCAATAATCGTTGATGGAAACTTGGACCAAACCAGAGGCTCCAAATCAATCCAACCACTGCTATATCATTCACATATAACCAGAAAAAGAGAAAATGATAGAAACCAATCATCCAAAAAATGAAAAACTAACCTGACAATTATAAAATTATGGAGAAAGATATCAAATTTACCAGTGGATTGAAGAAATGGGAAATGCCCTTTATAGAATGATTGATTCTTCAGAGAACTAACCAGCAACAAAGATGTAAAACCCGTACAGCAAGTGAACCAGGCTGCTCACAAAAAGAGAGCAACGGAGAGAGAGAGTGACGGAGAGAGAGTGAGTCGAAAGGCTGAGAAAGAGAGTAACAGGGTTGTAACTCTGAGGGTTTTTAATTTTTTTTTTAATTTTACATATATTAAATTAAATGGGTAAATGGATACCCGTTATAACCATGAATATTAACCATAACCGATGGATACCCGTTATAACCGCGGATAATACCCATAACCGTCCATTTAAATTTCATGGATAAACGGTTATACCCATAACCGTTTATTTGTTTAAACGGTTACCCATAACCATAACCATCAACTTTAAATGGGTGGGTAACCGCGGTTACCCATACCCATGGGTATTTTGCCCATCCCTAATTGTGGGATTGGGAAATCGAACATAAGACTTTAGGTACCAAAAGTAAAATTAAATTTTAAAATAATGTCATATGCGTTTGCCGGGAGTCGAACCCGGGTCTATTGCTTGGAAGGCAATTATCCTAACCGTTGGCTCTGTTTTTTTTTAACATGACCTCATTTGGCACAGCTCTCGAACCCTTAAACGTCAGCAGCACATAGCTAGACAAATATTTGGTAAGATGACTCCCACATAGTACAGGGCCAGAATTGAGGTCAGATGCACCAAGGCTACCGGATCAAGTGATCCGGACCTTTCAAATTTCATTCAACGGTCTTCCTGTTTTGACTTCTTAAAAGTTGTGATGGGAAAGCCTACACCTTGATTGAACGCTTATTTTAGATCTTCCTACTGATTGCATGACCTATTAACTAACCCACCACAAAAATAACAGGTTTTGAGTCATTATCAGATTACCCGTTAAAAAACCATTATCGGGTCTGACACGACATAATCCGTAAAGATAACGAGTATGAAAATTTTGTCAAATACTAGATACGTTAAATTATGCAGATCATGCTGCCGAAGACTTGTGCATGTACGTTCTACAAAAATATCAAAAAATGGCATCGAGGATCCAAACATGTTCAAATACAATCTACATACAATGGAAATAACTCAATCCCCACTTCAATTTGTTCAAATTTTTGTACAAATATGTATAGCATATAGTCTGCTATACAATATCATCAACAGTGTTTTTTGTGGGTAAACAGTGTTGATTCAACACCATAAATGTCCAAAGAAAGTATTTTTGTGGGTCAACAAACTCTAAAAGAACAAATCCTTCCGATATCATGCTCACGGATGGCCTGAAAAGTCACCACTGCAATCAACTTCGGAGTCCAAATCAGCCTCTAGATCATCAGAGTCGGACGGCCCAGCAACAGCTTTACCACCTGCTTTGGACCCTTCCCCTGGTGTCCTTGCCTCGTGTATGATCTTATTTATTTCTTCAATGCTCTGTTTAGGCTGGTCACGCTCCACTGACGCATAGTTTGTTCTCTCAACCTCAATTAGCTCTTTCGGCAGATTTTTCAGAAACCAAGGGTGCTCTTTTATCTCAGGAAGACTAATCCTCTACAATGACGTTATGACCACGATTGTCAGTGCTGTTTTGTGCGTTTATCTTCACAGTCCATACATTGTTCTTGTGCCTCAAAGTGAACAAAAATGAAACAAAAGAAACTCATGAAGAAAACATGGGATCTGATATTACCTTAGAAGGGTTGGCAACAAAAACACGAGAAAGAAGGTGCTTGCAGTCTGCAGAAACACGTACATAGTCGGGAATGGTGTACTGGACACTCATAATTCTCTGTTTCAGAAGTTGCAATGAATTAATTGTTGGAATGAAAACCATAACTCTTTGGAATCACAATGTACAACTACCATGCGTGTGTGTGTGTATGAAGGTCAAGCTCACCTCAATGGTCTTACGAAAGTTTCTAGGTTCTTCAGGATCCTCAAAAGGATATGCTCCTACCAACATCACATACAGCGTCACACCGCATGACCAAACATCTGCAATCTACCAAGTTGTACCAACTTAGAAATTAAATAATATGATACATAGTACGATTGGCTTGTATCAGTTTTGATGATATTATGTGTAAGCTACTACGTGGTCAGAACTACCATGTCCAACATATAGTAAAATCCCACAATATGATTTAAATTTTGAGGCTGGTTGCGGAAACAATATAGAAACTAGATACCTTTCCGTCATATTCCTTCCGTGATAGAACCTCCGGAGCAATGTATGCAGGCGTTCCAACGGTTGACTTTGGCTGTGAGTGTAAAATAGCAGACTGCAAGGTAGTAAATAAACAGATTAACAGATACATCAGGCAAGTAGATGCTAACCCAAAAATTTCTTTAACAAACAAATGGGTAAAAAAGACTACAGAGCACCCAGAATAATCTGCGTACCAAACTGACCTAAACAAAGTTTTATTCAACAAGAAATTCATAATAACCTTGGAGTATCCAAAGTCGCATATTTTAAGACGTGGTGAAGCACTTCCATCCAAAAGTGTGTTTTCCAGTTTCAGATCCCTGTGACAAATTTCCTGCGGTAAAATTACAGCCAAATGTAATTAGAGAAATTATACTAATTCTTCACAAGAAACAGTTGGTTATGTATGTGCATGTCTTTCCGTGTTTGTCAAATATAAATATACCATGGCATGACAGTAACCGACTCCAGATATCAGCTGTTGGAAGAAAAACCTTGCCTGTCATGAAGGTGAATTACCGTTAAACAATCAGTCAGGAAAACTAACACTTACATATAATTTTGATATGCGCCAAAAATAAAGGAATTTGAATCAAACGTGCCAAATAAACTAAACAAGCTAACCTCGTCTTCACTAAATCTACCAGCAGTGCATATCCTCTCAAAAAGTTCACCGCCAGCTGCGTATTCCATGACAATTGCTAAATGACTTGGAGTCAACAAGAGCTGCAGCCAAAAATGATTCTGTTGTTAATGTACAATGCAAGACTGCCTTATCCTAGCTCTTTGTGGTCACTTTCAGTTTGACTGATGATTATCATCTTACACTTGCTTATCTTTACATGATGGTAACCGAAAATTGTACAATTCAATGACACGCTGAGAAGGGAAAAAAAGTAAAAAGGCGAAAAAGAAAATACGGACACATGCACCCCCGGAAATGCATGTAAACACACAATCGAATCAATACAAAGTTATTGTTACCTCTTTGAACCTGACAATATTTGGATGCCTCAGCGATCTGTGATTTATGATTTCCCTCTGAACATTCTCATCAATCTGAAACTCAGAGAGGCAAAACAGAATTTATATCCCTGCTAAAATATACATTCATGATAGGTATGTAAAGAGAAGAAAATGCTAGGAATGATATCAGATGACTAATCGCTATCCAAAATACATGTGCTGTAGACAATAAACGCAATATCTATAGCCCTAATTTGCATATCCAGCTTTAACTAGTGAAAAAAAAAGGATACAGTTATACACTTAAGAAGTTACAATGATACAACACGCAATCATGTGCCAAAAAAAGTTGAGGGCACAACTCCGTATGATAAAATTATTAGGCACAACCTAACTGTAACTGAACATCTAAAATTCAACCGGAATTATTCAAGTAGTACACTATCTTTGCTTAAAAATATTTTAGAAGCGTGATTGACTTCACAGAAATATAGCAGGATTTTCGAATACTCCATCTTTTGCCCTTAACTCAGACAAAATTTGGAAGTTCTCCTATCCAAGCTAGTCCTCTCTAAAAGTATGCAGCCTTAAGGTATGAACTTGAACATTTTATGGATCAGAATAACAAAACAGTACTCACACAACTCAAACTTCAAGAACGGCATTCGCATATATGAGACTCAACATCTGCATTTCCAGCTAAAAGTATCTAGTGAAGAAATGGCCAGCCTTCTAAACCCTAAAGTCTAAAACTAGTTCTCTCATAAACTCGGAAAAATATATATTCAGCGGCTGAAATTAGAAAGAAGCATCATACATTTACAAAGCATAACAACAAATAATTACATGGGACCTTGTTGAAGCCGTCCCCGGGGGATATTATCGGCGATTTAGTTGGGGACAATATTGATGCTCATTAGTAGTGGGCAGCTGAACCGTCTCTCTTACCACCATTTTAAATGGGAAAAGAAACACAGAATTCCAAACCAAAAAACCAGTGACTTTTTTCTCTCAAATCATCTAAAAATTAAAATAAATTACAACCTCCACAACTCTTAGCACTAACACTTCCAAAAATTTCATACATTTCTAAACAACAAGCTATAAATAAAGGAAGTAAAAAGGGAAAGCAAAAGAGAAAAGCAATGACCTTTTTTCCCCTCTCAATGTATTTGACAGCCACAAGCTCCTTTGTCTTCTTATCCCTGACCAGCCTCGCCACCCCAAAATTCCCAGAACCAAGATCCTTCATTGCTTCATACCTCTCCTCCATCCCAAACCCTCCAACGAATCAAGCACAAAATATCCCCAGCACCAAAAAGCGAGACACAAAAATACCAAAAGCAAAAGGAAAAACCCAAATCAAAAAAAAAAAAAAAAAAATTCTGGTTGGTGATAAGAAAGAAGACGACACCCAGATCAGAAAATGGAGAAGAAAGAGAAGAGCAGCTCCTACTAAATCACAAACCCAAATTAAAAGGCACGTCTTGCAAGAGAAGGGGTCCCTTCAAAGTGTCGCTCCTAACGCTAAAATATCGACGTATCTTGAAAAATGAAGTGGTTAAATATCTCACTTTACTTTATTTTTACAAGATTTTTTACAATAAAACTTCACACTTAAACATATTATACAGTAGTAATTTACGAGTTAAATTAAAAGATAATATCGGTGTTACAAGTGGACCATATGATAATTCTACAATAAACACACTGCTGCTGACTCTGACGCTGTAACAGTCGTCCCTTTATTTTTTTGTTTTTTGTTTTTATTTTTTTTGGGAGAACGTCATCCGTTTTTTTTTGTACCTTGTTCTTGGCTCCCGAGGGCGTGCGTAGGTTTAATCCGAGGTTCTTCAACTTCATGTCTTTTTCATTTCAGTGTCCGAAGGGGCTAACGTACGCCGCCGTGGGTCCTACCATAGAAGGAAGGTTCGAGGTTTGTGAAGAATATTATCCAATCATGAGGGGCTGTTTGGACATTGTCACGTATGCCGACGTCGGGACTTTTGGAATACTCTGCTGCTGCTTCTGCCATTTGTTTTGTGGTGAGCTTGGATTTTACGAACCGTTTAATTAAAGATTCGATTTTATTAGCAGCGAAAAGCGAAAATGTTTATAAAATAATATTAAAAGAATTAAATTTGTAAATAAAATTTAATAAATTAAATGATGTGAAATTTGATGATTGAATAATTATTTAAATATTGATAGAGGGAAAGCCTTTAAGGGAAAGGATTCTCATTTGTTTTTTTTTTAAATAGGAACACTCTATTGACCGTTAAATCTGATTTTAATGAAATTATGTACTTGAGATTCTGTGGCTTGTGATTTAATCTCAATCACATAATTTCATTAAAACCAGATCTAACGGTCAATAAGGTGTCCCCTTTTTTTAAAAAAATGGGGATCCCTTTCTTTAAAGGGCATATTGATAAAGGTGTTCAATTTTTATTGATCACATATTATCTAATTTACAAATTTTATTTACAAAATTAATCTCTCTAATATTACACTTTTAAATTCAGATACAAAATGGAAAGTAAATTTGCAAGATGAAAAATATTACGAGAGAAGTACAAAACGGTAAGTAAAATTGCGACTCGTAGACTGAGTTTTTTCTTCTTCACACATTTTGTCTTAAATATATAATCCCCAAGTTTGGCATTTTCCCTCCTTGCCACGGCCATGGACCACAGTAGTCTCACCGTCCCTACAAATTGTTTGGGCAAAATGGCCTTTGGGTCTCGAACCAATAGGCCGGTCGATAACTACATACGTTTAATTAAAAATAATATTAGATTCCATGTGATAAAGTACCATCTAATCTTATTAGGCCATTCTAATTGTTTGGCTGTATTTAGCCACCATCCTTAAATAAAGATATATCCTTAAAAGTTCGACGCTTTATAAACTATCTGTTACCTCATATTTTTGACATACTATTAGATAATATTTGTACGAGAATTGACGTTAAACTGTAAGATGACAAAGAGTACATAAAGAGTCCCACTTTGGGGAGTCAGAAATAGTGCAGGGTTATAATTTTGGAAAATACTCCAAAATTGGACAATTTCTTAATCTTGGGTCAGAAGCAGGACATTTTGAATATGTACACAGCATGCACACGCCATGCACAACAATTGGACAAAAATAGGATTTTTCCTACACCGAAAAATGATCAAATTGTCCTCCCATATAAATGAGTTATCCAGAAGTTCTAGTATTCATTTCTCATTTTGTAGAGAGAGAAACAGAGAGGAGAGAAGGAGAAAATCTCTCTCACCCAATTCCAATTCTAAGAACTCTAACCCCCATCTTCTTCATCCAAGAGGTTTCTCTCTAACCCACCCATCTTCTTCATCCAAGCTATCTCTCTTTCTTTCTTCTTCTTTTTTTCTCTCTCTCTCCTCTCTCTACATTTCGAATATGCACAATAGCTCTCTCTCTAACCCACCCATCTTCTTCGATTTTTACCTTTTCATTTGTAGGTTTTGTGAACTGGGTTTGCTTAATTCTGCTTTTTGATTGATGGATTTTTAGAGTTGAAGTAATTGGTTTGGTGTTTCTTGGAGGAGACCCAAATCCTTCATTTTTTATTTTTTATCATTTCTCTAATTTATATGTGGGTTTTCTTTTCTTCTGTCTAATCCCTCCCTCTGCTCTCTCTCTCTCTCTCAATCCAAATTTACAAGCACTAAAATAGGGTTTGGCTTTTGCTGCAATTAAGTGAAAAAACGTATTAAAGGTTAGTTTCCTTTAGGAGAATAGATAAATTTGAGGGAAAAGAGAGAAATCAGAGTGGAAAGAAGAGAGATGGATATGGACGAAATTGTTTTGCGTAGTCGTTCGCTCTTTTCGTATTAAGCTCGCTCATACACTATATGTATACGACATGCACATCTTACACTCCTAGATCTGAGCTCAACCCAAAAACTCATAGCTCACAGCTTTCTCTTCGAAATCAGAAAAAATGACGCAATCAGATAAATGACCCTAAACTTTATATGACGAATTGAAGATTCATTAATTTGAATTTGGTATCAAAATTGATTGGGTTCAAATATTTCAAGGATTTGAAAATTGCAGTTTGAATGGGCACGAAAGAACCCAATTGAATCAAATGAAATTGTTTCACAAACTCGTTCGTTTTTTTTTTTTTTTTTGGGATTTGCAGGCCTTGCCTTTGAATCAAGAAAAAAAGTAGTAAACTACGTTATTGCGAAGAGTATCAAAGATGTGAATACGCACCATATACACTATATGCACATGACATGCATATAATATATACAGTACATGCACATGATATGCACAGAGCGGGAGAAACTTTAAAGGCAACATATTGGTATAATGGATACAATTAAAACATAATTGTTACGTATATAAGATTACAGTGACAATTTGAAAAGTCTTGTTACGTATATCAACCACCACTTAACTGTACACGTGGAAAACATGATACTTGTTGCCGTTATTTCATGGACACTCATGATGAAGGGAAAATTATGAGCTTAACACATGGGATTTCTAAATGACTAGCATGCATATACAATTCAAAATTTATATACATGAGCAACGGAAGCAATTTATCAAATAATATCAAAGCTATAGTCATGCAAATCCCCTTCAAGGTTCATAGGTTTATATATAATGCATCAAAACATTTTAGTAAAGAACAAAGTGAAAGTTTAGTCTTATACCTCTTGATCTAGACTTGAGACCAAGGATGGACCACCTCCAAGCCCTTTGTTCCTTGAAGTCCTTGAGCCTAGCCTCCCTCCTTGCCTCCTCCACTTTGTTAGTAAGAGTGCTCCAAGGTTCTCCTTAAGTCTCCAAAGGAGAAGACCTCTAAAGATCCACACCCACTAGTGTAGTGAGATGGATGGAGGAATAACCAAAAGGGTGAAAGATTGTTAGTAAATTCACCCTCTAGGTGGCCGGCCTTTGTGGTTTTAGAGAGCTATTTTCTTTTGCCTCTTTGTTGTTCAAAAACACACAAAAAACCCTAATGAACTTTGTGCTATAAAGTTCCTTATATAGACAAAAAGAAACCTAGTCAACAACTTGACTAAATATCTCTCCCAAACCCTTTAAGTGGCCGGCCCTTTAGTGTTTGGTTTGGGCTTTGGGCTTTGGGCTTTTATTATTTCAAGTCATCCTATGCTTGAATAAAAGCCCAATGGGTTTAGTCCCAATGGGCCCAATTAAACCCGAACGTTTCTTTAAGCCCAAAACGATCTTTTATCGCTTTTATGATTTCTTTAGACTTTCTAAATTAATCACAACACTTAATTAATCCAATTAATTATTTCCTTCATCCATTAATTACTCACTACAAGAGTGTATCGGTGTACAATCATTTTAGGTTCTAATTAGCAAGGCAGTGAAGTGATTGGCTTCAATCCAATTGATTATATTTAATTCAATCACTTAGTGAATTAAAACTTCATTTTAATTCACCTTTCTTCTTTGATGACTACATTTAATCATTTAGAAGAACTCACAAGCTATGAGTGACATCTAACCATATGTCATAGCTACCCAAGCTAAAGTAGAAGTTGTTCGGAGAACCTATATAGTTGGAATTACAATGTAATTCGATCCTTCTCTAAAACAATACTCTCAATCACATTACTAGGGTATGGATATATTATGTCAAACCCCTAATATGATTATTCCTTCTTATATGATTCTATTGAGTCGTATAGGAACGCTTTTCTTTATTACGCTTGATACTTCGGCCGAAGATTCCCGAATCATATCTTAGAGTATTCTTCCTCTCTAATCGAGGATTAGAGATTCCTTGTTGCGCATTCACTTGCCTTCATGACTAAGTGGCTTAACCTCAATTATGCCGTGGACATCCGCGAATGGGGTGACTTTGACATAATCAAAGATTAAGTACTTAGCCACAAGACAACGACGATGCCTCAGGTCAAAGGACTACTTACATTATTCCAACCATTAGAGTTACTTGCTTGACATGTGAGTAGACCTCCATGCAAGTACTCTCGTTCGATTGTGTTCAGTGAACTCATTCCCTTAATGAGCACCTACATACTTGTCTTAGTGTCACAACACGAATGGGATGAGACTTTCCATCATTTGAAGCGGACATAGTATGTACCGGTCTAAGCATTGTCAGTTTCCCTCCGACAATCCAATGACTAGGAACCTTTTGGACATAATGGTTATGTGAAGAAGGTCTCTGTAGTCTAACATCATTAGATTACTTCTTCAATCGATCTATTGTCCATGGATACACTATTTAGGACATATATAGTTTATTGAGATAGTCCTAATTCGTGTCTTTGCCATTTGATGTATAAGAGTCATCCATACATCGATTCATTTGTCCTGAAAGGTTTCTTCCAAAGATTGACTTTCAGGGCATATTTCCAACACATGATCCTTAACGTTCTCTAAGCTTCTTTTTTATTATTATTTTGCTTTTCGCCAAGACCAACTAGGTTGTGGTCATACTCGCTAAATTATGGGGCACAACATGCATGCATCATAACTAGTGAACATTTCTGCTTCTCATATCAAGATGTAGCTATGCACATTACGGAAAAAATTTCTCAAATTTCTGCAATTGGACACTTGAACGAGAAATTGTTCCATCTCAGTTTTCTAGCACGTCAAAACTCAAAATTTATTCCATAACCGATACACCCCAACATGAAACACAAACCCTAATTTAACTTCTAAGTATTAATTCATCTTACAAAACAACCTATTTATTCCATAAATCATTGATGAAGGAACTTAGAACTAAACACCCTACCTTACTATGCATACCGAAGCTTTAGTCGCTGGAAAAAATGGAACTTTCTGGCCAAAACAAAAAATATGGTACAAAACCCAACTCTTTCTTCTCATCTCTCGCGCATCTCCTTGTTCGAAATCAAAGGTATGAGGTCAACCCAAAACCCAGCTCACTCTTCTTGCCTCTCTTTGGACTTCCCTCTTTTCAAAATCAAAAATCAGAAATATGAGCTCAACCCAAGAACCAAAGCTCATAGAGCTCTCTCGACAACCCTCTCTTCCAAATGAGAGCAGTGATGCAATGGGTTGATGATTTTTAGTATTCATAAGTGGGTATTTTAGTAATTTCGGATTTGTGCATGACTGGTGCATTGCCGGTTTGTCCTATTTATGTCCCCAGATTATATAAATTGTCCCATTTTGAACTATTTTCCTATAATTTTTCATGTCCAATGATGGAGGGGTTTCAGTTTAACCCCTTCATATTTATTACCTTTTAGTATATTGAGAATAACTATGGTATTTTTACAAATTGCTTCATTTGCAGCCACTTGATCTTGGCCCTCCGATTTCCAGCATGTTTTGCATTATGTGGCTTAGTTGTTGCAGGTGCCTGATATTTGATGTATCGCCAGCCAATTTGCACGTGGTAGACCCAGGCGCAGTGTTAGCCCGTTCCTACAAAGTACAAAGAGGGCTACATTTGGTAAGCCCTTTAGGAATTGGCACATAAATTTTTTAGGAGAATATTTTTGCCGTTGGAGTTGAATTTTGAGTTAAAAGCACTTCATCGGAGATGGCCTTTATTCATGAATATTGATAGAAATCTCTCATGACCAAGAATTAATCTCTCATATGAAACCAGAATTAGAGTAAGAAGAAAGGCAAATAAGTGCAAGAGGAATAAATACGTAATTGTAGTTGGCCCGCTGAGTCTGTCACTAAAATCCTCCAGTTACAATTAAAGAAAAATATCATGAAAGAAATTATTAAGATGTTAACCAATTATTAAAACAAGAAATATACTAACATCAATCGGTCGATCACATGTGATACTAGCACAACTATTGATATTTGTAGACAACACTGTAAGGTCCCATTAAGCTGAGCCAACATCGACTTATTGGTTGCCTATGACTCTTTAACATTTTCAAAATCCCCATGTATATTGGTCTATGTATTTAGATTTGACTCATAAACACAGTTTGGATAAACTAAATAAAGAGTCAACAACATTGAATTACAACATGTTCCTTCTTTTTCTTCTTCTATTTTTTTTTTCCTATCATTGCTCTGTCTTCTTTTTCTCTTGTTTTGCATGGAACTTTATTGCACTCACCAAGTACCTTAAATGACAAGTTTTGGCAGTTTTCAAGATTGCTCGACATTTTCCTACACTCACCTCTCGACAAGCCTCGAAGATTACAGCAGTAGTCGACATATATTAGCAAGACACCACAAGTGTCCACCAAGCGCTCAAAAAATGATCGATGAAGGTTTTTTTTTTTTTTTAATAATGACCTGATCAAAATTCAAACATACAATTATTTTTATATACAAAAAATTATTTTTATAGGGGTCGGTGGGTCCCCAATAGTAGTTGGTAGTTGGTTAATTAACGAAATGCCTAGAGTATTAATCTTTGGTCAAACTATTTTTGACAAACAATTATATTAGTGAGTTAAATTGTTAATTATTAATTGAATAGAATTGGTGAAGATCGAATCCACATCTAAGTATATTAGCATAAATGTTTTCTATCACTGTATGAAACGCCATTTGCAGAGTTTCCACAAACCTTCCATCTTCCACATCTGAGTTTAAAGAGAGAGGCTTTGATTTAATGACCCGTTCAATTAGCGGGGGCATTCTTAATCATCTGATGTTGATCGATTATTATCTTGAGGACGAGGGTTGGAGGGTCCTGCGTGCCAAATTTTCATAGTGTCACGTCTTGCTTTATTTTTATGAAAAAAATAGTTTTATTTAAAGAGAGAAGTTTTTAGTACACCTGTGTCAAATACAATCAAACCAAAAAAAGTATTTTCGGCAATAGAACATAAAGAATTCTCCCAAATATCAATGTTTTTTTTTTTTTTTTATGGAGTGATCAACACTAATAATGACATCGACAAGAAAATTTGCCTCACGAAATATATGACAAAGAAATAAAAGAAAAGGAGCTTAATGTCATATTGTCTTATGCTTGGTTGGGTCATTTGGATTTTAATCTTCACCTAAGCAATCACCGAAATCTAAAAATGATGAAGTGGATGGAGTTTTTTTTTTTTTTTTTTAAATAAACGATATTATCTACACTAAAGGGGCGGGATGAGCTCAGTCTCACAATGAGTTAGCAGTAATGTGGTTCAAATTCGTCTTTGATGACAATCGAACCTAAGATCTCTCACTTACAGGTGAAGAGAAATACTACTAGATTATAGTACTAAATGACAAGTGGACTACGAAGTAAAAGAAAAAAAGAAAAAGAAAAAGAAAAAGGATGCTGTGGTAATGAATTCTAAAAGTAAGGCTGTGAAAGGCCATCCAAAACTCCCAAGGGTCATGGATCATTCTCAACCCAATGGTTGCTTTTGGGCGACCTATTATTTATTTGGTTTATAGACCCAAATTGGATCATGTACCTCATTAAGGCCTGCACTATTCTCATTGTTTAAATTTTGGTTATGTTTACACTTTTATTATAGAGTAAAATGTTGATGTGGTCCCTTAATTATTATCAAACTAAAGTTTAAGTCTCTAAACTATTATTTAGAAAAATAAGTCATTAAATTCATTAAAAATTACATTTGTCCACTACTGTAAGATTGGAAGCTAAATTTGTTGTGGGACGAAATATAAGATTCAAAGCTAAATAATCTAGTTCACTATCAATTTAAGTTAGATTCACAACCTATACGCAATGTTAAGGCTTATTAGTGAGAAAATGATAGTATTACTATCTAAAGTGTGCCACGTGACTTAAAATGATGAAAATCGGGTGGAACAGCTTCAAATCTTATAAGAGGGAGGAAATTAACAATTTTTATTTGGCTTCCATATATGTAGATCAAAACCTCTTTAATACTAGTTTTCTATTTGGCTTTTGCTTTAAGGTAAATAGGATTAAATACCAAGTTGAACATAGGAAAAATATCAATTCTAAGGAAAATTACCAAGCCCAACCCATTTTATTTAGATTAAGTCATAATTTTTTTTTTTTTGAACAAACAATATTATTTACTATAAGGGGGAGGGGGTGGGCTTAGCTTCATAATGAGTTAGCAATAATTTGATTCAAATTCGCATTTGGTGAGAATTGAACCTAATACTTCTTACTTACCAGTAAAGAATACCCCTAGATCGTAGTACTAGATGGCCAAGAAATTTTCAAGCATAAGAGAATTTATATTACCCCTTGCACGTCACTTACAGGTCACTGACGCCAATGCTATAAATTGTTGTCGGCCACCATCATTGGTGATGAAATTTTTTTTCGATTGTTGGAAAATTTTTAAGTCATTTTTCAATAGTGACAAAAAAAATATGAATGGGTTCAACTTTTTCATCTTCCATTATGTTTATTGTATCTTCTCATGTATACATAATACAATAAAAAACCAATGAGAAAATTCTTTGCTTTACATGTGTTTTTTGAAAGTCACTGTTAGACTGTGACGACCCGTCCCTAATTTTATGATTTTATTAATTTTAAAAGAGTGAATTTTAAAAGACTGTGACGAAAATGCCCCTAGAGGTAAGGATTTTGACTTATGTTAACCATCATTTAGAGAGACGTATGACTTATTCTTTTAGTGTATTTGCGTAGTACATGATAATACGAACGTGTATGCACCAATGGAGCTGAATTTGGAGTTACGACGAAGATTTTACAAACTACGGAGCATGATAGGCATTTTAGTAAATTCACGTTACAGGAGATATTTTTCTGTTTCTCCATTGATGACTTTGAGCTGTGTGCCATGTGGCGCCCACACCCTATTCCTTCACATTTCTCCCGTGTTTCCCTCTCATCTCTCCCTTTTCTTTTCTGCCATCCTATCATGTCTCTCTCTCTCATTGTACTCTCATCTCTCTGTAAAATAAAATAAAAACAATGGAGCCGAGCTCCCTCATCTCACACTTTCCCGTCCTTCTCCTTCCCATCCCAAACCTTAGAGATTTTAAATTATGCTCACTGCACAACAACAAACTGGACAATGACACCACCATCTATAGGCTTTCTCCTTTCTCCCTCATTTCACTCTATTTTCCCTGAGTGTAGGAACCACCACCAGTGCATATTTTCCGGTGAACTTGCAGCAACTCCACCACGGTGAGCCTCGAGACCACTCCTAACCTCAGACCTTTCTTATTTTGAACTCCTAATATTGTTTTGGGTTAATCTCAATTTACTACCCTCAAGTTTCGTGGTTTTCAACATTTGGTACATGAAGTTTTTTTCGTCCCAGAGTCATACCTAAAGTGTTAATTTTGGGACATACTCATACATCCGTTAAGTTTTCCGTCAGAATCTCGTTTAACTGATGACGTGGAGTCCACATAGACAATGACTTGGAGTCCACATAGACAATGACTTGGCGCCACGTGTCAATTTGGACCCATTTAAATATAAAAAAATAAAAAAATAAATTTGTTTTCCTTTTTCTTCCTTTCTTCCTCTGTCTCTCTCCCTCTTCTATGAGAAAACCCAGCAACCACCAACCTTTACCCAAAACCCAACTTCATGAGCCGCAGGAAATGGGTTCCCAATTGGAGGTCAAAAGAGAAAAATGAGAGTCCCACCAATCCTGACGCCACCGTCGTGATCCGACCGGAAGCCAAGTCGCAGTTAGCTTGCAGATCCAACATCTGCACCGAAGCCGCCTCCACGACACCAACGATTGCAGTAGAAGAAGGCCGCGATCAGCCCAAACACCAGATTCGAAGGTAGCAGAAAAACCGATGGGGCACACTCGGAAAGCAACAGAGCCAGCGTGAGCACCAGAAAGAAGAAGAATAAGGTCACAGACTACAAGGACATGAATTGGTGGATGAGGGTGCAGCCCTTGAAGAGTGGGTTGGCGTCGAATAAGGTGAGGGTCTGGTGGACGACAGCGACCAATAGGCAGGCGATTATGGCATAGAGCTGGAGATACCTGAGGCGATGATGAGGATGATGATTAAGGTTGGAAGATGAAGAGGAGAGGGGGAAGGGGTAGTAGGACTTGGCGACATAAGACTTTGGAGATTTGAGGTGGTTGCGGGTGCTGGCCACCATGTGGTAGAGTTCTAGTGATACCAATACGGAGGAAGACAAAATCTGGTATACTAGGGCTGCCATTTCTCTCTCTTTCCCTGCTTATTTTGATGCTGCTTCAATCATTCTCTCTCTTGAGTTTTGAGTCTTGGGTTTTGTGATGGTGAAAAATGGTGATTCGATTCTTTATTTATTTATTTTTTGGTGCGCTGGTGGTTATGGAGATGGAGGGTCGGGTGGTAGAATAAGGGGGTTCTGTTTTCTGTTTTTTTTTTTTTTTATTTCCACATGGATCCCTTAATGACACGTGGCGCCGAATTATTGTCCACATGGGCTCCACATCATCAGTTAACGGGAAACTTAACAGCCAGACTAACGGATGTATGAGACTGTCCCAAAATTAAGACTTTAGGTATAACTCCGGGACGAAAAAAACTTCATGTACTAAATGTTGAAAACCACAAAACTTGAGGGTAGTAAATTGAGATTTACCCTATTGTTTTTAACCTTAAAATTTGATTGGGGGTGATTTAGTGTTGAGGACAAGTCGGGGAAGTTTTTCCCCAGATTTTTGGAAGGAACCAACTGTGGTCATCAAGCCACTTTTTGACTACTTTTCTGGTAAACTCCAACCATGTCACGGCCTCAAATAAGTAACGACCGATTCCCTACATTTCTAACTTCAAGTTGGTTCTTGTATCATCGAATTTGGTTAAGAATCGAGCTCGAAATGAGCTCTGAAAGTCAGGGGAAAAACCTGCACAATTGTAGGAACTCGTGAAGAAGGCAAGTACGTTTGTACTCGCAGGCACGTGGGTGTGCGTGGGCTCACTTTGGTTGGCGGCGCGTGCGGCGTGTTTGATTCGATGACATGATTTGTGAGTGGGTCTTTGCTTTTAAATATTATATATTTATTTAGTGTCCATTTATATATTTGAAAAAGAATTCCATACGTATGCCTAGATTATAATAAGATTTATAAGAATTAGCGAAATAGCGAAAATTTACGAAACTATCCTAAATTTTATGGGATGCACATGTATGCGTACTTTTACGAGATTCTAATTACAGCCATGATTAATATTTTATTTATTAGTATTACGTTGATGTGAATTATCGATTTACTATTGTGTGATCGTATTTACATTGTCTGTTTATCGTGGCTACACTGGTGTTAATACTCACCCGGGCCATGGCCAGTCTTTCACGTGTATGTTCACATTGCACCGTACGCTCACTTTGGATTCATTGTAGGTGCCAGTCCTGTCCTAGATTGCTATAGGCAATTAAGACTCGTATGTAATGCGCCTAGCGTCAGTCTTCACATGATTGTAGTGCTAGAGCGTAAATCGTTATTACACCCAGTTCTGTTCATGTTCGAATACCTCTACATGAACTCGTGTGTCAGCCTGTGTCGATGAGCACTCCATGTGATATGTTTATTTCTGCACGATATCATAATTATTGGAAGTTATATGGCTATTTACGAATTTTGTGACATATTGAATTCTTGAGATATTGCAGGCTACGGTAAGTATTTTCATACTATACGTTATAGTATATTTTGGAAACTATACTTGTTTTACGACGAGGGGTTATAATGTTTTCAAAAGGTTTTTATAAAACATTATTTTTTGGCCCACTCACCTTTGTTTTTCACCCCTCCAGGTTTTAGTAGCTGGGCTTTCGTATCAACGAGGATTCTTGGCAAATCTTAGTATAGACGGTTACCTTTAATGGTATAATTATTATCCTACTCTACTGTACTTTACTTATGCTCTGACATCACATGTGAAATGGATTCATTCCCCTTCACAAGTGCACTCTTATATTTAGGCACTTTTAGGTTTAAATTTATTCACATTTTTCACATCACTACACTTTATGGCTTCGTCACCCTCTTGGTGTCGACCAACACAGCTCGATTTGGAGTCCAGGTGGACATTTCAGGTCGGGGTGTGTCAGTTTGATATCAAAGCATAAGTTTGGGCAGTATTGCGTTCATCACACACATGATGTAAGCATTCCTGGTTCTTGAACCTAAATGTCGAATCTTGCCACCTCGTCGAGCACGAAATATGTGTTCACTTTTCCTAAGCTTTGGGCATTGTCAACGACTTATCGACCTTCTAGAAAATCGTTTTGGCAACCGCCCCTAGACTATAAACAATGAACCTCCCTGCTAAGGAAAAATTCATTTTGGAAATGAGTTCTTAGCCCCGCAGTAGGTCTAATGTATCGATAGTTGTGTATCACTAGAGATTTACCAATCAATTCCATCACCATTCTCCCATTGTATTTACCAACCTTTTTTTACTCTTTGGCAGTATCCATTAGTATACCACTTATCAAACTCCTATGAAACCTTACTTTTCATCGAAATATTTGGAAGTTTCTCGAACGACATTGTGGTGCTAAAGTGGTAGCACTCGATGGAAGAACACTTCGACAATACAATTTTTTCAAACGTAGTGATAATTCTGGATCTTCAGGGGGAATATCAATTTTTGTTTAAGTTCTTTCTAGAATAGATTATTAACAAATTCCTTTTTCCAACTTTAGAACACACCAACCAACACTAGTTCCCAGATTTCCTTTCGATGTTGTACTCATAATTTCGATGAGTATAGGCTTGTGAGTATGAGTTGTTATACCTTCGGGTAGCAGAAATCCCCAAAGTAGAATTCAAATTCCTCTAGAATCAAGGAAACCACCTCACATGACCAATTACTCACTAATCAACCGAAACCATCTACTCAAGTGGGCTCTAACTTATAATCAGCCTACAGTGTATCTACTAATTGACAATATTGTCCGATATCTAGGAATTGTCAACCAGTATTCAAGCGGTATGATTTCTGATACCGAACACATGTACTAGTATCTAGGAGTGATACCCTTATGCTAGAACGCCAATTCACAGTTTCAGGGTAGTGAACAATATCAAAAGTATCATAAATGTGTTAATTAGCAACGCGACTGATAGACTGATTAACAATGACTACCTGGGCCAAAGAAATTAAATCGTGGGAACTTAGGAGCAAGTTTTGTATTAGGACAGTAAATTCGTAGTTGTCTTAGCCATATTACCCATTTAGGTAACCAAAACCTCTTCGACCAATCACTTTTTCTATCACTTCCACAAACAAATATTAGAATTGAGGCACGAGTTAATTCCCACTGTAAGAGAGAATTGTGTATCGAGAAAGCAGTGAGGACTTGTTAGTACGTGTCATAAAGAAAGGAAGTAGTATGGTACGATTCGAGGGCATATACCTTTGGTGTCATTTCTCAAAATGTTACTTGGGATATTACCAAATGGTGAAGTGATGTTTACCATCGATCCACTTTCTTGTACTACACTAGTTTTCCTTGCATCTTATCGAACAACTCCTACATGAATGAGAGAACTTAGTTACAAAAGCTTATCGAATAGGAATTTACCCAACCAAACACTTTATCTAAGGAACCTCAAACCTATCCGCGAAGGCAAAAGACTAAACCTTAGGATCATACCTAGACTTTAGCAACTCAATCAAATGACGATTAGAACCGTTAACCCATACTTCAAATTGATGGTCTACCCAACCAACTTTTGGAACTCAAGTTTTTTCTGTAGTTTGTCGAACTCGTAGTGGTCTTATCGATAACTTTCTCACCTATCCCATCAACGAGATCAAATTTTCTTAACCACCAACAGTCAGCTTATTACCACCTTCCTCAAAGGTTAACTTGGTACTTTTCATGTGAGACGTGATCTCAGCAGACAACATTCTTTTATTTTCCCCAAAAGGTTGCAAATGTAGGAAATTGGATATTTCCCACAAATTGTTGTGAAATATGTGTTACCCTTGGCTTTGTCGATTTATTGGTTGTTTGTTAGTGACTTTTCAGCTGTGGCATTTTTCCTTCCAATTTAAGTTGAGGAAAAACCAGTTTAGTTGAGACGTGGATTATGATTAAAGTTGCGACAACTGAGGTGTTTAAACAATATTAATTTATATGTAGGTAATTACACGATTCAAACAATATTATCTTTTTTTCACGAGATATGTCTATTTTTTAATACGGTTAATTAATTTACATATGTTACTAATATTTATGATACAAGAAAGGTAAAATATCCATATGGATTTAATTGCTCATCGTAATTAGGATGAGTAATAACATTTATTTACCAAATCAAGATTTTGTGGTATAAATTGTAAATGTGTTGTAATAGTTGGTTATATATTTATCTACATGACAGTATATTTGAAATTTGAATTTTATTTGAATGTGTAAATTTGGGTGGGTTTTTGTTTGAAAAATAAAAGTTTCAAGTACCTATATCTAAAGAACCCTTATCATAATCATATATTCAAACAATCTCCACATCTTTTATCCCACAACAAACTCTATCATTATTCCCCATAAATAAATAATAATAAAAAACTATCATTATTGTGATTACAAAAGAATATATAGGCGTAAAGGGTTGAGATAGACCACCATCCAACCCTCCGATTAAGGCAAACAATATTTTTGGTGATATTATCTACGCACTATTTTTTGCCTCACAAACATTCATTTTTATCTCACACATCCTCTTAATTCCTGATTACTGAAAGGGATGAATTGTTGTGTTTTCATGCGCCCGTGTTTTAACTTATCATGTCTAAGTATACGTGTTAATTCAAAGCCCTTTTGATTTTCTTTCTATAATGTAAGGTGTTGGTTGATGAAATTGAGGTTCCACCATAAAATCAATTAGCAATATAGGGAGTAGCCCAAGACTATATGGGTGCGTTTGTTGCGCCGGACTGTCTCGGACTGGACTAACTGCCGGGACTAAGCTGGACTGGCTTAGACTGGACTAAGCTGGACTAACTTAGTGAAGCGTTTGGTGTAATGTCGGACTAAGAAGCAGGATAAGAAAAACAGTACTGTTCACCAGATTTGTGTTTGCTTAGACTAGGACTACAAATTTTTGCCATTGTGTAATAGAGTAATGCTACAAATCTCATGATATGGGTTAATTGGAGCATATTTTTGCCATGTATATTATGAATCTTAAAAAAAATTGACAATTGTTTTGTTTCTATTACCTGCTAATAAAATTGGGTTTAATTTGCAAATGTAGCTTGGTTTAAACTCTATCACCCAACAGAAGAAAAATAATAGTGCCCAATACATGCAACTTCAACAAATACAAGTACATAAGAAGATCTCCATAATTTAGAAAATCCTAATTAACATTAGTTAACATTAGCCAAAATAGATCTCCATAATTTACAAAATGACTAGTTAACATAAGCCAAAATACTCGTGCAAAGCTAAGTTATAAGCCATAACATAAGATTGTATGATTAATAAAATACATCCATGTTAACATTAATAAAATACATCCATGTTAACATTAACCAAAATCCCTATCCGCTTGCGTTGTCGCTTAAAAGCCTTTGGACGAACACTTTCTTGAGTTTCGGTTTGATTGCCCTGAACACTCCCACATTTTTTGGTTTATCCAAAATAAGAGACAATGCATCAATTTGATCCATAGGAGAGAGACCCATTGCTTCAAGTTCATTAGCTATGTCAGTATTTTTTTATTGAATTATCTGCCGAACCAGTTACGGTGCCATCCACGCCATCAGCAACCCTCTGTTCTGCTTCTGGATCATCTTTCACAGTTTCATCACCACCTCCCTGCACAAACATCAATCTCCTCATATACATGAATGAAAGAAGAATAACAAAAAAATACTCACTAATTCAGATCAAGAGGATGGTAAATTCATTGACAAAGACACAATTAAAGATTGTCTTCATACCCGATTCACCAAGCAATTGATTGAAGGATGTCTCCGTAGAAGATTATGAACCAGCGCAATATTAACTAACGCTCCAGATGGAGGAACTGAAATTGATAGCCTACTCAATTTCTTGGCAAAAGCCGCAGCCAAATATGCAGGAAGAAGTGGCGATTTTAAGCAAGCATCTACAAGCTGCAAATCAAATAGAACAATTGTAAATTAACCAATTCGTTCAATCTGAATATTCAAAACCAATTAGTCCTATATGTCTTGTGTTATAGAAGTTTAACTTTAGACCAACTGTTACTGCAGTAGTGATTAGTATTACCTGAAAAAACTTCGATCGATGTTTTGCCAGAAAAATAGAGGGAACCAGTAATGCATAAAGTTTCTCATAGAAGTTGGGGTACTCTAAACCATGTTGCGTCATGAGGATGAAAAGACTGCTAAGAGCCATGACGCTGATAACACCACCAATGTCATACGATCTAGTTAAGAAGTCGCTGCACATCATCAATATATGAGATGTCATGTGATTTTATAGAAAAGTCACAGCAAGCTGTCAAGAAATGAACTACAATCAAAGTCACAAAAGACAAACTGAAAACATAAATAAAACATGTTTCATAAGTAAATTTACCATAACAGGACAGGGTTAGCTAGAAAAGGAATGACTGCCTGGAGTGTGGCAAGAACCTGAGCATCAAAACATACGAAAAAAGAAAAGAAAGATAACACTTCCTTCCAATGATTATGGAAATAATTATCCATGTATTACTCACTCATTCCACTACTTATACAGTCAAATGAACTGGAAATAGCATCTTTACATTTCATTAAGTTAATAAGAATGTTGGGCAATAATCATGTTGGAGCCCATAGCAAGGACTGACTAACTGATGCATACTCTATTTTCCATTTTGGTAGGTGATTAACTTATCCATCATCATTAACAAAGTCTTCCACCAAAAGAAAAAGTATTAAAAGGAAGCAAAGTACGAGTTCAACTGCTTAATTACTGAGTGAGAAGGCAGGGAACACTAACCTGATCCACTCCACATCTCATGATCAGTTTTATCAACTGAGCTTTCCAGAGAGGGGATGTGTGATATCAAATAATGAATCTTGTGAATTAATTGATCCATGCTGCAAGTAAATAATTTTAGCCATCAAAAGCTAATAAGTTAACGCATTAACATACCAAAGAATCCAACATGTATGCATGCTAAACATAAATTCATTGACTCGATTACAAAATAAAAGAATAGCACAGATGAAAATGGACTTTGAGTCAAGGAAGAATCCAATATTACATAAAGATATACAAAGATCCAAGTAACGTAAAAGTAAAATGTTTAATTCCAAGAAATCTTGATCTGAGACCAAAACATCTACACATATTGTCAACAATCTGCATATGCAGAATGTAACAATAACTTCAACACTTGCCATTATGTCTGACCCAATCAGAGCACAGAAGGCAACACATTCTATATTAGGGTCATGTACATCTCTTAACAAGAGAAGTTCAATGAGAGAATAAGAGAACAGAAATTTCCTAAGCGATAGCGTTTTACTAACCTTTCCCTAGGATGCTCCCCATCTTTACCGTCTGTCTTGATGTTTTTATCCTCTAAGAGGGAGATAGAAATGAACAAACCTACTAAGTTAACTATAACATCGCCACTACCCTCACTCGAAAAGATGAAAAACATAAGTTTTTGCAAGAAACACAGCAGAAAGTACCAGAAATCCCATTTGCATCCAGAACTTTGGAAAGCTTTTCCAAGCTAATGTAGGTAAAATAACTGCAAGAAATAGATGCCACAATTATTACACCTTTTAAGTGGCCAGTACCACAAATTTCCATAATAAAGGTTCCAACAAATAATAGAAGTCCTAAGAAATATCATAATTCCTAAAATCAATGGAATGTGATCTTACCGGACATCAATATACTTGAAATACTTGGATGAGAGCAAGTCTAACATCAAATCAACTGGTGACGTAGTGTAAACCTATCAGCGATAACAAAAAAAATTATAGCTTACTATTGAAATTACAACAGAGAAATATGAAAAAATAAAACTCAAACTAAGCTTTTGGAGAATCAATACAACTTACAATACTACGAAGCAGCCTATGGTACATTGCAGAGTGAAACTTTCCACCATTTCCGAACATCACAAACTCCATTATCGTGTCCAACACCACCTCCTAATCGCATTCAGAGAATCGAATTCTAAAATTGAAATCGTACTTATACAAAAACAAAAGAGAAAAGAACTGACTTTCAATAAATCGAAAAGCAACCCTGAGAGCTTCATCGGATTGCGTAGAAAGCAGGACTTCGACGAGGGCCTCAACGAGCTCGTCGAACTTGGAGCGGAGCCAGGTCAGGTATATGAAATCGGGGTCGTCGTGGGAGCCATCGGAGTCGGGGGCTTGGAGGAGGAGGAAGGGAGGTCGGGGAGGAGAGGGGTGAAGAAGGACTGGAGAGAGAGGAGGGACTCGACGATGTTCTGAGGTGGCGAGGCCGGGGAAACGAAGGAGAGGAGCTTGGGGAGGTTGTTGATGTGGGCCCGAGACGAGAGGAGCTCGTTACCTAGGGTTTTGAGGTCGGAAAGTTTGGTGGCTTTTTGCTTCTGCTTCTGCTTCTTGGAGAGGATTGAGGCCATGGCTGCTTCAGTTAATATCACAAACAAATCCACACAAATCGACGAAAAACATCCAAGATTCGAAGCTTACCAACTTGAGGCAGATGACAGCGACCAGATGCTGTAAGGACGACGATGAGCGTGAGGACGATGTGGGAGCACGGCAAGGACGATGACGAGGGCAGACGCAGAGAGGACGATGTGGGATGTGGGATGTGGGATGTGGGAAGACGCAGAAAATCTGTCGATGGTTTCTCTGGCTTACGAGTCCGCCCGAAATTGGGATCCCTCGTGAAGAACGGCTAAGCCCCCCCTTAGTCCTAGCGAATCCCACCTAAGCTCATTAAAGCTAATCCCGATGCCCACCAAACACTGGACTATAGTCTAGTCCAGTCCAGTCCCAGTGAATCCTGTCAAACAAACGTACCCTATAAGTACATAGCAAACATTGTGGTTGACGAAATTGAGATTCCACCATAAAACCAATTGGCAATATGGGGAGTAGCCCAAGACCACATAAGTACATAGTAAACATTGTCCCTCACCGAGGTGGGACAACTCTCAACACGTCTCCGCACGTGTGGCGGATTTTCAAGCCTACACATGGACAACAACTGGGTGACGTGAAGCGCGTGTGGCCGTTTGACTTCACACGAGGACAACCCGTTTTGATACCATGATGAAATTTAAGTTCCACCATAAAACCAATTGGTAATATAGGGAGTAATCCAAGACCATATAAGCACATAGTAAACATTGTCCCTCACCGATGTGGGACAACTCTCAACATTGGTGTGCTGATTGAAGTGTTTCTTGCGTTTCTTCTTTCGGCCTTGTTTAATGTATTTACTCTACGTGATTTTATTTAGGTAACCCATCTTTTCAATAGCTCTGCTCATTGGTTGTCAGTGAATTAGTAATCCGCCATGAACTAACGAACGCTTCTCATTCGCTATCATTGTTTGACTTCTTAATCACAAAAGGAGATTCTAAGAAAACTCTTTCAAAGAGTTAAAGTGAGACTCTTTATAGACTTTATTTGATCTCACAGTTTAACGTTAATTTTCATACTAACATTATAAAATATTATGCCAAAACTATTAAATGGCAGAAAGTCCGTGGAGTGTCATACTTGAAAAAAAAAATCCTTAGAATATGAATTTCTCTTACAAAAGAAGCCCTAATTGATTAGGAGACATTGACATTGGCAAGCCAATGGATCTCCAACCGACAAAAGGCACCGCTTATATAGGATGCTCGGAGTATATTCTCTCAAGTAAACAAAACAGAAACGCATATGCGGACGTAAAGTAGAAGTAGGCAACGAATTTGAATGCGTGTTAGGAATAAGCTTGAAAAGTAAAGGTGAGAAAGTAGACTGGAAATTAGGGGAAGGCATAAAGATTAGAAACATATAAAAAAAAATGTAAAAGGTGACAAAATTTGAATTGAAATTTAAGAAAAGCATAAGCTTGAAAACATACTCATTGATTATTTAACTGCTAAAGCTCCTAGTTTAATAGTTTAAAATAATTAAACACGCTTTACAAACAGTTCTCACATGGATTTTGTTTTTGGTCGGTCAAAAGTGTCCGAGTCTTCTTGAGCCAATGACAATTTCTTTTCTCTAGTTATTTTTTAATAAAACAATAGAGTTAATGAGTTAAATAATCTAAGTTACATATTAATACAATTTTATTTGTCGACCAAAAATTCATGAAATTACTATTCTAACATTCTCATCAAAGCTAAACAAAATTAAAACACATGGTAATCTAGTAATTACATACCACTTAATATTATGCTTTTTAAACGAACCTCATAGCCAAATAAACATACATATCTTATTTAAACTTCTTCAAAGTTCCACTCCCAATTTTTTATTTTTTATTTTTAAAGAAGTGATATAAATATTTTTATAACAAATAATAGACAAATTTAAGGGAAATTTTATTTAAACTCATGTAACCTCTTTTTACACCCAACTTAAAATTTTGAATGTTAATTGTCTATTTTACCCTATTGCATAATTACTATTAAGTACAAAATTAAATTAATAATAAAACTCAAATTTATCAATAAACACAAACGCTATAATTACCCTATTTCAGTAGTCTTATTAAACCCTGCAATTCTTTTCCTGTTCTGGTTTCTATTTAGCTGAAATCTCAATAGGGTTTTCTCACCAGGATTTGGATCAACTTTTGACTCTTGTAAAATTTGGGTTTCTTTTCCTCCTCCTTGCAGATAAATCTGAGAGCTGAGAGATAAGCTTTTATTTTACAGTTGGTTTGTCCGGATGGCGTTGGTTGCATCTAGGTCAATAGAACCAGCAGGATGCAATGAAACTATAGCTCTGAAGGTAGAAGGAAACAGCAACTCAATGACAGCAACCTTATCTGGTGCAACATCAGGCGGACCTGATCGTAACTTACTTGAACAATGATAACTATGATCCTTTAATGTTTCACTGGAACTCTCATGTTCTGGCAGTGAAGATGCTCGTTTCAACGAATCCAATCGTTCGTATATGGAAACTTTCAAATTAGGAACCTTTACATATGCACTAAAACCTCTTATAGCGTTTTGCAATCTAAACCATCTTCTTGATTATGTGATGCGGGTGCTTGGGAAATGCGTTGCTTCTTCGAAGTTGATTCATTACACTGATCATTTGATGCATCATCAAGGTGAGGAAAAAATCGCCTTTTTTGATCGATGAATGCCTTGAGAGCTAGCCTAAAACATTGAATAACAGAATTCAAGAAATGGCTTCAAGGGTCAACACAACAAAATACACAACCACTAAATATAATCCTCAATAAACCAGATTCGAAACCTGCTTTGAAATTAAGAAACTTGTATTGGTTCCATATTTTTTACAGTGAAAATTATTCAAAATCTATACTTTTTGGGAAAAGAAACTTCCATATGCTTTTGAATTTCAAAATTTTTTCGTTTAATCATGAATTTTAGAGGAAAGGAAATAGAGAGGCAATGCTAACAAGCAGGAAGACCTGTTCGCGTCAGGAATTTCCGTCGGGGATGTTTCCTGGCCGACGAGCACACAGCTCCCCGGGAGGTTGGCACCGGTTGAGGGCTGCTGTCGGGCTTCTGCTTCACTGTCGGGCTTTGTCGGGCAAGTCTCGTCGGACAAGTCTTGTCGGGCAAGACTCTTCGGGCAAGGCTGAAAGAGAAGGACAGAGTTAACTTTGAGAGGTGCCTTTGTTGGGCCTTAGGTGTAGGCCTTGAGGCTCACAATCAAGGTTAACTTTTAGGTGCTCGGGCGTGCCACTGCCATCTTCAGCATGGCAGATGTAAAATGGATGTCGATTTTTAGTTGTATATATGTATATATCCGAGAAACCGTGTTAGTTATAACAGATGCCTTTGTAGGGCCTTAGGTGTAGGCCTTGAGGCTTTCCATCAATAACTAAACCAGTGCTCGAACACATCATATTTGTTCTCGTGATTGCAGGAGTTTTATAACTATTATACTTCTGATTACCCGAGTCCAAGAGGTAGAATGAACCCAAATAGGTGCCTTTGTGCGGCCTTAGGTGTAGGCCTTGAGGCTTCCCATCAGAATTTGTTCTTATACTCAAACTCTCTAGATCGCAGAACGGAATGAATCCAAATGGATGCCTTTGTGGGGCCTTAGGTGTAGGCCTTGAGGCTTCCCATCAGAATTCATTCCATGCTCAAGCGTTCTATGATAATCATAATATAATAAAAATAAAACTAGAGGGTAGGTTGATTACTTGCGCCCCAAGTAACTTCGGACTTCTCGTTTATCAAGGACCGTCGTGAATGGGTTAAGTCCACATAGGTTCTTTTTTATGCCTTGAGGCCAAGGACTTTTAACTGATCAGATTTGCATGCCCAATGGCTTAGGACTTGGATCTGGTTTGAACACTGAAGATATATTCAAATCGGATCCAAGTACTGAGAAAGCCTTTTAATAGTCATATTGCTAGAAATAACTTGCATATAACTGGAAGTATACAACATATTGTTAGGCTTAATGAATGAAAAGACAAAAACAAAGCAAAGAAGGTCGGGCAAGGTTAAACCTTATCAGGTAAGGCTGCTCGTCTTGTAGGTTCCTATCTTTGTAGTTTTGTCAAGGGTCTGAAAGCTTAGAGAGATAGAGAGAGAGATTACAAAAGATGAATCGATACTACAGCCAGGTTGAGCAGGGTAGCAGAGCTATTACAAAGGTTTGAAGGAAGGGTTATCCCGCGAGGGATGAAGGCTGACTACAGCTTCGTTTTGAAGGCAAATTTAGCTTTGAGCAGAGTTTGTGCTTGCATTTGTTTGTTTGATTGAGTGTCCTTATTCCCGGTTTCTCTTTCTTCTTATATAGACAACTCGGCTTGGCCTTCTGTAGCAGCAGCCTTGCCCGAATGCGGTTTGAGGGTGATGACTCATCAACTATTTTACATGTAATGCCACCATAAAGTACTTTATGGGCTGTGTAGCTGGTCAGTCTATACCACTTGGCCCTTGGGTAGGTAAGCAAGTGGTCTTCATGAGCTGCACCAAGTCAGAAAATGCCCTTTATGCTTTCTGGGCTTTGACTGGGCTTCGGCTGACTTTCCTTTCGGGCCCCCTTTTGGGCCAACTCCTTTCTTGAGCCCAAAGTTCAAGTTTTGATCCAAACAAGACCAATTCCATGAAACTCGAAACCAACCTGGTCCTGTCAACTGCAGAAGCATCAGCTTGGCCGGCGAGCTGCCGCTTCCAAGCATACGCAACCATAGCGCCATCCGAACAAACAAACGGCATGTGTAATCCCCAAGAATTGAATTGGGTTTATAGGGGTTTATTAGGTATTAAATTTGGGTTTAAAGAGATATTAATAGTTTAATTAAAAATCAAATGGGTGAAAAGAGTAAGTTGGGTGTAGAAATAGGTTAGATGAGTTTAAATAAAAATTTCCCAAATTTTATTACATACGTATAATATGACTAGTTATTTATTAAGGGAAGAGAAATCGATTGTGATGGAACTCACACGCACCAGGGTGCGCAAGCATAATTACTTTATGTCACTGCGATAAAGTTTTATATGCTATAATCATACAAAGTGGATATCAACTAATCATACTTTTATGCATATCATCATATCAAATTCATGGGATCAAAAGAACGTGCATTTGACACTCTTTAAAACTTAAGCAAATAAACACATACAATATGCCATTAGAATCCTAAGGATGGGTACTCAAAATATCAAAAGCGTACTGGGTGTCAAAAGTATACAATTTCACCCTTAGAGTGTATTTAGACTGTTTTCGGCATTCATAGGATCAAACGAGCATGTGTTTCATCCTTCAGAACGCGCGGACCCGTATGTCCTCACACAAAATATTTATGAAACTCTCTTCACTGTTTATGAAATTTACGACACTGTTTATGAAACTTACTACACTATTTATGAAACTTCATGGCACTACACTGTTTATGAAACTTAAAGGCACTACACTGTTTATGAAACTTAACGGTGCTACAACATTTATGAAACTTAACGGTACTACACTGTTTATGAAACTTAACAGTACTGCATTCTTTTCTCTCATCTACATTCTCACCTTCCAAACACATTTTCTTCTTCTAATTTTCTTCAATACTCATCAAATTTTCTCGTCTTAAGGAGATTGCAAGCGTGTTTGATAAGGTTTTTTTTTCCTCTTGTCCTTATCATTAAATAAAGTCATTAGATGATTTTTTTTTTTTTTTTGTTAAAATTAAAAGTTTTGAAGCCATTTTCTTAAGTTTTTTTTTTTTTTAAAAACCTTGAGAAACAATTGAATTTGGCCTTGGTGAATTATTTTGATTTGGAATCAGGTATTTAATTTCTTAATTATATGCCACCTAGTATTACGATCTAGTTATATTCTTCTTCATTTGTAAGTGATATGTTATAAGTCCGATTCTCGCCAAAGACAAATTTGAACCACATTATTGCTAAACCATTGTGAAGCTAAACTCATTCCCTTTCCCTTAGCGTATATAATATCGTTTGTTCAAAATAATAATAAAAATAAAAATCTTAATTATATAACCATTTCTTCCGTTGAGGTAATCTATGGAATTAAACTTGAAATTCCTAATCTTATGCATCTTTCCTCTTATCTGAAATTTATATAATTCAATTGTCATCTGGATGCACTTGCAAAACATTCAAACAAATAAGGGCTAACTATATTTTCCGCCTTCTAAGTTTGGGGAAGGTTTCAAAATGGATTACGATCAACTGATTTTCTCATATTACACTATGAGGTTTCGATATTGTATCATTTATATTTTTTGTCTCTTTGAACATCTAAGACAAGTTTTTTTTGTTAATGTAGTGCAAAAATGGCTTACCTGTTAGTCCATATAAGGGTCTCATGCTCACAATATCATCAATTTAGTGAATGATCAAAGAATAAACCTAACCAAAGGCATAAATTGATACAAATTTCAATATTTTATAGTGCAAAATGAGAAAATTGAAAATTCATAGCTCATTTTAAAAATATATCAAACCTAAAGAATGTAAATTGTGATTAAATTATCAATTTGAACAATGTATTTTGACGTAGGAGAAGCCAAGGGTTCTCGAGAAGACAAGAGATAGATGACCTGGGATTCACTCAACCATTGCTAATTGTGGATTTGCTCACACGACCAAGCCAAATACTTGATTTTAGAAGAAGAGATCACTCTCTTCAAATGCACAAGGCAAATACAATTTTTTAATTCATTCAAGTCTGCCATTCAAGGCTTTCTAGTACAATATTTATAAGCATTTACAAATTAATAGACTTTAAGTTTCCATGACACCATTTGTAACATCCCACATCGACCAATGGAGAGGGGGTGATGTGCCTTATATGTACATGCCCACCTCCTATAGCACGAGGCTTTTTGAGAGCTCACTAACTTCGGGTTCCATTTTGCGCGAGAGCAATCCCATAATGGTGACCCATTGGGAAGTTCTCATGTGAGTTCCTAAAAACAAAATCGTGAGGGCGTGGTCGGGGTCCAAAGCGGACAATATCGTGCTACGGCGAAGCTGGGATTGGGATGTGACAGAATGGTATCAGAGCCACTCTGTCGTGTGGTGCGAGTGTGCCGATGAGGACGTCAGGCCCCTAAGGAGGGTGGATTGTAACATCCCACATCAACCAACGGAGAGGGGGTGATGTGCCTTATATGTACATGCCCACCTCCTATAGCACAAGGCCCTTTTGGGAGCTCTGGCTTCGGATTCCATCGGAACTTCGAAGTTAAGCGAGTTCACGCGAAAGCAATCCTATGATGGGTGATCCACTGGGAAGTTTTCGTGTGAGTTCCCAGAAACAAAACAGTGAGGGCGTGGTCGGGGCCCAAAGCAGACAATATCATGCTACGGTGGAGTCGAGTCTGGGATGTGGTGGGGCCTGGGCCAAGATGTGACACCATTACAACTCCCAAAATAACTTAACAAATTCCTAAGTAATTAAAATACAGAACCTTTGTTATTCCAAAGCATATTAATGGTTTCAAATTGTTTTCTCCAAGTCTACCTCCCGCATCATATTTGCCTCAGTTAACAATTCAAGAACAATTTTGAAATTGAACTACGTAAAAAATAAAACTCAGTAGGATCAATTAAGCTCTAGCAAGTGAGCTTGAAAGAATTTTTAGAGTTTTAAGATAAACGATATTTTATACTAATTTACATTAAGGGGATATGAGGGTTTGAACTCGAGAACGAGGTGGGTTGAAGAGAAAGACCCTAACTCCACCGTTTGCAAACATTTTATACCTAACTCCAAGTTTGAGATTTATTTATTTTCTTATTTGAAAAACAAATTCAATGCAATAGGCGTGACTTTGGACAATCCTTAATTTATGTTCATGAGTTTCAACAAGTTTTTTGCTGTGATATGGAGCCAATTAGAACAGCTCTCAAAATTCCTACTTGAGTTTTGGCTAGATATTAGTTTGATGGTTTACATTGTGTTTGGATAAGGAAATTTAAGATTACTAAAGAATTTCGAAATGGTAGAAATAGAAAAATGACGGAATTTCATTTTCTAAAATCTGCGAATTTTCTTGTTTGGTTAACCTAAAAAAACAATAGAATTTGAATACGGATTTTTTTTTTTTTAAACTCTAACTCTTAAAAATTTGAGAATGACATTTATTTACATGCAATTTAAATTTGGGAATTTAAGGTCCCAAATTCCAATTTGTTTCCACGCAAAAATTCTAAATTTCTATATTTATGAATCCAAACATGGGAATTGATGTATATCAATTTATAAATTCTCACTTTTGTCAAAATTTCAAGTTTATTTCCCCCATCCAACATAATGTTAATGTTTAGGTTTGGAGAGCTTGTTCTCATGGTTAAAAGATAAACTTAGAAACCTCTAGTTAGGTTTTCAATTTGAATTACTTGAGGAGACATAGAGAGAATGATTAGTGTTTTAGCCAAAATTCGTCGTTTTCGATCTTGATGAATTTGTACCTACAAAATAAATAAACATATTTAATTAAAGATCAACTTTGTTTAATTGCTTACTTGATTCCACCAGTAGTGTGTTTTTCTCTCTCTGCTTATGACTATGTGTCCTCTCTTTCCCAAAAACCCTAAATTTCTAAAAGCCTCCTAGCCGTCGGCCCCTTACTCTAGCTTAGGGTCGGCAGCAACCCAGTGCCCACCCCACCTTGCCCTCCTCCCCTTTTCCCTTTCTTCCACCCTCAGTTACCTCCTTAGCTCCCAATCTTTCCCTATTTTTGGTTTCCACCTTTTCCTCCGACTTAGCTCCCCCCCCCCAGGCGATTTTTCCTTCTCCAAACCACATGGTTGGCGATTTGGATTATCTTTTTATGCACTTAGCTTTTGGTTGTTTTTGCTCTGAGCATTTTGTGTCTCATGTTGCTTTGAGCTTAATCTCAGTTTGCTCTGAGTTTATATTAGATCTATTTTATATGCCTTGTTCCTCTCCAAATACCGCTCCTCACCGTGAATCTTTAACCATTTACCATTGTTGCTCGTAGAATTCAAAGTGCCTTCTACACTATTTGGTAAGATTATGGGAGTGCTCTCAGCAACTGGTAGCTTGCCTACCCCCATTTTCCGTTCATCTTTTTTATTCTTTAGTCCTTTTTCTAGGTGGTGGTGACGGATCTGAGGTAGTGGTGCGGGTGTTTTGATGGAGGTTGACGCTTTACATTTTCATGTCTAGGTTCTGTATTTGCATGTTGTTATAGGTTGCCCACTTAGGGCCCATTTCATTGTAATTTTCTTTTATGGAGTTGGACTTTTACTTGGCTATTTTGGACTCTCTTTTTTAGTTGTCCTTACCTTGTACTAGTTTTCTCTTTCAATGAAATTTACTTGGGTCTAACGGAAGACGTGGCATATGACCGAGCACAATGGTGTTATAGGATTCATACAGTCGACCCCGCCTAGTGAAAAAAGGCTTTGTTATTGTTGTTGATAAAAAAAAAAAAAACCAAAGCCATGCGCCCAAGGAGGGGGTTTGGCCAATAGTTCAGGGGGGTTTGACCAATAGATCTCTTATGCTTAAGTCAGAAGCTTGCTAAAATTTGGTGGGGAAATGAGATATTTATAGAGTATAAGGCCGGTCATGGGGAGAGATCTCGTGCAATAGATCGTCATCTAGTTGGCTAAGATGTGTTATCCGTAGGATGAAGTTGGAAAAATTATTCTAGAGATAATCCACTTGACCAAAGTGTTTTATTTGTAGAATGGATTTTTTTTTTCTTTTTTTGTCAAACGATAGATTTTGTCATATTAGATGTTATATTAGCCACTAGCAGGGTTTGAACCCACACTGTCATGTAAGGGCTTAACACCTTTCCACCACTATGGTAAAGGGCCACTCCTTATACTATTTTAACATAAATTTTCCTATATTAAAATAGGATAAATTCAATTATAGGATCACAAGATGTGAACTCGTTTTTCTTTTCTAAATTAAAGAAAGGAAAAAAGCAAAAGTCTAAAATTAGTCCTAAATCTTTATGGAAAAAAAAACCATATATCATTTAGGTAATTACAGCTAAATTCTACTTCTTTTATTTTTCTTGTTTTTTAAGTATAAATATAGAATACAAATATTATTTTCCATAAAGATTTATGACTAATTTTAAATTTATGACTTTTTATTTTCCATAAAGATAATGATGCACCATCCAATTGTGCATTTATGCAATAGCTTTTTATTAATTGCACCTACTAATCAAGATAATTTATGGGATTATCTTATTTACCATTTGTTATTCCAGATTGGTTTGGTGATATATTCTAGTGGTGCTAAGTGACTCCTTTGCCCATAATTATCTTTATGGGAAAAAAGAAGAAGTCATAAATCATTTAGTAAAAAGTCATAAATCAAGCAGGAAGGTGGTGATATACGTAGTGAACGTCAAATGGATGTTTGAAATGCCATTACTAGCTGCCAGTTACAAGATTTGCGTTATGTGAAAAATAAATTTACTTGGGTCACTACCAGGTGTGGGGGAATTAAAGTAAGATTAGACAGGGTTGTAGCGACGCAAAATTGGATGGATATGTTCTTTGGGTTTCGAGTTTCTCATTTGAAGGAAAATTTGTCAGACCATATACCTATATTGTTATAATGGATGCAAAAAAATAACGTTAGATTCAAGAAAACTTTTCGGTACGAGGAAGTGTGGTCAGTGGAAAAAGGTTGTGGAGCTGCGGTACAACAAGGGAGGGCGATAGAGTTTCATGTCTCCCCAATGTTTCGAGTCACGGAGAAGATTAAGGTGGCACGAATACAGTTGGCTAATTGGGCCAAATCAACGAAGCGTTTAATTCTGGGAGAAATTTCTGAAATGGAGGATAAGTTGAATGCATTATTCAGAAGACCTTTTACTGAAACAACTATAGCCCAACGACATGAATTAAATACCCGGTTGCAATCCTTGTGGGCACATGAATAAGCGTTCTAGAGGCAGAGGTCAAAAGAAAATTGGTTAAAGCTTGGGGATCAAAACACAAAAAAAATTCACCTGAAGGCTACTCAAAGACAACGAAGGAATACTTTGCCGGGGTTATTTAATGAGGCAGGGGTGTGGCATGAAGATAATAGGGGTATGGAAGCGGTGATCATGGATTATTTTTCGAAGCTGTTTGACTCCGAGGGTGCGATGGATGGATGTGTCAGACATATTGAGGGTTGTGACTCCTAAAGTGTCGGCATAGATGAATCAAGAGCTTATACGGCAGGTTTCGAATGAGGAAATTAAAGATGCGTTGTTTCAAATGCATCCGACTAAAGCTCCAGGACATGACGGTATGTCACCAAGTTTCTATCAGAAGCATTAGGAGACTATCGGCCAAGATGTGTGTGATAGGGTAAGACATGTTCTTTCATTGGGTCATATGCTTAGGAAGATCAATTATACCCATGTCACTTTGATTCCAAAGATTATTGATACCACATAAATGACTCAACTTTGGCCAATTAGTCTTTGTAATGTGATTTATAAGATTTGCTCCAAGGTTCTTACTAATAGATTGAAAGTCATTCTTCCGGAAATTATTTCACCCTCGCAAAGTGCCTTTATACCGGGAAGGTTAATATCTAATAATTGTATGGTAGCCTCGAGGATTGCACACTACATGCATAGGAAGAATAATGGGTGGAACGAGGTGATGGTGCTGAAATTTGATATCAGTAAGGCCTATGATCACATTGAATGGAGTTTCTTGGAGAAAATTATGAAAAGATTGGGTTTTACGGATAAATGGATACACTGGATAATAATGTGTGTTTCGATAGTGTCTTATTCATTCAAACTAAATGGGGAGCCTATGGGGCTAGTCTATCCGAAGCGGGGAATTCGCCAAGGCAATCCATTGTCACTGTTCTTATTTGTTTTATGTGCAGAAGGTTTATCGACGTTATTTGATTCGTGGGAAGCATAAGGTCGAATTCAGGGGGTTCAAGTTTGTAAAAAGGCCCCAAGTGTTCATCTTTTACTATTTACGGACGATAATTTTATATTTGCCAGGAGTTCTATTCAGGAGTATTTGCAGTTGAAGGAATTATTAAGTACTTATGAACGTGCCTCTGGGCAAACAGGTTAACCTGTCAAAAAGTAGTGTTGCGTTTAGTCGGAATCTCACGGAAATGGTTGCCCAATTATTAGCCGATTACCTAGGGATGGAGCGTGTAGAGTACCATGACCGATATCTCAGGCTACCAGTGTTTATTGGTAGGTCTAAGAAAGATACATTTGCTTATATTAAAGATCGGTTGTGGAAAAAGTTGAATGGTTGACGTGGATCTTTACTTAGCAGTGCGGGTAAGGAAATTTTGATAAAGACGGTGGCACATGTAATACCATTGTATACGATTCAGAGATTCTTGCTACCAAAATCTTTCTGTGATGAGCTAAACCAAATGGTGGCACAATTTTGGTAGGGAAATGAAGCAGGTAAACGTAGAATACATTGGGTGAAATGGCAGCAGTTGTGTAAACCAAAAAGTGAAAGTGGATTGGGATTGGGATTTAAGGATTTATATGCTTTCAATCTTGCTTTGCTTTCGAAGCAAGGGTGGCGACTATTACAGCAGCCAAATTCTCTTATTGCACGAATTTTCAAAGCCCGGTATTATCCTACCACAGAGTTCTTGCAGACTCCTGTCAAACCTAATTCTTCCTACTGCTGGCATAGTGTGGTGGCATCTCGAATAATTATTTTTTGAGGTGCGAGATGGAGAGTAGGGGATGGTTTACGAATTCATATTTGGGGGGGATAGTTGGCTACCACAGGAGCATGTTTATTAAGTCCTTAGCCCCCTACCAATGAGGTGCACCCATTTCTTACGGTGAGATCTTTGATGGTGGAGGATGATGGAGTCGGGTGGAACTTGAATTTAGTGCGTAGATGGTTTTTGAAGGAAGAAGCTGATTTGATTTTGAGCATCCCTTTGAGTTTATTCCATCCCGCTGATTCTTTGATTTGGGCAAAAGAACCAAAGAGGTTGTTCACAACTAAGAGTGCGTATTTTTTGGCAAGACCATGCCAAGGAATAGGTGGTGATGAGCCCACGAGATCGATGGTTAATGTGAGCACAAAGTTTCTTTGGAAAGCTTTATGGCAAGCCAAAGTTCCCGGAAGAGTGAAAATTTGTGTATGGCATGGGTATATGAATGAGTTGCCTTCCAAAGTGAATTTGAAGAATAGACGCATACTTACAAAGGCTACTTGTGGATTTTGTGATCAAGAAGAAGAGACAATAGAACATGCATTATTAACGTGTCCTAGAGCGGCATCTGTATGGTTTGGAAGTCCGTTAGGACTTCGGTCGTTTAATGGAAGTGATGAGGGGTTTGGCGAGTGGCTGGAGCAAATGGCACATAAAGTATCTAAGGAAAGCTTTGAGCTGCTCCTTGTTCTAGTTTGGAGTATTTGGAAGGTACGTAATGACTTTCTTTGGAATGGTGTTGATGTATCTCCATTGGATACCCAAATCAAAGCATGAACGTGGCTGGTCGAATTTAAAAAATGGAATGATGATGTACCTCAACACTCCTTGGTACGAATACTTCATTGGTAGACTCCAGCTTCTGGGTGGATAAAGTGAAATTTTGATGCAACATGGGATGAAAATGGGTCAATTAGAGGTTTTGGACTGGTAGTTAGAGACTCGACGAGAGGTTTTATGGCGAATCAGGTGGGCAGGGTGAAAGGTGTAAGATCTGCACTTCACGTTGAGGCTACTGCTGCACGAGCAGCAGCGTTATTCTTGAGCAGATGGGTCACGGAATAGGTCCAGGTGGAAGAGGATGCGTTGCTAGTGACTTCAGCAATTTAGAATGCAGGTACAGCGTATAGTGGTCATTACAAGCACCTGTTTGAGGATACAAGGAAGCTTCTGCAATAGTTTAGGCAATGGAAAGTTACATTTGGTCGAAGAGGGACGAATAAGGTGGCTTATCGCCTTGCAAGGTTTAGTTTAACTATTGATCACCCAGTCTCTTGATTCGAAGAGTCTCTTGATGTAATTTCTGATTTATTATTGAAAGATAGTATTAGTAGTTAATTTGGTGCAGGACACTCTTTTTCCCTTGATTGGGTTGAAAGTCCCGGGAAAGTTTTTATTGAGGCTAAATGTAAGCACCTTATCCTCGATTTGTACGTATTTCAATCTTTAATGAATATCGTACTTCTTCAAGGCCTAACTCATAAATTATTTTTTTGAACAAATGATATTATTTATACTAAATAAGAGAAAAATAAATTTAATCTCATAATAAATTAACAATAATATAATTTAAATTCGTCTTTGATAAATTCTTCAAGGCCTAACTCATAATTCACGTCCCTTTCATTTCCACCAAGAAGAATATCCCTTTCTTTGAAAATCAAAAATCCCATCACGCGCATTGACCCCGCGTGCAAGCACTCCTCTCTTCCTCCTCCCCCTACTCCTACTATTTGTTTTCTTTGTTGGCTTTCGGAAGAAGCATTTATTTAGACAAATCAGCGTGAATTTCTCGAGAAGTTCGTGATCAAACTGAACCTCAGCCGTCCGATTTACCTATTATTTTTCTTCCGAAATAACCCATCTCTCCTTTCAGGTAGACCCCATTCCAGTTCGTTGCCTCTCCGAATCTGTATCGTTACCTTTTCCCTCTCCACAATTGGCAGCCAAGCTTTTCCGGCCAAATTCTTGGTCGGTAAGTCGTTTTTACCTTCTTTCCCTTTTTACTGTGCTATAAAGTTTCCTTCTTTTTGCTCAAAATTTTGTGGGTTCGATTTATTTCTGGTTTTTCTGAGATTTTGGGGGGTTTTGTGATTTGGGTTTCTCTATTCATATTTTTCTCGAAATTATTTGTTTGGTTGCTGGGAAAATCGTTTTTGTTTATGTTTTTAATCCAACTATTTCATTGGGTCGATATTTGCAAAAGAAAATGGATAAATGATTTATTTATTTAGCTTTTAGGAATTTAAGAAAAAAATGGAGCTTTACATTGATGAAACTTTGCATGCAAAAACAATTCTAAACTTTCTATTATTTTCTCTCTAATCAATTTGGCAAACATTTAAAAATTAATTTGTTTCAAAAGGTATTGAACGGCTGTATCGATTGAGTTCATGTTAGACTATGTTTTTTTCTTTGAACAAGTTGAAAGATGGTTCTAATAACTCCTTGTGCATTTATGCAATAGCTTTTTACTAATTACACCTACAAATCAAGATAATTATGGGATTATCTTATTTACCATGGGTTATACCAGATTGGTTTGGTGATATATTCTAGTGGTGCTAAGACTCCTTTGCCTTGTTCACTAATGTGCTGTTCTGTTGGCTCCCATTTTTAGGTTCAAAGGAGGCATAAGGCCTGGGGAGGGGAGGGGAGGGTGAGCTGAACGTTTGGTGTTGGTAGATACTCTAAATGGGTTGCTTTAGTTCTAAGGCAAGGCGGCAGTTTCCTGGACACGAGGATCCCGTGAGTCTTGCTTCGCAAACGGCTTGTAAGTTGTTCAATGTTCTCTGTTTTATTAGTGTTTTTTGCATTCTCCTTTTGAACGATGATGACTATGTGTTTACACCCCGTAGTTTGTTGTAATCTTTTGGTTGTCAATGAAGGCCCTGTACACAGTTTATTAATCTTTGACTTTTTATTTTATAGGTTCTTCTACTTGTTTCGTTTCTCTCAGCAATTATATTTATCTTTTGTGTCTAAAATATAAGACCACTTGATCTCATGTTACTTCCTGAGTTTCAATTGTTGGCATTAGGCTTTGTTTCGTATGTGAACTGTAAGATCCCACATCGCCCAGGGTAGAGCAGGTTTATATGTACATGCCCACCTCCCTATAGTAAGACGCATTTTGGGTGGAAGCCTACGAACAAATCCATGAGGGCGTGGCCCAAAGCAGACAATATCTTACTATGCGGACTGGGATGTGACATGAACCTTTATATTCTACCTCAATTAATTGGTTATGGCCTCAAAAGATAATCAAGGCATTTGACTACAATATTTGTTTTGCTGCTGTATTTTGACGTAATAATATAATTAAACTGATTATTTCATCTTTTCTCTCTCTAGCACATGCACAAACTTACTCTTTCATTCTCAAACCAATTTAATGCTTTCGTTTTGTTCCCCAGTTACTGTTAGTGAAGTTGAAGCACTCTTTGAGTTATATAAGAGTATCAGCAGTTCTGTGATTGATGATGGGTTGATAAACAAGGTATGTACCTGCTTGCAACCATCATGCTAATTCTCTCCCAGCCTTCTTTATTGTAGAACTTCAAGTTTTGATTAAAGTGAAAAGGACTTGGATTTCTAATGTTCGTATTACAGTACATTTTACAATTGAAAGTTTCAACGGTGTTAAACTGTATTGGTCAGTGTATTACATGTTGTAACAGGATGGTTCGCTTTTACAGTTTGGTTCCAAATATATATATATTTAAAATCAGTTTAGAATTAAGACTACACATATTTACACATAAAAATATTTGTATTTATTTATACTGTCTGGTCAAAAGTTTTTGATAAACATTTATTTACTAACGTAATACTACAAACTTTATGTGCAAATATCTGTTAGGAAATGTGACATTTGAGTGTTCTTGGTGAATATGCAGGAAGAATTTCAGCTAGCCATTTTCAAGAATAGAAAGACAGAAAATCTCTTTGCAAATCGAGTATGTATCTATAGTTTTAATTATTAGTGTAGTTTTTTATTGTGTGCAGATTATGCTGTATGTATAAACATAGAAATCATGCTGTTAAGTATATTCCAGAAACATATAAAACTAATTTCTCGAAACTTGTGTACTTTTTAACAGTTCATGCATTAGATGACTGGTAGTAATTTAACTTTCAGCTATGCATAGGTTGTTGACTTGTGCTCAATCTATTTGTCCACATTCTGTATTGTGGTGAACAAATTAACTTTATGCAGGTGCATCAGTTGTTTAATGAATTTCATCCGCCTAAATTAATAACTAGATGTAATTTAAATTTAGAGTAATTGGAGGTATTCAATTCCTTTATTTCACTGAATCATAATATGACCTGGTGAATCTAACTATTTTCCTCTCTAAATTTCTGTTTTGGTTCAAGTTTTGACTTTTGTTCTTGAACCAACTCTATATGCAGATATTTGATATGTTTGATGTTAAACGGAAGGGTGTGATTGACTTCACCGACTTTGTGAGATCACTCAATGTTTTCCATCCCAATGCCTCGCTAGAAGACAAGATTGACTGTAAGTTGAATGAACACATAGATATCTTAAATGTATTTCAAAGAACAGAGTTCCTTTATTTACCACAGAACCTCTAATGCCTGTACTATATTCTAAAGTTTGCATTTTTATGTTGTGTTGCAGTTTCATTCAAGCTTTATGATTTGGATAGCACGGGCTTTATTGAGCGCCAAGAGGTATATTGGTGTTCTCCTTCGTCGTTTTTTTTTTACTCTTTCTTTACGTTGTATGCTTCATCTGGGTATGCCGAAGTGGGTTAGGATATAAAACAATCAGAATTGCAGGGCTGGTTAAAAATTGTGTTCCCATAGGAAGTGGGACTAACCAGTATCTTTCTGTCATTCATTGAGTGAAACTACAACACATTACACTATTGCAGGGGTGATTGAGCAGCACGCATGGGTTAGAAAATTAAACTATATTAAGCTAATCTTATTAAACACCAGAAGAAGGATGAGGATATTGACAGATAATTTGTTAGAATTCTCACAAAATGGATGGCAAAATTTTCAGCAGCTTGTAAACTCTTTGATTTTTTTTCTTTCTTTTTGTAGCTCTGAGAATATGAGCAAAAAGCTCTGAGCCAAAAGAGAATAATACACTGGAAATGTTTGAGCATATATTATAATTTGTATCACTTCACTTCCATATTCTGATACTCCGTATGAATATACGCAAATGTGCTAAATTTCCTCCTGTATAGATTTTCGGATCTTTTAAAGTTTTTGAGTGTGTCTTTGTAATTTTTCTTTTCACGTGTTTTCCCTTTATAACACTTTTCCACTACGGTAATGCAATCTATTCACCTACGATAGTATTAAACCTCCTTGTATGCATCTTCATTGTTTTTGGTTTTGGCAGGTCAAACAAATGTTAATTGCACTTCTTTGTGAATCTGAAATGAAGCTGGCTGATGAGACCATTGAGATAATTCTTGATAAGGTATGTTGTCATTTGTCATTGATGAAATGCCTGACCACCTCAGGTGACACAGAAGTGTATACATTTGTCTTTTGAAACTCATCAAAGCCTTCCAGATTGTTTATCTGCTAAATATTATACACCAATTTCGGTGCATTTTGTGGAGATTCACAGTAAACACATTTTAGAGTCATCCTTTTAGAGTCGTCAATGTTTTTTCTTCCAATTTTTCCATTTGGCATCACAAATTTATTAGATTCTCATGTTTGTGGACAGACTTTCTTGGAAGCTGACGTAAATCAAGACGGGAAGATAGACAAGTATGAATGGAATAAATTTGTCTCAAAGAATCCATCATTGTTAAAGATCATGACCCTCCCCTATCTTCGGTATGGAACGGCTTTTTTCTATCTCATGCATAGAAGTCAGTGTTTCGTAAAAATTTCACAAGTTTTGAAATCTTTCTATTCTTGACTGAATGCAGGGATATTACTACCACATTTCCAAGTTTTGTATTTAATTCCGAGGTTGATGAGATCGCTACATGAGAGGCAATAGCTTAGAAAGGATAGTGTTTAATTTAGTTCCTTGTAGTTTTTATATTTACTAATCGACTAGTGTTCAGAAGAAGAAAAAAAAAAAAAGGGAATGAAATCGGTATGTTGATGAAAGGGGAGAGAGCTGCTATCTGCGTTCGGGCATAAGGAAAGTCACCTCAGTGGTAGTTTCTTTGTGATTGATTAATGTTTTTTACTGTAAATTTGTAGGTTGTGTTTCTTTGTTTTGTGTCCGAAAAGACGTTTTACAAGTTTGTTTATCGGCCTCCTGGAATTTCTGAGAAGTCTTTTCAGAACACCTGTTAGCTCCACCATAAAAGCATCAAGTGTTCTGGGGCTTACAGAAGGATGATGATTGAAAAACCAAGGCTTATTTTTAGCTGTGCTCCCTAGAACTTGATTTCAATCTTACTTTGCCACCTAAAACTTAAAAGTTGCCATTTTGCTCCTTAGAACTTAAAAGTAGTCACTTTGCTCTCCAGAACTTGATGTAGATCTCATTTTGTCCCATAAAACTCAAAAGTTGTCGCTTAACTCTTTGAAACTCAATATTCAGTTCGGTTTGGCTTGGTTTTATCTACTCCATTACATAATAGTTCATTTACGTATGTGGCATAATTAGAGCCAGATTAAAGCCAACTGATGGCTGCCGTGGATCTAGTTGTTGTCTTTACATTCATCTCTTCTCGCTCCATCTCCAGCAATCTTACCAAAGTTCCATTGATTTCGTTATTTTTTGTGTTCTCAAGGAGTAAGCTGACGACTTTTGAGTTTTAAGAGGTAAAGTGAGATCAAAATCGAGTTTCGGGAAGTAAGTTGACGACTTTTGAGTTTTAAGAGGCAAAGTGAGATCAAAATCGAGTTTCGGGAAGTAAGCTGACGACTTTTGAGTTTTAAGAGGCAAAGTGAGATCAAAATCAAGTTTCGGGGAGTAAGCTGACGACTTTTGAGTTTTAAAAGGTAAAATGGGATAGAAATCAAGTTCCAGATGGTGTAGCAAAAAATAAGCCTAAAACTAAATGAGAGGAACGGCTACAAGAAATTCTATTGTTTTTATGTTTTTGACAAAAGATTTAACGGTTGTGTTGGGGCAAGATTTCCCTTGCACAACTCCCCAAGGAGGTGGCCCCTTGGATGGTAGTTGGGTGGGCTCTTGCTGTTTGTTGTACTGCAAAAAGAGTCGCTAGTTAGTTTGAAAGGTGTCTTTGTAGGACCTTTGGTGTAGGCATTGAGGCTTGCAATCAAAACTAACAAGGATTTAGGCGTGCCACTATTATCTTTACATAACAGACTGTCGAATAGAAGTGAATTAAGTTGATTACTTGCGCCCCAAGTTTCTTAAACTTCTTGTTATCAAAGGATTGTCATAGATGGGTTAAGTCTGTATTAAGTTCTTTTTCTTTTCTTGTAAACAAGGACTTTTAGTTCATAATCTTGTATGTTTGAAACGAAGGGAGTTCAAGACCCTTTCAACCACTTCCTCGATCACAGTTTGCTTTTAAGGAAAACGAGTTGATTAACTTAACTAGATTTGGATACAAATGAGACTCTTAAGTAGAAAACAGTTGATAATGACTTGAATACATGATGGAAGGTACATTTAAGCAACAGATCTAATAAATAAAAGTACAAACAAAGAGACTTGGGCAAGATTTAACCTTGTCAGGCGAGGTTGAACTTCTTGCAACCACCTCTTTTTGAGTTTACAGAGGTTGTATGCTAAAAAGGATGGTAGGTAACTAGGTTTGACACAAGGGAATTGATACTACAACACTAAGGGAAGGTAGCAGAGCTTTTATACTGGACAGAAGATGGCTTTTCTAAATGAACTATAGCTAAAAGGACTGAATCTAAACAAGTTTCAACTTTCAGGGTACGAACTGACTTGAGAGCAGAGTTTGTATGTCTTTTGATTGGTTGTTTGAGTGTCTTTGTCTCTGATGTCTCTTTCTTCTTTTATAGACAATTTGGCCTGACCCCTTGAGCTTTGCTTTTGGCCGATGGCTTTCGGAGGGCAATGAGTCATTACTTAATTACTTGTCATGCCCTCGAAAATGTGCTTTTGGCTGGTGGTGAGTTGGTCTCTGTTACCTGTCACTTCACTCATAGGCACATGGCCTAAGCCTTTGTCTGAAATGACTTCAACTTGCTTCAGGCCTTTCGACTAGACTTCAGGCAATTCTCCATTTACTTTGGAATCCTTGGGCCACCTTATCATAAAGCCCAATGTTAAATATTAACACAAACAGATTGAAAAACCCAAAATATCTCATACTCTCCAAATTGACAAATCAGTAAATCTTGATTGCCTACCTTAAAAGTTTAACAAGCATGCCATGATGCATATGGATGGAATGCTAACAAAAGGGATGAATCAGTCGGATATATTTTCCCAAATTTGTCAGAATTTTACATGGTAATAAGTAATAACTTTTGGGTGACAAATTTGAATCTGCACACATAAAATCTGAATTGACCGATTAATGTTCCCGATTCAATCTATAGCATACATGGTATGTTAATGTCCAACCAAAAGGAAAGGAGTAGTCCGTATATGTGTGTGTACATATATAACATATAACATGAACAAGAATCATCACTCTACGGGAAGCATTTACGATTAGGTTTGGTCACACAATGGTTGCGAGTAGCCGTATTATGTTCGTTCTTTTTGCCGTGGTGGTACTCACACTGGGCCAATCTTCACGTCCGGTCTCGGCATGGCTGGCCGGGGAGGTCCTTCTCGAGATACAAAACGTTATGGACCCTTCGAAGGCTAAAATCGAAGTTCATTGCAAGTCCGGGGACGACGATCTGCAAAACCATGTACTCGAATATGGCAAGATTTACAGCTTCAAATTCGAGAATAACGCTCTGGACACAACCCTTTTCTATTGCTACTTTCAGTGGAAAAATCCTGAGGGAAAATGGATCCAAACCTCCCATGACATATACGACGCCAAGAGGGATCAAGAACGTTGCATGCATCATTGCCAGTGGCGGGTTGCAGAAGAAGGCTTCTTTTCTTACAGCATAAAGAACGACGTTTGGGAAAACCTCTACAATTGGACCTAAATGAAAACTACGTACTTAGTGTTTTTCTCATTCGTTGATGACGAGTTCGAGTCCTTAATTTAATAAATCTCGTCTTATGTGATATTCTGGGTGGTCACATGTGCTGGAAATTTGAGTAGTTTGAGTAGAAATTTCTTTGTCCTACATTGGTCATTCCCAAAAGTTTTTATCACTTTATAAGGCTTTGTCATTTATAGAAAATGATTGGAGTAATAGGTCTGGAGAGTAAAATTGGGCTCACCCTTGGGGTTGGGCTTTGGGGTGTATTAATTAATTGGTAATTAATATATAATTAATTATCAAAAGATGGGCCTTGGGATTTAATTAATTATTTTTAATTAAATTCGAATTTAATTATTTAATTATTTTTTATGAAAAGACTCATCATTTCAGATGAAGTATGAGAGTTCTTTCTGAACACAAAGCAAAGCACCCCTATGAAGTGTCTCCCAACAGTCACACCCCACTCTCATACATGTTGCAAACAGGCATCCATTTGCTATATATACATTCATCTACATGGCATTTAGAATACGGAAATAATCAACTTCATCCTCTACATTCCTAAACCTTCTTACTGAGAGAACCACACTAAATTCGCCAGAAGTTAAATTTTTTCGGTGCTGGAATTTTAACTTGATCGTTGAATCCTGGTGAAGCAGACGTCCGTAGAACTACAAGCACAGAGTAGGGACAAAATTTCTGTTTCAAGGACATTACGGCACGCAAGCCTCGATCTTCAAGTTGTCTGTTTTTATAGTTCGTATTCTAGTTTATATTCTGTTAATTCTTATTGCATTTATTATTTATTAGCATATATAAATTATCACAGATTGTTGACATATATCCAACAACATATCTTTTTTACGATGATTGAAGTTATTTTTTTGTTCAGCTTATTTGAGTTAATTTGAGGTTTTCTTGATTACAAATGCACGTGTGAATGTTAATTTTACATATCTGTTTACAGGGGAGGGTAAGGGTTACTCTTTTACTTTTAATTAGTTGAAAACGAATTGTGCATTTGGAGGTGCGATGCGATTGAGGACATGAGAACCCATGCATACACATGAGAAGGCTTTTGGCCGGACGCTCCGATTACTACTTAGGCGCTTAGATAATTAATAAAGGCTTTAAGCGGTTAGAAAATAGAAATTAGATATGGGGTTCACTCTATATCAAACTTCAATAACCGTCTATTTTTGTAATCTCAACTCATAGATTATCCTTGCAAAAATTCAATTCAATTCGAAATCATTTGCCTATTTAATTATCGAGATAAAATTTCATTATTTCTTATATAGCAAAGTATTTGTTAATTTCTTTGAACTCAATTAGATGTCTTAAACATTTCCAATTTGGCTAATATTTTGTAAGGATGATCTATGAGGTGCAACTTGTATTTGTTAATTTCTTTGAACTCAATTAGATGTCTTAAACATTTCCGATTTGGCTAATATTTTGTAAGGATGATCTATGAGGTTCAACTTGAAAAACAGATGGTTCAGATTCTTAAAGTATGATATAGTGTGGACCCCAGAACTAATCCCCATTTTTATAAAAAAATGGGAATCCCTTCCCTTAAATATCTCCTCTATATATATATATTTGATGCATTATTTTGATATGCCTTTAAAGTTTTTTGTCTTGAGGGCATTTTTGTCCAAATATTTTTGTTGAAGCTTAGTGACCAAAATCACTATTCACTTTTTCATTGGCTTTATATGTAGAATATATAGGGTCATTATCAAGGGACAAACTTTTCTACAAGTATTTTAAACTCGTTTTTTTTAATACAAAAATATATTTTACATTAAAGGAGAGGGGAGTTTGGCTAGGTTACACAATAGGCAACCTAATTTGGTATCGAATTTTCCATCTACGAGATTCGAACATAAAACTTCTCACTTACAAATGAATGAATACCACGTTTGAATCATTAAATGTCATAACATCCTACGGTTATGAATAAAGATGATGTGGAAGGTTTTTTTTTTTTTTTAACAAACGATATTATCTACGCTAAAGAAGTGGGCTTAGACCCAATTTGGTATTGCTTTTTTCACCAAAAACTGCTTCACTTTAAAGTTAAGCAGTGAAAAAATGTTTGGTAAAAATAAAATATACTGTTTATTTTAAAAGCAATGGTCTGTAGACAGCAACTTTTAAAAGAAGCCTTGAAATTACTTTTAAAAGCTGCTTTAATAAAAAATGGAGTTGAGTTTTTGGAATATTTTTTATTTCTAAATCAAGCTCATTAATTTTAAACAATGACTTTATTTATCTTTCTAGACATTGTTTTTACATTGTTTTTCATCCTCACAACATTTTTGAAAATATTGTTTATCAAACGCTTAACTGCTTTATTTTACAAATGATTATTTTTAAGGCACAACATAAGCAATTTATTAAAAAAGCACAGCAATCCCCAAACTGGCTCTTAGTTTCACAATGGGGTAAAAATAATATGGTTCAAATTCGTCTTTAACAAAAATCAAACTTAAAACTTCTCACATACAAATAAAGATGAATACTACTAGATCGTAATATGAATGACGATCATAACATTATTCTATACTATTATTAAAAGAACCCTCCTTGTCAACTTTTTGCCCCTTTTTTCCTATTTTGCCCTCACTTTTGATACACAATACTTACATAATAAGGGTAAAATAGTAATTTTGTATCTTTTGAGAAAATGACAATCATATTCCCATTTTTCCTATTTTACCCTGATTTTTTATACACAATATATTACATAAGGATGATAAAACAGTAATTATGTAATATTATGATACAATATGCGTTTATTAAAAAAAATTGTTCCACATCATTTTTTCATACTTTTTTTTAAATTTTAAAAACTAATCGCACTTCTTAATAAAAAAACAAAAAATAAAATGAAATTGATTGACATAATGACGAATAACTTTTGAAAATAAAAAGTGTAGCGTAAAAGAAAGATACAAAATTGATTGACATGACATGCACCAAGACTTTCCCTATTGCAATTTGCCTCCTTTTCCTTTTGCAGTTGCTTCTTTCTCTCTCCCAAGTTTGGTGTCCGTCCTGCGCTTCTCTCAGTGGAAACCAACCCATAATTTCCTCTGCCTCCATTATTCAACTCGACCTCCCACGTTCCGTGTTCCTTTCTTTTGTTTTCTTTTCCTAATAAAACCCAAGGAAATGCATCTGCCATTATTGTTGTCTTCCTGCGTTGTCTGGTCTCGCGACAAAACGAGCACATGGCCCTCTCTTCTTGCTTTTCCCTCTCTCCACTCTCTTCCATTTCCAAGGTATCCTTTTTTTGTTCTTGTAATCTTTTCTTCCTAAATTATAAAACTTTTTTATTCTTTTTGTAGTTCTCGATGAATTTATGATCCTCTCGAAATGGGCTATCTCTAATCTTGCATATAGGGTTGAAAGTAGTTATGTTTTGTCCATGGATTTGCAGTTTGGTTGCAGCGGAGCGTTGTTTTTCTTGACCTTAAAGCTACATAATTGTTCTTCTTTTATGGCTGCTTGTATGATTAATTTCTGCTGCCTGCTGCGGCTTGATGGGTCGCTCGTGTAACTATGTTGTGCTTCTGCTGTAAAATAATTCATAACATGTTTGGTTTGGGGACTTGTCTTACGATTAAACTTCCGTTTCTTATAGATTGACTACGCTAAGAAGAGTGTAGGACCTCGAAGTATTGATGGAAGGAAACAAGGGTTCCCTTTTCTGCTCAGAAGTAGTAACACTGAACTCTTTGGTCATCAGCTTGTGACTGTGGGAGCTCACTTACACATGAACTGGAGTTTTGTCGGAGGTTCGAGAGTTACTGTGAGACCAAAGCATGAGAGACTCGTTCCGCATCGAAAACTCTCTGGAGTATATGCGTCATGTGATCCCCCTCTGCAACTTTGATTCCTTTTAGTCGTTTATTCTTAATATCATTTGTAACGTTGCGTGGCTGATATAAGTTTATGTGTAACTTGCAATGTTTGAAAGTAGGTTTATGCATGTTAGTAACTTGTTTATTCCTTAAAACGTTTCTAGTAAAGAAGTCCTAGCACAGAGAGGTTTTTGAGGTACAAATTTATGACGAAAAAATGCGCAAGGAACTTATGCTATGCCTAAGTCCAACGAAACTACGCAAATTGGAAAGTCCGTAGCACGTTTTGGGAGTACTGACGTTGAAGTAGCCCCATATGTGCAAAACAATGTAGGAGTAGTATTATGAACAGAGAAAATCTGTAACTAAGAGACCACCAGGTTTGAGTTGCTGAATGTGAGTGTTGCCTGCCTAACTGACTAGATCAAAGTCAGACACAAAACCACCAGCTAATGTCCATATGACTTGTTCTATGTTGCATGAGACCTCAACATCCAGTTCTACAAGCCCCTTCCATCTAATTGATTGGTGATTTCTTTGTTTTAGTTTTTTGCCGTTGGCATTTGGGTACATCTTAACACTTCTCCCCTACCTTTTAAGTTTGTTGTTCTCTCTATCGGAAACTCTTGGAATAATTTGTATAAATAGTTACTAATAGCAGTGTCATATGGTGGTTTGATAACTTTAGGAGTTGAAAATCTTCTTAATTAGTTTTGTCTAACCTGTAATAATTTTTAGCCATTTCATGTTCTTGTGATCCATACGTAACACGTTTGCTGTCATGCCCCTCCTGTTAGTGCAAGGATAAGGGGATGGTGCGGCTGGAGGTAGGCTTAGTTTCAAATATTACTGGTAAAATAAGTTTAATGTTGTTATTTTTTTTTCAGGGTTGGCAAGTTCTCAAATTGCTAGCACTGCTTTTAGTTTCGGAACAACCGCAGTTCTCCCATTCTATGCCCTCATGGTTCTGGCACCTAAAGCTGAACTAGTATGTTTCTGTATTTATCTCAGTCCTCTGATTCTCATTCAATGTGTCAATTTTTGTTCAACATGTAGATTAATTATCGTAATTCTCGCATATATTTGAAAGTTGTTATATGATTGTGTTCAATCCTCTGTGTGTGTGTTTTCCCCAAATCGTTACATCTCTTTCCCTGATATACATGATTGTACTGATGGCATATTTCATCTCAAATTTAGTCTTTATGACTTTTAAATTCCTCGTCTCTTATTTCGGTAGGTTGAAGATCCATTTTTTATCATGATTTGCTGAACTTAAACTGATGCACCTAATTAGTTCAAATCACTTGAAATGCAGACGAAAATTTCCATGGAAAGTGGTATACCGTATATTGTGCTGGGAATTCTCTATGCTTATCTGCTATACCTCTCCTGGACTCCCGAAACGCTACAGTTGATTTTTGCAAGTAAATACTGGCTTCCTGAGGTATGCATTAACATATATACTTTCAGTTCTGATCAGTTATGAGCCTCTTATATGAAACTTTCTTTCCTGCCTATTTATTATTTGCAGCTGCCTGGTATGGGAAGGATGTTCTCGAACGAGATGACATTAGCTTCTGCTTGGATTCACTTATTGGTTGTTGATCTCTTTGCTGCAAGGTAGCTCTCTTCCTCTCACTTTGCTGTCTGTGTCCAAGAGTTTCTCGGTTCTAACACTCAGTGCGTTCATTTTTCCAGGCAGGTTTTTCGCGATGGACTGGACAATGAAATTGAGACGCGACATTCAGTTTCTCTTTGCCTCTTTTTCTGTCCTGTTGGAATCGCTACTCATGTTATTACCAAAGCACTGACTAAAAGTGCTGGAAGTTCCAGCAGACGTAACATGCATTGACAGTTGAAGTTCTTCCGCGACAATCACGATTTTTAGGAAGTTGAAAAGAAAACCTGATTTGAATGAACGAACGAACGAATGAAGATTCAGTTCGTCAGCAATTTACAAATATGTTTTCTTTGAAATCACAGATCTTATACAATCTGTGATCATATACACATTGACAAGTCATTCATTTTTGTGATTGGCATATATTACTACTTTTGATTTCACGAGGGGAGCAAACATTCTACCATGCTCCGGTCTATCATACTCCTGAATTTTAGGCTGTTAGATCTTGGTCACTGGATTCTACCACTGATCTAAAGGCCAAAAATACCAGTGTGTAGGACACTCCGAAGCATACCAGATGATACCGAAAAAGAATTGTATGCACTCCATTGCAAATACAAAACCATAAACTAACGAAAAGAAAACAACATAACATGCATACAGCAAAACGGACATTGCACGATGAATCATAATAAAAGTCATGAACAAGCTGATGGGGAAATATAATGTTGCTAAGTTCTTAAGAATTTATCCCCGTGGTGGTGGCGGCGGACATAGCTCTGGTGGTGGCAAGAAATGAACACAAAAATTAGATTTCGCTCACGGTGGCGGCGGAGACCGCTCTGGTCGAGGTAGGAAATGTAACGGAACATTAGATTTTGGTGACGGCGGCGGTGCTCTTCTGTAAACTCTTCTTGATACTATAAATTCGTTCATGGGAAGGCCGGAAAAACTTTGAGGAGTGGCCTTCGCCATCGCCACCGCTGCGGCCATGTAACTGGACTGCGACGTTACCACTAGCAGTTGTAGTACTAGTAGTCCATGAATGAACAAGAAGGTAAGAAAACTTGTATTGGCAAGCATTTTTGTGCTTCCCTGTTTCCGACTTAGAGTTCGGAGGAGAGTCATATAACTCATAAGATATTATGATAAGGAGATTGATGTTTCTATAGCAAAAGCCTCTTGCGATTTTCTTGGGATAAAATGTATTAATTTCAATCGTTTGCTTCTTTCAAGAAATATTATTATTATAACAATGTTACGGATGATAGAGTTCACCTCGAGACGAGTCAAAGAGAAGGCAGCGGGAGAGGGAGTCACTCTTAACTCTTCTTTCAGAGCACACTGCTCTAACCAACTTAGCTAAGGTCGTGAGTGCAACTCTTCTTCTACTTAATTAGTACTACTAGAATTCTTCTTCACTTGTGAATAAGAAATCTTATATTCGATTCTCGTCGAAGACGAATTCTACCCAAATTATTACGGCTACTAACCATTATGATATTTAACTCACTCTCCCACTCATTAATAATTGATATGCATTCAAGATAATATGGAAAAAGTTCAGTAATACGTCTCGCCATTTTTAACATTTTTCTTGTCATCTTATTCTTTTCACTAATCAAATTGACTACGATTATATGAAGACATTAATGCTTGATCTATTTTGCTGTGTTTTTCGATATGTTAATTAATTTTAATTATGTAATTAGTTAAAATGATCTACTTTTAAAATAATCGAAATCAAATACTGACGACAAATCGATCATGTATCAACAATACAACCATGATATAAACGACATACTAAAAACGAATCATTTCAGAAACCAAATGTCAAAAACTGATCATTTCAGCCGAAAGTCATGTCATAATCTCACTCTTGCGCTTACGCGCCTCTGTCTCGAGCGGTCATGGAAGACACAAAGTCAATTCATGTGTGGACATAATTACCATAAGATGGCAAGTCCTTCTGCCTACATAACCTTGATGTGTTCTTACAGTAATAAATCAGCAAGAAAAACATGCAACAGAGGTTGTATATAATTCTCTCGATTGGTGGTGTTCTCGGCCGCATTACAATGATATGAGCCATCCGACTTAAAAAGGGAATGCAATCGTCAAACAGCAAGTTTGGGGCCGTTGATCATGAGAATAACACTGCATTTTGTGCCTCGAAGAGGCGCAAGTAATTTGAAGCAAGAACCGGGGGAGATGCACAGTCAATAATAGGACTCCCACTCCCGATTTCAGTCTATACTTAATATGGCGCGCGTCGCTCAACGTCTACAGTTGCTGAACATGGTTAGTGATTTCTTCTGGGCAAGATTGGGCTTGTAAAAGCTCCAAACGTTGGAAAGGATGAGTAAACTGCAATATGTAGTCTTCATCTGTAGGAACACATGCAAAATTAGCACTTTTATTAAACAAGTGCACCATATGACTGCTGAGAAATCGGAATCTCACTACTTGAGCTATGAAAGAAAAGCTACTGAATTCCTGGAAATAAAATGAGTTTTATAGAATATCGAACAGACTCATGTGGTAGTGCTGTGTTAACCGTTATAAATAAAGTTGTGATGTTCCGTGTGCCAGATGCAGGAGTACAAGTTATGCATTGATTTCATAGTTCTGTTTTTCTTTTAACTAAAGAGGGGAGGAAGAGGAGAGAAACGAGAGAGAAAACGGAAGAATAGAAAGAACTAAACCTAGAAACAATTTAAAATTGCTTTCAGTTTTATTTCCGTAACCATATGTTTTTCTTCATCTTCTCACATTTCCTCCTCCAATCTCTTTCTTCAATTAGAGAGTAGAGAATCATGTTCTCGTTTATGCTTTTTTCTATTTGGATGGGAAACCAATGAAGCTGAAGGGAAAACGTAGACAAAGATTAAAGAACTCACTCTCTTTTACAGTCCCATAAAGCCAGCATAATACCTCATCAGCAAATGCCAAGCAAACTCCTCCCTGCCAATAAGATTCATCAGAAGCGACAACCAGTTTCATTAAGCATTTATTCAGCACAACCATGAGCGATAAACTTCATAAATACTAAGATCGTTAAATCAAATTTTTTCATTGTGACGATTAGGAAGGTGGGTGGCTGTATGATCAGAGAGTACATCACTGAAAACAAAATTTACCTGCCAGTAGTTCTTCATTTTCACTCTGTGTGTTATATCTTTGGTTCTTAGTCTCTCTGTGCGGACAAGTTGACCTGCATCGTTCCTGAAAAAAGGGAATGTATAAAAATTGATTAATTTTGTAGAACAGAATATCAAAAAGAGCTACCACAAAAAAACTCTTCCAGGAACAAGTAACCGCACAAAGGAATATATAATTCATGTGTTTCTATGCAAATTAAAGTTATTTGTGTCAACTATATCAGTTACCATTCTTTTGCGCCTTTTAATACACATAAGCCACCAACGAATGTAAAAAGTTAATTGTCTACCGAGTAAGAAAGTAAAAGGCTTAAGTGGCAATTTGGGTTACCTAAATCCAATGACGATATAGGGAACACCCGCTAAGAATGATTGAATCTGCACCAAAATTAAGAGAAATGTTAACTCTTTTTACAATTACAGATTTTACAGAAGCCTGATGAAAATATAAAAGACAGGTTAACTCTTTTACATAAAAGCAGATGCTTGGAAATATAAATAGGAAATGGACTATAGACAATGACAACCAATTCCTTGAGAAAACCATACAAGACTGAGGTACAATCTAAATTCTGCAACTATGCATGTCAATCTCTAACAAAAGCTATTGAAGACCCTGTGTGTTTTTACTTTTTAGGTAATAAAACAGTAATGTACCCAAAATTTGAGGAGCTTTTCTTTCTCAAACTCGTACTCTATCTTATGGTTGTCCAACTGCACAATTGAATGAGAAATTTACAGTCAGTTACATAAGAAAACTCAGAAGAAAAAATTTGCATGTAACGGAAGGTGAAGAAAAACAGATCTCAACCTCATGGCTTGTCTTTAATTCCACATAAAACCTCCTTCCATCATCAGTTGAATCACAGCAATCCATTTCAGCACCCATCAGAATACGATGAGCCCCTAATTTTGTTTTGATCACAGAACAGTATTCAACATTGGCATCAACATGATGTATTGGTCCATCGCCTCTTCCTGGATCTTCAGTGGCAAGACTCTCAAAACAATACCCCCAGTAACACCTGAGTTGAAAGGATAACATTGCATAAAGCACACCTAAAATTGAGAATAAGCAATAACAGAAAAATGCATCTAGGCATGATTAGCCCTCTTGAACCGGTTGATGAAGAACAACAAAACATCGGTTACAAGTAGCTGGTAAGTCATGATTAGCCCTCCTGAACCCTAATTAGAGCACACATACATATCTCCCACAATAGCTTTCTGATTTTCTCTAGATGACAGGATGCATTTACGCCCAACTTCAATGAAGTAAATCATATACTTTATGAAAACTTCTGCATCTACTCTATATTACATCTCATTACTATATTACAGATTTACAGAAAGAATAGTAACACATTTAGCTTTGACAATCCTTATCAAAATTCCAGTTCTTTCATAATGAAAACTCGAAATAGTGGGCTGCTAATCCATCCTTTTGGTACAACTTGAGAAGAAAGGTTTGGAAACATTGATATTCATTCATAAATCTATTTCTTAAGCAGAAGAATTCAATTGATTAAAGCAATTAGCAATTCCAATAACTCCACTACACAAACCAGGGAAGCATTTCCAAATACTCCAAGAAAATAGTCATTATCATCTAGAAAGACCATTCAAATTTCTAAAGAATGAATAAAAGTCCAGTACCTTCTTCGATCCAACTCAGTCTGTGGCCTTTCAGGTAGTTTATGCACATCAAGATAGACAACCCCATTTCTTTTATGTACTCCCATCTCCCAAGGATCCCTTTGGTTATAAAAAGTGGCCAATATCTACAGAAAAAAAAGACAGAAGCATATGAAATACAACAAAAAATCCAGTTAACTAGTCCAACAAATACCACAGCTTAAATAATTACACTAATAACCAATCAGTTGAAGTATTCTACAGCATTGTGTCTCTAGTAAGCATGCATATAGATAATTATAATTATCAGTAACTTGAGTATCCATTAAAAAGCAGTCATCAGAGGCCTGTAGCTGCTTTATGCATTCAACTTCTTGTACATATTCCCTCTTATCCAAAATTACCACACCTCTACAAACAGTATGATAACTAACCCACTGTTCATCAATGGTATCCACTCGAACTAATTAAGAAAATTATCTTCAGAACAAAATAAGCAAAGGGGCTAGGAGATACCTTATTTAGATTGTTGCGATAAGTCTGTCGAAGAGAAAAACATGTCAAGCAAATTGGTAGTTAATAATCCATATGAGAAAATTATAAAATAAGAAAAGTACACAAGTGTAATACGCTTCGCACCACAAAATGAATGTTTTGAAGCGGAATATTCTTGTCTCTTATGCAGGCGAGAAGATCACCAAAACCTTGAGAGCCCAAATCTGGCTTACACAATAAAAAAAGCATATAAATTTGCCAACAAAGATCAGCCCTCATATGCAAAACCGAAAAGAAACAAAATAAATTAACTCCAATTCACATCTTATAATCCCAGAGAATAATTTAGACACAAGGCATACCTTTCTTCGCAATAAAAGTATCATAACCTTCATTAAGATCTCTTCCAATTTCTTCAGTAATAAGACGCTTGAAAAGCCTCTAATGTGGATAACAAAACGACATGAATTAGTTAGTGATCAGCGTCGCTACATATACAAGAGAAACCTAACGAAAGAATGGAGTCAATGGACCATTCAGAAAGCAAGCTACAGTATGCTTACTAAGCTGGTATCGTCAAAGCTGACATCTCCACCTTCTACCCGACTATAGCAAGCAAGCTCACAGGGCTATTGGAGAAAATTATTAAATTAGTAAAGAGAAAAAACAACCAATGTACACAGAATGCACCAGCCAATTGACAATGACAACTTATGAACATCAATAAGTAAATTTACCAAACTGACACGGATATATATGATTAATGCTGCTCGCATCAGTTGAACCAAAAGGAAATGCAACACTATAAATAAATTATTTTACACAAAGGGAGTAAACTAAGAAGTCCAAAATTTGGACTGTTTACTTATATTAGTAAAAATATAAGATCTATATTTTGTGATGCTTTTCCGTGCACCCTTGATAAATCAACCTTAAAAGCACTTCAATTAAAAAAGAGAAGGAAAAATAGCATAGAAATTAACGATTACTAGCCTTACTTCCTGAAATGCAACGGCCTTTCTTGACAGTGTTTCTTCACTCTTTGAAAGTAGTTTTAATTCCGAGATAAAACGTTCATCACGATAACCATTAGAGCCACCATATCCGAAATTTTGCCTCTGTTGAAAAGGTCCGCCTCGTCCAAGGATGCCTGCGCCTCTATCATTTGGACGTCCAGATTGCCGACGACCACGCCCTGGATTCCCTCTACCCTGATTATTCGTACTGCGTATGACAGGCAATACTGCCAAGAAAAATTTGTTGAGTACGGGGGTTCAACATACCAACAGTCCAAAGAGTAGCAAACTAAGCATTTTAGCTGATACATCAAAAGCTCGTACCTTTTAAGCTAAAGAATATAGATATAGTAACAACTAACAAGTTCAACCTACAAGTATCTAAACATTAACCCCTCCCAGCATATGCAACACTGCAAAGTGAAGAAACGATGGATGAAACAAATTACATTCACAAAACCAAATATAAAAGTACAAGAACAAATTACAGAGAAAATGAAACCTGGAAAAGAAGAGTGGGTGGGAAACAAACATGTAAAACACCAATCAAAGAAGGCCAATTGGGTAAGCCAGAAAATCCATCAATACAACTTAATAAGCAACCAAATCAGAAAAATGCAAGATACCCATCATAGAAATTCACTTGGACAATGCTACAAATATCATGAATTTAACCTTAAGCAGCCAAATCACCAAAATTCTGAGTACCCATTTTTTAACACAACAAAACAAGTAACCAAATCACCAAAAAAATACTACACCGCCATGAAAAAGGTAATTACCAGGAATAGGGAAAGGACTAGTAGCAGGGGTTTTACAGTAATCTTCATTGTCAGAGCCAAACAGATCCCTGTCTTCCTCCCCAAAGTAACCCATATTGCTGTACTCATTGTCGTCCTCGGCAGCGTTTGAATAATCAGCCTCTTCGCCATTCTCTACTTCTTCTTCACCTCCACCGCCGGCGCCACCGCCACTGCTTGCGCTCGGGCTATTCCCACTGCTTGACTCCCCTCCTTCGTTGGATGAAGAAGAAGCCGACGATGACGAAGACGACGACGACGACGTCGAAGGCGACGATGAGGAAGATGGTGAGGATGAGTGGGCCCCATCTTGTTTATTACCATCATCGTCGTCATCGTAGTCTGGGCCGAAGATATTTTTGTGGTGTTCTGAAAAATCCATCGAAAGAGGATCGAGGACAAAATCTTCGTGGGTTTTGCTTAGAATTTTCGTTTCAATGATTTATGTGTATGTGTATGTGTATGTGTATTGGGGGTGGGGTGGGTGGGTTTGGAGCCGGAAATCGAATGTGGGAGACTGAGTTCGTGTGAAAGGTGACTCGGTTTTGAGTTGGACCGGTATTAGAAAATATTAATATTCAAATTTATGAAAAATTGATTGATATATCGATATTAGTTGGCTTCATTAGAAATTATAAAAATCTGTAATACAGATCAACTTAATCAGATTTAATCGAAATTAAAAGATTTATTTTTTTAATTAAAAGTTCGAAATATGCATTAGTTTCTGGCAACATTTTTACAGTGTATCGGTAAATATCGTCGGTATTCATTGATTTTTCTATATCTCGTATATATAGAGTGAAGTTTGCATTTCATCCTCTTTCCATATCGACCATTGATTTTACGGATATTCGACGAAAATATCTACACTTTCGTGGATATTTTAAACACTGGTCATGAAGATAGAGAGGGGCATTATGAGTCCACTGGTTAGTGAGCTCAAAACCTAACTTTCATTTTCTTTTTTGTTTTTTTTCTTTGCTGTTTAGCTAAATTTTTGTTTTTTTTTTCTTTAGATAGATTTGTTTTATACAATGATAAATTTACATAAAGGTTTAGGATCGGACCTGAAAACAGTTAGATGAGGCGACCACCTAAGGCTCTCAATTTTGGAAGCCCGAAATTGTTCTTACGGCAATTTAGTTGAATAATTGTATTTGTAATGTAGTTTGTCGGCAATTGGCTTTGGGTTAGTTGTTCGACGCTCCTTAGATGTGCCTATTTTTTATTTTTTTTGTTTTCTTTATGTTTTCCATTGTTTCATGTGGGTGTGAATGGGACAAAATGAAGTGTGGAAATAATTTTTGAAAATTTTTTGGTGTTCAATTGAAAATTCTTCTGTTTTTGGCTCCTGTTTTCACCAAAAATTATTGATCCAGTGTAAACTCTTGCCGATAGAGAGAAAAACATTTTCGTTGTTAATCCTTGCTTTGCTTTTAGAGTCGGTGGCAATCCCTCCTGATTTGTTTTGTCTCTCCCCTCCATGTTTTTCTTGTATCTTGTACCTATTTTCATCTCTTGATTTTTATCTCTCTTTCAATGGCGAAAGGAGTCTTTGTGATTGTGGCTCCTCCTCCACTTTGTCAAGGAGACCATTTGGATCGGTGATCACTTTTCAAAATTGGGGTGTTGGTTTGTGAGGAAGTGTCTTTTCCTTGTTGTGCTTGTCGAAATCAAGTAAGTTAAACAAATTCTTAAAATTTAATCCCTAGTTTCAATCTATTCAAACAAAAAAAAAATCCCTAGTTTCAATCGTAATCTTATTTTTAAGAAAGTAAAGGCCCAAGTATTTAAAAATTTACTTGGTGACCGAGATAACTTTAGAATTCAAAAAAGACTAATGGAGGGGCAATGGAATGAGAATTGAGAAGAATAAAGACATCGTAAATGCAGTGGAGACAACGAGATAAGAGACGAGAAAGAAAGAGCGTCATTCTTGTTCCTTGGCGCAAAAGTGAATACTGTATCATGGGTTGAGTTCATTGTTTAGCTTAGTTAGGCTAAAACAATGATGGATAGTAGGCCGTAGAAGAGTGTTACATAAGCAAAGTAGATAATAAAGCAAACATAATTATATTTGAGGACCAGAGCTCCACATTTTAGGTTAAATGTTGAGATCAAGTCGTAGTTTTGAGTGAAAGGAAATAACTTTATTTTCTGTAAAAAAATTGTAAAAAAGTTCGATATATTTATAATGTGATAACTCATCCCTAATTTTACGATTTTATTAATTTTAAAAGAGTAAATGGACGAAAATGCGCCTAGAGGCGAGATTGTTGACCTTAATTGACCATTATTTCGGGACACGTATGAGCTACTAGGTTGTCGTAACCTCGAAGTACTTGACATTACGAACGTGTAGGCGCAAACGGAATCGAATTTGAAGCTACGATAAAGATTTTATGGAATTACGAAACTTGAGGATGTTTATGAAATTTGAATTTTGGGTATTTTATTATCTTAATATTTTATGAGTGGATATTTTAAATATTTTATAATTTTTCTGGCCCGTGGGGCCCACACCTACACAAACTCTCCACTATCTTCTTGCCATGTTTCCTCTCTTCCATCACAAACTGGGACTCTCTCTCTCTCCTTTCAATCCTCTCCTATCTCTCTTTCACTCTAGCACTTTCTTCTCTCTATACAATCACCAATGCCACCTCGCCTCACCAACTCCGACAACGACACCGAGTTCGCTCTTCCTTGTGAACCAGCACCACCATCATCACTTCATTCATTTTCTCAAACCTACTCCAAAACCCTGGAATCTTGACAGTGACATAGACCATTGTACACTTCCCCTCCGACGAACCACCAGCAAGTTTCGATGATTCCAAGCAAGGTAAGGTTTAAACCACATGTTTTTGCCTCCCCCCCCCCCCTCATTTTAATGACAATTGACTCCTTAGACGTGAGTTTTGGTGGCGTTATTGCATAAACCATCTCGGGGAAACTATTTTTCCAGTTTCTGGCAAAGTCTACATGGTTACAGACCGTTTTCCGGGCAACTCCAACCACGACCAAGGAAACCAAAGGTATATTCCAATTCCTTGTCCCCTAAGCTTCGATTTGATATTGTGGAAAGCTAGGGTTATTGAAGATTTTGAGTGGTTGAAGCTGAGATTTATCCCGGTAGTTGCAACAACAACTGGTCGAAGAAGACGAAGAAGATAATAATAATAAGAGGAAGCCCAAATCTGCGACTCGGATCCAGATCCGAACCCGAGATCTGGCCCGGCCCATCTCTAAATTGGGCTTGGAATATTCATTGTGTTGACTTTTTCGAATATTTTGAGAACCCTCATATGCTAATTTCGATGCTCCGAGTTCGTCTTTGACATCCATTTAGTGAAATTCTGAAGTTTTGACATAGTTGACCACCAGGGAGTCTAGGATGACATTTTAGGGTTAATCGTTGACTTTTTACAAAAATTGCCCCGAACCCCTCTTAGCGTATCTCGACACTTTGATTCCAAATCCGCACTCCGTTTTCTCAAATTTAGTCATTTTAGTTGAGTTTTACTAACAGGTCCCAATATTATGCTTAGGTGCTATTACCACCAGAGACTCCGGCTTTCCTAGTTCGAGCAGTTGTGATCTCGCGAGTATCTATGAGTGAATCTTTTCATTTATATAGTATATATATAATTGTTAGTTTCCATTTATACATTTCATAAAGGGTTTTCTACAATTCGCTTAGATTAGTGTGACGTTTATAAGATTTAGCGCATTAATAGAAACTATGAAGTTATGCTACGTCCTACAGAATGCACATGTATGCTTATTATTTTTGATGCCTTAAATATATTTATGGTTGTGAATAGTGTTATGGTGACATTAATTATCGATTTACCACCGTATAATTTTATTTACGTTATCTACTCATCGTGTGATGCACTGGTGTTAATACTCGCACGGGTCAGGGCCAATCTTTCACATGTATGTTCACATCGCACCGTACGCTAACTTTGGATCCATTGTAGGTGTAAGTCCTGTCCTAAATTGCTATAAACAATTAGGACTCGTATGTGATGCGTATAACACCAGTCTTCACGTGATTGTAGTACTAGAACGTAAATCATTATTATATCCAGTCCTATTCATGTCAGAATATCTCTGTATGAACTCGTGTGTCAGCATATGTTGATAAACACTTATTATGATATGTTAGTTTATGCGAGATTACATGATATTCAACGTTAGGCATTTATTTACGAAATATTGTGACTTATTAAATTCTTGAGATATTGCAGGCTACGATAAATATTTTCACACTATACGTAATATGTATATTTTGGAAACTATACTTGTTTTACGGTGATGGGTTATTATGTTTTCGAAAAAGTTTTTACAAAGCTTATTTTTAGGCCCACTCACCCTTGTTTTTTCGCCCGTCCAGGTTTTAGTAGCTGAGCTTTCGCATCAACGAGGATTCTTGGCAAATTTCAGTATAGGTGGTACCTTCGATGGTATAATTATAAACCTATTTTATTGTACTTTACTTATACTTTGATATCACGTGTGGAATAGGTTCATTACCGTCCTATGTCAGCCAGCACAACTTGATTTGAAGTTCAGGTGGACATTCCGGGTCGGGATTTGTCATATAAGACTATGCGTGATAACCATTTCACTTTTTATTTTTAAATAATAACGAAAATAAAATAATTATAAAAAGGAAGAAAATAAAATGAAAGCCCGACTCCATACCACGCGACTCTCACGTGTTGGGTCGAACCGAGAAAACATTCAGGGAGTCTCGCGAGTGAGAGAGGAAGCAGAGCAGACTCTGCAGGGATGGAGGGAAAGGCAGTGAGAGGCGAAGCGATGGAGAGCATATCGGAGAGGCTATCGTCGTTGGAGGATCTCTACTTCCCTCGTGCCCTACAATCCAACGCCCTCAATCCCTCTGAACGCAAGGCTATACTCCTCGACCTCCTTTCGAGGGACGTCGCCGTTTTCCTAGGTACCCTATCTATCTATCTCTCACATGTCTGTGTTTGGTATGATTATATCCAATGTCTTTTAATTAGGGTTTTACAGTACTTCTTCACAGGCTCACAGCCCCTAACTTTCTGCTTGGTTACTGGGAAAAAAGAAAAAGAAAATTGTTCCTTTGGTTTCCGAGAAGATTGAGGGGAGGGAAGAACAAATTGTGGTAAAGCTGATAAATTAGTGTAGTGGTGATAGGCTTTTAGCTCAGCTACGCGTTTGAAACCAAGAATTTAAGGATAATTATTTTTTTAATTTCTATTTTTCATAATATTCATTAGTTTTGGATGCTGAGAGAATTGAGATTAGAGAATGAATTCTTAGCTGCATGTTTGTATGTTTCTTTGTTTGTGAATCTCACTTTAGCAGGGGCAAACTGGTTCGAACTTCCGAAATTACACTGAATTACAGAACAATGTCTTTTTTTTTTTATCAAAATTTTTATGGGAAGCTGATGGTTTGAGTTAATTTTATTTCCCATTCTTCCAATACCCTTTTTCTTGATTGTTTATTTTATTTGTCCAGAACGTTATGGTTCAAAATTGACCTTTGATGAGCTCCGAGAATTTGATGCGCTCCAAGATGATTATGAAATCAATTGGCATGTGAAGCATCTTAAAAGCTTAATGAGTCCAACATCAGATGAATTGAAGTCAAGGTCAGTTACAGTCAAGAACCGGAGGCGAGCATACCTGAATAAATTGATGTTTGACGGGAATTATTTCTCAGAGGACTCAATGAGAGAGAGAGAGCCATACTTGCATCATGAATATGTTGGGAAGTTTCAGGATCCCATTGGAAGGACCATGGCCAGACCCGGGGAAAGGTGGTCGGACACGTTGTTGAGGAGGGCAGAGGAAGCAGTTTTGATTTCAAAGATTAGAGGGGAGCAGCAGAGGTTGGGTGTTCCTGAAAGTGATTGGGTTGGTGGTGGTGATAGAAACCAGCAAGAAGAGCAAGAGGAGGAGGAGGAGGAGGAGGAGGAGGAGGAGGAGGAAGAAGAAGAGGAAGAGGATGAAGACGAAGAGGAAGCTGTGAGGGCTGACAGAGGCGCACAATCTACCGAGGTAACTTAGTAAACAATTACAAAGTTATACTTGCAAAATTGATAAGTCTTGTTTGTTTATCTATATATTTATATATTTAATATTTGTGCTTCCACATGATAAAAAATGAAAACAATATGGTGATTTTCTGTATTCTCTGTTGAATTTTGGAGTATTGTTTTATGAGATATGTAATGACCAAAATTGCATGCATAAGGTCTGTCTAATTATTTATTTTCATTTTAAGTGGGTTATGATAAAATCATAGCTATGACTTCAGATTTTAGACCCCTCTTGCCCAGCCTTTCTTCTGTTAAGTATTGTATTCTGCTGTGTATAGATAGCATAATACCTTGATTTGCTTGTTTGTTGCATTTGTGTCGGTATTAAAATAATTCTTACAAATGAGAAGAGGTGGTAACGTAGTTGTGAGTGTTGTGACACTGTGCTCTACTGATGAAACGTTAAGGCCCCGTTTAATAACCATCTCGTTTTCAGTTATAGTTTTCATTTTTTTTCCTAGAGATAGAGGGAAACTATATGGGAGGAATGCAGAATGGAGAAGGGTGAAGGGAGGTAGTGGGAGGGAGGAGGGAGAAATGAAGGAGATTATATGAAAGCAAAATCTTGAAAGAGAAACCCCCTTAACGTTATTTTCACCTTTTGGGTTTTATTATTTATTTTGTGGATCAATTCATAAACATTTCTTCCACTATCCTTCCTTCACCCTTCTTCATTCCTCTTTTCTCCCTCGTACTTTTCCGATGTCTATAGCACAAAAGGTGAAAAATGAAAAACTAATTATGAATGGTTATCAAACAGCCCCTAAAGATTATAGTAATCTTCAATCAATTCGGTGAGCATGCTTTCTTCATGCTTGGTCTTTGGTTCTTGTATAATTCAAATATTACTGATGATTTAGTTGTCTAGTTGGCTCCATTAGTTGTTACAAATCATGCAGGTTGTTCTAACGTTTTTAGATTTGCCTTGTTACTTATAGATGCTTATCGATCATCCAGTTGCACCCAACGGTGCTCAAACTACGGATAATCGAGATGTGCCCAATGGTGCTCAAACTGCAGGTCAGTCGGATGGGCCCAACGGTACTCAAACCACCACAGGAGGGCACAGTGAGAAAGAAACTTTATCTGCTGCGGAGTTGCAAGATCAGATGGACCAGTTCACCCACATCATGCAGCAAAAGTTTTTGTTGGGAGAAGATTCCGAGTACTTAGATTACACACAAATTGACAATGACGAAACACTGGATGATCACTGGCAGAGGGAAGCCAACCATGATGCTGAGGAGAAGTACTTTGCCGAGGATTAAGAAGAATTAAAGTGCATCCATTGTTTTCCTGTCTGCTCTCACTGAAAGCAATACTCTCGGTGTCCTTGAGAGTACGGTTACCTAGAAATCCAGTTGTAAGTATACGCCTAGTTTCTCTGTCGCTGTACATTATGTGTGTCACCAGCACTTTGTTTTAGTTGTTTGCCGGCTTTTTAAACTTAAACATCTTCAGAGTACTTGAAAAGTTGTTAGTCTCGACTGATTTAGATTATGCCGATAGAAGGGTAGTACAAAGCTCAAATATGTTCTCAAAGTTTATCCTTGGTATTATTCCACCACAGTATTTGCCGATAAGTGAACATTCTGAACGTAACCACATGGATTGTGGATTGGTATTTTCCTGTCCTGTCCTTACCATGTGATTTGTACCAAGTGCATGCACCATAATTTCATTTACAGAGAACAACGTACATGGCACAAGTACAACGTTGTCGTAGCTTCCCATGTTAATAATATGATGCCATGCATAAGTTTTTTTGCACTCGATTATTGGTTCGGGATGCCGGGCTGGCACAGGTACAAGGAACTTGAATTTATAGGCGATTTGGTAGTGTTAAGAAAAACATATTTTAAAAATGTATATAATTAGTCGTTGATGAATGTATGAGAGATCTTTGATTGTTTATGTAGATCATGGTTAGAAATGAAGGAAAGCTTATTTATTGATATCCCCAATAAGCTACAAATATGTACATATACATGAGTCAAAATAAGCACACAAGAGGGAGCCTTCACAAAGGTTGCTTAGGAGAAGTCTCAGCAGTCGGTAGAGCCCCAGAAAGAGAAGGCACCGGAGGGGGATCATTTGGAGCCTCAGTACTGGACAGAACCCTAGAAGGAGGAGGCATCAGAGGTTGATCATTTGGAGCTTCATTACGCGGTACAGCCCCAGAAGACGAAGGCAATAAATGCCTTTGGAACAAACCCACAAATCTCTGATGATCAAGTAAAACCTGACCATCAGTTTCCTTCATCTGGTCAAGCTTCCTCTTCATGTTTGTAGCATAGTCATGTGCGAGCCGGTGCAACTGTTTATTCTCATGCTTGAGCCCTCTAATCTCCTGTTTGAGACTCATCACTTCAGCCGCCAATGATTCAACTTGGCGGGTTCGAGCAAATAGGCGTTGTGCCATATTAGACACAGAACCTGCACACTGAACACTGAGAGCCAGCGAATCCTTAACAGCTAACTCATCAGACCGTTTGGAAAGTAGTCTGTTATCTTTGGGAGTGAGAAGGTTCCTGGCCACCACCGCAGCGGTCATATCATTCTTCATCACGGAATCCCCAACGGTAAGAGGACCAGTAGGGGAGACGAAGGATGGGCGCCATATGTTGTCTGGAGAAGGCGGGGCTGCCTCTTCAACAAGGTTCAAGTCAAAACGACGGTCGGAGGGGCCAGACATTTTCAAAGGTGTTGAAGAGAGAAGAGGTCGGACAAATCAAGATCTTAGAAGTGCAAGAATGAAGCTTCTACTGGTGGAGATTCAAGTGTGCTTTGGAACTTAATGCCAGCCCCTATAAAAATCTGCACTCGACGAAGCTTCAGAAATCGAAGAGGCGCCTGCTCAGAAATCGAAGAGGCGTTTGCTTTCTCAAAAGCTGGGCTGCTTAGAGATCACGAGGGTTGATCTCAGAAATCGAAGAGGCGTTTGCTTTCTCAAAAGTTGGGCTGCTCAAATACCACGAAGGCCGATCTCAAAAATCGAAGAGGCGCTCGCTTTCTCAAAAGCTGGGCTCCCCAGAGACCACGAGGGCCGATCTTAGAAATCGAAGAGGCACCTACTTTTCCAGCCTTTTCCAGCCTTGTCAGCACCTGTCACACGCACACTCAGTTTTGCGGAAATTATGGGCATTCTGTCAAAGACTTCTGGGGAAGTAGAAAACACATGAATCTTACTGTTCAATCACCCACTTCCCATACGCAACAATAGCTCATGGGTACCACAAATAACTTTGCCAAAGTTCTCTGCCAAAGTTGAGCACGTGAAGCTTGCAGCTCCCACTACATCGCTCTGACCAAGAAGGGTAAAAGAATAGCAAAGAAACAGCACTAACAAAGTTTAGACCCATAAATTTTGACGGTCTAGCTACCATATTATTACCCACAAGGGTAAAGGAACAGTACCACTGCTGGATAATTGGAAAGTCCCTGTGTGTCAACCTCTGTGCTTCGTGGCAAGGTAGACTAGCAAACATGCCCAACCTTTACTCACATTCGAGAAAACACTCCCAATAAGATTGCTTGCTCCAAAATCGAAGAGGCACCGTCCTCCGAATCTCGAGAGCCAGACTCCCAACATGACTACTTTCTTAAAAATCGAAGAGAGGGTAAAGGAACAGTACCATTGCTGGATAATTGGAAAGTCCCTGTGTGTCAACCTCTGTGCTTCGTGGCAAGGTAGACTAGCAAACATGCCCAACCTTTACTCACATTCGAGAAAACACTCCCAACAAGATTGCTTGCTCCAAAATCGAAGAGGCACCGCCTTCCGAATCTCGAGAGCCAGACTCCCAACATGATTACTTTCTCAAAAATCGAAGAGACACTGCTCCCCGAATCTCGAGAGCCAGACCCCCAGCATGATTGCTTTCTCAAAAATCGATGAGGCATCGTTCTCCGAATCAATCGAAGAGGCGCTCGCTTTCTCAAAAGCTGGGCTGCTCAGAGACCACGAGGGCCGATCTCAGAAATCGAAGAGGCACCTACTTTTCTAGCCTTGTCAGCACCTGTCACACGCACACTCAGCTTTGCAGAAATTATGGGCATTCTGTCGAAGACTTCTGGTGAAGTAGAAAGCACATGAATCTTACTGTTCAATCACCCACTTCCCACACGCAACAATAGCTCATGGGTACCACAAATAACTTTGCCAAAGTTCTCTGCCAAAGTTGAGCACGTGAAGCTTGCAGCTCCCACTACATCGCTCTGACCAAGAAAGGTAAAAGAATAGCAAAGAAACAGCACTAACAAAAGTTTAGACACATAAATTTTGAAGGTCTAGCTACCATATTATTACCCACAACTGTAAAGGAACAGTACCACTGCTGGATAATTGGAAAGTCCCTGTGTGTCAACCTCTGTGCTTCGTGGCAAGGTAGACTAGCAAACATGCCCAACCTTTACTCATTCGAGAAAACACTCCCAATAAGATTGCTTGCTCCAAAATCGAAGAGGCACCGTCCTCCGAATCTCGAGAGCCAGACTCCCAACATGACTACTTTCTCAAAATCGAAGAGAGGGTAAAGGAACAGTACCATTGCTGGATAATTGGAAAGTCCCTGTGTGTCAACCTTTGTGCTTCGTGGCAAGGTAGACTAGCAAACATGCCCAACCTTTACTCACATTCGAGACAACACTCCCAACAAGATTGCTTGCTCCAAAATCGAAGAGGCACCGTCCTCCGAATCTCGAGAGCCAGACTCCCAACATGATTACTTCCTCAAAAATCGAAGAGACACTGCTCTCCGAATCTCGAGAGTCATACCCCCATCATGATTGCTTTCTCAAAAATCGAAGAGGCATCGTTCTCCGAATCTCGAGAGCCAGATACCACAGACCACTTTTTCAAAGTGCTCTGACAGAGTTAAAACATGTGAAACAGGCAGCTCCCACTACCGTGCTATGACCAAGCAGGGTAAAGGAATAGCATTACTACTTGTTGTTAGGGAGACTCCTATATATGTCGACCTCCATCCCCAACGGACAGGCAGACCTGCAAAAATGCTCAACCCTTCATCATATCTGAGAGGGCACTCCCAACGAAGCCTTTCGAAATATTCAGCTTTCTTTCCCCCCGATAATACCTCTGCAAACAAGCTATACTAGAGCAAGAATATCTCATATCATCAGGGTTAAAAGCAAGAGTATCCCATATCATGCTTTTTCCCTGTCTTTTCTTTTGGCCTTGTTTTTACCTGCAAGACAAGGAGAAAGAGAGCAATCAGTCAGCACTTGGAATCAAGCTTCCAGCCAGGAACTGACTGCCTGGAACCCCTTACCTGATTACTTACCTGGCATTGCTCTCGAGTACTCATCTTCAACATCTTATGTTTCCAGGGAAGATTCCGCATCTGCTTGAGGAACAGATAGGGCAAGTGCGAAGGATACAAGGAAGCATGTGGAGACAAGCGTAACAGCACACGTGCCGATACATTCATTACTCTGTCAAAAGCAAAAGTATCCCATATCAGCAGGGTGGAACGTACTCTAGATTTGATGGACTTGTTTTGACCCTCAAATTCTTCAGTCGGCCTTATACTCTGGAGGAAACCAGAAAACCCTCCAGCTCAGTTCAAGAATAAGCCTGTGGAAAGTTACTTCTTCAAAAGCAAAAGTATCTCATATCATCTCTTCTCATTTTTCTTCTCTTTATCCTTCATGCTGCTGCAAGATGGGGAGAAGGTGAACAATCAGTCGGAGCTCTGATTGCTTACCTTGTCTGTCACCTCTTTCAGCAGACCCCCTAGCTCGGCGACTTGGGGGACTCCTACTACATGGTTTGTATCGCGCTTGACCAAGCCTGAAACTACAAGTAAGCTTCAAGTGAAATTGATACATTACCTTGTGCATCTCCACCAGTTAAAGATACCACCCCTGGATGGAGGAAGAGTACTTCCAGAGAAGATGCCACATCTACCTATGAGACAGATAAGGCAAGTCAAGACGACACCACACTCCGATACTTAGAAGTTTCGTGATTACGAGATCATTCTCCCACAATATTTCCTAATGTCATTTGTACTAAATCATTCACTTGTACTCACTAAATGAGAGCTTGAACCTATGTACTTGTGTAAACCCTTCACAATTAATGAGAACTCTTCTATTCCGTGGACGTAGCCAATCTGGGTGAACCACGTACATCTTGTGTTTGCTTTCCTATCTCTATCCATTTATATACTTATCCACACTAATGACCGGAGCAATCTAGCGAAGATCACAAAAAGCGATCGTTTTCGCTACCTAGGATCTATCTTGCAAGAGAACGGAGAATTAGATGGAGATCTCAACCATAGAATACGAGCTGGATGGAAAGAGTGCATCCGGCGTGTTGTGTGACCGTCGTAGGCCACTGAAGCTCAAGGGAAAATTTTATAGGACGGCAATAAGGCTAGCGATGTTGTATGGCACAGAATGTTGGGTGGTGAAGCATCAACACGTACACAAAATGGGTGTAGCGGAGATGAGGATGCTTCGTGGGATGTGTGGGCACACGAGAAAGGATAAGATTGGGAATGAGGATATCCGAGGTAAAGTAGGAGTAGCCGAAATTGTAGGAATTATGAGAGAAAATCGGCTCCGGTGATTTTGAACATGTGCAAAGAAGGCCGACTGACGCTCCGGTTCGAAGATGTGACTACGGGACAGAGGTTCAGGGCCGAAGGGGTAGAGGAAGACCTAGGACAACTTTGGAAGAGACTCTAAGAAAAGACTTAGAGTACTTGGATCTAACGGAGGACATGACACAAAACCGAGCGCAATGGCGTTCTAGGATTCATATAGCCGACCCCACTTAGTGGGAAAAGGCTTTGTTGTTGTTGTTGTTGTTGTTGTATGGTTAGAAATTGCCGAACAATTATGATTGGTTCACCAATACTTTAAGTGTGTCCGACCTAACAACTTTCATTATGCAATTATTAATGTGAGCTTGCAACTATCGTTTGCTTACATGAACAGCAACATGTCCTATCCTATTAATATAATCATGCACGGTGTACCTTTTCATTTCTTGTTGTTACGAGTGCAATATATTTTCATGTTTATTTTACTTTTCACGTGATTATATACTACACACTTCAATACATCCTGGTACGTATTTCACTCACAATTATCGTGCCTATCTCACTAATCTCTACGGTCTACGGTTAAAATTGGTTGAGGCGGATAAAGACGGTTGCGTAGGCCTGGCATTTTGGACCAAACCCGTTAACCCGACCCGACCCAACCCGTTAATATTTGTATTTGGGTGGATGCTTAACGGGTCGGGTCGCTAACGGGTGAACCCGTTAAATAACGGGTCACTTTGGGTCAACCCGTTAGATCCGTTAAGACCCGTTAGCACCCGTTAGTTGATGATATTTTAGTAATTTTAGTAAAGTCTTAATAACAAAAAATAAACTTTATGCAAAAAAATAATAATAATAATTGTTAACGGGTGAAACGGGTGACCCGTTAACTTAACGGGTCTGGTTGAACCCGACCCAAATCCAATAAACCCGACTCGTTTACAGGTCTACGGTTGCGTACTTACATGATAAAAGACTTCTTTAGCTTTAGCGGTCCGGCTATGGATGGATTGGAGGTGGTTAACTTGGATGCCCGAGTTCACGTTTTGCCTGAAACTCGGAGCGTTTTCTCAAAAACCCACTTAGTCTGCACGTGACAAATACTACGGTCCATGGTGGACCCCACCCCACCCTTCCCCTGCCTGCCACAAGGAGAATGTCGAAGTTATTGCAAGGCCCGTTCATAATTCCAGCTTCTTTTCGTTTAAAACCAAAAACAGCGAAAATATCTCAGGCGACAGCTCACTCCGATTGGCTCCCGCCCGATTGGGGCCCCACATGACGATCCACCCAACATTCCCCGATCACCCGACACGTGGTGGTCATATCCTCCCCTCCCCTCTACAGAATCTAAACGACCCAAACTCTAGATCTCCCTCGAATCGTACTCCCATCCGTCTCCAAGTAAATTACCATAATACTCTCCTCCGTATATAAATATAAGCTTCTCTCTCCTCTCTCCGTTTCGCAATAATAGTAATACTCTCACTCTCTCTCTCTCTCTCTCTCTCTCTCTCTCAAAGCTGAAGCTGAGTTAGCTAACCCAAACCCGAACGAACAAATTCCAGGCGACATGAGTTAGCGATCAAAACCGAAAACCCTACTTCCACTGCCCTAGGTTTTTTCCCTTTTCAATTTTCAATTTTTATTTATTTTTTCAATTTTTGGGTGATATTAATTTTGGGCATCGAAGGAGGAGGAGGAAGAAGAAGAAGAAGAAGAAGAGATGTACAGAGAGCGAGGGGTGGTTGGGTCTAAGGCGGCGGAGGTGTTGGGGCCCTCCGTTGATCGGAAGCAGCGGATCAACGACGCCTTGGACAAGCAGCTCGAGCGATCCTCGCCCTCCACTTCTAGGGGAATCAACGGCAAGGACAAGCCGCTTATCATGGCTGGGAAGCAGCCTCCCTCCGATCACAGAGACTCTCGCTCTGCCTCTGCCTCTCTCACCAAAACCAATTGTTCCGATGGTCTGAAATTTTCTTCCTTTCCTTCTTTCACAGTCGTCTTAATTCGATTTTACTCGCATTTGGTACCTTTTGTTTACTAATTTTTCGTCTTTTTAATTATTTTTTTTGTGGGTTTCTCTTGAAAGAGGAGATTATAGATCGATTGTCTGCCTAGCATCATTATTAGGTTAAAAGTCTATGTTTTGCCTTGTTGCATTAAGTTTAAGCCTAGTTTGGAAGAAGAAGAAACATGGTATATCATAGATTTACCTTTCGATAAACCTCGAAGAAATGAACTGCATCTGGGTTGAAAGATAAATTTTTTACTTCCATAATATCAATTGGGTGTGTGCATAATATGAACCACGTATACTTCAGTTTGGTCGCGTATTATACGTCGGATACTTCCAGATACAAGTATTCGGCTTTTAGGATACCATTACACTTTCAGATGAGATTTTAAGAGGAGAAAACTAATAGGAAACAAAGATTTAGTTCAAAGATGAACTTGACTTTGGATGTTTTTATGTTAAAATGTGTTTTAAATTATATATTTTATTGTCGTATCCATACATATTGGAACCTAGTTTTTAGAAATTTTACGTATCACCGTGCCGTATCCATGCTTCATATGCATATACTTGTTTTTATTCGATCTGGTGTGTCCATATGCTTGTTTTTGTACGATCGGGTGTGTGCATAATTGCATTTACATGTTTTTATACGATCGGGTGTGCACATGTACTTGTTTTTATACGATGGGTATCCATTTAGGAATTCTATTATAACACTTGACAATGCGTATTACGGATAAGCATTCTGTTTTTACCCATTGAATCTTGTTAGTGGTATTTCCCACATCCCACATAGTGGGAAAAGGCTTTGTTGTTGTTGAAGCTTGTTGGTGGCATTTCAATCAAATGTTGTTATATAGAGCTAAAACTAAAGTATGTCCTTTGCTATAGAAGTCTGCCCCAAATTAAATACCATTGTCTTGTTTCTTAAGCAAGCTTATCAATAGAAGAAAAGCTGTAATTTTGAGGCCCGTTTAGATGGTTGTTCAGTCTGCTGTCCCATCCCTTCCCTCACATGATTTTACAGTCCTTCAAACCACCACCAGGCCCCGGATCCAGAGGCTACTGGGCATTCGGGATATTTGTTTGAACTTTCGCAAGAGTCAGTCATTGTAGTAGAATTAGGTTTTTGTAGGGAGTAATACTAAACAGTAAGGTGTTCAGTCACATTTTGTGATATTGAACATCTATTTGTGTTGATCTAGAGTTAATATTGTCGTCTCAACATGAAGACATCTTTGTTATTGTAGTCTGGATGTGTCCCTTTTGTATACGGAGCAATGTTGATAAACCATAACAATAGTTTTCATCATTAAAATCATTGACGTATGTGATTTGTGGAACTCGAGTGAAATTTGATTTTTAACTAGAAGGTATTCTGATAGATAGAAGCTACCAGTTTTGTAAATTTACTGATTGGAATGTATCTGAATTGGCTATAGAGGAATCTGAGACAGACAGTGAAGAGTCGGATGTTAGTGGTTCCGAAGGGGATGACACATCTTGGATCTCATGGTTTTGCAATTTGCGAGGAAATGAATTTTTCTGTGAAGTGGATGATGATTACATACAAGATGATTTTAACCTCTGCGGGCTATGCAACCAAGTGCCGTACTATGATTATGCACTTGATTTAATTCTGGATGTTGAATCTTCTCACGGTAAGTCTATGTTTTGGTTTATTGTCTCGTTTGATGACAACTATGGTGTTGATGACATTATATATAGATATTATGTTTCTTATAAAATAAAAATAAGTTTGTTATGCATTGGCCCATGTGTATTCTTCAATGCAGCTATATCATTAAACTGTATTTTTTGCTAGAACTCATTCCGCGGACTTCAGAATATTGATGTCTGCTTTCATGAAATTTTTTCTTTCCCCAGCTTAATATTAAAGTATGATTTTCTTGAGACCCAATAAGGTACTCTTAAAAGCCCTTATTTAAAAAAAGTTCAACTTAATTTTACCTTCTTGAAAAAAATTAGAAAACAAAAATTGAAAATGAAAAAAAGAAGCCTCTTGCCCTCTTTCGTCCCCTGTCCCACTATCCCTCTCTCCCTCATGTGCTAACCATGGTGTTTCCGTGGTTGGTGGTAATGTTTCTGGTTCCCAATGGCCACTGAGATTTATAATTCTTACTTTTTAAAGGCTGGAAAGAATGCTAATAGAAGGGGTAAGATTCCATTTGTTATATTTTCGAGAAAAGAACGTAGAGAGAAATATTTTGGATACAAGTAGACAACCCAGTTTTAGAATATATGACAATATTTGTGTTCCTTGATCACCCATAAGATTGTTTGCCTATTTTGATATATACTTTGGGCAGGTGATATGTTCACAGAAGAACAAAATGAATTGATTGAATCAGCAGCAGAGATGCTTTATGGTCTCATTCATGTTCGATATATATTGACAAGCAAAGGCATGGCTGCCATGGTAAGTTTCTTTTCTTGATTGTTTGTTTGACAGTTTCATTGCTTATTGACTGTAAAATTTGGAAACTTGATAGAATTGGGTTATTGGATCTACAGCTAGACAAGTACAAGAACTATGATTTTGGGAGATGCCCAAGAGTTTTCTGCAGCGGACAACCCTGCCTCCCAATTGGCCAGTCGGATATCCCACGGTCCAGCACTGTAAAAATATACTGCCCCAAGTGTGAAGATATTTACTACCCTCGATCGAAGTATCAAGGTAGTATCCTTTATATCATTGAACCTATATTTACAATTGCTGGCTGCATATAAGCAGCTGGTTTGTTAAGATGCTGCTCGCAGAATTTTCTTTCATGCCTTGCCTTATATATTTTTTTGTTCCTTTGCTGGTTGGTTTCTATATGTCCCATAAGCATTAATCTCTTGTCTAGGTTGAGCTGGGGGTTTCTTTAATTTAAATTCAATTTGTAGGTTTTGTCCTGAGAAAGTTATTTTTGTCTTCTAATTCACTTGCATCAGTAGGCGTTATGGGTGTCTGTTCGGAGAGGATTACATGTTGTGCAGTGGGGATGTCTTAGGCTGCTTCCTTTGTGCATAGTTAAGCATCGATTAATTTAAGCAACTTCATTTTGTTATCTGGGAACATTGTTAGTTTCGTACTGATATCTTCTGTTTATTCTTGAATTTTGTTAAAAAATATGAATTTACTGCATACTTTGTTCATGCTTTCGTTTATCAGTATCCTGCCTTGTGCTTTGTGATCTATAACATCATTGAGGGCCGTGGCTCATTTTGATGGTCGGACACAATGCTCACTAGTTATGCTTGCATTAATTTCTGAGTTACTTAACTCTATCTAGACATTGATGGAGCCTATTTCGGAAGTACATTTCCTCACCTGTTCATGATGACATACGGGCACCTGAAGCCACAGAAAGCATCACAGAGTTATGTTCCTAGAGTGTTCGGATTCAAGCTTCACAAGCCATGATGCCGAAATTTCAAGCTTCAGCCAGGGCAGGAGTTCATGTGAGACTTACTCCCCTCTGTCAGTAATGTTCTTGAGAGTGGGTGGACTTACTCGTCCGTTTGGCTTTAGCATCAATAATTACGTTGCAGCGGCTTCTGCCGGACTTGTTTTCTTCGTTTTTTTATTAGCTCAAGTGGGATTATTGGGGCACCGAGAATGAATAGCCAGTCCATGTCTACAATTTTCTTGTGTCTTGAGAAATGTATCGTGTAGTCTCTTAATATTCTTGTCTAATGATATTAGAGTCAAGTCAGCACAGCAGTAGGATTATGTACGCACTTAATCGTTGGAATATAGCATCGTATATTTTTATACCATCTACATTCGGATATTCTATTTTTTGTGCGCACTTTATATGTTATTCTGCATTTGAATCATATTATATACGCACTTGTATGAAATGTTGGTATGTATTTTTGGTGTGCAATTTGCAAGGGGGCATCTATGCTGCATGGATTCTGAATTGGAAGGATGGGAGCCCTCTCGTGTCTGTTAGTCGGGAAGTGATTTCTGCGCTCTCTCTTCTTCATTTGCACTCACTTTTTTAGAGTAGAATTCTCTCTTCTTTTTTCTCGCCTCTTCTATTTAGACGGTCACGATTAAGCCACGTGAAATTCTGTAGAGGGTGCAAATGAAGGATTCTCTCAATCGTGGCACTAAATCAATTCAATCGTGGCACTAAATCATTTATTTTTTCTTCATTTGCACTCTTCACAGAATTTCAAGGATTTATGCATCCTTGAATTGAAATTGATTTTTTACAAGAATGATCTATCAATAGATACTTGAAAAATAAACTATTCGGATGATTGAAATTTGATTGGATGTGGGCGCGGCAATTAATCCCCACTTTTTGTAACAATGAGATCCCATCTTCCTGACCTTAAATGAATCATTTCCCCCATAATGTTATCAAAACTTGCATTTTGTTTAAACAAATGTTTATATTCACTATTGAAAATCGAAGAACCCATGCCACATTAGCAAAATTAACATTTCACTCAACTCAGATGAAGAAAATGGGTAAATTGGAACACAATGTGATAAAGTGAGACAAAATAGAGTGTACCTGTAAAACGAGATTCTGTAAAGAGTATGGGGGCACAAATTAAAATGTTTTTTTTCTTATTTGTTGAGAATTATTATTACAGTCAAAATCTCCCTCCTCACAAATGTTTTTTTTTTTCTTTCCAAATGTGGTACTTAATTTTGACTTTGTATACATTACTTCAGAATGCCATTATCACGCTCGTATTCTTTTATCACAATCTTTTGTGCAACTGTCTTTTTTGTTCTTGAACTAACTTCAACGGCTTTACTGTCTATTAGCCTTAATATATTAAGGGAGCACCCCAAAATAGTGAAACATTCAAAATGCCATAATTTGGTCCTCTAAAATTATAATTGAATTAAAAGGAGTTAAACTAATTCAATAAATATTAATTTTGAATGAATTTAAAATTTTAAGAAACATTAAATTTTAAACTTTTGAAAGAAAAAATAACAAAACCCCACGTGACACACCCCGACCTGAAATGTCCACTAGGACTCCGAATCGAGCTATGCTGGCCGACACCCGTAAGGTGACGAAACCATAAAGTTTGATAATATGGAAAAATGTGAATAAATTTAAACCTAAGAGTGCCTAAATACCAGAGTGCACCGGCGAGCGGGAATAAACCCACTTCACACGTGACGTTAGAGCATAAGTAAATACAGAAGAGTGAATTAAGAATCGTACCCTCGAAATAATCCCTAAAACTAAGAATTGCCAAGAATCTTCAATGATAAGAAAGCTCAGCTAATAAGACCTGGAGGGTGAAGACAAGACAAAGGTGAGTGACCCTGTAAATAAAATTTTAATAGAACCCATATAAAAACATTATAACCCCTCGCTACAACACCTATATAATTTCCAGAAATATCATAAATATACCATAATATAGCATCTCGTCAGCAATATCAAATAATCATGTTAGTAATAACTCATACTAGTACGCAAGTTGGAGTCACCTATGGTGACCTGTACGACTTACCTATATCTCATCACATATTCATCACATATGCTAGCTTATCACATATACAACACATATGCTAGCTTATAAGTCGGAGTCACCTCTAGTGACTTATACGACTTATCCATATCTCCTCATATATCTCATTAATCATTGCTAGCATATAAGTCGAGTCACTATATTAATCATTGCTAGCATATAAGTCGGAGTCACCTCTAGTGACCTGTACGACATATTCGTATCTCATCATATATCTCATTAGTCATTGCTAGCATATAAGTCGGAGTCACATGTAGTGACCTGTACGACATATGCGTATCTCCTCATATATCTCATTAATCATTGCTAGCATATAAGTCGGAGTCACCTCTAGTGACTTGTACGACATATTCGTATCTCATCATATATGCAAATGATATGTCAGCCGGATCCACCTCTTGTGGCCTGTACGGCTAAGTCTATAGCTCATATCTCAATCTAATCGGAGTCACCTCTAGTGACCTATACAGCACTACGCCTGCACATGAGTCGGAACCACTGTAGTGGTCTGTACAACAGGACTGGGTGTAAATGATTACGCTCAAGTGCTACGATCACGTGAAGAGTCACCTATAAGTCGGAACCACCTATAATGGTCTGTACGACAGGCCTATGCACCTACCTTGAATTCAAGGTGAGCGTATGGTGCAGGAGGTGAACATTACATGAATGACTGTGCCCTGGCCACGGGCGGGAGCACTAACACCGGGGTGCATGTTTATGAGCTTTAAATGCATCTAATACCATATGTACGACTTATAAGCAACTTGTACGACAATGCCGAAGTTGCCTACTATTGCAACATGTACAACCGTGTCGGAGTTACTTAAAACATAAATGTAGTCGTACCATAACCCCATCAATTCAACTAATACCGTATACTTACTTGAACTTACCTGAACTTACCCGTGTGTTCTGCGTTCATTCTTGCACTCCAGAGCGTTCACAATAATTATGTACAAGGAATATACATATGGATATATCAGGATGTAAATCTGAATTTCAACCATATCATAATATTTCTGGATATATAAACACACAAACAAATGGCTTAAAATGCAATAACTGTAACACCCCACTCTCGAACCATTTACTTTTGGGAATAATTATCGGTGATAAGCCCAATTAGACACTAATTTAATTAACTAACATTACTTACGTTTCCTTACTTCAATTCCTTGATTCTTTACACATTGATTTATGAACAACAATTAACTACCAAATCATAAGGTTAATTCTCACATTTTCCACCCATGTCCCTCACATTGTTCAATTCCCCAAACAAGGCTATTGTCCCAATTATTTAGTCTCATTTATTATATGGCTGCATCTAACGTCTTGTTGGATTACCTACGTACCCTAAACAGGGATCAAACCATTCATAGTTCGCAATAGTATTTCAAAGCATTCACAGTAATAATAAGTAATAATCAATTTATAAACATTTATGGAATTGTCAATCATATATATATATATATATATATATATATATATAAAGGAAAAGACCCACTCACCTGAGGTCCGCGCTACGACTCCCTAGCATGCATATCGAGACATAACGAACCATCGTCACCTATAACCAATTATCGAATCACATCTCAGAGTTCTGACCGATAAAATACATAATTTACATAAAACGCATCCTTAAGAAATTCTATTCGAAAGATCTGCACCACGGATTTCTGATCTGTTGCTTTCAAAGATCCATATATTATACTTCTAGAATAACATCATAAGGTTTCATTATGATCCAACGGTCGGATCTCCGCCACTTGCCAAAATCAAGTGGCGGTCAACATTTTATTTTATGACCTTACAAATCCAATTCGGGAAGATCCGCATGTCGGATTCCTGATCCGTAAGTTCCTATAATTCTAAAATATTACGTACTATAATATATTAAAGTTTGGTGACAATCCAACGGTCGGATCATTAATTAATATAATGACTTATTAACTTAATGTAGAGAATTTAGATTCCAACAATCAACCTACGTCATACAACTACCAAAACTGAACTCAAGGCATCTAATTAGCCTAAGAATAACATCGACAGCCCCCTGGCCATGCGCCGCAGGTGGCAGCCGACCGCTCCGGCTTGCCGGAAAATTCAACTATTTCCAAAAATTCTCAAAAATTACAGAAATGAAGATCTCAAAGAGTAGAACAAACTTTATACCTGTGGCCAAGGCCAATTTGGCCGAGAAAAGCTCCAATTTTGCTAAAACCATACAAAACCCTAGAATTGGGTGTGATTCGATTCGACATCTGAACTTGCTCCAACACCTCCACCACTGCTTGGGCTTTGTTCTTGGGTTCTAGGGGAGTGTTTTGTTAGTGGTAATTGAATGAAATTGTTTCAGGTTTGGTGGATCTCGAGCAATCTTTCCCGCGGCACCCATGGTGGTTTTTCCACCAAACTTCAACCAAATTCCTTCAAATTTTGGTGGAAATGGAAAAGGGAGGGCTAGGGTGGTGTTTCCAGGTAGTGGCTGGAAAATGAACGAATTTGGCCTTGAAGTTTGGCCGGGTCGCGCGGGTCAAGAAGAAGACCCGACTTCCCCTCCTGATCACCTTCCCTCCTTTCCCTCCTTTCCCTCATTTCTCTCCTCTCTGGTCAGTCTCGTCTCTTTCTTCTTCCTAATTGGGCAGTGCCCATCTCTTTCTCTCCCTCTCCACTTTGCTGCCATCAGGCAGCCTTCCTCTCTTCTTTTCTTCTTTTTATTTTCCCCCCATTTTTTCTAACTCCTCCCTTAGTAAAAATAACAATAACCATAATAAATGAATAGAATAATGAATAACGACCCTTAAAATTTTATAAAATCGTAAAATTTGGGATGGGTTGTCACACCACATTAGTGGGTGGTTTATGTTTAATTTCTAATTTCTTTTTTTTTTTTTTGAACAAAAAACTTCTAATTTCTTTTCAAAAATATTTTTAAAATGAATTTTTTGAGTCCGAATCCTCGCCGGATCCTCTTTGTGAGAATCCTGGGGATCCATGAATCATATTCGTTCATCGAACATCGTGCGGTCAGAAATTATTTTAAATATTTTTATTTAAAAATATATAAACAGTACTTGATAAAAACTAACCGCATGATGTACGATGAACAGACACGATTCACGGATATCTAAGATCCTCACCAAAACAATCCGAAGAGGATCCTATTGGGAATTTCTTATTTTATTCTGTAAAAAATCATTAAAAAAAATTAATTTAACATACAAAGATTAATTGTCACACGCATATCAAAAGGCTAGTATAAGCTTAAACTAGCTCAATAATCTTTTCCATGAACCGGCTAAAGTAAATTCTAACATTTCACTTCAACATTTGAAAGAAAATATCACTCAATAATTTAATCTAAATGGTCCCCACAAATTTTATATTATCAAAAAAACCGGTCATCAATAATGGACCCAGATCTCCTTCGGATCCAAAAAATCTGAGCCTATGGATCAAATGATCTGAATTGTTGAAATTTGATTCAACGGCAACAAACAAGGGATCCTGTAAAAATTGTAATAATTGTAACCATTAGATCAAATTTCAACTATTCGTATTATTTGATCTTTAAGCACTGATTTTTAGAATGTGGAGAAGATCCGGGTTCATCAATAATGTAGATTAGTACAGCAATGGAGTGACGTTGTAAAAGACTAGAAAATTATTTAGTTTTGGAAAACATCAATTTCAAATTAAATAACTAATTAATCAGCATCAATCAAACCTTACGATTGTCAAAGTTAACAGACGGCAAGACGGAAAACCGCAAACGTCAATCACCAACAACAACAACAACAACAACAAAGCCTTTTCCCACTACGTGGGGTCGGCTATCATTTTCATAAGGATCCGACGTAACCTAGGAGTGCCGACTGTCGACTACCTGACGCCCTCCCCCTCCTCCTTTATCCGGGCTTGGGACCGGCAATGTAAGATAAACTTACACAGGTGAAGGCAAACGTCAATCACCATTATCTGAAATTCATCATTACCCATTTTTAAAAACAGTCAGCAATTGTCATTCAATACTATAATCTGGTAATATTTCTCTTTTTTTGAAAATAAGAGGTTTTAGGTTCAAATCTCATAGATCACAAATTTGATACTAAATTAGGTTATCAATTATATAGTTTAACCGAACTCCCCATCGCTTAATGTAAAAATATCGGTGTACTAAAAAAAACAGTCAGCAATTATCCATTCGGGCTTTGCCACTTGTTTCGCTTTCTTCAAATACAAGAAAGAGTGGCGGTATTTCAGAAAATATCCTAAAGTCCAGGGGCTTTGTAGAGAAGAGGACAAACCACCCCAGGTCGGTTCTGGCTTCTGCAGAAAGACCAGACGTGAAAACCAGAGCAAAGCAACAAGAAACAGCAACACATCACACAGATATCCACCATTTGCTCTGATCTCAGAAACCCAGAAAGTCACAGAAGAGAGAGAAAGCTAGAGAGAGAAAGAGAGAGAGAGAGAGAGGAAGAAGAAAATATGTGTATGTAAATGCAATTCAACTCAGATCGGAAGAGGAAAGGAAAGCAGAAAAGCAGAAGCTGAGAGGAATTGATTCCTCATCAATTTCAAAAGCACTTTTAAATTCAAACCCAAATGTCAATTGTTCAAATACCCAATTAGTCCTACATGTTATCACCAAACCAAACCACCAACTTGATCATTTCCAAGCAACCCAGACCCGGAAATCACCAAGCCCAGCAGCACAATCCTACCAAATTCACACCCAATTCAAATTCCATGAGGAACCCATCTCTTACAATCCTGCAATGAACCATACACCTTCCACTTTATCCCACTCTCCCACACTCTCCTCTCTCCACCACCACCCGATTCACTTCCACCCCCATGGCCACACTGCTTTCAATTCCGGCCCTTCTTCTTCCTCTTCTTCTTCGTTTTTGTATTCTGCTTCACTTGCAATCATTCCCTTCGCCACACGATCACTGGTTCTGAAGCTTTTCCGCCATTTCCGCCATTTCCGCGGTGCCCATCTGCTCAGAGTCCACTGCCGCTTGCTTATCCTCTTCTTTTTGCCTTCCCTTTACTTCATCACCAGTTCCCGCCGCTCTTTCGCTCTCGATTTCCTCTCTGTGATCGCTTTCTCGGCGGCCCTTTTGATTTCTCTCAACATTGCACTTCCCCGTTTTGTTTCGACTCGGTTGTTTCTTTCTCGCTCTTTGCCAATCAAGCTTTGTTCGTCTTCCTGCGTCTCTAAGCCCGCTCAGCCTGTTCTTTGGTCAATTGGGTCGAAGCCAAAGTTGGACAAAAAGCCGAATTCGGGGTCTTGGGTGCAGGTGTATAGTAATAAGGATGTTTATGAGGGTGAATTTGATAAAGGAAAATGTTCAGGAAGTGGGGTTTATTACTATCATATGAGTGGGAGGTATGAAGGTGATTGGGTGGATGAGAAGTATGATGGTTATGGTGTGGAGACTTGGGCTAGAGGTAGCAGGTATCGCGGGCAGTATAGGCAGGGCTTGAGGCATGGAATTGGGGTGTATAGGTTCTTCACTGGTGATGTTTATGCCGGAGAGTGGTATAATGGGCAGTGTCATGGGTGTGGCATACATACTTGCCAGGATGGAAGTCGGTATGTTGGGGAGTTTAAGTGGGGTGTCAAACATGGACTTGGTCATTATCATTTCAGGTAAAAACTTACTGTCTTCCTTAACATATATGAAGCGAATGGATATGTGTTTCGATTTCCATGTTCTTGTCTATGATATTGATGTTTGGAATTGAACACTGATTCATCAAGTTGCCTTGTTGTTCTATGTGGTATGGTAGGGTTTTAGTTACACAGTACTAGGACGACCGATTTGAAATGTTTTTGTACCTCTCTTAGTTACTAGGTTGTTAAGATATTAAGTCAATTATGTGGTCTTGTCATCTGGTATGCAATTTTGGGCTAGCTAGGACCAAATAAGGTTTGAGCCTTTGAGGTATCGTGTGCTTAATGGAATTGTTATACATTTTGCACCAAGTTTAGAGACTTGTTGATTTTTGTCTCTGTAGTTCAGTATTTGTTTTTACATTCATGAGTTTATAGATGCTCCGTGTCAAGTCATTCAGGCCTTCAGTTGGATTTTTCATTGTTCTTTTGGATAATTACCAAAAAAATCAAGGTTGGAGGTTATTAGGGTTCAAATGCAGGTTATGGCTAGCATCATATTAGAATACATAGATTAAAGGGATGGTTCAGCATCATGGTGTTTGGAACTATCTCATACTTTTTTAATATTTCATTCTCCGGCACATTATCTACAAGGTCTCATTAATTTAATGTTTATTTTATATTTTAATATAAACAAGACACTTTGGATCTTGATTCTTGACTACTGTTCTTATACTTGGTTAATTTCGAAAGGAAAACTGATCTAGTTACACTCCTTTCACTTTCATACACGTATCTGCGGGCACTTGCATCTGTGTTTGTCTCACACATGTTAAGAATACTTGTTCCTCTGATATGCTAGTGAAAGTTAAATTCGCAAGCACAGGGCTAATTTGGTATATATGATAACGCAGAAATGGTGATACATATGCTGGGGAATATTTTGCGGACAAGATGCACGGTTTTGGAGTATATCAGTTTGGGAACGGCCATCGATATGAAGGAGCCTGGCATGAAGGTAGAAAGCAGGGATTTGGCATGTACACTTTCAGAAATGGGGAAACACAATCTGGTCACTGGCAAAATGGGGTGCTAGATATTCCCGGTGCGCAAAATACCCAACCTGGATCTTCTTATTCTGCCAACCATGCCAAAGTGCTTAATGCAGTCCAGGTAATTGTCTTTTATGTCCTTGTGGTATCAGTATTTTATTGGAATAAATTCTACTGTAAATGTGTTGGCCTACATCCATAAAGTTTTAGTAGGTAAATATCGTTTTGAATTGTGTAAACGTGTTTGTATTTTATGTTGTTGACTTGATTAACAATTCAAGTTTACTGACATTTCATTTTAGGTACATATCGTAATTAAAACTGGAAAAACTTTCCTATTTTTTTGACATAAACCATGAATGAAAAGACACTAGGAAGCCACATGATGTGATTTTGGTTTTATGAGACTGCGGTACTTGTTTCATAGCATTTTTGTTGTAGTTTGTTGGAAGGTTGTGTATGGATGAATTGTACCTACGTCTGCTACAGATTTCATCAGTCTTTCGAGTTGGATGGGCTTTTTTCTTTTGACCTTATGCTATCTGAGCTTTTCCTCTAAAATGACAGTTCTTCAATAGAAATACTCGGTGTTGATTTACATGAAGACTGAATGCAAAACCTTAATTATTTGATTTGAACAAGCACTTACCAGTTACCGCTACTATGCGAGTTTCTTACTGAATACCATCTTATGAGCAGGAAGCACAGAGAGCTGCTGAGAGAGCATATGAAGCGGCCAAAGTAGAAGAAAGGGTGAACCGAGCTGTAACAATAGCTAATAAAGCAGCAATTGCTGCACGAGTTGCGGCTGTAAAGGCTGTGCAAAAACAAATACACCCATTATAACAATGACTGCTGCGGCCACTACCCATGTTCGCCTAATGTTCTGATCAATCCCCATTAGCATCAGCATCATGCTTGTGTGACAAAGCCACACAAGCAAAACTACCACGTAAATCAGCAAATGGGTTTGTTTTTCTTCTCTTCTATTTGGTGTCTTTGCTCCTGCAATTATTTTGATGGGGAATGCGAGGTACGTACCTGGAACCACATTCAGTCAACTATAGTTATGGCTGATTGAGGAGCAGGCCAGTTTTCGCCTTTTTTTTACCTTCTGGCCTGTCAGCAATATGTACATATGATGAGTAAGAGTGTGCAAGTTATAGACCAAGGTTTGTGATTTTACATTTTTGCTTCCTATTGTAAACATTACTGGTTATTGTTATATATGTAATTTTGCCTGGATGAACTCGAGCCATGAATATTCTATAACGAATCTATATTCGATTATAACTACGAAATACGTCAAAAAGAAAAATGAAAATTAATACAGGATCGTATTTCCGTTTACACATTGTAGGATTGACAAAATAGTTTTTTTTTTTTTTTATGTTTTTTGGTCGATTGACTGTCAACTAGTTAATGTTGTTAAATTCATAGAACTGGTTTTTCCTTGATCTATGGCGTTCATCAATTATAATCTAGTAAGATAAAGCCAGTCTGTATCCGGTTGTTGGATTGAATGGTGAGTTTTCCAATCCAATCCACTCCGACTAGAGTTAAGAGGCCTCGTTAGGTCTCTAGGATTGGATCTGAATGAATAACTCGCTATGTTTCAAGTAATAACAAAACAAAGATAGAGGTGGATGGGTCTTCAGTTCGAGGGGATTAGGAGAGAGTTGCTGCGCCGGAAGCAGCAGATGGATTGCGGCACCTGACCATTACAGAGTTGGTATAAGACAGCAAGACATGCGAACATTAGAGACGGAAAAAAGAGATTGTGGCACCTAATTCGGTCTCCATGTACTGCCGTGGCATCCGACTAATCCGGTCTCCTTGGACTGCCGTGGCATCCGACTAATCGCAGACTATCGAGGGCGACTTCGGTGCCATTTCGTCAAGCCCCACGAAAACCACCCTTTTGCAGAATCTACTTGTTCATTGTTCAAGGGCAGCAGGTGGTGCAGTTTGAGGCACATGATCCGTCCGAGTTTAGTTCAGACTGATGTCGGCGTTTGAAGTATTGCCGCGCAGGTCACCGTTGGATGCAAAGCTAAAGAGACCAGAGCTGCTCAGGGTTGGATGCAAGCTTAAAGTTTTTGCTCAGCAAAAGAGAAGACATAATTTGCAGTATTAAAACCGAAATCCAGAAACTATAAAATTGCACTCCGAATTCAACGATGGACGCTAAAATCTCAGATTAAACATACTACAACGAGTCAACATTTTCATCTAACTTGTTCGAAACAATATAACGAAATAAAAGGAGAACCACATCCCCAAAACTGTTTGGAATATCCATAGCTGCAAATGCTCAAAACGTAGTAGCGGTCAACAACAGCAGCTTAACTCTCGGTTTGCTCCCTCAGCCTTCTAATGGTGCTCCTTACCGTCACAGCACTAGCAGTGCTGTTTAAAAAAACCGAATGATCATTTAGTTAATTACGCAAACAGAAAATTCAAGAAAAGCGAGAAAGCAGTGAAAAAGGGTTCTTACTTCAAGGTATAGGCACCGCCTGCCTTCACTTTTCCACAATCCTTGCATCCCCAAATTCCAACAGCCTTTCTCTTCACAGCATACTACATGGAAATGAAAAATTTAATCATGTTTCCCCAGACGAGAGACAAATAGTTGACAAAATACAACCACACTACCTTGCCACAGAATTCACAGAAATACTTGCTGTGCTGGCTAACTTCCATTTTCTTAATCTGCTTACGCAGACTGGCACCATAACGGGTTCCTGTAAGAAGAGGCAGAAGACAGAATCGTAAACAATTGAGTGCGGAATCAGATCAAAACTTCAGAAATGCAAAACATATCTACTCAAAGCATTTCTAAACAAATCTGAATGTTGTACTGTTGTGCATAATTTCCACCAAAACAATTAGACGCACATGAACACACATTTCCCTTACCAACAAAACTAAAACAAAAAACGAACAAAAAGAAAAAGACGGTTCAATTTCCAATCCCAAATCCGGTTTTACATACCACATATTGGCTGCGGGGTAACTATAACTAGCTCTTGTATTGCAAAAATGAAAATCAATTATTCAGGCATACAATCAGAACATAAACCGCGTCTCGGCCAAGTTAAAACTACTAGAGCAAATAAATTTCACACCGATACACGACCATGCGACGAGCAATTAAAATGACAGAATACTGAGTAATTTCATAGATCGCAACATAACAGAGAACAGATTGCATTACAACAAAAGCATTAAGATTTAAGTAAAACAAATGGAACTTAACTTACCATATTTCCCAACAATACCGGCCTTCTTCGTCCTCTTTGTCTGAAACACACAAAGCATTCATTTCTTATAAACACAGCGGACATAACTACCAAATCAACATAACTTTTGCTTGTTTAGAGGTAGCTCAAAACACCCAACTATTTTTTATCGTTTAATTCCACAAAAAATATAAAGCCAATATCACCACAACATTTTCCCAGAAACCTAAAACAACAAACAAATTTCTGAGGAAACAAACAGTGGATGGATGTATGTGTGTGTGTGTGTGTGTGTGTGTGTGTGTGTGTGTATATATATAGAGAGAGAGAGAGAGAGAGAGAGAGAGAGAGATACCATTGTTGTGGATTGGAGGGTCTGCTGGCTGTGAAGGGCTGAAGCGGCTGGTACTTTCTTCTTCTCAGAGCAAATAGAGAAACCCTAACTTGCTTTGTTCCGATTTATAGAGCCCCTCAAAAGGAGCAAATGGGCCAACTTTAAAACGGGTCATACCAACTGGGTCCATAATTAATAAATAGAGAAAATTCTCAAAATCTCCTATTGAACCAAGAGATTTGAATGTGTTTTTATAAAGAGCAATGCTAGGAAGATAAAATTCACGAACTAAATGATGTTTCATTAATGAACACATTTATCAACACGTGAGTAATAAACTAATCTTCAACTTTCATGTTCTTTAGTTTTTAAAATTTTGTCTCCAAATTTGGTATTCCTAACATTATCCTTTTATAAATTATTTGCTCGTTGGTACCATTCCTGACATGTTTGTGGAGAGATTTTGTTGTGGTGAATTAAGCAAATTGGTGGTTTCAATGGCGGAGCTAGGAAATTTTCACCGGGTGGGCTAACTTAAACATTAAATCTTTATAAACAAAGAAACTTGATACTGTATTTTTCACAGTATTGTCTAGCTTAAGAAAATTTTCACAATGTGAGCCAAGAATTTTCGTTATTAAACAAATACGTGTTAAAATTCAAACAAATCCGAACTTGTACATGTACAAGAAGTGATTAGAAAAATGATGAAACAAAAAGAGATGGTTTGTAAACTGTATTATATAATTTTATATAGTTAAACCAAGAAAATTAGGATTAGTGACTAAATATATGATGGGCTATATTAAAAAATCAATAAAAATTATATGTAAAATTTTTATTTTTTATGGAAAGCTACCTGGACTATAGCCCTGGGTAGCCCTTAACGTGGCTACGCCATTGAGTGGTTTAGTGTAATATTGATTGAATCGTTGACATTCACTACACCAAATGAAAAGAAAATTCTTGAATAAGGAGTTATGGGACTTGTTAATATGGGGCTTTTTAAGATCCATTATAAATCAATAGGAGTCTATTTTCATATTTAGATCCAAATAAATAACTCACAAAAAAACTCAAAAGAACATAGAGGCTCAAGGATGTGCCTGATTCAAGTCTCCAGACCAAAAAATTAGTGGTCGGTAACTTTAAATCAAGCACAGAAATGCATCATACCTAGCCCCTGGCATCAGACGCCGAGCTTAGACCACTGCTCTTAACCACCACCCACCATTACCTCCAAATTAGTGTTTAAAATATTGATATAGGTGGAAATATGGATATGTAAATTTATGAAAATATCGATACATGTGGAAATATTGATATGTAAATTTAGACACCTGCCCAACAAGGACCAGGCTAACCAGAGCCTTCTCGGCAAGTTTCGGGAGATGCCTCTCTAATGGATTCGGTAATCAATTGGTTTTCCGAACTTTACGAGTGTATTTCTGATTACCACGAGGAACCCTAGAAGAATCAATGTTTTTCATTATCTTAAACATGATCATTTGTAAGTGAATGATCTTAGAATTGAAAATCGGGAATAACGAGTTTGCAACCAATTTTATTTCATATTCCGTTAATGTAAATATATCGTTTGATAAAAAACAAAAATGATAATCACATGCACGTATCAATCACACAAAAAGCTTTGAACTCCGTATCGGTAGTTGACAGTCAAAAATTAAGATGAGCGTGTGAAATGTAAAAATAAGTGTATTGATAGCACTACCCTGGTTTTTTTTTTTTTTTTTTGCGGACGTACTAATAAATGTATTATGGACACCTTGCCAATAACTACTATCTAATGCTTAATAACGAGAAACTTTTTGAAGTACCTGGTATTCAAGTCAGTATTTAAGTGTCATAAAACAAATGAAATATCAGCTTGAATATCGGATACTCAGCAAAAATCCCTCCCCAGTAACAGTTAAAGTAAGTGTAATATCATGTAAGTAGAATGTCAATGTGATAGTATCGCAAAACAATCATACAGTATCATGTAGACAAGTTAAAACATATAATAATGCGTGTTAAACTTGAGATACGGGTTATCTTGATGACTCGGTTGCATCAAGTCCATATTTTCGGTCTCACACACGAAAGGATAGCTTGGTCCTGCAGATTCCATATGCCAAAATCCCATCGAAAATTTCTCAAATGATCTTCAATTCTGGGTCTGGTTTTTCACACAGAAGGAATCAAATATGCTATTTCATTATAACGAAACCTAATACGACCTATCTTGTTAGCCAAGCAAATTATGATATCCGACGGAAAACATTACGAGAATCATAAATTTCGTTATAATTGTCGACAGCCTTGGAATTGAATCTTCAAAGCTAGAATTGAATCTTCTTCCTGATACGTTCTAAAACTCTCTTTGTCATTATAGCCTCTGATCTAAGTGCATGTAAGGAAGAAAAACTATTACGGGTACTAAGAGAACACAAAACAGCCTTGGAATGGACAATTGTCGACATTAAGGGGATCATCCCCTTCTATGTGCATGCATAAAATACTACTTCAATAGAAATCAAAGTCATCCATGGAAAGCTCAAGGGCACCTCAATCCTTACATGAAAAAAGTGGTGCGTGCTGAAATTTTGAAATTGTTGGATGTTGGGGTCATATATCCGATCTTTGCCAGCAAATGGGTGAGTGCAGTACATGTAGTACCAACACGATAAGGCATTACTGCAGTAAAGAATGAAAAAAATGAATTGATTCCTCAGAGAATGGTCATAGGTTGGAGGGTGTGTATTGATTACAGAAAGCTTAATGATGCAACAAGAAACGATCAGTTCTCTTATCCCTTCATTGATCAAATACTTGAGCGACCTCCAAGAAATCAATATTATTGTTTTCTTGATGGTTATTCTGGTTACAACCAAATTGTAATAGTTTTAGAAGATCAAGAAAATACAACTTTCACATGCCCCTTTGGAATTTTCGGGAATAGAAGAATGACGTATGGATTATGCAATGCACCGGCGACTTTTCAAAAATACATGTTAGAGCTTTTTTTTTTTTTTTTTTTTTTTTTTGACATGGTGGAATGAATTATTGAGGTATTTGTAGGTGACTTTTCCATCTTTGGTTCCTATTTTGATGAATGCCTCCATAATCTTACACTAGTGCTAAAACGTTGCCAAGAAACATGACCTGTCCGGTAGTGCCATCCACTGGTTGATTTGTTTCATTCATCCCTAAAGGAATCTGACCCATCTCGCAGCACTTCTCTGTTTTCATAGATGGAATCCACAAGAACCTTAAAAACATTGCAATCTTTTGTTTCCCATAAGAATTGTCTGTTAGTAAGCTTCTCCCCTTTGTTCTTCATGCGTACTCTTTGCACATCATTCCACCTACCACCATAGGTTTCATCCTCTTCATCGTTTCTTCCATCAATTGACCCAGTTTTCTTTTTGTGAATATCATCATGCTCGTCAAACACATTTTTTTCTCTACCATTTACGTATTCAATACCCTATTTTTCAATTCTTGGACTTATTTGTGAACAAGTTTGTTGTGCCACACTTCTAGAATTCTGGCCCAAATGAACAAGAACATCTTTCTTTCTATTAAATTTAGCATTTGTATCCAACCCCAACCTTCTCTTTCTCATCATACCAACATCCACCTTTCCACTTCCCTTCCTAACCTCACTATCATTAAAAGTCCCACCCCCCTTCACCTTAATGTTATCATCCTCAACACATTTCCCCTTATCCCCTTTCCTACTTCCCTTATTAACCTCATTACAATTAAAGTTGTCCCCCTTTTTCACTTCAACATTCTCATTCTCGACATGTTTCCTCTTTCTCCTTTTCACTAACGTATTCCTTTTCTTCACCTCAATATCACATTCATCAGTACTTTGGCGCATATTTACCTCAACATCACTTTCATTGCTCTGCTGGTCTTCTCCATGAGGTGAACTTGACTCCTTAAAAAACCCAGAATTTTTTGACTCTCTTAAGTCATAATCCTCATCATCTGAATGAACATTTTCCTCTTCACTAGACAAGAGTCTTTGTTTCATGTGAGCTATTAGAAGCAAAACATATTCCTCCTTCTTCTTCTCATTCCTTGTCACCTAAATGAACCATGTTGGAATTATTATTCCCTAAATGAAGTGGACCAGATTTCTCAGTTTTCTTAGAGTCAAATTTAGATGTTTTTTCGTTTTTTGAGCCAGCACTATGTACCACATCAAAATCCATTGGATCTTATAATTTTCTCTACATGAATCCTCACCATCACCAAACACATCTATAGATGAACCGGACCTCCATTTCTTAAATCCTTCACAAGATTTTCGTTTCCCAACTGTTTCTTTGAGTTTAGATTTTGTGGAGGGACCTGATATGGCCTCATTGCCATCATCAAAATCATTTATAGACATTCATTTCTTGGAATTGTTACCGGATTTTCGTTTCCCAAGCATTTTCTTAAGTTTACTTGGTGTTTGAGGATCTGTATTGGCCTCCTCAGCCTCATTAGAAACATCCAGTGATGCATAGGCTTTTGTCTCCTCATCACTCTCATCATAATCATCTACAAACACGTACTCCACTGGACTTCCATACAACAATTTCTTCGAGCCATGAGTGGATTTTTGTTTCAAGACGTCCTTCTCTTCCACATCTTTTACGGGTTGACTCACTTTGGCCGACTCACCCACAAGATTATTCTTCTGGTTCTTGTCATAAAGCCCATTCCAGTATAACTCTTGACCTCGCCCGATTCTATTTGCTAATGGCAAGCTCCTTTAGTCCATCCTATCAACCTCAAAGATCCGCCTTTTTAACCCAAAACATCAAAAATCCCCAAAAAAGTCATCTTTTTGTTCACTAAAATCACAAAAAACACATGCACATAAACATACTTATAGATAAACACATAGAGAAAAGGAAAGAACATGAGGGAAAAAGAAGCAAGCTTTAACTTATTAACCACCAAAGATACAAACTTTTTCACCAAAGAAATGAAAAAATCCAGAAAGTTCTCTTTTATATCAAATCGGACACAAACATACACAAAAATTGTACAAAAATAGAAAACCGAGCAAGATGCAACCCAACTAAAAAACCCACAAAGATCCAAACTGTTTCGCACAAAAATTGAAAAGCGTTCGAAAGTCATACTGCGAACAATGACTTTACGTACCTATGTTTGTACTATAGTCATGTTCTGAGATATTTTGTACCAAAACTTACGTACTGATACATTCATACTAAAACTTATGTACCGAAACTTATGTACCGATACAATTGTACCAAAACTTATGTGTGTACTAATGCATTCGTACTGAAACTTATGTACTGATGCAATTGTACTGCTATGGTCCAAAGCACTTTGCTGCTTTGGCATGATAGGACATCCTTGACATGACATGATGCGTCGTATCCTTAAATCATCACATGGGCATCATTTACCTTCCTACTTTCCCACTTTCCTTTTTAACCTCACTACCATTAAAGCTCTCCCCCTTCTTCACTTCAACATTCTCATCCTCGACGTGTTTCCCATTTTCCACTCTCTTACTTTCATTAAAATGCTTCCCCTTCTTCACCTCATTAACATCTTCAACAGTTTTTCTGTTTCTCTCTTTCTCAAGTCCCTTTTTAACATCCATTTGATCAGTATAATAAACCTTCTTCACCATAACATTATCCTCAACACTTTCTTGTTTTTCTGCTTCCCAACTTCCCATTTCTTTGCTCCCTTTTATTAACATAATTTCCTTTCTTCACCTCAATATCACATTAATCAATACTTTGGCCTACCTTCACCTCAGCATCACTTTTATTGCTCTGCCGGTCTTCTCTACTAGTTGAACTTGACTCCCAAAAAAACCCAAATTTTTTTGCCTCTTCTAGGTCATAATCCTCATCATCCGAATAAGAATTGTCTTCTTCACTAGACAAGAGGTTCTTTGTTTCATATGAGCTATTAAGAGCAAAACCTCTTCCTCCTCATCTTCTTTTTCATCTTCACCTAAATACACCATCTAGGAATAACTATTCTCTAAATCAAGTGGACCATATTTCTCAATTTTCTTAGAGCCAAATTTAGATGTTTTTTCATTCTTTGATCCAGCACTATGTACCTCATCAAAATCCATTGAATCATTATCATTTTCTCTACACGAATTCTCATAATCATCATACACATCTATAGATGAACCGAACCTCCATTTCTTAAATCATTCACAAGATTTTCGTTTTCCAACCTTTTCTTTGAGTTGAGCTCATGTGGAGGAACCTGTGGTGGCCTCCTCACCATCATCAGAATCATCTATAGACATCCATTTCTTAGACTGGTTACTGAATTTTGGTTTCCCAAGCCTCTTCTTGTGTTTACTTAATGCTAGTGGACTTGCATTGGCCTCCTCAGCCTCATCAGAACATCTAGTGATTCATAGGCTCTCGCCTCATCCTCACTCTCATCATAATCATCTACAGGCACATACTCCATTGAACTTCCAAATGATAATTTCTTTGAGCCATGAGTGGATTTTCGTTTCCGGGCATTCTTCTTTTCCGCATCTCTTGCGGGTTGACTCACATTGGCTGACTCACCCGCATGATTATTCTTCCAGTTCTTGTCATAAAGCTCCTTCCAGTACAACTCTTAACCTCGTCTGCTTCTCTTTGCTATTGGAAAGCTTCTGTAGTCCATCCTATCAACTTTAAACCTTCCACCTTTTCTATCCAAAACATGAAAAAGTCCCAAAAAGTCATATTTTTGTTCACCAAAATCACATAAACACATACACATTGACATATACATATACACACAAAGAAAAGGAAAGAACATGAGGGATAAAAGAAAATATAAAACAGAACAAGATGTAACCCAACTGAAAACCCCATAAAAATCCCAACTTTTTTGCCCAAAAATTGAAATCTTCAAAAAGTCAGCTCATTTTCCTCGAATCACAGATGTGCACGCATAAAAATTACGTTACACAAAGATTACATTCACACACACACATACACATACATATATATAAACACCCAAAAATAGCAAAAGACAGAGAAATAGAGATAGAGTGAGAGACAGAGAGAGAGATAGAGGAAGAGAAACTTGCCTGTAATAATGGGGGAGTCTGCAAAGGGAAATGAAGACGAAGGAGATTAGTGGTAAAATCGGAAGAAGGGGACAAAGTGCTTCAGAGCATGCACGCTAGAGTAAGAGAGAGTTTCGGCCCCTTGTCAATTTTTGGTCTTTTTTTCTTTTCTTACTGTGTCTGGGGAAGAGAGTTTGTGAAAGAAGGTCAAAATTAGGTGAAAGCTCCACCGTCTCTGGGATACCAGGTCAGCATTCCATATAAGTATACCAACCCAGTCACAGCTACCAACCATCTCTCCCACCTTTTTCTTTTTCTTTTCCTTTTCCAAGCGCAAACCCTTTGTCTTCCTTATTCTCTATGGCTCTCACAAATCACAACCACAAGCCCTCCATTTCTCTTTCTCCTTAATTTCTCTCCCTCAATTAAAAATCCATGATCATTGGTCCATTAATTCATCAAAGCGTGCAGTTATGGTCTTTTTCGTCAACTCCGTTAGCACTTCTATCAAAATGAGTCACGTGCATGGCACGTGAAGTTAAATCAATGAGCAAATATGAAAAATCAAATAAGAAAAATTGTAGCAATGATCTCTCAACTTTAACTCAATTGGAGAAATAGTCCCTCAACTTTAACCTAATTAGAGAAATAGTCCCTCAACTTTAATCCAGCTGTAGTAATGGTTCTTCCAACATGACTCATTTTGACGGAATTCTGACGAAGTTGAGGAAAATGACTATAGATGCATATTTTGATGAGTTAAGGACCAATAGTCATGGATTTTTAGTTAAGGGATAATTGCTCTAATTGGATTAAAATTAAAAGACCATTGCTACAACTTTCTCTTTTTCTCCTATTACTTTTGATTGTTGTGTTGGTGACTTTGCTTTGATCATTTGCTTCCCTATGTGATATCGTATTAAACTACTTTAATTTATTGAAGGAGAAATTTGTACTCAAATACAAAAGTGCAATTCAGAATAGAAAATTCCAAGAGCATTCGGTTTTGGTGCACCTAAAACGAATCCAAGATTTTAAATTCCAAGGAAAAAAAAATTTGAATAGCAATAGGAATGCATATATACAAATTATGTGCACCTCGACTTGCAGAACCCAAACTATAGCTTTGAGCGATTGTTGTTTATTGGTACGTTTTTTCTTATTGGATTCTTGGGTGCATTTCATCTTAAATGCTTAGGTACATTTGAAGGCATGGTGACGTTTCATTACAACCTTTAGCTTTAGGTACGTTAAGGCATAGATATTCAAAAATGCTAATTTAGTATTTATTTTTACCATTATTTGTATCATAAACAATAAATATTATTTGACAATTATTATTAAGTTCCCATAATACAAAAAAAAGGCATATATACATATATATGGATATTACGTACCTATGTCTGTACTATAGTTATGTTCCGAGACATTTTGTATCAAAACTTATGTATTGATGCAATTGTACCGAAACTTATGTGTCTATACACTTGTACCAAAACTTATGTATTGATACATTCGTACCGAAATTTATGTACTGATGCAATCGTATCGTTATGGTCGAGAGCACTTTGCTGCTTTGGCATGACCTTATGGACATCCCAGACGTGACATGATACGCCGTATCTTCAAATCGTATGTTCATCATTTACCTCCCTACGTTGGATTCCCGCCATGCAAAGCGTGTTCTTTAAGGAAGTTGAATACTCAACCCTCGATTACAAAGATTATTCACGACCTTCCTAAGTTCTTTCAGAGGATTCAAAGGGATATTTATGGACCTATCCAACCAATATGCGAACCATTTAGATATTTTATGGTGTTGGTTAATGCATCGACATGATGGTCACATGTTTGCCTGTTATCTACACGTAACGCTGCATTTATGAAACATTGTTAAGCTAAAGGCTTATCCAATCAAGTTGATTTGACTAGATAATGTTGGAGAGTTTACATCACAGACTTTTGGCGATTATTGCATGTTAGTAGGGATTAATGTGGACCATCATGTACCCCATGTTCACACCCAAAATGGCCTGGCATAAGCTTTCATAAAGCGCATTCAATTGATAACTTAGACTTTGGTTATGCGAACCAAACTGCTGGTATCTGCCTAGGACTATGTAATATTGCACGCAGTTATGCTGGTCCGCCTAAGGCCCACCACTACCTAACCCTATTCACTGTTACATTTGGTTACTAGATACAAGCCTAACGTCTCGCATTTACTTGTGTTTAGATGCGCAGTCTATGTGCTAATAGCGCCGCCATTATGTACCAAAATGGGTCATCAGAGAAAAATAGGAATCTATGTTGGTTATGATTCGCCATCAATTGTTCGCTATTTAGAACCCTTGACAGAAGATCTCTTTACTGCACGTTTTGCAGATTGTCACTTTGATGATACAGTTTTCTCGTCGTTAGGGGGAGATAAGCATGCTAAAGTTCCTGGAGAACACCGCGAATTGTCGTGGTATGCTCCCACTATGTCTCATTTAGACCGCACTGCTCAGTCTAAAACTGAGGTGTGTCGAATTATAGATATTTAGAGCATTACTCAGAGCATGCCGAATGCTTTTACTGATCTAGCTAAGGTGACAAGACCATATATACTCGCTGCAAATGCACATGCAAGGATAAATGTACCCTGCGTACGTCACCATCCCACCTGGGAAGGCCGTGTTGTAATATATTAGTATTTTAGGTATTATATTGTTTGGGTTTTCTTATAAGTTTAGTTTGGGTCTAGCCTGTTAGTATTAGGGTTGGGTTTGTTCGCTATAAATATAATGCTTTGTAGCTTTATGGAATAAGTCATTCACAATGTAACCTCTTGAAGTTTTGTAGTCGTTTCGGCATTCTTTTTGTTTAATAATATTCTATTTTGTAGTCTTATTTATGACACACTCTGATATTCAACTTGCTGCTGCATATCATCTCGATGTCCACCTAAACCACCGTGAAGCCTAGAACAGCACCTGCCTGACTAGATTTGTTGAACCTATCAACCTGCATCAAACTCGTCATCACACTTACCAGAATCAACATCGCTACTAACTGCCTGACCAACCCTCTACCCCGTAGCCACTTGATCATCGTACCAGACCATCACCACTTCGTTGTAGCCTGGAACCACTTGCCTGATGAACCCTACCAACGCTAACCATTGTATCTGCTTGAAATCTTGCTGTTGCCCATTCTTGCTCTTCGTTGTTGCACCACCAGTTTGACCCGATTGCTACTTGTTTTATTGGTATTACTATTTATAGAAAATAAAAGAAAAGGAAAGAAGGGGGAAAAAAAGAGGAAAAGATTGAGAGGTTTTTAGGCTCACACGGGCCAAGAATAAAATATGGTTAAGTTTGTTTTAGGCTCACATGAATTGTTGGTTGGCTTGTTTGGAATTGTTTTGCGATCTTCACTCGAGTGCTTGGATTTGTGACCACTCGAGTGGTAGTACTTTGTTTTCGTTTGGTCGTACTTACAATTGAGATATAAAAATCTTGTCCATTTAGTGATGGGTTGTTTTCATACTCTCAACACTAGACAATCGGAATCAAAATCAGTTCGCCAGTTTGCAAGTTCACTAGTCAAGTCAAGTCAAGTCAAGTCAAGTCTAATCAAGTCTAGTCAAGTCAAGTTTGCATGCTAGCCAGTCTGCCTAACGGATCCAGTCCGCATCTGCTTGTTCGCAAACTCATGTCGTATACCAACATGAGTTTGACGGGGGGTGTTAGAATATATTAGTATTTTAGGTATTATATTGTTTGGGTTTTCTTATAAGTTTAGTTTGGGCCTAGCCTATTAATATTAGGGTTAGGTTTGTTCGTTATAAATATAATGCTTTGTAGCTCTCTGGAATAAGTCATGCACAATGTAGCCTCTTGGAGTTTTGTAGTCTTTTCAGCATTCTTTTTTGTTTAATAATATTCTATTTTGTAGTCTTGTTTGTGGCACACTCTGATATTCAACTGGTCAGACCGTCCCTAAAGGTGGGGAGGTCACACATTCCACATGGCCCGGTACACTAGCGGCTAGCCAATCATTTGCTCCAACCCTGAAGCATGGCAGACCTATTGGTTTAAATGATTCACAACCTCAGAAGAGGAAATTAGCACCAACTAGTGACCCTAGTTTAAATCCGATCATCGCTCACTCATCTATTCCAACGCATGAGGTTATTCTAGATTACGGTAATGTCTTAGATAAGACAAACTGACCTCCCGAGAATCACGAGATTTCAGTCCACTACATAGTATTGGATGAGGTTTGGAATCGGAATGAGATGATTATCGACGATGCATTTGCGTACACAGTAGCTACTGACATCATGTTTAGCGATGACATTGAACCACGTTCTGTTGATGAATGCCGACGTAGAATGGATTGGTCAAACTGGAAACAAGCAATCCAGGTCGAACTCAATTCGCTTGCGAAACATAAGGTGTTTAGATCTATAACTCATACTCCACCACGCGTGAAGCTTGTTAGCTATAAGTGGATTTTCGTGAGGAAGCATAATGAGAAAAATGAAATAATGTGATACAAAGCACGCCTCATAACGCAAGGCTTCTCTCAGTGCCCTGTGATTGATTACGAGGAGATGTATTCCCCCCATAATGGACGTTATAACTTTTTGCTACCTAATTAGTTTGGTAGTTTTCGAAAAACTAAATATGCAGTTTATGGACGTGGTAACTGCGTATCTCTATTGGGATTTAGATACAGAAATATACATGAAAGTTCCAGAATGACTTCCATTGACTGTTTCAAATAGTTCAAGACCACAGAACACTCTCTCTATTAGATTGAGGAGATCACTCTACGGATTGAAACAATCCGGGTAGATATGGTATAACCGTCTGAGTGAATATTTAACAAGTCAGGGTTATGTGAACAACAAATTATGCCTATGCGTGTTCATAAAAAAGTCACATTCCGGATTTGCAATCGTTGCAGTTTATGTCGACGACATGAACCTCATCGGAACTCCCGCAGAGCTTAAGAAATTGTTGCACACTTGAAATCGGAATTTGAGATGAAAGATCTTGGGAAAACTCAATACTGTCTCGGCCTGGAGATCAAGCATTGTTTGTATGAAATCCTAGTACATCAATCGAACCATACCCAGAAGGTGTTGCGACGTTTTAATGAGGATAAAGCGAAGCCTTCAAGTACACCTATGGTCTTTCGGACTCTAGATGTTAAACGAGATCCTTCCAATCCAAAGAAGGATGATGAAGAGATTTTGGAACCCGAAGTTCTATACCTAAGTGCAATTGGGGCTTTATTATACTTGGCTCAATGCACTAGACCCGACATCTTCTTCATTGTTAATCTTTTAGCTAGACACAGCAATGCTTCCGCACACAAGCAATGAAATGGTGTTAAAGACATTTTCTGCTACTTCAAGGGTACGACTGATTTAGGCATATACTATACCCGCGAATCTTTGAGTGTTGTTGCCCCCTTCGGTTCTCGGATTGATTCTCGCCTTGTTGGTTACACAGATGCTGGATATCTATCTAACCCACATAGGGCACGTTCTCAAACGGGCTATGTCTTTACCATTGGAGACACTGCTATATTTTGAAGGTCTACCAAGCAAACGCTAGTTACGACTTCTTCGAACCATGCTGAGATTCTCGCCTTGCATGAAACATCGCGTGAAGGTTTTGTGTTAAGAGCAGTCATGTAACATATTTGATGCACTAGTGGTCTTACTTCCGTCGTTGACCTTCCTACGACGATCTTCGAAGATAATGCAGCATGTATCGAGCAGTTAAAAAAGAGATACATTAAGGGAGACAACACCAAGCACATAGCGCCGAAATTCTTTTATTCTCACCAGCAACAACAACATCAAAACATTGAAGTCAAGCAAATATGTTACCAAGACAACCTGGCTGATCTCTTCACCAAGTTATTGCCTAAGTATACTTTTCAAAAGCTCGTCCAAGGAATCAGTATGTATAAATTATCTGAGTTGAATTGCTTGAAGTTTTCTTATTTGGAAGTTATGTCTAACTTAGGGGGAGTATCCTGAAGCATACTCACTTGATCATAATGTACTATTTTTCCTACGATTAAGAGCATTTTTCCCACTGGGTTTTTGCTACCTAACGAGGTTTTGATGAGGCACCCATCCTAGGATGATCATACTCCGTTGAGTTCACTACTTTCGTCCTGTTTGACGTTTGTTTTAGACATTATGCATACTTCTCATTTTTTTCCTTAGCCTATGGGTTTTTTCTCCCACCTTGGGTTTTACCATAGCGGGGTTTTGTGAGTTTTACTACCAATGCATACTTTCTTAAATTTGGGACTTGCATTTGCATGTTGTGCCGCTGACTTCATCAATTGTTCTACCTTATCTGCTGAAGATTTGATGCGATGGTTTGTTGAGTATTTACACACTTAAGGGGGAATGTTGCAGTCGTATTTAGAATATGAATGTGATTGTGTAAATCCTAGTGTATCTAGCGATATCTTTGAATATTCCTTTTAGTAGTTAATATCCTATTAGAGTTGTAATCATAAAAGGGTAAGGATTTAACATATTCTACTACTATAAATAAAGGCACAATAGAGTGATTCAACACACACCTCACAATTAAATCTCTCTTCTCTCTCTCACTACCACCGGTCTCCCTCTCTCCATTCCCTTAGAATAGCTCAGTTAAATAGGCTTACAATAGGACTAAAATTTTAAGCCATAAAGGTTAGAGGAGAAAAGCAATTTCTAAGTTATGGCTTAAAATTTTCTGGCTTAAAATTTTAAGCTTTATCCCAAAGAGTTAGAGATGGTCTTAGAGGGGGGTGAAAAATAATTTTGAATTCGTGTAAGTTGGAAAAGATTCAATAGCCTTATATGGCAAAAAGTTCTATGACCAATTTGTGAAAACTTCCAACATACATTCATGAAAAAAAAATGCACAATTTGCATCTCTAAATAATATACAAAGTACGACGCAAATGTTATTTCTAAACTTTCTAAGCAATTTTGTTACTTATTTTAATTAGGACCCTTATTTTATATTATTGTTTTCAATGATTATTTTGAACAACAATATACAAACAACGATGTCTATCTTAAAGGATTCTTATTTAACTTTCTTCACACAAAACTACCAAAATTTTAGATGTACATATCGTGTGAATAAAACAAAAAAAATTATTGCAGACACGAAAGCTAATCCAAAACTTAATTGCTAAAAAAGATGTAATGTTAATCTTGCGCACAATTTTTTGCTAAAGTGATAGCTACACACAAAAATAAAACAAAAAACCGTGGGATACTACCAACGTGCTTGGTTGAAAAAAAAAGGCAAGTTCCAAGCGCAAGAGTGATCCAGTGAAATAATTAACGTAGATAAATACATCTAAGTCGAGCGTACAAAAAAAAAAAAAAAAAAACTTTTCACATGCACAGAAGCACGTATGGTTAGAAATTATTTTGAATATTTTTATTTAAAAATAAACATAAACAATAGTTGATAAAAACTGACCGCACAATATACGATGAAAGAATTCTCAATCCTTACTAAAAGAATCCACTTCTTGTTAGTTAGTTCTGATTGTAGAGCAGAGAACTACTTCTCCTATAGGTATAGGCCCCTTATTTATAGGGATTTGTCTCTGATTGTACAGCAAAGTTCTGATTGTTGTTTTGTCATGTGTCGTATCCTCATTTGTTGGGAACTATTTATTCTATTTTATAAAGGGTTTTTTCATATTTTAAAGCAATAATGACGAGGGCAAACTTGGGCTTAAGAAAATATTTTAAGGTGATCACAGCCGGAATTATGCGGAGTGAATTAAAAGTTTAGTATAATGTTATAAATATATGAGAGTTTTGTGAAGATACGATAAACTTTAAAAATAAGTATAATTAATGCGTACAATTACAAATCAAAGTCCAAGTTAGTATCCGTGCAAAACCAATGTAGTTCTATTCTATATATTCATTCTAATAAAAATATAAATTAAAACATTTAGAGAAAAAAAATGGAAGATGGGGATGAGCCTAGAAGAGAAGAACCGGGGCTTCATGGAGTTTTGCAGAACTTTTTCAGGAATTCCAACTCTTTGATCAATTTTCGACCCAAATGCCGACATTCGACGACTTGTATCTACTGTTGACACTTGATTTCCCCCAAGAGAAGCGAGACTTAAGAAAGCTGAAATACCATCTTAACCTCAAGGAAGAGCATGAGAAAGAGATTCGGAGTCTTGTTGAAAAGGGGCCGCCGGGAAGGTCATTATTCCTCGGTAATTTTTCACAAGGATGTAGAGAGGTTCGAGTGGTCGGCATGGGTGGGAAACGATCCTTATTAACTTGAGGTCAAAGGCAGCCCAACCACCAGACCGTGTTCGTGACATCCACCTATATGAACACATATATAGAAAATATAAACAAGAGTCATGACAAACCAAGTAACAGCATGATGTCAAATACTTCATCAGTACCGGTTACTTTGCTAGCAAGGCTAGTCTGTAACTTGCACCGAGCATACAAAGAACGCGGAGATATTAGATTGAAAAGCTAGCATGAAGGTGATAAAATTCATGTTTCTCTCCCTATGCAATCAAAATTTTGGAATCCAAAGTTAAAACAAAGATTTGTATGAAAAAGAAGCAAATGGTTGTCTTTTATATTTAATTCTACTGCATATATATGAGAAAAACTGCATATATGAAGTCGGTCGTACCCAGTGCACAAGGCTCCCGCTTTACGCAGGGTCTGGGAGAGGTGAATGTCGGCTAACCTTACCCCCATTTATGGAGAGGCTGCTCCCAAGTCTCGAACCCGAGACCTACCGCTCATGGGCGAAGGCACTTGCCTTCGCTCATGGGCGAAGGCACTTGCATATATGAAGTCGGTGATGAATATAAATGATTTCCAGAAGTTCCATACAGACAAAAAGAATTTCAAGCATACAATGGCAAAAGAAAGCTAAGAAAATTAATCAAAACAAAAGTAACCGAGAGATGAAACCCATTAACTGGAAACAAGATAGCATCAAAAATGTACCTTGCTTTATATATAAATATGAAATCCGAGAATTGGGCATTATTCAGGAAGAACACACCAAGGAGTTAATCGATCTGACGGCAGAGACTTTCAAAGGATTGCAGGAAAACGAAAACCTTCAAAATCTTAGCTGACTCCCATTGTCCAATTTTGATTTTCGAATAGCTGCAACAGCACGAAAAGTAACAGAGGAGAGCAACAAATGCCTAACTCTCAGTTTGCTCCCTCAGCCTCACATTCCCAAATTCCAACAGCCTTTCTCTACACAGCATACTACAAAGAAATGAAAGTTTTATTCATTTTTTTCTTTACACAAGAGAGAACAAAGTTGATGATAAAATACAACTGCACTACCTTTGCCACAGAATTCACAGAAATATTTGCCAAGACTGCTGACTAACATCCATCCACTTATGCAGACTAGCACCGCAGTGGGTTTTTAAACTAAGAGGCAGAAAACTGAATCATAAACACTTCCATGTAAAAGCAGATCAAAACTTCAAAAATCGAAAATATATTTACTCAAAGAATAAATCCGAATGATGTGCATAATTTTCAACCAAAACAACAATGGAATACAGAGTGAGGAAAAATCAACTGGGATGCCTTAATTCTGATACCATAGAAATTTGCAAATCAGATCAAACTCCTAAGAAAGAATTCGCTTTTAAATTATACCTACAGGCTGCAAGGCAACTAGCCTTCTTTATTACCACAATGAAAACTCTTTTTTTGGCATATAACCAAAACATTGCAAGCGTATCAACCAAGTAAAAACTACTAAAGCCAATAAATTTCACACTGATATTACATGGCCATTAGACAAGCAATTAAAATAAATATAAAAACGACTAAATTTCATAGCTAATAGAGAACATGGTGCATAAGAATAAAAGGAAAACTAATGAAAAGGGCTTGAAAACTGAGTTTTAATCATAAGGACAAAATAAAGGGTAAAGTGAATAGTACCAGGATTGACTTTTTAGTGTAAAAATGTGGTTTTTCGTTAAAATGAACAGTACCAGGTGCTTTTCGTTAAAGTTCCCAAGAATAAAAGCATTGAGAGGTCACTAAATGGAACTTACCACATTTCCCAGGACAGCTTCTACGTCCTTCTAGTCAGCAACAGAAAAAATTATACCAAACAACAATTAGAGTTAGGATTCAAGAACTTAAGTTTCACATATGCAACAAAAAGCTCTGAACAAAAACAAAAGTTATTCAAGAAGAAATATCCTATGATATCTTCATGACATATATGCCAAAAAACTTTATATTGTCTGTCAGGAATCAACAACTAGTTTCTGCAATCTGCATCACTACATTCTCAATTTCCAAAACATTTTCACAAAGTTTTGCTAATTCTCACTAAGAGAGAATTCATGTGCATCATCATCTATGCCTATCTTCTTTACACCTAGATCAGATATTGAATAAAATCAAGTTCACACAAAATCCCTGTATAAACTTAAGTGGGAAACAGCCGCTATGGTTTAACCAAAAGTTGAGAGGCCTAGCTGCTCAAAATATATGTCTTCATTCAGCAAAGCTATGCTCTCGAATATGTGTTTCAGTTTCTCATGTTGAGCCATCTCCTCCAAAATCTTATCTTCAGAAACGGCTCGGATTTTCTTCTCCAGAGAATCATTCCTGTCCGAATCAGAAAACACCAGCTCAGATAAACGGCTCTTGTCCACTTGCCGCCGGTATTTGTGCTCTTCATTCGTTCCATCCATGAGGAGGTGGTACACATAGACAATTTTTTTCTGCCCCAGCCTGTAGGCACGGGATATTGCTTGCCTCTCCACCGATGGATTCCAAGTGACATCAAGCAACACAACCCTTGAAGCTCCGACAAGGCTTATGCCTTCGCAGCATCCTTTAGTTGAAGCTAGTAAAACCTTTGCTTTACTGGATGGGTCATTGAAAATTTTCATCGAAGACTGACGCTGCTTCATATCACATTTTCCATCCATGTAGAGCACTTCTTCCCCTTCACTCCAGTGAAACTGAGATCTCAGAAGATCCCTTGCAAGAGTTAATGGACTAATATACTGACAGAAAACAAGAACCCTCTCATTCAAAGCATCACTGAGACGAATGAGTTCCATCAAAAATTTTGTCTTCACTCCAGCATCAGGATTCAATTTCAGTTCTTTTAACCTATCCCAATCACCAGAAAATGCATCTTCGTGAAGCAAGAGGGAAGGATGAATGGAATTTATAGCTTCCAAGTGTTCATATTGAAATTGTTCCTTTACACCTTGAATTCTCTGATGAAACTTTTTCTGTAGCTGCATCGGGTGTAAAACAACAACGGAGTTCCTTAACCCAGGAAGACTATCTTGCAGTACAGAACCCTTGTAGACATTGACGAACGGGGCAATCTTTTCTTTGACCTCTGTAGCATGTTGTTCTTTTTCAGCAGCAACTTTTTCACTACAATTGGCCACAGAAGTCCACTGCCACTTCTCTACGTTGCTTTTTCGGGCTCGGGATCTGAGAAAATCTCCAGTGAATTTAGCAGAGTCGATTGAGGCTGCAAACATAGGCCTCACCACGCAGATTGTATTAAAGAGCTCCTGAAAATTATTCTGGAAAGGAGTTCCGGACAGAAGAATCCGCTTTTTAGTTTTGATTTCTGATAAAGCCTTCCAAATATGACTTTTGTTATTCCGAGGAGTGTGGCCTTCATCAAATACTACAAGACCAGGAAACTCAACAAGGATATCCCTCATTACCTCAGCTAGGCCTTTTTTCTCGGCTCCAGAATGATCTGCCCCAGAAAGCTTCTCAAACAATTGATAACTGATTCCCAGGATGCTTCTTTCCTTGGCCCAGGAATACAGCTTCAACATTCTGCTGTTGTTTACTCTGTTTATGCTTTTCGGGCCATCAATTTTCATCATCAAATCAACAGCTGCTTCGTTTTCTTCACCAGATAACTCCGTGTTGTTTAGATTGTGAAAAGGAATGTCAAACTCCCATTTTTTGAACTCCTCTTCCCAAGTTAGCAGCATGCTGCGAGGAGCTATCAAAAGTGGCCTGCACTTTGGAAACAACTTCAGGTATGTCTGGAGAAAGACAATGGTTAGCCGTGTCTTTCCAGTTCCAGGAGCGTGTGAAATTATGCATCCATTCCCAGAATAATCACTGCTTCTTCTTTTCAGCTCCTCAACATGTATTCCACCAGCTATATGATTCCAGATGAATTCAAAGCCTTCACGCTGATGAGAATACATACTGCTTTGAACACCTGGAATGAAGTCCCACACTGTGCCTTCAGCATGAACGTGAGAACTGCAGCCAGAATGGGGATCGGAACCATAGTCAAGAGATTGAAGCTCATCAAAGATAGACGGGTTGTCTGGTTCATAGACTCTTGCACCAAATCTTTCGCAAGGGTACTTAACCTGGAATGCGCATAACCAAGGGAACAATCACATATCTGAAATGCCAAATCATGATAACTACGTTGATAAGCATGCAGTATGAGAAAGCAGACAAGGAAAATAATCACGAACTGAAGATTAAACCCTACATGTTAAATCATTCAAAGTGTATCCTTGATTAGAGTCGACAAATTCTTTAAAAACATATCGGATTGGCCAGAAACATTCCAATAATATTTTTTTAACTAACTTGAAAATTTGAATGACTAAAACCAACAAGTTGCAGCTTCTAGAAGTATGAATGCATCAGCAATGAGATCAATAATAATCCTAGTTCTAAAGAAAGAAAAAAATTTCAAGTTAGGTATACCAATACATAAAGCACTGTCAAGTTAAAGACCAGAAGCTTTGAGTACCCAAGCAAACTAAAAAACAACAAAAATCTAATGATAACAAATAACAAAAAAAGGACAACAATTGGATCAACAACTTGAATTGTCAGTTTGCTCTAAGAGCCAACTCAAGTTACAGGAGAAGGAACAGATAACAAGTGTAGTTTTTCCGGTTATGAAAACACAGCATAGTTTCATTCCAAATCCCTCCAACCAAAAGATAAATAAAATCCCGCCTAAGTAAGCAATCCCTTGCTCTATTCTCAATACATATATGAATAAAATTGCCAACAAAGGATGCAAACTAAAGAATTTTGCAAACAATACATGTTGCTCTATATTCAGCATTACCATAAGAATTAACTATAATCTAAGTTTTACAGGAAATGAAAAAAAAAAAAAAGGACTTAACTAAAAGGAACATGCATAAACTTACAAATTCTGGTACAATATACTTGATCTCCTGATCTAAGTAAGAGCAAAATCTGCATCTGCTTCCAATCTCTTCATCAAGCATAAGCTGATGAATCCCTCGCTTACAAAGGGCAGCTGCATTCTCTTCACAAACAGTGGGGAGTGGATCTTGATTCTCAACCTGCCAATCAAAAACATTCACTTACAATCAAAACTAAACAAATAATGACTCAGCTATGCATGTAGAAGAAACTGACCAGATCATTGAACAAATTTAACAACTAATAATGATGTTAAACGCTTAAAGTGAAATGCACACTACTAGGCTATACAACACTATCGACTATCAGAATGGGAACAATGCGTTTATGCCAACTACCTCATGTGATTCAGTGGAACCAATTTCACAAGATTTGAGATCAAAGTCAAGGTAATCCCAAAGTTCTTTTTCTTCTGGATCCATTTCTTGCTTCTTTGGTACACTTGGCTGCGTAGATGTAGATCCAAAAGTAAACTTCAGTGGAAGAGTGGTAGCTTGAGCTACTGGTGGATTTCTTTCATCTTTCAAAGCTTCATTCCCAAGTGTATCTGACCCTTCCTGTAGCACTTCTTCCTTCTCATAGATGGAATCCACAAGAACATTTAAAACATTGCAGTGTTTGGTTTCCCACATGGACTGTCTGTTCGTAAGCTTCTCCATATGCCCTTTATTCTCCTGTTTCCCAACATGCTGCCACTTCTTCACCTCAACACCACCCTTAACACTTTTTCCCTTTCCCTCTTTGCGACTTCCCTTTTTAACCTCCCTTCCATCAATATTGTGTACCTTTATCACCTCAACATTATCCTCTACACTTTCCCGCTTTCTGGCTTTCCTGCTTCCCTTTTTTCGCTCCCTTTCATTTACATTCTCCAGTTTCTTCACCTTAGCATCCCTTTTATCAGTTCTTTGGATATTCACCTCACCATCACTTTCATCGCTCTGTTGGCCGTCTCCGCCAGAAGAACTCGACTCCTTAGAAAACTCAGAACTTTCTGACTCTTCTGGGTCATAATCCTCATCATCGGAATGAGCGCTTTCCTCTTCACTAGACAGGAGGGTATCTGTTTCATATGAGCTATCAGAAACAAAATCTCCTCCTCCTCCTCCTCCTTCTCCAACTCCTTCTTCACCTAAATACACCACATCAGAATCACTATCCTCCAAATCAAGTGGACCACATTCAGATGTTTTTCCATTCTTTGATCCTGCACTCTGTATATCAATAGAATCCATTCCATCATTATCATTTTCTCCACATGAATCTTCACCAATGATTTCAACACTGGGAACTTCACCACCATCAGACACATCTATAGACTCAAAATCCATTGAACAACCAGACCTCCGTTTCCTAGACCCTCCAGAGGATTTTCGTTTCCCAACCTTTTTTTCGCGTTTAGCTCCTCTAGAGGGACCTGCAGTGGCCCCCTCACCATCATCAGAATCATTTATGGACTCAGAGTCCATTGAACAATTTGACCTCCATTTCGTAGACCCTTCACAGGATTTTCGTTTCCCAACCTTTTTTTCGCGTTTAGCTCCTCTAGAGGGAGCTGCAGCGGCCTCCTCACCATCGTCAGAATCATCTATGGACTCAAAGTTCAATGAACATCTGGACCTCCATATCTTAGACCCGCTACTGGATTTTTGTTTCCCAAGCATTTTTTGGCATGTTTTAGCTCCTGTGGAAGGACCTGCAGTGGTCTTCTCACCATGATCAGAAACCTCTATAGACTCGGATTTTATAGAACAACCGGACGTGCATTTCTTAGACCCGTTGCGGGAATTTCGCTTCCCAAGCCTTTTATTGTGTTTACTTCTTGTGGGTGGCTTTGCATTGGCCTCCTCAGCCTCATCAGAAACATCCAGTGATGCATAGGCTCTAGCCTCCTCCTCACTTTCATCAGAATCATGTACATACGTGTACTCCACTGAACTTCCAGGCGACGATTTCTTGGAGCCATGAATGGATTTTTGTCTCTGGGCATTCTTTTCTTTCACATATCTTTCGGGGTAACTCACACTGACCTTGTCACCCCTACGATTCTTCTTCCAGATCTCATAAAACTCCTTCCAGTACAACTCTTGGCCCCGCCTGGTTCTCTTTGCTACTGGCAAGCTGTAGTCCATCCTAACAAGTCCAAAGTTTCCACCTTTTTCTGCCTAAAACATGAAAATTCCCCCAAATAATCAGCTTTTTCTTTCTCCAAAACCCAGAAACACGCGCACACACAACAATCTTACAACACATGCACATATATATATATGTGTGTGTGTGTGTGTATGTACACACACAGAAACAGAAAAGGAAAGATTTTGAGTGAATAAAAAAGAAGCAAGCTTTAAGTTATTAGCCCCAAAGATCCAAACTTTTTCACCAAAGACGCAAGATTTACAGAAATTCGGCTCTTTAATATCAAATCGCACACACACAAACACAAAAAATATACAAAAACAGAAAACAGAGCCCAACATTATAACCACAAAGATCCAAACTTTTTCCCCCAAAATTTGAACTCATCACAAAAGTCAGCTCCTTTACCTCGAACACAGACGCGCGCACAAAAAAAAAAAAAAAACTGCACATATACAATATAAACACCCAGAATATAGCCAAAGAGAGAGGAAGGGAGAGAGAAAGAGAGACGGTGAGACTTGCCTGCAACAATGGAGGAAATCTGCAGGGGGAAAGGACGAAGGATGACGGAACGAGAGAGTCGTGGTAAAATCGGGGAAGGCTAAAAGGGCGCCAAGGGAGGAGTGTTTCAGAGCATGCAAAGCCACAGAGTTTCAGAGCACGAATTTCGTCAATTTTTGGTCTTCCTTTTTTTCTTACCGTCTTGGAGAGAGTTAGACAATTGAGGTCAAATTTGGGTGTGAAAATCTTTCATGTGCCGGGAATACCAGGTCAGCACTCCAATTAAGTATTTTAACCCAATAAACTCCTGACAGCTGCCCACCAGCCTTTTCCTCTTCTGAGAAAAAACCCTTTCTCTTCCTCTTCTTCTGCCTTCTCGGTCACATCTCTTTAATTTCTCTCTCCTTTCTAGCCCTAATCATGGATTGTTGTTCCAAAAAAATAGATTGTTGTGCTGGTGGCTGTTTTTAATGCTTTATTGCCATGTTTCCCTGTTTGTAAAGGAAATTATTTTTTTCACTTAGAAATTCTTATTACTTCAAATTTTTTACATTTAAAAAAAATTAGTTTATGAAGAATGTACAATGAAATTTTTAAAAGTGTTAATAACAATTTTTTTTTTTAAATTGTGAAGCCATAAATAATTCAGAAAATTATAAATCCAACACACAAACGTTTATTCACTATTCAGGACAGTGAGATAAGACAAATGAACTAAGGTAAAATTAATAACCAATTCATACATTTACATTGTCCAAATTGAAGGCATATTCCTTTATTCATAGAAACGCAATCAAATCCAATTAAGAACTCTTCAAAAAATAAATCTTAAATATTATTATTTATTATTTATTTAATAATATCTCTGAGGATTATTCTTAAACATCTTTAAGAAATTTCGATCTTAAAGATACTTGCATGTTGCATCTAACGGATAACACACTTTGGCCAATCGGACGCTAACACATAGCGTGAGATCCCTACACATATGGCCAACCCTAGCTCCTATAGTTTCCCCATCACCCGTTCATTATCTTGTTAGTTAACTATACGCAATCCAACCCTAAATCGCTCATTCTTTCTAAAGTATTTCTGACTTTAATCATCGGAGGTTCATTGGCCAACTTCTCCTCTAGGCGTATGGCTTTGGTCGTTAACCTAAGATGTCTTCTTGTTTTGTAGGGATAGTTTTGTCAAATCCGAAGATGGCGAAATTTTGCCACAACATAAATCATTTTAATTTATTGAAGCATCTATTTAGTGAAATATAGTGGCACTCTGGTAGACTCTGCTAATTCACATATGATATTTTTTTTGTTATGTTTAACGTTTTAAGCTATTTTACTATTGTTGAATTAATAAAAAAGTTAGATTAATTTTCCTTTCTAAACAAAATTATTAAATACGGATTGAAACGTTTACATTTTCAGCTAAGACATTGAAAACTAAATCTGTAATATAAAAAATATTGAAGCTTGTTGAGAATCATTTCGTTTTCACATTATCATGTTAAACACGACTAAACAAATATATTTTATCTGAAGAAAAATATTGGAGCTTGTTTATGAGATGCATTAGTGCAATAGAAAAGTTATATGTGTGACCAAGACTGTAATGGTTAATGATTCTCACATCTTAATCCACTAATATCTTGTTACATGAAGAGAAAAAAAACATACGCATGACATATTTTTTAATCAAACATTATGATAATAATAAACCTATTACATGGAATAGCGATAATCCTGACAGATCCTGATAATGGGTTTGTCAGGATTATTGCCATTCTTTTATTGGGTCTTCTAGGACTTACCCGGTAATGGTATGCTGTCCCTGAATCCCCTGGCACTTGAAACAAAACTATCCTTTTTTGTCCTGCAAGTACCATACGGGCACATGGGGCTTATGATAATTACTTGTAAGAGATGACACATTGGTGTTTGCTTGGTACACTCGGAATTAGAAGTGATTTTTTTAATGTACTTGGTACATCAAGTGTAATAATATAATTGATTAAAAATTTAAATAAAAATTTCAACCAGTAACATTAAAACACTTGGTATAATGAGTCTTGTTTGCATCACAATCAAAATAGAGTTTCATCTGGGTAAGTGAATTTAAGTGAAGCAACTTGGTATTACATTCTCATAGTATTTATCACTTATACATATAGGATTTTAAGTTCGATTTTTATACTTATTTAGCATTGCGATCTATAGTTATTTTTCTTCACTCGTAAATTAGAGTTTTAATTAAGTCTGAATCTCGTAGATGCTGATTTTGATATCAGTTTATAAATATGCGTAAAAGAATAATACCTTTGTTCAAATTTAGGAGAAGAAGTATTCCGTTCTAGCTATACTTTTTTTTTTTTAAGATATATTCTTAAAAGAAGAGGCGGGTTCGAAATTATCACAATAATTTAAAATAAGGAAAAATTTCGAACATGAGATGCATAGGTTTAAACTCAACACCTTATTCACAAGGATACTGGACTACATAGAAGTTCTAGTTGTACTATTTTCATTTGTAAATGAGAATCCTCACTCACATAAATTACAAGTTTTAAACCCATTTTTTTATAAATTGTGATTGATGTCACATTGCGTGACTTTGATGAAATGTTTTGTCATGATATGAAAAAGAAAAAAAAATAAGTATTGCCAATCTTAAGAGCATTTTTAACAAGAGATGTAAAATGTTTTCAAATGTGTATTTTACATTTTAAAGTGAAAGAGCATTGTTAGCTTGGGTCAACTTTTTTTTTTCTTCCAAATTTACATCTTTCTCATTAGAGCAAATTCCAATTTACATCTTCTAGAAATATACATAACATGTAAGTATAATTTTTTTTCATTTCAAATTAGCATTTTCTCATTAATATAAGAGACGTCACAACACAACACAACAATGTTAATGTACCTTGTTTTAGTGAGAATGAATTTACATGGAATGAATTTGCCGCGTGTAAATTTTTTTGCACGTTAATAAACTAATCGATCGAAACAGTACGTGATGGTAAATCCATTCTATATAATATATATATATATATATATATATATATATATTTTTATTTTTTTATTTTTTTATTTTATTGCAACATTGACTGCAAATGTATGGTACCGAAATCCCTGCAAATAAGGGACTAGGAGGACATGCAGTACTTCTCTGAGTCCTCTCCTTTACAATCAGGACTCATCAACCTTATCGAGGACCTTCCACAACTTTCTGACAAACGCCAGCCCCTTCTTTTCAGCAGAAAAGTAAAATCTGAAAATATTACAATTTTCTCATTCATAATTCAAGTAATGAGAATTAAAAAATATTCAAAATTACAAAGAAGATGAAAAAATGAGTCTGGCAAACTAAGAGCAAGTCCAACTTTAAAAAAATATACTAGCATCCAGCTTATTTAATTCACTCAGTGAACAGTGATAGACCTCAATGAACAGTAATAAGCCAAATGCATCTCTACCCTAAAAAAAAATAGCCTAGTCAATTTTATTAAAATATTTTAATTTTTAATTTTTAATTTATGACTTTATAAAAAATATTATTAATCTTGACATTTTATTTTATTTTAAAGTTTTTGTGGCAGAAAAATTTGGACCGTTGATCTAAAAATCGAACTGTCCTCATTGTGCCACGTCAGTAGCCATTAATTTTAAATTTCAATTTTTTTTACCATTGGAAATCCAACGGACAGGGAGGAGCCACGTGTCTCCACGTCGGAACCCCCATATTGCGCTTGCACAGTGGGCCTCACCTCTATGACGCTGTCGACCACTTGCGACCATGAGCGATGTGTTTCCCACGTGCCTGGCGCAAAAAAAAATTTAAATGGCATGTGATGTCACGTTAGCGTTAGCATGACATCACATAGGCCGAGCCTTGGCTCAGCACATTTTGGGCCGCCCTATAGGACAGTAGGCTGGGCTGGAGCAAATTGGTTGGGTGCCGGGCCATTTTGGCTGCTGTAAGTCGGCCTATTTGGTCCCAGTGGACTTGCTTTAAAGGTCCAATTATATTAAGAAGGGTGTTGTTAATCTACAGTCGCACAGTGTTACTAATTAAATTAGGTTATCATAAATAGTAAACGATAAAATTGATATGTCATGAACATATGCACTTCAGATTCAGTAATAATAAATTTACGTATTATAGTATAAGTTAATTGATAATATCACGTGGTAATGCAACAGTAGTTAGTGAGTGGTCATACAAAAATAATATTTCTCCAGGGAATGGTAGATATGTGAATTGGCTATAAAGCATGAGGAGTATAATTTGGCAAGGCTTGATGTTTTTTTTTCCTTGTCCTCATTTTCCTTTTGTTCTTTTCTCGAGTAAACTTGACATAAGTTCAATTTTATAAGTTATTATTGGGTTTAGTCCATTTTCTCGAGTAAACTTATACATGAGCATTACTCATGTCATTCATACATAAACATTCATGAGCATCACTCATGACAATCATACATAAACATTCATGACCATCATTCATGTCAACATTCATGAGCATCACTCATGTTAACATTCATGAGCATCACTCATGACAACATCCATGAGCATCACTCATGTCAATCAACATAAACATTCATGAGCATCACTCATGTCAAACGGCTTCAAAAGCTTCATTTACAAAGCTCTAGCTTCAAAAGCTTCATTTACAAAAGCTTCAGCTTCGAAAGCTTCATTTACAGAGCTCTAGCTTCAAAGCTTCACTTGCAAAGCTTCACCCACAAAGCTTCAGTGCAGGGTATACAAATACCGCCTCCGAACAACCGCCACTTCAGCCCATACATGGATTCAATTTGAAGTCTCCAGCCAACAGACTCTATTGACCGAAGACTTGGGGGACTACATTATGTACCATATATTGGGCTTCAACTGGGCCTCATGAAAAATACTTGGGGGACTTAGCCCATTACTTATGTATTAAGGAGCGAGCCCTTATTCTATAAAAGGGACTCCCTCACTTTCAATAAAGAGCACCCATTGTTCATGTACTGAGGAACGAGCCCTTATTTTATAAAAGGGACCCATTCACCACCATTAGAGAGCATTGCCGCTTACTGAGCAACCGCCTCGCCACGAGCATCAACTATAGCCCATCATTTATGTATTGAGGAACGAGCCCTTATTTTATAAAAGGGATTCCCTCACCATCATTAGAGAGCATCAACTCTAGCCAATCATTCATGTATTGAGGAGCGAGCCCTTATTCTATAAAAGCGACTCCCTCACCCTCAAACGTCGCAAGCCGAGCCAACCAAGGCAACATAAGCCACGAGCCGAGCAGCCTTGCAGCGTGTGCTACTTCTAGTTTAGCGTCATTTCAGATTAAGCACTGCCTCATATCGAGCATCAGTTCAAGACAACATCTAGTTACTTCGGCCTACACATGGACTGAATTTCAAGTCTCCAGCCAAAAGACTCTTTTGACTGAAGACTTGAGGGACTACTGTTTATACCATATTTAGGGCCTCGTATTTAGACCTCGTATAAATACTCGAAGGACTTAAATGTAATTATGTAATAAAGGAAGGGACAAATATGTAATTAGGGAAGGAGCCCTTATTCTATAAAAAGGCATCCTCACCCTCACAAACCCTAGGCCTCTCACCCCCTCTCAAAGCTCTCACATTACAGAGCTCCTCCTCTCTCTCTCTCTCCCTCAGATAAATACATATTCAGTGTGGACGTAGCCCAAACCTTGGGGTGAACCACGATACATCTTGTGTTCTTTACATTTCATGCAGATTCACGGTCGGATTTACGTTGTTCCAAGACCTTTGGTTTTGTGCATCAACAGTTTATTTTTATTATCTTTTTATTAAATTGTGATAAATATTATGTCTCATGTATAGAATTATCTTTTACTTATTTTAAAATTAAATATTGTTTCTCGTGCTTCCAATCTGTATATCAATTTTTTCTTCTACCTCCATAATAGGTTAATATCATATACGATGACATATAAATTTTTTTGTTAAATTTTACTATTACAAGGGGGAGGGGGAGAGAGTTCGAAACTTTAATAATTTAGGGGAGGGGATAATTTCAAACCTGGGGCGTATTGCTAGAAACCAACATCATATCCACTATGATATTGGACCATTGGCAAAAGTAAGTTCTTCATATTTAAATATTCAAATTAAAAATGTGAATAAAGATACAAAAAGTAAAAAAATTTAATTAAAGTTAAAAAAAAAGGACATTGGATTAAATCCAATAACAACTCAAATATTTAAACCGAGATCAAAGTTCCTTAGTAATATAAAGCTGAGAAAGGTGCATGTTTTGGTGAATGAGATGGTGATTTTGTGAAAGCCCTAAAAGAAATGGACCCCAAATCCAAAAAGTTAAGTCCTTAACCAAATTTAGCTCTTATTCCTTTTCTGGCAATGTCCTAAGAGCAACTCCACTCTTGGAGCCCTCCCTCAGGCAATCCACTATTCAATCCATCATGTGAACAGTAACTGCCATAATGAACAGTAACTGCCTTTTGCATCTCCATCATTGCACTTGAATAGCCCTGGCAATAGGCAATAAAATATTATTTTTTACAACATAATACTAAATAAATTTATTTGTAATTTCGGATAATTAATCTCTGACGTTGGATTTAAAAAAAAAAAATTGAATTCCAACACTCCAGATTGTGCCACATGTCACAACGGTAACTTTTCTTAATTTTAAAACTATTTTTTCTTTTTTTAACATCATGAAAGATGGTCCAGCAGACATAACAGGGAGAACTCCATAATTTAACATCATGAAAAACCCAGAACATCTATTTCCCATTTCTCTATTTTGAACCACTGCAAAACCAGACAAAAATGGAGATGTGGGATATCAAATCACTCCCAGAAAATAGAGATGGACGCTCCAAAGGACACAGCAAAGACAACCCATCTCTCTTCCACCCTTCTTGACTCCATTTACAGTTCCATTGACGAACCCACCGCCGAGAACTTCGTATTTGACGATATTCCATGCCAAGTTTCGAGATGAAAAATTCGAGACTCAGCCATCAGAAAGAGTTCCTGATGCATTCTAGTTCCAGTTCTTCAGAATTGAGTGGTGGGTTTCTTTGTCCAAGTCGGACAATACGTACAGATTAAAATCGAGGTTGTCATCGTCATGCTACAGCCTATACAGGCTACATAGTCCACCATCGACGCCAGGCAGGGCGTCAGCCTGGCGTCACACCCTTCGGGCTGAAGGGCTGTCAATCCCTCACGGGCTTGGCCCTCGGGCTCCCACCCTCACTCGGGCTGCCCAACGCTGGAGCCGAACCCACCAGCCCTCGGGCCATTTCCTCTCGCCTGTCCCCAGAGCAAGGTCCAACTGTGGACTTGCTTTAAAAAATTATCTAAATCTAGCATAGGAATATTACAGGTCCCGTGATATTAATTTGTTTGAACTCAACTATGCAATAATCCAGACAAAATAACGAAAAAACTCGATTGTGAAACAAAGAAAGAAAAGATATGATGTAGAAAAGGCGAAGTTGGTGTATGATTCACATTCAATAAGAGCCTACTATGGTGGAAGGTCACGAAGAAGTGTTTTAAGCACTTTTCTGCTCTCAACTTAATAATAGATATTGATTGAGAGATTTTAATGTCTCATCTTTTATTTATTTAATCGCATCGAATAAAAGTGCTTATTATCACTATTAGTCTTATAAATGAACTTAGTAGCATATTATACTCTCATTATTTATTGAGAAAATAAATCAATATAAAAAATAATTTTTCAAATATTGGAGATGTATATAACCACTAATTAAGCTCGTTTTAAATTATTTTACTAGTGTATGATGCTCCCACTTTTTGTTTAGGAAAACAAATCAATATCAAAAACAAATTTTCAAATGTTGAAAGTACATACTACTACTAAGGGAAATATTGCATTCCTTGGAATTGGACGTATAGTTGTCTTAAACTCTTTGGATGATTATGGACTTGCTAAAATAATTCAACAACAAGCCAACATTGTTGACTTTAGGTCTAGGGAGGATATAGTCGTTTTAATTATACACTTTTAGTCTAACTAAAACATTTTTCATTAAGCCATTAGAAACAAAAGACAATAATTCATTGTTAATTAGGGCTTTAAACCCAACTAATCTTACTCTCTTGAGCTCTTCTTCTCCATGTGCCTCCTTTCTTGAAATTAGGTTACAAATAGTATGGCACTAGAGGGAATCAACTCATTAAAGAGGTAGAAAAGTAATAACAATTACAAACAAACTTGTACTAATATATACAAATTACATATGTAGAGAGAGATATATATATTAACGTCTAACTAGTTGTAAGTTCAATTGAATTGGTAACTAAAACACACTGCCAAGGTTCAATCTCATTGATTAACGGTCAAGTACATAGCTCAATTATTGATCAAGACCTAAGTTAATAGTCAACCATTTACTAACTATTTAATCAAATTAATTAATTAATGCAACTTAAACAATTGAACTAAGTACATATGAGTTTACTTTTAAGTTGAGATTAAACGAAAAACAAAATGAATATATCAAAATACTTTTGTCGTCTAATGAGGTGAGGCTAAAATATAAATATAGAATTTTTTATTTTTTTTGTCAAACTACATATACTAAAAGTTATGCAACTTTTACAAACTTAAGTAATTCTAGGAAACACTAAACCTTGTTTAGAAAGCTAAAACAAAATTCAAAAGGTCAAATTCAAAAGCAAGGAAGAACTATATGAACACTCAAGAACACAACCATGAAAAGAATTTCAAGATTGAATCTTTGTTGGTGATTTTTCAATGCAAAATCAATGGTGACAAGGTCTAGGCTTCTAGCTTCAGTGTGCGTGTGAATAAACAAAAACTAAACACAAACAACGCTCAAACCGCATAACGGCCGAACCGCCCCTCTCTAAAAGAAAGACCCAAATTTTGTTCAAAACTCATCTTTTCTAGTATCCAAAACTCTTTTGCATACACAACGCTTTCAACTCTTGAAAAACAAAGGTAATATGTCAGACATAGAATCAAACCCTGTACAGCTAATTAGGTCTTATCTTGAGGTTTTAATTCTGTAATATTATTCTTCTCACCAAGGAGGAAAATATATATTGTACAAGATTGATTTACAAGGAAAGAAACATAAAATAATATCTATCGTAATTATACCTTGATTACAAGGACCCAAACGGGTAACTAAACTAATTAAAAAGATTAACTCTCTAACACTCCTCCTCAAGTTGGTGTATAAATGTCATTCATGACAACTTGACTAGAGAGTTGTAGAACGCTTGACTTGCAACAGCTTTAGTTAAGATGTCCACTAATTGATCCTTTGACTTTACGAACGGGAATTGAATAATATTCCCATCCAACTTCTCCTTAATGAAGTGTTTGTCAAATTCCGCATGTTTCGTACTATCATGCTGGATTGGGTTGTGTGAGATATCAATAACTGCTTTATTATCACAAAACAAATTTGAAGCCGACATTGAAGGACACCCGAGTTCTGCGAGTAACCTCCGAAGTCATAATAATTCACATACTCCTTTTGCCATACCCCTGTATTCCGCCTATGCACTTGATAAAGCAACCACTTTATGTTTCTTACTCCTCATGTATTCCGCCTATGCACTTGATAAAGCAACCACTTTCTGTTTCTTACTCTAAGTCACAAAATTTCCACCCACAAATGTAAAGTATCCAGATGTGAACCGTCGATCAGTAATATTCCTTGCCCAATTTGCATTGGTATAACCTTCTATCCGGCAATGACCATTCTTGGAAAACATGATGCTTCCACTTGGAGAGGACTTTAGGTATCGTAGAATGCGTTCAACCGCACCCATATGAGTATCACTCGGGGAGTGCATAAATTGACTAACAACACTTACTGCATACGCAATATCAGACTTGGTGTGAGATAAATAGATTAACCTCCCAACTAACCTTTGAGAACGATCTCTGTTAGTGGGGACTTGATCAGGGTGCATAGCAAGATAATGATTTTGGACTATGGGGGTGTCAGCCGATTTACAATCAAGCATTCCGATTTCGCCTAACAAGTCTAGAACATATTTTCTTTGAGATAGAAATATACCATGCTTAGATCGAGCTACTTCTAAACCCAAGAAACATTTCAATCAACCAAGATCTTTCATCTCAAACTCGGTTGCTAAGTAATCTTTTATCCTTGAGATTTCTTCTTTATCATCCCCCATAACAATCATATCATCCACATAAATAATAAGTGCCATCAATTTACCCATTCGACGTTTCAAGAAAAGTGTATGAACAAAATTGCTCTGCCTGAACCCATACTTCCTCATAGCTGTCCGGAACTTACCAAACCATGCCTAAGGTGATTGTTTCAATCCATACAATGCCTTATTCAACTTGCACACCACTCCGGGTTGTGAAACCGATGCATAACCAGGTGGAATATCCATATACACTTCCCTTTTAAGATTACCATGTAAGAAAACATTTTTCACATCAAATTGTTGTAATGGCCAATCTAAGTTGGTCGCCAACTAAAGTAACACTTTTACCATATTAATCTTCATTACCAGGGCAAATGTTTCTGTATAATCAATACCATACTTTTGAGTGTATCCCTTGGCCACCAATTGTGCTTTGTATCGTTCAGTGGACCCATCGACTTTATACTTAATGATGTACACCCATTGATATCTGACTCTTTTCTTTCCTCGGGATAGCGGAACTAAATCCCATGTTTGATTTTTTTGAAGTGCATCCATTTCTTCCTTCATTGCCTTGGTCTATCATCGTTAGATAGTGCATCATTCAATTAACTTGGTGTGCTATCATTGGATATATGTTGTAAAAAAGCTTTGTCGGGTTCTGATAATTTATGTGATGACACATAGTTGCCAATGGGGTATTTAGAGCCTTTCGTTGTTTCCGATGAATATTGATTGGGTGACTTTCTCTGGTTATGCTTGAAAGATAACTGATAATTTAAAACATCGGATACATTAACAGGGATAGTAGAGCTTACCTTAGGAATATTCTCAAGAGTATGGTCATCTGGTGGTACTATATTTGGAGATGAGGGGGAGTAGTATCAGTAGAAGTCTCAAAATTGACAAGTGGCAGCACTGTTGCCGTGGGTGGGGAAGGCACTGACGTGCCTGCCGTAGCAGGCTTGGCTAATAGTGGCAGCAGAAGATCAATGGTAGTAGCCATGGTCCAATCCTGCTCATCATGCAATGTCTCCCCTTTAAGAGTATGGTTGGAAGAAGCCGAAGAGTAATACATCTCGAACTTGGGAAAAGTAACATCCATGGTAACAGACATCCGACGTGAAGGAGGGTGGTAGCAACGGTACCCTTTCTGATGTAATCTGTACCCCATAAAAATACAACGGAGAACACACGGATCCAGTTTCGTCCGTTGATTTGTATGAAGATGAACAAATGCAACACATCCAAAAACTCGAGGTGGGAGCACCAAAACAAACGGTAGATGCATGAAGGTAGCAAGAACTTGTAAGGGTGTCAGAAAATCCAAGATTTTGGATGGCATGCGGTTGATAAGATAAGTGGCAGTTTGAAAAGCAACATCCCAAAAGGAGTGGGGAACATGCGCCCTAATCAATAGTGATCAAATCGTTTCTAATAGATGGCGATTTTTGCTCTCAGCCACCCCATTCTGTTAAAAAGTCTGCGGACAAGTAGTTTTGTGGAGGATTATGTGATTAGTTAAATAATGTGTAAAATCATTATTAACATATTCATTGCCATTACCAGAACGCAAAATCTGGATTTTAGTAGAAAACTATGTCTGAACCATGGTGTGGAATGTCTTAAAAGCAAAAAACACATCACTTTTATGCTTAAGAATGTATAACCATGTCATATGTGTGCAATCATCTATGAAAGTCACAAACCACCTAATACCAGATGAAGTAGTAATTGGAGATGGTCCCCAAACATCCGAATGAACAAGGCTAATTTGAATAACACTTTTATTAGAATTCAACGAATAAGAAACGCTGGCTCTTTGCAAGTATGCAAGTGTCAAATTTAAAGTCTGAAACTGAACAACCAACAAATAAATCTGGAAACATATGCTGTAAATAACTGAAAGATGGATGACCAACCAGTGATGCCATAACCATATCTAATGTCGCTTATGATCAATGGCTCATTGGGCGAGATTGACCCGTCCTGTACTGACATCATCCATAAAATAGAGATCCGTCCTGTACTGACATCATCCACAAAATAGAGATCCTCCCTCTTAGTACCACGACCAATTATCTCCTTCGTGAAAATATCTTTAACAAGACAGAACTTCGGATACATTAGTACACAACAGTTCAATTGCTCAGTAGCTTAACCAAGAGACATCAATTTATGCTTTAGTGAAGGTACTAGTAGTGTATGAGGCAAAAAGAGGGTGGGCATGAGGCGTACAGTGCCAACGCTAGTTACCGGTGAGGTGACACCATTAACATTAGTAATATTACATCGAAGTGGAACGGTATCATAAGCTAAATTAGTAGGGTTATAGGTCATATGATATATGGCACCGAAGTCAATGATCCAACCGGACCAAGTATCATCATTATTCATATTAAAAGCATAACCACAATTACATAAGAACTTCAGAGACATATCGGAAGAACTTGAAATAGGAGGAGGATTGTCCTGAGTGTTCTAAGATAGTTGGGACACGGAGGTGGCAAGATTGGCTTGCTCGTCTCATTCCTATTGTGTTTGAAGTTTCTATGGTTCCCATCAGTCAGTAAGTACAACCACCAGCCGGGACCAGTGGTTTGGGACGAGAAGGGTGGTAGGCCATGGTGGGACGTGAGGTCGTCTTGGTAGCAAGGAGCGAGCTCTGTGTTGGGCTTGGGGCAGTTGCCTAGGGTTGCAGTCCTGTGCTCAGTACAAGTGGTTTCTCGAGGGCATAGGGATAAGGTGGAACCGCAACTTGTGCTGCATGCCAAGCCATCATTGCTATCCTACTTGGTGGCTGTCTTTCGGTATTCATAACATCATGTCGCATTCCTTCCCGAGGAACATAGGCAAATGTTTGTTCGACGGAAGGGAAGGGCTCAGTTCGTAGAATATCACTACAAATTTTATCAAACATCTCATCCAATCCTACAAGCAAAGTATACACATGATCCGTTTGAACAATTTTATTATAAATTTCAATAGCAGTACCATATTTCATTGGATTGGGTTGACGATAATCAATCTTTTGCCACAAAGATTGAAGATCACTATAGTATGTCTCCACCGGTCGTCCATCTTGCCTCATACGAGAGGCCTTGCAGGTAAGATAGTAGATTTGAGATATATCGGAGCTGTCATAATATGTGTGAGCAACCGAGTCCCACACTTCTTTTGCTGTCTATAGTCGAAGAAAATATCCAATCAAATTGGGTTCCATAGAATTTTTTAGCCAACCCTTCACAATGGCATTCTCCGTACGCACCATTGAGTTTGATGCCAATCGAAGCCTTAGAAGGATCATGATGAACAATTTATGTAACAACTTATGGTAGAGGTGGAGTAAGATTCATGGTAGGGTCGGTTATGGTATTAGTGTTTAGTATAGGGGTAGGATCGATTAGGATGAGGTTGATTTGATCATGGTTCTCAATGGAAGGGCCGAGTTTGCTTGAGGGAACTAGCAGAGCAGAAATCCTAGGATCTCTGCTCTAATACCATGTAGAATTATCAGAGAGACGGGCCGAAGACCCACTTCCAACAACACCAATATTGTCCTCAACTTGGTAATTACCACATGCACAATCCGTCAAGTGTAAGGTTTTATCACAAAAGGCCTTGGTGTTAGTTGGAGTGGGATTAAGATATTTAAACTATTATTCTCTTTTTGTATAGCCTACGTGGGACTCAACATGTACAAAATCATAAAGGACACATCAAAACATAAACCTTTGACTCTTGATACCACTTGAAAAGAAATATAGAGATTCTACATGGGATTTCTAGTGACTAGCATGTACAATCTAAAAAAAAAAAAAAAAAAAAATCAGAAATGGAAACAATAAATCAAAGCTATATTCGTGCAAATCCCCTTCAAGAAGCACATATTTAGTTTTGGTGTGATAAATAATTGTATTGTGGAACAAAGAGAACGATTTGGATCTAGACTTCAATCCAATCCAAGAGTTTCACCAACTTCTTTGCTCCTTGAACTCATTCTTCCTAAATTCATCCACCTTGAATCTTCTTTGATCCCCTTAAGCTAACATAGTAGATAGCCTCTAAACATCGACACCAACTAGTGTAATGTGATATATGTTATAAATAACAAACGAGAAAAGAAGAGACTAATATATTCTCTGTAAGGCGGGCGACCTAGTGTACAGAGAGAGGTGGATTATCTTTTTTGTTGTATGAAATGAACCCAAAAAACCCTCACTCAAAAATCCCTTAGTATTCCCTTTTTATAGTGAGAGAGATGTGTTAAACATTTGTGACTTTCTCCCTTGCACTCTAGCACACTAGAATTGGCTATACATGGATTGGGCTTGGTTTTAGGCCTTTCTCACTTTAGGTCATCTTATGCCTATATTAAAAGCCCAATTGGTTTAGGCCCAATGGGCCCGATAGAACCCAAACTACTTTTAAGCTCAAAAGTGAAGTTTTATCGCTTCTATGATTAATTTAGGTTTTCTTATTAGTCATTTCACTTAATTTATCTACTTAAATAATTCCACCATTCTTTAATTATCTAATTAGCGGGGTAGTGACGTGGTTACTACTTTGTATAATCACATAGTGAATTGTGTTGATGCACAAAATCAGTGAGAACTTTGGTACAATAGAAAGTGTTAAGTTTGTGACATTCGCTAGATTGCTCCGGTCATTAATGTGGATAAGTATGTAAATGGATAGAGATAGGGAAGCAAACACAAGATGTACGTGGTTCACCCAGATTGGCTACGTCCACGAAGTAGAGGAGTTCTCATTAATTGTGAAGGGTTTACACAAGTACATAGGTTTAAGTTCTCCTTTACTGAGTACTAGTGAATGATTTAGTACAAATGACATTAGGAAATATTGTGAGAGAATGATCTCTATTTATAGAAGAGAGTTTCTAGCCTTGTTCTGACATTAACACGTGTCGTGTTGTGATTGGCTTCCGATGTTGACACGTGTCGCGTTATGATTGTCTTATGATGTCGACACGTGTCACTCTGTGATTGGCTTCCTAGTTGAAGGGAAACTCTTCTGGGTCCTTGACGGTATAACGTTGACCAGTGCTCGGTAGTTTCGGGATTGGTCAAGTATGGTACAAACAGTGCTCCCCTAAGTTCCCGAGCAAGGGAAGCTCCTCGGTTGGGGACTTGCAAGATCTAAGCCGCTGAGTAATCACGAAACTTCTAAGTACCGAAGTGTGGTATCGTCTTCACTTGCCTTATCTGTCTCATAGGTAGATGTGGCATCTTCTCTAGAAGTACTTTTCCTCTATCCAAGGGTGGTATCTTTAACTGGTGGAGATGCACAAGGTAATGTATCAATTTAACTGGAAGCTTACTTGTAGCTTCAGGCTTGGTCAAGCCCGATACAAACCATGTAGTAGGAGTATCCCAAGTCTCTAAGGTAGGAGATTTACCGAAAGAGGTGACAGACAAGGTAAGTAATCAGAGCTCCAAGCAATCAGTCCTAGATCAAAAGTTTGATTTCGAGTTCTGGCTGATTGTTCTCATTTTTCCTATCTTGCAGGCAGCAAGAAGGATAAAAAGAAGAAAAAAGAGAAGAGATAATATGGGATACTCTTGCTTTTGAAGAAGTAACTTTCCACAGGCTTATTCTTGAACTGGGCTGGAGGGTTTTCTGATTTCCTCTAGAGTATAAGGCCGACTCAAGAATTTGAGGGTCAAAACAAGTCCATCAAATCTAGAGTACGTTCGACCCTGATGATATGGGATATTTTTGCTGTTGACAAAGTAGTAGATGTATCGGCACATATTCTGTTACGCTTGTCTCCACATGCTTCCTTGTATCCTTCTCACTTGCCCTATCTGTTCCTCAGGCAGATGTGGTATCTTCTCTGGAAGAATAAGATGTTGAAGATGAGTACTCGAGAGCAATGCCAGGTAAGTAATTAGGCAAAGGGTTCTAGGTAGTCAGTTCCTGACTAGAAGCTTGATTCTAAGTGCTAACTAATTGTTCTCTTTCTCCTTGTCTTGCAGCTAAGAACAAGGCCAAAGGAAAAGACAGGGAAAAAACATGATATGGGATACTCTTGCTTTTAACCCTGATGATATGAGATATTCTTGATCTGGTGTAGCTTGTTTGCAGAGGTATTATCGGGGGGAAAGAAAGCTGAGTATTTCGAAAGGTTTCGTTGGGAGTGCCCTTTCAGATATGAGGAAGGGTTGAGCATTTTTGCAGGTCTGCCTGTCCGTTGAGGATGAAGGTCGACATATATAGGAGTCTCCCTAACAATAAGTAGTAATGATATTTCTTTACCCTTCTTGGTCATAGTAATGTAGTGGGAGCCGCAAGCTTCACGTGTTTTAACTTTGTCAGAGCACTTTGAAAAAATGGTATGTGGTATCTGAAAAGCTGATGTTACATGTGAAGATTGCAGACAAGCTTTATCCAAGGAAATCTGGCTCTCGAAGTTCAGAGAGCGGTGCCTCTTCGATTTTTGAACAAGCAATCCTGTCGGGGATCTGGTTCTCGAGCTTCGGAGAATGGTGCCTCTTCGATTTTTGAGAAAGCAATCCTGCTGGGAGTCTGGCTCTTGAGATTCGGAAAGCAGTGTCTCTTTGATTTTTGAGAAAGTAATCTTGTTGGGGGTTTGGCTCTAGAGATTCGGAGAGCGGTGCCTCTTCGATTTTTGAGCAAGCAATCTTGTTGGCAGTGTTTTCTCGAATGTGAGTAAAGGTTCGACATTTTTGCCAGTCTGCCTTGCCACGGAGCGCAGAGGTTGACACACATAGGGACTTTCCAGTTATCAAGCAGTGGTGTTGTTCATTTACCCTTGTGGGTAATAGTAGGGTAGCTGGACCTTCAAAATTTATGTGTCTAAACTTTGTCAGAGATCTTTGGAAAAGTTATATGGGTACCCGAGGAGTTGATGTTGCGTGTGGAAAGTGGTGCCTTCTCGAAATCCGAAGAGTGGTGCCTCTTCGATTTTTGAACCAACGACCATGTTGCTCTTTCTTTGCTATTCCTTTACCCTTCTTGGTCATAACAATGTAGTGGGAGCTGCAAGCTTCACGTGTCTAAACTTTGTCAGAGATCTTTGGCAAAGTTATCTGTGGTACCCGAGGAGCTGATGTTGTGTGTGGAAAGTAGTGCCTCTTCGAAATCCGGAGAGTGATGCCACTTCGATTTTTGAACCAACGGCCATGTTGCCATTTCTTTGTTATTCATTTTCCCTTCTTTGTCATAGCAATGTAGTGGGAGCTGCAAGCTTCACGTGTCTAAACTTTGTCAGAGATCTTTGGCAAAGTTATCTGTGGTACCCGAAGATCTGATGTTACGTGTGGAAAGTGGTGCCTCTTCGAAATCTGGAAAGTGGTGCCTCTTCGATTTTTGAACCAACGGTTATGTTGCCCTTTCTTTTATAAGGGCACCAATTGTGTGCAAGAAGTACATTCAGAGAGTTATTACTTGTAGAAATTTTCCCCTTATTTTTGTACTTCAGAGATTTATTAGACCTCATTTCTCCTTCATCATTTCTGAAAATGTCTGGCCCATTCGACCGTCGTTTTGACTTGAACTTTGGTGAAAAGGCAGCTATGTCTCCTCAAGACAACATATGGCGCCCATCCTTCTTATCCCCTACTAGTTCTCTTACCGTTGAAGACTTTATGATGAAGAATGATATGACCGATGCAGTGGTGGCTAGGAACCTTTTCACTCCCAAAGATAACAGACTACTTTCCAAACGATCTGATGAGTTGGCTGTTAAGGATTCCTTGGCTCTCAGTGTTCAATGTGCGGGTTCTGTGTCTAATATGGCCCAACGCCTATTTGCTTGAACCAACCAAGTTGAATCATTGGCGGCTGAAATGATAAGTCTCAAACAGGAGATTAGAGGGCTCAAGCATGAGAATAAACAGTTGCACAAGCTCGCACATGACTATGCTACAAACATGAAGAAGAAGCTTGACCAGATGCATGAATCTGATGGTCAGATTTTCCTTGATCATCAGAGGTTTGTGGGTTTGTTCCAAAGACATTTATTGCCTTCGTTTTCTAGGGTTGTACCGCGTAATGAAGCGCCGAATGATCAACCTCTGATGCCTCATTTTTCTGGGGTTCTGTCCAGTACTGAGGCTCCGAATGACCACCCTCTGGTGCCTTATCTTTCTGGGGCTCTACCGACTGTTGAGACTTCTCCTAAGCAACCTTTATGAAGGCTCCCTCTTGTTTGTTTATTTTGACTCATGTATATGTACATATTTGTAACTTATTGGAGATATCAATAAATAAACTTTGCTTCATTTCAACGTATTATGTTAAATACACCAAAGCCTTCTTCACGAAGTTCTTTGAATTTTTTCTTTTATTGAAGCTTGTATGTTGAAGCTTTGTGAGTGAAGCATGTAGGTTAAGGTAGTGTTCCCTTAATTTCTTGACTAAGGAAAACTTTTCGGTTGGAGACTTGAAAAATCCAAGTCACTGAGTAGTCATGAGACTTCCAAGTATCAAGGTGCAATAGCATATGGTAGGAGTCCCCCAAGTCTCCGGTCGAGGGAGTTGACGAATAAGGTGTCTTGCTAGTAGCCAAGCTTCTAAAGTAACAAAACTTCACCATTTTCCTTTCTAAGTGGTAGCCCAAAACTCCTCCTTCATATATATGTGTTATGAAAGTTGTTAGGCCTAAAGAAGAAGAAGCCTAGGAATTTTTTTTTATTTTTTCGAATTTTCGAATTTCTGAATTTCTGAATATATATATATATATATATATATATATATATATATATATATATTAAGCTTTGTAGGTGAAGCTTTGAGGTTGAAGCTTTGTTGGGTACTATGAATTGATTTTGCTTCACACTATCTTGACCAAGAGTGTGTGAAGCTTTTGTAGGTGCAGTTTTTGTATTGAAGCTTTGTAGGTGAAGCTTTTGTGGGTCAAGCTTTTGTAGGTCAAGCTTTTGTGGGTGAAGTTTTTGTAGGTGAAACTTTTGTGGGTGAAGCTTTTGTAAGTGAAGCTTTTGCGGGTTAAGTTTTTGTGGGTCAAACTTTTGTGGGTGAAGCTTTGGTGGGTGAAGCTTTTGTGGGTGAAGCTTTTATGTTGAAGCTTTTGTAGGTGAAGCTTTGGAGTTAAATCTTTGGAGTTGAAGCTTTTGTTGGGTACCATGAATTGATTTTGCTTCACACTATCTTGATCAAGATAGTGTGAAGCTTTTGAGAATTCGTAGTTGTCCTCCATTGATGAAGCTTTTGTTGGTGAAGCTTTTGTGTGAAGCTTTGTAGGTGAAGCTTTGGAGTTGAAGCTTTCGTTTGGTACCATGAATTGATTTTGCTTCACAATATCTTGATCAAGATAGTGTGAAGCTTTTGAGAATTTGTAGTTGTCCTCCATTGATGAAGCTTTTTGTTGAAGCTTTGGAGTTGAAGCTTTTGTTGGGTACCATGAATTGATTTTGCTTCACACTATCTTGATCAAGATAGTGTGAAGCTTTTGAAATTTGTAGTTGTCCTCCATTGATGAAGCTTTTGTGTTGAAGCTTTGTAGGTGAAGTTTTGGAGTTGAAGCTTTGTAGGTGAAGCTTTGGAGTTGAAGCTTTGTAGGTGAAGCTTTGGAGTTGAAGCTTTTGTTGTTTTGTAGGTGAAGCTTTGGAGTTAAAGCTTTGTAGGTGAAGCTTTGGAGTTGAAGCTTATTGGGTACCATGAATTTGATTTTGCTTCACACTATCTTGATCAAGATAGTGTGAAGCTTTTGAAATTTGTAGTTATCCTCCATTGATGAAGCTTTTGTTAGTGAAGCTTTTGTGTTAAAGCTTTGTAGGTGAAGCTTTGGAGTTGAAGCTTTGTAGGTGAAGCTTTGGAGTTAAAGCTTTTGTTGGGTACCATGAATTGATTTTGCTTCACACTATCTTGATCAAGATAGTGTGAAGCTTTTGAGAATTTGTAGTTGTCCTCCATTGATGAAGCTTTATTGAATTTCCCAATTTCCTTTTTTTTTTTGGGAAAAATTAGAAATTTGAAAATGTGGGAGATACAACATATACAAATTTTGCTTCCACACTGTTGAGCAAGAGATTGTGATACAAGCCACACTTTGTAGTAGTCGAATATTTGGATGAACCATATAAATTGAATTTGCTTCGAACAATCTTGATCAAGAGTGTGTGAAGCTTTCTACGAGTTGTAGTTGCCCTTCATTGATGCATCTTTTGTTGGCACCATAAATTGGTTTTGCTTCACACTGTCTTGATTAAGAGTGTGTGAAGCTTTTGAGAATTGTGGTTGAACTCCTTTGATGAAGCTCTTGTTGGCACCATAAATTGATTTTGCTTCATACTGTCTTGATCAAGAGTGTGTGAAGCTTTTGAGAATTGTGGTTGCCCTCCATTGATGAAGCTCTTGTTAGCACCATAGATTGGTTTTCCTTCACACTGTTTTGATCAAGAGTGTGTGAAGCTTTTGAGAATTGTGGTTGCCCTCCATTGATGAAGCTCTTGTTAGCACTATAGATTGGTTTTCCTTCACACTGTTTTGATCAAGAGTGTGTGAAGCTTTTGAGAATTGTGGTTGAACTTCTTTGATGACAACATATACAAATTTTTCTTCCACACTGTTAAGTAAGAGATTGTGATGCAAGCCACAGCTTGTAGTGTTTGCATTGTTACAAAAGAGAAATGTCTGAAGCAAATGCAAGAGGGCTGAAGAGCTTGATCTTCGTATGCCATGCACTGAAGTTGTTGTTAGCTTGCAATAAGACTTTGTTGGTGACTATAACTCTTGTTGGGCATAAGTGCTCCCCTAGTTGAGTTGTAAAACATGAGGGTTTTTTATTATTTGTGAATGCTAGGAGTTCACATGTACAAGTTGTACCACCCATCTTCTGGTTGGTGGAATGAATGGTGAATGAATACTTTTATCACCTGGTTGGTGGCACAAAGATGAGTTCCTTCTTCACTTGGTTGGTAACATGAGTGGCAAGCTGCCAAATGATATTAGAGTACGGGTTGTACATGTCATCACCTGGTTGGTGACATGAAGGAGAGTACGGGTTGTACATTTTATCACTTGGTTGGTGGCACGAAGATGAGTTCCTTCTTCACCTGGTTGGTGGCATGAGTGGCAAGTTGCCAAATGATATTAAAGTACGGGTTGTACATTTCATCACCTAGTTGGTGGCATGAAGGAGAGTACGAGTTGTACATTTCATCACCTGGTTGGTGGCATGAAAATGAGTTCATTCTTCACATTTCATCACCTGGTTAGTGAGAATAAGGGCAAGGTGTCGAGGCACATTGTAGCAAGTGTCGAAGACACAAAGTATGTTGAACCCTTTCGAAGCACGATTGGCTTATGTATGGATGTGTTAGAATGTATGATGTTTATGTATAAATGTGTTGGAATGTATGATGTTTATGTTGATTGATATGAGAGATGCTTATGAATGTTTTGCTATGCATGAAAGGATCCATGCTTTTGATATGTGAACCATGTTGGTTGTAACACTTAGTATCTCATATTTTGTGTCAAAGTACGCTTGTTGAAGCTCTGAGTTGGAGTATAAGGGTAAGTCAGCGTAGAGCAAGTGTTCCAGTGCTAGGAACGTAAAAGAATCAGAAGAAGTTGTCTGAATTCCCTCTTCTTTAAATATTTACCGAATGGCTTGTGTGACAAAAAATCTCAAGCGGTTGAGAGTCAAACCATTTGTAATGTGTATGCTTTCTTATAATAGCATTTCCTTCAGTACCTAGTTCTCCACTTTGAAAAAGTGAGGCTTGGCCCCATAGTCATAATAATTGATGGTACATTCACCCCTGGTTGTCTTGGTACGAACTTTTATCCCTCTTGTTGTAATGGGCTTGCTGAGAGTAAAAATCATTCCTCTTACCAAGAGATAGATATGTTTGGTGACTTAACGAGTAGCTAAATGAGGCAGAAGATGATGCAATGGGTGTCTGAATGGCCAAGATCTCCTCACTTGGGAGAACTTGACTTCCACTTCCTACTTGTTGATAGAGGTTAACCATATGGGGGTTCCCTTGGTATGTCCTTGCTTCGGCGGAAGCGTGGTTGTAAGCCTGTGCCATCACCTCAGAGTAAGTCTTCCAAGTGTTGGCATTGATCATGTACTTGAAGAAACAATCACGTAGGCCTACCGTGAATGCCTTGAGGGAGGTCTTGTTATCTGCCTCAGCGCAGCGAGAATACTCATAGCTGAAGCGACCGGCATACTCTCATAGTGACTCATCCGACTTCTGGCGAATAGTGTACAAGTCATCTGTAGAATGCAAGCGATCGGTCTGGAAGATGTGTTGAAAGACAAACAGTTTCCTCAATTCCTCAAATGAGTCTATTGTCTTAGGTGGAAGATGGCAATACCAGTTTAGAGCTCTGCTAGAGAGGGTGGAGGGAAAGAGAAGACATCATTCTTTGTCAGTGTTCATCCGATATGCCATGGTGGACTCAAAGAGGTTAATATGTTCAATTGGGTCCTCCCTTCTAGTATAGAGTTGTAAACCAAACTTTTGTTTTGTCTTCGCTTGAAGGGGGTGTCGAGGATCTTCCTTATGAGAGGGCCAGGCCTGGGTTGGTTCCAGTCAGGTATCTCGGCCTGACGTTCGGCCTTTGACTTGTTTACTTCTTTAAGGAGCTGTAGGACAAGGGGGTCCTGAGTGGAGTCATGTACCACTGGAATTTTCTTTCGTAAGTCTCCATCGCCTCTTGGAAGTAGGAAAGTTTGAGCAAGGGCATGTGGTTTTTCTTTGGACTCGTCGTACTGACTTCTAGGGCGAGTCTGTCGGAATACCTCAGAGTCCCCTGCACCTTCATGTTCCTCTGGGACCGGTTGTTCATTCCCTAGATTGGCAAATGGCCTGGGTCGTGGGAGGGGACCGAGTCTTTCAGAAACCCTTAGGTCATTGATCTTCAAGCATATGTGGATGGGATTCTCTCGACGTTACTTTAGGAAGTCTCGGAAGTCAGGATAAACAGCTTTCGATCTTTCCAACCCTTCTGCAAGGAGGTGTCTTCCTCCACTTCTCTTGCTTCGGGTCGAAGCATCTGGGTTGAGAGAAGTCTCATGTTGATCAATGTTTTGATGATTAGCTCGCTCCTCATCAAGGATACCTATGTCGAAAGAAGGTGACCCTCCGTGTTGGGGGGTACCCAGATGATGGTTGATGTTCACAAGTGTAACGAGCTCGCGTGTTTGAGTACGCCTAGTTTCATGGAACGTCTTAAAGAGCTTCTCTTACTGCTCTTGGAAGATCTCATTCTTCATTGTTATCTTGTTGTTCTGAGCTTCTAGCTCATCGACTTTAGCTTGAAGATCAACTCTTTTTCCTTCATTCTTTCGTCGCTTCGCACTAGGTGCAAGAGGGGTGTCATTCTGTTTGTTATGGCTTCCTTCGCTCCCCATGTTGGAAAGGGATGCCTGGTCAAAAGAGAGTGTACAAATGGTGGAAACCATCTCGACAGAGCTGAAGAAAGTGGGAATAAGTGTCGTTCCCACAGACGGCGCCAAATGTTGATGCACAAAATCAGTGAGGACTTTGGTACAACATAAAGTGTTAAGTTTGTGACCTTTGCTAGATTGCTCCGGTCATTAATGTGGATAAGTATATAAATGGATAGAGACAGGGAAGCAAACACAAAATGTACGTGGTTCACCCAGATTGGCTACGTCCACGAAGTAGAGGAGTTCTCATTAATTGTGAAGGGTTTACACAAGTACATAGGTTTAAGCTCTCCTTTACTAAGTACTAGTGAATGATTTAGTACAAATGACATTAGGAAATATTGTGAGAGAATGATCTTTATTTATAGAAGAGAGTTTTTAGCCTTGTTTTGACATTGACACGTGTCGTGTTGTGATTGGCTTCCAATGTTGACACGTGTCGCGCTATGATTGGCTTCTGATGTCGACACGTGTCGCTCTGTGATTGACCTCCTGGTTGGAGGGAAACTCTTCTGGGTCCTTGACAGTATAACGTTGACCGGTGCTCGATAGTTTCGGGATTGGTCAAGTATGGTACAAACAAATTGAAATCTACTTTATTTTCCTTTACATTGATGATTGTGAGATTAATGATCAAAGGTCTCCCACAAGCTATGAGTGATGTTTAATCACGTGTCATGGGCTACCCATGCTAATGTATTATTTTTTGGAGAATCTATTCAGTTGGAATTACAATGTAACTCAATCATTCTCTAAGTCAATACTTCCAATCACATTATTAGGGAATGAATACTTTATGTCAATTCGTTAATATGATCATCCTGACTTATATGATTCAATTGAGACCCGTAGGGATGCCTTCCTTTATTACACTTGATACTTTAGTCGAAAATTTTCGAATCATATTTTGGAGTATTCTGACTCTCTTATTGAGGGTTAGAGATTCCATGTTGAACATTCAAATGTCTTCGAGAATAAGTCAGTGACTCCAATAATACGTTAAACGTATCCAAGATGGGATGTGGTCATTGTGGATGCAAATTTCTTCCTCCTTGTTCTTGGACAAAATTGCACCTACAAAACAAATAACACCTTAGGTTAAGGCCAAGAGCCTCACGCGCCCACTATGAATTGGGGGGGTCTTTGGCCGAAGAACCTCCGATGCCAAAGTTAGAATATTAAGGGAAAAGTGTTTGGAGAATTTAGCAAGAGAATTGGATTTGAGTTTTGGAGAGAATAAGGCTTTTTATATATGGGGTATGGCCACCCCCTTGGGAGGAGAGGGACCGACCACTTGGATGGCTTTTTGGGTTAGGTTCTTGATTTGTAGCTAATTAGTAAATTAATTGAATAATAAATCAATCAAGTAATTAATTAATATAATTAAAAAGAAATGATTTGGGGATTACCTTGTAAAGAAGATTTGATGATGATGGATGAAATAGGTTTTGAATTAATACCTATTTTGGGCACTTTTGACTTGGTTGAGGGATGATTGCCCGCTGCTCGCGTGTAGAAATCTCGGTGTGTCTCGAGGGTAATTTTATCAATTTTACCCAAAATTCCACGTGTTGCCTCTTGATTATTTTTGGGCAGTTTCCTGCGAATTAGGCCAAGAGACCCAAAATCCTTCAGTTAGCTAAGCCTTGAAAAAGACCATTGTGGCTACTTCTTGGAATCCCGGCGCAAGCCATCGTGCATCTAATTATACTAGGGCAGCCCGGTTCATCCACGTCTGGATATTCGGAGTGTAGAGTCTATCCTCCCACTTTGGAGAACATGGTTGGTCCCTCGGGGGGTGCAATTCTTGCAATGAGTCCCTCAGAAGGGCGCGGTCTTCTTTTGAAGTGCAAGGGTGAACAATTGTTGTAGACATGTAGTCAAGCCAAGTTGTAAATTACTTCTGAATTCCTCATTGAAAAACCAGTGAAACGAACGAATAACTTAGCTGTAAAAGACTAAATAACAAATGGATAGTCCTCGGCTTGCGAGGTGGTGCCTGTTGAGCTGCTTGAGTCTTCAGATCTTGATATGGTGGGTAGTCACACATGGTACTTCCTTAGGTTGTAGGCGTTTCATTGCTTCTCGATCTCTTTGTCGTTCATGGTGGCGAGGATGTAATTACCCTTGCCTCTTATTCTGCTGATTTTGTACAAACATTCCTAGATCGAATCCATCTTTTTAGACCCTTCTCTGTTGGCAGTGATAAAGGCTTTTCTTAGAACTAGATCTCTGGGTTAGAACTGCCGGATTTTGGCCTTTTTATTGTAATTAGAGAGGAGATGCTGCTGGTAAGTTGCCATGCGGGTAATGGTTTATTCACACTTCTCCTCTGCCAGATCTAAGCTTGTGGCCATCTCCTTATTGTTCTGCTCAATGCTTGGCAGTAGAGTGCTGATGCTTAGCATGATAATGTTGGGATGAATGATTACTTCCGAACCAAATGCCAAAGAGAAAGGAGTCTCACCGGTTGCTCATTTTTTGGTGGTGCGATATGCCCATAGACATCCGAGGAGTTCGTCTGGCCATTTTCCCTTCTTATCGGTAAGGGATTTCTTGAGGCAGTCGATGATCATCTTGTTAGACGCTTCAGCCTGCCCGTTGCCTTGAGGATACCTCGACGTGGACATATGCTGCTTGATGCCATACTTTTGGAAGAACTTCGCCAAATCTTTGCCACGAATTACGGCCGTTGTCAATGACGATGAATTGATGGATGCCAAATCGATAAATGATGTTCCTCCATATGAAGCACTCTATGTCCGTCTGAGTCATGGTCGTCATGGGCTCTGCTTCTATCCATTTGGTGAAGTAATCGGTTGCCATGATCATCATGCATTTGCTTTCAGTAGTAGGGATCATAGGTCTTACCAGGTTGATTGCCCACTGCATGAACGGCCAATGACTCGTCTGCGGGTGTAATTCGCTGGCAGGCAGTGCTGGTACCAGCTTATAGCATTGACAGCGATCGTACTTTTGTACTAATTCTTTAACATCTTGGTGCATGGTATGCCAATAATAACCTGCGTTAAGAGCTTATGTGCTAAAGATTGACCTTTGGAGTGATTTCCACAAACGCATTCGTGGATTGAGCTTAGAACCTTCAAGTCATCGGGAGACACTAGGCAGTAGAAATGTGGTTCGGTGTAGAATCTTCGGATGAGATTATTGTTCCACATGTAGTAGCGTGTTGCCTTTATTTGGTGTTTTCTAGACTCCAACCTTTCCATGTGGTCGAGGGTGGAGCCTAGGCCGGCTAACGCATCCACATGGGTGTTGTCTGCCCGTGAAACTTGAGTGAGAGTGTAAGTCTGAAATGCCTTAAGTTTCTTGCGTACCTCCTTTAGGTATTGCGTCATCCTTGGATGTTTTGCCATGTACTTCTCAGTAGTTTGGCTGGTGATTAGTTAGGAATTGAAATGAATTGCGAGCTTCTTCACCTTCAAGTCTTTTGCCATTCGAAAGCCTGCTAGTAGGGCCTCGTACTCTGCTTCATTATTGGAAGCTTTGAAACCTAGAGTGATCTCCTACTCGAGCATTGAACCTTTTAGGGTGACAATAACCACGCCTGCTCCCGAGCCTTTGTAGTTGGATGCACTGTTGACATGCAAATGCCAGAAGTTTCTGTTGGGCGAAGTAGGCGCGGCTAAGGTGTGTTCGGCTACTTCTAGGGCATTGTTGGGCCGCTCTGTTGCACCACCTAGGCTAAGCATGAATTATGCTATGAAGTCCGCCAAGGCTTAGGCCTTTATAGTATTGCGGGGTCAGAAAACTAAACCGTATTAGCCAAGTTCCAACGCTCATTTCATCACTCGTTGAGAAGCGTCTAAACCATGTAGGATTGATCGTAAAGGATATTGAGTCATGACGATGACTGTATGAGCTTGAAAGTATGGTCTGAGCTTCCGAGCTGCACGACTAGTGCCAAAATTAATTTTTCGATCTTCGAGTATCTAGTTTCCACATCAAGAAGAGCTTTAGAAGTGTAGAATACTGGTAGTTGGGCCCCCAACTATTCTTGTATGAGGGCAGAACTCACTGCTACTTCTGAGACTGCCAAGTAGATGTATAAGTCATTTGCTGCTTTTGGGTTGGATAATAATTGAGGTGATGTAAAATACTTCTTCAGGTCTTGGAAAGCTCTTTTGTACTGTTCATCCCATTTGTCTCGTTGTGCTCTCTTAATGGCTTTGAAAAAGGGCTTACATCAATCGGTGGATCGCGATAGAAAGCGATTGAGGGCGGCTGCTCGTTTGGTCAAGCTTTGGATTTCCTTCAAGGTAGTGGGAGATTTCATCCATATGATCACTCATATTTGCTTGGGATGTGCTTCGATTCTTCGTTGGGTTACTAGGTACCCTAATAATCTGCCTAAAGATATTCCAAATGTGCATTTGGTGTGGTTAAGCTTCATATTGTACTTTATATGGATGTTGAAAGTTTTCGCCTAGTTACCGATGTGGTCTGACCGCTGCTTACCCTTCACCATGATGTCATTGACATAGACTCCCATTGTTACCCCAATTTGCTTCTTAAACATCATGTTTATGAACCTTTGGTAAGTGGCTCCCGTGTTCTTTAGGCAAAAGGGCATGACTTTGTAGCAGTAAGTGCCTCGCTCAATCACGAACGCGATTTTCCCCTTGTCGGGCTCGTACATGGCTATTTGGTTGTAACTGGAGTATGCGTCCAATAAGCTGAGCAGCTGGTTCCCAGAAGTTGAATCTATTAGTAGATCGATTTGGGGAAGCGAATAAGGATCTTTTGGGCAAGCTTTGTTGAGGTCGGTGTAGGCTACGTAAACTCTCAATTAGCCATTCTCTTTCTTTACAACTAGCACTATGTTGGCAAGCCATGCTGAGTGTGCTACCTCTTCTATGAATCCGTCTTTTAGTAGCTTGTCAATTTCTACTTCGATGATCGCTACTCGCTCGGGTGCGAAATGTCTTTTCTTTTGGATCACCAGTTTGGCAGCGGGGTTGACATGCAGCTTGTGGCAAGTTATCTCGAGATCGATGCCCGGCATGTCAGAAGGTGACCATGCAAAGATGTCTTAGTTTTCCTTAAGTAAAGCTGTGAGTTATTCCTTCTTGGCTGGGCTTAGACGTGAGTCGATTCTAGCTGTCTTTTTTTACTGTTGGGGATCAAGAATGATGTATTCGGTGTTTTTTTTGGGGTTTACATCCTATCTCGTTTGCTTGGGTGCCATCTTCTTGATCTGCTTGCTGTAATTGCTATTTGGTAGCTTCTTCGTCCATTTGGACCTCGATAACCTCTATAGGGATAAAGGTTATCTTCTTTGACTCATTCAATACTTGCATAGTGCATCGTCAAGATGTGGCCTAGTCAGACTTGATCTCTTCGACTCCTCATCCAAGAATACAGAATCAGATCTTTTGATACTTAACGGAAGTGATAGCATCCATCTTGATCAGCCAAGGTTTCCCAAGAATCCCATTGTAGGGAGATGGGTCACTTATGATCGTGAACATCTGCTTTGAGACAACTGATGGTGTTTTCACGTCAAGTGTGATGTGGCCAATGGCAGTCAAGGTGTGCTTGTTGAATTTAGTGAGTACCTCTGCTCGGTGTATGATTGTGTTTCCAGGCCTATCCTCTGAATGACTAAGAGTTGAAGTAGGTTGACTGCACTTCCATTGTTAACCATCATTTTGTCGACTATAACATGGGCTAGTTAGACAGATACTACTAGTGCGCCATCATGTGGAAAATCGATGTCTTATGCATCTTGCTTGGTGAAGCCAATGATGGGTCCAGGTTGGGTGTCGACTGCTTGGACCTGTGAGACTAGTAGAGCCCGTTGAATCTTTCTCTTTTTGGAGTTGTTGATGGCCCCCAAGTGCTTGGATTCGACAAAAATGCCATTGATTTGAATCGTTTAGGTTGGCGACTCTTCGTCATCGTCTGCATTCCTTCTAGGCTGCGCAGCTGGCTTGTCTAAGTATATGTCGACCTTGCATTCTTTCACGAGCTTCTCTAGATAGTTCTTCCAAGTGTAGCAGTAGTCGGTTGTGTGACCGGGACCTTGGTGGAATGTGCATTATTTAGTGTGATCCAACTTGGAAGTATCTCCATTTGATTGTTTCGGCAGCTTGAACCATGGCTCGTTCTTGATGTTGCGAAGGATTTAGTGGATCAGGATTGAGAACTTAGAGTAGTTCTTGGTCGTCAAGCCTTCTTTGTTCGTGGGTCAGACCCTACGCTTCACCTCCTGCCTACTTTTGCTGGACTACTTCTCATTCTCATTCTTTTGAGCCACTGCCGACTCTTTTCGAGGTTGTTTGGGTGCCTTGTTTGCTCATCGAGTCTTGTCCCAAAGTGCATACTTCTCTGCCATAGCGAAAGAGTCTGCCAAAGTTAGATCTTCTTTCATGATCAGTTCTCTAAACAGTGAGTGGCCTACTGGAGTCCTTTTTGGAAGGTTGCACTTGCTATCGAGTCGTCACATCCGACAATCTTCGCCTTCTCTACTTTGAACCTCTTCACATAGTTGCAGAGCGATTCCTTTGTGTTCTTCTTCATGTTGAACAAGTGGTCAGACTTTTTCTTGATCGAACGGTATGATAAGTATTCTTTGGTGAAAACCAAGGAAAGATCATCAAAACTCCGAATGGATCATGATGGTAAGGTGTGAAACTAATCTGGCGACTCGCCTTGTAAAGTGGTGGCGAATATTTTACATATAAAGGCATCGTTGTTCCGATAAAGAACCATTATGCTTCGGTAGTGTTTTAAGTGTCTTTCTGGATCTTCATCTCATTTGAAAAATGTCAAATGTGGCATGCTAAACTTGCGTAGAGGCTCTGCTTGCTTGATCTCGTCTATGAAGAATGACCTACTCATGTTGGTCATCTCCTGTTGTAACACTTCATCAGCCACCTCGTTGTGTTGGAAATCATGCAATCGCTCGTTTAAGAGCCTATCCACCTCTTCCTGAATTTTCCTTTATTGGGGTAGCAGAGCTCTCGGCTGCCCCCGGTCTTAACTTGCTGGTCTAGGTTGCTTTTCTATGTGCTCGGCTCGTCCATGATGTGAAAATTAAGTTGACACACAAATTAAACCCTATTGATGACAATTGTAGTAATGATGCAAGTAGGGATCGTTCTAGACCTGGGATTAACTAGGGATGCTAATCAACACAAATAAGACTTAAAAACACTAAACTAGACTCTATAGACTCAAAACTAACTCAAAACACTCAAAACAGCAAATAACAATAAAAAAGACTCAATTCTAAACCTACAATTGATTTGGACGAAAATAGAACTTCAAAGACTCAAAAGACTTAAAGGAAACAAGTTTTGACTCTAAAAACAAGACTTAAAAGTAAGGGGTTGGGTTTTGACGAAATTGGACTTTAAAACATAAACTTTAAAAACAAACTTAACAAAAACGATTTTGGATGAAAAAGAATGGTGAAAGCCTAGTTAGAGGGTTCCTTCTCCACACATGAAACATATGCATACGACTCGATCTCCAGTTACTCTTTCAATAAACCATGAATGACAATGTCCCAAATTAACTAGATTGCACCAATTAATTCTCAGATTTCCCTAGATTCATTTAATTGAATGGAATACGCATTACAACCAAATTATTCTTATCAAGGACCCTAACTATGGAATACGCATGATAGAGACACATATCAAAGATCAATAAGTTCAATGGAAATCATAAACATTGACGAGGCATTCATAACTATGGAATACGCATGTTACTCTTGCCAAGGATTTACTTAACACAATCGTGACTAGCGACTTTTACTACTTATGAATATAAGTTAATAACGATTAGGTGAAATTCCCTTATACTCTAGCGTCAAATTCATGCATGCGAACTAAGTATGCATCCTTAATTAACACACAAGAACAAGTTATCAATCAAATAGATAAGTAAACCACATTCACGATTTATGAAATCATAACTGGAGGAAATCATGTCATATAAAACATATGATCATGGCTTTGAATTCCCCTCTAACTATAAAGAAATTAGTTCCTCATGTTCTCAAATAAACAAAGATAAATAAATTTAAACATTGACATAAAGATAGAAAACACCTAGAAACGCTCCAACAATCCAAGCTCCTTGAATGGCATGCACGACTCCAATAGTCTCCTTCCTTCTCCTTTGCAAGCTCACGGCACAAGAGGGATGATTGGGTGAATGATGTAATGAAAATCTGGTAGAGGGTGGTGAGAATGAAAGGGTGCGGCACTACATATATATAGGTTGAAAATCACAGCCCCTAGGTAGCAAAGGAAAATGATTTAAAGGCCTAAGTTGCATAGGAAAATAAAACACAATCCTTGAAGGAAAACAAGTCAGAAATCCAAAGGGAATGGGAGGATAAGGTGCGGCACTTATCTAGGAAGGGATAAGGGCTTCTAGAAACCAAAATCCCAAGGGAATTAGGTAAAAACTCACGGCACAAAATGGAGGGAAAGTGGCTGATTTGCAATGCAAGGCAAAGGTCTTCTAGAAAGGTTCTAGGCGCCATTTTCGTAGGAAAAGATTAGGTTTTCTAGAAATCTGATTTTAAGCATCCTAATATAGCTAGGAATCCTCCCAAGTAGCTGAAATATAGGTAGATTAGGATTAGGATAAGATAGGATAGGATAGGGTTTGGATAATGTTTTGGATAAGGTTTCTTCACTTGAGCTGATTCTTTGGCTTTAACTTCCCTTCTTCAAGTAGGAAACCTTTTTTGAGTAGGAAACTTCAATCTTCTAGGAATCCAACTTCACTTAGGAATCATTCTTCAACTAGGAATCCTTCTTCAACTAGGAATCCATGTTTGACTAGGATTTCATCTTCAATTAAGCACTTTCCCACTTCAATTAGGAAACTTTGCATCTTCAAGTCTTCAACTTTGAAACACATTCCTAGCTCTTCAATCCTTCAAATTCGTCCATTCTTTGTGCTCCACATGCATGAGCTCCATTCTAGCTCAATTTTGCTCCAAAATGCTCCAAATTGCATCTTTTTGCTTACTTTGTCCTTAAAACCTGAAAACACATGAAAATAGCTTAAAAGACTAACTTAACTAAGAAAACACAACATAAATGCATAAGAACTAACTAACTAAGGCGCATAAATATGCTCCTATCAAATTCCCCCACACTTAGCTTTTGCTAGTCCTCGAGCAAAACAAAGAAACAAAACGAAACAAAACAAAGTAATCAACACATAATCTAAACCTTCCAACGTTTGCCTCAGGGATTCCCAATGCACATGACATATTAAAAATCATCATTCCCACAGATTTTAGTCATCTCCACACTTAAGCACATACTTAATCATAGTCACCACGTACTAGTTCACATTTAACCAATTAAAACATGATTTTGAATGTAGTAACATGCCTTAGAGAATTTGCTCAATTCCTTACTAGATATGCACTCAATTTTCACACAGTTTTTCTAACTACACACTCTATACTAGTTATATGTGAGAAGATTGATGTAAATATGAAAACGAACGCTCACATATATGTATAACGAAGAAAGCATTTTCTGGAGTTAATAAGCATTTAGATATGATCTCATGAATGGAATGCTACTACTTAGATGCGAGAACCAAAGATATCATATGCTCATACCAATTCCAAACTCCACATATTGAAACACATAACAATCAAGATAGAAGCAAAGGGTTGTAACAGGGCTAAGGTATTGGCTAACAAAGAAAGGGTAGGATAAACAAACATTCTTAAAGAATAATAAGCAAAGTAATGAAATTGACACTTAGAATTCACTTTTGCATGCAAAAATCAATTTTTAAACACAAGGGGAAGACTCATGCAACACTTAGGGCCAAATTCAAGCTTTGTGGACCCTTTCTTCAACAACCAACACTTTAGAGCATCTTTTCACACATTTTTCAACTCTTCTTCATTCTTTTCACATTTTTTTCTTCATTTTTTCATTTTCTACGAATTTTGCTCTTTTCTTTTTTTTTTCCTTTTTTCTAACCCGTGCCCTTCTACTTCTTTTGGCACACAAAATTTCCCTTCCCCCACACTTATTTTTCTGCACAATGTTGATCAAAAGGAATTCCCTCTAAGTCATGCTTTATTATCCTTTAAGAACAAGGGTATGGATAGTCCTAATCTAGGCTAGGTAAGGATAATGTGGCTAACAAAGAAAATGGCTAACTAAGGCTCAAAAGGGTAAACATACAAAACAAATGCATGGTATGAAGGCTTTTTTGCTCTGGTGGTAACTACTAAACGACTTCATCTTATTAGTTATGCTAATCAATTTTATGCTTTAAATGAAATGGGTAGGAGTTCTAATATTTGGATCTATAATGATGAAACGCCTTCTAAGTAGCAACCAAGCAAAGAATGATGAGATCATGCAACGACTTTAGAAAACAACAAATTCTCAGATTATTAACTCTCCAAAGAATGTTTAGGCTCAAGTCTCTCAGGGTTGTAGCGTTAGTTTGAGTTACTTCCTTCAAGCATGTTACAAAAACTGATTTTTTTTTTTCTTTGTGATTATCTGTGAATTCATAAGTTATAACCACAACCAAGCATAAACCAAAGAGTAAATCAAACTTTCATCCATGTTTACAACTCTCTTTAACAGTCATGCAATTAAAAACCGAATCCTCATCATTGTGTTGGAAGGTACACAAACAAACACACAAAAACGACTCTTTTTTTTTTGGGTTTGTCAAAACAATTTTTTCAAATTTTTATGGGATTTTCGGATTTTCATGTTAAAACACACTAAAATGCTTCAAAACACACTAAAAACACTTAAAAACAGTGAAAAACAACTTTTGAAATGTTAGGTGGTAGAATCCTACGAATTTTTCAATAAAAACACTTGTTTACCCCCCCACACTTAAACCAAACATTGTCCTCAATGTTTCAAACATAGACTCACACAAAAAACAAGCAAACAACACAACTAGCAAACATGACAAATATGGCAAAGTAAAAGCAATAAAGAGTAGGGTTTAGGAACGCAAATCTGGTTGTGATGCCGGAGCTTCCTAGGTCTTCTTTATTCGCATGGGTTGCCTCCCACGAAGCGCTTGCTTTAACATCTTCCAGTCGGACGATGCCTCCAATCAAGCTTGAATAGTGCCCACGGCATGGAGGGAGACTTCCTCCACGGCCTTCTCCTCAAAAGTTGTGTAATATGGCTTCAAACGATGTCCATTGACTTTGAATTCTTGTTGCGTCTTCAAACTTTGAATTTGAACTGCACCATGTGGAAAAACATTAGTAACAATAAAAGGACCAATCCACTTAGAACGCAACTTACCTGGAAACAACCGAAGGCGAGAATTGAAAAGTAACACTTTCTGCCCGATAGAGAATGTCTTGCTACGAATCATCTTGTCATGGAATGCCTTCGTTTTCTCCTTGTAAATGCGAGCATTCTCGTAAGCTTCATTCCTAACTTCCTCAAGCTCATTCAATTGAAGCTTTCTATGGAGTCATGCGGCATCAATGTCCATATTGAAAGTTTTGATGGCCCAATGTGCTTTGTGCTCCAATTTAACTGGAAGATGGCATGGTTTCCCATAAACTAGCCGAAATGGGGACATTCCAATTGGTGTTTTGTAGGCTGTACGATACGCCCACAATGCATCATTCAAGCGCAAGCTCCAATCTTTCCGGTTTGGCCCTACGGTCTTCTCCAAAATCTGCTTGATTTCTCTATTTGAAACCTCCGCTTGCCCACTTGTTTGAGGATGATAAGGTGTTGCCACCTTATGCGTGACATTATATTTCTTGAGTAACGCCTCAATTGTTCGATTGCAAAAATGGGAGCCCCCATCACTTATAAGTACCCGTGGCATTCCAAACCTTGCAAATATGTTAGTCTTAACAAAATCTGCAACCACTTTAGAATCATTAGTACGGGTGGCTCTTGCTTCCACCCATTTCGAAACATAATCAACCGCAAGTAGAATATAAACAAAACCATGAGATGAAGGAAAAAGGGCCCATGAAATCAATGCCCCAAACATCAAAAATTTCTACATTAAATATGGGGCTTTGCGGCATTTGGTCTTTTGGTCCTATATTTCCAGTTTGTTGACAACGATCACATGCTATGCAAAAAGTTCTAGCATCCTTAAAGATGATAGGCCAATAAAAACCACATTCAAGTACTTTTCGTGCAGTCCTTTGAGTGCCAAAGTGACCTCCACATGCATAAGTGTGACAAAAGTTTAGAATAGACTGAATTTCAGAATCATGCACACACCTACGAATGATTTGATCAGAGCAATATTTCCATAAATAAGGATCATCCCACACATAATTTCGTGCATCATACTTGAGTTTATCACGTTGGTTTTTATTTAACTCACTTGGAATGACTTTAGATGCCAAATAATTAACTAAATCTGCATACCATGGCACACTAACCTCAATGGACATCAATTGCTCATCCGGGAATGTCTTTGGGATAGGCACGACATCTTCTTCATGCACCAAACGGCTCAAGTGATCAGCCACCACGTTCTCACTTCCTTTCTTGTCTCGGATTTCGATATCGAACTCTTGGAGAAGAAGCATCCATCGAATAAGCCTTGGTTTAGCCTCCTTCTTAGTGAGCAAGTACTTCAACGCTGCATGATCAGTGTAAATTATTACTTTAGTACCAAGTAAATAAGAACGAAACTTATCTAAAGCAAAAACAACAGCAAGAAGTTCTTTTTCCGTTGTGGAATAATTCAATTGAGCGTCGTTCAAGGTCCTAGAGGCATAATATATGATGTGTGGCTGTTTGTCCTTCCTTTGTCCCAAAACAGCGCCTAGAGCATAATCGGACTCATCTCACATAAGCTCGAAGGGAATGCTCCAATCTGGTGGCCAAATGATGGGGGCCGAAGTTAGCATCTCCTTGAGGTGTTTGAACGCCTTTTCACACTCCTCGTTGAATTCGAAGGACACATCCTTTTGGAGAAGTCGGCATAGGGGTGTGGAATTCTTTGAAAAATCCTTGATGAATCGCCTATAAAATCCTGCATGGCCAAGAAAAGAACGAACCTCTCTAACCGAAGTTGGAGAGGGTAAGTAGCGTACAAGATCTATTTTTGATTTATCAACCTCAATTCTCCTTTCAGAAATGATATGCCCTAAAACGATGCCTTGTTTTACCATAAAGTGACACTTTTCCCAATTTAAAACAAGATTAGTTTCAACGCATCGTTTTAAGATTAATGTAAGATTTTCCAAGCAACCATCAAACGAATCGCCAAAGACACTAAAATCATCCATGAATACCTCAATAATCTTCTCAATAAAATCTGAAAAGATACTTACCATGCATATTTGGAACGTGGCCGGTGCATTGCATAAACCGAATGGCATGCGCCGGTAAGCAAAAGTACCAAATGGGCACGTGAAGGTGGTCTTTTCTTGGTCGTCCGGAGCTATGACAATTTGATTGTATCCCGAATAACCGTCAAGAAAACAATAAAAAGAATGACCGGCTAACCTTTCTAGCATTTGATCGATGAATGGTAGTGGAAAGTGGTCCTTCCTTGTGGTGTTGTTGAGCTTCCTATAGTCAATGCACACTCTCCAACCTGTTTGAATACGGGTTGGTACAAGCTCATCCTCGGCATTCTTCACCACAGTAACTCCGGACTTCTTTGGGACAACTTGAACTGGTGAGACCCAACGGCTATCCGAAATTGGATAAATCACTCCACAATCGAGAAGCTTTATAATCTCCTTTTTCACAACTTCCATCATCGAAGGGTTGAGTTGGCGTTGAGCCTCTCGAGTTGGTTTAGCCCCCTCCTCTAGAAATATGCGATGCATGCATGTTGTAGGGCTAATCCCTTTAATATCGGCCAATGTCCATCCAATGGCTGTTTTGTGCTCTTTCAACACCCGAATCAACTTTTCCTCCTCTAATGCTGTGAGTGATGAGGAGACAATGACGGGCAACGTCTCTTCATCTCCCAAAAATACATACTTTAAATGATCCGGCAATGGTTTAAGCTCAAGAACGGGGGCCTGAATCACAGAAGGTAACAACGTATTAGTGGAAACGGGAATTGGAATTGGGTTAGAAGGCTTACCACGATGTTGTGGCAATGATTCAAAGGCAACCACAAGCTCGGCATGTTCTTCCTTAGGTACGGCCAGATTGGGCTTCATTCCAATTCCTTGTGTAATTGTTGTTTCAAGGGGATCGTCTTCCAACATATCAAGATAATCCTGCGCCAATTCATCCAATATATCAATAGAAAAGCAAGAATGATCATCTTTAGGAAATTTCATAGCTTCAGAAATGTTAAAATTAATAATTTCCCCATCAAATTCCATTGTTAACGTCCCTTTGAACACATCGATCTTGGTGCGTACTGTTTTCATGAAGGGCCTCCCAAGTAAAATCGGCAATGGGGTGACATTTGGTGAGTCCTCCATCTCTAAAACGTAGAAATCCGCTGGGAATATCAAGTTATCCACCTGCACCAACACATCTTCCAAAACTCCTTTCGGATATGCATTAGAACGATCGGCTAATTGAATTATAACACCATCGTTTTTAAGCTCTCATAAGTTCATAGATGCATATATTGAGTATGGCATGACATTAATTGAAGCTCCTAGATCTAACATAGCATGTTCAAACTTAGTATTGCCTATAACACATGGAATTGTAAAACTCCTAGAATCTTTGCATTTAGGGGGTAATTTTCTTTGCAAAACAGCGGAAACATTCTCACTTACCTGGACAACCTCTTTGTTTGAAATTCTCCTTCTTGTTGTACATAGTTCCTTCAAAAACTTGGCGTACCTAGGTACTTGCTTAATTGCGTCAAGAAGAGGTATATTGACTTGCACTTTCCGAAACGTCTCCAAAATGTCTTTCTCGTTCTCCTCCTTCTTGGATTGCCTCAACCTGCTAGGAAAAGGCACGTTTAGTGGAATAGAACTAGGAGAATTCGGTTTTGCACTTACCTTGGTCGAATTAGATGGGTTGGAAAGGCAAGATGGCTGCGGCAAAGGTTGTTCCATCCTTGTCGTGGGTGTGGCTTGTGTTTCCTCCTCAAACTGCAACATTTCATCCTCTTTATGACTTGATTTGGATGCTTTGGGTTCAGTTCCAACTTGTTTGCCACTCCTCAATGTGATTGCTTTGGCGGTTTCGAATCCCTCCTTTGGATTTGCAACGGTTGAACTAGGGAGTCTTCCTTGGTCTCGAAACTGTCCCATAAACTCAGCAATTTGCCCCACTTGCTTCTCCAACTCGTCCACCTTCTTGTCCCTAGTTTGCATGCCCTGCGCCATAGAAGTTAGTAAATTAAAAATCTGATCATTATCAATAGAAGAACCTGATTTTTTGGCGGGTTGTGCTTGGGGTTGATTTGGTGCAAACGGCTTTTGATAGAAACCCGGGGGTTGTTGCCTAAACGTGCTTTGTTGTTGGCCTTGTTGGGGTTCTCGCCATTTTAAATTTGGGTGATCACGCCAACCGGGATTGTAGGTATTGGAAAAGGGGTCATTCCTTTGTTGGTATTGGTTGCCAAATCCCACGGCATTGAGGGTCTCCCACCCTCCATTCTCTATCAATTGTGGGCACTTGTCCGTAGGGTGTCCTTGCATGGAGCATACGCCACAAGCTGCCACGGTTTGCACTTTTGGACCTTCCACCACCTGAGAAAGCAAAGTAGTAAGGTTAGCCATTTGATTTTGAAGTTCGGTTATGGCACTTACCTCATTCACTTGGTGTTGCCGTGGGTTGCTCCTTTGTCCAACACCTTCGTATTGTTGAGCGTTTAATGCTCGATTGGCAATCAATGTCTTCACAGCCGTAGGGGTCTTGTCCACCAAGGCTCCTCCCGCCGAGGCATCTAGCATTTGACGTTCGATTGGTAGAAGCCCCTCTTAGAAGTATTGTAGAAGAAGCTCCTCCTTCATTTGATGCTGTGGACAAGAAGCAACAAGAGATTTAAAACGTTCATAATAAGTAGGAAAAGATTCACCTTCCTCTTGTTGAATTCCACTTATCCTTTTTCGTAGGAGGATGACTCGAGAAGTTGGGAAAAACTTCTCCAAGAAGGCCCGTTTCATGCTCTCCCAAGATGTGACTGTTCCGGGAGCCAATTCATATAACCAATCTTTCGCCTTTTCCAAGAGAGAAAAGGGAAAGGCCTTCATCTTTAATATGCTCCCATCGACGTTGATTGGAGTCATGCTTGAACAAACCACCTCGAACTCTTTCAAGTGCTTGTTAGGATCCTCCATGGACAACCCATGGTACTTCGGAATGTGGTGTAGCAAACTTGACTTCAACTCGAATTCCTCGGTCTTTCCTTGGGCAGCTACGGGATATTGAATACATAGAGGTGCGGCATTGTCCAATCCCGAAGCCGAAAGCTCCTTGATTGTACGATTGTCTTGTGCCATGGCTTCCTCCACTTCACCCACTCTTGTCGTGGGTTCCTCTTCCTCAAACTCAACTTCGGCTTCTGAGTTTGAACTTGATTCACTAGGTTCTGGATTCTTCCTTTTTCGTCTCAACTCTCGCTCAAAATTGTCGTCGAAGTCCAAGATGTGTTCACGAATCGGATGAGTACTCCGAGTCATAAACTAGTACCTAAAACAAGAAACAAAAACAAAGTCAGAATCTGGAATTAATTAAACAAACTAAAATAAAACAATCCAAGGGATTAGTAACTTTGCTAATCCCCGGCAACGGCGCCAAAATTTGATGTGAAAATTAAGTTGACACACAAATTAAACCCTATTGATGACAATTGTAGTAATGATGCAAGTAGGGATCGTTCTAGACCTGGGATTAACTAGGGATGCTAATCAACACAAATAAGACTTAAAAACACTAAACTAGACTCTATAGACTCAAAACTAACTCAAAACACTCAAAACAGCAAATAACAATAAAAAAGACTCAATTCTAAACCTACAATTGATTTGGACGAAAATAGAACTTCAAAGACTCAAAAGACTTAAAGGAAACAAGTTTTGACTCTAAAAACAAGACTTAAAAGTAAGGGGTTGGGTTTTGACGAAATTGGACTTTAAAACATAAACTTTAAAAACAAACTTAACAAAAACGATTTTGGATGAAAAAGAATGGTGAAAGCCTAGTTAGAGGGTTCCTTCTCCACACATGAAACATATGCATACGACTCGATTTCCAGTTACTCTTTCAACAAACCATGAATGACAATGTCCCAAATTAACTAGATTGCACCAATTAATTCTCAGATTTCCCTAGATTCATTGAATTGAATGGAATACGCATTACAACCAAATTATTCTTATCAAGGACCCTAACTATGGAATACGCATGATAGAGACACATATCAAAGATCATTAAGTTCAATGGAAATCATAAACATTGACGAGGCATTCATAACTATGGAATACTCATGTTACTCTTGCCAAGGATTTACTTAACACAATCGTGACTAGCGACTTTTACTACTTATGAATATAAGTTAATAACGATTAGGTGAAATTCCCTTATACTCTAGCGTCAAATTCATGCATGCGAACTAAGTATGCATCCTTAATTAATACACAAGAACAAGTTATCAATCAAATAGATAAGTAAACCACATTCACGATTTATGAAATCATAACTGGAGGAAATCAAGTCATATAAAACATATGATCATGACTTTGAATTCCCCTCTAACTATAAAGAAATTAGTTCATCATGTTCGCAAATAAACAAAGATAAATAAATTTAAACATTGACATAAAGATAGAAAACACCTAGAAACGCTCCAACAATCCAAGCTCCTTGAATGGCATGCACGGCTCCAAGAGTCTCCTTCCTTCTCCTTTGCAAGCTCACGGCACAAGAGGGATGATTGGGTGAATGATGTAGTGAAAATCTGGTAGAGGGTGGTGAGAATGAAAGGGTGCGGCACTACATATATATAGGCTGAAAATCATAGCCCCTAGGTAGCAAAGGAAAAGGATTTAAAGGCCTAAGTTGCATAGGAAAATAAAACACAATCCTTGAAGGAAAACAAGTCAGAAATCCAAAGGGAATGGGAGGATAAGGTGCGGCACTTATCTAGGAAGGGATAAGGGCTTCTAGAAACCAAAATCCCAAGGGAATTGGGTAAAAACTCACGGCACAAAGTGGAGGGAAAGTGGCTGATTTGCAATGCAAGGCAAAGGTCTTCTAGAAAGGTTCTAGGCGCCATTTTCGTAGGAAAAGATTAGGTTTTCTAGAAATCTGATTTTAAGCATCCTAATATAGCTAGGAATCCTCCCAAGTAGCTGAAATATAGGTGGATTAGGATTAGGATAAGATATGATAGGATAGGGTTTGGATAATGTTTTGGATAAGGTTTCTTCACTTGAGCTGATTCTTTGGCTTTAACTTCCCTTCTTCAAGTAGGAAACCTTGTTTGAGTAGGAAACTTCAATCTTCTAGGAATCCAACTTCACTTAGGAATCATTCTTCAACTAGGAATCCTTCTTCAACTAGGAATCCATGTTTGACTAGGATTTCATCTTCAATTAAGCACTTTCCCACTTCAATTAGGAAACTTTGCATCTTCAAGTCTTCAACTTTGAAACACATTCCTAGCTCTTCAATCCTTCAAATTCGTCCATTCTTTGTGCTCCACATGCATGAGCTCCATTCTAGCTCAATTTTGCTCCAAAATGCTCCAAATTGCATCTTTTTGCTTACTTTGTCCTTAAAACCTGAAAACACATGAAAATAGCTTAAAAGACTAACTTAACTAAGAAAACACAACATAAATGCATAAGAACTAACTAACTAAAGCGCATAAATATGGTCCTATCAGTCCATACCGCAGCGGCGGTGCATGCGGTCCGTTCCTAGCAAGCAAAGAAATCTTCACAAACTGTTGATCGAACTTGAGCCGAATTGAGTGACTGCTTCTCTCCGTCCTTCGTGCTGCCTACTCTGATGTGATGTGGAGGATGTTCATTACAGGCCTAGCCACGAATAAACGTTTCGCCTGGAAGGCTACTCATGTTGATTACCAGAGTATGGCCCTAACCGTAAGTGTATGCTCGTCTGTGGGCCTAGTCGAGAATGCATGCTCCTCTGCGCGTTAAGACGGGAGTATATGCTATCTCGGGGGCCCAATCGGGAATGTAAGCTGCATGGATGCTTGGTTCATGATTGGTTGAGTGGCTGTTTGCCGAGACGCTGCTAGAGAGGTTCCTCGTCTGCCCTTGTCTTACTTCGGGACACCTCGTCTAGGGCACATTGGATCTTGGTGTGCTCTAAAAGTTGATTCACCAAGGTCGTTTGTTGTGTAAGGGCGCTTGTCAACTCTATGACTTGTCGAGACAAGTGTTGTTCGCCATTCGGATTGGAAGAGCTTGGAAGGAATGCGCCTATTTAAGCAGTGGAAGGGTGGTAAACTTTGGGCGTGAGATTTGAGTTGGGAAATGTCAAATCGGCGAAGAAATGTGAGGAAGATGCCCCTAGCTTAACTGTAGGTCTTGAAATTTGAAGCCGGGATAGTTGGACTAATCTTGGGATGCTTAGGAAACCATTGGAGCAGGCTAGGCCCCAGGAGTGGGTTGCTCGGCGTGTGGCGTACACGGGTGCGAGGCTTGGGCTTGGCTTAGCAACGCATTGGGCTCACGTTGGGTTTGGGCGGCATAGGCCGGCTTGGCTAGGGCTTGGGCCTTTGAAGGTTGAAGTGGCATGGCTCGGGCTGTGGTTGTGGCGCCATGAACCTTGCCATGGATGGCTGTCGTGGTGGCCACCATGGTGGTTGCCACGGTGGTGCCTCGTGGAGGTGTCGCTCCACTCATCGCTATGTTGAGCCTTGTAGATCGTCGCGGTCCTAATCTTTGAACGTTGGAATTTTCGTTCGTCGAGGTTTCCGAATCTTTTGCCATTGTACTTTTCTTTCACGTTTTATCAAAGGATTTTTAGAAATAAAAATTCCTAGAATAAGAACGTACAAAAAATCTACAAATAGACAAAGAAACAAGAAACCTTAGATGCGAGAGTCTTCTACAAGCGTGTGACTCAGCTCTAAATGAAAGCACCAATTTGTGGATGCAAATTTCTTCCTCCTTGTTCTTGGACAAAATTGCACCTACAAAACAAATAACACCTTAGGTCAAGGCCAAGAACCTCACTCGCCCACGATGAATTGGGGGGGGGGGGGAGGGGGCGGCGCTTTGGTCGAAGAACCTCCGATGCCAAAGTTAGAATTTTGAGGAAAAAGTGTTGGAGAATTTAGAGAATTTAGCAAGAGAATTGGAATTGAGTTTTGGAGAGAATGAGAGTGTTTATATAGAGGTGTGGTCGGCCCCCTTAGGAGGAGAGGGACCGGCCACTTGGATGGCTTTTTGGGTTAGGTTCTTGATTTGTAGCTAATTAGTAAATTATTGGAATAATAAATCAATTAATTAGCTAATTAATATGATTAAAAATGAATGATTTGGGGGTTACCTTGTGGAGAAGATTTGATGAGGATGGATGAAATAGTTTTTGAATTAATACCTATTTTAGGCACTTTTGACTTGGTTGAGGGATGATTGCCCGCTGCTCGCACGTAGAAATCTCGATGTGCCTTAAGGGTAATTTTCTCTTTTTTACCCAAAAATCCACGTGTCACCTCTTGATTGTTTTTGGCTCCACAGTCATGTGTTCTTGTCAATTGATCAGCAATGTATCCCTAAGACAACTATAATGTCTCAGGTCAAAGGATTACATGCATAATTTGAACTTGTAGAGTTGCTTGCTTGACATGCATGTAGAACTTCATGCAATTACTCTCGTTTGATTGTGTTCAACGAATTCATTCTCTATAATGAGCACCTACATACTTGCCTCAATGTCACTACACAAATAGTTTGAGGCCATCCATCCTTCCTATGAAGCAGACATAGTAATGTACCTATCACCGCAAATTAAATTGGGACGGGGCAGGGAAGCTGTTCCCCATTAGGAGTGGGGATGGGGAATCCTTGATTTGAAACTTACGGGTATGAAGGGAAAATCCTAATTGGAATGCGAACGATAATGATATACCTACCACTGCTTTGACCCATTGCTATCTTTCACAATGGAATGTAACGTAAACATTTTTTCTTAGTCGTACAAACAATGTATAAATTAACTATCGTTTCTTCTCGAGAAAAAAGAGGTTGTAAGAATCGTATCATGCATCAATAAAATTGTAGCAAACCCCTCCCAACCCAAACCCTCCAAGTTCCAACCGAGAAAGAAAAACATTGGAGTATTGTCGTTGCGACTTCTGTGCATAAAACTACCGCCGGCGGGCTACAACAATACAACGGCACAAAAACGCGTTTTATCTTTCCGGATAGGGGTCCCACCCACCTCCTTCGTAACGAACCAACAAGCGTTTCAAAACGGCCAAATGTTTTGGCGTAAATTTTAAACGCGCTCCTCCCTCTCCCTCTCCCTCTCTCTCTCTCTCTCTCTCTCTCTCTCATCATCTCTCCAGACTCCCCCACCAAAAACAAAAATTAAATATAAAAAAAATTCCAAATAATTTGTTTTGTCTCTGTAAATCACGAGGAGGAAGCTCTTTGATTATAAAGAAAGAGTTTTCTCAGATCGGGGGGACACTGTTCCCACTTCCAATCCAACCCTCCGATCCCCATCGTAACCCACATTGCCCCGGATCCCATCGCGCATTTCTAATTTTTTTTTTATTCGATTTGTTTTGAATGCGATTTGATTCTTTGTATTAGCATTTGTTTCGATTCGATTCGGTTAGGCGGTTCGAAGCCGAGTGGATTTGATTGGGAGATTTCTGAGGATCTGTGAGCTTTGTGATGATCTGAAGGATTGGATTGGATTGGATTGGATTTGATTTGATTTGATTTGATTTGATTGCTTTGTGTTGGAGAGATGGATCCGTTATCTGCAATCAGCGAAGAGCTGGCGGAGATCGACGGACAAATCGCCGATATCTTCCGTGCATTGTCGTAAGCATCTGTTTGGCTTTGCTTTGGATCGAATTTCTGAGTATTTTGTGGTTCCTGAAAGTTACAGGCTCTGATAGTCTAGTGTTTGGATATATGGCAGAAATGGGTTTCAAAAGCTGGAGAAGATTAAGGACTCGAATAGGCAGAGTAGGCAGCTGGAAGAGCTCACTGACAAGATGCGAGACTGTAAGAGGTATTAATTTTTCTTTTTCTTTTTCTACAGTTTTATCCTCTTTATTTATCGTCCACTTAGTGTGGGTTAATTTTCAATTCAATTTTCTTCATAAGTTGGTGAGTGTCTGTGCTGCCAGTTATTGAATGGTAAATTGGGTTCTTGACTGTGATTGAAGGTAATGCAATTGAATTAGCTTTAATGTCAAGAAGTTGGCCAAGAAATAAATGAGTTTCAGTACACTACGCTCCATTAGATCTTGATGCAGGAATTTATACTTGGCTTTTTTCACGTTTAAGGGTTCGATTTGACTTGAATTTATTGAAGTTAGAATCAATGATTTTCCTCAAATTATATTCATAAGCTAAATGATGATAAAGAAAGGAACTTTTTAGAGCATCTTTTTTATTTTATTTTTGGTTTGTGATTGAATTTATTTACTGAGAAGTTGTTTCTGAAGAATAGAAAGATGCTCAATACTCAGAGAGGTTTACCTGAATGTTTTTTCTTGAGGTATATAGAAATAGGGGGTGGATATTGTTTGGGTCCTTTGGGAGGCTGTTTAAGCTGCCTAATTCCGGCAACTTTCATGGCACTATTTTGTGAGCACAAGGCATTTGGGGGACGGAAGAAGAGTGTGTAGGCCTACGGAGGTGTTGGGTGATGGATGTGTTTTGGGTGGTGTAGCCAGTAATAAATTAGACAATATGTGATAGCATTAGGGAGATGCGGAGGTTTACCGTTAATTTTAATCATTACTTTGAGCTTCAGTTCCTTAGAATTTTGCGAAATTCCTGTTTCTTCCTTTTCAGATTGGGGGGATGCCATTATTTTGGAGGGCAGGGGAAAGTTTTGTTTGTTCCATTTTAAATGTCTTTTTATGATTGTTTATCCATTTTTGGTAATAAAATTTGTATCGACAAAAAAATAGTATACTTGGGAGTGGAATATTTATACAATTTGTGACTAATGCTGAAAATGTGATAAAGTGCAACTAAGCTGACATTTAGTGGCATCCTGCTCCATTTTATGTAAGGGATGGAAATATCTTGTCTAATGTCACGTTTGGGATTGGTGACCACTGACCAAGTGACCAGCAATGAACATTATTTGCTTCTTATGCCCAGATATGCATATTAATTCAGTACTCGTTCCTTTTATGTAGACCTCTGGATTTTCTTGGTTACCTTTTTACTTTTCTACCCAATAGTATCTGTTACCTAAACACCTAAATTCCATATACTAATGTATTATTTGTGTTGACATGTCATTTGAGAAACAAATGCTATAATCTTATGGATCTGTGCTTAGTTTATTTGTTTTGGCCAGCATATGGGGTTTCCTGCCTTCAGATTTTCTGGCCTTCGTTTGTAAGAGTTGCGGTTATCCAACTCAACTTCTTTCTGATGTTTGAATTCAAACCTGTGACACTCATCAATTTGGGTGTCCTGTGAATAAGGTTATATGTTGTGTTGTTTTCAGGCTTATCAAAGAATTTGATCGAGAAGTCAAGAATATGGAGAGAATAAATGACCCAAATACCAGTAGAATGCTGAATGAGAAAAAGCAGTCAATGGTGTGTTTTAAATCCTTATTTCATTTCCAGACTCTGCTATGCTTACTTTTTTTTTTTCCTTTGTTTTAATTATCTTCTTGTGTATATTAATTGTTTTTAACACGTTATACTTGTGTTAATAGCTTGAACTTTTGTGCAGATCAAAGAGTTGAATTCATATGTGGCTCTGAAGAAACAGTAAGTTAGCATCAGCAAGAAATTACATTCATTGATTCTTAGCAGAAATACCCAATTCATTTTCCTTTTTGGGTATTTCTTAAGTGTACATTATATTAGTTATTTTTGTGTGGATGAACTGTATTGTATCCATCTGACTTTGACATCTATTACCCCAGGCTTACATATATGATATTTCGTTGATATATAGGTTCATTACATATCAATTTGGAGAATGAAATACCTGTGTTAGAAAACACCTTGTTTTCTGAGTCTTAATTATTATTTCACATATGATTATCCAACGTTCCCATATTTACCAAATATTTAACGTGGATGTTTTTTAGACTGATGTAGTGATGAACATGTCTCCGTCCTATTCTTGAAAAAGGCTTTGTTGTTGTTATTCTTGAAATTGTCCCATTGGATGCTCAAAGTTCTGGTTTATGCTTGGGTCAAAGTTGGTTTTTTTTTTTTTTTAATTGATGATATATCTTTTTTCTAATAATAATAATTTTATAGAAACATTTGGTGTGCCTTTGGTACAGATACGCATCAAACCTTGAAAACAAGAAAATTGATCTCTTTGATGGGCCGGCAGAAGACTTTGGGGAACAAAATGTCTTGCTAGCCTCGGGTAAGCATGTTAACATGCAATCTGGCCTTGTATACTTTAGCACTAATTATGGGCTTAACAATTCACTATCAACATATTACCCATCCGCTAATATTCTATGGTTTTACATATAGCGCTCACACACATGCTCGTGCACATGCACACATACCCTCACTCACTCATACTGACAGACTTACACTCATACAAATATATAGTGGATGCCATAACATCCTGCATGGTTGATGTGGAGAGAAGAAAATAGAAACTTGAGAGACACTGATTGAAATGCAATGTTTACTTACATAGATCCTCTCTCTCTCTCTCTCTGAAGCTCAAAGGGATACCACATACAACCTTTTACAATTTTTCCTCTATTTGTTTGGTTGTATTATATAATTGGTTTGGTGGTCTTGATGTACATGCTTTGTCACAAGTTGGAGGTTCATTAAATCAGTTACAGGTAAATTTGACTCTATCAAAGTACTTGTCAATCTATGTTCACTTAAAACATTAAGAAATAGTGAGAAGTGTTATCAAACGATTTCCTACCTAGTATGGAATGAGTTATATTGCAGTAATTCATGATTGAAAACAGCGACTGCATAATGGATATATGCCTCTGGCTATCAATTACAAAGGACTGAATAATTGGTATAGGGTTAGAGGTTACACTTGATATCACAAAGAAAAAGTAATGCATATTAATGTTTAGAGAAGTTCCTATGAGAGATGCATTCAGGTAATAATTCTGACACTAGTATTTTGTTTAGATGCAATGCTGAAAATGATCGATGCATTTTCTTAAACGTTCAGAAACTCTGCTTGATGTAACAACTAACAAATCATGCCATGTTGTGTTACCTGAAAGACACTAAACATATATTCTACATGAGTTACTTGTTAACCAGAGTCCATATGTTTGACAGCTATGACGAATCAACAACTTATGGATAATGGAAACCAAATGATGAATGAGACAGATCAAGCCATTGAGAGATCAAAAAAGGTGGGTGCATCTGGAAAATATCAATTTGATTATTGGAAGAAAAACTTTGTTCCTGCTCTTATCCGTTGTTAAAAATGATTCGAGTATGACTTTTCTTTGTGTTCCTGTTTGTAATAGGTTGTTCATGAAACCATCAATGTTGGAACAGAGACAACACAAGCTCTCAAGGCTCAAGTAATTAGTATTCAATTGTATTTCCTCATATTCCTTATAAAAATTGCAGAGGCATGGTAACTAATTTTTATTTTTTTTATTTTCATGTTTAGACTGAACAAATGAGCAGGATTGTCAACGAGCTGGACTCTATTCATTTCTCAATCAAGAAAGCTTCTAAGCTGGTCAAGGAAATTGGTAGGCAGGTCAATTTCTGAATTATCCACTTGCTTTTTTTGTATGTTGATGATATTTGCTACTTTTATTACTCATTATGAACTTCTTTCTTTCCCATTTTATTTCCTGTTAGGTTGCAACTGATAGATGTATTATGGGATTACTTGTCTTGATTGTCATTGGGGTCATAGCCATCATTATTGTGAAGGTACGAAACACGCTTGCTTCTAGTTTTGTTTCCAAAGTGTTTTAAATTCCATCGACATAATTGAGTTCTTAATTTTGTTACGCAAAGTGTAGCCTGATAGATGCTAGAGAAGTATTGTTATTTTACCCTCATCATTTTCATTTTATTGCTGCTGAAGGCACTCAGATTGTTCGCTTTTTATATGCTGAAGATCTATTCCTGACCTTCAATTGCATACAACACCTTCAGTGCTTCAATGCAGTTTCGTTTTCTAAATATTAAATAATATCATATGTTGTGGAAGTATAGTCATTGCTTCTGAAAGCAAGTAATGAAGCGATAAGGTGTACTTGAACGTCTCTACTTGGTTGCAAGTATTCTTCTGACATAATTTCCTACTAATCATTATTCCAGATTCAAGTAGATTTTGAATTTCCTAGTTACCTAGTTAGGCAATGAACTAATTTGCCTTATGATCATGAAATATTTGTTTCTTCTGTTTCTTTGAACCTTTATAACGTGAGTTATGAGAGTTTGTGCGGTAACTTTCTCATATTTATAAGCGATTCTGAGAAACGTAGTTCCTGTTTAGGAACTTGAGTTCAGATGGTTGGATGTTGTCTGGTGGATATATGGTTAACTTGTTTTTTTTATTTTTTATCTTGAATTTCAGCTGGTTCATCCAAACAACAAGAACATTCCAGATATTCCTGGATTAGCCCCTCCTGCAATGACTCGAAAGTTACTGTGGAATCCATACTGAGGAGAGATCAAAATGGACCATGTCATGAGATTGCCAAGATGGTTCGTGCTCAAATGAACGTCAGCTTTTACCCTGTTTTACGGAACAGATACGGAAGCTATATCCCGGTAAGTTTTGCTCTGAAGGCCAGCTGATTTTCGAGAAAGCCAGTCTTACCACTGTTGTTGTGCCTTGTGTTATTGGCTTCAGTTGCATGAGATATGTATTATCATTGTTTCTTCCCTCTGACTGTATACAAGGTGTATTTTAGGATGTATTGGTTCTCATACATTATTTACCCTTTGGTTGTATTTGTAGTCACTTTTTACCGAATCTTTGTTTGGTAAATTATTTCATGTACCAAATTAATATTCAAATTTCAAAGTGAATTTCGATTTTCGTGGATTGAATGCATCTAAGTCAGAAGTTGATGTGATAGTAATATACAACGCAATAAAATGATAAGATTTTGCATGATAAATTATAGGTATTGGTGGTTAACAAATTGGGTTTAAGTTTAGGATTATTTCATACGACGCAAACACGATACATTTATGGTAAATGAATCTTAGAGTATGTAATGCATTATAATGACCACTTAGACTTAGTTTGGGAGTGAGGTGCTTAAAAAAAAGCACCTGTGAAAAAAAGCTATGAGGGTTTTAGGTGTTTGGTAAACTGAAAAACAATGACTTATTTTGGAAGCTGCTGTGAGAATAAGCAGAAATCAAAGGAAAAAACTGAAGCTGCTATTTGTAGCTTTGGAAAATTGGTTTTTTTTCAAAGCACACGGAGCTATAGTGCTACTTTAATGAAAAGACCCACTATCAGACTGCTTTTTTTTCCAAAAGCACTTTTACAAAAAAGTTTACCAAACGCTCTGCTGATTTATTTCATAGCCGCTTATTTTCACAGCAGCTTTTTTTCAAAGCACAGCAATACCAAACCAGCCCTTAGTACTGCAATCTAGTGATATTCTCCTTCATTTGTAAGTGAGAGGTTTTACGTTTGAATTTTAAAAATAGAGAGTTCGCATAGATGAGTTGAGCTCCAAGCCCTAGAAAGGTAATTTTATTTTTAAATTGTAGAATTAAGTTAGATTGAATCACAATTTTCAAATTCAAAAGTTTTAGAATATTCGAATTCCGAGTAATCACAGAAATTTTGAAACATGATTTAGAAATTCATTTCTTTTACAAGTTTTTTAATATTCTTGAATTTTTTTCGTACTTACAGATTTATTATTATTTTTCAATATTTGATATACCGTATATGCTTATATATAAATCCAGTTTATTTTGTAAAATATGCTTTTCATTTTTAATATATAAGTGTATGATTAACATAAAAACAATAAACAAAGTGCATTCAAAATTAACAATAAAATACAAAACTTGATTGCAGGACATAATTTTGGTAAATAAATATAAAAAACTGGAATATTTTGGAACGTTTCATAGTCTTTTTGGATAAATATTTTATTTTTTATTTTTGTTTGCAGCCTTCCTAAGATGTTATGTAATACATTGTTTGGTCAAACAAATGCCTTTTGGTGTAAGATAAAAAGAAAAATGATTGGATTAGTGACTTAGTGGGAATTGGAGATAGTGAGATGTATTTTCTTTATGGTTGCTGCGTGTGCCATGAGTTATGTATTGAATTGTGACATATAATACTTTCACACGTGTGATGTGTGCAACTTCTTTTTATAAAAGGAATTTCTAACTTAGAAAACAATTAATATTGACCACCCCTGATCCTAATTATAGACGAATTTGGATTCTATTCGAATTCAAATTGTGGAGATCTTACGATCCTTACATTCTAACCGTTTATCATACATTGTGCGGTTACTTTTTATTTAAAATTAAACACAAATAGTATTTAATGAAAGCTGACCACACGATATACTATGAACAACTCAAATATAAGGATCCTAGGATCCTCACAAAGAAAATCCGGAGAAAATCCTCATCCTCTAATCTTAATGCTAATGCAAATTCAAATCTTTTGCACCCAAAGCTCTTTGTGACTTTTATGTGGTCTATGTCGGGATTTGACACTTGTCAACTGCTAACTCTACACATAAACGCTCTTTTAACTCACTTAAAAACACACAAGGAAAAGAAAAAATAAAACCAACCCATGGGAAAATTTCTAGTAGACACTGTCAAGCACGGGCAGTGGTTATGTCAATAATTTCATGTTTGACATATTTCCCTACGTTTGGTTTTGAAGAAATGCATATAGACCAACCAACCTACATTTTGACATCTTCCCATCATCAACCCAGAAAATAAGTAAAGAAACCCATTTCCATATTCCATACGCAAAATATTGCATTAAGGGAGTGAATCCACACTTTTTGTGAGCATGCAGGGTCATATAAGAATGTAAGGGCCTGTTTGGTGGGCCAGTTGGACTATATGTTGTGACCAATTAAAATGGATTTGAGTTCACTCCGTTATTTGTTATGTCAAACTATGAGATGAACTAGATTATACATGATGAGATATGAATCTATAATAGAGTGAGCTATCTAGCTTATCATATCGCACAAGTTACAAGTCTTGTTTTACAAAGCCTAACCTGATGCCCATTCCTGTCTAGCCCACCAAAAGAGCCCAAGAGTATAAAAAGAAAGTCCTTTTGTGATTCCCTAATATAAGTGGGATATGTATATTGTATTTTTCATGTAAGTTTATGAATATATAGATAAATTTGTGAAATTTTATCATGTCAGTTGCATTGTGAGGATATGTTCATGACACTTTGTAATTGCATGCCTAATTAACCCTAATTAGCCCAATAAAAAAGGTCTTTTGCAAGATATCATTCGAGTTGCATTGCAAGGATAAGTTCATGACAAGAAAATGGCATTGTAATTGCATGACTTTCAAGTTTAGAAGGGTTTGTTCGGTCCCAACTCAATCTCCACCCCTCCAAAACCAAATTGAATTCCATGGGTGTCTATCGATACCGATCGTTTTTCCCCTCTTCACTGAAGGTGCTCCTAGATGTAATCAAAACACAAAATGCCTCGAAAGTAATAACCAAAATGTTGACTCTAAAAAGCTAGAAAACTTCCATGTGAAGAAGGCGGCTTTTCTAAGAGATGTGGAGGAGCTTCAGAGCCATAGGAGAGTTGTTGAAGATTTCCAAGATGCAGAAGCCCTCTGCGAGCTTGCCTCTTTTGAGTAGCATGGTTGGAAGATGGAAATCTTAATAAATGATGATAACTCTGGCAATTTCAAAAGGGAAGTACACGATGTGGGCAATAGGGTGGGGATAGAGGTTACTCCAGAAAAGGAAAAAGTGCTTAAGGAGCATTAGGTCACTCCAGAGAAGAGAAGGAAAATAGCACTCTTGGCACTTTTCCCTTTTCTGGAGTAACCTCTATCCCCACCCTCTTGCCCGCATCGTGTACTTCTCTTTTGAAATTGCCAGAGTTATCATCATTTATTAAAATTTCCACTTTCCAACCATGCTCCTCAGAAGAAGAGGCAAGCTCGCAGAGGGGCATCTTGGAAATCTTCAACAACTCTCCTATGGCTCTGGAGCTCCTCCACGTCTCTTAGAAAAACCGCCTTCTGCGCATGAAAGTTTTCTAGCTTTTCGGAGTCAACATTTTGGTTATTACTTTCGAGGCTTCTCACCTTTCTCTTCAGGTGAAGGTTATCATTTTGTTTGTTTGATTTCTTTCTAATATTCAAATAATTATTGTTTTCTGCTCCGAATTTGAAAACTATTTGGTATATTATGTATTTGGGTATCCTAAATTATAATATATGGATGATTGAGTATTATGGATTCATTTACTGAAATTAAGCTTATTCAGTTTTTAATTTTAGGTATAATCTTTTAGTTAGGGATGTTATTCCTTTCTTTGTTACAAGTTTGGACCAAATTAATTAAGGAAGCCTTTGCCATTTGTTATTCAGTTTTTAATTAAGCTCATTCATTCAGAGGAAACGAAGCCATTGCCATTTGCTTCGTATAGCTTCCTTTCGATCTTCTAACGGAATGGGAATTAGATGTGCGTACAAAAGGGTCGAAATCACTTGAGAATGTGGAAGCATCACAACTTTTCTGGTTAAATACATCACGAGATGCTTTCCCATATTTTCCGCATGCAGTTCTAGAGAAGTAATACAAGAGAAAGAGATAGAAATGGACAGAAAAAAAGAATGAGATTGTTCCCTGAGAGTGCTCTTGCTACGGTTAAGCGATCTTCGGATAATTCTATATATTTCTCAGCTGCAATGGGATTTGGAATACGAGTTTGTTGTGTTTGTGAACTTGTGCTCAACTCGGGAGTTGGTTCATCGTGTTTTTTCTTTCTGGTACTTACTGTCATATCAGCACGATTAGTTACAAGTTAGTTAATCACCTACTTATTATTTTGTGCCATTCAAATCTGCAATTCAAAGAGACTTTTGCCAAGGAGGGTATCTGCATATCAAATTAAACAGTTCAAACAAAATCTCAACATCAACAGGATGATGACGATGCTGTTACAATGTAAATTGCTTTTACTGGTATGGTTTATCTCATTTAAGTTATAATGGTACCGCAACTTTAATTTAATTCGAGCGATGCTCTCTCAATTAAAATATGTTACTATTTGTCCCGTAATTCACCAAAACGTATAACTATTGTTCTTTTTGTCAACTCCGTCAGAACTTCCGTCAAAATGAGCCATGTTTGAAGAACATTACTAAAATTGGGTTAAAGTTGAGGAACTATTGTTTCAATTGGGCTAAAGTTGAGGGATCATTTCTCCTATTAAGGTTAAAGTTGAGAGACCATTGCTATAATTTTCTCATTTAGTTTTTCATATTGCCCTTTAATTTAGCCTTATGTGCATGACACCTAACTCATTTTGAGGTAATAATTCTCAACTTATGAACATTTAGCCTCCAAATTTAAATTCCGATAAATAATAAAAAGGGATGTGATATCCACACACTTCATTTTACTTCTCACACACCCTTCTAATTTTCGGTCGTCGGATAGGATTAATTGAAGAAGATCAACGGATAGAAATTAACAAGGGTGTGTGAGAAATAATTTGGGGTAGCACACCCCTAATAAAAAATAACACAACCAACCCATTCTTGTCAACGACTTTCACCACAACTCCTTTTTATCTTCATCATTGACCAATTAGGTTTTCTAATACGATCGTTTGGCATCATGAAAATTTGGAAATGAAAATAAATAGTGGTAGCAGGTAGGAAGAAATTGAATGAGTCAGGTGAATTTTTGTGGATTTTAATAAATACATGTCATCTAGTACTATGGTCTAGTGGATTCTTTCCTCTGACTGTATACAAGGTGTATTTTAGCATGTATTGGTTCTCATACATTATTTACCCTTTGGTTGTATTTGTAGGCACTTTTTATTGAATCTTTGTTTGATAAATGATTTCATGTACCAAATTTATCTTCAAATTTCAAAGTGAATTTCATGGATTGAATGCATCTAAGTCAGAAGTTGATGTGATAGTAATATACAGCGCAATAAACGATTAGGATTGAGGATATCCGAGGTAAAGTAGGAGTAGCCAAAATTGAAGGAAAACTGAGAGAAAATCGGTTACGGTGGTTTGGACATGTGCAAAAAAGACCTACTGATGCTCCGGTTAGAAAATGTGACTACGGGACAGAGGTTCAGGGCCGAAGGGGTAGAGGAAGACCTATGAAAACTTTGGAAGAGACTCTAAGAAAAGACTTAGAGTACTTATATCTAACGGAGGACATGACACAGGATCGAGCACAATGGCGTTCTAAGATTCATATAGCCGACCCGACTCAGTGACTTGGATTTTTCAAGTCTCCAATCGAGAAGTTTTCCCCACTCGGGAAATTAAGGGAACACTACCTCAACCTACATGCTCCACTCACAAAGCTTCAACATACAAGCTTCAACAAAAGAAAAATTCAAAGAACTTAGTGAAGAAGGCTTTGGTGTATTTAACACAATACGTTGAAATGAAACAAAGCTTATTTATTGATATCTCTAAGAAGTTACAAATATGTACATATACACGAGTCAAAATAAACAAACAAGAGGGAGCCTTCACAAAGGTTACTTAGGAGAAGTCTCAGCAGTCGGCAGAGCCCCAGAAAGAGAAGGCACCGAAGGGGGATCATTCAGAGCCTCAGTACTGGACAGCACCCTAGAAGGAGGAGGCATCGGAGGTTGATCATTTGGAGCTTCATTACGCGGTACAGCCCCAGAAGACGAAGGCAATAAATGCCTTTGGAACAAACCCACAAACCTCTGATGATCATGTAAAATCTGACCATCAGATTCCTTCATCTGGTCAAGCTTCCTCTTCATGTTTGTAGCATAGTCATGAGCGAGCCGGTGCAACTGTTTATTCTCATGCTTGAGCCCTCTAATCTCCTGTTTGAGACTCATCACTTCAGCCGCTAATGATTCAACTTGGCAGGTTCGAGCAAATAGGCGTTGGGCCATATTAGACACAGAACCTACACACTGAACACTGAGAGCCAGAGAATCCTTAACAACCAACTCATCAGACCGTTTGGAAAGTAGTCTGTTATCTTTGGGAGTGAGAAGGTTCCTGGCCACCACCGCAGCGGTCATATCATTCTTCATCACGGAATCCCCAACGGTAAGAGGACCAGTAGGGGATAAGAAGGATGGACGCCATATGTTGTCTAGAGAAGGCGTGGCTGCCTCTTCAACAAGGTTCAAGTCAAAACGACGGTCGGAAGGGCCAGACATTTTCAAAGGTGTTGAAGAGAAAAGAGGTCGGACAAATCAAGATCTTAGAAATGCAAGAAGGGAGCTTCTACTAGTGGAGATTCAAGTGTGCTTTGGAACTTAATACCAGCCTCTATAAAAATTCGCACTCGATGGAGCTTCAAAAATCGAAGAGGCGCCTGCTCAGAAATCGAAAAAGCGTTTGCTTTCTCAAAAGCTGGGCTGCTCAGAGACCACGAGGGTCGATCTCAGGAATCGAAGAGGCGTTTGCTTTCTCAAAAGCTGAGCTGCTTAAAGACCACGAAGGTCGATCGCAGAAATCGAAGAGGCGCTTGCTTTCTCAAAAGCTGGGCTGCTCAGAGACCACGATGGCCGATCTCAAAAATCGAAGAGGCACCTGCTTTTTCAGCCTTGTCAGCACCTGTCACATGCACACTCAACTTTGCGGAAATTACGGGCATTCTGTCGAAGATTTCTAGTGAAGTAGAAAGCATGTGAATGTTACTGTTCAATCATTCACTTTCCACACGCAACATTAGCTCACGGGTACCACAGATAACTTTGCCAAAATCTCTGGCAAAGTTTAGACACGTGAAGCTTGCAGCTCCCACTACATCGCTATGACCAAGAAGGGTAAAAGAATAGCAAAGAAACAGCACTAACAAAGTTTAGACACATAAATTTTGAAGGTCTAGCTACCATATTATTACCCACAAGGGTAAAGGAACAGGACCATTGCTGGATAATTGGAAAGTCCCTGTTGGTCAACCTCTGTGCTCCGTGGCAAGGTAGACTAGCAAACAGGCCTAACCTTTACTCACATTCGAGAAAACACTCCCAACAAGATTGCTTGCTTCAAGATCGAAGAGACACCGTCCTCCAAATCTCGAGAGCCAGACTCCCAACATGATTACTTTCTCAAAAAGCGACGAGACACCGCTCTCTGAATCTCAAGAGCCAGACTCCTAGCAGGATTGCTTTCTCAAAAATCGAAGAGGCACCGTTCTCCGAATCTCGAGAGACAGATCCCCGACAGGATTGCTTGTTTGAAAACCGAAGAGGCACCGCTTTCTCAACTTCGAGAGCCCCTTAGATAAAGCTTGTCTGTAATCCTCACACCGCTTTCTCAACTTCGAGAGCCAGATCTCCTTGGATAAAGCTTGTCTGTAATCTTCATACGTAACATCAGCTTTCCAGATACCACATACCACTTTTTCAAAGTGCTCTGACAGAGTTAAAACACGTGAAGCTGGCAGCTCCCACTACCGTGCTATGACCAAGCAGGGTAAAAGAATAGTATTACTCCTTGTTAGGGAGACTCCTATATATGTCGACCTCCATCCTTAACGGACAAGCAGACCTGCAAAAATGCTCAAACCTTCCTCATATCTGATAGGGCACTCCTAACGAAACCTCTCGAAATACTCAGCTTTCTTTCCCCCCCGCAAATACCTTTGCAAACAAGCTACACTAGAGCAAGAATATCTCATATCATCAGGGTTAAAAGCAAGAGTATCCCATATCATGCTTTTTCCCTGTCTTTTCCTTTGGCTTTGTTCTTACCTGCAAGACAAGGAGAAAGAGAGCAATCAGTCAGCACTTGGAATCAAGCTTCCAGTCCGGAACTGACTTCCTGGAACCCCATTGCTCTCGAGTACTCATCTTCAACATCTTATGCTTCCCGAGAAGATACCACATCTGCCTGAGGAACAAATAGGGCAAGTGAGAAGGATACAAGGAAGCATATGGAGACAAGCGCAACAGAACACGTGCCGATACATCCACTACTTTGTCAACAGCAAAAGTATCCCATATCAGCAGGGTCGAACGTACTCTAGATTTGATGGACTTGTTTTGACCTTCAAATTCTTCAGTCGGCCTTATACTTTGGCGGAAACAAGAAAACCTTCCAGCCCAGTTCAAGAATAAGCCTGTGGAAAGTTACTTCTTCAAAAGCAAAAGTATCTCATATCACCTTTTCTCCTTTTCTTCTCTTTATCCTTCATGCTACCTGCAAGATAAGGAGAAGGATAACAATCAGTCGGAACTCGAAATCAAACTTCTGATCTGGGACTGATTGCTTGGAGCTCTGATTGCTTACCTTGTCTGTCACCTCTTTCAGCAGATCCCCTAGCTCGGCGACTTGGGGGACTCCTACTACATGGTTTGTATCGCGCTTGACCAACCCTGAAACTACAAGTAAGCGTCAAGTGAAATTGATACATTACCTTGTGTATCTCAACCAGTTAAAGATACCACCCCTTGAGGGAGGAAGAGTACTTTCAAAGAAGATGCCACATCTACCTATGAGACAGATAAGGCAAGTGAAGACGATACCACACTTCGGTACTTAAAAGTTTCGTGATTACGAGATCATTCTTCCACAATATTTCCTAATGTCATTTTACTAAATCATTCACTTGTACTCACTAAAGGAGAGCTTAAACCTCTATACTGTGTAAACCCTTCACAATTAATGAGAACTCCTTTACTCCATGGACGTAGCCAATCTGGGTGAACCACGTACATCTTGTGTTTGTTTCCTGTCTCTATCCATTTACATACTTATCCACACTAATGACCGGAGCAATCTAGCGAAGATCACAAACTTAATATTTAAGATGATATTCTTTGGTGTATGCTTTTCGCAAACGATATAGTGTTGATAGATGAAACGTAGGAAGGGGTAAACGCGAAGCTTAACCTTTGGAGAGAAGTGTTGGAATCTAAAGGTCCTCGCCTAAGCCGATCAAAGACAGAATATATGGAGTGCAAGTTCAGTGCAAACGGAGGCTAAAATGAGTTAGGGGTGAGGATCGGAGATCAGGAAATATCAAAGAGCGACCGTTTTCGCTACCTATGATCTATCTTGCAAAAGCACGGAGAATTTGATGGGGATCTCACCCATAGAATACAAGCTGGATGGATGAAGTGGAATAGTGCATCCGGCGTGTTGTGTGACCGTCGTAGGCCACTGAAGCTCAAGGGAAAATTTTATAGGACGGCAATAAAGCTGGCAATGCTGTATGGCATAGAATGTTGGGCGGTGAAGCATCAACACGTAGGTGTAGTGGAGATGAGGATGCTTCGTTGGATGTGTGGGCACACGAGAAAGGATAAGATTAGGAATGAGGATATCCGAGGTAAAGTAGGAGTAGCCGAAATTGAAGGAAAGATGAGAGAAAATCGGTTACGGTGGTTTGGACATGTGCAAAGAAGGCCTACTGACGCTCCGGTTCGAAGATGTGACCACGGGACAGAGGTTCAGGGCCGAAGGGTAGAGGAAGACCTAGGAAAACTTTGGAAGAGACCCTAAGAAAAGACTTAGAGTAATTGGATCTAACGGAGGACATGACACAAAATCGAACGCAATGGCGTTCTAGGATTCATATAGCCGACCCCACTTAGTGGGAAAAGGCTTTGTTGTTGTTGTTGTTGTGGTGGTTAATAAATTGGGTTTAAGTTTAGGATTATTTCATACGATGCAAACAGGATACATTTATGGTAAATGAACATTAGAGAATGTAATGCATTATAACAACATCTTAGTACTACAGTCTAGTGGTATTCTTCTTCATTTGTAGATGAGAGATCTTACGTTCGAATTTTAAAAATAGAGAGTTCGCATAGATGAGTTCAGCTCCAAGCCCTAGAAAGATAATTTTATTTAATTTTTTTTGAAGGGAATCAGTTGATGGTTTCGTTATAGCAGTCTACTCTTCTGAGGGTTGGAAAGACTCGCAGAGGTATTTCTGTCTCCCTCTGGAAAGTTAATTGACTGTGTTATTCGGCAGTTTGATTCGATTCAATCAGTTGGAGATGATTGTCAGGTCGACGAAATATGCACAACCCAAATGAAGAGATCAAACTCTAATTCTATCAAAAACTTTCTTTCTGGCACCCTATCCATTCTGTCAGCAACTGATACACAAACAAGTCATTGAACCCTCACTTCACCATTCTAATTTTTTCCATATCTCTCTGTGTACATATGAGGGTAGACATTCAACCCTCACTTCTTTATTTTTTGAAAGTTCTGCATACTAATTGGAGGAAACCAAGGAATTCAAAGCTTTTCCATACCTCGATTTATATTTTGAGGGAATTTAATGCGTTCTTGGAAATTGGGAAAATGGAATGTGGAGGAATAGGGGAAGAATCCACTGTCTCTCAAGCTCTTCCCTTTGAATTGCTGTAAAAGAGACTCTCACATCCACCATTCCCCCCATTTCAATTCAAAAAAATTTAATTAAAAATTTTAAGAAGAAACTCAACAGAAAATCACTAAATAGTTCAATAAATTTGGAATCTTTGTTATTTTCCTGAAGAAAAAAAGATGGAAACTTTACCTGAGGAACTGAAAGCCAAGCTATTATGAGAGCAAGGCAAATGGTGCTGCAAATGTTATGGAGGGACAGAATCAAAACCGATAGAATTGAATAAATCAGTTGGAAAACTCAAGATGTGATCAACCTGTTCATTGGTGACCTGCATCCACACAAAAACCATACAAAAAAATCGCCAATTAGATTCAATAGCATACCACAATGTCATGAGGCAAAATTAACTGTAATCACGAAATTAGCCACCTGAAATCTGCCGGACAACTCACCAGGAAACCCAACTTTTTCTGGGTTTAAATTTTCCCCCTTCCGAAGCGGATTCATCTAAAACACAAAGTTAGACAGGCTAATCCCTTCACTAGACTGTGATTTAACAGAGGTCCACAATCTCTCCAACAGTGCCTCTGCATTGCTACTTGTTTCCTAGGTCTTGAACTGGAAAATCCCCAAATGGGCAAATCCAAATTTTATCATCAAAACCAAAATTATAGTAAAAAAAAAGGTCGTACCCAGTGCATAAGGCTCCCACTTTACGCAGGGTCTGGGAGAGGTGAATGTCGGCTAGCTTTACCCCCATTTATGGACAGGCTAAAAAAAAAAAAATTATTTTTCCGAAACCCTTCTAAAGGGCAGAAAGAGAGAGCAAATACAATTTAAGTTCAGAAACCTACAGAGGGGTTTCGGAGGATGAGCAAAGATGAGGAGAGGTGCGACCACCATGAAGACTCCAGGTTAGTCATCTTGGATTCAGTTTGCAGCATAATTGCTGTTGCTTGCGGTGATTCACCTATCATTGTCTGGCGAGCGAAAACCCTGCTAAGACCAACAATCCCAAAAAATTAGTATATATCACTCCCTGCAAAACTCCAAAATCAGAAAATTGGAAAAATAGAATTTGATAACATTATACCTAAAGAAACCCCAAATTTCCAGTCAAAGGGAAATTAATACAATCTCCGCAAAACATAATCAGGAGACAAAAAATAGAATCAGTAAATTAATCATATAAATTGTGATTTGGAAGAAAATTTAGGAGGGTAAGTCTGAAACGCACTGAGAGGCAAGCCTTGTATTTTTGCAATCCTTGTCCCATTGGCCCCTCACAAACTTCTCCAAGTACGATCCTACCTTTAACTTGATTCGAAGGAAGGGCATTGAATGTTGACTCAACAAAATTTGCAAGTTATGAAGTCGCGTAACAAATTTCACCTCAAAAGTTAAAAGGCACCAAGGTAAATAAGGAAAATTCAAACCAGTAACCACTGCAACCTGAGAAGTCTATTTTAGTTTAGAGAACAGTCATACAGTTTCTAGCAGCCATCTCTAGTCTACCGAAAATATCGAATTTGACTGAAGCAATCATCAACACACAATTTTCAGTAGAATTAAACCAGTTTAACTCTTTGGATCATCACCAATTCCATTGTTCACTGGATCCTCCTTGTCAAAATTTGATTGAGGAAGGTGTATGCTGCACTGAGAGAGCTTCTTTGGACTGCTAGATGTCCTCTTGTTCAATGAGCTGGTATACATCTCGAATGTGTGAGTATCCATAATAAAAACTGCACATGGTATCCATGACAAAATCAGCTTCAACAATTTAGTCCAAAGTCCAAATAGTCAAATGATGCACATGAATGTTGAAGAAAAACAAAAGTAAGGAGGTTGATATATAAAACTCAAAGCTGAGAGAAGAACAAACAATATATTTCATAAAATCCACAAAATCCTATACATGGAAATGTAAATACCTACCACTTTGTTTTGATTATTTGGCAGAATCACTAATAGTATCCAGCCTTTTCTTGCTTGTAGATGCATAACTCAGCTGCTCATTATGTGGGGTGACTGGAAAACCAATAGTCTCACCATTACTGACAATATTAATGCTCGAATCCTCTTCATTGGAAAACAACGCAAGAATTCACCAAATCAAAAAACGAAAAATTGATCGCAGCAAAAAGTGCGGGATTTATTTTATCAAGCCTATGCATAAAAATATACACAATATTTCCAACCATATAATTCCCACTAATACGATAATATCAACAGACTTAGTCAAGTTGAATGTTTATTCTTCTAATCAGTTTATTAGAATTAAAACACATCTAGAACTTTGCTTTATCCAAGATCAGTGTGTATGCATAGTTAAATACATACACACACAAAAATTAAAAGAATAAAGGAAGACAGAAAACTGAGAACTGTATGTACACTAAGATGCATGTCAAGTATGATTGATGAAAGAGATGCTCTTTTTTCTTTTCTTTTGACAATGTAACTAATGTGATTAGAAAACTAATTTACATGGTTGAATTGCTCTTATCAAACTTTATATCAGTTTCAGCCTCAATTCACATGCTTGTGGGCATGCAAATATCGTGGCCTTGAATTTAAAAAACCTTAATCAATGCAGTGCATACTCAGAAATATGGAAAGTTCCAAAGAATACTATATTTTAGAAACTTGTGTTCGAATTTCAAAGTCAATATAACAAAGTCAACCTTGAATACAATAATTTAAAACAGAGAATAAAATGTATCTAAAAAAAAGTAACCGATGAAAAAGAAGAAGAAATATGCATGAACCTTGGAAGAGAGAATAACATATTGATGAATATGAGTAGGCAAAACATAAGAGGGGAAAAAATAGACAGAACTATTAGTATACATACAGTTTTCAGTTTACTTATCTCACTAAAAAGGTCGGTCGTACCCAGTGTACAAGGCTCCCGCTTTACGCAGGGTCTGGGAGAGGTGAATGTCGGCTAGCCTTACCCCCATTTATGGAGAGGCTGCTCCCAAGTCTCGAACCCGAGACCTACCGCTCATGGGCGAAGGCACTTGCCATCGCACCAAGTGCGACCTCTAGTTTACTTATCTCACTAATAAAATATAAATACGTTAATTAATACTTTTACTTATCTCACTAGGAAAATGTACCTCATTTCACTATTCATTTGAACTTTGTCTCTCTCCCTCTCTCTCTCCTTCCATTTGTGAGCTTTTCTGCTTGGTGGGTTTTGCAGCATCAGTTAAAGACTCAAACTTTGGCTCTCTCTCTCTCTCTCTCCCCCCCCCTTCCATTTGTTAGTTTTTCTGTTTGGTGGGTTCTATATCATCAGTTAAAGACTCAAACTTGGCTGCTGGTTTCTTTACTGCAGAGTTTGTTTGTTTGTGTTCTCAGGAGGTGCAATTCTCATCCTTTTCAACATATTAAGATGAAAAGTTTGTTTCTTGAACTTCGTTTTGCTGAATTTTAGATGGATTTATTGCATAATTTCTGTTTTTGTTTTACATTTGTGGTTTTCTGCTCTGAATTTGATATGACTACTCACCTTGAGAATTAAAATTATTGTATAATTATAAAATAACTAAACTAAACTAAACTATAAATTGAAACTTTCAATTGAATAATCCCAGAATTTTAAATTACTTACCTTGAGAACAGAGGATTTTGCAGCCTACAAACAAACTCCCAAAATCTGAAAAACCTACGAACCCAAAATCACAAAAACACCAAACCTAAAACAAGGGATCACATTTTCTCAGCTACCGAGCAAAAAATTACTAATCCAAAACTAAAATAAAAAAATCCCAATAACTTACGGCTGGTTGAAGTCCGTACCTTGGATTTTGAGGAAACGCAGAAGAATATAGGTTCCGATGAATCGACAATGTTCAATATCAGCTTCAGTTACCTGCAATGGATGTGTTGTTGTTGAAGATTTCCAAGATGCATAAGCCCTCTGCGAGCTTGCCTCTTTTGAGGAGCATGGTTGGAAAGTGGAAATTGTAATAAATGATGATCTTTGGCAATTTCAAAAGGGAAGTACATGATGCGGGCAAGAGGGTAGGGATAGAGGTTACTCCAGAAAAGGAAAAAGTGCTCAAGGAGCATTAGGTCACTCCAGAGAAGAGAAGGAAGAAGCGCTGAAGCAGGCAGCATTAAGTAAGAGTGCTATTTTAAATATTTTAAATTAGGTGAACGTGGATTCACATAAAAACGTTTTGCCTCCTAGATAAATAAATTAAGCAAACGTGGACGCACGTAAAAGCGTTTATGTTATTTGCTTTCTATATATATATGTGTGTATGAATTAATATAAAATAGAGTGGTTTAATGAATGGGTTTCGCAAAACATTGTTCAAACTAAAAGTAGTTTAACAAGCGTGGAACCATGGCAGCATGAGCTGCATGACAAGAACAAAGTGCTCAAGCAGCATTAGGTCACTCCTGAAACACCCCAACCCCTTTTTATTTTAAAAATTGTTTTAAGGCCTAAATTGGTGAGCCCAAGGGCCCACCCCCCTGATTTTTTTCCCCCGAGCCCTCATCTCTCTCAACCCTCATCTCTCTTTCTTCCTCTTCTTCTTCCCTTTCCCGAGCTCTCTCTCCCTCATCTCTCTCCTTCTCGTCCTCCCATGAGCATACCCATCACCACACCACCCTCTCCGACATCAACGGCGTCATCATCATCATAATCAGTTCGTTCTCTCTCTTAGTTGCTGCGAAGACAGCAAAACCCAGACAGCTCCGACGCAGACCGCCTCTTTCGAGGCCATTTCCGGCCAAACCACGGCGAGTTGGCCGGCGTGCAAGGTATCAATCTCTTCGTCTCGTCGATTACTACAACTTTCCTTTTTGTTTCACTCAATTTCGTTGAGTATTAAATAAGTTATACTCATTTGAATCTTACCCAGTTTCCGGCGAGTCCGACGGCTTTCGAGGCATTTTCCGGCCAAACCACGGCGAGTTAGACGTCGTGTGAGGTATCATTCTCTGGGCTACAACTTTCGTTTTTGTCTTGCTTGATTTCGTTGAGTAGTGACAAAGTTATTGCCGTTTAAAGTTGGGTGGTTTTCCGGCCGAATCTCCGGCCTTCTTCTTCGGCAAAACCAGGCCTCTCAGGCCCTTTAGAAAACCCAACGGGCCTTAGCCCGTTTTGGACCAACCCAGTACCCCAGCCCACATCCTTTTTATTTTTAGTTATGTGTTTTTAAAACCTAAAGGGCCTTGGGCCGGATTTAAATGAAAGGGCTTAAAGCCCTGTTTTTCTTTATTTATTTTTTATTAAGGCCTTAAGGCCTTGTGATTTTGTGCCCGTGGGTGTGTGTGTTAGGTGTGTATGTGTATGTGTTTATGCATGCACATGCATGCCGTGTGTGTGTGTGTGTATTTGTAGTATGTGTGTGTTTGGGCTAAAGCCCAATCCCCAATTCTCACCCTAAAACCATTTTAACCCAAAACCCTAGGGTCCTAAAATTCTTTAAAACCCTAAACCCATCAAATCCCAAATCCCCTATTTTATTTAAACCTAAACCCTAATCCGGATTTCAAGCCTAAAACCCGTTTGACCTAATTTGACCGTTGACCCCCGGTCAACGTTGACTTTAGGGTTGACTTTTCGGATTTTCGTCTGGGACCCTTCTTAGGGTAATTCGACATTCTGAACCCGTTTCCAATGTCCGTTTTCCCAAATTCAATTGCTATTATATAGTTTTATTTATTGGACTCTTTAATGTGCTTAGGGGCAATTATCGTGACGTTTCCGTCTTCGCTAGTGGCGCAGCTTTTGACAACTAAGTACTGTGAGTGGACCCGTTCTAAAATTACATGATTTGATAATTTAATTGCATAAATGATTAGCATGCCTACGAATTTATGATTTGATTTATGTGAAGCCTGATGATTTAATATATTGATTATCGTCTCGTGTTTTGGTGAGGAGTTATTTATTAGCCTATATTGAGCTATATTTTAATATATCGTATTTTCTATAAAAATCATGAACTGGTAGACTATCTGATAGATGACGATAGGATGCTAGAACATGTTTTGAACCCCTCTTTATAGTGTAGACGATGATCGGTAACCTATGCTATGAAGTGGTTATTTACGAGAGGCGTAACATTTTGTGCGTACCTAGTGGACACTATGCCGCCTGGGGCGAGGATCTGGTGTTGGCATTTAGGCCAGGAGAAATAATCCCTAGCTATGGGCTGAGGGACACGAAGAGGCATTGGGCCGGGTGGTAGTTATCTCTGGCTACGGGCGCAGAGACTTAGGTGCAGTTATTGGGCTGGGAGTTATATTTATTCGGTGATCTTACTAGCAGCACACTGCGCTTACGAGACGATTTATGATGCGTTTACTGTTTTGATTTCCGCGATGCGTTTCCGCGATGTGACTTTTGAGATATTTTGGCATGCTAGGATTTTGATTTAAATCCATCACTTATTATACTAGTAGTTTTCATTATTAAACTTTGGGGGTTAGTATCTTGATAACTGTTTTATTATTATATATATAAACTTGGTCCACTCACCTTTGTTTTGCGCCCCCATTCAGGACTTAGAATCAAGGCACATAATCCCGACGTGAAGACACTTCCGCAGCAGCATCTTCGGATCCTCTTGAATGTAGGACTCACTCCTTTATTCATTAAATTTTATCTTAATTCTTTTTAGTGATTATGTTTAGTTGTATGCTCTGAGCACGTTCCTAAACTGTTAACTCATTGTATTTTAAATTTCTAACCCTTATTTATTTCTTATTCTTAGCTTTTGTATCAATTAATGGCTTTCGTCACCCCTGGGTGTCAGCCAGCACGTGTCGGTCCTAGTATTCAGGGAATATCAGGGTCGGGGCGTGTCAGATTGGTATCAGAGCGTGGTTTGTTCAGAGCATACTTAGGATTCTCTTCTATTCTCTTAAAGTGTCGGTTTTGACATCATTTGGACGTCATGACTTCTAGGTTTGGTGCAATTTGGCACAATTGTGCAAACCTTTCTCTGTTTGAATTGTCACCTTCTTGTTGAAATTCAAGAATTCGTGTCGGGATTGTGCCTTATCGGTGACGTGTTTTAATTGTTGGACGACTTTCAGCATCGGATCGATACTCAGCGACATGTTTTAGAAATCTCAATTTGAGGAATTCTGGTTAAGACCAGCTGTAGATTTGAAATGGCGATGCCACTCTGCAACATGTGTTCCCTAGGAATTGCGGGCGGAGTCGGCTCTACATTGAAATCTTGAGAAACTCCTCAGTAGCAGACGCTATTCTCATTAATTTCCAAAGTGAGTTGCAATTCTTGTTGTTGTTGTAGTTGGATTTGGATGATGAATATCCAGTCTTGTTTGGATAAACAGATTCCTTAAACTTCACCTGGGTTTGGTACTTTGTGGTAAACCTTAGCTCCTAGCCTTCGTACTTTTAAGTGGAAGTGAATTTAGCCTCTTGTTTGCCACCTAAATGTTCAGCCTTGTAATTTTCAGTATAATGGCTTGAGACTCTATCATATTCATCATTGTACGAAGATCGAACTTTACTCTAAACTTCTCTGGACTCATTGAGCTTTGGTTTGCTCAATATCATCACTTTAAGGTAGCCAATTGTGTCACTGCATGCATACGCAGGCTGCTTTGTATCTTTCTTCTTCGTCATTCTGCTGATTCAGAGGTTCTATGTTTAATTTTTGAACTTTGAAACAGCTCTCACAAAGTATTGTGAATTTCGAAATGTCTTTGGCCTCGTCAAATCTTATTGACAGTTCTTAACTATTCTTGAGCTTAGACCTATTTCCTTTTGGCTAAGAAACCAGTTGACCATACTGTGATGATTTGCAAAATAATCAGAAACAGTGACTTCTATTTCTGCATCTTTACCTTACTTCGCTTGTTTGTTTCTCAATATGAACTGAGTCATGTCGGAACAATACACTGAGGGCAAAAAAAAAAAAAAAAACGTTTGTTCTCGGCATGGTTTCTAGTTTAAATCCTGATATCTTCTACTCTATATTTAATGGACTTGTTTTGATCCTCAAATTCTTAGGTGTTCTTTTAGCCTACGTGGATTCTTACTCATGCAGCGAGGAATTCACAATCGATCGATTTGGTGGAAGCGTACGCCCAATTCTTATCGATTTGGACATGAATGTTGGGAGCATAATCTTTTCACAAGCTTACCAGACTTACCATAAAGAGTTCATTGTGGGTATGAGGTTTAAGCTGTATTTTGGTAAGAGACTGGTGAAGATTTTGGTGTAGAAGGTCAGCATATTGCATCACCATCTTACTAGAATTCATAGGCATCACATCGGTTATTTTCCAACGATATGTGTACGTCTCAACGCATATTCCCACTGCTTCACTTCTGAACCTTATTGTTGTGAGTACGTGGTTGTTAAAACATTTCTAGCAGATCTGTTTGGTGCATTCTAGAATGGCACTACAGGACGGTCAAAGCGAGAATTGGATAATCTTTACATTTCTCTCGAAGGTGTGTACTCTTTTTTGTTTTTAGGTTGACCATTTGCGAGTCGTTCTTCTTTCCACCAACTTTGGCCTTGTTTGACTTGAAATCTGCAACTAAGCAAAAATGGAGAGGTGGATTGAGCACTACAACAGTTCCCAAGAGATACTGCGTGTTGAGGAAGATGACTTCTCGTTTTCTGCTTGCTTGGTTCGAGCTTTTGGGTCTACTACTAACATGGTAGCCACTTCTCTTGAATCCTAAGGTACAGTTTTCAAATTGGTTCGTTGTTGGCAAAACACTGGAGTAGTTGGTCACATTTGGAAGAACTGAGGAGGATAAGATGCTTGGTGCTGGATAGAGTTTTACGACGACAGTTTCTGTTTTGTTCGGTTTTGTGTATGGCACTTTTTACGACCTGGTACGATAGTTTTTCATGGACAACACTGGTTGACTGAAAAGTCTTGCGAACTTGTATTTGGAGGATCGATCCTACAATATGTGAAATTGTGCACCATTTGAGAAATTACTAGTTGCTTATCGAGACAACAAATGTGAGGTCGATATTACGGGCTGCAGACTGTAATATCGATAACTTATTTGTTGGGTTCATTAAGCAAGTAGGCAAGAAGATTCGTCTACAGCAGTTGATGCAGATTCAGAATTGTTATTCTTGGGACTCGACCTAAAGGCACATCTATTCTCGGAATATGTGACATTTCGAATTCTTGGGCGAGACCCACTCTCATTCTTCAGTTTTGATTTTCAGTATAAGTATTTTAACTTCATTTACTCTAGTTAATTGTTTTGGCGTTACAAATGTTTTTGGAAAAGTATTTCTGTTTTCATTTTTAAGTTGATTCGAGTTTTTGAACTATATGTCAGTACATATCTATTTTGACGTTATCTGGCCTTAAATTATTTTGTGTTTTTTACTTTACATTTTATTAAAGTATGTTTCCTATTTTTTTTTCACTGATGGGGAAAGAAAGTTTGAGCCTGGGGGCACGAAAGATGGAATCATTGCAACCCGATCGCGACGGGATGGCATTTTCCCTTTTGTGCAACCGTTCTGACTTGATTTCTTCGTTACGTATACATATATATATCATTTTTCGTATTTTCGAGTTTTTCAGTGTAGTGAGTTATTTTAAATTTCGAGAACGAAATTTTTTTATAAGGGTGGTAGATTGAAACACCCCAACCCCTTTTTATTTTAAAAATTGTTTTAAGGCCTAAATTGGTGAGCCCAAGGGGCCCACCCTCCTGATTTTTTTGTCCCCCGAGCCCTCATCTCTCTCAACCCTCTTCTCTCTTTCTTCCTCTTCTTCTTCCCTTTCCCGAGCTCTCTCTCCCTCGTCTCTCTCCTTCTCGTCCTCCCATGAGCATACCCATCACCACACCACCCTCTCCGATGTCAACGGCATCATCATCATCATAATCAGTTCGTTCTCTCTCTTAGTTGCTGCGAAGACAGCAAAACCCGGACAGCTCCGACGCAGACCGCCTCTTTCGAGGCCATTTCCGGCCAAACCACGGCGAGTTGGCCGGCGTGCAAGGTATCAATCTCTTCGTCTCGTCGAGTACTACAACTTTCCTTTTTGTTTCACTCAATTTCGTTGAGTATTAAATAAGTTATACTCATTTGAATCTTACCCAGTTTCCGGCGAGTCCGACGGCTTTCGAGGCATTTTTCGGCCAAACCACGGCGAGTTAGACGTCGTGTGAGGTATCATTCTCTGGGCTACAACTTTCGTTTTTGTCTTGCTTGATTTCGTTGAGTAGTGACAAAGTTATTGCCGTTTAAAGTTGGGTGGTTTTCCGGCCGAATCTCCGGCCTTCTTCTTCGGCAAAACCAGGCCTCTCAGGCCCTTTAGAAAACCCAACGGGCCTTAGCCCGTTTTGGACCAACCCAGTACCCCAGCCCACATCCTTTTTATTTTTAGTTATGTGTTTTTAAAACCTAAAGGGCCTTGGGCCGGATTTAAATGAAAGGGCTTAAAGCCCTGTTTTTCTTTATTTATTTTTTATTAAGGCCTTAAGGCCTTGTGATTTTGTGCCCGTGGGTGTGTGTGTTAGGTGTGTATGTGTATGTGTTTATGCATGCACATGCATGCCGTGTGTGTGTGTGTGTATTTGTAGTATGTGTGTGTTTGGGCTAAAGCCCAATCCCCAATTCTCACCCTAAAACCATTTTAACCCAAAACCCTAGGGTCCTAAAATTCTTTAAAACCCTAAACCCATCAAATCCCAAATCCCCTATTTTATTTAAACCTAAACCATAATCCGGATTTCAAGCCTAAAACCCGTTTGACCTAATTTGACCGTTGACCCCCGGTCAACGTTGACTTTAGGGTTGACTTTTCGGATTTTCGTCCGGGACCCTTCTTAGGGTAATTCGACATTCTGAATCCGTTTCCAATGTCCGTTTTCCCAAATTCAATTGCTATTATATAGTTTTATTTATTGGACTCTTTAATGTGCTTAGGGGCAATTATCGTGACGTTTCCGTCTTCGCTAGTGGCGCAGCTTTTGACAACTAAGTACTGTGAGTGGACCCGTTCTAAAATTACATGATTTGATAATTTAATTGCATAAATGATTAGCATGCCTACGAATTTATGATTTGATTTATGTGAAGCCTGATGATTTAATATATTGATTATCGTCTCGTGTTTTGGTGAGGAATTATTTATTAGCCTATATTGAGCTATATTTTAATATATCGTATTTTCTATAAAAACCATGAACTGGTAGACTATCTGACAGATGACGATAGGATGCTAGAACATGTTTTGAACCCCTCTTTATAGTGTAGACGATGATCGGTAACCTATGCTATGAAGTGGTTATTTACGAGAGGCGTAACATTTTGTGCGTACCTAGTGGACACTATGCCGCCTGGGGCGAGGATCTGGTGTTGGCATTTAGGCCAGGAGAAATAATCCCTAGCTACGGGCTGAGGGACACGAAGAGGCATTGGGCCGGGTGGTAGTTATCTCTGGCTACGGGCGCAGAGACTTAGGTGCAGGCATTGGGCCGGGAGTTATATTTATTCGGTGATCTTACTAGCAGCACACTGCGCTTACGAGACGATTTATGATGCGTTTACTGTTTTGATTTCCGTGATGCGTTTCCGCGATGTGACTTTTGAGATATTTTGGCATGCTAGGATTTTGATTTAAATCCATCACTTATTATACTAGTAGTTTTCATTATTAAACTTTGGGGATTAGTATCTTGATAACTGTTTTATTATTATATATATAAACTTGGTCCACTCACCTTTGTTTTGCGCCCCCATTTAGGACTTAGAATCAAGGCACATAATCCCGACGTGAAGACACTTCCGCAGCAGCATCTTCGGATCCTCTTGAATGTAGGACTCACTCCTTTATTCATTAAATTTTATCTTAAATCTTTTTAGTGATTATGTTTAGTTGTATGCTATGAGCACGTTCCTAAACTGTTAACTCATTGTATTTTAAATTTCTAACCCTTATTTATTTCTTATTCTTAGCTTTTGTATCAATTAATGGCTTTCGTCACCCCCAGGTGTCGGCCAGCACGTGTCGGTCCTAGTATTCAGGGAATATCAGGGTCGGGGCGTGTCAACTCCAGAGAAGAGAAAGAAGAGGGCTGAAGGAAAGGAAGAAGTGCTGCTTGAGTAAGAGTGCTATTTTAAATATTTTAAATTAGATGAACGTGGACGCACGTAAAAACGTTTATGTTATTTGCTTTCTATATATATATATATATATGAATTAATATAAAATAGATTGGTTTAATGAATGCGTTTAGTTTAACAAGCGTGGAACCATTGCAGCATGAGCTGCGCGACAATTCTAAACCAAAGAAATTAGGAATGGCACACTGCTCAGCTCCAATAAATTGAACAAACAATCTTAATTACGTATTGAGCTAAAGATATTTATCAACCCAGCTGAGGTGAGGGATCAAAAAGTATCACACGCTCTCTTAACGTTATTTATAAATGAAATGGTTTTGTAAAACGAAATAGAAAATTACAAACAAACAAATAGGAAAACTATTCTTCTGAGTAGAGGAGTGGAGGAGTGGCTACGTCCATAGAGTTGAGGAGTTCTCACTAATTGTGAAGGGTTTACACAAGTACATATGTTCAAGCTTTCCTTTAGTGAGTACAAGTGAATGATTTAGTACAAATGACATTAGGAAATATTGTGGGAGAATGATCTCCTTTTATAGAAGAGAGTTTCTAGCTTTGTTCTGACATTGACACATGTCGTGTTGTGATTGGATTCTGATGTTGACACGTGTCGCGCTGTGATTGGCTTCTGATATCGACACGTGTCGCCTTGTGATTGGCCTTCTGGTTGGAGGGAAACTCTTCTGAGTCCTTGACGGTATAACATTGACCGGTGCCAGTAGTTTCGGGATTGGTCAAGTATGGTACAAACAACATTGTAACAGCATCGTCATCATCCTGTCGAAGTTGAGATTTTGGTTTGAACTGTTTAATTTGAGATGCAGATACCCTCCTTGGCAAAAGTCTCTTTGAATTGCAGATTTGCGATGGCAAAAAATAATAAGTAGGTGATTAACTAACTTGTAGCTATAATCGTGCTATATGACAGTAAGTACCAGAAAGAAAAAACACGATGAACCAACTCCGGAGTTGAGCACAAGTTCACAAACACAACAAACTCGTATCCTAAATCCCATTGCAGCTGAGCAATATATAGCGTCAAGGGATTATTCGAAGATCACTTAACCGTAGCAAGAGCGCTCTCATGGAACAATCTCATTCTTTTTTTCTGTCCAGAGTCCATTTCTATCTCTTTCTCTTGTATTACTTCTATCTAGAACTGAATGCGGGAAATATGGGAAAGCATCTCTTGATGTATTTAACCAGAAAAGTTGTGATGCTTCCACATTCTCAAGTGATTTAGACCCATTCCGTTTGAAGATCGAAAGCTTCGTTTCCTCTGAATGAATGAGCTTAATTAAAAAATGAGAACAAATGGCAAAGGCTAAATTAATTTGGTCCAAACTTGTAACAAAGAAAGGAGTAACATCCCTAACTAAAGATTACAAGTAAAAATAAAAACTGAATAAGCTTAATTTCAGTAAATGATTGCATAATACTCAATCATCCATATATTATAATTTAGGGGATAGATCAGGAAATTATGTCAAGTAAGAGATGATGAATGCGAACGGAACATAGAGCATCAACCCAATGACAATGCCAAGTTGCCAACGGAGTCCACGATGAGCAAGTGAGCAAATCAGTCCACAACTGCAAGAGCTTGAAACTGTTTGTCCGAGAAGGCTGCTTCCATGACACGGTGCGGGCCAATATCCCCACCATTCTCCAAGAATGACCTGACCAAATTATTAGACCAGCCACGCAATAGCGTCACCCCTAGACAAGGCAAAGCGATCGAAGGCAATTCCCAGCACCAAATATCCCAAAACAGAATGTGAGGCACCGCATCATCCCCATACCCTTTGTCCTTAAACATGGTCCTTATGGCCTCATACTGAGTCTCCCAGACCGCGCCATCAAAAAAATCAGGGCCCATGTTGTCGTTGAAGATAAAGAGCTTCTGGATCATCTGATCTGGCTTCAAATTCTCATTGACAGTCACTTGGAGAATCAAATCAAACACCTTTCGCAAATGAACTACCAGGCAGCCGTCCATTCCCATCAAAAAAGATAATTTGGACCTTAGGCCATCGTTGCAGGGTACTGAATACAGATGAGGTAGACGAAATAACAGAGCGTGGTCGTCCCCGGCAGCAGCCGGAAGAGGAGCGGAACTGATCAGCTTTCCTTTCCAGGCCGGCTCTTCATTCAGTTCACTCACAAAAAGTCCCAAACTCGCCGTCAATTTCCTAGCCCCGCCCATAATTCTGTCCATGTTACATACAGCGAAGCAGTTTCTGAATTTGCCACCCTCCTTGTGCTTGCGCAGCAATGCATTCCACTGAAGCTCAGCCGCCTCCCCAACATTCGCATCTTGCAAATATCTTATGATAAAATGTGGAAGCAAAGCATCGGGCTCTATGACGCAGCTTAAATTGCCTTTGCTTGCTGTTGCTGCTGAGGCTTTCACCTGCTCCAAATATTTAATATCCACACCCCACCGTCTCGGGTTGAACCTGCCCTGACGCTTGTAGTACTTCTGCAAGGGCGCCAAGAACTCCTTCCTCAGCCGCTCCCACTGATCATCCTCCTTTGATGATTGATCTGGTTGTTGCGATTGCGACAACAAAGGGAAGAGCTGCCTGGCAGTGCTTTTGCGAAGCGCAATGGCGCGGATGGCATGGGCGTCGGAGGGGAATGTGGTGAGGAAACAGTCTGCGGCCTCGGAGACGTAGAGATCAGCGAAAGCATCAGCATCAATAGGACGTATAACAGAATCATGTTCCCGAGAATCATCCTCGTCATGATCGTCGTCATCAGTTAAATAATCAGAAGGCTTGAGTTCCAACTTGTTCTGCTGCATTTTTTGAATATCGGACTTGAGCCGCTCCACGAAAATATCCATAGCGCGGTCGTGCAAGGACTTGTAATGCGGATCGCCGTCGTATCTCTGGCGGTGTTTCTCCTCCATCTCCTCCACCTCCGTCTCCTGCTGGTCCTGCGGAAGGAGAAGGCTGTAGAGAATCTTGACAATGGCGTATAATCCCCCGAAAGAGTCAAGGTTATGCGCCAGAGTTCTGGGGTGGTTGCGGTGGAGCCAAGATGTGGCCGCGGACGAGGCTTCCGGATAGAAGTGATTTGTGGAGAAGTTGGAGATAAGCTTGAGGGTGGTGAGGGGGTTGTGGGACCAGGCGAGTGGGAGCTGTTGCTCAAGAGAGTTGATGAGGGCAGTGTCAGTGTGGGAAGTATGGGCGGCAGATGCTGGTCGTCGTGGTGGTCGTCGCACCTTGAAAAAGATATCGAGGCACGGGTCACTGTAGGAGGAGGAGTAGGAGGAAGCCATAATCTGAGGCTTAGCGGCGGCGTCGGCCACCTTGGACGCTATGAATCTTGTTGCGAGGTGGAATTGCGGAGGAGGAGCGACACCAACCACCCTTGTCAGTGAAGGAAAAGAAACAATGCTGCCTGGTGTTGCTAATTTCAGAACCCTGGCCAGATTCTTCATATGTCCCTCTCTGTTGGGTGGCGGTTGGAGTAGGAATTGTGGATCTTTATTTGTTGGAGAAGAAGATATGAGGATATAAATTGGGTCCGTCCGGAGTATTTATCAAATATAGCCAAATATTAATCCTTAATTTCAAAAATGTCAGTTTTTATAAACACTTTCAAATATATTCAAAATATCACTTAAATAGACATAAATGCCCTTAAACTTTAAAACCAAATAAACTAGAAAATCCAAAACCCTATTAGATTGATATTTTGGACGGCAAAACCTAAAAAATGGTGGAGATATAGTGAAGGCATCGGCAACTGTGGAGACTTTGTGCAACCCTAAACGTACAAAGGTGAGTGTAGATGGTTAAGTTTTTCATTCTTCATAGTCTATGTTTTCTCTTTGCTTTTGTAGTTTCTTCGTTCGGTTGAATTTTATTGAAGAACGAACTGTCAATTTTTGTAAAATTAGAAAAATTAGGTTTCTTGTGTCAATGGAAGATTGACAAATCTAATTGTTTTTGCCAATCAGTTAGAGGCAAAGCTAATAGTTCTTCAATGCATATTTGAAAAATTAGGGTTTACGGAGTAAAGTTTTTCCAATTAGGGTTCACGGAATAAAGTTTTTCTTTCTATGTTTTTATTCATCTTATGTTGGTTTGGTAAGCAATATTAATTTAATTATTTTCAATGCGTAAAAGTGGAAGTTAACTTCCAGAGTAGCACCTTAATCAACAAGGTCCTTCTTCCATTGCTCAAATGCATGATGCTTTGTGTATATATTAACGCCCAGCCTTTCTCATGATTCAGTCCAGTTTTCACAACACCCTCTTTATTTGCACATATATATCAATCTTAGGTGTGTCTGTATGTCATTTATTTTTTTTCTTATTGTTTTTGTTTATTTTTTAGGACAATGTCTAGTTTGACAATTTTAGTGACCTATGGTGGGAGGTGGGCTGACTCAACGTACAAAAATTGCAAAACGAAAGGATTACTTGTTTCAAACAAAATTGCATTTGCAGAGCTTCAAAAGAAAGTACATGGTATTGTGAATGTGGACCCAAATGAGTATGAGATAAGTATGAAAGTTATATATAACGCAATGGAAACTACATGGCCTGCAAATATAGTTGATGATGATGATGTGAGGGCATTTATTTTTGAAAACCTTTCCAGGTCTTGGAAGATTCCCTTGTGTGTTACATTAAAGCAGAAAGTATTTTCTTCAGAAGATAATGATGACCCATTACAAACAGGTCTTAACTTTGTTACTCAAGGTGATTTGGAAGATATTGTGCTACATGATTCAGATAACGACTTGGTAAATCAAGAAGTTGAGAATGCATCGTATCATGAAGAATTTGAAAATTTGCCAAATATGGAGTCTGATAATGTGTTCCAAGATAGTGTTGAATTCAATGAGTTACCTCCTAAAGGGATGGTATGTGATGTTATGCCTGGTAATGTGCAATTTGATGAACCCAGCTCTAACCGATCAAATGTTCACAAGGTTACAAATATTGTACATGAATCAGACAAGGCAGACCTGTACAATTCAGATGGAGATATAGTTGTAGGCCAATTGTACAAGACTAAGGAGGATTTAAAAAAAAAGTTAGGTATTCATGCTATGAAGAACAATTACGAGTTCAGAGTGAAGAGATCAAGCAAAGAAAGGTTTGAAGTTGGTTGTGTCAGCGATGGATGCAAGTGGAAACTATCCGCTTCTAAATTACAACAATCATCATATTTCAAGGTCAGAAAATACATTACTATGCACTCATGCTCATTAGACGTTATTAATCGCCATCATCGACATGCAAATAGTTCTCTTATTGGTCAATGCGTAAAGTCTAAGTACGAGGGTGTATCACGACTACATAGACCACGTGACATCATAGAAGATATGAGGAAGGACATGGGTGTGAGTATAAGTTATGTGAAGGCTTGGAGAACTAAGGAACATGCATTGGAGTTGGTTAGGGGATCACCAGAGGAATCTTACTGGTTACTTCCATCTTATTTTGCCGTGTTAGAAGCCAAAAATCCAGGTACGATAACATATATTGAAACAGATGAGAATAATCATTTTTTGTACTGTTTCATGTCACTTGGACCTTGCATAAAAGGATTTAGAAGTGTTATTAGGCTGGTAGTAGCGGTTAACGAGACATTTTTAAAGGGTAAATATCTTGGCACTTTGTTTGTTGCCACATGCATGGACGACAACAAACAAATATACCCTCTAGCATTCGGAGTTGAAGATTCAGAGAATGACGCATCATGGAATTGGTTTTTGACAAAATTACGAGAAGCAATTGGGGAAATTGATGAATTGGTGTTTGTTTCTGATAGACATGAAAGCATTCGGAAGGCTCGCTCAACTGTTTTCCCCAATGCCCATCATTGTGCATGCATATTTCATATAAGTCAAAACATTAGACATCATTTTAAGCATGAGAGAGCACACAAACTGTATTTTACAGCTACTAAGGCATATCGAATTCCTGAATTTCATCGTCTTATGACAGAAATATATAAAGTCGACTCTGAGGTGGGTGATTATCTTAATTCGGCTGGATATGAAAAGTGGACTCGTGCGTACTTCGATGGAAAACGGTACAACATCATGACAACAAATATTGCTGAATGTCTTAATGCAATCACTAGAGATGCTCGAAAACTACCTATCACACGATTTCTTGAGTATTTAAGAATGAATATTCTGCAGAAGTTGTTTTATGAGCGTCGAACTGAGGCAGCTAAAATGAATACACATTTGACAGATTGGGCAGACAAATTAGTGCGAGAAAATAACAAGCAAGGATTATCATTACAGGTATTTTGAATTCACTTAAATAGATTTTAGTTCAATTTGTCTATTTAATTTTGGTACACTTTCATTTGTTCTCAAGTTTTTAAACTATTTTTACCGATTCTTATATCCCATCTCTGTAGCTTTATCCATCACTGCCATGTTTAGTAAATAATAAATGTATGTTTGCAACGTAAAAGGCTAAAGTAAAAAAAAACCTAGGCTTTGACAAGAAAAAAGTTAAAAACCATATCTTGTGAACTTCAACGTAATTGCTGCTATGGATTTATATAATTGCCTTTGTAGTTTTATGCAGCAGTTCAGGGTATTCATCCACTTCTCTTACAGATCACTAATTGCGAATTGCTTTTGTAGTTCTTATGCGGAATATTTTTTTTGGTTGTTTAGTTCTTCTTTTGTTTGAGTAATATATATGTATGCGAACATGTAGGTATCGCCCATTGCGACTTACTTATTTCATGTATATGATGGATCTCGTATTGAAGTTGTGAATTGAGAGGAAAAGAGTTGCACATGCCGACAATTTGATCTTGACCAACTCCCTTGCTCACATGCTTGTGCTGCATGTAAACACCGACAACTTTCATGTTATCCTATGTGTTCTCATTATTATACTACAAACTCCTTGGTCATTGCCTATGCAGAAGCTATAATGCCAGTTGGTGATCAAACCGATTGGATAGTAACTGATGATGTGAGTGAAAGAATTGTCCTACCACCAATTACACATAGAAGATATGGTGGGCGCATAGAAAAGAGGATCCCATCACGTGGAGAAGAAAAATCAACTCGAAAGTGTTCAAAATGTGGTTCAAATGGCCATTATAAACAAACTTGTAGGAATCGTGTTCAACTTCATCCTACTTTGTAGAACCCTTTTAAATTGGAGTTTTATGAATAAATATTTTCTTTTGATCATTTTATTGTTTATTTTGGTTGTACGTACAATTCTTTAAATTTCCGACGATTAAAAATAATTACTTTTATTTTTTTACTCTAATAGTTCAGTTTTATAACATACTAAAGTGTTTTCTGTGAACCATGTGAGAAAGAAAGGTTTCCTTGATTATCTATTAAAGTAAAATTGAGAGAAAATTTTTGCTCTTCGTTTGGAAAAGAAAAGAAAAAAAAAGGAGAAAGTTTTAGTTAGAGATTATAGCATAAGAAGTATTAAGTCTAACAATTAGTTATTTATATAAATTAAGGGTAGTTATGTCTATTTAAGTGAGATTTTGAATAAATATGAGGCTTAGCGGCGGCGTCGGCCACCTTGGACGCTATGAATCTTGTTCCGAGGTGGAATTGCGGAGGAGGAGCGACACCAACCACCCTTGTCAGTGAAGGAAAAGAAACAATGCTGCCTGGTGTTGCTAATTTCAGAACCCTGGCCAGATTCTTCATATGTCCCTCTCTGTTGGGTGGCGGTTGGAGTAGGAATTGTGGATCTTTATTTGTTGGAGAAGAAGATATGAGGATATAAATTGGGTCCGGGAGTTGTGCGTGTCATATAATTCTCATGATTATTTATCCTTGTTTTCCAAGTAATACGATTAATAATCTATTAGGATTTATAAAAATCACAGTTTTAATAGAATTAGGACTGCAACCGTCTTTCACTTTTTAACAAAAATTACAACAACAAAGCCTTATTGATCCTTCTAAATAAGAATTTTTTATTTTAGAAAAAGTAAATGATTGTTCGGTTCAGAAGAATAGTTTTCCTATTTGTTTGTTTGTAATTTTCTGTTTCGTTTTACAAAACCATTTCATTTATAAATAACGTTAAAAGAGCGTGTGATAATTTTTGATCCCTCACCTCAGCTGGGTTGATAAATATTTTTAGCTCAATACGTAATTAAGATTGTTTGTTCAATTTATTGGAGCTGAGCAGTGTGCCATTCCTAATTTCTTTGGTTTAGAATTGTCGCGCAGCTCATGCTGCAATGGTTCCACGCTTGTTAAACTAAACGCATTCATTAAACCAATCTATTTTAAATTAATTCATATATATATATATATAGAAAGCAACTAACATAAACGTTTTTACGTGCGTCCACGTTCACCTAATTTAAAATATTTAAAATAGCACTCTTACTCAAGCAGCACTTCTTCCTTTCCTTCAGCCCTCTTCTTTCTCTTCTCTGGAGTGACCTAATGCTGCTTGAGCACTTTGTTCTTGTCATGCAGCTCATGCTGCCATGGTTCCACGCTTGTTAAACTACTTTTAGTTTGAACAATGTTTTGCGAAACCCATTCATTAAACCACTCTATTTTATATTAATTCATACATATATATATATAGAAAGCAAATAACATACACGTTTTTACGTGCGTCCACGTTTGCCTAATTTATTTATCTAGGAGGCAAAACGTTTTTACGTGCATCCACGTTCGCCTAATTTAAAATATTTAAAATAGCACTCTTACTTAATGCTGCCTGCTTCAGCACTTCTTCCTTCTCTTCTCTGGAGTGACCTAATACTCCTTGAGCACTTTTTCCTTTTCTGGAGTAACCTCTATCCCCACCCTTTTGCCCGCATCATGTACTTCCCTTTTGAAATTGCCAGAGTTATCATCATTTATTACAATTTCCACTTTCCAATCATGCTCCTCAAAAGAGGCAAGCTCGCAGAGGGCTTATGCATCTTGGAAATCTTCAACAACAACTCTCCTATGGCTCTGTAGCTCCTCCACGTCTCTTAGAGAAGCTGCCTTCTTCGCATGGAAGTTTTCTAGCTTTTCAGAGTCAACATTTTGGTTATTACTTTCGAGGCTTCTCACCTCTCTCTTCAGGGGAAGGTAATCATTTTGTTTGTTTATTTTCTTTCTAATATTCAAATAATTATTGTTGTGTAATCCTGATAGCACTGTTGCTGCAGCTCGAATAGATATGTACCAGAGCATGGGAGATGTTCTTGCGCAGCAGTATGGTGGCTCTGCAGCTCACAACACTGTATGTTCTTATTTTATTCTTGGGTTAGAGCATGCATATATTATCAGTTGGTAGATGTCATAGATCAACCCCTATATTCTAACGTAAAGTAAAAAAAGAAAAAAAAACTCTATCTCTAATCAGATGTCCACTGAAAAGAAAACAAATCACATTACAGACCAATACATTTTTGCAGTCTTCTTGACAACAACAACTTATATGGGTATCTTCTGCCAGGGTTCTCGGAGTTGCCAAGCTTATTAATTTTGTATGTTTTCTTACTTCGGAACATAAATTTGTGCCTTAATTATGTTTTCATCCTTTCCTTTCTCGCATTTTCGTACTGTTGGGAACAATTCTCTAGACTTTCCTTTTTCTACAACATAATGCAATCCCGTATCAAGTTTCTTAGCCCTATAATCTTATTTGTTTTGCAGTCAAGTTGACAACAACTTTGGTGGGATTACAATTCCAGATTCGTATAGCAACATGTCTAAACTGTTCAAGTTGTAAGTGCTGCTTCTGATTCTATGTCTTTTAGTAAGTTGTAAGAGCTTTAAATCTCTATTTTTTCATACATCAGATTTAAAGCTCCAACTATGGAGGTGTAAATCCAAAAGATTTGTGATTAATCATAGCAACAATAGAGGGAATCATAGTTTTTGTTGTGAAACAAATTTCCAACCATTGTGCAGGGAACATCTCACGTTTCTATCTGATGTTATATCACATTAGGTGATGGTGCTGGTTGTTTGGAATGACAATCGAGAAGTAGCTCTTAATATTTAACACGACGAATCATGTCAAGATTGAATATCTTTGTGTTTTTATTGTTTCTTTCAGGAGTTTGAGGAACTGCAACTTACAAGGGCCTATTCCTAATTTTAGTAGGTTTCCAAACCTTGGTTATGCATAGGTTCAAGTTTAATTGTGTAATAAATGGAGAGATTAATCGCCGTCACTCATAGCTGCGTTTCAGGAAACAAGTTTATCTCTTGCCAATTTTGTATACCCACTTTTTGTGTCTATTATACAGTAAAATGACATTTTTGTCCCTGCTGTGCAATAGAAATCTCTCCATTTCTTCAGAACCCGCACTCAGCTTTCACCATCTTTCTACCATCTCTGCTTCGCGCTCTTCAATCTTTGCTTTGTCATCTCTTCCTCCGTGATTTCTTCACCAGCAACTTTGCTCAAGATCTTTCCAATTGAAAAAACCCAGATCATCATCATCTATTCCTCATCACCACAGGTACCTTCTACACCTATTACATGTCAAAATCTGCTTCGTGTTCTCTTCATGTTTTAGTTCCTTTTCACTGCTTTTGGTTGATTTTTATTCCCATTTCTTTTCGATCTCTTCTTTCGTAGCCGTCTGCTCTCTCTTCTTTCTTCGCCTCTGTTGGTCTCAAAGTGGATAGTTTTGCGGTGAGTTGTTCTAATCTTGCATCTACAACTTTTTTATGCAACTGTATGGATTGTGTTCTGTTCAATTTTAGATGTTAGAAGCTTTTAATTTTTTAGGTTCAATTTTAAATGGGTTGTTGCTTTCGGAGTTTTCGTTTGATGACAGAGATGGGGTTTTTTGGGGAGAAACTTTTAATATTTTCCCCCCTTTTTAGCAGCAGACTTCAAATCTTTGTCCATTCCCATTTTATCGAAAAAGCAGTTCATAAAGTTTCAATTTTTATCAGAGAAAAGAGAGAGAGATGAGAGAAATCATAAGCATTCATATCGAGCATGCTGGAATTCATGTGGGCATTCATGCTGGGAGCTCGACTGCCTCGAGCATGGAATTCAACCTGATGGGCAGGTGCCCAGGTAGGTTTTTGTATATCTCCATCGATATTTCTATTTATATATGCACTTTTTTTGGGTTTTTTATTTATTTTGGTGGGTGTTTTTCTCAAATGGTAGTGTAGATCAATGTGTTCTGACTTTATCATTATTGGTTATTAAAGGGTTTCTTGGAAATTTGGAATAGTTGCTTTTAACATATTGGTGTTTGAGATCTTTTGTATGAATTTCAGATATCTGATTGTTGTTATCTATTTATTTGGGGGGTGTATATCTGTTGATTATATCAGTATTTTGTTGGAGTTTTTGATATTTTTGAGTGGACTGTCATAGGGTTCAGAAATATTTTCAACTCAAGAATGGATTTTCTGAAAGGAGTTGATGGTGAAACTAAAAGTTACCATAAAAGAAATAGCACTGATTTTGCTTGAATCTGACTGATCGGATGCATTTGCTTTCTTTGCAAGGTTGTTGAAATTGATACGTCCCAAGTCTGGTGAGATTAGAGATAGTATCAAGGAACTGAATATGATGCAACAACACATCCATTGCAGGTAACTGAAGCTGATATTGAACATTGTCGATTCATCGGAACCTATATTCTTCTGCGTTTCCTCAAAATCCAAGGTACGGACTTCACCCAGCCGTAAGTTATTGGGATTTTTTTATTTTAGTTTTGGATTAGTAATTTTTTGCTCGGTAGCTGAGAAAATGTGATCCCTTGTTTTAGGTTTGGTGTTTTTGTGATTTTGGGTTCGTAGGTTTTTCAGATTTTGGGAGTTTGTTTGTAGGCTGCAAAATCCTCTGTTCTCAAGGTAAGTAATTTAAAATTCTGGGATTATTCAATTGAAAGTTTCAATTTATAGTTTAGTTTAGTTTAGTTATTTTATAATTATACAATAATTTTAATTCTCAAGGTGAGTAGTCATATCAAATTCAGAGCAGAAAACCACAAATGTAAAACAAAAACAGAAATTATGCAATAAATCCATCTAAAATTCAGCAAAACGAAGTTCAAGAAACAAACTTTTCATCTTAATATGTTGAAAAGGAAGAGAATTGCACCTCCTGAGAACACAAACAAACAAACTCTGCAGTAAAGAAACCAGCAGCCAAGTTTGAGTCTTTAACTGATGCTATAGAACCCACCAAACAGAAAAACTAACAAATGGAAGGGGGGGAGAGAGAGAGAGAGAAAGAGCCAAAGTTTGAGTCTTTAACTGATGCTGCAAAACCCACCAAGCAGAAAAGCTCACAAATGGAAGGAGAGAGAGAGGGAGAGAGAGAGAGAAAGTTCAAATGAATAGTGAAATGAGGTACATTTTCTTAGTGAGATACAACAACAACAACAACAAAGCCTTTTCCCACTAAGTGGGGTCGGCTATATGAATCCTAGAACGCCATTGCGCTCGGTTTTGTGTTATGTCCTCCGTTAGATCCAAGTACTCCAAGTCTTTTCTTAGAGTCTCTTCCAAAGTTGTCCTAGGTCTTCCTCTACCCCTTCGGCCCTGAACCTCTGTCCCATAGTCACATCTTCGAACCGGAGCGTCAGTCGGCTTTCTTTGCACATGTTCAAAATCACCGGAGCCGATTTTCTCTCATATTTCCTACAATTTCGGCTACTCCTACTTTACCTCGGATATCCTCATTCCCAATCTTATCCTTTCTCGTGTGCCCACACATCCCACGAAGCATCCTCATCTCCGCTACACCCATTTTGTGTACGTGTTGATGCTTCACCACCCAACATTCTGTGCCATACAACATCGCTAGCCTTATTGCCGTCCTATAAAATTTTCCCTTGAACTTCAGTGGCCTACGACGGTCACACAACACACCGGATGCACTCTTTCCATCCAGCTCGTATTGTATGGTTGAGATCTCCATCTAATTCTCCGTTCTCTTGCAAGATAGATCCTAGGTAGCGAAAACGATCGCTTTTTGTGATCTTCGCTAGATTGCTCCGGTCATTAGTGTGGATAAGTATATAAATTGATAGAGATAGGAAAGCAAACACAAGATGTACGTGGTTCACCCAGATTGGCTACGTCCACGGAATAGAAGAGTTCTCATTAATTGTGAAGGGTTTACACAAGTACATAGGTTCAAGCTCTCATTTAGTGAGTACAAGTGAATGATTTAGTACAAATGACATTAGGAAATATTGTGGGAGAATGATCTCGTAATCACGAAACTTCTAAGTATCGGAGTGTGGTGTCGTCTTGACTTGCCTTATCTGTCTCATAGGTAGATGTGGCATCTTCTCTGGAAGTACTCTTCCTCCATCCAGGGGTGGTATCTTTAACTGGTGGAGATGCACAAGGTAATGTATCAATTTCACTTGAAGCTTACTTGTAGTTTCAGGCTTGGTCAAGCGCGATACAAACCATGTAGTAAGAGTCCCCCAAGTCGCCGAGCTAGGGGGTCTGCTGAAAGAGGTGACAGACAAGGTAAGCAATCAGAGCTCCGACTGATTGTTCACCTTCTCCCCATCTTGCAGCAGCATGAAGGATAAAGAGAAGAAAAATGAGAAGAGATGATATGAGATACTTTTGCTTTTGAAGAAGTAACTTTCCACAGGCTTATTCTTGAACTGAGCTGGAGGGTTTTCTGGTTTCCTCCAGAGTATAAGGCCGACTGAAGAATTTGAGGGTCAAAACAAGTCCATCAAATCTAGAGTACGTTCCACCCTGCTGATATGGGATACTTTTGCTTTTGACAGAGTAATGAATGTATCGGCACGTGTGCTGTTACGCTTGTCTCCACATGCTTCCTTGTATCCTTCGCACTTGCCCTATCTGTTCCTCAAGCAGATGCGGAATCTTCCCTGGAAACATAAGATGTTGAAGATGAGTACTCGAGAGCAATGCCAGGTAAGTAATCAGGTAAGGGGTTCCAGGCAGTCAGTTCCTGGCTGGAAGCTTGATTCCAAGTGCTGACTGATTGCTCTCTTTCTCCTTGTCTTGCAGGTAAAAACAAGGCCAAAAGAAAAGACAGGGAAAAAGCATGATATGGGATACTCTTGCTTTTAACCCTGATGATATGAGATATTCTTGCTCTAGTATAGCTTGTTTGCAGAGGTATTATCGGGGGGAAAGAAAGCTGAATATTTCGAAAGGCTTCGTTGGGAGTGCCCTCTCAGTGATGAAGGGTTGAGCATTTTTGCAGGTCTGCCTGTCCGTTGGGGATGGAGGTCGACATATATAGGAGTCTCCCTAACAACAAGTAGTAATGCTATTCCTTTACCCTGCTTGGTCATATCACGGTAGTGGGAGCTGCCAGTTTCACATGTTTTAACTCTGTCAGAGCACTTTGAAAAAGTGGTTTGTGGTATCTGGCTCTCGAGATTCGGAGAACGATGCCTCTTCGATTTTTGAGAAAGCAATCATGCTGGGGGTATGACTCTCGAGATTCGGAGAGCAGTGTCTCTTCGATTTTTGAGGAAGTAATCATGTTGGGAGTCTGGCTCTCGAGATTCGGAGGGCGGTGCCTCTTCGATTTTGGAGCAAGCAATCTTGTTGGGAGTGTTGTCTCGAATGTGAGTAAAGGTTGGGCATGTTTGCTAGTCTACCTTGCCACGAAGCACAAAGGTTGACACACAGGGACTTTCCAATTATCCAGCAATGGTACTGTTCCTTTACCCTCTCTTCGATTTTGAGAAAGTAGTCATGTTGGGAGTCTGGCTCTCGAGATTCGGAGGACGGTGCCTCTTCGATTTTGGAGCAAGCAATCTTATTGGGAGTGTTTTCTCGAATGTGAGTAAAGGTTGGGCATGTTTGCTAGTCTACCTTGCCACGAAGCACAGAGGTTGACACACAGGGACTTTCCAATTATCCAGCAGTGGTACTGTTCCTTTACAGTTGTGGGTAATAATATGGTAGCTAGACCTTCAAAATTTATGTGTCTAAACTTTTGTTAGTGCTGTTTCTTTGCTATTCTTTTACCTTTCTTGGTCAGAGCGATGTAGTGGGAGCTGCAAGCTTCACGTGCTCAACTTTGGCAGAGAACTTTGGCAAAGTTATTTGTGGTACCCATGAGCTATTGTTGCGTGTGGGAAGTGGGTGATTGAACAGTAAGATTCATGTGCTTTCTACTTCACCAGAAGTCTTCGACAGAATGCCCATAATTTCTGCAAAGCTGAGTGTGCGTGTGACAGGTGCTGACAAGGCTAGAAAAGTAGGTGCCTCTTCGATTTCTGAGATCGGCCCTCGTGGTCTCTGAGCAGCCCAGCTTTTGAGAAAGCGAGCGCCTCTTCGATTGATTCGGAGAACGATGCCTCATCGATTTTTGAGAAAGCAATCATGTTGGGGGTCTGGCTCTCGAGATTCGGGGAGCAGTGTCTCTTCGATTTTTGAGAAAGTAATCATGTTGGGAGTCTGGCTCTCGAGATTCGGAGGGCGGTGCCTCTTCGATTTTGGAGCAAGCAATCTTGTTGGGAGTGTTTTCTCGAATGTGAGTAAAGGTTGGGCATGTTTGCTAGTCTACCTTGCCACGAAGCACAAAGGTTGACACACAGGGACTTTCCAATTATCCAGCAATGGTACTGTTCCTTTACCCTCTCTTCGATTTTTAAGAAAGTAGTCATGTTGAGAGTCTGGCTCTCGAGATTCGGAGGACGGTGCCTCTTCGATTTTGGAGCAAGCAATCTTATTGGGAGTGTTTTCTCGAATGTGAGTAAAGGTTGGGCATGTTTGCTAGTCTACCTTGCCACGAAGCACAAAGGTTGACACACAGGGACTTTCCAATTATCCAGCAGTGGTACTGTTCCTTTACCCTTGTGGGTAATAATATGGTAGCTAGACCTTCAAAATTTATGGGTCTAAACTTTGTTAGTGCTGTTTCTTTGCTATTCTTTTACCCTTCTTGGTCAGAGCGATGTAGTGGGAGCTGCAAGCTTCACGTGCTCAACTTTGGCAGAGAACTTTGGCAAAGTTATCTGTGGTACCCATGAGCTATTGTTGCGTGTGGGAAGTGGGTGATTGAACAGTAAGATTCATGTGTTTTCTACTTCCCCAGAAGTCTTTGACAGAATGCCCATAATTTCCGCAAAACTGAGTGCGTGTGACAGGTGCTGACAAGGCTGGAAAAGGCTGGAAAAGTAGGTGCCTCTTCGATTTCTGAGATCGGCCCTCGTGGTCTCTGGGGAGCCCAGCTTTTGAGAAAGCGAGCGCATCTTCGATTTTTTAGATCGGCCTTCGTGGTCTATGAGCAGCCCAACTTTTGAGAAAGCAAACGCCTCTTCGATTTCTGAGATCAACCCTCGTGATCTCTAAGCAGCCCAGCTTTTGAGAAAGCAAACGCCTCTTCGATTTCTGAGCAGGCGCCTCTTCGATTTCTGAAGCTTCGTCGAGTGCAGATTTTTATAGGGGCTGGCATTAAGTTCCAAAGCACACCTGAATCTCCACCAGTAGAAGCTTCATTCTTGCACTTCTAAGATCTTGATTTGTCCGACCTCTTATCTCTTCAACACCTTTGAAAATGTCTGGCCCCTCCGACCGTCGTTTTGACTTGAACCTTGTTGAAGAGGCAGCCCCGCCTTCTCCAGACAACATATGGCGCCCATCCTTCGTCTCCCCTACTGGTCCTCTTACCGTTGGGGATTCCGTGATGAAGAATGATATGACCGCTGCGGTGGTGGCCAGGAACCTTCTCACTCCCAAAGATAACAGACTACTTTCCAAACGGTCTGATGAGTTAGCTGTTAAGGATTCGCTGGCTCTCAGTGTTCAGTGTGCAGGTTCTGTGTCTAATATGGCCCAACGCCTATTTGCTCGAACCCGCCAAGTTGAATCATTGGCGGCTGAAGTGATGAGTCTCAAACAGGAGATTAGAGGGCTCAAGCATGAGAATAAACAGTTGCACCGGCTCGCACATGACTATGCTACAAACATGAAGAGGAAGCTTGACCAGATGAAGGAAACTGATGGTCAGGTTTTACTTGATCATCAGAGATTTGTGGGTTTGTTCCAAAGGCATTTATTGCCTTCGTCTTCTGGGGCTGTACCGCGTAATGAAGCTCCAAATGATCAACCTCTGATGCCTCCTCCTTCTAGGGTTCTGTCCAGTACTGAGGCTCCAAATGATCCCCCTCCGGTGCCTTCTCTTTCTGGGGCTCTACCGACTGCTGAGACTTCTCCTAAGCAACCTTTGTGAAGGCTCCCTCTTGTGTGCTTATTTTGACTCATGTATATGTACATATTTGTAGCTTATCGGGGATATCAATAAATAAGTTTTCCTTCATTTCAACGTATTGTGTTAAATACACCAAAGCCTTCTTCGCTAAGTTCTTTGAATTTTCTTTTGTTAAAGCTTGTATGTTGAAGCTTTCTGAGTGGAGCATGTAGGTTGGGGTAGTGTTCCCTTAATTTCCCGAGTGAGGAAAACTTCTCGGTTGGAGACTTGGAAAATCCAAGTCACTGAGTGGGATCGGCTATATGAATCTTAGAACGCCATTGTGCTCGATCCTGTGTCATGTCCTTCGTTAGATCCAAGTACTCTAAGTCTTTTCTTAGAGTCTCTTCCAAAGTTTTCCTAGGTCTTCCTCTACCCCTTCGGCCCTGAACCTCTGTCCCATAGTCGCATCTTCTAATCGGAACGTCAGTAGGCCTTCTTTGCACATGTCCAAACCACCGTAACCGATTTTCTCTCATCTTTCCTTCAATTTCGGCTACTCCTACTTTACCCCGGATATCCTCATTCCTAATCTTATCCTTTCTCGTGTGCCCACACATCCAACGAAGCATCCTCATCTCCGCTACACCCATTTTGTGTACGTGTTGATGTTTCACCGCCCAACATTCTGTGCCATACAGCATCGCCGGCCTTATTGCCGTCCTATAAAATTTTCCCTTGAGCTTCAGTGGCATACGGCGGTCACACAACACGCCGGATGCACTCTTCCACTTCATCCATCCAGCTTGTATTCTATGGTTGAGATCTCCATCTAATTCTCCGTTCTTTTGCAAGATAGATCCTAGGTAACGAAAACGGTCGCTCTTTGGTATTTCTTGATCTCCGATCCTCACCCCTAACTCGTTTTGGCCTCCATTTGCACTGAACTTGCACTCCATATATTCTGTCTTTGATCGGCTTAGGCGAAGACCTTTAGATTCCAACACTTCTCTCCAAAGGTTAAGCTTTGCATTTACCCCTTCCTGAGTTTCATCTATCAACACTATATCGTCTGCGAAAAGCATACACCAAGGAATATCATCTTGAATATGTCGTGTTAACTCATCCATTACCAACGCAAAAAGGTAAGGACTTAAGGATGAGCCTTGATGTAATCCTACAGTTATGGGAAAGCTTTCGGTTTGTCCTTCATGAGTTCTTACGGCAGTCTTTGCTCCTTCATACATATCCTTTATAGCTTGGATATATGCTACTCGTACTCCTTTCTTCTCTAAAATCCTCCAAAGAATGTCTCTTGGGACCCTATCATACGCTTTTTCCAAATCTATAAAGACCATGTGTAAATCCTTTTTCCCATCTCTATATCTTTCCATCAATCTTCGTAAGAGATAGATTGCCTCCATGGTTGAGCGCCCTGGCATGAACCCGAATTGGTTGTCCGAAACCCGTGTCTCTTGCCTCAATCTATGCTCAATGACTCTCTCCCAGAGCTTCATTGTATGACTTATTAGCTTAATACCCCTATAGTTCATGCAATTTTGTACGTCGCCCTTATTCTTGTAGATAGGCACCAAAGTGCTCATTCGCCACTCATTTGGCATCTTCTTCGTTTTCAAAATCCTATTGAAAAGGTCAGTGAGCCATGTTATACCTGTCTCTCCCAAAAGTTTCCACACTTCGATTGGTATATCGTCTGGGCCTATTGCTTTTTTATGCTTCATCTTCTTCAAAGCTACAACCACTTCTTCCTTCCGGATTCGACGATAAAAATAGTAGTTTCTACACTCTTCTGAGTTACTCAACTCCCCTAAAGAAGCACTCATTTCATGTCCTTCATTGAAAAGATTATGAAAATAACCTCTCCATCTGTCTTTAACCGCGTTCTCTGTAGCAAGAACCTTTCCATCCTCATCCTTGATGCACCTCACTTGGTTTAGGTCCCTTGTCTTCTTTTCCCTTGCTCTAGATAGTTTATAGATATCCAACTCTCCTTCTTTGGTATCTAGTCGTTTATACATATCGTCGTAAGCCGCTAACTTAGCTTCTCTGACAGCTTTCTTCGCCTCTTGCTTCGCTTTTCTATACCTTTCACCATTTTCATCAGTCCTCTCCTTGTATAAGGCTTTACAACATTCCTTCTTAGCCTTCACCTTTGTTTGTACCTCCTCATTCCACCACCAAGATTCCTTTTGGTGTGGGGCAAAGCCCTTGGACTCTCCTAATACCTCTTTTGCTACTTTTCGGATACAACTAGCCATGGAATCCCACATTTGGCTAGCTTCCCCCTCTCTATCCCACACACATTGGGTGATTACCTTCTCTTTGAAAATGGCTTGTTTTTCTTCTTTTAGATTCCACCATCTAGTCCTTGGGCACTTCCAAGTCTTGTTCTTTTGTCTTACTCTTTTGATATGTACATCCATCACCAACAAGCGATGTTGATTAGCCACGCTCTCTCCTGGTATAACTTTGCAATCCTTACAAGTTATACGATCCCCTTTCCTCATTAGAAGAAAATCTATTTGTGTTTTTGACGACCCACTCTTGTAGGTGATCACATGTTCTTCTCTCTTCTTAAAGAAGGTGTTGGCTAAGAAGAGATCATATGCCATTGCAAAATCCAAGATAGCTTCCCCATCCTCGTTTCTCTCCCCAAAACCATGGCCACCATGAAAACCTCCATAGTTGCCTGTCTCCCTGCCCACGTGTCCATTTAAATCTCCTCCTATAAATAACTTCTCCGTCTGAGCAATTCCTTGCACCAAGTCTCCAAGATCTTCCCAAAATTTCTCCTTCGAACTCGTATCCAACCCTACTTGAGGTGCGTACGCACTAATCACATTGATAAGTTCTTGTCCTATTACAATCTTGATTGCCATGATTCTATCTCCTACCCTCTTGACATCTACAACATCTTGTACCAAGGTCTTGTCCACGATGATGCCAACACCGTTTCTCGTTCTATTTGTGCCCGAATACCAAAGTTTAAACCCTGAGTTTTCTAGATCCTTTGCCTTACTACCAACCCACTTAGTTTCTTGTAGGCACATAATATTTATCTTTCTCCTCACCATAACTTCCACTACTTCCATAGATTTTCCCGTTAAGGTTCCTATATTCCACGTTCCTAAACGCATTTTGCTCTCTTGAACTCTACCCTTCTGTCCTAGCTTTTTCACCCTCCCCCGTCTAATAGGATCAAAGTACTTCTTTTGTGTGTCCCGGGTAAAGTTGATAGGAGCATATGCTCCCAAACAACTTTGAGTGGAGTCGTTCGAAAAGAAGTTTCTATGGCCCCCTTGCTCATTTAACACTGCATCCGGGTGCCGATGGAGATACAGCGACCCTTGCTCACTTATCACTGTGCTCAGGCCACACAGCGCGCCACTTACGGGTGACGTCCTAGCTTTAGCGCGATTTTGTTCTGGATTCATTTTCATAAGGATTCGACGAGATCATGGAGTAGTAAAAGTATTAATTAACGTATTTATATTTTATTAGTGAGATAAGTAAACTGAGAACTGTATGTATACTAATAGTTCTGTCTATTTTTTCCCCTCTTATATTTTGCCTACTCATATTCATCAATATGTTATTCTCTCTTCCAAGGTTCATGCATATTTCTTCTTTTTTTTCATCGGTTACTTTTTTTTAGATACATTTTATTCTCTGTTTTAAATTATTGTATTCAAGGTTGACTTTGTTATATTGACTCTGAAATTCGAACACAAGTTTCTAAAATATAATATTCTTTGGAACTTTCCATATTTCTGAGTATGCACTGCATTGATTAAGGTTTTTTAAATTCAAGGCCACGATGTTTGCATGCCCACAATCATGTGAATTGAGGCTGAAACTGATATAAAGTTTGATAAGAGCAATTCAACCATGTAAATTAGTTTTCTAATCACATTAGTTACATTGTCAAAAGAAAAGAAAAAAGAGCATCTCTTTCATCAATCATACTTGACATGCATCTTAGTGTACATACAGTTCTCAGTTTTCTGTCTTCCTTTATTCTTTTAATTTTTGTGTGTGTATGTATTTAACTATGCATACACACTGATCTTGGATAAAGCAAAGTTCTAGATGTTTTTTAATTCTAATAAACTGATTAGAAGAATAAACATTCAACTTGACTAAGTCTGTTGATATTATCGTATTAGTGGGAATTATATGGTTGGAAATATTGTGTATATTTTTATGCATAGTCTTGATAAAATAAATCCCGCACTTTTTGCTGCGATCAATTTTTCGTTTTTTGATTTGGTGAATTCTTGCATTGTTTTCCAATGAAGAGGATTCGAGCATTAATATTGTCAGTAATGGTGAGACTACTGGTTTTCCAGTCACCCCACATAATGAGCAGCTGAGTTATGCATCTACAAGCAAGAAAAGGCTGGATACTATTAGTGATTCTGCCAAAGAATCAAAACAAAGTGGTAGGTATTTACATTTCCATGTATAGGATTTTGTGGATTTTATGAAATATATTGTTTGTTCTTCTCTCAGCTTTGAGTTTTATATATCAACCTCCTTACTTTTGTTTTTCTTCAACATTCATATGCATCATTTGACTATTTGGACTTTGGACTAAATTGTTGAAGCTGATTTTGTCATGGATACCATGTGCAGTTTTTATTATGGATACTCACACATTCGAGATGTATACCAGCTCATTGAACAAGAGGACATCTAGCAGTCCAAAGAAGCTCTCTCAGTGCAGCATACACCTTCCTCAATCAAATTTTGACAAGGAGGATCCAGTGAACAATGGAATTGGTGATGATCCAAAGAGTTAAACTGGTTTAATTCTACTGAAAATTGTGTGTTGATGATTGCTTCAGTCAAATTCGATATTTTCGGTAGACTAGAGATGGCTGCTAGAAAATGTATGACTGTTCTCTAAACTAAAATACAATTCTCAGGTTGCTGTGGTTACTGGTTTGAATTTTCCTTATTTACCTTGGTGCCTTTTAACTTTTGAGGTGAAATTTGTTACGCGACTTCATAACTTGCAAATTTTGTTGAGTCAACATTCAATGCCCTTCCTTCGAATCAAGTTAAAGGTAGGATCGTACTCGGAGAAGTTTGTGATGGGACCAATGGGACAAGGATTGCAAAAATACAAGGCTTGCCTCTTAGTGCGTTTCAGACTTACCCTCCTAAATTTTCTTCCAAATCACAATTTATATGATTAATTTACTGATTCTTTTTTTTGGGATTTGAGTTTTTGTCTCTTGATTATTTTTTGCAGAGATTGTATTAATTTCCCTTTGACTGGAAATTTGGGGTTTCTTTAGGTATAATGTTATCAAATTTTATTTTTCCAATTTTCTGATTTTGGAGTTTTGCAGGGAGTGATATATATTAATTTACTATCACATCAACTTCTGACTTAGATGCATTCAATCCATGAAATTCACTTTGAAATTTGAAGATAAATTTGGTACATGAAATCATTTATCAAACAAAGATTCAGTAAAAAGTGCCTACAAATACAACCAAAGGGTAAATAATGTATGAGAACCAATACATGCTAAAATACACCTTGTATACAGTCAGAGGAAAGAATCCACTAGACCATAGTACTAAATGACATGTATTTATTAAAATCCACAAAAATTCACCTGACTCATTCAATTTCTTCCTACCTGCTACCACTATTTATTTTCATTTCCAAATTTTCATGATGCCAAACGATCGTATTAGAAAACCTAATTGGTCAATGATCAAGATAAAAAGGAGTTGTGGTGAAAGTCGTTGACAAGAATGGGTTGGTTGTGTTATTTTTTATTAGGGGTGTGCTATCCACACACCCCAAATTACTTCTCACACACCCTTGTTAATTTCTATCCGTTGATCTTCTTCAATTCATCCTATCCGACGACCGAAAATTAGAAGGGTGTGTGAGAAGTAAAATGAAGTGTGTGGATATCACATCCCTTTTTATTATTTATCGGAATTTAAATTTGGAGGCTAAATGTTCATATGTTGAGAAAAGATCGATTCGCATATATATTTGGAAAAGATCGGGCTACGGGTAATGTAGCCGAAACCCCTGCTGAAATGGTGGAGGAACAAAGTCATGATCAAGTTGGTGCAAGTGATATTGGAGGTGAAAATTTTGTTTCTTCAATGAACGAACAAAGCCAACAAAGCATCCCATATGAAAATAGCCAACGAAAGAGGAAAAGAGGTGTGGGAAGTTCAAGTGATGGAACCGAGGCAATTATCAGTAGACTGAAAGAATTTTATGTTGAAAGTGGGAAGAGGATGCAAATGGTAACTGAAGCTTTAGTTCAAGGTACTGCAGATCATAGTGACATAGCTAACGAACTTGAAGAAATTGGTCTTTCTCCTATGGATCAAATTGATGCATTGTCTCTTATTTTGGATAAACCAAAAAATGTGGGAGTGTTCAGGGCAATCAAACCGGAACTCAAGAAAGTGTTTGTCCAAAGGCTTTTAAGCGACAAAGCAAGCGGATGAGTATATTATGTGGTGTCTTTTGATATGAATGTATTTTATTAATCGTACAATCTTAGGTTATGACTTATAACTTAGCTTTCCACTATGAAGTATTTTGGCTAATGTTAACTAGGAGTTTGTAAATTATGGAGATCTACTTTTGAATGGTATACTATAGTTCACTGGTATTTTGTAAATTATGGAGATCTTCTTATGTACTTGCTCTTGCTTGTTAATCTAGTTAGCTATGAATTATGCCACATGGAAAAAGAGACGGCCCCTTATAGCCTGTTTAATTACCATGCTTTTCTATTTTCTTTTCTTTTGAGCAAGGTTTGTTGGGTACACTTGGAGGATTCTTGAAACCAAAGTATTAGTACTCACGTTTCCCCTTCCTTCAAAACCCTACCACCATTGGATCCTAGTCATCTTCACCCAACAGAGAACCAGAACACCATATATCATGCACGTGAAGAACTTAAGTGACATTTTCCATGGCAATTTTACTTGCTTCAGACAAATATCTAATATGAGTTCCGTTTTCTTAAACTCTATAATCCAAGAAAACTATCATTAGTTAATGTTCGATTTTATTGCATAAAGTTTAGGATTACTCTATTACACAAGTATCTTCTCATGACATTTGTAGCATTACTTTATTAAACAATGACAAAAATTTGTAGTTCTAGTGTAAGCAAACACAAATCTGATGAACAGTACTGTTTTTATTATCCTGCTTCTTAGTCCGACACTGCACCAAACGCTTCACTAAGTTAGTCCAGCTTAGTCTAGTCTAAGCTAGTCCAGCTTAGTCCCTGCAGCTAGTCCAGTCCGAGACAGTCCGGCGCAACAAACGCCCCCTCAGGGAACAATCTCATTCTTTTTTTCTGTCCATTTCTATCTCTTTCTCTTGTATTACTTCTAGCTAGAACTGCATGTGGAAAATATGGGAAAGCATCTCGTGATGTATTTAACCAGAAAAGTTGTGATGCTTCCACATTCTCAAGTGATTTAGACCCTTTTGTAGGTACATCTAATTCCCATTCCGTTTGAAGATCGAAGGGAAGCTATACGAAACAAATGGCAATGGCTTCGTTTCCTCTGAATGAATGAGCTTAATTAAAAACTGAATAACAAATGGCGCAGGCTTCCTTAATTAATTTGGTCCAAACTTGTAACAAAGAAAGGAATAACATCCCTAACTAAAAGATTATACGTAAAATTAAAAACTGAATAAGCTTAATTTCAGTAAATGAATCCCAAATACATAATATACCAAATAGTTTTCAAATTCGGAGCAGAAAATGCTGGTAGCTAGCGAGCAAAGAAACAACTAAGAGGGAGAGATCAGGAAATTATGTCAAGTACAAGATGATGAATGCGAACGGAACATAGAGCATCAACCCAATGACAATGCCAAGTTGCCAACGGAGTCCACGATGAGCAAGTGAGCAAATCAGTCCACAACAGCAAGAGCTTGAAACTGTTCGTCCGAGAAGGCTGCTTCCATGACATGGTGCGGGCCAATATCCCCACCATTCTCCAAGAAGGACCTGACCAAATTATTAGACCTGCCACGCAATAGCGTCACCCCTGGACGAGGCAAAGCGATTGAAGGCAATTCCCGGCACCAAATATCCCAAAACAGAATGTGAGGCACCGCATCATCCCCATACCCTTTGTCCTTAAACATGGTCCTTATGGCCTCGTACTGAGTCTCCCAGGCCGCGCCATCAAAAAAATCAGGGCCCATGTCGTCGTCGAAGATAAAGAGCTTCTGGATCATCTGATCTGGCTTCAAATTCTCATTGACAGTCACTTGGAGGATCAAATCAAACACCTTTTGCAAATGAACTACCAGGCAGCCATCCATTCCCTTCAAAAAAGATAATTTGGACCTTAGGCCATCGTTGCGGGGTACTGAATACAGATGAGGAAGACGAAAACTAAATAACAGAGCGTGGTCATCCCCGGCAGCAGCAGGAAGAGGAGCGGAACTGATCAGCTTTCCTTTCCAGGCTGGCTCTTCATTCAGTTCACTCACAAAAAGTCCCAAACTCGCAATCAATTCCCTAGCCCCGCCCATAATTCTGTCCATGTTACATACAGCGAAGCAGTTTCTGAATTTGGCACCCTCCTTGTGCTTGCGCAGCAATGCATTCCACTGAAGCTCAGCCGCCTCCCCAACATTCGCATCTTCCAAATATCGTATGATAAAATGTGGAAGCAAAGCATCGGGCTCTATGACGCAGCTTAAATTGCCTTTGCTAGCTGATGCTGCTGAGGCTTTCACCTGCTCCAAATATTTAATATCCACACCCCACCGTCTCGGGTTGAACCTGCCCTGACGCTTGTAGTACTTCTGCAAGGGCGCCAAGAACTCCTTCCTCAGCCGCTCCCACTGATCATCCTCCTTTGATGATTGATCTGGTTGTTGCGATTGCGACACCAAAGGGAAGAGCCGCCTGGCAGTGCTTTCGCGAAGCGCAATGGCGCGGATGGCATGGGCGTCGGAGGGGAATGTGGTGAGGAAACAGTCTGCGGCCTCGGAGACGTAGAGATCAGCAAAAGCATCAGCATCAATAGGACGTATAACAGAATCATGTTCCCGAGGAGAATCATGTTCCCGAGAATCATCCTCTTCATGATCGTCGTCATCAGTTAAATAATCAGAAGGCTTGAGTTCCAGCTTGTTCTGCTGCATCTTTTGAATATCGGACTTGAGCCGCTCCACGAAAATATCCATAGCGCGGTCGTGCAAGGACTTGTAATGCGGATCGCGGTCGTATCTCTGGCGGTGTTTCTCCTCCATCTCCTCCACCTCCGTCTCCTGCTGGTCCTGCGGAAGGAGAAGGCTGTAGAGAATCTCGACAATGGCGTACAATCCCCCGAAAGAGTCAAGGTTATGCGCCAGAGTTCTGGGGTGGTTGCGGTGGAGCCAAGACGTGGCCGCGGACGAGGCTTCCGGATAGAAGTGATTTGTGGAGAGGTTGAAGATAAGCTTGAGGGTGGTGAGGGGGTTGTGGGACCAGGCGAGTGGGAGCCGTTGCTCGAGAGAGTTGATGAGGGCAGTGTCAGTGTGGGAAGTACGGGCGGCAGATGCTGGTGGTGGTCGCACCTTGAAAAAGATATCGAGGCACGGGTCGCTGTAGAAGGAGGAGGAGGAGTAGGAGGAAGCCATAATCTGAGGCTTAGCGGCGGCGTCGGCCACCTTGGACGCTATGAATCTTGTTGCGAGGTGGAATTGCGGAGGAGGAGCGACACCAACCACCCTTGTCAGTGCAGGAAAAGAAACAATGCTGCCTGGTGTTGCTAATTTCAGAACCCTGGCCAGATTCTTCATCTCTAAATCTCAAATTCAAATTATGTCCCTCTCTGTTGGGTGGCGGTTGGAGTAGGAATTGTGGATCTTTATTTGTTGGAGAAGAAGATATGAGGATATAAATTGGGTCCGGGAGTTGTGCGTGTCATGTAATTCTCATGATTATTTATCCTTGTTTTCCAAGTAATACGATTAATAATCTATTAGGATTTATAAAAATCACAGTTTTAATAGAATTAGGACTGCAACCGTCTTTCACTTTTTAATAAGCAAAAGATTTAATAAATACATAGTGGTTACAGGTAGGAAGAAAAAAAATGGAAGAATTGAATGAGTAAAGTGAATTTTTGTGGATTTTAACAAATACATGTCATTTAGTACTGATATTCCTTTTACTTATAAGTAAGATGTCTTAGATTTAATTCTCATCAAGAGCGAATTTGAACCACATTTTTGCTAGCCTATTGTGAGGTTTAACCCACTTCCCACTCCTTAGTAATGTAAATAATATAGTTGGCAACTTGGCATTCTTGGAGAATGGTGGGGATATTGGCCTGCACCACAACTTTTCTGGTTAAATACATCACGAGATGCTTTCCCATATTTTCCGCATTCGGTTCTAGATAGAAGTAATACAAGAGAAACAGATAGAAATGGATTCCTGGACAGAAAAGGAGAATGAGATTGTTCCCTCTTGCTACGGTTAAGCGATCTTCGGATAATTCCTTGACTCCTGGACAGCTGCAATGGGATTTAGAATACGAGTTTGTTGTGCATGTGAACTTGTGCTCAACTCCGGAGTTGGTTCATCGTGTTTTTTCTTTCTGGTACTTACTGTCATATCAGCACGATTAGCTACAAGTTAGTTAATCACCTCCTTATTATTTTGTGCCATCACAAATCTGCAATTCAAGGAGACTTTTGCCAAGTAGGGTATCTGCATATCAAATCAAACAGTTCAAACAAAATCTCAACATCGACAGGATGACGACGATGCTGTTACAATGTAAATTGCTTTTACTGGTATGGTTTATCTCATTTAAGTTATAATGGTACCGCAACTTTAATCCAATTAGATTGATGCTCTCTCAATTAAAAATATGTTACTATTTGTCCCTTAACTCACTAAAACGTATAACTATGGTTCTTTTTGTCAACTATGTCAGAATTTCCGTCAAAATGAGCTATGTTGGAAGAACATTACTAAAATTGGGTTAAAGTTGAGGAATTATTGTTTCAATTGGGCTAAAGTTGAGGGATCATTTCTCCTATTGAGGTTAAAGTTGAGAGACCATTGCTACAATTTTCTCATTTAGTTTTTCAGATTGCCCTTTAATTTAGCCTCATGTGCGTGACACTAACTCATTTTGAGGTAATAATTCTCAACTTATGAACATTTAACCTCCAAATTTAAATTCCGATAAATAATAAAAAATAACACAACCAACCCATTCTTGTCAACGACTTTCACCAAAACTCCTTTTTATCTTCGTCATTGACCAAGTAGGTTTTCTAATACGATCATTTGGCATCATGAAAATTTGGAAATGAAAATAAATAGTGGTAGCAGGTAGGAAGAAATTGAATGAGTAAAGTGAATTTTTGTGGATTTTAATAAATACATGTCATTTAGTACTACGGTCTAGTGATTTCTTCCCTCTGATTGTATACAAGGTGTATTTTAGGATGTATTGGTTCTCATACATTATTTACCCTTTGGTTGTATTTGTAGTCACTTTTTACTGAATCTTTGTTTGGTAAATTATTTCATGTACCAAATTAATATTCAAATTTCAAAGTGAATTTCGATTTTCGTGGATTAAATGCATCTAAGTCAGAAGTTGATGTGATAGTAATATACAACACAATAAAACGATAAGATTTTGCACGATAAATTATAGGTATTGGTGGTTAACAAATTGGGTTTAAGTTTACGATTATTTCATACGACGCAAACACGATACATTTATGGTAAATGAACATTAGAGTATGTAATGCATTATAACAACACCTTAGTACTACAGTCTAGTGGTATTCTTCTTCATTTGTAAGTGAGAGATCTTACGTTCTGTTTGTAGCATACTTGATCAATCCCGAAATTACCGAGCACCGATCAACGTTATACCGTCAAGGACCTAGAAGAGTTTCCCTCCAACCAGGAGGCCAATCACAGCGCGACACGTGTCAACATCGGAAGCCAATCACAACACGACACGTGTCAATGTCAGAACAAAGCTAGAAACTCTCTTCTATAAAAGGAGATCATTCTCCCACAATATTTCCTAATGTCATTTGTACTAAATCATTCACTAGCACTTACTAAATGTGAGCTTGAACCTATGTATTTGTGTTAACCCTTCACAATTCATGAGAATCCTTTACTCTGTGGACGTAGTCAATCTAGGCGAACCACGTACATCTTGTGTTTGCTTCTTTGTCTCTATCCATTTACATACTTACCCATACTAGTGACTGGAGCAATCTAGCGAAGGTCACAAACTTAACATTTTCTGTTGCACCGAAGTCCCTATTGATTTTGTGCATCAACACGTTCTAATTTTTTTTTATTTAAAAAAAGAGTTTGCATAGATGAGCTAAAAAGTTTGCATAGATGAGCTCAACCCCAAGCCCTAGAAAGATAATTTTATTTAATTTTTGTTGTTTTTAAAGGGGACCATTTGATGGTTTCGTCATAGCAGTCTATCCTTCTGAGGGTTAGGAAGACTCGCAGAGATATTTTGGCCTCTCTCTGGAAAGTTAATTGATTGTATTATTAGGCAGTTTGATCGGGTTCAATCAGTTGGGGATGATTGTCAGACAGATGAATTGGAAACACAACGTTTTCATTTTTTTTTTTGTAGAATTAAGTCAGATCGGATCACAATTTTTAAATTCGAAAGTTTTAGAATATTTGAATTTAGAGTAATCTCAGAAATTTTGAAACATGATTTAGAAATTCATTTCTTTTACAAGTTTTTTAATATTCTTGAACTTTTTCGTACTTACAAATTTATTGTTATTTCTCAATATTTGGTATACCATATATGCTTATATATAAATCCAGTTTATTTTGTCATATATGCTTTTCATTTTTAATATATAAGTGTATGATTAACATAAAAACAATAAACAAAGTGCATTCAAAATTAACAATAAAATACAAAATTTCATTGCAAAACATAATTTTGGTAAATAAATATAAAAAACCGGAATATTTTGGAACGTTTCATACTCTTTTTGGATAAATATTCGATTTTTTCTTTTTGTTTGCAACCTTCCTAAGATGCTATGTATACATGGTTTGGTCAAACAAATGCCTTTTGGTGTAAGATAAAAAGAAAAATGATTGGAATAGTGACATAGTGGGAATGGGTGATGGTGAGATGTATTTTCTTTTTTGTTGCCACGTGTGCCATGAGTTATGTATTGAATTGTGACATATAATACGCTCACACGTGTGATGTGGGTATTTTTTTTTTATAAAAGGAATTTCTAACTTAGAAAACAATTAATATTGACCACCCCTAATCCTAATTCTAGACGGATTTGGATCCTATCCGAATTCAAATTGTGAGGATCTTTACATTATAATTGTTTATCGTACATTGTATAATTAAATTTTTATTTAAAATTAAACAAAAATAGTACCTAATAAAAACTAGCCACATGATATACGATGAACGGCTAAAATGTGAGGATATCTAGAGTCCCTACAAAGAAAATCCGGTCATCCTTTAATCTTAATCCCAATGCGAATTCAAATCTTTTGCACCCAAAACTCTTTGTGACTTTTTTGTGGTCTATGTTAGGGTTTGACACTTGTCAACTGCTAACTCTACACTTAAACGCCCTTGACTCACTTAAAAACACTAAGAATAAAAAAAAAATGTAATGTGAAGAACCCAAACCATCACCATGGTGGCCTGCTGGGTGTTGAAATTGGAGGACCGTCGTTGCCTTTGTCGAGCTCGTTGGTGAAGTGTTGGGGGTTAAGGATTTGGACCCGGATATGGCGGGCCACTGTAAAGTGGATATGGTAGTATCGAGGATCTGGAAAGAGACGGCAAGATTATCAGTGGGGAGAAGGAGGGGAAGCTTTGTGGGATGCTATGTTGGTGGTCGACACTGAGTGGAAGTGGGCAGGAACGGTTGGGCTTCTAGTTTAACGTTTCATTTTTTTTTTCCAAAGAATTAACAATGTTTAAAAGTAGAGTTAATTGTGAAGAGGCGTCAAACTCTGAGACAGGTGACAAAAATACCACATAAAATTTTGGGCGGAGAAGATTTGAACTCTCCTCATGCATCAGTCATAATTTCATATGACTAGTTTTGATAGTATTTGAAAACAAGTTATGGTTGTCAGACAAGATGGCTAGCTTGTCCTAGTCTCTTGGGTGGAAAAAAGAAAAGAAAATGTAATTCTTATAATCAAACCCACTCAATCAAGAGTTTTTTTTTTTTTTTTTTTTTTTTAAAGAAAACTAATAAAAAAGATTTGACAATTTTGAGTTTTAATCAAAATGACAAAAAAGTGTTGTAAGTGAATAGTATTATGAGTGATTTTTTTAGAGTAAAAATGTCATTTTCGTTAAAAGTAAACAATAACGAAAGTGTTTCATCAAAACTCTTTTTTTTTTGTTTGTTGACCAAACACATAGAATTGTTAACAATTGTGGTTCAAATACAACAACAATTTAAATAATTTCGGGTTTTTTATTCATGAATAATTCTTTCGAGTTTATTAGTTGAACTTTAACATGGCATCAAAACACACAATTCATGTGTTTGAGTTGAAGCGCCTAATATGCGCGTAATCGAAGGTCGAAGGTCGAAGGTCGAAGGTCCATATCTAGAAATCAAACATATTGCATAAAAACTTAAACGATGTTTAGTTTCTATACTCGCTGCCAATTGGTTTTTAAATTGAATTAAAAAATTTAGTTGAATAATATCTTTCTTTTGCATGAATAATATGGTTTTCTAAAGTAAAACAAGACCTGAAACAAAGCAACCCTTTTCTCATCAAAGCTGCATTTGTTTATACAAAAGTAAAAAAAAACAAACAAAAAGAATCTGGTAATTGAAAAAGGCTAAAAAAGCAAGAGTGGAAGCTTCAACACAAGCAACAATGGACATATCGTTAAGCAGTACCAACCAACGCATTAGAATATTGTAGACTTTTTGTAGTGAAGTCAAATGGCTGACAAACATAGTGATTGCTGACTTCCTTTTGAGAGAAAGGCCATCACCCACCAAACCCTTTGCCCTTAGGTGTGAGGGTGATCATGCAACGTGCGTCAATGGAACACCTACCTGTTTTCTACATTATATATGATACTTTTCATTTCATTTTTTATGAACCATACCATGCACATAGAATATCATCATTCTATTTTATGTGCATTCATATTCCAAGTTTCTTGTTCAACAAATTCATCAGTTCAATTTATGTTTACCATAACTTATTACTCAAATAATCACTAGTCGTACGAACTAATGACGTTACTTCTCTCTTTTTGTGAGAGAGAGATTTCATCTTCAACTTACATAGATAACAAATTTGTTATAAGTTCAAGTGTCTAATATATTTAGGGCAACGGATTCTTCGAAATTATGGTAATGAGTTTATAACTGAAGTGGTTACGAAAATTTTCTTAGTATACACTTGAATGTAGATGTTCCATTGACGTTGCATGATCCCCCCCCCCAAAAGGGTTTGGTGGATGATGGCCTTCCTTTCAAAAGGAAGTCAGTAATCACTATGTTTGTCAGCCATTTGACCAACAAAAAAAATCTACTACATTTATGTGTTGGGACTGCTCTACTTTCTCCATCATTGGCTGTGTTAAAGCTTCAAGTCTTTGCTTTTTCAATTACCAGCTTTTATTAAAACTTTTCTATAAACAAATGCAGCTTTGGATGGAGCCAATGAAGGTTCGCTGGGGGTAGATGCTCCCACTCAAGTAATTCATTTGTTTAGTTGTAAATTACAATTATATAATATACACGGTTATCTTTGAAGAAAATATATGTATCTAGTATCCAACATGCATTCATTCTACTTGTACTCCATATCAAATATTATATGAGCAATAGTGCTCTTGTTCTGTCATTCAAACCGAAAAAACCCTCTCCCGCCTATCATGTACTTATATTTTTCTCATCACTTTGCCACTTTCCACTACTATATTGAAATTTTTGTAACATTGGAATTGTGATACATCATTTGAAACCATCATTAATATCATATTGCGTATAACCATACTATAATAAGGTTTTCTTAGTTGTTTTTTGTTACCCCCACTAGAAGAAATTTCTGGCTCTGTCAAAAGGTTCCCTTTTTTCACACTGGCATGCTTTATTTTGGGTAGAGTTTTATTTTAGAAAACCACATTATTCATGCAAATTTGTTTGGACCATACTTGACCAATCCCGAAACTACTGAGCACTGGTCAACATTATACCGTCAAGGACCTAGAAGAGTTTCCCTCCAACCAGGAGGCCAATTACAGCGCGACACGTGTCGACATCAGAAGCCAATCATAGCGCAACACGTGTCAACATCAGAAGCCAATCACAACACGACACGTGTCAATGTCAGAATGAAACTAGAAACTCTCTTCTATAAATAGAGATCATTCTCTCACAATATTTCCTAATGTCATTTGTACCAAATCATTCACTTATACTCACTAAAGGAGAGCTTGAACCTATGTACTTGTGTAAATCCTTCACAATTGAATGAGAACTCCTCTACTCCATGGACGTAGCCAATCTGGGTGAACCACGTACATCTTGTGTTTGATTCTCTATCTCTATCCATTTACATACTTACCCATACTAGTGACCGGAACAATCTAGCGAAGGTCACAAATTTAACACTTTCTGTTGTACGAAAGTCCTCGTTGATTTTGTGCATCAACATTTGGCGCCGTCTGTGGGAACGACACTTATTCCCACTCTCTTCAGCTTTGTCAAGCTGGTTTCCACCATTCGTACACTCTCTTTTAACCAGGCATCCCTCTCTAACATGGGGAGCGAAGGAAGCCACAATACACAAAATGACACCCCTCTTGCACTTAGTGTGAAACAACGAAAGAATGAAGGAAAGAGGGTTGCTCTTCAAGCTAAAGTCGATGAGCTAGAAGCTCAAAACAACAAGATAGCAATGAAGAATGAGGTCTTCCATGAGCAGTATGAGAAGCTCTTTGAGACGCTCCACGAAACTATGCGTACTCAAACACGTGAGCTTGTTGCCCCTGTGGACATCAACCATCATCTGGGTGTCTTCCAACACGGAAGGTCACCTTCATTCGACATGGGTATCCCTGATGATGAGCGAGCTAATCATCAAAACATTGATCAACATGAGATTTCTCTCAACCCAGCTGCTTCGACCCGAAGCAGGAGAAATGGAGGAAGACACCTCCTTGCAGAAGGGTTGGAAGGATCGAAAACCGTTTATCGTGACTGCCGAGACTTCCTAAAGCAACGTCAAGAGAATCCCCTCCACATATGCTCGAAGATCAATGACACAAGGGTTTCTGAAAGACTCGGTCCCCTCCCACGACCCAGGCCAGCTGCCAATCTAGGGAAGGAACGACATGTCCTAGAGGAACATGAAGGTACATTGGACTCTGAGGTATTCCGACAGACTTGCCCTAGAAGTCAGTACGGCGAGTTCAAGGAAAAATCACACGCCATTGCTCAAACTTTCCTGCTTCAAAGAGGTGATGGAGACTTACGAAAGAAAATCCCAGTGGTACATGACTCCACTCAAGACCCCCTTGTCCTACAGCTCATTGAGGAAGTAAACAAGTTGAAGGCCGAACGTCAGGCCGAGATACCTGACTGAAACCAACCCAGGCCTGGCCCTCTCACAAGGATGATCCTTGACACCCCCCTTTAAGCGAAGACAAAACAAAATCTTGGTTTACAACTCTATATAGGAAAGAAGGACCCAATTAAACACTTTAACCTCTTTGAGTCCACCATGGCATATCAGATGCACACCGACGAATAGCGATATCTTCTCTTCCCCTCCACCTTCTCTGGCGGAGCTCTAAACTGGTATTGCCGTCTTCTACCTGAGACAGTAGACTCATTTGAGGAAGTGAGGAAACTGTTTGTCTCTCAACACATCTTCCAGACCGATCGCTTGCATTCTGCAGATGACTTGTACACTATTCGCCAGAAGCCAGACGAGTCATTACGAGAGTATGCTAGTCATTTCAGCCATGAGTATTCTCGCTGCGCTGAGGCAGATGACAAGACCACCCTCAAGGCCTTCACGGCAGGGCTACGTGATTGTTTCTTCAAGTACATGATCAATGCTAACACTTGGAAGACTTACTCTGAGGTGATGGCATAGGCTTATAACCATGCCTCCGCCAAGGCAAGGACATATTAAGGGAAACCCCCCACAACCACCCTTATCAGCAAGTAGGGAATGGAAGCCAGATCCAACCAAATGAGAAGACCTCGACCTTCCAAATGGCAGCGGTGCCTCCCCCTGCCTTACTTAATACTTCGCCAAGTCAACAGACATATCAATCTCAGGGCAAAAGGAAAGATTTCCATCCTCACCAGTCTTATTTTAATAAAAAGAGTAAGGGACACTACTGCGATAACCAAGGGTATCGCCAAGATAATCCCCGACCCCAAGCAGTCAACACAGTGGGTCAAGCACGTGTCAGAACAGCCCTTACTCCGAGGTATGAGGCATACACACCTTTGAACGCCACATGCGTGGCCATTTACCCCAGCATAGCACACTTGATACCGAAGCCAAAGTCGAGGCACCCAGATTACAAGCCCATGAAGAACATGGGCACGTTTTGCTGCTACCACGAGCATAACGGCTATGATGGTGAGAAGTGTATCACCCTTCATGATCATATTGAAGCTTTGGCACGTGAAGGAAAAATGGATCAATTCCTCCTTCACCCTCCAAAGGGTAATCGTAACCAACGCCAGGTAAATGTGATATATTCCATAAGTGGTGGCACACCCATATCTAAATCTTCCAACAGGGCCATGAAAAATAGTGAACAAGCTTTAAGGTCTTGCCACCAAGTGTTTCACGTGGAAGACATCAGAGGAGGTAAGTATCAAAAGCCTAACTGGGATCCAATATGTTTCTACCCTGAGGAAGAAAGAGGTATCATCTACCCTCACAACGACCCACTGATCGTGGAAGCTCACATAGCCAACTTTGAAGTATGATGAATTCTTGTGGACACGGGGGCTTCGGTCAATATCATGTTTGCTGAAGCTTTCAGGGCATTTAATGTAGTTGAACACTTGCTCAACCGCTCGATTTCCCGTTTGATAAGCTTCTGCGGTGATATCGTGCAACCTTTGGGGAACATACACTTACCTTTCACCATTGGTATAAGCCCTTACACAGCTACCATTACCACTAACTTCCTGGTGGTTGATTGCCTAACGGCATACAATGTCATCTTCGGACGCACAGGCATCTATGATCTCAAGGCCATGGTATCCACACATATGTTGTTGATGAAATTTCCAACCCCCTATGGCAATGGTTACATCAGATGAGATCAACTTAATGCACGATCATGTTACAACACTTTGGTCAAGCAATAACACCTGCATGTGCCCAAGGAAACCCTTTCTATACATAACCAAGTCATAAAGTCCAGCCCAGACGAAGCCAACTTGGATCTTCACGGTGGCAACAGTCAACCTGACGATCATCGAGATGACTTTTTCACCCAGTAAGCACAACCAGCTAAAGAGTTGGAGAAGGTCTCTATCTCAAAAGATTATCCGGATCGCATGGTGAAGATTGGTACCACCTTGTCACCATCTATTCGGTTGGCATTAATCTCTTTTTTGCAAGAGAACACTGAGGTCTTCGCTTGGACATACGAGGACATGCCAGGCATCTCTCCCGATATAATCTGTCATCATTTAAGTATTGACCCCAAGACTAAGCTAGTGAGACAGAAACGAAGATCTTATGATGTTGAACGGTACGAGGCAATGAAGGCAGAAGTTGAAAAACTTAAAGGCATAGGCTTCGTCCACGAAGTCAATTATCCAACGTGGGTAGCAAATGTTGTTCTTGTTAAGAAGAATCCGACCAAGGAAAGTCTCCTGCTTCAAAAGGTCTTGTGGAAAATGTGTGTCGATTACACCGACCTAAACAAAGGATGCCCGAATGATAGCTTTCCTCTTCCTCTCATAGACAGACTTATAGACTCTACGGTTGGATGTGAACTATTGAGCTTTATGGATGCTTACTTAGGATACAACCAAATCTTCATGAACCCTCCAGACCAAGAACACACAACCTTCACTATTGACAGGGGACTATATTGCTATAAAGTCATGCCCTTCGGCCTAAAGAATGCAAGAGCAACATATCAGAGACTGGTCAATTCAATGTTTGCCGAACAGATTGGGAAGAGCATGGAAGTTTACGTTGATGATATGCTAGTCAAGAGCAAACACGCTGACCAACACATCACCAACCTGTCTGAAACTTTCACCATTCTGAAGAAGTATCGAATGAGGTTGAACCCCAACAAATGTGCCTTCGGCGTAGGCTCTGGAAAATTCTTAGGCTTCATGATATGCCAACGAGGCATTGAGGCTAATCCCGAGAAGATCAAAGCAATCCTCGACATGAAGGAACCGGTAACTTCAAAAGACATCCAGAACCTTACTGGCAAGGTGGCAGCCTTAACTAGGTTCATCTCTAAGGCCACCGACATATGTGCTCCTTTCTTCAAAGCACTTAAGGGAAGTAAGAAGTACATTACATGGACTGATGAATGTGCTGAGGCATTTAAGAACCTCAAAGACTACATGAGTAAAGCCCATTTGCTCTCCAAACCTAAGGTTGGTGACACTCTCATTATCTATCTGTTGGTATCGGCTTCAGCAGTAAGTTCTATTCTCATTCGAAATGATGGTAATGTCGAATAGCCTGTCTACTACGCTAGCAAGGCCTTACAAGATGCGGAGACACGATACTCCAACATTGAGAAATTGGCTCTAGCATTGGTCATGTCTGCTCGAAAACTTCGCCCTTACTTTCAAGCACACTTCATCATCGTGCTTACCAATCATCCTCTTCGATAGATACTCCAAAGTCCTGACACTTCCGGGCGAATAATCAAATGGGCGATAACATTGGGTGAGTTTGACATCTCCTACCAATCAAAGCCAGCTGAGAAGGGCCAAGCAGTGGCAAACTTCATCGCCGACTTCACATATCCTATTGACATTGTTTCTACGCCTAAAGAAGTGGTTTCATTACCCTCGGAAGCTCAGAAAATAGAACCAACAGCCCCAGTATGAAGTCTATATGTTGATGGCTCGTCCAACCAACATGATTGTGGAGCAGGACTAGTCCTTACGACCCCTGACAAAGTGGAGATGGAGTATGCTCTTCGTTTCAAATTCAAGGCGTCGAACAATGAGGCCGAATATGAAGCCCTCCTAGCAGGCTTACGTTTGGCTAAACACCTTGAGGTTAAACGAATTGATATCTTCAGTGACTCCCAATTGGTGGTTAACCAGGTTACCAACAACTTTGATGCTAAGGATAACTCCATGGCAGCATATCTGGCACAAACACAATTGTTGCTCAAGCACTTCCACTACCAGATCACCTAAATTCCTCGAGCGGCAAACAGTCATGCAGATGCTTTGGCTCACCTCGCTTCAGTGGTGGAAGATAAGATTGGGAGAAAAATTCAGATCGAATTGTTGGCAGCACCAAGCACCATGGCTGTGGAAGTGTGCAATTTACAACAAGGAGATAGCTGGATTACCCCGATTTATAGATTCCTTGCTCATGGCACCTTTCCAAATGACAAGGTCCAAGCTAAGCAGATTTGATACAAGGCTACCCGTTACTTGATCATTAATGACCAACTCTACAAGCGGGGTTTTAACCTACCATACCTAAGATGCCTTACGCCCGCAGAGGCGGAAACTGTCCTTCGGGAAATACATGAAGGAGTCTGCGAAGATCATGCTGGATCTCGATCCCTAGCACACAAGGCTTTTCGCCAAGGATATTACTGGCCAACACTCCACCAAGATGCCATCAGAATATCCCGCTTATGTGATAAATGTCAACGCTACGCAACTATTCCTCACTCCCCTCCCGAGCCGCTCACTTCTATGATCAACCATTGGCCCTTCGCCCAATGGGGACTTGATTTGATCGGCCCAATGCCTGCAGGGAAGGGCAAGGTTCGCTATGCAATCGTTGCAGTTGACTACTTCACAAAGTGGGCCGAAGTAGAACCCTTGGCAACCATTACTGAGGCAAAAATAGAAGACTTCATATGGAATAACATCCTTTGCAGATTCGGCATTCCCAATGCGATAGTTACTGACAACGGGCTACAGTTCAACAACAATAAGTTTAGGATGTTCTACTATAAGTTCAACATCAACTTATGTTTTGCCTCCCTAGCTCATCCCCAGTTTAATGGACAAGTTGAAGCCATCAACAAAATAATCAAGCAAACTTTGAAAACCAGCTTGGACAAGGCTAAAGGTTGTTGGCCAGAATTTGTACCCCAGGTTCTTTGGTCATACTGCACTTCGTATCAGACATCAACAGGCGAAACCCCATTATCACTTGCCTTTGGTACAGAGGCAATTGTCTTAGTTGAGCTTGAGCAAGCAACGTTCCGAGTCCAGAACTATGTGCAAAGCGAAAATGACAAACAACTTACCCTCAACTTAGATCTAGTTGAGGAACACAGAAACCAGGCTCACTTGAGGAATGTCGCCTACAAGCAGCGCATCTCCAACTACTATGACTCAAAGGTCAAACCTCGTCCTTTCAAAGTGGGGGACTGGGTATTAAAGAAAAGATTACTCTGCGACAGAGTCCCAAGTGAAGGAACACTTAGTCCAAACTGGGATGGACCATTTGAAGTTGTTGGCATCAGTCGCCCTGGCTTCTACAAGCTTAGAAGCTCCGATGGCAAGACCCTTGGCCATCCATGGAATGCTGATCACTTGAAGTATTATTACAAGTAAACTCACATTGTACAAGTGTTAAGCTTCAGCCGTTCGGCATCCTATGTAACGAATACTATTTGGCATGAATTCAATAAAGAGGTGATTTAGACATCTCGATCCTAATCCTCTTACATTCTTAGCAATGAAACACTCAGGTTCAAAGCTTCAACATGAATGCTTCCAACATGAAACAAAGTCTAAGTATATGTCAACAAAACTATACAAATAAACGAACAGCTTCATAGTATATTCATTCAATCATACATTCCAACATATTCATACATAAGCCAACTATGCTTTGAAAGGGCTCAACATATTTTGTGTCATTCGACACTTGCTACAATGTGCCTAGACACCTTGCCCTTATTCTCACCAACCAGGTGATGAAAGGTGAAGAAAAAACTCATCTTCATGCCACCAACCAGGTGAAGAAGGAACTCATCTTCATGCCACCAACCAGGTGATGAAATGTACAACCCGTACTCTCCTTCATGCTACCAACCAGGTGATGAAATGTACAACCTGTACTCTAATATCATTTGGCAACTTGCCATTTATGCCACCAACCAGGTGATGAAATATACAACCTGTACTCTCCTTCATGCCACCAACTAGGTGATGAAATGTACAACCCGTACTCTAATATCATTTGAAAACTTGCCACTCATGCCACCAACCAGGTGAAGAATGAACTCATCTTCATGCCACCAACCAGGTGATGAAATGTACAACCTGTACTCTCCATCATGCCACCAACTAGGTGATGAAATGTACAACCCGTACTCTAATATCATTTGGCAACTTGCCATTCATGCCACCAACCAGGGGAAGGAAGAACTCACATTCGTACTACCAACCAAGTGATGAAAGCAACTCACCATTCATTCCACCTACCAGAAGAAGAGTGGTACAACTTGTACATGTGAACTCTTAGCATTCACAAATAATCAGAAACCCTCAAGCTTGACAACTCAACTAGAAGAACACTTATGCCCAACAAGAGTTATAGTCACCAACAAAGTCTTATTGCAAGCCAACAACAACTTCAATGCATGGCATACAAAGATCAAGCTATTCAGCCCTCTTGCATCTGCTTCAAACATTTCCCCTCTGTAACAATGTAAACACTACAACTCGTAGAAAGCTTCACACACTCTTGATCAAGACAATGTAAAGCAAAACCAATTTATGGTGCCAACAAGAGCTTCATTAAATGAGTTCAACCACAATTCTCAAAAGCTTCACACACTCTTGATCAAGACAGTGTGAAGCAAAACCAATTTATGGTGCCAACAAGAGCTTCATCAAAGGAGTTCAACCCCCATAATTCTCAAAAGCTTCACACACTCTTGATCAAGATAGTGTGAAGTAAAACCAATTTATGGTGCCAACAAAAGCTTTATCAATGGAGGGCAACCACAATTCTCAAAAGCTTCACACACTCTTGATCAAGACAGTGTGAAGCAAAACCAATTTATGGTGCCAACAAAAGCTTCATCAAATGAGTTCAACCACAATTCTCAAAAGCTTCACACACTCTTGATCAAGACAATGTGAAGCAAAACCAATTTATGGTGTCAACAAAAGCTTCATCAATGGAGGGCAACTACAATTCTCAAACCTTCGAAGCAAATTCAAGACTGTTAGAAGCAAATTCAATTTATATGGTTCATCCAAAACTTCGACTACTACAAGGTGTGGCTTGCATCACAATCTCTTGCTCAACAGTGTGGAAGCAAAATTTGTATATATTGTCTCTCCCACATTTTCAAATTTCCAGTTTCCCAAAAAAAAAAAAGGGGGGAAATTCAACAAAGCTTCATCAATGGAGGACAACTACAAATTCTTCAAAGCTTCACACTATCTTGATCAATATAGTGTGAAGCAAAATCAATTCATGGTACCCAAAAAAAGCTTCAACTCCAAAGCTTCACCTACAAAGCTTCAACACAAAAGCTTCATCAATGGAGGACAACTACAAATTCTCAAAAGCTTCACACTATCTTGATCAAGATAGTGTGAAGCAAAATCAATTCATGGTACCCAACAAAAGCTTCAACACAAAAGCTTGACCCACAAAAGCTTGACCCACAAAAGCTTCACCTACTAAAGCTTCACTCACAAAAGCTTGACCCACAAAAGCTTCACCTACAAAAGCTTGACCCACAAAAGCTTGACCCACAAAACTTCACCCACAAAAGCTTCACCTACAAAACTTCAACACAAAAGCTTCACCTGCAAAACTTCAACACAAAAGCTTCACCTACAAAAGCTTCACATTATCTTGATCAAGATAGTGTGAAGCAAAATCAATTCATGGTGCCCAACAAAGCTTCAACCTTAAAGCTTCAACATCAAAGCTTCACCTACAAAGCTTTAAAATATATATATATATATATATATATATATATATATATATATTTAATTTTTTTTTCTTCAGAAATTCGAAAATTAGAAAATTCAAAAATTCGAAAATTCGAAAAAAAAAAATTGAAAAAAAAAATTGCCTAGGCCTCATCTTCTTTGGGCCTAACAACTTTCATAACAAATATATATGAAGAATGAGTTTTGGGCTACCACTTAGAAAGGAAATGCCTCATTCGTCAACTCCCTCGACCGAAGACTTGGGAGACTCCTACCATATGCTACTGCACCTTGATACTCGGAAGTCTCATGACCACTCAGTGACTTGGATTTTTCAAGTCTCCAAACGAGAAGTTTTCCTCACTCGGGAAATTAACGGAGCACTACCTCAACCTACATGCTTCACTCACAAAGCTTCAACATACAAGCTTCAACAAAAGGAAAAATTCAAAGAACTTAGTGAAGAAGGCCTTGGTGTATTTAACACAATACGTTGAAATGAAGCAAAGCTTGTTTATTGATATCTCCGATAAGTTACAAATATGTACATATACATGAATCAAAATAAACAAACAAGAGGGAGCCTTCACAAAGGTTGCTCAGGAGAAGTCTCAGCAGTCGGCAGAACCCCAGAAAGAAGAGGCACCATAGGGTGATTATTCGGAGCCTCAGTACTAGGGAGAACCCCAGAAGGTTGATCATTTGGTACAACCTCAGAAGACGAAAGCAATAAATGCCTTTGGAACAAACCCACAAACCTCTGATGATCAAGTAAAATTTGACCATCAGATTCCTGCAGCTGGTCGAGCTTCCTCTTCATGTTTCTACCATAGTCATGTGCGAGCCTGTGCAACTGTTTATTCTCATGCTTGAGCCCTTTGATCTCTTGTTTGAGACTTATCACTTTAGTCGCCAATAATTCAACTTGGCGGGTTCTAGCAAATAGGCGTTGGGCCATATTAGACACAGAACCTGCACACTGAACATTGAGAGCCAGAGAATCCTTAACAGCCAACTCATCAGACTGTTTGGAAAGTAGTCTGTTATCTTTAGGAGTGAGAAGGTTCTTGGCCATCACCGCAGCGATCATATCATTCTTCATCATAGAGTCCCCAACGGTAAGAGGACTAGTAGGGGATAAGAAGGATGTGCGCCATATATTGTCTTGAGAAGGCATGGCTGCCTCTTCACCAAAGTTCAAGTCAAAACGACGGTCGGATGGGATAGACATTCTCAGAAATGATAAATGAGAAATGAGGTGCAATAAATCTCTGAAGTAAGGGAAAAATTCCTACAAGCAATAACTCTCTGAATGAACTCCTTGCACTCAATTGGTTCCCTTATAAAAGATAGGGCAATAGGGCCGCTGGTTCAAAAATCGAAGAGGCACCACTCTCCGAATTCCGAAGAGGCCCAATTTTCCACACGCAACATCAGCTCCTCGGGTACCACAGATAACTTTGCCAAAGATCTCTGACAAAGTTTAGACACATAAATTTTGAAGGTCCAGCTACCCTACTATTACCCACAAGGGTAAAGGAACAGCACCACTGCTTGATAACTAGAAAGTCCCAATGTGTGTCAACCTCCGTGCTCCGTGGCAAGGCAGACTGGCAAAAATGCCCAACCTTTACTCACATTCGAGAAAACACTCCTAACAAGATTGCTTGCTCAAAAATCAAAGAGGAACCACTCTCCAAATCTCGAGAGCCTAACTCCCAATAGGATTATTTTCTCAAAAATCGAAAAGGCACTGCTCTCCGAATCTCAAGAGCCAGACTCCCAACAGGATTGCTTTCTCAAAAATCGAAGAGGCACTGTTCTCTGAATCTCAAGAGCCAGATCCCCGACATGATTGCTTGTTCGAAAACCGAAGAGGCACCGCTCTCCGAACTTCGAGAGCCAGATTTCCTTGGATAAAGCTTGTCTTCAATCTTCACACGCAACATCAGCTTTCCAGATACCACAGACCACATTTTCAAAGTGCTCTGACAAAGTTAAAACATGTGAAGCTTGTAGCTCTCACTACATTGCTATGACCAAGAAGGGTAAAGGAATAACATTATTGCTTGTTCAAAAATCGAAGAGGCACCGCCCTTCGAATCTCGAGAGCCAGACTCCCAATAGGATTACTTTCTCAAAAATCGAAGAGGCATCGCTCTCCGAATCCCAAGAGCCAGACTCTCAAAAGGATTACTTTCTCAAAAATTGAAGAGGCAACGCTCTCCGAATCTAGAGAGCCAGATCCCCGACAGGATTGCTTGTTCGAAAACCAAAGAGGCATCGCTCTCCGAACTTTAAGAGCCATATTTCCTTGGATAAAGCTTGTCTGCAATCTTCACACGCAACATCAGCTTTCTAGATACCATATACCACTTTTTAAAAGTGCTCTGACAAATTTAAAAAACACGTGAAGCTTGCAGCTCCCACTACATTGCTATGACCAAGAAGGATAAAAGGAATAGCATTACTACTTGTTGTTAGGGAGACTCCTATATATGTCGACCTCCATCCTCCACGGACAGGCAGACTTGCAAAAATGCTCAACCCTTCCTCATACCTGAGAGGGCACTCCTAACGAAGCCTCTCGAAATACTCAGCTTTCTTCCCCCCCCCAATAATACCTATGTAAACCAGCCACACCAGAGCATGAGTACCTCATATCATCAGGGTCAAAAGCAAGAGTATCCCATATCATGTTTTTTCCTTGTCTTTTCCTTTGCCTTGTTCTTACCTGCAAGACAAGGAGAAATAGAACAATCAGTCAGCAATTGGAATCAAGCTTCCAGTCAGGAACTAACTGCCTGGAACCTTTTGCCTGATTACTTACCTGGCATTGCTCTCGAGTACTCATCTTCAACATCTTATACTTCCAGAAAAAACACCACATCTGCCTGAGGAATGGATAGGGCAAGTGAGAAGGATACAAGGAAGCATGTGGAGACAAACGCAATAGAACACATGCTGATTCATCTATTACTTCGTCAACAGCAAAAGTATCCCATATCATCAAGGTCGAACACACTCTTGATTTGATGGACTTGTTTTGACCCTCAAATTCTTGAGTCGGCCTTATACTCTGGAGGAAACCAGAAAACCCTCCAGCCCAGTTCAAGAATAAGCTTGTGGAAAGTTACTTTTTCAAAAGCAAAAGTATCTCATATCATCTCTTCTCCATTTGTTCTCCTTATCCTTGTTGCTATTTACGACACAAAGAGAAGGAGAACAATCAACCGGAAGCCGAAGTCGAACCTCCGATCCAGGTTACTTGCTTGGAAGTTTGATTACTTACCTTGTCTGTTACCTCTTTCAGCAAATCTCCTAGCTCGACGACTTGGGGGACTCCTATTATAGGGTTTTGTATCGCACTTGACCAAGCCCAAAACTACAAGTAAGCTTTAAGTGAAATTGATACATTACTTTGTGCATCTTCATCGGTTAAAGATACCACCCCTGGATGGAGGAAAATTACTTCCAGAGAAGATGCCACAGCTACGTATGAGACAGATAAGGCAAGTGAAAATGATACCACACTTCGGTACTTAGAAGTTTCATGATTACTCAATGGCTTAGATCTTGTAAGTCCTCAACCGAGGAGCTTCCCTCACTCGGGAACTTAGGGGAACACTGTTTGTACCATACTTGACCAATCCCGAAACTATTGAGCACCGGTCAACATTATACCGTCAAGGACCTAGAAGAGTTTCCCTCCAACCAGGATGCCAATTACAGCGCGACACGTGTCGACATCAGAATCCAATCATAGCGCGACACGTGTCAACATCAGAAGCCAATCACAATACGACACGTGTCAATGTCAGAATGAAACTAGAAACTCTCTTCTATAAATAGAGATCATTCTCTCACAATATTTCCTAATGTCATTTGTACTAAATCATTCACTTGTACTCACTAAAGGAGAGCTTGAACCTATATACTTGTGTAAACCCTTCACAATTAATGAGAACTCCTCTACTCCGTGGACATAGCCAATCTGGGTGAACCACGTACATCTTGTGTTTGCTTCCCTATCTCTATCCATTTACATACTTACCCATACTAGTGACCAGAGCAATCTAGCGAAGGTCACAAACTTAACACTTTCTGTTGTACCAAAGTCCTCGCTGATTTTATGCATCAACACAATTCAATTTAAAAACCAATTGGTAGTGAGTATATAAACTCAACATCATTTAAATTTTAAATTTTCATGTAAAAGCTTTCATTTCTCGATATGGACTCCCTTGTTGGTGATGGATGTGCATATCAAAAGAGTGAGAAAAAAAAACAAGACTTGGAAGTGCCCAAGGACTAGATGGTGGAATCTAAAAGGAGAAAAACAAGCCATTTTCAAAGAGAAAGTAATCACCCAGTGTGTGTGGGATAGAGAGGGGGAAGCTAGCCAAAGGTGGGATTCCATGGCTAGTTGTATCCGAAAAGTAGCAAAATAGGTATTAGGAGAGTCCAAGGGCTTTGCTCCACACCAAAAGGAATCTTGGTGGTGGAATGAGGAGGTACAAACAGAGGTCAAGGCTAAGAAGGAATGTTGTAAAGCCTTATACAAGGATAGGACCGATGAAAATGGTCAAAGGTATAGAAGAGCGAAGCAAGAGGCGAAGAAAGCTGTGAGATAAGCTAAGTTAGAGGCTTATGACGATATGTATAAGGGACTAGATGCCAAAAAAAGGAGAGTTGGATATCTATAAACTAGCTAGAGCAAGGGAAAAGAAGACAAATGACCTAAACCAAGTGAGGTGCATCAAGGATGAGGATGGAAAAGTTCTTGCTCCAGAGAACGCGGTCAAAGACAGATGGAGAGGTTATTTTCATAATCTTTTCAATGAAGGACATGAAAGGAGTACTTCTTTAGGGGAGTTAAGTAACTCAGAAGAGTGTAGAAACTACTCATTTTATCGTCGAATCAGGAAGGAAGAAGTGGTTGTAGCTTTGAAGAAGATGAAGCATAGAAAAGCAGTGGGCCAAGACGATATACCGATCGAAGTGTGGAAAGTCTTGGGAGAGACAGGTATAACATGGCTCACTGACCTTTTCAATAGGATTTTGAAAACGAAGAAGATGCCAAATGAGTGGCGAAAGAGCACTTTGGTACCTATCTACAAGAATAAGGGCGACGTACAAAATTGCATGAACTATAGGGGTATTAAGCTAATGAGTCATACAATGAAGCTCTGGGAGAGAGTCATTGAGCATAGATTGAGCCAAGAGACACGGGTTTCGGACAACCAATTCAGGTTCATGCCAGGGCGCTCAACCATGGAGGCAATCTATCTCTTACGAAGATTGATGGAAAGATATAGAGATGGGAAAAAGGATTTACACATGGTCTTTATAGATTTGGAAAAAGCGTATGATAGGGTCCCAAGAGACATTCTTTGGAGGATTTTAGAGAAGAAAGGAGTATGAGTAGCATATATCCAAGCTATAAAAGATATGTATGAAGGAGCAAAGACTGCCGTAAGAATTCATGAAGGACAAACCGAAAGCTTCCCCATAACTGTAGGATTACATCAAGGCTCATCCTTAAGTCCTTACCTTTTTGCGTTGGTAATGGATGAGTTAACAGGACATATTCAAGATGATATTCCTTGGTGTATGCTTTTCGCAGACGATATAGTGCTGATAGATGAAACTCAGGAAGGGGTAAATGCGAAGCTTAACCTTTGGAGAGAAGTGTTGGAATCTAAAGGTCTTCGCCTAAGCCGATCAAAGACAGAATATATGGAGTGCAAGTTCAGTGCAAATGGAGTCCAAAATGAGTTAGGGGTGAGGATCGGAGATCAGGAAATACCAAAGAGCGATCGTTTTTGATACTTAGGATCTATCTTGCAAAAGAACGGATAATTAGATGGAGATCTCAACCATAGAATACAAGCTGGATGGATGAAGTAGAAGAGCGTATCTGGCGTGTTGTATGATCGCCATATACCACTGAAGCTCAAGGGAAAATTTTATAGGACGACAATAAGGCCGGCGATGCTGTATGGCACAGAATGTTGGGCGGTGAAGCATCAACACGTACACAAAATAGGTGTAGCAGAGATGAGGATGCTTCGTTGGATGTGTGGGCACACGAGAAATGATAAGATTAGGAATGAGGATATCCGAGGTAAAGTAGGAGTAGCCAAAATTGTAGGAAAGCTGAGAGAAAATCGGTTACGGTGGTTTGGATATGTGCAAAGAAGGCCTACTGACGCTCCGGTTAGAAGATGCGACTACATGATAGAGGTTCAGGGCCGAAGGGGTAGAGGAAGACCTAGGAAAACTTTGGAAGAGACTCTAAGAAAAGACTTAGAGTACTTGGATCTAACGGAGGAAATGACACAACACCGAGCATAATGGTGTTCTAAGATTCATATAGCCGACCCCACTCAGTGACTTGGATTTTTCAAGTCTCCAACCGAGAAGTTTTCCTCACTTGGGAAATTAAGGGAACACTACCTCAAACCACTGATGATCAAGTAAAACCTGACCCTCAGATTCCTTCATCTGGTCAAGCTTCATTTTCATGTTTGTAGCATAGTCATGTGCGAGCCGATGCAACTGTTTATTCTCATGCTTGAGCCCTCTAATCTCCTGTTTGAGACTCATCACTTCAGCCACCAATGATTCAACTTGGCGGGTTCGAACAAATAGGCGTTGGGCCATATTAGACACAGAACCTGCACACTAAACACTCAGAGCCAGAGAATCCTTAACAGCCAACTCATCAGACCGTTTGGAAAGTAGTCTGTTATCTTTGGGAGTAAGAAGGTTCCTGGCCACCACCGCAGCGGTCATATCATTCTTCATCACGGAATCCCCAACGGTAAGAGGACCAGTAGGGGATAAGAAAGATGGGCGCCATATGTTGTCTGGAGAAGGCGTGACTGCCTCTTCAACAAGGTTCAAGTCAAAACGACGGTCGGAGGGGCCAGACATTTTCAAAGGTGTTGAAGAGAAGAGGTCGGACAAATCAAAATCTTAGAAGTGCAAGAAGGGAGCTTCTACTGGTGGAGATTCAAGTGTGCTTTGGAACTTAATGCCAGCCTCTATAAAAATCTACACTTTACGGAGTTTTAGAAATCGAAGAAGTGCCTGCCCAGAAATCGAAGAGGTGTTTGCTTTCTCAAAAGCTAGGCTGCTCAGAGACCACGAGGGCCGATCTCAGAAATCGAAGAGGCGTTTGCTTTATCAAAAGCTAGGCTGCTCAAAGACCATGAAGGCCGATCTCAGAAATCGAAGAGGCGCTTGCTTTCTCAAAAGCTGGGCTGCTCAGAGACCACGAGGGCCGATCTCAGAAATCGAAGAGGCATCTGCTTTTTCAGCCTTGTCAGCACCTGTCACATGCACACTCAGCTTTGCTGAAATTACGGGCATTCTGTTGAAGATTTTTGGTGAAGTAGAAAGCACGTGAATCTTACTGTTCAATCACCACTCTCCACACGTACCATCAACTCTTCGGGTACCACATATAACTTTTCCAAAGTTCTCTGATAAAGTTTAGACACGTGAAGCTTGCAGCTCCCACTACATCGCTATGACCAAGAAGGGTAAAAGAATAGCAAAGAAACAGCACTAACAAAGTTTAGACACATAAATTTTGAAGGTCTAGCTACCATATTATTACCCACAAGGGTAAAGGAACAGCACCACTGCTGGATAATTGGAAAGTCCCTATGTGTCAACCTCTGTGCTCCGTGGCAAGGTAGACTAGCAAACATGCCCAACCTTTACTCACATTCAAGAAAACACTCCCAACAAGATTGCTTGCTCCAAAATCGAAGAGGCACCGCCCTCCGAATCTCGAGAGCTAGACTCCCAACATGATTACTTTCTCAAAAATTGAAGAGACACCGCTCTTCGAATCTCGAGAGCCAGACTCCCAGCAGGATTGCTTTCTCAAAAATCGAAGAGGCACCGTTCTTCGAATCTCGAGAGCCAAATCCTCGATAGGATTGCTTGTTCGAAAACCGAAAAGGCACCGCTTTCTCAACTTCGAGAGCCAGATCTCCTTGGATAAAGCATTTCCGTAATCTTCACACGCAACATCAGCTTTCCAGATACCACAGACCATTTTTTCAAAGTACTCTGACACACGTGAAGCTGGCAGCTCCCACTACCATGCTATGACCAAGCAGGGTAAAGGAATAGCATTACTACTTGTTGTTAGGGAGACTCCTATATATGTCGACCTCCATCCTCAATGGACAGGCAGACCTGCAAAAATGCTCAACCCTTCCTCATATCTGAGAGGGCACTCCCAACGAAGCCTCTCGAAATACTCAGCTTTCTTTCCCCCCGATAATACCTCTGCAAACAAGCTGCACCAGAGCAAGAATATCTCATATCACCAGGGTTAAAAGCAAGAGTACCCCATATCATGCTTTTTCCCTGTCTTTTCCTTTGGCCTTGTTCTTACCTGCAAGACAATGAGAAAGAGAGCAATCAATCAGCACTTGGAATCAAGCTTCCAGTCAGGAACTGACTGCCTGTAACCCCTTACCTAATTACTTACCTGGCATTGCTCTCGAGTACTCATCTTCAACGTCTTATGCTTCCAGAGAAGATACCACATCTGCCTGAGGAACAGATAGAGAAAGTGAGAAGGATACAAGGAAGCATGTGGAGACAAGCGTAACAGAACACGTGCCGATACATCCACTACTTTGTCAACAGCAAAAGTATCCCATATCAGCAGGGTCGAACGTACTCTAGATTTGATGGACTTGTTTTGACCCTCAAATTCTTCAGTCGGCCTTATACTCTAGAGGAAACCAGAAAACCCTCCAGTCCAGTTCAAGAATAAGCCTATGGAAAGTTACTTCTTCAAAAGCAAAAGTATCTTATATCATCTATTCTCCTTTTTCTTCTCTTTATCCTTCTCTTTATCATTCTCTTTATCCTTCTCTTTATCCTTCATGCTGCCTGCAAGATAGGGAGAATGAGAACAATCAGCCGGAACTCGAAATCAAACTTCTGATCTGGGACTGATTGCTTGGAGCTCTGATTGCTTACCTTGTCTGTCACCTCTTTCAGCAGATCCCCTAGCTCGGCGACTTGGGGAACTCCTACTGCATGGTTTGTATCGCACTTGACCAAGCCTGAAACTACAAGTAAGCTTCAAGTGAAATTGATACATTACCTTGTGCATCTCCACCAGTTAAAGATACCACCCCTGGATGGAGGAAGAGTACTTCCAGAGAAGATGTCACATCTACCTATGAGACAGATAAGGCAAGTGAAGACGATACCACACTTCGGTACTTAGAAGTTTCGTGATTACGAGATCATTCTCCCACAATATTTCCTAATGTCGTTTGTACTAAATCATTCACTTGTACTCACTAAAGGAGAGCTTGAACCTATGTACTTGTGTAAACCCTTCACAATTAATGAGAACTCCTCTACTCCGTGGACGTAGTCAATCTGGGTGAACCACGTACATCTTGTGTTTGCTTTATTGTCTCTATCCATTTACATACTTATCCACACTAATGATCGGAGCAATCTAGCGAAGATCACAAACTTAATACTTTATGTTGTACCAAAGTCCTCACTGATTTTGTGCATCAACAATCCTTAAGTCCTTACCTTTTTACGTTGGTAATGGATGAGTTAACAGGACATATTCAATATGATATTCCTTGGTGTATGCTTTTCGTAAACGATATAGTGTTGATAGATGAAACTCAGGAGGGGTAAATGCGAAGCTGAACCTTTGGAGAGAAGTGTTGGAATCTAAAGGTCTTCGCCTAAGCCGATCAAAGACAGAATATATGGAGTGCAAGTTCAGTGCAAATGGAGGCCAAAATGAGTTAGGGGTGAGGATCAGAGATCAGGAAATACCAAAGAGCGATCATTTTCGCTACCTAGGATCTATCTTGCAAAAGAACGGAGAATTAGATGGAGTTCTCAACCATAGAATACAAGTTGGATGGATGAAGTGGAAGAGTGCATCTGGTGTGTTGTGTGACCGTCGTAGGCCACTGAAGCTCAAGGGAAAATTTTATAGGACGGCAATAAAGCCGGCGATGCTGTATGGCACAGAATGTTGGGCGGTGAAGCATCAACACGTACACAAAATGGGTTTGGACATGTGCAAAGAAGGCCTACTGACGCTCCGATTCGAAGATGTGACTACGGGATAGAGGTTCAGGGATGAAGGGGTAGAGGAAGACCTAGGAAAACTTTGGAAGAGACCCTAAGAAAAGACTTAGAGTACTTGGATCTAACGGAGGACATGACACAAAACCGAGCGCAATGGCGTTCTAGGATTCATATAGCCGACCCCACTTAATGGGAAAAGGCTTTGTTGTTGTTGTTGATTCTTTTGCAGAAATACCCAATTCATTTTCCTTTTTGGGTATTTCTTAAGTGTACATTATATTAGTTATTTTTGTGTGGATGAACTGTATTGTATCCATCTGACTTTGACATCTATTATCCCATGCTTACATATATGATATTTCTATTTCGTTGATATATAGGTTCATTACATATCAATTTGGAGAGTGAAATACCTGTGTTAGAAAACACCTTTTTTTTCTGAGTCTTAATTATTATTTCACATATGATTATCCAACGTTCCCATATTTACCAAATATTTAACGTGGATGTTTTTTAGACTGATGTAGTGATGAACATGGTCTCCGTCCTATCACCACCCCCCCCCCCCCCCCAAAACACACACACACACACAGAGTTACAGTTACAGTTTAACCAGAGATGCAAGTGTGCAGTGGGTAACTTGTTATGGAAGGCAGTAGTCAGGCAATCTTTTCTCTAAGTTTTAATAGAACAAGAAGCCTGATTTTACAATACAGGAAGATAATTTATTTTCATTATTCTTGAAAAAGGCTTGTTGTTGTTGTTGTTGTTATTCTTGAAATTGTCCCATTGGATGCTCAAAGTACTGGTTTATGCTTGGGTCAAAGTTGTTGTTTTTTTTTTTTTTTTAATTGATGATATATCTTTTTTCTAATAATAATTTTATAGAAACATTTGGTGTGCTTTTGGTACAGATATGCATCAAACCTTGCTTTTGGTAAAATAGCAAGTATTCTTCTGACATAATTTCCTACTAATCATTATTCCAGATTCAAGTAGATTTTGAATTTCCTAGTTACCTAGTTAGGCAATGAACTAATTTGCCTTATGATCATGAAATATTTGTTTCTTCTGTTTCTTTGAACCTTTATAACGTGAGTTATGAGAGTTTGTGCGGTAACTTTCTCATATTTATAAGCGATTCTGAGAAACGTAGTTCCTGTTTAGGAACTTGAGTTCAGATGGTTGGATGTTGTCTGGTGGATATATGGTTAACTTGTTTTTTTTATTTTTTATCTTGAATTTCAGCTGGTTCATCCAAACAACAAGAACATTCCAGATATTCCTGGATTAGCCCCTCCTGCAATGACTCGAAAGTACTGTGGAATCCATACTGAGGAGAGATCAAAATGGACCATGTCATGAGATTGCCAAGATGGTTCGTGCTCAAATGAACGTTAGCTTTTACCCTGTTTTACGGAACAGATACGGAAGCTATATCCCGGTAAGTTTTGCTCTGAAGGCCAGCTGATTTTCGAGAAAGCCAGTCTTACCACTGTTGTTGTGCCTTGTGTTATTGGCTTCAGTTGCATGAGATATGTATTATCATTGTTTCTTCCCTCTGACTGTATACAAGGTGTATTTTAGGATGTATTGGTTCTCATACATTATTTACCCTTTGGTTGTATTTGTAGTCACTTTTTACCGAATCTTTGTTTGGTAAATTATTTCATGTACCAAATTAATATTCAAATTTCAAAGTGAATTTCGATTTTCGTAGATTGAATGCATCTAAGTCAGAAGTTGATGTGATAGTAATATACAACACAATAAAATGATAAGATTTTGCATGATAAATTATAGGTATTGGTGGTTAACAAATTGGGTTTAAGTTTAGGATTATTTCATACGACGCAAACACGATACATTTATGGTAAATGAACATTAGAGTATGTAATGCATTATAATGACCACTTAGTACTGTAATCTAGTGATATTCTCCTTCATTTCATTTGTAAGTGAGAGGTTTTACGTTCATTTGTAAGTGAGAGGTTTTACGTTTGAATTTTAAAAATAGAGAGTTCGCATGGATGAGTTGAGCTCCAAGCCCTAGAAAGGTAATTTTATTTTTAAATTGTAGAATTAAGTTAGATTGAATCACAATTTTCAAATTCAAAAGTTTTAGAATATTCGAATTCCGAGTAATCACAGAAATTTTGAAACATGAGTTAGAAATTCATTTCTTTTACAAGTTTTTTAATATTCTTGAATTTTTTCGTATTTACAGATTTATTGTTATTTCTCAATATTTGATATACCGTATATGCTTATATATAAATCCAGTTTATTTTGTAAAATATGCTTTTCATTTTTAATATATAAGTGTATGATTAACATAAAAACAATAAACAAAGTGCATTCAAAATTAACAATAAAATACAGAACTTGATTGCAAGACATAATTTTGATAAATAAATATAAAAAACTGGAATATTTTGGAACGTTTCATAGTCTTTTTGGATAAATATTTTTTTTTTATTTTTGTTTGCAGCCTTCCTAAGATGTTATGTAATACATTGTTTGGTCAAACAAATGCCTTTTGGTGTAAGATAAAAAGAAAAATGATTGGATTAGTGACTTAGTGGGAATTGGAGATAGTGAGATGTATTTTCTTTATGGTTGCTGCGTGTGCCATGAGTTATGTATTGAATTGTGACATATAATACTTTCACACGTATGATGTGTGCAATTTCTTTTTATAAAAGGAATTTCTAACTTAGAAAACGATTAATATTGACCACCCCTAATCCTAATTATAGACGAATTTGGATTCTATTCGAATTCAAATTGTGGAGATCTTACGATCCTTACATTTTAACCGTTTATCATACATTGTGCGGTTACTTTTTATTTAAAATTAAACACAAATAGTATTTAATGAAAGATGATCACACGATATACTATAAAAAAGGTCGTACCCAGTGCACAAGGCTCCCGCTTTACGCAGGGTCTGGGAGAGGTGAACACGATATACTATGAACAACTAAAATATAAGGATCCTAGGATCCTCACAAAGAAAATCCGGAGAAAATCCTCATCCTCTAATCTTAATGCTAATGCAAATTCAAATCTTTTGCACCCAAAGCTCTTTGTGACTTTTATGTGGTCTATGTCGGGATTTGACACTTGTTAACTGCTAACTCTACACTTAAACGCTCTTTTAACTCACTTAAAAACACACAAGGAAAAGAAAAAATAAAACCAACCCATGGGAAAATTTCTAGTTCTTCACTGTCAAGCACGGGCAGTGGTTATGTCAACAATTTCATGTTTGACATATTTCCCTACGTTTGGTTTTGAAGAAATGCATATAGACCAACCAACCTACATTTTGACATCTTCCCATCATCAACCCAAAAAATAAGTAAAGAAACCCATTTCCATATTCCATACGCAAAATATTGCATTAAGGGAGTGAATCCACACTTTTTGTTAGCATGTAGGGTCAGATAAGAATGTAAGGGCCTGTTTGGTGGGCCAGTTGGACTATATGTTGTGACCAATTAAAATGGATTTGAGTTCACTCCGTTATTTGTTATGTCAAACTATGAGATGAACTAGATTATACATGATGAGATATGAATCTATAATAAAGTGAGCTATCTAACTTATCATATCACACAGGTTACAAGTCTTGTTTTACAAAGCCTAACCTGATGCCCATTCCTGTCTAGCCCACCAAAAGAGCCCAAGAGTATAAAAAGAAAGTCCTTTTGTGATTCCCTAATATAAGTGGGATATGTATATTGTATTTTTCATGTAAGTTTATGAATATATAGATAAATTTGTGAAATTTTATCATGTCAGTTGCATTGTGAGGATATGTTCATGACACTTTGTAATTGCATGCCTAATTAACCCTAATTAGCCCAATAAAAAAGGTCTTTTGCAAGATATCATTCGAGTTGCATTGCAAGGATAAGTTCATGACAAGAAAATGGCATTGTAATTGCATGACTTTCAAGTTTAGAAGGGTTTGTTCGGTCCCAACTCAATCTCCACCCCTCCAAAACCAAATTGAATTCCATGGGTGTCTATCGATACCGATCGCTTTTCCCCTCTTCACTGAAGGTGCTCCTAGATGTAATCAAAACACAAAATGCCTCGAAAGTAATAACCAAAATGTTGACTCTAAAAAGCTAGAAAACTTCCATGCGAAGAAGGCGGCTTTTCTAAGAGACGTGGAGGAGCTTCAGAGCCATAGGAGAGTTGTTTAAGATTTCCAAGATGCAGAACCCCTCTGTGAGCTTGCCTCTTTTGAGTAGCATGGTTGGAAGATGGAAATCTTAATAAATGATGATAACTCTGGCAATTTCAAAAGGGAAGTACACGATGCAGGCAATAGGGTGGGGATAGAGGTTACTTCTCTATCCCCACCCTCTTGCCCGCATCATGTACTTCTCTTTTGAAATTGCCAGAGTTATCATCATTTATTAAAATTTCCACTTTCCAACCATGCTCCTCAGAAGAAGAGGCAAGCTCGCAGAGGGCTTCTGCATCTTGGAAATCTTCAACAACTCTCCTATGGCTCTGGAGCTCCTCCACGTCTCTTAGAAAAGTCTCCTTCTGCGCATTAAAGTTTTCTAGCTTTTCGGAGTCAACATTTTGGTTATTACTTTCGAGGCTTCTCACCTTTCTGTTCGGGTGAAGGTAATCATTTTGTTTGTTTGATTTCTTTCTAATATTCAAATAATTATTGTTTTCTGCTCCGAATTTGAAAACTATTTGGTATATTATGTATTTGGGTATCCTAAATTATAATATATGGATGATTGAGTATTATGGATTCATTTACTGAAATTAAGCTTATTCAGTTTTTAATTTTTACGTATAATCTTTTAGTTAGGGATGTTATTCCTTTCTTTGTTACAAGTTTGGACCAAATTAATTAAGGAAGCCTTTGCCATTTGTTATTCAGTTTTTAATTAAGCTCATTCATTCAGAGGAAACGAAGCCATTGCCATTTGCTTCGTATAGCTTCCTTTCGATCTTCAAACGGAATGGGAATTAGATGTGCGTACAAAAGGGTCGAAATCACTTGAGAATGTGGAAGCATCACAACTTTTCTGGTTAAATACATCACGAGATGCTTTCCCATATTTTCCGCATGCAGTTCTAGAGAAGTAATACAAGAGAAAGAGATAGAAATGGACAGAAAAAAAGAATGAGATTGTTCCCTGAGAGTGCTCTTGCTACGGTTAAGCGATCTTCGGATAATTCTATATATTGCTCAGCTGCAATGGGATTTAGAATACGAGTTTGTTGTATTTGTGAACTTGTGCTCAACTCCGGAGTTGGTTCATCGTGTTTTTTCTTTCTGGTACTTACTGTCATATCAGCACGATTAGTTACAAGTTAGTTAATCACCTACTTATTATTTTGTGCCATTCAAATCTGCAATTCAAAGAGACTTTTGCCAAGGAGGGTATCTGCATATCAAATTAAACAGTTCAAACAAAATCTCAACATCAACAGGATGATGACGATGCTGTTACAATGTAAATTGCTTTTACTGGTATGGTTTATCTCATTTAAGTTATAATGGTACCGCAACTTTAATTTAATTCGAGCGATGCTCTCTCAATTAAAATATGTTACTATTTGTCCCTTAATTCACCAAAACGTATAACTATTGTTCTTTTTGTCAACTCCGTCAGAACTTCCGTCAAAATGAGCCATGTTTGAAGAACATTACTAAAATTGGGTTAAAGTTGAGGAACTATTGTTTCAATTGGGCTAAAGTTGAGGGATCATTTCTCCTATTAAGGTTAAAGTTGAGAGACCATTGTTATAATTTCCTCATTTAGTTTTTCATATTGCCCTTTAATTTAGCCTTATGTGCATGACACCTAACTCATTTTGAGGTAATAATTCTCAACATATGAACATTTAGCCTCCAAATTTAAATTCCGATAAATAATAAAAAGGGATGTGATATCCACACACTTCATTTTACTTCTCACACACCCTTCTAATTTTCGGTCGTCGGATAGGATGAATTGAAGAAGATCAACGGATATAAATTAACAAGGGTGTGTGAGAAGTAATTTGGGGTGTGTGGATAGCACACCCCTAATAAAAAATAACACAACCAACCCATTCTTGTCAACGACTTTCACCACAACTCCTTTTTATCTTCATCATTGACCAATTAGGTTTTCTAATACGATCGTTTGGCATCATGAAAATTTGGAAATGAAAATAAATAGTGGTAGCAGGTAGGAAGAAATTGAATGAGTCAGGTGAATTTTTGTGGATTTTAATAAATACATGTCATTTAGTACTATGGTCTAGTGGATTCTTTCCTCTGACTGTATACAAGGTGTATTTTAGCATGTATTGGTTCTCATACGTTATTTACCCTTTGGTTGTATTTGTAGGCACTTTTTACTGAATCTTTGTTTGATAAATTATTTCATGTACCAAATTTATCTTCAAATTTCAAAGTGAATTTCATGGATTGAATGCATCTAAGTCAGAAGTTGATGTGATAGTAAATTAATATATATCACTCCCTGCAAAACTCCAAAATCAGAAAATTGGAAAAATAAAATTTGATAACATTATACCTAAAGAAACCCCAAATTTCCAGTCAAAGGGAAATTAATACAATCTCTGCAAAAAAAAATCAGGAGACAAAAACTCAAATCCCAAAAAAAAAAATCAGTAAATTAATCATATAAATTGTGATTTGGAAGAAAATTTAGGAGGGTAAGTCTGAAACGCACTAAGAGGCAAGCCTTGTATTTTTGCAATCCTTGTCCCATTGGCCCCTCACAAACTTCTCCGAGTACGATCCTACCTTTAACTTGATTCGAAGGAAGGGCATTGAATGTTGACCCAACAAAATTTGCAAGTTATGAAGTCGCGTAACAAATTTCACCTCAAAAGTTAAAAGGCACCAAGGTAAATAAGGAAAATTCAAACTAGTAACCACAGCAACCTGAGAATTGTATTTTAGTTTAGAGAACAGTCATACATTTTCTAGCAGCCATCTCTAGTCTACCGAAAATATCGAATTTGACTGAAGCAATCATCAACACACAATTTTCAGTAGAATTAAACCAGTTTAACTCTTTGGATCATCACCAATTCCATTGTTCACTGGATCCTCCTTGTCAAAATTTGATTGAGGAAGGTGTATGCTGCACCGAGAGAGCTTCTTTGGACTGCTAGATGTCCTCTTGTTCAATGAGCTGGTATACATCTCGAATGTGTGAGTATCCATAATAAAAACTGCACATGGTATCCAATAAAAAAGGTCTTTTGCAAGATATCATTCGAGTTGCATTGCGAGGATAAGTTAATGACAAGAATGGCATTGTAATTGCATGACTTTCAAGTTTAGAAGGGTCTGTTCGGTCCCAACTCAATCTCCACCCCTCCAAAACCAAATTGAATTCCATGGCTGTCTATCGATACCAATCGTTTTTCCCGTCTTCACTAAAGGCGCTCCGAGATGTAATCAAAACACAAAATGATTACCTTCCCCTGAAGAGAGAGGTGACAAGCCTCGAAAGTAATAACCAAAATGTTGACTTTGAAAAGCTCGAAAACTTCCACGTGAAGGAGGCGGCTTTTCTAAGAGACTTACAGGAGCTCCGAAGCCATAGGAGAGTTGGTGTGGAAGATCTCCAAGATGCAGAAGCCCTCTGCAACCTTGCCTCTTCTGAGGAGCATGGTTGGAATGTGGAAATCCTAATAAATGATGATAACTCAGGTAATTTCAAAAGGGAAGTACACGCAGGCACGAGGGTGGTAATTTCAAAAGGGAAGTACACGATGCAGGCACGAGGGTGGGGATAGAGGTCACTCCAGAAAAGAACAAAGTGCTCAAGCAGCATTAGGTCACTCCAGAGAAGAGAAAGAAGAGGGCTGAAGGAAAGGAAGAAGTGCTGCTTGAGTAAGAGTGCTATTTTAAATATTTAAAATTAGGTGAACGTGGACGCACGTAAAAACGTTTATGTTATTTGCTTTCTATATATATATATATATATATGAATTAATATATAATAGATTGGTTTAATGAATGCGTTTAGTTTAACAAGCGTGGAACCATGGCAGCATGAGTTGCGCGACAATTCTAAACCAAAGAAATTAGGAATGGCACATTGCTCAGCTCCAATAAATTGAACAAACAATCTTAATTACGTATTGAGCTAAAGATATTTATCAACCCAGCTGAGGTGAGGGATCAAAAATTATCACACACTCTTTTAACGTTATTTATAAATGAAATGGTTTTGTAAAACGAAACAGAAAATTACAAACAAACAAATAGGAAAACTATTCTTCTGAACCGAACAATCATTTACTTTTTCTAAAATAAAAAATTCTTATTTAGAAGGATCAATAAGGCTTTGTTGTTGTAATTTTTGTTAAAAAGTGATAGACGGTTGCAGTCCTAATTCTATTAAAACTGTGATTTTTATAAATCCTAATAGATTATTAATCGTATTACTTGGAAAACAAGGATAAATAATCATGAGAATTACATGACACGCACAACTCCCGGACCCAATTTATATCCTCATATCTTCTTCTCCAACAAATAAAGATCCACAATTCCTACTCCAACCGCCACCCAACAGAGAGGGACATAATTTGAATTTGAGATTTAGAGATGAAGAATCTGGCCAGGGTTCTGAAATTAGCAACACCAGGCAGCATTGTTTCTTTTCCTGCACTGACAAGGGTGGTTGGTGTCGCTCCTCCTCCGCAATTCCACCTCGCAACAAGATTCATAGCGTCCAAGGTGGCCGACGCCGCCGCTAAGCCTCAGATTATGGCTTCCTCCTACTCCTCCTCCTCCTTCTACAGCGACCCGTGCCTCGATATCTTTTTCAAGGTGCGACCACCACCAGCATCTGCCGCCCGTACTTCCCACACTGACACTGCCCTCATCAACTCTCTCGAGCAACGGCTCCCACTCGCCTGGTCCCACAACCCCCTCACCACCCTCAAGCTTATCTTCAACCTCTCCACAAATCACTTCTATCCGGAAGCCTCGTCCGCGGCCATGTCTTGGCTCCACCGCAACCACCCCAGAACTCTGGCGCATAACCTTGACTCTTTCGGGGGATTATACGCCATTGTCAAGATTCTCTACAGCCTTCTCCTTCCGCAGGACCAGCAGGAGACTGAGGTGGAGGAGATGGAGGAGAAACACCGCCAGAGATACAACCGCGATCCGCATTACAAGTCCTTGCACGACCGCGCTATGGATATTTTCGTGGAGCGGCTCAAGTCCGATATTCAAAAGATGCAGCAGAACAAGCTGGAACTCAAGCCTTCTGATTATTTAACTGATGACGACGATCATGACGAGGATGATTCTCGGGAACATGATTCTGTTATACGTCCTATTGATGCTGATGCTTTTGCTGATCTCTACGTCTCCGAGGCCGCAGACTGTTTCCTCACCACATTCCCCTCCGACGCCCATGCCATCCGTGCCATTGCGCTTCGCGAAAGCACTGCCAGGCGGCTCTTCCCTTTGGTGTCGCAATCGCAACAACCAGATCAATCATCAAAGGAGGATGATCAGTGGGAGCGGCTGAGGAAGGAGTTCTTGGCGCCCTTGCAGAAGTACTACAAGCGTCAGGGCAGGTTCAACCCGAGACGGTGGGGTGTGGATATTAAATATTTGGAGCAGGTGAAAGCCTCAGCAGCATCAGCTAGCAAAGGCAATTTAAGCTGCGTCATAGAGCCCGATGCTTTGCTTCCACATTTTATCATACGATATTTGCAAGATGCGAATGTTGGGGAGGCGGCTGAGCTTCAGTGGAATGCATTGCTGCGCAAGCACAAGGAGGGTGGCAAATTCAGAAACTGCTTGGCTGTATGTAACATGGACAGAATTATGGGCGGGGCAAGGGAATTGATTGCGAGTTTGGGACTTTTTGTGAGTGAACTGAATGAAGAGCCGGCCTGGAAAGGAAAGCTGATCAGTTCCGCTCCTCTTCCAGCTGCTGCCGGGGACGACCACGCTCTGTTATTTCATTTTCGTCTTCCTCATCTGTATTCAGTACCCCGCAACGATGGCCTAAGGTCCAAATTATCTTTTTTGAAGGGAATGGACGGCTGCCTGGTAGTTCATTTGCAAAAGGTGTTTGATTTGATTCTCCAAGTGACTGTCAATGAGAATTTGAAGCCAGATCAGATGATCCAGAAGCTCTTTATCTTCGACGACTACATGGGCCCTGATTTTTTTGATGGCGCGGCCTGGGAGACTCAGTACGAGGCCATAAGGACCATGTTTAAGGACAAAGGGTATGGGGATGATGCGGTGCCTCACATTCTGTTTTGGGATATTTGGTGCCGGGAATTGCCTTCAATCGCTTTGCCTCGTCCAGGGGTGACGCTATTGCGTGGCAAGTCTAATAATTTGGTCAGGTCATTCTTGGAGAATGGTGGGGATATTGGCCTGCACCATGTCATGGAAGCAGCCTTCTCGGACGAACAGTTTCAAGCTCTTGCTGTTGTGGACTGATTTGCTCACTTGCTCATCGTGGACTCCGTTGGCAACTTGGCATTGTCATTGGGTTGATGCTCTATATTCCGTTCGCATTCATCATCTCTTACTTGACATAATTTCCTGATCTCTCCCTCTTAGTTGTTTCTTTGCTTGCTAGCTACCAGCATTTTCTGCTCCGAATTTGAAAAATATTTGGTATATTATGTATTTGGGTATCCCCTAAATTATAATATATGGATGATTGAGTATTATGAATTCATTTACTGAAATTAAGCTTATTCAGTTTTTAATTTTACGTATAATCTTTTAGTTAGGGATGTTATTCCTTTCTTTGTTACAAGTTTGGACCAAATTAATTAAGGAAGCCTTTGCCATTTGTTATTCAGTTTTTAATTAAGCTCATTCATTCAGAGGAAACGAAGCCATTGCCATGTGTTTCGTATAGCTTCCCTTCGATCTTCAAACGGAATGGGAATTAGATGTACCTACAAAAGGGTCTAAATCACTTGAGAATGTGGAAGCATCACAACTTTTCTGGTTAAATACATCACGAGATGCTTTCCCATATTTTCCGCATGCAGTTCTAGCTAGAAGTATTACAAGAGAAAGAGATAGAAATGGACAGAAAAAAAGAATGAGATTGTTCCCTGAGAGTGCTCTTGCTACGGTTAAGCGATCTTCGGATAATTCTATATATTGCTCAGCTGCATTGGGATTTAGAATACGAGTTTGTTGTGTTTGTGAACTTGTGCTCAACTCCCGAGTTGGTTCATCGTGTTTTTTCTTTCTGGTACTTACTGTCATATCAGCACGATTAGCTACAAGTTAGTTAATCACCTACTTATTTTTTGCCATCGCAAATCTGCAATTCAAAGGGACTTTTGCCAAGGAGGGTATCTGCATCTCAAATTAAGAGCAACTCCACCCATGGAGCCTTCCCCCTGGCAATCCACTATTGAATCCACCCTTTTGAACAGTAACTGCCTCAAATGAATAGTAACTACCATTAATGAACAGTAATTGTCATTTGCATCTCCACCCTTGGAGCCCTCCCCCCAGGCAATAGGCAATAAAATATTAGTTTTTTTGTTTGTTTAAATAATACAAAATAAAATTATTTGTAATTTCGGATAAGATTTTTTAAATCGTTCTCGTTGCGCCACGTGTCATTTTATAAAAACAAACAAATATTTAGCGATGGATTTCGATAAGATTTTTATCCAATGTCATCGTGCCACGTGTCGTTATTTTTTGAAAATCTTTGACGATAGATTTTGATCAGATTTTAACTCGTTCAAAATTGCGCCACGTGTCATTATCCGAAAAGATAATTATTGGAGATCGATTTCGATAAGATTTTTATCCAATGTCATCGTGCCACGTGTCGTTATCTTTTGAGAATCTTTGACGATAGAATTTGGAGACATCCCTTCTAAACGCGTGTTCATAATGTCACGATCTCATTGTGCAATTCTTTCTTCTCTAAGCAACTCCCTTTCTTGCCTAAGTAGCTCTCTTTCCCTCTGTTCAGCTTGAAATGCTTGTTGAATAGCTGCAGCTTTTACCTCTTCTCTAGCCTTGTCAGCCTCATATTTCGCCAATTCCCGCGCCAACGTCAATTCACCTTGACGAGCAAGTTCTTGCATGTACTTTCCATAATCATTCTTGGAAGCACTCCCTTTCCTCTTTGAAGCCTTCTTACCTAGAGGCCTAATTGGATAACGGGTCGACCCCAACGCTTGTTCAGGAATGGGCGTTTCAGGCACTTCTTCTCCATCTTCTTCATCAACATGGGAGCCATGATCGGGTGTAGAGTGTGGAGGGGTGCTGTGTACAAAGGTGCTGTGTAGAGGGATGTTGTTCATGCATACTTCTGGACCAACAGGCACAACTTTGAATTTAGGACAATCTTTAACAATATTCCAACATTCCCACCGGGTGAATGATTTGTTTCTTGATTTGATTTTGGCATCATACCATGCTTGTGCTTGAAGTTGCTACAAATGAATAATATTGAAATTATTAGGTAACAAATAAATAATACAAACAAATGAATAATAATGAAATTATTAGGTAACAAATAAATAATACAAACAAATGAATAATAATGAAATTATTAGGTAACAAATAAATAATACAAACAAATGAATAATAATGAAATTATTAGGTAACAAATAAATAATACAAACAAATAATAATAATGAAATTATTAGGTAACAAATAAATAATACAAACAAATAATAATAATGAAATTATTAGGTCACAAATAAATAATACAAACAAATAATAATAATGAAATTATTAGGTCACAAATAAATAATACAAACAAATAATAATAATGAAATTATTAGGTAACAAATAAATAATACAAACAAATAATAATAATGAAATTATTAGGTAACAAATAAATAATACAAACAAATAATAATAATGAAATTATTAGGTCACAAAGAAATAATACAAACAAATAATAATAATGAAATTAGGTCACAAATAAATATTGCAAACAAATAATAATAATGAAATTAGGTAACAAATAAATGAAACAAACAAATAATTATAATCAAATTAGGTAACAAAATAATAATACAAACAAATAATTATAATATATTCTTACCTCATCCACATAATTTGCCCCACTTCGAACATTATTACTAGCTTGTGTCAAGGCATCTCTCCACGTACTAAAGGAATGGCTAAGTATTTTCCAACGACTGGATATCGATTCTTTGGTTCTTTTCCCACTCATTTGCTCAACAAATTTGGTATGAATTAAACTCCACATTTCTCGCAATTGCATCTCATTACCCGTAAGGGAATTAAGAGTAACTTCAACCCAGCTAGTGCACAACGCAACATCTTCAAGAAGCGACCAATTCGAACCTGCATCAGTAGCCATTTTGTGGAAAAAAATTGGATTGAAACTTTGAGAGAAAGATAGGAATTTGATTGAAAGTAGTTGAGAAAATATGAAATTGTGGTGTAAGGTAGATGGAGAAGAAGTGGTATTTATAGAAAAGTAAAAACAAATTTTTACAATTTTTTTTCAGATTTTTTACAATTTTTTCGAATTTTTTACATTTTTTTTTACTTTTTTTTCAAATAATTAATCTTTGCCGTTGGATTTAAAAAATTTGAATTCCAACACTCCAGATTGTGCCACGTGTCACAACGGTAACTTTTCTTAATTTTAAAACTATTTTTTCTTTATTTATAAAGCATATTAATATCGACCGTTGATCTCAGATCGAACGGTTGATATTAAATCAGATTTTTTTTATTTTTTTTACCGTTGAGATCCAACAGTCCAAATGAAGGAGCCGTTGAGATCGAACGGACCGTGGGAAGCCACGTGGCTTCCCAACGGTAACTGTGAAAAGCTGTAAAGCTGCCTGTTTTTCTGAAAAGTTGTCGGGCGACGCGCCCCCACGCGCAAATGGGGTGCACGCGCCTGACAGAAAAAATTAAAAAATGGGCTTGGAGCTCGGGCTCCGGGGCTGTCACAAATTGACAGGCCCCCTGCTCGGGCCTTCTCCACGAGCTCGGGCCCCTTGTGGCTGGACCCAGTTGACAGGCCCTCAGGCCTTTTGTTCTCGCCTGTCCCCCGGCCAATTTACATGGCTGGAAGTGCTCTAAACAGTTCAAACAAAATCTCAACATCGACGGGATGATGACGATGCTGTTACAATGTAAATTGCTTTTACTGGTGGGGTTTATCTTATTTAAGTTATAATGGTACTGCAACTTTAATTCAATTGGAGCGATGCTCTCTCAATTAAAAATATGTTACCATTTGTTCCTTAACTCACCAAAACGTATAACTATGGTTCTTTTCATCAATTTCGTCAGAACTTCCGTCAAAATGAGCCATGTTGGAAGAACATTACTAAAATTGGTTAAAGTTGAGGAACTATTGTTTCAATTGGGCTAAAGTTGAGGGATCATTTCTCCTATTAAGGTTAAAGTTGAGAGACTATTGCTACAATTTTCACATTTAGTTTTTCATATGGCCCTTTAATTTAGCTTCATGTGCATGACACCTAACTCATTTTGAGGTAATAATTCTTAACTTATGAACATTTAACCTCTAAATTTAAATTCCGATAAATAATGAAAAATAACACAACCAACCCATTCTTGTCAACGACTTTCACCACAACTCCTTTTTATCTTCATCATTGACCAACTAGGTTTTCTAATACGTTTGACATCATGAAAACTTGGAAATGAAAATAAATAGTGGTAGCAGGTAGGAAGAAAAAAAATGGAAGAATTGAATGAGTAAAGTGATTTTTTTTGGATTTTAACAAATACATGTCATTTAGTACTACGGTTTAGTGATTTCTTCCCTCTGACCGTATACAAGGTGTATTTTAGGATGTATTGGTTCTCATACATTATTTACCCTTTGGTTGTATTTGTAGTCACTTTTTACTGAATCTTTGTTTGGTAAATTATTTCATGTACCAAATTAATCTTCAAATTTCAAAGTGAATTTCGATTTTCATGGATTGAATGCATCTAAGTCAGAAGTTGATGTGATAGTAATATACAACGCAATAAAACGATAAGATTTTGCACGATAAATTATAGGTATTGGTGGTTAACAAATTGGGTTTAAGTGTAGCATTATTTCATACAATGCAAACACAATACATTTAGGGGGCTTTGTTTGCCCTCACTAAGTGGGACTGGACTGGACTGGACTAAAACTTAGAGCAATACTGTGTTTGTTACGCAGCAGGAGAACCTTTAGTGAGACTAGCCGGGACTTGCCTCGACAAAGGACGTCGCTAGACGGTCTTAGCGAGTCCCATCGAAAGGCACCGGATTGCTAAGGCCTTCGTTGCTTCACTCCATCTGCTTCTCTCCCTTGCTCTGCTTCACCTGCTTCATTTGCTTCTCTCTCCCTTGCCCATCTATCTGCTTCTCTCTTTCCCAGATCTGAAACCCAGCCCACCCACTGCCTAAATCTCAACACCAAAATTTGAAAAATAAATTCAAAACAAAAACAACAACAATCCCCATATAAAAATTCTTCCTTATTCCCAATAATTCCCAAAAAATTCCCAAAAAAAAATATTATTTTCCTAGAAAATTCCCGAGAAATGGATAGAGAAAGGGAGAGAGTAGCTTTGGTACAAAGAAAAATGGAAACACGGAAGATAGAGTAGCTTTAGGGACGATTTTGCAGAAAAAAATCACTTTGAAGGATATTGTTTTGCAGGAAAAAATGAGTGCTGGGGGACGACAGTAACGAGGAAGAAAAGAATGAACTTCCAGAGAGAGAGTCCAGATAGAGGAGAGTGTTTTAGACACAAACACAAAGAAAAAGCTTGAATAAAAAATAAAATATTGTTGAGTTAATAATAAAATATTATTAAATGTGTATTTAATGATATAAAATTATAGTTGTTAACTATTCTCTTTTTTAGTCCGGCACTCTACCAAACGCTTCATTAAATCAGTCTAGCTTAGTCTAGTCTAAGCCAATCCAGCTTAGTCCCTAAAGCTAGTCCAATCCGAGTTAGTCCGGTGAAACAAACGCACCCTTATGGTAAATGAACATTAGAGTATGTAATGCATTATAACAGCCACTTAGTACTACAGTCTAGTGATATTCTTCTTTATTTGTAAGTGAGAGATCTTACAATCGAATTTTAAAAATAGAGAGTTCCCATAGATGAGTTGAGCTCTAAGCCCTAGAAAGATAATTTTATTTAATTTTTTTAAAGGAGACCAATTGATGGCCTCGACACAGCAGTCTATCATTCTGAGGGTCGGGAAGAATTGCAGACGTATTTCGGCCTCCCTCTGGAAAGTTAATTGACTGCGTTATTGGGCAGTTTGATCGGGTTCAATCAGTTGGGGATGATTGTCAGACGGATAAATTGGAAACAAAACGTTTTCATTTTTTTTTAAATTGTAGAATTAAGTCAGATCATATCACAATTTTTAAATTCGAAAGTTTTAGAATATTTGAATTCAGAGTAATCTCAGAAATTTTGAAACATGATTTAGAAATTCATTTCTTTTACAAGTTGTTTAATATTCTTGAACTTTTTTGTACTTACAAATTTATTGTTATTTCTCAATATTTGGTATATCGTATATGCTTATATATAAATCCAGTTTATTTTGTGTTATATGCTTTTTATTTTTAATATATAAGTGTATGATTAACATAAAAACAATAAACAAAGTGCATTCAAAATTAACAATAAAATACAAAACTTGATTGCAAAACATAATTTTGGTAAATAAATATAAAAAACCGGAATATTTTGGAACGTTTCATACTCTTTTTGGATAAAAATTCGATTTTTTCTTTTTGTTTGCAGCCTTCCTAAGATGTTATGTATACATGGTTTGGTCAAACAAATGCCTTTTGGTGTAAGATAAAAAGAAAAATGATTGGAATAGTGACTTAGTGGGAATGGGAGATGGTGAGATGTATTTTCCTTTTGGTTGTCGCGTGTGCCATGAGTTATGTATTTAATGGTGACATATAAAACGCTCACACGTGTGATTTGTGTAATTTCTTTTTATAAATGGAATTTCTAACTTAGAAAACAATTAATATTGACCACCCCTAATCCTAATTCTAGACAGATCTGGATCTTATCCGAATTCAAATTGTGAGGATATTAGAAATCTTTACCTTCTAACCGTTTATCGTACATTGTGCAGTTAATTTTTATTTAAAATTAAACGCAAATGATACATAATAAAAATTGACCGTACAATATACGATGAACCATTAAAATGTGAAGATTTCTAAAATCCCAAATATGTAATGTGAAGAACCCAGATCATCGCCATGGTGGTCCGCTGGGTGTAGAAATTGGAGGACCGTCGTTGCCTTGTCGAGCTCGTTGGTGAAGTGTTGGGGGTTAAGGATCTAGACCCGGATATGGCGGGTCACTGTAAAGTGGGTATGGTAGTATCGAGATCTGGAAAGAGACGACGAGATTATCAGTGAGGAGAAGGAGAGGAAGCTTTGTGGGATGCTATGGCGGTGGTCGACACTGAGTGGGAGTGGGCAGGAATGGTTGGGCTTCTAGTTTAACGTTTAATTTTTTTTTTCAGAGAATTAACAGTCTTTAAAAGTAGAGTTAATTGTGAAAAGGCGTCAAACTCTGAGATAGGTGACAAAAATGCCACGTAAAATTTTGGGTGGAGAAGATTTAAACTCTCCTCATGCATCAGTCATAATTTCATACGACTGGTTTTGACAGTATTTGAAAACAAGGGACTTGGATTGTCTACCCTCCCATTTCGGTGCCCTCCCCGTGCCCTCCTGTTTTGTGTGGTCACGGTTAAGCCACGTCAACATTTTATATTGTTTTTTTATAAAAATAATAAAACAAAAAGAAATAGTAATATAAAATGTTGACGTGGCTTAACTGTTACCACACAAACAGGATGGCACAAGGAGGGCACCGAAATGGGAGGGCAGACAATCCAAGTCCAAAAACAAGTTATAGTTGTCAGATAAGATAGCTAGCTTGTCCTCGTCTCTAGGGTGGAGAAAAGAAAAGAAAAGAAAAGAAAAGAAAAGAAAACGGAATTCTTATAAGAGCAGTTCCATCGTTGCTAAGGTCCACTGGGTTATTCACTATTTAATTCATCAAGTGAACAGTAATTGCTCTTAGTGAACAGTAATTGCTCTTAATGAACAGTAACGACCTTTTGCATCTCTACCCCTACACTGAATAGCCCTGGCAATAGGTAATAAAATATTAGTATTTTTTTAAATAATACAAAATAATTTTATTTGTAATTTCGAATAGGATTTTTAATCGGTCTCGTTGTACCACTTTTTATTAAAAAAATTATTTTTATTTTTTTAATTTTTTCTTTTCACATGGTGCAGCACACCATTCCAAAACCTTTGTTTTTTTCACATGGTGCCAATGCACCATTCCAAAACCTTTTTTTTTTAATTATTTTTTTCTTCTTTTCACATGGTGCCAACGCACCATTCCCAAAGGTGTGTGTTTTTTTTCTTTCTTTGTCAAGCTCAGCAGCTCTCTCTCACTTGAGCTCCGGAGGCAGGGCCTCAGACCTTGACAACATCAATAGCCGATCTGTGCAAAAATTCATAGTTTTTCCTTAGTTAAGTAGGTAAAGGATCACCATCTCCTTAGTTAAAATATCTCTCTCTCTCTTTCTCTTGCGTGGAGGCGAAGGCGGTGTGGGGTGTGGCAGCAGCTGCAGCGGAGGAGGGACTGGGGTGCGGCGGCGAAGTTGAAGCCTGCTGGGTTTTACATTTTAAATTTTTTTTATTAATATTTTATATTTTTATTAATTTTATATTGTGGTTGACGTTGCCCTGACGTCAGCTTAGGTCACATTGCCTTCGGGCTCTCGGGCTGGCAACTCGTGCCAGGCCTCTCACTCGGGCCTGCTTGGGCTCCCTCGCCAGCACACACTGGGCTTGCTTGCTTGAGCTCTCTGCCACTATTCGCGAGCCTGTCCCTCGGGCTCCAGCACACGCTGGAGCTACTCTAAGAGCAAGTCTGCTTGATAGCCTGGTGGACTGGGAACCGAAGCAACCTAATTGTTGTCACCCAAACTTGCTCCAGCCCATGCAAGCAATTGGGCTAAGAGGCAACTCATGAGAAAGGGCATGCAGGAGTCCAAGGCCCGAGTGTTTAAGGGCTTTGTGATGCAAGGTTGAAGTCATCGTTATAAAAAAATTTACGTCAGGCGCGTGCATAATGTGGGCGTAGGGATGCGTAACCGACAAGATTTCAGGCGGTGGGGCCCGCAGTTTACACTCTGATATGTTACCGTTACTGGTGCCATGTGGCACCCTCTCGGCCGTTGGATTGCAATACTCTTTTTTTGGATCGTTCGATTTCCAACATTAAATCTTTTTTCAAAACTCCCCCAACAACTAGATGATGTGGCACAATTTGAGCCGTTCGATTGGTCCACGTTTTTTGGCTTTAAAAATATAAAAGAAAAAGAAAACAAATCTGATATGTAACCGTTATGCCACGTGGCACAATCTAGAGGGTTGGATTTCAAATTTTCTGTAATCCTACAGTAGAAATTAATTTAAGTTAATAAAAAATAAAAAAATCCAATCTGAAATTACAAATAAAATCATTATTTATTATTTTATAAAATAAAAAATACTAATATTTTATTGACTATTGTCATAACTATTTAATTTAGAGGTGGCGATACAAAAAACAATAACTGTTCATTAAAAACAGTTATTATTATGTGAAGGGGATTCAATTGCCAATTGTCACGGGGGGCCTTCCTACATTGGAAATGCTCTAATCAAACCCACTCAATCAAGAGATTTTTTTTTTTTGGACCAAACACGCAAAACTGTTAACAATTGTGGTCTAAATACAACAACAATTTAAATATTTTCGGGTTTTTATTCATGAATAATGCTTTCGAGTTTATTAGTTGAACTTTAATATGGTATCAAAACAGACAATTCATGTGTTTGAGTTGAAGTGCTTAATATGCGCGTAATCGAAGGTCGAAGGTCCATATCAAGAAATCGAACCTTTTGCATAAAAACTTAAACGATGTTTAGTTTCTATACTCGATACCAATTGGTTTTTAAATTGAATTGAAAAATTCAGTTGAATAATATCTTTCTTTTGCATGAATAATGTGGTTTTCTAAAGTAAAACAAACAAGACCGGAAACAAAGCAACCCTTTTCTCATCAAAGCTGCATTTGTTTATACAAAAGTTTTGAAAAGAAAAAGGAATCTGGTAACTGAAAAAGCAAGAGTTGAAGCTTCAACACAAGCAACAATGGACAGATCGTCAAGCAATACTAACCAACGCATTAGAATATTGTAGACTTTTTTGTAGTTAAGTCAAATGGCTGACAAACATAGTGATTGCTGACTTCCTTTTGAGAGGAAGGCCATCACCCACCAAACCCTTTGGGGTGATCATGCAACGTCAATTATGTTTAAGGGAACCCTTTTCTCATCAAACTTGCATTTTCTGCATTTTTTAATATCAAAGTTTTTAAAAAAACCTGGTAATTGAAAAAGCAAGACTTGAAGCTTCAACACAGGAAACAATGGACAGAATCCAGCAGTCCTAACACATCAGATATATCGTAGACTTTTTGTAGTTAGTCAAATGGCTGACAAAGTGATTGCTGACTTCCTTTTGAAAGGAAGGCCATCACCCACCAAACCCTTTGGCCTTTGGGTGAGGGTGATCATGCAACGTACGTCAATGGAACATCTACCTGTTTTCTATATTATATCTGATACTTTTCATTTCCTTTTTTATAAACCATACCATGCACATAGAATATCATCGTTCTATTTTATGTGCATTCATATTCCAAGTTTCTTGTTCAACAAATTCATCAGTTCAATTTATGTTTACCATAACTTATTCATATAATCACTAGTCGTACGGCCTAATGACGTTACTTCTCTCTATTTGTGAGAGAGAGATTTCACATTTAACTTACACAAATAACGAATTTGTTATAAGTTCAAGTGTCTAATATATTTAGGGCAACGGGTTCTTCGAAATTATGGTAATGAGTTTATAATTGAGGTGGTTACGAAAATTTTCTTAGTAGACACTCGAAAATGTAGATGTTCCATTGACGTTGCACGATCACCCCTAAAAGGTTTGGTGGATGATGGCCTTCCTTTCAAAAGAAAGTCAGTAATCATTATGTTTGTCAACCATTTGACCAACTACAAAAGTACACTACATTAATGTGTTGGGACTGCTCGACTCTCTCCATCATTGGCTGTGTTAAAGCTTCAAGTCTTTGCTTTTTCAATTACCAGTTTTTATCAAAACTTTTCTATGAACAAATGCAGCTTTGATGAGAAAAGGTCCCCTTTTTTCACACTGGCATGCTTTATTTCGGGTAGAGTGTTATTTTAGAAAACCACATTATTCATGGAAAAGAAAGATATGTTCATCTCAAACTTTCAATTCAATTTAAAAACCAATTGGTAGTGAGTATATAAACTCAACATCATTTAAATTTTAAATTTTCATGTAAAAGCTTTGATTTCTCGATATGGACCTTTAGGTACCGTTTGGTACTCAAACGAAACGGGACGGGACGGGACGGGATGGAACGGATGTTCTGTGTTATGTTTGGTAAACGCAGGACGGAACATGACTTTTATACCGTTCTGCGTTTGGTATCGCATGGACGGAACGGAACCAAAAGATTAAAATGACTAAAATACCCATGTTCCGTCTATTGTTTGATAGTATCTGTGTGTGATATGTCTTAAACCATGGACTGATTTGTTGCAATTCTACTGCTATTTTCTGCTTTATTAATGGAGTTCGCTGCCTAGTCATCAAAAGGATAACCCTGGATTTATCTCATTTCCCTTAGGAATTATCTCCCATCAGGTTAATTATATTATCAATTTCATTTGGCACTGGATTCTGCGATATTGTTGCATGAAAAAACTAACCATTTTATAAAGCTGTTTGGACCCAAAATATCAATTTGGTTCTGGACCGGTTAGGTCGTGGGCTTCCAAACCCGGGTCGGTTAAACCATGCTGCAAGACGAGTCGAATCCTGGTGCAATGAGGAATCTCGGCAAGATTAATAACCCGGAAGTGAATTCGGCTCAATAAAGGACTAGGTTCACAATTATGGTGAAAATAGGATTGGTCGAGTTGGTGTTTGATCAGGAGAATGAGTCCTAATCCGGGTAGGGTTTTAACTCAACCTTGAAGATATCCGGTGCTATAAATAGAGGAGGTTGTACATCATTCAGCCCCCCTCCAATTCAACACACAACTGCCCTGCGCAAACTTTCTCAACAACTTTGAGATTTTTATTTTCTCTTTTCGCTGACACATCTTCCGTTGGCATCAACAGCACTGTGAAAGCAACCGGTGATATCTTAAGTCGGCATAGATAGCTCTGTCGCCGTAGAATCAGCCAATCCCGCAGCATCTTCCGTTGGCATCAACAGCACTGCGGCGAGGATGGTTGGTTACCTATCCAAGTCTTGGTCGAGAAGGATTTCCGAATCCTTATTGATTGAGGTCATCTCATTAGCCTTCTCGACGAAGTGAGGTGTTACGGTTTACTGAGCTCGGGGCATTGCACGCCGAGTTATTTTATGATTGGATACTCTCAAGTGGGATTTAGAGTTCGGCATTCAGACGGCCGAACCACGTTCACTATTAAGACTTATATTTGCTTTGAGTATCTGTGCCTTTACACTTTGGTGTCGATTCGGCGTGAGTTTACTCTGACGAATAACATCACTGTGACCGAATCCGACGACGGCGATTCGTGAACTTTGTAAGAATAGTAGCCTTGTCTTCAGGTTTAAGAACCCAAGAGGCCGATACGTGTTCCTTCCTCGGTCGCAATCGCAAGACGCAGAAGTCAGCCGCGCACCCAACGCAACATCAACAAATTTACTCCTCATCCGAGCTCGGCCGACGAGTTGGCACGCCCCGCATTCACCGAATGACGTAGTTAGCTTATAGATTACTCGGCCTGCGCGCCACGTAGGCTTGGTAGTTTTTAGGGTTAAACATTTTGGCAAATCAAAGTCTCCTTCACGACACCACATGTCCTTGTTCCACCCCGGCGCGGTAAGCCTCTCAAGCTATATATCTCGGCGGCCGAAGAGTCCATCGGCTACCTCCTTGCCCAAGACAACGAGGCTGGACAAGAGCAGGCTATTTTTTACCTCAGTCAAAATCTCAATCAACCGGAGATCAATTATTCCGCCATTGAGAGGCTCTGTCTCGCCGTCTTTTTCGCCGCCTCCAAGCTTCGGCATTACATGCTCCCATTGGTCACACAAGTCATTGCCCAAACCGACGTCATCAGCTACATGCTCACCCGACCAATCGTAAAAGGCTGAATTGGGAAGTGGACAATGGTGTTATCCGAGTTTAGCTTGCAATACGTGCCCCAGAAAGCCGTCAAAGGCCAGACATTGGCTGACTTCCTCGCCCAAAATCCTTCCCCCTATGGTTTTGGGGACACCGACGTCGAAATTGGCATGGTTGAAACGCGCGATAACTACTGGACGATGTACTTTGACGGCTCCAGTACTTCATCCTTGGCCGGCGTTGGAATTGTCATTCAATCCCCAAACCACGATCGTTGGTATTTTTCGCTCAAGCTGGATTTTGAATGCACAAATAATCAAGCCGAATACGAAGCCCTTATCGTCGGCCTTGGCATCCTTCATGACTTGCGTGCAACCCGTGCCCTCATCCTCGGCGACTCCAAACTTGTGATTAACCAACTTAATAGGTATTTCCGCTGCATGAGTTATACCCTGGCACCCTACCACATGGTTGCCAGCTATTTGGCCGAATCTTTCGACGGTATTACATTTGAGCATATTTCCCGGATCCATAATACCGCCGCAGATGAATTGGCTCAAATCGCCTCCGGTGCACAACTCATGGGGGGCAAGTTAGGCCGAGAAATACCAGTGTGACGACAGCTATACCCGGCATTGGTTAACCAGCAAGTCCTCCGACGTGACAACGTGATAAGCACCAGAGTCATGTCCTTACCTTCGTTATTAGACCGACAAGACCTTATAGATGTTTGCGCCGTCGAGGCAATACCAGATGATTGGAGAAAGCCCATTATGCAGTATCTTGACAATCCCAATGGCAAACACAGTCGCAAGACAAGAGTTCACGCCATAAACTATGTCACGTACCAAAATGAGTTATACCGAAAGGGCGAGGATGGTCTATTACTGCTATGCCTCGGCCCCTAAGAAATTGCTCAAGCAATCATAGAAGTCCATGAAGGGGTTTACGGAGCTCATCAGTCCGGACATAAAATACGGTGGTTGCTTCAACGACACGATTATTTTTTGCCAAGAATATTAAAGGATTGTATCGAGTTCGCACGAGGGTGCATACAGTGTCAGATTCATGGTCCTGTACAACGGGTCTCGGTCGAGTTATTACATTCGGTCACTAAACCATGGTCGTTTAGAGGATGGGCCATGGATGTAATCGGCAAAATCACACCATCTTCCGGGGCTGCCAAGCACGCATAGATACTGGTAGCAACTGATTACTTCACTAAGTGGGTCGAAGCAAAATCATATGCCGAGCTAACGTCTAAAGAAGTTTGCGACTTCGTGGAAGAACACATTGTGACCAGATTCGGTGTACCAGAAATGATTATAACTGATAATGGCACAATCTTTACAGCCGAGAGGTTTAGAAAATATACGGTAAGTTTGAAAATTCGGCTTGAACAGTCTACACCGTATTATCCATAAGCAAATGGGCAGGCCGAGGCAAGTAACAAAGTGTTGATCGGCATTCTTGAGAAAATAATAAAAGAAAGGCCTAGCATGTGGCATTTAAAGTTAAATGAGGCTTTATGGGCATATCGAACATCGCTCTGATCGGCGACTGGGACAACCCCGTATGCACTAACCTACGGACACGACGCAATGTTACCAGTCGAGCTAAGCATAAATTCGTTACGAATAATTGAACAAAGTAGTTTGTTCAGCGCCGAATATAATCAGTCCATGAGACAAGAGTTAGAAAACTTAGAGGAAGCGCGACTCGATGCTTACAACTTGCTGGTGGCACAAAAACAGATTACCGAGCGAGCATACAATCAAAAGGTCCGACAAAAAACATTTGGCGAAGGAGAATTAGTTTGGCAAACAGTGTTGCCCGTGGGAATTAAATACCCTAGGTTCGGCAAATGGTCGCTAACTTGGGAATGGCCTTTCGTCATACATAAGGTTCTCGGCAAAGGCGCATATCATCTTAGAGACCAGACTGGTTTAGTTCACAAATTGCCAATCAATGGGAAGTTTTTAAAGAAGTACTATCTGGTCACATGGGAAATGCAGGAATACAAATTCATTTCATTAAGGTCGAAAGAAGAATACAAAAATTGAGTTGATCGATCAGTTTACATTTAAATAAATTTAGGGTGAAGAAGGAAGAAGAGTAATGAGAAGAGCCTTCAGCTCCAGCCACCGCACCTTGCCCATTATGACTTCGGCCTGCCAGTTCTTCTTGTCCATCTTCAACTGCTCGATTAGTTTTGCACTCGCCGCATACTCGGTCAGACAATCTTTGCCGCCCGACTCGAAGTCTTTCACAAGCTCAGAAGCAATAGCCGACCCTCGTTTTGCCAATTCAGCTATTTGACGGTCGAGGTCGGCCAAGGCCTCCCCTTTCGCCTTTAAAGCATCAATCTTCGGATGAAGAGCGTCTTGGATAGCCAGGGCAGCTTTCAGATCTTGTTTAGCCTGAAAAGCGTTCTCAAGGACACTAAAAGTCTCCCAAACTCGCTCTAAGGCACACAACGCCCGAACGATGGCTTCGACGCTCATTTGACAATCTGTGCCGAGGTCGTTTAGGCAGGCACCCAATAAATCAAGGCCTTTGCTTTCAAGGACTTGCGACGTAAAGAGAGACAAAACTTCTTGCACCCGAACCAGAGCAGTTGAATCGGCGGGGCCAGTTGTAGAGACCGAAGGGCCAGCCGCTCCAATAGTACCTGACAAAAGGGCCTTGAACTCGGCTTCCCATGAAGCCTGCACACAAAAAATCAGTTAAGCTTAAGGAAATCACGAAAAATGTAGAAATAAGGTTTTGTTTTTAAACCTGCCGAGAGAAGACTTCGGCCATGTCTTCAGGATCGTTGCTCGAACCTAAAGAACTTATTGGCCGAGCCCAGTATCTTAGATTGCTTCTCAGCTCACGCGGCCGATGGAGGTTATCTACGTTCAATGGCCACTGAGGCGGCCAAGAGACATAGATAACACCCTTCGGCGCATAGAATTTTTGATGAAAAGAGTGTACAGGCACCTGACAGTTAGTATTTTCCCTGGTTTAGAGTTCTATGGTAGAAAAATAATCAAGGAAAGGCGGTAGGTGGTACTTACGAAGGTCGAAGTGGCTTCCTGCGGAGGAATATTGAGGTCCTGGTCCTGAGGATGAACGGGCGTTTCCGCCGTCGCTTCTGGCTTTCCAGCAGGTCGTTTGCCACGGTCGGCCATAGAAGGGCCGACTAGGACAGCCGCTTCAGACACAGGATTGAGGTCCTAGTCCTGCGGAGGAACCGACTTTTTCGTCGTCACTTCTGGCTCTCCGGCAGGCCGTTTACCACGGTCGGCCGTAGAAGGGCCGACTTGGACAACAGCCTCGAACACAGGAGGAGGTGGACAGCGGGGTCAAAAATGACTCGCCAGTGGAACCTCGTTGCTCCCGTCGCTCTCTTCCAGAATGAAGGCCGAAGGTTTTGGATTGTCAGGATAAGTTCCCTCGGTCACAAGGACTGCCTCTTCGGAACGGGCGCGGCCTCGACCGGTGAAACAACAACCGGTTTACCAACTTTAGAAACAGGCTTTACTTGGACTGTTTCTTCGGCCGGAACTGACCGTTTCTCAACCAAAGCTTGGGTGATGGGGGGAGAAGGGGAAACACTGGGAGTTGTCGCTTCCGTAGTTTGACTGGAGATAACGTGAATCTCCCGTTCCCCTTTCTTCGCCAGCTTTTTGACCCGTTTGGCGGGCCGAGGAGCTTCGATGGCCAGCTCGACCTCTTGATGAGGCCGTTTGCTCAACACGGCCTGCACAGCGGTCTTGGCCCTCTTGGAAATGATCGATTTTTTCTCGGCTGCAGCCGCAGCGACCACTTCCACCTTTTTCAATGGCCGACTGCTTGGAAAAGTAAAAGCAAATCAGCAAAGCCGAACAGTAGTTTAAAATTGAGGAAAAAGGTAGAAATAAACTGTTACCTTGGGGTTGAGGGGCAAGAGCCTTCTTAGGCCGATCACCGAAGAGTTTGTTCAGAACGGTTTTGATCGGAACACCAAAAAACTGTTGGGTATACTCTTCCCACCAATCACGGAAAGTGTAAGTGCAAAGAGGTTTTGGAGTGACCGGTCGAAGATGAAATTTTTGACACCGCTCCTGGAACTCTCTTTCGACGTCGTTGCATTCCTTCTCTGAAGAGCCAGGTTCACGTCCGCAGCTTAGGACGGACCGTGAAGAGAGAATGGGGACTAGCAATCCTGAAGGTAGCCAAGCTGCCGAGCAAGGAAGTTGGGGTGATACATTTCCCAACTCGCTCGGCGACCCTCACAGCCAAGAGATAGGTCGCGAGCAAGCACGAAGGACCCTCAGGATTGACGAAGGTCAGCATCTTCGCCCGCGCCCCACGCTGAGGTAGGGAGTCTGATAGACGAGAGGTATTCTCGACGATGGTAGATCAAGAACTAGTTATCAGAAAGGTCGTCAAGAGCAAAAAAGTATATGAACACTTCTTCGGCTTGGTGAGAAGGGATTGGCCAAAAAGCCAGATGAGGGCTGAGTGCTCATTTAGGCGAGAAATCGGCAATCGTCGACCAAAGAGGAGCAAAGTAGACCTGCAGCCAGAGTTGGAAGACCCAGAGGGGACCATTCTACTGCGAATCGACCTTATCGAGGATCGTTTCGACTAAGCAGCGTAGGAGATGGGCGAGAATGGCCGGGTTGAGTGCTAGAGTGTGACCGCTAGCTAGGGCTTCGGCCACTGGCATATTCTCGACTAAACACTTATTAGATTTGGTACAACAGATAAATTTGTTGTACCAATAGAAGAGGAAAGCTTCGTGTTCTCCTTCTCGCAGAGCCTCTTCTCCTCGGCCGGTAAAATGGAGATAAAGGGTGTTATAGTTGAAGAAGTTCTTGTGAAGCTTGTGAACCTCTTCTTTCGAGGGTGTTTGGCCTTCACCGCTTAGCGTCTCAAGGGCCTGCTTGTCGAAGAGTGCCTTTAAATTAAGGTTCGACGGGTACCCAAAGAGGGCAGCGTCGACTGGGATGTTGGAAGTATGCCCACAAAGCCAATCATTTGATGTAATAGCTTTTGGAATACTTATTGTATTAAACTTTTATATTTTTAATGAAGGGCAAATCTTATTATTAATCACTATTTATTGTATCATGTGTTTAAGCAATAAGGGAATCCAAGGAATGTATTTGATCTAAGAGACAAGTGATTTAAGTAAGTTAGATTAACGAGACCTTTCTCTTATGTTCATTCCTAAAACGTTCCTAGCCATAGGATTGCCAATTGGGCATTGACAATCCGCTAAGGTTAGTATGTGTTATGTCGACTCAAGCGTGAGTATGACTAGTCTCAAGTCATTTGGTGTTGGACACTAAGACAAACACATAGGTGCTCGAAAGAGTAATCGAGTACACTGCACAACGATCAAAAGAGAGTTCGAACATACATGTCATGTAAGAACTCGATAGTTGCAATATGCAAAGTAGTCCTTTGACCTGAGGCATCATAGATGTCTAATGGTTAGGTCCTTGACCTTTGATCATGTCAAAGGCATTCCATTGGAGTGTCCACGGCATTGTTGGGGTCAAGCTATCTAGTCATGTGGGCATATGAATGCACAACAAGGGATCTCTAACCTTCCATGGTGGAAGGAGAATACTCTAAGATATGATTCGAGAGTCTTTGGCCAAAGCATATGAATATGACTTAGGAAGTTTGTTCCAAATCTTATTCAATAGAATCATATGGAGAAGTATCACATTGGATAGTAGACATGAAACAAACTATCACTTAAACAATGTGATTAAGAGTATTGTATTAGAGAATGACTGTATTGCATTGTAGTTGTAACTGGATAGGTTCTCCAACCAATTCTACTTAGCTTGGGTAACCATGACATGCTGCTAGGTGTCACTCATGGTTTGTGGAAGCCCTAATGATTAGCAAACACTAATTTTAAGGGAGAATTGAAATGTGGTTTCAATTCACAATCGAACAATCGCCCACTACCTTGCTAAATGGAACCTAATGGATCGTACACCGAGTAAGGATGAAAGTGAAGAAATTAAATGAAATGGATATGCAATTAAATGGTTTAATTGAAGAATGGTCAAAGTTAATTAATTATACGAAATGTTCGTATTGGGCTTTTAAGTTGGTTTTGGGCTTCGGGGCCCAAAAGCGTTTTGGTTCACAAGGCCTATTATGTTTAAGTTGTATGACAACTAAAACAAAATGGGCAATTAGCCCAATAACATCAACATGGCCGGCCATAGGGTGAGTGGATGCAAACTTGGATTAATTACAAGTTTGCCACTCACATGTGATGAAGTATATATTCAACTTTATAGCTTTATTTTCATTTAAGGGTTTTCTTTGAGGCAAAAAGGTGAAACATTTTTCTCTATTTCTCTCTACAAAGAGGCCGGCCACATAGGGAAGATTTAGCTAGCAATCTTTTCTTCTCTATGTCATCCATTTCATCTTCACATCACATCCTTGGTGTGGAGACTTAGAGACATCAAACCTTTGGTGTTTTTGGAGATCCTTTCCTCACATCCTCAAGGACCAAAGGAGCACAAAAGGGGAAGGAAATCACAAGCAAGATCCAAGGAGCAAGGAGGTGACTTGAAGGCCCTCCACTTGGGTGAATCCCTTGTGTAAACAAGGATGAGCTTCAAGGGTAATAAATCTCTAAATCCTTCCTTCTCTTTAATGTTGTTAAAGAGTCTTTTGGTTCACCATTAACTAGGCTTTGAAAGTCATGGGTTTTAGAATTGTTTTTGAATGCATGCCTACTTTAATGTGTTAATAGTTTGCATATGTGTTCAAATATTCTCACATGTTCTTAGCTAGGACAAAATTTTTCCTTCATGGGATTCCAGTCGGGGAAGTCCCCAAGATGGCAGTAAGGTCAAGGATGGTGGGGCCAATAGGGCCGAGAGGGAAGACCATGGTGTTGGTGGCCGAACACCAGAAGCATAAAGCCGCTAGGAGGAGCTCCTTGTCCAGAATGACCTCCATGGACGAGAGGTGAATGGCGTCGTAGATGCCTAGGGCTTTCCATTGCTCGATGAAGAGCTTTTCCATTCGTACAACCCAGGCTGCCCAGATTATAGTGGTCGAAGGCCAAGAGCCTTGAGGCCTTGCCACATCCCACTTCGACCATTCAAACCCTTGTAGCAAGGGTGATAGGCAGTGCTCCTGAAGAAGTCCAGTGATGGTTGGTGGTACTGCCGCTTTAAAGAGAGGACCTAAGATTCGATGAGGGGTACTCATGTCACTCTCAAATTGGATGGTCTTAATTGAACTCCGATCGATGATTTTCTGGCATTGGTCACACTCCTTAGAAAGCTTGGAGATAAAAGAGGCCATGGTAAATAGTTTAAAGGGATGACAAGAAAAGAACTTTCTGGGTTAAGGATTGAAGACGAAGACCAAGAAGGAAGAGATGCACTGGAGAGCGATGACAAGAAATTTCAGAAAATTTGAAAACATAAAGTACAAATGAGAAAATTTCGGTATTTATAGAATTGTGGAAGGAAGGGCAATCGTTCGAAATTCAAAATAAAGGGTAAAATCGACCGAATAATTCGCTAATCATTATGAACATTCAGAGAATCCAGTTGAGAAGACCGAGGGTTTCATGTTTTGGGGACGCACGATTGCGTGTGGCGGCGAGATTTATAGTGAAAGACGTTTTGGCATCTGCACGATGCTGAATGGTTCGCAGATCTAGGCGGCATGGTTGTGTTCAGCAACAAGGTCATGATGATATGACGGTTCAGGGAGCCGCATGCTTTAAACGTCATTATTAGGGATTAGCCGTATAAAAGGATGCCACGTGGTGTATTGGTTAGCAGGATCAAGATCGTGCAATCGTGCTCAATAAATGCGCCTCGAAAATAAGGGTATTTGGATTTTGGATTTTAATTTCGCTTCTTCAAGGCCGGAGCTTGGCCAGAGGATTCAGGTCGAGGACCTCAGAAGCGAGGGGGCAATGTTTGAGCCCAAAATATCAGTTTGGTTCTGGACCGGTTAGGTTGTGGCCTTCCAAACCCGGGTCGGTTAAGCCATGCTGCAAGACGAGTCCAATCCTGGTGCAATGAGGAGTCTCGGCAAGATTAATAACCCGGAAGTGAATCCGGCTCAATAGAGGACTATACAATTATGGTGAAAATAGGACTGGTCGAGTTGGTGTTTGATCAGGAGAATGAGTCCTAATCCAGGTAGGGTTTTAACTCAACCTTGAAGATATCCGGTGCTATAAATAGAGGAGGTTGTACATCATTCAGCCCTCCCTTCAATTCAACACACAACTGCCCTGCGCAAACTTTCTCAACAACTTTGAGATTTTTATTTTCTTTTTTCGCTGACACATCTTTCGTTGGCATCAACAACACTATGAAAGCAACCGGTGATATCTTAAGTCGGCATAGATAGCTCTGTCGCCGTAGAATCAGCCAATCTCGTAGCATCTTCCGTTGGCATCAATAGCACTGTGGCGAGGACGGTTGGTTACCTATCCAAGTCTCGGCCGAGAAGGATTTCTGAACCCTTATTGATTGAGGTCATCTCATTAGCCTTCTCGACGAAGTGAGGTGTTACGGTTTACTGAGCTCGGCGCATTGCACGCCGAGTTATTTTATGATTGGATACTCTCAAGTGGGATTTAGAGTTCGGCATTCAGACGGCCGAACCACGTTCACTATTAAGACTTATATTTGCTTTGAGTATCTGTGCCCTTACACTTTGGTGTTGATTCGGAGTGAGTTTACTTTGACGAATAACATCACTGTGACTGAATCCGACGACGGTGATTCGTGAACTTCGTAAGAATAGTAGCCTTGTCTTCAGGTTCGAGAACCCAAGAGGCCGAGACGTGTTCCTTCCTCGGTCGCAATCGCAAGACGCAGAAGTCAGCCGCGCACCCAACGCAACATCAACAAATTTACTCCTCGGCCGACGAGTTGGCACGCCCTGCATTCACCGAAGGACGTAGTTAGCTTATAGATTACTCAGCCTGCGCGCCACGTAGGCTTGGTAGTTTTTAGGGTCAACAAAAGCACATACTAGAGTCAAGACATTGAACTCTCTGTTACAATTTGTAATAATATCTGTTGTTTCTCTATAATAAGTAAATTGTGAGCTATTAGAATGCTAACAAATCTGATAATTAACAAAACCCAGTAATTAACACAACCCAAATCAGCAACAAAATATAAAAAAGCAAAACCGAATTAATTAAACCCAGAAATTTTTCAAACCAAACGCAAAAGAATGAAACAAAACGACCACACAAAAAAAATGAAGCAGAAAAGATTCATCAATTAGAGTAAAAAAATGAGATTCAACAAGCTATCAATCGCAACTTGGGTCGATCTGCAGTGTGACAGTAGCTGCTGCGTGCTGGCTGGGTGCAGTCAATGGCTACGGGAGAAGATGAGGCAGTCGATGGCTACGGGAGAAGATCTGCAGTGCGACAGTAGTTACTACGTGCTGGCTGGGTGCAGTCGACGGCTGCGAAAGAAGATGAGGAGGAAGAGAGAGCAACGATAAAGAATGGAGGTCTTACGAGAAGAGAGAGCAGTGGCTGAGAAAGGTAGGGTTTGTTTTTAGGATATAGATGGTGTAAATATTGAAAAAGACAGGGGGTAATTTTGTCTTAAAATGTTAAAAATTTCCGTTCCACATCCGTGGAACAACTTGTTCCAGGGGGTTGAGGTGGAACAAAAAATGACCCAAAATTTGTCCCGCAGAACAGCTTGTTCCACCCATTTTAGGCGTGCCAAACGTGGGACGGAATGCCTCGTCCCGTTCCGTCTCATCCCGTCCCGTCCCACGTACCAAACGCACCCTTAACGCACATATTAGACACTTCAACTTAAACACGTGAAGTATTTGTTTTGATATCATGTTAAAATACAACTAACGAACTCGAAACCAATTAAAACTCTTGATTGAGTGGGTTTGAATATGAGAATTACATTTTCTTTTTCTTTTTACGTTTCCACCCAAGAGACGAGGACAAGCTAGCTATCCTATTTGACAATTATAGCTTGATATGAAATATAGTCAGAACCAGTGGTGGTATGAAACTATGACTTATGGATCGTTGACAACTACATAGCTCAATTATAGATTAAGACCTAAGTTAATAGTCAACCATTTACTAACTATTTAATCAAATTAATTAATTAAATCAACTTAAACAATTGAACTATATGACAACCCGTCTCAAATGTTACGATTTTATAAATCTTAAATGAGTGAAATTGACAAAATGCCTCTTGAGGCAAGGATGTTGACTTTCGTTGACCAACGTATTGTGAGGTGTATAAAATATTTTTTTTAATGTATCTGCGTAGTACTCGTCATTACGAACACGTGGGCACAAGCGGATTTGAATTTGGACCAAAAACGAGAATATTACGAAATTCGAAATGGTATTTTGGTAAGTTCGCAAATGGAGATATTTCTTCACTTTGGACCACTACATGGCTGACACATGGCATCCCATTTCTGGTGCCCTTTTTCTTTTCCCTTCCGTGTTCCTCTCCTCGTGTATCCCTCAATGTCTCCTATCTTTTTCCCTCATTCTCCCATCTCTCCTCCCTCACCTCTGTCAGCTCTCCATCTCTGCAAGTTCAACCAACATCAACCACCACCCACTGCCTTCCCCGGCGAGCTTAGCCATACCACCACCATAAGAATGGCATTTATGGCACACTTTCATTTAAACACATATTTATGGGAAAAATATCAAGTATATAAATATATACTGAAAACCAAAAGCCCACTCACTGGTATGTCGAAGGGTCGTAACCCCTAAGTCGCCCTTGAATAGGCTTGTCCTTAGGATAAGTCTCACCTATATGCGAATTAACTATAAAAACGTTATTTTAGAGCACATAGACAAAACTATCTAATAACTTCTCATACAAGGCTTAATTTGGGTATATGAATATACCACAATGACCCTACATAACCTCAGGATCATCCCCAAATTTTTAGAACAATTTTTGGACCACTCACGCACCGGCAAGGGCACGACCCTACGCGCCTCCACACGCGGCCACGTGACAAGCATACTGACGGCGTTAGTCAACGCCATCAGGAATATTCCGTTAAAACCCAACGGTAACAATTAAAGATGACTGACGACGTTAGCATATTCCATCAACCTTGACATAATATACTCCATTCTTCTCCGGTGAGTCACCGGTCGCCGGTTTCCGGGTAAAACTTTAAATCGCTTATTCTCCTTCATTTCTTCACCATTTTCCAAAAAATTGGTACCAAAATGAAGCTAATAACATGTAGAATCACGTTATATAAGTTTCAAGGCTTAAAATCTACTAGGTTTTCCCCGAGAAAGCTCGATAGTTCAGCTTACCTAGATACACGTCGATCTCAGCCCTCCGACGTCCATTTCCTTCCAACGAAAAACCCTGAGACTCGTGAAGACCTCCTTAAGCTTCCTATAAGCTTCAAATTCCCTGAAACACAAGATTTCACGTATGCATGAACAATGACAAAATCGGAGCTAGGGTTTCCACGTGAAATCGAAGGTTCCCTTACCTAAAAATAGTACCAATCAAATCGTCTGAGCTTCACGAACACAATGGTGTGCTTCACACCCTCGATCTGTCATGTTTCAATAGGTTTTGGGTGATGTCCGTACAAGAGAGAAGAGAGAGAGAGTTTGAGAAGTGAGAAAGCACGGGAGAGAAGAGAGAGGGTGAGTGTTATGTGTGTGAGCTCCATGTGGTCATCAACCAACCAAGGAAATAACATCTAAGTCTCATAATATGTCACACACATACACTTCAATCTCGACGTCTAAGGATAAAATCGTCCTTTCACATCCTAGAGAATAAAATAATACACATCTCTGGGACGGGCTGTGACAATTCTCTTGTTATATTTGGTGTTTTTAAATCCATCATATGATACATGTATTATAAATATACGTAGATACTTTTAACGTTTAAGACACGTTATTTACATACATTTTCAATAAAAATTAAACATTGTTAAGTTCCCTAGCGTTAAGTGATAGTGCAAACAATTATTAAAGCAGATTTGAAATTGGGTACTAGACAGAATATCCTGCAAATAAAAATTAACTTTGCACAGTAAACTAGTCATATAAGCTAGTCAATTAGTTACAAGTTAGTCAGTGATATAAAGTGCATTGGCAAGAACAAAACCTAACTGACCAATACGTTCAACTAATCAAAGTCTGAAATTGAATGTACAAAGAGATGGGTCCTACACCGATAGGACTCGAAGATGCCGATACGGGAGTGCCTTGATGCCGGGATTGTACGCCTCGATTCTAAGTCCTGAGGGGGGCGCAAAACAAAACATGAGTGGACCAAGTTGATATATAAGTAATACTAAAATAGTTAATCTTTAACGTACTAAGCCCCATGTTTAGTAAACTCATAGTATAATGAGTAAAAGGTTTTTCCGAAAACCCTAGCATGCCATAAAAACTTCATAAATCATATATTATATATAGTGTGCTTAGTAGTGGTATCATCCCCTACCCGAAGGCATATAGAACTCTTCCGACTGAAGCCATATAAATATCTTTTGCCCGTAGGCACTACAACCCCCGGCCAAAGCCAATATAAGTATCTTCCGCCCGTAGGCACTATAACCAATATAGAACTCTTCATTCGCCCGTACGCTCTTACAACACCCACCCGAAGGCATATAAGTATCAATCGCCCGTAGGCTCCTACAACACCCACTCGAAGGCATATATAAATATCAATCGCCCGTAGGCTCCTATAACACCCATTTGAAGGCTCCTATAAAATCAAAAAAAAAGGGGAGGGGATCACGGGTAAGAAGGAATAATTCGACAAAAATCCCCAAGTGGCTCCCACAAGGCACACTAAATAAGATCCATAAAGCAACCATTTTAAAAATATCTTCCAACCCAAGTGAAATTACCAAATTACCCTTCGTTCCAAAATCCGTAAAATTATTTCAGGATGGGTTGTTACATCATTAGTTAATCAAATGCAAATCTACGAATCAAATTTAGTTCACTACAAGTTATCTTAGTTAACAACAATTCAGTTCATTGCTCATAATATGCAGTGTAAACTTAGTCTATAACACATATCAAATAATAGATCATAGGATGGATGAAACATATGCAAGTAATTAAGATATGTGGACAAGCTTAAGAGACAAAGAATGCAAGAAGTTTTTGGCCGGAAAAACCCACCTCTAGGTTAAAAAACCGGGGACTCTCCACTGAGTCCAAAACACTAGTGTAAACAAGATTATTACAAAGACTACACAAGCTCAATTCCTAAATCCCTATCTATGGAGCAGTTTTACCTTTGTGCAACTTTGCTTTACACGAGATGAACTCCTTCGGTTTTTATGAAGTGGCAACTCCTCTTGAGCTCTTCACCTTATGGCACAGAAAATGTGTTGTCTCCAGTCTTCACAAAATGACAGCTTATTCTGAACTCTTCACCTTGTGGCACCGACACCAATACCAACAAATGCACATGATATCAAATGATGATAGTGTGCAATCTGGAATCAATGACTAGTTAGTTTCTTCAGTTAAACAGTTGAAACAGGAAACTGACCAGAATCTAAAAATGGGATCAGTTAAAAGATTTGAAACCTGAAGAACTTGACCACCAAATTAAAACAAAATCATGCAGACAATGCTACCCTAATATGCAGTGACTGGGTGTTTGATGCATGAACATACTTTCATGGCTAGGGTTTCAATGAAGAACACAAGAGGTAATTCAAAGCTAAAATCAATTCTTTTCTGAAAATGTAAAATCCTAGCCAAAACAAATGAGCATATAAAACAAATTTAAGCAATTAATTTCAAAGATAGGTTTAGAAATATTCAATAAAGAACATTACCCATAAAATATGCTTGATGCTCCTAGGAGATCTGAGAGATGGAGATGAAAATAAAGCTCTCAAAAACTATTTCAATCTCAAACCCCAAAAACAAATAAACCCTAGATTAGCTTTTAAAGAGGGCTTGATATTCTGACAGAAAGAGGACCAGAAAAGCCATGTATCAAGTGCAAAATCAATTGGAAAGATCTAGGGTTGAAAATTTACTTTCGCAAAAAAATGTTAGATGGCCCATGTGGGCTGTCTTAATTTGCATGCCTAGACAACTGGATAACAGAAGAAATTTCTGACTAGACAACTGCACTAAACAAAAGGAATCTGGGAAAATAAGCTTGATATGCAAATGCAAATGTATCATTCAAACCTTTTGTAGTGTAGAAGGTTGGTGCTTTGACAAGTTCAATCCCAGTAGAAATCTTGACACACCCCGACCCGGAATGTCCACTTGGACTCCGAATCGAGCTATGTTGGCCGACACCTGGAAGGTGACGAAGCCATCAAGTGTAGTGTGGTGGAATATGTGAATAAATTTAAACCTAAAAGTGCCTAAATACAAGAGTGAGCTGTAAGTGGGAATGAACCCATTTCACACGTGATGTACAGTAAGATTGGGTGAGAATTATAACATTGGGGGTAATTGTCTACACCAAGATTTACCAAGAATCCTCGTCAATATGAAAGTTGAGCTGCTAAAACCTGGAGGGGAGCAAAACAAGGGTGAGTAGGCCTAAAAATAAAGTTTTAATAAAAAAACCTTTTGAAAACGTTATAACCCCTCGCTATAAAACCTGTATAGTTTCCAGAAAATCATACTACGAATAAGTATGAAATCAAATGCAAATCAACAGTAATGCCATAAATATGCCAATCATAACATCTCAACAGTAGGATGATAAAATTAGGTGATCATCAATCTATACTAGCATTCGAGTCAGAATCGCCTAATGCAACTTGTACGACTGGACTGATGCTCATCAATCTATGCTAGCACACAAGTCGGAGTTTCCTAATGCAACTTGTACGACAAGATGTCAGAGTTGCCTATTGCAACATGTACAACATGACTGGGTGTAATCATAATATACGATCTAGTGCTATAATCATGTGAAGACTGACGCTATTCGTGGCCACATATGAGTCGGAGTTGCCTATTGTAACCTGTACGACAAGATGTCGGAGTTGCCTATTACAACTTGTACAACATGACTGGCACCTACTTGGATCCAAGGGGAGCATGCGGAGCAGATGTGAACATACATGTGAAAGACTGGCCCTGGCCTTGGCCTTGGGTGAGCATTAACACCGGTGCAGCAAACGATGAGCATAAAACATACATATAGTCATGCCATAATGGTTCGATAGTTCTAATCGACATAATATCATTCATAGCCGTAGGTATAATCATGACATCAATAAACATACGCATACTTGTGCATCTTGTAGGATTTATGATCACTTTGTAATTTTTCGTTATTTCGCTAATTCTTATAAGCATTAGTCTAAGCTAGGCATACATAATAAATTCTCTTTCAATGTATCAATGGAAACTAAAAATTATGTATATACTATATAAAAGAAAAGACCCATTCACCTGAAGTCTGCGCTACAACTCCTTAGCACGAATATCGAGGCGTCACGAACAATTGTCGCCTAGAACAACTATCAAATCACGTCTCAGAATTCTTATCGATAGAACATGTAACTTACATAAAACACATCCCCAAGGACGTTTTAGAATGATTTGTAACCCATTGACCAAAAGTCAACCGTCGGTCAAAGGTCGACGGTAGGGTCCACAACACTACGTAACTTGATTCAGAAGATCTGCACCTCGGATTTCTGATTCGTAACTTCCCAAGAGTTTCAACAAGCTTCTAGAACAACATCCTAAAGTTTCAAAATGATCCAACGATTGGATCTCTGCCAATCGCTAAAACTAAGTGGTAGCCAATGTTTAGATTTACAAACTTAGAAAACTCATTCGGGAAGATCCGTACGTCAGATTCCCAATCCATCAGTTGATAATATCCTTAAATATTATGTACTATTACGTATTAAAGTTTGGTGACAATCCAATGGTTGGATCGTCGAATCATATTATAGCCAAGTAGCGGCCCTTAACGGAAATATAACCAAACAATGGAATTTCGTCAATCAGATGTCTAATATGGAATCAGGGCACCAATTTTAGCCTAGGGAGGTCAGGTGGTGTCTCTGTCCACGCGCCGCTGCACGCGGCGGTCGGTCACCCCCAACTTGCCGAAAAATTCAACTATTTTAAAAAATTCTCAAATTTTATAAGAATGAAGATCTCAATGAGTAGAGCAAGTTTCATACATGTGGCCAAGTCCAATTTGGCTAGGAAAGGCCCCAAATAGTCATTGAACCGCCAAATCCAATTTAAGTGTTCTTGATTCGTCAATCCGAAGCTCCGCCGCCTCCAAACTTGTTTGGGGTTTGTTCCTAGGCTTAAGGGAAGGCTAGTGGTGGTGGTGATCAAAGGAATTGCCTTCAGAAATGGCGGATCTCCGCCAATCTCCCCCCGGGGCGCCACCGATGCTATCCCTATGAAACCAAGATGAAAAACCTTCGGGTTTAGGGTGGCGTGGAGTTGGTTTTGGGTAGTGGGGACGGTCATTTCGCAGGGAAAATGGCTGAATCAGCGTCGGGGTGTCTGGGAACCGTGTCAGGTCGGTGGGGAGAAACCGGGTCAGAGGGATCCAGTACTACCTCACTCTCTCCTTTCCCCTTCTTTTTCTCCTTTCCCATTGGTCATCTCCTCACCTCCATCTTCTGGTTGGTCCATCCACCCTCATTTTCTCTCCACCAATTGGGCAGCAACCCCTTCTGCTTTCTCCCTTTTTTCCTCCGTCCATTACTCTCCCTTCCCTCATTTCTCACAAAATAATATTAAAATTATAAAATAATAATTATGAGAATTATATAAAATAATAAATAGTAATCTTTACAAAAGTACTTTTTGGATTTATAGTTCTGTAAAACCCCTATCGTAACTCAGGTTTCAATTCGGATTACGCTTATGCGATCGTGGTCAATCAATAATAACTCGTACACATCACGAAAGGTGGTCAACAAAAGTCAACAATCTAGCCTCTAGGGCATTTTCGTCAATTCATTCATTTAAAAATTAATAACAACATAAAATTAGGGATGAGTTGTCACAAATCCTAGATCAGCATTGTATCCTAACTCTAAAATTATGAGCATGTGTGGTAACATTTACAATTTTTGACAAGGGAAGCCAAACATTAAACTTGGTACTTAACAAGATTTTTATTCTCAAGTGATCTATAGAGCTTTGAATCTCGAAATTGGGGTAGTTTAGATAAGCAAATTTACGGCTCAACTTAGCTAAAAATAGTCAATTTAAGGAATTAAAGCTTCAAAGATGATGATTGTAGAAACTAACTGTAGTATTGTTACCTTATCATTTAATACTAGAAACTTCATGACACTTAATGTTGGTAAAGTCATTACTTAACGTCAATGACATAATAGATTTCTAATTTTTAAAACGTTAAATATTTATTTGGAATATTTTAAAATATTGAAACTAATTTAGAATTACCCCAATAAATTGAGTAGTTATCTGTACTTAATCCTGTACGTAATGTAATTACTCATAAAAAGAATATGATGGTTGGATATGGTGTTTAATTATTCCTATCAAAACCTAGCTCCAATATAAATTTATTAAAAAATCCAAAAGTTGTCTCAAATACATGGATTTTGACCTAGTAAACAACGAAAGAAAAACAATATAAAAAACCCATATTTTTATTAATATAAAGGGAATAGTGGGGGTTCTAAATTATTACAATAATTTTAAAAAGAAGTTTGGAACCCGTGATACATTAGTGAAAACCGAACACCTTATCCATCAAGATATCAAACGACATGCAGAAAAACCATACTTTAAGTGTACATGAAAGTTTAAATGTTTATGTTGAGAGTAAGTTCAACATTGAATTCTTTTGTATAGGTTTAACTGTAGTTAATCTATTCTCTATATTGCTAATTAATTTTAAGGAAATTTTATTTGAACCCATATAACATCTTTCAACACCCAACTTACTATTTACACCCATATTAGTTTTAATTAAACTATTAATATCTCTTTAAACCTAAATTTACTACCTAAACTACCCTCACCAATTTGCTACCTAAACTACCCTCACAAACCCAATTCAATATGTAAATTGTATTTGCACCCATTTGAAAATTAACAAATCAAAATCAAAGCATTCTCTCCTTGTACGTTCTCTCATTTTCCAACAGTTGCTTTTGATTCCTTTATAGTGTTACTCTGGTAAATTTTAGGTTGCTTTGCACCAAATATATAGATTCACACTATTTCCATTAAGAAATAACTCCTGGTAATCAAATACATCATTCATGGGGAAACGCATACTTGACATCTAATTGTATGGAGTAATCTGTAGTACCGTGAAACAAAATAATAGGAGCTAAGAGAGAAGCATCATTTCGAACATTCTAGTCTTGAATAATAAGTTCTGGAGGAAAAAAGTTGCAAAGATTGTTCTTCTTCCATTATACTTTGAGAGGTTTTGAAGTCATAAAAATTAAATGCAATTCTGACTTCTTTTTTTTAACGAAAATTCAATTCTGACTAAAACTATGAAATTATAAGATATTATGTAGGGCCAACATTTTAGGAGACCAAGAAGTCTATACCCTAGAAGGATTTAATGATATATACCTCAACGGTGGAATTGATCCACTAAGGTTAAGCAAATTGTATCTGTTTGAAATCAGAAAACTTAGAAGTCAACTAAATACATGAGAAGCAATTCGAAGGAAGATAGAAAATCTAGTTAAGAGCAACTCTATTTGGTGAGAAAACTTCTTGTTCATTTGCATTGGATAGCCATTTTTTGTGTAAGAGAAAGAACCATGAACATAAACATAAAAACTGTAATGTTGATCAATTTTTAGTAACATGATTTGTATTAGGGTGCTGCCATTTTTTTTTGTTAGGGTTTGATTAATAGGTGTGAGTTTATTGATAAATCTTATTTTTATTGTTAATTGCAGCTTGTACTTGATAATAATTATACAATAGGATAATATTGACATTTCATATTTAAAATTTAAGTTGGGTGTAGAAAGATATTATATAAGTTCAAATAAAATTTCTCTTAATTTTATATTACAATCTTAACTTACTTTATAGTATCAGAATAAGTTATTTTAGATATGAAAGCCCAATGGTCAAACAATCTAAACACCAAATGCCCGTAAATAGAACATTTTTATTCATTACCATATATATTTACTATACATCTAATTATTTTGACACTATAAAATTATGCATGATAAATAATTAAGTGTATAAAAACCAAACCATATTTTATTGCGGTCAATAAAAATGCTGCCCAAAGTAAAAATTTTGTTATTATTTGCCCTCCGTCGTGAGTCATGACGCACGCAGGCTGACTACAATTGCTTGATGCATACGTAACGAGCAGGTCTGCTACCAACTGACAGCTGTCACAATAAAACCCCATCAGCATTACTGTTTCATATCCGCGCAGGACAGGAAGCAAACCACATCCACATGCGACTTCTGGACAAGATTAAACATTAATTAATTAAACCAAGACAACCTATTTCATACTTCGTAATTAAGTATCATTAATTAATTTTTTAAGGGAATTAAGAATAATTAGTGGTCAAGTTACTGTTTGTGATGTTGGAAGTAAGAGGATTTTCTTCCAGTCTTAAATCTTTTTCTTTCATCTTTATTCTATTTAAACGGTTACGGTTAAATCAAGTTATTGTTTTGTGATAATTTTTTAATAGCAAAAAAAAAAAAGGACAAAAAATAATCTGAAAGAAGAGTGAGGGAAGAAGATGATAATAATAGAGGAGATAATCCTTATCCGTTGTGCCGAGTTGAGTTGAATTAAACCAAGAAAATTAGAGGGGAGTCCAAAAGTCAAGGGGTCGTACAAGAACACGGTATTCTTTCCGAGTGCCGCATACTATTGACCGCAATGGGAATGGAGGGAACGAGGAGGGAACGGGAAACAAACACACAACCTTCAATCTCTTGCGTTGCGCGTTGGTACTTGGTACTTGGTAGTTGAAAAGTAATCTGGCCCGGTTTTAGTCCTGTCCGGCTGTCCCCTTCATCCTTCCTTCTTTCTACCTCGTTGGTACAGTTTTCGTTTCAAACACGTCCCTCTCTCTCTCTCTCTCTCTCTCTCTAAAACTAGGATATTTGAGACCCACAATTGATTCATTCTCACAACTTTCTCTTTTGATTTCTATCCATCCACACCTTTCAATTCAAATTCTGATTTGAGTTTCTATCTTTTTCCAATTTCCTACTGGGTTTTCTTTTATTTGCTTCATTTCCTACGATTTCCCATCTGGGTCTCCACACTTCAATTCTCCCGTTTCTTTGACCTTTCTTTCTACTAGTCTCCCCTCCCGTCTTCTTCTCCAACTCTCTCTCTCTCTCTCTCTCTCTCTCTCTCTCTCTATATATATATATATATATATATACACATATATATAATTTTTTTATATATATATTCCAATTGGGTGTTCTCTTTCTTCTTTCAATGAATCCAAGTTACCACTTTTACAACTCCACATATCCCATTTGATTTGAGCTCTTGAGGCCGCTGATTTTGTTTAGACCTTGCAACAGAAGGAATAAAGAAATGAGGTGTTTCTTTTATTTCAAGGAAAAATGCAAGAGCAAAAGAGAAGGATCACAATCCGCTCCAGAATTGAGAAACAGAAGCAATCCGGTTTTGGATCGCACAACGAAATCTTCGAGTTCAGTGCCATCTCCGAAGAGCATACCAGAATTGTACAGAGAAAAGGAGCAGAATTTGAGAGTTTTCTCCCTCCAAGAGCTGCGGGAAGCAACAAATGGTTTCAACAGGTTGCTTAAGCTCGGGGAAGGAGGTTTTGGGAGTGTTTATAAAGGAACAATCAGGCCTGCCGATGGAGAAAGGGGTAGTCCGATTTTGGTTGCCATCAAGAAGTTAAACCCTCAGAGTTTACAGGTTCTAAAAATATTTTCCTTAATTAAATATAATTTTCTTCAAAATTTTCCACTCCAATTGATTGTGATGGTTTGCATTGCATTTCATTGAATGGTATGATATGTGATCTTTATATTGCACTTCCATCCCGTGTTCGAAACTCCCCTCCCCTTATTTTAACTCCGGCTGAACAATTTTATCTGACGCTGCCAATCCCAAGTCCGTATAAAGGACGAGGGCGAGTGCGTCAGGTAGTCGACAGTCGACACTTTGCTTAACAAGGCTCTTTCTGGTTATCATATTTTTCGCACGTTACATTTAACAGCCTTTTATATTTCTCTCACATTTTGTTTAACTTCTGGTTATGAACTTTTCTCAAACAGGGTCATAAAGAATGGCTTGCGGAAGTTCAATTTCTTGGCGTCGTAGAGCACCCAAATCTGGTAAAACTTTTAGGTTACTGTTCTGTAGATGGAGAAAGAAGGATACAACGGTTGTTGGTGTATGAATTTGTGCCTAATAGAAGCTTAGAAGACCATCTTTTCAACAGGGCTTTGCCCACATTGCCTTGGATAACAAGATTACAGATTATGCTTGGTGCTGCTCAAGGATTGGCTTATCTGCACATGGGACTCGAAGTCCAGGTCCATATACATTCTCTTCGTTTTATCTGATTTGACTATAACTTCGACATTGTTTGGACATAGGGTTCCTCTTTGTCAACTTTTTGGTTTCGACTATGTTAATTTAATCGATCAGGGATTTGGACTGTGTTTTGATGTTCCAATTATTTGATGTTAAGCGATATTTTTTGTTTCTTCTTCTTTTCTACTTACAAGCTGTTGTCTCTGCTTCCGAAACTTAAAAAAGGGTATGTGCCACTCCTGTGATTGCCACAAGTTTGGTAGAGTTATAGAAAATATGAAACTAGTCCTTGTAAATTAAAACCAATAAATGTGCTGTTAGATTCAAGTTGTTTTAGAGGAAATGAAAATGACCATCGCTATAAAAATGTGTCGAAAACATGTAGTGTGGACTATTGCTGTTAAATGAAAACCAAGAAAATTTACTGCTAGATTTGAGTCGTTTCAGGGGAAACAAAAAAGTGTCACCACTAGAAAGTGTGCAGATGTTTTCTATTCTTTGATGATGGTGGTGTTACAGTGTTACAGAGGTAAGTTCAGCTTCACTTGTAAGCTTGAAGAAATAAAAATCCTCGTCTTCTGATTTTACTTGTGGCAATCCAAATGCTGCAGAATTTGTGTGTAGATTCATAGGATACACTTGCTGACCGGTCACACGGTGATTTTGTACTTTTTAGAAGATAAGTTCTTATTCATATATGTATTGAACCATGCTGTATTGCATTATATGGACAGGTAATATTTCGAGATTTCAAATCCTCAAATGTGCTATTGGATGAAGAATTTAGGCCAAAGCTCTCAGACTTCGGGCTTGCTAGAGAAGGACCAACGGATGACCGTAGTCATGTATCAACCTCGGTAAGTAGAGTAGTCATAGACAATTTATTCGTGTGTGCTTCCCTTTTTGTGTAAAATGAGGGGCTAGAGTCCCAAAACTGACCCTCTTAATTCTGGGCCATGCTATACCAGCTACATATATAGTGGCATATTTATAGGTTGCATTAGCAGCTTATCCTGTCACTCGTATGACATATAAGGTCAAAAACATCGCTAGTTCCACCCAAGTTAGCCGTCTCAGTACATTTCATAGTATAGTCCCATTTTTTTTCAAGACATGACACAAGTTATTTGCACCTTAGTTTCATTTGAATTTTGGTCTTGAACTTACTGATGGAATTCTCTTGTGCCTCGTTTGGAACATCAGACAGGATTGGGACGGAGTTATTTCTAGTCTCATGGGGACCGACCCCTGTAGAGGGGACTTGTTGTCTATGATTATATTCGACAGGCATTCAATTTGGTAGTCTAGTCCCATTATTATTAAGTTCACACATGCGACGTGACTGTGTCCGTCCATTTTAAATGAATTCCCCCTCTACAGTCCCATTGTCCACACGCTGTCTTGGTTTCCCCTTCAAAGGTTGGCCACTATCTTCTTTGAAGTGCGCTGTGTGCTCGGAAGAAACATTGGGATTCGCTGTTGAAATTTAATTGTCTGTATCTGTTCAAGATTTATCACTTACGCATATTGTATTTGATATTGTATCCATCAGGTGGTGGGGACTTACGGATACGCAGCCCCAGAATATATTGAAACGGGCCATCTCTCAACTAGTAGTGACTTGTGGAGTTTTGGTGTGGTGCTGTACGAGATCCTAACAGGCAGGCGTGTCTTAGACAAGAACCGCCCTACAGCAGAACAGAAGCTTCTTTACTGGGTTAGACAGTTCCCTGCTGACAGTAAAAGGTTCAGCATGATAATAGATCCCCTACTGAGAGACCAGTACTCTCTTACTGCAGCTCGGAATGTTGCCAAGTTGGCCGATAGCTGTCTGAACAAGAACGCAAAGGAACGGCCAACAATGAGTCAGGTGGTAGAGGTGTTGGAGCAAGCTCTACAAGATTCGCAAGGGAGCACCAGTTCTTCAAAGACAAGTTCTGAGGCATCTACGTCCAAATCGGCGAAGCGGAGACCCAAGTAGGATTGATATAAAGAGAGTGCACTATATATAAATACTAGTGGTGTGTCGTGACTAAGTTCTCTATAAATATTCTCTACAGATTCAAATGGTTGCATATTATAACATTCTTTTTCAGGGACTTCCAGGTACAAGTCTCAAATTCATCATCCTTAGGTATCGAATGCGGAAACTATGTAAATCTCTTAGGTCCTGATGCACATTATTGCTATAAGAGAACAAACGTTATTTTTTTTTCCTATTGTAATAATTTGGATGGAGGAAGGCAATTAAACAAGGACAGACACAGTAGATTGGTCTGTAATTCCGTTCAATCTCCATTCCGATACCTAGCCCTTTTTCTTTCCTCGGTTTTGTTTCTTCAGAAAAAAGTGTGCGGAAGTCATTTCTGATTATAAAATGCATGTCAAACCAAGAAGTAAAACACAAGCATCTTTCAAGTCTCCTCATCATATTTTCTTGTACGCTGCTGCTGCTGCTGCTGCTGTTGTGGCATAAATCCAATCTCCTGTATCAGTTGGGAATTTGAAAAGAATCCCGGCCCTAGACTGGTTACTAATAGTTTAAAACATTTATCTGAACTGAACCGAAAAAACCGCCAAGATGAAACCTTAATTAAACACTAGTTACTAATAAAAATGCCAAAAATAAAATGATTAGCCCAATGACCACGAAATTTACAGCGTATACGTACACGCATACAAGATGAAATATCCAAATTTCAACTCATTTGAAAAACAAATGTGTCAGTCATATCATGTCATACTTTAGTCAGAATAGGTAAAGGGTTTGGAAAAACTTTTGTGCATATATGTGTCAACGGATAAATTCACCATAAAATAATTCTTTAATGTATGCTTTTTATTTTTGGTGTGTAAAGAAAGTTTAGGAAATGTAATTTATCATATAGCTTTTGTGTCGGACAACCAGGGAGCATAACAAATAAATATTATGGCGATGATTAAATTGGAGATAAATAGCCATTAAAAATAACATGTACATTGAGCAATTGTGATTATCCTTTATGTGTGCACGACTCCATGTTATTATTGGTGAGAGAAAATAGCACTCAACAAACACCGTAAAATGTGTGCTTAATGATTAATCCTGAACTTATAGTAACTGTAAGTGTGCATGATATTTAAACAAGTCACCAAAGATGATCATATGTCTCCCCTAATTAACCTGATGAGGCCGTACCTTCCCTTGAGTCAATTTATGCAATGGTACATATTCATGATATCAACACAACACTAGCAAACATGCTTATATATGATATCCAACAACACAAAATAATGTGTACTAAAACATGTTATTTGCCTCCGAAAACATATAGACATGGGTTGAATCATATGAGACAGAAAAACATGTATATGTATACTTAACCCAAAACTTATTCATGTCGTTACCTGAAGATGAGACAAAGGCCGATCCTGAGAATTTGGGAGTCCTAGGTGAGCCTTCAAAGTGAAGCCCCAAAATTCTTTGATCCTTGATTCTTTGTGCATTGATATGTATAAAAAAAATCGCTAAATACATAAAAAATTTACTTCTACATCAAATATCATTAAAAATTAATATTAAAAGAAGATAGATATACAAGCATTTTGCAGTTAAAACTATAAGATTGAGAGTGAAGTATAAAACTTGATGAACAAGGGAGTAAAGAACAATAAATAAATTCAACAACGCCAATTGTTTCTCTTGTGTTTTTTTCTAAAATCAGCATCACACTAACGAATCGAATATTAAAATAATAAATTATTGAAAAGCAAATTCAAAGTTTTGATTACCTTAAAATACAATCTTCAAGACCATATGATAGTTGATTTAAACATTTGATAGAAATTGAGAGATTGGGAAGTTGAAAGAAAAAAAGATTGCAAAGGGACTTGAGTTTTATAACTTTATATGCATTTGGACAAATGAATTGGGAGTAAATTTGAAAAAAAAAGAAGAAAAAACTAGTGACCAACAAATAAATTATGATATTTCTTACTTTTTATGTATTTATGTGTTGTTTTTGGGCCCCCTCCGAGGTGGGGGTTCTAAACGGACGCCTACATGAACTACCCTGAGGGCCGATCCTACAAGTGAATTATTGCATATAGTAGTGCCAAAATATTTAGTTTCAAATGGCTAAAATATGGATTAAATAGTGAATGAACAACTGCAAGATACATGGTTGAATCTTTGCCTGATACATGTGTTTGGGTTAAAAACTTAAACTTTGGGCTCAGAAGGGAGTTGGCCCAACAAAGAGGAGGAAAGCCCGAAGTCCAGCCCAAGTCCAGAAGGCAGAAAAGGGCTTTCCCGATTAGATGCAGATCATTTGCACCACTTGCTCACCTACCCAAGGGCCAAGTGGTATAGACCTGCCAGCTAATCAGCCCAAAGTACTTTACAGTGGCAGTACAAGTAAATAGATGATGAGTCACTATCCTTCAGATTGCATTCGGGCAAGATTGCTGCTACAGGGGGTCAAGCCAAAGTGTCTATAAAAGAAGAAAGAAAAATTGAAGTTAAAGACACTCAAACAACCAAACAAATACAAGCACAAACTCTGCTCAAAACCAGATTTGCCTTCAAAACGAAGTTGTAGTCAGCCCAAGCCTTCATCCTTTTCGGAATAAACCTTTGTAATAGCTCTGCTACTTGGTCAAGAACCTGCTGTAGTATCGATTTCTTTTTGTAAACTCATCTCCCTACCCCTTTTTCTAAAAAGTTCTCAACCCCCTGATAAACCACAAAGATAGGAAGTTGCAAGACGATCAGCCTTACCCGACAAGGTTAAACCTTGCCCGACCCTCTTTGTTTTCATCTTTTTATTCATTAGCCTAGCAATATGTTGTATACTACAAGTTGTATTCAAGTTATTTCTAGTAATATGGCTATTAAAATACTCTATCAGCGCTTGAATCCGATTTGAATATGTCTTCATAGTTCAAACCAGATCTAAGTTCTAAACCCTCGGACATGTAAGATTTGATTATCCAAAAGTCCTTGGCCTCAAGGCATAAAAAAGAACCTTATGTGGACTTAATCCATCCACGACAAGCTTTGATAAACAAGAAGTCCGAAGTTACTTGGGGCGCAAGTAATCAACCTATCACCTAGTTTTATTTCCATTATATTACGATCACCATAGAACGTTGAGTATAGAATGAATTTTGATGGGAAGCCTCAAGGCCTATATCTAAGGCCCCACAAAGGCACCTATTTGGATTCATTCTGTCTTTCGGGCTAGGGCGACGAGTATAGAATGAATTCTGATGGGAAGCCTCAAGGCCTATCTAAGGCCCTACAAAGGCACCTATTTGAGTTCATTCTGTCATTCGGGCTCAGGTAATTTGAAGTATAATGGTTATAAGATTTATATAACCAAGGAAACGAACCATATGTATATATTCAAATACTAAGTTAGTTATTAACGGGAAGCCTCAAGGCCTACACCTAAGGCCCTACAAAGGCACCTGTCATAACTAAAATAGTCTCTTGGATATATATACAATTAACATTCAACATCTGTTTTACATCTGCCATATTGAAGATGGCAGTGGCACGCCTGAGCACTTAAAAGTTAATCTTGATTGTGAGCCTCAAGGCCTACACTTAAGGCCCCACAAAGGCACCTTTCAAAGTTAACTCTGTCCTTCTCTTTCAGCCTTGCCCGACAAGCCCGTCAGTGAAGCAGAAGCCTGATAGAAAGTATTAACCAGCACCAATCTCTCGGGGAACTGTGTGCTCGTCGGCCAGGAAACGTCCCCAACGGAAATTCCCGCCACGAACAATATGTGCATACACAATTTTCAGGATCAAATAATTACAGACATGATATATAAACCATTTGATGCAACATTCGAAAACAGACTTATAACAAGCGATTGCAGATACGTTATAACAAACATGAATATAATCGCGATATAACAAAAAATCATTAACCATAACATTTATAAACGATTTGTAATAACATCTATATGGTTATATCAGAGCAGTCGAAAACAACAGCAACAACAAATTATAATTCCAGGATTCGATATTTAAGCTTTAGTTCTGCATGCATATTTTAAACTGGAAGAACTATTAGATAAACATGTAGAGTTCAGCAGTGTTTCTTATTGGTCTTGATAGCACAAAACTATGCTCTGATACCAATGGTAAACTTTATCAGTTCATGCTAATCAAAACACATAACCTTACTTACCTGGAGAAGACAACATGATGAATTATTGGATGATCAAACACAAGGGCGGAATAGTTTGAAGTGCTTCTTATACAAGGAACTAATGGGTATTTGATAGGAGCATATTTATGTGACTTAGTTAGCTTGTTTTCTTGCATTTTCATAGTTAGTTTCTGTTTATTATAGTGATTTAAGTTATTTTCATGTGTTTGTAGGTCCAAATGAGCCTAAGATTGTGGTGTGTTAGCAGCATGCATAAGGATCTCAAACTTATATAGGCCTCACGTCCCTCAAATCCTACCCACTAACGGATTCTAGCAACCATAATAAGCCTATAACTACAATACTAAAGCCCACATAATTGTATTCCACGCAAGAACCCAGATCCAGAGCCTCTTCTCCGGCTTCAACTTTCAGCCGTTGCACCTTACTCTTGCTCGGGGTAGGTAGTAACCCGCTACTTCCTCTTTTTTTCCAGTCTCTTTCTTCCCCCCTCCTTCCCTCCTTCCCTCCTTCCCTCATTTGCCTGTTTCATCTTTTTCCTCCCCTTTCACTTCCTCTGCTCCATCCCCCTCACTGCATCCATCTTTCATCTCCTTTTTTCCAGTCTTCTTCTTTCGTTTTATTCCTGGTTCTCTATGAGTTTATCTCAGTTTTCCCTGAGCTAGGTCTCAACTATCCCCTAAACTTGTCTTAGATCTGGGCTTCATGCCCCTTATCAGGCATCTTTTGCCTACTGTTACTGCTTTCTGTCTTTTAACTTTCTATCATCCGTCCTTCTTAGCTGTGATACTCCATCCCTATCCCACCATGTACTCGGATAGGCGGCCTCCGATCAGGAATAGGATACCAAATCTACTACCCTCATTCACTTCCCTTCCCCCAACTGGCATGCCAATGTTGGATCCCCATCGAGGCCAAGTGTTGGGTATTTTACATACCCCCTTAGCCTCACTCTCTACCCATATGATATTTTATTTGTATATATTTGCAGGGGTTAGTGAAAGGGATTTGGATCTGGTGTCTACTTTCTCGGTTCGTAGTTTGGCTACCTCCAAGGATGTGACCGCGGCAATGATGTGGTCTTTGCTACTGGAGATTAGGGTTTTTTATTGTCTATTTTATGCTCCCTTTAAGCCTAAGTTTGTGTGGTTGTATTTTGAGTTGCTACTCTCATTTTGCTTGGGCCTTTTACTTTTCCTGTAGTTGTTTATCCCCTTTTTTTAGACGTTGTACTAGTTTTATCATAATAAAAATTGACTATGTGATAAATAAAATAAAATAAAATAAAATTTAGGAAAGATTTGAAAAATTCTCTCCATGTTGTAGGCATGATTTAATGAACGATTGTGGAGGCCATAGAGAGAGAGAAAGGTGCGGCAATAGTAGAGAGAAAAGAGAGATGTGTAATTGTGGGTGTGTTCTATTCCACCCTATTGTGCCTTTATTTATAGTAAAAGGGAAGATTAATTCCTTACCCTTTTAGGATTACAACTCTAATAGGATATTAACTACCAAAGGGAATATAAAAGATATCCCTAGATATGTTGGGATTACACAATCACATTCATATTCCAATAGGACTGCAACACTCCTCCTTGAGTGTGTAAATACTGAAACAGATGGTGCATCAGGTCTTCAGCGATGAAGTAAGTACAATTGATGAAGTCGTCAGCACAATGAGCGAATGCGAGTCTCAGATCAACAAAAGAATGCATAAAAAGGAAAACTCACAAAACCTTGCTGTGGTAAAACCCAAGGTGGGACAAAACCCATAGACTAAGGAGAAAAGTGAAAAGTTGCATTAAGTCAAAACTACATGTTTTTTGGAAGCAAGTAGAAGAGCTCACAAAGGTATGATCAGCCAAGATGGGTGCCTCGTTAAAACCTAGTTAGGTAGCAAAAACCTAGTGAGAAAAATACTCCTAATCGTAGGGAAAAAGAGTACATTAAGATCAAGTGAGTATACTTCTAGATACTCCCCCTGAGTTTGACATAACTTACAAATGAGAACTACAAGCATTGCATAGGATAGTTAGGCATACCAATTCATTGGACAAGCTTCTGGAAGGTTCACTTTGGAAGTGACGTCGTGTAGAGGTCGGCAAGGTTGTCTAGGATCGGCTTGCATGAGTTCAATCTCCTGATGCTTTGCAGATGTAGATGTAGACCCAATATGTCTTGGTGTTGACTTCATTGATGTATCATGGCTTGGTCGGGTGGATACATGTGGCATAATCTTCATGGATCGTCGTCGGGACTCAACGATGGATGAAAACACAACAAGTATTTCGAATATGCTCAACAAGAACTCCTAACCATGTCTCACTTGTGGCGTAGTGAAGTGAGGTGAGTCTTGGAACGATTCGAAGATTTCATAACTAAGGTCATATCGTGGACCTCCAAGATATTGCAATATCCTTAACGATAAAGACATAACCATTTAGGGATTTTTCCTTGTGCGGGTTTGATAAGTAATCAGCGTCAGCGTAACAAACAAGGCAAGCATCATTTCGAGGATCAGAGGATTGGATCCGCTCGACATGCATTAGGATTTTCCCTCGTAATACCTTCAAGGTACGTCTTTAATACCAATTTAGTGGTTGTGTGTAGGCACGATGCTGCATCTTTACCAAGATCAACAGCGAAGGAGATGTCCTGTCTAAATACAATGAGCTAAGTACAACGAAGCGCAAAGTTGAACTTTAGATATGGAATTTCAGATTCCATAACCTCTTCAAGGGTCTTATTTTCATATAACGTATGGACGATCATAGGTATACTCAAAAGTAACACCTTCGGGGTGTAGTTCAAGTGGTAGACCATAATACCGTCAGAACAACGTTTGAACTTCAGGTCAAGGCATAAACGAGTTTTCCTAAGATCATTCATCTCAAATTCCATATTCAGGTGCGAGGCAGTTTTCTCAAGCTTTTCCAGAGTCTTAGTGAGATTTGTGTTAACGACATAAACTGTAACTCTAGCAATTTGGAATAAGACTTCATAGTTTAACACGCAAGGGCATAATTCATCCCTGACTGATCAAATAATCACTTAGACGGGTATACCACATCCGTCGGATTGTAAGTGAAAGCCTCAAACAAGTTAAGAGGGTGTTCTGTGGTTTTGGAACTATTTGAACCAGTCCATGTAATTCTTCGGGAACTTACATGTAAATCTTCATATTTATATCCCTATGGAGAAAACACTAACCACATTTCATTATGCTGCTATCAATCACATGACTTTTAAGAGAAACCTTGCACCGTAAGGCATGCATTATATCGCACTATTTCATTCATCTCATAACGTTTCACTTCCCACTTGTAACACAACACGGTTACCTTGGGCAGTGTAGGAATGACAGGTCCAATACACACTTTGGTAAGGAATTTGACCTGGATTGTAACTTTAGTTGTCCAATCAATTCTACGTTGTCACTTAATCAACGGAACACTGTTCAATATCGTCACTTTTCATTTATGTCGGTAGCTATCATATAAGTGAAAACATCATCGATGGTAATCTCATTTCAATTCCATTTAGCTCATCAAAACTAGTATACTGGACTAAGAATTTTAAGTCTCGGGAGTAATCCGGATTAATCTCATGAGATGGAAATGATTTGAGACAGCGATCGAGTTTAGATTCATTGTTGTGCTGTATCTTTCACTTCCAGGGAAGTGAATCCTACGAACCAAGTGATCTATTATGCTCCAGGCCAAGACAGATTGATTGGCTATCCGCCAGTGTACTGGACCGTCCAACAAGGGTGTCCAAACCGTCCAACAAGGGCGGCACAACTTCCAATGATGTTGACTCGACGTCCGTTAAGTACGTCTATCTAGGCATGTTTACAGCTGGTATATGATCTTGCCACTTTAGCTAGATCAGAGGAATGTGTCTGGAGCAACATTCTGAAATCTAGAATTCATCGCACTTGCTTATCATACTTATGCGGTATGAGGATCGAGCTGAGACATAGTGGGCAACGTCCACGTAAATTTGCGCCATTCTATAGGAACGTTGACGTTCTTATCTCCCCCTAACGGTGGGAAGACTGTCTCATTAAAGTGACAACTCGTAAATGAGCGGTAAAGATATCACATGCAAGGGCTCGAAGAAAGCTAGTGTGAAGGAGAATCATAATCGACAAAGATTCACATCCTTCTTTGAGGACCTATGTTGGTACGTTGCGGCGATGCAACTTAGCACATGGAATGCACACCCAAATGTGTAAATATGAAAATTGTCAGGTTCGTACCCAGTAACTAACTGTAACGTCATATAGGTTGGGAGACAATAAGCCTCAAGGCGGACTAACATAACTGCGTACAAGTTTGCATAGCCCTAGGCAGAAACCGAAAACTTGGTACGTTTACCAAAATCCGGGTGATCATTTAAATTGCGCTCTATGATCACTAGGTGAGGCTATTTAGGGTAAACATGGGAATTCGACGTTCAATTATAAACCCAAAATACATGCAATACTTTATAAAAAAACCGTCAATGTAAACTTTTCGGCATTATCCAGTCTCTTGGACTTTAAGGGATAAGTAGGATGGTGAGCTCTTAATCGGCCAGGAGGTTTAGCAGCAATGTGTGTAGACAAACATGTGACCAGTTTGTCGATTCATCAACCAAAACCATAAGTATTTATATGGTCCGCATTTTGATTGGATTAGTCCACATATATATTCCCTTGAATCCACTGTGAAAAGAGAGTCGTTTCGTATCTTTGCAAGGAATGATATAGAAAATCAATTTCCCTAATGAGCAGGCTTGGCAAAGTGTGCTTGTTAGCATAAGATCCTTACTTCGGGTAAGGAGATGTGCCGTAGCATCATTGTTCGACCTAAGTGTCCTAAATGGTCGTGCCAAAGCAAGTAAACTGCTCAATCACCCATCTCCAGGCTGGCCACATGCGGCGTGTGCCTCAATTGGGAGACATCTCATTCGCCCCAAATTAAAGCTTCAGGCTCATTTTTGGAGGTGGTGCAAAGATATTTCACTCTATTTTCATTAGTGGTTTCATTTATGATCATTGTTCTCTCGAATATCCTTAAAAACTCAACGACAGGGAGAATTTAAGGTCCCTTAAATGGAAATTTAGTACCATTCATACAACGAGGTGCGTTCCAAATGCTCTTAATTAGGTTGGATAGACCTAAAGTCGTTGTTAGATATGTGATTTAGGTGTAAAGTTAGTGTGCGTAGTATGCATTCATACAAACAACTAACTTTCCCACATTCCTACCTAATCACGTGTTTAATTAAATTGGTCACATGTATTAAGAAACATGATTCAAACTCATATTCGAGGACAATATCAATAAGATTATCCATAAGTAAAACATACACCAAACTTGAATCCAAGAACATGGAAAAGTGTCCACAAAGTAAATGGTTTACTAAAGGGATTCGGCCAACAAGGTCATCCATGTCAAAATTCTGCTCTTCTAACGATGTTTGGTGGAGCAAAATCAATCTCACATATTGACTATGAGAATAGTACTCCTCAACAACATTGGTAGGGACATGTGCATAACCAATGATCTATTCCATCAAGACGGAAATAGATTCTGCAGGGTTGAGGTTCAGGAATATTAACCCTTATTCTTGAAGTTTTAGGTCTTAGGTGCCAAGGATCACGCTTTGGGCATAATGCCACACCTTGGTAGACCTTGATTCTACCATATATTTGTGGTAGTAATCAGATCCGAGAATTTGGTAAACTTCCGCTTTCTACATTGCTACTTCAAAGGCGAGTTAGAAACATGGAAGGACAAGAAAAGTATTCTCCAGTCATAACTCGATTGGATTTATAAACTTCATAATTGTACTCATTCATGGACGTAATCATGGTGTGCTTCATGCAATGTTTTTCATAATTAGACGGTCTGTAGAAGCGAGCCAAAGAGCCATGGAATCCTTGTTAGGGAGGTAATTTCGTTTGTAATGTTTCGGGCATAAGTCTAGATCATGGCGGAGGCTTATTGAGCTCTTCCATGCCATTGTTGGCGTCAATGGTTTCTCAGCTTCTTGATAGTCAAGTGAAGATTCACGTCTTGTACCCCATATAAAGTGGTTTCTCTTAGAAACGTCCAAATTAGGAAAATCGAATTTGTGACGGTTTGACAATTCACTAAATTAGAGGGAACATGATTGTGATTGGTGCTATGAGAATGAATCATCCATAAGCATCAAAGTTAGAACATTCGAGTTCTAAGACATGGTTTTCATGAAAAACGTTGGGTTTTCATGGGTGTATTGTTTTATGAAAACTTCGGGTTTCAAAGACACTAAATTTCAAACTACAGGTTCAATTTAGTTTATAAACGTTTAGTTCATAAAAGAGAGGTTCCTGCAAGAACACAGAATATAATATGCTGATTTAAGTGTAGTGGATTTGGGTTGCTTCATGAACTCAAGTGTAAGAGCTTCGTTACTATGAAAGTATGTCAACGGTTCAAAGTATAAAAATAAATTATTGAATCGTTAATGTCCAAAAGTGACATTCAGGTCAATAGTTTTGGATTCATTATCAGATTAATGGACTGCATGTCACTTTTAATTAATTCAATAGATCAGGACCATTCAAGGTCGATCGTAGAAGCAAAATAATGACTTCGGGTCATATTCACTTTAGATGGCTTCAGGCCTAATAATTAAAAAATTTAACCTAGTGCGGCTTCAACCAAAAACGTCCAAAAAATATTCGGGTATGGTTAAGAAGTGGGGATGTCAAAATGTGGCATCGGGTTGAGAAAAAAAATGATGCAACCTAGCACGTGTGGGCTGGCTGCAACACATAGCCTTGCAACGAAAATTGAAAGCCATTGGGCTTGGGGACACGGCTGCCAAGCAGTCCAGTCTACTGCAAGGTAAGCTGCAGCATTTGGGCCGAATGTATGGGGGAAAAAAAGAGCAGCGCATAGGCTTTTGGAGGCGGGCCTAAAGCACAGGAAGGCCGAGTTGACAAGCTCAGCAATGCTGGCTTGGTGGGCCAAGTGGGTGTGACAAGTTCAGCAGCTCAGGCTTGTGAGAAAAGGGGCCATCGATGTTATTATACGTCTTGGAGGGGTTGCTGGCCCATGCAAATGTCAAACCCAAGCGCATGCCTGGTTCTCACGCACATGCAGCAAGCCTAAAGGCTGCTGCCTCACGGGTCCAATGCCCAAGCCTTAAGATGCAGGCTCGGTTAGGTTGGCGTGGCTACAGGCCGCGACTAAAATAAAATTTCCTAAAATTTAATTGTTTTTGTCTCTTCGAAATTCCTAGGGTTTGAAAAACCCTAATTACTTCTAATTTCTTTCAATTCTTTGACTCACAAATTCCACATAGAATAAATTGTGTAATGCATGAAACAAATATATATATATATATATATTGATAAATATATAAACAAATACAATATATATATATAGATATATATATAGATATCTATAGATATCTATATATAGATATATATATAGATATATATATATATATATAGATATCTATATATATCTATATATAGATATCTATATATATCTATATATATCGTAAGGAAAATATAAACATAGAGGGGTTCATGCATCATGTGGAATGTTTTCATGCTTCAAGGTCGTTTCAAATATCTTCCTTTATTTTAAGCGTACCTGATTGGCAGAAAACTACAAAAGCCTTTAAATTTGTAGAAGATCCTTCTCATAAAGCCAGAATTGCATCTCCAATGCGTCGTATCACGTTCAACATAGAAAAATTAAATTGAATCAATAGCATGTAGATCAATTCAAAATAATAAATTAATCACAAAAAGAATGATTAAAACGTAATACTTCTCTAATTGAAGAATAAACTCTATTTAGCGCAACGTCAATAGCTTGCTGATAACGTGTTGTAGGCATAATTTACTGAACGATTATGGAGGCCATAGAGAGAGAAAGGTGCGGCAATAGTAGAGAGAAGAGACAGATGTGTAATTGTGGGTGTGTTCTATTCTATCCCGTTGTGCCTTTATTTATAGTAAAAATGAAGGTTAATTCCTTACCCTTTTAGGATTACAACTCTAATAAGATATTAACTACTAAAAGGAATATAAAAGATATCCCTAGATATATTAGGATATACACAATTACATTCATATTCCAATAGGACTGCAACACTCCAATCATACTCACTATCATATCATGTTATTACTATTGCACATTGGCTAGGAGCTCATAAATTTGGAGAGTAATAAAGGAGCTCACAAGGCTACTAGCATTAATTACTATTTTTAATAGATTTTTCAAATAAAAGAATTATATTTCAATCCATTCACATTTAGTATGACTCATTAAATTCTTAGCGATCTCTTATATTAGGTTTCCAGTATCTTTTGCTAAAATTAACTAAAATAGAAATAAAATATAAGTTACTTTAATCCATCGTGCTTACTTTGAATCTTTTCATACTTAGTAAAAAATCTCCAATGTTATCATAATCTAACCACGTAAGATGCAAGTGTAGAAGTTCAATACCTTATAAATTCGAGGGTCGAAGTTATGTGATATTTTTATTTTCAATATTTAAATTGAAGGTTTTAAAAGATGTTAGGCTAGGCGGACGGCGATTTAGGGCCTAACGTTTAGGTAGATTTTAGTAAATATATTATATTTCATTTAAATAAGTGTCTGCTTATACTTAAAATATTTATAATTTCATCATAAACTACAAAATAGAATGACCTATTTATTATGAAGTATTTGAACACATGAAAACATGGGGACAAACATATAATATGTGTTCATTTAAGTATGCAACAAGTTTCTTACAATTTATTAAAAAAATAAAATACAAAATGAAAGTTATCTATTTTCTATCTAAGTGAGTAGCGATTTAGGCGGGTCTGGGCAGGCTAGACGAGTGCCTAGGTGATCTAGGCGAGCGCCTCAACAGGTCTAAACGTTATTTCTTAATTTTCAAACGTCTAAACATTAATCAGAACGGTAGCTAGCCGTCTAATGCCTAGACGAAACCTAAACACTGTTAAGTGATTTTTTTTTAAATAGTGTTTAAACTTCTAATTCATGATAATGAAAAAAAAATCATTTAAAACAATTATGTCATTTTATTTGGGAGGCAGATTCTCTGCAGTCCCAATTCCCGTGCCCTCTTGTTTGTGTGGTCACGATTAAACCACGTTAATATTTTATATTATTATTATTTTTATCTTATTATCTTTAAAAAAAAAAAATATAAAATATTAACGTGACTTAACCGTGACCACACAAAATAGAAGAGCACGGAAGGATACGAGAAGTGGAAGGGCAAAAAGCTGCCTCCTTATATTTGTGAGAATGAAATGGACAAAATTGTGTAAAAGTCACGCAGTCGTTGCAGTAGGTAGCCACTTGGCGAGACATACTCGTGACTCGTGAGAGGCCCTCTCTCACCACTCTTTCAAGTTTCAACATCTGAATTTTTTACTTTTCTGTTTTCTTGGTTAATTGTCTTCCCCTGGACAAGTTTCCCAGGAATGTAAAACTTTTCCCGAGAAAATATCCATTGTTTCCATCGACGCCAAAACCAAACAACATCAAGAAAACTCCTTTTGGGTTTTGAACCTTCATCATGGGTGGTGACTCTCCATTATCAGGTAATTACTTTTCCCCTCATATATTATCTTCTAATTCTGATGTTTTGGTTATCAGCTGTGGATTTTAGTCATGGCATATGAAAGATTGATTGCACTGTGGCCTGGTTTTTCTATTTGTATGTTTTTCATGGGAGTCCTATCAATTTGTTGAGAATTTATCAAAAGAATTTGAAGTGTCTTTGAAGATTAGAAAAATCCTTGTGATTAGGAATGCTAATCTTAAAATTAGTAGTTATGGGTAAGGAGAAAAGAGAAGAAGGCAGTAAATTTCACAAGAAAAATCTTGGTTTGGATAATCTTCATGTACAATTAAAAGGGACATGCCTATTTGTAAAGCCAACAATATGGTTTGATGAAACATTTAATCATCTGTCAATATTCGAGCAAACTCTGAAACAGTATTTTTGTCGCCGGGACGCCCGAAGGGCCGGCCGTATGTATCTCGGAGGAAAGCAAGAATGTGGATGGCTTGTATGTCAATGATCAAGTGAACCCCCACATGTAAAATGACTGAAAGCGTTTGTGCTGAAATATTTTTGAAATCAATTTTTAGTAAAAATCTAAGTGGATCCTGAAATGTGCTTTTGGAACCCAAAATCAATTTACCAAAAGCGTTTTCAATAATTTAAAAGTACTTTCAAATGAGCCTTTACTTAGGGCCCCGTTTGATAATTATTTCGTTTTTAGTTTTGTTTTCATTTTTTCCTTGGTAGAAATAGAGGGAATGTATATGGCGGAATGAGGAATAAAGAAGGGCGGAGGGGAGAAAGTAGAAAACAAAAACTAGAAACTTGAAAAGCTACTAAATATTGTTTCCAGTTTTTAGTTTTCACTTTGTGTACTCTTCCATCTACATTTCTTCCACATCCTTCCCGCTGTCATTCCTCCACCTTCCTTTATCCGTCTTTTCTTCTTTGTATTTCTCCTCTATTCCTAACAAAAACGAGAAAACTAAAAACGAAATGGTTACGGATTTTGTTTATATGATGTGTGTTCCCGTATGTAGTTATCTCTCTCCAAGAAAAGCTCTTGGACTTAAATTTTTGACAGACCTTCGTTTGTAGTCTTGTCTGTGCTTAGTAGGGAAATGCTCCTCAATGCTTCTTGTTTCTTGGTTGCAGAAACAAGATCAGTAGAAAATCAATTCAACCGTGAAGATGTAAACGAAACGCGTTCAAAGGAAGCGAAGGGAAAGAGACTCTGGAAGAAAGTTAAATATCAGCTTATTGAATACCATTCATTGCCTTATTTTTTAAGGGACAATGAGTTCATTTTGGGTCATTACCGATCAGAATGGCCATTGAAGCAGGTGTTTCTAAGCATCTTCTCCATTCATAATGAGACTCTTAACGTCTGGACGTAAGTACTCTAGTGCCTAATACTTATTACCGCAATACAATCCGGTTATTTGTTTTTTGAAGCTGTGCCTCTCAAGTAAAGAATGTTGATTGCTGCTGAGAAATGCTTTTAAGACCATTGCTCTTAATAGTTATTCACATTTTTTGTAGGCATTTGATCGGGTTCTTCCTTTTCCTTTTCCTAACCATATACACAGCAACAAAAGCTCCAGACCTCATGGATCTGTCTTCCCTGCAACGTTTGTCTGACATGATTAGAAGAGCTGATTTGCACAGAATTCATCCAGAACTGTTGAATTGCCTCCCTTCGCTATCTTTGCCGTCTATGGATTTTCTCTCCTCAGTTTCAGGGAATATAAGGGAACTTCTCGCCAATTGCTTGCCTGACCGGTTCTCCCATGGCAATCAAACAGAGAATTCTGTTCTGGTATTGTCCTGCTCCTTGATTAAAAAATGCAACTCCAATGCAAAGATGTCTTTGAGTGCTTTTCAAATTCTGTTCGACGTTTTTTTTATTCCCTTTACATGCATGAATTTTTTACCCAGCTACTGATGCACATAACTTTCTGATATTGTCTCTCTATAAAATCTGTTCTATATACCGACGGTAACATACTTTTTAATTGGAAGTCCTTTTGTTTCCCAGACTTATGCCTTTGTTATTTGTTTAACAATTGCAGGATGGAGTAACGGATGACGTGATGAACATCGTGGCCCCCCTTATGTATCGGCCCATAACAAGGTGGCCCTTCTTTGTGTTCCTAGGTGGAGCCATGTTCTGCTTGCTAGCCAGCAGCACATGCCATCTCCTTAGTTGCCATTCAGCGCGCCTTTCCTACATAGTGCACAGATGTGACTATGCAGGCATCGCTGCACTCATCGTGACCTCATTTTACCCTCCTGTCTACTACTCCTTCATGTGCAACCCCTTCCTTTGCAACCTCTACTTAGGTTTCATCACAATACTAGGTATCACCACCATGGTTTTCTCCCTCCTCCCATTTTTCCAAGGAGCCAAGTTTCGTAGCCATCGTGCTTCTCTCTTCTTTGGGATGGGCGTGTCAGGTGTCGTGCCTTTAGTTCATAAGCTCATAGTGTTCAGGAATCAGCCAGAGGCCATCCAGACAACCGGCTATGAGGTGTTAATGGGGGTTCTTTATGGACTAGGGGCATTGATTTATGCTACAAGGATACCCGAGCGGTGGAGACCAGGGAAGTTTGATATTGCTGGGAACAGTCACCAGCTTTTCCATATCTTGGTTGTGGCAGCAGCTTACATACACTACCGTGCCGGTCTACTGTACCTAAGATGGAGGGACTTGAAGGGTTGTTAGCTTGTATTGAGACTATAGGAGGACCAACATTGGATAATATTATACAGGGTATTTCTAGCCCTTCTGCGTTGGATTTGGATGTGTAGTTAACTTTTGCCTCTGGCCATCTGAAAATTTGTACATATTCCTTTTTACTTGATGAAAAACTTCCAGCAAATGTAATCATAAGTTTGGTAAAAGAAGAAATACCTTTCGTAAACCCGGCAATCATTTTCGAAGGGAAATGATTCGTGCACGCAACTTTGTAAGCGTTTCTGAATGGAAATAAGTAAGGGTGTGCAGAGAGGGGAAGTGGGTGTGCGGAAATGACTTCCCTTTTCGATGTGTAGTCAAGTATTGTTTGGATATGTTGTTCGATTTTAAAGGGTTTCATTGATCTCTCTTTCAAATAGCCCTAAATTTTGATTGACCCCGTTGTAATGTTGAAAACTTTTTGCGATCTCAACCAAGTTCTTCGAATGGATTGCCCCTGGTGGTTACGGGGCTTTCCTCTCAAACTTAATGTGTTCTGGGTTTATTTTCTCCTCCCTCATGAATTTCGTGTAAATTATCATATCGTTGTAAAAAAAAAAATAACAAGTTCTTCGAAATGAAAACGTGGCACCTTCTTAAACATTATTAACACTACTACTTCTGACAACAATAATTAAAGTAGGGATGGGCTAGATTCAGTTTGACACCAAATATATTACCAAACCAACTAGCATTTAATAGTTCAGTTTAGTTGTCCAACACCGCAATTGAAACCAAAACAAACCAAATCATTGTTAATCAGTTTGGTTTGGTTGGTTCAAGCCTATTCTCCATACATCAATAAAAAAATGTCTAACATTTCAATAGTTTTAATTTTCTAAATAACTTTACACCTCACAAATTCCAATTCGATCAAAAGGTTTAATTTTTTTGGAACATAAATTTTCATCAAGTGAACTAGAACTAAGTTCAATTAAATAAAGTCTTGTATTAGCAATCCATTTATTAGTTACAATCAGACATAAGCCTTTAAGCACAAATAACCTTTCGCCTATAAACCTAAAGTACACATAAGCTTAAATCTCCTAATTGTTAATAGTCTCTACAACTTTTAATATATTGTAAAATTGAGGGTATGTGTGCAGTGAAATTAATGAAACAAGACACAATATTTACGAGGTTCCTCTATAGTCAGTGTGACTGGAGTACGTCCTCGGGGCAGCAGTGGTGCTTTCATTCATTATTTGGAATAATAGGAGTACAAAGATAACTCTCTCTATTCTCTCCTCAATTCTTCCATAATTTCCTCTCTTGTTGATGTATTCTCCTCCTTCCCCTCTTAATTATATTTTATAGGCAAAATCATTTACCTACTACACCCACTAATGTTTTGGTGTCTTCCACACTAATAAACAATGGACATCCATATTTACAACACTCTTGTAATGACCCGTCCCGGATTTTACGAATCAGAAGGGCAATTTTGTAATTTCACTTTGGTTGGGAGATAGTTTGAAATGGTTGCTTTTTGGATCTTGTTTGGTGTGCCATGTGGGGCCCACTTTCCTTTTTGGTCCCCCAGCCCACTCTTTCTTCTCCTCTCCTCCTCCTCGTGTCTCTCTCTGAAAACCATACAACTCTCAGACCCTTTTTTTTCTCTCTCTCTCTCTCTCCCTCGCTGCAACCTCTATCTCCCTCCGAGCTTGACTCGCACACACACAACCACATTGACGAAACTCCCCACCTAACCACCACCACCATCTGAACATTGTGACCTCAAAACTGCAGGCTAGAAGCAGTGTACCCTAACAATGATCGAGGCACTGTTCACAGTCTCCCTTGACGAGTTACGACAGATGGTAAGGTCCTAAACCCTTTTTCATCATCCTTCCCTCATCTTAGGTTGAAGACTAACTCCCTTGTACATGTTTTGGACATTGAAACTATGAAGAAACTACTCGAGGACACTTTCCCAGTTTTTCGGCAACCTGTGCCTTCCAGTCCATTTTTCGGCCAACTTATGCCATTGCACGACTCCAAAATGGTACGAATCTCTTCTTCTCATCCTAAGCTTCATTTTGGCTTTTGAATAATTGCAAATGATGTAGAAATGAGCTCGAACGGAGCTCGGGAAGTGTTGCCTAGTTTCCAGCCAAACCCACGACCTGAAACAGGGTCGACACGACCAGTTACCCTTAAACCAGGATCCAAAACCCAAGTTGCTACTAGGCTCAACTGTCCAAACTGGACCATGTTACCCGGCCCAACCCAAGCCTTCGGCCCACTAAACCAAGCCCAGACCCAAACCCAGAACCTTTGGCCCAACCTAGACACCAAGCCCAGACCCAAAACCTAAATTAGACATGACCCGATCGGTTCCCAAGTTCCATATCAGCGCGTGGGCCCCTATCTTGGCCGACGCGTGGAGCATACGCGCCTTCGCATGAGGTATTGTGTTCCACCGCCGTCAACGACGGCGCCGACGACTTTTTCAACCAGTTTTCCTGTGACTTAACTCAGCGCGTGGGAGTTCCCAAGGTTTCTTCTTAGGTTTTTCGACTTCCTGAATTCGTATAGGATGTCCGTTTTCCCAAATTCAATCGTTTTAGTATAGTTTTATTAATTGGTCCCTTTATGTGCTTAGGTGCATTTGTTTGTGGTGTTTCCGTCCTTGCACAGCTCCTCGATGACAGAGTATCTGTGGGTGGACCCTTTCCAAAATGCATGTTTTTACTATTAGAAATGCATACATGAAAAGCATGATTTTATGACTATGTTTTATGAAATGTTTATGAGTAAATCAGATATATGCTTTATCGAATTTATGTTTACTGAGATATCTATGAATATGGATTTATGATATGATTGCTTGAGCTATTAAGCTCTGATGAGATATATTTTGGAAATATTATGTTCATGATTTTCTGTACTTACTTAGTAGTTATTCATACGATGTGCCTACGGGCGAATGATACTTATATATGGCTTCAGTTGGGAGATGTAGTGTCTACGAGCGGAAGATATTTATATATGGCTTCAGCCGAGAGATGTAGTGCCTACGGGCGAAAGATTTTTATATATGCCTTCGGCAGGGAGATGTAGTGCCTACGAGTGAGATATTTATTTATAGCTTCGGCCGGGAGATGTAGTGCCTACGGGCGGAAGATCTTTATATATGGCATTGGCGGGGAGATGTAGTGCCTACAGCCGGAAGATATTTATATATGGCTTCGGTAGGGAGATGTAGTGCCTACGGGCGATTGTGATACCACTACTAAGCACACTATATGATATATGTTTTACGAAGGTTTTTTTAGGGTTTTCGGAAAACCTATTACTTATTATGATATATGAGTTTTCTAAAATGGGGGTTTGTACGTTGATCAATAATTGTTTTAGTATTACTTATTTATAAACTTGGTCCGTTCATATTTTGTTTTGCGCCCCCTCAGGACTTTGAATCGAGGCGTACAATCTCGGCGTCAAGGCATTCCTGCATCAGTAGCTTCGAGTTCTCTCGGTGTATGACCCATTCCTTATATTATTCCTTCTTCAATATTCTGGTTTAGTTGTATGCTCCGAACACGTTCCACAATTGCATATTCATTACAGTTAAATTTTCGAGTTTTATTTATGTTCATTCTTTCTTCATAGTTCTCATGCATGTTAGTATGGCTTTATCACTTTCGGGTGTCGACCAGCACGTGCCTACCCTGGTGTTTGGAGGATATCAGGGTCGAGCGTGTCAATTTGGTATCAGAGCATGGTTTGTTCAGAGCATACTTAGGATCTTCTGTTAATGTAGTAATGTGTCAGCCTTGACATCATTTGGATGTCATGGTTTCTTGATTTTGGTGCGTTTTGGCACAGTTGTGCAAACATTTTCTATCTGAAATGTCACTTTATGTTCGAAGTACAAGAATTTATGTCGGGATTGTGCCTTACCAGTGACGAAATGGATTGATGGATGACTTTCATCAGTGGACTGATACTCTACGACATGCGTTCCTTAAGAATGGTAGGCAGAGTCGGATCTACATAAGAGTGTTGGGAAATGAAAAATTTTAGTGGTATGAGGTTTGATCAAGACCAGTTAGAGATCTAATACGGTGATGTTACTTTGTGACATGCGTTCTTTAGGAATGGTGGGCATAGTCATATCTATGGGGAAATTGCTCGAAACACCTGAAGTTTGTGTTGAAGAAAGCGAATAAGCGCTAGTTGTTTGCGAAGTTTAGCAAGTGTTAGTTTGGTTGGACCGAATCATTGTCTCGAACTTGTTGTTGCCACTGAGGGAAATTAATGTGAACCCTCAGAAGATTTCTTGGTGATCTTCATATTGTTGACCTTCTTGCTTACTCCAACAACAAGGTAAAGATCAATAAGCATCGACAGTCAGTTGTACACCAAATTCTTCAAACTTTGACTTTGTTTAGATTAAATACTTTTCTTGGAAGACTTTTTTATAGCAGACGTTATTCTCATCAATTTCCAAAAGGGTTGCGATCGTAGAAATTGAAAATTCGTACAAGGTGTTGTGAAATACAAAATATCTTTGGTCTTGTCAATTTTTATCGGCAGTTCTTAACAATTCTTTGTGCTTAGCCTTATTCCTTTTGGCTAGGTAGCAAGTCAATCTTGTTGGAGATGTTGAAGGTGAATGAAGTTTCTAACAACTGAAGTATTGTCTCACTTGATCATTGTTCTTGTACTTTTCGATGACATCGATAAATTTCAAATTCTAAGGTGATGCGTTATCAAATGTTTAGCTACACACTGATGAAGCATGATCGTGTGACACGTGTGCCTCTTGACGATTGGAACTGCATGAGGTGAACCATTCTATCTACAACCATGAGCCAACGGTTACTATTATACCCCACCCCTAAGATTATTGTAATTTCACATTTTCCCCTAAAGATTTATTGAAGTTACAAATTGGTCCCCTATCCTCTACCCAATCAAAATCCTATTTCTAGATTCTCTCCCTTTTTTTACTTGCCACGTGGCAGCCCATTAACTCGCCATATCTCTTTCTCTCCTTCCCCCCCCCCCCGAGTTAACTCTCACACTCTCTCGCACTTTCCCTTCCCGATCTACCTACACACACACCCATCCCCACACACAAAACTTCACGACACCACTACCAACTTAAGAGGACCACCCATCTCTCTCCCTCGTCTCTATGAAGCACGGCGAAGCCCAGAAACCTAGCGAGTTTTCCCGGCAAACCTTGTGGCATTCAAGGCGTTTTCCAGCCCCTTCTGTCCACCCCACGACTAATTGAAGGTACCAAATATCTCCCTATCGTCTCTAGCTTCATTTTGGTGGGTAGATCGTGGCCACTCTCCCTTCCCGATCTACCCACACACACACTCATCCTCACACCCAAAACTTCATGACACCACTACCAACTTGAGAGGACCACCCCCCTCTCTCCCTTGTCTCTATGAAGCACGGCGAAGCCCAGAAACCTCGCGAGTTTTCCCGGTGAACCTCGTGGCATTCAAGGCGTTTTCCAGCCTCTTCTGTCCACCCCATGACTAATCGAAGGTACAAAATATCTCCATATTATCTCTAGCTTCATTTTGGTGCGTAGATCGTGGCCTAGGGGTAAGTGTTGGCAGCGACCGGAGCTCGGAAGACTACGACCTTCTTCCTCGGCGAGGAAAAGGCCTTCAAGCCCAAAACCATATAACTAAGGCATTTGGGCCTAAACAAAAGCCCAATTCTTTGGAAACCCAAACCCAACCCCTATGTCACTAAGGCATCTGGGCCATTTAGAACTCAGGCCTTCGGCCCGTTAACCTTATAACCCTTTTTATTTATTAAAATCCCAAAACCCTTTTGCTTTAGGCTGGGCTTTCAAGCCTAGGCTCATTGACCCAAAACTCATGCTTTGGTGTCTTCCACACTAACAAACAATGGACATCCATATTTACAACACTCTTGTAACGACCCATCTTGGATTTTACGAATCAGAAAGGTAATTTTGTAATTTTACTTTGGTTGGGAGATATTTTGAAATGGTTGATTTTTGGATCTTGTTTGGTGTGCCATGTGGGGCCCACTTTCCTTTTTGGTCCCCCGACCACTCTCTATTCTCATCTCATTCTCCATGTGTCTCTCTCTGAAAACCATACAACTCTTGGACCTCTTTTTCTCTCTTTCTCCCTCTTTGTAACCTTTATCTTTCTCCGAGCTTGACTCATACACACACTACCACAGTGATGAAACTCCCCACCTGACCACCACCACCATCTGAATTATGACCTCGAAACCACAGGCTAGAAGCTGTGTAGCCCAACAATGACCAAGGCACTGTTCACCGTCTTCCCCGTCGAGTCATGACGGAGAGTAAGGTCCTAAACCCATTTTTATCGTCCCTATCTCGTCTTGGGTTGAAGACTAACTCCCTTGTACATTTTTTGGATGTCGAAACTACGAAGAAACTACTCGGGGACACTTTCCCAGTTTTTCGGAAAGAACCCATGCCTTCCAGGCCATTTTTCGGCTAACTCTAGCCACCACACGGCTCCAAAATGGTACGAATCTCTTCTTGTCATCCTAAGCTTCATTTTGGCTTTTGAATAATTGCAAATGATGTAGAAATGAGCTCGAACGAAGCTAAAAAAATGTTGCCCAATTTGAAACCAAACCCATGGCCTGAACCTGGTCTACCCGACCCATTACCCTTAAACCTAGATCCAAAATCCAAGTTGCTACCCGACTCGACTATCCAAATTGGCCCAAACCTTGGGCTATGCTACCCGACCCAACCCAAACCTTCAGCCCACTAAACCAAGCCTAGACCCGAAACCCAAATTCGACCCGACTCGACCAGTTCCCAAGTTCCAAGTCAGCGCGTGGGTTCACGCGTAGGGGGTGCCTGTCTTGGCCGGCACATAGAGCACAAGCGTATTCACCGAAGATATTATGTTCCACCGTCTTCCACGACATCATCAACAACTTTTACGGCCAACTTTCAGGCGACTCAACTTGGCACGTGCTTTGGTGAGTGGCCTTTCGGGTTGCCGCCATGTGTGGGAGTACCTGAGGTCCCTCTTTAGGTTTTTTGACGTCCTGAATCCATTTATGACGTCGTTTTCCCAAATTCAATCATCTTAGTATAGTTTTATTAATTGGTCCCTTTATGTGCTTATGTGCATTTGTTTGTGGCGTTTCCGTCCTCGCTAGTTGCACGGCTCCTTGACGACGGAGTATCTGTGAGTGGACCCATTCCAAAATGCATGTTTTTACTATTAGAAATGCATACATGAAAAGCATGATTTTATGACTACATTTTATGAAACGTTTATGAGTAAATCGGATGTATGCTTTATCGAATTTATGTTTACTAAGATATCTATGAATATGGATTTATGATATGATTGTTTGAGCTATTGAGCTTCGATGAGATATATTTTAAATTGAAGATCGAATTCATTCATTGTATTCATATAGGGTCAAGGAGTGTAGCTGTAAAAAATAATCAAAATCGGAGTTAAAATAACCATTAAATCGTGTTTTTTCGTAGATAACTGTCGAAAAGTTTTGTCCCGTTACTTGATCTTTGAATGTTTGTTTTTTTCTATTTTTGGCATATGCGATCTTGAAGCATATACAAACAAGTTTGACGGTTGGATCGTTGAAACTAGTTTAGTAGAATGCGTATCCCATCAAAACAATAGATTCACTAACACTTAGAGTTTATTTATACTTTCATCAAGTATAACATAAGATTTTGCGGTATCCACTATTGTAAATTTTTTAAATTGAAAATCGAATTCATTCATTGTATTCATATAGGGTCAAGGAATGTAGCTGTAAAAAATCATCAAAATCGGAGTTAAAATAACCGTTAAATCGTGATTTTTCGTTTATAACCGTCGAAAAATTTTGTCCGTTACTTGATCTCTAAATGTTTGTTTTTTGCAATTTTTGGCATATGCGATCTTAAAGTATATATAAACATATTTGAAGGTTGGATCGTTGAAATTAGTTTCGTAGAATGCGTATCCCATCAAAATAATAGATTCACTAATACTTAAGAGTTTATTCATACTATCATTAAGTATAACATAAGATTTTGTGGTATCCACTATTGTAAATATTTTAAATTGAAGATCGAGTTCACTCATTGTATTCATATAGGGTCAAGGAGTGTAGTTGTAAAAAATCATCAAAATCAGAGTTAAAATAACCATTAAATCGTGATTTTTCGTTTATAACTGTCGAAAAGTTTTGTCCCGTTACTTGATCTCTGAATGTTTGTTTTTTGAAATTTTTGGCATATGCGATCTTAAAGTATATATAAACATATTTGAAGGTTGGATCGTTAAAATTAGTTTCATAGAATGCGTATCCCATCAAAACAATAAATTCACTAACACTTAAGAGTTTATTCATACTTTCATTAAGTATAACATAAGATTTTGTGGTATCCACTAGTGTAAATATTTTAAATTGAAGATTCATTCATTGTATTCATTTAGGGTCAAGGAGTATAGCTGTAAAAAATCATCAAAATCGGAGTTAAAATAACCGTTAAATTGTGATTTTTCGTTGATAACTGTCGAAAAGTTTTATCTCGTTACTTCATCTCTAAATGTTTGTTTTTTGCGATTTTTGGCATATGAGATCTTGAAGCACATACAAACAAGTTTGACGGTTGGATCGTTGAAATTAGTTTCGTAGAATGCGTATCCCATCAAAACGATAGATTCACTAACACTAGAGTTTATTTATACTTTTATTAAGTATAACATAAGATTTTGTGGTATCCACTAGTGTAAATTTTTTAAATTGAAGATCGAATTCATTCATTGTATTCATATAGGGTCAAAGAGTGTAGCTGTTAAAAATCAACAAAATCAAAGTTAAAATAACCGTTAAAACGTAATTTTTCATTTATAACCGTCGAAAAGCTTTGTCCCGTTACTTAATCTTTAAATGTTTGTTTTTTCCAATTTTTGGCATATGTGATCTCAAAGTATATGCAAACATGTTTGACTGTTGGATCGTTGAAATTAGTTTCGTAGAATGCGTATCCCATCAAACAATAGATTCACTAACACTTAAGAGTTAATTCACACTTTCATTAAGTATAACATAAGATTTTGTGGTATCCACTAGTGTAAATATTTTAAATTGAAGATCGAGTTCATTCATTGTATTCATATAGGGTCAAGGAGTGTAGCTGTAAAAAATCATCAAAATCGGAGTTAAAATAACCGTTAAATCGTGATTTTTCGTTGATAACCGTCGAAAAGTTTTGTCCCGTTACTTGATCTCTAAATGTTTGTTTTTTGCAATTTTTTGCTAATGCGATCTCGAAGCATATACAAACAAGTTTGGCGGTTGGATCGTTGAAATTAGTTTCGTAGAATTCATATACCATCAAGTTCAATGGTGTGCATATATATTTATTAAGTAGATTTAAATTTATTTATTTTGTACGTATAATACTTAAGAAATTGAATGGTATGTATATTTAAGCAAATCCAATGGTCGCCAATTTTTAATATTTAATTTAATATATATATATATAATTATTATAGTTTTTAGGGGCATAAAATTGTTAAATTAATGTATATAATTATTATAGCATTTTTTTAGGGTTATATAAAATTATAAAACTAATATTTTGCTTATCGTGTATCGTGATACCCACGTGTATACTCGAACCAACCCGTTATCTTAAGAGGTGCTTATCGGGTTACCCGATAACAACCCGATTCGTTATCGTGTCGACCCAAACACTTGTTAATTTCGTGTCGTGTCGTGTCGGGTTATCGGGTCGTGGCAGGAATTGTCAGGCCTAATGATGATCAAGGAAATTCATGTCTGATCTTTTTACATGATGGAACTTTGGGTCCAATCATTTTATATGATAAGGATCAAGAAACTGCAGGTTCTGATCTGACAAGGAACTTCGAGTCCTGTATATACTCATCATAAAAAAGAAGTACAATAAATAAATTAAAGCAATATGCGGTAATTCCAGCCATAATAAATAAATTGCTTTTAAGTAAATAAAGCTTATGACAAGGACTTTAATTCAATACTATTCACATACATCAAAGCTTAAAGTAAAGGGCAATAATTACACCCACCGTAAATTAATTGCTTTTAAGTAAATGGAACTTGTGAAAGGGCTTTAAACTATCAACATTCACATAAATAAAGCAATAATAGAAAAGGGTGATGATTAAGTTTCCATCATTTTTTTTTTCTTTTTCTTTGTATGCCACTTCCTTTTGTTTCATCCCTTTTATTTTATTTTTTTTATTTTCACAACTCTAAGTCCTTTTAGTTACTCAAGGAGTAATGATAGCAATAAGTCTCAATTTGTGTTCCTACTCCGGTAAGTTTCGAAAGAGTCGAAACGGTTCCCATAAGTTTTGGAGTCAAGAGGAGTGCCTGCAACTTATGAGAAGATCAAACTGTTAGATTTAGCTCAAATTTTAGTACGATATGGATAAGAGGATACCGAACAACTTTCGTGAAGAAATAGTTTTGACTGAGCTACTAAAAACAGAGTTTTGGTACTCATAAGATGGTTGTTTAGTTTTCTGCAGAATTGGAAACTAGGTTGGTGCTTCAAACATTTGCGATGATTGCACCATTGGAATTTTCTGAAAATTTGATATGTTATAGATACTGGGTGGACGAACAACTTTCAAGAAGAAAGTATTTCAATCTGAGGTCAGCAAGTTGGAGTTTAAAGGCTGTTTACATGGCTGTCAGATTTTCTACGAATTTTGAGTTTGTACTCTTTTGCTTCTACAAAGGATGATATACAATCATACAACAAGATATATAGTTGCTTCAAGAAAATCAATAGTACAAAGATTTGAAGATGAAATGAAAGATTTTTTTATCTGTGAGATTCCAGTTGACAGAGGTGAGAGGTAGGTAATGCTTCACTGGATTTGTGGCGTTGTGCTTTCCACTGACACGAGAGCTTCTCGTGTTGATAACATGTTGTAAAATTGACGGTATATGTGTAGTGGAATAAATGAAACAAGACACAATATTTACGAGGTTCCTCTACAATCAGTGTGACTGGAGTACGTCATCAGGGCAGCAATGGTGCTTTCATTCATTATCTGGAATAATAGGAGTACAAAGATAACTCTCTCTATTCTCTTCTCTCTTCTTCCATAATTTCTTCTCTTGTTGATGAATTCTCCTCCTTCCCCTCTCATTCATTTTATAGGCAAAATCCTTTACCTACTACACCCATTAATGCTTTGGTGTCTTCCATACTCATGCTTTGGTGCCTTCCACCCTAACAAACAATGGACATCCATATTTACAACATAATATATGTACGCTTAGACATCTAAATAACCCATTATATGTGTAAAATAAGTAAAAATTATAATTAAAAGATATACAATCGATTCAGTTTAGTTTTGGTCAATTTCAAAAGTGAAACAAAACAAACCAACATAAAATCGGTTCAGTTTTTAAATTGTGTAACTTGTTTCTCGTCAAAATGAAACTAAACCGACCAAAACGGTTCAGATTGGCTAGTTTGGACGGTTCAGTTGGTTTATGCCCACTACTAAATTTAAGTGTGTGTGAGTTTCACATGATCCATGCACAATTTTTCCCATAACTCATTACTTTGTGAGAGAACAGGATATTTGAAAATATTTTGTGGAACAATGTTACACCGTCACGTATAGAATCTCTTTGCCTAATATTAATTATAGTTTTAGGTAACTCCAGTCATTGACATCTTCATGATGATTATAGCCAAACGATTGGACATTTACCATTTCTTGTTCATGTTTTTTCCCTTGAACATTTTTTTTTCATGTGTAAGTAAAAAGTTTTATGTAATTGAGAAGTTTTAAGTTTAGACATCGATGCATTCAATTATTCCACCCTTCAATGTAAATATATATAGTTTTACAAAAAAAAAAAAAAAAAAAAAAAAAAAGTTTGAACGAAAGGACATACTGGGCTGGAATGTCCTATGTTATGGGCTAAATATTTTGTAGCCCAAAAACCAAAAGAGCCCACTTTATTTGGTTTCGATATCTCCTTCCATTTGGATACTGCGTTCTCCAGTTAACCACCGTTCGAAACTCATCAATGGAGGTGCCAACCACAGCTTCCAGCTTCGCGCTCCACACATGTTAGCAACGGCCACCACTCCCCGAGCCCTGAACACTACCCGCCCCATCTGATGTCGTCTCATTCCCCTCCCAGAGCCTCCCTTTCCACCAGCTTCCTCTCTCCCTTCGCCGGCAACAGCCTCTCCTCCGACTTCTCCGGCCACAAGCTCCGCCCTTCCTCCCTCCCTCAATCCGGCGTCGTCTCGTGGCTCCAAACCCAAACGCGGCGTCGTCACCATGGTACTCCCCCGAATTACTTTCATGCATTTTACTCTCACCTTGTGAGTTTTTTACTGATTCTTTCGATTTAGTAGTAAAATTTAGCTCAATTCAAATTTAACTGGATGGAATTTGAGATTTTGGGTCATGTTGGTTTCAATTATTATGTAATGAAGTTTGAAATTTCGAATTGAATTGAAATTTGTGTGTTTAGGTTATCCATTTCGAATTGAATTGAGATTTTGGGTCACGTCGGCACATGTGGTGCGTCTAGTACAATCTTGAAGAAGAGGAAACACCAGCAGGATCACATTTGAAGGTACGAATGTTTGTGATAGTGGTTTAGATAATGAAGGAAATGATTAGTCACTAATCTCGTATTACAGAATTTAAACACACGTCCAAGTGCTTACGAACTCAGTACAGAGAAATGGTGTGCTTGGAACAAGGCAAATGGAGGGCAAAGGATGACGATTCACCTACCCCCCATTTGGGATTTGGACAGGAAGCCTACTCTAATTGAAACGATCTCTAATTTGAGTGTGTTATTTTTGTGCGTCTATATAACATTACTCTGTTCTCTCGGGTAATATTCTTCCCCCGCATAAGTTTCTCAGGAAAGTAAAACTTTTTCCGAGAAAATATTAATGGTTTTCGTTAGTTACTGTTTGTGTTTATTTTTAAATAAAAATTTAAAAAATGACTGTACAATATATGATGAACCTGATTGATTGATCTTCAAAATCCGGATAGTACCTGTTCCCTCTCTCACCACACTCCAACATCTGGAATTTATACTTTTATGTTATCTCGGGTAATTGTCTTCCCCTGGACAAGTTTCCCAGGAATATAAAAGTAAAAGTAAAACTTTTCCCAAGAAAATTTCCATTGTTTCCATCGAAGCTAAAACCAAACAACATCAAGAAAACTCCTTTTGGGTTTGAATCTTGATCATGGGTGGTGATTCTCCATTATCAGGTAATTACTTTTCCTCTCATATATTATCTTCTAATTCTAATGTTTTGGTTATCAGCTGTGCATTTTAGTCATGGCATATGAAAGATTGATCGTACTGTGGCCTGGTTTTTCTATTTGTATGTTTTTCATGGGAATCCTATCAATTTGTTGAGAATTTGTCAAAAGAATTTGTAATGTCTTTGGAGATTAGAAACATCCTTTTGATTAGGAATGCTAATCTTAATATTAGTAGTTATGGGTGAGGAGAAAAAGAGAAGAAGGCAGTAAATTTCACAAGAAAAATCTTGGTTTGGATAATCTTTGTGTTAAATTAAAAGGGACGTGCCTATTTGTAAGGGCAACAATATGGTTTGATGAAACATTTAATCATCTGTCAATATTTGAGCAAACTCTGAAACAGTATTTGTATCGCCAGGATGCCCGAAGGGCTGGCCGTATGTATCTCAGAGGAAAGCAAGAATGTGGATGGCTTGTATGTCAGTGATCAAGTGAACCCCACTTGTAATGACTGAAAGCGTTTTTGGTGAAATATTATTGAAATCAATAAAAGGTCATACCCAGTGCACAAGGCTCCCGCTTTACGCAGGGTCTGGGAGAGGTGAATGTCGGCTAGCCTTACCCCCATTTTATGGAGAGGCTGCTCCCAAGTGGATCTTGAAAAAGCTTTTAAGTGTTTCCTGCATGAAGCACATACTGGTGCTTATTTTGAAAAGCACTTAAGTGCTTTGGGAACCCAAAATCAATTTACCAAAAGCGCTTTCAATCATTTAAAAGTACTTCCAAACGAGCCTTTACTTAGGGCTCGTTTGATAATTATTTCGTTTTTAGTTTTGTTTTCATTTTTTCCTTGGTAGAAATAGAGGGAATGTATATGGAGGAATGAGAAATAAAGAAGGCGGGGGGAGAAAGTAGAAAACAAAAACTAGAAACTTGAAAAGCTACTAAATATTGTTCCGGTTTTTAGTTTTTACTTTGTGTACTCTTCCATGTACATTTCTCCCACACCCTTCCCGCCATCATTCCTCCACCTTCCTTCATCCGTCTTTTCTCCTTTGTATTTCTCCTCTATTCCTAACAAAAACGAGAAAACTAAAAACGAAATGGTTACGGATTTTGTTTACATGATGCGTGTTCCCATGTATAGTTATCTCTCTCCAAGAAAAGCACTTGGACTTAATTTTTGACAGACCTTCGTTTGTAGTCTTGTCTGTGCTTAGTAGGAAAATGCTTCTCAATGCTTCTTGGTTGCAGAAACTAGATCAGAAGAAAATCAATTCGACCGTGAAGATGTAAACGAAACGTGTTCAAAGGAAGCAAAGGGAAAGAGACTCAGGAAGAAAGTTAAATATCAGCTTATTGAATACCATTCATTGCCTGATTTTTTAAGGGACAATGAGTTCATTTTGGGTCATTACCGATCGGAATGGCCATTGAAGCAGGTGTTTCTAAGCATCTTTTCCATTCATAATCAGACTCTTAATGTCTGGACGTAAGTACTCTAGTGCCTAATACTTATTACCGCAATACAATGCAATGGTTATTTGTTTTTTGAAGCTGTGCCTCTCAAGTGAATAACATTGCTGAGAAATGCTTTTAAGACCATTGCTCTAAATAGTTATTCACATTTTTTGTAGGCATTTGATCGGGTTCTTCCTTTTCCTTTTCCTAACCATATACACAGCAACAAAAGCTCCAGACCTCATGGATCTGTCTTCCCTGCAACGTTTGTCTGACATGATTAGAAGAGCCGATTTGCACAGAATTCATCCAGAACTGTTGAATTGCCTCCCTTCGCTATCTTTGCCGTCTATGGATTTTCCCCCCTCAGCTTCAGGGAATATAAGGGAACTTCTCGCCAATTGCTTGCCTGACCGGTTCTCCCATGGCAATCAAACAGAGAATTCTGTTCTGGTATTGTCCTGCTCTTTGATTAAAAAATGCAACTCCAATGCAAAGATGTCTTTGAGTGCTTTTCAAATTTTATTTGACTTTTTTTTTTATTCCCTTTACATGCATGAATTTTTTACCCAGCTACTGATGCAAACTTTCTAATAAAGTCTCTATAAAATCCGGTCTATATACCAATGGCAACATACTTTTTAATTGGAAGTCCTTTTGTTTCCCAGCCTTATGCCTTTGTTATTTGTTTAACAATTGCAGGATGGAGTAATGGATGACGTGATGAACATGGTGGCCCCCCTTATGTATCGGCCCATAACAAGGCGGCCCTTCTTTGTGTTTCTAGGTGGAGTCATGTTCTGCTTGCTAGCCAGCAGCACCTGCCATCCCGTTGCTTGCCATTCAGCGCGCCTTTCCTCCATAATGCAAAGATGTGACTATGCAGGCATCACTGTACTCATCATGACCTCATTTTACCCTACTGTCTACTACTCCTTCATGTGCAACCCCTTCCTTTGCAACCTCTACTTAGGTTTCATCACAGTACTAGGTATCACTACCATGGTTTTCTCCCAACTCCCATTTTTCCAAGGACCCAAGTTTCGTAGCCATCGTGCTTCTCTCTTCTTTGGGATGGGCGTGTCAAGTGTTGTGCCTATAGTTCATAAGCTCATATTGTTCAGGAATCAGCCAGAGGCCACCCAGACTGCCGGCTATGAGGTGTTAATGGGGGTTGTTAATGGACTAGGGGCATTGATTTATGCTACAAGGATACCCGAGCGGTGGAGACCGGGGAAGTTTGATATTCCTGGGAGCAGTCACCAGCTTTTCCATATCTTGGTTGTGGCAGCAGCTTACATACACTACCGTGCCGGTCTACTGTACCTAAGATGGAGGGACTTGAAGGGTTGTTAGCTTGTATTGAGACTATAGGAGGACCAACATTGGATAATATTATACAGAGGGTATTTCTAGCCCTTCTGTGTTGGATTTGGATGTGTAGTTAACTTTTGCCTCTGGCCATCTGAAAATTTGTACATATTCCTTTTTACTTGATGAAAAACTTCCAGCAAATGTAATCATAAGTTTGGTAAGGCATATTTGGAAGGCCAGGTGTGCTTTTGTGTTTAATAAGGTGCGTATCAACCCTGTAAATGTTGTTCTGGCCATTTCTAATTCTGTGGGGTCTTTCCTGGCTGTTTCCTGTGTCTCTGAAGTTGATCGGTTTCCGGAGAGTGTTGGCCAGGTTCCTGGCAGTGCTCCGTTGTGGTGTCCTCCCCCCCTTTTTACGAAAATAAATGTTGATGCCAGCTGGTTCAAGACGTCTTGCTCGGGTTTTGTGGGAGTGGTTTTACGCGACGCTGAGGCTCATTTCATTGCGGCTGCTCGTTACCACATTCGGGCCCCCTGTGCTGCAGCTGCCGAAGCTATGGCTTTGCTACGGGGCTGTGAACTGGGTGCATCTTTGGGTCTATCTGAGGTTATTCTGGAATCTGACTCTTCCAAGGCGATTTCTTGCCTTTCAAATTCTATAGAGAATGGCAGTTGGGAGGCTATTCCTACTTTAGCAAGAGTAAAGCTCTTTGGGGAAACCTTCCAGAACTGTCGCTGGTCTTGGGTTCCAAGATCAGCCAATTCGGCGGCAGATGCTCTTACGTCGTGTGGTTGTGCGGAGCTGTGTGATGTTGTTTAGGTCGATAGGCCTCCATCTTCGCTTGTTTTCGTGTTAAATAATGATGGTCTTCCGTGTCCACATTAGCTGTTGGTGGTAGTGTGGGGAGCGACGCTTCAGCTTAGTTGTTGTGTCTCTGTTTGTAACTCCTTACGCTGCCTTCCTTCTTGAGCTTGTTGGCTGTTTGCCTCTTCGTAGGCTCTCTTGTTTTCTTCGTTGGCCTTTGTGCCCTGGAATGAATCTTTCCTAGCTTTCAAAAAAAAAAAAAATAGTTTTTTTTTTTTTTTTTTTTTAGTGAACATGCCTTTCGTAATGTTTGATCTGAAGAAACTAGAACCCCGCAATCATTTTCGAAGGGAAATGATTCGTGCACACAACTTTGTAGTCGTTTTCGAATGGAAATAAGTATGGGTGTGCAGGCAGAGAGGGAAATACGTGTGCGGAATTGACTTCCCTTTTCAATATGTTGAAAATATTTTGCAATCTCAACCAACCCAAGTTCTACGAAGCAAATGGTGGATTGCTTCTGGTGGTTAGGGCCTTCAACACAATGTGTTTCGGGTTCAAATTCACTCATGAATTTCGTGTAAATTATTCTATTGTTTGTCAAAATAACAAGTTCTTTGAAATGAAAACGTGGTGTTTATTGTTAATATTAATACTTCAACAACAACAACAACAACAACAATTAAAGCAGGGGTGGGCACGATTCGGTTTAACATAAAAAAATATCACTAAACCAAATAGCATTTAATAGTTTAGTTTGGTTTGGTTTTGTCCAACATCACAATAGAAACCAAACCATTGTTAATCGTTTTGGTTTGGTCGATTTAAGTCTATTCCCTACAAATAAAATAAAAATGTCCACCATTTAAAGAGTTTTAATTTTCTAAACATCTATAGACCTCACACATTCCAATTCGATCAAAAAATTAAGTTTTTGTAACATAAATTTTCATCAAGTGAGCTAGGACTAAGTCTCAATTAAATAAAGTGTTATGTTAGCAAACGATTTATTAGTTACAAACACACATAAGCTTAAACTACAAATAACCTATCACCTATAAGCTTAAAGCTCCTAATTGTCAATAGTCTCTAAAACTTATAATATGTTGAACACTTTTAATGTACGTATGGTTAGACGTCCAAATAACCTATGATTTGTTGATATGTATAAAATAAGTAAAATTATAATTAAAAAAAATATATGATCACTTCGGTTTAGTTTTGGTCAATTTCAAGAGTGAAATAAAGCAACACAAAATCAGTTCGGTTTTTAAATTGTTTGAATTTTTTCTTGGTCAAAATGATACTAAACTGACGAAAGCAGTTTGGATCGGTCGATTTGGATTGTTCGGTTGATTTAATGCCCACCACTAAATTTCAATGTACGTGGGTTTCACACGATCGAGCACAATTTTTCCCTTAACTCACTACTTCATGAGCGAACAAGATCTTTGAAAATAATTTGTGAAATAATGTTACACCGTCATGTAACGAGTTTCCTTAGCCAAATATTAATCATAGTTTTAGGTAAATCCGGCTATTGACAGGTTCATGGTGATTATAGCCAAATAGTTGGAATTTCACCACTTCTCGTACTTGTTTTCTTTTTACGTTCAACTTTATTTATTTTTCACTAATAAATGAAATTTTTCATGTAAATGAGAGATCTTAAATTCGAATATCGTGGATATTCCACCTCTCGGTGTAAATATAAAGTTGAGCGAAAGGTCATATTGGGCTCGGATGTCCTATGTTATGGGCTAAACATTTTATAGCCCAAAAACCAAAAGAGCCCACTTTATTTGGTTTCGATATCTCCTTTCATTTGAATACTGAGTTCACCAGTTAACCAAAGCTCGAAACTCATCAATGGAGATGGCCACCACAGCTTCTAGCTTCGCGCTCCACACGCGCATGTTAGCAACGCCCACCACTCCCCGAGCCCTGAACACTACCCGCCCCCATCTGACGTCGTCTCATTCCCTTCCCAGAGCCTCCCTGTCCACCAGCTTCCTCTCTCCCTTCGCCGGCAACAGCCTCTCCTCCGACTTCTCCGGCCACAAGCTCCGCCCTTCCTCCCTCAATCCAGCGTCGTCTCATGGCTCCAAACCCAAACGCGGCGTCGTCACCATGGTACTCCCCCTAATTACTTTCATGCATTTTACTCTCACCTTGTGTTTTTTTTACCGTTTATTTCGATTTAGTAGTAAAATTTCAGCTCAATTCAAATTTAACTGGATGTAATTTGAGATTGTGGGTCATGTTGGTTTCAATTATTGTGTAATGAAGTTTGAAATTTCGAAATCGAATTGAAATTTGTGTGTTTAGGTTATTCCATTTCAAAGAGGAAGTGCATGGGAGCAGCCGCCTCCGGACCTGGCATCATATCTATACAAAAACCGAATAGTGTACTTGGGCATGTCACTTGTTCCTTCGGTGACGGAGTTGATACTTGCCGAGTTTCTCTACCTTCAGTACGAAGACGACACGAAGCCCATTTACTTGTACATTAATTCCACAGGAACAACCAAGGTCAGCAGTCGAGACTCTTTCGTTTATTTTCAGCTAGCTTTAGTTCTAATGCCTGCTTGTTTCACACATTGGCATCTTCGAAGCACACCCGAAGTCAATAATGAACACCCACGCTTTAATTGTTAACACTTGATACTAGGGATAGGTAGAAGACGAGTGGTTCAATGTTTGTTGATAGTGAAAAGGTAGATTTGGGGAGGGTAGTGTGACAAAATGACTTCACCTCCGTTGTCACTTTTGTAGGGATGTCCATGTTTTTCTCTTATTATCGGTCAGCTCATCAGTTGGTAGTAATTGGAGAGTGTATTATAAAGACAGGAAATAACTTGTGTTGGAGTTTGGTAGTAGTAATGATAGATTTCACGTCAGCGGTTGCTTAGATGTTGGTGCTGGAGTTAGTTGTTAAAATTTTAATGGGATTGTTGCAAACTTCCGATGTATTAAAATGGTAGTTCTGATATGATCATAGGTGATGCCAACTTATGGTGGTTGCAAAGGAGAAGGTTTGTGATGGGATTATGGTGGTTGTGAGATTGTAATGTCTTCATTGGTGGCAGCAATATTATCATCCAATAATTTTTAGAAAGAACTGGAGTTAAATACTGTATAATTTGTAACTACACTTTTATTCTTCTCTTATCCTTTATAATTTTGGGTTGCTTTTGCATGACTTATTTCATAGTTGTAACTGTAAGTGTAATTCAAGTTCTTTTACGGTAACTATGCTGTTTAATCAATTTGGCAGTAGTTGGCTTAGGAGATAGATAATTCTTGCTTTCTTGAGCTATAAGCCCTTTTTCTTCCGCTAGATACTTTGACCGAAACAAGGGCGCTTGCTTCTTAATTATTTAGCAATTCTCATATTACGCTTCTTGCCACATTTACTTGAACACTGAAGATTGTTCAAAAATGGCGCCTTGTTTGTTTTTCTTCTTTTATTCCATATAATAGTTGTTCATTTTATATGATTCTTATCTTGTATTCTTCAGGGTGGGGAGAAGTTGGGTTATGAAACAGAGGCTTTTGCAATATATGATGTCATGAGGTTATCCATCTTTATGTTATTCTGTTATGTCATGCATTTAATTATCTTATCATGTTGATCAGTTCTAGTTTGTATTCACTGAGTTTAAGAGGTGATCTGAATTTTTTCCCTAAAGGTTGAACTTAATTTCTCTTCACTGCAGGTATGTCAAGCCACCTATATTTACTCTTTGTGTTGGTAATGCTTGGGGAGAAGCTGCCTTACTTTTGGCTGCTGGTGCAAAGGGAAACCGTTCTGCTTTACCCTCATCAACAATCATGATGAAGCAGGTTTGATCTTTATCACTAATTTGTTGAGCTTCATGATGGTGTATTATCTAATGTGTTTCTTAATTTTTGTTGGAAGGCTGGGATTTGTATTTTTTTATCTGGTTAAGTGGAACTTATACATGTATTAAATTCTTACCTGAACTTTTCTCTTCTTTGTTTATCTATCTGTAGCCGATTGCGAGGTTTCAAGGTCAAGCAACAGATATTGAACTTGCAAGAAAGGAAGTGAGGAATGTTAAAGACGAGTTGGTAAGATTAGTGGTCACAAACATATTTCTTGCCATCCTTCACTCTGTTCACATTGACTAGTTTGAATGCTGGTTAGATGTTTATGGTTATTCAAAAGTTTCAAAGAATGGGAGAGATTTTTCAATTAGCTCATTTCATTTCTATTCTTCCATTTTTCTCTTTTGTGTAGTAGGTGGATATGTTTTCTATCTTGGATGTGGATTGATTTTTGGAGTATTTATAATAAACCAGGAATTAAATTAACTCTCTGTACAAGTTCAAAAATATAGCTCAGGAATGTAAACAAAAAGAAGAAAAAAAAAAGACTCAATTAATTTCAGCATCTACTTCACAGTCCTGGTCTATGTTCAATGGACATGGGTTCCAGGGATGATTTCCAAAAATTTGGACTTGAATACGGCCAAAAACACGGTAATTAAAATAATAATAATCATAAATTAACAATAATATAGTTTAAATATAATAAAAGACAATAGACTTAAAATTACATAGAATAGAAGGTAATCTCCTCTTCTCATTCATTTCAAGGAGCTTTCTCAGGCTTTCTCCTCTAGTTCTGCAACAAAGTAAAAGCGCTAGGTCCCTGTATGGTTTTCAAACAGAGAGAGAGAATAGGGAGATGGTTGAACCTTTAACTGTTTAACATATCGTTTAAATACTATAATTTGACATTATAGTTTTACACATTTCGATTTGACCTATGTAGTTTTGAAATAATTACAAGCTGACAACTGTGTCCTAACCGTATCCCAGCTGTATCCAAAAGAAAATGGTCAATAAAATCGAAGGACACTCCACAATATCCAAAATATGTATTTTTCCATGTCCTATGCAAGTCGTGTCCATTTCAGTGTTAGACACTGCTGCACACACCTGAAAGTAGAAATTGACATGGAGGAATGAAACAAAGAGATGAAACAAATCTATCAATCAAAAGACGAAAGAACTAACACAATCTTGTACATGGAGAGGAACCCCCTTTTTCCCTTCAAAATGAACTTTATAAAATATTATTCTTGGAGCATGATGTAATATGTGCTGTGAGTACAGAAATGACTAATTGTGGTACGTTTGGTGAGTATAGAAGTGACTAATTGTATAGAACTTTGCATTGGAGCGTAGAAATTGACATGCATAATTTCATACCAACAAAAGAAGTGCCTTAGTTGACCTATCAACTCAGTGTTTTATTGTCTGATTTATGTTTTAGGTTAAACTCTTCGCAAAGCATGTGGGAAAGTCAACTGAGCAAATTGAAGCAGACATTAGGCGTCCAAAATATTTTAGTCCAAGTGAGGCAGTTGACTATGGCATCATTGACAAGGTATTTCAAATAGAAGGAGTTAATACATTTTTGTCTAACTCATACCAAACATATGTCACCCATTTCAAATTAATTTCCAGGTACTGTACAATGAAAGGAGTACCGAAGACAGGGGAGTTGTCTCAGACCTTAAAAAAGCACAACTTATTCCATAGGAAGACTTGGAATTCTTATCAGAAGGAATATTAAGGTACAGGGCAATAACAAGATACTTTCAGATTGTATGTTATGGGATGATTCATTTCTGTTGCTCATTACATGAAATTTACCGTATACTAATGTTGGAGTGTATCAATGTTTAAGTGTGTACTGTAGTCAGCAATTGTCCCAAGCTTTCTGGACTGATTTACGCTGCTTGTGATTACTTGTCATCTCCTGGACGATGATTAGTTGGGTTGTGATTGGCTCATTTGGAACAACTAGGTTTGACTTTTTACGTGTAAAGTTCTGGTTATTTGATAAAGCACTCCCTTTTCCCTCATCCACACCAACCCCTTGTGAGTTTGGAAAACTCCATGTTCTTGGGTAGTACCATGGAACATCATGCCATAACATCGACATTGTACTTCTTTTTAGCTTATTTGGTCGCCTCATATGCTATGGTACGATGGCCACAATAATCTAAAAAGCCTAGTATGGAAGAGTAACTAGGGTTTTTGGATCTTTACTTTCTGTTGACTAGGAAATCTCTCTCTGGATGGATGAAGTGGAAGAGTGCATCTGGCGTGTTGTGTGACCGTCGTATGCCACTGAAGCTCAAGGGAAAATTTTATAGGACGGCAATAAGGTCGGCTATGTTGTATGGCACGGAATGTTGGGCGGTGAACCATCAACACGTACATAAAATGGGTGTAACGAAGATGAGGATGCTTCGTTGGATGTGTGGGCACACGAGAAAGGATAAGATTAGGAATGAGGATATCCGAGATAAAGTAGGAGTAGCCGAAATTGAAGGAAAGATGAGAGAAAATTGGTTACGGTGGTTTAGATATGTGCAATGAAGGCCTATTGACGCTCCAATTAGAAGATGTGACTACAGGACAGAGGTCCAAGGCCGAAGGGGTAGAGGAAGACCTAGGAAAACTTTGGAAAAGACTTAGAGTACTTAGATCTAACAGAAGACATGACACAAAACCAAGCGCTATGGTGTTCTAGGATTCATATAGCCGACCCCACTTAGTGGGAAAAGGCTTTGTTGTTATTGTTGTTTGGTATCATTTATATGCCTTTTCAAAATTTCACTACTCACAATCTCTCCCAGTTTTAATTCTCAACCATTCCATTGCTCTAGTATGAGGACAAGTTGGTTCTGGATTTGCAAAGTAATTGCTTGTTCTTTTCATGGCCATACCACCTTTACCACTATTTCTCCTTATGATTCAGTAAGGAGACACTTGGCAGAGGTGCTGTCCTTTTTTTCGTTTGTTGATTGGTAAATTTGGGAGTGAAGATGACTAATGAGGTTTTGGTGGATGGTATGTTTTATTGTTTGTAATTTTGGTTGTCTCCAACAAACATCACCCTTTCTTCTTTCCCTTTCAACCCAATTTACAAGTGTAAGAGAGAGGTGAGAAAGTAGAAGATTTGGTGATATTAACCGTACACATACTCAGTGGACTGTGTCCACCGATTCTCTTCCATTATTTGCTCTAAGTGGTTCCCCCATTTATGCAAGTGATGTCATTTTTTTAGCCCATTTTATGGTGTGTCACTTTCTTTGAGTTGGAACTCCCTCCTAGAACCATGGTATAATCATTGAGAACAAATTAGTTAATACGTGTTTGGAAAGTTTGCATCATTGTAGTTGAAACAAGTGTGTTATTACTGGGTTCGTGAAGTCTGTCTTCTTGCCCGTAGTTGTGTAATTTTTTATTACAAGTGCTGGATCAACAAGCTTAGATCAGAGAATATGCTTTGCCTAAAGTGCTAATTAAAAAAGTGCTTTTGCTGAGGTCAAAACAGCAGAAAGTGTGTCTATGCTGCAAATGCTAAATACTTTAATCAAAGACTAGTTAATATCAATGCACTATGTTGATCCAAATTAGGTAAGTTTTGTACATGTTCTAAATTGATGTTGAAAGAATGGTAATGGAGTTAAACTTCAAATTTGTGACGATTGTGATATCTCATTGCGCGTTGTGCATTCAAACTTGTGATTTCAGGTTGACGTTTATGCGGTGATTGTCGTGGAGAATGCTCGGGCAAGAGTTGCACCATGCACGGGAAAAACTGGGCATCCAGCTTCCAAGTGGTAACACAAATATTTTCCAGCAAAGCAATGCATAATACATAGCCTAAACTTATATCAAGCACAAAGAACCATCTGTGTAAAACAGTTGAAACGAAAGCAAGTGTATTTCTTTTGACTGTTAATCATCTGCGTTTGCTGATTTTTTGTTAATTTGTAATTAATCATCTGCGTCCCACGTCGGCACACTGTTGCGTCTAGTACAATCTTGAAGAAGAGGGAACACCAGCAGGATCACATTTGAAGGTACGAATGTTTGTGATAGTGGTTAAGATAATGAAGGAAATGATTGGTCGCTAATCTCGTATTACAGAATTTAAACAGACGTCCAAGTGCTTACGAACTCAGCACAGAGAAATGGTATGCTTGCAACAAGGCAGATGGAGGGCAAAGGATGACGATTCACCTACCCCCCATTTGGGATTTGGACAGGAAGCCTACTCTAATTGGACCTCATTAGCCATTGCTTCCCCTCACCTCACCTCGACTCGAAACTTATCCTAGTTTTGGTCATTACGTCACTCTCCCTCTCCGATTGACGTAACGCGGAGAAGGGTAGACCTGTTTAAGAGAGACGATTCTCGCCGGATCCTCTTTGTGAGGATTCTAGGGATCCTCAAATCAAATCCGTTCATCGTACATCATACGATTAGTTTTTGTTAGGTAGTATTTATATTCAATTTTAAATAAAAAAAATTTACAATGATTTCAAACCGTACGATGTGCAATGAACGGATATGATTGGAGAATCTGACGAGGATCATATTGACTGTTTTAAAAGTTAAACATGTCAAAGTTCTCCCTTCATTAACTTTTTCAAATAAATTTCTCTTGTTTTGGTTGGTTGAAGCCAAACGTGTCAAAATCTTAAACCCAATTAACTAGGGAAATTATAAGTGCTCATCCTCTAATCTTAAACTTTGACACGGCATTAGAGGTTAATGCCTTGGTTTTTAGTCACTCCGAGTGAGTCTGAATCTGATAGGCCTACTCAGTCACTCGGCATGTCAGTGCGTTACAACCAAACACGACGATGGCTTTGATGGGTTTCAATCAGTCCACTTGTTTATATCCCATAGCTCTCGGTATTTGACTCAAAACACCAATTAAATATCTCACGGATAATCTACCAGTTCCCAATTGAAAGTCATTTCCACCCATTTAAGTCATGTGACATATTTTAAAACGAAATACCACCGGTTTCTCGGCCATAACCTTAATATTGCATATAAGTAGCGAATCTAATTGTAAGACATGTATAAGACACGAATTTTAACATAACTGTAAAAACAACAAGTGCAAATGACTAAACTAACAACTAAAAGACCCATAACAAGTAAATCTAGCATAAACCGCATCCAAGCCCGCATCCAACCCTAATTCATAACTATCCACACGAATTGAATTCGCGCTACCATTGAACTCTCCACATCTAGCAATGATCTGAGAATCTATAGAACAAAGGAAGGGTACGAAGAACAGTCAATCTCCAATGATCCAATTGCTCATATTAGCGGAAAAGAATCGTGTAATAGCAACTAGGAGTCATCACCCGACAATGTTGGCAAAAAATAAATGGGCAAGTCACATTGAAGTCTTTCAAATAGGCCATAGAAATAAAACTGGAGAAAACAGAAAATTTTGGAGCAGGCATTCTTGGAAGGATTGGAACGAGGGAAGAGCAAAAAATAGGTGATTTGTATTGAAAACAAAGCAGAGCTCATACTACGTCGCCCCAATAGACTCGTTAATTGTTACTACAAAAACTAGAAACGGTCCTCATCCCCTCTCTGGAGGCTTTGGTTTTTATCTCTAGGAAAACTTCACCGTCATCGATCGTAAATTCTGTCTCTCTCATAATGCGATTAATTACAGCCCTATAGTATGATCAATCATGCTCTTAAGTGTCTCAATTGTTATTAGTAATAATTTGTACACAAGGTACATAAGTATTGGTTTTCGTCCAACCTACACAACTAGGGAGGAATAGACACAGAATGGTCCCAAATGTAATGATAGTTTAAGAACACCCTAACTTAATTAAACCTGCACATTCAAGGAACGAGAGAAAATGTTCAGCTCGGCTATTTGTGAATTATATAATATTCCCTCCACTAACACATAGTAATATGTTTTCATACATCCCATTTAAAATTGATAGTCTTTTTGATGAATTTAATAATGATAAGACGAGAGTTTACATTTGACAACTATCCCACTATTAGAAACAGTAATTTTTTTCCAAAATTATTGAGACTACGTGAGACGAGACTGGACTCAGACTTAACCTATCCAGTCCCGCCCACCAAACGGATCAACATCGGAGGCCCAACGTGAAAGTACACGTTATCAATCTAATCCAAAACTCCAGAGCTCTCCTATTTCTTTTGCACCCTGTAGTTCCAAAGTGGAAGAAAAGGTATGTACCACCTCAGCATGCACCCTCCCCCCTGCCTCGACTATAAATATTGGGACTAAGATACCTTTGCTCTCACAACCCTCCTAAACTCATTTGCTTAATACTTTGCGATAATTAACTTCCTTGCATTGTCTAGGAAAAAATTTGTCACACAGAGACATGGAGTTTTTCCTTAAGGACATAACTTGGTTTCTTTGTATCATGTTACTGTTGCCTGCACTATGTACCTCTCAAGACGCATTTGTTTCCTCTAGAGCAACCTACTATGGTAGCCCAGACTGCTACGGGACCCCAAGTATGTGTAGCTTTCTTACTAATCGATGTTTATGTTCATAATATATTTGTGCGTGTGCATGACAGTTATGTTGCTAGACTGTTAATCAAAAGCATTGTTCAAGTAGAACTGTTTTTTGAACATGTGATTTTGATTGATAGCGTGCGAAAATAACATATGAGCTTATCATGCAAAAGAAAACTATTAAATGTATAGTAGTGTAACATTCTCTACCAGACTTGCAACATGTTGACCATGTAAGTATATTTGCATTCTAGATAACTTCAACATTATAAAAGTTTAGATTTACAGTCTGGTAACATAATCACGTTAAGTCATCAGATAGTGTGACAAAAGAATATTTCCATGCACATAAGTATATTTGATTATGATATATGCATATTCACAGTGGTATATTACTGATGCAGCTGGAGCTTGTGGGTTTGGAGAATATGGAAGAAAGATCAACGACGGTCAAGTAACCGCAGTTTCTGGGCTGTGGAGGAACGGAACTGGCTGTGGTGCATGCTACCAGGTACATCCACTTCCTCAAAGTTCTCAATAATTTAGTATGTGACGAAAAGAACAGTAATACTCATGTTGATTAGCACTAAGCATATACAAGTAATCATGCCGGGCTGGCTTTTTTAAATTAATCATATCGATAATTAACATAATTAAGTATACTGTAGTTAATAGTGAGTGTGGTTTCATCAGGTGAGGTGCAAGGTCCTTCAGCATTGCAGCAGTGATGGGGTAACTGCGGCGGTGACTGACTACGGCGAAGGCGACAGAACTGACTTTATCTTCAGCGCAAGAGCTTATGCAAAGTTGGCAACCAATCCAGCTTCGTCTGAGGTATTATTTGCTTCCGGTGTCGTTGAAATCGAATACAGAAGGATCCCTTGCAAGTTCTCTGGTAACAACATTGTGTTCAAAGTCCATGAACACAGTAAATATCCTCAATACCTTGCCATAGTCATTCAGGATGTTGCTGGGGTAAATGACATAACAGCTGTTGAGGTTTGGCAGGTAAAAATTCAACTGCAACTAAATATTTCAAATACTACTTACCATGTTATTGATATTTCGTAAATGTGATTCGTGTAACATTACTGGTCTGATTAAAAATATTTTTACTTTTGTTGGGGCAGGAGGATTGCCAGCAATGGAGGCCAATGAGGAGAGCATATGGAGCAGTGTGGGACCTTCCAACCCCACCAATGGGGTCCCTTAGCTTGAGGTTCCAAGTGTGTGGCAGTGCAGAGGTGAAATGGGTGCAGGCAAACAAAGTCATCCCTGCTGATTGGAAGGCTGGGGCTGCCTATCAGTCGGACATTCAGCTCAATTAGGAGGACACTAATTTAATTACATGTTGATTAATATTATTGCTTTTTATGTTTAGTTACTTGGCTTGGATTTGGTATAAAATAATTAGAAGTATTAATTATTGTATGATGCTGGTTAGGAACCAGTGCACTTGGCTTTGATTTGCCAAGGATTAGTGGGGTTCTGTACCTTCAGTTGGTGAGGTTATATAATATGAATGAATAAAGTTCTACCTTGTTGGATACTTTAAGCTTGCTTTATAAACAAAGTTTGTTATTGTATTATACCAAAAACTTTTGGAGTGCTCTCTCCGAGTATCTGGTACTCCGGGTGTTTTAACCGTTGAATTTTAATTTTTATATTTTCAAACAAAGATCTAACGGTTAAAACGCTCAGAATATGAAATAATCTAAAGTATTTTAAAAGACAACAAATAAAGATCAGCTATTTATATATATAATAAAAATAAGGCAAAACCAGAAATGCATAGATTGAAAAATAAAATAAAAAAACCAGATTCGTAAAGCAAAACATAGACGTACTCCTTTGAATGTAGAACTTCATTCGGATTGCTTAACCAGCTAGCAGCTAAACCGACTACCTTTGTTTTGACCTTGCTTAAGCCATCTCCTGTGGTTCAGGGCTAAACGTGGCCCGTGTCATTTTTAGCCTTTAATGAACCATGTAGCAAGATCTCAGATAAGATTTTGCTCTGCGCGGCACCTTGTCATGATTGAATCTTTAGCATTTCTCAAATATGGTTTTTCAAGTGACATCTGACAGTTCGTGAGCAACTTTCGAGATTTCTGAATAGATTTTTCTTGACGTGATATCTTTTATTATGATTGAATCTTAATCATTTTATTAATATGATTTTCGAGTGAAACGTGTCAGCTCGTAAGAAACTCTCTAGATTTTTTATTAAGTTTGTCTCGACGTGACACCTTTTATCTTTAGCTTCACGTGTGAATAAATGATGTGCATTGAGTTCCATATCTCACTACTTCATATTCTTCCATTGCAATTTCTCTCACTACTTCATACAACTCTGATTTCAGTTCCAACTTGGATTATAAAAGAATATGAAGAAGACGATGCTTAGCTGCGCATAACGAGTGGAATGTCCAGCCATAAGAGATGACCTTATATCCATTTTCTCAAAGACATGCCATTTCAGTCTACTCAAGTGATCAATGACGGAGTTAGCATGGGGTAATTGGTTGTCCTTGATCCGAACAACTTCAAAAGCTCCATATATGTTTGTTTTGTATATTGTATTTGACACCTATAAACACTTAAGGCAAATTAAATTACAACCTCCTCCTCCTCCTCCTATTTTCTTCTATCATATTTGTATTCCTTTTCTCTCTTGTATGAAATACTTTAGTCGAAAGCCTTAGCATCCTTCAACATCACTCTGCAATATCATGTATCTACTCTCGACAAGTCTACAAATAATAGTAGTTGTCGACATAAGTTAGCATAAACCTTCGGTATATGTTGACAAGAATTCTTAAATACCTACTAGGTGCTCGACGAAATGATCCAATGAAGCTTTTTTCGTTGTTATTATGACCCCATTATTTGAAAATCCTGACTACGCAACGATTAGGCTTATAATTAGAATTTTTAATTTATTCTTAGTACAAATGATATTTTTACACTAGGGTGAGGGAATAACTGGTCTCAAATTCATTATCTACAAGATTCGAGCTAAGACCTTTCATTCACAAAAAAAAAAAAATACTACATGACCGTAGTACTAGTGACATTTAAAAATTATCATTTATGAAATTAGGGACTAAATTTTGAATCTAAATGATTAACAACTGCAATGGAAGGTATAATTCGTAATCAAAACCTATTAATATTAGGAAAGATAAATTTCCCGATACGAAAATCTAGTTCGCACCCTTAGCTATGTTAAAAGGAAAAAGGGAAAATGAAGGGAAAAAGCATCGAATTGAATATTAGCAAGAGAAATTTCATGATATTACTCATAGTTTTCAAGAATGACACACATGACACAGGCTCATCGTCACAGTAGTGTCCCAAGTAAATAAATTGAAGAATGTGAGTTTTTGTCCATGTTTTTATTTCATTGACACAAGACCACGTGGCTATAAACCCGTATCATGTAAATTCTTGTTTTCTTCTCCTACACACCCCTTTTATTTCTAACAATCAAATTAAATAAACCAAACAAAATAAGCTGTCTAAATTAAACATGGATGTGTAAGGAGAGAAAGGACGAGTGATTAATAAATACTGTCATTGCAAAAGCTATAATTTTTATTTTTTCCCCCATGTTTATGCCTTTGATTACCAATGCATTGCTGCCCAACATGCAGGACAAAAATTTATATAGACTACAAAATTGAAACAATCTCTAATTTGAGTGTTATTTTTGTGCTTCTAAATAACGCTACTCTGTTTTAATCACACAAGAGGAGAACAAAGCTAACAATACCAACATGAAGAAAAGAAAATTTCATTAAATGACCTCTAAAATCTAAATGAAGAGAAGACATTATCTATCTACAAGCTGAGAGAAAAATCCGCAAAACATACAGAAAAAAATAAATTGCTCATCATACAAGAGTAACAATCTTGCGAAGAAATAAACAACGTAATCATTCCAAGGACTTTAGGAGCCTAAACAGTGCCGCTGCTTCCCTAATCCGCGAGAACTCTATGCAAAAAGCTTGGACTTCGATGAAAAGATCCTTAACTGCAAAGACGGCCATCAACAAAAGTAAGCAACATAACGTTGAGATTAAAAACTGTTACTTCAACTGTTCATACAACAAATGTACTTAGCATCCCATTGATTGACTGTTTCTACATCAAGCATGCGTGTTCAGTCAAAATCAAATGACCAATATAACAATGAATTGCAAGTAGAGAGTGACACTGACCATTGATAATGTCGTTTCGGATAAGGCTCTGAAGAAACACGCAAACAAGTCTCACAAGTCTGTTCTGCATGTATTTATCCTGAGAGTAAAATATCCAAAACTGCTTAAGGAACATACAAAATAAGAGTTTGGTACCAACAAACAAAAACCATCATCTAATACCTTCTGACAGCGAGTGAGGGAGGAAGAAAGACTTATAATCAAAACAGACAGCTCATTTTGAGCTCGTGAAGCATGCACAATGCTACACACACATTGACAACTTCATAGCTTTACTTTATGGGAGGGTTTGGGAAAACCAAATAAAACCACGACGACTTTAACAAGTAATAGTTTACACTACAGTAAAAGCCAGCCTAATTGAAGAATAAAAGAGAATGCACATGTCCCCTTGCACCTTCAACTAAGGAACCCTAACCAACCTATATTACTCAGTTCAATCAGCAAACACTAGCATGTTGTTTTGCATCACTTTCCTAAAAATGCAGGGCCCTAAAAGAACCTTAAATAGATAATCCCTCATTTGAACATCTTGAACGGAGAATAGGGGGAAGCAGGATTTTAAAGAAAGAGCGACAAATTTCCCCTGTTCAAGCAGGCTCACTACATAGCTTCTAAACCTCATCATAAAATAAACGTAATAGCTCCTAAACATTATTAGGATGAAATTGCAGACGGGGAAGTTACACTCAGGTAAGATAACAAATGTATTTGAAGCAATGCACTAGGTAAGAAATGTATTGCATGATCAAACAGAAAAACATAGATGCATGAACACTTAAACAAGACGGAAAACAAATCTTATTATCACTCAAACTTAGTCTCCTCATTCGCATCCTTCAACATCAGAACGCCTCAACCCATCCTAAGCATCATCCTTGTGTTTATACTCTATTCCTTCCATTGACAAACCTTTATCCAATTAGATGACATTTGCTGACATGGCATGGTTGGCATTGAAGAATGCATCACGCACACAAATCTTCTTCCTAACCCTAAACCCTAAGGCCACTGCACTGACACCAAAAGAAGCCACTGACCTAATAACCTACCACCATGCACATCCTTAACGAATCTAGCCAGCCTATTCAAAATTTCTCCTAAAAAAAATCTACCCCTTTTACTTATCTCCCAATTAGTATTATAGCATGGAACCATTAAAGGAAAAAACAATCTGAAACTCATTACAATTCAACTGTTTGCATCAAGACTTGAACTGTGCCTTTGAATCTTAGAATACTTATAACCACAGTCCAGAGGCAAGGTGTGAGCAAGTACCTTGATGTTCTCACAAGATGATATACAATTTGTAATGTACATGTGTATGAACCCGGAAGGAAGTTCAACTGCTGTAGTAAGCCTGTTCACCACTTCCATTGAGTGCAGACTCATGTCCATATTGACAAGCACTGTAAAGTATCTGTGGCCACAAACAAAATTTTTACAAAGCATAAAAACCTTGAAAATGAGGAAGTTAACAGGCTTAAAGTTTACAAAAGAAAATAGGAACAGGTATAAAAAATAATCTCGTATTCTCTGTAGAATTAGACACGCAAGGTAATCATAGAAACTGAAGACATACCCTGCAATTTCAGGGGATTTTATCAGCTTGGTGAGGACTTCAACTGCAATAACGGGATTATTTTCCACCAATTCCTGAAAACAATAATTGAGGAATTATACAGGTATTAGATTAAATCATACTAATGTTGTTGACTGAGATTTATGTGACAACACTTACCGGTAGCTTTCTTGGTGTCAGCCCACAGTGATATACAAGTTTTGGGTCATTTGCCAGCTCCAACAAGACTTGCTGGACAAGGAAAGGCAAAGCATTAGGTCATCTCTTCCTTCAAAATGACTGACGTAAGATATAAAATCAAATAATATGAACTCCTCAGTTAAATGAAGCCATCAAGAACCCTCTATCGTTAATAATTTATTTTATCAAGTATATTATTTGCGGGATGGAGAATGAGACCATAGGGCAACCACTTTAGTAGACATGTCCAAGTGCCACTACAAACTGGACTATATCCCGGCCACATAAATTTCCCCAGATAACACTAAATTTAGAAACAACGCTAAATTCAAAGATGCTTCAAGGTATCATTTCTAATTGACTCCAAAACTCCAAAATCCTAACACTAATTCAGCTCTAGTTGATCTATACATATAAACCTTGGGGTCCAAACAGGAAGGGCCTACTTTCAAGTTTCAGCGTTTTGTTCTGAGGCCAGGCATCACTACGACTTCTAGCCTCACCAAAATCCTATAAAAAAAAATCATTCCACATGGCTGGATTGGGCAACCAATATTCTAACCCTCCCCACTTAATAAGTTTGGGATTTGGGATGCCCAATCTCAGTATTGCTTAAGAGTCTTGTTGTACGTAAATCTTTTTCAGGTCCCCCAGAATCATCCCTCTCCCATTCTGATAATAAAGCCAATGCAAAATTGCATCAGTGGACAAGAATGAAGCCGAAAGGATAGTCTCTCCCATAATGAAAAAACCACCTCCTCCTCCATTGAAAACTTTAAATTTCTTCCCAACCAATTCCATAAAAGAATAGCTATGACACAATAATTCCATAGAGCTTTTGCCCTTTTTCCACCAACACAGTACTTCTCAACAAATAATGAAACACATGCCCAATTCAACCTCGCCTTGATAAAAAGGTTATTCCCCATTGAAAATAAGGTACCTCAGCATTCCAAACCAACTAGGATGGGCTTGGAATGGGCAAAGATGGTTCATCGGTATTATTCCCCCCCCCCCCCCCCCTCTTTCTTTCTCTCTTTGCTTTCTAGTGCAAAGTACTGCCCCATTCTCATTATATTATACTATTTGATTCATGCATATACCACAACCATGAAATGACCAACCCAACAATGGTTCATACACTAAATCCTAGGACCCACATTAATAAAATGCTAGACGCCTAGCATATGACTTGACTAAATGATATGAAAAGATTCATTCAATCAACATTAGGACTGATACATAGAAGTATAAATGCATTTTTAATATCATATTGCTTAAGATACATCAAATATATGAAGGGTATAAAGTATATACATGTCGGCACCTCTTGTTGTGCAGGCGCAAGTGGTCCCTTTAAAGCTTTTGCAATCAAGTACCTGACAGCTGCCCCTCTGCTAGTATCAATACACATTCCATCATCCCATAAAAGTTCATGATTGTCCACAGGGTTAAGCCACACTAGCTGAAACATGTTTGACAAGTGAAATCAAGTAAACAAGTAAGCCCTATAAATAATCAATAAATATACCCCTATGTCTTACTTCATCATTCTGAACTGGGAGCCTAGGTGGAATAGGCCTGTTCCAGTGAGGACCTAACCCTTCCAGCGCTAAATTGGATAGCAAGCCAAGCACCGTCTCGTCTCTATCTCCGGATCCAATTTTAGGTTTTGCTCCAGTTTGTATATCAAACCTAGACCATGATTTTTAATGTCATATGGAGAAAGAGCAAAGAAGACACAAAAAAACTATCTATTGTTCAGGGTCATACTCTAATGAGTTAACATCACAACCACGAGGAACATCAGGGTCTGCAACCACATTTCTGACGGAAGCATCCTTGAATGGAGAAATAAATCGTTCTGGATGGACTTTATCAGCATACTGCTGCTGCAACTGTTCATGTTGCGGAAATGCCTGACAGTGAGGACAATTGAAAAATATCTATTATAACCATAGACTAAGAATGTTTCTCAACACTGTTAAACAAAATCCCTGAATGCAGTGTGGATCCTGTGTAGACTTGAAAGATTACCAACTACGAGTGTATTTAATAGTAAAATATACATAGGTCACATAACTTACATGTACTGAAGGATCAAAACTTTTGATGTACTCTGCAGCAGACTGTTTAAGAATCTGAAACAGACAATTCTCCTTCAGATATACATAATCTTGAAGAAAAGCATTCAAGATAAGATGATGAGGCAGTAACTAAACAAAGTAATAAAGCCGCTGGTTACAGTTCACTTTGGTGTAGTAAAAATGGTTTCTAATACTAAAATTTAATTTAAATGTACTTCGAATTTATCAAAGCCAACAACTAATAAAACAACCAATCCCACATATAAAAGCAAAACTTGAGCAGATAATAAACAAGACTTCAAAGTGTCCTGATGGGGTTTTCCTTTCCTGATGGAATTATTGAGAAAATGAAAAGTTGGTATGAATGCTTAGTAGGATATAGGATATAGGATATAGGAAATTCAGGTTCTCTATCTAACAAAATTTGTAATTTTGAGAGAAGAATCCACGAGAGAAAATAATCTTACAACAATAACCTACATAGGACCAGCACAAGATGAGCTTTTTTTATCAAAATTTGATGAGCCAACAGCTGCAAGATAAAACTTCAATTTCAGACATCCAAATTTTGATTTGCTTTACAAGAGATAGCCATATTTATAAGCTTCAAATAGAACTCAGTGACTCCAAAAAATACTAGAAAGCTTCCTTAAAATAATAAAAGACTCATTAAAATTAGGACTTAAAAAACTTAAAAAGGTTTTTCTAAGATCCAAATGCATTGACTCTTAATACATACACAATAGATTCACACCCTGACGTCTTTATCTTTTTTTATTGAACAACGTATGCCATCTGCAATATCTTCTGACCAAAAAGGCCTTATGCTTTGACCCAGGCCAACAGGCATAGTCTTAGTCAGATTCACTGTAAATTTGCAATGCTAATTTAGCAACATTCCTAGGGGGGCAAAGAAAAAAAAAAAAACTCAAAAATTCATGTTGGTTTGCAGTTTTGTGTCACAGGTACAAACAGAAAAGCAAAAGTTTGTAGAGTTATATCAACAACATAATTCAGCTTAACGAATCAAAAGAGTAAAAAATAATGGAGTACCTCTTTGCCATCACTAGAGCCATCAGAGCCAAACAGCTGTAATAGCAGCAGAACAAGTGCCCTCTCATACTTTTCGGCTTCGACATCACATGCAGCCTGCAACCCAAGCATAAAAAGCTCACATTAACAAATGATGAAGTTTCTTTAATAAGAAACAGATTATGATGTTATTGTACTATAGTATCAAGAAAGCAACTTTAGTGCCAAATAAGCTGTTAAGCACAGATTCAACCTCCTGTCATTTCAAAGAATGGTCTGTCGCTTAACTATTGCTTCAAATTGGTAACAGAATCATAACAAGTAGAAGAACTATAAAGAAAAATATTGATAAATTATTTGAAACCACAAGCTCATCAAGGTTTTCATACTTCCATGTTTACATTCTCTATGTTTACTGTGATCTAGTAATTTCTTCATATAGAAATCTGTAACTGATCGTAGGCGTTATCAGCCCCAAATTGAACTAAATGGCCATGTAGGTGACCAGATCAAACCTAAAAATCTAGAAATTATGGCCTTCAAACCATTTTATTCAGCTCTTGCCAGTGTCTTAGTTGAGTTGAGTCCCTTCTTTTACATATATCATAAGAGTATTTCTTTTTTGTTGAGTGATTTAATTTATAAGAATACAATAAACCCAACAACTCAAGTGATTCAAGTATCAAAAAGGTGAAAGATCAGCATTAGATCTATTACACATATTAAAAAACCGATGTACACATTGGGGAAAACCAAAGGGAAACAACAATCAGTTTAGTTCCTAATTTAAAATTTGACTGAATCTTAAACGATGAGGCAAATAGCATACACGAAGGTAAATTCTGGACATGTTTCATATCTTAGTTGTGATAAAGATCAACATTGCGATGGGGTTGATATCATGGTAAATGATTCAAAAGAGCCCTTTCGAACAAAAAGTGAGGTTCCTTACAACTTTACGTATCTTGGTTGCAACAGGTTGCAACATGCATAGCATATAGATACAAGAAACTGATGTCAATCAGATACCAATCATCCTTTGTGAACAACAAAGCAACCAAGACTAAACCAAGACTAATGAATTACCAATTCTTGAATGAAAAAAGCGCAATGCTTACGTTTATAAGTAAATTAATGAACGGATTTGCAGAAGGTTTCTGGGATGAATAGGCCTGCTGAAGAATAGCGAAGGCAATCAAACGCTGAGTGGAGCTCAGCATCTTCTTGTCCTGGGAATCGCACCAAACTTGTTAGAATCCCACATCACAAAAATTATGCCACACAAAAGCCAACATCTTTAACACATAAAACCATAAACACAAATTCAGTTGATATCCAATTGATGTCTCCACTCTTGGGTATCCATAATCATACATGCAAATTATTAAAAAAAAAAACCAATAATTGATACCCAAATCCAATTGCACATAAACCCTAACACAGCCCTGATGGTAAGGGATTTAGGGTTTTTCCTCTAATTTTGTAAAGAAATGAAATTGGGCACCTCTCAATGTTTGTCCTAAAGCAGGCACCAAAGAAAGAGAGAGAGAGACCTGTAAAAGAATGGAGAGAGAGAAGCAGGGAGTGAATTGGCGGCCATGAGAGAATGTGGAGTTGAACTCAGAGACGATCTCTTCGATCGGGCGCTGCTCTGCTCTCAGCAGTCCAAACACCACCTTCGATTCTTCAAACCCCAGCTTCATCTCCTAGCTTTTCACCAACACCCTCGCAGACACACTCGAAAGGAAGACGAAGAAAACTCTTTTTTCCTATTTCTTTTTTATTTTATTTTTATTTTTCAAGTAGGAGGAGGAAGGAAGAAAGAAAATCTTTTATTCTCAATCTGCGCACTGAATCTGTTCAATCTGGGGCCTGTAAACGGGTCGAATATGGTTCGGATTGTCCTATATTCAATCTGTTAAATTATGATATGGATTGGAATCCGATCATCCGACCCGATTTATTTTCCTTGTATACTTATATTCTCCTCAAATTCAAATCGAAACCATATCGAAAGGGAAAAATATCAATTATTTGGTTCAGTACGATTCTGTTTAAATTTATTATTAAACTCATACAATTTAGTTTACGTCGATTTCAATTTGGTTTCAGTTGGTTTACGGTTTCAAATACTAAATCAGAACAAAAATACTAGTTTCTTGGTTTCACAGGTTTGTGTTCCTACCAGAATTATGGGTACGTAATATGGAACCCAATCACCAGTATCCAAACATTGCATTTATGCTTTCCTGGCTACGAAACACTTAATACAACCATTTCCATTACAATCGAATAATAAAGCATTTGAAGCAACGGTGAGAATAGCTCTATCCCAAAATTGAGATTCCCGAAATTTTGGTTTGGGATCGGTCTTGAAATTGGGAATATCGAAAATTTCGGTTTGGGAATCAGGACTAAGGTTTTGGTTCGGTATCTCATACCGAACCACCCCTAGTTATATCCTCCTCTGAAACCTTCGACTCTTCCCTCTCGTGACTTTAGGAGTGGGCATAATGCAGTTCGGCTCGGTTCCACCTCAAATCCAAATCGGAATGGAAAAATATCAATTGTTTGGTTTGGTACGATTTCGTTTAAATTTATTATTAAACCCATACGATTTGGTTTACGTCGATTTCAGTTCAGCTTACGTTGGTTTACGATTCCGAATACTAAATCAGAACAAAAATACTAGTTTCTTGGTTTCACAAGTTTGTGTTCCTACCAGAATTATGGGAACGTAATATGGAACCCAATCACCAGTATCCAAACATTGCATTTATGCTTCCCTGGCTACGAAACGCTTAGTACAACCATTTCCAGTACAATCGAATAATAAAGCATTTGAAGCAAAACAGTGAGAATAGCTCTATCCCAAATACGCTATCAGAAATCGATAATCCCACACTAGTGATAGCATCAGCAACAAGGGACTAATTAATTGGATTTTCGGGATACTGAGAGTATACGTCTCCAGTAGGACTAATTCTTGGGGGTGAGGCCACCGTATGCGGCAGCGAACTCACAAAGAGAGAGTCCTACCATCTAACTATTGACAGCCAACGTCGGCGTCACCAGCTTCAATCCAAAGCACAATAACCAGCTTTATTGAACTCAAGACTCAAGACCTGTAAGTGTGATTACTAGGTCCACGAAGCCAACCACAAGCTATTCGAATCCGCCTCCGAAGGCCCATCCTTCTCGACTTCTCTCTCGCCCTTTCGTTTTTAGGATCAAAATTGTTTGAAATGTAAGTCTTGCACCATGGCATGAGCCCTTGGCCCTTGAAAAAATACTGTTGTCAATGCAAGCTCCTCGTCTGCAGATGTTTCAATATTCACCCAGCAACTTACCAACACTTTAACCTGCAAGTTAATCATGCATGCTCTGTTAGAAATCAGAGTGCACCACATTAACTAGTAAAAAATGAAACAAAAATGCACATTGAGTATTTGCAAACTCTCATATACCAGATTATAACCATCTTAGGCTGGTTTGGTATTGCTGTGCTTTGAAAAAAAGCTGCTGTAAGAATAAGCAGCTGTGCTGTGAGAATAAGCGGCTGTGAAATAAATCAGCAAAGTGTTTGGTAAACTTTTTTGTAAAAGTGCTTTTGGAAAAAAAAGCAGTCTAATAGTGGGTCTTTTCATTAAAGAAGCACTGTAGCTCCGTGTGCTTTGAAAAACAGCCAGTTTTCCAAAGCTGCAAATAGCAGCTTCAGCTTTTTCCTTTGATTTCAGCTTATTCTCACAGCAGCTTCCAAAATAAGTCTTTTTTTTTTCAGTTTACCAAACACCTAAAACCCTCACAGCTTTTTTTTATGGGTGCTTTTTTTTTAAGCACCTCACTCCCAAACTAGGTCTTAAACAATAGAACAAAAGCTGCTTTGTCACATAACAATTTAACAAAAAATATAACTTTCCCATGCGGTTTACAGAATCGATCCCTTTTTTTCTTTGCACTTGTCAGCACCAAATGTCCTTGGTTTCGAACTACTATACTTTACTACTGATTTACTTCAGGTCACGGTGACCCTATTATTTTGAAGACGAATCCTCCATTTTGTTTTTCTTATTGTACAAGCGACAGGAATGCAACATATGCAACCTTGGACTGATGATACAACTATGTCGTTCAGTAGGAACTGAATCCTAAATTCAACCATTTGTACCGCCATGCTACAAAGGCGATGGTGAAATGTATTTGGCTTGCCACTAGATAAGGCACATAAGATTGTACTATGTTCAGAGATGATGCAGAATTATCAATAAGTGCAATAATAATGTATGATCACATGATACAAATGGCTAGTTCTTTAGGTAAAATAAAGAAAGAAAAACAAACTATTAATTTAGTTGTATGTTCAGTTTGAAGGGCAAAACCCACAGGCCGCACAAATGCACACACGAAACACGTACACACAGAATTACATTTAGATGCGTGTGTGAGTAGCTGCATACAAAATGGAAGGCAGGAATCAACGAAGAATATAAAAATAAACATGGGATTAAGAAATCACCTCTTTTGAGTAACCATAAACACATACACATGAAATTACATTTGCATACATGTGCGAGTAGATGTATACAAAAGAAGAGGGAAGGAATCTAAGAAGAATGTAAAAACACGTGAGCAAGAAATCACCTCTTTTGAGTAACCCAGAATTCTCCTCTCAAGTCTGCCTCAGTACAGCCTGCCAGTACAGTCCAGCGAACCACAATAGCAATTCTTCTTCTTTATATTGCCATTGGAATCATAAACCGAATCTATCGTATAATTGTAATGGTAAGTCAACTCTTGCATCGGGGGAATGTCTTCAGCGGCAAAGAACATAATGTGAGGAATTCTATTGTCATTGTGATCGTAGAGAACATCTTGGGCATAAAGATTAGGGGAACAACTATGGTTAATAAATCTTCCCACATTTCCATAGTTTGCTGCATCAATGGTGAATTTACCATCGTCCACAACTTCAAAAGAACTTGACAGCGCATCGGGCACAAGGGTTGAAAGTTCATCCCAAAGATTATTGTCATTGTAGTTATTCCCAATATCAAACAGATACTCATCATAACCAATTCTTTCTTCAGCTTTGTCCTCTTCAAGGAGCTCTCCCATATACTCACATATAAAACTTCCTGAAGGAATGTAATTTAGTGATCTCAATCCCCAACCCCTTGATTCTGTTTTAAAAATTTGAAGCTGAAATTTGATACCTTGTTGACTAACTCTATTGTAACAAGACGGAGGGCACTTGCAAGAAGGACCACACTCATACACAAGGGGCTTTACTTCAACAATAGCACCGTCGAAGTTATACGGGATCTCACCTCCGTTCTGAACTGCACAAGAACATTTCTCAGAATCTGAGCATTCAACAATACAGCTGCAACCCTTGAGAGGAATTGGACGGCACCAATCAGGATATAGCATACTAGTTACATATACAAATGTTGGAGGTTTCTCATCATCTATGGTATTCACAGCAGAAACAGGAATTAACTCTTTCCCTAGTGAAATATCATCAATGCAGAGACCTTCCTGAACTTGAATTATTTTGGACTTCTTCACTTCTTTCCGAGCAAGGTCTTGGTCTCGAATTTTGTCCAGTTGAAACTTGAAAACAAGCTTACCATGAGACCCCAATTCCTGCCAACGTTTCTTTACCAAATATAGTCCATCATATACATACGTCTTACTCTTTCCATCTGAGGATTCAGAGCCACGAATCACTCTAACAGGGTTCCTTTCATGCAGACTATTATCCAAAGCAAGGTTTCCCCGTTCAAGCTTCTGATCTTCAGGTTCCTTATTAGTCTTCATCACATTTCCTCCTTGGCCTGTATAAATCAAGGAATTTGAATCATTCAAATCATCAGCATAGCCACCAGATGCAATGATACTAGTTGCAAGGATCTTGCCACAATGATTCACATAATCTATACCACCCTGAGTCAGCCGATGAAGGCCAACAATAGTAAGTTCCACTCGGTTATGAAACTCATCACCAACTTCAACTCCTGGGACAGCTCCAATGTGTTTGCCCATATTTACATATTTTCCCTTATCCCTGAGGATCTTTAAAGCTGAATAATCAATTTTTTGGCGAGAAATTCCTCCTTCATTTGACTTACCTTCTTCCTCCTGCAAGAGCTTCCTACAAAGAGCCTGGAACAGATGCAATGTCTCCTTCACCGTGTGTCGGTTGACAATTGCGTTGTTCTCATTATTTTTACTAGTTGCACTACTAGGACTAAACAGATGAGGGGATACATCTGAATAACATGATCTTGGAGTCACATGAAGATCCTCTGGGTCATGCTCGAGAGAATACTCCTCATCCCAGAACAGACTTGTACCTTGATAAGCACTCTTTCGTGCTTTACGAAAAATCTTCTTTACAGACTTTCTTCCAATGTCTGAGTCAACTTTTGTTGACACAGTACTAGATCCTTCCAGTTGGCATTTCAAATCAAGTTTGTTTTGTTCGCTTTCACTTGTACCACCTTTTGCTTTGTGCTTGGAGACCCTTTTTCCCTTCCTCCACGGACAATTAGATGCAGCCATCAAACCCAGCACAACCACTGTATCTGAAGTAAGTTCCGAACTTTCGAAATCTTCTTTGTGCAATTGGTTATTATAATAAGATACTTCCAAACATGTTTCACCCAGAGTCTCCTTCGCTTGGTATACCACCATCTCCTTCCCAACTTTCTCCTCTGAATGTCCAACACCCCCCATGCCTTGGCATCCATTGCTTTCTTGAGAAGGTTTACTTTCACTTGCACCATCTTCTGGTTTACGCATGGAGACCTCTTTTCCCTTCCTCCATGGGCAGTTTGACGCAGCCATCAAACCCAGCACAACCACCCTATCCATAGTACGTTCTGAAATTCCAAGAACTTCTTTGTGCAATTGGTTATGATAATAAGATACATCTATACATTTTTCACCTGGACTTCTGTTCGCTTGGTATACCACCATCTCCTTCCCCACTATCTCCTCTGAATGTCCAACACCCCCTATGCCTTGGCATCCATTGCTTTCTTGAGAAGGTTTACTTTCACTTGCACCATCTTCTGGTTTACGCATGGAGACCTCTTTTCCCTTCCTCCATGGACAGTTTGACGCAGCCATCAAACCCAGCACAACCACCCTATCCATAGTACGTTCTGAAATTCCAAGAACTTCTTTGTGCAATTGGTTATGATAATAAGATACATCTATACATTTTTTACTCGGACTTTTCTTCGCTTGGTATACCACCATCTCCGTCCCCACTATCTCCTCTGAAAGTCCAATATCCCCCATGCCTTGGCATCCATTGCCTTGTTGAGAGGGTTTTCTTTCACTCACACTGCCTTCTGATTTACGCTTGAAAACCCCTTTTCCCTTCCTCCATGGACAATTTGATGCAGCCATCAAACCCAGCACAATCTCACTATTCGATGTAGGTTCCAAACTTACAAAATCTTCTTCGTGCAATTGGTTATTATAATAAGATACTTCCAGACATTTTTCACTCGTACTTTTCTCTGCTTGGTATACCTCCATCTTGTCCTCCACTTTCTCCTCTGAATGCTGAACATCCTTTGTGCGTAGACATCCGTTACGTTTTTGAGAAGGTTCAATGCATGTTTTTCTTGTACCTTCCAAAACCACGTTTATCTTCGAATTTACTTTATATTCATCTTCTCTCTCCATTTCTTGTACAACATGCCCATTGCAATTTGGTTGAACCTCGGATCCACTTATTTCTAATAGATTCTCTACATATTCACTCTTGTGAAACTCTTCATCATGGATATCCTCACATGTTTGCTTCACATCGGTCTTCACTGTGTTCAATGATGATGGTTCACCATCTATAAGCGATTTTTCTTGACCAAATTTCCTCACTTCCAGGGACGCATTTCTTCCACACAGAGGAGGTAAGTCACGATCGGCTGATATTTTTCTTCGAGGAGGATATTTTTTAACTGCAGTCTTCTCCAGAAGATTGCATTTAGAAATAGAGATGGATCTGTCAGGTGGTGAACAAATATTTCTATCAGGCAAAACGGCAACTATCTCCTCCTCTGGAGCAGCTGCACCAAGCTGATGTTGGATCTTCAACGAATCATATATTTCATGCTCTAAGGCTGTTAAAGATTCAACTGTCTCACCAGTACTAACATCGTTACCACTAATCAAAACAGTATCATCTACCTGACCAGTTGAGGGCATCAGATTTTCAGCACCACGTCCGTCACCATATTTACCCCCACTAACCAAACTTTCTGTCAGAGCAGTCAATAAAGTACCCACAGAAGCGGCCTCCTTATCAGGTCCCAAATTGCTTAACTGACCAAATCGTCCACACCCCGGGGGAAAATCACGAACAGCGGAGATTTTGCGCCTCTTTAACTTAGGTGACTGCGTACGGATAGAGCACTCCCCATTAGCCATGGGCATACGTACTAATCTTCCCTCAGAATGACTATCATTAACTGAAGCAATTCTTCTAGATGATTCCAAATATTGCAGTGTCTCTACGATCCCCATTCCAACTCCGAAACCACTCTAATGAAATGCCCAAAAACCTAAAGCCACAATAATCAAGAAAAACAGAATCGGTCCCAATGGTCCAATAAAGAAAGTAATTATCTACAAAATCTCAAGTAGACACAATTATCACTCAAATATAACTTGCCTCACTAGTGTAAAATATGCACTCAGTATAATGCATTACACCATGTGATGTAGATAAAGTAACCAGAATTTAGAATATAAAGTTCTAGTACACTAGAATATAATAAATTTTAGAAATAAGTAAGATTATTTGAGCGTGCAATGTTGCATTCAACTCAAGAAATGCATGTAGTGTGATGTATAAATGGTGTAAATTGTTTGAAACACAACACCAATGATTTTTTTTACTCCACAAATAGCTAGTTATATGTAGAGATAGTTTAGGTGGGAACCAAAATATAAAAGAGTCTCAGTACCAAAATAAAAGAGTAGAACAACAACAAAGCCTTTTCCCACTAAGTCGGGTTGGTTGTATGAATCCTAGAACGCCATTGCAAACGGTTCTGTGCCATGTCTTCCGTTAGATCCAAGTACTCCAAGTGTTTTCTTAGAGTCTCTGCCAAAGTCTTCCTAGGTCTTCTTCTACCCCTTCGGCCCTGAACCTCTGTCTCGTAATCGCATCTAATGGTTTTCCTAAAAATGGCCGCCACTAGTATTACCATCTAATGGTTTTCCTCATCTCACCTTTGATGTTTTCCATCCCAATAAAACAACTAAAAAACAACAATGGGGTATATACTCGAAATATTAATTCATTGGAATATTAGAAAAATATGGTGGAGTTTAAAAATCTAAAAGTTGTTTGGAACTGCTTCTATATAAAACATCATTTTCATAATACAAGCAAAATAACTACTCAAACTGCGCTAAGGCGAGCGAAATGGTTTGAGAGGAAGACCTTATCCACCACCACATCAATCCACCATTTGCCTTCTATATAAAACATATTATATCATACCCGTCTTTGTTATAAGTGCTTTAACAAGAAATAACTTAAAGTTTTATTAAAAGTTTTTATGGCAATGATTTTATGCTTTTGCATAAAACCCAGGTCTAACCAGTTTGGACTACTCGACCGAACATAAAAAGTAACTTATAATAAATTTTGGTTTTGTGGTTTTTAGTTTCTTTTATGTGCTTTTCCTTGTACATTTCTCCTACATCTCTCTCACCGATCACAATTCTTCCTCTACTCTTCTAAACCCTAGTACAAAAGTGAAAAACAACAACAACAACAACAAAGCCTTATCCCGCCACGTGAGGTCAGCTGTATGAATCTAGATGTGCTCGGTTTTGCGCCAAGTCAACCATAACTACACCATATCAACTTAAGAATCCCATTTTCTTCACAAAAAAACTAACCCCAGAAAACAAGGACGGCAAAATAAGATACAATAGAGCCTCTCCAAACAACAAAACATTCATACATTCGATAATCTAGGTCACTTTCCAGCAGTTTTTCAGGTTCCAATACCGAAATAGAAACCGAAATTGAAAGAACCAAATCTAATTTTCAGCCCAACAAACAAATGCAGTTGCAGTTGAAACAACCAAGAAATGCATGTAGTTTAATATAGAGATAATTTAGGTGGGAACCCAAAATATAGAAATGCATGTAGTTTACTCCAGAAATAGCTAGTTACACATAGAGATAATTTAGGTGGGAACCCAAAATATAGAAGTCTCAGTACCAAAATAAAAGAGTACTCTGCTTAAATTCTCCCTTGTAGATTTAAAAACAGAACGAATCTAATAGATTCCATCTTTATACTCAAAATAACATGGTCCGTTCCCTGAAATTGTAAAAGACAGATAGATAGAATGCTATTGAACCAATCTGGCAGCAACTAAAAGTTAAAGAATCAAAATCAATGTAATTAAAGAAATGTAGTGGTTATAGAAAAACTGACCGCAAAAGATAGTAAAGAGGTGAGAATTACCTATCAGCAAAAGTGAAGAGCCGATTTAAGGACAAGGGAACTGTGAAACCAGACCGATAGACAAGCTATGTACAATTAACCAAATAAGCTCTTAATCAGCGGTAGATGGATTATGACCTGTGCAGATGTAATGCCCGAGATATAAAGTTTGGTCTCTGTGATACAAACAAAGACTAAAAGAATCCACAACTATTGGAGCGGTAGATGAGTTTGACGGATTGAAGGTGCTTAGTGAGAATTCTGATTCGATGACAGATTAAAGATGTTTGGTTGGACGAAATTTGAACACTTTTGGAGTAACAAGATTAAAGATGAAAAGAATGACAAGCAGTTTTCAGGGAAGAACAGATGATGGGTCTAATCAGTGTAGTTTTTAAACCCCCTAGCTGATCTTGTTTTTCAATACTCTGGTGTTATGCAAACAGTTAGGATGTTGATATGTGAATATGCTGAATAATAAACGAATGCAAAAATATTGTGAGGTTTGGCTAACTTTGCCTACGTCCTCCTGTGATCTCTTGGGAGAATCACTAGACTATGGACAAAAAAAGAATTGAGTAGAAGAACTTGTTCAAACCCCTCTGCTAATCCCCAAAACTTTGCTCTAGGCCTCTCTACCACTCTTGGCTCCCTATCCTTGTGTGTCCTTGCTGTTTTATATGATGTTCTTGTTAATAAAAGGACTCCCGACAAGCCTATTTATAGTGCATATGTCGTGGGTTATATGCCTTACCAGAATAGGATTCCAAAATCCTAATAGAATAAGAAAAGATAATTTAATTCCTAATCCTAAACTGATATGGACTTGGATTACTGAGAAAAAACTGATTTTCTAATTCTAATGGGAAATCCTGTGCGCACCTCTCCTTACCCAAAACCAATAATCTTTATAGGTGATTACGAGTAACATAAACAAATAGAAAATAAAAAAAACTTCAGAACCAAAATAATAAGTTACATGGGAAGAATGTGTAGACTCGGTAGAGAAATTCCTGAATAAAATTCTCAATTCTACAAATTTAAGCATGAAAAATGTGTTCGCCCCGTCAAAGACATCAACAATAAATAGGGTTTCACAGTTGTTGGTCTAGCCATGTAAACAGTTGGGGGAACTTGCAATGTAATTAGGACGAGAAGGACCTTTTCCATGAATTTCGGAGTACCAATAAGGTTCATAGACATCTATAAGCAATTCTTTTATTTGCAATTTGGAGTTGGTGGTGGTTCCCAATCTATTGATGAAAGCAGGTGGTGATTACATGTGATGGTTGCTTCCCATAGATTCTTTCTTATATGTCTACCTTTTAGCTTATTGCACACATTGTAAATGAAAGGCTTGGGGGTTAGGGTGTCGATATGAAACAGCTTCATCACATCCCACAATAAAGAATTCAAGAACGAATTCCTATATAAACTACTGCTTCTTGGGTTGGCCAGTGATTTAATGCTTCTGCATAAAACAGAAAATTCTATTCTGTTTGGACTGCTTGACCATTTGATCCAAAAAATAAAAATGCAATCAGAAAAAGATTTTACACTAATCAAATACGAAACATAAAAAGTAACCCAATAGCCTGTAAATAAAAAGCTACAGATCAGCATCATAGATCATATGAGATTCGTATGCTTTTTTATTCTCAGATCCCAAATAACAACTTAAAAATCCAATCTTGTTACCTGGCAAAAAATAATCTTAGAAAGGACAATATAAAAACTAGTATATAATAAGGACCCATTTGATGAGCTATAGAAGAGTGGAGGAAGGACGGTGAGAGACAGTTTTTGGTTTCTCTAGTACAAAAAAGAAAACCACAAACTAGAAACAAAATGGTCATCAAATAGGCCTTCAATTTAAGCACACAACGAAATATCAACTTAAGAATCCCATTTTCTGTCATAATAACTAACCCCAGAAAACATGGAAAGCAGAATAAGATATAATGGAACCTCTCCAAACAACCTAACATTCATACATAGGATAATCTAGTAACGGTTTCCAGTACTTTCTCAGGTATAGAAACAGAAATGGAAATTCAAAGAACTGAATCCAATTAACAGCTCAGTAAGCAAATGCAGTTGCAGTTAAAACAAGCAAATGAAAACATAATCATAAATCAGACCATATTTACCTGAGTATCTTCAAGTATGAACAGTTTAAAAGCGTCTGATTGAAATGGAAAATTCATATATTTATCAACAGGAATACGGGAGGACCAACAAACAAGTGATGCCTTTCTTTTTGTACTTCTAAGTGTCCGCCGCTCTTAATAGTTGAAAAATGAAACCAAGATGGTATGATTTGTAAATTGATTGTGTTTCGAGGTCGAAATGGAGATTTGGAAATGTGTACACTGCAATAATGTTTGGACAACAGATTAGAGAGAGGTAATGGCAAATGCAAAGCAAATGGTTTTGTACTTTGCAGTCCATCCATGAACCACATTAAAAAAAAGGAAGGATTTTCAAGTAAAGAGGGAAGTGAACAAGGTGTCACTCACACCAGGCCTGCTCGATAGTCATGTTCTTTTTTCTTTTTCTATGGGAATTTCTTTTCTATCTATTATTATGGAGGAGTAAAATGGCCACCACTAGTATTACCGTCTAATGGTTTTCCTCATCTCACCTTTCATGTTTTCCATCCCAATAAAATAACTAAAAAACAACAATGGGGTATATTCAAAATATAATACATTGGAATATTTTTTTAAATACGGTGGAGTTTAAAAATCTAACTGTCATTTGGAACTGCTTCTATATAAAACATCATTTTCAAAGTACAAGCAATATAACTACTCTAAACTACACTTTGGTGAGCGAAATGGTACGAGAGGGAGACCCTATCCACCACCACATCAATCCACCATTTGCCTTCTATATAAAACATATTATATCATACCCGTCTTGTTATAAGTGCTTTAACTAGAAACACCTTAAAGTTTTATCAAAAGTTTAAGGTTGGCAATGATTTTATGTTCTTGCATAAAACCCAGGTCTAACCAATTTGGACTGCTCGACCGAACATAAAAAGTAACTTACAATAGATTTTTGGTTTTGTGGTTTTTAGTTTTCATTTGTGTGCCTTTCCTTGTACATTTCTCCTACATCTCTCTCACCAATCACAATTCTTCCTCCACTCTTCTAAACCCTAGTACAAAAGTGAAAACCACCAACAACAACAAAGCCTTATCCCACCAAGTGAGATCGGCTGTATGAATCCTAGATATGCTTGGCTTTGTGCCAAGTCAACCATATCTACACCATATCAACTTAAAAATCCCATTTTCTTCATAAAAAAAAACTGACCCCAGAAAACATGGAAAGTAGAATAAGATACAATACAGCCTCTCCAAACAACCTAACATTCCTACATTCGATAATCTAGTAACATTTTCCAGTACATTTTCGGGATCCAATACTGAACTTCATAGAACCGAATCTAATTTACAGCCCAACAAACAAATGGAGTTACAGTTGCAATTGAAACAAGCAGTGGAAAACATAATCATAATCCAGATAAAATTACCTGAATACATTCGACCATGAACACTTTCGGAGCGTCCCACTCGAATGGAAAACTCATATGTCGACGGAAAATACGGGAGGATCAACAAGTAACCGATTCGTTTCTTCTTATCCTGAGTGATCCGCCCGCTCTCAAAACTTGAACCGACGATGGCATGACTCGTAAATTGATAGCTGTTCGAGGTCGAGATTTGCAAGCAAGAATTCTTGGACTCCTTTCGTGTAACGTAATCAGAATAGAAGGAATTAAGATGAGCGGATTCTTGTTGAAACTGTTTACTTAAATATTTAGGAATCGGAATAGAAATGAAACTAAGTTGTTTACTAATTTAGCTGAATCGGAATATAAATTAGTATGATTACTAAATTACCCTTATTTTTTTGGTTTGTTTGTTATTCTATATTTATGTCTAAAAACATTTTTATTTATTTAATTAAAGTAAGGTTAAAATGTCTATTATTGATATTTTGTGTATAAATTAGATTAAAATCTAATTAAAAGCCAAAATCCTAGCCACATTCATCTTACTACCCCAGAGAAGAAAGAACCTAGAAACCTTTGAAGTTGTCAAGACCTTCCAAACCCGCAGAAGAAAGAACCCAGAAATTCGAAAAAATTCTTTTGCTCATGCCTATTTCCTTCTCAAGTTTTGGTGTTATGGAATCAATTGGTGGGTTTTGGACGAAGTGATTCGACAGTCATATCAGGTAATGGGGGTGAGGCGATTTGACGAATTTGGGTTGCAAATGTTTTGTGGCCTAGGCATGGCATTGGATGTGCAGTAGTGATGAAAAAGGGTGATAGACAGTGGTGGATCCAGGAAATCATATTATGGGGGTCAGTAAGAATAATGTGCGCAGAGCGCAAATTTTTTTATATCAGAAATAGCATGCATATCGCAATTTCATTGAGTCTTGGAAGACCTGAAGTCATTTGAAAATGCATACTACACACATGTTAATGTATGCAAGGGGCAGCACCCAAGGTATTCATGAACATTCATCGGGTTTTGGTAGGTCCGAAGTCGGTTGGAGGGCATGTATGAAGCCAACTCTAATCTTCAAAAGGACAACACTCAAGGTATCCATGGATATTCACCGAAGTTCAGAAGGTCAGCACCTAAGGTATATATAGACGTTCATCGAAGTTCGGGGGGTCAGCTGACCCCCCTTTGCCCCTTAATGGATCTACCAGTGGTGATGGAGAAAGGAGATAGAGAGGGAGAATGGTCGGGACTGAGATTGCTAGTGAAGGAGAGGAAAGGGCAGTATTGGAATAATAAAAACCAAGTGAGGGCATAATTGATAAAAGAAGTCGATTTCGGATTCTCCACCAGTCCAGGAATTGAATTACCTCCCTTATCTAGGGAGTCCAATTCCTCCAAAATGAGGAGTTGGATTCCTTAATGCGTGTAGACCCCACATGTATTTTAATCTCCACGATTATGTAAACAAAAGTGTATTCCGTAATCGGAATCTAATTCCATAAATTGATTCCGATTACGAGTATGTTAACGTGCCCTGAGTCACATTGAATTTTCAATCCACGAACCACATTCAAATGGATTTTCAAGTGAAGATGGAAGGATTTTAAAAAACAAGGAAAGGGAAAAAAGACCCAACAAACAGTAAAATTCCATATGTTTTTTTGGATTTATCAACGCCCTAATTTTATTGGCAGTCCAAAATATTATAGAAATTTTCCTAATACATTTGATATTATTTATACTAAAATCATTCACAATGATTGGATTAAATCTTAAGTTTTAAGTAGTGAAACCCTGCAAAGCTTTTCTAAAAATTGAGCTAAAATAAAGGGTGGGGAGAAAATTTGGTTTGAGCTAGATTCTGCCCAAAATTTGAGCTAAGAATATAGGGGTGGTCCATTAATGCACTTGAACACTCATGTCTTGTGCCCACCCTCAGCGCACTAACTCACATTGCACTAACTAACTCAACTAGCCAGTACGCAACAAAGCTATAGCGGTTGGGACCCATTGTTGACAGCTTTGTCAAACACCTTTTCATGACAAAACTATAACGGTTGTGACCCATTGTTGACAGCTTTGTCAAACACCTTTTCAGATCCCAACTAGTACTTCTTGATCGTTCAACTATTATGATATGGAAGATCCAACGGTACATATTAAAAAACAAAAAAACAAAATTCTTTTATAATCGCATTAAATCGAACGGTTGAGATTGATATGAGCAAATTTACTTGTAAAAACAAATCCCAAAATTAAAACAGCTAAAAAAATTCTAAAAATTATTTAAATTAAAATTCACCCAAAACCTTATCAATACTTATGTACACTACTAAGGAGGTGGGGAATTGGTTAGGCCTCACAATGAATTAGCAATAATGTGGTTCAAATTCGCTTTAGATGAGAATCAAACTAAGACTTGGGGAGTGGGTTAGGCCTCACAGTGGGCTAGCAATAATGTGGTTCAAATTCGCCTTAAACGAGAATCGAACATAATATCTCTCACCTACAAGTGAGAAGAATACCATTAGATCGTAGTACTAAGTGACATGTATTTGTTTAAAATTCACAAAAATTAACTTTATTCATTCAATTCTCCCTTTTTTTTCCCTCCTACCCGCTACCAAACTATTTATTTTCATTTTCAAATTTTCATGATGTCAAAAGATCATATTAGAGAACCTAATTGGTCAAATGATAAAGATAAAAAGGAGTTGTGGTGAAAATCATTGACAAGAATGGGTTGGTTGTGTTATTTTTCATTATTTATCGGAATTTAATTTTTAAGGTTAAATGTTCATGAGTTGGGAATTATTACCTCAAAATGAGTTAGGTGCTAAGCACATGAGACTGAACCAAGGGGTAATGTGAAAAACTAAATGAGAAAATTGTAGCAATGATTTCTCAACTTTAACCCTAAATGGAGGAATGATCCCTCACTTTTAACTCAATTGGAGTATTGGTCCCTCAACTTTAACCGAATTTTAGCAACGTTCTTCCAACATTGCTTATTTTGACGGAAGTTCTGCTTGAGTTGACGGAAAAAAACCATAGATGTATGTTTTGATGAGTTAAGAAACCAATAGTGACAGATTTTTAATTGAGAGCGCATTACCTTAATTAGATTAAAATTGCGGTACCATTATAACTTAAATGAGATAAACTGAACCAGTAAAAGCAATTACATTTTAAGTGTCGATGTTGAGATTTTGTTTGAACTGTTTAATTTGAGATACAGATACCCTCCTTGGGAAGTCTCTTTGAATTGGCCGGTTTGGGATGCACAAAACAATGAGTTGGTGATGACTCAAAAGAAAAAAGTAAGGAAGCTTAATGCAGTTATTAGATGCACGTACAAAATAATAAGTAGGTATTTAACTAACTAACTTGTAGCTAATCGTGCTGACATGACAGTAAGTACCAGAAAGAAAAAACACGATGAACCAACTCCGGAGTTGAGCACAAGTTCACAAACACAACAAACTCGTATTCTAAATCCCATTGCAGCTGAGCAATATATAGAATTATCCGAAGATCGCTTAACCGTAGCAAGAGCACTCTCAGGGAACAATCTCATTCTTTTTTTCTGTCCATTTCTATCTCTTTCTCTTGTATTACTTCTCTAGAACTGCATGCGGAAAATATGGGAAAGCATCTCGTGATGTATATAACCAGAAAAGTTGTGATGCTTCCACATTCTCAAGTGATTTCGACCCTTTTGTACGCACATCTAATTCCCATTCCGTTTGAAGATCGAAGGGAAGCTATACGAATCAAATGGCAATGGCTTCGTTTCCTCTGAATGAATGAGCTTAATTAAAAACTGAATAACAAATGGCAAAGGCTTCCTTAATTAATTTGGTCCAAACTTGTAACAAAGAAAGGAATAACATCCCTAACTAAAAGATTATACCTAAAATTAAAAACTGAATAAGCTTAATTTCAGTAAATGAATCCATAATACTCAATCATCCATATATTATAATTTAGGATACCCAAATACATAATATACCAAATAGTTTTCAAATTCGGAGCAGAAAACAATAATTATTTGAATATTAGAAAGAAATCAAACAAACAAAATGATTACCTTCACCTGAAGAGAAAGGTGAGAAGCCCTCGAAAGTAATAACCAAAATGTTGACTCCGAAAAGCTAGAAAACTTTCATGCGAAGAAGGCGGCTTTTCTAAGAGACGTGGAGGAGCTCCAGAGCCATAGGAGAGTTGTTGAAGATTTCCAAGATGCAGAAGCCCTCTGCGAGCTTGCCTCTTCTTCTGAGGAGCATGGTTGGAAAGTGGAAATTTTAATAAATGATGATAACTCTGGCAATTTCAAAAGAGAAGTACACGATGCGGGCAAGAGGGTGGGGATAGAGAAGTAACCTCTATCCCCACCCTATTGACCGTATCGTGTACTTCCCTTTTGAAATTGCCAGAGTTATCATCATTTATTAAGATTTCCATCTTCCAACCATGCTACTCAAAAGAGGCAAGCTCGCAGAGGGCTTCTGCATCTTGGAAATCTTCAACAACTCTCCTATGACTCTGAAGCTCCTCCACGTCTCTTAGAAAAGCCGCCTTCTTCGCATGAAAGTTTTCTAGCTTTTTAGAGTCAACATTTTGGTTATTACTTTCGAGGCTTCTCACCTTTCTCTTCAGGTGAAGGTAATCATTTTGTTGTGTTTTGATTACATCTAGGAGCACCTTCAGTGAAGAGGGGAAAAACGATCGGTATCGATAGACACCCATGGAATTCAATTTGGTTTTGGAGGGGTGGAGATTGAGTTGGGACCGAACAAACCCTTCTAAACTTGAAAGTCATGCAATTACAATGCCATTTTCTTGTCATGAACTTATCCTTGCAATGCAACTCGAATGATATCTTGAAAAAGACCTTTTTTATTGGGCTAATTAGGGTTAATTAGGCATGCAATTACAAAGTGTCATGAACATATCCTCACAATGCAACTGACATGATAAAATTTCACAAATTTATATATATATTCATAAACTTACATGAAAAATACAATATACATATCCCACTTATATTAGGGAATCACAAAAGGACTTTCTTTTTATACTCTTGGGCTCTTTTGGTGGGCTAGACAGGAATGGGCATCAGGTTAGGCTTTGTAAAACAAGACTTATAACCTGTGCGATATGATAAGTTAGATAGCTCACTTTATTATAGATTCATATCTCATCATGTATAATCTAGTTCATCTCATAGTTTGCCGTAACAAACAACGGAGTGAACTCAAATCCATTTTAATTGGTCACAACATATAGTCCAACTGGCCCACCAAACAGGCCCTTACATTCTTATCTGACCTTGCATGCTCACAAAAAGTGTGGATTCACTCCCTTAATGCAATATTTTGCGTATGGAATATGGAAATGGGTTTCTTTACTTATTTTTTGGGTTGATGATGGGAAGATGTCAAAATGTAGGTTGGTTGGTCTATATGCATTTCTTCAAAACTAAACGTAGGGAAATATGTCAAACATGAAATTATTGACATAACCACTGCCCGTGCTTGCAGATTTGAATGGCACAAAATAATAAGTAGGTGATTAACTAACTTGTAACTAATCGTGCTGATATGACAGTAAGTACCAGAAAGAAAAAACACGATGAACCAACTCCGGAGTTGAGCACAAACACAACAAAATCGTTTTCTAAATCCCATTGCAGCTGAGCAATATATAGCATCAAGGAATTATCCGAAGATCGCTTAACCGTAGCAAGAGCACTCTCAGGGAATAACCTCTTTCTTTTTTCTGTCCAGTAGTTCATTTCTATCCCTTCCTCTTTTTTTACTTCTAGCTAGAACTGAATGCGGAAAGTGTGGGAAAACATCTCGTAATGTATTTAACCAGCAAAGCTGTGGTGCTTCCAAATTCTCAAGTGATTTAGACCCTTTTGCACTTATATCTAATCCTCATTCCGTTTGAAGATCGAAAGGAAGTTATACAAAACAAATGGCAATGGCTTCGTTTCCTCTGAATGAATGAGCTTAATTAAAAACTGAATAACAAATGGCAATGGCTTCCTTAATTAATTTGGTTCAAACTTGTAACAAAAAAAGGAATAACTTCCCTAACTAAAGATTATAAGTAAAATTAAGAACTGAATAAGCTTGATTTCAGTAAATGAATCAATAATACTCAACCAAATATACCGAATAGTTTTCAAATTCGGAGCAGAAGATGCTGGTAGCTAGCAAGCAAAGAAACAACTAAGAGAGAGATCAAGAAATTATGTCAAATAAGAGATGATGAATGCCAACGGATCATAGAGCATCAACCCAATGACAATGCCACAGAGGAGCGGAACTGATCAGCTTTCCTTTCCAGGCCGGCTCTTCATTCAGTTCACTCACAAAAAGTCCGAAACTGGCCATCAATTCCATTGCCCCGCCCATAATTCTGTCCATGTTACATACAACAAAGCAGTTTTTGAACTGACCACCCTCTTTGTGCTTGCGCAGCAACGCATTCCACTGAAGCTCAGCCGCCTCCCCAACAATTGCATCGTGCAAATATTGTGGAGCCAAAAATAATTACAAGGCGACACGTGAATCTTTGGATAAAAAATGACAAGAATACCCTTGAGGCACATTGGGATTCTTACGCGCGAGTAGCGGAGAATCATCTTTCAACAAAATAAAAAATGCTCCAAAAGAGATAACCAATTCAATATCCATCTCATCAAATTCCCTTTTGCAAGGTAACCTACAAAATAATGTTAATTGGTTAATTAATGGATTAATTACCCAATTAATCCATTAAACATCAATTAAATTACCCAATTAATCACAAAATATATCCCATTCACCCTAAAAATAGGTAGTGGCCGGCCACCTCACATTCTTCTTAGTCTTTCTTACTTTTCCCCATTTTACTACCCCATTTATACAAATAAATAATTTTATAATCTCCCATTTACTTCTTTCATACTTAATTAGCCAATAAATTGGCTAATTAAGCCAAAATCATAACCACAAAAACTGACACACCCCGATCCTAGAATCAAGGCATGCTGGCCGTCACGTGAGTGTGACGTAACCAAAAGTGTGATGCGGAAGTAAAAGATAAGAGAAATACGAATAAACAAAAACCAAATACTAGCAATAATAACCAAGTAACGTGCTAGAGTAAGTTTAAGTGCGAAACACACAATTTCAGAGCAATAATAACTAGGTGCAGTCAAGTAGGACTATAACTAAATTACAACACCCGCAGGTGGGTCCTACATTTACGTAGTCTGTCAGTACGCCGTGGGGATCCTCGTGGGCCACCAACGCTGCTAACTAGAACCTGGAGGGGCGCAAAACAAAATTGAGTGGGTCAGTAAAACCAAAGCTTTTCGAAAACATTTCATAAAAAACAATTCTAACCCCTCGCTGTAAAACCTGTATACTTTCCCAGAAATTAACATAATACGCATATAACTCTTCATATAACTCAAATCACGAATCTTTATCAATTCCAGAAAATATGCCATGCCATAAATGTCAATAACAGATTATGAATGCATCAATATAACAGGTGACATAATGAATCAACCGGAGACCCTGCAGTTGATCTTGTACGGTTAATTCCATAGCTCAATATCCAAACCAACCGGAGTCACCACGGTGACCTGTACGGCACTACTCTGCACATAAGTCGAAACTACCTGAAGTAGTCTATAAATATGCTCTACTGCTTCTCTCATCAATCATCTGTGCACATAATCTAAGGTCACCTACCAGTCGGAACCACCTCTAGTGATCTGTACGACTAGCATGTCGGAACCCTCTCATGGTCTGTACGACATGCACCTACTTGGATCCAAAGTGAGCGTGCGGTGCGGTGAATACTATAAGCACTAACACCAGGGGTGCAGGTTATGAGCTCTCAACATAATTCACATCATCAATGATTCACATAAATAACATAAAACTCACCTGATACTCACATGTGCGTCCACAACACCAATTCATATATATATATATATATATATATGCATCAATTACTAATTCATATAATTCATAATATGCATGCATGGCATTTGAAAACATACTTTCATTTAAATTCAATTTCTGGGAAAATCAATAGTATATAGGTAATAACAGAAAATAACTGCCCACTAACAGATAAGTCGAAGAGTCGTAACCCCCGTGACGTCCCTGGATGCGCTCGTCCTCGGGATAGGTATCACCTATATGCAAAACAACTAAAATAACGGTATTTAAAGCACATAACCGACAATTTGTAATAACTTCTCATACGGTGCTCAATTTGGGTATATGAATATACCACAGTGACCTACTTGACGTCACGGACGTCGACATATTTTCAGAAAAATTTTCCAAGGCCGCACGCGCCGGGATGGGCATGGGTCCACGCGCCCCCACGCGCATCACCCCTAACCTCCAGTCGCTGAACTAGTTCGCCGGTCGTCGGAAAACTGGAGATTTTTCAATCTCCTTGTTCTCCGTCATTTCTTAACCATTTTTCACGCATTTTATATCAAAAGGAAGCCCTAAGCATGTAGATTCACGTTACACTACTTTAAGGCTCTAAAAACTACGAAATCTCACCGGAGAAATTCCAAGAAAACCGGCCAACTTCGAACTCAACGATCCCGACGTCCAAAACCTTCAAACTAAGCACTCCGAGTTTCCTTAGGACCTCACTAAGCTCACTATAAGCTTAGAATTCCCTGAAAATCAACGCATCACGAATGCATGAACATTACTCAAATCGGACCTCGGGTTTTCAACGTGATTTCTAAGGTTTCTTGTTCTAAAACTAGTACCAAACGACTCAGGAGGTCGAAAGGATGAAGAACCTTACCTTTTTGCTGTCGATCCGTGATGTTTAGAGGGAATTTGGTCTCGTCCGTATGTTTTCGAGAGGGAGAGAGTGAACTGAGAAGAGAAGAGAGAGAGAGAGCACGGGGAATGAGAGAGAGAGGTTTGACCCGTGTGTATGTGTGTGTGGTCCATCCCAAAACCATCACCATCCATTTTTCTTAACTCCCTAACCACAAAAATACATATAACCTTTAATCTAATTAAATTTTCCAAAACTTAGGAAATATGCATAATCAATAACATGTCACACACATACCTTAGTAACCGTCAAGGGTAATTTTGTCATTTCACAACCTCGATATATAGAATCTCGGGACGGGCTATGACAATCTACCCTCCGTATAGAATTTCGTCCTCGAAATTCATACAACCAAACAATCCACTTAATACTCATAAAACAACCTCGGATACATCTCTCTCATTTGATCTTCTGTCTCCCAAGTAGCTTCTTCTACTGAGTGGTTCCTCCACAATACTTTTACTAAGCTCACCGTCTTATTCCTTAGAACCTTGTCTTTCCAATCCAAGATAGTCATTGGTTCTTCATCATACGTCAAATCCGGATTAATCTCCAAGGGTTGAGGAGGAATCACATGTGAAGGATTTGAAACATAATGTCGAAGCATCGAGACATGAAACACATTATGTACCTTAGATAACTCCGGAGGCAACTCTAACCTGTAAGCAACTTCACCAATCCTCTCAGTGATCTCATAAGGTCCTATGTACCTAGGACTTAGCTTGCCCTTCTTTCCAAACCGCACTACACCTCTCCAATGTGACAATTTCAAGAATACCAAATTACCCACATCATAAACTTGATCAGTAGCATGTCTATCTGCTAAACTCTTTTGTTGATCCTGGGCCGCTTTCGGGTTAGACTTAATCACCTGAACATTTTGAGTAGTCTCATCTACAATCTCTGGGCCCTCAAGCACTCTTTCGCCAACCTCTGACCAACACAATGGCGTACGACAAGCTCTACCATAAAGTGCCTCAAATGGTGACATACCAATGCTCAAATGAAAACTATTATTGTAGGCAAATTCCATCAAGTCTAGGCGATCATGCCAAGAATCACCAAACTGTAACACTGAAGATCTCAGCATATCCTTTAATGTCTGAATAGTCCTCTTTGATTGCCCATCGGTTTGAGGATGATAAGCAGTGTTGTAAAGCAATTTCGTACCAACAGATTCCTGAAAAGCTACCCAAAATTTAGAAGTAAATCTTGGATCTCGATCAGAAACAATATTCACTGGAACTCCATGATACTTCACAATCTTCGTGATGAACAACTTAGCCAATTTATTCAAATGATACTTTTCCCTCACTGGAATGAAGTGTGCTGATTTAGTAAGTCGATCTAAAATCACCCAAACACCATCAAATCCATTTCGTGTACGAGGAAGCTTATACACGAAATCCATAGTTATATTTTCCCATTTCCACTAAGGAACAGGAAGTGGTTGCATCCGACCAAAAGGCTTCTTTCTTTCAGCTTTAACTTGCTGATAAACAATACACCTACTAACATATTCTGCAATCTCCCTCTTCATACCCGGCCAATAATAAAATGGTCGAATGGTATGGTACATCTTAGTCCCTCCTGGATGCATCACATAAGCTGAACAATGTGCTTCATCCAGAATTTCCTTCTTTAATTCCTCATTATTCGGCACATACATTTTGTTCTCCTACATAAACATGCCATCTGATTCTCGAATCCTAAGGTCTTTCTTTTTCCCTTCACTTCTCAATTGAATCATTTCTTGGATTTCCTCATTAGCCATCTGAGCTTCAAGAATACGATCGACCAAAACTGGCCTGACTTGGAAATTAGCAAGAAAAGCTTCTCTTCGTTCTTCTAACTCCAACTTTACTCCAGTAGCTCTCAAATCTGCAAGAAGAGGAACACGACAAGCATACAAAGCATTGAGTCGACCTTGAGGTTTCCTACTTAGTGCATCAGCTACCACATTTGCACGACCCGGATGATACTCAATAGTGCAGTCATAATCACTTAATAACTCCATCCACCTTCTTTGACGAAGATTAAGATCATGCTGAGTGAAAAGATACTGAAGACTCTTATGATCTGTGAAGATCTTACACTTCTCACCATAGAGATAATGCCTCCAAATTTTCAAGGAAAAAACAATGGCTGCCAACTTAAAATCGTGAGTAGGATAATTCCTTTCATGAATCTTCAACTGTCGAGAAGCATAGGCAATCACTCTATTATGCTGCATCAAAACACATCCCAAACCATTCAAAGAAGCATCACTGTAAATCTCAAAGTTACCGCTATCATCAGGAAGTACCAATACCGGAGCATGAGTGAGGCAATATTTCAACTGCTGGAAACTTTGCTCACAATTCTCGTCCCACTCAAACTTAACATCCTTCCTGGTTAACTTCGTTAGTGGTAAGGCAATCATAGAAAATACTTGAACAAACCGTCAATAATAACCTGCTAGACCCAGAAAACTCCGTACCTCAGTGACGGTTCGTGGTTGTTCCCAATTCTCCACTGCTGCTATCTTTTGAGGATCTACTTGAATTCCTTATGCCAATACTACATGCCCCAAAAATGCCACTTCATTCAACCAAAACTGACATTTACTGAACTTGGCATACAACTGATGCTCCCTCAATTTCTTTAATACCAAGTTAAGATGTCGAATATGATCTGCTTTAGACTTAGAGTATACCAGAATATCATCGATAACAACAATGACAAATTTATCAAGATACTGCTGGAATACCTCATTCATTAGTCTCATGAAAGCTGCAGGTGCGTTAGTCAATCCAAATGGCATCACCAAAAACTCATAATGCCCATAACGGGTCTTGAAAGCCATATTAGGTACATCATCATCTTTAATCTTCAACTGATAATAGCCAGATCTCAAATCAATCTTAGAGAACACACACGCACCTTTAAGCTGATCAAACAAATCATTGATACGAGGTAAGGGATAACGGTTTTTAATCGTTACCCGATTCAATTGCCTGTAATCAATACATAATCTCAAAGTTTCATCTTTCTTTCTTACAAACAACATCGGAGCTCCCTAAAGAGAAGTACTAGGTTGAATGAAACCTTTATTAGTTAATTCTTGTAACTGAATTTTCAACTCTCTCAATTCAGCTGGAGCCATTCTATATGGAGTCAAAGATATAGGATCCGTACCTGGAAGCAAATCAATCGAAAACTCCGCATCTCTGTCTGGCGGCAATCCAGGCAAATCGTCTGGAAATACATCAGGATAGTGCCTGACTACTCCAACTTCCTCCACACTGCTAGGAACAACATCATTTAACACTACATGTGCTAAGTATCATTGACAACCTTTCGATAACAATTTCTTTGCTTTCATGGCAGAAATAACACCATGTCTCACCCCACTGCTTTCACCCACGAAAGTAACATCTTGTAGTCCAGGACGATGAAAAGTAACTGACTTCCCATAACAATCTATATGGGCACGATTATAATGCAACCAATCTGCCCCTAAAATCACATCAAAATCCACAATATTTAACGGGATAAGATTAGCTGGCATAACCACACCATCTACCATCACTGGACACCCTGGGTAAACACTATCAACATAACATTTGTCCCCTCTAGGCATAGCAAACTCTAAATCAAATCCTAGAGGTGTAGGGTGAGGTTGAGTCATTTGAGCAAACGTATGAGAAATCACAGAATGTGTAGCACCACAATCAATCAAAGCTCTAGCAAAGTGACCAAGGATATTTAACGTACCCATAATCAAGTCCGGATGATTCTGAGCATCTTGCAGTGAGATGTGATTAACACGTTCCTGAGCTTGCTGTCGTCCACCACGACCTCTGTTGCCTTGGTTACCTCGCCCCTGAGAAGTACGTCCATGTCCTGGCTGGCTAGACTGCCTAGGCGGTCCTGCACTGCTAGCAGCAACTTCTCCCTGTCGGAGCTGACCTCCCTGATGCCACTGAGATCCACTAGCTGGCATGGAAAAATAAGAAGTATAACTTCCAGGGTCTTGGGAATACCCAGTCTGAGAATAAGGATCCTGGGGGTACTGATACTGTCCGGAAGCATAGGGAGCAATATCACCATGGTAGTGATAAGCACCACAACGACTCGTTTGACCATAACTGCCTGATCCAAAATTTTGCTGAATCGGCGCTGGAGGTGGCATAGTAGACTGCTGAGATCTCTGCTGACTCTAGGAACACTGAGCAGCCCTATGTCCCATCTGTCCACAAGTGTAGCAAGCACCACCACTACCATTTCTCCTACACTCTCCATGATGTCTGAAGTTACAACGACGGCACAACGGAGCACCAAAACCACCAGCACCACCAAAATCTCTCTGTCTCTGAAACCTGGGTCCACCAGCAAATCTTCCACCTCTTCTCGGGCCTGTGACACTAAATCCTCCACTAGAAGAACTCGAACTCGCTCCACTTTTCTTGAAATTCTGTGTCTTACGGGGTTCTTGAGTGGAGATACCTTTACCCCTATCATCTTTCTTCTGATTATCATTCTTATCTTCATCATCCTCACTGTTACTAGGAAGGTTGTCGGAATCCTCCATCTGAACCAAAATCTCAGAAAACTCATGATAATCGGTGCAAGGAAGCGTACTAGCAAAAGTCCACCATTTCCTCTTAGTTCCCAGCTTAAAACGGCGAAACATCTCTGCCTGATTACCAGCTGTATCAGGATCATAACGAGATAAGTCTGTAAATTTCCTGTAATACTCATGCGCCGACATATTCTTTTGCTTCAGTTGAGTGAACTCCTGCTTCTTACGATCAATGTACTCCGGAGGAACAAATCTTTTCGTAAAATTCTCTTTGAATACTTCCCAGTTAGCTGCCATCTCAGGTGACATAAACTTAGTCTGATTTACCCACCAAGCTACTGGCTCTCGTCCTAAAAACCAAGTAGTGGTCTTCACCCATCTATTAGCAGGAAGATTCCCTTGACTCTGCATCACTTGGAAAGTCTTCTCAATATGGTTTAACCACTTTTCTGCCCCTTCATGACCCTCATTACCCATGAAACGGTCCAATTTCAGATTATACATAGTCTCCAAGGGTGTTCTCTGAGGAGGAGGAGGAGGACGGATTGCATTCTGAAAGGCATGGGCCATCGCTTCCCCTAATTGAGTTATATCAGGGAAATTAGACTCAGAAGCACGGCGTGATTCCATACGAGGCGACATAATTCTGACAGAAGACACCAAAAGATCATTAAAGTATTAACAATTTATACATGACTGCAACCTAGGCTCTGATACCAAACTGACACACCCCGATCCTAGAATCAAGGCATGTTGGCCGTCACGTGAGTGTGACGTAACCAAAAGTGCGACGCGGAAGTAAAAGATAAGAGAAATACAAATAAACAAAAACAAAATACTAGCAATAATAACCAAGTAATGTGCTAGAGTAAGTTTAAGTGCGAAACACACAATTTCAGAGCACAATAACTAGGTGCAGTCAAGTAGGACTATAACTAAATTACAACACCCGCAGGTGGGTCCTACATTTATGAAGTCTGTCAGTACGCAGTGGGGATCCTCGTGGGCCACCAACGCTGCTAACTAGAACCTGGAGGGGCGTAAAACAAAATTGAGTGGGTCAGTAAAACCAAAGCTTTTCGAAAACATTTCATAAAAAACAATTCTAACCCCTCGCTGTAAAACCTGTATACTTCCCCAGAAATTAACATAATACGCATATAACTCTTCATATAACTCAAATCACGAATCTTTATCAATTCCAGAAAATATGCCATGCCATAAATGTCAATAACAGATTATGAATGCATCAATATAACAGGTGACATAATGAATCAACCGGAGACCCTGCAGTTGATCTTGTACGGTTAATTCCATAGCTCAATATCCAAACCAACCGGAGTCACCACGGTGACCTGTACGGCACTACTCTGCACATAAGTCGAAACTACCTGAAGTAGTCTATAAATATGCTCTACTGCTTCTCTCATCAATCATCTGTGCACATAATCTAAGGTCACCTACCAGTCGGAACCACCTCTAGTGATCTGTACGACTAGCATGTCGGAACCCTCTCATGGTCTGTACGACATGCACTTACTTGGATCCAAATTGAGCGTGCGGTGTGGTGCGGTGAATACTATAAGCACTAACACCAGAGGTGCAGGTTATGAGCTCTCAACATAATTCACATCATCAATGATTCACATAAATAACATAAAACTCACCTGATACTCACCTATGCATCCACAACACCAATTCATATATATAGGCATCAATTACTAATTCATATCATTCATAATATGCATGCATGGCATTTGAAAACATACTTTCATTTAAATTCAATTTCTGGGAAAATCAATAGTATATAGGTAATAACAGAAAATAACTGCCCATTCACTGATAAGTCGAAGGGTCGTAACCCCCGTGACGTCCCTGGATGCGCTCATCCTCGGGATAGGTATCACCTATATGCGAAACAACTAAAATAACGTTATTTAAAGCACATAACCGAAAATTCGTAATAACTTCTCATACGGTGCTCAATTTGGGTATATGAATATACCACAGTGACCTACTCGACGTCACGGACGTCGACATATTTTCAGAAAAAATTTCCGAGGCAGCACGCGCCCCCACGCGCATCACCCCTAACCTCCAGTCGTCGAAAAACTGGAGATTTTTCAATCTCCTTGTTCTCTGTCATTTCTCAACCATTTTTCACGCATTTTATATCAAAATGAAGCCCTAAGCATGTAGATTCACGTTACACTACTTTAAGGCTCTAAAAACTACGAAATATCAACGGAGAAATTCCAAGAAAATCGGCCAACTTCGAACTCAACGATCCTAACGTCCAAAACCTTCAAACTAAGCACTCCGAGCTTCCTTAGGACTTCACTAAGCTCACTATAAGCTTAGAATTCCCTGAAAATCAACACATCACGAATGCATGAACAGTACTCAAATCGGACCTCGGGTTTTCAACATGATTTCTAAGGTTTCTCGTTCTAAAACTAGTACCAAACGACTCAGGAGGTCGAAAGGATGAAGAACCTTACCTTTTTGGCGTCGATCCGTGATGTTTAGAGGGAATTTGGTCTCGTCCGTACGTTTTCGAGAGGGAGAGAGTGAACTGAGAAGAGAAGAGAGAGAGAGAGAGCATGGGGAATGAGAGAGAGAGGTTTGACCCGTGTGTATGTGTGTGTGGTCCATCCCAAAACCATCACCATCCATTTTTCTTAACTCCCTAACCACAAAAATACATATAACCTTTAATCCAATTAAATTTTCCAAAACTTAGGAAATATGCATAATCAATAACATGTCACACACATACCTTAGTAACCGTCAAGGGTAATTTTATCATTTCACAACCTCGATATATAGAATCTCGGGACGGGCTGTAACAAAAACCATCAAGGCCGGCCACACCAAAGGGAAAAATGGGTAAGTTTAATCCTATAAATAGACACTTATTCTCACCAAAAAGTCATTCCAATTCTCTTACAAAAAATCCCAAATACTCTAAACATTATTTCTCTCTAAAATTCTAACTTTGGCATCAGAGGTTCTTCGGCCAAAGCCTCCCCATTCATCGTGGACGCGTGAGGCTTTTGGCCTTAACCTAAGGTGCTAGTTTTTTTGTAAGTGCAAAATCGTCCAAGATCGAGGAGGAGAAAATTTGCATCCACAAATTGGTGCTTTCATTGAGAGTTGAAATCCATACTCGTAGAAGACTTTCGCACAAAAAGGTTTTTTTTTCTTTATTTTCTTGTCCATTTGAATATTTTTCATACGTTCTTATTATTAGAATTTTTTACTTGCAAAGGTTCTTTGATAAAACGTATAAGAAAAATATAATGGCTAGAAATTTAGAAAATTCCACAAGTGAAAATTCTAATATTCAAGAAATGGGATTGCGGAGATCTGTGAGGCTAAATGCGACAATAAGTGGAACAGTACCACCACCACGAGTTTCCACCACGGGAACCACCACGGTGGCTACCTCGGTAGCCATCCGTGGCGAGGTCCATAGTGCCTTCACCACGGCTCAAGCCGTGCCATCCAAGGCTCACGTCACCAAGGCCACGACCCAAGCCATGTCACTCCAAGCCCAACGCGAACTCAACGCGTTGCCAAGCTAAGCCCAAGCCTCGCACCTATGTGCATCACACTCCGAGCAGCCTACTTTCGCAGCCTAGCCTGCTCTCATGGCCCAGCGTGCTCCCGCGGCCCAGTCTACTCCCGTGGATTTCCAAGCAGCCCAAGTTGGCCCAAGACTATCTCAACTATCCAGACCTACCATCGAGCTGGGGGCATTCTCACCACATTTTTTCACGGATTTGACATTTCCCAACTCAAATCTCTCGCCCGGAGTCTACCACCTTTCCATTGCTCAAGGAGGCGTATTCCTTCCAAACTCTTCCAATCCAAATGGCGAACAACACTTGTCTCGACAAGTCATAGAGTTGACGAGCGCCCTTGCACAAAAGACAGCCTTGGTGAATCAACTTTTGCAACGCATCGAGATCCAACATGCCCCGGACGAGGTATCCCGAAATAGGACAAGGGCAGATGAACCTTTCCAGCAGCCACTCGACCAGCCACGAGCCGAGCGTTCGGGCAGTGTACATTCCCGATTGGGCCCCCGAGATAACGTATACTCCCGTCTTAGCACGTGGAGGAACGTGCACTCTCGACTAGGCCCACGGATAAGCATACATTCATGGTTGGGGTCACACTCCGATAGTCAACATGAGTAACCTTCCCGGCAAAGTGTTCATTCGTGGCTAAGCCCACAAGGAGCATCTTCCACCTCACATCGGAGTAGGCAGCACGACGGATGGAGAGAAGCAGTTACTCAATCCAGCTCAAGTTCAACCAGCAGCCTGCGAAAAACTCGCTCACCTGTTAGGAATGCACCACATGCACTGCATCTGCGGTATAGACGAGCCAAACACATGGAAGAGCAGCCTAGACCAGCAAGTCATGGCTGAGGGTAGCCGAGAGCTCCGCTACCCCCAACAAAGGCAGATTCAGGAAGAAGTAGAGAGACTATTGACCAAGCGATTGCATGATTTCCAACGTAACGAGGTCACTGACGAGGCATTACGATGGAACATGACCAACATAAACAGGTCACCATTCACTGACAAGATCGAGTAGGCAGAGCCTCTACGCGAGTTCAGCATGCCACATTTCACATCTTTCAAAAGGGATGAAGACCCGAAGAGACACTTAAAACACTACCAAAGCGTAATGATCCTTTATCGAAACAACGATGATCTCATGTGTAAGATATTCGCCACCACTCTACAAGGCGATGTGCAAGATTGGTTCTACACCCTGCCGCCACAATCCATCCGAAATTTCTACGAACTTTCTTTGGTTTTCACCAAAGAATATTCATCCTATCACTCGATCAAAAAGAAGTTTGACCATTTATTTGACGTCAAGAAGAACCCAAAGGAGTCACTTCGCGACTATGTGAGGAGGTTCAAAGTAGAGAAGGCAAGGATAGTCGGATGCAACGACTCGATAGCTAGAGCAGTCTTCCAAAAAGGACTTCCAGCAGACCACCCGCTATTCAAAAAAATTGATCATGAAAGAAGATCTAACTCTGGCAAACTCTTTTGCTCTGGCAGAAAAACATGCACTTTGGGACGAGGCTCGCCAATTTACATTCAAAGATTTGAAGAAATACCCGACGTCACATCCCTATTATCCAAATCGGAAGCAGCGGATGACTTATTCACGTGTTTAACGGTATCTAGACCAGCAATAAGCTCTATCACCATACGAGAAGAGCTGGGGGCCTGACTACCTGTATTCCACAGTTTAAAAGCTTTCCTCGATGTTATCAGTTTTATTCCACAGTTTAAAAGCTCTCATTGATGTTATCAGAAATTCAAAAGCTAATTTTGGCGATAGTGGTTCTAACCTAAAAGCTCAAGTTTTACCCTCAAACGCACGCAGTCATCATCATGATGCACTATTCCACCAAATCCTGACGAACGCAACAACTAGGCCCAAAAGACACGCCAAGGGTAGACGAACACTGGAAGGAACATTCAAAAGCAAGTTTTGTCCTCGTTGCCCGAGAAAATTCTACATAAAAGCAACATGTACCGGTAGTTGAGCACTACCTTCTGCTACGCGTCACATGGCCCTAGCCAACCTTTGCTCCATTATTCAGCTCTAGAGTGGCCCAATACCAGAAATTGAGCATTTCCTGCTACATGTAACATGGCCCTAGCCCCACGGCTCCTTATCGCACCTTTACACCTAGCCTTGACAACGCAACAGAGCGGCCCAACGGTTCCCCGAAGGCAGCCGAGCACACTTTAGCTGCACCTACTCCCTCAATGGAGATTTCTGGCATTTGCATGTCGATGACGTAATACCTAGAGAAAGTACGTAAGCATCTTTAGGCATTTCAGACTTGAACTCTCACTCAAGTTCCCCGGGCAGACAACGCCCATGCAGACGTACTAGCCGGCCTAGGCTCCGCACTCGATCACCAACTCAAAACACTCTATTTCGGTGGAATATCTTGATAAGCCAAGCATAGAGATGGAACCAACAGCCTAAGTGTCATAGCATTCTCATCCAAAAGATCCCACACTGGATCACATATCCGCTGCCTAGCACCTCCCGATAACTTGAAAGTTCTAAGATCAAATCCACGAAGGTGTACATGGAAACCACTTTGGAGGCCAATCCTTAGCATAGAAGGCTCTTAACGCAGGCTGCTATTGGCCTACCATGCACAAAGATGCTAAGGAGTTAGTACAAAAGTGCCTTAAGAATATGGCATCTAGCATCACATGTCCACGCCGAGATATCCTCAAGGCAATGGGCAGGCTGAAGTATCCAACAAGATGATCCTCGACTGCCTCAAGAAATCCCTCACCAACAAGAAGGGAAAATGGCTAAACGAATTCTTCGGATGTCTATGGGCATATCGCACCACCAAAAGACGAACAACCGAACAGTAAAGGGATGGCCACAAGTTTAGATCTGGCAGAGGAGAAGCGTGAGCAGACCATCACTTGAATAGTAGCCTACCAGCAACAACTCCTCCCCAGCTACAACAAAATCCAAAGACTCAGAAAGCTCAACGGGCACCATCTCACAAGCCAAGGATTATCCAGTTGTTATGCAGTTCCTACCTTACAGCTAAGTTCTCGTTCGTTTCACTCATTTTTTTTAATGAGGAATTCAGAAGTAATCACAACTTGGCTCGGCTGCATGCTTACAACAACTGATCACTCATGCACTTCAAAAGAAGACTGCGTCATACTTAAGGACTCATAGCAGGAATTGCGCCCCTCGATGGACCAACCATGATCTCCAGTGCGAGAGGGTAAATTAATTGCTATCCAGTGCGTGAGCGTAAACCAATTCCTTGACACCCATATGGGCCAGCTCTCCAAGACAAGAGGATAAACTTTACACTCCGAATATCCAGACGTGGATGAGCCTGGCTGCCCTAGTATAACTAGATGCACGATGGCTTGCATCGGGATTCCTAGAAGTAGCCACAATGGTCTTTTTCAAGGCTTAGCTAACTAAAGGATTTTGGGTATTTTGGCCTAATCTGTGGGGAACCGGACCCAAGAGACGGAGGGGCACATTATGCAGTACGCCCTACAGACGGCTGCCCTATAACCCTAAAGCTGCTACCGAGTGCACTAAGGTAGCCTACGGATTCTGGAAGACTGCCTATGGCTTGCCCTTCGAGTAGTAAAACCACACTAGACTTATACAACTGCACATTTTTGTGAAAGGTTAAACAAGCTAGCACACATATATGAAGTTTTATCCACTGCCAACATGCTACGTAGTCGATAAGCTTCACCTCTACCAAGTGTGGAACAACCTACATCAAGTCCTAAAATGTTGTGATACTTGCTACGCAACATACGGAATTGGAGAAAGCCAAGGTTAACAGCCTAGTGGTTACGCGGACTTGTTTGCTTCTGTAAGTAAGGCATCCGGCTGCCAACCGTAGGGCTAACAACTTTGCAAAGTTCTACACCAACACATACGGCTGCATAGGCTACGCGAGCTTGTCTGCTTATAAAAAAGTAGCATGCCTGCCACTGGTCTATCAAGTATAAAGGTTAGAGCATGAACAAAAGAAGCGAAGATGAAGAAAAGTGAAGGAAAACATGTTTATAAACAAATAGCAAAGGTCGAAGGAGTTCAAGCAAAACAAGAGCTACAAGGAAAAACAAATAAAATCCTAAAGGCTACCTAGAAGACTATAGCAGCTTGGACATCCCACGACTACTCGGTCGCCCCACCTTCAACAGCTGCGACGCTCTTAGCAGCGGTATCATCCGGTGCTTCACCCCCGGCTGCCCCAGCCTGGGCACTAACTTCTCCAACTACTTCATCAATAGAAGCCTCAAAAGTAAAATGAAGCAAGTCTTCCGGAGAAATAGAGAAGGTATCAAAACCCTGAGCCCAGCCTTTTCACCTTTCAGTTACTTATCCTCCTCGAGCAGACTAACGTGGATGCTCTGCAGCTCATCCACTTCCTTTTTCAGACTTTCATTGATCTTCAGTACGCCTTGAAGTTCCAACACTTTGGGTTCAAGCCTATCGACGATTCTCTTGAAGTGGATCACTTGGTTATAAGCAGTAATCAACTCTTCATCTTTTGCAGCAGAACGAAGCTCATAAACGACATGCTTAAGATCTTGAATCTAAGGTGGGGAAGATCTCTTCTTTCCACTTTCAACAATGCCATTCACAATACTCAGCATGAGAGCTCAACCTATACTGGCTTATCCCTCAGTTTTTCCTCTTGGACCAGCAAGCAAGAGGCCTGCATACCCAACATTCCAACAGCCCATGAGACCGATAATCTCCTCATTTCTCTCAATCGCCAGCCTGGCCCGAGTTAAGTCCAAGAGCCCAAAGGGCATGAGCCATGCGACTCGCCTAGCACTGCGCCCCAACGTTACAATCCGAGACCCCAGCCGCACAAGCTACCCTTGGCTCAAGCCAATCCAAGCTGCCCAAGCAGTGGTCCCTACCACGACATCTCCTCGGCCCATGCCGAGCTAACTCCTGACCCCTGCCAGCTGACGTGCCGCACCACCCCGACGGTTGCCCCGCAATAGCACTATCCAAGAAGAAGGCAAGAAAAATTAAATTTTTCTTACATCGGTGAGGCACGAAGAAGACAAAGAAATCAACGAAATACGGTCCTTTGCACGGGCAAGATGTAGAAGATTGCTAGAGGAGGGGGAACAAATATCCTCTAACTTTATCTCTCTTGTGGGGTAGAATAAATTGCTCTCCAAAGTTGATTTAATAACCCACTTAAAGTGGACTTAAATAGGCTTTGAGAGAAGTTTATTTCCCTTTCCTAGAAAGACCTAATTTCCAATTAAAGAGAGAATCAACATCAAAATAGGAAGCAATCCTACGTTTCCTGAAGCAAGAAGATCTCTACACCTGCTGCCATTTCTTACGAGCAGCCCAACAAGTGTGGGGGCATTTGTGGAGCCAAAAATAATCACAAGGTGACATGTGGATCTTTGGATAAAAAAGGACAAGAATACCCTTGAGGCACATTGGGATTCCTACGCGTGTGTAGCGGAGAATCATCTTTCAACAAAATAAAAAATGCTCCAAAAGAGGTAACCAATTCAAAGTCCATCTCATCAAATTCCCTTTTGCAAGGTAACCTACAAAATAATGTTAATTGGTTAATTAATGGATTAATTACCCAATTAATCCATTAAACATCAATTAAATTACCCAATTAATCACAAAATATATCCCATTCACCCCAAAAATAGGTAGTGGCCGGCCACCTCACATTCTTCTTAGTCTTTCTTACTTTTCCCCATTTTACTACCCCATTTATACAAATAAATAATTTTATAACCTCCCATTTACTTCTTTCATACTTAATTAGCCAATAAATTGGCTAATTAAGCCAAAATCATCACCACAAAAACCATCAAGGCCGGCCATACCAAAAGGAAAAATGGGTAAGTTTAATCCTATAAATAGGCACGTATTCTCACCAAAAAGTCATTCCAATTCTCTTACAAAAAATTCCAAATACTCTAAACACTATTTCTCTCTAAAATTCTAACTTTGGCATCGGAGGTTCTTCGGCCAAAGCCCCCCCCCCAAAATTCATCATGGACGCGTGAGGCTTTTGGCCTTAACCTAAGATGCTAGTTGTTTTGTAGGTGCAAAATCGTCCAAGATCGAGGAGGAGAAAATTTGCATCCACAAATATCATATGATAAAGTGTGGAAGCAAAGCATCGGGCTCTACGACGCAGTTTAAATTGTCGTTGCTTGCTGTTGCTGCTGAGGCTTTCACCTCATCCAAATATTTAATATCCACACCCCACTTTCGCGAGTTGAACCTGCCCTGACGCTTGTAGTACTTTTGCAAAGGCGCCAAGAACTCATTCCTCAGCCGCTTCCACTGGTCATCCTCCTTTGATGATTGTTCTGGTTGTTGCGATTGTGACACCAAAGGGAAAAGCCTCCTGGCAGTGCTTGTTGGTGGATAAGCATGGCAACTTGATCACAAATGTTGTGCAACTGAAGAAAGGAAGAAGAAGTGAAGGTCGAAAATGTTCTAAGTGCTAAAGTAGTTGGTAGTCAAATTAGGGGTGGGTTCAAAAAACCGAAAACCAAACCGAACCAAAACCAACAAAAATCGAACCGAATTGAAAAAACCAAATCGAACCGAATTCTTTTGGTTCGGTTCGGTTTTAGTGATCTAGAAACCGAACCAAACCGAACCAAACCGAATTAATTAAATTAATTTTTTTATTTAATTATTTGTTTTGGGTATTATTTTCTAAACCCAATTTGTAAGTTAAAATGTGCTAAACCCAATGTGTTGCCAAACTTTATGCTCAAAATATTAAAAAAAAGGCCTCTAAAAACTCTAAACCCTAACCTATTATTTCTCCCCCATATAAGGTTCTAGAACCAAACCTCTTCCTAAAGTACCTACATCCATCTCCATAGCACTGTCTACTTCTGCCCCAGTTTTCTTTTCCAAATCTATTCTTATATAACATGTAACAGAATCCATAAACATTTATTTCAGGTAGATTACTTGCGTAATTTATGATGAAGAATCCAACACACACTAAATAAATCCACCCACGCATTACTTTTACTAATCAAGTTGTCAACATGCAGTTACAAGCAAACAACCCTGATCTTTGAACAACATCATACAAGTTAACTTTTCTAAGTCATTTGTACGATTTTTGTGTTGCGAGGTTGTTAGTTTGGACTTTGGAAGACTTGATTGATGATTTTAGTTCAACTTTAAATGTTTATTTTCATTGTCTTTAATTCTAGTTAGAATGTTTATGTTATGATTATGTTGGAGATGTTAAAATTTTAAATTTCAATGTTTTTCATTTTTTGAAAAAAAAAACAAAAAAAAAAACCGAAACCAAACCGGAAAAAACCGAACTGAAAAAAAATGAACCGAACCAAAATTTCGGTTTGGTTTCGGTTTTGGCAAAAAACCGAACCGATTTGAACCGAACCCACCCCTAAGTCAAATAATGTAATGGACAGACAAGATTATAACATCTCAATGGTGTGTAGCTTGCCACGTGTCTAGTTTGTTAGATGTTAAATGAAAACATGTGAGGTGCACGTGATCACAGTCATAGTGCAAGTGTGTGTGCATGGGTACCAACGACTATAAACCCCACATTGTATGTCGACTTTGGTGGATCAAATCCAATGTAGATTTGAGGGAGCAACATACTCTCTTTCTTCCCGAAAGTTCATCTTTGATATTCAATCTTTGAATTCATTTCAATTACTTGTTGAATTGATTACAAATACATAGAGAAATCTAGCTCAAAAATTGATCAAACACTAACATGGCCTAAGAGCCAAGTTGGATTTGAATCTGGGAGTGAATCTGTGAATTTGTGAGTGTTCGTATGGGTTTTCAACGAAGAACTTAGAAGTATAAAATGGCTAGATCTAGCACTGATCTTCTTGCACCAATATTCACTGGAGTTAATTATGAATTCTGGTGTATCAGAATGAAAACAATTTTCAAATCTCACAACCTGTGGAGCTTTGTTGATGATGGCTTCACATTATCGAAAGAAGTGAATGAGACAAATAGAAGCAAATCCTTGCTGATCAGAATTGTCACATCCCAGACCGGCTCCGCCATAGCACAATATTGTTCGCTTTGGGCCACGCCCTCATGGTTTTGTTTCTGGAAACTCACGCGAGAACTTCTTAGTGGATCACGCGAGATTTATTTTAACGGGAGGTGAATGTAATACCCTAAAATTTTAAATACATGAATTATATATTCATAATTATGAATATGTGGTGAAAATTGAAAATAAATCGATTTATGGTTATGGAAATAGAATTGGGAAATTTTAAAGTTTTGTTTTCAGACATTATTATAATTTATGTTGTAAAATCCATTGAGAAGTGGAAATGACAGAAGTGCTCCTAGGTGGCTAAACATAATTATATGAGGATGTATTTTTATCCTCATATTTTTTATCGTATTTCTGGTATCTTTGGATAGAGCTTGATTTAGCGAATGTGTAGGCGCAAACCATTTGAAAAACTGAGTTATAACGAAAAAGTTATAAACAAAAAAAGGTAGGGGCAAAAAGTCATTTTACTAGGAATCTGGAAGGCTCCAGATTTGTAGGAGCCTTATTTTGGTAAAAGGAGGCCACGTGAGTGACTGGAGAAAAAACAAAAGAAAATAAGAAAATAAGAGAAGGAAGAATAAAAATAAGAGAGGAAGAGGAGTTTCAAGGGGAAAAAGAGGAGGAAAAGGAGGAGGGAACGGGAGAGAGGGAGAGCAACACGGGATCATGGATCCCTTCCCGGTTCCTTGCGACCTGACTTGCGAAGGGGTGAATATCCGATGGATTCCGACGGCTTCTCTGGTCAAATTTTGGCGATTTAAGATGAGCCACCACCTGGAAATCACTCCACCACGTTCCCTCAACCCATTCCACCCTAAAATTGGTAAAATTTGGACTTGAAATGGTAAAGAACCGTCAGTGGGTGTGACAGGTTCGGGTGAAGATTCCTCAAATTCTGAAACGTTTTCCTCCAATTACCACCACCACTAGATTCCTCTTCAGGTCTGAAACAAAGCCCAAACAACTTTGGGGGAGGTGGAGCACCGAATGTGACAGAATGGTATCAAAGCCACTATGCCGTGTGGTGTGAGTGTGCCGACGAGGACGTCGGGCTCCTAAGTAGGGTGAATACCATCAGAACACTCATAGCCTTAGCAGCTTAAAAGAATTGGAAGTTGTTCCAATTAGATGTGAAATCAGCTTTTATGAATGGTGCGTTGCAAGAAGAGGTCTTCATTGATTAACCAAAAGGTTATATTATGCAAGGTGCAAAAGATAAGGTCTACAAACTTAAGAAAGGTTTATATGCATTAAAGCAAGCTTCAAGGGCTTGGTATGAAGAAATTGATGCTCATCTGCACAAATGTGGATTTACCAGAAGTCCAAGTGAAGCAACCTTGTATATGAAGTCAAGGGGAGAAAGTGAAAGCATCAGAAGTCCAAGTGAAGCAACCTTGTATATGAAGTCAAGGGGAGAAAGTGAAAGCATCATTGTCTCAATCTATGTAGATGACATTATCTAGATAGGTAGTAGCACTAAGTTTCTAGAAGAATTCAAGTGTGACATGATGAAAATATATAAAATGACAGACTTGGGATTGCTATATCATTTCCTTGGAATAAGAATTCTTTAGTCTGGATATGGAATTTTCATTAATCAAAGGAAATATGCAGTCAGTCTACTGTAGAAATTTGGACTGAAGAACTGTAAGCTTGTTAGTACTCCATTGGTGGTGAGTGGCAAACTTAAGAAAGATGATGAGAGTGAGGAAACAGATGAGAATGTATATAGGCAATTAGTTAGAAGTCTTTTGTATCTAACTGCAACCAGTCCTGATATCATGTTTGCAGCTAGCTTACTTGCTAGATTCATGCATGGACCTACAAAGAAGCATTTGGGAATAGCAAAGAAAGTGCTCAGATATATACAAGGCATTTTAGACTATGAGATTGAGTATGAGAAAGACAAAGAATCAATTCTCATAGGCTATTATGACAGTGATTGGAGTGGGGATGAAATTGATATGAAAAACACATCTGGATATGTTTTCTCATTTGGAAGTGGGGTTTTCTCTTGGGCTTTAAACAACATAGTGTTGCCCTGTCAACAGCTAAAGCTTAGGATATGAGTGCAACTGAAGCAACCACTCAAGTTGTGTGGTTGAGGTTTGTGCTTTAAGATTTTGGTGAAAATAAGCTGAAGCTACTCCCATCTACTATGACAATACATCTACCATTGCTATGACAAAAAAAAAATCCTTTGTTTCATTAAAGAACAAAACACATTGGAAGAAGATATCAATACATTCGAAAAACATTGTAGTCAAACATCATTAAGCTAATCTATTGCAAATCAGAAGATCAACTTGCTGATATTTTCACCAAGGCACTTCCTAAAGATCAATTCTGCACACTCAGAGAGAAGCTTGGAATTAAACCAGCTACTAGCTTAGAAGTGAGTGTTGGTGGATAAGCATCAGTTGGATCACAGATGATGTGTAGTTAAAGAAAGGAAGAAGAAGTGAAGGTCGAAAATGTTCTAAGTGTTAAAGTAGTTGGTAGTCAAATAATGTAATGGAATGACAAGTGTATAGCTTGCCACGTGTCTAGTTTGTTAGATGTTAAATGAAAACATGTGACGTGCAAGTGATCACAGTCACGGTGCAAGTGTGTGTGCATGGGTACCAACGACTATAAACCTTACATTGTATGCCGACTTTGGTCAATCGAATCCAACGTAGATTCGAAGAAGCAACGTACTCCTTCCCAAAAGTTCATCTCTGATATTCAGTGTTTGAATTCATTTCAATTACTTGTTGAATTGATTACAAATACATAGAGAAATCTAGCTCAAAAGTTAATCAAACACTAACAGTGCTTTCGCACAACACAATGGCACGGATGACATGGGCATCGAAGGGGAATGTGGTGAGGAAACAATTTGCGACCTCGGAAACGTAAAGATTAGCAAAAGCATCAACATCAATAAGATGTATAACAAAATTATGCTCCTGAGAATGATCTTCGTCATCAGTTAAATAATCAGACGGCTTGAGTTCTAGCTTGTTCTATTGTATCTTTTGAATATCAAACTTGAGGCGGTCCACAAAAACATTCATAGCGCAGTTGTGCAATGACTTGTAATGTAGATTGCCATCGTATTACTGGCGGTGTTTCTTCTCCATCTTTTCCACCTCTATCTCCTACTGATCCTGTGGAAGGAGAAGGTTGTAGAGAATATGAACAATGGTGTACAATCTATCGACAGAGTCAAGGTTGTGCGTGAAAGTTTTGGGGTGGTTGTCGTGGAGCCAAGACGTGGTCACAGACAAAGCTTCTGGATAAAAGTGATTTATGGATAGGTTGTAAATAAGTTTGTGGAGCCAAAAATAATCACAAGGCGACATGTGGATTCTTGGGTAAAAGAGGACAAAAATACCCTTGAGGCATACTGGGATTCCTACGCGCGAGCAGCAGGCAATCATCCCTAAACCAAGTCAAAAGTGCCCAAAGGAAGGTAACAAATTCATAGTTATCTCATCCATCCACATTTTAGGTAGTTACTTCATAACCTACCAATTATTCCATATAAATTGAGATAATTAACAAATTAATGAGATTATTACCTAATAAACTCATTAATTTGTCAATTAAATTAGCAATTAAACCAAAAAACCTACCTTAATGGCCGGTTATCATCGTCCATAAAGGGGACCGGCCATTTCCTTTATTTTTTCCACCTTTTCCTTACTCCTTTTTTCCTTTTTAAGCCAATTATTTAATTATTCATTATAGCCTTTTCATAACCACAAAAAGCATTCCCCTTTGGTTTAATTAGTCAATTAACATCCAATAAATGGGCTAATTAAACCAAATTCAAGCAAAAAACCCTAGCTATGGCCGGCCACCTTTGATCCCTATAAATGGGATCCCATTCTCACCAAAAAACGGATTCGAATACTCTTGCAAAAATCCCAAAATTCTCTAAACACTATTTCTCTCTAAATTCTAACTTTGGCATCGGAGGTTCTTCGGCCAAAGCCCCCCATTCATCGTGGGCACGTGAGGCTTGTGGCCATAACCAAAGGTGTTATTTATTTTGTAGGTGCAATTTTGTCCAAGATCAAGGAGGAAGAAATTTGCATCCACAAATTGGTACTTTCATTGAGAGTTGAAATCCATACTCGTAAAAGATTCTCGCACAAAAAGGTTTTTTCTTTATTTTCTAGTCCATTTGAATATTTTTAATACATTCTTATTATTAGAATTTTTTACTTGCAAATGTTCTTTGATAAAACGTATAAGCAAAATATAATGGCTAGAAATTTAGAAAATTCCACAAGTGAAAATTCTCATGTTCAAGAAATGGGATTGCAGAGATCCGTGAGGCTAAATGCGACAATAAGTGGAGCAGCACCACCACCACGAGTTTCCACCACGGGAACCACCGCGGTGGCTACCGAGGTAGCCACCTGTGGCGAGGTCCATGGTGCCTTCACCACGGCCCGAGTCGTGTCATCCAAGGCTCACGGCACCAAGGCCACGGCCCAAGCCGTGCCATCCAAGTTTGCACAGGCCCGAGCCCAAGCCTCGCATTCGCATGCATCACATACTAAGCAACTTGCTTCCGTCGAGCAGCCCACTCCCGTGGCCCAGCCTGCTCCTGCCGAGCAACCTGTTCTCGCGGCCTAGCCTGCTTCTGCCGAGCAACCTGCTCTCACGGCCTAGCCTGCTCCTGCCGAGCAGCCTGCTCTCGTGACCCAGGCTGCTCCTGACGAGCAGCCCACTCCCGTGGTCCAACCTGCTTCCATCGAGCAGCCCACTCCCGTGGCCCAGCCTGCTCTCGCCGAGCAACTTGCTTTCACGGCCCAGCCTGCTCCTACTGAGCAGCCTGCTATCGTGACCCAACCTGCACCTGACGAGCAGCCCACTCTCATGGTCCAGCCTGCTTCCGTCGAGCAGCCCACTTCCGTGGCCCAGCCTGCTCCCGTCGAGCAGCCCACTTTCACAGCCCAACCTGCTCTTGCCGAGCAGCCTGCTTTCATGACCCAGCATGCTCCCGACGAGCAGCTCACTCCCGTGGCCCAGCCTGCTCCAGTCGAGCAGCCCACTCTTACGGCCAAGCCTGCTCTCGTGACCCAGCATGCTTCCGTGGCTTTCTAAGCAGCCCAAGTCGGCCCAAGACTATCTCAACCATCCGGACTAACCATTGAGTCGAGGGTATTCTCACCACATTTTTTTGCAGATTTGACATTTCCCAACTCAAATCTCGCGCCCGGAGTCTACCACCCTTCCATTGCCCAAGGAGGCGCATTCCTTCCAAGCTCTTCCAATCCAAATGGCGAACAACACTTGTCTCGACAAGTCATAGAGTTGACGAGTGCCCTTGCACAACAGACAACCTTGGTGAATCAACTTTTGCAACGTATCGGGATCCAACGTGCCCCGAACGAGGTATCCTGAAGTAGGATAAGGGCAGACAAACCTTTCCAGCAGCGTCTTAGCAAGCAGCCACTCGACCAGCCATGAGCCGAATGTTCGGGCAGTATACATTCCCGATTGGGCCCTCGAGATAGCGTATACTCCCGTCTTAGCACGCGGATGAGCGTGCACTCTCGACTAGGCCCACGGATGAGCACACATTCACGGTTGGGGTCACATTCCGATAGTCAACATGAGCAACCTTCTGGGTAAAGTGTTTATTCGCGGCTAAGCCCGCAAGGAGCATTATCCACCTCACATCAGAGTAGGTAGCACGACGGACGGAAAGAAGTAGTCACTCAATCCAGCTCAAGTTCAACCAGCAGCCTGCGAAGAACTCGCTTACCTGCTAGGAACGTACCACATGCACTGCATCCGCGGCATAGACGAGCCAAACACATGGAAGAGCAGCCTAAACCAGCAAGTCATGGCTGGAGGCAGCCGAGAGCTCAGCTACCTTAACAAAGGCAAATTCAGGAAGAAGTAGAGAGACTATTGACCAAGCGATTGCATGATTTCCAACGCAACGAGGTCATCGACGAGGCACTACGATGGAACATGACCAACATAAGCAGGTCACCCTTCACGGACGAGATCGAGAAGACAGAGCCTCCACGTGAGTTCAGCATGCCACATTTCACATCTTTCAAAGGGGATGAATACCCGGAGAGACACTTAAAGCACTACTGAAGCGCAATGATCCTTTATTGAAACAACGATGATCTCATGTGCAAGATATTCACCACCACTTTACAAAGTGAGGCGCAAGATTGGTTCTACACCCTGCCACCACAATCCATCCAGAATTTCTACGAACTTTCTTTGGTTTTCACCAAAGAATATTTATCCTATCGCTCGATCAAAAAGAAGTTTGACCATTTGTTCGACGTCAAGAAGAACCCAAATGAGTCGTTTCGTGACCATGTGAGGAGGTTCAAAGTAGATAAGGTAAGGATAGTCAGATGCAACGACTCGATAGCTAGAGTAGCCTTCCAAAAAGGACTTCCGGCAGACCACCCGCTATTCGAAAAATTGATCATGAAAGAATATCTAACTCTGGCAGACTCTTTCGCTCTGGCAGAGAAGCATGCACTTTGGGACGAGGCTTGCCAATGCATATTCAAAAACTTGAAGAAGTACCTGACGTCACATCCCTACTATCCAAACCGGAAGCAGTAGAAGACTTATTCGCGTGTTTGACGGTATCTAGACCAGTAATAAGCTCTATCATCATGCGAGAAGAGCTGGGGGCCCGACTACATGTATTCTACAGTTTAAAACCTCTTATCGATGCTAGTAGAAATTCAAAAGTTAACTTTGGCAATATTTGTTGTAACCTGAAAGCTCAAGTTTTACCTTCAAACGCACGCAATCATCATCATGACGTACTATTCTACCGAATCCAAACGCACAACAATAAAGGCGTAGACCTTAGCGAATGCAAAGTTTTCTGACGAACGCAACAACTCGGCCCAAAAGACACGCCAAGGGCAAACGAACACTGGAAGGAACACTCATAAGCAAGTTTTGTCCTCGTCGCCCCAGAAAATTCTACATAAGAGCAACATGTACCGGCAGTTGAACACTACCTCATGCTGCGCGTCATACGGCCCTAGCTGACCCTTGTTCCATTATTCAGCTCTAGAGTGTCCCAATACCGGCAGTTGAGCATCTCCTGCCACATGTAACATGGCCCTAGTTCCATGGCTCGCTATCGCGCCTTCACGCCTAGCTTTGACAACATAACAGAGCAGCCCAATGATGGCCCGAAAGTAGTTGAGCACACTTCAGCTGCACTTGCTCCACCCGATGGAGACTTCTGGCATTTGCATGTCAACAGCGCATCCAACTACAAAGGTTCAAGAGCAGACATGGTCCTTGTCACCCAGGCGGTTCGATGCCCGAGCAGGCGATCATTCTAGGTTTTAAAGCATCTAACAATGAAGCAGATTACGAAACCTCACTAGCAGGCCTTCGAATAACAAAAGACTTGGCGGTGAAAAAGCTTTCAATTCATTTTGATTCCCAGCTAATCACCAACCAGACTACTAGGGGTAAAGGCATGATGATCGTGGCAACCGACTACTTCACCAAATAGGTAAAAGAAGAGCCCATGACGACCACGATTTAGACGGACATAGAGCGCTTCATATGGAAGAACATCATTTACTGATTTGGCATCCCTTAATCCATCGTCACCAATAACGGCCCGCAATTCGTGGGCAAAGATTTGGCGAAGTTCTTCCAAAAATATGGCATCAAGCAGCACATGTCTACACCAAGATATTCTTAAGGCAATAAGCAGGCCAAAGTATCTACCAAGAGGATCCTTGACTACCACAAGAAATCCCCTACTAGTAAGAAAAGAAAATGGCCAAACGAACTCCCTGGATGTCTATGGGCATATCGCACCACCAAAAGACGAGCAACCGAAAGGAGATGGCCACAAGCTTAAATCTGGCAGAGGAGAAATGTGAGCAGACTATCACTCGTATCGCAGTTTACCAGCAGTAGTTCCTTTCCAGCTATAACAAAAAGGCCAAGATTCGGCAGTTCCAGCCCAAAGATCTAGTCCTAAGAAAAGCCTTCATCATTGCCCACAAATAAGGCTCCAAAAAGATGGATCTCATCTGGGAAGGTCCGTACAAGATCAGTAGAATAGGCGGCAAGAGTAATTACACCCTCGCCATCATGAAACGATAAAAAGATCGAAAAGTAGTGGAGCGAATACAATCTGAAGAAGTACCATGTGTGACCTCCCACTACATCAAAACCCGAAGACTCAAGAAGCTCGAATGGCACCACCTCACAAGTCGAGGATTATCCAGTTGTTATGTAGTTCCTACCTTACAGCTAAGTTCTCGTTCGTTTCACTCATTTTTCAATGAGGAATTCAGAAGTAATCATAACTTGGCTCGGTTACATGCTTACAACAATTGATCACTCTGGCACTTCAAAAGAAGACTGAGCCCTTCTTAGGGACCCATCGCAGGAATTGCGCCCCCCTCCGAGAGACCAACCATGCTCTCCAGTGCGAGAGGGTAAACTAATTGCTCTCCAGTACGAGAAGGTAAACCAATTCCCCGACACCCATATGGGTCAGCTCTCCAAGACAAGAGGATACACTTTATACTCCGAATATCCAGACGTGGATGAGTCTGGCTACCCTAGTATAACTAGATGCACGATGGCTTGCACCGGGATTCCTAGAAGTAGCCACAATGGTCTTTTTCAAGGCTTAGCTAACTGAAAGATTTTTGGTCTCTTAGCCTAATTCGTGGGAAACTGGGCCCTAGAGACGAAGGGGGCACATTACGCAGTACACCTTACAGACGGCTGCCCTAGAACCCTAAAGCTGCTACCGAGTGCACTAAGGTAGCCTACGGATTTCGGAAGACCGCCTACGGCTTACCCTTCGAGCAGTAAAGCCCCGCTAAACTTATACAACTGCACATTCTTGTGAAAGGTTAAACAAGCTAGCACGCATTTACGAAGTTTTATCCACTGCCGACATGCTACGTAGTCGATAAGCTTCACCTGCTAAGCGCGAAACAACCTACACCAAGTCCTAAAGTGTTGTGATACTTGCTACGCAACCTACGAAATTGGAGAAAGTCAAGGTTAACAGCCTAGTGGTTACGCGGACTTGTCTGCTTCTGTAAGTAAAGCATCCGGCTGCCAACCCAATGGCTAACAGCTTTGCAAAGTTCTACACCAACACTTATGGCTGCATAGGCTACACGAGCTTGTCTGCTTATAAAAAATTAGCATGCATGTCATTGGTCTATCATGTCTAAAGGTTAAAGCATGAACAAAAGAAGCGAAGATGAAGAAAAGCGAAGGAAAACATGTTTATAAACAATTAGCAAAGGCCGAAGGAGTTCAAGCAAAACAAGAGCTACAAGAAAAGATAAATAAAATCCTAAAGGCTACTTAGAAGACTATAGCAGCTTGGACATCCCACGACTAATCGGTCGCCACACCTTCAGCAGCCGCGACGCTCTTAGCAGCGGTATCATCCGGTGCTTCACCCTCGGTTGCCCCAGCCTGGGCACTAACTTCTCCAACTACTTCACCAATAGAAGCCTCAAAAGTAAAATCAAGCAAGTCTTCCGGAGAAATAGATAAGGTCTCAAAACCCCAAGCCCAGCCTTTTCACCTTTCAGCTACTCATCCTCCTCGAGCAGACCAACATGGATGCTCTGCAGCTCATCCACTTCCTTCTTCAGACTTTCGTTGATCTTCAGTACACCTTGAAGTTCCAACACTTGAGGTTCAAGCCTATCGACGATTCCTTGAAGTGGATCACTTGATTATAAGCAGCAATCAACTTTTCATCCTTTGCATAGGCAACGAGCTTAGAATCTGCCATAGTATTTACCGTCTCATTAGCAGCCTTGCTATATATGCATCATAGCAAGCAGAGCAGTCCTTCTATATTGGGTCGTATGCCTCGCAAACGAGCTTGGGCAAACACATTTCTAATGCCATCAACAAACTTGGCACAAGCATCCATGTTTTCAAGAGATCTGGTTTCATAAGCACATAGATCTCAGCAGCCTCCCCAGAAGCAGGCTTAGTGGATTTCTCACAGCTACCTACGCTAGCAGTCTTCTCATTCCCAGCAGGCGAATTAGTCTCAGCAGCATAAGGAATGGGCCTTGGCGCCACTTTATCAGCAAAGTCCACCTTATCGTTCTTCATAATAGCAAGCCTCTCCAAAGGTGAACCAGACTTAGCTCCCAACAGACGTCTTGGTACAAAATTCGGCATTAGGGGCACGACATGACCTTTATGCTGAAAAATCCTATCAGCAATCGTACTAGCCATTCTTGACATAGCAGGCGCCACATGCTCAGATCTAGCAGCCTCATTTTTCGTCCCTTTGGAAAAAGTCAAGTCAATCACAAACCTGGAGGCAGTCGGCGAACCCGTGCGAGCGAAAGAAGTCTTTGGTTTTTTCTCAGCCGACATCTCTTGAGCAAGCAGGGAAGATCCATTTTCCCACCTTCACTTGCAGCATGATCCACAACCATGATTGGACGGGCCAATGCATCCGCCTTGATCCTATTCACCTCATCTTTTGGGAGCAGCCCACAATTTTCCTGATGAAAATAGTTAAAGTAGTCAACGCCATTCGTGGTACCTAGCAGGGAAGTTCAACCTAACATTCCAGCAGCTCATGAGGTCCGCAACCTCTTCATTTCTCTCAATCACCGGCCTAGCTTGCGTCATGCCCAAAAGCCTAAAAGGACATGAGCCATGTGACTCGCCTAGTACTGCGCCCCAGCGCCACAATCCACGGCCCCAGCCACATAAGCTGCCCTTGGTTCTAGCCAAGTCGAGCAGCTTAAAGCAGTGGTCCTTGCCACAATACCTCATCGGTCCATGCCGAGCCGACTCTTGGCCCATGCCAGCCGACGTGCTGCACCACCCCGACGGCTTCCCCGCGGTAGCACCATCCAAGAAGAAGACAAGGAAAATTAATTTTTTCTTACCTCAGTGCGGCACGAAGAAGACGAAGAAAGCAACAAAAGACGATCATTTGAACGGGCAAGATGTAGAAGATTGCTAAATGAGGGGGAACAAATATCCTCTAAGTTATCTCTCTCTTGTAGGGTAGAATAAATCGCTCTCCAAAGTTGATTTAATAACCCACTTAAGGTGGACTTAAATAGGCTTTGAGAGAAATTTATTTCCCTTTCCTAGAAGGATATAATTTCCTATTAAAGCGAGAAATTCTCTACACTTGTTGCCCTTTCCTGCAAGCAGCCCAACATGTGTGGGGGCATTTATGGAGCCAAAAATAATCACAAGGCGACACATGGATTCTTGGGTAAAAGATGACAAAAATACCCTTGAGGTATACTGGGATTCCTACGTGCAAGCAGCAGGCAATCATCCCTAAACCAAGTCAAAAGTGCCTAAATGAAGGTAACAAATTCATAGTTATCTCATCCATCCACATTTTAGGTAGTTACTTCATAACCTACCAATTATTCCACATAAATTGAGATAATTAACAAATTAATGGGATTATTACCTAATAAACTCATTGATTTGTCAATTAAATTAGCAATTAAACCAAAAAACATACCCTAATGGCCGGTTATCCTCCTCCATAAAGGGGACGGCCATTTCCTTTATTTTTTCCACCTTTTCCTTACTCTTTTTTTCCCTTTTTAAGCCAATTATTTAATTATTCATTATAACCTTTTCATAACCACAAAAAGCATTCCCTTTGGTTTAATTAGTCAATTAACATCCAATAAATGGGCTAATTAAACCAAATTCAAGCAAAAAACCCTAGCTATGGCCAGCCACCTTTGATCCCTATATATGGGATCCCATTCTCACCAAAAAACGGATTCGAATACTCTTGCAAAAATCCCAAAATTCTCTAAATACTATTTCTCTCTAAATTCTAACTTTGGCATCGGAGGTTCTTCGGCCAAAGCCCCCCATTCATCGTGGGCGCGTGAGGCTTGTGGCCATAACCAAAGGTGTTATTTATTTTGTAGGTGCAATTTTGTCCAAGATCGAGGAAGAAATTTGAATCCACAAAGCTTAATGGTGATAAGGGGGTTGTGGGACTAAGCGATCGGGAGCTGTTGCTTAAGAGAGTTAATAAGGGCAATGTAAGTATGGGAACTATGGGCGACGGATGCTGGTGATGGGGGTCGCATGTTGAAAAAGATATTGAGGCACAGGTCACTGTAGAAGGAGGAAGAAGAAGCCAGAATCTGAGGCTTAGTAACGGTGTCGGCCGCCTTGGATGCAATTAATCTTCTTGCGAGGTGGAATTGCAAAGGAGGACCAACACCAACCACCTTGTAGGTGAACAAGTTGAAGGAGAAGAAACAATGTTGGCTACTGTTGCTTTCAAAACCCTCGCCATATTCTTCATCTTAATTTCTCAAATTCAAATTCTCTCTCTCTCTCTCTGGGGGTGGGAGTATGAGTTGTGGATCTTTATTTATTGGAGAAGAAGAAGATATGAGAATATAAATTTAGTTTTGAAATTGTGTTTCATATTCTCATGGTTATTTATATTTGCTTTCCAAGTAATACAAATTCAATATTGATCGAATTCCACAAATAATCTATTAGGATGTACACAACCACACTTCTGATGAAATTTGAACTGCAACAGTCTTTGACTTTTTTAGATGAGAATTTTTTATTTTACGAAGAGTGTGCGTAAGATAAGATAAGGTGTTGGGTACATAAAGAAATAAAGAAACGAGTGTTTGGTTAAGAAGAAAAGTTTTCCTTTTTTTGTTTGTTTGTAATTTTCTAGTTAGTAAGCTTATGCTGACATCCATTTCATTTTACAAAACCATTTAATTCATAAATTCCTAACATTTTGAATGTTAGTTGTTTCATCAGGAGTAACAATTTAGTGATATGATTTTTTTTTTTGAAATTCAAGGACGATATTCATTAAATAAAGGGGTATACATACAAACAGAGGATAAGGTGCTAATAATGGGCTTACCGAAGATTTTAACATGGTCGAATAAAAAAAAGAGCGTCTCGCACCAATAACTTAACTAATCATACTATCCTCTAATAGAAGATCGGAAATTACATTGGAAGATGTAAGAATCCTACGTGGACTCAACTTGTTGTGATAAAGTTTAAGATATATGTTGGTATTTCAAATTCATTAAGTGTTAAATAAGTGGATAAACTAATCTCCTATATTCGTGGAAACACATTCATCTTGCTTTGAATGAGACCTCGCCAATACTCCACTACTTTTAGTTATTGATATAGTGGGACTATAACTGACACCCCACTATAGATGGGAGTTGGATGTCATTGTGAGTAGAAGAATTGATGTGAGTAGAAGAATTGATGTGAGTAGGGTTATATCACCATAAGAATATTAAGGGCTTGAGTGAGTAGAAGAATTGATGTGAACTTGAGCCAATGTCTTCTTCAAGTAAGAGAACTTGAGACAATGTCTTCTTCATGTAAGAGTTCTAATTAGTCTATACAAGTGATTAGGATTATCAGATATGTTGATAATGATTATCAGGCATGCCACAACCAAACGGTGTCGTAGAAAGGCGAACTAGAATGCTTAAAGAGATGGTTAGAAGCATGATGGCTAGTTCGACACTACCACAATTCTTATGGGGTGAAGCTTTAAAGATGGCAAACCATATCTTAAATTGTGTTCCTTCCAAGGCAGTGAATAAAACTATGTTCGAACTATGGACTGGAAGTAGGCCTAGCCTAAATTATTTGCATGTTTGGGGTTGTCGTGCAAAAGCAAAAATATATAATCCCATAGAGAAGAAACTTGATCCAAGAACTATCTCATGTAATTTTATGGGGCTCCCTGACAAGTCTAAGGGATATCAGTTTTATTCTCCAAATCTTTCTCTCAAAATTTTCAAGACTAGCTTAGCAAAATTTATTGAGGAAGATGATAATTCACTAAGTTCAAATGGGGAGTGTTCAAGTTCATGGTTCGATAAAACCGGGGTGGTGTTGCCAAAATGAAGTGTTGATGGACCATTTGGCAGTCAAGCAATTAATTTCGATGACATGTAGCGTAGTCAAGAAACTCTACATGTACAGCAAGTATTGAATGAGTTGTCACTAGAAGATGACAATCATGCAGTCAGTGATAATCAAGCAATGGAAATGGCAAGGTTCTTCATCTTAAGCAAGAAGCAGGTCACTTAAGCAACAAACCATTGTTGAGAGAAGAACACTGCCACCAAGAATAAGAAGATCAGCGATTCCCGACGATTATTTTGTTCATTATCAAAAGATTGAGATGACTAAGGGAATCATTGAGGATCTAACAACATTTGATCAAGCTGTTAGAAACTTAATTGGATTAAACTATCATTTAGTGAAGGATGAAATGTGTTTGGTAACAATACAATCTGATGTAAGTTGCATACGTGGAAAAACTGCTTCCTATAAGCAAGGATACGTGGATAACATGCAACAAATGATAACTACTTATCCATTACTCGATGAAAACTGCCGGTAACAGCAGGTAACTGATTTCCACGATAGATGGAAATTAGATGAGGCTTGTGTCTATATAATTCAATTCCCTGCTTGTGAAGAATTGTTCTGTGAATGAGGGTTCTATCACCTTTGGAACATAAGGTCTTAAACAAGTAGAAGAATTGCATTTCCAACCAAAAGCATGGCTACTTCAGGTATCGCACGTAGTTGAATATATGTAATCTGGGATACTTGTTAATATTATATACTCCTAGTTTTCCAACACAAGCCATGCAATCTGAACAACCACAGAGTTATGGAGAAATGACATGGTGGAAGAAATGAACTCCATGAAAATTAATAAAGTTTGGACCCTGGTACAAGCACCAAAGAATGCAAGGGCAATAGGGTGTAAATGGATCTTCAAAACGAAGAATGATTCAACAAGCAAGATTGAAAGGTATAAAGCAAGATTGGTGGTGAAAGGATTCACTTAAGCTGAAAGGGTTGATTACAGTGAGACATTTTCTCCAGTCACAACAAAAGATAGCCTACGAATTATCCTTGCATTGGTGGCCCACTATGATCTTAAACTTCCCCAAATGGATGTCAAAACGGCATTTCTCAATGGCTATTTGGATAAGGAAATATATATGGAACAACCATTTGGTTTCGTGAAAAAATGAGAAGAAGGAATGGTTTGCAAATTGAACAAATTCATATATGGATTAAAGCAGGCATCGAGGCAATGGTTTCTTAAGTTCGACGAGAAAGTAAATGATTTTGGGTTTAATGAGAATAAAATAGATGACTGCATATACTTGAAGATCTGTGCTCAAGGTACATTTTTCTCGTATTGTATGTGGATGATATTCTTGTAGCAAGCAATTGCATGAACCTCTTAATAGAAACAAAAGCTTTGCTACCTAAAACTTTTGAGATGAAAGACAAGGGAAATGCTTCTTTTGTCCTTGGGATAGAAATCATCAGATATAGAGCTAAATGGATGCTTGGACTCTCATAGAAATCATACATAGAGAATGTGCTTTAACAATTTAATATGTATGGGTGTTCAAATGATGAAGAGCCAATGGGGAAAGGAGATAGGTTGAACAAGTTGCAATGTCCCAAGAATGATCTTGAAAAGCAAGGTATGACAACCAAACTGTATGCGTCATTGATTGAGATAATGTATGCTCAAGTTTGTACAAGACCAGACCTTGCTTTTGCGATTAGTGTATTGGGAAGGTTTCAGTCGAACTGGGAACAACATTGGGTTGCTGCCAAAAAAGGTGCTGAGGTACTTGCAGAGGACTAAGTCATTCATGCTGACATACAAAAGGGTGTAAGACCAGAGCTTGTGGGATACTCAGACTCCGACTTCGCAAGTTGGGTCGATGATAGAAGATTAACGAGTGTATATTTATTTTTCTTGGCAGGAGCTACAATACCATGAAGAAGTGCCAAGCAAAAGGCCTTGGCTACATCGACCATGGAAGCTGAGTTTATAGCTTTGTTTGAGACAACTAAGAAAGGTCTATGGATGAAAAATCTCATAACATTTATGAGAATAGTAGACACCATTCAAAGACCACTAACCATACATTGTGACAACAAAGTAGTCGTTTTCTTTTCAAGAAACAACAAGAAATCTGAGGCCACTCGATTGATGGATGTCAAATATCTATCAGTGAAGGAACATGTGAAGAAGGGGGGAAACCAAAATTAAGCATGTTGATACAAGACTGATGTTTGCAGACCCCTTGACTAAGCCATTTGCTGTGGGAATTTTCAAATATCATGTTTCGACTATGGGAGTGGATGATGGGTTTTACTCGACAAAAGTGTGTGAGTAAAAATGTAAAGTACTCACTTATTGCTTTTCAGTTCAGGTTATTTCAAGTTCATCACTAACATTGCAAGTATAAGTTTTTCTTAATTATTAGCAACAACAACAACAACAAAGCCTTTTCCCACTAAGTGGGGTCGGCTATATGAATCCTAGAACGCCATTGTGCTCGGTTTTGTGTCATGTCCTCCGTTAGATCCAAGTACTCAAGTCTTTTCCTAGGGTCTATTCCAAAGTTTTCCTAGGTCTTCCTCTACCCCTTCGGCCCTGAACCTCTATCCCGTAGTCACATTTTCGAACCGGAGCGTCAGTAGGCCTTCTTTGCACATGTCCAAACCACCGGAACCGATTTTCTCTCATATTTCCTTCAATTTTGGCTACTCCTACTTTACCTCGGATATCCTCATTCTCAATCTTATCCTTTCTCGTGTGCCCATACCTCCCACGAAGCATCCTCATCTCTGCTACACCCATTTTGTGTACGTGTTGATGCTTCACCGCCCAACATTCTGTGCCATACAACATCGCGGCCTTATTGCCGTCCTATAAAATTTTCCCTTGAGCTTCAGTGGCCTACGACGGTCACACAAACACGCCGGATGCACTCTTACACTTCATCCATCCAGCTTGTATTCTATGGTTGAGATCTCCATCTAAGTCTCCGTTCTCTTGCAAGATAGATCCTAGGTAGCGAAAACGGTCACTTTTTGTGATCTTCGCTAGATTGCTCCGGTCATTAGTGTGGATAAGTATATAAATGGATAGAGATAGGAAAGCAAACACAAGATGTATGTGGTTCACCCAGATTGGCTACGTCCACGGAATAGATGAGTTCTCATTAATTGTGAAGGGTTTACACAAGTACATAGGTTCAAGCTCTCCTTTAGTGAGTACAAGTGAATGATTTAGTACAAATGACATTAGGAAATATTGTGGGAGAATGATCTCGTAACCACGAAACTTCTAAGTACCGGAGTGTGGTATCATCTTGACTTGCCTTATCTGTCTCATAGGTAGATGTGGCATCTTCTCTGGAAGTACTCTTCCTCCATCCAGGGGTGGTATCTGTAACTGGTGGAGATGCACAAGGTAACGTATCAATTTCACTTGAAGCTTACTTGTAGTTTCAGGCTTGGTCAAGCGCGATACAAACCATGTAGTAGGAGTCCCCCAAGTCGCCGAGCTAGGGGATCTGCTGAAAGAGGTAACAGACAAGGTAAGCAATCAGAGCTCCGGCTGATTGTTCACATTCTCCCTATCTTGCAGGCAGCATGAAGGATAAAGAGAAGAAAAATGAGAAGAGATGATATGGGATACTTTTGCTTTTGAAGAAGTAACTTTCCACATGCTTATTCTTGAACTGGGCTGGAGGGTTTTCTGGTTTCCTCCAGAGTATAAGGCCGACTGAAGAATTTGAGGGTCAAAACAAGTCCATTAAATCTAGAGTACGTTCGACCCTGCTGATATGGGATACTTTTGCTTTTGACAGAGTAGTGGATGTATCGGCACGTGTGCTGTTACGCTTGTCTCCACATGCTTCCTTGTATCCTTCTCACTTGCCCTATCTGTTCCTCAGGCAGATGCGGTATCTTCCCTGGAAGCATAAGATGTTGAAGATGAGTACTTGAGAGCAATGCCAGGTAAGTAATCAGGTAAGGGGTTCCAGGCAGTCAGTTCCTGGCTGGAAGCTTGATTCCAAGTGCTGACTGATTGCTCTCATTCTCCTTGTCTTGCAGGTAAGAACAAGGCCAAAGGAAAAGACAGGGAAAAAGCATGATATGGGATACTCTTGCTTTTAACCCTGATGATATGAGATATTCTTGCTCTAGTATAGCTTGTTTACAGAGGTGTTATCAGGGGGAAAGAAAGCTGAATATTTCGAAAGGCTTCGTTGGGAGTGCCCTCTCAGATAAGAAGAAGGGTTGAGCATTTTTGCAGGTCTGCCTGTCCGTTGGGGATGGAGGTCGACATATATAGGAGTCTCCCTAACATCAAGTAATAATGCTATTCCTTTACCCTGCTTGGTCATAGCACGGTAGTGGGAGCTGCCAGCTTCACATGTTTTAACTCTGTCAGAGCACTTTGAAAAAGTGGTCTGTAGTATCTGGAAAGCTGATGTTGCGTGTGAAGATTACAGACAAGCTTTATCCAAGGAGATCCAGCTCTTGAAGTTGGGAAAGTGGTGCCTCTTCGATTTTTGAACAAGCAATCCTGTCGGGGATCTAGCTCTCGAGATTCGGAGAACGATGCCTCTTCTATTTTTGAGAAAGCAATCTTGCTGGGGGTCTGGCTCTCGAGATTCAGAGAGCGGTGTCTCTTCGATTTTTGAGAAAGTAATCATGTTGGGAGTCTGGCTCTCGAGATTCGGAGGGCGGTGCCTCTTCGATTTTGGAGCAAGCAATCTTGTTGGGAGTGTTTTCTCGAATGTGAGTAAAGGTTGGGCATGTTTGCTAGTCTACCTTGCCACGAAGCACAGAGGTTGACACACAGGGACTTTCCAATTATCCAGCAGTGGTACTGTTCCTTTACCCTCTCTTCGATTTTTTAGAAAGTAATCATGTTGGGAGTCTGGCTCTCGAGATTCGGAGGGCGGTGCCTCTTCGATTTTGGAGCAAGCAATCTTGTTGGGAGTGTTTTCTCGAATGTGAGTAAAGGTTGGGCATGTTTGCTAGAGGTTGACACACCGGGACTTTCCAATTATCCAGCAGTGGTACTGTTTCTTTACCCTTGTGGGTAATAATATGGTAGCTAGACCTTCAAAATTTGTGTCTAAACTTTGTTAGTGTTGTTTCTTTGCTATTCTTTTACCCTTCTTGGTCAGAGCGATGTAGTGGGAGCTGCAAGCTTCACGTGTCTCAACTTTGTCAGAGAACTTTGGCAAAGTTATCTGTGGTACCCATGAGCTACTGTTGCGTGTGGGAAGTGGGTGATTGAACAGTACGATTCATGTGCTTTCTACTTCGCCAGAAATCTTCGACAGAATGCCCATAATTTCCGCAAAGCTGAGTGTGCGTGTGACAGGTGCTGACAAGGCTGGAAAAGTAGGTGCCTCTTCGATTTCTGAGATTGGCCCTCGTGGTCTCTGAGCAGCCCAGCTTTTGAGAAAGCAAGCCTCTTCGATTTCTGAGATCGGCTTTCGTGGTCTTTGAGCAGCCTAGCTTTTGAGAAAGCAAACGCCTCTTCGATTTCTGAGATCGACCCTCGTGGTCTCTGAGCAGCCCAGCTTTTGAGAAAGCAAACGCCTCTTCGATTTCTGAGCAGGCGCCTCTTCGATTTCTGAGCAGGCGCCTCTTCGAATTCTGAAGCTTCGTCGAGTGCAGATTTTTATAGAGGCTGACATTAAGTTCCAAAGCACACTTGAATATCCATCAGTAGAAGCTCCATTCTTGCACTTCTAAGATCTTGATTTGTCCGACCTCTTCTCTCTTCAACACCTTTGAAAATGTATGGCCCCTCCGATCGTCGTTTTGACTTGAACCTTGTTGAAGAGGCAGCCTCGCCTTCTCCAGACAACATATGGCGCCCATCCTTCGTCTCCCCTACTGGTCCTCTTACCGTTGGGGATTTCGTGATGAAGAATGATATGACCGCTGCGGTAGTGGCCAGGAACCTTCTCACTCCCAAAGATAACAAACTACTTTCCAAACGGTCTGATGAGTTGGCTGTTAAGGATTCTCTGGCTCTCAGTGTTCAGTGTGCAGGTTCTGTGTCTAATATGGCCCAACGCCTATTTGCTCGAACCCGCCAAGTTGAATCATTGGCGGCTGAAGTGATGAGTCTCAAACAGGAGATTAGAGGGCTCAAGCATGAGAATAAACAGTTGCACCGGCTCGCACATGACTATGCTACAAACATGAAGATGAAGCTTGACCAAATGAAAGAATCTGATGGTCAGGCTTTACTTGATCATCAGAGATTTGTGGGTTTGTTCCAAAGGCATTTATTGCCTTCGTCTTCTGGGGCTGTACCGCTTAATGAAGCTCCAAATGATCAACCTCTGATGCCTCCTCCTTCTAGGGTTCTGTCCAGTACTGAGGCTCCGAATGATCCCCCTCCGGTGCCTTCTCTTTCTGGGGCTCTACCAACTGCTGAGACTTCTCCTAAGCAACCTTTGTGAAGGCTCCCTCTTGTTTGTTTATTTTGACTCAAGTATATGTACATATTTGTAACTTATCGGGGATATCAATAAATAAGTTTTCTTTCATTTCAACATATTGTGTTAAATACACCAAAGCCTTCTTCGCTAAGTTCTTTGAATTTTCTTTTGTTGAAGCTTGTATGTTGAAGCTTTGTGAGTGGAGCATGTAGGTTGAGGTAATGTTCCCTTAATTTCCCGAGTGAGGAAAACTTCTCGGTTGGAGACTTGGAAAATCCAAGTCACTGAGTGGGATCGGTTATATGAATCTTAGAACGCCATTGTGTTCTGTCCTGTGTCATGTCCTCCGTTAGATCCAAGTACTCTAAGTCTTTTCTTAGGGTCTTTTCTAAAGTTTTCCTAGGTCTGCCTCTACCCCTTCGGCCCTGAACCTCTGTCCCATATTCGCATCTTCTAATCGGAGCGTCAGTAGGCCTTCTTTGCACATGTCCAAACCACCGTAACCGATTTTCTCTCATCTTTCCTTCAATTTCGGCTACTCCTACTTTACCCCGGATATCCTCATTCCTAATCTTATCCTTTCTCGTGTGCCCACACATCCAACGAAGCATCCTCATCTCCGCTACACCCATTTTGTGTACGTGTTGATGCTTCACCGCCCAACATTCTGTGCCATACAGCATCGCCGACCTTATTGCCGTCCTATAGAATTTTCCCTTGAGCTTTAGTGGCATACGGCGGTCACACAACACGCCTGATGCACTCTTCCACTTCATCCATCCAGCTTGTATTCTATGGTTGAGATCTCCATCTAATTCTCCGTTCTTTTGCAAGATAGATCCTAGGTAACGAAAACGGTCGCTCTTTGTTATTTCTTGATCTCCGATCCTCACCCCTAACTCGTTTTGGCCTCCATTTGCACTGAACTTGCACTCCATATATTCTGTCTTTGATCGACTTAGGCGAAGACCTTTAGATTCCAACACTTCTCTCCAAAGGTTAAGCTTTGCATTTACCCCTTCCTGAGTTTCATCTATCAACACTATATCGTCTGCGAAAAGCATACACCAAGGAATATCATCTTGAATATGTCCTGTTAACTCATCCATTACCAACGCAAAAAGGTAAGGACTTAAGGATGAACCTTGATGTAATCCTACAGTTATGGGAAAGCTTTCGGTTTGTCCTTCATGAGTTCTTACGGCAGTCTTTGCTCATTCATACATATCCTGTATAGCTTGGATATATGCTACTCGTACTCCTTTCTTCTCTAAAATCCTCCAAAGAATGTCTCTTGGGACCCTATCATACGCTTTTTCCAAATCTATAAAGACCATGTGTAAATCCTTTTTCCCATCTCTATATCATTCCATCAATCTTCGTAAGAGATAGATTGCCTCCATGGTTGAGCGCCCTGGCATGAACCCGAATTGGTTGTCCGAAACCCGTGTCTCTTGCCTCAATCTATGCTCAATGACTCTCTCCCAGAGCTTCATTGTATGACTCATTAGCTTAATACCCCTATAGTTCATGCAATTTTGTACATCGCCCTTATTCTTGTAGATAGGCACCAAAGTGCTCGTTCGCCACTCATTTGGCATCTTCTTCGTTTTCAGAATCCTATTGAAAAGGTCAGTGAGCCATGTTATACCTGTCTCTCCCAAAACTTTCCACACTTCGATTGGTATATCGTCTGGGCCTACTGCTTTTCTATGCTTCATCTTCTTCAAAGCTACAACCACTTCTTCCTTCCGAATTCTACGATAAAAAGAGTAGTTTCTACACTCTTCTGAGTTACTCAACTCCCCTAAATAAGCACTCATTTCATGTCCTTCATTGAAAAGATTATAAAAATAACATTTCCATCTGTCTTTAACCGCGTTCTCTGTAGCAAGAACATTTCCATCCTCATCCTTGATGCACCTCACTTGGTTTAGGTCCCTTGTCTTCTTTTCCCTTGCTCTAGCTAGTTTATAGATATCCAACTCTCCTTCTTTGGTATCTAGTCACTTATACATATCGTCATAAGCCGCTAACTTAGCTTCTCTCACAGCTTTCTTCGCCTCTTGCTTCGCTTTTCTATACCTTTCACCATTTTCATCGGTCCTATCCTTGTATAAGGCTTTACAACATTCCTTCTTAGCCTTCACCTTTGTTTGTACCTCCTCATTCCACCACCAAGATTCCTTTTGGTGTGGGGCAAAGCCCTTGGACTCTCCTAATACCTCTTTTGCTACTTTTCGGATACAACTAGCCATGGAATCCTACATTTGGTTAGCTTCCCCCTCTCTATCCCACACCACTGGGTGATTACTTTCTCTTTGAAAATGGCTTGTTTTTCTTCTTTTAGATTCCACCATCTAGTCCTTGGGCACTTCCAAGTCTTGTTCTTTTTTCTCACTCTTTTGATATGTACATCCATCGCCAACAAGCGATGTTGATTAGCCACGCTCTCTCCTGGTATAACTTTGCAATCCTTACAAGTTATACGATCCCTTTTCCTCATTAGAAGAAAATCTATTTGTGTTTTTGACGACCCACTCTTGTAGGTGATCACATGTTCTTCTCTCTTCTTAAAGAAGGTATTGGCTAAGAAGAGATCATATGCCATTGCAAAATCCAAGATAGCTTCCCCATCCTCGTTTCTCTCCCCAAAACCATGGCCACCATGAAAACCTCCATAGTTGCCTGTCTCCCTGCCCACGTGTCCATTTAAATCTCCTCCTATAAATAACTTCTCCGTCTGAGCAATTCCTTGCACCAAGTCTCCAAGGTCTTCCCAAAATTTATCCTTCGAACTCGTATCCAACCCTACTTGAGGTGCGTACGCACTAATCACATTGATAAGTTCTTGTCCTATTACAATCTTGATTGCCATGATTCTATCTCCTACCCTCTTGACATCTACAACATCTTGTGTCAAGGTCTTGTCCACGATGATGCCAACACTGTTTCTCGTTCTATTTGTGCCCGAATACCATAGTTTAAACCCTGAGTTTTCTAGATCATTTGCCTTACGACCAACCCACTTAGTTTCTTGTAGGCATATAATATTTATCCTTCTCCTCACCATAACTTCTACTACTTCCATAGATTTTCCCGTCAAGGTTCCTATATTCCACGTTCCTAAACGCATTTTGCTCTCTTGAACTCTACCCTTCTGTCCTAGCTTCTTCACCCTTCCCCGTCTAATAGGATTAAAGTACTTTTGTGTGTCCCGTGTAAAGTTGATAGGAGCATATGCTCCCAAACAACTTTGAGTGGAGTCGTTCGAAAAGAAGTTTCTATAGCCCCCTTGTAAAGAAACAAATCTTCTTCTGTAAGATTGTTTTTCATTGACTGAATAAACAATTACATGGATGTACATATATATAGCCTTTTGGCTCTTTACATTTATACCCTTAGCTTCCTTAACTAAACTTGTACAATCCTAACTAACCACAACTAATAGCAAAACTAACTACATTTAGTTTTTCCAAACTATTTATCATTAACAGAAATGGATGATGTATCATCTGTCCTAATACACCCCCTCAAGCGAGAGGAGGAATCAGAAGTGATGCCAAGAGGAAGCTTGGAACACAAGTAGCGGAATCTGGTTTTGGACAAGGACTTGGTGTGTAGATCAGCCAATTGATCAGCACTGCACACAAACTGCACTTTAAGCAGATGAGCTAAAACCAGTTCTCTAATGTAGTGGTAGTCAATCTCGACATGCTTAGTGCGAGCATGGAATACAGGATTTGAAGCTAAGGAAATGGCGGAGATGTTATCACACCACAGAGTAGGCAGTGTAGGAATAGAACAGTGAAGGTCACGAAGGATTTTGCAGACCCAAGTGAGTTCTGCAGCAGTGTGAGCCAGAGACCGATATTCGGCTTCTGTAGAAGAACGAGCAACAGTGCTTTGTTTCTTTGCACTCCAGCTGATGAGATTAGAGCCAAGAAAAACACAATAACCAGTAGTCGACCGCCGATCAAATGTGCAGCCTGCCCAATCAGCATCTGAGTAGGCAGAGAGAGCAACAGAACCTTTGGTAAACCACAGTCCTTGGGAAAAAGAACCTTTGAGAAAACGGAGGACTCTTTTAGCGGCCTGAAAGTGTTGATCACGCGGAGCATGCATGAATTGACATAACTGATTAACAGCAAAAGCAATGTCCGGTCTAGTCCAGGTGAGGTATTGAAGACCTCCAACAAGAGACCGATATTCAGTCGGAGTGGAGAGAAGTGACCCACTGTGATCCAGTTTTTGAGAGCCAAGAGGTGTGCAGCAAGGCTTTGCACCCTCCATATTTGTCCGCTGTAGAAGATCAAGTAAATATTTCGTTTGATGAAGAAAGATCCCGTGGGAAGACCTCTGAACTTCCAACCCCAAAAAATAGTGTAAAGGACCAAGATCCTTCACCGGAAATCTGTCACTTAGCTGCTGAATAAACTGATGACAGAGAGTGGAGTTAGGCCCAGTGACAAGAATGTCATCCACATACACAAGAACTATAACCAACTGAGGACCAGGCAATACAAATAAAGATGCATCAGAGGAGGATTGGGTGAAACCAAGAGCATGTAATGCTTGAAACAGTTTATCAAACCAAGCGCGAGGCGCTTGTTTGAGGCCATACAACGATTTTCTGAGCTTGCATACATGATCTGGAAGGAGAGGATCAATGAAACCAGGGGGTTGTTGCATGTAAACAACCTCTTTTAAGTCACCATGAAGAAATGCGTTGCTAATATCTAATTGATTTAAGAACCAATTGTGTTGAACAGCAAGAGTAAGCAGAATTCGAATGGTAACCGGTTTAGCAACTGGACTAAAAGTTTCTTGGAAATCAATTCCCTCTTGCTGATGAAAGCCCTTGGCCACTAGCCGGGCTTTGTATCGATCAACAGTACCATCAGCCTTTGTCTTGACACGAAACACCCACTTGCAGCCGACGACATTTTGAGTGGAATGAGAAGGAACTAGAGACCAAGTCCCTGTAGATAGTAATGCATTATATTCATCCTGCATAGCAGCCCTCCAGTGAGCATACTTAGACGCTTGTAAATAGGTGCTTGGAACAAAATCAAGAGGAACTGGGAGTGGATGTTTAGTTGCTGCATAAGCCTTAGGTTTGTAAATTCCTGCCTTAGATCTAGTAATCATAGGATGAACATTAACAGAAATGGGAAGAGGGCGTGGCACAGGTGGTGATGCATCAGAACTTGCAGGCAGAGATGCAGGTGGTGAGACATCAGGATTTGCAGTTGGTGATACAGCAGGACTGGCAGGCATAGAGGCAGGAGGAGAAGCACCTGGTGTAGAAAGAGACCTCGGGCTAGAGGAAGATGAAGTAGCAGCACCTGGATTAGCAGGTTGAGTAAACTTGCTAAAGTAAAGGTCCATGGAAGAAGAAGAAACTGGAGAAGCAGTGGCTGACCGAGAGTAATGAAGAGGCAGGGACTGAAAAGGATATGCGTCTTCATGAAAAATTACATGTCTAGAGATGTATACTCGGTTGTCAATAGGATCAAAACAGCGATAGCCTTTGTGTTGAAGACTGTAGCCCAAAAATATACAGCTCTTGCTCTTAGCATCCAGCTTACTATGCACATAAGGTTTGAGCCATGGGAAGCATTGACAGCCAAATACTCTGAGTTTGGAATAATCCGGCGGCTGAGTAAATAAAATTTCCCAAGGAGAGATTGGAAGACCAGAGATGGGCAGGCGATTGATGAGGTATATGGCAGTCGAGAAGGCTTCTACCCAAAACACATGAGGTACATGAGAAGCAACAAGTAAAGTACGAGCTGTTTCAACAAGATGGCGGTGCTTCCTCTCGGCACATCCATTTTGTTCAGGAGTATGCGGACAGCTAAATTGATGAAGAATACCATGTGTGCGAAGAAAGGAAGCAAAAGAGTTACCAGTGAACTCACCCCCTGAATCTGAACGCAAAGTTTGTATTTTATTTCCAAGTAAATTTTCTACATAGTTTTTGAAGATAACAAATGTAGAAAATACATCAGACTTTGCTTTCAAAGGGAAAAACCAGCTATATTTACTAAAATCATCAACCAGAAGTAAGTAGTACTGGAAACCACTACTAGATTTAACAGAAGCAGGTCCCCACAAATCACAGTGCAACAGTTGAAGGCTGCGAGTTGAAGTTGAAGAAGCCACTCCAAAAGGAAGCTTGTGGTTCTTAGCTAGAGCACAGTCTGAACAGAAGAAGTCAACCGAAGATTTACCATGCACTGCAAGCTTATTAGTAGAGATGACCCTGCGAAATATTGAAGAAGATGGATGACCTAAGCGTTGATGCCACACTTGGACAGGAGCTTTAACACTGAGAAAGGCAGAGTGTAACGAAGGAGAAGAGGTACTGGAACTTTGCAGGGGATAGAAACCATCTCTAACCGGTCCCCGCAAAAGCATCCTCCCCGAAGTACGATCCTTGACAGTGGATCCATAAGGGTCAAGAGTTAATTCACAATCATTATCCTTAAGAAATTGATAAGCAGATAAAAGATTATGTGCCATGGAAGGAACATGAAGAACATTCTGCAGCTTAAAAGAATGATGAGGAGTATACAGAGAAGAGGAACCAACATTATGAATGGATAAACCTTTACCATTTCCAATATACACTTTGTCCTCTCCAGTGTAGGGAGTAGGAGAAGAGATGTTAGCAACATCATTGGTGATGTGAGATGTAGCTCCAGAATCAATTAACCAAGGCTGAGATGGTTTAGCAGAATGATGTACACACATGGCAGCAAGTTTAGCCGGAGGAATACGACCACAGATCTCGGGGTTCATGCGATCAAAGCAGTCAAGGGCCTCATGACTGGTAGATCCACAAATTTGACATTGAACTTTGAAGGTAGAAGAACCGGGATGATTGCGCGAGCCTTGATAAATCCGATTACCACGATTAGGATTGAAATTACCACGAGAATTGCGATTTCCTCGATTGGAAATGAATTGACTCCTGGGAGGCTTGCCACGATTGGAGTTGTACCGAGAGGCAGAGTGAAGTGGTAAAGACTGAGCAGCAAATGCCGAGGGAGTAGGAAGCAGAGGAGGCTGAGACTGCACAGAAAAAGCCTGAAATGGTTCAACCACAGATGCTGAAGCGACTGTCTTCCGTCGAGCCATAGAAAGCTCCTTGGTAAGTAAGAGACCGTGAAGTTCATCCAGAGACGTCGAAGACAAACGAAGCATTATAGAATCAATGAAGGACTCAAACTCATCAGGCAAACCATGTAAAGTAGCAGCAATTAGATCACGATCAGAGACGGAAGCACCTGCAGCATGTAAGGAATCTGCAATTTCCTTGATTTGCTGGAGATATCTCGAGATAGAATTGGAGCCTTTCTGTACCGATTGAAGGCGTGAGCGCAATTGATGAATATTAGCCTCCGAAACACCACCAAAACGCTGTTCAAGCTTCACCCAAAGCTCGCGAGAGGACGAAACGCCAACCGTGAACGGAATAATTTCTTCAGAAAGTGTGGAATTCAACCAGATCAGCAGATTTTGATCTTTTTCATACCATTCTTCAAAAGCTGGATTCAGTGAGCGATCAGCCAAGAGAGGCGGTGGACAGATCTCAGTGCCTTCAATCACACCGAGAAGTTTATAACGCCGGAAAATAGGAGCAAACAACGCTCGCCATGGAAGATAGTTGGAGCTTTTCAGTTTAATCGGCACCATACTACCAATGTTGTGAATCGTCAGAGAAGTGTACGAATTCAGAAAAGGAGGATTAGAAGAGAAATTAGGGTTTGGAGTCGGAGAAGATCCAATTGGGGACGAATCTGACGGAGAAGCCATGATCTCGAACAAGAATCAATCGACGAACAGAAGAGAAATCAGAGAAGAAAGAGTGAAGAATCAGAGTTGAAACACCAAGAATCGATCAAGAGAAGATCGATCGATGCGGAAGATGGATACGATGCTGTGAAGCAAAAAAGGCGAGATACCATAAAGAAACAAATCTTCTTCTGTAAGATTGTTTTTCATTGACTGAATAAACAATTACATGGATGTACATATATATAGCCTTTTGGCTCTTTACATTTATACCCTTAGCTTCCTTAACTAAACTTGTACAATCCTAACTAACCACAACTAATAGCAAAACTAACTACATTTAGTTTTTCCAAACTATTTATCATTAACAGAAATGGATGATGTATCATCTGTCCTAATACCTTGCTCATTTAACACTGCATCCGGGTGCCGATGGAGATACAGCGACCCTTGCTCACTTATCACTGTGCTCGGGCCACACAGCGCGCCACTTACGGGTGACGCCCTAGCTTTAGCGCGATTTCGTTCTGGATTCATTTTCATAAAGATTCGACGTGATCATGGAGTGCCGGCTGTCGACTACCTGACGCCCTCCCCCTCCTCCTTTATCCGGGCTTGGGACCGGCAATGTAAGATAAACTTACACGGCGGAGTTTTCTTAATTATTAGCATGCAATAAAATGTCTAATCCTTGTTCCAAAGAGCATGTTGACTGAATTTTATAATGCAGGGACTTAAAATGGTATTGAATCAGTATTTTGAAATTAAGCATTCTGAGTTCAATCAATGAAAAGGATTTGGATATTATGTTGGAGAAGTAAAGTGAACAAATATAGAATATGTATAAATGCAATTTCACTTGCATTATGCGATATAAATTTAAAACATGTGATTTCAGGGTGAATGCAATAGTTTTACGTGTATTATTTCCTGGAGTTCAACTTTTTAATGGATATTGGCAAATGTGTATATGATGATTAGGGACGTAAACTCTCTGTGATCACTAAGGAATGAATTTGCATTGGCATACATCTTGTAAACCATAACTAGTTAAGGTCCATGTGGGAGAATGTAAGAATCCTATGTGGACTCAACTTGTTATGATAAAGGTTAAGATAAATGTTGGTATTTCAAATTCATTAAGAGTGAAATACGTAGATAAACTGATCTCATATATTAATGGAAACACATTCATTGTGCGAATCAGACCTCGCCAATACTTCACTACTTTCAATTATTGGTACAATGGGACTATAACCGACACCCCACGATAGATGAGAGTTGGTTGTCATTATTTTCAATATATATGTGTAATTCCTTGCTCACAAAGCATTCATTCTTCGACATAAGGTTCTATCACCATAAGAATATTAAGGGCTTGAGTGAGTCGAAAAATTGTTGTGAACTTGAGACAATGTCTTCTTCAGGTAAGAGTTCTAATTAGTTTATACAAGTGATTAGGATTATCATATATGTTGATAATGTTTCCAACAAGAGGTTCCTCGAACAACGAACCTGGATGTTCTAAATTTAAACCTAGCCTAGCTAAACGATGAGCCACCTTATTCGTCTTTCTTCGTTCGAAAGAAGCTTTCCACTTCGTGAAGGACTGCAAAATCTTGCGTGTATCATCCAAGAGATGTCCAAAGGGGTCGTTGTTAACTGCTACATTGAGTTAGACTGCAGAAATCACCACTAGAGCATCACCCTCCATTTCAACTTGTGTCGTTGGCCACTGCTGTGCAAACAAAACTGCTTACGAGCAGCAGCAAGTTAGCAACCTCGGCAAGCATGGGCAAGCTAACCCCGCCTAATTTCTTCACGGTGGCAGCGTTAAACTCCCCCAAGGCATTCTTAACGACCATTACCCCAATGCCTCATAATGCTCCGTTCTCATCCGAAGCGCCATCAAAATTACATTTAATCCATCCTTCCTCCGATTTCTTCCATTTCTGTAACCTGTCTGTTCTGCACTTCGGCTTCACATCATGCCATCTTTTGTATTCAAGCAACCATGCTTGAGCTTGTAATTAAGTTGCATACTGGGGATAAGGCTGATCCCTTCCAAAGTAATGCATGCATTTTGTTCCTTCCAAATACTCAAAAGCAATACTAACACCAGATCGAAGCTCTCTTTCAATAGAGAACCAGCCATATGTGCACCCGTCATCTCCGTTTCGCCTAGTTTGAAGTCCCAATGAGCTCGAAAACCACATAGCAGCCTAGGGCATTGTAGGAGAATTTGATACCAAATTAGGCTGCTCATTGTGTGGCTTAGCCGAACTCACCTCTCTTTAATGTAAAAATATCGATGTATTAAAAAAAAAAAAAACCTTTTATTTTGAAGGAGTTAATAAGATCCGAAAACAAAAAGAGTACCAATAAAGAGGTCCAGGCCCATAACAAAGCCCATATAGAATAGCGGGCTTTATTTGGGATGTATTGTGGACTCTGAATCAAAACGACGTGGTCGCACATGAAAACCCTTCCGATTTTGCGCAGTGTAGCAAAATTGGCGCAGGCCGTTTTGAACTGCCGAAGAAAGAAGTGCTTTTGCGTTTGGGTGTGTTGAGAACATTCGGGACTCGCAGCTTTTACAGTAAACACCTTCTACTTCTCTCTCATTCGGTTCCCTTCTTCCTCCAAAGATCCGATCTAGGGTTTATCTAGGGTTTCTGCTCTCTCTCTGTCTCTTCGATGACCATGTCCTCTCAGACCCCCGATATCTTGGGCGACCGTCAGTACGGTCAGGACGTCCGCACCCAAAATGGTACTCTCTGTCTTTCTCTCTCCCCCTTGTGGGTTTTCCATTTTAGGTTTCTTACTGAAATGCTGCTAATTTTGTCCGACTTTATTTTGATGAACACAGTGATGGCCTGCCAAGCTGTTGCAAACATCGTCAAATCCTCACTCGGCCCCGTTGGCCTCGACAAGGTCTCTCTCCCTCTCTCTCTCTCTCTCTCTCTATATATATATATATATATATATATGTATATTTGTATGAATCTGAGATGTTATGTGCGTATGAGGTTTCAGTTGGCTTATTTGTACTTTATACCACTAGTAATGTTGTTTGGTGTACTTTACTACTTAAAAGCTTCAAAAATTCAGTTAATTTTTTATGTTTGCCATCAATAGTGCTTCTATAGAAGTGCTTTTACTCGTTAGTGATTTTGGTATTTCAAAAGTTTGATTAGAAGCCCTGTAAGATTCCCTGATTCTTCAAAAAATTCACTTCCAAGGAGAAGCACCTTACTTGGGCTTCTTCATAAAATTACTTCAAGTGATTTTAAATCTCATTTAAATCACTCTTCAATTTTTGCTAAGCACTCTATAAGTCATTTTGGCTCGCCCATAATCACTCAAAAAGGGGCCCCTCATAGTGGTATGGAGTTTCATTCTTTTATTTTTGTCCTTATGGTGAATTCGTATGCTTCAAATCACTAGTGGAGTTGATGTTTTTCAAAACACTGCATCTTATAGCCCAATTGCACAATATTATAAATTAAGTATGCAAGGGTTTCATCTGGTTTACTATGTTTATTGGTTGGTCATTGCAGATGCTTGTCGACGATATCGGTGATGTGACTATTACTAATGATGGAGCTACTATACTCAAGATGTTAGAAGTCGAGCATCCTGCTGCCAAGGTGTGTAAAAGTTAGTTATTTCTTGCAAATATTATACTATAGATGCATTTATACATGTCTGAAAATGCATTTATACATGTGTAGGTGCTTGTGGAGTTGGCTGAGCTTCAAGATCGAGAAGTTGGAGATGGGACGACGTCAGTGGTCATTATAGCTGCAGAGTTGCTTAAGGTAATCCTGTCTGGTTTTTCTCCTCACCCCATATGCTTTTCTAGAAGCAATCTTATACTCTAAAAGATTTTAACTGGGAATCAACGGTTTGCTTCTAATTCTGCAGAGAGCAAATGATCTTGTAAGGAATAAGATTCACCCAACATCCATAATCAGTGGTTACAGAGTGAGCACCTATTCTTGTTTCTTTTCTGTTTCGGATTCTATATTTAGCAACTGCATTTGCTTCTAAAATATTTTGTGGCTTATAACATGATGCTGTTCTATTGTATTTGAACCTCTTATGTTTGATCGTATCACCCTCTGTACAGCTTGCTATGAGGGAAGCATGCAAATATGTTGAGGAAAAGTTAGCTGTGAAGGTGAGGCCCCTTCAGAGAAATCTTATTTCGATGTGTGTAGTAGAAGGGTCTCTTGTTGTTGGATTAAATTTCACTTTGGCCATACAGAGTATGCGGGAATTCTCTCTTAAACTTTTTTAGATGTTTGGAAGGGTTGCATATATTGTGAACAGAAATTAATAGTTTTGGATATTCAATTGACTCTTGCCAAGAAGGCTTACTGCTCATATGTTCATGGTCACAATTCATGATAGTCTCTAGGCCATATGCTTTGACATATAGAAATTTTGTGGTTCATCTGTAAAACATTTTATACAAAAAGTGTTCCTGTTTGTTTAATTGATTGTGTTTTGATTTTTCCAGGTTGACAAGCTTGGAAAATATTCTCTAGTAAATTGTGCAAAGACAAGCATGTCCTCAAAGTTGATAGGCGGTGACAGTGACTTCTTTGCAAATATGGTATGCTGTTTGGATTTAAATTTTATCTTCTTAAGGGCTAATGTTGCTGGATTTGTCACCCATATGAACTCCTTTTCTTGTGTAGAGTTTATTAATTGGCAATCTTATCTGTGGTTTCAGGAGCAAAAGTTAAACCCTTAGTTTTTTTTTTTTTTTTTTTCCTTTTGTGTTTTAACGATACTAGTATATAATTGGTTTTTCTAGGTTGTAGATGCCGTACAAGCTGTAAAGATGACCAATGCTCGGGGGGAAGTCAAGTACCCAATCAAGGTTGGCACTTAGTAGTTGTGTTATACCCATGGTCATGAAGTTTCCGTCATGTGCTCATATGCTTCCTTGTGTTATTCTATCTTTTGTTTGTATTTACCTTTGTACTTTGTCTTAGTTGCTCTTTTGATTTTCAGGGGATTAATATTTTGAAAGCTCATGGAAAAAGTGCAAGAGATAGCTATCTCTTAACTGGTTATGCACTAAACACAGGCCGTGCTGCACAAGGAATGCCACTGAGAGTTTCCCCTGCGAAGATTGCCTGTCTTGACTTTAATCTTCAAAAGACCAAAATGCAAATGGGTGTCCAAGTTTTAGTTAGTGATCCCAGGGAGCTTGAAAAGATTCGCCAAAGGTGATAAGATGATGTACCTTATTTTTCTTTTTAAGTTGTATATGTCATATCATTGTATATGTATATCACGCAGCCAGCTTTGCAGACCCTGTCCATAGCATGCGTTGGAGGGTATGAATACAGTTAGCATGCTGTGGTATAGAATAGGTGATTCTGCTGATATATTATGTAATCCTTTTCTCAATACTGCTAAAAAGACTTAGCTCAATTGCCCTTTAATCAGTGAAATTGATAGGCCCAAATAGAATTATGGAATTTGCTTGTGCAGATGTTAACTGCCTCAAATAGATAGGTTTGGGATTGCTTATGCTTGGGAAAGAATTTCAATCACTTTTTCTTTATTGATAGATTGTTATGTCATAAAAAGACATCTTTTGATGCTTAATTGTATGTTTGGCAATGTACTGATGATATTTATCTCTGCAGAGAAGCTGATATGACAAAAGAGCGTATTGAGAAACTTCTGAAAGTTGGAGCAAATGTTATTCTGACCACAAAAGGGATTGACGACATGGCACTCAAGGCAAGATTCTTTTGTGATTTGTTTCTCTAACTTTTTTATTTTGAAGTACTAGATTATTAACACTCCAATAAAATATCCTGCACTCTCTCTTTTATTTTGTTTTTTTTTTCTAAGGAGTGCATGATGATTTTTATGGATTGCAAATAGCAGCTCCCTTATTATCATTATTTTTAAGTCTTTATATATTATGGGTTAATTTTAGCTTGGTCATATGCCTTTGGACCTGGCCAAAAATTTGAATGGCTGAACACTCACGGTTAATGTTTTTGGCAATTGTTTTTCTTTTGTAGGTTCTCTTATTTGAAAATTGTGTATCATCTTTACGATATGTTACTCTTATCCTCTTCAATACGTGTTTAAGCCTATAAGATATGCTGTTGTTTAATACAGAAATGCAGAAGTTTGAGGTCTCAACATAACCATGTTATGAGACGAACTAGTAGTTGTACTCTCTTTATTTTAACTCCTTTATCGTTATTCGGCATACAATGAGCTATGAAAATACAAAATACAAATGTACTTCTATATATTTCCAGCATGGGTATATGAATGTTTATCACATGCACCAGGTGTATTAAGCTTGGCGATTGCATAAACTTTATATCCTTGATTGTAATTTCAGTATTTTGTGGAGGCTGGGGCTATTGCTGTCAGACGTGTTCAGAAAGAAGATATGCGCCATGTTGCTAAGGCTACAGGTGCAACAATGGTAATATTCTTCATGTGCTTCTCTAATAATATAATTGTCTAGCAGATTAATTTTCATTTGGATTTATTTTGGAGTTCAGCTATCACTTGTGTTCAATGGAAATAGTTTCTTTTGCAATACTATTTTCTTTTGGAATCATCATGTGTCATGTCCTGATCATCAGCCTATAAATTGAAAACAATACATAAATATACAAAAACAAAAGTGTGAAGAAGCTAAACGTAAATTTTCGGTGGAATACTTGAAAACAATACATCAGTGAACTCTTGAAACAATACATCGGTGTAGTACTAAACAATACTTAACCGAAAGCAATCAACTTGTTCACAAATGTTGTATTTGTGTTTTTTTTTATCAGAAAGTAGATCCATATGTTGAATAATTATGTCATCTTGGTTTTGTTTTTTATCTGTAGGTTTCAACTTTCGCTGATATGGAAGGGGAGGAAACGTTTGATACGTCACTTCTTGGATCTGCAGATGAAGTTGTGGAGGAGCGCATTTCTGATGATGATGTGATTTTGATAAAAGGAACCAAAAATAACAGTGCAGTGAGTTTAATTAATTTTTAACATTTTTCCGTGCTTGATGTTGAGTTCTAATTGCTTCAAGTTTTTGTGAAGTTTATACATTTATATATAGGACATTATTTATAATCTTATGGTATGGACTGATTTTCTGAATGTATTCTTTTCAGGTGTCATTGATTCTCAGAGGTGCAAATGACTATATGCTTGATGAGATGGAAAGAGCTCTTCATGATGCTTTGTCTATTGTCAAGAGGACTCTAGAATCTAACACGGTATAATTTATTTACTACATAAGTGATAAGAAAAGGATCAGAACCATTTTAAATTTACTTTCTTCTGAACGAAATTATATTTGACGCTATTTTTTATTAATGAGGTATTTTTTTTCATGCGAAATGGGTTTTATGGTTATTTATTTGATTTGTGCAATGCAATTTTTTGGGGGAGGTGTGGAAGAACATGAAATGTATTTTTCAATGGAAATATGAAGATAAAACTGTGAAGGTTTCACCACCGAGTTTGGTGGTCGTCTTTTCATTGAGAGTTTCTTGTTATTTACATATCTAATTCATTGATGAATTTACCGTACAGGTAGTACCAGGTGGAGGTGCAGTTGAGTCTGCATTGTCTCTGTATTTGGAGGGTTTTGCTACAACATTAGGATCACGTGAGCAGTTGGCAATTGCCGAGTTTGCTGAATCTTTGTTGATTATACCAAAGGTTCTAAACATCTTATTGCAAATTGTATTTTTGTTGTGTTCTGCTATTTTTCGTATGTTAATGGTGTTTCTATTGTGACTTTTATCTGGTTTAGGTTCTTGCTGTCAATGCTGCCAAGGATTCTACAGATTTAGTTTCAATACTACGGGCCAACCACCACAGGGCACAAACCAAGGCAACAAACAGGACTGACAAGAAGGATAAGGATTATTCTAGGTATTCTGAGTATTGTCAGGGCATTCTGCCCAATTTTATATTTTTGGTTTCCACAGTCGTCATTGTTTGCGGTGTCTGTATATTGAATTCTGTGGCATTGTCATTAGACTTGCTCATATGCAACAATAGACTTACAAAAGTATGCCAATATGATGACAGTGCAACTAAAATTATATTCCGTCATATGATTCTTGGGTGCATAAAATCCTTGCACATTCTGTGGCTGCATACTTACGGTGAACGCTCTACTATTGTTGCAGCATGGGCTTAGACCTAGTAAAGGGGGAAGTTCGTAACAACCTAGAAGCCGGAGTCATTGAGCCTGCAATGAGTAAAGTGAAGATCATTCAGGTACCAAATCCTACATACAAATCAGTAATAATTTAGGATAATCTGTGAAGATAACCAACAGCCTTGCAATGTTTGTAAACTTGAAACTTTTTCGGTTTGGCAGTTTGCAACTGAAGCAGCTATTACAATTCTCCGAATTGATGACATGATCAGGCTAGCCAAGGATGAAAGTCAAGAGGGTTAAGTTTGAACTTTTCCTTGTCTGTTTGTTTCCGGAGCAGAATGTCAATGGGTGGGAAGTGAGTCTGTGCCCGAAGAGGACTTAACGTTCGTTGCGTGCACTAGAAGAATCAGATGGAGGATTTTGGTCATGTAGATTTGTGTGGGAATTTCAATTACTATTAAACCCTGATATTCAGGGAACGGTTTGGTCTGGTTAGAGGAAGTGGGTTTTGGGGGTTTTGGTCCTGCATCTCAGATTTTCTACACAGCCATCTTTCTTGTTGATCTCAAACAGAAAATCAATCAATCCAACAAATTAAACACTTCAATACCCGATCTTCACCCCTGTCCTCCATCCCAAATCCCTGACTTCATTTCTTCACCCAACCTATAAGCCAAGAATTAATTTTTAATATGTGATATTTTTTGGGTATTTTCTATACACCCATAAAACTCTTAATATAATTTCAACGATCTAAACCGTTCATCTTCCTGCATCATCTAATAGATCAAGTTTTCAAAAAAGAAAATCAGAAAAAAACAAAATTTGATGAGAACAATGAAGCGTAAATGTAAACAACAATCAACGGTTAAATTTTGATCTATGATTTATATGATTATAGTGGCGAATTTCGAAGTTAAACTTTTCATGAAAGTTGTAAAGCTTGTCATTACGAGCGTTTATATATTTTTTCTATATTTTTTTACACTTATACATTAATTAGAAAACTATTAAAGACTTTAGGTAAGTGAAAATATACTAAAAAGAAAATAGTGTTTTATGTTTTGGATGTGACAATATGATATGTATATACTTATTTAGTATTATGTTTTTCATTTGTTTATTTATTGGTTTAAAATATATTTTCTTTAACGGGTAACGGGTCGGGTCATATTACCAGTTAATATTATCGGGTCGATTTCGGGTCGGGTCATTTTACCCGTTTATTTTAACGGGTGTTACATGACATGACCTGTTAAGATATCGGGTATGACACGAAAACGACACAAACGCGGAAAAGACGACACGAATGCCAGGTTTAAGTGTAACCACCCCCAATCTTCGTTGGTGCATGTGCTGAATAAGGATGGGCTACCATGTCCTCCGTAATTGTTTTTTGGTAGTGCAGGGGGTGACGTATGTGAAAACTATTAAAAAGAAAAGAAAAATTAATTGACAGCCGTAGGATGTGCATCAAACGGCCCATATAAAATCGGTCCGGAAGCGAGATGACCCAAGCCCCGTGTATAACACAAAGGATATGAGGATATGAGGAACACAAACTTCATCCACAAGCTTGTTTGCTGTCAGCGGAAGAAGAGAGTGTAAGAATGGCTTGTGTAGGTGTAACCATGACCATGGCGGCATCGTTTGGTCTGAGATACTACCCATCGTGCTCTTACCCAACTCAACTCAATCACGGCTCGGTTCAACTCGGTAGGTTCAAGAGGCCCAAACCCTTGAGACTCAGTTCCTCGCAATCGCATAGCATTTCTGGGTTGGACTCGCTTCTTCCCCGCAAGCTCTGCGCTATCAATTCCACCCCTCCTCGCCGCCTTAGCTCTCTTACCATCGTCTCCGCCAAAGGCTACAAAATGAAGACCCACAAGGTATTGTTCGTCATTTTTGTTTGGTTACTGAGAAAATCTTTGGAAAATAAGCAATTTGGAATCTGGAGTTGATATTATGATTCTCTTCTTTATTGGTATAGTAGTGAATTCGAATTTGATAGTAGTCCACCGAATAAATTCTTAGTGAAACCTTGAACTGTGAATTCCCCCAATCAAATCCAGCTTAGGCCGTTGTTTCTTCTTGTTTAATTGTTAGCCTTGAAAATTTTATTTGTTTTGTCATCTAAGTAGTAAGTATTTGGTGAATTATTGTTGATAGGCTTCGGCGAAGCGCTTCAGGGTGACGGGTAGAGGAAAAATAGTTCGGAGGAGAGCTGGAAAGCAACATTTACTTGTAAAGAAGAATGCCAAGAGGAGAACTCGACTCTCCAAAATGGTGCGTTTTGTATAACTTATCTCCACTTTCAATTGTCTGGTGTTTTGTTATAGAATGATTTTCTTTGAAACATTCAATGTTTGACTCAAGTGCCTTCGCCCATGAGCGGTAGGTCTCGGTTTCGAGACTTGGGAGCAGCCTCTCCATAAATGGGGGTAAGGCTAGCCGACATTCACCTCTCCCAGACCCTGCGTAAAGCGGGAGCCTTGTGCACTGGGTACGACCTTTTTATTCAATGTTTGACTCAAGGAGTTTAGGTTTGAATTTAATTTGCGATATTACCATGATTTTAAGGGCTCATTCTGAACCCTGATTACTTTTAGAACCAGTTCAAGTGGAACTTGAGCAAGAAATGGTTCCTTCTCACTTATCAACAATTTGTTCGTGAACTTTGAAAAAAGTGGTACATAGTTTGCAATCGCTTTATCATTCGTTCTTGTTCTATAGAAATAATGATTGTCTTCTCATCCATTACTTGTTATCTTGTCTGTTGTATGCTTCATATGTTCATAGCATTTATCATTATCGGTGTGATTATTTATTTATTTATTTATTTTTTAGTTGGCTTGTTTTAAAGCTCAACTTCAAAAGGCAAGGCAATACCCTCAATAGCTTGCAATTTGGAAAGAGTGAACTGTTGAAATTGGGGAAGGAGAAGCTTTGGAGTGAGCTCTTTATGGGAAAAGGGAAAAAATAATGTTTTCTTATGTTACTTGGTTCTTATAAACCCATCTAGCTCGTCGAAATGAACACATACAGCTCATCTAAATGAACCATAGGTCCATAGCCCACCAATTACCCAGCACTCAATCCACACACCCCCACCATCTAGATGCCCACAGGTTTAGTACTGCTACTCGGTTTCTTATGTTAGTTTGGCTTTTGCTATGTGCAGCATGCAGTTAGTCGAAGTGACTATGACAACGTGATTGGAGCCTTGCCATATCTAAAAGTAAATAGGAAGGCAGAGTAAAGGTGATTTGCAAACTTGATGCGAATGGAATTTCTGACATGTACTCTTTTATTTCTCAAATCTTTGTACAAGAGTTTGATATTTTTTTTTCTTCAATGATCTTTATTTCCTTGTCTATTGAGGGTGTTGCTGTTACATTTTCAACTTACGGACATATATCATGGAAACACTTATTTTTTATGTAGTTTCCTCTTTTGCAAGATTCTAGAACTTGGGTCTGCTGGAAAATGTAGACAATATGATAACATGCTACAATGCATTTTATTCTATGCACTTCATTTTGGGGAGCCTAGTTGCACGTGAGACGGAGTGTCAGTGTTGTGCTATGAATTGTAAACTTATATTTATCATTGATAGAATAGGTCTATCTTCTTTTATTTATCATTCATCGTACCATGGAAGGATTGTTTTTAGCATTTGTGTGCGGATTGTTTAACTGCTGTTACATCGTGCACTTAGTCTTCCCTGTGCGTTAAACTGGGGTGTGGTAATCCTGTTATAGAGAAGGTGATGAGGTAATGGTATAGTTATGGATAAGTAGATGTCTAGCGGGTTCTCATTTTTTGACTGTTGCCAAGGTGCTTTGGAATCCTGTATCCCCTAGTTTCCTAAATCTTGTGGTTTACTCAGTTACTGATTGAACTGAATTGAAAATGCTAGCTAGGTATGACCTTGGCCTTGGGTTTACTTAATATGTTGGCCTTGCGTTTACTCAATCAACATTATCAACTCTTCAACCAACTTTTCAAATTTTAATTTCAGTTTAAGTTCATCTTATCTTGTTGGGGCCAAGTTTTACTTTCCACCTCTACTAAACAATGATTAAAATATTTTGGGCGACCCAATTTGCTAAATTGAAAAGGTATTGACTCAGCATTGTATTGGATGGTTGTTTGCCATTGTATTGGATGATTGTTTGCCATTGTATTGGATGATTGTGAGCTAAAAAATATTGATCAATGAAGTGCATGGTATGGAATTGTAGGGGTCTTAGGAGACCTGATTTTAATAGTAATTTTAGTTTTTTGTGTACTTGGATTAAGCTGGACCTTTTTTACTTGTTTGAAACTAAGATGTCCATAGACAAGGTCCAAAGCAATTTCTACAGTAGGCACTTTGATCAGTTTTTTTTGCTGCAATCCCACTGGCAGAGCTGGTGGGGTTTGTTTGTTCTGGAACTCATCTTCCATTAGCATTACTGTTTTTAGCTCTTCACCTCGTTTTATCCACTGTGTAGTTAAAGATTTGCATAATGATAAGGTGCAATTCATTAACTTTGTTTATGCTTATCCTCTTAAACATTTACAAGCTAATCTCTGGGATCAAATTTTAGCGGATAAACCGGCAAACCACCCTTGGTGTTTAATTGGAGACTTCAATAATATTGTGGACTTCACTGAAAAGCTTGGGGGCTGCTTCAATACTACTACCTACATGAATAACTTCAGTAATTTTCTAAATAGGGGCGACTTGATTTCCCATAATTTTGCTATCTTTGGATCGGATCATAGTCCCATCTTACTAATAATGTAAACCCTGTCAGAAAAGGCTCTTGTTCCTTCAAATTTGAAGCTAAGTTGTTACGTCATCCTAATTTTAGGAATTTTGTCAGAAGTACTTGGACTTGTACAAATACTTCAAGGCCACAAGAAAATTTTGTTGTTTGTGCAGGGATATTCAAGTATTTGGTAAGGAAGTGGAACAAGGTGACCTTTGGTAATGTCAAAGATGGTAAATATAAGCTTTTAACCTCTCTCTATGATATTCAAAATAAAATTATGAGGGATCAGGATAACTCTATAAGCATGGATGAAGAGGTTAAAATTAGAAGTGAGCTTAACAGAGTTTTATAGTAAGAGGAAATTATGTGGGCTAAACAAGCCAAGGTTAAGTGGCGTCAATTAGGAGATACAAATACTAAATATTTTCAAATGGTGACTTCTATCCGTAAGAAAGAAATGAAATAAAAAATGTTAAAAATAGTAATGGTTTCTGGTGGAATTATGGGGAAGGTCTAGAGCAAGTTTTTGTGCAGGAATTTAAACTGCGTTTTTCTTGTGATAGCTCCCCTTCTCAGGAGACATTGGCTACAATGGTTGATATCATAACTCCTTGCATTGATCATACGCATAATATGAAACTACTTGAATGTATTTCAAATGAGGAAATTTGGGAAGCGGTGAATAACATTGGTGCTTTGAAAGCACCCGAACCTGATGGTCTTTGTGCTGCTTTTTACCAAGGTTGTTGAGAAGAGGTTAAAGATATTATTATTCCTATGATTCAAGATTTCTTTCAAAATAATTCAAGCCCAAGGTTTATTAATCATACAAGTATTGCCTTAATTCCACAAGTGGATAATCTTGAAACTGTGTCCAATTAAAGACCCATTTGTCTTTGTAATGTTAGTTACAAATTATAACGAAAATTATTATTAAAAGGCTTAAGCCTTTGCTTGACCTATGCATTTTTGCTAATCAAGGTGCCTTTACTCCAGGGTGTTCCATTCACGATAATATCTTAATTGCCCATGTGTTATTTTCCAGCTTCAAGGTAAAAAAAGGTAAGACGGGAACCATGGGTATTAAACTGGACTTGGAAAAAGCCTATGACCTTTTAAATTGGGATTACATAAGGTATGTTCTAATTTGCTTTGGTTTTAATGAGAAATGGATCAACTTAATAATGGAATGCATTACATCAACTTATTTCCCCATTTTAATTAATGGCTCTCTGCATGGTTATTTCTATCCTAAATGTGGCATACGACAGGGTGACCCCATGTCACCTTACATTTTTATTTTATGTATGGAACCGCTTATTAGACATTTTAATCATTTGGCTTCTACCCCTAAATCCCATGGGAAAAATCCTATCGTCCCTAAGGGGATTTAGAATTTCGAACCTAGTTTTTGCAGCTGATTGTCTACTTTTTGCCTGAGCTACCCCTAAAGGGGCCATGAATGTCCTTCAAATCCTTGAGATGTTTGCATCGACTGCAGGTTAACAAGTAAATTTTCATAAATCTTATATTTATTTTTCAAATAATACTATCAACCAGGATAGGAACAATATTGTGAATATCTTGAGCATTCAACATAAAACCACTATTGGGAAGTACTTAGGGATTCATAATATAGTTTTCTGGAAGGATTTGGTTAATGAGATATAATTAATTAAACGAGTGAAGCAAAAGCTTGCTGGTTGGAAAGGGCAAACCTTTTCCAAGGTCGGGAGACTAACTCTTATTAATTCTAATCTCACCAAGATGCTGAATCATGTAATGTCTTGCCTTAAGGGCCCCAATAGGGTAACAACTAAAATTGATAAAGAATGCAGAGATTTCTTTTGGGGGAGAAATACTAAACTCAGACCAATGACCTAGAAGAAGGTTTGTTCTCCGAAGAATCAAGGTGGTTTAGGAATCAAACAGATTGATCATTTTAACAATGCTTGTTAGCCAAATTAGGTTGGAAAGTTCTAACCAATAAAGGTAATTTGTGGGCTAAAATAGTCAAAAGTAAATACTTACATAAGTCCAATTTTTTAAATTCAAAGATTAAACAAAACTACTTGCTTGGAAAGGCATTTTTCTAATGATAACATCATCCATGAGGGAATGAGATGGATTGTGGGTAATGGTGGACATATTCTTCTAGACCCATCAATGGGTTTTTCCTTACCCCTGTTTTCATCTAATTCCCGTGAATGATAGAAATAATATTGATTGGAATCTTAAAGTAAGCAACTTTATAGTTCATAATAGTTGGGATAGCATTAAATGAGCTACTATAGTTGATGGTGACATCACTAGAAAAATTTGTCATATCCCCCTCCCTTTACAAGAGTCGAAGGACAAGTTAATTTGGGGTTTAACCAATAATGGGAACTTTTCTATTAAGTCTACTACCTGACTACAAAATCGGAACAATCACTCTAGTAATCACCTTACTTTGTTAAAGAACATGTGGAAGCTACCTATTCCTCCTAAGGTTAAAATGTTTGATTGGCTTATGATTCAGGAAAGATTGCAAACAAGAAAACACTTAAGTTGTTTTGTTAAAAATATTGATAAGTTATGTTCGTTATGTAATACAGCTGAAGAAGACCAATCTCTTTTGTAATTGTGATTTTGCTACTAAAGTTTGGAGCTCAACTTTTGGTATTTGTAATAATGGTAACATTATTACTAATGATAAGTTTTTTGATTGACCGGAATCCTTAAGTTCTAATGACAAAGATGACATTTCTAATCTTAGTAAAGTAATTATGAACTACCGATAAATCTGGACGAAAAGAAATAACTTGGTGTTCAGAAGTATGCCGGTCCCGGCGCGTTGTGTTTCTATCGCCGGTAGTGTTGGTTAGGCTTTTCTCAAGGCTAAGGGGAAGTGTTGACCCCAAGGAGACTTTACCTATCTCTTCCCTTATTAAATGGCATCCTCTTGACCAGCACGATGTGGTTAAACTCAATTTTGATGGTTCAGTTTCGAACAACCGTGCTGATGCTGCCTTTGTGCTCCGTAACAGTAATTCACAAGTGATTGGGATGGGGGCTCTTAATCTTGATGGCGCTACTATTTCTGTAGCAGAAGCGATGGGTTTGCGAGAAGGGCTCCAGTGTGCTAGGCACAAGGGTTTCAGTAAAGTGATGGTGGAGGGGGACTCTAAGCTCATCATTGAAGTTATGCAAGGTCATTGGGGAGATCCTTGGAGAGTCAGCTCTATCATCAATGATATTCCTGTCCTGGCTTGGTCTTTTAGTCATATTGATTGGAAGCACATTTTCAAGGAGGCAAACTTTGTTACGGATGCTTTAGCTCACCTTGGTCTCTCCCTCTCGAATCCTCATTTTTGGGATTTCTGTTTACCTAATGTTGCTTTTCCAGCCTTTAATTTTGATTGTATTGAAAATGGTTGTACTAGAGGTTTCATGCTTAATCCTTGCAAACAAGAGAAAATGGCGCCATGAAACATGTGATAACCATCATGATTGATGCTTAATCCTTGTATATACCACATTATTATTGAACGGATGGTTAAGGTTTTAACAAGAATGATAAACCAACTAGCAACGCACTACGCAAGAACATCCTCCAAATTCAATTCAATCCAATCAAATTAATCTATTTAGTGACATGCATAAGCTTCATCACCACCACCTGCGAGCATTACTAAGTCCAGCAAATTTTTATCTCTGCTAATCACAATAATCTAATATAAATAGCTACTTAAAATGGTAGACGTGACACCTCTTTACGTCCAACTTCTTTTAACCAAATTATAAGATGGAGAACCAAAAAGATGCAACAATGCATATCATATATCTTCTTGGTTTTACTTTCTTGTTTTACTTATCACTAGCAGTTGCACAAGAGAAGCAAAATAGCCTCCAAACTTACATTGTTTTTCTCGAAAAGCCCGTCTCCTCGAATTTTTTTTGTAGAATCAGATTTAGACAGTTGGTATCAGTCATTTTTGCTTGAAACTATTGCAAACTCAAACCAGCAGAGGATAGTTCATGCATACCGCACTGTGGTCACTGGATTTGCAGATAAACTGACACCAGAGGAAGTGAAAGCAATGGAAACAAACAAGGGTTTTTGTCGGCTCATCTTGAGAAAGCGGTTTCTTTGCTAACTACTCATAGTCCTAACTTCTTGGGGTTACACCAAGTATACGGACTATGGAAACAAGCAAACTATGGTGAAGGTGTGATAATAGGGCTCTTGGATACAGGCATTGGACCCGATCATCCTTCATTCAGTGACGAAGGAGTATCCACTCCTCCAGCTAAATGGATGGGCAAGTGAGACTTCAATGGAAAGTTTGGATACTTGTCCACGATGACAACCCGCTTCATAAGTGTCTCTAGGTTATCATCGTGGACTAGCATCTCGAACTCTAACGTTCATTGTAAAGATAAGGATGCCAAGTCATGACAGTTCATATAGTTTTAGGCAACCAATTATTCTTGTTACAACTATATAGTTTTGGTTAGGTTGTTATAATTTGTTACAGGATGTTAGAGGAAGTTTTTTGTACATGGCCTTGCCTATATATATATACCCCCAATGTAAATGTAATTAAGTAAGTCAGTAAATGAGAAGAAGATTATTCAGTAAAATCATTCGTCTGTTTCTTTTGGTTTCTTTATGGTATCCATCGCCACCGCCTCACGGCACTCTTCGACCCTCGTCTCTTTCGCCGTGCTTTCTTCTCCGATCTCTTCTCTGATCTTCGATCTGTAAGAAATTACTTGTGTTGTTCTCCGATCTTCAATCTTGTTGTCTTCCTCTTGATCTCTGATGGCGTCATCTTCTCCAATTCCATCTCCGGATGTCAATTCTTCCTCTCCAAACCCTAATTCATCCCACTCATACACATCTCTCACAATCCAAAACATTGGTAGCATGGTGCCGATCAAGCTCAAGCGTTCGAATTATCTGCCCTGGTGTGCTCTCTTTGCCCCAATTCTTCGTCGCTACAAGCTTCTTGGACTCATTGATGGATCTGAGCCTTGTCCGACGCCATTTTTACCAGATCGATCGATCAATCCTGCCTTCGAGAGCTGGTATGAGAAGGATCAGAATCTTCTCATCTGGTTTAATTCAACACTCTCTGAGGAAGTCATTCCGTTCACTGTTGGTGTTTCTTCATCCAGAGATCTGTGGCTCAAACTCGAGCAGCGTTTTGGTGGTGTCTCTGATGCTCACATTCATCAGCTTCGTTCTCGTCTTTAGTGCATTCAGAAAGGCTCTCAATCAATGACTGATTATCTGCAACAACTGAAGGAAATTTCTGATTCTCTCACTGCCGCCGAAGCTTCAGTTTCAGACCGTGATCTTATTGCTGCTACGCTGGCTGGTCTTCCTGATGAGTTCGAATCGTTCATTGATTTTATCATGCTTCGTCTCTCTTCAACATCTCTTGATGAATTACATGGCTTGTTACTCACAAATGAGCTTTCCATGAATCGAAGGAATAAACTTGCCTCTTCTGCCTCTACTGAACCGTTTCATGCTCTCTCGGCTCAAGCTTTACCGCCTCTTCTTCCTACGCCACCTCAGGCATTTGTTGTTCAACAGACACCACTTCACAACAATTTTCGCTATAATTCCAATCGTGGCAGGAACAATCGATTTTCCAACAATCGGGGTAATAAAGGCAATCATCGGGGCAACTATAACTCTGGCTTCAACTCTGGTTCAAATCGTGGTCATCATTCTAACTATCGTGGTTCATTTTCCTCTGGTGTTCGTACTTCTTGCCAGATCTGTGGAAATCCAAGTCATGAGGCTATAGACTGCTTTGATCGAATGAATCTTGATATTTCTGGAAAAATCCCTCCGGCCAAGCTTGCTGCAATGTGTGCGCATTATACATCAAAGTCCTCTCATCCTTCTTGGCTCATTGACTCTGGTGCAACTTCTCACATTACTAATGACATCGCCAACATTTCTTCTCCCTCTCCTTACACTGGTGAAGATAAAGTCTATATTGGTGATGGTCAAGGTCTATCCATCAATCATATTGGTTCCTCTTTGTTACATACTCCTAATACTTCTTTTAAATTGAACAATGTCCTTCATGTTCCTCAAATGAAGCACAACTTATTGTCTGCTTTTCAATTTGTTAAAGACAATTCATGTTCATTGACACTTGATTCTGATGGATCCTTTGTAAAGGATCGTTCTACAGGGAAGATGCTTTTGTGGGGACCAGTTAGAGATGGCTCCTATCCTTTGCAAAGCTCTACTTCCAATGAAGATTTGGCATAGTCGATTGGGTCATCCCTCCTCTACTATTTTTCGCAAAGTACTTTTTGGTAATAAACTTGCACTGCAAGGTAAATCCTCCGTTGATTTCTTCTGCTCGGATTGTGCTATAGCTAAAAACCATAAACTGCCCTTTCACCCTGCTGGTTCATCTACTTCCCATAGTCTAGTTTTGCTTCATTGTGATGTATGGGGACCTGCCCCTGTTACTTATGTGAGTGGTTTTCAGTATTATCTGTTGTTAGTCGATGATTACACCAAATATAGTTGGTTCTTTCCTTTGAGAAGAAAATCTGAGGTGTATTCTACCTTTGTAACTTTCAAGAACTATGTGGAAAAATCTGTTGGAAATCAAATAAAGGCTATACGTTCTAATTCAGGGGGTGAATTCACTAGTGCTTTTTTTCAGTCTTACCTTAATTTGCATGGCATTTCTCATCAGTTCAGTTGCCCACATACACCTGAACAGAATGGCTGTGTAGAACGCAAGCATCGACATCTTGTAGAGACAGCCAGAACATTGTTAGTTGCATCTCATGTTCCTCAAGTCTATTGGGTTGAAGCTCTATCCACTGCTATATACTTGATTAATCGGTTGCCCATTTCTGGTCTTGTGAAATCTCCATGGGAGTTACTATTTCATTCCTTCCCCGATTATACTCGGTTAAAGGTTTTTGGGTGCAGCTGTTACCCCTGGTTAAAACCTTATGTCACTTCTAAACTAGATGGCAAAAGCAAGCAGTGTGTTTTTCTTGGGTACAGTTTACAACATAAGGGTTATCGGTGTTTGGACATGGCTACTGACAGGGTATACATCTCTCGGCATGTTTTATTTGATGAGAAGTCTTTTCCTTTTACTACCAAGCCCGCTTCACCTTCTCATTCTATCCCTTCTGTTTCTCCTGCCTTTGACCTACACTTTCCCCTGTCCACCTCACCCTCTGTTTTACCCAGTTCTCAATCTATCAGTCATCTTCCCCATGCTCCTACCTCTAGTGACCCTGTCTCCTCCCCTACTTTCAGCCCTTTACCTTCTACCTCATCTCCATCTTTACCCGTTCAAAACATTCATCATATGGTTACTCGATCCAAAAATGGCATTTTTAAGCCTAAAGCCTACACCGCTACCAAACACCCTTTATCCTCCTCCATTGATTATGTTCCAACAACCTACACTCAGGCCTCTAAATTTGTTGAGTGGCGAGCAGCCATGCAGGCTGAATTCAATGCCCTCCAATCAACTGGAACCTGGATTTTGGTTCCTTCTTCTTCCTCCCAGAATGTTGTCGGTTGCAAGTGGGTGTTTAGAATCAAGAAAAAGCCTGATGGAACTATTGACAAGTATAAAGCTCGGCTTGTTTCCAAGGGTTTTCATCAAAAAGAGGGTTTGGACTATCAAGAAACCTTTAGTCCTGTGGCAAAACCTGTTACTATCAGAATTTTGTTAACTTTTATTGTCCACTTCAACTGGTTTCTGCATCAACTTGATATTAGCAACGCTTTCCTTCATGGTGATTTAAAAGAAGAAGTATTCATGTATCATCCACCTGGTTTCAGTGATCTAAATTTTCCAAATCATGTGTGTCAACTCAAGAAGTCCTTGTATGGCCTCAAACAGGCTCCCAGAGCATGGTTTGACAAGTTGTTTCAAGCTCTCAAGTCTCTTGGTTTCACTCAATCATCATCTGATGCATCTCTCTTTGTTCTCAAGGTTCCTGTTCTTGTCATTGTCCTTGTCTATGTCGATGACATCTTGGTCAGTGGTCCCGATTCCTCAGTGTGCAATCTTTTCATCCAGAAACTGAGTTCTTTGTTTCCTGTAAAGGACTTAGGTCCCTTACATTATTTCTTGGGCCTTGAAGTTCATCGAACCAAAGACAGCTTATTTCTCCATCAGGGTAAATATCTGATGGACTTGTTACAAAGGGTCAAAATGGAGGGTGCTAAGCCTTGCTCTACTCCTCTTGGCACTGCCAAACTGGATCACAGTGGTACACCTTTGGAAAATCCAACTGAGTATCGGTCTATTGTGGGAGGTCTACAGTATTTAACTTGGACTCGGCCTGATATCTCATTTGCAGTTAATCAGGTATGCCAATTCATGCATACTCCCACTGATTTACATTTGCAAGCCACCAAAAGAATACTCAGATTTCTCAAAGGTACATCCTCACATGGTATATGGTTTCATAAAGATCCTCTCACTTTATTAGCCTACTCTGATGTAGACTGGGCAGGTTGCACTTTTGATCGGCGATCCACGAGCGGATTTTGTGTGTTTCTTGGCTCCAACTTAGTCAGCTGGAGTGCTAAAAAGCAGCCTACAGTAGCTCTTTCTTCTACTGAGGCTGAATATCGATCCTTGGCTCATACTGCAGCTGAAGTTACATGGATCTGTAAAGTTTTCAGAGATTTTGGTTTCTCCTTCTCTGATAAACCTACCATTTGGTGTGATAACATTTCTGCCATCTCTCTTGCTTCAAACCCTGTTTTCCATGCGTGAACCAAACATGTGGAAATTGATTACCACTATATACGGGAGCTAGTTCTTGCCAATATGGTTAAAGTTCAGTATGTTTGCAGCCAGGATCAGATAGCCGATATTCACACTAAATCTTTGTCTAAGAATCGGTTTCTCTTTCTTCAATCCAAGCTTTCTCTTGGAACTCCAAGTCTTTCCAAGCTCAGCTTGAGGGGGTGTAAAGATAAGGATGCCAAGTCATGACAGTTCATATAGTTTTAGGCAACCAATTATTCTTGTTACAACTGTATAGTTTTGGTTAGGTTGTTATAATTTGTTACAGGATGTTAGAGGAAGTTTTTTGTACATGGCCTTGCCTATATATATATACCCCCAATGTAAATGTAATTAAGTAAGTCAGTAAATGAGAAGAAGATTATTCAGTAAAATCATTCGTCTATTTCTTTTGGTTTCTTTACATTGTCACTGGCAAGGGAAAGTAGGTGTTTAGCATCCCGGAAGTATCGAGGAGTTGCGTTTCGGCCTGGATAGCATCTATGTGGGTGTTGAAAGCCAACCTCTTAGAGCTGTAGTCGGCAAGCATTTTGGGCTACACCGTATGGTTGTTTTGCCAAAGAGTTTGGACTTTTTTCTCCACCGCAAAGAAAATCTCTTTTGTACCAATCACAACTCTGAGCTTAAAAGGAAAAATATGTATGTAACAAATAAAAGGCCATGAAATTTGGTTTAGTTTTGTTTGATTTGTTTAGGGAAATGGGCGATTGTACGGACCATTATTGAATGGCGGTTAAGATGAAGGGCATGAGCAAAAAAAGACACAGTAGCCCCCTGCCCTTCTAACAATCGATTTTCACTCCCTTTTGACGACGTCTCAAGAAGATCTCTATTAGCTTGCTAGGGCAACCACGGTTGGAAGTTCGAGATCCCGATCCATGATGACAACCTTGGATAATTCATAAACGTTGTTCATGATGAGGCCAACAAGGTCAAGCAGGAGAACGATAATGTCTTGAGTAGCATGTTCCCTTGTTTGACCTTCACGTTCACCATGTTGGTCTTATTATGAACCGAGGTTATGAAATCCCTAGGGTTGTCGTCGTGGACTAACACCTTAAACTTCCAACCGTGTTTTCCACTAGCAAGGGACTAGAGGTGTTTAACGACCTGAAAGTTTTCCATGACAACACGCCCTTCGGCCTGGAAAGCCTCCAGGTCGGTGAGGAAAGTCACATTCTAAGAGTTATAATCGGCCAGCCAGTCTAGCTGCACGGGTCGGTTACTTTCCCAGATGGTTCCACCTCTTTTTCTACGGGAAGGAAAGTCGCTTCCGTGCAGATTAGCTCAGAGCTTCTCAAGTGATCGGGAAAATAGGTACGGAACAATTAAACGAACATGGTTCGGTTTGGTTGGGGAGAAAGGGATGTAACTGGAAAGCTGGGGTAGTAAGCTAGGAAATAAGCTAAAGCTAATATAATAAAGCAGAAGAGCAGAAATTACAAGAGGAGTGGTGGAGAATGAGTTAGAGACCGGAGATGGCATTGTAAGCTTGAAAAATGGCTGGAAATAGAAGGCCTCTCTCTCCATGCGGTCGTCTTCAACCTCACAAGTCCGGAAATCCATTAATTCTTGTGCTAAATTTCTCTCTATAAGGTCATGTGACGGTTGTAAATATGAGTTAAGTAAGTTGGTTATGTTCTCGTTGCTTTGACAACAGTATTATTCTTCGAATCAACATTAACTATTGTGCTAAATTTCTCTCCATAAAGTCCTGTGATAGTTGCAAATATGAATTAAGTAAGTTGGTTATGTTCTCATTGCTTTGGCAATAGTATTATTCGAATCAACGTTAACTATTGTGCTAAATTTCTCTTCATAAGGTCATGTGATAGTTACAAATATGAATTAAGTAAGTTGGTTATGTTCTCATTGCTTTGGCAATAGTATTTCAAATCGACGTAGCTATGATAAAAAAGAAAATAAAAAAAGTGTAAACGCCCACCGTGGGGCTCGAACCCACGACCACAAGGTTAAGAGCCTTGCGCTCTACCAACTGAGCTAGACGGGCTTGTTGCTTGATTGTTAGTTTTAATAATATTTAAGAATCGTTTCCCCGAAACATTAAAGCGCCCGCCACATTTAAATACCCAAAAGTGAGCCCGCCTAAATCCATCTCATCAGTCATCCTCCACCGTCGATCACAAAATTGGCGGGAATCTCCCAAATCAAAACCCTTCAAATATAAAATAAAAAATAAAAGAAAAGAAAAAATTCCAGAACCTTTAAAAGGAGGAGAGTGAAGACGGACGAACACCCAAAAGACAGGCGGCCTCATGTACGACAACGGCGACTCCTTCGAGTTTCCCGACGACTCGTCGCCTGACCTGAATTCCGGGGATGACGTCACCCCCACCCCAATCGTTATGGTCTCGCCTCCGGAGACATCGGACGACGAAGATCCCAACTGCAGCAGCACTACCAACAATAACAGAGCCTCCCAAGACGTCTTCCAGACTCCACCCGAAGACGCACATCCACCGACCTCCGATGGTATTATTCCGTTTCCGGAAGTCGATCAGAGCGACGATGATGACAATCGTCCGTACGAGGACGCCGGAGACGGGCGCGGCGTAACCGTCCCCTCCGATGATGGTTTCACGGACGGCACTGCCGGTGGGGTTGATTTGGGGCGGGACACGGATTTAGAGTTTTCTAAGGCAGAAACGATGGGAATTGCGGGTTTCGTGACGGAATTGGTTTGGGAACGCGGTCGATTTAAGTCGCCGTTGAAGAAATTGAGGGTATCCGAGCACGAGGTGGGGAAATTGGAGTTTCGGGAAGTGGTTCCGCATAGTCCCGGCTGTAACTCTGGCAAGAGTCTTGAAATTGACGGTGGCGATGAGAAGTCGAGCGAGGAAATATTGGAGGTGAGGAAGCTGGACTCTTCCGAAGATGAGCATGAGAGTTGTATGGAAGAATCTAAATCGCACAGTGAGGAAGAGGAAGGCATTCAAGACATACTCAAGAGGACGCCTAATGTGACCATTGAGGAATTGCGTCGAATAGAGAGGCTGTGGCTGCAGCGGGTGCTGCCTCGATCCATCGGTGGGCAGGCAGGGTCAAGTGCAAATGGCGCCAAGGAGGGGAAGCCGGAGGAGGTTGCTATATTGGATGTGTTGAAACTTCTGAAGGACAAATATGATGGCAATGGTAATGGTAATGGTAATGATGAGATTGACAAAAGTAGTTTTTTGGAGATTAGTAAGCGCCGAGGCATGACTTTCCCCCGTCCGTCGTGGTGGCCGGAAGGCGGGTTCTGATGAAGAAGGTGGCCAACCTTGAAGAACAGAAGCATGGCAATTGAGGTAGGACTTTTGAAGTTGTAAATGCAGGTTTTTTTAAGAAATGTTTTGGCATACGGAACCTTTTTGTGTGAACATCTTGCTTACGTATTATGGGGCATCTTGCTTGTGTATTGGCTTGCATCACCATGTATGTCTCACCTTCTTGGCCTAAAGCCCACTCCTTTCACACGTGCGGGTACAAAAAGAACAGTGGCGAACTAACCAATCTTAGTCGAGTGAATAGTTGGAGAAGAAAAAACCTTATCACAAACATGTAGTCAACAAAATTAGACAATAGTGGCATCCGCGAAAAAGGCATAAAAGCAGGCTAAATGCCCACTCCTTTCACATGCACCACGCAAAGTTACTTGTTTTCTCCGACCCTTTTTCTTTTCTTGCTCAATCAAAGCCACCAAAACAGCATCTGACTTGTTACCAAAAACAAAAATGAAAACAAAGCACTAGAGAATTCATACAAAAACTATGGAACTTAGCAGTTGTGCAATATAAGTTATATTACAGCCTGTTTGTCAACCTATACAAAAAAGCCCACCCGAATTTCATCCCTTAAAAAGAGTTTCAGGTTCAAAGAGGTAATGGGGAATAAGAGAGCAACCATTAAACCTCGTTCACATGTCTTTACCATTCAAAATACACGAACCCTGTCATTGCTTTTGGCCGAAGGGCGTAAGGTACCTACATAGTTCTATTCATCGACATAGCATATGACATTTTCAAGCTTGTCAGGGATTGAGTACATGTGGGTATATCGAGCTACTACTATTGCTTGCCTGTGGGGCACCAAAACTCATGGCTGGGTGAAGGAGCTCTGCTTGGGCGAAAGAACCATTGGATGGAACATCCAGGAGGAGATCCTGGTCAGAACTCTCGTCGACAAAATTCATAGAATCCATTAGGAAAGAACTCCCATCAGGAGGCAAAGCAAACAGGCTTTTTGGACTAAAGCAAGAACCTCCATCGTAGTCCATGGGATCCTTGTTTTCATAGCTACCCTTCATAATTATCCTTTTGGGGCTTTTCATCATCTTTACATCTGAAATATGCAAGATAGTTAAGAATAGTTCTAATTTTTCATTATATTGAAGAATTATTTTGTAAATTATGAAATTTACATGTACAGATAGTGGTGAAGTTGCTCTTCCAGTACAATACTCTGAGCATGAGAGGTTTTCGTACCATCTTAGTTCATTCAATGTGTATGAGTGAGCACGTGTCAACCCTTGTGTGTGTGTGAGATATGAACATAAGCGCGTTACTGAACCCTAATACACTACGATTGTTGACTTATAAAACATGCCTTGTTGGAATTATTTCCAAGAGTTTACAGCGGTTTATTGACCCATGATACTTCGAGCACATGAAAAATACAAAACCCCCATAATGATAGTATAGGAAGTTTAATAAAAGTGAAACTCAGGATTGTGTATTCCAGCAGTCCTACCAAGAAGTGAGTGCACAGAACGAGGGGAATTAAAAAAAAATGGTAGACAATCTTTCGCAAATGTTATGTTACTCAGATGTTACACTTTCGCTTCATCTCTTGTAATGTCAATGTTTCAAGAAATATACAAGCAAGAATTCTACCATTCAACTAAATATAAGAAAGAGAGAACTTTCAGCTAACCTGGTAAACTTTGAGTCTCGTTGTCCCGCAGTCTCTTGACATGTCGAAAGTTACTAGATGCCATGTTAGGTGCAGAAACAATAGACTTTCCATGGCTAGTTTTATACTTCTGTGGAAAACAATAGATAACAGCTATTGTAAATTCACTTTGAAATTTCTTTCTAATGATATTCAAATTTTAGAATAGCTCAAACCTTGAGAAGATGATAGCGTTCAACCCATTTAGATTTTGAAGAATTGGACAATGCAAGCCTTTTCAAAGTCTTACAGTCTTCGGTTTTTGTCCCCAGGAAGGAGATATCAAAAACGCCTTCTGCTAGCAGTTGCTGAAAGGAAGTCAAGTTCTCTCTGAATTGAGGGCTATCAAACATATTTTTGAGGCTGCGCATACAAAACAAACCAACCACCATGAATGTTGTTTATTATGTCAATATATCTAACTTCTTAAACTCTCAAATGTAAATTTCGACGTGATAGCTAATCTGTCCCTAAAACATACCATAATGACATTCTAAAAGAAATTATATTCATTGATTTTAAGCTTGTGGTGATGATTTAATCGTGTAACAACATGGCTCCATTTAATTATGGGCCTCTTTACAATTTCATGGTAAGATGTACAAAATGGGATGGTTCATATTTGCAGGATCTGAAAGCCCATATGAAGCTTGCAATGTCGCACATATTGATAAATTTTGCAAGTAATACAAAATGATGCAAAATATATGGCTCGCTGCTACACTTGTAAACTATTCTTGGAATTCGATCTTCAATGGTCAACCATAAAATATGCAACTAAATCATGAATGACAAGGTTTCTAACCTATAAGGAAATTTAACATCATCAACTGGAGGTAGATGTTTCAGTAATTGCTGTTGTTCCTCATTTGTTAATTGCCTCGTAAACTCTTCAAAATTTAAAATATCCTGCACCAAACAAGGATTGAAACTATGTAAGCGCTCAAAATTCAACGAAGGACAACTATTCCAACAGATGAATTATCGTAAATATAAGAGGAACTCCAGATGCTGTTGCCAAGAGGAAAATAGTTGTAATTTTACATCCTAAACATGTTAATATTGGTTAGAGCGAACATTTACGCATAAATGGGACAAGTCACATTACTAAGCTTTCATTAACTTGTTGAAATATGATGTAGGATACATAAAGTTATTGGAGAATATTGTCATGAGGCTCATTTCTCTTTAGTAACATAAAGCAAAGGAATTTGAGGGAACTGCCTCCTGTTGTAACATACAATTCAACTTACATTTAAATCTACATGACACAGTGGTGAATTATGGTTTCCCAAGATTTGCAAGTTGTCAAGTTGAGACTTTTCCCTGCAAATCCAAACGTTAACAGTATTAGGTACGGTGTGAGAAATCGATCTAACATCACCTTTCTTTCACCAATAGTATCTGCTACTTTTATCTGCATGCAGATACTTCATATACAAATTTGTCAAGGAAAAGCCGTATTTCCATCCTGCTACCACTAGCTACTTAACAACGATCCATGACTTGCATGAAGGTCGGTTACTCTGCAATTCTTAGGTATGTGCTTAAAAAAAGGTCCTAAATTTATTTCTGAGCCTGATAAATACAAACACCTATCAACATGTACAAGGCATCCTAGTTGAGCAATAATACTCGTGTTTGTCCTTTTGACATATAATTGACAAGAGTGCATATCAAAGTCTGTTAAATAGTACATTACCTTTTCATTGGCTCATGTTGCATCCCTTGTCCTGAAAGATTATTCATCCTTCCAGATACAGTACTGGCCATATTGACACCCTTGTTATTATTATGTACAAAAAGGGTTGCAGAATGGGAATAAGCCTCATTTGCATGGCACTGCTTATTATCAACCGAAATCGAGCTAGCTTCAGATTCCTCTTCTCGTGCTATTGAGTTGGGATGCCTAATGAGAACACTTCCATGGCCTATCTCAACAGAAACCATTGGTGTTTCACTCTCAAAAAGCAGATCCTCTTCAGAGGACCCGGAGAAGTAGGAAGACTGTTGTTCATGTAAAATGGTATACAGATCCTTTGTGAGCTTTTCAACAGGAGATGGCTTAGGACGGCCTATACAGGTCCTTTTCCTAGAAGGTACCATTGAATCCCATACCATTGACTGAGCAGGACCTGGAAAAGATCACTCAAAAGATTAAGAACAGTAAGAAGTATTAGGTTACGTTATGAGAAATAATTCCATGACGATGGTGAAAACCATATTCATTTGGAAGGTCTCAATCTTCAGAGGTATAAAATGATTAGCCTGAGAAATTGATCACTTCTTGATATGAATAAATTAGATGTGCACAAAGGATTGGCAGCCAACTGCCTGAATAAGAGATTCTGAAATCATTCGACAAGTGAATATTTTCTTTTCCTGGTTCAAAGGAGGCCTAATTAGAAAGGAGGATAAGGTTGATCTCTGATCGTGGGGGTGCGGAAAAAGTGCTATCACTGAAAACTACTAATTGGGTATGAATTTCATCCTTATTTCACACACAGATCTCCAAATCTCAATCAATATAAGGAATTTTGACAGGAATTCACAGATCTCAATTTAGTTAATTTTATGAACAAAGTTGTCACCTTAAATCTAATAACATCGACGTAGACTAATTTTTCATGGATAGAAAAATCCGAGGAAAGTTCAAATATACTTAATTGAATATTCATTGTCACAAGTATCCAACCTGTCAAATCACTTGCATCTCCGCTGCCAAATTGTGCACAGCTCTCAGAGTTAGACACGGCAGACCCAGAACTGGACCTATTACTTGTATCTTCTTCAGTTAACTTTCGGAAACTATGGGAATAATCAGAATTAACTCCTCCAGCCACCACACTCTCAGGATTCTGCTTTCTTTTGACCAGTTTTATTTCTTTGTTTTTGTTTACAGATATGCTCTTCACTCTAGAAACTCTGTGATCTTCATAATCATCAGGTTCTGCTCGAGCGTGTAGAGGAGTGTAATTTACTAGTGTTCCCTTAGTCCTCCATCGAGATCCACATGCATTGCAAAGTACTGGCTTGTCAGATGGCCCATTGCGCCAAAGGGGAGTGCCTGTTTCAATGCCCAGTTGTCAGCATTCAACACGAAGAAAATTACTTAATACAGATGAAACAGCATGTAAAGCAGCTAAATATACTTGAACAAGCCTAATTATTTCTCTTAAAATGGAAAAATCACTCGTTGCCACTTGCCACTACTCTCGCAGCATAACTACTCCAAGGCTTAATTGTCGTATCTGTGTAACGGATAATAAAAAAACAAGTACACAGAAAAGCTACATTAAATAATTCACAAACGACAGATAGGGACTACGGACAAATGAAGGCTATCCCATTTTAGTTATACTGGTAGAATCTCCAAAGGCAAACCAAGGCACAACAAGTGTCTAACGTTCAACAATCAACATCATCCTTTTCCTGTGTTCAGTACAAGTAGTAACCCCGAAATTCACTTCTACAGAAAATGATAAAGCTACTGCCCTTGCTCACACAACTGATTATACATGATAAGACTGAACACGAATACAAGGCACCTTACAAGTTAAACTATAGAAGACACTAAACAAGGATTTCAGTCACAGAGAAAGGATAATGCTATTTCAGAAACAAAATGGATGAGGATTCATTTCATTAGGCGGAACAGAGTTATTGGAGTTGAAATTTTGAAGATATGAGTATCTTGGAAGTCACAACCACTACACTTGCAACAAATGCACTACAAACTGAGTTCAGAAATTGCAACTAAAACTTTCTGGAATGCCAAGGAATGGTATCACTTCAACTAGAAACTAGCTCTATTACAATACATATAATTTCAAGTGCAACTTATCAGTTTCAAGGTTTAAACTTCAGAACATATAGCATTCAACTAGATTGACTCCACACGAGAGTGTGTTGTAGAACATTTTCGAACAATTGCACAGGAAACTTGACCGAAAGCTAGAGAAATAGTCCAATTACTACATGTTCACAAGGAATGTAGGAAACAGCGCTGTCACTAGGTTATGGAATGGATAAACAAACTGAAACATGGGCATCGTGAAACGTACATTCATTGATATCTGAATCATTTTTCAGATACAAATATTTGCTCTGACTGGGTATTTTCGGGATCAAAGGGACCTCAAGAGCAATGAGCAAGTACACAAAATCAGACATTACTCTATAGTTCCTCATTTACACAACATTATTACAAACACATTGGCATTGCAGGACATGTCGAAATTCGAGTGAGAGTCAAAACCCAATCAAAAGAATTAAAGGGTTCAAAATTTTCATTGAACACGATCAAACTCAACCCAGTACAGAAAATTCAAATAAACAAGGATGCTGAAAGGAGTGAATTCTTAGGCGAACAGGACAGGTTTTTCACTTTTCGTCACGCTTTCGCATAGTTAAATCTCTTCTGTTCTGAGATTCCAATTCATTTCTGTGCATGCACAACAAGTTACAGAATATATACTCCAAACAAAAATTGAAATGAAACCCAATTCTTTTTCAGTGCTCAAAATCATAAGAACAGAAAAAAAAATGGAGAAACAAGAACTCACTTGTGACTCCACAGTGATAGCAAGGTCCTTGCTTGCCCATGTCTCTCTCTTTTCCTCAACTCAAAGAAATTAAATTCAACCAAAAATTACAGAAAGAAAAAATGAGAGAGCAATTTATTGGGCTAAAAAGTGGAAAAATAATCAAAATATATGCAAAATTAAGATGATTATTCTCTCCAACTTTTTTTTTGTTTTGTTTTGTGGCATATAAATACCAGTGAGCTTTTCTGCAGCAAACCCAGAGCGAGATTTTGCAGAAGAAAGCAAAAGCCAAAGGACCCAGGAGAATTTTATGTCTTTTAGTCCCAGAAATTCACAGAAAATAGCAGAATATGGAAATTTCAGGGATTTTATAGATGGGTTTTTAGCTGGGCATCTGTACAATCCAATGGAAGAGAAAAGACCATTACAGGAATCTCATAAATGGGTTTGTGAAAAGAGAAGATGAAATGTTAGAGAGAGAAAGAGAGGAGAGAGAGAGGGTTGTGTTCTGTGTCTGTGTTTTGTATTGTATATGAAGTAAATGTTGAGCTTTCTCTTCTTTGCTTTATTTTTTATTTTTTATTTTTTATTTTTGATGTCATTGAAAGATTTCTTCAAACTTTTTATAATTAATGTTAATGTTAAAAATGAAGGAATTAAATCTTTTTGTTTTAATTTTTATAACCTGTAAATTGTTATGAAATGAGGGGTAAAAGCGTAAAAGTAAGGGAATATTATTATTGCATGCATCCTGTTGACTATAGACTCTTCTGTTCTGTGTATCATAAATTCTCAAACTCTATAAAATGATGCCATAAAAATCTTTGCTTCCATAACACAGAAAATTTGACTAGAAAAATAAAATTAAGATTTTCTTTAAATGTCATACGAATTTATAGCTATATTTTAATTTATCAAATAAACTAAAATTTTTAACAATTTATCATATCAAGTTTCAAAAATCATTAATTTGTCATCTCATCTAAATTTCATTACTCTCTAATCCCCTTCAAGATTATTTTGGACATTTCATGATTATTTCGGACATTATAACTTTTTTTTTTATGAACATGATTGACTACGTTTAATTATCTAAACTACTAGTTAGTTAAATTCAATGTTACTGGGCCTAATGTACTCTTTTGTAATTCACGATAAGTTTATAAAACGAAATTGACATTTTTTTTTTGGTACTAGAAGAGAAATAGATAACTTGTAAAAAAAAGTCTAAAGTTGAAAATCAATTTACCTTTATATCAAAATAATAAATAAATAAACTTGTGAAATTTGAGGTCAAAAGTCCAAATAATCTTTTTTTAGATAGAAAACTTAACGGAGTTAGAGTGATCTGACAAATTAATAATTTCATAAAATTCATTTAACAAATTGCTTAAAATTTTAGTTCATATGACAAATTAAAAAAATATGTAAAAGTTAATATGACATTTTAAAAAAAAATTCCTAAAATTAATGAGAAAAAAAAATCATAGCCACTAAGAACAAAAGATGAAGAAAGGAAGAAAGAAATAAATAAAGAGGGTCTATTTCGCATTTCATTTCTTCCTTGTTCCTTTTCTTCCATGTTTTTTTTTTCAGAGACAAATTACGCACGTTTATTTTTCTATCAGCATAGTTTTGTTTTTAGGAAAACTAATGAAAATGGCATGAAAACTTTGAGTTTTAACGATAAAGACAAAATAAAGGGTAAAGTGAATAGTACCAGGATTGAATTTTTAGTGTAAAAATGTGATTTTTTGTTAAAGTGAACAGTACCGGAAGATTTTCGTTAAAGTTCCATTTGTTTTTCTAATCAATCTTAAATTGAATATATCAAGAGAGAACATAAAATAAAAAGAAAACAATTAAGAGTGCAAAAATCATTTTGCTTCGGTTTTCATTTAGTATTCTTTTCTTTTGGTATTTTATGTGTTCGTTGTGATGACATGATGTTGATAATATTAGTAGGTTTCTTATTATACAAGACAGAAAATTCCAAAGTCACCTGTCACACTAGTACCTTGGTAATATCTCTCACCTTAAATATAGGAATAAATATAAATATAAATGCCAAGTGATGGCCCCTTCAGATGTTTGCCACGTGGTTTGATTATTGTAATCCTACGGTGATCTAGAGGGCTGTCAACTATTACTGTTTCTGGTGGTCACATAATGTAAACTACATGAAAGGGAAATTTCCGATTTATCACAGAAAAGTCCCTTTTTTTTCTTTTTCTTCTTGTTTAGCATTTTTATTCAATTAATTTCAATTTCTTTGAAAAATAAAGAGGACAAAATTATATAATGATGCATAGTGGGTATCTCATGAATTTGACTCATTTGGTGCCATGTGACCTCTTTTATTTAATTATTTTTTGTCTGTTGTGGGCCCCATTAGACCTATGAAATTTGTACCTTAACGGTCATCATAACTTGTGATATGGTATACCACTACATGACATCTTGTTACAAGAGTGAGACGTTATTGTGGCGATGTACCCGATCGATTTAAGCTTTTTTAAATAAGTAGGAGAAACTTTGCCGTCTTTCTTTTGGGTCAATAGCTAGGGGCAACTTTGGCCATTAGATTGCATGGTCCTTCCTTCAAAATATTTTGACCTATAATCAACTAAGACACACAACTAGAGGCGGATTTGAAAAACCAAAAAAAATCAAACTGAACAAGGAACAGAATCAAAAAAATGGAATTGAAAAAAACGGAACAGAAGTAAATAGACTGAACCAAAATCTATTGTTTCGGTTTTAGTGGTTCAGAAACCAAACTGAATCAAACTAAACTTCTAAACCCTTAAAACAATGTCATTTTATGTTTACACTAAACCTAACTAATACACACTGTGTCCCATCCCTGCCTCCAGACTCCAAACTCGTGAGCACAATCAATCGTGATACCTCAACATTGCCGCTCGCACCAAACTCATTACCTCCTCTCGACGTCGCACACCTGACACCTCGCCCACCTCCATCTCCGTCGCGCTCTCCTATCTTGCTTGATTTGTTGCGATATGCCTCCCTCCTCTCACGTGCTCAATGGCAACCTCCTTCTTTGTGACCTTTCCGACTCGTCTGGCTCTCCCTCCCAATCTGTGCCACTGTTCCAAGAGGTTCTTCTTTCGAAATCCTCAACCTCTAGTGCTTCTCCAGTCGGTCTATTGATTCTAACCCTGACACTTCTAGCTCTCAGAGTCCGCAGTTTTCCTCTTGGGGTTTGCATGTGTTGGTGTGTGTAATTCAAGAAAAACACTAGCGTTTGCCTGGTTAGACATGTGAAACATGAGCCATTGATCAACATTCAGTCCCAAAGGTGATAGCTAACACAACTCAATGGCTCAATATGCGTTAAGTGCTCGCAAACTAGGTTAACTAGCACAACTCATAAACCAATGGTTCGTGAACCATTATATTTAGTAAAATCATCTTGAAAAAACTTATTGTTAATTTAGATATGTACTCTTTTAATTTCTACGAACAATAGTGAGAGAATAGAAATCGAAATCAGAATCTCAAGTGTAGAGCATATATATGTGTGCTTTTGGTTTGGCATACAATGAACCATTTTAATCAAATTGAATCCATCCATCAAGGCCCTTCAGTTTATCAATTGGACTCAATCAGAACACCTTTCCAGCCAATAATCCTCAACCTCTGATTCTCAAACCTTCCCCTAGCACAGACATCTTACCTACTCACTGCAATAAAAAATGTAGATGGATAACATATATAATAACAAGAATTGGTTAAATATAAATTTAGAAAATATATTTTACGATCAACGGTGGAGATTTATCTCTTTGATGCCACACTGTCGTATGATGGTTAGCCCACACCGCTGGATCGAATGTGCCATATAACGTATCTAAACATTATAAAAAGAAGAGAATATAGAAAATATTTAGTATGATTTGGTTATGCTACATTGTCACTTTATGGAAAAATTCTAGCGTTGAACACCCCAAGTCGAAAATGATTTATATGATATGTGTACATAATTATTGTGGTAGCCCGTGCCAATATCAAAATATAATAGGTAAGTTTTTTTCATATAAAATTATATCATTGACATAAGACGTTGTGCTGACAATGTATCGATGCAATGTAAGTTGCTCTCCCCTAGATCACGTGGTTGTGTTGTGTGGCTCTACTCACAGAAACAACAAACCCCCTTGTATTTGGTTCTTCCACCCACCCTAAGTTGGTTTTATCTGAGACAGTGTGATGTTCTATGTAAGAATTTGCACATACGAATACGTTTATATTGATAAACGATTCTCTCATGTCACCAGCTTATAACTTGTCATCGTCTATTAGATAGATAATGCACATTTTTTTAACAGGTAGCACATAATTATCGAAAGGGTTTTTGTCACAAATGGTCCCTAAAATTGACCCACCCCATCAAGGTGGTCCCTAAAATGTAGTCCCTGAAAATGAGTGTCGCAAATCAATGTGGTCATTTCCGTTAAAAATTATGTTAAGTGCTGACGTGGCACTTAAATGGATCCCACAAATTTAATAAAATATTATTTTGTGAATTAAAACTATTTAAATATAAATAATAAAATAAATATATTTAAATAATAAAAAAATAAGATGATTGAACATTGTTCATCATCTTCTTCCCGTGAGAATAATTTTTTTTAAAGTTTTTATGTTTTAAATTCTTGACATTTCTTGAAATTGCCTCGTTTTTAGCTTGATTTAGTGCTTTTTCATCTGGGTTCTTGAAATTTCCTGAGATTATTGGTTCCGGCAATTTTTTGAGTTATATTTTTTGTGAAGAAAATGGAGTTTAGGTGAAGAAAATGGGTTAGATTTCTAGGTTATTGAAAATTTCCTGAGATTCTTGAACTTTGTTCATGGGATTGTTCGGTACCTGTTTCTATGATGGCGAAACCGGCTAGGAGGCCGTCAAAGGTTCGCCACACGAAGGTGGAGGAACGGGGTGGGAAAATTCAATGGCCACCATGTGTGCGGTCAGGATCTTTCAACTGACCGGGAACCCGGCCACAGTTCCGACGGCGGCACTCTACCCAGAGAGTGGGAGGGGAGTGTGGGGTGGGGGTTGTAGTGGGAGGTTGGGATGGGAAGAAGATGATGAACAGTGTTCAATCATCTCCTTTTTCTTATTTTTTAAGTTTCAAGTTTTTAATTATAAAAACTAAAAATTGTTTTTTAATATTTAAATCTTTTTAATTCACAAAATAATATTTTAATAAATTTGTGGGATCCATTTAAGTGCCACGTCAGCACTTAACATAATTTTTAACGGAATTGTGACGAAATGACCACATTGATTTGCGACACTCATTTTCAGGGACTACATTGATTGATTTTCAATTTCAGAGACCACTTTGATTGGGTGGGTCAATTTCATGGACCATTTGTGACAAAAACCCTTATCGAAAAATGACACCTCTGAATAAAGGTTGGTGATATCCACATACCTTTTTTTACTTTTCATCAAGGAAGAAAATATCGGTAATATTGGAAATATCGGTAGTTCGAAAACACGGAAATATCGACGGAAATATCGGTAAAATATCGATATCGATAAAAATTACATGGAAACCACGGAAATTGTAAGAAAAACTTGGAAATTTTTATTGAAACTTTGTAGGATGTTTATTTAGTCAATTATCTATTAGTTTATCACAAAAAATTGGAAAGAAATGCATTGCATGATGGATTTAACATTATCAAGTTGATTATATAGCGAGCTGACAAACATTGTGAGTGTAGAAAATATGTAGTAATTAATGAAAAAAGTCTAAACACACCATAATCATTTATATATAATGAATTAGTACAATATTTTACACTTTATACATTGCATGGTAAGATACATAAGTGACTTAGTACCACATAGAGTTCCTATGAGGTTCAAAATTTTCACTATCTTCATCATCTCTATGTGTATAGGGAGTGTATTGTGAAGAGTAGTTATCCAATTTAATGAATAATAATCCAGTTTCATAATAATCCAATTTGATAATAATCCAATTTAATGAATAATAATCCAATTTCATAAAAAAATAATCCTAATATAAAACATGGTGATGAATAATAATCCAATTTAATGAATAATAATCCAATTTGATAATAAAAAAAGGCGATAACAAGCCAATTGGCAAAAATGATTAAAAAAATCTAAATTGTCTAACTGACCGACACTCTTATAGACTCATTATATCACTTTTATAGACTCATCTTACCCTTATAAATTCATTATTTTTCTTGAAATTGATTAGAATCATTAGAAAAACAATTTTTTGCATTTCCATATGCCTAACCAATAAATACAACTTCTACTATTTCCCTGAAATTATATATTTTCACTTTTTCCCTGAAATTGAGTCCTTTATCCTAATCTAATCTAGACCCCCAGATTAATTTATATTTTCACTCTTTTTCTGAAATTATATAAATTGTGCAATTGAGTCCTTTATCCTAATCTAATCTGGACCCTTCATCTTGATTCTCACTCTCTGTCACGCTGCCACGTGGCAGCCCACTAACCCTCACCCTATCTCTCTCTCTTTTCCCGAGTCCCTCTCGGACCCCTCACTCTCTCAGAGTTCTCAACTCTATCTCTCTCTCGAACTCTCCTTCCCCTGAACTCTCCCTCCCTTTCCTCCTGAACTCTCACCCTCCTAAACTCTCCCTCCCTCTCCTCCGTCTCTGGGAAGCACGGCGACGCGCAGAGGAAGCTCGGCTTCCCCGATCGCACCCACACCCAGGCACACCCAAGTTTTCAGGTGAGATCCGACTAAACCCTATGTTGATTACCTCTTGCATGCGTGAAATCTGAAGTTTATATGTGAAATTGATGTTAAAAATCGTGTTTTTGCAAGGTTTTTGGGACGAAATCGGCTCGGGAATAGGCACACCATCTCCGGCGTTCTTCTCGGAGTCCGATTGCACAGTTCCAAAAAATGTCGCGATATTTCCAAAATGTCGCGATATTATCGATATATTATCGATAATATCGCGATATTTGGCCGAAAACCATTCGGATATCAATTAAAATATCCACTTCCCGAAAAACCGATAATATCGGCGATATTTCGCCGATATTATCGGCATTTTCTTCCATGCTTTTCATACACTCTTAATTAATTTGTATTCTTTAACCCTTTTTAATTTATTGATCTGACAACTGAAAATTAAAAAATACTCGTGAAAAGTAAACAGTAGAATGCGAATAACACCACCATTGAACAAAATGTGCCATATTGCGTGTGTGTGTGTTTGTATATATGTATTTTTTAATATAAGGCATAAGGCATATAAATAATAAATAAAAAAGAATACTAGTAAAATATTGAATCCGAGTCATTGGTGGATCCCAAGTTAGAAGTCACGACTCCAAGTCCTTCATCGACCAATTCTCCCTTCTTTTCCCTTCCTTTGTTTTGTAGTTTCCTTTCCTTTAAATATTAGGATGTGAGCACTCACACAGTCAGAAACTTGCCAAAATATACACATAGTGGGCCCCGGAGAAGAATCCAAGTCTACTGTATGTGGGTCCCATTCAGACCCACAAGTGCGACTTTGTGTACATGCCAAGTGTAAAGAGGATAGCTAAGGTGCATGTTTAGACCCATGTGCCGAGCCACAGGTGAGTACTTATGTGAATAAAGAAAAACAAAAGCCGACTAGGGGCGTCAAGACCTAATCCAATCTCTTCCGGTATAAACAAAGCTCAATGGCCACTAATAATATCTTTTCTGGAAATTGTTATATTATATTTAAATATTTGGGGAGAGTTTGTTTCACTAAATAAGTTAAAAGAAAGGAGTTTTAACGAAACATTTCCGATACTGTTCACTTTTAACGAAAAACTATATTCTTATATTTCTCTTGTACTATTCACTACACCTTTATATGTCATTTTTCATTAAAATTAAAGTTTTTTTTTTACTTTTCGTTAGTTTTTCTTTAAAAGAATTGGTTTGGAGGAGACTTCGTTTAAGAAGTAAGATTCTCTCCCTTCCTAATTTATCTCCCCTTTCATCCCCTTCTATTTAAACGGTTGCGATTACGTCACGTCTACATCTTGTTTTCAATTTTTTATATAGAAAATAAGACAAAAGGAAGAGTGTGAAAGGAGGGGATGGAAGTGGATAGTAATAGGAGGGGAGATAATCATACTCCTTGATTTAAACTCAATTAAGACTCATATTATTTTTTTTCCGATACAAACGACATATTTACATAAATAGGTGTAAGTATAAATTGGTATCAACTCGTCATCAATGAGTTTAAACTTAAAATTTCTCATTTAAAAAACAAATATCATTAATAGTAGTTCATAAATAACACTTAGTTTGGCCCAACTTGAATTAGAGTAAAATAAAGCAATCCCAATCGCAATCCAATTAAAACAATCAATCCTTGAAGTATACCAGAATCCAAAACTTCTGCTGGAATTCCCATTCCTATTTAATAAGTAAATTAAAGTTTGTGCCCTTCACCAACTGGAATTCAGATTTGGTTTAAAGGTGGTGTGATTAAGGAGAGATTTAGCATTAACTTTATGCACATTTGTGCATCATCAATCTCCTTTTTTAAGACTTACAAAGATAAGATTTATAGTGCCCAATTCCCAAATGGGTTTTCCCTACGTGGCATCAGTGTAGCATGTTACTCAAAACTCAAAAGATCTCAGCCTTCTTAGATGGAACTCAATGAACGGCCAAGATTAATGAGTAGGCAAAATTTGGTTTCATTTGATCTTATTAGTGAGAGAGTTGACAAAACTTGGATAATAACACCTAATAAGATGCACAGAAGAGATTAGTTGGTGGGATCTCAAATATGTTGTTTTGAGCTCAATTATATTGACAAAAGGCAGTCCATATATTAGGTGGTTAGATACATCTTATAACCTTTTTATTGGCTTTATTCTACTCATTTTTTCGTAATTAACTTACGAGTAATTGGAGCATGTATATTAGTATTTAAATTTATGCCTACCCTATGTACATGGCACATAAATAATAAGGATATAAGTTGAAGACTTAAGAGAGCATTCACATAGATCGTCGCATAAGATATCAATAGATGAGAAACGCCGTACATACTGTAAATTATGTAATGGGTATACAAATTCTCAAGTTAGGTCGTCATTCATTTTTTGTTTGTGTAAGTAACTAATTAATCTACCATATATATATATATATATATATATATATATTTCTTTTGTTAAATACAATGAAAATTTTTTTTTTGTTTGTCAAAAGGTGTTTTTTTTTAAAGTTTTTTTGTGTGTTTTGAAAAGATATTTTTTTTAAGTAAGAAAATATGTCATATTTAATGGGAAGCAAGGAGTTATACCAATCTAACCATCAAAACCTTTTAGGATTATACTTCCTTCCTAACTATATAAATAATACCAAAACATGATTTGGAATAGGGAAATTTTATTTAAACCCATGCAACCTCTTTTTACACCCAACTTACTCTTTACACCCATTTGATTTTTAATTAAACTATTAATATCTCTTTAAATCCAAATTTAATACCTAATATACCCTCATAAACCCAATTCAATATGTAGATTTATTTTTACACCCAATCCAAAATATCCTAAAGTTCTTCCTACACCAGTCAGCGCCAATTTTGTTAGTCCTGTCATAGGGAAAGCCATGAGTGACATGAAGTAGTTATCAATGGTATTACTGTGAAGTTCAAATTTTGCGACACCTGCATGCTTTACAGACCTTCTCGTTGTTCTCACTGTTCCATATGCAATAACTGTGTGCAGCGATTCGACCATCACTGCCCTTGGGTTGGCCAATGTATTGGATTGGTAAGGGACATACTTTCAAGACCTAAACCCTGGTGCTTTTCTATTTATATTTCCTTAATTATGTGGAGGTGCTTAGTTTAAATGGATGATTAATTTATATTTGATTATATTTAATTTCCTTAATTATAGGTCCCAAGATTTAAGCGGGAATATCCGAACAGAGAGCATAGAGAGACACGTTAGCCATAATGAATGTAGGATAAACAAAGAATGATCGTAGGGTTTAATTATAGTGTTTGGGTTTATTGATAAATTTGAGCTTTATTATTAATTTTATTTTGTACTTAATAGTAATTATACAATATGGTAAAATAGACAATTAATATTCAAAATTTTAAGTTGGGTGTAAAAAGAGGTTGCAATGGTTTAAATAAAACTTCCCTTTGGAATATTGATGTATCAAATTACAATAGTGCTTATATATAGCTCAATTTGTTAAGAACATACACTCTTTGAACCAAAAGTTCCGAGCTCTCCTTCACCCAATATTGCTTGTATTAAAAAGAGAAGTTTTACGATACTCTTTAATAAAAGACAGAAAAAAAATCTTATCAATACCATTTAATTTTTGAACCTTGGTAGTATAATGCAATAAAGTTATAATATCCTACTTTTATAGTTCAAAATAATTATAACTTTTATAATTAATAATATAGAATGACGTATTTATTACTATAATAAGGCCGGTGGTTACATTGTGGACATCCTATTACACTATTAATGTAGGTGCATTACACTACTAATATTGATGATTACACTATGGACGTCTTATTACAATGTAGATGTAAACCTCATGAAATTACACAACATAATTCGCTTATGACCTCCCTAGATTAACATGTAACAATGTTGCAATATGATGTTAATATTCAACGTGTGAATTACAAGAAATGTAAAGTTACACTTTGTCCAAGTTACATTCTAAGATTACATAATAATTGTAATGTTATTTATACATTAGCACTAAAACAAGGTTGACATTTACTTTGTGGGCGTCATATTACACTGTAAATAGAAGATATTATATTTGAACGTAATTGTATTGTACAAGTGAGTGTTAAACGTTCACATTAAATAGCACAAATGCCTTTGCAAAAGGTTTTTTATTCATGTCCTAAACTGTAATTTCGTTATATATAGAGAGTTTATAATAAAATTGTTCTTCCACCAGAGTACCACTTGACGTGTTCTCATGCAAACCAAATTCTTGTTATTGCTCATGTTTCATGGGATCATGGCACATAAAAAGCTTTCTAAGAGAAAACTTGTATATGCAAGTTGTGTTGTCCAAGATCCAATCTAGTCCGTCCAGATTGACGGATTTAAAAATGGAACTTAATGTTTCTCCCGATTCAATCATGGATTTATTCATGGCACATAACCTATATATATATAAGAACGGAAGAAGGAAAGCCGGACACTTATAAGAAGTTATAACCCACTTTTTGGCACAGTTACCATAAGGTTTGTTATGCACATATTTTCTAAATATATTAAACAGATTCTTCTCAAATGCTAGGAGACCAACTTATTTGACAAAGAAAACCATTACCATTACGTTTTGTGTCAATAATTCAAACGCTATATGAATAAAATTTCTAAATGTCTTTTTATCATTAATATGAGACGGAATGTCATAACGCATACATGTAAAATGAAAGTCATTTTCCTATACACATTTTTATGTGGGAGCAAAATATAGGTAAAAGACCTGTGCGCACTGGAAGGTGACCTACTTTTTTCCCCCAGATTAAAACCATTGATGAAGTTCCTTTTTACTGTTTCAATCAAGTGGGTTCGTGATCGTGACTCAAACTCTTGATAGCTTTTAGGGTTTCCAAAGTCCACACTTGCTCATCTCATGCATGAGTACTTTGCCACACTCACAGAGTTTTCCACAAGCCCGGAAAGCAGTGACGCGTGGAAAGAAATCATTGGTGTAAGAGGACCATCTTCTGGACATAGTGAGCCCTTTGATAGCGCTTGGTTGCATCATGGTTCATGCCAGTCCACACCTACCCATGAACGAACGTACGCATAGGCAACCCCAAACTACATTGTTTATTCAAACTTCGTGTTTGTTTGCTTATAGTGATTTAAAAAGGACAGGTAATAGTCACGTATAGGAATATATATCTAGTATCTACCATAAAAATGAATGAGAATATAAAGGAACGTGGATATGACGAATTGAGTATGAAATAAACAACTCTTTATGATAATCTCATACCTTCATTTTTTAGTTATGAGGAGGTATGCGATGCGACTCTGAATTTGTTTTTATCATTCTTTGATTGTTAGTAATCACTTGAATGAGAATCATACTCATTCCTTTCAAATCTCTCATTTTTTTCTTTCTGAAAATTAGCAGTAGAGATTTCACTAAAAGCCCAAAAATCCAGAAAGTCACAAAGACTGGTTATAAAATGATTCCTTAAACCAGAGATCAGTAATAACATCTGATGGTTCCTCAAACAAGTTACAGAAGTTACGAATATAAAGAGCACCTGATGTGAGAGCAGCTCGAGCAAGTTGGTGTGCGACTTCGTTTGCTTTGCGGCAGACGATCCAGTATAGCATTGCCTTCGAGTCCTCAACAATATGTCCTATGGTCTAGCATTCCTTTCAAATCCTTAATCGTGAGCTAGTAAATACAAGAATGAAAATGATACTCATTCTTTACAAATTCATTACTCCTATATGTGAATATGTTATAAATACATATATGCTACTTAGCACGATGTAGTAGTATTCATTTTTACTTGTAAGTGAAAGATCTTATAAATGACTATAATTTGATACTAATTTATCTCACACCCTTTATATATAATTGTATAAAAAGCATCTAAATTACAAAAGAGAGTTTAAATTTGATACCTAGTGGGTCAAAAAAATTATCATATCCACCACTTGGAGATATGGATATAATTAAGTAATAAAAAACTAATCATCCATGCTAAATGTGTAGAAAGAAATCATGGTTTTGTTTAGCAATATAGATGGGCACTATAAGCGGGAAAGGTTTAAAAGAAAAGTTAAAGCATACTATGGGAAAGAAAATGGCAATAGCAAGAATTAAACGTATTTTAACATTTGATTTGCAGAAGCAATCATTTTTAGGCATATTAATCATATATCAACAACATAACAATAGAATAACGACAACATAATAATAATATAAATAACGATGAATAATTTTTGCACAGAAATGTCAAAATATTTTTATTGTAGCTAATTGTCTAAAAGAAAAAGCAATTTGCTCTTTACTACAATGGTGGAAAGGTGTTGAGCTCTTGCATGATGATGTGAATTCAAAATCCGCCGGTAGCTAATCTTGACACAAAAAAAAAATGTCTAAAAGAAAAAGAGTTAATTTTTGTTTAAAATTGCTTATCCATAACTGTGAAAGGCTCAAAAGGTGGGTTGGTGCCTTCTTAATCAATAGTCATGTAGGGAACCTAAAGTAAATGCCTACACGCCTTTCATGACTTCATCCTCCATTATTGATACATCTAATGTTTTACGAATGGAGCGTCAAAGACTCAGTTTTAGGTCTTTTTCCTTTTAAATACAAATTTTGACTAGGGTTTTATCTCAGTTTTTGAACCCACACTTTGATACCTTTCATAAAAAATTACACTTCTTGTTTCAATTTTACACTAGGCCGTATAATTTTGTTGACCACCCACCGCCCCACCGTGTAGGGTAATTAGTTACAATAAATATATTTTTTGACATTTATGTACAAAAATAATTAGTCATTATGTTATCGTTATGTCAGCGTTTCGATCTGTCATTATTAAAAATAATTATTTTTACAAATCAAATGCTAAAATATGTTAATTGGTGCAAGTCGCCTATAAAAATAAAATTAATTTGAGATTGATTGAATTGGCATTTTATTCTAGGCTTATTATATTTACATCTCATATATTGTTGAATAAATCCCACATTTACTTTTTCAATTAAAATTTATTTTAATACACTCCATTTACTTTCCCATATTACCCTCCCACCCCTATTCTCAACATACACCTTACATTTTATATATACACTCCACATTTTTTATACACCCCATATTCTTCACGTCTTATAATACTCAGTCACAATCAAGATTGGAGGAAGATGTGGCTGCTGAGACTCTGTTGAAGGTGGCAGATGAGGTAATACGCTGAGGTTTAATGACAAAAATTCGAGGGTAAAAGCAGCAAGGTAAATGAGAACAATCAGAGGGTCTCTTGTAATGTGAATGGCATTAGGACTTTGCCCAGATTGGCAAAAACGTAGCTGAATGTTGATGTAGTTTCATTGCATTTTCATATGTATGAAGAAAAAAACATATTTATTTATTGGTGTTGAATTGCAGAACAGAGATTGTGTTTAGCTATTTTATTACTATTATCATTTATTTAAATTGGGGTTATGCCGTGAGACGACATACATAAAGAAATACCGTTAATTTCTGCGCACTCCATTCAAGTTCTAATCCAACAGTTTCATCATTTTGCTTGCATTTGTTGGGAAGACAAAAAAAGTAGATAAATAATACGTTAAAAGTGATTTGGGGTTTATTTAGAATTTTTTTTTTAAAAAAAAAACCTAATAAGTTCAAAATTGACATTGCATAGTAGAGTGTATAAGTCATTTAATATCAAATTTGAATGTGATGTGTATTTAACAATACGTGTGGTGCTAATAAAAAAAAGTCTTTATTCTAAATAAGGCATTTTTGTAACCATATAAAAAACTTATTTATTTATTTTTAGAGGCATATAACCTAATTAAAATGTACACCTTCTGTTGCATGTTGGACAAAGTCGAATGAGTAGACTCCATCAAATTCAATTGAAAAGACTTCTCCTGGCCATCTGCTGCAAAGCAAAGCAACGCTATTATTTTATCACACTTTGAAAGATGAATTGCACATATTAAAATAATTGTTCTGATTGGAATTGGCTTTTATGTTGAATTTGTATAATGTTCATATTATTTAGGTTTGCTATATCAATTAACAACTCCTTCGATAATGTTCATATTATTTAGGTTTGCTATATCAATTAACAACTCCTTCGGAAGTGTTTTCAAAACGATTGAGAAAACTGTTGGTGAATATGGTTTTGAGTTTCAAAAACACTTGCATCAAATGCCGTTTTTAGTTATGTCTAAAACACATACAAACGAACCATCAACTTCTCCCACATGAAGCAACCATACAACTGCACAAAACCGTGACGGAAAAAGATATGTGCAAAACTGTCGAAGCAACCATACAAATAGCAGCAATCACCCTACACTGGAAAGGTTACTCAGCTCCGTAAGAGGAGAAAAGTGATGAGAAAGAAGAAGATAGCGAAAAAGACGTTAAGTCCAGAACCAAGAACAAATATTTAAGAATTGTCGAATTAGTCTCTAAATTACTAACTGAAAATTAGATCTTTAAATTTTTTTTTTTTTGAAGAAATCGGTCTTTTTTTTTGAAGAAATCAGTCCTCAAACTAATAAAAATATGTCAACTATATCCCTAATATTGGATTCGAAGCTATTCTATTCAGTTTTTTTCAATTTTTTGTCAATTTAAGTCATGCAACTTACAAGTGATACACTTTAGAGGGTAGATTGGTAGTTTTTCATAGTTTAAGGACTTATTGTCTTCAAAAAAAAAAATAGTGTATAAAATTAACTCTTGAGGGTAAATTTGATATTAGATTCGCAACTTATATGCAACATTAAAGGATTATAGGTAAGACAATGACGACAATATCCTCTAACATGTATCTTGAGATTTAAGTTGACAAAAAATTAAATAAAATAGCTTCGAATAATATTCGGGATGAAATTAGCCGTTTTCAATGAATTTAGGAACTTATTTTATCGAAAAAATATTTCAGGAATCTAATATTTACTAAAGTGATAATTCAAACACTATAAAATCAGCCAGCTTGAATAAATGTCCTTTCGAGAGGAAAGAATTGACGACAAACACGCTGTAATGCGCTTTATCCAAAACTTGGAATGAACTCACACCGACCAATTCAAATTGTTGGATTGGTCGGCCATATCAGTAAAATGCTTACCCCCTTACCCCTAGCTGAAAAAATGCCCCCCCAGGTCAAAGAGACTTGATCAACCAAACCTAAAGACTTTAAAATTACATACTATGGTCATACCATTTTCTTTCCTACAAAGGGCAAAATTGTACTTTCACAGTTAACTGACTTGTGACCTAAGGAATAAGAGCTGAGTGGAAGACATGACCGAACAGCCTAGTCTCCCAAAGGGCAAGAGGTGTTTTCGAAATCCCATACAGCCCTACAATTACTTCAGACAAATTTCAACTACCACATACTTCATTTGAAATTGGGAAGCAACGCAAGCAAGGTATGCGAAGTGTATAAGCGTGACACGATATAAATACTCACTCCGTAGCCAGGTCAAATCCCAACTTATAATCAAGGATGTCGTAAAACAAGTGCTTTTGTATTCGAATCAAAGCACCGTTAGTGAAACAGCCAAAACTGAAAACGCTCTTGCAGGAATCATCCTAAGGCTACATTATATTCTTATTACAAAATCATCTCACCTAAGCTTCATGGGGGCGGTGGCAGATGCTGTGTCTTGGGTATCGACTCTTGGTTCTTCTGGTTTGTTTCCAATTTCTTTTGTGCGTCTTTCTCCGCTTCTGCTTTCTCGAGCAAAGCCTGCTGATGCATGGCTTTCATCATCTCCTTCATGGTCCTCTCCTCTCCTTCAAGTTGTGTTTTCATAATCATCTCAGCCTCTTTGTCAATCGGCTTGAAGTACTCTTCAATTTGAGCCTCCTGGTACATCAGCAGACAAAAGGATAAAAATAAAAAATAAAAAATAAAAAATAAAATAGAAAAACACGACTTTCTATATTGCCGGGATAAGCTTCTATTTAAAATCAACAGTATATTTGGGCCATATGCTTTTTCCTAGTTGCAAGCGTATATGATGCTGGTTGGGGTCACAGTAAGTAATGTTCTGAAGGTTAACTTATGAATTTGTCGGCCAAGTGGCCTCAGAAATGAAAATAAAACTTACCGTTTCTTCCAGCTTCCTGTTTAAAGTTTGCATCTCCTCAACCATACGGCGAACCTCCGATAATATAGTTTGTTCAGGGATCTTTCTTAAGGCTAACTTCCGAGCATTTGCCTAGAGAGAGAGAGAGAGAGAGAGAGAGAGAGAGTCAATTAATAAAAGAAATGGGAAAAGAAAATTAGTACTCAAAGTATTAAGGCAAAGAATACCACAGATAACATGAACCCTATTTATTATAGGAGGTGAATGCTAATCCTGAATAAGACTAAAGCGACTGGGGAATGAAAAGAAGGTACAAATCAAAGTAAGATATCCATTATCAGCTATTTCATGCTTATACATGTAAGACATCCATATATAAGCTATTACATGCTATTTAATTCATAAAAAGTTCCATCGTCATTTGCATCTATTGCATATATTTTAGAGCTCCAAAAGCAAATATTATGCTTCTGAAAGTAATCAAGTTGCTTGTAAATGACTGATGAAGCCCAACACTTTCATTTGTTCAGAATGCTTCAACATTAAATTGGTGTACAAAGATGTGTTTCATTTGCTCCTCCACAATTCAAATCCCACTTATTGTGCTGAGCTTTTTTCTTATCACCAAGAGTCAGACAGAAAATGAAATCTGACAGAAAATTGGGGTTTAGGGTCAAATATTCTTCTTTATCTCTCTAGATCGCTCCATCCTTTTGATGGTAACATCGTGGACACACAAGACAATCGAGAAGTTCCCAGGGCATTTTCATAGTCATTTGCAAAAGTGGATGAAAAAGGTAAGCCTATATATTATTTCCCAGATGAAAGAATGCCCAAAGCCTATGCATTTTCACTTTCACAATTACCCTCGACATTCAAAGGGTATTTTTATACCAGAAAGTTATTCTATCATATTAACAGATTCCAGAATTAAAAACTGAGAAAAAAAAGAGGGTAAGGGAATACAATTGGTGGCACTATTTCAGAAAGTAACGAAGTCTCAAACGAAGAAATTGATAGAAGAAACCACAATACACATGATTTCCCTCACATAAGCAAATAACAGCAGGGACATCTCAGTATATCTAATATATTTCTTATGTTTAGTCCTGTTCTAACAAAGACCTAAGATGAAGACCAAAGTTAAGTTGACATGTATGCACATCACCGGAACCATAGGTCCTTAGTAAATTTGCCAAAAACTAAGGTGATGCTTGGTTTATTAGAATGAACCTTAAATGAATAGGGCCATGCCAAGATTTCTTTGGAAAGGAAAAGTAAAGGGATACGGAAATTGCAGTGTCTCCAAAAATGATAAAACCAAATGCAATCCTGACAGATTTTCAACTCTCCCTGCTCTCTACCCTCTAACTCTCTTCACAGTCCATTCTTATTTCAATTGTATTCTATTTCAACCTTGATTCAATTCTATTCCAACGCTCATTTCAACAACCAAACACTGCCTAGGCGACCATTTCCAGCACTCGAAGAAAATGAACAATATGAATTCTACTCAGATTTACAAAGATTATCATCACACTTCATCTCAGCCTAATAATCTCCACATAATATGCCCATCATCTCATTCAATTATCGAACCATAAAATCATCGATGGAAATGAAAGAATATCAACAATTTCTCTAACAGAGGCTTAATTTCTACCAGTGCAAAATCAACAACAAAATGTTAAAATGATAACATTTAAAAATTTATAAAAAATAAAAATTAAAATAAAAAAGCTGACCTCTTTTAGGCGCTTTTCAACTTCCAATCGAAACGATCTGATTCTCCGTTCTTCGTAGCCCGAAAGAACCCTCGCATAGAACAAAGCTTTCTTTCCGAATTCAATCAGCTTGTTCATAATTTCTCACTTTATCATCCACCTCGCTTCGATTTCAGCTCAAACGCTTTCGAATTTTAAACTCAGGGCATTCAAAGCACCCTGATCAATCGACAATCAGAAATATATATATATACTTTTTGGAATCGGACAAAATACAAACAGAGGCGAAAATTCGGAAGTTCAATTCGACAACTAGAGAAACTAAAATTTCGGAAGTGTGGATCGAAGTGCGAGATGTGAAGCCTTCTGACCTTTACGTGCGGCGGTGCGGGAGCAATGGCTGTCTGCTTGGGTGGAAGACGGGAATGAGAGTGGGCAGAGTAGGGCTTTGTTTGGGCGTCTCTTCTGAGGACGACGTGCAGTTTTCAGTGTTTGGGTCTCTATTATGACGTCATATAGTTACACTTACACAGACGGGGGATATGTCTGAGTCTATGTCCAAACAACCTGTTACGCCTCATTTGTTTGCTACCCCACCACCCCTAATGGGATATGGCTTAGGACGTGCTTAAAGTGAGTTCACAAGAGTGGTGAACAAATTTCAAACATTATGCTTCACTTGTTACAGAAGATGATGCTTTTGTTTTGGAATGAATGTATTTCTATTCATCTCTCAAGCAGGGATTTATAAGATATTACAATCCTATCACTAAGGAAAAAAATAATTTACATAAAAACATAATAAACTAAGAATCCCAAGATTACAGGAATATATACACAAAAGCCAACACTCCCCCTCAAGTTGGTGCATATATATCACACATGTCCAACTTGTGTAAGAAACTTGAAAATTTATGACTTGATATAGCCTTTGTGAGGATATTGCCAACTGATCGTCTGTTCTTATTGTCGGTACCTCAATTATCTTCCCTTCCAATTTTTCTTTGATGAAGAATCGATCAACTTCAACATGCTTTGTTCTATCATGTTGTACCGGATTAAGTGCAATGTCACAGGCAGCTTTATTATCACAAAATAATTTCATTGGTTGATCATGTTCTATACCCATATCCCTTAGCAAAAGCTTAAGCCACAAAATTTCACAAATCCCCAAGGCCATACCTCTGTATTTAGCTTCTACACTGGAACGAGCAACCACGTTTTGTTTCTTACTCCTCCATGTAACCAAGTTACCCCCAACGAATGTGAAGTAACCTGATGTTGAGCGTCTGTCATCCACTAAACCTGCCCAATCTGCATCAGTATAATAGTCAATGCTAAGATGGTTATTCCTTTTAAACAAAATTCCTTTTCCTGGACTTCCCTTCAAATACCGCAAGATTCTGATCACTGCATTCATATGTTGTTCTCCAAGATCATGCATGTATTGACTCACTACACTTAAGGCATAGGCAAGGTCCGGTCTTGTGTGTGCCAAGTACATTAAACGCCCTACTAACCTTTGGTATCTTCCTTTGTCTACTGGGACTTGGTTAGGATCAACGTTAAGCTTCAATCATTTCTCTAATGGTGTAGCTATTGGCTGACAAGCTGACATGCCAGTTTCGTACAACAAATCAATAATATACTTCCTCTGAGACAGGAAAATTCCAGAACTACTTCTTGACACCTCAATCCCTATAAAATATTTCAGGGATCCAAGGTCATTCATCTCAAATTCTGTAGACAGGTATCTTTGCAAGGCTGCACGTTCTCCTGGATCATTCCCTGTTACCACCATATCATCTACATACACAATAAGTGTTGTAAGTTTCCCATTTCGCCTTTTTAGAAATAGAGTTGATCGGAGTTACTTTGTTTGTAACCAAATGCTCTCATAGATTTTGTGAATCTTCCAAACCATGCTCGAGGAGACTGCTTCAAACCATACAAGAATTTCTTCAACCTGCACACCTTTCTCTTGTATTTATCTGGTGCATTACATCTTGGTGGAAGATCCATATAAATCTCTTCTGTCAAATCTCCATGCAAGAAGGCATTTTTCACATCGAACTGCTGTAAAGGCCAATTAAGATTCGCAGCCAAGGACAACGAAACACGGACTATGTTGATCTTGGCCACAAGAGCAAATGTATCTGTATAATCGATTCCATATTTTTTTAGTGTACCCTTTTGCTACCAGTCTTGCCTTGAAGCGATCCACTGTCCCATTAGCTTTGTATTTCACAGTATAGACCCATTTGCATCCCACATGTTTCTTGCCACCTGGTAAGTCTGTGATTTCCCAAGTAGCATTCTTCTTCAAAGAGTTCAATTCTTCATTCATTGTTGCTTGCCAACGTGGATCAGCTAAAGCCTCATGCACACTGTTAGGAATAGATACAGTAGATAATTGATATACAAATGACTTATTTGATTCTGACAAGTGGCTGGTAGACACATAATTACTTAACGGGTATAACACATTAGGTTCTGGGTTGGGTCTATTAACTGGGTACCTAGTTTTGCATTTAGGATCTGCTTCATAAGTAAGTTTAGGAATACCTCGATTGACACGGTTAGGGAGACGACATGGTGGTGGTGCATCCGGGAGTGAAGACGATTGATTATGGATATTAGGGCTCAAAGATGGTGAGATTAACTGTGAGGTAGCCGGCAGCATTGAGTTGTCCAACGGTGAAGTAGGTAGGGAATTTTCGGGCTGTGTCAATCCGTCTTGTTCAAGGTTTTCAACATTGTTTTCATGTGAATGATCACCATTTGACTCCAAGACATCACCACTTAATTCCAAGTTATTCACATCATTATTCTCTTGTGAATCATCACCACTTGTCTCCAAGACATCATCATTTAAATCCAAATGACTACAATATCTATATCAGGAACAGTATAATCAAGAGTTTGAACTTCTACCTGATTCTCCCCCTGAAGTCCAGACTCGGAATGGGCAAAGTAAATATCGTTTTCATGAAATGCAACATCCACAGTGACAAACAACTTCTTAGTCGGAGGGTGATAATAGCGATATCCTTTCTGATTTAAGGCATAACCCACAAACACACACCGTAAAGCTCGAGGTTCAAGCTTACTCATCTGCTGTTTATGGAGATGAACGAAGGCCACACAGCCAAACACATGAGGTGGAAGATTTGGTACTGCAGGAGCATCAACATATGAAGAGAGAGCCTGAAGTGGTGTCTGAAAATCAACTGACCGAGATGGAACACGATTAATGAGATACGCAGCTGAGGTGAGAGCTTCTCCCCAATAGGACAACGGGAGATGTGCCTCGAGTAAGGAAGCACAAACAACCTCCAGAAGGTGACGGTTCTTGCGTTCTGCAACTCCATTTTGTTGTGGAGTATATAGACATGTAGTTTGATGAACGATACCTTGATAATCCAAAAAAGTACGAAGTTCAGAGTTCACATACTCACCACCATTATCACTTCTGAGAACCTGTATTCGTGACTTATATTGCACTTGCACCATTTTGTGAAATTGTTGGAACAATGAAGTAACTTCACTTTTGGACTTCATGAAACAAACCCAAGTCATACGTGTGCAATCATCAATAAAAGTAACAAACCAATAAGCACCACCAAATGTAGCAGTTCTAGATAGTCCCCAAACATCAGAATGGATTATCATAAATGGAACATAAGTTTTTGTAAAACTGGACGGAAACGAAGTACGATGACTTATAGCCAATTCACAAACACCACATTTAAAGCTAGAAACATCACTCTTAAGAATGAGGCTAGGAAACAACCTCCGTAAATAACCGAAAGAAGCATGACCAAGTCTATGATGCCACAACCAAACCTCCAAAGCTTTGTTCTGCTCCCCCTCAGGTCCTCCCACAGTAAGAGCTTGAGTCAACATCTGGGTATTGCTCGATGTTAGTTCCAAGTAGTAAAGCTTCCCCTTTCCAATACCATAACCAATCGTCTTACGAGTCCGAATATCCTTAAAGACATAAAAGGAAGGCCAAAAAATCACAACACAATGTAAGGCGACGGTTATTTGAGCGACATATAATAAATTATAATCAAGAGAAGGAACAACAAGCACAATATCAAGACTAAGGGTATCTGAAAGGGTGACAGTTCCTTCCCTAATAATAAGGGCAAGATTACCGTTGGCAACACTCACGATAGTTTTGGTGGATGGTTTTAAGGTTTCTACCTGTCTAGAATCACAAGTCATATGTTCAGTAGCACTAGAATCAATTATCCATGTATTATTCGTAACAGAAGCAGAAACCTTTAAAGCCTTACCATTCATACCTGCATTAGTAGAGGCAGACACTTCTTCAACTATATTTTCAGGAACTATATTCGCATCAGCAAACGTTGTACATGCAGTCTTATTCTTATGTTTGATTCGGTCGGATCGAGATGGAGCGGTATGACTCCAGAGTGCCATTTCCCAGGAGCTTCAATTAACACAGGCCAACAAGAAAGAAGCCCAATAAACCACAAACAACCAATTAATGGTAAAAAACCAAATCAATGATTTTGTGCCCGTGTGGGCCAAAAAACCAAAAAAAAAAACAATTGTGTTCCTTTTTTCTTGTTTTGTCCTTTGTGCCGTTTTTCTTTCTTCCTTTTTTTATTTTTTTTCCTTTTCTTTTTTTGACGATCAATTGCAGACTTTAGCAAAACAACTTTAACGCAAAGAAAAAAACTGCAGAAGTTCAGTGAACGACGGAACGAGAAGAAAAGAAAAAAAAAACAACAGTTGGCAACTGCGGATCTGTAGCAGAGCGTGGGTGGTTATTGGGTCTGGGACTTTGAAGAAGCAGCCGCGGTAGGCAAACAGCGTGAGTTGTAAGGACGGGTATGGTTTAGGTGCAGGACGACACGGTGGTACGATGGCGAGAATGTAGATGCGACTGTTGCCGCAATAACCTGCAAGTTTGTGGGCTATTCGATCTGGGGCAACCGGATGGCCTAGAGGGTTATGGTAGGTGGATGCAGAGATCGGTGCGGTAGACTCGAGTCTAGCAACAACGGTGTCGCTCGCTGGTCGGACGGTGCGCTGCACGAATGGCTGCACGGGTGGTGGTTCTGGGTTCTCGGCCAGCAACGACGGTGTCGCTTGCTGGTCGGACGGTGCTGCACAACTAGTTGCGCGACCGATTCTTATTTATTTATTTATTTATATATATAACTTAGGCTCTTGATACCAAGAAGAGAATGCTTTTGTTTTGGAATGAATGTATTTCTATTCATCTCTCAAGGAGGGATTTATAAGATCTTACAATCCTATCACTAAGGAAATAAATAATTTACATAGAAACATAATAAACTAAGAATCCCAAGATTACAAGAATATATACACAAAAGTCAACAGTAACGCCTCATTAAGGGTGCAAAGTTTGGAATAGAATTTCATATTCCACAATTAAAATTTTCGATATGAACCAAACATTTCCAAATCCAAATTGAATGAAAATTGAAATAGAATTAGTATTTAAATATGAATTTTCGACCCAACTTTTTCACAGTGTTCTGAACTTATTTTGAAAAAATTTCTGAAATTTTTTGTTTTTTTATAACTATTTACTACAATTATGTATTTTTTAATCGACTTTTATTGAAAATTTAAAATGATTTTTATTCGTTATTATTATTTTAATTATATACAACAAAACTTCTTTAACATAAATACTCTATAAAAGAATAACTTTTTAAAATCATAAAAAGAAGATTTTTTTTATCCCATCTTAAGAAAACACATATCCATATAATAATTGTCAATTAGTACTCTTCTATTGATTAATATCCTCAAAGTTATAAAATTAGTTTGGTCAAAACTTTATGATTTAATAGACGTTTTACTGTACTTCTATATGAAAATGGATGAAACATGACAAAAATTAATTGAATTTATACATAAACATATGCCAAATATTGTAAAAGAACAATAAATTTGATTTACAAAAAAGTTTGAAAATATTCAAAATCTTGTAAGATATATGAATTTTTGAATTAGGTTTTCAAATTTTCGAGATTACTCTGACTTTGAGAATTAAAAATAAAAATAAAAATTTGGTTCAAAATTTTTTGAATAAAAATTGGAAACCTTGTTTCTAATTCTACCAATCTGAAAATTACCCTTATGTTTGATATTAACTCACCAATTACATTTTATCACCTAAAAAAGGTTTTAAGAAAAATACTCCGTTGTTGTAGTCTATTTTATTTGACAAGGGGAAGGGGGCTGGTGACAAAGGAGAGAAAAGAGAGATGTATTTGTAGAATTGTGTAGAAGAATGTGTGTGTTATTCTCCCTATGTAGTGCCTTTATTTATAGTAATAAGAGGGAGAAGAATTCCTTCATCCCCAAGGAATACAAGTTCATATAGAAAATAATAACTAGAATAAAATATAATCTAGGATTTACATAATCACACTTAAACTAAGAAGGTTTACAAATCCATGATTTTTTTTCATACAAATGGTAGATTTTCAAGGGTATTTTTGACACTCTAAAGGCAAAAAAAAAAAAAAAAAAAAAAAAAGCCCACAACAAATTAATCTAACAATGTTAGCAACCTTTGCATTGCCCTTATATAGTGCAGTTGTTTGTCTTCACTAGACTGGATTGTGCTAGGTTCCCCGTTAGTTCCTTTGTACAAAAGAACTCCGGGCTTGTTTACGTATCTGTAATCAGAATGAAAATGTGAAATTGAATTCCGATTACGAAGTACTCCGGTATTTATTAAACATGAAGGAATCATAAAAGCAGTGAGGCCCACACAAATTTTGGAATTCAATTCCTTGTATTGGTGGAATTGGATTCCCTAGATGTATGTGGTAATCCAATTTCTAATTGCTTGGGCAATCGGAATGACACTTTTGTTCCCTTTATGCCCTCACGCACTTTTTTTATTTCTAAGACTCCTTTATAAACCCATTAACCCTAGTTTAATTATGCACAGCTCCTCATTTTTTTTATTTTCATGCTCATTCACATTATGCACAACTCCATGTATATGCCGAAGAGAAAAACCTACAACTTGAACGAGAAAATTTAAATATTAAAGTAAATATATAAATTTATTAAAAAATAAATAAACAAAAGCATTTTAGTGTGCCTATGAAATAAAAAAAACAATTTAATTTTTTTTCTTACTATTATATATTATATCAAACTTTATTAAAAAATGTATATAAAATATTTGATTTGGAACAAGAACATTCTAGTAATCATACTTGTTTATATTCCGATTATCCTGAATTGGTAAACAGCTTTGGAATGAGGAGAAGTCAGAATCTGAATACCTCATTCCAACTCCTCAATTCAATTCATCTTATTTTCATTACAGATACATAAATACACTGCCAGTAGTCTTGTACAATTCTTAGTGACCTTCTCAGATTAAATTTACTTTTTTATTTGTTTTCGAACTCTTTATTCACAAATTTCAAACCAAGAGCTCTCACACAAATACCAAGAACTCGGAAGTATCAAAATCGAAACTTGAAAACCTGCTACACCACCAAGCAATTACTGCAGAAGGAACTGTTTATTAACAGACCACAGCAAGACGCTTAGTCGCGACTTAAAACGATATCATTCAAAACCGTACGTACATAGAAATTTAACAGCAGCGACACTATCCGATCACTATCAGTCTATCACCCATCAAAGAGTGGGCAGTATATCAACCCCGCATTTTGTATTTAAGGTCACATGTAAAACCTCTACATAGACAAGTCATGTTCTGATTTAGCATCACAAGGGTTACAGGAGGAGCTTCAATCCCTTCTTTTCTTCTTCCTCTCATTCCTCTCAGCCGAGTTCTTCAACTGCGTAAGGAAACGATAGACATTTTAGTTAACAGACAACATCTCTTTATATATTTCAATTGACATGACAGAATCAACAGTTTGGATGTGGGGGCACAAGAAATGATAAGATTAGGAATGAGGATATCAGAGGTAAAGTAGGAGTAACCGAAATTGAAGGAAATATGAAAGAAATCGGTTATGGTGATTTGGACATGTGAAACGAAGACCTACTGACGCTCCGGTTAGAAGATGCGATTACGGAACAGAGATTCAAGGCCAAAGGAGTAGAGGAAGATTTAGGAAGACTTTGGAAGAGACTATAAGAAAAGACTTGGATTACTTGGATCTAACAGAAGGACGTGGCACACAACCCAGCGCAATGACGTTCTAGAATTCATATAGCCGACCCCACTTAGTGGGAAAATGCTTTGTTGTTGTTGTTTGTATGACAGAATCAACAGTCATAGATATGATGGAAAAGAAGACCAAGACGAGGGTTTTGCTCTTAAAGCATTCAGGAGAACTTACCATGATAATCAGTATACGGACAAACACGGCAACAAAGTCGGTGAAAAGGGTCAGGGCATGCTTGACATAGTCCAGGTCACCATGGTGTGCCTTCTCAATCATTTCCTGGGTGTCGACTACCATGTAGCCCACGAAAATCAAAAGCCCGAAATACAGCTGCAACATAATTTGAGACAACAATTAGATGACTGCAAATTATAGCATTTCCCATCGGTCACATGACTAATTGACAATTCCTTACCTCAAACTTGAAAAGTGCTGCAGAACCCCCAAAGATAGAAGCAGCAAAGTGCAACCACATTAGCATAGAAAGGCCAGAAGAAAGCAAACCCCCCAGGTAAAGGTATTCCCGGCGCCTTGCCAACATGGCTGCTGCTGAGAAACAACCAAAGGCCAGAGCAGTTCCTCCAAATGCACTGATCAAGACACTGGCTCAAAAGAAGACAACAAAAAATCAGGACGATGAGTGAATCGAATTATCCTAGAGAGAAAAAATAATGGACATAATAGCTAATACATAATTTTGACACAACAAAACTGTTGTTAATAGATGCGGTCACTTCTATCTTAAGAAATACAAGTATTATAGCACATAAATGGTAGAAAGAAGAATAATGGTTCAAGAAGTTTCACGTCATTACATGTTACTCAGCTCGAACATCAAATCAAATAAAGAGTACAAATGCTAACACATATGTACCTTGGGTTAATCTCAATGGCCAGTTCAATTAAAGGCCCAATCGTAGCCCCCTCAAAGAGACCAGCAGCCATCAGGAGAGAAACCCTCTTCTTCTGCTCAACGGAATAAACACAACACATGAAAACCAATAAACAATTGCGATAACACAAATACATATGACTGCAGGAAGATAAAGAAAGTTAAACCAATAAATCCTACCTCTTGATAGGTTGGTGTGCAGAGTAACCACACCATGCAGCCCATGCAAGAAAGAGCGGTGATAATGCCTCCGATGTTCCACAGGATATGGAGGTAGGCTCCAGCAGCTGATGCAATGAGGGCGCAGCATAGAGTGAGGTAAACCTGCAAAATTTAAGATACCAATCAGTAAATCAAAGTCGTTATGGTTTGCACAAAACCGCAAAATCCATCAAACCAAATTCCCCAGCCAAAACCATCTAATCAAAGAAAGTCAAGCCACTAAAATGGGGGCATTCATACTTATTCCACTATCATTCGAGTAGTCGGCGAAATCAAAACATCCCAGAAAAGCAACTTGACAGAGAAAGAAGAACACGGGAAAGCCCCGCCCTTTGTGATTTTTTCATTCCCCACCGCAAATACAAATAACTACAATATTTACAAAGAAAAGCTATGAAAATACTCCCTAATCGCAACATCCACATGATCTATGAATCTCTCTATTGTTGTCCCTATTTCTCTTTTCCTAACACCAAGATTCTAGGTAACAAAACAAGTGAAAATCCATTCCCAATTGTGTATATAAACGAATTAAACCTAAACGGAACCCTAGATATCAAAATCAATACCTCCAGCACAATTTTCTCAGCACATAATTGTAACCATCAAGAGAAATTAAACGAAGGGGGACCAAAACCCTAACACTTCTCGCACCACGCCTAAATTGCTCGGTCTAATACACAAACAGTGAATATAACCAAGAATACAGAGAAAAATACAATGAAATTTTCTCTCTTTCTAAATGATTTTCTCGGCAACAAAACAGAATAGAATCAAACGAGGATGAAATCCACTTTGGAGAAAGAGGAATCCGTACCAATTTGAGATGATTCTGAACGACGGGAGAGATCTGACGGAAATTCTTGAGAGACTCGGAGGCCCAGCGGTTTCTCGATGACGTTTGGGAATCGAAGAAAGACGTGAAGGCGTCCATGGTTGCTTGGTAGGCAAGAAAGGAAGAGGGAGCAAGAGAGAGAATTTGCAGGCAAAAAGTGAAAACTGAAAGCAGATGCGAGACGGGGATCTGGAATTTGTAGGGGCTCCCTCAGATGACGGGTTTTCCTAGAAACTTCCAGTTTTTTCATCAACTCTAATTAATTAATTTCTGAAGCGTTAATTTACATCTTTGCCCTTGCGGTGTGCATCGGATCCGAAAAAATGGCGACTCCTGTAAGTCGGTAATTGGAGTAGTTACATTTTACCCTTTCAGGTTTGTAATTAATTTCAATTTTTTATAATATTTTTATAATATTTCACTTTTATATCTTATTTCTTATTTTATTTCAATATAATACCTCCGTTACATTTTTCATCAATTGATCCGTTAATAACTTACGTGGTTATTAAATTTGTACTACGTGAAAAAAAAAAATTTATTCATTAAAAATATTATAATAATTTACCCTATTTATTAAAATAAAAAAAAAACCCTAAACATATTTCCCTTCCCTGCAAGTTGCAACCCATTTTCCCCCTTCATTGCAGCTAAAGCTCAACTTACATAATATGGCTCCAAATAGCCATCCATTAAATCCCCCCAATCCACCACCAAACAATCCAACCCCCGCCACAATGCACACCAAGACCGACTCCGAGGTGACCAACCTCGCGCCGTCGTCCCCCACTAGATCCCCAAGCCGCTGCCCCATCTATTACGTCCAAAGCGCCTCGCGCGACTCCCACAATGGAGAAAAGACTGCCACGTCGTTTCAGTCTACCCCCATCATTAGCCCCTCTGGCTCCCCTCCTACTCCCATTCCTCCGTCGGCCGCCACTCATGCAAGTCCTCCTCCACACGGTTCTCCGGGTCACTTAAACCCGGATCCCAAAAGATTAACCCCAATGACGGGTCCCGCCACCACCGGAAAGGTCAAAAATGTGGAAGGAGCCAGCCGTCATTGAAGAAAAAGGCCTTCTGGAGGAAGAATACAGCTTTCCTCCATCGCTGCAGACTTCAATAGCAGGGGCTGGTGTGACTGGCAAAGGGACTTGAGTTCGGCAAGAAGACCATCATCGATTCGGAGGTTTTTGGGATTGTTCGGCGCAATTGGGCCGTTGACTTGAGGTTGTCGAGGTCCAGATCTAGGGATCGCTTGAGGTGGGGTGGGAGGGGTTGGGTTGCAAGGAAGGGATCGGGGAAGATATTTAGGTTTTTTATTTTTTATTTTTATTTTTATTTTATTTTAATAATAGGTTAAATTATTATTATATTTTAAATGCTTAAAAAATTATTATTTTTGCCACATGGTACATATTTGGCAACCACGTGAGCATAAATGTGGATCTCATATTTGCCACGTCATTACTTAACGGTTTACTTAACAGATTTTCTAACGGATGTATGAAATTAAAATAAAATGATAAGTAAATGTATGAAATTGAAATGTTTTAAAGATATTGTAAGGAATTGAAATTGATCCCAAACTTGAAAGGTTAAATTGTAATTTACCCTAAAAGGTATTATGTGGCTCATTTTTATTGGTTATCAATTAGTATAGGCTGATTGGGTGTGTTAAAAAAGCTTTTTCGCAACTTGGAACTAGATTTTCTTCTAGCTTGAGCTTAAACCTTCAATTCATTTTTTACGATAATCGAACCTAAAACCTTTCACATATAAGTATATATATATAATACTTTTTAAAATAATCAAGCATGTACGCAAGCAATCAAATATTTGACTATTATTAATATTTTTCTAATTGACATCATAAAGTCCTAATAAATTAATAGTAACTAATTTAGAAACATAAAATTAGCATGAATTTTATAAAGGGAATTTTAACGAAAAGTTCCCAGTACTATTTATTTTAACGAAAAACAAAATTTTACACTAAAAAATAAATCCTAAAATTATTCATTTTACCCTTTATTTTGTCATTATCGTTAAAACTCAAAGTTTTCAAACTTTTTTCATTAGTTTTTCTTTTTATAAAAGATTTGTCCGAAAGGTCATTGTCTTGGGTTTGGACATTTTTCTCTATTTAAAAAAAAAATTCCGGCTCCCAATTCACCTAAACGGTGAAATGATAGCCCAGCATTTAGGCTAGTCTATAATTCAATTTTGTTGAACAAAAATGTTTTCTTCATGATTCCACCCCAAAAACCACCTAAACAATCTTAAAACTAGTTTTTAAAACACTGGTTAGATATGCTCTAGATGCCGAGTAGGTAACAAACAATGAGTTGTCATTTAATACTACAGTTTAATGATATTCATCTTCACTTGTAAATGAGAGGTCTTAAATTCGATTCTCACCAAAGACGAATTTGAACCAAATTATTGCTAACTCATTGTGAGACTTAGTCTATTCTCCCACATCTTAATGTAGATAATATCGTTTGTTAAAAAAAAAAAACAAACAAACAATGAGTTGAATTTCGAGGTCACACCAAAAATCAAAATGAATGTCATTTTAGCAATTAAATGCGTTATGGAAGGGCAGATAAGGAAATGGAGCAAAGATAGTTCTGGTGGAGACTAGAGGTGGAGGCTTCCGCGTGGCTTCTGCGTGTTTTTGTCAACCTTGACATCGCTTTCTCCCTAAGCAATTAGCAACCGGCATAGGTGCCCTATTGGTAAATCGAACCTTGCCACATCAGCAACATGATGTGGTGTGTTCCCATCTGTCCTTTTTTACACCAATATTGTTCTTGACCAGTAAAACAAATTCAACTAGATTTTGCATCATTGAAATGGTGCATTTTTGCTCACCCACATTAACTATAAGGTATGCTCACCACCCCTTTCAATATTTGCCATGTGTAATCCACACTAACTCTAGTTAAGCCTTATTTTTTTTGCTTTAATTAATAGGAGAGAGAATCTACTTTTACTCATTTACTTCCATATATATCTTTTCTTTTTAAAATTTTTATTATAACTTAAAAACTTCCCTTTTTGAATACAAGCAGACTCAACCCTGCGCATGCATCTTTTGGGTTTTCCATCTGCTATTTTTCTCTAACTACAAAAAGGTATGCAATTCCCATTTATTTGCTTTTTAGGATTATTATAGGTAAGGATGGGCATCAAACACCCATTTCGTGTTAAGGATGAGGCGGTGGTAGGGTAACCTGACAGGATAGTACTGCCCAGAGTCTACATCTTCATCTGCATCATAAATATTTTAAATTATGTTCCATCATGGATTATAGGATGTCAATATATATGCTTTTCTTAGGATTATTATAGGGTGTCAAAATATATGCTTTTTATGATCATTATATGGTGTCAATATATATGCTTTTTAGGATTATTATAGGGTGTTAATTTAATTCAATATTAGGTAATTTGATACTTATATAGATGGAACATCAAGATGATGAGTTTCATACTCCATCTTCCAGTGATGCCAAAGAATCAGTTGATTGTATACACTTAGATTCAGATTCCAAAACCTTTGAAGTCTGGGATCAAAATGAAGAAAAAGGAGAATTTACAAGCAAAGTTGGTGATATTTCTCTGGGGGTGACTTTTGATAATGAGGATGATGCATGTAATTACTACAATGCATATGGTAAAAGGGTTGGATTTAGCGTGAGAAAGAACAGAGAGAATAATGATAGGTAAAGTGTGCTAAAGAAAAAACAATTTTGTTGTTCTTGTGAAGGTTTTTATAAAAATAAAAATAACAAATAAAAAAAAACTCCAAAGAAGAAAAGAGAAGAAACAAGATGTGGCTGCAAGGCAATACTTGAAATCAAACTTAATTTAGAAAGGAAGTTTGTTGTGACAAATTTTGTTGCTGAACATAGTCATGTTCTTGTTCCGGCATCAAGTTCTCATTTATTGAGGTCACAACGATTAATATAGTCTTCTCAAGCAAAATTGATAGATCAAATGCATTCCGCAAGACTACAGTCATCTCAAATCTTCTCATACTTTACCACAGAAGTAGGAGGGTCTCAAAAACTAAATTTTATTCAGTCAGATTGTAACAATTTGATAATGAGAAAGCGCATCGGGATTCTTAAAAAGGGCAACTCAAAATGTTTGCTTGAATATTTTAAGAAAAAGAAAACTGAAGACAAGTCATTTTTCTATTCTCTTCGAACAACCGAGGAGAATGAAATAAGTGGTTGTTTTTTCTGTGATGGAAATTTGAGGTGCAATTATACTATATTTGGTGATGTTGTGTGTTTTGATACGACATTCAAAACGAATAGATATAATATGGTGTGTGGCCCAGTAGTTGATATCAATAATCATGGTCAAACCATACTTTTCAGATGTGGTTTGCTAGATAGAGAGACATCAGATGCATGTGAATGGCTGTTCAAGGCCTTTTTACAAGCCATGGATGGAAAAGCACCAGGAACCATATTTCCAGATCAAGCCTAATCAATCGATGTTGCGATTAGTGAAGTATTTCCTAATTGCCACCACGGACTTTATTTGTGGCACATATATCAGAATGCTGCGAGGAACTTGAATCATGTTTTTAGTGAGTTTAAGAGTTCAAAAGATGCATATATGATACAGAGACTGTTGAAGAATTTGAATCAAGTTGGAATAAGTTACGTGATGATTATGAATTGAGAAAAAATGATTGGCTAGAAGGGATATATCTATTACATGAGAAATGGGCACAAGTTTATGGTCGAGACCACTTTTGTGCAGATATTACTCTTGACCAATTCCTATTATATTATTTTTACATATTATTCACAAGTTTCTTTTTCCACTATACTGTGATCCATTTCCATTTTTTTTCTTAGGTATGACAACAACACAAAGAATTGAAAGCATGAACAAGTTTTTGAAAAAGTATTTTGCTCGAAACCTCCTTCTGCAAGAGTTCATCATCCAATATGATAAAGCAGTAATAGATCGAAAAGAAAAGGAATGGCAAGCAAAAGATGCAACTAAACAAAAATGGCGTAGTTTGTATTCTGATTGGAATGTGAAGATTGAAGCAACAAAGCAGTATACAAGTAAGATTTTTTATTGTTTCCAAGAGGAGGTTAAGAAAGTTTTAAATTTGAGGCTACTAAAATTAGAAAGTGATGATGGGCTAACATGTACATACACAGTAATGAACTCAGGAAAACAAGGAATTAATAGAACACTTATGTATGACCTTGCAAATCAAATAGTTTTGTGCAGTTGAAAAAAGTTTAAGTTTGAGGGGATTCTTTGTGCACACGCTCTAAAGTTATACTATGATTTAGACTTGTCAAGTATACCATCCGATTATTATTTGAAAAGATGGAGCAAGGATGCTAAATGTGGTATTGGATTTGATTCTTATGGTGAACCGGCTATGAATAATTTAGACTCATCTTCCTTGGTTCATTATAGCGAGCTATCTAATATAGCACAAAGAATCATAGCAAAAGGGACAAAAAATAGCAAAAAATGTAGTTTTTTGAAATCTGAGTTGTTAAAGTTGGAGAAAAAAATGGAAAAGCATGCCAATTTTGGAGAACAAGATGATGGAACAAATTATGTAAATTATGTTAAGCATGTGACTGAAGCAGAGAAAAATCTTAAAATCCAAGATCCAAAAGTTCAGAAGTCCAAAGGTGGGGGTAAAGGTAGAATGAAGAGTGCTTTGGAATCTAATCAACCTAAAAAGAAAGGTCCATACAAGAGAAAATGTTAGCACTTATTTGGCTTGTTTTTATTTACTATTTGATTCACAATTTGCATTTGTCAATGTAATTATTATTTTTATTGTTTAATAGCTTTTAAAGAATCCAATTCAAATGCATATGAGATGAACGGACTATCAACAAGATATGCACAAACTCAGGTTTATCGTTTAGCAATTTTTTGTCATGAATGTTTTATTTATTTATTTATATTTTTGTTCATTAGCATTGTTTTAATATATTTCTGATGGATCAATTGGAATTGGTATCTAGGGACATATTGGAATGCCAAGTTAAAACCAACTCAATATGGCACCCGTAAGTCAAGTCACACATTTTCCTTATGGATTTCCAATTGTTCCTTGTGTTCAAGGGATTCAAAATCTGCCAATTCAAGGGATTCAAAATCACCAACTTGGATTTCAAGCTATAAGTCCCATGATGTCCAATTACTCATTTATTTGTATCTTCACTAAATGTACTATATATATATATATATATATATATAGTGTACTATATTTTTGTTCTCTAGTTTCATAAGTAATTTTTTTTCTTTTTATTAATTTGCAAGAAAGCATTCAAACAATACCTTGGGAACCACTCCTCAACTAAAATTTTCAAATCCATCAACATCAAACATTCAACCAATCCCTTTGGGAACCACTCATGAACTGAAATTTTCAAATCCATAAACATCTTAGATCAAGTTGTAATAGAATTTAGAAATTTTTTTTTGGAATGACATCCTTTGAAGTGGAGAATATTCATCCTACTAGCTTTGTACAATTTCATTTTGATGAGTTTCATCTCAAACAATTGTATTTTGTTGGATATTGATGAGTTTCATCTCAAACAATTGTATTTTTTGGACTAGCTTTTTGTACAATTTTATTTTGACGAGTTTCAAATAAAACAATTGTATTTTGAATGACATCCTTTGTCCTATTAGTTTTGTCACTGAAATTAGTTTTTGTTGGATATTGACGAAGTGATTTGATATGATTCGTATATCCATATAAAGTTAGAATCATATGCAGATGGAAGATCAAGCTCACATATTTTAATTACCATAAAAGTTTGATTACACATATTTTGATTACCATAATCTCCAACTAGTTACAGATCCTATTTATGATAAAAACTCCTTACATGATCATACAATAGTAAGGATCTAAGTCATGGAAGTTTACAGAAAACAATGACTATGAAGGTGTAATCGACATTGGGGTTGTAAGTTTGTGTTTATGTTTTTAAATTGGAATTAGTTGAGTCTGTTTGTATTCAAAAATGGGAGTTTTTAAGTTTTAATAAAAATGTTAAAAAGAAAGGATATATATGGAAGTAAATGAGTAAAAGTAGATTCTCACTCCTATTAATTAAAGCAAAAAATAAAATAAAAAAAAAGAGGCTTAACTAGAGTTAGTGTGGATTACACATGGCAAGCATTGAAATGGGTGGTGAGCATACCCTATAGTTAGTGTGGGTGAGCAAAAATGCACCCTCATCGAAAAGAATCCAATGAAATTTGGTTAAATACAAAGATACGTAATAACCAGAACACAAATTCACAATTATCATCCAACTCTTAGGTTAAGATTTAAAATTTTAGTCTAGAAATAGTTTTTTTTTTCGCAAATAATTTTAGGTTAAAAATTTAGCCTGAAATTATTAAAAAATGAATTTAAACTATTTTTTTTTTAGAAATTTTTCAAACATAAAATTTAGGTAGATTATCATAATTTATTTTTATGAACATTTTAACCTAAAAATATTTAGATTCCGATATAAGTTAAAAATTCACTAAATCGACCCATATAAATGTATTTATAGAGTTTTTTTAGTGAATTTTGATTTAAATAATTTTTTAATTGTTTCAGCTCTGGATTTATTTTTCGGCCATTATATCTTTTTTTTATTGTTAGATTTGATTATATTTTATCTCAACTGTTGAATTTCATGTATTTAGAAATTAAATAGGTTTGAATCTCGATCACTAGATCAACCAACGATCCAATAGTTAAAACTGTTGAATCGAAAAAGAGCAGTTAGGCTCGTTTACATTCTCATCATAAGCAAGCCCCACTTCTTATCAGCCCTTGCGCATCTCGAGCATTGGGCGCTGCCTTGCTGTGGCCTTCATTTTTCTAGGCGTTGCCACGCGCATAAGGTGAGCTAGCCTTTTAACCCTGGCCGGAATTTAGGCTAAATTGCCCAAATTTTAAGTTTTAACCGAAAACTTATTTTAGGTCCAACCATTGGAGAATGATTGTGTTAGTTTAAAACCTAAGGGCCTGTTTGATATCATATTAAAAAAATTTCATCATTTCTTAAGAACATATCTTGAAAATAATTTTCTTTAAGACTCAAAAACTTGTTTAGTATGAAATTTAAAATTTTTAAATTTTAAAACTTAAACTGGACAAAGAAATCCAAAGAGAGGACGTTGCAAGAGAGGGAGAAAGAGGAGAGATGAGGAAAAAAAAGTAAGAGAGGATCGGAGGAGTGAGAAAGAAGAGAGACTATCGAGGAGATAAAGAGGAGGAAGAGAGAGATAATGAAGAGAGAATGAAGAGAGAATGAAGAGAGGGGATTGGAAGAGAGAGAAAGAAGAAAGAAAAAAAGGAGAGAGACATATTTGGAGTGAGAGGGGAGGAGAGAGGGAAAATAAATGAGTGAACTTTAAGTTTAAAAATTCTAAAAACTCACTTGTGGTGTTTTTAGAGAATATACTATATTTTTAAGTTAGTCTTAAGTTTAGTTTTTGAAAATAATCCTACCAAACAAGTTTTTAATGCCTTAAATTTGAAAAGTGATGTTGAGTTTAAAAAGTTGGATTCAAGTAGAGTACCAAACATGACTTAAATTTTTTGTTTTAACCCAAACGATAGATATATCTAAGAGGTGAAAAGTTTGAATTTAAAACACCAGTGAGTTGAATATGAATGACATAACTACTAGGAAAATTAAGGTCCAATTTGTGATTGCTATGCTTTTTTTAAATTCTGTCGTGTTTCAAGAATAATCGGTTGTAAATTAAAACAATTGAGCGTTTATTTTGAAACAACTTTAAAGTGGAGTAACTTTTGATGAAAAAAAAAAAAACCAATAACAAACCGGGCCTAAAAGTATACACAATAGGTGAAAAGCAAACAAAGATGAGATGAGATGGTAAATAAGAGATCTTAAATTCAAATTTCGTTGACTACGAGTTCGAACTATTTAATCTCTCACCGCTAAAAAGTGACAAGGCTGTAACTATACAACATTTTTTCATTGACGCAAATTACCAAGACAAAGTAGGAGCCGGAGATTATGATACAACTTTGTCTAAAATCCAAAGCTCTAATCCCAGCCGGTTAGTCCTAACGATGTTTTGTCCATCTAAAACGGGAGCCATTTCTTGCGTTCCAAGTTACAGCACTTGCCTCTGAAGCCTCAGCTTTCTCAGCTCTTCATGGCACGGAGCAAAAAACTCATGTCGAAGTGCTTCCTCGGCGCTTATCCTAACCCTCGGGTTCACTGCCAAGCACTTATCGACAAGATCAAAAAGCGGTCCCGGGATTTCGTTGAAGAAATCCGGCCTCTTTGTGCTCCTTCTACACCAATCCTGCAGATTGATAGACGGCAAAGATTCTGTACAATAGAGGCCCTGTGACAAAATATTACTTTGCAATTTCAACGACTCTGCAGATTGAAATATCATGTACTAGATCGAAGAAGTAATGAATGATTAATACCGCTGGAAAGGACAATTCGCGGTCGTGTAGCTTGGCAACTTCCCATAAATCTTCACTGCCTCTCAACTTTGCGATGTCCTTTATGTTCCTGATAACACCCATGGCAATGGTTAGCAAAATATTTTATATAAAGAATACAGAGAACTAGGATTACGCATAAAGCGTTTGGATCGAAGCAAGGGTGTTTACTGTTCAGGATCGCCACCAAAGGGTGTTCTGCCAATCATGAAGTAGAGAAGAGTGACACCGGCAGACCAGATATCAAGCTTGGGGCCTTGAAATGGGGATCTCAAGAGAACCTGCATAAACCACACAGAATTATGACAAAAAAAATTCAAGAAATGAAAGAGATGGTTTCAATCGTTTACCATAAGTTATCAAAATGGCACTGTTTTTCATCATGATTCCATCTCAATTTATTTCATTAATCTAACAGCTTCGTAGAAAAAGAAAAAAAGAAAAAACTATCCAAACAATTTGGTCCAATTTCATGTGCACCTCAAGTACTCCAGAATGGGAGTGGAGAGTCAAACACAAGACCTCGGGTGAAGGGGTAAATGCTTTTAAACACTTAAGTTAGAAAGCGTCACAAGGTTGGTTATTGCTTGGCTAAGTTTCTTAGTTCTTAGTACGAGTAACCAGTGTGATTCCAACAATGCATAAAGTTACAAGATTTACAGAGTGTAATGGCAGGACAAATTGAGGCTATATGGATAAACTAAGGTAAATATAACAACCATATGAACCTCACCTCCGGAGCTCGGTATCCTTTAGTTCCAGCACAAGGACCTTCTTTCTTTTGCTTTCCACCCCCTAAGACAAAATATGAACAAACAACAGTAAAGAAATTTGCTAGTCCAACCAGATTGTCCAAGACTCCAAGTCACTGAAAGAAACAAACCTCTGCTTCTGATCAAATCTGCACCACCAACACCATTGCCAGTTGAGTGCAGAGGCATTGGAGTGATATAGAAAAGCTTTTCATCCTCATTTCCAGGAGGGGCAGGAATCCTCTTTCTCATAGGAGCCGAAACACCTGATGATATATGGTTTTGATTCTGCATTGCTTCCTGTACTAGGTTGATGAGCTCTTTCCTTCCTTGGGATGGCACAGGTTCCCTCAACCTTTCTACTGGAGGAGTCCTGATATTACTCACATCCTTTACTGATGTTATACCTGAGCCATCTGCACCCTGACTTTTGATTAGGCTTCGGCTACCCGAAGAATTGTAGGGCTTTATTTGGCTAAGAGCCTTTTTTTTCAAGTCCCTCGGATCAAAAGTGGATTTGAGACCTTTTTTGGTCTCCCCATTGGCAATTATTAAAGACTTAGCAGTTGGCAACTTCTGAAGTGGGGTTTGAGGTACAGATTTTGCATTTGTAAGTTTCTCATCATAGTCATATCCAGATTTTAATTTGCCTGTGAAATATCAAAAATTAGCTTCATCAATTTTCCATTCTTTCTACCAGAAAACTCAATTAAAAAACATTTAGCACATATAAGCAAAATGCTATTGTTTTTTTGTCCCTAATTCTCCAAATATAATGATCTGCAAAATTGAGAGTCTGGAGATTGAAATTAAACTGAAAGCAAAAGGGTATGTAGATGCTTGTAACCATCATTTAGTACTTGTTTAACACTTGATTATCTATATAATCAGTAACACAACAAAATTGAGTTTCAATAATTAAAACATGCGAACAATATATCTGTTTTACATGGAAGAGACGAAAGCTTACGAGTTCCAGGCTTCATATGCAAATCCTGTCAAATAAGGAAAATCAATATTGAGTAAAAAACACTAATAGATCAACAAATTTCAATATGGTTGCAACAGAAAAATAAATTATTGAAACAAACTAAAAATAAAGTAAAAAGTGGGGACAGGTATGACCAACCGTTGCAAGATTGAAATCTATGAGGTAACCCTTGTTGGCCTTACGAGAGAAAAGGAAGTTTCCAGGTTTAACATCTCTATGTACGACTCCCTGTGAATGCACAAAAAAAAAATTTAGAAACTATTACAAAAAGCTCTTGAATCCTACTAGAATATGCATAACACCAATAGTTACCTGTCTATGAAGGCTTGCCAGCGCCTTAAACAAGCAATAGCCATACCAATGTAGGTGAGAAAGACCTATCTCTTGCTTTAAAACCTAAAAGTAAAATCAATGTCAAACAAAAGCTTCAAAAGAAGTGGAGAAAAGTTAAGAAAATGTCCAATAATCACCTCAGGCCTATCATGCTCAACGTGTTGCAGTACAAAGCAACTGGAATTTTCATTCTTGATATGGCCTTCATATTTTATCACGAAGTTTTTGCCCCTACATTACAAAACTTACTGGGATGTAAAATCTCACTAATGATTGCCACCAAAGCTCTAAATTTTGTACTTGAAACTTTAAACACTTACCCAAATTTTTCCAGCATCCTTAACTCATTGTTAACATGATGCTTATGAGCATTAGCATGTGGGCCTGTAGAGCGGTTAAAGAAATATGAGATATGGAACTTCGTTTTGGGTTCAACTAAAAAGGGTTTGAGTAACACCCTTCCCATTGGACCTGAAACCCCTTCTAGTATGCCATTTTAAGTCTAACTAGAAGGGGGTTCTGGGGGCAGCTATAACCCCTTTCAAGCCTTAAACGGGTTGGAGTACACGATATGCAGAATACAAAGCACTTTCGATTTGCAACTCCAGTTTTTTTTTTTTTTTCAATTGCTTTCACACCCAACTTAATTTAGTTCCATTCTACCACCTAAATTACATCATAAATAATCCAGAATAAATCAACAAAAACACATTATTAATGAGCCAAGTTACAACATATTTAGATTCATAAAAGGCACGAAGGGAGCATGTGATGACAATGAACAGTTGATTGTTTAAGTTTATTAGAAAACTGAAAGTTGGGGGGCTGTCATTGGCTATAACATTTGGGTAAATGTTTCCTTTCCCTTCACTTGGTGTTTATTTGATATCTAAGTGAAAAGCTAGCAGTGACTAGGAAAAGGAAAGTTGACTTAAATTATTCAAACAAACAATGCCATAATTCACAAATGTGACTGAGATGCACTTTATGTGAAAGATTACGGACGAGTGTACCAAGACATCTAACCAGAAATGGTTGCTGACTTTAGGAGATAGCAGATATTTGTATTGCATATGCAAGCAGATTGAGTCATCACAAGAGGCAACAGTCTGAACCCTCAGGACAATCGACATACAAAAATTATGTGTTACTTACACTTAATGGCGACCTTTTTGTTGTCATTTTTGGTCCGTGCCCTGTAAACAGTGCCATAACCACCTACAGTTTGGGAAACAAATAAGAAAATCAATAATGACAAAGAGGTTGATAGGGGTGCGAAAAATCCAACATAGTCAGATCATTATATACCTGAACCTTCTTCTTCTTCTACAATATGGGATTCAAAAATTGGAAATTCTTTTTTCTCCGGTTGATCCTACAAAGTGTCATATGCTTACTAAGTATAAGATCATTAATGAAATGCATACTTGCACTCATTGAAACAGAGAGAACATTTATATTTCAGAAGCGTAGCATACCTTAAGAGAAACAGATTTATGGCGTCCATTTCTTTCATTAACATGCATGTCATCACAATTTCGTTTTGATTTCTGTACTACGCTGATTGGCTTTTGATTTGTTTCACGCTTCTGGTTCTCTTTGGGAGTGGCAACAGCCTGATCATGCTCTAAGTTGTGTGATTGCAGTCTCGGAGCCATTTTATCCTTGTCAACCGCCTTCATCTTGGAGGAGGGCATCAACAATTGCTTTTGCAATACAGAAAATTCAGTAGCTGAACTTATGGTCTTGGTCTCATGTCTTCTTGTTTGCTTTTTATTCAGAGGCATCATATCTTCACAATCCGCCTTTCTCAATCTTTTGACCTTACGCCTAGGCATCATATCATAAAGAGCAATATTTGTCTGGGAGAAATTTTCTATTTCTCCATTAGGGATGCGAGAAGCCACTAACAACTCTTCCTCCTCACCTCCAACAACTCTTTCATCTTCAACGAGTCCAACATTTGTAACTTTACAACTACCATTTACATTCTCATCCACGACTGGTGATATATTGTTCTCTTTCATTTCTTCCAGACATAAAATCCCACTGCAGTCTATCTCATGTATGTCAGCTCCTTCATAAAAGACTAAATCATCAGACGCCATGATTGGAAGAACTGGTTCTAAACCGACGACACAATCCATTACCAGTCTGTTAACTTTCATTTCCACAATTGTATTGGTCCCCTCCGTTTGATCCTCTACATGGTCAACACTATTCAATCCTAAACTTGATTGTCCAGTTCTGTAATTGATATATAACGAAGAATTTAAAATCGATTTGTTCACCGTCAGTGTCATCCAACTTTGTAGCATATTTATGTATTTGCAGATGTAGTAGTCAGCCATATGAGAATGTGTCTGCAAAAATTGATCTGAATTACAAGCTTCCCAGATAAGCAATCTGTTTTATTTCACTTTATTTATACATCGAAGAATCGCCCTTCAAACGAAATAGGAAACCTCAAATTCAACATATTTTGTGTTCTCTTAGGATTACAAATTACGTGATTAAAGTGATTCTTTTTATTTTGGTAGTTCAACATTTCCAGATTACAATTTAAAATCAAAAAAGCAAAATTCAAAAATCCCCCAAAAAACAATTTAATCGTACCTTCGAACGAGTATGACCAACTGCTTTCCGCGCTCTACTCTCTTCATTCCCTGCAGTTCATCACAACCATTACCAAACAAACACATTAAATCCCCCAAAAAAAAACAAAAACAAAAACTACAATCAAATGTAACAGTTACCATTTCCAAAATCCACAATTAATCTCTTTGCCGCAGGACGCCCAAATCCGAAATCCCAAACCGCCCGTTTCCGCTTCCCCAAGCAGACTCTCACTGCATCGCCGGCACTGCTATGTGAAAAGAACTCGAGGAAAGCTGCTAAGGAAGCGGGTGACGGCGTAACGTAGAGCTGGTTCGATAAGCAGAGAGGAGAGCCCGGGGTGGAGCAAAGGTATCGGACTAGGTGAGGCGATGCAGGGAACAATGTGCATCGAGAGGCGAGCTCGGAGAGGTGAGTCGGGCGGCGAAGTTGTAAGAGGAGGGCGAAGAGGTGCCAGGCCTTCCTGGACTCGGAGACGTTCCGGGTTATGGGAGCTGAGTCGGTGGGACGAGTCGCCATTTCCACGGTTGATTGATGAGATTTGGATCGGAGACACAGAGAGAGAGAGAGAGATTGGAATAGAAGGAGAAAGATGGGCGCCAATTTTCGCACGTGTAGGGTTTGAGATTTAGCGCCTGAAGAGTTCCCGCCATTTTCCCCCTCTCTTTCTTTAAAAAAACAAAAAATTTGTGTAATTTGGGCCTGTTAGGCCCAAACCAGATTACTTTGCAATAGTTTGTGCCTATAATTTGTTCAACATGTACAAGACGACTTGAATTATTATTATTATTATTATTATTTTTTAACAAATGATATTATCTATTATGAACTTTTTTATTAGCCAATTACCCTCTAAACATTTAACTAATAAACTACTTTCCGCAACGGCAAATTTTCAAAGATTTCCATCTATTATTTCATCCACAATTGTCATGTGACAACTCGTAAACACTTTCGATTTGTTGTATTCTCTCGACTTTTATTGTTTGACACTTTCATATTTTATTATATAGATTTTTTTTTTAATTTAAAAAAAGGGTATGCTTCGTCACGGGATTCCGCATTTTTTGGGGCCAGAAAGACTTACAGAGGCATATCAACCTTCCTTTGTCCACCATCGTATGGTCCACCAACACTAGGAATCGAATCCATGACGTTTCTGTATAAACACGAGTTAGGTAATTGTTTTTAGCTTTTCAGAAAAATGAAAACTGAAAACAATTACTCAACGGAAAACTGAAAAATTAGAAAAGGGATATCAAATGAACCATTATCCTCCTGTAACACACCCTGCTTTAATCATGCTCTCATTTTTTCGTTTGATTGATTCAATCTGGTGGTGACCAGTAATAAAGAGTAGTGCGTGAGAAATGTGTGGTTGGCATTTCCGTTGAGCAAGGTATGTGGAGTGCTCTCACGGGGAATCATGGTGAAAGTTAGGATATGGGATCACATACTGGGATCTTGAGCAAGAAATACTTTTTCACTTGAAGCAGGTAAGGTATACAGAAATCCACCTCCCAAAATGCAGTTATTCTGTTAATGCCTACCTTTCAACATGACATGTATTCCGCATCATATTTAATCGTCACCAAACTTCGAATTACCTTAAGGACTCGTAACAATCGGAAATTTGAAAAGACGGCGTGCAAATTAACTTGCAAAACGGTGTTTTAAAGCTGAAAACAAATTTACCAGACGGGAGCAGTGAGCGTATAACTCGATGGTGAAACATGTGCTACTCGAAGTTTTTTCTTGGGAGACCTACCGAACAATGTCAGAAATGTTGCATACCGAGCGTATAACCACTGTTTCAAAATCTGCCTAACGCCGCATGCTAGATGCTCCGATTAATGCCTAGGCGTTTGAAAATTAAGAAAGAACGTCTAGCCCTACTGAAACGCTCACCTAGCCCGCCCAGACCCGCCTAGACACTCATTTAGATTGCGACTCATAACTTTCATTTTGCATTTTATTTTTTCAATAAATTGTAAGAGACTTGTTGAATACTTAAATGAACACACATTATATACTTGTTCCCCATGTTTTCATTATGTTCCAATAGCTCATAATATATATGTCATTCCATTTTGTAATTTATGATGAAATCATATATATTTTAAATATAAACAGACATTTGTTTACACAAAATATAATAGATTTAATCAAATTCGTCTAGTCCGCCTAGACGCCCAACTAGACCCTGCCTAGCTGCCTAGGCGCTAGGCCCCATCCCACCACCCGACTAGCGCCTAACGTCTTTTAGAACCTTACGTATAACACGATGGTGAAACAGAAACATATTCAATAAATCAACTAATCGCGATGCAAATTTGCAACAATCATCATCAATATACAAAAACCGAAGTAAAGCAAACTTTCCAGCAAACGAAACACAAAGAAAGTATACAATGAATTTGTCAAGAAAATATTTCCTGATATCCTGAATAAACGTTAAGTCATTCTGTAGATGGTGAAGACAACGAAAGGTTCAAGAGGAAGCCAACCATGAGTCCAATGAGTCCCACTAAAATTGCAAAGGTGAAGGAGAAGCCTGGGTCACCCTTCCGAAATCTTCGCTTCTTCAGCATATCCTGTAGTGAACAACAGAGAATGTCGGGGGTGAGAGCGCAAGCATGTCGTTTGACATATTTAACTAAACCACTTTCTGAAGGACATTTCCATATACAGTTTATATAATTATACTTCCCCTACTTATTTCAGCTCCTATCAACCTCACCCGCATTGTCTGAATACATGTTGAAAGTAGGAAGAAAAAACTAGTCAAAATCCAGATACGTATCCAGATACCGGGTCATTTAATTTCTTGAATTGTTGATCTGAGCATTAAACAACTTATAAGTGCTTCTGACCATATATATAGCTCCTCGTCTTCAATTTTCCAGAATCTCTATGGTCACCTAACAAAATTCTAGTCTTCCAGCTTTTATAAGTTGTGATGAATGTCTCTTTATGTTGTATTAAATATACGTTGGAGCGTTAGATTTGAGATTAAAATATTTCCATGGTCCGGACTCAGGATTAACGCACCGACTTTTAATGTTTGGACTCTAGCTATAGGTAAAGATCAAACAATCAAGGATAAGCTGCTTAGGTTAATACTTAAGTCTTTCTGTACGTGTGTGTATTAGAGAAAGCAGAGGAATAATTATCTACTAACCAATTCCTGTTGAAGTTGCTGTGTTTGTCTAACAGCTGCATCTCTTTCTTCCTTCAGGCGCTGGAAAGCTTGATTCTACAAGTACAAATTCTAAAGAGTTAGAATATGAAATTAATTCAAATATATTATGAATCGCTGGAATAACCTATGACATTTTATATTGGGCTGTTACAAGTTTTCGGTAAGCAAGCACTGAAAAAATGTCAACTAAACAAATGGGAGCACATAATCTTCGTATGATTCAAATAACAAGTTCCGATGATTCACACTTCATATGATTTCTTAAATTTTCTTTTATTATTATTTTCAGACATGATTGTTCTGCAGATATATAATATGTGGAATAAACTTCGCACAAATGCCTAATATATTGTGATTAAAACATGCTAAACCAATAACTTCATTCAGCGACCACCTTTAATCACTACTAGAAGTCAATACTTGTTTTTCTAATTATGCTTTGTATTGCAAGTGATGAAATGTAACATACAACACAATATTTGGATTAATTTTGTGAAGTAGTGGATTAAAGACCTTCCCTCAAAAACACAGAAGTCCAGAACTATAAGATGCACATCCATGATTCATTGTTACGCAAAAACACAAACACGTTTTCGAAAGAACCACAACACTTACAGAATTAGTATCAAGACTACGCATGGAGCTCTGCATAGCTTCATCTTCTGAGTTTCCTTGAGCAGGAGTGATATACACAACTCTAAGCTTGCACTCCTCTAAAACCCTTCCAGTTTCCTTAGTGAACTAGACCAAACATTAAAGAACAAGTTGTTGTATTAAAATGACAAATCAAGCTAGCAAAACAGGGTGAGTAATGTCCAACTTAAAATTCTTACAGTATCTTGTGGAAGGTCATCAACATCAGTATTTGGAGGCACTGTTGTACTCAGCAGAAGAAATTTATCTTTGCACTGCATATCTGGAGGATATTCTCGTTGGGCTTGGAGGGTGACTGCAGACCCAGCAGTTAGTTGGAAGCCAGTAGTACAAAAGCTTTTAAGGATATTAAGGTGCGTTACGTGCGTATAAAAAACACTAGTCGACGGTGCATGAACAATATGTTACATTCTTATGATTGGCCAAAGCCAGCTAACACAATCTTAGATTGAAAACTTTCCATTTAGAAGTATTGCCTGAGAGGATCACCAATACTGGAGATCACTTGTTGGGCAGTCTCATAGGTTTCTGAAGTTCGAGGTGAAGAAATAAGATTACAAAACAAATGGAAACTGTAACAACATGATGAGAAGAGTATTACCTCTGATTACATATGAATCCCAAGGCTGTATAATACCAGTGTTGGGCCGTACAAAGTACTTCTTCGGTGAAGTGGTTTTAACCTAGAAACAAGAGAATGATGAAAACAATAAAAAAAAATGCACTAGCGAATTCTAGATTGGATAAACATTGAATTCATTTATGAACAAAATTGGTACCTTAAAAGCAACATGGTGTTCTGTGTGATTGACAACTTTTAGATCACAAAAGCTTTGCTTTTCCAGCTCAACTGATCAAGAAAGTCAAATTCATTGGTATTTTATCAAACGTCATTAAACAAGAAAAGAAAAAACTTTTTATGCAAGAATTTGAAAAGAAATTGCATGGACATGGCACTAACTATAGTCAAATTTATGTAATAGTCCAATATGTATTTATGAGATTCACTCTATTAGCTGGAATTGCTTCAATTTGAACCCTTCCAAAAACCAGAGGAGTGCTGGCACCACTTATCATGCGCATAGGTAGGTAATTAGGTATATGTGTGTCTTGTTTATGTGTATGTATAGAGCAAAACATAAGTATGAAACTTGGGGCAAGCAAGTTCATGGGATTCAGTGCTGGAACCAGTAGTTTATGATGTTTGTAGTGGATTTCATCACAATGTTTAGTCACTCTTGTTTATAACATACCTAATTCAGCAATTCTTAGATTGCTGTTAAACCAGTAAGATCTGAAAAGAAACCATAAGTCAACCAGAGTCCAGAGAGTTAAAGGAGTATAACTGCTAAGGTGACCACAGAGTCCAGAAATCTGCTAATCTATAGGGCATGTAATCCCAGTCACTATGCATAGTAATTAGTAACCCTTCGATAGCTTTCTGAAAGTAATTAGTAACCCAATAAAACGAAGATTCCTAACAATATCTAGGATGTAACCTAGGGGGTGGTATAAAAGCTATTCAACAATTGTTAATAAAATTCCGCTTTGGTCAATTAAGACAAAGGTTAACAAGTAGAGCTCAAAAACTGAAAGAAGAGGCCATGAGGTACTCAACAAGAGAAGCAAAACAACAATAAAATAAAAAAGACTCGTGTCGAATGATAGGTCCGTCACACATTATCTCATACGAGCTAAAGAAATCCTCCTCAAACTTTTTCCTTTGATCATATTCACCTTTTGCTTAGCACCCACCATCATGTTAACAATCATTCAACATAAATCTACCGTCAATTGACAACGCAAACCTTTTAAGATATAAGCAATCATATGTGCCTAGATCACAAACCTTGCTGAGCTACAAAAGTAACCCAATAATCTATTGTTAATCTTAATTAAGAAAAAAAACTAGCAACAATGATCTCTTCCCCTTCAATTCACCCAAAAAACAGTCATTGTCAATGAAATTCCAACATTTATGAGTTCATGCAATTCAATTATCCTCGAATTCTCGGGAAAAAAAGAAAAAAAAAAACCATCTTTCTATCATTTGAGTATAATCATGATCAATTTCCCACAATAATTTAACTAAATATGCAGGGGGAGAGAGAGAGAGAGAGAGTACATAGGAATTTGAGCTCATCAGGATGAACGGAAATCAACTGATTACCACCACCGGCACTCATGATGGAACACCACCAAAGATGCAAACAATTTTCCTTCTTTCTTTTTCTTCCGAAATTTCACCAAACAATCTCAAACCCTGCCGTTCAAATTACCAGAACAAACCCTAGCTCAGAAAATCAATTACAAAAACATGAGAGAATTAACGCCTCTGCGAGTACATGGTTCCCATAGAGAGAGAAAGCAAGAGAGAGAGAGAGTAGGTGTGTTTGTGAAAGAAAATGTGCGTATGTGTTAGTGAGAGAGAGAGAGATTGAATTGGGAACTAACATATGGCAGGATGAGGTACGGATTGCTCGGTCCAACGGCAAATTCGACCTCAGCTTCGGAGATTCAGCCACCAAGATCGGGTTCGGTCCGAGCGATCTTCAACACCAAAACCAAACTCACCTCCTAATTAGATTGTAGAGAGAGAGAGAGGAAGAGAGAGAAGGGGGGGGAGGCTCCGATGGAAACGGCGGAGCTTCGAAGGAGCGGGGAGAGAGAGAGAGAGAGAGAGAGAGAGAGAGAGAATGATGAGAAGGCCACGTGTCAACAGGAAGGGAGTGGTGACGCCCGCTTCAAAAGTGAGACACGACGCTGACGCTGAGGAGAGGAAGGGGACTGGGGAAGGCTTTCGTGTGGGAGACATTATTCCTACCCGGTTTAAACTTTGTTGTACGTAACTCCTACCTACTATGCTGCCATGTGTCGCATAAGATCATCTCCAATCGAATGAGGGCTAGAGGATTCTCATTGGCCTTATAGTCTTTCTAGAAATTATATTTTAATTAACAGTATCATGTCATATTTCATAACCTCTCCAACTGAAGGGGTTAAAGGGCAATAGACCAAACATATCTCTGTGATAAAAAAATCATGTTCAACCGAGAGGGCCAAAGGGTTATAGGCCAAATATAATTTATTATTTTAATTGAATTAACATAGTTAATTAAATTAAACTACCATATTAAAATAAGATTTTCAGACATAAGTAGATTATTAGAAATGAGGTAAGATGGTATGGAATGATGAAAAGTATGTGAGAAAGGATGTAGGAAAAAAATTAGATTTTTTAAATAAAAAAATCGTCCAAAAAAAAAAAAAAGTGATATGGGCAAAAAAAAATTCTCAAAAAAAAAAAAAAGTGGGCTGGCTCATTGGGCTAACTGGCTGGTTGGCTGAAGATGCCCAGCCCGTTGGACTAATTTGATGCTTTTGGCCCGATGGGGCACACAAGCCCTTTGGCCTAGCTTTCAGTTGGAAACGGTTTTCGTGTTATTTAGGATTATTTTCGACCCTATGACCCTCTGGACGGATCGGTTAGAGATGGCCTAAGATACCCAAAGTTAACTATCAATAATTAATAATTTAAATTATCTATTAGTACAATCGTTTTCGTATGCCAATGATAGTTGGTTCAATTAGTAAGATTTTTACATTGTGCGTCATCCCACTAAAGTTTAAGTCTCGCCATTAGCCGTCCTCATTGTTGCATAATTTATGAATTTCTATGTATCCATACCGATGGAAACTAGCATGTTAGGTGCCACAAGTAAATACTGTCAGCCAGAGGTTGTGACTAAGCCATGTCGTTGTCGTTGAGAGTAACCAATCTCCCATAAAATTTTAATTATTTACAAATATATATATATATATATATATATATATAATCTTTTTGTCTAAAAAAAAATAAAAATAAAGAGACAATTGATTTCTATTATAAAATAAAATAATGAGCATATATAATCATGAACAAACTAGATTTTGTGTTTTTATTCAAACATTATACACACGTTATCATAACATCTTTAATTTGAAAAAAAAAAGAAAAGAGGAAAATTAATGAAAATGGTTTGAAAACTTTGAGTTTTAACGATAAGGACAAAATAAAGGGTAAAATGAATAGTATCATGATTGATTTTTTAATGTAAAAATGTGGTTTTTTCGTTAAAGTAAACAATAACGGAGCTTTTCATTAAAGTTCTCTAAAAAAAAATCCACATTTATTCTCTCTCTCTCTTTTGTCTTTCACGTTTTTCTTCACTTTTCTCTTTTTCGTATTATAATTTTTATTCTTTTTAAAATTTTATATTATATACACATAATATATGAGTTTAATCTTTGTTTAGAGCAACTCCACCTGGCAATCAACTATTCAATCCACCATATTAAACAGTAACTGCCTTAAATGAATAGTAATTACCATTAATGAACAATAATTGCCATTTACATCTCCACCCTTAGAACCCTCCCCCTGGCAATAAGCAATAAAAATAATAGTTTTTTATGTTTGTTTAAATAATAAAAAATTACAAAAGCTATCTCTCTGACACAAAAAAAATAAAAAATTACAAAACCCTCGGGCCACAGGCCCGTCGACTCCCCACCCCCCATTCGCTCGACCTCCCACCCTCACTCGGGCCCTTCCCCGCTGGATTTGCTCCCACCGGCCCGAGGGCCCTTTCTCCTCGCCTGACGCCCGAGCAACCAGCAAGGCTGGAGTTGCTCTTAGTTACTTACTAGCATATGCCCCACACTTTGTGTGTGAAAATAATTTTTATTTTTATTTTAAAATGGAAAGGAGAAAGGGAGAAAAAAGGAATGTGGATTAGAGACAGAAGTTTTCTTTTTTTTATATTTTATTTTTTAAAATTAGAAGATGTTAGAATTATCCTCGGGTGAGGCTTTAGAAAAAGGGAAATTTTTTTTAAACTCATTTAACCTATTTCTACACCTAACTTACTCTTTGCACCCATTTAATTTTTTACTAAACTATTAATATCTCTTTAAACCCAAATTTGATACCTAATATACTCCATAAACCCAATTCAATATGTGGATTTATTTTTACACCCATTTGACTTTTTGAAGTTGGTACACTCAACAAAATGTGGCTCCCTACCATTATGATGTTACACTTTTCTTCCTTTTTATCAATTAAAACAGTTTCTCGATTACATTTTACAAGAAGACGACGACCAATCATATAACTTAATTGAAACCTCTACATACCTATTATTGCTCTTCAGCAGTAAAATCAGGCTCCACCGGCTTCTGAAGTAGCGTCACCAGTAGTCTCTCTGGCACCCTTGCCTTCCGCGTACCACTACGCGGTGTATTAGCAGCAAAACGTGAGGCATAAATGGTGGCCCCTAGACTTGGGGAGCTGACCCCGGCCTTGGCCAGTGCATCTTGCAGCCTATTATCCTGTTCCCGCAGAGACTCTTCTAGCTTCTTCTTCATATGACGGCGCCACACTGCTTGTATAAACGTAGCTGCCCAAGTCCTCCACTGTTATGAGTAGAACCTGAATGTGTGCCGGAGGAGTTGCTTGCTGTGGAGTCTCCTGAACTGAGAGGCTACAATCTTCAAGTCATCCGCAAATGGGCAAGTCTGCAAGTCTGCAAATTTGCAATAAAAACAAGAAAAGCATACAAGTATCTGTCTTTATAATCAATATGTTCATTACCAATTACAAATTACAATATCAGTATTAATGGAGTGAAAGACGAACAGGTGATCCGTGCTTACAGAGGAGGACTTCATTTTCCATGCAACAACCTGATTGCTGTTCTTTCTTTTCGTCCTTGGGTTCTTGTTTTCAATGAAGAAATACGAATGCTCAGCTCCGTTTTCTGGGTTTTTTGTTCTTTCTTCTTTGTAGTTTTTACAGGGGACGGAAAATGTGTTGCAGAAAGCAGGATGATGGAGGAAGAAGTGATTGATCACTGGAACCCAGAAGAAACAAGAAGCAGAAGCATCAGCATTCGGAGAAACTAAACCAACAGAGAAGAAAAAAAATAATATAAAAACAGAAAAAATATATATATATTTTTAGAGTTTTAACGAAAAGCTCACAATACTGTTCATTTTTACACTAAAAAATCAAACTTGTACTATTTATTTTACCATTTATTTTGTCATTATCATTAAAACTCAAAGTTTTCAAACCCTTTTCATTAATTTTCTTTTTTTTTTTACATTTTTTTAATCCATTTAATTGCACTCTTTCAGATGTAAATAAGAATATTAATTGGAAACTTGAAATGTGTCAACAAATATCGATGGATAGTGAATACAGATTCAAGGCATAAACAAAAGGAGGGTGGAAGCTATTACAAAAGTACTCGCCAACCACGGGATGCAAAACTTCCCACTTACAAATAAAAAAATTTTCATTAAACCGTAATACTAAATGGTCTGGTTAAAAAAACTTTACGTGTGACACTTTTACTATTAATAATGAAATATCAAATTGCTAGAATCAAATTTTAGCACTAAAAATTATTATAAATTGATCATGGCATAGAATGTGAGTATTTCCAAATGAAAAAATAATTAACACTTTCTTTAGCTTCTCACACACTGCTTTTAAATCATATCCATTGATTCTGTTTGACTTATCTAATCTGATGACTAGATATTAATAGGGTGTGTAAGATGCTAAAAGGAATGTGTGAAAATCACTTCCGTTTCCAAATACGAGAGATTTCCAGAACCTGCTGCAGGGAAGGAAATATAACTTGCACTGTTGGAAATATGCTGTCATAGTTTCTGTGAAAAAAAAAAACTGGGCTCCTCCCAATTAACCATCAACTGCAAGTAGCATTTTACCACAGTGGTGGAAGGGTATTGAACCCTTGCACAACGACATGGGTTCATACTCCGTTGGTAACTAATCTAATATATAATCTAACAAAATCTATCGTTTGACAAAAAAAAATTAACCATCAACTGAAACCGCAATAGAAAGAAAGGGGGAAATTAACCTATATAGATTAATAGATACAACAAAAATTCGGGAGAACTGATACACATATCACATTAAATAAATGGGTTCCTGGATACATATAGTTTTTACAATGTGAAGGTTTTCACGAGACTACTCTGAAACCGAGAACAACAAAAGTAGAGCTGCGTACTATTTCTCATTTGAACGTCGAAAGCCTTGGAAGCTTGTCTCTCAAATAGTACAACCTTGCCCTCCTGACCTTCCTGTGACTCAGTACCTTTAGCTCCTTAATGTTTGGTGAGTATCTGAAATAACAAGCAATAGAAAAAAAACATATAACATAAAAATTACTCTTTATGGAAAATGATAATAACGCCCGAATTATTTCAAAACTCGAGGGAAGGCTTTAAGGGGAGAAATAACAAGTAACCATGCTAAATGCTAACACTCCTTCGAGCCTAAGCATCATCATCATGAATTCTAGGCATATTCTACTGAAGTAAGGGTTTTTCTTCTCTCGTATATTTTATTAAGTACAAAAAGGTCGAAAACCCAATGAAAAAGAAACCCTTTTGGGGTGGTTGGGGGTGAGAAGAATCCAATTATGCAGTTAGCATAAACTTCTTGGCAACCTCCTAGCTTACGCATGCTTCTAAAATAATTTCATCACCTATGCACCCAACTACAAAGATGGATCAAGTTGTTTAAATTTCGAAGAATGAAACATATGGTTTACAATGGATTAGACTAGACTCTAGAAAATCCTAATAAATAACCACCAGTGACCATAAGTATCCCAAATAGATTTTTCCTATGTTAGGTTATTCCGAGTCATGTCATCAGAATCCAGAGAAATCATGTATAGCCCGACTAGTTATTTGTGAAGGGTTATTGGACCACAGATCAAGCTTAGCATGTAGAAGTAGAACATAAGAGAAAAACTTACAGCGGGAACACAATCTCAACCCCTACGCCAGCAATAATCCTCCGAATGCGAATAGTTGTGTGAATACCAGCATTTTGTCTTGAAATGACAATGCCTTTATAGATAGACAGTCTTCTCTTATTTTCAGGAACTTCCTGTTAAGTCATACACATAAAAAGAATCACAACAGACTCACTCCGGCACAGTGTAAATCTCAACCAATGAAGCAGAACCACCATTACCAGTTTAATTTGCACAACATCTCCAGTTCTAATGTCGGGAACTGGCCTTTCCTGCTCTGCCGCCTCAACTGCCCTTTTGTTTAATATCTAAGCAAACAGAAGAATTCCGGTCAACATTAATCTCGGGTTTTAACAATCACTTACGGTTGAATGACGAAAAACCAAATGACAAATACCCTGTTTAAATACATTCCAGCTAAAAAATAGCCAATAAAAAATGCATATTTTGAAATCCCTGCTACTCTGCTGAGAATATCGATATCATTTTCATTCCCACATTATATCACCCACAGCATGATGATATCGATTTCAAAATTATGTCTTGGCGGGTTCAATTCTTCATTTTTGTTACATTTTCACACAAAGCAAGGAAAGCAGCAATAGAGAGAGAGAGAGAGAGAGAGAGAGAGAGAGAGAGAGAGAGAGAGAGAAGGGAACAAACTACCCCCATTATATCTCCGAGCTTAACCCGAGACTTTCTTGGCAGCTTCGGCTCTTCGGATTCAGGCTCCAGCACTGCTTCTGCTTCAGCTTCTACAACGGCCACAGAGGCCTCTCCGCTCCCAGTTGCTTCATTCTCTTGGGCATCATCAGTGGCTCCGACTTCACCTTCAGAGCTCGGGCCTGCTCTCACAACGAAGTTCCGTTTCGATATCGCGGAAACAATGGGACTGAAAACGGACCCAATTGAGCTCGATGAAACCCTAGAGAGCGAAACCCGGGCGCAATTGGAAGAGCGGCGAGAGAGGGCAGCTGAAAACCCGAGCTTTACGGGTGGGTATTGATTAGGGTTTCGTGGAATTGTTATCAGAGCCTGAAAACCCACAAATTCATCAATTTCTCTCCAAATTATTGCTACAATTCACACACACGCACACCACACACACAACACACAGACACAGACCAAATGTATAGAGAGAGAGAGTACCTGTGGAAGAATTTTGGAGCCCATGGGCATTAGGGTTTGTGGGAAATGAGGAAATGGTAGAGACGAGAGAGAGAGAGTTAGAGAGAAGAGGTCATGGGAGTAACTAGGAGTCTGCTAAACAGAGGAAATGAGAAGGAGGACACAGATGGCCTTATCTGTTCTATCTATTCCGCACGTGCGACGCTTCTTTTTATTTTTTTAATTTTTTTTGGAGTAAATCGATCGGAGATGGGTCGGACCACCCTATATCCGATCCGATATTGAAACTGTTTCAACCCAATCCGATTCGATATTTCAACGGATCTTCTAAAAATTAAGTCCATATCCGTTTTGTTGATCAGGGCCGAATCTTATTATGGGACAATGGGACACGTGTCCCCTTCAAGCTTTTGGTCTAAAAAAGGATAATTTAAACAAGAATCAGAGTCTTGCTTAAATTGAAGTTGTCTTTCGCCACTCGATACGTCGTTGAATTGGCCTACGACGAATAATAATCAACTCGCCACCACCAACTGTATCACTCACTTTTTATTCAAAATCACTGGAAGACGGATATAACACAAAAATATTTAGTTGTAGAGTTGATTCTGATAACTCACGAAGAAGAATGATTTCCTCTCATATGTCTAACAAACTTGACCTCTCATCCTTATACATATATAGTTTATCTATTTTTTCACCATAACAATCTTGACCCTAAAGATACAATTAAAATGACACAAAAGGTAGTGATGTACGCTAAGCACACAATATGTATAGGTCGGTCAAATGTTTGACAAAATACCTCACTTAAAATTGAAAAAAAAAAATTGCCGTTATGAACGCTCTTTTTAGCCGACATAATGTCTATTATGTTCTATGTCTTTCCCCGTTCTTTGTAAGAATTATTTGTCTTTTCGCAATGTTTTTAATTTCTGTGAGTTATTCGGGAAACTAAGATAAGAAACCATCAAAAGCGTTTGCAGGAAAGGGCCTAACATCTATCACAAGGTTTGCAAAACGTTCTTCTTTGGGACCAACAACTGAATTTTGCACAAAAATTCAAAATTTTTAAAATCCCAAATAATACATAATTACTGGAATTACTAATATACAACACACAGAGATCTTAAAACCTATGAATATAGATCAAAATTTTAGATTTCAACATTGGAGTGTTACATGTCGAGGGGTTTGCTCCACGCCCCACGTTGTTGTAGATAACAACGTGTTATCCAATAGGACAAGACGAAAGATGCTACAAACTCATCCACATGATACTTCATCATGTGAGATCCTAGATGGCCAACTCAAAGGGGCTGAAGTTCGACGTTGAGCTTTTTGGTTGTTAAGTTATAGTAGCACTGAGCAACATCCAACAGCCCCATTCTGGTTTGCACTAAAGTGCCTTAAGTAGCCCCCGAAGAGTCCATTTATTCTCTCTGTCTGAGCTTTCAAAGATATACCGACCATAGGTTGCTTTGGCTTGGGATTAGGAAGAGAGAAGTTTCGACGGCCCTAGCCGAATCAGTAAATGGAAAAGATGACAATGGAAATTAAGGGTTTGACAACTTTGAAAGGGTCTGCAGCTGTGGATGTTTTGGTTGAGAAAATAAATTATAGAATTTGGTTGTGGTGTTAAGAGCTTCTTGGGTTAGAAGGGATATTACTTGGGTATAAATAGAAGCTCCCTCTTACTTATGTGGTGAGTTTATATGTAACAACTATTTGTCCAGCGTCAGGTTATAAGTTGGTATTACAATTTACAATCATGCTCCTATGTCTTCACTCTTAAGTTTCTAACAAAGTAGTGGCTAAATCTAATTTTCCACATGTTATTTTGGGTGACTTTTGTCGCGTTACCTGCCATAAGACTCCTCTCGTTGTTTTATAGTTGGTTCATGAATAAAGTCTCCGTCATACCACTGAGATCAGGTTTTTAAAAAAGAAAGTAAACCCACTGCTTGGTCTACGGGAAGGGAGAATAGGGAAGTGGAGTGAAGAAGAGAGGGGGCTGTCATCGACTCGAAGCCGGAGGGGAGTTGGTGACGGGAAAGGTGGGTTGGGTGATGGGTTTTCTTTTAGAAGACAACTTTGGGTTTCTTTAAGAAATGACAATTGATATTGCTCTTCACTTATAAATAGGAGGTTGTAAGTTCGAATCTCGTTGATAGTGAACTTGATATTAATTTATTATTGCCCCACTGTGTGACTCAGCCCCATATTCCGACCATTTAATGTAAATATATCGTTGTCTAAAAAATAAAAAATAAAACAAAGAAGAAGAAATCATTAGCAAACTACGATAGTTAAACAACAAAAATTGAAATAGTACAAAATTAGAGATTCTCTCAAATTATAACCAGAAGGTCTTATATTCGACTTAGGCAACTTTATGATCTAGCTTTGATTTGCCTTGGCACATTCAATATTGTCCCTTATCATCAAATGTGTCAATTTTTTCCTGTCAAATTGAAAGTTTTTTTTGTCTATTGAAGTAGGAAAACTAACTACAAATGTAACAAATTTGAAAGATGTTTATGAAAGACTCATATAACCAGATTGAAATTAAGCGGCACAAATAAAAAAAACGTCATACATTAAAGGGTCAATAAATGAGAATGAGTTCCTTCTCAATTTACTATGTAGTCGATTCATGAAACTTCATACTTAGATCAGAACCATTCATATTATAAATTACTAGCAAAGACTATCTTTGCAAAAATCAATTAAATATGAGATCGTTTGGTCATCGAACATTATAAAAATAGATGGATTAATTTTAGCAAATGTATTACCAACCGTTTATCTATTTGCTATAATTGATTGATTAAACAAACTTAATTTTAATTGAATTTATGAAGATATAATCTTTATAGAGTGATATATAATATAAACTACTACAATCATAAACAAAATGTTGTAAAAAATCGACCACTAAATGAGTTAAAACTTAAAAGAGGAACTACTCCATCTTAAGCAGCCAAGCCCTTCTACTACAAACTATACACAACGGTTTCGGAGACTCTGGAAAGAAAGCGTGGCGCCCAAGCACAGCAATGAGCAAAACCAGTTCCATTACTCCTATCTCGCCACGTGTCCTCCCACTGCCTCTCCGCCCTCTACGCCTTCCCTCTCATCCTCTCAGCTATGCAAGCCTGAACTTTTGGCCTCTTAAGGCCTCAGCTCTTCTTCGTCAATTCAACAAGGTCTCGTACTCTCTCTCTCTCTCTCTCTCTCTAAAGCTTTTCCTCTGATATTTTGACGCATGAAACCTGCGGTTTTGCGTTCTAGGTAGTTTTTGAATTTGAAAAATGGATGTGATATGAAGGTTTCGTGAGGAAATTTTGTTATGGTTTCGTGGGATTGTGAAAATGTCTCAGAATTCTGATACAATGCGAGGAATCCCACCTGGGATTTTGCTGATTAGAAGCATTAGAGGCAAAGATTGGAGTCTTTCTACATATAGATATGTAATTTTTCTTGGTACTTTCATAGCTTATACATGTTACCATGCATCTAGAAAAACCAGTGGTATAGTTAAAAGTGTTTTGTATCCTGATCCCCATAGAGGCAATGGCTTGGACCCCTTGTTTGGTAAAGTCTTTGTCAAGAGAGAGTTTGGGGGCAATGAGAATTATAGGTTACACAAGGGTTGGGCCCCCTTTAATGGAACCGACGGGACGTCGAAACTGGGGGTGTAAAGAATAGAGCAAAAATATGATTTGCGGAAGTGTTTTACTTCTATTGAAACAAGGAGATTTATACAAAGAAGAATACTTGACTTAGTAGTAAATTACCCTACTTTCTAGGTATACAACAGGAAACTAAACTTTATACAAATCAATTACAAAATTGTTTCCTAAACTAAGCCAAGATATCAGGAATGATATCATTGACTTCTCTACACTCCCCCTCAAGTTGGAGAGTGGATGTCAAGAACTCCCAACTTGTGTATAATGGACAAGAAAGATTCCTTTCCCAATGCCTTCGTGAACACATCTGCAAGTTGTTGTGAAGAAGGAACAAATCGCGTAACAATAGAACCATCTTGTATTTTATCTCGAACAAAATGGCAATCTATCTCTATATGTCTAGTTCGCTCATGGAAAACTGGATTGGCAGCAATATGAAGAGCTGCTTTGTTGTCACAATGTAATAAGGCCGGTTTTGGATGCAACAATCCCAAGTCCTTCAGAAGATAGCGAAGCCATGATAGTTCACAACAAGTTCCAGTCATGGCTCTATACTCGGCCTCAGCTGATGATAAAGATACGGTTTTCTGTCTCTTTGATCTCCAAGAAACCAATGAAGAACCAAAAAACACGCAATACACTGTGTTTGATCTTCGTGTCATAGAACATCCTGCCCAATCTGAATCACAGTATGCATTCAAGGTCAAGTCATTTTTAGAAGAGAAAAATAAACCTTGTCCAGGAGTATTCTTTATGTATTTCAAAACTCGGAGAGCTGCTTCCATGTGTGGACGGCGAGGTTCATGCATAAAGCTACTTAGCACATGCACCGAATATGTGATATCCGGCCTAGTAATTGTTAAATAGATCAATCGACCCACCAACCTCCTATACTGTGCCGGATCTTTAAGTAACTCACCATTGTCAGAAAGTTTAAGATTCAGCTCCATAGGAAACTCGATTGGACGTGCTCCCAAGAGACCACCATCCTTCAGAATCTCTAAAGCATACTTACGTTGAGAAATGAAAATCCCATTCTTTGATCGTGACACTTCGATGCCTAGAAAGTATTTCAAGTCACCAAGGTCCTTGATTTTGAAACGACTATTGAGAAAATTTTTGAGATCCCTAATGGCATCAGGATCATTTCTAGTGATCAGAATATCATCAACATAAATTAAAAGAGCTGTAAAAAACTTGCCTTGCTGCCTTGTGAACAAAGAGTAATTAACCTTTGATTGAACATAACCAGCACAGTGAATAGACTCAGAAAACTTGGCAAACCATTGCCGGGATGCTTGCTTCAGTCCATATAAGGATTTGTTAAGGCGACATACCAAATTCTCCCCCTATCGTCGAAGACCGGGAGGAGGAAGCATATAGATTTCTTCATGAAGATCACCATGAAGAAATGCATTGTTGACATGAAGTTGATGAAGAGACCAGGAAAATGAAGCAGCAAGAGCTAAGAGGCAGCGAACAGTTGTCATCTTAGCAGTAGGAGATAAAGTATCATGAAAGTCGATCCCTTCAAGTTGTGTGTAACCCTTGGCAACCAAATGAGCTTTATAACGCTCAATGGATCCATCAGAACGAAGCTTGATTTTATAGACCCATCGACAACCAATGGCAGATTTACCAGCCGGAAGAGAGGTGAGAGTCCACGTGTGATTAGCTTCGAGAGCCTGTAGTTCAGAAGTCATGGCAGCCTGCCAATGAGGGGAAGCAGTAGCCTCGGCAGAAGTTTGGGACTCAACCTGTTGAGTGATAGTCGCAAGAAAAGATTGTTGTGCAGGTGAGAAACGATGATAAGTGAGATAATTAGCAAGTGGATAACGCGTACCAGTAGCAGGACCAAACAACGAAAACGATGGAGGATCGGGTTGGGTAAGCTTAAGAGTGGGGCAGTCATAATCTCGCAACCTGGGAGGTGGTGAGGAGTGGCGGCTAGAGCGGCGAAGCATCGGTGCAGGTGGTGCAGGAGGCAGGGAGGCAGCGGGCTCGAGAGAAGATGCATCAGGGTGTAGGTCAGAATTGGTGGAAATCTCGGGTGAAAAAAAAGTGGTAGGAGTATCAGGAGACACGGGTGAGGTAGAAGGTGTAGTAGCTTGAGGCTCAGGTAAAGAGGGTGTAGGGTGAGGAAAGACGATAGGTAGTGGCGTAGGGTTAGGTGAAGTAGAGGATGGAGAAGAATGGTAAGGAAAAATATGTTCATGAAAAACAACATCCCTGCTAGTAAAAAAAGTATGAATGGTAAAGGTGTAAAGTTTGTACGCTTTTTGGCCAACGGGGTACCCAAGGAAGATAAATTTGTGGGCTCGGGGAGCAAACTTGTGAGAGATATGGGTGTTGGTGGCATAACCAAGACAACCGAAGACTTTAAGGTGGGAAAATGAAGGTGGTTTTAAGTACAATAGTTCAAAAGGAGTATTTTTGGAAAGAATGAGGGTAGGAAGACGATTAATAATATGGACAGTCGTAAGGACACATTCCCCCCAAAAAGTAATAGGAAGGTTAGCTTGGAAACGCAAAGCACGAGCAATTTCAAGTATGTGTCGATGCTTGCACTCGACGACCCCATTTTGTTGGGGCGTATAGACCAAGTAGTAAAGTCCTCCACGTTGCTTACCCAAACCAATCACCTTCTTCGTCGTTAAGTCCTGCATAAGACACCATGAAGGGAAAAAGGTTACAGAACAATGCAATCCACTTGTAATTTGACTCACAGACATCAAATCTACTTGAAAAGAGGGCACACACAATACATCTCGTAACAAAAAAGTGGAACTCAAAGGAACTGTCCCAGTGGAGACTATGCGAGCTTGCTCTCCACTTGGTAATAAAACTGGTGACAAATTGGTGTTTTTGACACCATCAGTAAGCAAATCAGGTGAGGAGGTTATATGATCTATTGCACCACTGTCGATTATCCATCGACGTAAATGCAAAGAAGATTTCGACAAACCTGTCTTCATGGCAGCGACATTAGCTTTTGGAGGAACGAAGACATCAACTCCTTTATTATTCATGATGTCAAGGATTTGCTGGAATTGAGTGTCAGATAACCCGGACATCACCGACTTCATCTCTTCCAAAGTTGCACCTGTTGAAACTTGATTTGCAGACGAAGAAGAACTACCTTCATTTTTAGAAGACTTGCTTCCTTTTTGAGGCTTGACTTTGTGAAGACGAAGCCCCGGTGGATACCCGTGAAGTTGGTAACAAGTATCAATGGTGTGATAGTCATGATCACAATGAGTACAATGCAAGGGCTTACGACTTGAAGATCCAGATGATTGTGAACCACCTTGTCGAACAGCCATAGCTGTTGTCTCGGTGACTCCACGTGAAGCAGTAAGAGATCTTTGCTTCTTTTCTTGGGAAATTGAAGCATAGGCCTGACGAACAGTTGGTAAAGGGTTCATCAACAAGACTTGCCCTCGAATGGCACTATAGGACTCGTTGAGACCCATAAGGAACTGCATTAATTTATTTCTTTCATTCTGCACTCCACATGTGCAGGAAGTGGAGTCACTGTATGACACCAGTTCATCCCATAATTTCTTCAGCTTCGTGTAGTATGCAGCAACTGAAAGTTGGTCTTGAGTAAAAGAAGCAATGTCCCGTTGTAATTGGAAAATCCGAGGAGCATTGCTTTGAGAATAACGCTCACGCAACTCCTCCCAGATTGCACGAGCATCAGTCATGTAAAGAATACTGTCTGAAATTTCTGAATCAATGGAGTTGATAATCCATGCAACGATCATGTCATTGCATCTCTGCCATGTAGCATGATCAGCAGGTTTGGTTTTCTCGGAAGGCTGTGTAACAGTACCATCAACAAAACCTAGCTTGTTTTTGGCACTAAGGGAGATTCTCATTGCACGAGACCAGGTAGAGTAGTTGTCCCCATTAAGGGGCTTCGAAACCAGCATCATAGATGGGTGATCTGAATGATGAATAAACAAAGGATTTGAAACATCAGTTTTGACGTCAGCCGCAAAACCTTGGGGAATTTCGTCAGTGGCCATGAGGGTTGACGGAAGATGGCTATTGAAAAATAGCAAAAAGAAGGGCAGCGGCAAGAACTAGGGTTTCGACCCAGCTATTGATACCATGTAAAGAATAGAGCAAAAATATGATTTGCAGAAGTGTTTTTCTTCTATTGAAACAAGGAGATTTATACAAAGAAGATTACTTGACTTAGAAATAAATTACCCTACTTTCTAGGTATACAACAGGAAACTAAACTTTATATAAATCAATTACAAAATTGTTTCCTAAACTAAGCCAAGATATCAGGAATGATATCATTGACTTCTCTATAGGGGGAGATTGATCTTGCATTTCTTGCATGTTACTCTTTGGGAATGTATGTTGCTGGCCATTTGGGAGATACATTGGACGTCTGATTGTTCTTGACGTCCGGGATGATTGGGAGTGGCATTTTTGTTGCCTTGTTTGGGATGGGATACTTTTTGAATATCCATGTGTTTGGTTTCTATCATGGGATGCAAATGATTGCCGGGTTGTTCGAAGCGACCGGTTGGCCTTAAGTTGTTGCTGTAATTGGTAATTGGTTTGGAAAGGGAAAGAGGGGTTTGATAATGGGCATATGGAATGCGCATACTTCGGTTGGGAATATAAGAGTCTGTTTGGTACACTACTTGAATCTAATTTTTTAAACTCAAAAACAATTTTCAAGTTTTAGGCCTTAAAAACTTGTTTGGTATAACTATTTTAAAAAATTGAACTCAAGACTAACTAAAAAATATAGTATATTATCTAAAAACACAAAAAAAAAATGAGTTTTTAGAGTTTTTAAACTTAAACTCACTCCTTTCTTTTCTCTCCTCATCCTCTCTCACTCCAAATCTATCGCTCTTTTCTTCTTTCTCTCTCCTCATTCTCTTTTTTCTTTTACCTTTATCGTCTCTCCTCCAATCCGCTATCTTCATTCTCTCAGTTCTTTCTCTCACTCCTCTTTCTCTCTATCTCTTCCGATCTTCTCACTTCTTTCTCTTTTCTCCAATCATCTCTTACTTTCTTTCATCCTCTCTCCTCTTTCTCTCTCTTTCTCTCTCGACCCCCTTTTTATGGATCTTTTTGTCCAGTTTAAGTTGTAAGATTTAAAATTTTTAAATCGCATACCAAACAAGTTTTTGAGTCTTAAAGAAAATTGTTTTCAAGAAAAATTCTTAAGAAATGTTTTGAGAAATTTAAATTTTTTTCAAATAGGATACCAAACAAGCTCTAAGTGGTTCATTTCTTGCTGCTAGTGTTTATTGAACTAAACATGGTAAATACCAATATTAAACTAAACATGGTAAATACCAAAAATATATATGACAATATTTGGGAATTTCTTATATATTCATTAATCTCCAAAGTGGAGTATAGATAGGAGTTAGAATTGGTATTACATATGTACTTCACCAATGTGGGACAATAAACTACTATTTACACTCTAACTAATATATAACTCGCAACACTCCCCCTCAAGTTGGTGCAAAGATGTCACGCATGCCCAACTTGTCAAGCGAGTTGGAAAACACACTATTAGACACAGCCTTAGTAAGAGCATCAGCAAGTTGATCTTCAGATCTCACAAACGGAAACATAATAATTTCAGCGTCCAATTTTTCCTTAATGAAATGTCGATCAATCTCCACATGTTTTGTTTGATTATGTTGCATTGGATTATGAGTAATCTCAATAGCAGCCTTGTTATCACAATGAAGTTCCATAGCACCTTTGGGGTTAAACCCAAGATCTCTCAACAATTTTTTTAACCACAACAACTCACATACACCATGCGACATACCACGAAACTCAACTTTTGCACTTGACTTAGCCACCACTTTTTGTTTCTTGCTTCTCCAAGTAACTAAATTACCACCCACAAACATAAAGTATCTAGATGTAGATCGACGATCAGTGATAGAACCTGCCCAAATGGGATCTATATACCCTTCGACATTCAAATGACCATTCTTGGAGAAAAACAGGCCTCTGCCAGAAGCCATCTTCAAGTACTTCAAAATACGGGTTACTGCATCCATATGAGCTTCACTAGGTGTGTGCATAAACTGACTTACCACACTAACTGCATAAGCAATGTCAGGGCGAGTGTGAGACAAATAAATTAATCTCCCCACAAGCCTCTGATACAGTTCCTTATGAGTAGGAACTTGATCTGGAAATAAGCCTAGACGATGATTCTGCTCAATCGGAGTATCAACAGGTTTGCAATCTAACATACCTGTTTTAGCTAACAAATCAAGAACATATTTTCGTTGAGACAGAAAAATATTATGCTTGGATCGTGCAACCTCGATTCCAAGAAAATACTTCAATTCACCTAATTCTTTCATCTCAAACTCAGTAGCTAGGTACTTTTGAAGACGTTGTATCTCCTTCTGATCATCACTAGTCACTATCATGTCATCAACATAAATAATCAATGCAGTTAGCTTACCATTTTGTCGCTTTAGAAACAAAGTATGATTTGAATGACTCTGGATATACCCAAACTTATTCATTGAACTTGTAAACCTCCCAAACCACGCTCTAAGAGATTGTTTCAAACCATACAAAGCCTTTCGTAACCTACATACAACACCTTTTCTAGGAGATGTTCCAATACTAGGTGGGAGATCCATATACACTTCCTCTTTAAGATCACCATGAAGGAAAACATTCTTAACATCAAACTGCAACAGAGGCCAATCCTGGTTTGCTGCTAAGGACAGAAGAATACGCACAATATTAAGTTTGGCAACATGAGCAAATGTCTCCTGATAGTCCACCCCATAGGTTTGAGTATAACCCTTAGCAACTAATATAGCTTTATACCGGTCAATAGAACCATCTGCTTTGTGCTTAATAGTAAACACCTATATACATCCAACGACTTTTTTTTCCGTTTGGTAAAGGAACCAAATCCCAGGTAGAATACTTTTCCAAAGCTTCCATCTCAACTTGCATGGCATTAAGCCACTTAGGGTCAGACAAGGCATCTTGCAATTTTGTTGGAATCGATACACTAGATAGCTGACATATGTAAGATGCATATGGTTGGATAAACGATAAGTAGACACATAATTGTTGATAGGATATTTGGCTTTAGCATGCATATCAGGCTCATATTGTACTTTAGGTTTTCCACGATTAGCTTGTGGAGGCAACTGATAAGTAGAAGAATCGTCAGAATTTACCTCATGTATGCCACCATCTTGTACCAAACTGTTAGAAGAATCATCATTGGACGAACCATCATCAGGCAACGCGTTAGACATATCAGCAGCAGGCAACCGATCATTAGAAGGTAATTCGTCAGACATACTAACAGGCAACTCGCTGGGCACATCTGATCTATCGTCAGTAGAAATAGTTCCGGGAATAATAGGTGACCGGTCACTATCTGTAGTCGACTGATCAGTATCACGCAACATAATAGGTTATGTTCCCAACTCTGCATGTAACACATCATCCATACCATCTCTTCGAATCTGCACTTCACTCCCCCTCTCTCCCTGAAGTGGAGAGTCGGAAGAGGGCTTCACAAAATACGAAACTTCCTCATGAAAGGTGACATCCATGGTAATATAAGTTTTTTGAGTCGGAGGATGATAACACTTATAGCCTTTCTGATTGTTAGCATACCCAATAAAGACACACCGGAGAGCACATGCATCAAGTTTACTCTGTTGATGAGAGTAGACATGCACATACGCAATACACCCAAACATTTTCGGAAGAAGCTTTGATATAGAAACAAGAGAAACATATTGTTGTAGCACATCGAACGGTGTCTGAAAATCAAGAACCCTACTTGGAACACGATTGATCAAATACACAGCAGCCAAAACAGCATGACCTCACAAATGATTAGGAACACATTTATCCAACATCAAGGAGCGAGCAACTTCCATTATTTAACGATTCTTCCGTTCGGACACACCATTATGTTGAGGTGTAAACAGAGTAGTCGTCTGGTGAATAATACCATGATCAAGAAAAAAACATGTCAAAGTGTGATTCATATATTCTCCCCCGTTATCAGACCTGAAGACCTTAACTTTGGTCTGAAACTGAGTAGACACCATTGTACAAAATTCTTGAAAAAGTAACGGAACATCACTCTTATTCTTCATCAAGAACACCTAAGTTAACCGAGTACAATCATCAATAAAAGTAACAAACCAACGGAATCCATTAGAAGTAACTTTCGCTGGACCCCACATATCATAATGTATCAAATCAAATGGCAAAGTAGCTTTAGAATCACTTACAAGAAATGAAGCACGATGACTCTTAGCCATGACACATGTTTCAAACTTGAACTCTGAATCACTACAAGTGCGAAACAAAGAAGAAAATAGATGTTTCATATAACTAAATTATGGATGTCCTAATCGTCGATGCCACAACCAAATTTGATGTCTGTCATCCACTTTAGCACTTAAAACTTGATGATTATTTGAACCAGAAACAACAGTATCCTCCATAGTGAAGATGTACAAACCCCCTATTCTTTTACCATGACCAATTATCTTCTGAGTTTGAATATCTTGAAAATAACAATACGTAGGGTAGAAGTGAGCAGAACAATATAAGGTATCAAGAAGTTTTCCTACCAACAAAAGATTGCACTTAAGATCAGGAACAAGTAAAGCATGGATCAATGATAAGGTTGGAGTCAGAGAGATAGTGCCTTCACCCTTCACAGGGGAATGTGCTCCATTTGCACTAGTAACATACGGATCATGAACATAGTCACATAACTCATCAAACACTCTAGGGTCACTAGTCACATGATCAGTGGCCCCAATATCTATTATCCATTTATTTGTTCCACCAAGATGCATAATAACACTATGATTATATTGAGCCATTGAACAAAAATCACGAACAATAAGGCACAAAAGATACTCAGCGGAATGAAAACAATTTACCAGATACTGTAGCAGAGCACTCTTCACGGCACTGTAGAGGACCACTATTCACAAAGCAGACCATTGTTCATGCACTGTACTGTAGCGCCACTATTCACTTTTTTTTTTAAATTTTTTTTTAATTTACGAAGGAAATCACAAAAAATGTGGGCACAAAATTAAAGCACACAAGTCACCAAGAGCGAACTGCTCTGATGCCATATTGAACTAAACATGGTAAATACCAATATTAAACTAAACATGGTAAATACCAAAAATATATATGACAATATTTGGGAATTTCTTATATATTCATTAATCTCCAAAGTGGAGTATATATAGGAGTTACAATTGGTATTACATATGTACTTCACCAATGTGGGACAATAAACTACTATTTACACTCTAACTAATATATAACTCGCAACAGTGTTCTGGATTATGGGTGGGGTTGTTGCTTTGTTGTTCCAGGTGCTTTTATAGCAGTTGTAGGCGTAATCGTTTTCTTTTTCTTGGCTGCTTATCCTAGAGATATTGGATCTTTTTTCCCACCAAATTCAGCTTCTAATTTGGAGGTAGTGCCTGATGATGAAGAAGCTAATATGAAAAAAGGATTTATGGTAAACGGTAAAACAAAACTATTCGTCAAATTGGGTCTGTGAGTAGGACAGGTATTGGACTTATTGAAGCTTGTATGATACCAGGAGTTATACCCTTTGCGTTGTGCCCTTTAGAGGGGATTCTCGAGCACTGGCAACAGTTACCGCCATAATTGATGGTACTGGATCGATGCAAACAAGAGAGCCGTTGGTTCTGAGCTCGAGGCAGATGGATGAAGAGCATCCCATGTGAGATTAAACAAAGGTAGGGTTTTATGGTGCACGTGTGACACACATGTGAGTTGCAATTGGGCTCCCTTAGTCGGCTTGTCTATTTCTCGCGGCTCAATTCAAAATTTTCAAGGCTTCTTTATTGGCTGCCACCAATCATGGCCCATTGTTCAGCGTCTCCGGGTCTTTTTCTATGCCATGGGTTCGAAGCATAGTCCTGGACATTTTTGTTTTGCATTTCAGAGCTTTTTGTTCCTCATCTTCCTGAGTTCGACACTCTAGGTCATTTAATTCTTTTTTTTTTTTGATGGAAAAGAGCAAAACATTAAAGGGTAAAACCCCTAGAACACCCTAAACCAGCACTTTCAAAAGACAAAGCACTAGAAGCAGCGGGCGGTAACGATCTATCTCAAATGTGAAGGTTTCCATGTTAGAAGCCTACACCCGTAACAGCGTCAGCCACAAAGTTTGCTTCTCGATACATGTGGTTTCAGGTGATAATATCAAAAGATTCCGCTATAAGCTTAATATTATCAATGATCGTTCTCACTCTTCAGGAAACACCACTGGTACCTTGGACCGCTTCAAGAATAAGCTTTGAGTCCCCTTCCACCATGATCTTCTGGAGTCCCCTACACCTTGCCATCCAAAGTGCGTCCCTAAGAGCCAAACATTCCGCAACATTGATTGAAACCTCTCCCAAGCTTCTTGCCCCAGCTAACATCGGATCACCACTCTTTCCGGATGATGAAGCCCCAGCCGCTTCATTATTCTTGACTGAACCATCAAAGTTTAATTTGAAAACATTATCCCGGAGGGATCCATCTGATTAACTTCTCCTGATTCTTCCTAGGAATTACACCTCTTTTATTAGCATTATTATAATCACTTGTCAAATTAAAGGCTAAAGACACTACTTTAACAGGGAAAATCTTAACTTTATTAAAAATAACATTGTTCCTCGCTTTCCAGATCTGCCAACATATAATAAGAGCAAAGCTAAGGCTTGAAAGATTATCGCCGTCATCAGCATCCAGTGAGCCAAGCCACTCAAACAAAGAACACCAATTCTTCTAGTCTGGAGTTTATTTAGTAACTTATTCTTCGAGTCATCACTGAACATAGAATTTTGAACCCAAGTTGCGGATTTTACACTAAACCTACCATTAGCATTTAAGCCCCAACACAAGTAGTCATCCTTATCATAAAGAGGCAATGGAATACTACAAATCTTACTAATAACATCCTCATCTACAAACTCACTTAGCAAATCTCTATTCCAATTCCCATCGATAATGAAATGATTAACCTTTAGATCTAAATCAATTTGATTCACCTGGTCCACCGTGAGAAGGTTCTTTAGTGAGAAAGGAAAAACCCAATTTTGGGTCCAGAACGGAATGTCCTTGCCATTTCCCACCACCCATGGCGCACCTTTTTCAATAACAAGTCTAGCATTAAGAATGCCTTTCCAGGCGGCCGAGAAGTGCTGTCTCACTTTTGCATCCATAAAATTTTCTTTACAAAGATACTCTTGTTTAACTAATTGAACCTACCAATTCTGATCATCAGTCAGGACCTTTCAACCAAGTTTAGCTAAACAAGCGTTATTAAAGCAGTTGCTCTTTCTAATACCCAGGCCCCCATTCCCTTTTGGCTGACAAACTTTGTCCTAAGCAACAGGATTCATTTTACCTTCTTTCCCCTAAAGAAAGTTCCTGTTTTCTTTATCCAGCATTCTGGTGAACTTCTCAGGGCATTTGAAGCAAGACATCATATGGTTGGGTAAACCACTTAGATTAGCCTTAATTAAAGTAATTCTTCTCGCTCTCGAGAGTGTATTGGCTTTCCATCCTGCTAATTTGTTCTTAATTTTTAGTTCAACATCCTTTGTATTAACCGAATCTCTCCAACATATAATATTATTTATGCCCAGATACTTACCAATGGTTGTTTTGTGTTGAATTTGGATAATATTAGCAATTTCCACCGTACACTATTAATAGTATTCCCTGAGAAATAGAGAGAAGACTTACGGAAATTTATTTTTTGTCCAAAGGCAGAGGCAAACATGTTCAAAGTATTTAAGATATTTCTAGCAGCTCTTTTAGAGGCTTAGGCAAAAATAAGACAATCTTCTGCAAACATTAAATTGGAGATCTTAAACCCCAATGGTGAAGTTAAAAGCCCAACACTAGTTTTAGGCAATAAAGCCAAGTTATTAAAGTGTCTAATTAACGGCTCCATACACAAAATAAAAATATAGGGCGATAAGGGGTCGTCTTGTCTAATTCCCCTAGAGGGTCGGAAATAACCGTGGGCTTTACCATTAATCATAATTGACATAGATGTAGACGAGATACATTCCATAATTAGATTTATCCAGTGGGTATTCATCCCAAAATTTGCTAAAACTCCCCGAATATAATCCCGACTTAACATATCATAGGCCTTTTCTAGGTCTAGCTTGACTGCTATTGCTCCCTTACCTCTTTTTTTTTTTTTTTTTTTCCGTTTAAATGAAGATAAAATCTCATGAGCAATAAAAATATTATCATGTATAGATCTCTTCGGAGCAAAAGCTCCCTGATTATTTGAAATACATTTCTCTAAAATAGGCTTAAGCCTGTTCACCATCACTTTAGAAATAATTTTATACCACACATTACATAAACTAATAGGTCTGGAATTAGCCACTATTTCAGGATTACTTACCTTGGGATAAGAGCAATATTTGTATGATTAATTAATCTTAAGCTTGACCCATTCAAAAAGAAATCTTTCACAAGAGTGATAAGTTGATAACTGAATGCCCTACGATATCCCAACATTTTTGATAAAAGATCGCATGAAAACCATCCAGGCCAAGAGCCTTAAAAGCTCCAATACCCTTGGCAGCCTAAAAAATTTCATCATCACAGATTGGACAAGCAAAGCCAAGTTTTGGCTCTCCGTTATGCAGGCCTCAATAATACCAGTAAAGTTGGCCAGCGCATCATTACTTAGGTTAGACTGGGCAGTAAAACGCAGTTTGAAGTCCTGCACAAAAACCTGCTCCATGCCCTCCCCTTTCATCCACCAAAAGCCCTCAGAATCCTTAATTTTAAGGATCTCATTCCTCTTACGTCTAATATTAGTTACTGTTTGATTTTTTTTTTTGTGTTTTTATCCCCTAATTGGAGCCAATTAACTCTCACTTTGTGAGCCCACAAGAGTTCCTCATCATTGAGAGTTCTGTTCGGTTCATTTCTAATTCTTAATTCTTCAGTTAACAACCGGATATTATCTGGGTCACCCATGCCTTGCGATTGAACGTTATTCATTTCCTCAAAAAGCTTTTTTACTTTAACATGCACATTACCAAACACCTCTTTATTCCACCCCCTAATAAAAAATCTCAAGGCACCCAGGCACCCCCAAAGTTCATCATTGGGATTACCCTCCAACTCCGAGCTCCACGCTTTCTTAACAATATTAAAGAAATCAGGGTGATTAAGCCACATAGCCATAAACTTGAATTCACTCCTGCCAGTTATGCCAACGCTATTATTTGGGTAACAGTCTAAAAGTATAGGACTATGATCCGAGCCAAAAATTGGAAAATTATGAAGTTTAGCATTCGGAAATAAGTTTAACCAGGCTGTATTAATCACGGCTCTATCTAGTCTTTCAAAGATTAGTGTATTATCCTTATGCCCATTAGACCATGTGAAAGGAACCCCGGAGGCAGGAATCGAAACACGACCTCCCCTCATCAAGAAATCAACAAAATTCACCATATGATTATTGATTTTCCTAACACCCCCCCACCTATTCATGGGTACTCAAAATGTTGTTAAAATCTCCCATCAAAAGCCACGGCTGAGAATTAGTATTTATATCATATAAATTTAAAAGTTGCTCCCAAATTTGTAACTGTAAATACTTATGAGGATAAGCATAAATGAAAGTGCAAAGGAATTGAACACCCGTATTACTAATATGGAAACTGCAGTGGATAAATCTAGGAGAATAAGACAGTACATCAATACTAATATGCTGGCCATTCCAAAAGAGACAAAGCCCCCCGGCTTGTCCCTCCCCTTGAGCAAAAAACATAGAGCTGAACCACTTGCAAAAGACATTCCTAGACAACTTCTCTAGACCAGAACGAGTTTCCAAAACGCGCAAAAACATCTAAAATAACTAAATTAGACAGAAATTTAAATTCTTGGGAGCAGCCTCTCCATAAATGGGGGTAAGGCTAGCCGACATTCACCTCTCCCAAACCCTGCGTAAAGCGGGAGCCTTGTGCACTGGGTACGAGACAGAAATTTAAATTGCGGGGCAAAATCAGGTCTACCCCATCCCCTGCAGTTCCAAACTAAGCACTTCATCAATCCACGTCTTCCACCACAAAGCCTGATCCATTCTCATTACCACTGTTCCTTACCCTCTTCCTACTTCCTCCAATCTGCAGCAACTCCAAATTCTCCTCCCCAGCCTCCATAAACTCATCCTCTTCTTCAACAGCAGCCTTCCCCTTTCCATTGCTCGATTCACCAAACCGATTACGTCCCACTATTTCATCATCAACCAGAGCACAATCAGGTCTCCACTTAGACACCAAATCTTCTTTCGAAACCTAGGTTCTATTCTCTCTAACAACATTATCATACGATCGACCATCTCTCCTAGCCCCACTCCTTCCTTTGCTCGTAGACCTACTCTTCCTCGAAGCCACTGTAGTCCACCCTTCACTAGTAATTTCCTCACGAGCTCTAACCTGATCCCTTAACTCTAATTCTTCTTCATCCTTAGAGCAACTCCACTCATGGAGCCCTCCTCCTGGCAATCCACTATTGAATCCAGCATTTTGAACAGTAACTGCCTTTAATAAATAGTAACTGTCATTAATGAACAGTAATTACCATTTGCATCTTCACCCTTGGAGCCCTTCCCCTGGCTATAGGCAATAAAATATTAGTTTTTTATATTTGTTTAAATAATACAAAATAAAATTATTTGTAATTTCGGATAAGATTTTTTAAATCGTTCTCGTTGCGCCACGTGTCATTTTATAAAAAAAACAATTATTTAGTGATGGATTTCGATAAGATTTTTATCCAATGTCATCGTGCCACGTGTCGTTATCTTTTGAGAAAGATAGTCATTTTGTGGAAAAAAATTGGATTGAAACTTTGAGAGAAAGATAGGAATTTAATTGAAAGTAGTTGAGAAAATATGAAATTGTGGTGTAAGGTAGATGGAGAAGAAGTGGTATTTATAGAAAAATAAAAATAATTTTTTACAATTTTTTTGACAATTTTTTCGGATTTTTTACAATTTTTTTTAAATTTTTTATTCAAATAATTAATTTCTGCCGTTGGATTTTAAAAAATTTGAATTCCAATACTCCAGATTGTGCCACGTGTCATAACGGTAACTTTTTTAATTTTAAAACTATTTTCTTTTTTTTTTTAAATTTATAAAGTAGATTAATATCAACCGTTGATCTTAGATCGAACGGTTGATATAAAATTAGTTTTTTTTTTATTACCGTTGCAAATCGGACGGCTCGTATTAAAGAGCCGTTGGGATCGAACGGACCGTGGGAAGCCACGTGGCTTCCCAACGGTAACTGGCGCGCGGGCCACTTGCCTGAAATCCTGTCGGTCGACGCGCCCCTACTCGCGAGTGAGGGGCATGCGCCTGACACAAAAAAAATAAAAAAAAATAGTCCGGACCCAGGCCTGACGTCACGGGCCTCGGGCCACAGGCCTGTCAATTGCCCACCCCCTCTCACTCGGGCTCCCACCCTCACTCAGGCTCTCCATGGCTGGAGAAGAACCAACCGGCCCTTGGGCCCTTTCCTGCAGCTCGTCCCCCGAGCAAAGAGCATGGCTGGAGTTGCTCTTAGAGAGTGATTCTTCCCCCAATGTAGGTTGAGGGAACACCAGCATAACACCATCGAGTCATCTCACCCAAGTAGAGGGTTTGCGTATTACAATTGTCTTTCCAGCCCCTTCGCTTCCTATGATGCACGGATACGGAGATACGATACGACACGAAGATACGTCAAATTTAAAAAAATAAGGATACGATACGTCAGGGATACAGCAATTAAAAATATGTATAAATAAATAAATAAATAAAAATAAATATATCTAAAACATTATAAAATAAGCATTCAAATTTATTAGTATATTATAATATGCACATAAAGAGTAAGAGTTAATCCATTGTAAAGACAAAGTTATTATAATCTAAATATCCATACCACTATACAATAATATTATAATAACAGAAAAAGTTAAAAACAGAAAAGCAAAAGCCGTCAGATTTGAATAGACTATGGGGTAGTGGAATGGATGGGTACTATAATATTATATTATTGTCCTTGGGGAATCAGAATGTCTTGGAATGGGTATTATAATATAATTGTCTTCGAATGGGTTGAAACTTGAATTAGTAAAGCTGAGACTGGTGAAAACAACGAAAGCTCACCGGTCACCACTCACCAGGAGTTGCAGACAGAGATGAAGGAGACGACGGAGAGTTGTAGACGAAGAAGAGGGAGACGACGGTACAGTTGCAGATGGAGACGACGGGTCACGAAACAGTTGTAGATGACGGTCAATGGGGGTTTGTGAAAGTCTCCCAAGCAGAGTGATTTCTGAGAGGTAAATCTGAATTTTACTTTTTTTCTGATTATCCTTTGATTTTAGAGTGATTTCAGTTAGCTAAGTTCGATCAATCACGATTCTATGCGGATTTTTTGTGATTTTTTTTATTTTTTTTTCTGATTATCCTCCTATTTCAGTTTCAAATGTATCCGAAAAGTAGGATACATGTATCTGGACAATATGATACGCATATCTCATCAGTCCCAAACGTATTCTTTCACTCCAATACATATCGGATGTGTATCCACGCGTATCATCCGCGTATCCGTATCCTTAGAGTGTGAGATACGGGATACGGTGGCTTTCTCCCGTGTCCATGCATCGTAGTTCGCTTCAAACCTCAGCATTATTTAACCTCCCTTTTAAAAACCCTTTATCACCTGGACATTTCAACCAATCCCAGCAAGCGCATTCCAATGAGATGGCACCAAAGCCAAGGTGATTACGCCACCTTTCAAGAAACCAAAGCCACCAAAGAAGAAGAAACGATTGTCCCTTACCCTCAAAAACCCCAAACCCAGCAATAATACACTGTGCTACACCCTTTTCAGAAACCCAAAACTTTCCCGAAGAGGAGAATTCTCCCCCCTTTGCCCCCAAAGCGCGCTCAATCATTATCCTACGCCCTATTAACCAACTAATTAGCCAACTAGATAGCCTAGGGAGGGTCAATAGCACGAGATTGGAAACCCCCAAACGAAACCCTCGATCAAGACTTGAGCGCCCTCTCTTTCCCCTATCGACTCTCATCTCTCATCTGGTCGTTTCTTTCTTTATTCTGCTCTCTGTTATTTTGTTTTTCTGTTAGTTATTTTCCTTTTAGTTTTTCTTTTCATGTTTTTCCATAGTTTAGTTTATCTTAGTTCCAGTTTTTTTAGTTTATTCTTTCTTTTACTGTGGTGAATTTTTTTTATTTTTTATTTTGATAAAAGAGTCTAAAGCAGAAGTCCAAGAATAATGAGTCCCTTTATTCTCTTTGTTGACAACAAGGTAAGGTCAAACTCTCACGTCCAATGCCCACTTCTAATTTTTTAGAAAATTTGTTTGACCCAACTAGAGGCCAAAAAAGCTAATTGTTTAGAGAGAATATCAGAGTCTACAATTTCATGTTTGCATTTACTTCAATAAGAGCTAAAGTTGATCACACAGTTAACAATCAGTCAGGCCCTTACATTTATTCTTTCTTTTCCACATCTTGAGGACAATGTGTGATTTAAGTTTGGAGGTGGGAAATAAATTTTTTTTAATTTTTAATTTTTTGTGTCAGTTAAAAATTTTCGTTTTTAAGTTAATATTCGTAGATTATTTTAAATGTTAGAACAAATGGACATGGTGAAGATTAATCTCACAATAGAGTCGTTTCTATTTATCGTTGCTTAGACACTAATTCATGAATTGTACTTTGAACTTTGCACATTCACACCAACATGGTTTGTGGGGAGTGAGATTGAAATACTTACTTTTTGTCTAAGTGTATTTTAATTTTTGTTCTATATATAAGATAAAGTTAATATGTGTTATAAGGTAATAATTGTTCCACCTGATGCTTTGCCTAGTAATCGGGCCAGTCCTGCCTAATTAGCAGTGATTCTCACGTCAAACGGTAGAGTTTTGGCATGGGGCAGGGTGGTTAGTTGGTTTCGTAGCCTTTCCAACTCAAGTTAATAAGTCCTTAGGGGTGTTCTACACCTAGTGCCCTAAAGCCCTAGTGGTTTGGGAGTTATTGACTTAAAGCTCGCTACATGGGTTGGATCGAAAGCTTAAGGGAATCGATATTGCACGACCACTACTATTACTGAAAAAAAAAGAAGAGAAAAAGTTCGAAAAGAAAAAAACAAATGATTATATAAGTGTGTGAACAATTAAATAAAAGGGATGAGAGGTAAGAGTTTTAGTCGAGTCTCCTTAACTATGATGGTTCACTTTATACCGAAGGAAGTTTGTGAATTCTTTTCTAATTGATTCTAAATAGCTTAGACTCTGTGGTGGGATTAGTTGGATCTTTTGAAAAGATGTTCTAGTTTTTAAAATTTGCTATGGATTGCAACTTGAAGGTGGAAGCTTTGTCTTGGTTAAGTTTTAGCTACGTGTCTAGTTTGTTAAGTTTTTATTTTTGTTTGGGTCTTGTTTTGCTTGAGAACAAGCAAAAAGCTAAGTTTGGGGGTATTTTGATGAGTGAATTTTATATTATATATTTAACCCTACTCTTAGTATATTTTGGTTAATATTTCGGAAGAATTTTGATACTTTGAATTGTATTTCTAATATAGAACTTTCGACTTCCTCTGGAGTGAAACGTGGTCAAATGGACGAATTTTGGAGTAATTCCAGTTGGAGGACGTTCGTGAGTCACTTAGCTTGATTGTATCAAAATATCAGATTTTTCCACTAAGCGGTTATTTTCTGGCAATAAAATAAATAGTGATTTGCAGTGCTAGAAGATGACTTTTCTGGGCTTGAATTGCATTTTTGGAGTCTAAGATGACCTCTGATGTATTCGTGGCATATTGGAGATGTGTTTAGAACGTTCTTATCTTTAAAACAAACTATCTTGGGCCGGATTTGAAGGAGATGTGAGGCTAAAATGTGACTGGACAATTTCTGTGCAGATTCTCCTATTAGAACTCTATTTTCTAATTTATTTAATTATTATTTAGTTTCCTAGTTGGAATAAGAATAAAAGACTACATTTTAGGGTTTGTGCGATGACAAAGAAGAATATATTGCTTTTGCCGTCCACAATTTTTCTCTACGTTTTCTTTTATGCAACTTTGGAGACAGAGAGTAATTGCTAGGGTTCTTAGAGATTCTCTATTTTAAGGTGTTTTCATTCCTCTTCTTCTTAATAATATTTTTTATGATTTTAATTATGAATATGCGTAACTAATTCGTTTTGCTAGGATGAAGCCTTGAGCCTTAGCATGAATATGTGATTTTTATTTAATTGCTTATTATTGATTGCAGTACTTTGAATTATTGATCACTATGATTAAAACTGACACACCTTGACTCGGAATGTCCACTAGGACCCCGAATCGAGCTGTGCTGGCCGACACCTAGAAGGTGACGAAGCCATAAAGTATGGTGATGCGGAAAAAGATGAATAATTTTAAATCTAAAAGTGCCTAAATACAAGAGTGCGCGGTGAGCGGGTCTGAACCCATTTCACACATGATACAGAGCATAGGTATAGTACAGTAAAGTAAGATAATGGTTATGCCATAAGAAGACATCTGTGCTGAAAAGTGCCACGAATCCTCGTCGATACAGAACTCTGCTGCTAGAACCTGGAGGGGTGTAAAAATAGAAAATGTGAGTGAGTGAAACAAAACTTTTCAAATCACTTTCAATTACCAAAGGCAGTAGCCCATCGCCGTAACACCTATATAATTTCCTAGAAAATAACAGGTGACTATAACTCAAAACTGTTTGTACCATACTTGACCAATCCCGAAACTACCGAGCACCGGCCAACGCTATACTGTCAAGGACCCAGAAGAGTTCCCCTCCGACCAGGAGGCCAATCACTACTCGACACGTGTCAAGATTAGAAGCCAATCAGAGCGCAGCACGTGTCGACATCAAGAACCAATCATAACATGACACATGTCAATGTGACAAAGCTACAAGTTTTTCTATAAATAGGGGTCATTCCCCCACAATATTGGCTAATGCCATTTGTGTTAAATCATTCACAAGAACTCACTAAATTGAGAGCTTGATCCTTTGTACTTGTGTAAGCCCTTCACTACTAATAAGAACTCCTCTACTCCGTGGACGTAGCCAATCTGGGTGAACCACGTACATCCTGTGTTTGCTTCTCTGTCTCTATTCATTTACGTACTTATCCTCACTAGTGACCGAAGCAACCAAGCGAAGGTCACAAAACCTGATACTTTCTGTTGTACCAAAGTCTTCGCTGATTTTGTGCATCAACATTTGGCGCCGTCTGTGGGAAACGACACTTATTCCTACTCTCTTCAGCTGTGTCAAGCTGGTTTCTATCATTCGTACACTTTCTTTTGATCAGGCATCCCTCTCCAACATGGGAAGCAAAGGAAGCCACAGCACACAGAATGACACCCCCTAGCACATAGTGCGAAACAACGAAAGAAGGAAGGAAAACGAGTTCTTCTTCAAGCTAAAGTCGATGAGTTGGAAGCTCAGAACAACAAGATAGCAATGAGGAATGAGGTCCTCCAGGAGCAATATGAGAAGCTCTTCGAGACACTCCACGAAGCTAGGCAAGCTCAGACACACGAGCTTGTTGCCCCCGTAGAAGTCAACCATCAACTGGGTGCCCTCCAACATGGAGGGTCACATGCATTCGACATAGATATCCCTGATAGGGAATAGATTACCCCTCGACTTGATAATCAACATGAGGCTTCTCTTAACCCAGTTGCTTCGACCCGAACCATGAGAAGTGGAGGGAGACACCTCTTTGCTGAAGGGGCAGAAGGATCGAAAGCCGTCTTTCGCGATTGTCGGGATTTCCTGAAGCAACGTCGAGAGAATTCCATCCATATAAGCTCAAAGATTAATGACCCAAGGATTTCTGAGAGACTCGGTCCCCTGCCACGGCCCGAGCCGGCCACCAATTTGAGGAAGGGGCAACAAGTCCTAGAGAGACATGAGGGTACAGGGGACTCAGAGGTGTTCCGACAGACATACCCTGGAAGCCAGTACAACGAGTCCAGGGAAAAATCACATGCCCTTGATCAAACCTTCCTAATTCCAAGAGGAGATGGAGATTTACGAAAGAAAGCTCTAGTGGCACATAACTCCTCTCAGGACCCCCTTGTCCTACAACTTCTTGAGGAAGTAAACAAGTTGAAGGCTGAACGTCAGGCTGAAATACCTGACTGGAACCAACCCAGGCCTGGCCCTCTTACAAGGAGGATCCTCAACACCCCCCTTCAAGCAAAGACAAAGCAAAAGCTTGGCTTGCAACTTTATACTGGAAAAGAGGACCCGATTGAGCACCTTAACCTCTTTGAGTCCACCATGGCATACCGGATGCACACCGACGAAGAGCGATGTCTTCTCTTCCCCTCCACCCTCTCTGGCGGAGCTCTAAATTGGTATTGTCGTCTTACACCTGAGACGGTAGACTCATTTGAGGAATTGAGGAAACTATTTGTTTCCCAACACATTTTCCAAACCGATCGCTTGCACTCTGCAGATGACCTGTACACTATCCGCCAGAAGCCAGACGAGTCATTACGTATGTATGCTGGCCGCTTCAACCATGAATACTCCCGGTGTGCCGAGGCAGACGACAAGACTGCCCTCAAAGCCTTCACGGCAGGCCTACGTGATTGTTTCTTTAAATACATGATCAATGCCAATACTTGGAAGACTTACTCTGAGGTGATGGCGCAGGCTTATAACCATGCCTCTGCCGAGGCAAAGACATATCAGGAGAAACCCCCTACAACCATCCTTTATCAACAAGTGGGAGGTGGAAGCCAGACTCACCTAAATGAGAAGACCTCGACTTTCCAAACAGCAGTGGCACCTCCCCATGCCTTGCATAATGCTTCGCCGAATCAACAGACATATCAATTTCAAGGCAAGAGGAAGGATTTCCATCCTCACCACTCTCATTTCAGTAAAAAGAGTAAGGGACACTATCTCGATAACCAAGGGTATCGCCACAATAACGCTCGCCCCCAGGCAGTCAATGCAGTGGGTCAAACCCACGTCAAGATACCCCCTACCCCAAGGTATGAGACATACACGCCCTTGAATGCCACATGCGCGGCCATTTACCCCAGCATAGCTCACCTGATACCAAAGCCAAAGCCGAGGCACCCAGATTACACGCCCCCGAATAACGTGGGCATGTTTTGTTGCTACCATGAGCATAACGGCCATGATAGCGAGAAATGTATCATCCTCCGTGATCGTATTGAAGCTTTGGCACGAGAAGGAAAAATTGATCAATTCCTCCTTCACCCTCAAAGGGATAACCGTAACCAACGCCAGGTGAATGTTATATATTCCATAAGCGGCGGCACACCCATATCTGAATCTTCCAATAGGGCCATGAAAAACAGTGAACGAATTCTGAGGCCTGGTCACCAAGTGTTTCACGTGGAAGACATCAGGGGAGGGAAGTATCAAAAGCCTAACTGGGATCCGATATGTTTCTACCCTGAGGAAGAAAGAGGCATCATCTACCCTCATAACGACCCATTGATCGTGGAGGCTCACATAGCCAACTTTGATGTTCGACGAATCCTCGTAGACACAGGGGCTTCGGTCAATATCATGTTTGCCGAAGCTTTCAGGGCACTCAGTGTAGCTGAACACTTGCTCGATCGCTCGATTTCTCCTCTGATAAGCTTCTCCGGTGATATTGTGCAACCCTTAGGGAGCATACATTTACCCTTTACTATTGGTACATGCCCTTACACGGCTACCATTACCACTAACTTCCTAGTGGTTGACTGCCCAACGGCATACAATGTCATCTTTGGGCGCACAGGCATCAATGATCTCAAGGCTATGGTATCCACGTATATGCTGTTGATGAAATTTCCAACCCCCTATGGCAACGGCTACATCAGAGGAGATCAGCTTAGTGCACGATCATGTTACAACACTTCAGTTAAGCAACAACACTTGCCCGGACCCAAGGAAACCCTGTCTGTACATGACCAAGTCACAAAGACCAGCCTAGATGAAGCGAACTTGGATCTTCCTGATAGCAACAATCAACCCGATGATCCTCGAGATGACTCTTTCACCCAGCAAGCCCAACCTGCTGAAGAGTTGGAGAATGTACCTATCTCAAGAGATTATCCAGATCGCATGGTGAAGATTGGCACCACATTGTCACCACCCCTTCGGTTAGCATTGATATCTTTTTTGAAAGAGAACACTGAAGTCTTCGCCTGGTCATACGAGGACATGCCAGACATCTCTCCCGATGTCATCTGTCATCGTTTGAGTATTGACCCCAAGATCAAGCCGGTGAGACAGAAGCGAAGATCTTATGACGCTGAACGATACGAGGCAATGAAAGTAGAAGTTGAAAAACTCAAAGGCATAGGCTTTGTCCGCGAAGTCAATTACCCGACATGGGTAGCAAATGTGGTCATTGTTAAGAAAAATCCGACCAAAGAAAGTCTTTTGCTTCAAAAGGTCTTGTGGAGAATGTGTGTTGACTACACCGACCTAAACAAAGGGTGTCCGAAAGATAGCTTCCCTCTTCCTCTTATTGACAGACTTATAGACTCTACGGCCGGGTGTGAACTCCTGAGCTTCATGGATGCTTACTCAGGATACAACCAAATCCTCATGAACCCTTCGGATCAAGAACACACAGCCTTCACTACCGACAGAGGACTATACTGCTATAAAGTCATGCCTTTCGGCCTAAAGAATGCAGGAGCGACTTATCAGAGACTAGTCAACTCAATGTTCGCCGAGCAGATTGGGAAGAGCATGGAAGTTTACGTTGATGATATGTTAGTCAAGAGCAAACATGCTGACCAACACATCACCAACCTATCTGAAACTTTCACTATTTTGAAGAGGTATCGAATGAGGTTAAACCCCAACAAATGTGCCTTCGGCGTAAGCTCTGGCAAATTCTTAGGTTTCATGATTAGCCAACGAGGCATTGAAGCTAATCCCGAGAAGATCAAAGCAATCCTCGACATGAAGGAACCGGTAACTTCAAAGGACATCCAGAGCCTTACTGGCAAGGTGGCAGCCTTAACCAGGTTCATTTCTAAGGCCACAGACAAATGTGCTCCCTTTTTTAAAGCACTTAAGGGAAGTAGGAAGTACATTACATGGACTGATGAATGTGCCGAGGCATTCAAAAACCTCAAGGAGTATATGAGTAAAGCCCATCTACTCTCCAAGCCCGAGGTAGGAGACATTCTCATTATCTACCTATCGGTATCAGCTTCAGCCGTAAGTTCCGTTCTCATTCGAAAGGATGGGAATATTGAGCGACCTGTCTACTACGCTAGCAAAGCCTTACAAGATGCGGAGACACGGTACTCTAACATTGAGAAATTGGCTCTGGCATTGGTCATGTCTGCTCGGAAACTTCGCCCTTATTTCCAAGCACACGCCATCATCGTGCTTACCAATCACCCTCTTCGACAGATACTCCAGAGTCCTGACACGTCTGGGCGAATGATCAAATGGGCGATAGCATTGGGTGAGTTTGACATCTCCTACCAACCAAAACCAGCCGAAAAAGGTTAAGCAGTAGCAGATTTCATCGCCGACTTCACATATCCTGTTGACATTGCTTCTACACCTGAAGCAGTAGCTTCATTACCATCGGAAGCTCAGAAAGTAGAATCAACGACCTCAGCATGGAGTCTGTATGTTGATGGCTCATCCAACCAACAGGGCTGTGGAGCGGGACTAGTCTTGACTACGCCCGACAAAGTAGCAATGGATTATGCTCTTCGTTTCAAATTCAAGGCATCAAACAATGAGGCCGAGTATGAAGCCCTTCTAGCAGGATTACGTTTGGCCAAACACCTCGGGGTTAAACAAATTGATATTTTCAGTGACTCCCAATTAGTGGTCAACCAGGTTACCAACAACTTTGATGCTAAGGACAGCTCCATGGCAGCATATCTTGCGCAAACATAACTTTTGCTCAAGCACTTCCACTACCAGATCACCCAAGTTCCTCGAGCGGCAAACAGTCATGCAGACGCCCTGGCTCGCCTCGCCTCAGCTGTGGAAGACAAGATTGGAAGAAAAATTCATGTCGAACTGTTGGCAACACCAAGCACCATGGCCGCAAAAGTATGCAACTTACAACAGGGGGATAGTTGGATCACCCCGATCTATAATTTCCTTGCTCATGGCATCCTCCCAAATGATAAAGTCCAGGCTAAGCAAATTCGATACAAGTCTACCCGCTACCTGATCATCAATGATCAACTCTATAAGCGAGGTTTTAGCCTGCCATACTTAAGTTGTCTTACGCCTGCCGAGGCGGAAATCGTCCTTCGGGAAATACATGAGGGAGTCTGTGGAGATCATGCTGGATCTCGGTCCCTAGCACACAAGACTTTTCGCCAAGGATATTACTGGCCAACACTCCACCAGGATGCCATCAAAGTATCCCGCTCATGTGACAAATGTCAACGATATGCGGCTATTCCTCATTCCCCTCCAGAGCCTCTTACTCCTATGATCAGCCCTTGGCCCTTCGCCCAGTGGGGACTTGATTTGATCGGCCCAATGCCGGCAGGGAAGGGCAAAGTCTGTTTCGCAGTCGTTGCAGTGGACTACTTCACAAAGTGGGCCGAAGTAGAACCCTTGGCAACCATTACTGAGGCAAAGATAGAAGACTTCGTGTGGAAGAACATCCTTTGTAGATTCGGCATTCCCAATGCGATAGTCACTGACAATGGGCGACAGTTTGACAACAAGAGGTTCAGGTTGTTCTGCTCTAAGTTCAACATCAACTTATGCTTTGCCTCTCCAGCTCATCCCCAGTCTAATGGACAAGTTGAGGCCATCAACAAAATAATCAAGCGCACTTTGAAAACCAGCTTGGACAAAGCTAAAGGCTGTTGGCCAGAATTTGTACCCCAAGTTCTTTGGTCATATCGCACTTCATATCGGACTTCAACAGGAGAAACTCCATTCTCACTTGCCTTTGGCACAGAGGCGGTTGTCCCTGTTGAGCTCGAGCAAGCAACATTCCGAGTCCAGAACTACATTCAAAGTGAAAATGACAAACAACTCACCCTCAACTTGGATTTAGTCGAGGAACACAGAAACCAAGCTCACTTGAGGAATGTCGCCTACAAGCAGCGCATCTCCAACTATTATGACTCTAGGGTCAAGCCTCGTTCTTTCAAAATAGGAGACTGGGTCTTAAAGAAAAGATTACTCTGCGACAGAGTCCCGAGTGAAGGCACACTTAGTCCAAACTGGGATGGACCGTATGAAGTCATTGGCATCAGTCGCCCTGGCTCTTACACACTTAGAAGCTCCGATGGCAAGACCCTTGGCCATCCATGGAACGCTGATCACTTGAAGTACTACTACAAATAGACTCACGATGTACAAGTGTTGAGCTATAGCGGTTCGGCATCCTATGTAATGAAGGCCATTTGGCAATGAATTCAATAAAGAGGTAATTTAGCCAACTCAGCCCTCACTCTTTTACATTCATAGCAAGCGATGCCGGAACCCTTCTCAATCAGAAAGCAATCCGTCTTCCACAGTCACTACAAAACAAGCAAATGAAGACCGTGTCAAGCGCCAAAAAAGAAAAAAAAAAAAAAAAAAAAAAACAGCTTCATCCAAAAAGCTTCACCCGAAAAGCTTCACCTCCAAAGCTTCACCCACAAAGCTTCACCTAAAAAGCTTCACCCAAAAAGCTTCACCCGAAAAGCTTCACCTCCAAAGCTTCACCCACAAAGCTTCACCTAAAAAGCTTCACCCACAAAGCTTCACCCAAAAAAAAAACTTCACCCGAAAAGCTTCACTTAAAAAAGCTTCACCTACAAAGCTTCACCTAAAAAAGCTTCACCTAGAAAGCTCCCTCTACATACTTTCACCATCAAAGCTTCACCATCAAAGCTTCACCTAGAAAGCTTCATCTACAAAGCTTCATCTACAAAGCTTCACCATCAAAGCTTCACCTAGAAAGCTTCAACACCAAAGCTTCACCTACAAAGCTTCAACACAAAACCTTGCTCCAAATAAACAAATTTTGTTCACAAAACCCAAGATGCCCTTGAACTTGTACAAAAACACTTGGGTAAACATAAACATTTTTTGTTTTACACCCACAAGGGCCCAAAATTTTCCTTCTTATTTATTCACTTATATATGTTCCCAAACATATTATAATAGATCCAACAACAAGCCAAAGTCCCAAGTTTCATAATGGACAAAAGTACAAGCAATTCATCAATAATGAAGGTGCTACAAAAATTGGAATCTGCCCCAAAATAGAAATCCAACCCAAGAGACTTTTTCTCTCTCTCCCTCTTCCGCCTCCTTTCATCTATCAAATTTCTGCAACCTCTGCTCTTCTCCAATGGAGCTGAATTTTAGACACCCTATAGTTCTTGAGCATATGAACAACTTTCAAGAAGGAACCATTTCTGTTTGAGCGACGGAAATTACAGTGTTGAAGCTCCAAACATGATAGTCGGCTTCTTGCAGATTTCGAAGCTGTTGTGATGTTTCGAAGATCTGGAAATATTTAACCGTTAGTTCATCCTGAATTTTTGATATGTTATGAAAGAGTCGATGAGGAACAACTTCAATGAAGAAAGCATACCGATCTGAACAAGAGAAAATGGAGTTTCGAAGCTCACAACAAATCTGACGGGTTGACAGAAAAATAATAACCAGTCATTCATCATACCTGGATTTCTGGAGTTATACTGCTCCGAGGGATCTCAAATTTGGATATGTTGTAGTTCACAATCTGAGGAACAACTTCAATGAAGAAAGCATTCTGATCTGAGCAAGAGAAAATAGAGTTTCAAAGCTCACAACAAATCTGACGGGTTGACAGAAAAATAATAACCAGTCATTCATCATACCTGGATTTCTGGAGTTATACTGCTCCGAGGGATCTCAAATTTGGATATGTTGTAGTTCACAAGCTGAGGAACAACTTCAATGAAGAAAGCATGATGATCTGAGCAAGAGAAAATAGAGTTTCAAAGCTCACAACAAATCTGACGGGTTGACAGAAAAATAATAACCAGTCATTCATCATACCTGGATTTCTGGAGTTATACTGCTCCGAGGGATCTCAAATTTGGATATGTTGTAGTTCACAAGTTAAGGAACAACTTCGATGAAGAAAGTATGTTGATCTGAACAAGAGAAAATGGAGTTTCGAAGCTCACAACAAGTCTGACGGATTAACAGAACATTGATGAACAGTTACTCATCATACTTGAATTTCTGAAGTTGTACTACTCCGATGGATCTCAAATTTGGATATATTGTAGTTCACAAGATAAGGAAAAACTTTCATGAAGACGACTTTGCAATCTGAGCTATAGAGAAAGGTGTTATCTTGCATCCACTCAGGCTGATTAGTGGAAACGAAAAGCAATTCCACCAAAGAAAAGATGAAAAAGAGAGAAAAGCTACTAATTGCACTTGATCTTGTCTAGTCAATAGCATGCAGCATCAAACACACAAAAGTTGGAAATATTTTTAGATAAAGCATATACGAATGTGTGACATCGAAACAAGGATTCGTTACTTTGACAAATTAGTAACACGCGAGACACCTCATTCGGCAACTCTCTTCGCCTGAAGACTTGGGGGACTCCCACCATATGCTACTGCACCTTGATACTCGGCAGTCTCACAACCACTCAGTGACTTGGATTTTTCAAGTCTCCAACCGAGAAGTTTTCCTCACTCGGGAAATTAAGGGAACACTACCTCAAACTACATGCTTCACTCACAAAGCTTCAACAATACAGGTTTCAACAAAAGCAAAAATTCAAAGAACTTTATGAAGAAGGCTTTGGTGTATTTAACACAATATGTTGAAATGAAGCAAAGCTTATTTATTAATATTTTCGATAAGCCACAAATATGTACATATACATGAGTCAAAATAAACAAACAAAAGGGAGCCTTCACAAAGGTTGCTTAGGGGAAGTCTCAGCAGTCGGTAGAGCCCCAGAAAGAGAAAGCACCGGAGGGTGGTTATCCGGAGCCTCAGTACTTGACAAAACCCCAGAAGGAGGAGGCATTGGAGGTTCATCATTTGAAGCTTCATTACCAGGTACAACCCTAGAGGACGAAGGCAATAAATGCCTTTGGAACAAACCCACAAACCGCTGATGATCAAGTAAAACCTTACCATCAGATTCCTTCATCTGGTCAAGCTTCCTCTTCATGTTTGTAGCATAGTCATGGGCGAGCCGGTGCAACTGCTTATTCTCATGCTTGAGCCCTCTAATCTCCTGTTTGAGACTCATCACTTCAGCAGCCAATGATTCAACTTGGCGGGTTCTAGCAAATAGGCGTTGGGCCATATTAGACACAGAACCTGCACACTGAACACTAAGAGCCAGAGAGTCCTTAACAGCCAACTCATCAGACCGTTTGGAAAGTAGTCTGTTATCTTTGGGAGTGAGAAGGTTCCTGGCCACCACTGCAGCGGTCATATCATTCTTCATCACAGAATTCCCAACGGTAAGAGGACCAGTAAGGGATATGAAGGATGGGCGCCATATGTTGTCTGGAGAAGGCGTGGCTGTCTCTTCTCCAAGGTTCAAGTCAAAACGACGGTCGGAGGGTCCAGACATTTTCAAATGTGTTGAAGAAGGAAGAGGTCAGACAAATCAAGATCTTAGAAGTGCAAGAAATGAGCTTCTACTGGTAGAGATTCAAGTGTGCTGTGGAACTTAATGCCAGCCTCTATAAAAATCTGCACTCGACGGAGCTTCAGAAATCGAAGAGGCGTTTGCTTTCTCAAAAGATGGGCTGCTCAGAGACCACGAGGGCCGATCTCAGAAATCGAAGAGGCGTTTGCTTTCTCAAAAGCTGGGCTGCTCAGAGACCACGAGGGCCGATCTCAGAAATCGAAGAAGCACCTGCTTTTTCAGCCTCGTCAGCACCTGTCACATGCACACTCAGCTTTGCGGAAATTACGGGCAATCTGTCGAAGATTTCTGGTGAAGTAGAAAGCACGTGAATCTTACTGTTCAATCACCGCTCTCCATATGCACCATCAACTCCTCGGGTACCACATATAACTTTGTCAAAGATCTCTGACAAAGTTTAGGCACGAGAATTTCGAAGTTCCAGCTACCCTACTATTACCCATAAGGGTAAAGGAACAGCACCACTGCTTGACAACTGGAAAGTCCCTATGTGTGTCAACCTCCGTGTTTTGCGGCAAGACAGGTTGGCAAGAACGTCCAACCTTTACTCACATTCGAGAAAAGACTCCCAACATAATTACTTTCTCAAAAACCGGAGTAGCACCGCTTTTCGAATCTCGAGAGTCAGATCCTCGACGGGATTGCTTGTTCGAAAACCGAAGAGGCACAACTCTCAGAACTTCGAGAGCCAGATTTCCTTAGATAAAGCTTGTCTGTAATCTTCACACGTAATATCAGCTTTCCAGATACCACATACCACTTTTTCAAAGTGCTCTGACAAAATTAAAACACGTGAAGCTGGCAGCTCCCACTACATTGCTGTGACCAAGAAGGGTAAAGGAATAACATTACTACTTGTTATTGGGAAATCCCTATATACATTGACCTCCCTCCTCAACGGACAGGCAAACCTGCAAAAATGCTCAACCCTTTCTCGCATTCGAAAAGGCACCCTCAACATAACCTCTCGAAATACTCAGCTTTATTTCCCCCCGATAATACCTCAGCAAATAAGCCACACCAAGAACAAGAGTATCTCATATCATCAGGGTCGAAAGCAAGAGTATCCCATATCATGCTTTCTCCCTGTCTTTGTCTTTGTCCTTGTCCACACCTGCAGGACAAGGAGAAAGAGAGCAGTCAGTCGGAACCTGAAATCAAACCTCCAATTTGGAACTGACTGCCTGGAGCCTTTGCCTGGTTGCTTACTTAGCATTGCTCTCGAGTACTCATCCTCAACTGCTGTCAAGGTCACGAATTCCACCGGCAAATACCTCATGACAGTTGATCAGATATTGGCTCTTTACACTGAAGCTGCCAAGCGTGGATGAGTCACTATGAAGGAATGTTCTGAAGGACCATTTAAATGCAAAGGTTGCACACCACTTCTGCCATGCAAAAGATTGAAGCAGAATGTTCAACGGTGAGCTGAAACAGATCACTACAGTACGACACCTTTCCATACCACATTCATTATTCCGTCAACAGCAAAAGTATCCCATATCATCAAGGTCGAACGTACTCTAGATTTGATGGACTTGTTTTGACCCTCAAATTTTTGAGTCGGCCTTATACTCTGAAGGGCACCAGAAAACCCTCCAGCACAGTTCAAGAATAAGCCTGTGGAAAGTTACTTCTTCAAAAGCAAAAGTATCTCATATCATCTCTTATCCATTTGCTTCTCCTTATCCTGGCAGTTGAATGAGAGACAAGGAGAAGGAGAACAATCAACCGGAAGCCGAAGTCAAACCTCTGATCCTGGGTTGCTTACTTGGAAGTTTGACTGCTTACCTTGTCTGTCACCTCTTTCGGCAGATCTCCTAGCTCGGCGACTTGGGGGACTCCTACTATAGGGTTTGTATCGCACTTGACCAAGCCCGAAACTACAAGTAAGCTTCAAAGTGAAATTGATACATTACCTTGTGCATCTTCATCAGCTAAATACACCATTCCCGGATGGAGGAAAGGTACTTCCAGAGAAGGGCAGATGAAGATCAGACCACACTTCGGTACTTAGAAGTTTCGTGATTACTCAAGGGATTGGATCTTGCAAGTCCCCAACCGAGGAGTTTCCCTCACTCGGGAACTTAGGGGAGCACTGTTTGTACCATACTTGACCAATCCCGAAACTACCGAGCACCGGCCAACGCTATACTGTCAAGGACCCAGAAGAGTTCCCCTCCGACCAGGAGGCCAATCACTACTCGACACGTGTCAAGATTAGAAGCCAATCAGAGCGCAGCACGTGTCGACATCAAGAACCAATTATAACATGACACATGTCAATGTGACAAAGCTACAAGTTTTTCTATAAATAGGGGTCATTCCCCCACAATATTGGCTAATGCCATTTGTGTTAAATCATTCACAAGAACTCACTAAATTGAGAGCTTGATCCTTTGTACTTGTGTAAGCCCTTCACTACTAATAAGAACTCCTCTACTCCGTGGACGTAGCCAATCTGGGTGAACCACGTACATCCTGTGTTTGCTTCTCTGTCTCTATTCATTTACGTACTTATCCTCACTAGTGACCGAAGCAACCAAATGAAGGTCACAAAACCTGATACTTTCTGTTGTACCAAAGTCTTCGCTGATTTTGTGCATCAACAAAAACCATAACCACAATAACAGTCTCACGGTTATGCCGTGTCAAATATCTCAACAAGAATAAGTAATCCATGTGAAATAAATCAATATCAAATGGTATGCCAGCCGAAGTCATCTCACGTGACCTGTACGGCTGAATCAATAGCTCATCAATCATACTAGCCGGAGTCACTGCACGTGACCTGTACGACTTATCCATATCTCGTCAATCAACGCTAGCATATAAGTTGGAGTCACCTATAGTGATCTGTACAACTTATCCATATCTCATCACATATCTCATCACATATGCTAGCTCATAACATATTTCATCACATATGCTAGCTCATCACATATTTCATATGTTGGTTCATCACATATGCTAGCTTATAAGTCGGGAGTCACCTCTAGTGACCCGTACGACTTATCCATATCTCATCACATATGCTAGCTCATAAGTCGGGAGTCACCTCCAGTGACCTGTACGACTTATCTATATCTCATCAAGTATACCTGCACATGAGTCGGAACCACCTAAGGTGGACTGGGTGTAAAAAAATACGCTCAAGTGTTACGATCACGTGAAGACTGTGCGAATAATCGCGGGTCACCTACGAGTCGGAACCACCTATAGTGGTCTGTATGACAGGCCTGTGCACCTACCTTGGATCCAAGGTGAGCATAAGGTGCAGGAGGTGAACATCATGGGAAGGACGTGCCTTGGCCAAGGGCGGGAGCACTAACACTGGGGTGCATGTTTATGAGCTCTAAATGCTTCTCATGTGACATATACAACTCATAGGCAACTTGTACGACAATGTTGGAGTTGCCTAAAACATAATGTGATCATGCCATAACTTAATCATTTCAACTAATACCATAACTCACCTGAACTTACCTGTGTGTTATGCGTTCATCTTCGCACTTCAAAGCATTCATAATAATTTTGTGCAGGTAGTATACACATGGATATGCCATAATGCAAATCTAAAACTCAACCATATCATAGTATTTTTCCAATATACATATACACATATATATATATATATATATATATATATAATATGGCGTAAAATGCACAATCTATAATGCCCTACTCTCGAATTATTTATTTTCGGAAATTATTATCGGGGATAAGTCCAACTAAACACTAGTTTAATTAACTATCATTACTTACGTTTCCTTATTTCAGTTTCTTGATTCCTACCACATTGATTTATGACCAACATCCAATCACTAAAAACATAAGGTTAAACCTCATATTTTCACCAATTTCCTTCACATTGCTCAATTCCCAAACAAGGTTTTTGTTTCAAATATTGTATGGCTGCATCTAACATCTTGTTAGACTGCCTACGTACGCTAAACAGGGATCAAGCCATTCGTAGTTCACAATAGTATTTCAAAGGATTCACATTAATCATAAGCAATAATCGATTTATAAAATTTTATGGAATTATCTATCATATATATATATAATACACGATAGAATGGAAAAGACCCACTCACCTGAGGTCCGTGCCACGACTCCCTAGCACGCATGTCGAGACATCACGAACCATCGTCACCTATGACCAATTATTAAATCACATCTCAGAGTTCTGACTGATAGAATACATAATTTACATAAAAAACTAAGATTCACATTATACTTCTAGAACAACATCTTAAGGTTTCATTATGATCCAACGGTCGGATCTCCGCCAATTGCCCAAAATCAAGTGGCGGTCAACATTTTATTTTATGAATTTACAAATCCAATTCGGCAAGATCAGTATGTTGGATTCCCAATCCATAAGTTTCTATGGTTCTCAAATATTACATACTATAACATATTAAAGTTTGGTGACGATCCAACGGTTGGATCATCGATTCATACAATGACCGATTAACGTAACGTAGAGAATTTAGATTCTAACAATCAACCTACGTCATACAATTATCAAAACTAAACTCAAGGCATCTAATTAGCCTAAGAATAACATCGATGGTCCCCTGGTCACGCGCTGCCGCAGGTGGCGGTCAGCCGCCCCAACTCATCGGAAAATCCAACTATTTCCAAAAATTACCAAAATTTACAGGAATGAAGATCTCAAAGAGAGGAACAACTTTCATACCTTCCACGAAGTCCAAAAGTGGACGGAAGATGGTCAATTTTGCTCACGAAGCCGGCGGGTGCCTAAAGCTTCCCAGTGTTGATTCGTCGTCTACGGTGGTCCAACGGGGTCAAGGTTGATTGGGTTTTGCTCTTGGGATGATGGGCTACAATGCCCAAATGGTGGCATCGGCCATCGCTTTGCCGATTCGCCGAAAAATTGAAAAAGGTGGCCGAGTACTATTGATTTTTGTCGACTTTCATGGCCTCAAACCGCCACATACCGTGGTTAATCAAGGTGGTTCTTGGGCGGGTTTTGTAGAGGGGAATGAGAGCTTCAAGATGGTGGTGGTGGCGTCGAAAATCTCCACCGGAGTTGGCCGGAATCAGCCTTGGACAATGGGAGCTCGCGGTGGGTGTGGGTCTACGGGAAGGCTACTTCCACCCCCCCCCCCTTTTTTTTTTTTCTTCTTCTTCTTCTTCTTTCCTAATTTCTGATTGGGCTGCTGCCCTTTTTCTACCTTTTATTTAATTGGTCCTCCTTAACCAATTAATTAACTTTAAATAACCAACTTCAAATGTTCGTAACTATACCGTTATAACCCGGACTCGCAAACGACTTTCGCCTATGTGTTCGTACCAACGAGTACTACTTAAATACGCCAAAAGAATAAGTCATACGTTCCTCTAGACGATGGTCAACAGAAATCAAAATCCTTGCCTCTAGGCATTTTCGTCAATTCCCTCGATTAAAATAAATAAAAAATGAAATTTTAATGACGGGTTGTCACAAAAACTATCTAATTGTCTTAATGCCTGATCACCATTAAGATCTTTAGAAAAGTAATTTGATGCAATTTTGGTCAGAAGGTTCCTTGAAATTGACGCTGGCTTCTTGTGATTAATAATTGTAATTTCACTTAAGATGAACACCACGTCTTAGGCGTTGCATGGTTTTTCAAAGGGTTTTCATAAAGTATAATGAGTCTCTCGCGTTCAAATTTGATCCAAACGTCCGGACGGATTGCATGTTAGATATATGTTCTATATTGGAGGTTATAAGTATAATATATATTAGGAAAACCTAACCTTCAAAGTGGCATGTGTAGATCATAAGTAATTGGTAAAAGTATATAGGATTGCTAGGTGATAGTGAAACCCTAGTGCTTTTATAAATTGGTATTTAAAACTCTTTTCTTTTATCATATTATTTTTAATTAAAATTCGTTTTTAATATTATCCAATTCCAAAATCTATTTTCTCAATTTTCAATTCTAAGTAGTTAATTAGGAATTGTTTCTACATAAATTATTCAAATAGTCATTGAGGAGAACGACCTTGCATAAACATCTATACTACAACATCCTTGTATTCTTGCAAGTATTTCATGTGATTTTTACCCTATTTGCATAGACAGTAAAATCGCTATCAAAGATAGTGACAACTTTAGAGCAAGACTAGGTAAACAGGGAAGCCATAGTAATGCTAAATTGCTAATGAGTTTGTTGGTACCAATGGTTCCTTTGGTGTCAGTTTATTTAATATTTATAGGTGTATTCACATACGTAATTTTACAAAACAAAATTTTGTTGTTTTTTGCTTAAGCCTGACCTACATGTGATTTTAACACCTCTAATTAAAAAAAAAAATTAAAAATCGAACCTTTCTCACTCTCTCACTTTTCCCCATTCATCTCTCCTTCAATTTAAAAAAAAAAAATAAAAAACTTCACACACACTTTGTGTGTCGGCATATACTAGTTTTTTTTTTATTAAATTCTCTCCTCACCCCCCCCCTTTCAACCTCTATATATCATAAATTTGACAGGATTTTGCAAATCAAAACCGACCAAGCTGGGTCTAAAATCGATAAGGTCGATTAACCGACAATGGTGGGTTGGTTTGGGTCGGTTTTCAGTTTGTGTGAAGACGAAAATACATAACAAATTTATTTCCCAAAAGTTACAGAACGTAGCACCATTATGAGTGATTGCTCAAAGAAAAAAACAAATGATGCAGCTCAAGGAGAGCACCAAAGAACAACTACTACCTTCTCCAAATGGTGACCTTGTTTTCCTTTCATAATTTCATTCCTCTCTGCTTTTTAGGCACATAAAGGTTGCCTTTTCTTTTTGCTATTTGCTTTTTGAATGAAAGGGAAGGGGACTCTTAAACTAATTAGGTTTTATTTTCATGTGGTGTATCCACGGTAACTCGTAAACTAATTATTTATATTACTACACATATTAATTATGATTAAAAAATAAAATAAGTATATGCGGGTCGGTTCGGTTAACTGCATCCGAAGAATTTTGAAAACCACTTGCCAAACCGATTAAGATCGGAGCGGTTCGGTTTAACCACCAAAAATTAAAAAAAAAAACCAAGCCAAACCAACCCATCGGTGCGATTTAGTTGGTTTTTTTTTAATTTTTTTTTATTGCCCTGCCTTAGTATGTAGTAAGGGTTCTTGAGAAATTGACAGTGGCAGAGCCAGGAATTTAGACTAGGAGGGGCCTTTAAATCATATAAACAAAATGAGACAAAAAAATATAGCAATATAACTAATGAGAGAAAATTAAAGGTTCCTTTTTTGTATTGGCATGAAAAATTTTAAACAAACAAGGCTGGTAGATCTTTAACATGTATAAAAAATTTGGTATTAAAATAATTATATCATAAGAACAAAACTTGTTACGAGATTAACAATAAAGTTAACATTAATTTCAAACAAAAATTTAAAATCATGGCTCAATACTATTATTATGAGATTTTTCTTTAACATAAATTAACCTTGTTTTTTATCAACTAACCAATAAACAATTGTTGATAAAGAACATGAAGGAGGTTCACCAGCAAACACAAAAACACCTTCAACCACCGAGCCACAGATTCTTTAGTTACAAAACCAACAGATAAGGTATATAAACTAATATTTCAGGATAGGCCCATGCCCATCTTGGTCTCCATGTGGCTCCGTCACTGGAAATCGGAATAGGAGAGCACTCATCTTGTGATTGGGTTACTGCTTAGATGCTTTCAACAGTTATCCGCTCCGCACTTAGCTACCCAACGTTTACCGTGGGCACGATAACTGGTACACCAGCGGTGCATCCTTCCCGGTCCTCTCGTACTCGATAAAATAGCCCTGTAACTTTGGGAGAAGGGGTGCCCCCAATTGCTCAAGATACCTTTTTTTAGCTTATACAAGAAACTCTGTTATAGCCATTTCTGTACATTCAATGTACTATACGGATAAAGGAATACATAGAGTTGAACAATGAATGATGTATAATGAATGGACAAAATTGAAAATAGACTATTCAATACTTGTGGAAATCTTTGTACAATAAAATAACCAATAGTTCTTCTCCAATGCATTTTCCATTTCATCTCAAACATGCTACAAACAAAGGTGGGCCTACAAGTAACTATCAGAGGCAATTCAACATGTGACCAAAACGTAGCCACATCTATAATTATATAGGAATTAAAGTTTCCACAATTCAAGTCTTGGTCATTGGAATTATTAGTTCATAAAATAGAATATTTGCTAACTTGTAGCAAGAGAATACGACAAACGAGACTGAAAACCATGGGACTGAAAACCAAATTTGAAAAAGAGAATATCATGAAAGAGAAAATTCTTCAATAGTACGTAGTAACGAATGATACAAAATAAATGGACAAGATTGAAAATAGACCATTCAATACTTGTGGAAAATTTTGTACAATAAAATAACCAATAGTTCTCCTTCTCCAGTGCATTGTCCATTTCATCTCAAACAAGCTACAAACAAAGGTGAGCCTACAAGTAATTATCTGAGGCAATTCAACAGGTGACCAAATATAGCCACATCCTTAATTATATAGGAATTAAAGTTTCCACAAGTCAAGTGGTAATGGATTGACTTTAGTAATTTAAAGTCTAGTACTTGGAATTATTAGTTCAGAACATACAATATTTGTTGACCTGTAGTGCATGCATAAAGTTGGATAAAATCTAATACTTAGTATCCGTTTTAAATGTTGTTTGCCTTAGCCCTTTGGCATGTGTGTGATTTACTTGTAGTGCATGCGCAAAGTTGGACAAAATCTGTAAGGTTATTTAATCAATTAGTTGTGGTAAATAAACAGACAGTTTATAATACTTTTATTCCTTTGTTTTTATATAGTTGAATGACTAAATAATTTCATATTTGATTTTTTTGGATATGATCTTTACAAAGTATTTGAACGGTTTCGATCATTAATATAAAATTTCGTGAATAAAAAACAAATGAGGCCTTAGTGTTACAAGTTTACACAAAGGGTGGACATAATAAATTTGTTATATTTACACCTTTTTCTTTCATACTTTTTGAATTCCTTGCTATATTTACACCAAGTAGTGAAGATAATAAATTGGTTACAAACTCATAATTCAGATTCAAACCTAATTTAGTCAGTTCTATTCGATGACTATTTATCCTATCTGATTGAAATAGTCAGTACAGTCTGAGGTACCAAACGAGACCTAAGAATATAATTGGAGAACAAAATGTCAAAACCCCATCATCTCCACTTGTCGTTGTTTAACTGATTCTTAGTTGTAAAATATTTTCTCGCTTAAAAAGTCAATTGGGGTTTTTCTTTCTTCAACAAAGATCAATTACTACTTAAAACTTATATTCAGTTTGAAGCGCTTTTCTCTAAAATTACAAAAATGCTTACACACAAAAAGCCAACAAAAAAACCCCTTGAAATAGGGTTGATTAATGCAGACATTATTTTGTCAAGTAAATTGAGACATACACACACTACTACAAAAGGGACTTATAGTGTTAGTGGGTGATGTCGGTTTAATATAATGTAGTGGCACATAAGACAGTTGCGACACTAACTGAACATAACGTCAGATTTACTGGCGCTTATAAGCGTTATAAAATGTCTATGTCGCTTTTAAACCGACGTAAACATTTATTTAAATAACAACTTTGGTATTATGACAACATAACATTTTATAACATAACATGAATTGATTTATACGCATGCAGGATTGAATACTTGCGAGCTTATTGCAGGTTGAGTAGATACTGTAACTAATCATCAATCAATTCCTCTAAACTGTAGGGTTTCCTAAAATTATAATTATTGTATGCTTGTGGGCTGCTTTTGTCACTGTGATTCCCGTGCCAGTTCGGTGGGACAAAGGTGAGGATACCCTACGTGCAACCCAGCAAGTATTCCAGTTGTGCAAAGAAAAGTGTAATTTCCATTAACGTAGTGAGCAGGACGAAGTCCCCAAGATCAAGGTTCTAAAAAAAAGTAAATAAAGTAAGCGCTAGACAGGTGACTTGCTGGAGTTTAGCACTTGCGTCTAGACGATTAGGTGAGAACCTAGATAGATTAGACGGATTTAAGAAATGTATTATATATCATTTAAATAAGTGCTTATTTATACTTAAAAAAACACATAATTATATTGGGAAACGTAAATTATAAAATAAAATGGCATATATATTATAAAATATTAGAACATATCGAAATCATTAGAAACAAACATATAATGAGTGTTCATCTAGGTATTCAATAAGTTTCTTACATTTTATAGAGAATAAATAAAAAAAAAAATTTATCAATTTTTTGTCTAAATAATAGTCGCAACTTGGACGGGTGCATAGGCATATCTAAGCGAGCTAGGCAACGCCTAAATGGGTCTACCCGTATTTTCTTAATTTTTAAACGCCTAAGAATTAATTGAAGAGATGATCGGTCGTCTAGTACCTAAATGGTACACCAACGACGCTAAATAGAGATTTTTAAAAATGTGCCGAAAATACTTACGATTTCAAGATCACTGAACAAATAAGTGGAAACAAATTAAAAAGAAAAAAGAAAAAAATTAATACAATCAACGTTCACCACAAAACCCTGGTGCAGCTTCCTCCCTCTGTCTGCAGTCTCTTTCTTTATCATCTGTCATGAAAAATTGTTCCTGCCACATGTAGATGCATAGCACTTTCATGCTTTTATTTAATGTACTTCTGGGAAAAGTATTTTTCTGTTGAGTAAATGAAGCATGCCAAATTGATTCACGGTTTCTTTTTATTTAAGCGATATTCTAACTTAACATTGACGGCAACACGTAAATTTTAATGGTTTGATTCTTCTAACTCTAAGAATTTATTGTATCTTGTCAAAATAACTTGTAACTTACGTACATTGTTGTAACATACTTGGATACGTCCTAAAGTATAAGAGTACGTTACGTATAATACCAATTCGTTATTTGGTTTTCATATTTTGTGCAATAAATAAAGGAAAAACATGTTGGAGAAATGAGGAATGGGGAAAGGCGAAAGTAGTATTATGTAACGAAATACAAAATAAAAACTGAAAAGAATCATATGAATTGTTTTCATCATTTTACATTCCTTAATTTCCGTACATATTTTTCTTCTATTTCTAACATCAAAAATAAAAAATATAAATGAAATACTTATTTTAGCTATAGAATCAAATTGATTAGCTTAGTAGAATATGGGCCAAACTACAAAAAAGAAGAAGTCATTCTCTATGTATAGGTGTCAACCAGCTGCCCTTCTAGCATGAAATTCTAAGCACTCAAATGCTTGCCACTAAAAGGATTCTATGTTACTTCTTTACTTTATACATCTCCAACTCCTATTCCTCACACAATTCCCACTCAATCATTCACTTTGTCTCACCACTTCCTCAGCCAAACCCTAACTCTCCCTCTTTGTGGCTCTCAGTTTTCACAGAACCATGGCTTTCACACATGCCATGCTTTTCCTCACAGTGTCACTTGCTGTTGTAGCATTGTCCATTGCTCAAGAGCCATCTTCACCACCAACATATTCCTCCCCTTCAACGCCTACCATAATGGCACCGTCGCTGATGACTATGATGGCACCATCGCCAATGTCTATGATGACACCGCCGCCTATGATGACACCACCGCCCATGACTATGGAAACTCCTTCCACCACACCAGTTATGCCACCAAGCATGGAGGTGACACTGCCTTCTAAGGCCATCAGCCCAGTTATGCCACCTCCAATGGCAGCTTCCCCTACTAAAGTCACATCAAGTCCAAGCCCAGTAGGTGCCCTAGATAGCCCATGGCTCTATAGGAGCTCACCACTTGCATCAGCCATTCCAGGATCCCCTATTGAACTCCCATCAAGTCCAAGCTCAGTGGGTGCCACAGAAAGCCCATGGCCATCCATGAGCTCACCAACTGCATCAGCCATGCCAGGATCCCCTACTGAAATCCCATTAAGTACAAGTCCAAGCCCAAGGGGTGCCCCAGAAAGCCCAAGACCATGTACGAGCTTGCAACCTGCACCGACCATGCCAGAATCCCCTACTGAAGTCTCATCAAGTCCTAGCTCAGTAGGTGCCCCAGAAAGCCTAGGGCCATGTACGAGCTCGCCACCTGCACCGGCCATGCCAGGATCCCCTACTGAAGTCCCATCAAGTCCAAGCCCAATGGGTGCCCTAGAAAGCCAAGGGCCATCTACGAGCTCAAGTCCAAGCCCAGTGGGTGCCCCATAAAGCCCAAGGCCATGTATGAGCTCGCCACCTGCACCGGCCATGCCAGGATCCTCTAGTGAAGTTCCATCAAGTCGAAGCCCAGTAGGCGTCCAAGAAAGCCAGGGCCATGTACAAGCTCGCCACCTGCACCGACCATGCCAGGATCTCCTACTGAAGTCCCATCAAGTCCAAGCTCAGTGGGTGCCCCAGAAAGCCTAGGGCCATGTACGAGCTCGTCACCTGCACCGACCATGCCAGGATCTCAAACTGAAGTCACATCAAGCGGAAGCCCAGGGCCATGTACGAGCTCGCCACCTGCACCGGCCATGCCAGGATCCCCTACTAAAGTCCCATCAAGTCTAAGCCCAGTGGTTGCCCCAAAAAGCCCAAGGCCATCTACAAGCTCAAGTCCAAGCTCAGTGGTTGCCCTAGAAAGCCCAAGGCCATGTATGAGCTCGCCACCTGCACCGGCCATGCCAGGATCCCCTACTGAAGTCCCATTAAGTCAAAGCCCAGTGGGTGCCCCAGAAAGCCCAGGGCCATGTACAAGCTCGCCACCTGCACCGGCCATGCCAGGATCCCCTACTGAAGTCCCATCAAGTCAAAGCCCAGTGGGTGTCCCAGAAAGCCCAGGGCCGTGTACGAGCTCGCCACCGCCACCTGCACCGGGCATGCCAGGATCCCCTACTGAAGTCCTATCAAGTCCAAGCCCAGTGGGTGCCTTAGAAAGCCCAGGGCCATGTAGGAGCTCGCCACTTGCACCGACTATGCAAGGATCACCTACTGAAGTCCCATCAAATCGAAGCCCAGTGGGTGCCTCAGAAAGCCCAGGGCCATCTACGAGCTCAAGTCTAATCCCAATGGGTGCCCCAGAAAGCCCAAGGCCATGTACGAGCTTGCCACTAGCACCGGCCATGCCAGGATCCCCTACTGAAGTCCCATCAAGTCGAAGCCCAGTGGGTGCCCCAGAAAGCCTAGGGCCATGTACGAGCTTGCCACCTGCACAAGTGATGCCAGGATCTTCTACTAAAGTCCCATCAAGTCCAAGCCTAGTGGGTGCCCTAGAAAGCCCAGGGCCATCTACGAGCTCAAGTCCAAGCCCAATGGGTACCCTAGAAAACTTAGGGCCATGTACGAGCTCGCCACTTGCACCGGCCATGCCAGGATCCCCTACTGAAGTCCCATCAAGTCGAAGCCCAGTGGGTGCCCCAGAAAGCCCAGGGCCATCTACGAGCTCGCCACCTGCACAAGCCATGCCAGGATCCCCTACTAAAGTCCCATCAAGTCCAAGGCCAGTGGATGCCCCAGAAAGCCCAGGGCCATCTACGAGCTTAAGTCCAAGCCCAGTGGGTGCCCCAAAAAGCCCAAGGCCATGTACGAGCTCGCCACCTGCACTGGCCATGCCAAGATTCTCTACTGAAGTCCCATCAAGTCGAAGCCCAACGGGTGCCCTAGAAAGCCCAGGGCCATGTACGGGCTCGCCACTTGCACTGACCATGCCAGGATCCCCTAATGAAGTCCCATCAAGTCGAAGCCCAGTGGGTGCCCCAAAAAGCCCAAGGCCATCTATGAGCTTAAGTCCAAGCCCAATGGGTGCCCTAGAAAGCCCAGGGCCATGTACGAGCTTGCCACCTGCACCGGCCATGCCAGGATCCCCTACTGATGTCCCATCAAGTCGAAGTCCAATGGGTTCCCCAGAAAGCCTAGGGCCATCTACGAGCTCGTCACCTGCATCGGTCATTCCAAGATCCCCTATTGAAGTCCCATCAAGTCCAAGCCAGTGGGTGCCCTAGAAAGCCCAGGGCCATCCAAGAGCTCGCCACCTGCACCGGCCATGCCAGGATCCCCTACCGAAGTCCCATCAAGTCCAAGCCCAGTGGGTGTCCTAGAAAGCCCAGGGCCATCTACGAGCTCGCCACCTGCACTGGTCATGCCAGGATCCCATACTGAAATCCCATCAAGTTGAAGGCCAATGGGTGCCCCAAAAAGCCCAGGGCCATCTACGAGCTCGCCACCTACACCCGCCATGACAGGATCCCCTACTGAAGTTCCATTAAGTCCAAGCCCAATGGGTGCCCCAGAAAACCCAAGGCCTTCTACAAGCTCATCACCTGCACCTGGCGCATCAAGTCCAAGGCCAGTGGGTGCCCCAGAAAGCTCAGGGCCATCTACGAGCTCGCCACCTGCATCGGCTATGCCAGGATCCCCTACTAAAGTCTCACCAAGTCCAAGCCCGGTGGGTGGCCCTGGAAGCCCAGGGCCATCTATGAGCTCGCCACCTACATCGCCCATGCCAGGATCCTCTACAACTCCACCAGGACTCTCCATTGGAGAGACACCAACCCCACATCTAGTCAGCGCCACTCCAGACTCAGGTTCTTTTGTGCTTGGAAGTAGTGTGGCCTTGGTGGCATTCTTTGGCGGACTTGTACTGCTTGTTTAATTACGAAAAAGCCTTCGTTCGTATGAAATTTATGTAGACTAGAGCTAGTACATCATCATCATCATCATCATCATCATCATCATCATCATCATCATCATCATCATCATGTGTATTCTTCCGTGTCCTTATTTCTTCTTTTAAACATTTTCTTTTTTTAATGATTTTTGGGAGCTCCGTGTTATGATGATTTGTGAGAGGAGGGTGATGAAGTTTGGAGTACACAATTTGTCGGATATGTACTTAATAGCAGCTCTTCTTTTGTAGCATTTCCATGATGACTAGACGAATAAAGAGAGACCCCCTCATTCTTGTTTGTGTTTCCAATTCTTAATTAGTTCACCCTACAATCTACATTCCTAAGCGTACACACACATTCTATATATTGATCACTTCAATTACCAGAAATTATGTTGTAATTAAAAAAAAACAAAAAGAATCAATAATTGAGATTCACGTTATGATAACGTAAACGGTTTATGCTGTCATATCAATCAATATTTTAGATTTACAATCTAACAGTAGACGTATCATAGAAACTGCATGCTAGACTATTTTGTTAACCCTTCAATTTTTTGTTTTGGTTGACAAGTAAGCAGATATTGGGAATCTGATCCATACACTCAAATAATTGGATTTTGGCATCTAAATTGACTAAATAATTAAGCCATTAAGGTCATAATTTAGATGTGGTCATCAATTTTTTTGTCTAAATAATAGTCGCGACTTAGACGGGTGCATATATATGCAGGTGTAAGCGAGCTAGGCAATGCCTAAATAGGTCTAAGCGTATTTTTTTAATTTTCAAATGCCTAAAAATTAATTAAGGAGATAGTTGGTTGCCCAGCACCTAAATGGGACACAAATGGCGCTAAATAGAGATTTTTAAAAGTGTGCCGAAAATACTGACGATTTCAGGGTCACCCTACAAATAAGTGGAAACAAATTAAAAAAAAAAACAGAAAAAAGAAAAAATTAATACATTCAACGTCCGCCATAAAACCATTGTGTAGCTTCCTCTCTCTGTCTGCAGTCTCTTTCTTTATCATCTGTCATGAAAAATTGTTCCTGCCACAGGTAGATGCATAGCACTTTCATGCTTTTATTTAATGTATTTCGGGGAAAAGTATTTTCCTGTTGAGTAAATGATGCATGCCAAAGTGATTCACTATTTCTTTTTATTTGAGTGATATTCTAAATTAACACCGACTGCAATACGTAGATTTTAATGGTTTGACTCTTCTAACTCTAAGAATACATTGTATCTTGTCAACATAATTTGTAACGTATGTACATTGTTGTACCATACTTGGATACACCATAAACTGTAAGGGTACGTTACATATGATACGCCCTAAACTATAAGGGTATGTTACTCTCGATAGGACTGGTGAATATAAACCTCATGTCCGAGAAGAGAGACCATATTGCAGTTTTTATTTACGTGAGATCACAACTGTTCCACCTATCGTGGTAGCAGTTGTGTTTGCAGTTTTAAGAGTTTGTAACCAACTCTTATTCCATTATCTTTAGTTCTAATAATTTCCCTCTTATGTATTTTATCATGATTAAAATACTTATAAGTTCATTATTAATATAAGTCCAATTAGTCCTCATAACATATTTGATATCATCGTTTTATTATAACCACTACAAAAAAAAGTCATTTGTGAGGGTCAAATGTGGTTGGAAAAGTCATTTTCCTGTCGCAAATACTTATTTACGACAGGAAAAGGCCCTCGCTAAGCGTCACAAATTGATTCATTGGAAATATTTTTTTTTTTCGATTACTCGTCGAAAATGCTTCATTTACGACGCTTGTGGCTTGTCGTTACTAGTTATCTTTTCGTCGGAATTGATTTTTCAAAATGACAAAATTATTTTATTTTCGACATGTATGTGTGGTTGCAAATACTTGTATGGCCGTTGAATATACTTTCTAAGCGACGATATCTGTTTTTTGCGATGATTTTCTTACGACCAAAACATTATGTCAAAAAACGATTTTTCAACAGTAAAATTTTGTTTACAAGAGTGCATAATCGTCGCAATTACTATTACTGAAAATTAAGAACTGTCGAAAATACGCACAAAAACATATTTGTGAGGGTCAAGAGTCGTTGGAATTATACATTTTCGTTGATCCAACTTCGTCGGCAAAAATAAAAAGATACAAATACAAGTTTTTTAATTTAATAATATTTTCAATGCCAATTTTTATTGAAAGAATTGTTTTATAATAATAATCATATATTCAACTACACATACAAAAAAATCAATGTAAAAATTTTACAAGTACTTGTTACAATACTATGATATGTCTTATAACGCTAGTTTTTCATGTCCACTTTAACCAACTATCAAGGAGTTCGAATGTAGTGCTATGAACATTGATCCACAATTATTATGTTTATTCTGCCAAAAAAAAAAAAAAAAAAAAAAAAGAAAGAAGACAACTTAGATCAAGCACAATATAATTGTCAATTGGTAAGAAACCCAAACAATGAAAATCAGAAAATAAACATAAACTCTAATGAAGAGCCTTGCATAATTTTAGCTCAAGGTGTGAGCATAGCAACCACCAATCTATACCATAAATAATACCAATGAGTAGTTGAAGTGAAAATTAAACACACCTCCAATACATTCTTCAATTTTTCTCATATAAAGAAAGTAAAACTATATGCACAGTTTAACAATTCTGATGTTTCACAGTTTTAGGATTATAAGGACAATTATATCACATGAATTATAAATTGAACCATAATCACAAGTTCACATAAAAGTTAAAATATATGCCAAATCACAAGTTCACAGAGAAGTATATGCCAAACAACATGTTCATAGAGAAGTTAAACTGAACCACACACATGCTGAGATCCAAAGCCAACCACAAAGCTAGAATGGCACATGCATAACAATGTTTACATGGATCTGTTAAACAAGGAAAATCAGCATAGTCAAATTGGAATTATCATGTTTCTTAGGCGTACTAACAACTTGAACATGTACAAGGTAATGGGAAAGATCAATAAAACAGAATATCCGTGCCTTTACATTTCTGAATTTCAGTGGCATAATCTATCAATTTTTTCATGCCATTCAAGCTTTCTAAGGAAAAGCAAATTCCGTTCTAATAGGTAAAGACAAGAACAATTAGCGACAGAATACTTGCCATATACCAAAGAAATATCCAGCAGAACAATACAACTTGGTAATAGATCAAAACAAAAGTGTGTTTAATAGTTTTTTTCTCTACAAAAATATGATGGTAAAGTACATGTGTTAAATTAGTAGTGAGGATATTGTATACAATAGAAAAAAAGAAGCATCACAGAAAACTTTACCTCTAAACTGCAAGAAAAACAGAATCATCCTAGAAAAATAATTTCATCCTGCAAGTTCACAGCAAAAAGAAAAATACTAAAAAATAAAAAGCAATTAGATGCAAGTATCTGCAAATTTAAAACCAAATTTATAAAGAAAAATGATAAAAAATATGAAAAACATTCAACCTTAGAATGTGATTCTTCAACACTATCAATCTCTTTTTGCACATACACACAACCAATGAACACAAACACACTCAACCAAACTCTACTTTAAATAATATAACTGACCCACCCTCCCTTAATGACCAATAAAAATCTGATCCTTTATTCTGTTTAGAAAAATTGAGTTACTGCTTGTTTGTACCATACTTGAACAATCCCGAAACTACTGAGCACCGGTCAACGTTATATCGTCAAGGACCCAGAAGAGTTTCCCTCCAACCAGGAGGCCAATCACAATGCGACACGTGTCGACATTAGAAGCCAATCACAGCGCGACATGTGTCAACATCAGAAGCCAATCACAACACGACACGTGTCAATGTCAGAACAAAGCTAGAAACTCTTTTATAAAAGGAGATCATTCTCCCACAATATGGCCAAATGTCATTTGTACTGAATCATTCACTTGTACTCACTAAAGGAGAGCTTGAACCTATGTACTTGTGTAAACCCTTCACAATTAATGAGAACTCCTCTACTCCGTGAACGTAGCCAATCTGGGTGAACCACGTACATCTTGTATTTGCTTCCCTGTCTCTATCCATTTACATACTTATCCACACTAATGACCGGAGCAATCTAGCGAAGGTCACAAACTTAACACTTTCTGTTGTACCAAAGTCCTCACTGATTTTGTGCATCAACATTTGGCGCCGTCTATGGGAACGACACTTATTCCCCCTATCTTCAGCTTTGCCAAGCTGGTTTCCACCATTCGTACACTGTTTTTTGACTAGGCATCCCTCTTCAACATGGGGAACGAAGGAAGCCAGAACACACAGAATGACACCCCTCTTGCACCTAGTGCGAAGCAACGAAAGAAGGAAGAAAAAAGGGTTGCTCTTCAAGCTTAAGTCAATGAGCTAGAAGCTCAGAACAAGATAGCAATGAAGAATGAGGTCTTCCAGGAGCAGTATGAGAAGCTCTTTGAGACGCTCCACGGAACTAGGCGTACTTAAACACACGAGCTTGTTGCCCCTATGGATATCAATCATCATCTGGGTACCCCACAACACGGAGGGTCACCTCCATTCAACATGGGTATCCCTGATGAGGAGCGAGCTAATCATTAAAACATTGATCAACATGAGACTTCTCTCAACCCAGATGTTTCGACCCGAAACAGGAGAAGTGGAGGAAGACACCTCCTTACAGAAGGGTTGGAAGGATCGAAAGCCGTTTATCATGACTGTCGAGACTTCCTATAGTAACGTCGAGAGAATCCCTTCCATATATGCTCGAAGATGACCCAAGGGTTTCTGAAAGACTCGGTCCCCTCCCACGACCCAGGCCAGCTGCCAATCTAGGGAAGGAACAACAGGTCCTAGAGGAACATGAAGGTACATGGGACTCTGAATTATTCCGACAGACTCGCCCTAGAAGTTAGTATTGCGAGTCCAAGAAAAAACCACATGCCCTTGCTCAAACTCTCTTACTTTCAAGAGGCGATGGAGACTTACGAAAGAAAATTCCAGTGGTACATGACTCCACTCATGACCCCCTTGTCCTATAGCTTATTGAAAAAGTAAACAAGTTGAAGGCTGAACGTCAGGCCGAGATACCTGACTGGAACCAACCCAGGCCTAACCCTCTCACAAGGAAGATCCTCGACACCCCATTCAAGCGAAGACAAAACAAAAGCTTGGTTTACAACTCTATATTGGAAGGGAGAACCCAATTGAGCACCTTAACCTCTTTGAGTCCACCATGGCATATCAGATGAACACCGACAAAGAGCGATGTCTTCTCTTCCCCTCCACCCTCTCTAGCGGAGCTCTAAACTGGTATTGCCTTCTTTCACTTGAGACAGTAGACTCATTTGAGGAACTGAGGAAACTGTTTGTTTCTCAACACATATTGCATTATACAGATTACTTGTACACTATTCTCCAGAAGCCAGATGAGTCACTACGAGAGTATGCCGATCGCTTCAGCCATGAGTATTCTCACTGTGCTAAGGCAGATGACAAGACCGCCCTCAAGGCCTTCACGGCAGGCCTATATGATTGTTTCTTCAAGTACATGATCAATGCCAACATTTGGAAGACTTACTCTAAGGTGATGGCACAAGCTTACAACCACGCCTCCGCCGAAGCAAGGACATACCAAGGGAACCCCCATATGGTTAACCTCTATCAACAAGTGGAAAGTGGAAGTCAAGTTCTACTAAGTGAGGAGATCTTGGCCATTCAGACACCTAATGCATCATCTCTTGCCTCATTTAGCTACTCGCTAAGTCACCAAACGTATCTGTCTCTTGGTAAGAGGAAAGATTTTTACTCTCAGCAAGCCCATTACAACAAGAGGGATAAAAGTTCGTATTAAGACAACCAGGGGTGAATGTATCGTCGACTATTATGACTATAGGGCCAAGCCTCACTCTTTCAAAGTGGATGACTAGGTACTGAAGGAAGTGCTATTATAAGAAGGCATACACATTACAAATGTTTTGACTCTCAACCGTTTGAGATCTTTTGTCACACAAGCCATTCAACAAATATTTAAAGAAGAGGGAATTCAGACAACTTCTTCTGAGTCTTTTGCGTTCCTAGCATTGGAACACTTGGTTTACGCTGACCTACCCTTATACTCCAACTCAGAGCTTTAACATGCGTACTTTGACACAAAGTATGTGATACTAAGTGTTACAACTAGCATGGTTCACATATCAAAAGCATCACTTATATCAATCAACATAAACATCATACATTCCAACACATTCATACGTAAGCATCATACATTCCAACACATTCATACATAAGCATCATACATTCCAACACATTCATAAATAAACATCATACATTCCAACACATTCATACATAAGCCAACTGTGCTTCGAAAGGGGTTCAACTTATTTTGTGTCTTCGACACTTGCTACAATGTGCCTCGACACCTTGCCCTTATTCTCACGAACTAGGTGATGAAATGTGAAGAAGGAACTCATCTTCATGCCACCAACCAGGTAATGAAATGTACAACCCGTACTCTCCTTCATGCCACCAACCAAGTGATGAAATGTACAACCCGTACTCTAATATCATTTGGCAACTTGCCACTCATGCCACCAACCAGGTGAAGAAGGAACTTATTTTCATGCCACCAACCAGGTGATGAAATGTACAACCCGTACTCTCCTTCATGCCACCAACCAGGTGATGAAATGTACAACCCGTACTTGATAGGATTAAAAACACACCACAAACTAGCACACAAATGTCCTATTGATTTTCATTATTAACACTAAGATTTGTCAATTGTAGCATATGAAAATAAGGGTCTTTCCCGCAGAAGATTGTTTTATCTAACTACTTAAAATGTCACAAAAATTGGTTGCTGTCCCTACTGACCAGCCACCGAAAAATAATTATTAGACTGACTTACACTAATCTAAAGTCTACGAAATTTTATATGAAGACACTAGACACACAGAGCTATAGTTATACAAATTTTTGTGATTTTTGGAGTTGATTTTCTATTTAAATTAAATTAAACAAAAACAGGATAGAAACAAATTTTAAGTAGTTCACAAATTAAGAAAAACGAGTTAGGGGAATTGCTATCCACCACCAAATAATCATGTAAACATGTTATGTTTCATTCAAATTCCTTTTATTTCCAGATGAAGATGCTCAAGTTGGCTCAATGTTAGAACTTAACCTATGACTCTTTCTTAGGTAGTATGTTAAGAGAATGACGTTTTCAACTTAACTTAGTCCCTAGCATGCATTCTAGAATGGCGTGTTCATAGATTTAACAAGTAGGAATCATTAAGAACGAAAAGAGTTTGAGTCATCACAAGGCATCGTAAGTACTGGCGTTGTCTTATCCTAGAAATTGGTTCACATGTTAATCGCAATTAACAAGTACTACTCTAGAACATATGTAGGTCCTCATTCGACAAGGGCAGGCACACACATATTCATAGTGTTAGAATCCTAGATATGCTTACTGCGTATGCATCCATAGAAAACAAATAAAGAATTCATCAACGAGACAAGTAGTGAACTAATTTTCATCCATTCATAAAAGTAATTTAAACGAAATGTCATAACAAACTTGCAATCATATTCGGGGCTTCAAAACAGCCCCTAACTACTAAAAAATTAGTTACACACAATCCTTAAATAAAAACAAAAGATAGACATGAGTTTGAGAAGATAGAACCGAAAGAAATCGACTAAGGCCTCCTCCCCCCTTCCTTCCTTCCCCAATGCTACTTTTAAACCAATTCTTGCTGCATCATTTTCTTCTCCTTAACTCACCCACTAATAGCCATTTAGTGATGACAATAAGTGAGAGGAAATGTGGTAAAACAATTGTAACACTTTAGGTAGCCTTTATGCCAATTACTCCCTCTTAATCCTCATTTTTAATTCCATTTCCTCTGATATTTGAATAGGTGTCAGTTGACTTGTTCTTGGCTGCATCAGTTTTGGCTGCTAGATTTATTGGGTTTATTGCTTCCATTGCAGTTACAAACTGCTCAGCCTCTTGGTAACCTTTCAGTGTTAAAAAGGCCATAACTTCTTCTAGAAAAATGATATTAGCAATCCACGAAATGATCCAGAAAATAGACATCCGTAGCTTTCCAAGCATATAAGGCTCGTTCTCTAATTCATTCTGAGCTGTTCGCAACTTGCTTCAAAAGTCAGCTGATCTGCACAGGCAGTTTTGACGAATTTGTTACTAAAAATCTTACTTGTGCCATTTTTCTTTTATTTGCTTGACAAATACCACAAAACAAAAAAAACAAAGTAAATAGCTAAAAAATAAAAGGAACTAACTAAGAAAAGAGAAGTGAATTTGATGTAAAATATATATAAACATGAGCTTATCAGTACTCTAATATCATTTGGCAACTTGCCACTCATGCCACCAACTAGGTGAAGAAGGAACTCATCTTCGTGCCACCAACCAGGTGATAAAATGTACAACCCGTACTCTCCTTCATGCCACTAACCAGGTGATGAAATGTACAACCCGTACTCTAATATCATTTGGCAACTTGCCACTCATGCCACCAACCAGGTGAAAAAGGAATTCATCTTCGTGCTACCAACCAGGTGATGAAAGCAACTCACCATTCATTCCACCAACCAGAAGACGAGTGGTACAACTTGTACATGTGAACTCCTAGCATTCACATATAATAAAAAACCCTCATGTTTTACAACTCAACTAGGGGAGCACTTATGCCCAACAAGAGTTATAGTCACCAATAAAGTCTTATTGCAAGACAACAACAACTTCAGTGTATGGCATACGAAGATTAAGCTATTTAGCCCTCTTGCATTTGCTTCAGACATTTCTCCTTTGTAACAATGCAAACACTACAAAGTATGGCTTGCATCACAATCTCTTGCTCAACAATGTGGAAGAAAAATTTGTATATGTTGTCATCAAAGGAGTTCAACCACAATTCTCAAAAGTTTCACACACTCTTAATCAAGACAGTGTGTAGCAAAACCAATCTATGGTGCCGACAAGAGTTTCATCAATGGAGGGCAACCACAATTCTCAAAAGCTTCACACACTCTTGATCAAGACAGTGTGAAGCACCAATCTATGGTGCCAACAAGAGCTTCATCAATGGAGCGCAACCATAATTCTGAAAAGCTTCACACACTCTTGATTAAGACAGTGTGAAGCAAAACCAATTTATGGTGCCAACAAGAGCTTCATCAAAGGAGTTTAACCACAATTCTCAAAAGCTTCACACACTCTTGATCAAAACAATGTGAAGCAAAACCAATTTATGGTGCCAACAAAAGCTTCAAAAATGAAGGGCAACTACAACTCGTAGAAAGCTTCACACACTCTTGATCAAGATTGTTTGAAGCAAATTCAATTTATATGGTTCATCCAAACCTTTGACTACTACAAGGTGTGGCTTGCATCACAATCTCTTGCTCAACAGTGCGGAAGCAAAATTTGTATATGTTGTCTCTCCCACATTTTCAAATTTCTAATTTTCCCAAAAAAAAAATAAAAAAGGAAATTGGGAAATTCAACAAAGCTTCATCAATGGAGGACAACTACAAATTCTCAAAAGCTTCACACAATCTTGATCAAGATAGTGTGAAGCAAAATCAATTCATGGTACCCAACAAAGCTTCACCACAAAAGCTTCACCAACAAAAGCTTCATCAATGGAGGACAACTACAAATTCTCAAAAGCTTCACATTATCTTGATTAAGATAGTGTGAAGCAAAATCAATTCATGGTACCCAACAAAAGCTTCAACTCCAAAGCTTCACCTACAAAGCTTCAACTCCAAAGCTTCACCTACAAAGCTTCAACACAAAAGCTTGACCCACAAAAGCTTCACCCACAATAGCTTCACCTACAAAAGCTTCACCCACAAAAGCTTCAGTAACAAAAGCTTCACCCATAAAAGCTTCACCCATAAAAGCTTCACCCACCACAAAAGCTTCACCTACAAAAGCTTCACCCATAAAAGCTTCACCAACAAAAGCTTCACCCACCACAAAAGCTTCACCCACAAAATCTTCACCTACAAAGCTTCAACTCCAAAGCTTCACCTACAAAGCTTCAACACAAAAGCTTCACCAACAAAAGCTTCATCAATGGAGGGCAACTACAAATTCTCAAAAGCTTCACACTATCTTGATCAAGATAGTGTGAAGCAAAATCAATTCATGGTACCCAACAAAAGCTTCAACTCCAAAGCTTCACCTACAAAGCTTCACCTACAAAGCTTCACCTACAAAGCTTCAACTCTAAAGCTTCAACTACAAACGCTTCAAAACAAAAGCTTCACCCACAAAAGCTTCACCTACAAAAGCTTGACCCACAAAAGTTTGACCCAAAAAAGCTTCACCTACAAAAGCTTCACCCACAAAAGCCAAAAGCTTCACCCACAAAAGCTTCACCCACAAAAGCTTCAACACAAAAGCTTCACCTACAAAAGCTTCACCCACAAAAGCTTCACCCACAAAAGCTTCAACACAAAAGCTTCACCTACAAAAGCTTCAAAACAAAAGCTTCACCCACAAAAGCTTCACCTACAAAAGCTTGACCCACAAAAGCTTTACCTACAAAAGCTTCATACACTCTTGATCAAGATAATGTGAAGCAAAATCAATTCATAGTACCCAACAAAGCTTCAACCTCAAAGCTTCACCTACAAAGCTTCAACACCAAAGCTTCACCTACAAAACTTAATATATATATATATATATATATATTTTTTTAGGAAATTCGAAAAATAGCAAATTCAGAAATTTGAAAATTCAAAAAAAAAAAAAAAAAAAAAAATTGCCTAGGCTTCCTCTTCTTTAGGCCTAACAACTTTCATAACACATATATATGAAGGAGGAGTTTTAAGCTACCACTTAGAAAGGAAAATGGTGAAGTTTTGTTACTTTAGAAGCTTGGCTACTAGCAAGACACCTCATTTGTCAACTCCCTCGACTGGAGACTTAGGGGACTCCTACCATATGCTACTGCACCTTGATACTCGGAAGTCTCACGACCACTCAGTGACTTGGATTTTTCAAGTCTCCAACGTAAAAGTTTTCCTCACTTGGGAAACTAAGGGAACTCTACCTCAACCTAAATGCTTCACTCACAAAGCTTCAACATACAAGCTTCAACAAAAGAAAAAATTCAAAGAACTTAGTGAAGAAGGCTTTGGTGTATTTAACACAATACGTTGAAATGAAGCAAAGCTTATTTATTGATATCTCCGATAAGTTACAAATATGTACATATACATGAGTCAAAATAAACAAACAAGAGGGAGCCTTCACAAAGGTTGCTTAGGAGAAGTCTCAGCAGTCGGTAGAGCCCCAGAAAGAGAAGGCACCAAAGGGTGATCATTTAGAGCCTCAATATTGGACAGAACCCCAGAATGAGGCATCAGAGGTTGATCATTTGGAGCTTCATTACGCGGTACAGCCCCAGAAGACGAAGGTAATAAATGCCTTTGGAACAAACCCACAAACCTCTGATGATCAAGTAAAATTTAACCATCAGATTCTTGCATCTGGTCAAGCTTCCTCTTCATGTTTGTAGCATAGTCCTGTGCGAGCCTGTGCAACTGTTTATTCTCATGCTTGAGCCCTCTAATCTCCTGTTTGAAACTTATCACTTCAACCGCTAATGATTCAACTTGGCGGGTTCGAGCAAATAGGCGTTGGGCCATATTAGACACAGAACCTGCACACTGAACACTGAAAGCCAAGGAATCCTTAGCAGCCAACGCATCAGACCGTTTGGAAAGTAGTCTGTTATCTTTGGGAGTGAGAAGGTTCCTGGCCACTACCACAGTGGTCATATCATTCTTCATCACAGAGTCTCTAACGGTAAGAGGACCAGTAGGGGATAAGAAGGATGGGTGCCATATGTTGTCTTGAGGAGACATAGCTGCCTCTTCACCAAAGTTTAAGTCAAAACGACAGTCGGATGGGTCAGACATTTTCAGAAATGATGAAGGAGAAATGAGGTCCAATAAATCTCTGAAGTACAAAATTAAGGGGAAAATTCCTACAAGTAATAACTCTTTGAATGTACTTTTTGCACACAATTGGTGCCCTTATAAAAGAAAGGGCAACATGGCCATTGGTTCAAAAATCGAAGAGGCACCATTTTCCATACGCAACATCAGCTCCTCGGGTACCATAGATAACTTTGCCAAAGATCTCTGACAAAGTTTAGACACATAAATTTTAAAGGTCCAGCTACCCTACTATTACCCACAAGGGTAAAGGAACAGCACCACTCTCCGGATTTTGAAGATGCACCACTTTCCACACGCAACATCGACTCTTGGGGTACCACAGATAACTTTGCCAAAGATCTCTGACAAAGTTTAGACACATAAATTTTGAAGGTCCAGCTACCTTACTATTATCCACAAGGGTAAAGGAACAACACCACTGCTTGATAACTGGAAAGTCCCTATGTGTGTCAACCTCCGTGCTCCGTGGTAAGGTAGATTGGCGAAAATACCCAACCTTTACTTACATTTGAGAAAACTCTCCCAACAAGATCACTTGCTAAAAAATCGAAGAGGCACCGCCCTCCAAATCTCGAGAGCCAGACTCCCAACAGGATTACTTTTTCAAAAATCGAAGAGACACTGCTCTCCGAATCTCAAGAGCCTGACCCCTAACATGATTGCTTTCTCAAAAATCGAAGAGGCACTATTTTCCGAATCTCAAGAGCCAGATCCCCGACAGGATTGCTTGTTCAAAAATTGAAGAGGCACCGCTCTCCAAACTTCGAGAGCCAGATTTCCTTGGATAAAGCTTGTCTGCAATCTTCACACGCAACATCATTTTCCAGATACCACAGACTACTTTTTCAAAGTGCTCTGACAAAGTTAAAACACATAAAGCTTGTAGGTCCCACTACATTGCTATGATCAAGAAGGGTAAAAGAATAGCATTGCTACTTGTTGTTAGGGAGACTCCTATATATGTCGACCTTCATCCTCCACGGACAGGCATACCTGTAAAAATGCTCAACCCTTGCTTATATCTAAGATGGCACTCCCAACGAAGCCTCTCGAAATACTCAGCTTTTTCCCCCCCAATAATACCTATGCAAACCAGCCACACCAGAGCAAAAGTATCCCATATCATCAGGGTCAAAAGCAAGAGTATCCCATATCATGCTTTTTCCCTGTCTTTTCCTTTGCCCTTGTTCTTACTTACAAGACAAGGAGAAAGAAAGCAATCAGTCAGCACTTGGAATCAAGCTTCCAGTCAGGAACTGACTACCTGGAACCCCTTGCCTGATTACTTACCTGGCATTGCTCTTGAGTACTCATCTTCAACATCTTATGCTTCCAGAGAAGATACCACATCTGCCTGAGGAATAGATAGAGCAAGTGAGAAGTATACAAGGAAGCATGTGGAGAAAAACATAACAGAACACGTGCCGATACAGCCACTACTTTATCAACAGCAAAAGTATCTCATATTATTAGGGTCGAACGTACTCTAGATTTAATGGACTTGTTTTGACCCTCAAATTCTTGAGTCGGCCTTATACTCTAGAGGAAACCAGAAAACCCTCTAGCCCAGTTCAAGAATAAGCTTGTGGAAAGTTACTTCTTCAAAAGCAAAAGTATCTCATATCATCTCTTCTCATTTTTCTTCTCTTTATCCTTCACACTGCCTGCAAGATAGGGAGAATGAGAACAATCAGCCGGAACTTGAAATCAAACTTCTGATCTGGGACTGATTGCTTGGAGCTCTGATTGCTTACTTTGTCTGTCACCTCTTTCGGCAGATCTCCTAGCTCGGCGACTTGGGGGACTCTTACTACATGGTTTGTATCGCGCTTGACCAAGCCTGAAACTACAAGTAAGCTTTAAGTGAAATTGATACATTACTTTGTGTATCTCCACAGGTTAAAGATACCACCCCTGGATGGAGGAAGAGTACTTCCAAAGAAGATGCCACATCTACCTATGAGACAGATAAGGCAAGTGAAGACGATACCACACTTTGGTACTTAGAAGTTTCGTGATTACTCAGCGGCTTGGATCTTACAAGTCCCCAACCGAGGAGCTTCCCTCACTCGGGAACTTAGGGAGCACTGTTTGTACCATACTTGACCAATCCCGAAACTACTGAGCACCAGTTAACATTATATCATCAAAGACCCAGAAGAGTTTCCCTCCAACCAGGAGGCCAATCACAATGCGACACGTGTCGATATCATAAGCCAATCATAGCATGACACGTGTCAACATCAGAAGCCAATCACAACACGACACGTGTCAATGTCAGAACAAAGCTAGAAATTTTTCTATAAAAGGAGATCATTCTCTCACAATATGGCCAAATGTCATTTGTACTAAATCATTCACTTGTACTCACTAAAGGAGAGCCTGAACTTATGTACTTGTGTAAACCCTTCACAATTAATGAGAACTCATCTACTCGATGGACATAGCCAATCTGGGTGAATCACGTACATCTTGTGTTTGCTTCCCTGTCTCTATCCATTTACATACCTATCCACACTAATGACCGGAGCAATCTAGCGAAGGTCACAAACTTAACACTTTATGTTGTACCAAAGTCTTCACTGATTTTGTGCATCAACACTGCTCAATATTCAAAAGAGTATGGTGTGTAATGCGAGTAAATCACCCTTTTGAAACAAAATTTACTCTCATGTATTGAGTAAATCACCCATTTGATGGAACACAATTGTGTGGTTACCTATGAAATCCAAGTAATTCACAGTGAACATGTTCTACTCAGGATCAGTGTTGTTGGAGAATCCCAAATGGATAGAACCCCATCCCATTGCACATACACAATCCCACAAAAATTGAAAAAAAAAAAAAACTTAGAATGCAAGAAAGACATGAAAAATCTAGAAACCCCACCCTTAACCACGAACCCAGAAAAGACCCGGAAATTTTTTCTAATCGTTAATTTCGATTTGACAAAATCAAGAAAAAATTTCTAAAGCCCAATTACATAAATTACAAAGGGATACTTTGGATGCGGTCCCTAATCCTTAACATTCTTTGATTAAAACCTTAATCGTATTCAAAGTTTGATCAAAGTCCATTGACTTTGTACACCTCATTATATTACAATTAATATTTATATTTTTATAGTTTTGACATTAATTGTTTGATATTTTATGAGATTTATAATCCTATAATTTTAAAATTCCCCCACACTTAGCTTTTGCTAGTCCTCGAGCAAAACAAAACAAAACAAAACACAATCTAGACCTTCCAACAATTGTCTTAGGGATTTCCAATGAAATATGACATGCCAAAGATCACCACTCACATAGATTTAAGCAATCCTTACCCTCAAGCATACTTAATCATAGTCACCATTCACTAGCTCACATTTAATCAATTAAAACATCATTTTGAATGTAGTAACATACCTTAGAGAATTTCCTCAATTCCTTACTAGATATGCACTCAATTTTCACTCAGATTTTTTGACTACACACCCTACACTACGTATATGTCAGAAGATTGATGTAAACATGAAAACTAGTGCTCACATATGTTATAGCAAAGAAAACACTTTTCTGGAATTATTAATGCATGTATATATATGATCTCATGAACGGAATGCCACTACTTAGAAGCGAGAACCAGGGATATCATATGCTCATACCAATTCCAAACTCCACATATTGAAACACACAACACTCAAGATGGAAGTCAAGGGTTGTAACAGGGCTAAGGGTATTGGCTAACAAAGAAATGTAAGGATAAACAAAGGTTCTTAAAGAAATAGTACGCAAAGTAATGAAATTGACACTTAGAATTCACTTTTGAATGCAAAAATCAACTTTTAAACACAAGGGAAGATTCATGCAACACTTAGGGTCAAATTCAAACTTTTGGACCCTTTCTTCAACAACCAACACATGTGAGTTCATTCTCACTTATTTTTCAGCTCTTTTTCATTCTTTTCACACACTTTTCTTTTTCTTTTTCTTTTTCCATGAATTGTTTTCCTTTTTTTTTATGCCCTTTTCTTTCTTTTGGCACACAAAACACACTTTGAAAACCCTTCCCCCACACTTGTTTTTCTGCAAAAATCAAAAGGAATCCCCTCTAAGTCATGCTTCACTATTCTTTAAGAACAAGGGTGTGGACAGTCCTAATCTAGGCTAGGTAGGGATAATGTGGTTAACAAAGAAAATAGGCTAACGAAGGCTCAAAGGGGGTTAAACCTACAAAACATATGACGAAAGGGATAGGCTTTTTGGCTTTGGTGGTAACTAAACAACTTCATCTTAAATATGTGTTATGCACTCAATATCATGATTTGAATGGAACGGGCATGAGTTCTAGTATTTGGATCTATAATGATGAAACGCATTCTAAGTAGCAACCAAGCAAAGAATGATGAGATCATGCAACGACTTTAGAAAACAAGAAATGCACAGATTAATAACTCTCCAAATAATGTTTAGGCTCAAGTCTCACAGGGTTGTAGCGTTAGTTTGAGTTCCTTCCTTCAAGCATGTTACAAAAACTGGTTTTTTTCCTTTTGTGATTACATGTGAATTTGTAAACTATAACTACAACCAAGCATAAACCAAAGAGCGTATCAAACTTCCATCCATGTTTGTAACTTTCTTTAACAGTCATGTAATTAAAAACCAAATCCTCATCATTGTGTTGGAAGGTACCCTAAGACACAAACAAACACACAAAAACAACTCTTTTTGGCTTTTTCAAAACAATTTTTCACATTTTTTGTTTTCTTTCAAATTTTCGTATTTTCTGTTAAAGACACACTAAAACACTTCAAAACACACTAAAAACACTCAAAAACATTGAAAAACAACCTTTGAAATGTTAGGTGGTAAACTCCTACGAATTTTGCAACAAAAACACTTGTTTACCACCCCACACTTAAACCAAACATTGTCCTCAATGTTCCAAACATAGAATCACACGAAAACAAGCAAATAACATAACTAGCAAATATGACAAATATGGCAAAGTAAAAGCAATAAAGAGTAAGGTTTAGGAATGCAAATCTGGTTGTGATGCCGGAGCTTCCTAAGTCTTTTTTATTTGCATGGGTTGCCTCCCAAGAAGCGCTTGCTTTAACGTCTTACAGCCGGACGATGCGTCTCTTTACGCTCCCCTAGGTCCCATAGCATGAAATTGATCCTTGAATGGAAGGTGATACTTGAAATGATCCGCCAAAGGTTTCAATACTAGAGTGGGTACCTGAATCATTAACAACATGTAAGTATAAAACGTAATGGAAATCGGAGAAGATGACTTACTTGCTTTGTCCGATAGGAACTCAATGACAAACACCACTTCGTGGAAAGTTTCAGGGATATTGGACTCGGCCAGATTGAATGTGATGGTTGAGACTTGCCCCGTGTCATAAAATTCAACGTCTTTGGGCTTTGTTGTCTCAAATACGTCCTCTTTGATGAATTCTTGATATTCTCCAGCCACTACTTTCTCTTGAATCATTCTTGTTGGTGTACAAAGTCCCTTGAACAATTCAACACAATCTAGAACTTGTTTTGTTGCACCAAGAATTGGAATATCATTTTGCACCTTTAGAAGAGCTTCCACAATGTCTTTTTCACTCTCTTCTTGCTTGGGAATCAAAAACCTGCGAGGAAAAGGGACATTGGGTGGAATGGGGTTAGAATTAATTGAATTTGGAACCACCTTGCCTGAGTTGGACGGCATAGAGACTCTAGAAGGCTGCGGCAAGGGTTGTTCTACCCTTGCCGTGGGTGTGTCTTCTTCCTCCTCCTCAATTAGCAGTTGTTCGTCCTCCTCTTGGCTTGATTTGGATGTTTTTAGGTCAGTTCCAACCTCCATAGCACTTCCCAAAGTGATAGCATCATGGATTTCAAAATCTTCCTTCAAATTTTCAATAGTTGAGTTGGAGAGTTCACTTTGCTCTTGAATTTGTGCCATGAACTCCATAATCTCTCCCATTTGATTCTTCAATTTACCCAACTTCTTGTCTTGATTTTGTTGGTCCTGCGCCAAAGAGGTTAGTAATTGAAGAATTTGATCACTATCCATGGACATACTTGAATTTGATTGGAATTGTTGTGGGGGATGCGGTGGTGGCTGCATAGGCGTGGTGTAGAACTCCTCATATGGCTGCTAATATGCATCTTGTTGAGCCTCATTGGCTTGATTTTGTGAACCCTGCACCAAAGAATTTAATTCATTAAGAATTTGATTATAATCTATTGACGAATTTGAATTTGATTGAGCATATTGTATATGAGGTTGTGGTGGCTGCATGGGTCTTGAATAAAACTCCTCATATGGCTGCCAATATGCTTCGTGTTGAACTTGTTGAGCTTCCCACCACATAGAGTTTGAATGATCACTCCAATCGCTTTGTGGATATCGATTGGCTTGGTATCCTTGCCTATAAGACGCACCAAATGTAGGGACATTTTGCATTGTGGTCCTTTCGGCATACTGTGATAATTGAGAAGTAAGATTTGCCAATTGAGCTTGAATGGTAGCAAAATCCATGTCTTACTTCTCTAGTACCTGAAATCAAGGAAACAAAACTAAATCAAATATCAAAAGTAAAAATAAAAGACACAAACAAAAACAAAGTCAGCAACTAACACAAAAGACACGAAAAAGAAACAACGGCGGATTAGCAAAGTTGCTAATCCCCGACAACGGCGCCAAAATTTGATGCGTAAATTAACTAAACACACAAATTAAACCCTCTTGTTGACAATTGTAGTATATGTATAAGTAGGGATCATTCTTAAACCGGGGATTAGGAGGGATTGCTAAACACTCTAAACTGACTCAAATAGATAAAACTAAGCTTTAAAACACTTAACTAGACTCAAAAGAATGCAAAACTAAACTCTAAAACACTAAAACAAACCAAAAGACTCAAAACAGCCCAGAAACACTCAAAACTGCCTTAAAAACACAATCTGGGCAGTTTTGAACACAAAACACAATTTGGATGAAAATTTGGGTTTCTAAAGGCTCAAAACACTTAAAAACACAATCTAAGACAAGTTCTAACTAATATGACTTAACAAAGTAAAGGGGGTTTGGTTTTGGACGAAAATAAGTAAATTAAAACAAGAACAATTTAAACAGATTTTTAAGCAAATTTAGGTGAATTGATGAGATATGGGGTAACTAGAGGGTTCTTCTCCACACATGACACACTTGCATTCAAATTGATTTCCAATTGCTTCTCTCAATAAGTCATGAAACTCAATACTCCAGGTTAATTGTGACAACACTTTTTTAACCTTCAAGTTCTCCTTAAGTTAATGAATTGGATGGGAAAGCACATACAACAATTCAAAGCATTCTCTAAAAGTCCCCTACGTGAAAAGCACAATAAAGATACAATCAAAGATCATTAAGTTTCATGAAAACTATAAGCATTGACAAGGCTATTGTAACTATGAAAAGCATGAAACTTTTGCCAATAATTCACTTAACATGATCGTTTATAAGCGACCTCCACTACTTGCAAATATAAGTTTGTAACTATTAGGTGAAACTCCCTTATATTTTAGCTTCAAATCCTTGCATGAAAACTAAGTGTGCACTCTTAATAAACATACAAGAATAAGTTATCAATCAAATGGTTAAGCAAATTGAATTCACAACTTATGAAATAACAACTGAAGGTAATCAATTCATAATGTAAGTATAATCATGGTATTGAATAGCCCCCTAGCCAAGAAGGGCTTAGTTCCTCATAAACGCAAAACAAAGATACATAAATTTAGACATTGAAAACAAAGAATGAAAACACCTAGAAACGCTCCAACAATCCAACGTCTTGAATGGCAAGCACGTCCAAGGGTCTCCTTCCTTCTTCTTTGCTGCGGCACAAGGGATGGTTGAAGGTTTTTGTGGTGATTTTTGGTGGTGGATGGATATAGGTTGGTTATGGTGAATGGTGGAGTGCTTAGAATGGTCAGAAAGGGGTCTTATTTATAGGGAAAGGAAGGGCTACGAATTTATTAAATTTGGAATCAGAAATCAATGGAAAATAGGCAAGAAAGGTGCAGGAATTAAAGAGAATAGGAAAGGGAAATTCGGCAGAAATTGTAGGACAGATTTAGGAATGTGTTTTGGGTCACAAAATAGGTAAGAATCCTCTCCCCTTGTGTGGCAAGGATTGAGACAAAAGGGTAATACAATTTTGGGTCAGAAAATAGGTAAGAAAGAGGGATATGTGCAGATTTTGGAAGAGAAAGGGAAAGGGAATTGCGGCAAGGAAGGATCCTTGCAGATTTGGGGTGGCATGGACTTTAGGGAAGGTTTAGGGCTTCTAGAAATATGTAATTAGGCAACCTAACATATTTAGGAAGCCTCCTTGCAGTTGGAACATAGGTGAATTAGGATTAGGAAAGTTTAGAGCCAAAAATGGAAACCTCCAAGAATAGAAACTTCCAACTTTAGAAACTTTGGCTTCCAATTCTGAACTCTTTGTTTTTCACTTTTATTTCTTCATTTCTTTCATCTCATTATTCATTCCTAACCTTCTTTGATCTTCAATTTCGTCCATCCACCTTGCTCCAAGCATAAGCTATCCATTCCATGCCCAAAACTGCTCCAAAAGGCTCCAAAATGCACATGTTTGCATACTTTGTCCTTAAAACCTGAAATTGCACGAAAATAGCTTAAAATACTAAAATTACTAAGTACTAGCAATGTAAATGCAAGGAAACAAGCTAATTAAGTCGCATAAATATGCTCCTATCAAATTCCCCCACACTTAGCTTTTATTAGTCCTCGAGCAAAACAAAACACAATCTAGACCTTCCAACAATGGTCTGGGTCTCGTATGTACGGAAGCTGTCATGTGTGGTGGTGTCTCGATGGTGACTAACTTAAAGAAAGAGAGTGAGTTTGAAAGGAGAGGTGAGGACAGTGAGAGTTAAAAGAGAGGGAGAGATCAAGGGGATAGGGAACTCGAGAAAATGGGGGAGAATGGGTTGATGCGGTGGTTTCTGGCTTGTATTTTTGGCCTATCTATTTGTAGAGAAGAAGATAACGAGGGAGAGAGAGATGAGATGGTTCTCAGAGTAGAGACCACGGAAGGGAAAAGACAAAGGGCACCAGAAATGGGGTGGTGCCACATGTCAGTCATGTAATGGTCCAAAGTGGAGAAATATCTCCATTTGTGAACTTACCAAGATACCATTACATTTCGAATTCCATAATATTCCCGTTTTTGCTCTAAATTCAATTCCATTTGTGCCCAAGCATTCGTATCCTTGAGTACTACACTAATCTGCTAAAAGAAAGAGTCGTACGTCTCTTTAACCGATGGTCAACAAAAGTCAAAATCTTTGCCTCAAGGTCATTTTCGTAAAATCCCTAACTTAAAGTTTATCAAACTTAAAATTAGGGACGGATTGTCACAGGTGCTAAAAGAAATTAATACATGGGTACAAAATAAAACTAAAAAGAAAATACTACAAATTAAAAAAAAATGTTGCAAATTAAAAGTGGGTACACACTAAAAATATAAATATATGATACAAAGTTTAGGCATAAAACATAAGTATGCCATATGTAATTTTTCTATCATTGATTAAATATATAATTTCATGTGACGGTATACACATGGGTACAAACACAAATAAAATTTTAAAAATATGGGCACAAAAAGAAACTAATATATAGGTACATATTAAAAATGAAAAGAAAATTGGTACAAATTAAAAATAGGTACAAACTAAAAATAAAAATATATGATAAAAAATTTAACCTTAAATATAAATATACTAATTTTAACATTTTTAACACTAAAAGAATATATTTAAAAATAAAAATATTTTATTATTCAAATAATTAATGATGTTATTAATACCCAAGGACCTTGATCAAAAATTGAAAAATGAATAGGATTTTAATCAATGGAGTAGCAAAAAGAAGGATGTGAACCTAATTTTTCCAATCACAAATTTAAAACAGATTTTAACATGCAATAGGTCACACACCCCGACTTGGAGTGTCCACTAGGACTCCGAATCGAGCTGCGCTGGCCGACACCTGGAAGGTGACGAAGCCATAAAGTGTGATGAAGTAAAAAAATGTGAATAAATTTAAACCTAAGAGTGCCTAAATACAAGAGTGCGCTAGTGAGCGGGAAGGAACCCACTTCACACGTGACGTTAGAGCATAAGTAAGTACAGTAGGGGATTAAGAATCGTACCCTCGAAAGAATCTCCAATACTAAGAACCGCCACGAATCTTCGACGATAAGAAAGCACAGCTAACAAAACCTGGAGGGTGAAAACAAAACAAGGGTGAGTGACCTTGGAGATAAAATTTTAATAGAAACCATATAAAACATTATAACCCCTCGCTACAACACTTGTATAGTTTCCAAAAAAATCATACCACGTATCAATGTGAAATCAAGAGTGTAAACACGGAAATTCCTGCGATGAATGAGACAAGAACATGTGTACAAAATAATATTTGTATTAATGATTTAGGGTTACAATCTCTTCTACAAATTTAGCCTTTGATTCGATCTTCGTAATGTGTAGATTTGTGGATTGAGTTGTTGATCCAAGGGCCGTCGGGGCTTGATCTTAGGATAAACAATTGTGCGAATTTGTTGACGTCGTTGATCCAAATGGTCGTCCGGGCTTGATCTAGGGATGAACGAATGATGAATGATGAACACTTTCTTCAAGGGTCATCAGGGCTTGATCTTGAATTGGTGGAAGTTCTTTAAGGGCCGTTGGGGCTTGATCTTGAATAATGATTTGACGAAGAACGAAGAGAGTTTTCTTGATCCTTCGGGATTTGCTTGGGAGCTTTGGAGTTTCAAAGCTTTAAGGTTTTGGTGTGAGGTGGATTGGTTATGAATTGGTGTCAAAATGAATGCCTTGGCTTCCTATTTATAGAATTCCAAAACTTGATTTTTGGATTTAAATAATCAGATGAAATAAATCATTTCTGCCAAGTGTTAACACGTGTCATGTTTGATGACTTTTCTGATGATTCTCGATTTTTTGTTGAGTCACATGCTATGTGTAAAATTTATGTGACACGTGAACGTTGAAATTTTAATTATTGATCAACATTTATTTCACCGAAATTTCGATGTCTACAAATTCCCCCACTTCAAGGCGTGTCATATACATGTGCTTGTCACGTGTAGAAGATGCATTTTGAAGTCCCTTAATGTAGATGTTGATCCAAGGGCTGTTGAGGCTTGATCTTGAACTAGGCTGGTAATTTCTTCAAGGGCCGTCAGGGCTTGATCTTGAATTTGGCTGGAAGATTTTTTGGTTTCCTCCAATTGTTAATTTTCCATAGGCTTAATCTTGAACTGGGCTGGAGGGTTTTCTGGTTTCCTCCAAAGGACTTTCCACATACTTAATCTTGAACTGGATTTGATTCAAGGGTGGTGAACACTTGATCTTGAATCAGACTTGTGATTTCTTCAAGGGCCGTTGGGGCTTAATCTTGAACTTAAACATGACCACAGCGGTTTCAGGATTTGGACACACTAGGCATGAGATGGAGATGATGGTCTGTTTCTTTTTTTCAATCTTCCCAATTCATATTGAAGAAGGTCAGGGGATAAGGTCAGATGTTGCAAAAAATTTGCTTTGAAAGATCAAGGAAGTTCGCAGCATTTTCATATGAACCCTGAGTAGTTTGGTTAACGGTATGATCTTGTCGAGACTTTGCTTTTCAGCAACAGTACCAGCAAAAGGCTGTTGAAGCTTCTCGAGCTCTTTGATTATAGCAACGACGGCGAGCTTGGATTTGACTTAGAATCATCCGTCTAGATTATGCAGTTTTGCTGAGAAGGGTGTCATGCCATAATGATTTGTTCTAGCTCATCGTGCTGCATTCTTCTCTACTTGTTTCGCCTAGCAGAAGTGATGCGTAACCCTTTGCCTTTAAATGGTCCTTCAGAGCATCACTTTTCAGCCACTCATCCATGCTTGGCCGCTTCAGTGTAAAGAGCCAACACCATATCAACTGTCTTGAAGTATTTACCGAGGAAATTCGAGACCCGTCAACAGTTGAAGATGAGCATTCGAGAGCAATGCTAGGTAAGCAACCGGGCAAAGGTTCCGGGCAATCAGTTCCCGATCGGAAGTTTGATTTCGGGTTTCGACTGATTGCTTTATTTTTCCGTGTTCTGCAGGCAAGAGCAAGAGGAAAGGAAATGATAGGGGAAAAACATGATATGAGATACCTTTGCTTTCGACCCTGATGGTATGAGATACTTTTGCTTTTGAAGAAGTAGCAGACGATCATCACATGTATTTGTTGCGCTTGTCTCCACATACTTCGATGCATCATTTTCACTTGCCTCTTTTGTTCTTCGGGCAGATGTGGTATCTTCTCTGAAAGCATAAGATGTTGAAACAATGGGTACTTCGAGAGTAGTGCTAGGTGAGCAATCAAGGAAGGGGTTCCAAGCAGTCGGTTCCAAATTGGAAGGTTGATTCCAAGTGTCGGCTGATTGCCCTCTTTCTCCTTGCCCTGCAGAGAAGAACGAGGACAAAGAAAAGGATAGGGAGAAAGCATGCTATGAGATACTCTTGCTTTCAACCCTAGTGGTATGAGATACCTTTGCTCTGGTGTGACTTAGTTGAAGAGGTGTTTCCAGGGAGAAAGAAAACTGAGTATGTTGAGAGGTTTAGTTGCAGATGTATTCTTGGCAAGGAAGAAGGGTCAGGTGTTGTATTTTTGGGGAGGAAGAAAACTGAGTATGTTGAAAGGTTTGGTTGCATATGTATTCTTGGCAAGGGAGAGGAGTCAAGCATTTTGGATGTGTGCCTTGCCATGGAGGATGAAGGTCGAACTATATAGGGAGTTCTCTATAGTTGGTAGTGCGGATGCGGCCTTGTCCCTCACGCTTGTCGGCAAAAGTGTGGTGGTTGGAATAGTGACTTTCACGTGTTTTTCAACTCTGTTAGAGATCTTTGACAAAGTTACACGTGATAGTCGAAAGTTGAGATTACGTTTGAAAAGTGTTGACGGACTTTACGCAGGAAAACCCGGCTTTTGAAATTCGAAGAGTGGTGTTTCTTCGATTTTTTGCACAGGTCACTATGTTGCCTCTTCTTTTAAAGAGGTGTCAATCGTATTCAACATGCACATTTTGAAGATTTCCTGCTTGTGAAAATCGTCTCTGGTGTATTTCTGAGCTTTTACTCTATCCAACCTTTTTCTTTTTGCATTTTTGAAAATGGCTTACATGTCTAACATTTGCTTAGATTTGAGTCTCAGCAGTGACACAGGTGCATCGCGTTAGGGTAATATATGGCGCCCGTCCTTCTTATCTTTTAATGGCCCTCTTACAGTTGAAGACTCTGTGATAAGGGATGCAACAATGGCTACGGGTGTAGCTAGGAACCTCCTCACTCTTAGAGATAATAGGTTGCTTTCAAGGCGATCCGATGAGTTGGCTGTCCAAGACTCCCTGGTTCTCAGTGTTCAGTGCGCGGGCTCTGTGTTCAATATGGGCCAGCGTCTATTTGCTCGAACTCCCCAAGTTGAATCATTGACGGCCGAGGTGGAAAGCCTTGGATGAGAGATCAAACGTTTCAAGCGTGATAATAGAAAGTTGCATGCCCTTGCAAATAATTATTCAACTAGCATGAAGAGAAAACTCGATGAGCTGCAGGAATCTGAAGGTCGGATTCAAAGTGACCATCAGAGGTTTATGGCTTTCTTCCAACGACACTTTTTGCCTTCGACATCTGGGGTCCGACCAAGTATTAAGGCGTCACATGATCAATCTCCAGTGCCTCCTTCTTCTGGGGTTCTACTGGATGCTGAGGCCTTAAGTGAGTGAACTTTGTGAAGGCTCCGTCTTTTCTCCTTTTTTTTTTGGTACACACTTGTAATTTCTTAGAAATATCAATGGACATGCTTTATTTTATTCGGTGTATTGTGCTAAATACAAATAAAACATATATCTCACTAAGATGTATTGCTTCCCTTTTTTTTTCTTTAGTTATTTTTTTTAGATGGTGTCTGATGCACCATCATTCCCATTTTTTCTTGTTTCTATCTTTCAATGATTTTTTCGCCACCATTTTTTTTTCTTTCTTTTTGACTTGCTAATAGTAGCATGCACTTGTGAGTAGTGGCTTGAAGATGGCACAGCTGGTTTGCTCAGTGGGCTTCCTTGTTGTACCGCACTCTCCGCATGCGGACCATTTTCATTTGGTTCTCCGGAGACCATCATTTGCACAGTCATTGCACAAATTTTTCTATTTTTCTATTTTATTTTTATTTTATTTTTTGTGATATATATATATATATGTGCGCTGTATCTGATGAAAAGCGGCCACCTGCAGCTGGAAAGGAGAAGCTGGAGGTACTGAGGCGATGCAAAGCGTCGAGCTTTACAATCGGTTAGTCGTTTGACAGCGGTCGTTGAAGTTCTTCTCTGATTCAAATGCAGCAGGAGACGCAAGAAGACAGATGGAGTCTTTAGGTGTGAGTTGACAAACTTTGGTTTTGATGATCACATTCAAAGGCAACAGCCATGACGGAGGTGCAGAAGCAGCCAGAATGACGAGTTTGAGGTAGAATGTAAGGCGTCGAGCTTTACGACCAACTAGTCGTTTGACAGCGGTCAATGAAGCTTTTCGTTGATTTTGATCATGGTGCCCAGAATGACGAGCTCGAGGTAGTGCAAGGCGTCGAGCCTGAAGTGGAGGAGTTGCAGCGGCACTGAGTGATGAGCAGAGGGCAGATCGCAGCCACTGTGCACAGCCAACAGACTCTACCTCGTCAATTCCTACCGAGCCCATGCCAACATTATGCACGCCATTCCTCCGATAGCTTCAACGTATTCAGCAATTCAACCGAGTCACACAAGCTCAGACAACTTTAGCTTTTCATCAAACTCGTTGACTCGGGCTATAGTTTCAGTCATCGTATAGATCTGGTCCTCACCTACCGTCGTCTTCTACCATCAGAAATTTCATGGAATCAACGGCCCACCACCAATCCAAGGCCACCAGTAATGAACTATACGTTGTAGCTAGAGCCAAACAGAAAACATGTCAATGGATTGGCCGTCGTTTGATCTGGTGGAGAAGATGCACTACCTCTTCATCCGAATGGCGAAGACGAGCACCGGTTTGGAATCGCAAGAATGAGGATGACGCTGAAGACGTCGTTGATAGAGAGTTGTTGAACCTCCAACAAACCACGTCTTGTCAGCACTCCACCCACCTCACCTCACCTGGACCACTTCCCTTCCGTCGGAGCGTCACTCACTTATGGACTTGGGTTTCTGTTTTAGGGTGGTTTGACTTCTGGCAACCAAGCAACCTCCGGTGGTAAAATCGCAAGGAGTAGAGGTCACGAGTTCCTATAACAGATTTGATATTAGAGCAGAGAGGTTGGCAGAGTCGACCTAGGGAGCTTCCTTAGGTTGAAGCTCTACGGGTTTAACTTGTGGCGGCAAGCTAGACGAAACTTAACTCGATCGAAGTCGGAAGAACGATAGTTGGAGCAGTCACTGGAGGCGGCGCTGAAGTCGGAGTAAGATTTAGAGCTGAAGCTAAGTTGAGTGTTTATGAAGATAAGTGGTGAGAAGTGGGGAGGTGAACAGGCTGAAATGGACTGCGTCGAAACCGGGCGTGGCCGGTCCGATTGAGGAGGGAGATGCCATTCTTGAACTTGGAGACGGTGTGATCGGTGATGTCCGTATAGTTGATGTGGGCCGATTGGTTATTTGACTGTTGCTGCTGATGAGAGAAGAACCGGATCAGGTGTTCCATGCTCTGCAATCCTTGTGATGCCGCTTCCTGTATGGCCTTCTGATCCTCCATCTTCGAGAAATTCATCAGCTCCACCGCCATCATTAGGGTTTTGAGAATCTCCGGCCGGCGAGGTTGGGAGGTCTCTCAAGAGAACATGCGATGAATTGAGATTTGGGGGGAGGGTCATGGATGTCATCGATTAATGAGAGAGAGAAGAGAGAGTAAAGCAGAAGAAGAGAAGAAGATGGTGACTTGGCATCTGAACCTATGAAATGAAGGGAGGCCTGGGCTGTGACTCCCTTTTTGTTGATGGAGACGAGGCTGGGGCGGCCCAATCCCTTTTTTATGTTATTTTCTTTTTTTTCTTTTTTTTTCTTTTTGCAGAAACTGTATTCCTTTTTTTTAAAGTAATATTTTTGCATTTGTAATAAATTTGACTTTCATTAATAAAACTCTTATTTTTTTTATTGTGATGTGACTGAACTTAAAATTGAATGTTTGAGCTGCCTACTTACCCCTCCAAAGAAGAGATCAAGTCATAACGTAGTTCAAATGGGTGATGGATTACTTTTGGCGATTTTGATGGTGATTTTGACGGTGATTTTAATGGTGGTTTGGCCTACATAGTTTATGCTCTTGCGGGCCAAGAGCGTTTGGTGTGGATTTGGTGCCGTTTGCAGTTTTAGCTCATGCATGCAAGGAGTCTTTGTTGTCGCCTTTTATGCTCATGCGGACAAGGAGCTTTTGTTGTCGCCTTTTATGCTCGTGCGGACAAGGAGCGTTGGTGCCATGTATAGTTTAGGCTCATGTAGGCGAGGAGCTTTGGTGTTGGTTTGTCAAGCGATCCGGGAGAGTCGTTCCTTGTAATCTTCATAGCAAGGAGCCTTGACTGAGTAATTGAAGAAGTGTTCTGGGAAGAGGTCACGTATCGTGATGGGGATGGATGATCTTCGTGTCAAAGTTTCATTATATCCAACACTTTCACATGCTTCTGAAGGTTGTCAGAGGCTGCTTTGCCCCCTTTCCCATTGGTGAACTTGTGGAAGAGGTGGTTGCTGCCTGGAGAGGCATTCCTCATAATCTTTATAGCAAGGTGACTTGACCTAGTATCTGAATAATTTTCTAAGGAAGTATATGTTGGAAGTATGCCCACAAAGCCACTCATTTGATGTAATAGCTTTTTGGAATACTTATTATGTTAAACTTTTATATGTTTAATGGAGGGCAAATCTTATTGTTAATCACTGTTTATTGTATCATGTGTTTAAGCAATAAGTGAATCCAATGAATGTATTTGTTCTAAGAGATAAGTGATCTAAGTGAGTTAGATTATCGAGACCTTTCTCTTATGTTCATTCCTAAAACGTTCCTAGCCATAGGATTGCCAATTGGGCATTGACAATCCGCTAAGGTTAGTATGTGTTATGTTGACTCAAGTGTGAGTATGGCTAGTCTCAAGTGATTTGGTGTTGGACACTAAGACAGACACATAGGTGCTCGAAATAGTAATCGAGTACACTGAACTACGATCAAATCAGAGTTTGAACATACATGTCATGTAAGAACTCTAAGGTTGCAATATGCAAAGTAGTCCTTTGACCTGAGGCATCATAGATGTCTAATGGTTAGGTCCTTGATCTTTGATCCTGTCAACGGCATTCCCTCGGAGTGTCCACGGCATTGTTGGGGTCAAGCTATCTAGTCATGTAGGCATATGAATGTACAACAAGGGATCTCTAACCTTCCATGGTGGAGGGAGAATACTCTAAGATATGATTCTAAAGTCTTTGGCCAAAGCTAATGAATATGACTAAAGGAAGGTTGTTCCAAATCATATTCAAGGGAATCATATAAGAAAGAATCACATTAGATAGTAGACATGAAACAAACTATCACTTAAACAATGTGATTAAGAGTATTGTATTAGAGAAGGACCGTATTGCATTGTAGTTGTAACTGGATAGGTTATCCAACCAATTCTACTTAGCTTGGGTAACCATGACATGCTGCTAGGCGTCAACCATGGTTTGTGGAAGCCCTAATGGTTAGCAAACACTAATCAATGAAAGGGAGAATTGAAATGTGGTTTCAATTCATAATCGATAGTTAAAAGTAACATCGCCCACTGCCTCGCTAATTAGAACCTAATGGATCGTACACCGAGTAAGGATGTATGTGAAGAAATCAAATGAAATGGATAAGCAATTAAATGGTTTAATTGAAGAATGGTCAAGATTAATTAATTAGTTAATTAATTATACGAAAGGTTCGTATTGGGCTTATATGTTGGTTTTGGGTTTCGGGGCCCAAAAGCGTTTTGGTCCAAAAGGCCCATTATGTTTAAGTTGTATGACAACTAAAACAAAATGGGCAAATAGCCCAATAACACCAAGGAGGCCGGCCATTAGGGTTGGATGGGCAAAGTTTGCTTAATTGCAAGTTTGCCACTCACCAAATAAATGAAGTATAAATTCAACTTTATAGCTTTAGGGTTTGGTAAGTTGAAATTTGATGAGACATTTTTCTCTCTATTTCTTCTAAGAGGCCGGCCATTAAAGGAAGAAAACATCTAGCAATCTCTTCTTCTTTTAATCATCCATATCATCTTCACAAGATACAACCTTGGTGAAGAGACTTAGAGACATCAAGCTTTTGGTGTTTTGGAGAACAAATCCTTTTTCCTCAAATCATCAAAGGAGCACTAAAGGGAAGAAAACACAAGAAGGATTCAAGGAGCTTGGAGGTGACTTGAAGGCCCTCCACTTGGGTGAATCCCTTGTGTAAACAAGGATGAGCTTCAAGGGTAAAGAATCACTAAATTCTTCTTTCTCTTTAATGTTGTTAAAGAGTTCATTTTGGTTCACCATATACTAGGCTTTGAAAGTCATGGGTTTTATTGAATTGTTTTTGGATGCATGACTATATTAATGAGTTAATAGTATGCATATGTATTCAAATGTTCATACTTGTTCTTAGCTAGGACAAAATTTTTCCTTCAAGTGGTGTCAGAGCCTAGGCCTAGTTTATGGTGAATCCTTTTGGGTTTTGTGACTTTCATATTTTGTGATTTAAATGTTGTAAATGTTACAAGCTTTGTTCTTGCTTTTGAATTTATAAATTTTGCTAGAAAATTTAGCATCTCAAATGTTGTAGATGTATTTCATTTAAGCATGAATATTGGAACTAAAATTTGGTGCCATGTGTTTTGGGAAATTCGGCCAAATCCAAAGGGTGATTTTTTGGGTTCATGTTTGTCTTGTTAAAATGGTTTTAAAGTGACTTTTGGAACCCCTAAGTACCCTAGGATGTTAGCCCTCTTTTGAATGGTGAAAATTTGAGTTTTGGTAAGTGAAAACATTCATGGAGCTATTATGAGTTTTCATGAGTGTTCTTCAATGTTCTTGAAGTTCTTGCCAAGAACATAAAGTTTTGAAGTTTTGATTCAAAAGTTTTATGTTTTTCATAAAGTTTTGGTTTAAATTTTGATGATTGAGGTTATTGGTGAGATGTGATGAATTGATTTTAATATTTGTCATAATTAGTCATAGACTTTATTTTTTCAAACAAATCATCACTTTCATCCTTTTCCTCACCCACCAAAAACCACTAGCAAAATTTTTTAGATTTTTTTTTCAAATTTTTCCCAAATGGCCGGCCACCCCAAGTGGGGTTATTTTTGGGGCCTTTTGTGCAATTACATAATGTTTTAGATACTTTTGTGTATTTGCATTTTAGCCCAAAAAGTTTACGTTTTTACGTTGTGGCCGAAATGTTGTGGTCATAGTTTCCTTTTGGCCCAAAAGGATGAGAACAAAATTGTTTTATCTCTTTAAATGAGAATTGGATTTTCATTTCATTTAGTTCCATTTAAATCAATTCTATGGATCCAAAAACCAATTGTTTAAAGTTGTTTTCTTAGTTAATTTGATTGATTAAGAAAAGGGTGATTATGAACCAAAGGCCACTATAATTGAGCTATGTGATTGGCCGATTAACATTATGAATGTTTGGGTTTTAGTAGAATAGATTTGAATGTAATTTGATTAATTCAAGTTGTTGTAAATGGACATAAGTCCATCATTTGATTTATGTTGTAAAAGGGCATAAGCCCTTCTTATTATTTCATGTATTCCTTTTTTGTTTATATGTATGCAAAATGGAATAGTTGGGTCCAATGCCCAATAGGAAATAACGGTTTAATTGGATTAAACGCGTAACTAAAATCAACAACTACCTACCTTAGACCCAAGGTCCAACACAAGGCTCGTGTTGGATCAAATTGAACGGTTCATAATCATCCTTAAACCTAATATGACTATAGAGTCCATATGAGGATGCAATGCATTCGTTAGTAGTTCTATATAGTCTCGCTTGTTTCTTCGAAATAGTGGGAGTATTATAAACTACTAATTCATATTAACTTGGACCAATGGTTGTGATAGGCCCAAGTTCTTTTAATATGATTAAAATGTTTTGATGTAGCCCAAAACTAATCCCTCAAAACGAATATTAAGTTGATAAGCGAGAGATGCTTTGAACATCTCTTCGTAGGCCTTCCACCGTGGTGGGCTTCAATCGTTTGTGACTCATACACCGTATTCGTCCAGTTCTGGGGTATGCAAAGTATGTGCTTACATTCAGGAGAAGCCCATAAACATATGATGAAGTGAAAGTAGGCAACGAGTATGGCCAATATGGAGTTCTTCTGAGGTCAGTCTTGAACCCCTACTTGAACTAGCATGGTGGGAATAACTTAACTAAGTGCAATGGTGCCAATATGGAGTTCTTCTGAGGCATCATTCTCTAGAGGCCAAACACGATGGGTAATTACAAAAGTTGTAAATGAATAATGCGTTATTCTCTCATCATTATTTTTGCTAGCCAATATGGAGTTCTTCTGAGGTGGGCTTGGTAATGGTGAGTCTCCCATAACCCGCTAAGAGTTCAATATAACTCTCGAATTCTATTGAGGGATGTGGAATTTGCCAAAAATAGTGGGTGGTACTATTTGATTCAAAGACCTAATCAAATAGTTTTAAACAAACAATCTAATACGATTTCTGTTATGTTATGTAGTGAACGACATGCCTAAAATTATACCCACCATTATACTTGACAAAAGGGGCCTTAAGGGCCAACGTTTCCTTGCTTGGTATCGCCACATTGAGAATGTCTCAAAGGTGAAAGACATATTGTACGTGCTTAAGCAATCCCCTCCTCATGTACCTCCTACGAAATTAGCTTCAAAGGAGGAGTGTCAAAACTATGTTAGACACTATGAGGATGACTTACAAGCCAAATGCTTAATCCTCACTTCACTTAGTAAGGAGCTTATGAAGCTACATAAGCACATGGACACTTCTTGTGCCATGGTTGAAAGTTTGCATAAGATGCATGACATTGAGACTAGTAATGTACGATTCTCAAATGTTTGTAGTCTAATGAATGCCAAGATGGCAAAAGGGACATCAGTCCATAAACATGGACAAAAGATGGAAAAGATATTTAAAGATCTTAAAAGTTTAGGAACTTCCATCGATGGGAAAATGGCCCAGGACTTTTTCCTTGCATCTCTCTCGGATGATTTCACTAAGTTTATTGTAAACTATAAAGTGAATAGATTCGATCATTCTTTGAAAGAGATGATCGACATGTGCTGTAAATTTGAAAAAGGTTTCAAAAAGGACAGTGGGAGTGAGAATGCAATGATAAGGAAAAGGTTGCATAAGAAGAAGGCAAACAAAGGAACATGCTTTCATTGTGGAAAGGATGAACGTTGGAAAAAGAAATACAGGGTGCGCATTGCGAGCCTTATGACACGAACTTTTGAAGAGACTATTTCTGTCATAGAGAGTGCTTTTACAGTGAGCTCCAGTTCCTGGATATTTGATTCAGGCGCTAGTCAACATATCTGCAATACGTTGCAGGGACTAGCAGGGAGCAGGCCACTGCGCAATGAGAAGATGGTTGTGCGAGTTGGGAACGGCACTAAAATCTCTGCAAAAGCAATAGGCACCTACATGCTTAACCTACCCTCTGGGGAAGTCCTGGAACTTAAAAATTGTTTATATTTTCCTTCATGTATAAAGAATTTGATTTCCATCTCTAAGCTTTTACGAGATGGGCACTCAGTATTGTTTGACAAAATGAGTTGCACTTTATACTTGAACGGTCGTATTATCTCTCATGGTAATATGATAGATGGACTTTTTCACCTAGAGACGAATAGTGGGATGCACTGTATTGAAAGCGGGAATACCTCAAAACCCAAAAGGGCTAGAGAAGAAGTTAACCAAGAAAAGATGTGGCATCTTAAACTTGGACATGTGAACCTTGATAAAATTCGCAAGATGTCGAAAGACGGATATATCCGCCCATTAGGTAATGACCAGATGGGTACTTGTGAGTGTTGCTTGAAAGGGAAAATGACCAAATCTCCATTTACTGGAAAAGGAGAGCGTGCCACTGAAATTCTAGGGTTAATCCACACTGACGTATGTGGACCTATGTCTACTACGTCGAGAGGAGGCTTCTCCTACTATATCACATTCACCGACGATCACTCTCGGTTTGGCTATGTGTATCTTATGAAGTACAAGTCAGAATCCTTTGAAAGATTCAAAGAATTCAAGAATGAAGTTGAGAAGCAAACTGGGAAACAGATAAAGACTCTAAGATCGGATCGAGGGGGTGAATATCTGAGTAATGAGTTCCTAGATTATCTCAAAGAGTGTGGAATTGTATCACAGTGGACTCCACCAGGAACTCCTCAACATAACGGAGTTTCTGAACGGAGAAATCGAACCTTGATGAACATGGTTCGTTCTATGATGAGTTCTGCTAATCTACCAGTATCATTCTGGGGATACGCTCTATATACAGCAGCTTACTTGCTTAATAGAGTACCTTCCAAGTCAGTTTCACAAACGCCATATGAGATATGGCATGGTAAAAGCACAAATCTTAATCATATTAGGATTTGGGGTTGTCCGGCTTACGTTAAAAGGCTTGAAGCTGACAAGCTTGAAGCAAGATCTATTAAGTGCTACTTTGTGGGGTATTCCAAACAGACTTTGGGATACGAATTCTATAACCCTGACGACAAGAAAGTCTTTGTCGCCAGAACTGCTATGTTCCTTGAGGACGAATTCGTTATCAATGGAAGTAGCGAGAAAACGATAGAATTGAAGGAAATTAATGAGATTAATGATGAACCACAAACAAGCACTCAACAAGATGACAACCCTGTTCCTGAACCCCAAGCTCCACGTAGATCTGAACGGGTTAGTAAGCCACCTAAGAGGTATGGCTTAGACAATGACTTTGATGAATTGTACCTTCTAGGTGACAATGAAACAAAGGAGGACCTTAGAGACTACACTGAAGCAATGTCCGACATTGATTCAAAGAGATGGCAAGAGGCCATGAAATCCGAGATGGATTCCATGTATCAAAATCAGGTCTGGACTCTTGTAGACCCTCCAGAAGGTATTGTACCTGTTGGAAACAAATGGGTCTTCAAGAGGAAGATAGGCGTTGATGGGAACGTGGAGACTTATAAGGCTAGACTAGTAGCCAAGGGTTACAGGCAAAGAGAAGGGATTGACTATGAAGAAACTTTCTCTCCTGTAGCCATGATTAAGTCCATTCGGATTTTGCTTGCGATAGCTGCGTACCATGATTATGAGATATGGCAAATGGACGTGAAGACGGCCTTTCTGAACGGCTACCTAGAGGAAGAGCTCTATATGACTCAACCCGAGGGTTTCGTGTCCAAGTCTGAAAAGACTAAGGTATGCAAGCTTCAAAGGTCCATTTATGGACTTAAGCAAGCCTCCAGGAGCTGGAACATTCGTTTCGACAATGAGATCAAAACGTTTGGTTTTACTCAAAACGAAGACGACAATTGTGTTTATCAAAAGGTCGTTGGGGATGCAGTTGTATTCCTAGTGTTATATGTAGATGACATATTACTATTCGGGAATGACACTGCAGTACTTTCTTCTGTAAAAGTGTGGTTGTCCAAAACCTTCCACATGAAAGATTTGGGAGATGCATCTTATGTACTTGGGATAAAGCTCTATCGTGATAGATCCAGAAAATTAATTGGATTATCCCAATCTATGTACATTGATAAGGTGCTAAGTAGGTTCCAAATGGAACAATCTAAGAAAGGTTTTCTTCCTGTTGGACATGGAATTCACCTTTCTAAATCCATGGAACCTAAAACTCCTGAAGAGATACGGCAAATGAGTTATATTCCTTATGCTTCTGCCATAGGGAGTCTCATGTATGCCATGATATGCACGAGGCCTGATATCGCATATGCTGTGAGCATTACTAGTCGATATCAATCTAACCCAGGATCAGAACACTGGATAGCTGTCAAGACGGTCCTTAAGTACTTAAGAAGAACAAAGGACATGTTCCTCGTATATGGAGGAGCATCAGAGTTGCGAGTGGAAGGCTATACAGACGCAGATTTCCAATCTGACGTCGATGATAGAAGTTCCAACTCCGGATATGTATTCACTCTGAATGGTGGGGCTGTCAGTTGGAAAAGCAAGAAGCAAAGTGTAATTACTGATTCCACGACAGAGGCTGAATATGTCGCTGCAGCTGAAGCCGGCAAAGAAGCGTTCTGGATGATGAAGTTCATTACTGAACTTGGAGTGGTTCCAACCATTACATCACCAGTAACTTTGTACTGTGATAATAATGGGGCGATAGCTCAAGCCAAGGAACCCAGGGCACATCAAAAGAACAAGCATATTGACAGACGCTTTAATATCATTAGAAGATATGCTGCCGAGGGGAAAATAAACATCCTCAAAGTTGCTTCAGCTGATAACGTAGCAGATCCACTGACAAAGCCAATGTCTCAAATCCAGCTTGACCGTCATATGGAAAAGATGGGTATAAGATACATGGGAAGGTGGCTTTGAGTGCAAGTGGGAGATTGTTGGAAGTATGCCCACAAAGCCACTCATTTGATGTAATAGCTTTTTGGAATACTTATTATGTTAAACTTTTATATGTTTAATGGAGGGCAAATCTTATTGTTAATCACTGTTTATTGTATCATGTGTTTAAGCAATAAGTGAATCCAAGGAATGTATTTGTTCTAAGAGATAAGTGATCTAAGTGAGTTAGATTATCGAGACCTTTCTCTTATGTTCATTCCTAAAACGTTCCTAGCCATAGGATTGCCAATTGGGCATTGACAATCCGCTAAGGTTAGTATGTGTTATGTTGACTCAAGTGTGAGTATGGCTAGTCTCAAGTGATTTGGTGTTGGACACTAAGACAGACACATAGGTGCTCGAAATAGTAATCGAGTACACTGAACTACGATCAAATCAGAGTTTGAACATACATGTCATGTAAGAACTCTAAGGTTGCAATATGCAAAGTAGTCCTTTGACCTGAGGCATCATAGATGTCTAATGGTTAGGTCCTTGATCTTTGATCCTGTCAACGGCATTCCCTCGGAGTGTCCACGGCATTGTTGGGGTCAAGCTATCTAGTCATGTAGGCATATGAATGTACAACAAGGGATCTCTAACCTTCCATGGTGGAGGGAGAATACTCTAAGATATGATTCTAAAGTCTTTGGCCAAAGCAAATGAATATGACTAAAGGAAGGTTGTTCCAAATCATATTCAAGGGAATCATATAAGAAAGAATCACATTGGATAGTAGACATGAAACAAACTATCACTTAAACAATGTGATTAAGAGTATTGTATTAGAGAAGGACCGTATTGCATTGTAGTTGTAACTGGATAGGTTCTCTAACCAATTCTACTTAGCTTGGGTAACCATGACATGCTGCTAGGCGTCAACCATGGTTTGTGGAAGCCCTAATGGTTAGCAAACACTAATCAATGAAAGGGAGAATTGAAATGTGGTTTCAATTCATAATCGATAGTTAAAAGTAACATCGCCCACTGCCTCGCTAATTAGAACCTAATGGATCGTACACCGAGTAAGGATGTATGTGAAGAAATCAAATGAAATGGATAAGCAATTAAATGGTTTAATTGAAGAATGGTCAAGATTAATTAATTAGTTAATTAATTATACGAAAGGTTCGTATTGGGCTTATATGTTGGTTTTGGGTTTCGGGGCCCAAAAGCGTTTTGGTCCAAAAGGCCCATTATGTTTAAGTTGTATGACAACTAAAACAAAATGGGCAAATAGCCCAATAACACCAAGGAGGCCGGCCATTAGGGTTGGATGGGCAAAGTTTGCTTAATTGCAAGTTTGCCACTCACCAAATAAATGAAGTATAAATTCAACTTTATAGCTTTAGGGTTTGGTAAGTTGAAATTTGATGAGACATTTTTCTCTCTATTTCTTCTAAGAGGCCGGCCATTAAAGGAAGAAAACATCTAGCAATCTCTTCTTCTTTTAATCATCCATATCATCTTCACAAGATACAACCTTGGTGAAGAGACTTAGAGACATCAAGCTTTTGGTGTTTTGGAGAACAAATCCTTTTTCCTCAAATCATCAAAGGAGCACTAAAGGGAAGAAAACACAAGAAGGATTCAAGGAGCTTGGAGGTGACTTGAAGGCCCTCCACTTGGGTGAATCCCTTGTGTAAACAAGGATGAGCTTCAAGGGTAAAGAATCACTAAATTCTTCTTTCTCTTTAATGTTGTTAAAGAGTTCATTTTGGTTCACCATATACTAGGCTTTGAAAGTCATGGGTTTTATTGAATTGTTTTTGGATGCATGACTATATTAATGAGTTAATAGTATGCATATGTATTCAAATGTTCATACTTGTTCTTAGCTAGGACAAAATTTTTCCTTCAGTATAGATTGCGCACGGTCGATCTTTGTGTCGAAATTTCCTCATCTTCAACTTTTTCACATTGCTTTGAAAGTTGGCGAAAGCTGCTTTGCCCCCTTTCCGATTGGTGCACTTGTGGAGAAGACATATGCTTCTTGTGCAGTTTCTTTGGAGTGACATGAGTCCATTCTTCAACTTCACTCGGCTTGACTGGCATGGTTTTGGAGCATGCCCCCAACGATTGAGGTGAAGATTTTGAGTTGACAGAGCAGGAAGTGACGTCTTATTCCAGGATTTCGTCTTCTTTGTCTTTTTGGGCCTCCTCTTCAGTGTCATTCTCTTGGGTTTGTTAGCATGAAGATTGGTCGGTGTAGATGATGGTGCACTTCTTTACCTTCAGTGGTCTTTTTGTATTAACCTCCAAATTTGCTTGGCGTTTCATCCTTGAAGGAATTGAGCTTTGAACATCGTCTTTTCCTGCTAGACTGTCGAGCTTTTCTTCATTTGGGGTTGTCTTTCTCTTTCTAGAAGGCTTCTTGGTTTTTTCAAGTCTGTCTAAAGCTGACTAACAAGGAAAAGAGCTAGCCGTGTAGCTTTGCTTCTTAGGTTTTGACAACCTTTAAAAAACAAAGCTTTGGGATGTTGGCTTGTTAAGCCTCTTGAAGACGAAGGTTCGATTTTGACCACCAATGCGATTAAGTGCTGACATTCTGGGTCTTGAACGATTCATCCTATCGAAGACTGACGTCCGGGGGGCGGATATAGGCTCCTCTTGATATTTTTCAATGCTCACACTGATGTATTGAGTGCTATCATTTTTCGCTTTGCTTGAAATCTTCATAGGTGCATTTAGTGTGAAGCCAAGTCCAGCTTTGTTGTTGTCAACTCTGTAACCATGCTTTTTTAACTTCTTTTGAGTCTCGGTGAGGTCATGTTCTTTATTGTTAACGGTGTTTGAAACCTTCTTTCCAGGATTTGAAGAAGAAGCGAAGTCGTACCCAACTTTCAACATGAGTTTGTAGGCATTTGGATCAAAACCTTCTTCGGTCCTCTTGGTTGGGAGAAAGCTTGGTTTCACCCCCTTTGGTAGAGCTTTTATGAAGCCTTGTGGTTATCTTGCAACTTTAGCGTCGCCAAGCTGTGTCAGAGGCAAAACTGCATTCGTCTTGAGCAACTTTACATTATCCCTATACTGATGTGCATCGGCTTTGCTTGCTCGAGTTTCAAATGGAGATTGACCATTCTTTCTTCTCGACATCGGGATGTATCGGAAGACGGATGTGTTTGGTCCATTTGAGGGCGTCCTACTCTCTTTGGTTGTTGCAAGTTTAGCAAGCTCATCATCTTTCTTGCTTGAAGAAGGCATAGCTTCTCCTTTTTGCTTCTTGGGCATGGCTTGCCACTCTTGCTTTTTAAGTGTTGTTTTGCCTGTGGATTTGATCTCTTTTGGAAGAGCTTCGAGCATCATGTCTTCATCCATATAGAACTTGGAATCTGCGAAATGTGATTTGGCTTCGGTGAACGGTTTGGTGTCACCATAGATCACATTCACTCATTCTCGGTAGAATTTTTAGCATTTGTGAAGGGTGGACGGTACTACTTCATTCGCATGGATCCATGGCCTTCCTAAGAGCAAGCCGTAGGAAGTTCTTGCATCAATCACGTGGAATATCGTGCTTGACTTGAGTTCACCAATAGTCATCTCCACTCGGATCATGCCCATCGCTCTTTGTCCTCCTTGATTAAAACCTTGGATTAGTAGACAACTTAGGGACAATTTATCTGCCTTCATGCCGATTATAGTCATTGTTGACTTTGACATGATGTTTATGGGTGATCCACCATCCACAAGCATGCAGTTGACTTTGTGCTCCCTTATGTACCCAGAGACGAAGAGATGACGGTTGTAAGGTTTAGATCCTAGCAACAAGTCTTCGCCGGTGAAGTGGATTGCGTCCTCGATGGCACATCATGTGGCCGAAGCTTCAAGCCTTCGTTCTTGCTTTCTTGCACTTCGTGATCGTCAAGACGTGCCAAGACCGCTGCCAGTGCTCTTTGCATCTTCTTTGGCAATCGTAGCGCTTCCTCGATGCTAAAGTGTGTTGGCAGACTTTCTTGCAACGTGAGAGTTTTTTCTCCCTCAATGGCGATAGCTTTGCCTTTTGAGGGCTCTTCCATTTCTACTTCGACCATATGACATGCAGCGATAGTGCATTGTTGGAAAAAGTCCTTCGGGAAGTACTCGTGCAAGGAGATAGGAATGCGTGGCTCTTGCTCCATAGATTCCCCAGCATATGTTAGTTTAACAGCTTTTACTATTCTTTTGGGCTTCCTACTGTTGTGGCGACGATGCTTTCTCCCTTGTTCCACCTTTGGTCTTGTGGTTTTGGTTTCCTTTTTTTTTTTTAGGTCACCAATGTCCATCCTTCTTCATCATCGGTATGTGCATCTTGTTCGTTTGCCCCCGGCGATGGTTGCGTAGAAGGTATCGTGCAACTTGAGCATTGATAAGAATGGTCTGGTGTCGCTTGGAGAGGCACAGGATTGAAGGATCTAAATGCAATTACCCACAGGATGGCTCACGATTCGATGGTACTTGCAGTATTTAGGATCGTTTACGCGATTCATCTCTTCATGGCGCTTACATTCAGGTAGCTCGATTACCTTCTTTTCCAGCAAGTCGTCTAACATTGCATCCATGTCTGAGTCAGGAAAAGGTACGCCTTATGCTCCAATTCCCTCAATGTGCTTTTGTACCTGTCTTGGGTGCGAAGAGGCTCATCTCTCTTTATCTCATTTGCTTTGGTTTTGGAGGAGATCTTGATAGGCGCGGAGGCAGTCTTAATGGGTGCAGTATTGACGGTGAACGCTTCCTTAGGGGGGTTTCTTCCCAGTCTTGTCTACATTTGGGGAGAACACCTTATCCTTCTTAAAGTCAGTGATCGGCTCTTTCTTCCTGTGATTGGCAATACTTAGCTCCATGTCGTGGGCACGGTGGCTAACTTTTCAAAGGTCTGTGGTTTGATGCCTTGAAGGATATAGTGTAACCCCCATTGCATGCCTTGGATGCACAACTCGATTTAAGAGATCTCCGAGAGCCTGTCTTTGCAGTCGAGGCTTAGATTTTACCATCGGTTGATGTAGCCCACGACTAGCTCATCCTTCCATTGCTTGGTGCTCGTCAGCTCTAGCATGCTCACAGTGTGGAAGTTGCTGTAGAAGCGGTTGAAGAACTCCCTCTCTAGTTGATCCCAACTGTTGACAAATTCGGGCTCGAGGTCGGTATACCAGTCAAAGATGTTACCTTTTAGTGAGCACACAAACTGCTTGACGAGGTAGTCTTCCTCCGTTCCAGCATTGTTACAGGTTTCAATGAAATGGGCGACATGTTGTTTCAGGTTTCCCTTTCCATCGAACTGCATGAATTTTAGTGGCTGATAACCTTTTGGCATCTTCAAAGCATCAATCTTCTTGGAGTAAGGCTTTGAGTATAGTACGGAGTCATGTGAGCTTCCTTCGTACTGCGCCTTGATGGTGCTGGCGATCATCTTCTGCAGCTGCTGGATAGAAAGAGATCCCATAAGTGCCACTGCTTGGTCTGGCTCCGGCTTCACATCGATTTTCTCCACCGGAGGCTCATCTTCTTTGCCAGCTTCTCTCTTTAGTGGATTACCCTTTAGGTCGGATTTTTCGTCTTGCTGCGCCTCCAATTGGTTAACGATTGCAGCGATTTATGAGTCTCTCCAATTGGTTAACGATTGATGCGCTTTCATAATCCGTGTTAGCCTTGCGATCGCTTCATTCATATGAGCCAGCTGCTCATCGATTGAAGTCTCTCTAGTGGTCATGACTTGCATGGATGAGTTGTCGCTTAAGTTGGCATCAGAAAGCATGGAACCAAAGTATTTCCTTGGGCTTTCCTCCCTTAACACCCTTAGCGAGGCCAGGGTGATCACAGGTTCGTGCCTCGGGTGCTCTTGTTCCTTCGGTGGAGTTAATGCAGGGATGGAAAAGGTGGCAAAAATATCTCTTGCCTTGCTTCAAGTTGTGACGCCCGAAGTGACACCACCTGTTGTGATGACGCTCTTGTTCTTTACATTGGTTGCGAGAACGACTTGAGCCTTCTTTGATGGCATTTGTGCTCTTTGCAGATTCAAAGATAGAGATGAGAGGTAGAGAAAGTCCCACCGGCGTGCCAAATTTGTAAACACGGAAATTCCTGCGATGAACGAGACAAGAATACGTGTACAAAATAATATTTGTATTAATGATTTAGGGGTTACAATCTCTTCTACAAATTTAACCTCTGATTCGATCTTCGTAATGTGTAGATTTGTGGATTGGGTTGTTGATCCAAGGGTCATCGGGGCTGGATCTTAGGATAAACAGTTGTGCGGGTTTGTTGACATCGTTGATCCAAAGGGCCATCGGGGCTTGATCTTGAATTGGTGGAAGTTCTTCAAGGGCCGTTGGAGCTTGATCTTGAACGATGATTTGACGAAGAACGAAGAGAGTTTTCTTGATCCTTCGGGATTTGCTTGGGAGCTTTGGAGTTTCAAAGCTTCAAGGTGTTGGTGTGAAGTGGATTGGTTATCAATTGGTGTCAAAATGAATGCCTTGGCTTCCTATTTACATAATTCCAAAACTTGATTTTTAGATTTAAATAATCAGATGAAATAAATCATTTTTGCCAAGTGTTGACACGTGTCATGTTTGATGACTTTTTTATGATTCTCGATTTTTTGTTGAGTCACATGCTAAGTGTAAAATTTATGACATGTAAACGTTGAAATTTTAATTATTGATCAACATTTATTTCACCGAAATTTTGATGTCTACAAAGAGTATATCAACTGTAAATCCATAATCATGCTACAACACAACATCTCATCAACAATATCAATAATCATATAATTAATAACCCACACCAGCACGCAAGTCGGAGTCACCTACGGTGACTTGTATGACTGCACCCCTCATCAATTAACGCTAGCATATAAGTCGGAGTCACCTCTTGTGACCTATATGACTTATCCATATCTCATCACATATGCTAACTCATCACATATTTCATAGCTCATCACATATTTCATAGCTCATCACATATTTCATCACATATGCTAGCTCATCATATGTATCTCATCACATATGCTAGCATATTTCATCACATATGCTAGCATATTTCATCACATATGCTAGCTCATCACATATTTCATCACATATGCTAGCTCATCATATATCTCATCACATATGCTAGCTCATCATATATCTCATCACATATGCTAGCTCATAAGTCGGAGTCACCTCTTGTGATCTATACAACTTATCTATAGCTCAATAAGTATACCTGCACTCGAGTCGGAACTACCTAAAGTGGTCTGTAAGACAGGATTGGGTGTAAATAAATACGCTCAAGTGCTACGATCACGTGAAGGATTGTGCCCTGGCCACAGGCGGGAGCACTAACACCGGGGTGCAGGTTTATGAGCTCTCAATGTATCTCAACATAACATGTACGACTCATGGGCAACCAGTACGACAGTGTCGGAGTTGCTTAAAACATGCATGTAGTCATGCCATAACTCCATCATTTCAACTAATACCATAAACTTACCTGAACTTACCTAGGTGTCTTGCGTTCACCTTTGCACTTCAAGCGTTCACAATAATTATGTGCAGGTAATATACACATGGATATGCCATAATGCAAATCTAAAACTCAACCATATCATAGTATTTTTCAACATATATACATATATACATATATATATATATATATATATATATATATATATATATATAATGTGGCGTAAAATGCACAATCTATAATGTCCTACTCCCCTAAATCTAACTAAACACCAGTTTAATTAACTATCATTACTTACGTTTCCTTATTTCAATTTCTTGATTCCTTCCACATTGATTTATGACCAACATCCAACCACTAAAAACATAAGGTTAAATCTCATGTTTCCACCAATTTCCTTCACATTACTCAATTCCCAAATAAGGTTTTTGTTTCAAATATTGTATGGCTGCATCTAACGTCTCGTTAGACTTCCTATGTACCCTAAATAGGGATCAAGCCATTCGTAGTTCACATTAGTACTTCAAAGCATCCACAATAATTATACGCAATAAGCAATTTTATAAACGTTGTGGAATTGTCAATCACACACACATATATATATAATGTACGAGAAAAAGGAAAAGACCCACTTACTTGAGGTCCGCGCTATGACTCCTTAGCATGCATATCGAGACATCACGAACCATCGTCGCCTATGACCAATTATCAAATCACATCTCAGAGTTCGTACCGATAAAATACACAATTTACATAAAACACATCCCTACGTAATTCAATTCGGAAGATCTGCATCACGGATTTCCAATCCGTTGCTTCCAAAGATCAACATTATACTTCTAGAACAATATCCTAAAGTCCCATTACGATCCAACGGTCGAATCTCCGCCAATTGTCAAAACCAAGTGGCGGTTAACCTCTTTTATTTTATATGAACTTACAAATCCAATTTCGGGAAGATCCGTATATCGGATTTCCAATCCGTAAGTTCCTATGGTCTTCAAATATTACGTATTATAACATATTAAAGTTTGGTGACGATTTAACGGTCAGATTGTCGATTCGTACAATGACCTACTAACGTAACATAGAGAATTTTAACTCCAACAGTCAACCTACGTCATTCAACTACCAAAACTGAACTCAAGGTATCTAATTAGCTTAAGAATAACATCAACGGCCCCCTAGCCACGCACCGCCGCACCAGCCACCACGGTTGGCAGTCGACCATCTCGGTTCGCTGAAAAACTCAACTATTTCTAAAAATTCTAAAAAATTACAGAAATGAAGATCTCAAATAGTAAAGCAAACTTTATACCTGTGAATAAGGCCAATTTGGGCGAGAAACACCTCAAATCACCATGAACCGTACGGAACCCTTGAATTTAGGTGTGCTCCATTCGACCTCAAACGAACTCCGACGCCCCAAAACTTGCTTGGGCTTTATTCCAGACCTCATGACGATGCTATAAGTGGTGGTAATTGGTGAAAATTGTTTCAATAATGGGAGAATCGATGGTAAGGGTTTCTCGTACCCATCAGTGCGGTTCTCATACCTTCATGGCTAAATTTCTACAATTTTGGGTTGTAATGGGTAGAGGGAAGGTCGTGGAACATTTTCCAGGGGGTTAGATAACGTGGTTCACTGGGATCCCCTGTTCCCCTCTTCTCTCATTTTTCCTCTTTTCCCTTATTTCTGATTGGGCCATCCTAACTATCTCCTCTCCCTATTGGTCACACACTTCCTCTCATTTTTCATTTATCTTCTTTCCTTTACATCTCCACCATCCATTCCTCATTCCTTTTAATCTAGGCCACCCATATGGCACTCCAGATTTTCCCCTCAACAAAATTTGAAATTAATTAATTTACTAAAATGTCCTTAACTTTAAATATTAATAACTCTTTCGTTATAGCTCCAAATCACGTCCCGTTTGCGTCCACACGTCCGTAGCGATGAGTAAAATGAGAATACGCCAAGAAGATGAGTCTTACATGACACGACACAGTAGTCAACATAAGTCAACACTTTGCCTCGAAGGGCATCTTCATAACTCACGTATTAAAATTATAAAATCATCATTTTTAAGGACGTGCTGTTACATTAGGTATAGAAGGTACCTGAGTTGATGAGGAATCGTTTGATCTTTGGCCCGAAAGCTACATCAGTTGGGCGGTGAAGGATCTGATTCGAGTAAACGCAGAAATCGTCAAGAAGCTACTGGGCATACTTTATAAACCTGGACCACTTTAGTATCGATGCGTAGCAGGTGAATAGCCCAGAGAAACAGAGCTTCTGAGTTCCTTCGCTCGGAACGAAATGCCGTCATACTGGAGAAAATCCGAGAAGAGGGGAAGAGAAAACTTCACCCATTTGAGAAGGCCATGGATTGCGACAGAGCGATGGAGAGAGAAGCTGCTGCGAGAGATTTTGAGAAATGAAGGATAAAGGCTTCTGAGAGAGAAAAGGCAAAGAAGTTGTGAGAGATAAATGAAAAGGAAGAGATAGCGCTAAACGACGTTCTTTGGAAATATAGTTTAGTTTTTGGGCGCCATGCCAAAATTTTGGCAGCCCGCCAAAAACACTTTTATGATTTAATTGCTAGATTAAATTCAACGGTAAGAATTTAATCTCACATATGTAAGATTAAATCTTATGGCTATTATTGTAGTTAAGATTTTAATAGTTTTTAATTAATGTAGAAGTACAAAAAAAAATATACAAACGCTTGTAATATCAAGCTCGACAACTTTTGTGAAGAGGTTAGTTCCGAAATTTGTCACTATAATCTCATAAACCATAGATTAAAATTTAACCATTGATTGACGTTTACGTCTATATACTATAATCTCATACGCATTCTACAAAATTAGTTTCAACAATCTAACCATTAAACTCGTTTGTATATGCTCCAAGATCGCATATGTAAAAAATCGCAAAAAACAGACATTCGGATATTTGGTAACCGAACGAAACCTTTCGAAGGTTATAAACGAAAACTCACAATTTAACGTTTATTTTAACTCCGATTTTGATGATTTTTCACATATACACTCCTCAACCCTATAAGAGTACGATGAAAGAATTCGATCTTCAATTTAAAATATTTGCACTAGTGGATACCACAAAATATTATGTTCTACTTAATGGAAGTATAAAATAAACTCCAAGTGTTTGTTAAATCTATCGTTTTGAAGGAATATACATTCTACAAAACTAGTTTCAACGATCCAACCGTCAAACTTGTTTGTATATGCTCCAAGATCGCATACGTAAAAAATCGCAAAAAAAATGACATTCAGATATTAGGTAACGGGACGAAACCTTTCAACGGTTCTAAACGAAAACTCCCGATTTAACAGTTATTTTAACTCTAATTTTGCTGATTTTTTACAACTATACTCCTCAACCCTACAAGAGTATGACGAATGAATTCGATCTTCAATTTAAAATATTTGCAATAGTGAATACCACAAATTATTATGCTCTACTTAATGGAAGTATAAAATAAACTCCAAGTGTTTGTTGAATCTATCGTTTTGAAGAGATACACATTCTATAAAACTAGTTTCAACAATCCAACCGTCAAACTTGTTTGTATATGCTCCAAGATCGCATACGTAAAAAATCGCAAAAAACAAACATTCAAATATTAGGTAACGGGACGAAATCTTTCGACGGTTATAAACGAAAATTCACAATTTAATAGTTATTTTAACTCCAATTTTGCTGATTTTTCACAAATACACTCCTCAACCCTATAAGAGCACGACGAACAAATTTGATCTTCAATTTAAAATATTTGCACCAATGGATAGTACTATTTTAATACGGTTTTGTGGATTTTTCCATATGTATTCTAACTTATATGATCTATTTATTGTAGAATTTAAATTAAGCATCAAACTTATTTCAAGAATATTCCAACGACACATGTGACCATTGGTGAATAATTGATCCCAACAAAACCATATGCCTTACAAATTTATTTTGACAAAGAAAAAATATGATTACTTCTGACAACAACTAATCACCCTTGAAAATATAAAGGCATTACTGAGAGGACTTTTTGCCCCTCAAAAATATAAAACATTACCGAGAGGATTTTTTTCCCTTGAAAATACTAAATCAATTTCATCAACATGAGTAAACCTTCAGAAATAACCATTCTATTTCCGATAAGAACTTTACTCGTCGTCAATACAATTGACACCAATTCTTCTCGCCAAACAAAAGTGCATTTCCGACGAAACTTGAGACTTTTTCCAATGATATTATGTGTGTTAGTAATAAAAATTTGTTTCATATTGTGTTACCGACGACCCATATTTTATGGTCGCAAAATGTGCTTTTTACGACGGTTTTTTAGGGCCCTTATAAAATCTTCGTCGGTAATGACTATTTTTTTGTTGTGACATTCCTTTGAAAACCTTACATTCTCCCATATGAGTATAATTAAACCATATGCAAAATATATGTTAAGACAACCAAGGTGATCATTGACTTATGCTAATTAGAATGACTTTTACAATCAATCACTGGCTTATCAATTGAACTCAAGAAAACATTATGCATAAAAACATTGTATAAGTACTCTAGAATCACAAACTGATTAAGGTTGCTGACATTGTAACTTAGGGAACTTCAGTAGGGAGCTTCAATGATACTAGTAATCCTCCCACATAAGATTGGTCTCCTTTAATACATTTATGTATTCGTTATGTTTTCTGCATCACCAAAACTTTTCATGAAAACTTGAAATAACAAAATGCATGCAGTACACATCATTTATGAAGTTTGAAACTACACCAAACAACATTACTGCATAAATATAAATTCAATAATGTGAGTAAGGATATTATACCTTACTCCAACATTCAAACATGATCAAGGCATGTCCACAAACCCATGCTTGTAATATGTACTGCTTTTGACAAAGGGTTTGCCACCATGTTAAAAGTACCAAGATGTTCTATCTCAATGACTTTCACTTTAACTTTTTCTTGAACTTTCAAATATTTAATGTCCATTAGTCTAGATGCTTCTGATCTTCTGTTGTTTTTGGTAAAGAAAACAGCTGATGCATTGTCACAATAAACATTTAAAGGCCCTGCAATGTTTTTTACCACCTGCATCTCTCGGATCAAGTTCCTCATCCAATTGCTTTGTTTCATTGCCCCAAAGCAGCCAATGTATTATGATTCCATTGTGGATACAACTCTTGTTGTTTGTTTCTTGCTTCTCCATGAGATTGCTCTTCCACAAGAAAACATAGCCACTTGTTGACATCCTATCATCCACATAGCCACCTAAATCAGCATCAATATAGCACCAACTTCCAGATTCTCTACTCGATGAAACTCCAAAACATAATCTCTGGTCTTCTTGAGTATCTCAAAACTTTCTTTCCTACATTTCAGTGTGCCATACCAGGATTCGATTGTAATCTTCCAAGAACACTTAATGCAAAAGCCAAGTCTGGTTTAGTGCACACTTATGCATACATCACACTTCCCACAAGTGAAGCATAAGTTTACTTTTCTTAGCTTCAAAGTCCAAATCTGTAACTGGACACTGAGCTAAAGAAAGCTTGTCACCCTTTGAAATAGGTACATCACCACTGCTGCAACTTGGCATGTTGAACCTCTTAAGCACTTTATCACCACTGCTGCAACTTGGCATGTTGAACCTCTTAAGCTCTTTTCAATATAATTCTTTTGTGAAAGACCAATAGTTCCTTTTGATCTATTTCTCACAATTTCAATGCCTACGACAAAGTACGCTTCACCCCTTCATGCCAAAGCTGCTAGACAACATGCTTTCATTCAATAATTGTACATTTGAACTAGCCAAAAGTATATCATCAACATATAGTACCATAAAAATGAAACCTGATTTCACCACCTTCAAATAGATGCAATTGTCGATTTTGTTCTCAATGAAGCCAAATGAAACCACTACCTCATCAAATTTCTTATACCACTTTCTAGAAGCTTGTTTAAGTCCATATATAGAATTATTAAGCTTGCATACAAAACCTTCCTTCCCCCTTTTAACGAATCCTTGGGGTTGTTTTATGTAAATTGTTTCATCAAGACTGCCATTTAAGAAGGCAGTCTTCACATCCATTTGATGTAAGTGAGGATCAAAATGAGCTGCAAGGGCAATGATGATTCAAAAAGAGTCTTTTGTAGATACTGGAGAAAATGTTTCTGTGTAGTCTAAACCCTCTTTTTGTGTGAAACCTTTTGCCACTAATCTGGCTTTAAGTTATCTCAACATTACCATTGGAATCTTGTTTGGTCTTGAAAACCCACTTATTTCCTATATGCTTCATATCAGTGCACCCATCAACTAGGGTCCACACTCCATTCTTTTTCCATCGAGCACAATTCATCATGCATGACAGTATACCATAAAGAAGCTTGTACTTTCCATAACCTCTTTGTAGCTAGTTGGATCATCCTCATCTCCAAAATCATACTCAATCTCATTAAGATAAGTCACATAATCGCTAGACAATGTCGACCTTCTAGTTCTTTGTGATTTCCTCAGTTGGTATTGAAAGTGATGGTGGTACTACAAGTTCTTGAGTAATTGAAATTGGTGCAGAACTTAATGAAGAAATATGCTGATCAATGAGTGCAGAAAGCTTTATTTGAGCTTGTGTGAGTAAACTATTGGATACAACAGTTGCAGGCAAAGTCAAAATTGTGGCACCATTGTCAGCATTCATTCCCATTACATCCATTTCCTCAAATACATAACTACTTTTGGAATGAGAATGCAGTGATTGATACTTTTCAACAAACTTTGCATTATTGGTTTCAACCAACCTGGTGTAAGAATTAGGACAATAAAAACGAAACCCCTTGGATCTTTCTGGATATCCAACAAAATAACAGCTAGTTGTTCTCATATCCAGTTTCTTTTGATGTGGATTATACAGTCGTGCTTCACACTTACATCCCCAAATATGCAGATGTGCAATGCTTGGTTTTCTGCCTGTCCAAAGTTCAGGAGGTGTAGAAGAAACTGCCTTACTTGGCACTCGATTAAATAAATAGTTTGCTGTTTAATGGCTTCTCCCCATAAAAACTCTGGAAGTTGTGACTATGAAAGCATGCTTCTGACCATGTCTTTAAGAATGCAGTTCCTTCTTTGCGCAACTCCATTTTAAAATGGTGTTCCTGGTGTAGTATATTGTGCTATAATCCCCTCTTGCTATAAAAATAAAGCAAATAGTCCTTTTTGTTGTCTCATTTCTGTATACCTTCACCTCCCCTATCTAATCTTACCACTTTAATTTGTTTCCTTAGTTGTTTTTCCACTTCTAGTTTATAAATTTTAAAATAATTAACACTTAAGTGTTGCCATAAATCATCCTTGTTGCAAATGGACAACAAACATTAGTGTGAATTATCTCTAAAAGGTTATTACTTATGGTTAAAGTGGTCTTTTTATTTGAAATGGTAGTTTTTCCCTTAAAACAATCAATACAAGTCTCAAAATCATTGAGTTTAATGTTGGCAGCACACCTACTTTCATTACTCTCATCATCCTCTCTTTGGAGATGTGTCCTAATCTTCTATGCCATAACATAGAACCATCATTAGTTATCAATCTCTTAGGAGTAGAAGTATCAACATTGAGACAGTCATAAAATAGGTGCATTGCACTTGCCAAAGATCTCCATTAAGTGATGCAAAACCAAGCAAATTATCATATTGATTCTTCAAATAAAAATGAATATAATTGTCATCACCAATGAAAGAAAAACCATCTTTTACAAACTTAGTTGCAGAAGGTAAATTCCTTCTCATAGAAGGTACATAAAGCACATTATTCAACACTAAAACATAACCAGAAGAAAGCTTTAACATGATTTGACCAACTGACTCAACAATAACTTTATTTCCATTTCCAACAAAGACATTGTAATGCTCTTTACTTTGGCCCTTCTAGTTTTGAAATCCTTGCAGTGAATTAGTTATATGCACAAAATAGCCAGTGTCAAACCACCATGAGCGTTGAGGAATAAAACCATGTTTTATTCTACTATAACAAAGACATTTATGACTGCAATACCTTTCTTAATAAGCCAAGCTTTAAATCCAGCACAATTTTTTCTCAAATGCTCAGTGGAACCACAAAAATGACACTTTTGAAGATTAATTTTATTAAATCTAAGACCAATGCTAGTGGAGGCACGATCAGACTTAACATGTATAGCAGAATTGGAAGCATGTTTCTTGGAACCAAGATAAGGATAACCTGATTTAGTTACAGCTTTTCCAATCTTGAGTGTTGCAGGTTTGCTTGTTCCAAAAACTTTCCCTTTTCTTTTCCCATAATGCACCAGATTCACAGTTTCATGCTTACTCTTCTTCATTCTCTCCCCCTCTTGACAATAAATAGAGATCAACTCATTGATATCCCATGTTTCTTTCAGAGTATTATAGCTCACTTTAAGTTGTTCATAAACTTCATTTTCATTTGGCAGAGAATACAAAGCCAAATGAACAAGGAATTGGTCTACAATAGCTACATCCATTGCATTAAGCTTGTTAGACAGATTGACAAGCTTAAGCAAATGCTCTCGGACACTCCCAGTACCATCAAATTTGTCATTGATCGAATCTGAAAGATATACCCCAATTTCAACCTTATCAGATCTCTTATACTTTTCTTCAATCTTGGCCATATATTGCTTTGCCAAGTCACAATTTTGAATGCCACCTCTGATGTGTTCCTCCATCGAATTTTGCATGATCAACAAAGACATCTGTCATTTGGCAAATGTTTCTTTCTCTGCAGCAGTGCTTGCCTCACTTAAAGCAGTTGGTTGAGTCTGAGTGAATGCAATGCTCAATTCCAACATACCAAGATGCATTTCAATTTGCTGCTTCCATGTCTCAAAATTATTCCTATTTAACTTCTCAATGTTCATGAGATTGAGCATGTTGAAACCTGCAATCAAAACATCATTTGATTATGAGATTCATGATTTTGTGACAAAGAAAAGGAACTTGTTATTCCTTGCCACCCAAAAACTATGGAACCAGTTACACTTTTGAGCAAGAAACTGTCCATATAATCATGATTATGAATCTCAAATCATAGCTAATTATAAACACTAGAATATATATAAGTTTAATACCCTTGGGCAAGAATGAATGTGTGTATATATATTGCCAGTTTCATAACTTACTATACAATAACTTATAGCCAATCCCAGTAAATAGTTTCTTTGGAAATTGTTTTACTTGTTAGAGCATATAAATCACGTATTGTTGTACATTATTGAATCTTACATAATCATGAGAGCAATTAAACCACTTTGGTGGTCCTTACAAGTTATTCTGATGATCCACATAATAATGAAATGTTTTTGCAATATAAGATGCTAAATTATATTGCAGTATTTGATGAACATAATGAACCATTCCATTTCTCCCTCATCTAGTAAGAACTCAGAATGTACCCTATGGGAAAAGATCTTTATAGAATGACAAGTTATCATTTCAGTGGTTGTGAAGAGTAAAATAAAATAAATACCAAGAATTTGCAGAAAATTGAACATGCATACTGAGCAACCAATCCGTTAACACTTAATGTTGATAGATCAGAATGAAATATGTTCTAATAGCAGCGGAAAATCAAAACATAGTTAGTCATGTAGACAACTGAATGAGTCTAAAGTCTAGATTGATTGGCTCTAATACCACATGTTGGCATTTTGATACTTAAAGAACTTGATCAACCAGATCGCTAGACTACATTTATATATTTTATCGTTGTCAACATGTAGTATTAATATACAAATAAAGGATACAAGACTTACTTGCATGATTTGCCATGAGATCTAGGCAACCAACACAAACTATAATGAAAAGATTGTAAAGTTGTTGTGCCAAACCTTTGTAGTGATCTTCTCTTCTCTATGACTCAGAATGGTTTCACTCTCAATAAGACTGGTGCATATAAACCTCATGCCCATGAAGAGAGACCATACTGCAGTTTTTATATACGTGAGATCATAACTGCTCCACTTATCATGGTAGCAGTTATGTTTGCAGTTTTAAGAGTTTGTAACCAACTCTTATTCCATTATCTTTAGTTCTAATTAATTCCCTCTTATGTATTTTATCAGGATTAAAATATTAGTAAATCCATTATTAATATAAGTCCAATTAGTCCTCATAACATATTTGATATCATGATTTTATTATAACTCACATTCGTTTGAAAACCTTACAACTACTTCTCCATCTTAAGCAGCCAAGCTGTTTTATTTTTTAAATGTTGAACTTGTGTTTATGCAAATTGAGCACTCAACTGATCTGGGTGTTTATGCACTTGTTTGCAGCTTTATACACATGCATGAATCATGTTTCACAACACCCACCAGAAATCGCCATGCGTATTAAGCAGTCGAGTAAATACAAACTATACATAACGGTTTCACAGACCCTGAAAAGAAAGCATGGTGCCCAAGCACAAACCAGTTCCAACAGTCATATCTCGCCACTTGTCCTCTCACTGCCTCCTCGCCTTCTACGCTTTCCCTCTTATCCTCTCATCTATGCAAGCCTGGACTTTTGGCCTCTTAAGGCCTCAGTTCTGTTGGACATTAGACTCTCTCCAACAGCTAATAGGTCAATATAGTTAATAAAGATTGATGTGGAATATAAGTGTGATTAGGGTTTAGTTATAAGCTATAACTTGGGCTCCAAGTAAAGGTATATAGCCCTGTTATAATTGGAGAATAAAGGCTCTTGTTACTATCCTATTTGGATTGAGATTTGGTAGATTATATCCTTGTACAATATGGATTCCTAGCGTATGACTATGGGAATGTATGCTAGGGTTGTAGTAGTATAAATACCAAGGGAAGGTCCCTGCATACACCACCAATACATATACTTGGAGAACTCCACATAGGTTCAAGAAATACAGTGGTGGTGAGTGTGCAAAAGACTAACCTTTAAAGTCTAGGGTGTTTGAGGAAAGCTTGCTGCAATTGCAATCCTTGTCGAGCTAGGAAGATGACTTTTGAAGGTTAGTTCAATGGTGTTTTAATGGTACATAAACATATAAGGTTTAACATTTGGTATCAGAGCCAACGTTTATGTAATTAAAATCCATAAAAAACTGACATACTTGAAATCATGCATGCAACATGAATGAACTGATGTTTCTTTAAATTTCGATTCTGGTTCTTTTCCGCTGCTATGATTAATACTTGCATGTATGAAGTCTTGAGATACGTTCCTTGCATATCTATAATAATCTCGACTAAATATAGGACTAAGTAATATGCATAAAAGAACTGCAAACAAGAGCCATGAATGTTGTGCTTACATCCACAGAAACCCTAAACAATTTACCATACATGATTGATGTAAAGAACTGTCTTTAGCTTATTAAAACTAAGAGATTCTTTGCTAGAGAAGTCTTGATTGTTAAGCATGTTTGATAATCGAAGGTTTTAAGGTTCATAACATGCTAAAAGTTATATCATGATCAATGTTTTTTGAGATGTAATTGAATGATTGAAACACAACAAATTCGTTCCAATCATTCAAGAACTACTAAAATATAAGGTTTAAATTGATCAGTTTGTATCATTAGCCATAACAATGAGGTTATATCCCCAAATAAAGGTGTGACTAATCGACATTAGTTAGGATACTGATAGCTTAGTGAGAACATATAAGATTCATGAGCTGTGAAAGTTAATTGCCAAACAAAGGTGGATGGTTTTCATGTTGTACCATTACTTATGCAACTTATATGTTTTGCAGTGATACTGATTAAACTTGAAAAACCAAGAGTCTTGAATGCTTATTTTCATTTGAAAATCTTTCAGTAATTAGCTCCCTGAATTCAATTCAAACACCCAATCGAACCAACTATAAGAAGTGGAAGCAAGATATTGAAATAACTTTAGGGCTCATGGATTTCGATCTAACTTTAAGAGAGAATGAACCAGCCAAGCCTACTGAAGATACAACTGTAGAAAAAAGAATGACTATGAAAAGTGGATTAAGGCTAACAGAATGGCGTTGCTGGTAATCAAAAGATCAATGTCTGATCTGGTTCGAGGGGTAATCACTAAATCAAATAATGCTAAGGCATACCTTGAGTCCATTGAAGCAAAGTTCAAGGAATCCGAGAAGTCAAAAACTGGAACACTTATGAACACTCTTATAACCACTAAACACCTTGGTGGTGATGTGAGAGAGAAAATTCTCTCAATGGTTGATGCAACTGCAAAGCTCAATGCACTTAACATCAAAATAGATGACCATTTTCTAGTGCATCTTGCCCTCAATTCCTTACCTCCCGAGTAATCTCAGTTGAAGAGTACTTACATAGCTCAAAAAGAAAAATGGGACCTGAACGAGTTGATTTCTATCTGTGTGCATGAAGAGAAAATTATTTGACAAGATAAGGGAAAGAAATAAGTCAATGCAGTGGAGAGTGTCAATCCTCCCAATGAAAAAGACAACCCTCCACAGAAAAACAACAAAAGGGCTGCAAGAAGGGTCAATAAGGGCAATAACCATTTGAAAATTCATAAGGGTATTAGAATGAAATGTTTCTTCTGCAAGAAAATAAGACATCAGAAAAAAGAGTGTACTAGATATAAATGCTGGAAGGAAAACAAAGAGAGTAAGAAAAACAAAGGTATGGTACATAAAATTTCAATTTGTTTTGAATCGAACTTGGTTGAGATATCTTTTGATACTTGGTGGTTTGATACTGGTGCTACAATTCATGTGACAAACTCATTGCAGGGGTACATTAGTAAGAGGGTGCCAAACAAGGATGAGGTGTTAGTGTTCGTGGGCAATGGAGCTAGAGTTGCAGTGGAGTTCATTGGAGTAGTTAGGCTTGAATTATTTTCTGGTTTTTTGCTAGATTTGGTTGATGTTGCTTATATACCTTCCATGAGAAGGAACTTAGTCTCAGTTAGTAAGCTTGTTAAATCAAAGTTTAAGTTTGATATTAATAAGAATGGTTTTTCAATATTTCAAAGTTTCAACTTAATTGGTGATGGAGTATTGGTTGGTGACATGTTCAAGCTTAATTGCAATATACCAACAAGTGTGGTTAACACAATAGGGCACAAATGAGCACTGACAAACGACACCTCATCCAAGTTATGGCACAAGAGATTAGGGCATATTTCAAAAGAAAGAATGCAAAGATTAACTAGGGAACAAATTCTGCCATCACTGAACTATGGTGATTTCAAAATTTGTACTAACTCCATTAAGGGAAAGTTGATAAACAAGAAGAAGAAAGATTCAACTAGAAGTACAAAGTTGCTAGAACTAATCGAAACAGACATTTGTGGACCTTTTCCAACACAAATACACGATGGCTACAAGTATTTCATCACATCCACATATGACTTTTCTAGGTTTGGGTATGTATACTTGTTGGCTGAAAAGTCTAGTGCCTTTGTTGTTTTCAAAATTTATAAAGTAGAAGTGGAAAGTCAATTAGACTGCAAAATCGAGGTAGTAAGGTCTGATAGGGATGGAGAGTATTATGGAAAGTTCAGTGAATCTGGAAAACAGCCTGGTCCTTTTGCATTGTTTCTGCAAGAACATGGAATTGATGCTCAATACACCAATCCAGGCACCCCTGAGCAAAATGGAGTTAGTGAAAGAAGAAATAGAACCTTGATCGAAATGGTGAGAAGTATGATGAATAATTCAAAACTGCATACCTTTCTTTGGGGAAAGGCAATCAAAACTACAAACTACTTGTTAAATAGGGTCCCTAGCAAGTCTATCCCCAAGACACCATTCGAGTTGTGGACTAATAGAAAACCGGTGCTAAATCATTTGGGAATTTGAGGATGCGCTGCAGAAGCAAGAGCATACAATCCAATGGAGAAGAAGCTGGACCCTAGAACAATCACATCCTTTACGTGGATGACATATTGTTAACATGCAATAGTGCATCACCGCTAAGTGACACCAAGAGATTTCTGTTTAAATGTTTTAAGATGAAGGATATGGGAGAGGCAGCCTTTGTTTTTGGTATTCAGATCACAAAGGATCATAGAAAGCATACATTGAAAAGGTCCTCAAAAGGTTCAACATGGAAGACTCGAATGGTTGTGATTTTCCCATGATAAAGGGAGAAAAGCTCAGTAAGGATTAATGCCCTAAGACTAATTTTGAGAAGAAAGAAATGGCTAGTAAGCCTTATGATTCTCTCGTTGGGAGCCTCATGTATGCACATGTATGTACTAGACCTGATATTGCATATGATATTAGCATATTAGGAACGTTTCAGTCTAATCATGGCAATGCACACTGGATAGCCGCCAAGAAAGTTTTGAGATACTTGCAAAGAGCAAAAGAATATCAGCTAGTATACAAAAGAGATTCAAAACTCGAACTAGTAGGCTCTAGTGACTCAGACTTTGCAAGTTGCCTTGATTCACTTAAGTCAACTTCAGGTTATATATTCACATTGGCAAATAGGGCAATGCCATGGAAGAGTGTGAAACAAGATATTGTTGCCACTTCCACCATGCAAGCTGAGTTTGTAGCTTGTTATGAAGCTACATCACAGGCTATATGGCTGAGAAATTTCATCAACGGTCTCGAGATCATGAATTCAATTGCAAAGCCTGTTCAAATTTGGTGTGATAATAAAGCTGCTGTCTTTTATTCTAAGAATAATAAAAGGTCTCCTAGAACTAAGCAGTTGAACACCAAATATGCATTGACAAGGAAGAAAGTGAAGTCTGGGGAGATCAAGGTTGATTACATTGACACTCATGCAATGCTTTCTAATCCACTCACTAAGGTATTACCAAATGCAGTTTTTCACAAGCATGCAGTCCGTATGGGAGTTACTGCAACCCTAGATTTGTTGAACTAGTGGGAGTAGTGATAGTATATAGCATAATTATGTATGTTGGTTATTATCGTGATAGTAAGTAGTAATTTTGGTTGTGTGTTTAGCTAGTCGCTACACTTGGTTGAATTGAATGTTTAATAAAGGGATGCTACTTCAGTAATTCATACATTGTTTCAATATAGTTTTAGCTCTTATTTTTAGTTGGAAATAAAGGTTGTTGAAAGATCATAAGCAACTGATATATATTATAGTGAGACAATGTAGCTGCAAAAGGTTATTCGCTGCAATTAGTACTGCTGAGAGATTGATTGGCATATGTACTGAATCTTTTCATGAAAATATATGTGAGCTATTCTCATAGCTTGAAAGCTTCATAGGAAGCATTAAGCAGTCATAAATATGGTTGATTGAGTGGACCTAGAAGTGATGGAGTTGATGCTTTCGAGTCATGGTTTTGTGGCTCACTTCTGTACGAAGTCTGTGATTAATTATTTCATGCAAGTAAGGATCTTGTTAAGTGATTATAAGAGCTCATGAACACTCATGTAAGTTCATAGTCTCCGATAGTTCTAAACGAGGGAAGGTCCCTGCATACACCACCGATACATATACTTGGAGAACTTCCCATAGGTTCGAGTAATACAGTGTTGGTGTGGGTGCAGAAGACCAACCTTTAAAGTCTAGGGTGTTCGAGGAAAGCTTGCTGCAATTGCAGTCCTTGTCGAGCTAGGAAGATGACTTCTCAAGGTTAGTTCAATGGTGTTTTAATGGTACATAAACATATAAGGTTTAACAAGTTTTTCTTCGTCAATTCAACAAGGTCTCGTGCTCTCTCTCTAAAGCTTTTCCTCTATATTTTGGCGCATGAAACCTGCGATTTTGCGTTCTGGGTAGTTTTTGAATTTGAAAAATGGATGTGATATGACGGTTTTGTGAGGAAGTTTTGTTACGGTTTTGTGTTTTTGTGGGATTGTGAAAATGTCTCAGAATTCTGATACAATGCGAGAAATCCCACCTGGGATTTTGCTGATTAGAAGCATTAGAGGCAAAATTGGAGTCTTTCTACATATAGATATCTAATTTTGCTTGTTACTTTCATAGCTTATACATGTTACCATGCATCTAGAAAACCCAGTAGTGTAGTTAAAAGTGTTTTGTATCCTGATCCCCATAGAGGCAATGGCTTGGACTCCTTGTTTGGTAAAGTCTTTCTCAAGAGAGAGTTTAGGGGCAATGAGAATTGTAGGTTACACAAGGGTTGGGCCCCCTTTAATGGAACCATCGGGATATCGAAATTGGGGGAGATTGATCTTGCGTTTCTTGCATGTTACTCTTTGGGAATGTATGTTGCTGGCCATTTGGGAGATACTTTGGACCTCCGATTGTTCTTGACGACCGGTACGTCTGGGAGTGGCATTTTTGTTGCCTTGTTTGGGATGGGATACTTTTTGAATATTCCTGTGTTTGATTTCCATCTTGGGATGCAAATGATTGCCGGGTTGTTCCAAGCAACCGGTTGGCCTTCAGTTGTTGCTGTGATTGGTAATTGGTAATTGGTTTGGAAGGGGAAAGAGGGGTTTGATAATGTGCATATGGAATGCGCATACTTCGGTTGGGAATAAAAGTGGTTCACTTCTTGCTGCTAGTGTTCTAGATTATGGGTGGGGTTGGTGCTTTATTGTTCCAGGTGCTTTTATAGCAGTTGGAGGCGTAATCGTTTTCTTCTTCTTGGCTGCTTATCCAAGATATTGGATTTTCTTTCCCACCAAATTCAGCTTCTAATTTGGAGGCAGTACCTGATGATGAAGAAGCTAATATGAAAAAGGGATTCATGGTCAACGGTAAAATAAAAACTATATCCCGAATTGGGTCTGTGAGTAGGACAAGTATCGGAATTATTGAAGCTTGTATGATACCAGGAGTTATACCCTTTGCGTTGTGCTTCTTCTTGTCAAAGCTTGTGGCCTACACATTTCTGTACTGGCTACCATTTTATCTAACTGAGACAGGTAATATATCATTCATCGTTATATATTTCACCTTAACTGAATTGACTGATATGACTTTACAATTGTAAGATATTGGAATGCCATCTGCATTTGCAGATATCTTCTGTTTTTTCTTTTTATCATAAGTGCTTCGTTATTTAAATTTGGAACAAGAAAATTATAATTATTGCAGTATCAGGGGTTGTTATTTATAATTTTATAGTAAAAAATATGTTGGCAGAAGAGAGGAGGGCTTCTCTGTTATACTAGCTACAAGCGCAAAATAAACTTCCTTGTGAGTTGATAGAGTTCACATACTTTCGCTTTGTTATCAAAGGCTTCTCAGTGCTCATAGATCGAGCATTTTGTGTCTCCATCTTTCTGATCTATGCAGTTGTGTATGTTAATTTTCTAATCTGACATATATTGATGACCTGTTGTCTAACAAATTAAGCTTTTAGAGTCTATTAATTGCCTAAAATGGCATAGAACTCTGGTTTGCAGAAGGACTTGGGTGCAGACGAGGCTGCACTTTTATGTCTCTTTCTGTCAGTATTTCTCTTCCTTTCCACATAGGATGGAGCTGCAAGGGATGGAGGATATTTTTTCTGACAAATATATCATGTTTCTTGTGAGTTTTGTTTCATTTCAACAAGTTCCTAGAGAAGAGAGAGAGTAGCTAATCTATTTTCTCTGTAAACATCATATAGATGGTAATCATCTGATTTTTGAAGAATTATTTTATAGTGCAATTTGACAAAAAAAGCTTTCAACTGCTTTCCTTTATGTGTGTGTGTGTGTGTGTGTGTGTGTGTGTCTATATATATATACTCTGTGTGTGTGTGTGTGTGTGTGTCTATATATATACACACACACACACACACACACATATATAATATATACAACGATTAAAAGTTTACATTTTGGCAATAAGTTGCTGAATGGAGATTTAAATATGCCTTGAGATTCTAGTTGGCAATCTGCCTTTTAACAAATAGGTTTTGAGGGCATTTTAAACCAATTTCCTTTATATGATTTCCAGATGATTTGCAAAGAATAAACATGTCCTCAAATAAGGAGTCCTAGTAGCCTGCACAAGTTTATCGTGGCTATAAGTCTATCTCTGTGCGGTTCATATGGTTTTCAACAATGTTTGAGTACTAGTAACAACAGAGGAAACATGTCTTCTGAAGAGGCTGCTAATGTGGATATTGCTCTCATGCGTGCCTCGTTATTTATGCTGGTCCAGGCATGAGTGCATCTGTTCTTTTGTGGATGGTA